>NC_091838.1:31097539-33759568 GCF_037783145.1 Equus przewalskii
ATACTGCATGCGTGTAATGCCTTTGTTCATATACATTTTTGAAATGTACAAATTTGCAACAGAGAATATTTGGTATGAAATGATAGTTGGTACACTTTTTTCTCTGAGTAAAGTGGAAATAATTTCTGAAATAGCAATAATTATGAGTGAGATCCTAAATCTGACATCTCAATAGAATAGAGATTTTTTGCGGGGGGAGGGAGGTGGGAGGTTGTCAGCACAACAATATTGGTTATTTGTACAGAAAGATGTTTCATATATCCTTTTTGAGAAGTCAAAATTCTGGTAGTGGCTATACATAAGGGAAGGAGTTTGTGTAAAGATCCAAAGAAATTAAATTGATGTGTGGTATTTGTAGTCTTGTCTTTAAATATTTAGAGAATTGAATAAGAGCAGTCTTCTTAAATATGAGACAGTTCTGTTTTTGATAAATGCAGGTGTTGGAAGACTCTTTAGAAAGTTAAAGAGTAATATTAGAAAAGTCTTAAGAATGCAGAAGACGATGCTAACTTCGAACAAAATTTCCAGAAGGGTGAATTCAGTGAAATATTACTTAAGGATAGAGAAAAATCTCAAACACCTTGATAAACACTACTTCGCCTCGTATTCCTTTCGTTTTAACAAGGCATTTGTTAAACATGCTTTGATACATGTGGAAATAATAGAAGTCTCCTAAAGGGGTGTAGTGAGCTTTTCTCAATTTCAAAGAACAAAGCACCTAATAAACAAAATATGTAAAATAGCTTCTCCAATATTGATTTTTAAAAAATAAAGTGGCTATTTTCAGAAAAAGTTATACCAACTCTCATCTTATGCCATAACTAGCACTGCAAAATCTAATAAACTAAAAAGAAAAAAATTGAGGAAATCTTATAACTGTGTACATTATCTTTATTTTATGGAAAAATAATGCTTTCCAGGGAATAATCGTGTTCACAGTCTAAAATAAGACTAAAATTAGACTTTCCCTAACTTTGTTTTTTATTTTTCCTTGCAAATATCATCTGCATATTATCCTGCTTTTGTGTGTGTAACTTAAGATTATCAGTGATTTCTTTTTCCTTCTTCTAAATATTCAATTACTCAGTGGTGACTATTACGTGGCCTTCTTGGCTTACTCTAATATTAGATTAATATAGATTTCTTGTGCCAAATTAGCGGAAATCACTGTTGCACATAAGAATGATTCACTCTTTTTTAGTTGTATTTATGTTATAGAAGCAGCATCATTTTAAGCTTAAAAGCTTTAATATTTTAAATTTGGATATACTGTACCTTGGAGAGCATAAAGTAGTTCTATTTAAAACATTTCAAAGTGCATTGGAACTTTTATGAGATTCTAATTTAGTTATGTTTAAAGGAGTCCCTTTTTTTTTTAAGTGGCCATTATATTCTGTTATAAGGTGAACCAGTAAGATTTAAGGTTGCCTATTCTTAAATTAGACATTTGTATGTGCAAGTTAACTAGAAAAGAATACAAATGTTAGGAGCTGTCCATGGTAGCATTTTCTTTAAAAAGTTAACTGTTATAAAATGCATATCTACCTGCTCTAATTGGCTTTATTACCATTTCCAAAGGTCAGAATTAAATTCTTACTAGTTAAATTAACCTGGTGTATACAGTAGTTATTTGAAGATAATATAACAATCTTACTCTTATAATTAAATTGCAAAACTTTAAACTTCCAAAATGCTAATGAATGTTCCTGGTTGTAGCTTTAAAGTATTTATGAATAAACAAATGAAAATCACAAGCTATTTAATACATAATTCTCTAGGTTGATGTTAGGCTCAGTGCAAATAGTTTCCATGGTAGTAGGGCAATGTGAACAAACATCAAAAAATGTAACTTGCAAGACTTTATTGCTCTTGAAATTAATTTTTGTCCTTATGTGACCTGCTATGTCTGCTATAGAAATCCAAAAGATCATAATTGTTTGATATGAAATGCGAAAAGAATAGTTAAATTGAAAGTTTAACATCATGAAATTCAAAATCCCAAGCGGTATATAAACATTAAAAGAAACTTTGGACTGCTAATCCTAGGAAATGAGTTTTATGGATTGAATTCAACAAGGCTTCAGAAATGGTTCCATCTGCTGCCTAGCAGCTGGTGAAAGGATAAATTTAATTCATTAATTCATTTGGAAAAAAGGATCCAAGTAGTAAAGACTTCATTGCTCATAATGCATATAGGTGAAAACACAAACTGAAATCTGGTCCAATTGATCATCCCAGATAATGAGTTCCATTTTGTCTTCCCTTTTTTGGTAAAAGTCTTAGTGATTGAGTCAATACGGTATTGATTTTTATGACAATAACCAATCATTTCCGATCATTTCAATGATAAAAAAACTCAGGGAAATTTAAAGTAAATCACAGTTTTTAATCTAGGGAACTACAGGCATTAGGAATTACGCACTTTCTCATTTTGTGTATGTACATATGGGTAGCGGTGTGTGTATCTATGCTTGTAATATGTACATATATGTATTCTGAATTATATATATTCGGAATCAATACATGCTCTAAATCACTTCAATGAACTACTTATATTAAGAAGCATCCTCCCATTGGTTGAAATATTCAAAATTATTTAGTATTTGAGATTAAGTAAAGTATATTTGAGGTTCAAAATTCATGTTTGCTTGAAAGTCACAAGGTTCAAAGTAACACTTGTTTTGTTTTCTTTCTATACTTTGTCTTCTTTCTATACTTCAAACTAGTTGCTCCAGTCTCTGTTTTCACTCACGACCTGCAGAGTACTTGAAAAAATAAAAAGTTGTACATGAAATAGTCTTTTCCCAACTCCTCTGCCGTGTTAATCACTTTGACATAAGAGATCGAAAAAAAGATTTTGTGAGCTGGATTGCACAGGACGTTTCAGTATCTCTATATAAAAATAATGAAGGTTTGATGCTCAGGTTCTTGAATTGTTTAAATTTAATCAACGTGATGAGATATTGGAAAAGTTGTTGAATTCCATTTAACTTATAATCATATTGGTGGATTTTTTTTTTTATCTGCTAGCATTTTAATGAGAGTGAGGTTTTCCTTAGAAATGTATAGCTCACCTTTTTGGGCAAGGTAAATGTTTCCTGGCTGCCAGTCAATTGATCCATGATAGAGATAAGAACATCCTGAAAGCAAGGCTGCTTCAGCAGCCAGCACACATTTTAGCAATGCTTTAGGATAGCGATTTCATGAATGGTTTTTGACTTTTCTTTCTCTGTGTCCCATAGCTCACTGTGTTTGGTTTGTTGGATTTACTCTAAAGGTTCCGTTTGCACCCTGTGGGTTGGGTTAAGAATCAGGGTTTATGCATTTACTTGTACTGTTGCATTGTTTATACAGCTTTGGTTTAGTTTTGATCTTTTTTTTTTTTTGCCTTTGAGGCTCTTCCACAGTGTCAGCTGCTGACTGATAGTAGGAAAACGGCCTCGTGGTGTGAATGAAAGGGACCTAGCGGTTGGTAAACAGAGATAAGGAATAAATAGAGCACAGGCAAAAGGAGATAGTTGTGTGGGGGCCCAGATTGCTGCCAGTCTGTTCAAGGGAGATGCAGAGCCTGTCCTTTTCCCAGATTAAATTAGTGTGCGAAATCTCCAGTGACCTCCTCCCCTTCTCCCCATACTCTTTAGCCAAGCTGAACAGCCTCTGCTGTAAAGTATTCATTTTATCCAGGGACAAGCTGGACAATAGAACGCTCTCTGATACTTATGGACAGCTGTCGTCATTCATAGTGCTCTCAGCATTTCATTTTTCATAGGAGTTAAAAGCGTTTTTACCTTGTAACTGAAAGAGGGCATGCATGCAACTTCGCCAGTTCAGAGGCTGCCTGGGCAGGGTAGGACTGAGGTGGGGGTGTCTTCAGAGTAAGCAAAAGCTGCAAAAGAAAGCAATTCTTTTTTGTTTTGCTAATATGATTAAGACAAATTAAATTTCAAATTGGGGTTCCTTGTGAAGAGAAAGTATCTTGGATTCTGAAAGTTTCCTAAGATTAAGGTCACCAGTGCAAACTAGATAATTCATCTTCCCTTGTTCTACCCTTGTTTTGGCTAACTATGCATGCATTTTATTACCTGCAAATAACCACCCATCAATAGTAAGCCCGTAAGATACCTCGGTAGTCCCATATATTTTTTTCTTTTTTTAGTGATTTACTGCAAATATATTCAGCATTTGACTGATTAAATAGACCTTCGGCAACCTTGAGGGTCACTGTGTGGAGTATGTACATAGAAAATGCATCAGCCCATTGTACCCTGGCAGCTAATGAGATTGGTCGTTAAGTAAATGACACAAAGCCTACAAAAAAAGCTTAGCAGCTCACTAGAGTATCACAGAGTGTCCCTGCACACCACACAACGACACAAACAGTGGACTAACCTAGCCCACCCCTGCTTTATTCTACATCACTGCTTCCCTGATGTCAGCGTGAGAGGCAGAACAAAGGCTAGGAGGCACCGGTAAGTCAGTCTGGCAATTAAGCCCTAGGGAGAAAGTAGAAAAAATCTTTGCCTAACCGTGGGGCTGAAAGTCCGTTTCTCGACAAGTAGGTCAGAACGAAGGGATTTTGCTATCACTTCTGGAAATATTGCTTCTGTGATCAATGCTCTTATGTTGTTGCTATTGTTGTTTTGTTTTGCCTTTTCATAAAAGTTTTTAAATTTCAAAAGTAAAGTGTACCCCAAAATGCAAGTGAACTTGGATTTGAGATGTGGGCTATTTGTTGGAGAATGTTGCTTTCACAAATAACTACCATTCAGGTGTGTGTTCAGATTTAAAAACTTTCAGATGTATGAGGCAACTTTGATTTTAGTTAGTCCTACTGTTTTTAAAAGAAACCTGGGGGATAACTGTTAGCAGTCAAGTTCATTCTTGTCAATATAAAATTGTCCCATCTGCTAATATGTATTTGATAACATGTATGAGATAACCATTTCCTTGATCAATATCTTAAAAATCAATCAATCAAACACAACAAAACGAGAAAATAAAAGCTCCTCTTTTCTTCGTGTATTCCGTTTCTCTTGAATCTGCAAATAAAATCATTGCTGTGAATCTGTAATATTGAATAGGATTAGTGGTTATTTCCTTGCTGTACTTGGGAAAAAAGTCAAAGCTATCTGACACTGAGCAGCATTGGTTTACTGTGTCCCTGGGAAAAATGCATTTGCAGTATTGAAGTATAACATTGCAAGATTCTTTTAGAGAAATATGGCAACAGGAAGTTGCCAGAAAGTCTTATTTGCCTTGCTGAAATGTCTGTCTGCCTTAGACTTGTGTGCTCAGAGGATGTTTTAGTTCAAGAGAGGATGATACTGTTACAAGACATTCAGGTAAATTAAATATTTTATTCCAAAAACTGTCAGCTCAGTGGATTGTCAACGGTTTAATAAACTCTGACAATCTCACTGAAAACATTTTAAAAACTATTGTTAACATAAGTGTGGTGTTTTAAAATAGATGGATTCATAATATCAGTGTCTGGATTCAATTTTTAAAGACACTGTCATTTAATGTTAGAATGGCACGTCATAATCATCTGTTCATGAATTAAAACTCTCCATATCATATGGAGATCAGTTTGCTAACTTGCATTACCTGCACTGAAACAGTTTTATTTATATAAGAATATAGAAATATTATGACAAAATAAATCACTTATTATTAGTATTCCTGAGAGATTAGTAACAGAGGCTCATAATATGGTCTGGGTGATCGGAGGTCACATACTTTTTTTTGTCTTGAATTACTTTTCTTCTTCCAAATGTGTTCCCAAGATTCATTTTTTAATATATAATTTGTCTATATGTGTATAGTATATAACACATCCTATGTATACAAACCCTAAGTGTTATTTTTATAGTAACCAGAATTTAGAAGGAAATAGATTTTGTGAAGAAAGTAGTATAAGAATGTCATTAATTTCAAGCAAAAATGTATAGGAAAGATATACTTTGATTTAACTAAAGTCAGATTTTTCTAATGTGTAATCTCATCATCATGCCTTTAATTTGGTAGAAATCATGGAAAAAGCAAGCTATCTGAAAATGGCTACAATTGCTACCTAACAATTTTAGTTTAAGACAACTAGTTACTCTTTCAGGCATTACGGAAATATTAGGTTACCTTTCTGTCTGAACATTTAAAATTTGAATCTCATGTATTATAACTTATTTTTCTATAGTTGCTAATGTTTATTATGTTAATACAGGAGTGAATTCAGAAACACACAATCCTTTTGGATGCTATAAATATTTTACCCCTGTCCTCACCAGTACAGCAAAGGGTGAGCAAACTTTACTGAAGTCCGTTAGTTGCGTCACTGTGGATAAAACCGAGTGGAATTACCTTCACAGAGATGTAATTGTCATTCTTCAAAACAAAATAGAGCTGTGCTGTAATTAAGATAAGAGGGCATAGATCATTACATTTGGTTTATGTGAACCTGTTTCCACCAATATTGATCTTGAATTTGAGAGATTTTCAAAAATTTAACTATGAAAATGGTTTTATCTGATGTGTAACTTTTTTCTTTAAAGAAATTTGAGGAACTTAATTTCTGTTGACAGAAGGAAACTTTGTATTACTGAACTTTTATTCAGATTTGCTTATTTGACAAATAAGTATTATTAAAACTACTTGGTTAAAAGGATTGTACTAGGTGCTATGGGTAATATGGGGACCTCGCTCCCCCAACTAAAAATCCTCGATCTAAGAGGAGCTACAGAACGTTTCCTGGAGAATAAAGCAGTCATTTTAAGTGCCATATGAGTGACACGAAGTGACAAGAGAATCTGCGACACTCCCTTCTCAAGTTCATATGTTTGAAAGCTGGTTCTTCCATTTACTAAATCAGTGCTCCTGGATAAGTTATTTAACTTTTCTGGGCGATTTCCTGGTCTGTTAGGTGGAAGCCAGAGTAGATGAATCTTGCCTTATGACTTGTGTCAAAATTAAATAAGATAATGTACTTAAAGCCCCTGATATGCTGTACGTGTTGAGGGAGAGTTTGTGTTTTGAACTTTCCCTTGGAGTTTGAGGCAGTGAGCGGACATGCCAATATCACGTAATATGCTTCCTGCACATTTGCTTCCACCATG
The DNA here is from genome assembly GCF_037783145.1 of Equus przewalskii. NCBI lineage: Eukaryota > Metazoa > Chordata > Mammalia > Perissodactyla > Equidae > Equus > Equus przewalskii. The sequence continues at coordinate 31,104,649 of NC_091838.1, forward strand.
CAGAACTCTTTCTCATGTTTTCACTTTCAGAACCCTAAATTTTGTGAGATCCCTTGAAGGATTGTGAAAATTCCATTTTATGTGGCTGAGTGCTCATATCAAGTCTAAGGTAACAAGTTAAAAATGCTAAGTGCATATTAAGTATATATGATTAAGTTGGCTTGTTATGCATAGTTCTATTTAATAGCAATCAGAATTGTACATTAAAATTTCATTATATTTCAACTTAAACTTTCTATAAGGAGAAATACTTAATTTCATTTAATTTTAAAAAGGAATATCTATGAGTTAAGTATTTAATTATAGCAAAGGTTCTCTCCACTAAGGTGATTAGGTTTACCCCTCATTTCTTTTTTTATAATTAGTATCTTTATTTTTTGCTCCTTTTGGATTTATTTCATAATGTTTTTCTTTTAATTGATACTTTCGATTTGGTTAAAAAAAATTCCCTCTTCAAGGACACTATTATTGGAAAATATTTTATTTCATCACCTATATAAAGAAACCTGACCCTAGTTATTGCTGAATATTTTAAAATTCCATTCTAATGACACTTTAATTTCTTCACTAATATTTAGATATTGTTTTGTCAAATGTTGCATCAAATTTATAAACTTTCAGGCAAGAAGTTATTGCTTTTTTGGTTTAACTGTTCAGAATTTGATTGCTGTTCTGATTATTGCAACTTTCTGAGAATTTTGTTACTAAGAAGAATTTCTGATCTCATAAATCTTATATCCACAGGTAAATTGTGTTGACCCACAGAAATGTCCATGCCTTTAAAGTCTTATTAGTAACTTATTTATACTATTAAATAGTATTAGCTACAACAATATAATAGCTTTTAAATCAGAATATTTTAATTTATTTGATTTATATACTGTAAATATGAAAGTGCTAGAGATACCTGCACAAAATATATGTTCTCTGAATATTCCTAAATATTATGTTTGTAGGTTTGTTGGATTAAAATAAATATTAATTGATATACTATTATAATGAAGAGTTATACTTGGTAATTCCATGAAAAACATTTACATTACAATTTCATTAAGAAAAAGTATGCAAATTTTTGTAGTACATTTTCTCCACCTTCCCCAAAACTTAAAAGTAACATACCTAGATTAATTTAATTTCTTAAATTTTGAGTTTTTCCTCATGAAAGAAACATGGCTAAAGGCCAGTGTCAAAACCTCATCTCATCCTTTTTTTCAGACGTATCACATACGTATCCAGTTTCTATATGAGTGAATTCACGCTTGGTGTGAAACAAAACTTAGTTATCTTTACTTATAATGTTATGCAGAACCAGACTGAAATGAATAGTCTATTATTTAAATAGAATAAACAGTATTTTCATTCCTGTATTGTAGATTAAAGAGAATAAGACAACAAAAAATGAAAAATTTTGTTATTGAAAACCTAATTGGTAAAAGAATACCATCAGCTAGAAGGATGCATCCACTGTTTGCTCTTTTGTTTCCATAGTATATTTGGTATCAATTAGAATGAAGGTATTTACCTCTTTTAAATTTTCATCTTTCAAATATCAAACAATGGTAGGGAATTAGTCTTAACATTTTCATTCTGAAGGGTGAAAATGGGGTGAAGATGAAATATGCTCAAGAAGAAAATGAAATCAAGAAAAGATTGAGGCTGACAATATGACTACTCTAGAAAGGGGGCAAAAATTATAGTATACAACCTATTGTGTGCAGAGCCCTTGATCTTTTTTTGTGTGAAAGATACCAGCGTCTACCAAAAGGGTTAAAGAAAATGCATTCTGTTGCATCTGCTTACTAAATCCCTTACTTTAGTAGAAATTCAAATTTTGTAAAGATTATTCGTTTTATTGATGCATATAATTATAATCACAAGCCATCTGCTGATTTGGCAGGCATGGTTAAAATTCTCTAACTCTCATAACCTTTCAAGTACAGTGCCCTTGGGACTCTATTTCACTTTTATATTTTGGAAAACATGTAGGGACAAATAAGGGCGGTCATCTGCAGAATGTCAGACCTGAGGAAATGAAAGAATGGAGATTGGTGTTGCTGTTGTGGTTATTTCTAATGGTAGAGGAAGTTATTTTTTCCTTTCTTTTTTCTTTTTTTGCTTCTGACTTCATGAAGGATTATCCTAGTTTCTGTGATGTTTTTGGGAATTTTTTTCCTAAGGATTAAAGCTCTATCCTTTTACTCCTGAAAAGCAGGTTCCAAGTCTAAACAAAACAAGCAAATAAAAAAAAATACTCTTCCAAATATTGCTTACATTGGTTTTCACAGGTAGATTACTATATTTCATCTAGACTTTGTGAAGTAATAGAATATTCCACTGGCTTTATTTTTCTGAAATATTCACATTCAGTTGAATAAACTTCCAGCCATAGATTTCAGATTGTAGAACAGTTCGTACATTTTGATATAGCCCTGTCAGTTTAAAGGTCAAATTTCCAAGTGTTTTTTATATGGAATCACATACTGACAGTATTGCCTATGGCTGGTTCCTCCTTGTGGCCCTTCTTTGCTACCATCAGCCTTAGAAGTTTGGTGACATTCCATACCTGATTCACTTACTTCCTTGGAAATGTTTCTTCCATCATCAAACCTTATAAAGAAGGGGATTCCAGGAGTCATGGTTTGCAGATTAGTGTGGGTATATAGGCTATATCACAGCAGACCGCAAGTAAGCTGAGGGGAATTTGAAGAACCCATAGGATCCCAGGACTTAGCATTGTCAAATAATGGAAATGTTCACATCTCTGCCTCCATCTCTTTCTCTCCCTCACACACACGCACACACACACACACACACACACGCATACACAGATCCCCCTGTTACATCATTGATCCAGTATTTCTCAGGGTTTGGCAAATAAGAAAAAGAACTTCAGATCCAAACATTGTGCATATGAATTTTTTCATAACAATGATGATGTATGTGACAATAATAATAATTCTTAACATTTACTGAATGCTTCTCCTGTGCCAAGCACTGTGGTCTTTACATGCATTATATAATTTAATACTTATAATATTTCCATTTGTACACCTGTTTTGCAGATGAAGCAACAGACTGAGTGACATTCAGATGTCTTTCCTTGGGTCATCAGCAGGATAGAGACGGGAGCCCAAATCTAACTGTTCCTCAAACCCGTGCTCTTAATCTCTCCCTATGCTACCTGGTCTCTGGGAACAAAGTATAGGAAAAAAAACAGTGTCAGCAACATAGTGTCAAATGACACTGGGTCCCAAGTACATCTGGGTTCCAGTCATAGTTAAATATCATTAAGTAGTTGAATGATCCTGATGAAGTGACTTGACAAGTTGCTTTATTTTCCTTATAGATAACATCTGCCACATTAAGGGTTACACTAGTGATCCCTGGGATCTTTTTCATTCCCGAAATTCTATAATTCTATGAGCTTTTTGTGATTAAAACATCCCATGAATTTGAAAAATAATTCTGAGACAGCATAAGCCGTCATTATTCCTCTCTAAGACATACATATTTAGCATGCTAATTAACCTTGATATCAGAAGTAGCCTGTTCTAAGAACCGTATGAACATTAGCTCCCATGCTAAACATAAGATCAAAAGTTAATTTGGCCAAACAGCCAGAAATCTTAGCTCTGTAAGCATAAACATAGATACTTAGAAACATCTGATAATTGAATTCTTCTTCTGAGTATTTTGATGTCAAGCAGAAGATATTATTTCTTTCTATTTTAATAATGCTATAGCACTGACACACTGCCAACCACTCTTGTAAGTACTTTACATCTATAAACTCTTTTAATTCTCACAGCCATCACAACCAGAGCAACAGCCTATAGGGTGAGGTCTGCTATTGTCCCTTTTTATGGATGAGAAGACTGCCCCATGGAAGGGCACTGCAACCTGTGCATGACCCTGTGGCTGCTGTGTCAGAGCCCCGACTGGACCTTGGCTCCACAGCCGTGGGTGGTGTGCACTAACCACTACACGTTGGCCTCTGTGGGCTTGTTACGATTTCACTTGCTTAAAAAAATGTTTGGAAACGTAGAGTATAGGTTATGAATATGTTTAGACACATTGTGGTATTTATTTTTGTATTTTAGATCTTAATTAGGCAGTTACTATTATAATACTCATATAGTTTCCTTAAATTATTATAGAAGATTAACCTGAAAGCTTTTTTTAATCTTTTGCAAATACTGTGTTGAAAATATAATACTAAGTAAAAAGAGTTGGGCTAATGACGTTTGACAAAAATCCTTTAGAAGAGAAACTGTATTTAATATCATTTTACTCTTCTCAGCGTCTAGCAGAGAAACTTTGAACATAGTGAGAATGCATAAGTGTTTGTTAGAAGAAAGAACGAACAGAAGAATGAAGAGTTTCAATCACAGAAGAACTCTTCCTAGGCGAATGCCACATCAAGTTCACAAGAAACTAAAATATTGTATTCTGGCGGGATATGATTTCAGATCTTGTTTGTATTTTGCATGTACTAAAGTATCCAGGAGAGTGAGGTAAAAAAATATAAATACCAGCACTAGAAAATTGTGAAAAGGTTATTTAGGCTCTGTATGATCAGTTGACTAAGAAACGTTTATGTGGCAAGAGGGTACGAGAGTATAGAGAATGAATGTAAGACATGGCATCTGTCCCCAAGGACTTTATGAATCAGAGTAGACGACGGCAGTGTAGGCGAAGCTCCCAACCTCACTTGGGTCATTGTTCACATGATGAGAGAGGCTTGTGTACCACTGTGGCCTGTGCAAAGAAAAATAGGCTCTGGCCACGTTCGGCTCCACTCTGCCACTCAGCCTTAATGTATGTGGGGCCAGAGCATTGGAGCAGGCATAGTCAATTCTATTGTTTCCTCTAAAGATAAAGTTATGGCCTAAAGAATAGAAAAACCACCTTTGCTTAAAGGTGGCATCAGGGAAGACTTTATAGAAGAGCCATTGAAAGACTCTTGAATCCATCCATTCAATAAACTGTTGAGAATCTGCTATGTCCTAGCAACTGTATCAAGTGGTGAGATACGGACCTAAGTCCTGTATCATACCACAGCAGACGACACAAGCAAACTGGCATTCACAATACAGTGGGACTGTGCTACAAAGAGGCAAGCTGAGGAAACAGACTTGAAAACTGGTCAAGAGTCATAAATGACAGCCATTTGGCTTGGATTACAGAGTGGGTGGTTAACCAAGAAAAGAGATTCAGAAGAGGTTATTTAGAGGAAAAGATGATGTACATATTGAATGTGAAACAATCAGGTGGTGAGGTTGAATATACAGTTGATCAATGAATCTGAAATTCAAGAGCGAGATCTGGGGTAGAAAGATGGACGCTTGGATATAGTTTCCAAGGAAAATATATAGAGGGGCCAGCCTGGTGGCATAGCAGTTAAGTTTGTGCACTCCGCTTCGGCGGCCTGGGGTTGGCCGGTTTGGAACCCGGGTGCAGACCTACGCACCGTTCATCAAGTCATAGTGTGGCAGGCATCCCACATATAAAGTAGAGAAAGACAGGCACGGATGTCAACTCAGTGCCAGTCTTCCTCAGCAAAAAGAGGAGAATTGGCAGTTGATGTTAGCTCAGGGCTGATCTTCCTCAAAAAGAAAAAGAGAGAGAGAAAAGGACCAAAATGAGGAACCATGGGGAATACCAATATTTAATTGGAAAGCCAACAAAGAAGGAATTTAGAGAAGGCTGAAGAAAGCCGGGGTGACAGAGAAAACAAAGACATAAACTGTTTCTCAAGGAAAAACTGAGCAATAGTGTTAATTGCTCAGCAAATAGAGACTGAAAATCTTCCATTAGAGATACCAAATAGGAGGTCACTTCCGGTCTTAGCCAGAGAAACTGCAGTAGAATCGGGAGTTGGAAGCCAGATGACTATGAGTTGTGTAGGGAATGGAAGGTGAGAAAAAAGCATCTCTGGGGATCTTAAGAAGTTTGACTCTGGAGAGCAGAGATAGCAACATGAGGAGAAATATGTTTGTATACTGAAGAGAAGGAGTCAGATGAGATAAGATGCCTCCAAAATTTGGAGATATGGAAGAAAAGCAAACTAGATGAAGTAAGAAGCACCCACCATAGAACCCAGTGGAGAGCTATCTCAGAAAGAAGGGCATCTCTTCCTCTAAAACCAGAGCAAGGGAGACAGGAGTGGATGCAGGGAGAAATATGTTTGCAAGTGTAAAGATGGTATGTTAAGACTATTCAGAGCCGATAGCCTCAAAACTTTTTGTAAAATTAGGCAGCAAAATTCTCAACTCTGTGTGAAATGGTTTTAAACTGCAAGTGCCTTAAACATAACCATTTTTATTCATTATTATGTTTACCTCGTATTATTAAAAAGAAAAGGTTCTACCTAATTCCTAAATGTTATTTATAATGGATATTAGTGTAGAAACTCAGAAGACTAAGGAGAACCAGAGAGCTAGGGTTTTTCATCTCAGATTTGAGCTGTCTTAAAAGATGCACACAATTCGGAAGAGTAGAGGGGAAGTGGAGAGCATCCTTCCATCTGGAGCCATAGGGAGCAAGGAGTACGAAGAGTGGGAGAGGGAAGAGATTGGCTTCTCTCCATAGATGACACGTGTTGGACAATTGGGAGTAATGAGTTTGGATCATAGCAGGCAGCAGATACATTTCTGCTCTTATTATCTCTTCTTTCTGTGTTTTTCCTTGTTCTATACTAAGGATAGAACTTCAACTATTAGCTTGCTCCCTACCTTTACTACCTCTATCCCAGATGAGGCCCACCTTCTCACACCCAGTGACCATCATGGCCTAGAAACTGATTTCCCGGCTTTCACTCCTCTGCTCAAAGCTGTCCAAGAGTGTCCTATCACACTCAAAAGGCAAACTCCTGACGATGGCCTCTATGGCTCTACTGCTTTTTTAAACAGCTTTATTGAGATGCAATTCACATGCCATACAATTTACCCATTTAAAGTGTACAGTTCAATGGTCTTTAGTATATTCAGAGTTATGCATCCGTCACTACAATCAATTTTAGAACATTTTCTTCCGAAAAAAGAAACTCTGCACCTGTTAGCCATCACCCTCCAATCCTTTCTCTGCCCCAAGCTCTAGGCAGCTACTAACCTACTTTATGTTTCTGTGGATATGCATATTATAGAAATTTCATATAAAAAGAATCACACAATAGATGGTCTTCTGTGACTGGCTTCTTTCACTTGGCATAATGTTTTCAAGCCTCATCCATGTTTTAGCATTTATCACTGCTTGATTCCTTTTTATCATAAAATAATATTCCATTGATTGGCTACACCATATTTCACTTATCAATTCATTAGTTTATGGACATTTGGGTTGTTTATGCTTTTCCGCTATTATGAATAATGCTGCTATGAACATTGTGTACAATTTTTTTGTGGACGTATGTTTTAATTTCTTTGGGTGTGTAGCTAGAAGTTGAATTGCTAGATTATATAGTAACTCCATGTTTACCAATTTGAGGAGCTGCCAGCCTGTTTTCCAAGTGGCTGCACAATTTTTCATTCCCACCAACAGTGTATGAGGGTCTGATTTCTTTACATCTTCACCAATACTTGTTCTTTTTTTTTTAATTATATCTATCCTAGAGGGTGTAAAGTAGTATCTCATTGTGGTTTTGATTTGCATTTCCCTAATGACTAATGATATTGAGCATCTTTTCATATTCTTATTGACCATTCGTATATCTTCTTTGGGGAAATATCTATTTAAGCCCTCCGCCCATTTTTAATTGGATAATTTGTCTTTCTATTATTGAGTTGCAATCATAATTTATATATTCTAGATACAAGGGCTTTAACTGTTTTCGCCCTAGGCATGTCGTTCTTATACTCCTTCTCAAATGATCAAAGATTACTTCTACCTCAGTTCAAAATACCCCCCATGTTTAGCCTGCATTATTTTCCATAGCACTTATCACTGCTTTAAATTGCATTGTATACTGATTGTTTCCTTGGCTTTTGGTTTGGCTCCCACACTGGAATATAATTTCTGTGTTGTCCCTCCTTGCTTCTTCATCACCTATCTCACTGATGATGAGAGACTGCTGTGATTAAACGTATGGACCTTGAGACTGGAGTCCAATTCCTTGTGCTGTTCCTCACTAGCTGTGTGATGCTGGGAAAGTTCTTAACTTCTCTGTGTTTTAATCTCCTCATCTGAAGGATGGAAATAATTAATAACCCTGATCCATATAGTTCTTGTGCAGATTGAGCTAATGTATAATATATATAAAACATTTATAACAGTAGCTTGTACAGAGAAAGAATTTAAAAAGTCAACAAATATTTTTGAATGGATACTTAATGAATTTTCCTACTAAGTACATGTTCTGTTGAAGAAAATGCACTGTTTAATTTCCAAAGCTTTAATCAATCTCGTCAACATATGTCCTCACCACGATGACACAGGGTACTGCCTACCTGTAGGCTTTGCATAAGAACAAATCTGTTTTTGGATCATGGAATTTTACGGAATTTCTACTGTATAGCATACATTTTATGTGTGACATCTCGTGTAATCCTCACAGCTGTAGAGGGAGGTTCTGTTATTGTACCTTTTTATCAGATGAGGAACTTGAAGACTGGGGAAGTTACATACAGTTCTGAGATCACAACACAAGCAAATGTCAGAGTTAGGATTCAAATCCACATTAGTGTTAGTTCAGACAAAGCACGTCACTACTCTAAATCTGCTGCATTGGGCCCGTGCGCAGGGTCATTTACCACTGGCTTCCCCCTGTATCTGTTTTGTGATTTTTACCATATTTCAGTGTCTCCGTTATCTTAGCACTTATTACCGATTTTCTAAACCCTCTATCCAGTCTGTATCCAGTCTAAACGCAACACAAAAGTTCACATTCCTCGAGCTCCCACTCTATCGTTATGGGTCTTTCTAAGGTTTGATCAAAGAAAGACATGCAGTTTTCTAGCTTCACATGGCCATTTTAGCCAGTGCTACATAACAGGAAAAACATCGGCATCAGACATGACTGAATACTAGCTCTTACTAACAGTGTGAGCTACATTTGCTCAACTTCAATTGGGACTAATAACATCAACCTCCTTAGGTTGTTGCGAAGTTTAAATAAGATAATATAACCATAAAATGCCTAGTCCGGGGTGTGAGTCAGAGTCAGTGCACAGTCAATGGCAGCTATTGCTGAAAGCCTCATCTGATTTCGTTTTTACCTTCTGCCTCCTTCAAATCACTCAGGGCATCATCTACTAGCTGCTTCCTCACCACCACCACCATCTAATGTGAGATCAGTATGTCTCTTAGCACATTCATTTATATTTTCATGATAAATCATGTTTCTTCCATCTTTTTATTTTATTTCATGGTATTTTAAGAATTCCCAATTTAGTTTCTTTAGGCATTTGTAACACGCTGGTTGCTCTTTTGATTTTAACATGTGATTGAACTGGCAATGAGAGTCCTTAAGTTTTGATACCCCTCCCTTTGAGTTAAAGTCAATAGTTATATGTGTTAAGGATATAGTAGTGTTACATATGCTTTTTGTCCATTTTTTTAATTTGTAAAATTAATCTCAATTTACAAGTAAATTCTTCATAAGATTTTTTTCTGCTTCATTAGTTTCCAAGTGTAACATCAATAAAAGAATAATCTATAACCATTACATTTATGAATCTTATAAGGTAATCTAAACTGTATGTTTTCACCAGCATAACTTTTTGCTACATGCTATGGATATTTCCATGTTACAGTTCTAAATATTTGATCCATTGTTTTCCAAAAACTCATATCACAGTGACAATGGCCTCATCATACTTCCTTATTTTCTTAATAACTAGTACTCAAAGAGTCAACACTCTCACTGAGTACCTTGACTGTGAAGGGAAGCAGAGAGGAGATTGTCCTTATCTTGCAGGAGCTTTCAATCTAGAGCAGATGATGAACATGTCAACAGTGGTTCATTATGGTGGGCCAGGTGCTGTAATAGACATAGGTGTAGCTTCCTATGGAAACACAGAATCCAGACTTGGGGCAGGAGGAGGGAAAAGATGAAAGAGAACCTATCTATATTATTCTAGTCAAAGTCTTCATTTCATGAACATGCTTGTTATTCACTTGGAAAACACATTGTATAAATTAGGTCTCTAAAAGCAGGGTTCCATATTTTTCCAAGGCATTTTCTTCTTGCATACACTTTTTTGGAAAGATTTGATGTAGCCGAAAAATATGTAGTCTGTTACCTCTGACAGAAAACTAAGGTCAGATTTCTTCAGTAATCTGCAACAGCTAATGAAACACTGTGATATAGAGAGAAACCAATTGGCCAATGAAAACTAGTAAAAATTATAGACTGGAATTGGATAAGCATAGGACAAAATGCCTGATGTGAACTGTACTGATCTCTGATTAATCACATGAAACAACTATAAAACCAGATGTTCAAATGAACAAAGGCAATTGTTTAGTCTGATTCATTGTGAGTCTTAAAAACCATCCAAGGAGAGAGATCAGTTAGGATCCTGACATTCACATGTAGTCTCAGCCCATGACAACAATGTGTATTTCCATTCTAAATTTGTGTGATTATGAGTTCTTCTTCACTCAGACTGTAAGCCCTGACATTTGTACTTCTGGAGGAGAGTTCTTATCAAACCCATCAGACTTTTCTCCCAAGTTACCAAGAAATAAATTTGCTGCCCACATCCCCTCCAAGATTTTCATTTCATTGCCTCTTCGATTTGTACAACAGAAATATCTGTGCTCCTGGTGTGTAGCGCACATAATGCAGCCCTCTCCACTCACTAGGACTCCACCTGTTTATATAAACAGTTTCTCCTCTTCTCCAGAAGAATAGGTGCTTAATGGAGATTTGAGTACATAAGTTAATGAGTTCATTAAATAATACTGTTCTATACCAAGAGGGTTGGTTACACTAATATTAATCAAATTCCTTATTTGTGACATTATCATCTTCTTGTATTAAATGAAATTGATATTTTTAAAATAGCTTTTAAATAAATATCAGTAGGATAGCAAAACCAAATAAGTGGCAGCAAGAATTCAGAAGCAGCACTGATTCATTTAAAATTGTTCTCATTTGCTTACTGATATTTCTCACATTGAATCATACTCTCCCAGCCTTACTGGAGTACTGTTTAATAAGTTCATGTTTCAGAACACTAAGCAGTTTTTCCTGGCCTGAATGGATCAATGCTAACATACTAACTTCTGCTTGGTGAGTAACTTGCTGTTTGGAGAATCACCCTTCATGTCTTTAGTAAATCACACTCAACAATGCTTCATTTTATAATTTATCTTATTACCTACTGGTTGTGCTCTCCTCTTTCTAAAATATGTATTCCTATGAACAATGTGCACAATGCCCTTGTAAGAGTTTTATCACTGAGATATTTAAATGAACAGAAATGCAAATATATTTTTAGTATTAGACTAAAAGATTTTTCATCCATCACAAAGTTTTTTAGGATAATGTGTTCAAAATAGCAGTGATCAAAAAAGAACACTTCACACAATGTACAAGAGAAACTTGTTATACCATTTAGAAAATAAGTCAGAATGTACTGGGGTTGATAAAACATAGAACATCTCAAGGAAATTTGCATCATTGCTTGACATTGAAATTTGTTTTTATGATATAATTTTTAATTCATTCTTAAATTTTATTTGCTTTTGGCAAGTTTAAATATTGTGCAGTCCTAGATTTGTAATTTGTGAGCTTACATTGATAATGGCACCTGTAATGAAGAAGTACGTAATTGCTGTTTCTTTCTTGAAATGAATGGCTTCATCTGAAGGGAAGGATCAAGTTCAATAAGCTATAAAGTGGTTCTCAGAATGTACTTCAATGATGGGCCAGAACATTCGCTTTTTATCTGTTCCTTTCTAACATAAAGTATTAAAAACAGAGCAAGTAAATAGCTCTAGAATAAAGTGGAAGTGCTTCTGTTCCATGCGGATGTGGAGTGTTTAGCCTTTGGGGATTGAGATTCTTCAATGCATTTATTAGTGAATATCTAAAGGCAGCAGTTCTCAAAGTGTGGTCCCCCAACCATCAGTACCTACATCATCTGGGAACTTGTTAGAAATGTACATTCCCACACCCCATTCCAGACTGCTGAATCAGTAATCTGTGCTTTAACAACCCTCCAGGGGATTCTGATGCTGACTAAAGTTTGAGAACCACTGCTCTGACACTTTGCTATTCCAAGTGTGGTCCACAGAATGAAGGAGTACCTGGGCCCTTACCAGACATGCTGAACCTCAGGGTATCGGAATCAGGACCCACATCGTAACAAGATAATCAGGTGATCCTGATGCATATTAAAATCTGAGAGCCAGTGATCTAAGGTTTAGAGCAGGAAAGTTACCAGCAAGAGAGGATCCTCTATTGAGAGGCATTTTGGAGGTTGTCAAGTGGAACTCAATGGATAATTTACTATTTGTATATCCCCCTTAGTTCCTTCTGGAATACAAAGAAAAGGGAAGAGATGTGTAAACCTCTTGTCTGCAATGTTCAAAAACACATAAAGGCACACTGTGTCTACACTATGAAATGGAGAGCAGAGCCAGTATTTGGGTAATAACTCACATGGGTGTATGTGTGATATGTAGATATCCCACAATGATCTAGACATATTACTTGAAGGCATAGTTTTCAAGTCTAAATTTTTTTGAAAATTCAATTTTCTGATTTACTTTTCATGCACAAATAAATCTAAGATATGTTGTGTCTTTTTATCTTATTTTCTACCTTTGAATTTAATTTTCTGTAGCGAATCTTCTCAGAAAGTCTTTTTACCAGTGAAGGAAGTTGCAAACTTTCAAAGCTCTGTGTCATCCAAGTAGGGTAACTGTTATGATGCTAAGGCATAAGTAAGACAAAGCTTTCTGTGGAGGGGATGAAGTTCTCCTCTTTCCAGGTATTTGGCATTTTATATCTGCTGAGGGGGGCGGGTAAAGTGTGGTGAATCCAGTGGCCTAGGAGGATGACAATAGTTGACCAAGTAAAATCTTATTTGTAAAAATATTTTTAGCATGGAGACACATGAAAATTAAAGGATTAAAAAAAATCTTTTTGAAATCTTTGCACAACAAACACCCCCGTATGTAAATAGGACTGTCACTCGGTGTTTGTCCACAGCTAGAGCTCCAGATGAACCAGTGTAGTGTGCGATGACAGGAACAGCTGACTCATTAGCAGAGAGCAGTGAAAGGTAATTAACCCTGGGAAAAGTACAGCTGCCGTGCGGGCTGTTCCTTTCTGTAGGATCTGATTAGAAATTAGTGTTAAACCACTGATTCTTTTTTTTAAAAAAAAAGACTGTCATTGATAATTCACTTTCACTCTCAGGTGTGTCCCTAGAAAAGGTTCTCAAATGTACTTATATACAAAAGGGCTCAAATCTAAACAGCATTTTGTGGTAACAGTAGACACCTGTTTTTTTTGTTGAGGGAACGTTCTTTCAAACGAATATTAGGTTTGACTATTGAAGATTGGTGGCACCCCAACTCATACTCTAATAGTCAGTCTGTAAATTACTTGAAAAGATTGTTTTATATAGTTAATAAGCTGAAGATAATTACTATTTAATTAAGTTTTCTCTTGTTTTCTTTTCAATTTTTCCTCTGACGATGCTTCTCATTGGTAGCAATGGAAATTCTCCAGTTCAAATCCAATGGATATTAAGGAAGGTAAGTGAAGACTATTTAAAAATAAACTTTTCCCAAAAAAATGAGTAATTCCTAACTTTTCAAGGGCTTTCAAAAACTTGAGAAGTTAAGGAACTTAGGGGACAACGAAAGATTTGTGATTTTATTAATGTTGGTATTGTCATGATAATTTGGATTATGTTCATATGTTTCTTTGAGGAGTGCATACACATGTTCATCTTAATTTGTGACTTTACTTGTCTCGTGTGAAGAGCATTAACACAGTCAGATTTCACGCATGTAGCTAAAGAAAGTGGTAGACAGAAAAATGGCCCCTAAACTTATCTATGTCCTAATTCCTGAAACCTGTGAATATGTTCATTATATAGCAAAAGGAGTATGATTAAATTAAGAGCCTTGAGATGGGTGGGCCCAATTGATCACATGGTTCTTAAGAGAAAGGCAGAAGAATGAATCAGGGAGATACAACATGAGAAGGACTCAACTCAACCCACTATTGCTGGCTTTGAAGATGGAGGAAGGGAGCCATGAGCCAAGAAATGCAGCAGCCTCTAGAAGCTAAGAACAGCTCTCAGTTCACAGCCAGCAAGAAAACAGGTACCTCAGTCCTATAATAGCAAGGAATTGGAGCCTACTAACAGCCCAAATAAGTAAGGAAATGAATTCTCCCTTGGAGTCTCCAGAAGGGTATATGGCTGACTTGATTTTAGCCTGGTGAGACTTTACCAGACATTGAACCTCTAGAGGTATAAGATAAAATATTTGTGTTGTTTTAAGCCACCGAGCTTCTGAAAATTTGTTACAGCAGCAATACAAAACTAATACAGAAGATAAGCTAACCAATAGATGGGATATATTTTACAGCTGGCAATATAAATCCTATGGAGAATTTCCAGTGTTTGAATGAAGAGGAGAAAAATTTCTTGACAGGCCAAGACTGATAATAGTCTTTAGGAACTGGCATATTCATTTTGTGGTTCCTAATAATGGTTATCACCAACTCTAAGATTTCTATCATCTGCTGTGTAACACCCCTCCCTACACCAAAAAAATTCTGCATGTGACATTTTTGTAAACACAGTGTCTGTATCATCCAAGGTGTAAATGAATAGATGCTTTATTGGGAATGTTCGTAAGTCTCTGTTTATTTGAGCCTGGGTAAGAGGAATGGAATGTCAGTGGATGGCAAGCGAGATCTCTGTTGTAGAGAGAAAACTGATCTGACTATTTCAAAGTCTGCTGAGCCTAGGGCATAAAAGCAGATAGTTGTCATGCAGTACCTGGTTCTACCTCTTGCTACCTGTGTGAACTCTGGGTAAGGCAATGAGCTCTCTTTGTTCCCTTTCTTCACTGTAAAATTGCTGATAACTCCCATAGGCATGTCGTGATGACCAAGGAAGAGAGCACATGTAAGTACTTACCAGAATTTCTGTCATTTGATAAGAGTTCAGCAAAGTTGAGCTATATTTATTTAGAAAACAATGTGTTATTTTTCTATTTTGATAAAAATAATAGATTACTTTTGTCTTTCCTCCTGGTTAGCACCATTTTATCTCCAATACAAAAGTCATCAGTTTGAAATATATAGATATACGTGATTTAAAATAAAATGTAAGTGCATAATAGTCAGGATATTCTGATACAGTATGAGTAAGAAAAGTGAGGTATGAAAACCGAGAACCAGGGGCCAGCCTCATGGACCAATGGTTAAAGTTCTGTGTGCTCCAGCGGCCCTGGCGCCGCAGTTTAGATCCTGGGCACGGACCTACACCATTCATCAGCCATGCTTTGGCAGTGTCCCACACACAAAATAGAGGAAGATTGGCACAGATGTTAGCTCAGTGACAACCTTCCTCAAGCAAAAAAAGAAGATTGGCAATGGATTTGGCCCAGGGAGAATGTTCCTCAGCAAAAAAAAACAAAAACAAAATAGAGAACCAAGTATAGTTGAAATAAGTTGGAGATCTTCCTAGATTATTTTCATGCCAAATTTGGAAAAATAAATATTTCTATTTTACCTTTGGCTTTTATTCTCTCATAAGGACCAATTTAAATCATAAAGTGTAATTTTTCATATAAATTAGATAAAAGTAGACATTGGGGAGAATCTGACCATAAAATCTGTTACACTTCATGGTTGCTCTTCTTTGCATTTTGGAGGCTGACATTTTCAACATAAGGGAACACAAAATTGTAAATTCTCCTTAGCTGGCACAGCAAACAGATAAAATTGATAGAGTCCCAGATGCTGTGTGTATGGTATGTTTTGTATTGAAATACATTTAGGGGCTGGCCCAGTGGTGTAGTGGTTGAGTTTGTGTGCTTCAATTTGGCAGCCCAGAGTTCACTGGTTCAGATCCCAGGCGCAGACCTACACACCACTCATCAAGCCATGCTCTGGTGGCATCCCACATGCAAGATGGAGGAAGATTGGCACAGATGTTAGCTCAGGGTCAATCTTTCTCACCAAAAAACCCCCAAAAGAAATACAATTAATAAAATAATATCTCAAGCATCTAAAGAGTATTGTTTTTGGCTTATTTCAACTCAATTCAATAACAACATACTGAGTACCTACTCTGGCCACAAGATTATGTTGCAGTGAAAGGACAACAGGACAGTGCCCCTCACTTCCATGAGCTTAAACTGGTACAAGAAAGATAAAACGGACACGAGTGAGTATACTATCAGGCAGAGAACAGTGATCAAGATGAAAGTGCCATCAAAACACTGTTGGGACACAGAATGCTGTGAGATGCTGCCTCTTCAACCACAACATGAATGACAAATCGCATTTCAGCAGACAGATTTTGCAGGTCTGACACCAAAGAGAAAAGTTCCTTTGAAAGTTACAAGTGAAACCAACAAGTTATAAACATTTAATTTTAGCTATTTAATTTTGACCATGTAATCTCCTTTGACCCTTGTGTAACTACATAAAAATATGGCTTTAATACATTGTTTTACCAACCCTAGTATACTTTCAATTATTTGTACTTTTCATTTGGTCTTTGGGGACATATATCTATTTTAGTCAAAGTTCTCTGAATCCCTCTAGGAATGAATTTTTCAGGATTTATCATTTTATGGAAGCTTTTCCAGTTTGGTCTAGGCCTGTGCTTCCATTGCTCCTTCTGCCTCTCTCCATTACTATTCTTTCCATGTCACATTGGAATCCTCCATGTGCTGGTTTCTACTCGTGAGGACAAGAATTGCGCTTTACATACCTTTTAATGCTCCCTGTCCAGCCTGGAGCAATCCATCGTACATAATTGCGTATTGAGCCAATAATAATAAATAAATTTTTTAGGATAAAAGTACTTAAAATAATCCATATTAAATTAAACACTGTAGTGAGAATAAAATCCAAGGATCATTCTGCAAAAATCCAGTGCCCCATTGGCCTCAATAATTGAGAGTCATGTCATTTTCTTTGTAAATTTCAGTAGATTCTCCCATTCCATATTTCATAGTCAGGTAAAGAAGACAAGTTATTCTATTCTTCTATATTAATACAAATTTACAAAATATAGTGAAGATTTTAATGAAAAACAGTTACTGTTGGGCAAAAACAGCAGACTTGTTGAAAAAAATTCTAAAAGACCTCTTCAAGATGGAAAAGGGAAATAGAAAATCTCTAAGGATATCAAGCATTTGTAGCAATCTATATAATAAAATAGCTTAAATAGAGAAAATTCCCTTTACATAATAAAAAGCCTCATTTTTGAATCAACAAGTGCTCTTTGAACTTTATTAAAAATGTTTTGACATTAAAAGGTTGTTTAGTATAGATTTACTCAAAATAGCACATTTAGTTGCAGCACAAGCCTTGAAGTTAAGTGGTTAGTTTAATAAAACAGAGTTTCCATAGTTACCACAGGAGAACAGAGGATAACTTTTATTTCTTTGGAAGCCAGGAAGGGGCTTTAGAGAAAAGATTAAGCAAGCAGACCCAAGCAGGTTCATTATGTGGGGCTTCGCACCTCCTTGGCTTTATAAAAGAGGAAACTCTTGGTATTACAGGAAATTAAAGTTTTTTCCACTAAAATCTATAGCAGCACATTAAGAAATCTTAGCCTTCCTTTTCTCTGGGCATTTCAAACTAGATTCTGAGTCAGAGGAAAGCTAGTTTAATAAGATATCTCCCTGAGATGCATTCTTGCTCATAGTTTTTTGCAAATAAACCATGTCATAAACAAATGGTTAAAAATGCCACACTAAAGACAGCAATGCCTTGCTCTAGGTGACAGACCATGCAATCTTAGGTCTAACTTTATGAATCGCGATCAACATTTTGTTGAAAGGACTGATGGAAGAGAAATGGAAATCCATGCAGTTGAAGATGTCTCCTTGAGCCAGCTTCATTGCTTTCTCAGTCTAGTGTTGAGATGTGCTCTCTGGGTGTTAACAGAGGTCACTTTTGGTCTTGTCCTTTGCTGTATCTAACCCAAGGAGTTCTTCACAGTTGACTGTTGAGAAACAAAATGATGTGGTTTTGAGTATCTCACCTTCAGCTTGTGAGCCTTTAAAGCAGCAGTGATTAACAGGACTTTTGCAAAGTTTCTATGTAGTTACAAGGACAGTTTCAATCTTCTGTCATTTTTTTGCATTAGCTATGATTATGCTTTTACCACAAAAATGCATTTGTTTTAAAGGTAACAATACAGATGAGGAGAATAGCTTATGTTTCATCTATATTTATCAGCACTCACTGTACATTTGTGTCTTCATTACCAGGAAATATTAAGGGACATTGTGCCATCTATTCCTGTTTACAGTTTATTATGCAGAGATAGGAAACACTTAGCATGTAAAATGAATGTAGAAATTATTCCTGGATAGAAACACGGACATTTCCCACTCGTTGGCTCTTTCTCCTCCATCACCGGATCAGAGTGTAATTGTCAGTAATCAGGCCTGCTTGCTGCTGATAAAACCACTCTGAATGCTAGCAGCCTTCTTTGTGTGATGACTCAATTATTCCAGAAGTGCCTCATCAAATCTGCCCCATCAGCTGGGCTAATAAATAAGGAGAAGAAACTGGCCCCCCAAAGCAAATTATAAATCCATTTGCATTAACCATTTCGCTGGTCCATGATCTAGGCAGAAATAAGCATGGCAGATTGTGTTAAGCTTATTTGAATATGTTTATAATGTTTACAGCATGCAACTTTTTTCCCACAAGGTGTTGGACTTATCAGTCATGAATGGCATCTAAATGCAGTTATGTTAATTGCGGCAAGGCTTTAAGCATCTTTGAGGACCATTTTGTTACTTAAATCAGGTGAAAGATCATCTTGTGGGGAGAAATATGGGTCTCACACAAGATACTGGCATTGCTTGAGAGTTTAGGGAGAAGAGGCCTGTGTTTTATCTTTGCGGGTATTGGAAGGACAAAACAAATCCTCTAATGCCTCCTAGTACAAGTACAGTCACTTCTTACCTGCCACAGTGGAAACCAGAAGTTATTTTGATGCTCTGTATGACTTCAGCAATTTGCAAAACAAAAATTGCCTTTTCTGGGAGGACATCAGAGTTACCATAGCACTCCTTGTACTTAAAAATACCTTGAGAGATTCTGTAGGGCAGAGATTTGAAAAAGCCAGACAAATCAGTAAAAATCAATTAAATTCATCAATGGAAATTTTGTACATTGACAAACCTTATTTTTATTCTTCTTTAAAATAAACTATACTGAATAACAAGAAGTTTTGTTTATATTTGAACTTCAGTGATCACTTGGGAAAGCAAAAAATGTTCAGAATGGATCATGAAAAGCAATTTGATTACTAATATCAAAGAATTAGTCTTGTTGAATATGTAATGACTTAAAATCCAAAACATCCTCCCTTAAGAGTAAGCAACACCACTGCCCTGCTTTGCATTGGGAGCTGGTTTTGCTGAAGAGTCGTTCCAGTTTTGACGATTTTCTTTTTTCTACTTCTGCTGTGATCAGGAGCCTAATCAAGAGCTGATGGTAAAAGTAAAGCTTGTGGCCAATAAATACTATCTTTCTTTGCCTAAAACAACTTAATGAAACCCACTACTTCTCTTTAAGCATATCCCTTAATAGCCACCTGGAGAGCTAAGCAGAAGAAACTCATCTCTGACAGCATAAAGATGAAGTTGCAATAGGATAACCAGATTTCTATGCATCAATTTATAAGTATATAATCTCTTGCTTTGATGGAAAACCCAATTCTATAGCTTATTGATTAGAAACTCCAAAATAAGGGGCTTAAATTTTCATTAGAAATTTAATGGAGCAACATGGCAAATGGAAAACTGAAGAATTTGATTGTTCAGGCAAAGATAGCATTAAGGTTTATATGAAATTTGACTCAAACTTAAATTATCATACTGATTAATATAAGAATATATCTGGAAACTTAGAACTGTAAAGGACTTGCTTTATCATTCAAAAAATAAACTGAGTGAGGGTAACCCCCATTTTCATCATTTCAATTAATGAATAAATGATGAAGATATTAAAATTGGAAGAGTGATTAAGAGATTAAAACTGTTAGAAATTGTGGAGACAGTGCCTCAAGGGATAGCAATGCTAAGGTAAATATGCTGGCATTCCTCTGTTTTTATTTCACTCGTTAAGAAACTCAACGTGATCTTTGGAGCTTGTATTAACATTCCAAATTTCTGAGAGGACCCTGCCGTGC
This sequence comes from Equus przewalskii, assembly GCF_037783145.1. Taxonomy (NCBI): domain Eukaryota; kingdom Metazoa; phylum Chordata; class Mammalia; order Perissodactyla; family Equidae; genus Equus; species Equus przewalskii. The sequence continues at coordinate 31,125,012 of NC_091838.1, forward strand.
ATTTCCATTCTGATTGAAATAGAACAGTCTGGTTCCATTGGTAAGCAAATTCCAAAAAGAAATTGGTGGTCCTGGTGAGCTCATGTTAGTTGTATTACAGGGCTACAAGTGCTACACATATTTCATATTAAATTTATTTGCCCTATCATCAAATTTTCACTTTGAGTTTAGTTTGGAGGATTTTTTGAACCAGAAGTAAATCTGTGGTTCTCTGCTTTAAGGATACAATTGACATATGCATCATATCATTTTAGGTCATTACCCCCACACCACCCCAATCAATAAAATGTAATCTGATATACTCTTTTTTAAATAACACAATGGATTCATTACCTTGTATCACAGGTCTAAAGAACTGTCTTTTTCCGAAGAAGGTACTCACCCATGAAGCAGCTGTAAAGAACTAAGAGTCCATAATTATTGGCTTGAAGTAAAGCAGATAGTGAGTACTCTGTGATGACTCCATTGAACAAGTCAAGCTATGTCTTAACTAGAAAGCACACTTAAGGACTATGTAGCCCATTAGTTTACTAACACCTTGGTTGTCATATAGTTTTATCTTTTAAGATTGCTGTTTCATAAAAGTATGAGCTTCTATGGAAAAGTGTTCATCCTAGTAGGTGGGGGTAGAGCTGACGCTGCTGCAAGTGTGGGAGCTGGTCAAGACCCCAGGTCTCGGAGAGACGAGTACTGTGGGTAACACTTACACGTGGAATCTAAAAAAGTCAAACCTGTAAAAAACAGACAGAGAGTAAAAGGGTGATTACCAAAGGATGGGGGGTAGAGGGATAAGATTGATGGTGTTTAAAGGTGCAAACTTATAAGAAGCACCAAATAAGCCATCGAGATCTAATGCATAGTATATTGAATACAGATAATAATATTGTACTAAAAAAAACCGATTCCAAGTCTCAGGGTAATTGTCTTCCAAAATGCGTATTTTCTATGGCTATTTTAGTTAAGTCCTTAAGTTTTATAAAAATGGTTTAAGATCAGCAAAAGAGATGAAAGTATAACAATTAATAAAAATGGATTTTTAAAGTTATCTCCTTGACATAATAATGGGGCACATGCAGGGGATGGAGGGAACTGAATTCAGTGGAAGATTCCTTTTGGTATCAGCCAAGGATATGTTTCCAAAAAGCAGGTGGGTGGAGTTATTAATGATAGAGGAATGGAATAGGGAGCCTCTGAAGGGCTCATATTTCCCATTTGTATTTTGGTGTACTTGGACTTCACCAGCCCTTTTGTGAAAATCACATTTCTAAACTTATCTTTCGTTGGCGCCCTCTGTGCACTTCTCCAAGTCGATCTCAGCTGTGCTGCCTTAACTCTCCTCCCCAGGGAGGGGAGAGACGGCAGATGGGGTTAGGGCAGAGGGCTGATGCATCTGACAGCAAACGGCCGGGTTGTTGAGTGGAAGCTGCGAGCGTCAGGAAGCTACTTTTCCCCTGAGAACCAACTAACCACTGAAGAAAGTTGAAAATGAGCCCTTTGAGAAACGCTATTAAAAGTAGTAAAAAATTGCAATTGTGCAGATGATGTGCTGCTGTGTGCTTATTCGGATGCTAATGAGTTTGACATTAGGGAACTCAGAGGGTTTACAGCTACTCCCTTATGTGATTCAGTTCTTTATTGGCAATCTTTGAGAAAATAAATGGAAAATGTATTGCTAATAAATACATAACACGATAGGGTATTAGACAAAAAGCCATTACTTTCAGGATTTAGAAAGAGCTTTGCTCACCAGTGTGACTGTTTTCCAGAATCTTTTGTTTTACGTTTGAGTATGGCAAACAAAGGGGATAGGCAGGTGGAAAGCTTCAGAACTCTTTTTGAACTGAGGATGAAGTAGAATAAGCCAAACACATTTGTAGAGAGAGCGCTTTTTTTTTTTTCAGTTGCAATCAAACACAAACTAAGAATTCTCAAGGCCCTGTGCTACCTTTCAATTCTTGCATCCTGTACAGTAACCTACCCTATCACTCAGTTTTATCCGTTTTTCCCCAGGAACTACGGTTGCTGACTTGAGTTGAAGAAGCATCTGCTTAATGTCCGGTCAAAGCTTACAAGCAGTAATACAGAAACCTATGGTTAAAAAGCCGGCACTTCAGTCTCCTGCAAAGGGTGAAACACAGGACGAGAAGAATCTGCAGGGAGGTTGGTGGCTTGTGTTTGAAAATATCAGAACCCCTATACATACAGATTGTAAATGTGCTTTGATATATGTGGTGTTTGTATCAACAGCCCCTCTCTAGTATGCTGAGTGTACTACACTGAATTTTCAAGTTTTCTCTCAAGGGCCAAATGGCCTGAAGACAGATTCTGTACCCATCCCTGGGACCAAGTATAGGTGATGCAGCTCTGTGTATTATGTCTGAATGCAAAGTAAACCAAGAGCCAACTGTTTCCATGGAAAGCAGGCTAAAACATTGGCAAAAAGCACGAGTAGCATTTTATGACAGTCTCATTAAAGAGAGCCCTAAATAACAAAGGGATGAATTCTGAATCTGTTTTTTGTGACTTCTTGAGTATAGCACATTCCAAATCTTATCTGAACTGTTTCTTTTGATGATTAAAAGTAAGAATAACAGTGATAATAACTGAGAGCCCTTTTATCCAATTTCACTATGAAATTGAAGACATAATATATTTAGTTTGGTGATAAAGACAAACATGAACTTGGCTTACCTTAAAAAATGTAAAAATCTTATTCCCATTGATGTGTAATATAAAATTTTTTGTTCTTTTTAGAGTTAAATCAAATTATAGGTAAAAGTGTCAATGCATTGTCTATTGTTCACATCAGTGTTTATTAACGCTCTTCGATTTATTTGTCCTACCTGGTATGCTTTCCTTCTTTTATTTTTTACCTTAATAGAATGAATTTCAGGATTTCTCATTGAAGTGGACAAAGACATTTAGTCACTTCGACGGAGCGGGACAAACTGAGTTGGCACACAAGTCACCTGCAGAAAGAGAGAGGTAGGGCAACATTTTTATTAAAAAGTATAATAGGGGCCACCTAGTGGCATAGTGGTTAGGTCTGTGCTGTTCGGCTTTGGCAGCCAGGGGTTTGTGGGTTTGGATCTCGGGCATGGACCAAACGCTGCTCATCAAACCACACTGTGGTGGCCACATCCCACATACAAAATAGAGGAAGATTGGCACAGATGTTAGCTCAGGGACAATCTTCCTCACCAAAAAAAAAAGTTGAATATATTGAAAGGAAATGAATCCAATCAAAGCATTTATGTAAAGGCTCTCCTCCACAACAGTGCTTTATCTCTGCATTTGCTTTGAAAGAAATTTATTGTTAGTGCTGAATTTAGAATTGTGATTTTTGTCAGAAGCATTGTCACTTTAATATTTAAAAATATTAAACAAGTGAAGTCCTCTGAGCCTACAAACCCTTTTGCATATTGATTGGCACGTGTTATTTGTTCACACACATTTGCCCTTAAAGAAAGGTTCAGCATTAAAATAGTTTTAAAAATCCAATTTGAATTCATTTGTATTAGAAATCAGTTTACTTAAGGATTAAGAGTAAATTAGTGAGATGTTTTAAAAGCATGTTTTTTAAAGCACTGTAGATGACTTCTAGAGTTAATTCCTACAAATACTGAAAAGTAAGGAATTAGATTGTCCTTGGGAAAAATCTACTTAAATAATTTATCCCTACATGAATGAGCTTGTTTTCTAACATTAACATATTTTGCAACACATGCATCTCAAAATACCAGCAAGCAAAAATTTTTACGGCCCTTTTAGGGTGTTCCTTACATGAATTATCCTTAAACAGGTCGTATTAAAAGAAATTTTTCAAAAAGTTTCCTAAAACATGAAGCTGATGATTGCCCCCTTGTCTCCCAAAGCTGTGACTCAGAGGCCATGGTCTGGCGACTAATAGAAATCCTTGGCACATGTTGGCTACCTAAGGGAATAATAGAACTATTTGCTGGAATCGTTTGGCAAAAGGACACAAACATGTGGCTTTGGTTTGTATTCAGCATTACCAGTTGTGCAAAGTTACAGGATGAAGTCTACACCAGCAGTGACAACTCAGAAATAAGCAGCGAGAATCCAAACAGATCAGTGTCCTTCCAAAGCTCCCCAAGCTTGCCTCAGGTCTAAGATTTCTTTTATTGCGGTGCATTTCCAAGTGACTCTAGAAAATTCCCTTTGAAAATCACTTCATCTATGGGGGATGTGCATGCAGTTGGACCTCAGGAAGACCTTTTTCTAAAGAACTGTGCTTAATCTGAAAGCAGACCGGATCTGCTTCTTCCTTTGGTTGTGGTGTTTCTTGGGAGTGGGAGCCATTAGAGGAGACAAGGAGAGTTATCCTAAATTTAAAGGGGAGACATCATTGAATTCTCCAGCTTTCTATACTGAATCAAAGACAGTACAATAAAAGACAGATAGCAACAGAGAGTTGAAATCAGGGATAGTGTGCCCTAAATAAAGGATTCTGAAAATGTTTATTTTATTTTGGATAAAGGATTCAGAAAAAGTTAAGAAAATTATTAGTATGTCCTCACAGGTGACTTAAAAACCTCTGTTTAAAAAAACCTTTGTTTTTTTAAAGTTTATTTTCTGAATCACTCTTCCTGAGTAATTGATAAATGTATGAAAAGAAAACAAGAAAAACAAAAAGAAGGTAAGAACAGAGAAAAAACATACTTGAACATTCTGTCTTAGTATTCTTCTCAAGAAGTCAACTATTCTTTTAATGTCACAGCTTATTTTCCCCATCTTTTCCCTGTGTAACAGGGAAACATCTTTTGCTGCTATTTTGGGCTGATCCAAAGCTATGTTTAAAACAAAATGATGCCAGAATCATCAACAGAAAGGGCACTCAGTGCAGGGTTCTTTGTTCTTCAATCTGGCTAAATTTCCTCCAGAGGTACTGGCATCATCTAGTTGTTTCATTTTCTGGGTTTAGCCTTTTCCAACTTCCTGAGTTTCCCTTTGTCATTTTTTTAAATTGACTTTTGGAAAGGAAACATCCATGGAGGATAAAGGCTCCTCATAGAGAGGACCCCAGGACCTCTTCTCAGCAGCCACAGGGCTTCCTCTCACCATGGCCATGAGTCCCTAGGATTGAAATGACATTGCGCAAGAGTAATGTGACACAACTTTCAAACCTGAGTTGCCAGTTCAAAAATCTCAGGAGAGGAACACAATGAAATCTCGCTAAAAGTGGAAATTCTTGTTGAATGTATACGAAGGACTTCTCAAATTAAAGGAGCTACCTGCATGAGATTATATATAACTAGATAGTGTTAAGATTAATTGTGTAAGGATTTTGAGAAAGTGTCTACAAAACCTATGGTCACCAAGGCTTTTTCTATTAACTCAAGACTATTTATAAACATATATTGAGGATGTCAGTGTCTAGAGTTCTCATGAAAGGAGAAATCAAACAAACATTACTAAGAGATTTGTTTTATCAAATTCTTAAGAAGCGGCTAAATATTGACTTGGAGGGTTTTTGTTTTGTTTTGGCTTTGTTTTTGTTTTTACCACTAGGTTAAAATAGAATTTTGAGTGAAAAATAAAATCAAAGGGAATGAAATCTCACATACCAGTAATTGGCTTGCATGAATGAAAGCAAAATTGAGTTTATGAATCCTGTGTCCTGCTCCTTGAACTTCTCCCTCCAACAAACTAGCAATTCCAGGACTCCCTCTTGAGCCCAAAGGCAGGCACCAGACCTGTGCATCAGGGTGATGTGGCTGAGAGATATGCTGAGCGCTCCTGATGGAAGCGCCAGTGAGAAAAGATGGGCAAGTACAAGTTACTAGGAAATCACTGTGTGTACCTGTGCATGGGTGTGTAAGTACATAAAGATGTTAAATGAGAGCTGCCCAAGTTCAACTAAGTAGTTAAATTTATTTTATGGTCATTTTTCTTCTTCATTGCCTATCTTCTTATTTCCATTGTTTGTTCTTACATGTCCTTCCTCCAAGTTTTGCTTCCTTGCCTTCTTAATTTTATAAATGTCTTTTCCTCTTGCCATTTCTCCTTATATTGACTCCTGTCCCCAGAGAACTGGAGAATGAAGTCTTCTTAAAGTTTTCTTCATGGCTTTATTATGAATTAGATACCAAGTAAGAACCATTTTTCCCCCTTTCTATATGAATGCCATACATAATATGTCCATACTCATAGGTTAAATGAACTTTTCTTGAAGTAGTTTTAGATCATGAAAAATAAGAGTGGCAAAGCCTACTTTTAATATTCCTATCTCTATGAGAAGTAGATTGTCAAAGCCAGGAGGAACTCCTTATAGGAATCTCTGAAAGTATCTTCTCTTGTTCCTTTCCATAACAACAGAATGAAGCAGATAAAGGCCCTGAGAAACTGGGAGAAGGACAGCTTTTTAGAAATTCAAATCTCTGTTTTGAGAAAAGAAATGACACATTAAGTTTTACAAGATTAATTGCAAATTTTTCAATAGTGTTTGGGACTTAGGCAATAAAGATGATCAAGTCTCCTTTTCTGATAGAGAAAACCAATGTTCCCAGCGAGAAGCATGGTTTTCAAGATTGCAGCACAAGTTATTTAGGTCAGTGTCCTGAATCAAACCCTAATCTCTCCTATAACTCTGGGAGGATGTGAAAGGATGATAATCCCACTCTCCCCTCCCAGGTCTCCCACGCACTGGGGTAGAAATCTCTTTCCGCCTTTAATCAACCATTCACTGAACGAGGTGCCCACTGAATATGAGGTTTGATTTTACAAAAATTGTCTACCCATTGGCAATTTATTAAAGTCTGTGAGAATAATCCAAATGAAGAATACTTGGAAATTTCTACTCCCATATACAAGGTTTTAAAGAACAAAACTTATTTTCAAATTAAGATCTATGAGGAGGGTAAATGTTAAAACCTTCCACCCCTAACAAGAATAGCATATGTGCTTCAGGTTTCTGGTGTTCTTATTTCCCAAGAAGCTATCAGACGTGAGTAGATAGTGAACTTAGTAACTTTTAGTGTTCTTCAGGTGTGCAGGAGGGAAAGAAGGTGAAATAATGGGTTTTATATTATGGCCTTGGTCCATTTCAGTCCTACACTTTGGCCCACAAGTTAAATTTGAAAACCTAGTTTTATGAATGAATTACTAGTTTTTAAAATGTTTATAGAGGACATAGATGCTACACCAACAAGAGGACAATAGCCCCACAAAATGCAATTAGGAAGCCAATATTCTAAGCACAATCTAGCAGAGGTCCGTGAATATTCATGCATTCCTTCCAATGACTGTAATGGGGAGGTGGCTGCATGGTGTGGTGACAGAACAGTCAGGTCCGAGGATAGCTGAACTGCAAAGTAGAATTAGTCTTAAAGCTGCTATAAAGGAGGTTAGCTTTAAGTAGCTTTCTGAAACTTTTGTAAGTGCCTGCTGGCACTGTTTGCAGTCTGAGTTACAGTTTAGTAAAGAAACTCATGGAGTTCAACCTGCACTTGCTTTTTGGGGGAATTGTTCGGAGTGGTCGGGGAGAGCTAATAACACCTGTTTGGCAGGCTACGTTAAACTCGTGTGGAGTCGATGCTCACCCACAGGAGTAGCTTCCTCAGAAATAGTTGCTGGTTTTCATCACTTTAACCCTCATGCTACTGATCTCTCTTAATCAAGTGATTCATTTAGCACATGGAGGGGAGTTTGCATGAGTTGGGCCACTTTATATGCAACAGAGGTGCTCATGGAGGAGGAGGATTTCACAATGCAGTGCTCACCATCCTGAGTAAACCAAGCCATTTTAATCCTAGGCAGTGTCACATCCATCATAAATTCATGTGGTTTTAAAAGAAGGAAAATCTACAGGAAAAAAATGATCACCTCTGTTTTACTGTTGTTTTCTCTTATTATGTAGTTTTAAAATATTCATAACAATGGGCCATTTTATTCAGATAAAGCAACTGCTGCTCAGTAAAAGCAGTGAACACTTTTTGTTTGCTAATTTAAAAAGCAGTTCAATGATTGGTGTGGTGTTTATTATGAAATGATGACAAAAGAGTACTGGTGGTTTTAATAGTTTTAGCTTACGAGGGCTGTCGTTAATTTTGTCCATAGTGTTGCAGGTGAAAAAATGCACAATGGATAAATAGTCTATATTGGTTTAACTGAACATAATATATAGTGTGTTCTGGAGTTGTTTGTCTCAATAGACTATAGTAATCAAAAGTAATGAACCTATTATGTGCAGGACCTTGGAGAGCGTCGAATGGCAGTAAAAGTGTGGCACATAAAAGGTTTATTAAAGGAAATTAAAGTCCATCATTGCCACACCTGCTCCCCTATTATAAGTCTATGGCAGGTCAGTGCCTTCAATCACAACTCAGCCTCGGAGAGCAGAGATGCGTCTCCCATTACCATTGCAGTCACACCACAACCACGCGAGTGTCAGGATTTAAGGATGGCAGCCACGGAGAGCACCTTCTGCCTGCTTCTGATTTTCAACTAGCAAAACAACTTCTCTCTATTTAAGAATTCCTTCTGATAATGTGAAAAAGTGGATTAACGTAAGAGATGATTAGAGGATTCTAGTGAAATGGATGAGTGTAGTCAGGTCAGACTCTATCTCCATGTGGACAAAAACAAGCTTTTAAAGACTTTGCATAGCTTTGATAATTTATTTGATTATGTTTAAAATAGTCAGTATTGGCATTTTAGGGAATTTGCTACTGACACATACAACACTCAAATTTCACCTTCCTTATAGATTTGGATGATTATAACCAATATTTATTATGGAACTCTGGGAGTAAATGTATGTCATTGTTGGTGATCAGCATTTCCAATGGGACTTTGAAGTGGTGGCATCTCAGAGGTTTGCCTTCATGTTGCTTTTTTATATACAGGGAATTATCTTTTCTGACTTAGAAAAAGTCTAGAAATGCAAAGGAATAAGGCTTTAGTAAATTAGTCTGAAACCTTTTGGTTTGGTGTTTGAGGTTTTGTCTCCTTCACAATGGCTGTTAACCAGACAATCCTTTTTTCTATCTTTGTAATGCCAGAAGTATTTGGATCACTAGGAAACACTTATGGACTAGGACATCTGCCCTCTTGTCACTGTTCCCTCTGGTTCCAGCATCTATAGAAGTATTTCTAAAACTTGGGGAATGTGAGGGCAGTCCCAGCTCTCTCCCTGTAGACTCAGAATGTTGTACAAGAGCATCAAGGCTACTGTCTTTTTCATAATGACCTTCAGAACTTTTAAAGATATGTTTTCATATTTTGGTCAATGTCAAAGGAATGACCTCAGGACTTTGTGTTCATGTTACAGATGGATGCAGACGCTGAAGATAAAACGCTGTGTACCCGCTCTAAAGGAACCAAAGGTGAGTTAGCAAGCAGATTCCACGACACCGTGCCCACCACACCATGAAATATGGGAGCTCCAATGCTTAGTCCCTAATGTGTAGTAGGAATGATTACAACTTCCTCAGGGCTTCATTTTTAAATCACGCTAGGACACTGGATCATGGCATTGAAAGGCAAAATATTATGAACCAGAAGTTAAAGGACTCAGAAAAATCTGAATGATACATGATGCTAATTTTTACAAAATGCAGTCATGAGTGGATTTGAACATCATGCAAGACAACATAAGGGTCAGCAAGGGAAGAATGCTTCATGGAGACCTTCAGATTATTGAAGTGACCTTTAATGGCCAAGGGAAAAGACTGAATTGTTAGTGTATTGCCAAAGCAGGTTTTGGTTTTTATGTTATCTGGTTTAGTGGCTCCCAGTCTAAACTTAGTTCAAGTAAAATGATGATGTTTGTTTTCTGACTGTCCCTGCTGGGAATTTCCAGCAGCTCTGCAAAGTAATGTTTGAAAGGTTTAACTTGCCGGTTATCCCTCTCTTTTTGTAACCAACAGATGGTAATGTAATATTGAAATATAAACAGGCCCTTGATGATCTAAACATCTGGAAAACAGGATTGACTGGCAATAATACCCCTTAAGGAAAATAACTTTTATTATAATTAGCTATATTTTTGTGACCCTTAATTCTAAATGGAAAACTGTAGGTTCACCATGGCCTCTGAAAACACTCTGGGTAGCTGTTCCCTACCCAATTCTTCTCACAGTTGGGCAGCCATCATGCAATCTTTTGGAAGAGTTTTGAGATTTACACTTGAAAGAGGCTAATCAAATGGAATTCTCTCGTTAGCTATGTTTATATATGTAGTCAAGGTAAATAATTCCTGTTTGAGTAAAGTCCAGAATCCTCAGATTTTTAATAGATTCCAAGATGATTTTTTCAGTTAAAATGTAACCATAGTTATCATTAGCCATGACAACCAAAATGCAGAATAATGTGGTATAAGATATGGAACGTTTTTCTACCCAAACAGAAGTTTTACACTCGATAGTTTTCCAGTTTTAGTTTAAGGTACTTTTAAAGTATTCACATCATATATCCTAATATTTAGAATGAAGTATTTCTAAATATTAGATTTTTATGCCCCAAACTTCTCAATAGAATACAAGTTTAAGAAAAACAATTTATGTCATAATTTAGGATAAGCTCACATCTGCCATAAATATCAGCATTTGAAAGACTCTATTTGGGTTGTTTGAATCTCCTGTTTTGACTTCTAAAAGCACACTACTCTATCATACTTTTGAAATGTGGGTCCTTTAATTTGCAATTCTTTTTGGACTTCGAATTCTTTTGGCACATACATATACATCCTTAAATAGATCCAAAATGTTCTTCGAGAAATGAAACAACTGTTTCTCGTGTAGCATGAGTAATCTTAAAACCACCTGTTGTTTCTCTCAAGATGCTGCTTATCCTCATGTAGGCAGGTATTTATAAACATGAACTTCTTTAGTTCCCATCATTTCAGTCAGAAAAATCAAAGCATTTTTTTCTATAAGTTTCTTGTTTTTAAAAAGATGTTGATATTAACATGACTGCAGCTTATCCTCCTCTTTCTAGACATAGGAAATTTATGGAACAAAATCTTGGGACATATTCATTAGTAAAACATTGCCAGTTTTACTTAAACACTTGTTTAATGTCAATGAAAATGTAAACAGGACTTTTTTGAAAACATTCCTATAAGCAATAAAATTGATTTAAAAAATAACTCAAGTCCTTGGTGCTCCTGTAATTTTTCAATGAATCCCTGAGGGCGGGTATTTGGAAAGTCCACTCCATGACTGCAAGGTCCCAGGGTCGCCAAAGACACTAAACCCAGAATCATCTGTTCTGGGCAATATTCATCTTTCCTCTTGTCTCCAAAGAACCAGAACCAGACAAGATCAATCCACCCAGTGGGAAATAAGGCAGGGTCTGTGCTCACCTTTATTGGTCATTATCTCTAGGTGAGTGAAAAGTTTCTGTTATACAGCTTTCAAAATTATAAACTGATTTTCCTTTTGTTTCTTTTTGTCAACAGTGCCAATGGATTCTCTAATTCAGGAGCTCAGGTAAGATTTTCCCGACATTACTTTTTCTAATATTGATTGGCATTAATTATTAGAATGTTTTGTACTTTTGAAGACTCAGAATCCCTGTTTTAGCACAAGGAATAAGCCAAAAGGCTTATTTCACATAGCCTCTGTCTATTCACCAAAGAAGCAGAGAAAGGGAAAAACTACTGAGAATTGATTGAAAACAATTCAAGCTACTATTTTGATAACAAAACACAACAAACTTTTGCCATAATGTGAGTAATTTCCCGCTTTTCTCTGCAGAGTGTGTGCTGCCTCTGTGTACACACCTTGCATGTGGTTTGCTTTTACATTGATGATAAGTGAAGAACTGAGTCTTCATCTGTGAACCTGATCAAGAGATAATCCAAGTCCTAAATTCTCCACTTTTTTTTAATTGTTAGATAATTCTATCTGGTAAGCACATGATTTTTTTTTTTTTTTTTTTGAGGAAGATTAGCCCTGAGCTAACTGCTGCCAATCTTCCTCTTTTTGCTGAGGAAGACCGGCCCTGAGCTAACATCTGTGCCCATCTTCCTCTACTTTACATGTGGGCCGCCTACCACAGCATGGTGTGCCAAGCGGTGCCATGTCTGCACCCAGGGTCCGAACCGGTGAGCCCCGGGCCACTGAGAAGGGGAACATGCGCACTTAACTGCTGCGCCACCAGCCAGCCCTGCACATGATTATTTTTAATGTAAACATTTGAAGATAATGTGACTGACAGGTTTTTGGGTGTATCTACGCATTTTCACTTTAGACACTGTGTGTGCACCTCAGGCAATATTTTGAAAATTCCACCTTAATAGGTTTTACAGAATAAACCTTAATTAGATTTTCTTTCAGAGTCTTTGTGAGGTGTAGTTAAAAAGAAAGGTACATATTTAAAAAGAAACACATGCTGAAGACATATTTTCTGTACTGGTGATATTTTTTAGCAAAATTGTGTCAGGAACAAGATGAGTCCCTTGTCTTTCCTCTAGGTTTGCTCTTACACACCCAGAAAGTCCCAAACCCACTATACCCCAGCTTTCTGAAAACAATGGTCTGATATGTGTTCCTCAGGGAAATGGTTGAAAACTAGAGGTTATATAACTGCATGTGGTACACCTGAAAATTTGTAATGTATGCATTAACAATTTACGTAGCTACTTTTCCAGGCAACTGTGCTCTGCGATTTCTTGAAGCAAGAGCTATCTTAGATACTTCTGCGTTGCTTAGGATTCCTTCTGTCAGTTTGGGTTCATCTCTTTAGTGGAACACCTATCTATCCAAACTGAGTACAAGCTTTCATGCTGATGCTCTTCTCTGTGGAAACTTGTTGGTAGGGAATCCATGGCCCTGCCTACGTTGTTGATTTCATCACTGGCAATTTTACATTTTAAACTACTTTCCTAAGAGCAGAACAAATAGTGCACCCATACATTGGGACAGGAGTAGATGACTGAATTGTCTGGGTCACTTAAATTCTTGCTTTTTAAATCTGCTCTCATTTAAACTTCCCATCTGTTTAGAGACTTTATGTCTCCTGTAGAATGATCAAAAGAAGTTTAAAATGAGCGAAGGCTCCGAGTGCGTGAGCTGTTTGCCACACCAGGGGGAGGTTTCCTAGTGGTCCACTGCAGAAACAGAAACAGGCGCCTGCGAACTTGTGGTCGCCTCACCTGCTGAAGTGACTTTTCAATCAGAGTCGTTTTTGGAAGTCGAACTATGCATGGGGGAAAAAGGCCTTTGAGTGATGTGTCTTGAAAAATAACTTAAAAAGGAAAGAGAATTTTAGTGTGTGCTTTGGCCTAAGGAGAGATGTATAATTCATAGAGAAAGAGGAAGGAAGTAGCAAAGAGAAGTGACTTTGTGAGGAAAAAATGTCTAATATAACCTTTCTGAAGAAATAGAAATTACCATTTAAACACTTGATTAGCATTAATAATGATAATAAAACTAATATTTATTGAGGTCTTATTGTGTGCTAGACACTCTTGAGCGTTCTCTTTACCCTGTCTCATTTGATCTTCACAAGAACCTTATAAGGTAGAAACTATGATATTTCCAATTTTCAGATAAAGAAAGTGAAAATAGTTTATGTGAATAGCCCAAGATAACACAACTAGTAAGTAATGCAGACTTCTGACTTAGAGGGCAACTTCTCAAATGCCAGGCTGTGCTTTCTCTCCTACACAATGAATATTAACTGTTCAGAATAGAAATCAAACAGAAATGACTTGTGTTCAAGTCCTCAGCAGCTGGATTTTTAAAATTCTATAATTTAACCTTTATGGTTTGTTTTTCAAAGTCTAATTTTCTGAAATTCACACAAAGAATATATTTTAATTAAAAATAATAATGTTTCCTATTCTACTAACTCTCTAAAAATTATTTTTTGTCAGATATTCAGTTTTACCTCATTTGTCATTAGATCAACTCAGAAAGCTGGTGATAACTGCTCAGAAAATTCATAAACAAAACTAATTCATCCATTTTCTTTAGTAAAAACCAGTTTGTAAAAATTACTGATTATTGTTAACGTTATAATTACTTGTTTTCAACAGAACAATCAAGCTGAGGCTGAATAGGTCCCAAGTTGTTTCTTAAATGGTTTAAGTTGACCCAGCTATAGACCCTAACTATCGTTCTATATCAATCTTGAAAAAAAGTTCTGATTTATATGGGATGTTATATTTTTAGTGTCTTTTTAATTTTTACAGCTTTATCCATTTTCTGCAATTGCTCCCCCAGTTTATTCCAGAGACTTGTTGTGCTCCAGAATCCAGAATTTGTTGCATGCCTGAACTCTCAGTATCTTAGGAAAAGTATCATGTTTTCCCTGGTGTAAAAGTTATGGCTATTTTGTAGAGAACATTGGCAACTTTATTTAGCTCTTCTTTTTAGAATGCAATGGACATGTTATTGCTTCTAAAGCTACTACTTACAAAAATAGTAATACAAATGAAGCTAATTTAAATATATTGTATATTGTTCATGACACTAATAAAAATTGATACTGACATTCTCATCTTCTTATTGTACTCTATGTCAGCTACTATCATCACCATTAAAAAAGCAATTTATAACCACAGGCTCACCTTTAATCTTATACCTTATTAGCATTTCCAGTCTTTCCTCCAACACAATTCAGGTTACAGGTGGTGTTGAGAAGGCTCTCTTGCATCTTTCTAAATCATGACCATTGTATTTTCTCTGCTGTTTTCTTTTATTACTGTTATCCTTAATCCGATCTTCATACAATTGCATCTACTAATATTGGTAATTGTCTCATGCATTGGTGAAGTGTTTTACATCAGTCCATCCCCCTTTTTCATGTTTTAAGTATTTAATAACATCTTCTATATCCATGTTAGCAATATGTCTTTCTAAATATTATAGTCAAACCTATAAATTAGAATCCAAAAATTTGACAACTTAAAACCCATTTTCCTATAAGCTACTTTGAGGGGGAAGTGAGACTGATAACTAAAGAAGGTGATGATAAGGATTTAATTTAGAAGAGAAAGGTCCATCTAGGGACGCCCGAGGCATCACTGTCCGTTTGCCCACTCTCCTCCGTCTTTCTCACCCACACCTCTGTGTACTAGGTAGGCTGGTGTTGAACATGCAACTTTGAGCCATGAGGCAACTTAATCATCCCAGAGAGATTATTTTGTTTACTGTTCTGTACTTACTAGGGTAAGAAAGTGTCTTCAAATATATTAGGGATGCTTCCAACAAGAATAAAAATTTAAAAAGGATTTATTGTTTAACAAGAAAATTCTGTTAACTATAATGCTATCATATATGTATGTGCTTACATAGCACTTTATAGCATTTAGCATTGAACCTGCTATTGAGTGGGCCTTCAGTAGGTGTCTATTGAGTGAATTGTTGAAATAAAACATAGTGTCTAATTGGATCCATACAAGAAGCCTATAAGGTAGTCAAGACAAATGACGTTTTCCACACTTAACTCATGAGCCAAGTTCAAGGAAGTTAAGTGCTTTATATCTGGTCTTTGACTAATAAGTGACTGAACCAGAGGTAGCACTTAGGTCCCGTCTGTGGTCCAGTGCAGACCCCATGCCTCCCCATACTCATGGTAGTCACTGTGTTGTCTTCCATAAATGCAGGCCCCAGCATTCCTTTTTTTTCTTTAAATAGACTTTACTTTTTAGAGCAGTTTTAGGTTCACAGCAAAACTGAGCAGAAGGTACAAAGATTTTCCATATACCCACCGCCCCCTACACACACAGCTCCCCCATTAGCAACATCCCCACACCGGAGTGGTTCGTTTGTTACAATTGAACCTACATTGACATAACAGCATTCCATTTTGTCATCCACATTTTGGGAAAACATTAATTTAAACTTTATTTATAAACTAATAAATCAAGTTGAAATATATCGGAGCTACAAATTAACCTCACCACATTTTCTTTATTCACTGCACTGCCAATTATAAAGAGGCCACTGTCCATTCCTTCTAGATTTTTTTCTTAGAATTGATTATGAGATTTTAAGTCTATATTGAACTATCTGGAGATGACATAAATATCTGTTTATTCTATTTGTTTTCCCTTTCAAAATGCTACCTCCCAGGTGGTGAGCTATCACGAGCCTTGTCTGGCAGAGACTGATTTTACAGTGTGGGAGGTGTGTGTCACTTCACATCCACCTGAGGCCAGTGACAGGCATTTAGAAACGGGCCAACAATGGGCTCCTGTCCCTTCATAGCACATTGAACTTAGAGACCAAATAGCTATGTGTTTTCCAGTTTGCTCAAACACACAGACACACTATGTATATGTATATATGTGTATGTATATATACACAAAATTATGATTACACGGGACAAGGCCCTGCCCAACTTAATTGTATATGTTTTATTTTAAATTATAATACCTCGATTTCAGAAAAATACTATGGTACTTATAAGCAAATATCCAGAGTGGAGTTTTTCAGAAAAAAATAAGAACAGGAAAAAGTGCTTTGTTCACCTTACCTTTTTTTCTGTGTTCAAATATTATCACAAGGATGTTGGTGGCCTATGTCAACCAATGGGTGATGGGAGTCTAAGGCACTAACATCTCCAGAAATCAGACTTTGCTAAAACTGTGACAAAATGCCACCACCGTGGGCTGCAGGTGAAGATGTGCTTCACTGTGGCTTTTGGATTTGCAGAGCTCACCCACAGAGATAACTTTTTCATCCATTTAGCTTTTTTTTCTTGTAACATAAATTTTTTTACACAGCAGAATGTGCCACTCTTGATTGAGGAATGAATATTTCCTTTGCTATTTGTTCGTTCAACGCTTGTTCTGCACCAGTATAGTACTGGGTAATGTGGTGGAGACAAAATAAATGGCATGAATATAATAAACTCAGGAATTATGTAATAGCATCACTGTGGGTGACATAAGAAAGTGCTACAGGCATTCAGAGGCAGAGATCACGTCCAACTCGAGAATCAAATATAACCTTGGAGCCTGGCTGCTCAGAGTGTCAGCATAGCAACATCCCCTGGGAGCTTATTAGAAATGCAGACGCTCAAGCCCACCCCAACCTACTCAACCTGCATTTTAGCAAGATCTCTAAGCTATTAATGTGCACATTAAAGTTTGAGAAAAACTAACTTGGACTTTTCTACTTACTTGAAAAAACTCTTCTCTTCCTTGATAATTTTTAGTGGTTAGTTGGGTTGGCAGAAGAGTCAAGTGTCTGGGTTTCTTTGGAATTTTCTTGGTCTGAGAATTGTTGAGTTAAAGTTAATGACTGTATTTCTATTTGATGCAGACCAGCAGAATACTGAACAAACAATGTTGACAGTTGTATAGCATAACGCACAAGACTTGGTCTCCTGCAAGTTTTTGTTTTTACCTCTTAGAAGGGTTTGAAATCAACCAAATCTTCCATAAATATTTCTCACAGATCATTAGAAGCAGAATTTATGTAAGGATGCTTTTTTTTACTTTTGCTAAGGAAGATTCGCCCTGAGCTAACAATCTGTGCCAATCTTCCTCTATTTTGTATGTGGGTCGCCACCACAGCATGGCCACCTATGAGTAGCGTCTGCACCCAGGAACAGAACCCAGGCTGCTGAAGCAGAGCCTGCTGAACTTAACCACTAGGCCACGGGGCTGTCTCTAAGGATGCTGTTTAAACACCATTTTGTATGGTTCCATAGCTGACTCTATAGTCATCTAGAGTGTTTTCTCACAGTATTAATTTATTACATCTCAAACAAAATCCAAAATCTCTGTCAACATCCATATGTCACAGGACTGTTTTGCCACTTTGATACATTGGTAACTAATATGCTAAGGCTTCTTTCAACTTGCTCAGGCTCTTCACAGTTTATTTGTTCCTTTCGGTCAGTATCTTGTTATCCTAATGTGCCCTTGAACATCTCTTAACACAACACTCAGTTATTTAACACTATTTTTTGTTTCTCCTCAGTCCTCCTTGAAGGACTGTATTAACTTTAATCCTCAAGTGGAGCACCTCATTTTTTTTTGCTTTTATCTTTTAAGTAAACTATACACATGTGAAGTCCCATTTCAATTAATTATATGTTTGCAAACATAATGTTTCTGACATCTTGCAATCTTTTTCATCTTAAAGTGTGAACTGAAATAAATGTGTTCCACAATGTTGACAAATCACTCCCTAAAACTAAAACATGGTGTGCTTTAGTTTTCAATATTTCCTCATAGTGGGTGACTTCTCATAACTAATGCAAACCTTCTCTTTGAATTTGACTGGTAGTGGAAAGAAAAATGGGTTAATAGCAGCACCCTGGGTTCTGCAGGCTGTGTCACTTTGAAGAAGTGATCAAATATCAAGTCTGGCTGCCTTCTTGACTAATGAAACTTTTTTCTATGTAACACTTTCAGTCCTGGCCTCTGGATTCCCCTCTCTCCCTCCCCCCATCTCAAAGCATACTTAAATTTCACTTCTTGCTTTAGTCAGACATATCTTCTGAGTTCATCTTTGTCTTTGAGCTTCTTCTTTGCCACCTTTTCCTTCCAAGATCTTTCTCCTTGTTTATGTTCTCCTCCTTGAAGGAGAAAACTCTTTTTTCTAATCACTCCCATCTCCAAATTTTGTTCTTCCGATCTCATCACCATTCTACTTTCTAAAGGAAATCCCATGCCTAAAGCAATTTTTTATTTTTCTTTTTATAAAATGCTCTTTCCATCTCAATTCTGTTACAGGCTATTCCTGGAAAAATTCTTTCCTTCATCTTTCCCATATGGGATTTGTACTCATCCTTTAAGGCTAATGACTAATGTCATCTCCTCCATGAACTGTCCCCATGACCTTTTAGCTGACTAATACTTTTTTCCATTGTGTACCCAAAGCACTTCTTTTCTTGTCTGTTGTAAAGCACTTATTACTTTGAATCATAGCTATTTTATTATTCATTCATCCATCTGTCCACCTATTCAAAAGAAAGCAGATCCCCTGCCTTGAAGTTTACAGTTTGGTTGGGGAGCCAATAAAAGGGAACAAACTATAAAAAAACTTTAATTGCTCATATATAATTTTTCTCTTTTGATACACTGTCAACTTTTTAAGGACAGTAAATTTATTTTTTTCACTGTTGTATCCCTAGCACATGGAGTTGCTTATGAAATATTTTATTTTGCATTGTCTACCAGTGTTTGTTTTGAGAATAAATAATGTAGTCAGTAATTTATTGTAAAGGAATTTCTATTTCATTTATTGATTCTCTATAAACTATCTTTAAAATACCTACAACTTCTTTGCTTCCAAATTCTTAGATTCTTTCCCAATTCCTGTCCCTTTAAAGTCAAGATCGTTTAGCTAGCAAAGCTTCCGCTGGCCCCTTAACCACAAACCAGCCTACTTTAGCTGTAATCATTTCTAATTCATTTTCCTACTGTCAATAAGTGTCTTCCTCTACAAACACATTTTATGAAAGTTTCAAATATAAAAGTGAGATTCTCTTAACTCTGTTAACTTCTGCCTTCGTCTCAATTTGGTCATTTTCAGTCACAAGAGAAAACAAAACTGGAATAGAAACACATATTGCCCATTTCTGAGTTGCTTGTATGAAGCGATCAGCCAAGTGAGTCTGTAGACAGGAGTGGCCACATGCCACAAGGTCAGAAAGTAAAACCACTGCTGGACGTGTGAATACTTAGAAGAAATCGAGGGCTGGGGCAGCCAGGTACAGAGCAGGGTAGATGAGGAAGAATAGCTTTTGAGCATGGATTTTCTTTAAAGATCCTCACAGTGGTTCTCAGCCTGAGGCATGGGAACTTACTCCCATCTGTGGGGGAGACACACACGGGGATGATTCCCAAAGTGGGGGTGGGGGATGTATCTCTATGACTCATTTCAAAATCAGGGCCAGGGAAGTGAAACTTGTGCAGAGAAATGATTGCAATATGCCCCTGGAGGCATCCTTCCTGCCTTGTGGGAATCACAGAGTAGACTGTTCTTCCAGGCTGCCCTTGTTAGAATAGAGAGAATTTAGACTTCTAGACTCCTCAAAGTGTCGATGGTAATTGCTCCAGAGCCTCTAAGGACCCTGTGTCCTTGTAGTGGAAGCTGACACAAAGCCTACAGTCTGTCCTGTAGGTTCACTAAGTGCTGGGTTCCTTGAAGGAAGGGCTGGCAGGCTCACTCTTCATGGTCATTTTCAAAGAAGCTTGACTTCCCGACAGGACATGCCCTCCGACTTCCTCCTGTCTCACTGACTGTATCTTTAGTTCTCACGACTAGTTCTCTCTCAACACCACTATCTGTAAACAGTAGAGCCCCCAGGGTGCATCCTTGAGCCTTTTTGCTGGTATTACCTTGGTGATCTCATTCAGGCTTTCAATATATCTCTCTTCCCTGAACCTCAAAATCATATCTCCAATTCTGGAGTCAATATGTTCATGTGGATCCCTCATGGGTATCTCCAAAATTGGAATCACCATCTTCTATAAATTGGGCACACCCCCAGCTTTCCTCATGTCAGTAAACAGAAGTACAAAAGCTTTGGAGCCATCCTTGATTTCTCTCTTCATACCCCATTTACAATCTCTCTGAACATTTTTATGGCTCAAATTTCAAGATAAATCCTCAATCTGACCATTTGTATTGCAATTACTCTACTGCCCACTGCTATCACGAGGCTCCCAAACCATTATTGCTCACCTGAATTACTGCAGTGACCTCCTCACTGATTTTCTGCCTCTGTCTTTTGCCCCTTACAGTTCACTCCACAAGGCAGCCAGATGATCTTGTTAAAGTGAAAGTCGGATCATGTCAGCCCTCTTCTCAAAACCCTCCAATGGGTTTCCCTTTTCTCGAAGGAAAAGGCAAAATGCCTACTCTGGCCTGGTCTCTCCAACTTCTCCATTGTTCCCTGTACACCTAGGCCCCTCTCTGGATCAGACCTACTGATACCTCAGTCCTTTACACGCTCTGCTCTCTGCCTGGAACGCTATTCCCTGCATAGCTGCATGTCTCTCTCCCTCACTTGTTTCGGGTCTTTCTCAAACTCCTCAGGTCAGCAAGGCCTTCCCTGACCTTAGCCTTTAAAATACCAAGCTTTCATTCCTCTGCTTTTTCCATTCCCCTTCCCTGTTTTATTTTCAGTGAAAGAAAATTGATCACCTTTTAACATGCAGTACAACTACTTATTACCTTGTTTCTAATCTGTCTCCTCTCTGACAATGTAAGTTTTCTGAGAGCAGGGATTGTTATCTTTTATTTCATTGATAATATTCCCAATATCTAGAATAGTGCCTGATGCACGTGAGGTGCTAATGAAAAAATAGGCATACATGTGCTCTGGAGTAAGAAAGGAACTCGCAATTTTTTAAAGGTAACAGCCTAAATGTGAAAACACGGTGTGATAATTCCTCTAAAATAGATTTATGGAAGGGAGCACAACGGAATGAGTGGCTAATTCTGGTTGGGGATTTGACCTGATTTGGAAGGATGGGAATGTATCCACCCAGGGAACTCCTACAGGCAGAAAGCAGGGAGTCTGCAAAGATGAGTTAAATTACATTGAGTGACAGACTTTTCCTGGTGCTGTGGGTTTGGGTGGCTGGGCGGGGGGGGGGGGGGGGGGGACTCAAAAGAGAAGGGACAGATAAGAACAGAGACTGTCCCTTGAGTGTATATGAGAGCCAATTCCCTCCATTACTTCAAACCCTCTTCCATTTGCCCATCCTTAACAAGACTTCCATATTTTAAAAGCAATGAAAAATCATGTTATTAAAAGAAAGCTTATACTCTAAGATTCAAGTGTCTTCAATTTTTATGATTTTATGCTTTAATGAATTAAGCTCTGATGTTCAGTTTATTTCTATATCTAAAACAGAGTAGGATGATTTTTTGACAATCTCATAGACCAGGTCTGCAAATGGGTTTTTAACCTATGATCCCTATTAACCATGGAAACATCCTTATAAGTAATGAATTACAAGATAACTCCCAGAAGTTCATCCAACCACTATGTGGATCAAATGGGAAAATGAGTATCCTGAGCCCGTTCATGCCTGAAGCACAGCCTGTGTCTCAGGAACTGTGCAAGCAACTTTCCATATCCTGTTTCATAGGATGGGGACAGGTGGCTACTGTCCACATTGTCTAGACGAGTGAACTCTTAGAAGTGGGATCCAAGTTGCTTTGGTATTCTCAGGGAAGCCCAGTTATATAATATTCTAAATGAAAATATAAATTAAAATAAAATTACTTGATGGAATATTAAACTAGGATGCAGGCACTGGCAAAATAGTCACTCACTCCTACCCCTACTGGTGAATGGAAATACAGGGGCATCCCGTGAGGGGCCCTACTGGGTTGGAAGATGGCAGAACCCGTGTTGGGGCCAAGCCTGTCTGACTTAGTGGGGGCTGGGACAGAGGTAGGCCAGGAGGGCTGGGTCGTTGGAAGCTCTGGTGGTGGATAGGAAAGCAGCGGCAAGCACAGAAGGGATTGGATTACAGGAAGAGAAATGTGGAACCTGTAGGCTTCATTTTTAGTTGAGAGCGTCTGAATCAGGGACAGCCTTTAAAAGCAAGTTACTTCTGATTCAATAGGATACTTGGTTGCTAAAACATTCCACAGACTTGTGTATGTACATATATATATTTACACATACTCACACATAAATAGTGAGATATTACACATACGTTTATATATACCTAATTGTAATACCATATCAAAGAAAGTGAGCCCTACTAATTCAGTACTCACTTGACTATTTTAACACTTGATCCTCCTTTTAAATGTTACTCCAGCATGGCAGCAAGTTCTGTGAAATGATTCATTATATGTTTCAGTAAAGTTGAGACGGATAAATGGAAGCATTCCAAATATTAGAAAATGCTTTTTCACAGGAAAGACCTTGTATATAGCTCTAGGTTTCTAGATTTTTAGTTTAGGGAGCCCAAAAAAGAACCTAGATTTATGGACCAAATCTCTGCATTCAAGTAAATGTCAAGAAATAAAATTGACATTTATGATAGTAGTCGTAAAACAGCCACATGCTCTCAAAAAGTCTTTTGCCATAGTAATTTTAAAAGCCCAAAATTACCATAGTACTCATTTTACTTGAAGCTCTGTCTTTGTGTTTGTGGATATGCCTGTTTTGTTTCGTTTTCTCTCAGTGGGTGTCCCTTTACCTCATATTGGTGTGTCTGTGTCTCCTGGTCTTTCCCTCTCTAAGTTGTCCTGGGTGTCTTCATTTCTGCTAGCCTTTGACTGTCTAATTGTGCTCCCCTCAACTCCCCACCCCATGCACACATTCTTAGTTTTCTTCCTCTTTCCGGCCTCCCTGAATTCCTCCATTCTACCCCTTCCATCTCATACACTCTCTCCCTCTCTCTCTCACTTTTCCTTCCTTTCATATTATTTTTCGTCTTCTGCAAGTTTCTACTCTGAATGTTCATACTAGACCCACACTACCTGAAAATGAGAAAACCATTCTTTTGAACATTGAGAAATAGCTATAGTAGAAACCACAACAGGAATTGCCAGAAAAAGAAATCAGTGAATAATGAAAAGGCCACCATTGATAAACTCTGTTCTGGATGACAAAAATAATGCGACTATCCTTCTTACTACAAAATAATACAAATATAAATAATATATGATAAAACTGCTCATATATAGATTTCATCTAGAAGTAAGGAATTAATTGTATTTCAAAAAGAAAAAAACTACTATATTAGTTTCTAATATGCAAGAGATGGTTATAATTATCCATTGCATGTAAAAACACTTTATACTTACCTCAAATTTTTAAACTTATATGAAGCTTCATTCTCTGTCATTTTCAATAGCCATTCAGAGCCTGCTCCTTAGAAAGAGTTGGTGTATGTACATCTTGGGAAAAAGAAAAGAAGAGGTTCGTACTGGAGAACAGAAGGACACCTATAGTTCACTCATTACAGTACTAATTAGATCTTTGTGTTTCCTGATCTTCCTTTAAAGCCCTACCAAATTAACTCAGTTTTACTTATGTCGCCCTGGTTTGAGTGGTTGTGGGAGTGACTGACCACAGTAACAAATAAGCTCCAAACCCAGTCATTAATGATTTTTACTTTGTGAATTAATGGGATCATTTTCACTAATAAGGATGTGTCTGCATCCCAAACATAAATGGGAACTTGGTGTTTGATAGATCTGGACATGGTGCATAACAAAGATAATTTCTTTCTAAGTTGTCCACAATAAACTTTAGTTCCATGTTGTCTGGCTAATTCACATGATTTTGAGTTCATTCACATAATCATGAATGAAATATTAATTACCTTTGTTATTTTTGTTCAAGAGTAACTTTAGAGCAGATTTTTTTTGATGTGTATTTTACAATCACTGTCACTTATTCCGTTCTGATGATCCCCTTCAAAAATGAATGCTCAAATGGGATTTTTGAACTGGATTTTGCCAGTGCCTGGATACTGATTTTCATTCTATTCAACAAGCTCCATTAAAACTTAAAGTTCTCATTCTGATTACTAAATAACTGCAATTCATTTTGAATTATAACTATTACGATGAAGTTAACTGTTTCTTCTTTCCTTAGAAGTGTGCATGAAAGGGTTCTGTTTCTCCTCCAACTGCAGAAAGTGCTCCCACAGTGTAGATGATCATAACAAGCATCAGTCACATCTAGGAAGTCCCAGGCACCATGCTGTACACACATATATAAAGTATAAATAAGTATAAATAACATACAAATAAAGTGTAAAGTCATGGAGAAGACATACAGCATGTCAGTCCTCACAAGACTAACACAGACATTCGTGGAACAAAATAAAATAAGATATTGATTAAATGGCAGGAAGAATGAAGCTTTTCTGCATCATTCATGGGGGTGATTTGAAAATACTATGAAGATACTTGTATTTAAGATTTCTTTTTCTTTCAAGTTTGAGGTTTGGAGCTCAGAACCCTTCCCCCTAGGGAGAAGCTGAGCCAGCACATCTGGTTCCCCCACAGAAAGCAGGAGGAACCCTGGCAGACGTCAATCTAGTCGACCCCGCCCAGGAAGTGGGGAGGGAGGGCGCCTCCCAGCCCCCTACCTAAGCAACGCCGAAGTCTTTTGCTTTTTTAGTTTCTCCGTTTTTGTTTTTTTTTTTAAAGATTTTATTTTTTCCTTTTTTCTCCCCAAAGCCCCCCGGTACATAGTTGTGTATTCTTCGTTGTGGGTTCTTCTAGTTGTGGCATGTGGGACGCTGCCTCAGCGTGGTCTGATGAGCAGTGCCATGTCCGCGCCCAGGATTCGAACCAACGAAACACTGGGCCGCCTGCAGCGGAGCGCGCAAACTTAACCACTCGGCCACGGGGCCAGCCCCAAGTTTCTCCGTTTTTGAAAGACGTTCTGCTAACAAAATTTCTGCTGGTAGCGCTACTGCTATGTAAAATTATATAAAATATTGCGCTAGGGAAATTAAAGGAAGGCACACTTTATTTTCTTCTAAAACTAGGTATTTGTGATTAGACAAAAAAATGAATATGTATGGTCTTATCTTATACTAACCAAATGCACAAAAATGCAGTATTTTTATCCTCATTATCATGGAAATTCACAGCTCTTATTTTATTTTATTTTTTATTAGGAATATAAACTGCAAGTAAAAAAGAAAGAATTCAGATTATTGACTAAAGTAAAAAGAGTTACTTTCAACTCAATCCTACAAATGCATTTAACTTGAATTGTCAAGAGGCTATTATTACTCAACCATATTTAATTATTTTAGCAGATACAACTTATATTAAAATGCTTATCATAGATCAACTAAGATGATGTAGTAATCTTCTTTTAAAGTTTTTTTTTTAAGAAAGGCTTATTTGAAATATCTTCTCCTTGATATATAATAATTATTTTGGTAAGGCAAACATTCGTGAACCATGTGAATTCATTTTTGTATTTCTTCATAATCAAAATAAGATCATTTATATTTAACTTTTCTGAATATTTTTAGTTTTATACTGCTATTTGACAAAAAATATAAAACAACATATATTTTGTTTTATATACTTAAGAGAAAGTATTTGGAAGTATTACTCAAATTAAAATAATGAACAGTCTGGTTTAATGAAGCCAAATTTACCAGCAAGCAACAACAAATCTCCCCTTATATTTAAAATATTCATGAATTCTTTGTCTCCACATAATAATCATTTCTTGCTGTCTTTAACTTTCTAATTTTATCTTCATATATCCCACTTCTGTTCTCTTGGGAAATCCTTATGATCCATCATATTATGTTTCTGAAGAGGCCTGTGAACTGTTTATATATTGCATGGCTGAGCTATGGCTATACATTAACTGAATTGCTTAGTCAATCTATAGGCAATTCAAAAGAGTGTGGTTGTACCCACATTATTGAACTGAGATACATCATTTGTCTTTGGGTATAAATTGGAGGAAATTTATATTTTATGTTAGACTGTATTCCAAATTTTGATATATTATTTTGTGTTTTAGTTAATGATTGGTTCTTTCTTTAAAAAATTTGGTTCTTGTGAGGACTGAATTATCTTGAAACTACATGATTGTGCTGTATTCTGGGAGAGCAGAGTTTTGGACTGATCAATTCATAATGTCATGGTCATTTGGTCAATCTTCATGTGGATCAACTAGGATTTCTTGACTTACCTGCTACTGTTAGCTTACCGTCTGTCTCTTTTTTGACTGTCTTACAAAAGCACACCCTCAGTGGTGAGGGGAACTAGGAACAGAAGCTTGCATGGATCAGTGAACTTTGGTTCCAAGGAAGGTGGGCCAGCCACCTCATCTGTCCATTCAGTGGGTTGCTTTTTGATGCACCTCCTGGAGAAAGGCAGGGCCCTAGGTTCATGTTTGCACTGAAGTCATTTTTATATGCTTACATCTGGGTGGAGTTCAACTTTAATAAACATCTACTGAGCATGTTACTGACAAGACACAGGCCTTATGTTATGCACCAGAGATGTAAACATGAACAAGAAACAGTCTATGTTCTCTTGTAGATGTTTCCAGGGTACTGGGAGAGATGATTACAATTTGGAGGGTTAAGTTTTTTTCATGTTACTTGCATTTATATATATACTTAGATTTAATAAATATTTAATAAGCACCTCTTTTGAAAGATGAAAAGCCATCAAGTGGAAACTACTTCACTTCCCACCTCCGACTTGCACTTGTACCTCTCTCCTGTTCTCTGCTGTTGCAGAGAAGGAAGAAGAGGCCCTCGTATTAAAGGCTGGGCCCTCCACCTGTGCTTTGGAGCTCTGGCCTTCTTTGGGGCCCTTTGCACTAGTATCATCTCTTTCCTGTTTCCAACCACTTCAGAGAGTTAAGTTTTATAATCATGGTAAATACCAAACACGATGGTGGCATAGAATCAATATGTTTTGACAACGTTACTGGAATGACATCTCAAAGGGGGCTGTATTTATCCAGAATGGCAGGGCCACAGGAGGTTTGTGGGAGGTCTTCTTAACTCCACTTATTACCTCAGGATTCAGAGCAAGTTATTTATTATTATTATTATTATTATTATTATTATTATTATTATTGCAATGTGGCTTTTAATGGCTTGACTATTTTATGAAAAAACTGTTGTGAATGTTATGCAATTAATTTATCATTCATAAAACTTAATCCCAATTAAATGAGGAAAACCCAACTATTAGCTTTGGCCTTAGAGGACAAAAATGCTCCTCTCTTATAAACCTGATATTATCAAGTAACCTTGCCAATGGAATCAGTGTTCCATGACAGCAAACCAACCATCGATAAATAGCAACAACTTAGATGCTGAATTTATGACATGAGTAATAGGAGAAGCTTAAATTATAGGTTTACTTCTGGGCAAATGATAACTTGACATAGCTCTGTAAACATGAGCATGGTCACAAGTTTCTAAGACATAGCTGAGAGCTGGCTCATGAATTTCAGGGACTGTCCTCACAGAATGAATGTTATCTCTATAATCCTCACTGTGTAAATTTGTCATTTACGGTAGCTTTTAACTCTCTTTGGAATCATGAGGCCCATTTCAAATGAATATGGGACTTTAACTTTTCCACAGAGTCCTGCCTCCTGATGTCCTAAGTGTGGTCAAGTAACCATTGCAGTTTGTCTGGGTATCCACAGCACAGAGTGCTGGGCCAGAGGATTTCAAGAAGGGAAGTGACCACCTCCTCCTCGCCTGCTTCCCCCCGCAAAAAAGAGTGCAGCGGGAATATAGCATTGCATCAAATGTGACATCCTGTTGGGGGGGGAATGACTACATGTTTGCCTAAATTCTTACCAGAAATGATTTAGACATTTAGGATAATCTGTTCATTTTGTGTAAAGTACAGTGGGAAAATATTGAACACTCAACTCCCTAAGGCATAATATCAAGATGACATTTTCTTTTTTGAAAAATGAGGTTTAGATTTCAGTAGGTGGTATTTTAGATTGTTAAAAGGAGGCTTATCTGTTAAAACACAGGGAGAAGAGTACCCTTCCTGTCTATTTCCTCTTTGAGTGCTCTCTCACATATTGCTTGAGTCACTCATTTCAAACTTAACTTCATATTCTCTCGTCAGTTATTGTTGTCTCATGGGTTTACTTTCTCTCCTAGTTAGATTATGAGCTCTTAACAAATAGAGACCGTGTCTCATACTTTTATATTTTTTATTATACTGAGCTCATAGCAAGCTCCTTGAAAAAGTCACTGAAATACGTCAATTTTTTCAGATTTTAAAATTGAATATATAATGATAAAGACTCACCAAGAATGGATATCCCAATGAAGAAATTTGGAAACCATATGTCAAAACAGTACACTGTATTGTCAAATAAACTAACATATTTCTCCACCATTGGTCTTTTAAGTCAAAAGCATGGATAGCTTTTGGTTTTTTAAACAGATAATAATTAATTCTGTCTTCACATTCTTGCTTCAAATGAAGTCGAGAGCAACCCCACACACCCTATATTCTCTAGGCAATCAGAGCAAAGACTTCAAGAGGGACTATCTCCAACTTCTGTAGATCAAGAGAAAGCTTCACACCTACCAGCACTTGTAGTCTAGTTGCCAGTACCTGCCCTCGGCCCCCAAGGCTAACCCCTCATGCCTTTGCCCCCGGTTAGGTTTTCTAAGAAATAGACTGAGACAGGAATTTGTAATACAATGTTTTACGGAGGCATGCTCATGGAAATAATACCTCTTAGAGGAAAGGGAAACAGAATGAGGTAGAGGGAGAAGTCGAATTGCAATGCAGCTGCAACGGAAGCCTCAGCCATTCCTCCTGAGAGCTCTGGTGCTGGGGTTGCTCTTCAGAGTTATCTTGCCTTAAAGTAGGGGAGAAGACGGGCTGCCCCCATGGGGATGTGATTTTGGGTCAGATGGTTCTCTGACTGAGCGAAATTCCCTGAAATGGATTCAGCTGAGATCCATTAGCTTCCAACACTCTCATTGGGTGGGGGACATGAATACCTTAGTCCTGATGTGGGGAGAGGGTAGTGATAGACCAGAGTATCCACTACAGTCTGCCCCTTCAGAGTTCAAATCCACTTGCTTTGTATACTAAGTTCATTGTCTACTTACTCTTCTATCCATTCCCTTCATCTTTGCCAAGAACCTCTGCTGATCTAGATGGCTTACTTGGTGGCATGACTCAGAGCTTCATCCCTAAGTGATCTGAGCCTCTGGTCACCATGACCTTCAGATTCTCTGGCTGCTGCACATGTTGATTTGCTGTCAAGTTTGGGCTGAGAAGAACCAGGGGATAACTCAGTACATCTCTTGGATACTAAATGTATTCTCCTGTTTCTCCAAAATGCAATCGCAGCCTTACTACTGCTGATGATCAGAGTCTATTACTCCTGCCAGGATGGTGACTCTTCCACATCTTAGTTCTTGGACCCATATATTCAAACTATCAAGGATGTAGCATTATATAATGATCAGTAAGAGTGCGTATTACCTCCCATGAAGGCACTCATCTTGGCAGGGTATCACCTCCAAACTAGCATCTCAGCTAGGCCTTCAAGAGGTCATTGTATCACTCCATCAGGCCAGCAATTTCTGAGATGTGTGGTAAGTGATAATAAGTGTGCCCAATTATTTTGTTCCCATGGTCATCTTCCTAACTGGGTCCCTTTGTCCAATGAGATGTATGAGAATTTCTTGTTGGTAGAACATTCTATAAGCCCTCAGATAGTAGTCCTGTCTGAGGCTATCATGGCAAGTAAGGCAATTCCATACCCAGAATACGTGTCAATTCCAGTCAGGTTGAATTGCTGCCCTTCCCAGAGTGAGAAGCGTCCAGTGGCTGGTTGGTCTTCTCAAGGAATGGTGTTATACTGGGGGTATGGATTTATCTCTCTTGTTGGCAGATTGGACATTGGGCTGAGAAAGTAGCTAAATCAGTCTTAGTGGAAGCCCGTGCTGTTGGGCCTATTCAATGCCTCAATTCCCACCACTAAGTCTACACCATTAATGACTCCAATGTGCCAGCATGTGAAAGCTGAAGACAGAGGCTGACTGGCTGGCTTCTCCTGACCAGGCCATTCTCTCTGGTTGATGGCTTTATGCTTATGCCTTGGTATATGCTATCTGATGGGTGTCATTATGCAAGACAAAGGCTTTCACATTGCATCCTAACTCTCATAAGTCCACCCACCCATATGCCTCTTTCTCGTACCTCCTTGTCCCTCATCTTCCAGCTAAGCCATTCATCTCCTTGTCGCTGCCTGACTTGCTAAGCTGTTCACTTTGCCTGTGGGTCCGTATATTTTTTTACCTTGGCAACTTTTCTCTCCATGCAAAATGGAAGACCAGTTGCACCCCTACCTTCCCTGTAGCTCTTCCATTTGGGAAGATTTCTTCTCTCTGTTCCTTTCAGAGCCACCCTTAAGTGGTGACCTGTAACCTATTTTCAGGTTGCACTCAGATGCTGAGCCAACCCACTTATAAATACTTTTTCTTCCTTTATATCTGATATTCGGGAGCCCTACATATGCCCCATCTATGGCAGTTGAGGGTGAGGTACTGCTACCATAGTGGTGGGTGTCATGGGAGTCTGCTCATATAGCTTGCTTATTTCCTCTAGGCTTGCTTCACCCTAATCTTGGACCCTTCATCCTATGATTGATTACTTCTAAGCCTATTTGACATCATGACATATCTAACAGAAACCAGTTCGTGATGGTCAGTTCTGACCTCATGGTTGGGGATCCTGTCTCTATTTGGGCTGTTTTTCAAGTAGTGTATAATTCTTTGCTGCAAATGACATGAATTGCTCCAGAAACCTGTGGGTCTGTGTTGTGTTTCTTCCATTAGATCTTGCCATAAACTCCACTAGCATCTTTTCCTTTTACTACAGATACCTCAAAACATACCATAGGCTCTACCAGGTTTTATGTCCAACTAGTGAAGCTGTCCTCAGTGCAGCCTGGACCTGTTCCTCAGACCTTTCAAAGCTGACCGCTTCCCTTGTCACTCAAAGCATGGGTCAGGGCAGTATTCCAAAGCATGGAATATGGTGTCCCCAGAATCTAACAAGGCCAATCTAGCCTTGTGCTTCCTTCTCAGCAGTGGAAAGCATGAGATGCAATAATTTGTCCCTTATTATAAATGGGGAAATCTGGAATGACCTAGGTGACTTAGTCCCTGAAAACTTCACTGATACGTTGTGCTCCTGAATCTATGTTGGTTTATGTCCCACCCAAACCTTCTAAAATACTTGCTACTTCTTGCTTATTTGTTCTCATTAACATGATGAGAACATGATCATTGAAATGTTAACTTCTCCCAGTTCTGCTCTCTGATAGAGATGGGAAAGAAGGTATTTGCTATGTCAGTGACTGCAAAACATGTATTTGAGTCTGCGTTAATCTGCTAAAGCAAAGATCCCGTATTGTGGTTTAGCAGCTGCAGTAGAACTATTATTGGTTTGAATTTGTGGTAGTCCACTGTTAATCACCAGGCTCAGTCATATTAGAGTCCGCAGTGGTGAATTTAATGGAAAAATTACAAGGACCACCAACTATGCATCCTTTAAGTTTCAAGGGTGGCTCTAATCTTTGCCATTCCGTCTAGAATATGATGTTTTAGATTTACTATTTTGGTGATGAGAAGGAAGAAGTTTTAGAGGATTCCACTTACGGTTCCCACTTTATTAGCCAAGAAGCCAATATATGTTTTTGCATTTCCCTGGAAATGACAGAGCCTGAGTACCTTTTCATTTATGCATCAGTTCTTTCGTGATGTGCAAGGCCTTCTGCCTATTTTTTAAATTGATTATCATTTTCTTATTTCCTTGGAAGAATTCTTTATATATTCTGTATATAACTTTTTATGCATACACACACACACACACACACACACACACACACATATATATATATACACATATATATGAATTGCAAATACCTTCTCCCACTCTACGGGTTACTTTTAAACTCTTACTGGTCTTTTAAAAACTGTTTTGAAGAGTATAATATATATCTAGAAGCACGTACATATCATAAGAGTAAAGCTCAATGAATCTTCAGAACCTGAACTTGCTGTGTAAACAGATAAAGAAACAGAATATTGATAAGAAGCCTCCCTTGCTGGTTGGTATCTTTTGATGAATAAAAGTTTTTAATTTAATGTGTTCTAATTTATCAGTCTTTCCCTATAAATTAGTGCTTTTTGTAAACTGCTTAAAAAGTCTTTACCAAGGTCACAAAGATGTTGTCCCACATTTTTTTCTAGAAGCTTTATTGTTTGTAATGCATATTTTAAATCCATAATTCTTCTGGAATTGTATGCTACATGGTAGAAGTCAAGACTTTTTTTTTAGAGAGATATCCAATTGACTCAGTGCCGTTCATTGAGGAAACAACTCTTTCCCCAATGACACTTTTGTCATAAATTGGCCATGTAGGTGTGAGTCTATTTCTGAACCCAAAAGATGAAACGTCCGTTTTGTTCCATTGGTCTCTTTGTTTATGCTTATACCAGTAACACCCTATCTCACGTCCTGTAGATCCATGAAAAACATAATACTGTAGATCTATGACATCCAAGCCTGTAAGTCTTCCAACTTTGTTGTTCTTCTTCAAGGTGGTCTTTGCTGCTCCTGGTTCTTTTCATTCCCACACAAATTTTAGAATTAACTTGTTAATTTCTAAAAAAAAAAAAAATTTCTTCCTGGGATTTTGTTTGGGATTGCATTGAATCTAATAGATAAATTTGGGGAGAATTGAAGTCTTGCAATACTGAGCCTTTTACTCCCTGAACATTTTATATTTCTCCATTTATTTAGGTATTCTTTAATTTTCTGAAAATGTTATTTGTTTTGTATAGGTTTTACACACCTTTGTTAGATTTATTCCTAAGTATTTCATATTTCTATGCATTATAAAAGATTTTATTTTAAAATTTTTCTCCTAATCTTTCATTGTTGGTTTATAGAAGTTTCAATAATTTTTAATAGTGATCTCATTAAATTTACTTCCTTATTTTAATATTTTATCTGTAGATTCTTTTGGAGTTTCTTCAAATACAATCATGTCTCTGAAAATAATAGTTTAATTTTTTTCTTTTTCAATCATCATGCCCTTGTTTTTTCCTGCTAATCTTCTTAATTCAAATTCATATTTTTTTCCATGAGTCTGTGGTATTTTGCCTGATTAGAGGAAATCAGTGGAATACCCACTATGAATTTTCCACAGAAATGTGGGCCATGTAAATAGTTTCCTTGGACTCAGGGATTCAAAACTTCCATTTATTTTTCTATTTTATTCTTTTGGGGGGATGTGCTCAAAATATATCAATTACTGCACTTACATTTTTTGATTTGTTCCATATCTTCTAGTAATTTGCACTGAGAGTTCATTACTGTGGAAAATGGCTCTGGATCTGGTGCTGATCGGACAGATTTGGGGCATTCCGAGTCCCCTAATCCATCGTATTCTTTTCTGAAACCTGAAAGGTCAATGAACCCCAGAACTGCATCTATCATTAATGTTATCTAAGTGTTGTTTTCCTCAATCACTCTTTCAATAAAATTTCAGCCATATGTTGTCATCACAGGGAATACTATTTTAAATTAGAATTCGAGTTTCTAAATGGAAGTCTCTCTCAGATTTGTAACCAAAAATTTCTCTCAGGCAAAAATACAGATCTTTTAGAGATATTTTACTAAAACCAAAAGCACAGATATGAAATATGATGTTGAAAGGTATTTGGCGCGTTGATAAAGTTCCCTGGAGGACTCTGGATGTTTAAAGCAACAGTTTGATTGAATAGAACAATAAATACTGAGCTGAGTGTATTTTTTCTCTTTCATTTTCATCTACTAGAAAAATATAGATAATAGAGCTCATTTATTTCCTTAACATTTCAGAGCTCCGCAGATGGGAAAACACAACCCAGTGGAAATTATTTCTGGCAACCTTGAGAAGATATGTTAGCATTTTGTGGCATTTCTTTCAGTGACATGTAAAGCATGGCTTTCCCTCACTGCAGTGTCACAGTGAAGTGTCACAATAAAGCCAAAATAGTGTGCCCTCAGGGAAAACTAGGGAAAGGGACCATTTTCCATGCACACACAAAGGGTAATATTTATTATAAAGCCTTTCATTTTAGCTCCAAATGCTGCCTGGGCCATGGCTACTTTGCAACAGAGAAATGCACAGAATGTGAGATTTAAAGCAAATGTTATGTATAAATCTAAGGTAATTTATGTAAATATACATAACATGTAAAAAAGTAGAATGCGTTTATGGACATACAAGCATGCACAAATCCGTGCCGTGTGCCAGGGAGAGAGTTTGTGATGTTGCATAGAGGCAGCGGCAGCCTGATGTTGATGGGGTCCAAAGAGCACTGAGCAGGGAGTCAGGACATCTCTATCTTGACCTATTTTTGTCACTGTCAGCACAGATGTTATCTTCTTTACCCACAACATGTGATAGAGAAATTATTATCCCTGTTTGATAGATGAGGAATTTGGTGTTCCAAAAGATTCAATTGTTTGTTGCAGAATACGCAGCTAATATCACTTAAAGCACTTCATACACAGTATCAAATACATTAATTTATTTTAAGCTATTTTAAGGTTTTGATAAAAACCTTACATATCCCCTTCATCCTTGCACAGTTATTACTGGGACTCAAATACTGAACTTGATTTTTATTACCATTAAACATCATCTTATTAGGTTCATTCTACTGTTCTAGACTATGGACATTTTGAGGTCTTAATTACATTTTGCAACATGTTTTTCATTGCTGCAACTCAGTATAATCTCCAGTATAAAAACTTAGTGAGTATCCTATATATCTGCACCTGAGTCACTGAGCAAAGCCCTTTTGTGAGCAGCTTCTTTCTTGTTGGAGAGGAGGCTAGTTTATCCAGGTACTACTTCACCCAATTGTCAAATGCATACAGACATTATCTAAATTCATTTTTCTGATTTGGCAACATGTAGGAGAGAGCATGCACTTTGGGGCCCGATAGACTAGAATTAAAATACCAGCCCCACTAATGACCAGTAATGTGATTTTGAGAATGTTACTTGTCTTTATAAGTAAATATGGATAATAATATTAACAAGATAAAGTATGTAAGGATCTTATGGGTAATAGATGTTTAGCTTCATTCATCACCCCAACCATCAAAGAAAGAAATGACATTTTTCTGACTGATCAGTTCTTTGCTACCCGCACTGACCACCCCGGGTCTCTTCAATCAATGTTTCCTGGAGCTGAAAAATTTTAATTTTAATAAACTTTCTTAATCCTATACAAGTACCAATGGTATGCTTAAGCTGCTATGGGTTTTAGAGTCCAGTTTCTTTTTCTGCTGAATGACATTTGCCAGAAGCCCCTCTCATTTTCTGTAAATCTTCTTGGTTCAAGAAAATGGTTTAGCGGTCTTACTTGTATGTCTTCTGAACATCTTCAATGGAAATTTACTTGGTTTAAGAGACTTTAACTATTTTAGGGAACTTCTTGAATGCTCTTTACATACCTAGGAACTTTATCCCCATTTGGTATGTTTCTCCTGCCCCTCCACTTTCAAAAAGATCCGTCTCCTTGACAAAGAAGGCAGCCGCACAGGCAGTTCTTCTCTGTGCTGGCTCTCATTACATCGTAACCACATGCTGTAGACTGTTTTCCTTGACAAACCAGCAGGTTCAGGCCATGTACGTCTTCACTTTCTGCAGTTTTCTTATAAAGGCATGTTTTTATCTTCATGGTCATCTGATTATATTCTCTTTTGCTCCACCTTTCGTACATGGTCACTTTAAATTAGGACACGTCAGAGAAATTTTGCAAAAGCATATTAGTTTATTTAGGAACTTCACCATTCTCTTCCTCAGGATAACTTTCAATTCTCCAATTTTTAATTTTTTTGTGAGAGATTTCTAACCCTCTTGAATTATCTCTCCTTCAGAATCGTTCTTCTCCCTAGAAGGAATAGCACTTTTTTCCTCTGAAGTTTTTGAATCTACTCTTCTAAATTCAAGAATTTCCATATGACTATAATCAAATAATTTTCATGAATGGGCTACCATGTTTGCATTGATGTTTCTAAGAGAACAATTTAAGGCTTTTTTTCTCTTTAGTAGTTTTACTGACTATTCAGTCGTCTTTTAGAGATGGAGTAAATAATGTCTTATTACTCCGAGTATAGGATTCTCTCTGGATCTTTTCATCTAAAGCTCTTGCATTTTTCTTCAAAGAGCATTTAGTAAATATCTCTCACATAGTCACGATTGGCTAAACCCTCTGGTCTTCCTGGATCTTGCCAAGAGAACATTGGTTTTAACTTCAACACATAGAGTGACCTGCGTTAATTCTGAGTGAGCTATATGTAGAAAATCTACTTTGAAAGGGTCACCCTCAGGAGCATTTCCAACAAAACCATACGAGAACAGGAGTAAGGATAAACTGTTGTCCATTCTTGTGAAATCCAATCATATTTCTCCTCTTTTTATTTCTTTGTTCCATGTGCCAAATGGGCGAGAATCAAAAGGCAGAATGTAGCATCTTTTCACTTTTTTTTAATGGTCACTGGAGATGGGTTGATTGAATGTTCATAGTTTGTCCCCTCCATTTATGCTCCTTTCTTTCAAGTCAAAGCCTAGAATGTGGCATCTCAAGTTTGATGTGCAACTGTGGCAGAGATAAGCAGTTTGGGTAGCAAACAACTATTTGAAAAACCTTGTGATTTATCCATACTGGACACGTTTTTTTGTATCTGGTGGTATATTTTTCACATTAGCTGTTTCTTAGGATTAGCAAGCCAGTGCAAATCTTGTTTCATCCCTGCCTGGGTATTCATTGTAGTGCCAAGCAAAGCACAGATTAACATACGCTTACTCAGGATTAAGGATGATTTTTTTTTTTTTAACTCTTCTGATAGGCAGTAAAATAGAATCCACACAGTTCAATGGACTCAGTAGATGGGTTGTTTTTGTTAGTGCCAACAACTAACCCTAAACCTTTCATTCCAAATTTCCACAGGCTTTGGATTATACTTCATGAAAGTCAAATGGTAGACAGTAGTAAACTATTTTATTATGTTCTTAATTTGCCTCAATACTACAGTGCTGCATATGATTGCTCCGTGACGAAGAAGAGGAGAGCTGAAGAGCAGGCTTTGGGTGTCCCAGTCAACAAGAGAAAATCCCTGCTAATGAAGCCCCGACACTACAGCCCCAACATAGACTGCAAAGAAGAATATGACCACAAGACAGAGGCCGAGGAGGATGATGGCCTCTTGGAAACCAACGATCACCCTACCACAGGTAGCAAGAAGGAGTGGCCCAAAATTTATCTACTCCCTAGCACCAAAACCAGTCTTAACTTCTGTAGAACATACAGTCTGTTTGGTTGTAAAATCTTATCCAGTTTGCAAGCAAAACCAATCATTTATTTCACTCAGCATCCATTTATTGAGGGGTAATTTTTTACCAGTAACTGTAGAGAGTCTAAAGATAAGAAACAGTGTCCTTGCTTTGAGTCCGTTTTCAAAGGCACTGGGTTGGACTCTGCCTCTTTTTGAAGAAAAGAAAAGATACTAAGCCTTAAAGTTGAAGAATACCTTGACTCCCTAATAGGGTGGATGTCTAATATCTGAAAAAAAACCTTGAAAATAAAAGGACATGTTTAAGCTTTAAGATATTTAAGATATGACATATATAAGTAAAACATTTATTTTTTGTTTTATAAACATATTTAGCACCCCAAAATATAATTGGTAATAACAACATGGACCAGTCCAGGTGGACAGTGACCTTAATATTTTCAACATTTTTTAAATAAGTATTGATAACAATGGACTGCAGAAGGGTCTTCAAGTTGGCAACCTAGATTCTCCTTCAGGAGGAAAATGATGTGTTGTAGAAAATTTATCACTGTGCTCATTATTTCCAAGATAAATAATTTTAATTTACCTTTAGGCACATGTGATATTTCATGAATTCAATTCCTTACTCACTCATCAAATGCTGTTTGCATGCTAAGTAATACGTAGCTACTATCTGAAATTTTAGAATGTGTTTCTCACCAGTTCACAGTTGCTCCCATTAGTCCCTGGTGGTCAGGGTGCCTCCAGGGGTTGGGCTATCACTAACCATTTTGTGCATGAGGCTGAAATTGGAGGGCATGCAAAATATCTCAAAAATTTATGGAAAAAATAATAAATGGAACTCTAAAGTTTGACTTATTAGAAAATAAAATTAAGTGTACGAATGTTCTCTTAAACACGTTTTTTTGGAATGTGACTTTTTAAGGAATCAAAATATACTAAATAAGTTATTGAAAAGACGGATATATTATACAAACCAACAGCAACAAGATTCTTAGATCATAAATACCTATTGCATATAGAATTATAGTAATAGTAATAGGTGTTAATGGAAAAGATTTTACAGCATATTAAGTGAGCACATAGATCAGAATCATTAGATCTCCAGTAATCTTAGCTTGCAAGTAGTTTGAGATTCTGTAGTTAAAACAGAGTTGTATTCGGATTTGACAGTATCTAAGTAAATGTTCTGGCTTTTCTATATTTAGCATATGGCTTAAAACCTCATGGTGAGGGCCCGGCCCGTGGCGAAGTGGTTAAATTCATGCGCTCAGCTTCCTCGGCCCAGGGATTTGCTGGTTCGGATCCTGGGCATGGACCTAGCACCTCTCATCAGGCCATGTTGAGGCAGCATCCCACATAGCACAACCAGAAGGACCTACAACTACCATATACAACTATGTACGGGGGGGCTTTGGCGAGAAGAAGAAGAAGAAAAAAAAGAAGATTGGCAACAGATGTTAGCCCAGGTGCCAATCTTTAAAAAAAAAAACCTCATGGCTCATCTGTAAATTATAATCATCCGTGTTTCCTTGAGCTGGTCAGTTTTTTTGTTGATTCATGAAAATTGAAGGTTGAATCTAGTATTAGGGAAAGTCTTTGAATCAGAGTGATTAGACTTGAAGTATATTTATCTGGCTGACATTAATTTGCCAAATGCTTAAGGAAATGGGCCTCTTTTACACCAACATATCCCTGGAAGTGCTGCAAGGACAAGGACTTGTATCTATCCGCTGACTTCCCACCTTCTATTGTAGTTGTGTGGTCATTATAGATGCTTAATATTAACCAGGAAAATATGTCGTCAAAATGCACTCAGTTAAACATTCATTTATAAATATTGATGGACATCAATTTGCAGGTTCACAAATGTTAACTATTTTTATATTTAGTCCTAGAACCACTACTAATAATAATGAATATGCTGAAATTACAGCAGTAGTGGCCATTATTTTTTAATTCTTAATATATTCCGGGCACATAAATTATATCACTTAATCTACCCAACAATGATATGAGGTACATATGATCATGGTCACAATTTTACAGATGAGATCACTGAAGACCAAAGAAATTTAATGCTTAAAGTAATGCAGCTTGTAGGTTTTGGAAAGAAGATAATTAGGAAACAATTGAAGGGCAAACAAAATCATCATTTCCCAGCTTACCGTGCTTCACAGTCTAATTCTCCCCATGCTCTGGCTACCTTTAGAAAGCAGCCTGAGCAATGTTTCTACAACGTCAAATCACAAAGTCACATTTCCAGAAACGACAAGTCACAGATGCTCCTATCCCTGGTCAAAAGAGCAAAATTCTAAGTTGTCTTCAGTCCTTCAAGCAAGTTAGCTCCCATCCTGCAGAAGGAAAGAGAGTTGAGTTAGTGCCCAAGCCCAGTGCAAGGGCTTTTCATCATCTATCATCTTATTTATTCTGGGTATCCCCAGGTCTTTACGTGGTCAGGTGTGTGCCCAATTGTGTCTTCAGCGGACAGTTCAGAAAATGAAGAGAGTGCTCCCAAAGGCTGAGGTCATGAGCTTGAATCCATTTAACGGCAAAGCTACACCCCATACCCTCAACTGGCTGTCTTTCAAAGAGCTTCAGGTGGGCATTAAGGGCTATAGAAGAGAATGTGGGCAAAATCATGTAAATACACCCTCTTTACCGGGGCAAACAGAAGACAAGCTTTTGTAGTACTACCAGGAGGTAGGACAAGCACATGCTTTCCTAATGCAGACAAGGAAAAGAAAAGTTACCTTGAAGTGAGATTAACCAAGTGTGTGGAGTCTCCAGTTTATAACCATATACTCATGATTTGGGAAAATTAGGAGTTCCAAGGGCTGGGATGATACTTTTAACATGTATTATCGCTCAACAAATAGCAAATGAAGGATAAGCCACTCCAATATTAGAACTTTCAAGGACAAATTCATTTTTCTAGGGCTTTTATTCCCAGCAAAATTTATATATTCAAGAGGCCTGGAAAACTAACTTACCTATAAAAGTAACTTAAATAGTTACAAAAACAGAGCTAAAGTCCAACTATTATAAAATCCAATTATACTAAAGGAATCAAACTCTCAAAACATAACTTTTATCACACGCTCCACTTCGGTGGCCCAGGGTTTCCCTAGCTCGGATCCTGGGCGCAGACATGGCACTGCTCATTAGGCCATGTTGAGGCGATGTCCCACATGCCACAACCAGAAGGACCCACAACTAAAATATACAACTATGTACTGGGGGGATTTGGGGGAAAGAAAGCAATTAAAAACAACCGTAACTTTTATAGGATTTCTTTTGTTTAAGCTGTTTTGATGGAGAACAGCTGACATATATGCAAGAATCCATTAGCATACACATTCTAGGATTACCAGACACTTTAGAGTTGAGATTTTGGTTTAAATAAAATAAACAAATGTGAACTTTCACATATCAGGTAAAAACATTTATTTTTTTCATTCTTCAAAGAAAGTGTCGTCCCAGCTCCAGCTCCTCCCCCCTCCCCCATACTTTGAAGTGCCCTCATGACAGAGAAAGGGCTGTGCTTGGTAGCTATCCACCTCTCTGACTGCCCCCAAGAATGCACCCTAGGAATTCTCTGACCTGTACTGTCACAGTATGGAGAAAGTTGAGGTCGGGCTATCTATTAGTTTTTATTTTGTTGTATTTGTTTTTACATATTTTTATTTATAATTTAGGGATCATTTTTTTTTTTTACTGACAAATGTATTCTAGTATCTTCCTACTAGATTCACTCTTGAAAATATCCAAACTTGGGAAAATAATAGGCTATTAGTATTCTGAATGGTTTCTCCTAAGAGTTGCTGCATTTTGTAAACGTCAGCCATGACATAGGACATTCCTAGGCTGTGAGGACTGGGGGTAGCTTGTTTCAGAGGGATGAGCATAGAGTTGGGAGGCACATGGCCCTGGGTCTGGATCTCAGCCGTCCTACTGACTAACTGTGTGATCTTGAGTAAGCCCTTAGCTCCTTGGAACCATAGTGTACCTTCTATAAAATGGAGTAGAAAGTACCTTTCTTGCAGTTATTGTGAAGATTAAATGAAATAAATAACTGAATACCATGCCAGGAATACATCAATTTATTGTCCTAAGATGTCACTGGATCATCCAGTCATTGGATCATCATCGGTTTAAAGATGAAGACCCAGGACTCAGGAGACATCAACCTGCCTAAGGTCACACAGGCAGGTGGTGCTGGGTCGATCACACGACCCCAGTCTCTGGACTTCAAACCCACAGAGGTTTTCCCTCCATGTTGTGCATTGTGCACTGACCCTCCAGTTTCCCACAGCAGCTGATGAGCCGTGCCATAACATGGGTGGCACAGGTGGTCACCTGGGCTGGCCCTTTCCGCACTATGGACTATGCCCGTTCGCAGGGGTCAATTTCACTACTTACTCTAAATGAAAAACAGGTCCCAGCTTATTCATGTGGAGGGGGTCATGTATCCTCTGCAGTTATTATCTTCTAAAATAGTATCTTGGGAAGGGAGAAGAGAGCCATCACATACTGAATACCTGTTGTGTGTCACCTGCTTTCCATGTGCTCCCATGTAACCTCCACAGTGTGCCTCATTGTGCGAGTGAGGAGACCGGGCTCAGAAAAGTTAAGGAACCCGGTGAAGTTCGCACAGAGACAAGCACCAGGCCCAGAATCAAACCTAGGTCCCTCTAACTCTAAAGGCATGGTTCTTTTAGCTATTTCAGGCAAAGGCACAAGATAAATCACCAGGCCACCAGGGAAAATAAAAACACACTGGCATAAAAAATGTAGGAAGCCCATTACAAAGCTGAGAGAAACTAGCACCTCGTCACAGATCTGTCAGGTTCAAACGCTAACTCAACTTTTTTTTCTTATAATTACAGTGAAAACCAGAGAGAGGTGGGTACACAGAAAGTTGGTTTGCACGTTTGCAGAACATCCCTGGAAACCATCACGTGCGATGCACACAGGCACCTCTATCGGCAGGACTCCTCTTTTTCTGAAGAATAATTAATAAATATTTTCTTTTAGCATATAACAAACAGTTGAACCAAACAATTATGTAAACTGGAAATGACCCAAAATGCTAGCAGTTGGCAGCGGCACAGGGAAATGCATTGTCGTGCACATGTGCATTTTTGTCACTCCCGCCTCTCTGGTGATCTGCACTTAATAGGAATATTTTAAACTATGTAGCTAAGCAACAGAGGTAATTGTTGCTTTCGAGAGCTTTTGTTAGCACTCTAACACAGCCCAAATATGCATAATTAGGTATAATGTCTATAAATCATTATTGTACACATGTGGGTAGTTAAGTGGAGTGAGAGAATAGTTCAATGAATTGAGCATATTCACTGAAAATGCTTTTTATTTGTTTTCTGTAGTTCATAATACTTTAAAATTATCATAACCCTTTACACTTCTCTTAATAGCCAACCGTGATATTGAGAAAAACTTCATTTGCATTTTAGACTATGTTTAATATATTATTTAAACCTGGAGTTTCTCCGATATGAATTCAGGAGAGGATAGACCATCCTATCAAATATTATGTGCTTGTTTATCCAGCCTCTTTTCTAGGAAGTAAAATGTTAAATTTTTCAGTTTATGTTGAATAGATCCCAACAAAAGACTGCACCCTATAATCAGCATTATTTAAAGGGGCTAGTGTTGTGACTAAATTCTTCCCTTCATCCAAAAATGCTTTTAGTTACTATGGCAATATTTACTTGATCCTGGCAGTCCAGTGTTGATTTAGGGAGATAATTACCAGAAAGGAAGATGATGGAGATGTATTTTTGAGTGTCCTTGTCAGAGACAATGTTTATAAAAAATCAAATGAAACACAGAAAGGCACATTGTCTTCTGCACAGACACCCTCTCCCACAGCCCTCACACGGGATGGCTGTGCTTTTCTTCTCTCCAAAGATGTTTATTAACATAGAATGCACTTCATTTGGTGTCTTTAACAGTCTTTAACGTGGCTTATTATTTTGTGTTTCCCATCCCCCACCCTGCCTTTTGAGACAGAAATGGTCCTGCTTATTTTTTTTTTGTCTTAGTGAATATCAAGGGATCATTGCTGGGTTGTCTGGCGCAATTCACAGCCTGGTGTGTGCTGGGCATCATGCTCCCCAAACCACCCTTCATGCTGGGCCAGGTCTAGGTCACCAGAGAATCTGTACCCTCAATTGGTGTGTTTGCGCTGGGACAGGCTTGGGTAGGCTGACCATATGTATATATATAGTCAGTTGCATTGTACATACATGTATCTATACAATGTATGTATTACACATACATACATAAATGTATGCAATTTGTCACCCCAGCTGGGCCATTACTGATAGTGAAAGGAGGTGACACTACAACTGCACTGAAACAACAGAGACCCAGCGCACTGTCCAAGACAGACTGGCGCTTGGGGACTTGTTCTCAGTCACAAGGCTTCTTGACTGTCAAGACTCTAATTGGCCCTGAACTGAGAACAACCAGTTAAGGTTCAACATCCTCCAGCCATCCCTACCTCTTGCCTCATTTCCTTTTACACAAATGCACTCAAGTTCCAGGCCAGAAAATGTGTAACTATTTATGATATTATTTGATCGTGCTAATTTTCCCATTTACTTATATTTTCCTTGGCATAGAATTTTCGTGTGACAATTATGAAAGTACTTAGGAAGTCTTGAAAGCTTCATTTCAGTTCTTTTAGTTATCATCTCTATGTAGATGTATTTTATATTTTAGCTCACATTCCATAAAATCTGAAAGCATGTTTGAGAAACTTTGGAGCTAGAGAACATAAACCAAATAAGCTTTGAAAATGCATTGCCATGTAACAG
Organism: Equus przewalskii; assembly: GCF_037783145.1. NCBI lineage: Eukaryota > Metazoa > Chordata > Mammalia > Perissodactyla > Equidae > Equus > Equus przewalskii. Next base: position 31,169,635 of record NC_091838.1, read on the forward strand.
AGAAATCTGGTGACTATTTCTTTTAAAATGTACAGTGTTATGTATATTTGATTTCCTTCTGGTTGGCTAAGATTTGCAAATATAAGAGGTACAGTAACAATAATTTCACATTCAGCACTGTTATTAAGTATTTATTTCAGCACTCTAGAAGCACTTAGCTCTTAATATGCTGAAAATTTGAATAGCTCATTTCTTTAAAGGTAATTCTCAGAATATTAAGGTCTAAGTTTTACTTTGTTTTGTTTTTCCTTTTTTTTTCTTTGAGGAAGATTAGCCCTGAGCTAACTGCTGCCAATCCCCCTCTTTTTCTGAGGAAGACTGGTGCTGAGCTAACATCCATGCCCATCTTCCACTTCTTTATACGTGGGACGCCTACCACAGCATGACGTTTGCCAAGCGGTGCCATGTCCGCACCCGGGATCCGAACTGGCGACCCTGGGCTGCCGAGAAGCGGGACATGCGAACTTAACTGCTGCACCACCGGGCCGGCCCCTACTTTGTTTTCTGTTAAGAGGATGTATATTTTTCTCCCCAATGTTTATAAAATTGATAGAGCCCATATATTCACATATTTCACATATTATATATGCATATGTGTTTGTGTATATGTATATGAGCAACTTCCTTAAAATACTTTTTTGCTCTTTTTCAAATATTGGTTTTCTTTTCCCATAGAAGAAATCATGATAGATCCTATGGATGACAACCTTCATTCAACTGCACAAGAAAACTCCAGTGGGAAGGAAGACAGATATGGCTGTTGTCAAGAGCTCATGGTCAAATCTTTAATGCACTTGGGGAAATTTGAAAAAAATACATCTGTCCAGACCATAAATGAAAACTTAAATGACAGCGGCATCCAGTCTCTAAAAGCAGAGAGTGATGAAGTAGATGAGTGCTTTATGATTCATTCCGATGATGGAAAAGACAAAATCAAGGATTCCCAGCTACGGTTCTGCTCCTCTGATGACAATGAAAGTAACTCTGAGAGTGCGGAAAATGGTTGGGACAGTGGCTCCAACTTCTCAGAAGAAACCAAACCACATAGAGTCCCAAAGTATATTTTAGTGGATAATAGGAAAGACCTACTGGAAGTTCCCGAAATAAAAACTGAAGGAGACAAATATATCTCTTGTGAAAACATGTGTGATTCTGAAACAGAAAGGAGAGACTCCCAGAGTGCTCACATGGAACCACTGGATGGCAAAGCCCAGCCCTCGTTCCCTGGGACTGAGGATGATGATAATGAGTGCCTGGCAGCGATGACAGAAGAGTCTGTTGACCTGGAGAAAGCAAAGGGAAACTTAAGTTTGCTGGAGCAGGCAATTGCTCTGCAGGCTGAGCAAGGTTGTGTTTTCCATAACACCTACAAAGACTTGGACAGGTTTCTGCTGGAGCATCTAGCAGGGGAAAGGAGGCAAACCAAAGTTATTGACATTGGTGGAAGACAAATCTTTAACAATAAACGTAAGACATATTTTTGCATTTATTTTAGGGATAAAATTGTTTAGGGTTGAAAAAAATTAGTAAGATCTGATTGCTTCTTCCAGACAGCTTTTTGAAGACGTGATTTAAAAACTAATTTATATTATAAAGTAAACTTTTTTTTTCCTATTCTCTAGATTTTCTCAGATCAGCTTGGTCACTTTTGCAGTGTTTTCATACACAAAAAAGGGATCATTGCCTCTATTTCTTTTCATTTAACTGTTTTTAAAAAATATATAGTACTTTTTTAAAAGTACTTTATTGGACATGTTAAAAGTATGTTAATACTTATGGGATTTTAAATCATTTTATTAATCAGATCAATTTAGAAATTTAATTTTTCTTTGCTATCTTCTTTCTGGGATCGTCTGACTCCTTTTGAGCTTCAAAATAATTTCAAGCTGCTTGCAAGCCAGGCAGGATGCTCTGATCCTTTTTAGGATAAAACTGGATGTTAATGCTTTTATAAGCCTATGCTTTTACATGCTCTCTAACTCAGGGTCCAAAAATATCTGGGCCAAACCTGAATGAGAGAGTAAATGTGCTTGGAGACCTAAAAATTGTTCCTCAGACTTTAGGGAATTTGTGTCCCCTGGGCCCATAAAGATACTCCCCCACAACCTCACCCCAAGTCGTGCACCAGATGAGCCTGGTGATGATTCCTACAGATATGCGAAGTTTTGCAGATGATGGTCCGTAAGTGCCTAGAGGGCTTGTTTAAGATGATTATCTCCAGGATCCCATCAGACTCACTGCTCCAGAACTTGCATTTTTTTCAGGCAATTCCTCAGCTGATTCTTGGGCACCCTAAAGTTTGAGGACCACAGAATTAGACGAGGAGTATCTTAGAGAAAATTAAGATCGTGGACCCAAAGAGCTTACAAGAATAATGCGTTAGCATGGCTTAGATGTTCTGATTGATGAGATTTATCCAGAAATGAATTGTATGTTTTGTCATTTTAAGTCCATTTAGTGCGCACCTTCAATCTTGTCACATAATATCTTGCAGCTCAGAGATGAAAAAACAGAAAAGAATAAAATAATGTCATGTGGTAAGGAGCAAGATAATAATGCTTTGCAAACATACTGCAAGGTTGGGATGGGGACACAATATAAACGACTAGTGTGTGATTTGGGACAGGACACTTGTATTTAGCTCTGTGCACTCCCATAATATGCAACTTGTTGAACTTACCTGTGTGGTTTTTTTAATGAACTAGAAAATCAGAAAAAAGATGAAATTTACTTCAAATCCCCAAACCCCATAATTTCCAATATACTATATTTTATTCATTCTAAGATACATAATTTTCCTGTTTTTAACATTTCTGAAATCAGGAGGGTCTAGCATAATTTAATTTTTGATAGTTTTTTCTTTCTTACTAGCACAGAAAATGTTTATCTTACAATTGATGATATCTTCCAGCCAAAGAAATCCAGTATTTGGAGAAACTTTATTTGTGCCATAGTTTAAAATACTTGACAATCCTTTGGTCATTTTTATACAACTTTTAAAACTTTTTTGTTTACAAAAATTAACAAAGCAATGGAATCTGAATCTGTGTTTGTAAATATGGCTCATGTTGGAAACTTAGAGAATTACTAATGGGCTGGATGAGTCAAGAGGATATCCAATTGTGTGGGGCGGGTCCTGCCTTGGAATATAAAAGCCTATGCAAGGAGATGCAGACCAGACTAGTATGAAACAGAAGCAAAGAAAAGTGAAGCCTATGTTGCAGGGGACCACAGGCTTCATCCAAAGGATGCCTGTAGAGTCCAAATTAAGTATTTGCTTTCTTATTGCTTGTTCCAGATGTGGGAGCAAGCGGCATAAGAGGCACTTTTTTCTCTGACGTGCCTTCTATGTTTCTAAGTCAACACTCATCCCAAATGATAACCATTCTTTCCAAAATACCATGCTCATTGCCATACTCCTTGGGCATATGATTCCTCTATTAAGGAGAGAACACTAGGATTTTAAAATATCATTCTACCTAAGTCTTCAGATGAGTAGGCAATTATAAAATAGAAAAGTTTGGCTATACTGTTGCTGTTAAGCAGTTAGTGAGACATTAGGTCACAATATAAGTAGAGTCACCAAATAATTTATTGTACAGCCTACTACACTTTTAGAGTAAAGGGGAGTGATATGAACAACCACATGACTATATCAGGTGTGAATAGGACAGTCCCAGGCAAACCAGGATATAAGGTCGGTCACCAAGTATAGGATTACCCTCATTATGCAGCATTTGGTGAAGAAAATAAAAGAAGAAGAGGAGCCAGGCCTGAGAGACCCAAGAGCTCAAGCTCTGGCTTCTTATCGTGCACACAGGTTCTGCCCTATAGAGCATTTCATCAGCATCTTTGTTCACCCCGCAGAGAAGAGGCTAGCAGACAAAGGTGCCTGACGGACTGTCAGTGGACCACACCTGGGCAGGTGCCAGCCCTGCCTTATCTCTCACACCCTCTCTGGCTTCCTGTAGACAAATAGTGTGGCAAAGAGGGGAAATGCTCAATGCCAAAGCTTTCAATGTGGTCTCACTTGGAGGAGATCCAAGGGAAGAAGGGCATCAAAATACACATTGCATTTCCTTTTTTCTAATTCACTCATATGGTATCAACCGTCCTAATTTCACTTAATCAAACTTCAAGGATTTTTGACTAGCTGTCTATAGATATTATACGCCAAACTCAACTTGAAATTTGGCATCATTTTTGGATTAATAAAATATATGTCCACAAAATCATAGAACATGTCAAAATTCTTAATATGCCCCTTTGTCTCTTACAGAAAACACAGGATCGTCTCGATATCACGGCATTTAAATCCTGTCTCTCGTTAAACGTAAATGCCTGCTACTCAGGGCATCCTTACTTTCAGCTGTTCATTTCTCATTTACAACTTACAGTTTTCTCTCTGCTGACCCTCCCCTCCCTGGCAGTGTGTGTGATAACCTGAAGGATCCTTGGCTCCTCCCACTTTGCTCATATCATGCCCTCAAATAATTGCATTACATACAGCCTACTGTGCCCATCTGCCCAGGACCATTTATAATCCAACAACTGGGGTGGCATAGTATCACGGAGGCAAGTCTGCTCACCGCAATATTCCACCCTGGAGACGTCTGTCACATCCCGCGACATTGTGCTGTTCTCGGTGCCGTGTTCGGAGCAGTAACATATGGGTCCTCTGCATCCTCGGGCGGCAGGACTCTTCCAGGCACTCCATCCCAGCGGCTTGCTTGTGGCAGGATCGTATAGATTATTTATTTTCACTCTCAGCATCAAGTGTATTCATTATTCCTGATACTTCGTGTTCTGAGAAGCCTGCAGCCTACCTCCGTTCCACACTGGCCCTTTCTCTGAGGCTCCCATGCTGGTTCTAATTCTGGTTCCTCGAAGTGCGTGGAATGCTGAGTGCCAGGCTTGCCCCCATGATTGGTATTATCATTCCATGCTCAAGTCAGGGCAGTGATTCTGGCTGTGAGAATGCATTTCTATTTTATCTACCATCTCAATCACAAATATGAAAATTTCTATGTGTTAGCTCTAACCTCATCAGTATTCATGTTAGTCCTCATTTATTTTATATATTTATATAACCCTTTAACATTCAGCAATGTGTGTGCCAGGAAATTAAAACCCCGAGCTTATCTGCAGCACTTTAGGCTGCCGTACCGTGGCAGCCTGACTAATTGTGTTACAAGGTGTCCCTTTTCTCCACCTGGCTGGCCCTGTGACCCCCCACCGTTACCCTATGTTCTTGGCAGCACTCTCTAGACCACTCAAGGCGGCCTCCATTCTCTGGACTTCCGTTCTCTGTAAGACTCCCACAAGAACATTTCTTTGCCAAGCCTTCTTCCTGTTGCCTCAGTTTTCAGTTTCTGCATTCAGAGTAAAATCAACAGTTTCTTTTCTGTGGCTACTGCATATTGATCCAAAGTGGCAATCCATTGGGGTTTTGGAATCTCGGGCCTCTGCAGCACTGCCAGTTGGTTGGGCATGGCACAAGATGGCATCCTTGACTCCTTGTCCTAACTTTTCTTGGAGCAGGCCCCACACATGGCTAGTAGCAGCCACTTGGACCAGAAACCCTAGGGCCACGTGCTGCCGGGGACACACAGGGACAAGGCCTGACAGGGCCTTCTCAGATATGGTAGCTTACTTGCTTTGTCATTGTGAATCTGACTTTTCCAAGACTCCTTCAATAGGAGATAGTTTTGGTTTAAATAAGTTCTTTCTTCTTTCTCACTTTTTTTTTCAGGAGCCTGTGCATCCTCTGGTGTAGGGTTGATTTTTCATAATGAGGCTCTAACTACAATATGTGACATGACAACTTAGAACCATCTCTGTATTTTAACACTCCCTCGCCCTGTGTCAACCTTTGCTTAGAAAGCTAAGAAAATTGAAAACATTTTTTGCTTCCACAGGTCTTAGTTGAGGGTCTTATTCAAGGCAGTGTGAGAAGAATGTTTATGATGATAAAACTGAATAAAGTCAAAATGTCACCCTGCAAGGCCACTCTATTGAATGGGAAGGGAAGAATAACCACATGAATCTCTTGATTGAATTTCTCTATAGATTCACCGAGGCCTGAAAAGAGAGAGACCAAGTGCCCCATCCCCGGGTGTGATGGCACAGGACACGTGACAGGCCTCTACCCTCACCACCGCAGCCTTTCGGGGTGCCCCCACAAAGTACGGGTTCCCCTGGAAAGTGAGTACTGTTTATCCCTAAAAGAAGTAGGTGCCTCTTATACGTGCCACAGCATCACAATGTTATCGCCTTTCTCCTCCAATTTGGAAATAGGAATGGAAATATAGTTTTCTCTCTGTGTCAAGACAATTTCCATCTAACTAGGTGTTTAAAATATGGTGTATGACTAGAAAACCTGGTGTACAGTACAGCCAATAGATCAGCAGACAACTGACCTTGAGAAGATAACTTGTTACTCACAATTCCCAAGAGGAGAGCGCACGCCACACCAGGCAGGGCCACATGGGGAAGCGCCAGGATCAGTCGGGGAGTAGAAGGAGGGGGAATTGTGGACAAGAGCCTTTGTTGTGTCTTCTGTGGGAAGGAGCAGAGTAAGCAGGCTTTGGATTGGCTAGTTTGAATTCTTTCAGTGGGTTCTGGGGCTTAGGGACTGTCTGTAGTTGTCTGGTACTGGCCCTGGGGGATAGGCAGGTGGAGAGTGTCCTGAAATGTGAGAGCCTGATAAAGGTGGCAGTTGGATGTGGTCTTGGAATAAGTTGGTTTCATTTGAAAAGTGTTTACTATTTCTAGGTATTAGCTAGCTCTGGGAGGGGCAGTCTCTCCAGGGTTAGCAAGGCCCCAGATGTCAAAGTGTCAGAATATAGAAATTAAAAGACACGGTTAACATACTGTGGACCCCACAGTCCTTTCTCACCAGGCGGCGTGGCTTCCACGAACCCACGAGCAGTCTCAGCCTCAGTGCATCAGCCAAATATGGGAAGTGCCTCACATCCTGGCCTCCCCTGGGCACGTAAGGACATGTGATGTCTGTGATGTCACCCCAGGACATCCCACAGCATCTGAGGGCCCTGAGAGAGAGCAAATCTTAGTTGATCTCTCCACCCACAGCCCCTCTATGAGCTAGGAAATGAAGAAAAGAAAAAGGCTACCTCTTTCTAAGTTTTGAAGTATCCATATGTTACATCTTCTACTTTTTGAACCTACTTATTGAATCACCTCTTGATCATACAAACTGCAGTGTTGGGAAGGCCTCAGCATCGACTGCTTCCAAAGCACAGTTTTGCAAATCACTCGATCTACTTAGCTCAGCACCGTCCCACCAGACTAGCAGTTCTCAGACTGATTACCCACGTGTTCACTCAACCATACTCTTTCACCAGTAACCAAATGGCAGTGGAGGTGAGGGGCAATGGACAAAGAGTTGAAATAATATCTCTTAGGAAATGAAGAAGGCTATATTCAGAACTTCACATTGTGGGAAAAAGATAGAAGCAACTATCTGACAAATAATGTTCTCTATCCACTCTCCTAAGGAAAAGCACATTAATGTAAAAGGAAGGTTATGAGCTTTTCAGTTTAAGTTAAATACAAGCAGAATAGTCTCCTTTAAGCCTAGAGCTAACCGTGACATGAAGTTTAGAGAAGCTAAAACTTGAACAAGCTTGCTGAATTTCATTTTTGAAGTTCTTAAGTGTTTGTTTATTTCAATCCAATTATCTATTGGGAGGGAGCATGGTGTAGTATGAAACTAAACTCATTTAAATGCAATGTTGAGAAATCAATTTGTTAGTGTATGTATTTATGGTATTTTATTCTTTTCTTTTATGTGATATTTTGTGCTTAGTTCTTGCCATGCATGAAAATGTGCTCAAGTGTCCCACCCCAGGATGCACAGGAAGAGGGCATGTGAACAGCAACCGCAACACCCACAGGAGGTAACTGTGATGAGATGCCAATCTTTTACATTACAGAAAGAAGTGAGAGAAACTTTGCACTAAGAAAACAAGGAACAATGTATTATCAAAATCCTGGATCACTACCAAATATGTTACCCCTTGAAACAGATAAGGAATAGTCTCCATGCATGCAGAGTAAAAAAAAAAAAAGTTACTTCATTATTTACTTTCCTAGAAATTTTCATTTAGTAGGCAATTATACTAAAAAGAAACGTTATATTTCAAGAGTGGGTTATGTATTCATATAGTCACACAAATAGGACATGTTCTCTTTAGCTCTGGAACCTCACCATAGCTGTGGTTTTGGCCATAAACCAGGATGAAGGTAAACATCATTTTACTTCATTGAGGTTCATTTCCTTGAGACCGCAACTAACTTAAAACACATATGTGCATTTAGATACAAATGTATTATGTATATGTAAATATTTTTTGGTGAAAATGCTTATTGTTTTATGTGCATTTTATATTATATATAGATTATGTGGTCATGAGATTCTATTTGACCCGTAGGCATATTGTGAGAAAACTTCATATTCTATACTTTCAATTTAAACTAAGACATAAAATTAAGTCCCTAATATTTTGCTAAAAATCCTAAGATAAATCATGGAATTGTCATGCTAACATCTATATCTGGACACATTGCAATTGGAGTGAGCACATTCTACTTAGAATATTAGGAAGTTGCAGAATAATTTAGTTATTTCTCCCTTACATAATATTTTGACTTTAAAAATGAGTTTGTTTTCTTTCCCCTCTGAGATGGGGTTAGGGGACAGATGTTGACACTATAGTTTGCAAAACCCTTTGGGATCTTTTAGCATGAGAATGGTGCTAAGTGAACTATTAATATGACGTAACATTTAGTGTGTGCCAAGTATGCTGTGAAGCACGTGCCAAAGCAAATCACATTATCATTTTAACTCAAATTCTCCCTCTTTTCCTTTAAACAGTCTTTCCGGCTGTCCAATTGCTGCAGCTGAAAAATTGGCAATGTCCCAGGACAAAAATCAGCTTGATTCTCCTAAAACTGGGCAGTGTCCTGACCAGGTTCACAGGTATGACCATCCCGTGACATTCCTGATACTCTCTTCATGCCATGCTCCCGTGTGACAGGGCCCTTCACCCATGTGCCAATTCACTATGGCCTGACCTTCATGTCCGGCTGCCAGTATCCATTTGAAAGGCTGGTCCGGTTACTCATACTATCTCTTAAAGTGACTGCCAGACTCTCCATAAGTTTAACTTGAAATTAATCTGTCTGCAAAGGTAAGATATTGTGGATGACTCTAGAAGAAATAAAGTATTTGATAACGTATATGTATTCATCAAAATACTATGTCGCTAAATGCAGCCCATGCCACTAGTCAGGTAAGCTCTCCCTTAAGATTGACTTAACCTCTCTGCTTGAAGAAAATGCTATCATTAATCATTCAGACCCACTCAAAATATGGGGTGTTGTATATTCATCTTGCTCCATATCTACATATAGTTTCTTTAAAACAAAAGTTTGTTCCATGAATTGATAACTGTTAATAAAATATCTCCTATTGATCTTAGATGCTTCACAATCTCTAGTAGTTTGGAAGAACTCACTTACACGGAAATAATAAACTATACATGATGACACAAGGTGAAGTTATACATTTATTAATACAAAAATCATATATGTTAGGAAAAGTGATTTCAGGATTAAAATAGATGACCTGATCTTCATTGTTGTTAAAGAGATGCTGAAATGCAAAATAGTTATTAGGAACATTTTCAAAATATGGCTTCTATATTTTCTTCTATAGATTTAATATCCTAGAGTCAAAATTGTCATTCAAATCACATAAGTGAAGAACATATGTCAGGAAAAGATCATGAATGACTGAATAAGTAGCAGTTAAAAATCTTATAGCAAGATTCTTGGTTGGTATTACTGTATTCTCTAGTCTCTCTCTAAGTAGGTCATTTATCAAATATAGAAATAACATTACATTTTGTTTTGCTCATTTCTTTCTTTTTTTTTTTTAAGATTGGCACCTGGGCTAACAACTGTTGCCAATCTTTTTTTCTTTTTTCTGCTTTATCTTCCCAAACCCGCCCTGTACACAGTTGTATATCTTAGTTGTATGTCCTTCTAGTTGTGTGATGTGGGATGCCGCCTCAACGTGGCCTGACGAGCATTGCCATGTTCGCACCCAGGATTCGAACCCTGGGCCACCGCAGTGGAGCACGCGAACTTAGCCACTCAGCCACAGAGCCGGTCCCTGCTCATTTCTTCAAAGATAAATATTATTTTAGACTAGAACAGTTGTGCAGCTTTAGGAGTATAAGCCAACAACTAGATCAACTAATCACTCAAATATTTTTATGTAGTAGCTAAAAAGTTTTTTATCTAATCCAAGAAATATCATCAAAACTGACATTCTGATGAGTCAGGCATGTTTTGGTAGAAAACAAAAGAAAAATAAACATTTTTGATACTGCTAAATTCTGAAAGGTGTATGTGTTTATGTTCTTTACCATTAGACCACAGCACAAGGACATTTGTGTTTTCCTTGACTGGAGTTGGTGCTACACAAATATGAGACCCTCTGTTTAATCCAAGTAATTCTAAAGGAATATACAATTCACAATTAGCTTGGATTGGGATACTGCTACTGAAAAATGTGATAGCCATTATAACACAGTAATTTTGATTCATATTGAAATGGTGGCAATTTAATAGATAAAATATTGAAATACTATTTAAATCAGCAGAAACATTCAAACTGAAAGTGGAAAAAAGATGAAGAGCCAAGAAGAAACTCAGAATTCAAGAATCAAGTTTCTGGTGCCTGCACTGCCCTGATGGGCACCGGGCTCCTGCCAGCTCTGCTGAACGGAGCAGAGCTCAGCATCACTTCTTCGGACAGAATATAATGACATTCTCTCACTAGTTACAATCATGACTTCTCGCTGCTAATCTGATTAACAGTCCTAACAAGCAGAATGTGCACACCTTGTCAGTGCCCTAATGACAGTTACACGGCACTTTTCTCTATGGAGCTCAAAGTGCTAACAGATGTCAAATACTTACTCTTCTTGGCATCTGCATGAGAAGAATGGAGGATTGCACGTTCCACTTTTACTGAGGGGAGACTCGGACACACAATATGCAGCCTCACTATAGTCACCTAGAGCCCAAAGTGCCTCCCATCTTTCACTCCAGGTGCAGAGCACCCTGCTGTTTCATGCTGCATGCAGCCAGAGCTCTTGTCTGAGGTGCAGTGTCTCTGTGGGTACCTACAGGAATGACATATCCAATCTACTTTAAATTCTGATGCTAATATGTCCGCCAATAGTTTCATGCTATTTCTTTTGAACTCTTCCCCTCTCTCTTCAGGACTAGTTTGGTGAAGCAAATTGAATTCAATTTCCGATCACAGGCCATCACCTCTCCCAGAGCCACGGTGTCAAAAGAACAGGAGAAGTTTGGGAAAGTACCATTTGATTATGCCAGTTTCGATGCCCAGGTTTTTGGTAAACGCTCTATCATACAGACAGGTCAAGGACGAAAAACACCACCATTTCCAGAATGTAAGCTTTAAATTCTAATACTTTTTCCAAAAAAAATGCATCTTGTGTATGTGTGTGTTGGGGGAGGGGGCGTACTCAAATTTACAATACGCTTACTGCTGGGAGGAGAAAAAATATACTGTACAGTGAAATAAAATAAAGGAAAACAATAATAAGTTGATCAATGTTACTGATTTTACATAAAGTTACACTGAATATGGTGAATAGTTAATGGATTAATTATTCTATAAATATGGTGCCATTGTTTAAATATAGTAATTCTAACGAAATATTTAATTCACATTTGACTGGGATTGGGACTAATATTGAAAACTGTAATAATTATTATAAAACAGTAATTTTGACTCATATTGAAATTATGGAAATTTAATAGTTAAAATGTTGAAATATTACTTAAAATATTATTTAAATTAGCAAAAGTGATCAGACTGAAGATGGGAGAAAAAATGAAAAGTCTGAGGAGAAACCCGCAATTCAGGAATCAAGATTTTACTAGGAAAAAAATGTGTATGGCTATGGAGATGTTTATCGCAAATTTAAGAATTAATATAGAAACACTAAAAATGTGTTAATGCTGTAGTACTAACACATCCATAAAGTCGTAACTCAACAATGCTATACCATAGGAAACTTGAGGTTTACTCACACATTTCTTAAGTTGTTTAGAATCCTTGAATATTCTAATGAAAAGGTAAGAACGTGAATGTTGGGAATAAACCTAGGAATAATTTCTGCATTATGGTAACTTAATCATAAGGGAAGAAGTGAAATAATTCCCCAATTTGAGACCTCTATAGACTATGAATTTTTTATAAGGTTCTACAAATCCAGGGAATCCCATTGGTCTCACACCTACTTACCTAGACTGAGTATTCCTAGGAACACAGAATATTGGCTTCATTCTGTAATGTTAATCACCTCTTTCAAAGAACTAGAATGCTGTGTAAAACTCAGCAGTGGATAAACAGAATTGAAAGGAGTTTTCCCATCAACAAGAAGCGCATGATACTCCAAAAGATATTTTGCCTATTCTTACCAAAAACAGGGCCCAGCCAAATAACCTGACAACCTATTAGATTCAGGAAAAAAATTTATGCACACACACAATTTGTCCGTACAAATATATATATATGTATACAGTTTTATTATATATACACAAAATATACACACATACATAATCATATACATATTTGTTTAATTCAGATGAAACTAATTAATAAGAGCAATCTATATACTCATCTGATATGGATATTGATTTAAAAATGTGAAACATTCAGTGATATTTTCATATATTATAATTATAGGAATAACATTTGGTAATGTCAAATTATTTTTGAAAAATACTGATCAAATATTTAAAATAAACCATTTTTACAGCAAAATAAATAACTAAATACGTTTTTATTATTCCACATGAAATCTTGGGTGTTTCTCTGTAACCTTGAGTGATGTTTGTGAACACCCAGAGTGAAGAGAACTATGGTTAATTCTATCAGTAATGCCTTGGTACCCACAACAGAAACTTAGAGCAGAAACTCAGCCTTGATCACTAAACTGGCTTTCTGTTCACATGGAGAACATTTTCTCTGTCCTTTGCTCATCATGGTTTACCTGAATATGCAAAATGCCAGCTCATTAAAGATTCCACCATGTATTTAGCTCCATCTAGTTAAATGAAGAACAGCTTCTACTGTTTTAAGCACAAAACAAGCCTGCATGTCAAATAATAAAAATGCAATTCCATATCTAAGTATAGACTGTGTTATTGTGAAAATAGATATTGAAAGGATACATTTTTTTCTCTACTGGAATTACTTGTCCTCACACATACAGTTTGTAGATGCACTGGCCTTAACCTCTGTAGTCCTTGATGGGTTTTGCTAGTGTGGCTTTTAATCCACAATTTTTACCACAAATGCTGCCAGTGCACCTGCCCCATAACATTAATTATGGAGGTTTTGTTGTAAGAAGCGTAAATACAAAAAATATTAAGAGAATAGACATTCTTTCCCAACAATCACATCATTTGATCTGTGAACTTCTGTGAAAACCAATCAGAATAACCTTCATTTAACATACCAATGGGTAATGGATCATGTTTTAATTTATTCTTCACATTTTTTAATGCAAGAAGTTATACCTTTAAAACAAATCTATTTAATGAATAAAACCACGTACATGAAATTGCTAATCAAATCTCTCTTCAACAGCAAAGCATTTTTCAAATCCAGGGAAATTTCCTAATCGACTGCCTAGTGCAGGCGCCCACACACAGAGCCCTTGCCGCGCCAGCTCTTATAGCTACGGTCAATGTAGTGAAGACACCCACATAGCAGCAGCTGCTGCCATCCTGAACCTTTCCACCCGCTGCAGGGAAGCTGCAGACATCCTCTCCAACAAACCACAGAGTCTGCATGCCAAGGTAGGCCAGTCCAAGAGCCCGGAGGGTGGGCCAGCGACTGAACCGTGAGAATAAACTGCCTTTCATGTTGCTAACCACATTCACTACCACACCACTCCCCACCTCTAAAGCACATCCCCTCCTTGTCTTAGGGAGACACTCAGAGGAACACTGACAGTGATGAGCTTGATGGGTTCAAGGAGGAGTGAAAGAGTGGGTGTTCTTGCAGGTAGTGCATCAAAGTTTGGGAGGAAGTGAGTTATGGAGACTGGTTGAGGAGATTTATAGATTTCAAATCTATTTTTGTGTTGGAGATTTTGGCACATAAGAAGAGTGGGTTGCCATTAAAATCAGTCTGAACAATAGAAGCTTTTTGATGTCTGCAAATCAAAGATGGTAGGAAGTGTTTGATTAAACAGTGACTTGTAAAACATTTGCAAAATTGACTCATGAAATTTTATTATTGCACATGTTACTATTGTAAAACATAAGATAGTGTAAGTTGCTGTAGTATTCTCAAAGGACACATAGTAAAACCTAGATACATTAAATCAGCAAGAGATGGTTTGGGGGACTTGAAAATGCAGGGCATTCAGATCCAAAATCAAATTCTGTGAAGTTTGTGAAAATACCACATTTCCGAAGCCCGTGAAATTAACCACATTTCTCTAATAACCTCTCATTTTTGACTAACAACGAGAAGTAGATATCCATGTTTATGATACCTTGATGAAAACAGAAAGCAGAGATCTTCCACTTCTTGCCTTTTGAGGAGGAGGGATGTATCAGCTACAGAGTGACAGCGATCCCCGGAGGAAGTATAGGAGCTGCTCGGCCTTCAGCTGGAGCCAGCAACTCCCATCCACACAGAGGGCTCAGTTAAAAGGAATTATTGTCCTACCTAGATGGCTGATGCCAGCTGAAATCAAGTGCTCAGGCTTATTTGGAGAAGAGATTTTTATGCCTGTTTTAAGTGGAAGATTCCCTGGTTCAACACTCCCCCTGAAACTCAGCCGATAAAGGATACGGCTCTCCTTTTCCCTTTAAGCAAACCCCATCCCTGGTGTGGTCAGCTGCTCACCTGTGCCGTGCCAGGCCTTCAGGAGAGCAGGGAACGCGGTGCCATCGAGCATTTGACAGAAGAATCAGAATTAGCTTCTGGACAAATCTGAGCCAAGTAAACCCCAGGAAGAGTTGATGGCCAAAAAGCACTCAAAAACAATTTTTAAACAAATGAGGTTCTTAAACAAAGAAAAGCACATCCTCTAAAAAATATTAAAAAAATACCAAGCTATCCAAATTCAAAGGAATCCAAGTTAGAAATTATTTATATAGATGAATGATTTCAAGTACTTCAAAATGCACCTTTAGTTATTTTTAAATTTATTTTTAAAAACCTGAATAAATTTCTTCTTTTTGAAAAGGATATTCTGATATGCAGCTAGTTGGAGAAATACTAAAATATCTTCCTTTTCAGTGCTTTATTACTTGTTTGTTTAGGCTGTCCTATGAGAATAAAAGTACCAAGATTATAATGATTAATGTTACCTAAATTACTTGAGTAAACGGTTGTAGAATGAATGTTTTCCGTCTGCATGTGTAGATATTTTTTTGTTCCTCAGAATTCTGCCTTTAACCTTTGCATTCTCCCTGTTCTATTAAATGTTGAAGCCAAACAATGAATCAAACAAAGGTGACTAAAATGTGAGAGTACTTTTCCTTATCAATATATATTCTTCTCTTTTTAAACATCTTTCTGGTCAGAAAAGTGACTGTTAAATCAGCACATTTCAAAAATTCCAATAATCGACTTCCTGTGCATGTTGTTGCGCTCCTATTGGGAGCTCTGTGTGCACCAGGGGTGCTCTGTGGAGCAGATGCGCCTGCGCAGGTGACAGCAGCTCCACGGCATGCCTCAGCCTCACAACTGCCGGCCACATCTCAGCTGCAGAGGCCAGACCATTGATGTGATGCTGAGGATGGAAGAGACAGAAAGGGCACCCAATGACTTTTAGAAGGAGTTTGTTATGCTGACAGTTTTGAAAACCATTTTCCAAGGAAAATTGTCTCATTTGACATAGTGGTTGTTAAAATAGGATAAATATGGCACCCTCCAATGTCACTTTGTGCAGAATCCTTCTTCCAGGTGTGCATTCACACACAACTGTAACAATTTGCAGAATTCTGTCCTACTTGGATCCTATTTTCTGAATATGAGAGAACCTCATAAATTCCTGAAACCACACAAAAAAAATAATTATTTTAGCAAAAAATGAGAAAAGGCCAAAGTAATTAACCCTGAAAAATGGTCTGTGATCAAACAATACTCAATGTGGGCTATTTCCATTGTCAATGTTGCACTTTACTCTGTGTCCTTTACATAATGTAGGATTAACTATAAATAATCTTGCCCTCCACATCGAATATGAGCTTGATTCTCTATCCACTATGGTTTGGTTTTTCCTCCATGGCAGGCTGTTGGTATGTTTACTTCTGCTAGCCAAAATCCATAGATCTCTTGAGTTCCTTATTTAGAAAGAAGCATGTGATGATGTACAGCTTTTCCTTCCTCTTGACTTCTGTAGCTGAGCATAGAAGCATTTTTGAGGTACTAGAGAGAGCTTCTGGCAGATGCACTCTTAGTTGTACAACTAAAAGGTCTGTAAGTGCTGGACTGTTTAAGTCACACGTGAGATTCCATCACAGACCCTACCTTCGAGGAGTTTTTGGACAAAGCAAGACAAAAGAAATGGTTGTTCCAGGCAGAGAGCTAGATTTTAGAGATGATGTTCCTAATATCCAGGGAAGGCACAGATGGCTTTGAAGGAAATTTGATCAGAACTTGGGTGAGGGCTGATTTCTTGTTTTCCTTCTGCCTCCATCCAGTCCTTTCTTTTACATAATGAGCTTCTCTGAAGTTGCTTAAAGAACCCAATAGGAGAACAAATTACAGATCGTGCTGTCACACATGGGCACGACCTTTTCAAAATCAAGCCAGAGAACACTAACCTTGAAATTGCCTGCATACCCGCTTGTCAGGGCTAATCCAGATTTTTCATGCTATGTGCATGGGAGATCTGAATGCGTGATTTGCAAAATCTCTAATCTTATGGAAGATAATGAGAGCAGAGGCTATCTTCAGAGAGGCAAGAGAACTTTGAGTTCCTACCCACTCTGAAAACAATGGAGAATGATATGGATATTCCAAATTGTTCTTCTCCTTCTGAAATTTCTCAGCACCGAGCAGCTGTTTACCCAACACTGAAGCACTTCCTTCAAATGCCCTTTTCCAGCACTGTGCTAATGACGTTAGTGCTAACGTTGCCCATCACTGCCCAAGCTCAAGTCCATTATATACTGAAAATAGGTCTTAAGAGGAATTTTTTATTTCTTAAACTATAATCTGTCATGTACACAACACATCAACACCACCAAAATCACTGGTATGTGTTTTAATTCCTTTTTGAGGAATCAAGTCAAGAGAAAAAATTGGTATTATTAGCACGTAGTGGCTATCGTAATGGGTAAGGGTAATTTTGCCTGAAGAATGAGCCCTCTCTTAATACCAATACTTTCATTGGTTCTAAGATTTGTATAATGTCCTTCATTTTAATTTGGAATTAATTATGAGTTTGTAAAACATCCATGGACCACAGCTTCAAACACTCCCGTTTTAGTCTGGAGACTGTTGCTACTGATATGAGCACAGCATTCAGCAGAAACGAGGCAGCAGGCACAGAGCGAGCATCCTGGGTTTGCTGAGTTTGCTGATGCTTTCCTCAGGCCCCATGAGAACACGCGCCAGCACGTGTCAGAGAGAGTCCCCACTTTTCCTTCTTCCTCCCACCCTCATCAGCAGAGGTAGGAACATGCTTCACAGTCTATCTTTATCCTAATCACTGCTGCTTGCCAAGCATTCTGTTGTTTGTTTTGGTGTTTTCCCCACCTGTTTAGACAAAGTGACATATGCACAGTGTGCCTTAAAAGAAAACAAAAAATTGACACTTGCTTGAAATGTTTAAAGTTCAAAGTCTGTTTTGTGCTTGAACAAAACCTAGAAACAACATGATATCACATCGCCATTCTTGCTGCCTGATATCAGAAATAGCCTGGGGCTTCTCAGGATGGTTAGAATCCAAAAGTAGCCTTTTTCAGTAACTTTAGCATTGGGACTGGTTATACCATATATTGTGATTGGAATGTTATGAGGGACTTAGGTCAAAGATCACAAGGAACCAACTGACACATGTGGAGGGAGACTAGATATTGAACAGCTGTCTCTTTACCTCTGTGTACAGTAGCATAGGGACGTATCTCTTTTGGTATTCAAAATCCCGATCAAATCATGCTTATCTTTAGTTGTCATTTATTGAAGACCTACTATGTAGCAGGCACTGTAAATAAGCTCTTTGCCCGCATTAATCCTTTTTAATCTTTCTAGAAACTCTGTAAAGCAGATATTATTATCCCATTTTACAGATGAAGAAACAGCAGTACAGAGATATTAAATAATTTTCTCCTAGTGGCACAGCTATACCTATGGGAACTGAAATTTGAATTCACTCCTGTGCAACTTCTTCTCTTCTTAAAGCGTGTATCATTACATGCTATATAGACCGCTGGCCCACCCAAGAACGTTCACTGACTATGATTCCCAGTCACAGACAAAGATTTTTGGGAAATGGGTATAAATTTAATTTTAATTTTATGCTGTATATCAGTCACTTATTTCTCCTCTGAATTCCATCATTCTATTTATATTGAGTACATTCAAATTTCAACTCCTAAATTCCTAGTTTTAATACTCAATTACTGTTTAGTAAGAATAAAGTCTTTTCCTTTTATTCATTTACTGTTAATACCCTGCCTACTTTGAAAACATATTTCAGATAGCTTTCAATACAGAAAAGATACTCTTCAAACAAAACACCCTGGTGGGAGAATTAAAGAATAGGAGTCAGGAGATGAAAACCAGAGCACTCACAGCAGATACCCAGGCTGAGGGACACTGAATTTTGTGTCTCCTCTTAGCCAAGTCAAAAAGGCAGAGGTGGTGCATGACGTATTTTGTATTAGTAGAAAGCTTGCCAAATAAGGCAAACAATGCTGTCTTACTCTATTAATCAACAGAGGATTAAATTTAAATTTAAGGACATTAATAATTTTCACAATCATAATATTTAAGGTAAAATTATAATTTTGCTTTGACTTCGTCACTATCTTTGAATGTATGACAATTTTCAGTTGTTAAAACAATATAATATTATTATTTGCCTGTAGAATATTGGAGGAAAACAGCCATAAGCCTATCCTCTAAATGAAATACAATAGTCTCTGTGTCTGCCCTTGTTCTTCAGAAAACAAACTTCTCTTGTTTCTCCCTAGCTGTCAGCGTAATAGGCGAGCCAGGCTGTTTCCTGCTTTCAGTAATATGTCTTTCCCTAGGTGCAACACAGTCTTCATAATTATCATTTTATCAATTATCATTTTACTGGCCACTAATGTGCCATTAAATAGATGCAACATAATTTCATTAATCATCTCTCTGTTGGGGGACATCTGAGTTGCTTCTTATTTTATAGTACAGATAAGGATTATAATGAATAATTATCTCAACTTTCAGTTGAATAATAATTTATAATATATTTATTAAGTTACCTTTCATTAACAATCTCCTATATGCATAAAATAAGCTCCTTGAAGACAAGAACAATATATTTTTCAATTTTTCTTTCCTGAAAATATAGTGGATTGAAAATGTTAAGTGCTTTCTCAATAATCTAATGAATAAATAAATCCTAGGTAGCATCGGTAACTCAAAAGTGGTTGGTCTAGATGGTCTTTGATGTCGCTCCTAAGTTGCAAAATACATGAGTACTAGACCTATGCCTACCCTCAAAAAAATTTAAATTTAGATGACTAAAATAAGAATCCAAAATAGCACCTTGAGAAATCAGAATATTTGAAGTCTGGGGCAGGGAGTCGTGTCAGCTGTCCTGCTATTGCCTCCTCCTCGTGTGGCCTCTCCCAACAGCCCCTCCTTTTTGTCCTGCCAGTCCGAGTTTCAAGCACAGAAAAGTGATGTCTATTGATACTGCTCTGAATAAAAATCCATGCAGTAAACGCATGATCCACCCATCTCTGGGCAGAAAGGGCCCCCTCTCTGGTACTGTCTGTAATTGTCGAGTGCATCTGTGAGCTCACTTAAAGCCCATCTGTACCCTGCTACCCAAACGTGCTGCCGCACTCTCTCCCAGTCGAGTCAGGTGCCCTGAGCAGCCGGCTGCGGCGCGGGATGTAGAAAAGCGCCTCTTTTAAACATTAGCAGTGAGATTTTTTTCAATCAGCACAAGAGTACTCAAGATGTGTAATCATAACAACTCAAAGAATCTCTAATTTTTTAATTTACTATTTGGATTTTTTTCTGTAAAAACTAAAATATATATGTGTTGTCTTGGAATAGTTGATATTTTTTCAGCGAGATCAGATCTGCACTATTTATGGGTTTTGCACTATAAAACTCTGCAGCCCAGTCACATGGCTTCTTTTTCCTAAGCCATCTGTCACGGAGGTCTGGAATTTTATGTGAATGTTGGTTGTGCAGTCTTAACCCAAGTTTTTTATTTTTTATGAAAAATGTCAGCAACTACAATATTTAGCATTTTACTTTACATTCGCCATTAAACTTGATTACCATAGCTCTGTTTCATCGCTATAGTTACATATCAGCTATGATGCCAAAAATTGTTTTGATGTGCTCATGGCAGAATACATTGTTATATCATGGAGAGAGCATGTGGCACTGATACGGTTAATATCTTGGATTTTTGTAACTAAGGTTTATTAATGCTGGTATAAAAATGTATTTGATATTATACAGATGGCATAAGATGTTGTGGTTACTAAGTTATTATCCCGGATAAGCTGTACTGTCAAATTCAGGGCTTAAAACTATCACAGGAGATTAAACTATTTACTAAAAAGGACAGAAAGATATGGCCAAAGCATCTTAGCACAAACATATTAGAAGTGTATTTACCTCCCACAAATATAGTAAAGCATGTCTATCTCGTAGGCTTGGAGAATGAAAATAGGAACTTTGCAGGTAAAACAAGCATACAGAAGTGGTGTTTTTACTTTCTAAATCAGGCTCAAGCAGTGGGCCTTTGGAGTCCAGCTACGGCGGCCACACCTCTGTGGCCACTGCTGGGGCTTGGGGAGGCCAGAGTGTAAATGGGCAGTTCGAATAAATCCCCTGGGAAGTAACTGGCTACCGTGAGCATTCGGGATCCTGCTAACATATTCAAAGATTCCTGCTTTACCAGCCAAAAGGAAGAAGAGTGAAGACACGGTCCAGAAGTTAATTGTGAATTGATGGATGATAGTAAAAATACCAGAAAGGTATTCATCTGACCTACTTAGGAAAATTACAAGCTTATTCTTCCCAAATTCTGAGAGTTATTGTGGGGCAATGTTCACAATTCATGGCACCACAGAAGGCTTTCTATCACCTGTATCTGGTGAACAATCCAGAGCACAGCGGCAGGTTGTTGGGACTCGAAACTTAAAAAAAAAAAAAGAGCTTAGCCAAAGATATCCCAAGGAGAAATGTGGTAAGGTATAATTTGTCTCATATTAACTATCTGGAAAATAATCATCTTTATTCTGAAGTTTTCACTGTAGAACTTGAACTCCAAGTAGTCCAGCAGGCAGCTGCTGCCCAAAGCCCCGGAGTGAAGCGTGGTTTTCACTGTCTACCTCCCCCAACCTGCCCCCACGTTTAACAAACCTTTTCTGGTTCACGTAACACAGGGTAAAATGTCACTTTCATGTTAATCTAATATTCCAGTAAAAATTCTCTTCCAGCTGGTCGTTTTTGCAAATTTCTCATGTTAGATTAATATTGTGATTTGGAGGGTGGGAGGGTAGTTGGGAAGTAGTGTTGTGCCTTTTGATAAAATCGAGTGTTAACGCTTTAAATGATGTATTGGAAGCAATAATTCTGCGAACTAGGAAAGAACATTTAAAGCTACACTTTGTATATATATATAATATATTTATATTATTATATATAATGTACATATTATATATATGTATGTATACATAAAACAGGTTTAGCCAATACATTTAGGATTTGGAACATCTTGTTTATATTAGGCTTACTTTGTTTAAACCCAGAAACACAAATCTCACTGATGGGGCTGCTCTTAAAAGTCTACCTAAGAAATGAACATTAACCAAAGCAAATCGGAAAGCTAGATTTAAAATCAGATATACTTACATAAAAGCTTGCATTTAAAATTATCCCTTAAAAGCCCCACATGGCTAGGCTGTAACTGCAAACTGCTTAAATGTTTTTCTGTTTCCTATTATATACCAGGGAGCCGAGATAGAAGTGGATGAAAATGGCACATTGGACTTAAGCATGAAAAAAAACCGAATACTGGACAGAGCTGCACCCCTAACATCCTCTAACACTTCTGTTCCAACTCCTTCCTCTTCCCCATTCAAAACAAGCAGCATTCTGGTCAATGCAGCCTTCTGTCAGGCTCTCTGTGATCGCGAGGGCTGGGATACCCCTATCAACTATAGCAAAACTCATGGGAAGACAGAGGAGGAGAAAGAGGTATTGTTGCGATATGTTAATTGATATGTTTAAGACACAGCATGATTGGAGAATATTATTAGCTTTTCCCCCTAAATTATTTTTCACATTCCTGTTTAGATGATACATAATTCTGTACCTTGTTTTAGATTTTAGTAAAGTGATGGTTTTAAATTTCGGAAGAAATTTATAAATCAATCCAACTTTTCCTGTCACTTGCCTAAAATGGTACGTCATTATGGTGAGTTTTATCCCTATTATGGCTGCAATTGTGTGCACCGCACGAGAGATTATCCCTTCAGATGCAGCAGCCTGTAAGGGGCAATGTATCACTCAACAGTGAAATGCCACTTACTAATTCTGAACCAGAAGGTAGAAGATGAAATCAAATCAAGGACAAGGAAGAATCATATCAAATTTGTTTTCTTAGTTTTGTGAAGGAACTGTGTTGGCATACCTGTGTATATGGTCATTGTCTGAGGTATTGGGTCATGAATGTTGGCTGTCTGAGTTGTATCAATCCCAAAGTCAAGGAGGTACATTTACATATTTGGTTACCTTGGAGGTGGTTTCACCCTGAAAGCCAGATGATGTGACTGTGTAGGAATTCATCCACCCTTCCTCTCCACAGTTTGAGCCACTTGGCTTGGCTAGATTAGCCATGATTTAGTGTCATTCAAAAGAATCCATGGCCAGAACCCTCCTTTGTTTAGACTCTATGTAATTGCACGTGAGACCCTAATTATTACAGTTAGTGATTCTTACTGTTTTGCTGGTTGTCAGGAAAGTTGTTAGTAGTTGTTCAACTTGTTCGACAAGTTGTTCAACTTGTCAGTTGAAATGTTAAAGATCTGAAATAGCTATTCTCTTGGGAAATGTGCACCACCTTTTTCAGCTTTTTGAAGTTCAGAGATTTTGGGGGAAGACTAATTTGATTTTCGTACATGGTTTAACATCTCAGAACATAAATTGATATAAACAGTAGTGATCACAAGATTGGATTGTTTCCAATTCCCCTTCTTCATTCCCTTCTTCCCTTCCTTCTCCTTTCTTTCTTTCTTTCTTTCCTCCATCCCTTCCTTCCTGCTTTCCTTTCTTCCTTCCTTCCCTCTTTTCTTCAGTACACTTTTACTGGCATTTCCATGTCCAGAAAATAATATAGGTCCTGTGGATGCAGCACCAAATAGGACACACTTCTGCCACATGTGAGCTCAGTCTGGGAGGAGGACTGACACGTACGTAGCCAAATACGCTGATAATCGCAGCAGCAAGAGCAGGAACAAAATATATAGAGGAATGAATAGCCAACTGTACTTGGGGAGTCAGGGACAGATCCCTGCAAGAGCCCCCTAGGACCTAAAGCAAGCTCTGTGTTCACCGCCCACACCATCACGGAGAAGGGTGAGGGAATTCACACAACAGCAGTTTCTGATTAGATTCTGCCATAGCGTTCTTGGTCATTTTATTCTTCCTTGCTTTTTAAAATTGACCTAAAGTATTTAAGGATGATCTTATTTAGTCTATCATAATACTATTTTAAAAGAATCACTTCTTAAAATAATATATGTTTGACTCTAATAAAGATAAAACTGAACCTGCAAAGTGTAAGAAGCTGTTTTACCTTATGCGATGACCACAAACTGGCAAACATGTATCCCTTCCCTCCACCACATTTCCCCCTGCCACTTCAGTCTGGTGCAAAAGAACAAAATTTACACCCAATTTCTGTCTATTTATATAATTGAGAAATCTGTTGCTATTCACATTAACTGATCATTCCACATGACCGGTCCGAAATGGGCAGAAGGAGGCAGTGGTAGGTTGTTGGGAAGTACAGTCATGATGAGATCAAGATTGTTGATTCAGTCCCACTCCATGCAAGTCAGCCTCCAATTCACAAGACTACTTCATCTTCAGCCAGCCGATGACATATCCCACTGCACACCACTAAAGGAAAGCCTAATCCTAATCACAAGGTCTGTTGATGGGAGTTCAGTAAAAGTCGTATGTTACATGAAGGACAGTGCTTTACAAAGTAAGCATAACTGTGCCCCTATTCTTGGATGAATCCTGCCAGGATAAAACCCACTGTGTTAGGGCATATCTCAATACCATTTACAGGTGGGACTTAGGCTTTCTGTCCTCATCCTTGTGGGTGTGCTGTAAATGGGGCATGGTCAACATTCTCCAGAGATCTTTCTGTTTGTACACAGTGTTGGACATACGGATCCTATCCTGAATAGTAATGAAGCAAATTTGCGTCAAGTGGGTTCTCATTTCCATTTAGGGTCTTATATTGTTTGATGTGGGTTATAATTTTGTGCCTTCAGCAACAATGTCAACATTGCACCCCTTATATTCTGAGAGATTCGTCCTGTTTAGGGGTCCAGTTAGTACCTCAGGGACCTCTTGGCTATATTTCATATCACTCAGCCAGAAAATGAGCTCTCATCACAAATATTTTAATCTTTATTTCCAATCTAATTTTTTGAATAATTCTAAAAAAATCTGCATTCACCTTGGCAGCTTTATGGATTCAACAGGAGTATGTTCTTATCTAATGTTTACATATGTGTGACAGTGTTTTATTTCTCAGCAAATTCATGGGAAAAATGGATTTGTTTAGATTACATTTCTGCTCTTTCGGAATGGCTTACTTACTTCAGATCTGACAACAGACTTTTACTGCCACAATTTCCATTCTAAGTATTCTGAAATCTGCAATTGAGAAGCTATGTGAAAATTCAACGTCACTAAGAATGACAAAGAGACCTGTGGAGATGCTGAGCTCTTGGAGTCAAAGTGCTTGCCCTGGGTTTGAGTTGACAAAATATTTTTTATGCTTATTGTCACAGTTATCTGAACATGGGTGATTCATTGCTTGCGGACACTACAGCTGACAGAGACACACACAAAAGTGCTTCTGAATCACTGTAATTCCCTAGTACAGTTTCTCAGCCCTTGTTCTTTGTTCCTTCGTCCATGCCAAGGTCATCCACTAGGAGAGAGTATTTTTCACATCTTGCTCTGAATCTTGAAAGTGAGAAATATGATATAGTTATTAGTTTGAAAAAGTAGATTGTATTCAATGTCCTTGTTGCAAAGGTAGCAGAGGGATACCACGTTCAGCAAGAAAAAGAGAAGGGATTGGAATACCCAGAGTCCCATTATCCTAACAATCCTGAAAAGCAGGATTATTATCAAAAATTTTAGAGGAGAAAATTGAGGCTCAAGGAGGGACAGCTGTTGGTCCTTGATCGTATAGAAATTAAGTCATGGGCCTGGACTTTCCTAAAATGAAGAATATGGAGAAGGGGGAAAATGGAGAGAAAGAAAAGGGAAAAAAAACACTAAAACATGGAGATGACTGGAGAATAATGAGAAAAATTAGAAAGGAAAGAAAAAAGAGAATAATGAAGAAACCGTATGTAGCAGGTATGGTGGAGGCAACAATGGTCTATGGTGCTTCTCGGGACAGAGGACCCAGATCTACAGGATGTGACCACACAAACCAGTTACAGGGACTGTTCCGGTGCTTGTCACGTCCAACGAACTTTACCAGGATGGCTGCACATGGCCCAGGCAATATACTGAAGACGAGAATTTGGTCTGCTCCTGCTCCCACACTCTCAGCCTTCCCATTGCCACCTCCACCACCTCTCCACACCCCACCCAACATGACACTCACACACGTACACCAGAAATTGAGTGATTATTTCTAATTCATTGTTATCTAGTTCATATGCACAACAGTTGCTTAATTTTGGTGGTAATTTTCAGAAAATATTGTCTGTCTCTCTCAGTGAAATAGCCTGTCCAGATGCCCTCTAAAAAAAATCCTAAATCTGGAAAAAACTCAAAATATCTCGAAAGGAAAGTGCTGAGAAATAACTAGAGCTGTCAGTTTCATTCAACTGTCAGTTCTCCAAAGATTTCAGGGCTTAAAATGTTAAACGTGCCAGATGCTATTATCTGTTATTCATGTTACCATTATGTTCCGGTCTTTACTGAAATCAATATAAACTTCCATCTGTACATTAAAGGAATTTCATTTCACCCATATAATCTCCAAATACACAGATATATGCTACATTCTCTCTTACATAGCCACAGGGTAAAATTATTATTTTCAAATTGATACATTAAATTTTGAAAAAATTCTTACAAATGATTATTGTAAGATATTGACTTATTTTTTACTGGTTGCTGTTTAGGAATTTATCCAATATAAAATGTTTTTTAACAAAATTAAGAATTCTTTTAGTGATGGTTCTTGTACTTTAACATATATGCTTTCTACAAGTTTCCAGGGATGGTATGCTGAGCAAAGAAAAGGGAAAAAGACAACCATTGCATAATGCAATTGCATAC
Source organism: Equus przewalskii (assembly GCF_037783145.1). Lineage (NCBI taxonomy): Eukaryota > Metazoa > Chordata > Mammalia > Perissodactyla > Equidae > Equus > Equus przewalskii. The sequence continues at coordinate 31,196,522 of NC_091838.1, forward strand.
ATAAGAGTCCATAGTTTTAAAAGGAAGTTACAAAATATTTAAAAGGACACATTTAATAAAATTATCCTATTAAAACATTACCACATATTACTATACTAGATTAAATACCATATATTTTGAAACATTATTTTTGTATGCATTTTAGTCAAATAATAACTTAAACTTTCATAATTGATAATTTCTTTCAAAATCTATTTCCTTGCCTTCCATAATGTATAGATTCAGCAGTCAGACAACGGTAGATAACCTTTATATGTTCATCTATAAATGTACATGCCTTCTGAAAGATACTTTGTTCTTAACTTTATCATAAAGAAAATAATAAAATGGCTCTTTTTTTACTCTATGCCATTTTTGTGAAAAAATCAGCATCTAAACAGAAAAACAAAGGCTGTTCCACATTGAGACAACATTGGATTTAGCATTTGTATCTACTTGCAAAAAGCCAAGACATTTATAAATTGTAGTGGAAAATACTACCCGGGCCAAATCCGGAAAACACCAAATGAAATGGATGGTGGTATATCGGGTTTAAGGTGTTGTGATTAGGAATTGCTTCCCTTTAGGTATTTACACTGTAAAACTTGAAAAGGGTAAGATTCATTCATTTACTTTGTTGTTGATTCCGTGGAAGCAGCATTGAAATAGCATTTCTCTTTGTATATTAGTAGGTGATTGTTACCAAGCATCCATTTCTCTTTAGTTTTTTATTTTTATTTTTTTGAGGAAGATTAGCCCTGAGCTAACATCCATGGCCAATCTTCTTTTCACTGGAGAAGACTGGCCCTGCACTAAGATCTCTGCCCATCTTCATCTATTTTATATGTGGGATGCCGCCACACCATGGCTTGATAAGTGGTGGATAGGCCCGTGCCGGGGATCTTAACCCTAGGCCACCCAAGTGGAGTGTGTGAACTTTACTGCTACACCACCAGACCAGCTCCCATTTCTCTTTATTTTCAAATGGTCCATTATTATCTGATACTATTATCAAACATTTATCAATAAAGTAAAATGGAATATATACCACTATAAAGAATATGAATAAAGAAATTGTACCAAACCGGGTTTTATTACTTTGGTGAAGACATGTTGCTTGAGACAGTTTACCAATGTGTTTACCACTGTACGGTCTTGTGTAAAATAATTGATTGAACTGTTAGCCAAGTAATTAATGAAGGAAATTACATTTGCCTTTATGACTGAGATTGAAGTTTAGAATTTTTCTTTGCTGGGGAAAATCCAGGGATTTTGTTTTTTCATTGGTTTTGAGTGTAGACTCAGAATTATTAAAATTCTATTTTGATATCACATTTTTTATATCCATTTGCTTTAAATGAGATTTACCTTGAATAATTCCACATAGTTGTCTCACTTTAAGTAGACCAGCAGTTTGGAGAATTCGAATACGGTCTTCTATATTAGTTAATCATATTTTAATATTAAACCCAGAAAGTATTGTTTTTACAGGACACAAGCTTAATGACGAAAGTAAGCTAATTATGTGGTGGAGGAAAGCCATCGTGAGTTTTCTGTAAGATAATATATCAGATGGTAAATAAGTGATTTGAAAGAATTAATGAGTCCTCCTTATGAAATCAAGTTTAATATTAAACTTAAAAGAAGGCCGTGAAACTTAGTAATAATCCAGCAAGAAATTTCATTCAATAAGTAAAAGCATTATACAAGATACCAACTTAGCAAGAGGTAACTTAAGAAAAACAGGAAGCGTTATGAAAATAAAAGTAATTATCCAGAAAAATCAAACTAAATGCTCAAATATTGTGGACTCAGTTATTATATATTTTATTAAATAATTTAAATCTTAATTATTTGTATATTAGAAAGGACATTCTGTTAACCTAAGTTTACTTCTTCCTTTTATGTTTAAAAATTTGTGTGATTCATTTTTGCAACATTTCTTTTGTTTTGCCAGTGACTGCTGTGTGCATAACAACTATTCCTGTGTTCTTTAATAAATATTCATTATACAATAAAACTTGAAACACATTAAAATATTAATTACATAGCTGAAGAAATGCCTCTATAGTTATATTTGCCAAAATGTGAACTTTTTAAAAGTGTCCATGATTTATAATTTCTCCTTCTTCATTGTCCATGACAATTGGGATATAACCTTATACTCATTATTTTATTTTGTGTACAAATCCTATGAGGAATTTCAGCCAAGTCTTTGAGCCAAAACTCAGATTTGACCCTGATGACTTCAAATACAGTTGTCTTTACAAGGTTCCCTAATGCCTTCTGTGCTTCTGTATTGCTTTTTCCAGAAAGATCCAGTGAACTCTCTGGAAAATTTAGAGGAAAAAAAGTTTCCTGGAGAGGCCGCCATACCAAGCCCTAAACCCAAGCTCCATGCGAGAGATCTCAAAAAAGAATTAATCACGTAAGTGATCTCCAATGGCTCATTCTGTGAGACTCTGGGATTAAGAGACTCAAGTTCATAATTTGAAGTAATAATATCTTGGCTTACATAGTTGACTTTAGGAATGTTTTAGGGGAATTTCAAGCAGTCAATAGTTAAATGTTCTACGTATACCTAAACCTATGCTCAAAACTAAAGGATTATGAAAAAAAAAGTGTACGTGACACAATCTCATGCTAAAAGAATTGAAAGCCTGATTGAAAAATAAAACAATAGAAAGCAATTAGAAGTGTTAATGTTTCGATCAGAAGTTCTTAATCTGAGATCCACTGACCCAAGAGGATCCTAGTCAAGGCTTCAGGAAGTCTGCAAACTTTATAACACTTCATGCAAACTGTTATATGAGTCAGAGAGTTAATAGTTTTTATGACATTCGCAAAGAGTTCTGTGACTCAGGAGAAGTTAAACACCAGGGCACCCGATGGCAATAAGTACTGGTAAAACCTCCAGCAGAGTCCTGAGACAAGAGTTCAGGATGCACAGAGCAGGACAAAGCTTTGTGGAGCGGAAGGCCTGAGCGGAGCCCTGAGGAGCAGCGGGACCTCGAGAGAGAGTGCAGGCACAAAATGGAGCAGACGAGGGCCTTGAGAAGAGTGGCCCGGCCCGGTGGCACGTTTCAAATGAACCAGCCACAGGGTGTTGGAGCAGAAAAGTGAACTAATTATATAGCGTTTTAGGAAGAGCAGTGTGCAGAATTATTCCGAGGCGGGGTGCGCTGGAGGACGGTCTGGAATCCAGGAAGATCATCTAATATGTTGATGTAGAGATTCCGACGATGCACAGAGAGAGGAGGTATGAATAGAAAAGGACAAAGTGCTCAACACAGAATTGGAGGACGCACATCCTGCTGGGACCTGAGAAAGAAAAAAGAAGCTCACAAAGAATATAGACGTGAGGTCTTTTAGAGACGGAGGAGGGGAACTACGGAAAATGATTGTCATGGGAGCTGAAAGCTGAGAAAATTCCAAAACTGGCCACTGGAAGTCTAAGAGGTTAAATCAAAAAGGGCCGGGCAAATCTTTGGAAAATAGGTCTTAACTGGAGGGCAGCCAGCAGGTGGACCGTGAAGGCAGGGAAGGGAGCAGGAGCTGGGGAGATTCACAGAGAAGCGTGTGTCCAGGTACAGAGCCAGAGTCACAACCAAATTACTGCAGAGATAGCAACTAGGATTGTGGACTTAGCCCACTGCACACATCCTTATATTGTTTTAACCCTGAAGATTTCTGACTGTGGGTTGTTAGAATTTAGGGTGTGATTCACACAACTTCCTTACGGATATGAATTAGTTTGGGTCATCGCCAGGACAGAAGGTGGGCCTGAGCTCCTTCTCCACCTCAGCTTCCAGGTATCCTGCAGTGGGATGGAGAGATCCCGGCAGATGCTCCCTGAGACAGGAGGAGGGGGTGAGAAAGGCTTTTCAGGCAAAGATAAGGAGGAACCACTGTGGCTTTTTTGCATTTGTATCCTCAGCAGGTAGTATAGTGCTGGCTGGGTTGTGTTTAACATGAATGAGTGAATGAGTGAACAAAATGCAGGAAAATATTTTCCATATGTAAATGATTACATATTAAAGCATATTCATACGCAAGTTTATTTAAAGCTGCCAATTAATGAGTTTCTATCAAACAGTAACCCTTCCACTTAGGCACAAGTGTCTGTACCCTCTCTTCTGAATCCCTCAGCATAAAAATATGTTTAAATGTTTCTAATAAAAAGAGAATTTAAAACCGCCTCCTGACCAGGCTTCCACCTCGACCCTGTCTCTCTTTCCTTTTACAGCTAAACTCCTCAAGGAAATTGTTTCTACTATGTGACTCAGTTTCCCTCCCAAATCTTTCCCAGACAGGCTTTCACTCATCATTCCACCAAAACCGTTCTTAAATTCTCCAAGGAACCCCATCTGGGTGTTGGTTCTTGGTCCTCTGGACCCCAGGGCCACAGGATGTGACAGAGCTGATCCCTCCCTCCTCCTCCTTCAATTCCCAACACTTGGCTTCTAGCACACCATACCTGCGGATGTTCTCCACCTCACATGTTACCCCTTCTCGGACTCCTGTGCAGCCTCTTAAGATGGGAATGCCTCAGAGTTAGGCCCTGGAACCTTTTCTCGTCTGTCTACACTCACTCCTCCCGCTGCCCAGTGTTAGAACCACCTCCACGAGGAGGACCCCCAGGCTGGCGTCACCTGCCACCCATTTCCAAAAGTCCACACAGCAATGATCTCTCCCCTTTTTCTCCATGCTTTTCCTTGAGGCCTTAAGGCCTCACAGTGGCTGTTCCCTCTGCCCAGAATGCTCTCCCCACAAACTGCTCCTTTCTCAACTGTCACTTACCTCAGAGGTCTTCCTGGCTACTGCAAGGCCACCCCCCACACACCTCCAGCCCCAATACTCCCATTCCCCTTTTCCAGATCTTTTTTCCTTCATCATTTGTCACCATCTAACGCACTTATACATTTTGCTTCACCTGTATTCACTACTGTCTGCCTCCCCACCCAAAGACAGAGGCCCCAGGAGGGCAGGGTGTGCTTTTTTCATTGATTTTGTTCTCTTTTTCTCTTCTATGTCCACACCACTGGTACACAATATTTACCGTGCTGCCTCTTATTTCCCCAACTATAAGGCGAGTGACTCGAGAGCAGGGAACACATCTCAAATGCTGTTACAGGGCCTTGCATAGAGAAGGCATTCCATAAAACTGTTCCTAATCCAGCATCAGTTTGTTGTATTGACATGTGAGTGATTTTTAAATAATCGTAGACTTTGCATTCTTTAAGGATTTCATAGGCAAACATAACTGGCTTAAATATCATGTATTATGAGTTTAATATTCACCTGGAGCATGGTGGCTGAAGCAACATGACAGACGATGCCAAACATACTGGAACCTCAATTTCACTGAACACTGTTTCTTCCCAAGAGGTGACGCGGGGTCAGCCGTATACTTACTCCCTCAGGGAGCTGCAGTTCAAGTTCTTAAAATCTTTTTATGGATTTTGTTTCTGCAAAGTATTTTGAATATCTTCAAAAATGACAAATTTTTTATCCTTTGAAGACAGATTTTTGAAAATTGTCAGTGTCTTTCCAAACAAAATGTAGTGTAAAAGGCTGATAATTAATCTGAATTACCATTTTGGACAGAAAGATGAAGTGTGACCATTTTGTAATGGGCACTTCTCATTAGTGCAAAGGTAAATACAAGAGAAGAAGGGTCCAAAAAGATTTTGAATAACTTTTGGAATATAATCATGAATTCCTAGAAAATTAACTTTCTGGCGACCGTATGTTCTCACCTCGCTTTACAGATAGGTGAGCACTTCAGTGGATTCCACTGGGTTTTGTATTTGTATGGATCTGTGTGAGTACACTGGTTGTGTAAGTCTCACTACTTTACAATTTCACCCTGTCCTTATTATATTTTGTGTTTTGTTTCTAACAGATAAATGTACCTTAATTGCTTAACAAAAACTGTTTGGCTGGAATAGAATTTTTTTGATGTCATTGATTAGCACAAATTTGCTTAGAGTTTGAGTGCCACTTATGGAGGGAACTAGCTAGTTTTCTTTCTCTAAATTTTGATGCTTTCATTTGCAAAACTTCCCAGAATATATCACCCAACTGGTATTGGCACATGTTATTGTCTAAGGTTTTTGTTGAAATTCGTAATGTAAGACAGCGATCAGAATCCCAAACAGAAGCTTTTCCCACTACAGCGCCGCCCCCAATCCTGTCTTTATTCCTTCACCTCTTTATACCACTGAACTTAAAAACATTAATTAGCTGATAATTAAATGCACACCTTATTATTATATTTTCTAAGTAATTTATAGTTGACTGATTTAAAAATCATTGGCATTTCTTTGCCTCTCCTGGCAGTATTAATAGGAGTAATTTTTTTTTAAATAGAAATATAATAAATGCACTGCTATTTGGCACACTAGATGACGATGTATTTCCAAAGTGGGAATTCCCAGGCAGTTAAAACACATCTCTCACGCACTGATTATTCCACTCGTATGATATTCAGAAAAGATTGTTTCTCCATTTAGTAGGTGAATGGCACGTGCAAGATAACTCAGCTCAACTGTGAATCATGGTTCATTTTTGCCTTTACTTTTTAATGTATATTTATAGCTTCCATACTTTCCTTTCTGATATCCCATCTAGGAAAAGGGGTGGGAGAAGAGTCAGATGATTCAGCTTGGATCGAGCCCTGAAAATCAGACATCTTTCTGAGAGATGGGAATGTTCTAGCTCTTATAGTTTCTTTAGATTACCTGAAAATGATTGGAAAGTAGCTCACAGGAAAAAAAAATTACTTAGAAGGTGGTATTTCAGAAAATCTTGGATGTTGTCAATCTGTCCCTAAGTGTCTTTTCAAATGGGTAAATTCTGCATTCCACATATATGGATAAGCCTTCACTTTAGGCAAGATGTCAGAGGAAACCAGAAGCATGGGTGACGTAACTGATTTTCTCTCTGATTATTAATATGGCCACAAATAGCGCTGAGTCGCCTGGGGTCACTCTGCTTACTCCAAATGAGCAACTTTGAGCATCATCAGAGGAAAATAAGTGACTGAGAAACCAAGGACTCTGTTAACTATGGAAGCAAAACTGCTCAGGACAACTACCCTCTCACATTATTTTTAAACATATACAAAAATAAGATGCACAGAATTTACCAGCTTCCGAGATATAATGAAGTGCACCAGCACAGACCCTGTCCTCTGCAGACCACTTGGAGAGCCTGCTGCTTAGGTTAATTGTTAATTAGCAATTGTTTTTGATGGGTTCAAGCTTTGGATGAAACTGATCGCCATCTCTACTAGACTTCTTATCTATTTCTGTACTGTCAGCAACTTTCCCATGTAAAATGTCAGTTTACATTTGAGTAGTATGTACTATTTTCACAGATTTTCTTCTTTTTCAGTTTCCAAAATGTTATGAAGTTATTATGTTCCCTTTCTCTTAAAAGCTCACAAAAATGCCTTTCTGAAATCTGTTATATAATTGGTGCCAGTATTCCTAAGAGCCACTATCATTATAAAGCGTGGGTTTATAGTATTTATTTTTATAAAGCAAATTTTCAAAGAAATAAAACACCACTGATTGTTGACTCACAACATCGCTAGGACATATATTTTAGCATTACTTTCCTACATCATTTGAATCAGAGAATTGGATGTGATACTGAAAACTAATAACTGAAGATCATGCCAGTTTTCTTTTAGCTAATCTACTGGTTCTTACTTTGTTCAGTATCTTCTGCATGTCCTATACTGTGTTAACTTATCTTGAGAAGAGAAGCTACCTGATAGCCAATCAGACAGAGCAAATGAATTCATGTAATGCACTTGATTCTAATTATACATTTTTTATTGACCAGCTGTCCAACGCCAGGATGTGATGGAAGTGGCCATGTCACAGGAAACTATGCCTCCCATCGCAGGTAACTCATTACCTCAGGCACGTCAGGTTTTCATGATCTTGTTCTAATTTAAATACTTACTCCCACCTAATCTAGGAAAATATTATCTGGTTCACGAAGTGGAGAGTGAGTTAGGTGAGTTTTTGGTTTGCTTCGTTTTTCAGAAATAAAGCTAAGTTGAAGCTTCAGTCATTTCACTTATGTGCTATATAAATCATGATTTTTGGTCAAAAACGGTTTTCTGATCCTTAGTCTAGGTTACAAATCAAAAGTTAGAGTTTATGTCAGGGCTTTGGTTCTCTCTAGCTTTGGGACTCAAGTGAAACTAAGGTAAGTCAGCAGAGTGACTCAGGTTAACCATTCAATCTGTAGGATGCAGCATCCTCAGTCCTGTGCAAAAAATAAGTCAAGGTGTCAGAGAGATTAAACAGCACAAAAAGCCGGTGTTTAATCTTCCACTTACCTTCTTCACTGCTGTGATTGCTTTCCCTTTGGGCACTGGTTTAAACCTTTAAGCCATAATCCTTTGGTGATACAATTGGAATGGACTCTGTGTCAGTAATCCTTGTATCGCTGAATTCTAGAGTTGGGAAGTCTCATTGGATTAAAGACGTTTGTTTGATAAATAGCGAACCTTAGTCTATGAGAAATAATTGAGGTGCCCACAAACCCAGCCTGGTTAGAGCTGCAAAGCCAGATTCAAACCTAGTTGTTCTTTTCCGCAATTCCCAGTCCCCGGTACATTTAAAGTATGTTCACAAATTCAGGATGCCCTTTGAGTTGAATTCGTATATGTCAGCGTTGTGTGTTTTTGTTTTTCTCATCTCTCTTTAGTGTTTCTGGATGTCCTTTAGCAGATAAGACTCTTAAATCCCTCATGGCTGCTAACTCTCAGGAGCTTAAGTAAGTATTGCAAATATGACCGCCTTGCCCTTTGTCCCCTGTGGTAGGACTCTCTTCGTTCAGGACCAGTGTGGTCGTTAACAAGTAGTAAATCATGCCTCACTAAATTATAACCAACGCGCTCTTTTCGCCAAGAAGTTCAAATGACTAAAACCAAATCACTGTAACTTAATTTAGTTAATTTGCTTGCTTTGGTAAAATCATATTTTACAAAAGTTTTTAAAGCATTAATGTAATAGTTAAACATGATAATTTTTTTCTGTTAATTACTAAATTTATATGCTAAATCAGACCTATGAAGGTGTGGCAAAGCATTTTCATCATCTAATAAGGAAACTGCATAATACTTTACCTTATGGGCATTTTGAATTGTACAACTGCCTTTCACTTTTGGGTGCTACACACAATTTTGGTTCATTTCTACTTAGTCTAAAGGATCTCAAAGTCACCTGCATATTAACTTTTACTTATTGACTTTATTTTCTTCTATTCTTTTCTTTTATTCCATATTTCTCACTTTATTTTAATATTTTGTTATATTACATATGAAATAAAAAGTTATAATCCACCTTATTCCATTAAAACTATGATAGGGCATAAATTTAGAAAAGAAGGAATAACAGTGAACAAAATTAATGAAATTTATTTGCAAATAATAATATTTTAGGAAACATGAGTGTTACTAGGTCTAGTAATAAAACAATATCTGTATAAATAGTAGAATCGACATTTGGTATCTAAATCACAGGTGAAATTTCAGATGTTAAGCCTTCTTAATACTTTGTTAGTATTCTCATTTTCTAACTTGTTTAAAATTTTTATTTAAAAATAACAAAAAATAACTTTATGGGAGCCGGTCCGGTGGCGCAGCAGTTAAGATTGCACCAATCTTACTCAGTTGCTCTAAACTTCAGCATTGCCCTATCTTAATAATAGCTATCACTTTTGTTACGTATTTTCTCTAAATATTTTTTCTAGGAAAAAAAGGTTGATAATACATTGAAAACATGTAGATTGAGAGCTGCTATAGCAATATTCAGTATTTACATGTTTTATACAGCCATCTAATAAGTAATATCTTTGGTTTTTCTCCATACAAAGAAGAAAGAGATATTTCTTTGACCACTTGTTTAGATACGCGGGGGGAATTTCAAAACAAGGTTATTTGGCACAGATTTTTCCATAACTGTAATATGCTGAGAAACCACTATTTTACTAAAAATGTTAGTAGAAAAAGACTAGCATTCAAGCCTTTCCTACAGTACAGAATAACTACATATTATATCTTTACGTGGTGATTGAAGACTCAATGCAGCATTCTCTGCTTAGCTTGAAGAGATGTATGCTGATTTTATATTTCCTTTGAAAAAAGCATTTACTCCCTATTTTCTTTTTTTTTTTAAAAGAAAGCCCTCCTTTGAACCTCTGAGTATTTCTTTCTTTTTTTTTTTTTTTAAAGATTTTATTTTTTCCTTTTTCTCCCCAAAGCCCCCCGGTACATAGTTGTGTATTCTTCGTTGTGGGTTCCTCTAGTTGTGGCATGTGGGACGCTGCCTCAGCGTGGTCTGACGAGCAGTGCCATGTCCGCGCCCAGGATTCGAACCGACGAAACACTGAGCCGCCTGCAGCGGAGCGCGCGAACTTAACCACTCGGCCACGGGGCCAGCCCCAACTCCCTATTTTCCATCTCAGGATTAGATATAAAAGCATTTCCATGAAAGTTCAGTGGGAAAGAGTTTAAGAAAAGGGATAGTATTCAATTTTCCTTTGGATTATTATTTTTCTCAAACTCTTGTTTGGGTAGAAATCTGAACCGGGATGAGTATACAAGTAAATCTTTAATAACAAAGATAATGTCTACAAAAACCTTCCGAAAAGCAAACATTTTATGACAGCCTTTGTGTTTTCATTAGTATTGGGCATTTTTTTTAAAGATTTTATCTTTCCTTTTTTTCCCAAAGCCCCCCAGTGCATAGCTGCATATTTTTAGTTGTGGGTCCTTCTAGTTGTGCCATGTGGGATGCCGCCTCAGCGTGGCCTGATGAGTGGTGTGATGTCCACGCCCAGGATTCCAACTGGCGAAACCCTGGGCCGCCAAAGCAGAGCGCATGAACTTAACCACTGGGCCACGGAGCCGGCCCCAGTATTGGGCATTTTCTTTTAAAAAGGCAACAAAAGGATGAGAATTTGTAGACATTTTTGTATTCGAGTGTATTTGGAAGCCTATTCCTAATCGGCATTCCAAGTAGAATTGGATTCCTCTTCCTCTTTCACCTTTGCCATTCCAAATTTAATGGTTGATTGTCGATAACAGTTATTGGTAGATTTTCCAAAAAGCCATTTAAACTGAGCCATGAGGCAGAACAGACCAGGTGCAAGGAACTTAGATTCTCTGGCAACTAGATGAACTTGCCAAGTCTCTGGAGCTCACATGTACCACTGTTGTTTGTCCGAATTTCATGGATTATCGTGGTAGTGGAGCTTATCAGAGGAAATAAATTATGCACAAAAACAGTTTGGAAAACTTTTTTCTTAGAGCCACAAATAAGAACTTTACATGATAGACAGAAGCCCAGAAGCAAGTTGTGGGCAGAATTTTTGGTTCCTTCCAAAATAAGATTGAAAAAAAAGAATATAGGATAACGACTAATACATTGTCTATCAACCATCTCCCAATGGTTACATACCTTAACATTTTCTTTAAAAATGGATTCTCAGGTGCCAGCCCAGTGGCCTAGTGTTAAGTTCGGTGTGCTCCATTTCAGCTGCCTGGATTCAGGTCCTGGCCGCAGACCTACACCACTTGTCAGCCCTGCTATGGCAGCAGCCCACATATAAAGTGGAGGGAGATTGGCACAGATGTTAGCTCAGGGCTAATCTTCCTCGACAACAACAAAAAAGAATTTTTAGCCAAAAACTAATTATATTTAACCAAAAAGAGTCCCACAGACAGCTCCTTCTGCTTAGTTCTATCTGAATATGTCATGACCCCCTCCCCCGACTATAGCCCACCACTGTGCTCTATTCTGTGTTTTCAGGTGTCCAACCCCAGGTTGTGATGGTTCAGGGCACGTGACTGGAAACTATGCTTCCCACAGAAGGTAGGATGGATCTCATTTCTGAGAGATGGAAATCTGAGTGTCAGCAGCAGTGGCCAATGAGATCACATGGTTTTGTTCTGTTCTCTGTTGGGTACGTATTTTAGCTTGTCCGGCTGCCCTCGTGCCAGAAAAGGTGGTGTCAAAATGACTCCTACAAAGGAAGAAAAAGAAGACCCTGAACTCAAGTAAGTGCGACAACTGAGGCCGCAGCATTAGGGCCAGCTGTAGCTTATAGTCAATTGGGTGGCCCCTTGGTTAGGACGCAACTGAGCATGGGCTGAGTTTCAGGGACGGTGCACCCTAGTAAATCCAAGTACCCTTGAAGCAGTGGGCAGAGCGTTTGGAAACTCGAGAAAGAGTTCCCATTCCTAGCATGTTTCCAGGGTTCTTTCACAACGAAAAGGAAAAAGAAGGAAGTTCATACTTTTTTCAATTGTTTTAAAGGAAAGTAGCATTGTGGAAGTGCTAGAGAGTAACAAATGTGGCAGCATTTCCTCCTGAAACTTTAACTTTGCTTAAGATGACATTTTATCTGAATTGAATTCACACCTCTGAGAAATATGCTGTCTAGTCTCAGATGATATATGCAGCTATGGATGTAGATATTTAAACAGTTCCTTCTACAACATTTCTAAACACAATATTTAGACATTTGGACCCCATAATTCCAGTTCTGTGAGCGATGTGCCATGTAACATGGGGCAAGGCAGTTAACATTTTATCCCTTTGGTCTTTGTTAGGAGGCAACATAACGCAGTACTTATGTGATTGGCTAGAGCTAAAAAGTGTGGGCGTGACCTTGACTCCACTTCTTGTAGAGGGGGTGGCAAGTCACCTAAGCTCTATATGCCTCATTTTCCCCACCAAAAAATGGGATAGCCCTCTCTGCCCAGTAGATTTGCGGTGAAGATTACATGAGCTAGTGCATGAAAATTGCCTAGCTTGGAGCCTGTGGATTATTATTACTGCTAGTACAATGCTGTTTTGCTAGTTATAGTGGCATCTTTTAAAACTCTATAATCTCACCGTTTGCCTTCTGGATAGTATAGAACCACCACTGCCTTCTTATTCACTCAGTCACAGCTCTTCATGTCTCTTCCAGCTGTAATGTCTCTGCTGTGTCTCTCTAGGTGTCCTGTGATAGGGTGTGACGGCCAAGGTCACATATCAGGTAAATACACATCCCACCGCACAGCTTCTGGCTGTCCCCTGGCTGCCAAGAGACAGAAGGAGAATCCTCTCAGTGGGGCCCCCCTCTCCTGGAAACTGAGCAAACAAGAACTGCCACACTGTCCTTTGCCAGGCTGCAATGGGCTGGGCCATGTAAATAATGTTTTTGTCACCCACAGAAGGTAACATTTGCTCTCTGTCTTTTTGTTGTGTTGTTGTTGTGATTGTCACCTAGGTTGCTTTGCGGAGGTGAAAACCCCTCCTCAAGGCCATGTATCATAGCACTTTAGATGTTATAACAATGAGTCTAGCTAGATAGATATGTGACTAGTTTGAAGAATGAAAAACAATTATTTTCTCTATTTCTGAAAGTTCACTACACAATTTTCAAGTGCTGTAGAAACTGTGCATTTGTTTTTTGCATTCCAAAATATTGCTTATGTTATTTTTTTAATGACTCAGTCTTTTAATGGTTCACTTCAGTTCCAAGTGGTGATATCCACTCTATTATGTTGTGCATTTGTAAACTTTCACTTTACATATTTATATCACTCCCTTCCTCTGGTGAGCTGACTCAGTTTCAGGCCAAATCGTAGTTATTTTGCTGCTGAGAAGATGTGACTCATCCCCGACGGCCAGAAAGAAAATGATACAATGACTGCTAAGTGTACGACAGGAGAAGAGATTCAGAAAACCTTTTACACTCTCACAACGACTTAATTCCTTTATCACTAAGTGCTGTGTATTTCAACCCAGCCGTTTGTTGGGGACGGTGATCTTAGCCCAGCTCTTTGGTTCACATTCTACCTAAAGGAAGGAGCTAGAATGTTCACTACACAGTTCTCCAGTCAATGGAAGCCCTGCGCATGATGCAGATTAAAATCCAATGAAGCTATAGTGAGCCCTGGTGCTTTGCTTACGAGCAGTAAGCAGGTATGAGCAAAGCTGGGGCATTTTGACATACTGTTCAGATTTAAAGATACATATTGATGGCATCAGAAAATGAAGCCTTTCAGGAAAGGCTGATTTAAGTGGATATGCAGTAACACCTGCTTAGGTAGAAAACTTGAACTTTTTAAGCAGTTTATTTTTGGATGGTTTTCAAAGGCATAGTCACATCCACAATAGCACACCCTGTTTTATTCTGAGTTTGAATCATCATGCCATATTCAGGAATGACAGTCACAAATCAAGTGTGCCTAATGGCACATTTACTGCACAGTAGCTTTACTTTCTTATCATGGACTCGGTAATCTCCATGTTAGCATTGATAATGAAATATTAATGTTGTACTATGGTGAGCACATCCCTCAGTTAACAACTACAGAATTATCTTTAAAAATCATGAAGAAGTTTTAAATGGTGACGCCAAATCTTGATGAGGGTGCGGAGCAACGGGGACTCTCACACACTGCAGGTGGAAGAGTAATTGGCAGAGCCGCTGTAGGAAGCAAATTGCCTTTAAGGAGTCGGTTGAAAATGAGCAAGTGAATGTGCTCTGCCACCCAGCCACTGAGCTGTTAGGCTTACGCCCCAGAGAATCTCCTGCACAGTGGAGCCCAGACACACGTCTGAGAATGTCTGTGGTAGCATTGCTCTGCTAACTCGAAACTGGAAACAGCCCACGTGCCCACTAACAGTCAAGCTCATAAATAGTATCCACATACGGGGGCTGCCATAGGGCAGTGAAGATGAAAGCCCAGGATGGGTGAATTTCAGAACACAGTGCTGAGTGGCAAAAATTGCTGACGAATGTGGCTGCTTAGAACAACAAAATCGTCTGATCACGTACTATGGAAAACAAGTTTTGTTCAATGTCATTATAGTTTTGCTTCAACTTAAATGAAACAGATGACATTAAAGGCAGGACGCCTGCTGAGCCCCCGCAGGACACGCACTGCCTGGGCATCTGAATACACTTACAGCACTTCCTTTCCTCCTCTCAGGGCACAGACTATTTTAATAAAAAATAATGGTTTAAAAGTTAAAGAATAAATTAGAAACTTTCCCATATCCAACTGCATTTGCCATGGGAGGGGGTTATCATTTGGGGCTTGTATTAATTTGAGTCATTCTGTAAAAATCAGACTACAGTATGTATAAAGCAGGGAAGAACTAGATTCAGCTTTATTATTCATGGAATTTTGACTAATTTGGAACAATTCGTTTGCATAATATTTATGTAGAATTTTAGGTTTACAGAAAATAAAGTAACAAATACTAAAAAAAGGCAGTTATACGAATGCAGAATAGTAACATTTTAACAAAACTAATTCAACAATAATAGCAGCAGTAGCTATTTATATTTTGACTTCAGAAAAAAAACATGAAACATTTCTACATTATTTCCGTGCCTTTTGCTTTTGTTTTAATAGACATTTACTTGTTACTTTCTACAAAAAGACTGCAGGTTATAATGTAATTAGTAGACAGGCAAAGGCTTAAATAGTAAGTAGTGAATAGAAACTTAATTTTTATGAGAAATAATACATGTTTCACACATCTGTATAATTTCTATTTTCACAGCTTATCTGGATGTCCTCTAAATGCACAAGCCATCAAAAAGGGCAAGGTCTCAGAAGAGCTAATGACCATCAAGCTCAAAGCAACTGGAGGTAATAAGAGCGTGTGGCTGGAGGTGACCGTCCCCACTGAGGTCTAGATGGGAGCTCCCCAGAGGGTTCTGCATGCCAAATTATACTCTATATGGAAAGTGCAACTTCAATATGCAAGAAGGAAGCTTTCCTCAGATTTGAACTAGCAGTATCGTTTTATCTAAAAAGCAATTTCTTGGTTGTTTTCCTTACTTTTTCATAAGGATCTCCAGCAGGGAAGAGCAAGCAATGAGAGTTGATGGATTGAGATACACTGGCCGCACTTTTGTCCGTCAGTCTTCACAATGAGAGACTGTGCATGAGCACGCGTGTGTGCGTGTGTGTGTGTGTTCCTGGTGTAAGCCCTCTATCAGATTTCAAGAAACACAGTTTCTGGCATCTATATTTGAATCCTTAAATTTTGTTGTATACTTGAAATGATATTTTATGGTGAATCTGGATGGTTTAAATTTAGCATCTACATCTGTATTTCCCTACATATTTCCTTAGCGTCGATTCCTTATCAAAGTTAATATAGGGGGCCAGCCTGGTGGCACAGTGGTTAAGTTCGCACATTCCACTTCGGCGGCCCAGGATTCACCGGTTCGGATGCCGGGTGCAGACCTATGCAGCACTTGTCAAGCCATGCTGTGGCAGTCATCCAACATATAAAGTAGAGGAAGATGGGCACAGATGTTAGCTCAGGGCCAGTCTTCCTCAGCACAAAGTGGAGGATTGGCAGCAGATGTTAGCTCAGGGTTAATCTTCCTCCAAAAAAAAAGTTAATATATTTCTAAACTCTGTATTTGGATCCTTCCATTTTCCTTTGATTCTTGAGCACTTTTCTTAACATTTCTCATCACCTTTGTCTCAGCCACGTCTCGTTTGCATTGAAGATCATTCTACAGCATCTGAGAAACATGGCAAAGCAATTCTTTTGCTTTGGAGATTTTATTTGATGGGGTCCTTGGCACATGACTAGAATTGAGCTGGGGACTCAACTGCTGTTGGTTTATTTCTCTGAAAGCATTGCTCAGTCTTTTTAATTTATGTGTGAGTTTTTAGAAAGAACATGTACAATATCTGAAGGAGGAGGAAAGCACTCTTGAGCTTCCTACTGATGTCCTTTGAGGCCTTGTCTGCTTTGAGGACAGTCCCTTAGGGCCTGCTCCCCACCTGAGTGCTCACTGCTGAGATCTGAGGGAGGTCATCACCTGTGTGGAGCAGCCATAGCCCTGGCTTTTAGGGACAGGGCTGCACTCCACATTCTTTCCCACGTTGAGAGACTCTGTAATAGTTCTTTCTCCAGATGCTTTCCTTGTTCCTTGGAAATACTCCCCATTCCTCAAATGCCTCTTAGCACATTTTCCGTGAAATTGGCACAATATTTATTTATGTACACATCACCTTACTTCAAGCAATATTTAAAGGGTGGGAAGCGCAAAGCTACTTAAAAAAAAAGGAAAGCTACTTAAAAATTCATTCGAAAAATGAGACAAAAGAAAATAAAAGATAAGAAAGCAAGATGGGGCAAGCCTGAGGATAGCAGAAGAATGTGTGGAGCCAGCCCTTTCCGTAGGTAAAAAAAGATCTCAAGTTTAACTTTCAGCTTTTTAGAAGCCAAAGCAAAAGTAGAATATAATGACTATGAGACTCACACCGTCAGTAAGTACATTCAAAGCAAAACTCTCTTTGGAACTGAATGTGTGAAGGAAACACTTCCTGTGAGTCTTCATTGTAAGAACACCAACACCTATGTAGTAAATGTAACATAGATCACAGCTGTTCCTAATAAAGACAGAACAAGATAATAAACTGTTGCATTACAGCAAATTACAATGAAGCTTTACAGAGCGCCTGTGCCACGTGAGCTGGCACACACCTCTGCCAGTCTGTCGGAACCACTGGTAGACTGTTACAGTTCCTGGGAGCAGCTGGACTGAACGCACGCTTCAAAGGGTCCCGTACAAATCCAGCATCTTCAGCTGAGCTTTCAAAGGACGTGGAGCAGCAGTGAAATGGGTGACACACATTCACAAGTGTCTGAAGTGAAGCCATGCTAGATGAGCCAGGAAACTGGAAAATTACGTGTTTTTATAAGGAGCTAGAGGCTGATGCTCATATGAAGCTTGAGAACTTACAATAACTTGTGCATGAAGAAAAATCCACCTGAGTTCAGGTCAGTGGTCAGTTGAGGGTCAAGGAAGACCTCAAGTGATACAAGGTCTGCTCTACAGCTCTTCATGCCCTAGCCCCTGCCTTACAGCTTGGCCACAATAATTGTTCCCTGGATGATTTATAAAGCAGGTGTAACCTAATTCTCCTTCAGTCCTAAAACAACAACAACAAATTACAATAAAATACAAAGTACATGTGACTTTAAACTTCCTGGTGTACTTTGTTAATTTAAACTAGGTACAAATCATTCAGCAATTGTTGAATTAGGTAACATGTTAGGAGAATCATACCTACAAACCAGTTAAAAGCTGGGAGGTCTATACTAAAAATATTTACATTAATTTTAGAAGAATTGATCTTCAATTCTCCATCCTTGCTATAATTTAATTCCACACTAACGTTTTTAAGACTATTACTAGTCCTTGATAATAAAATTAGATCATCTGTACATGAACAACTGCTTGCCTTTCTATTTTTTGTGGGGACCAGTAAAAGTTATGATAGTTGACCTACCTGTACATTCTTACATTTAGTAGATCCTTCTAGTTCTTCCCCTGTGGCAATGTAGCATGTTCTAAATTAGTGATACACCCTTCCTTTCTGGATATTAACTCTCCTTTCCCTTTTATTAACTAAAATAGTCAAATTTACATTAACTTACTTTCCCCTAAGTAAAAAAAGAAGTAAAATTTTACTCTGTAAACATGATAAAAAAACAAAGATTCACTCAAGAAATATAATCAAATTTGTTCAAAATGTGATAGAATTGTTTCATTTGTATAATATGGAAAAAATAACTACTTAAAACCCCTTATAAGTTAAACACACTTGCTATAAACAGATATATATATCACTTATAAATTCATAAAGAAAATATTATTATAAATTATATAACCCCTAATTATGTAAATTAGGCCTAGATTTGTACGAAGAAAAGATTAGAATTGTTGAATGCAAAGACAGCAAATTCTCTTGCTTTTCAATAGGTAGATTCTATAAAGAAGCAAGGCTATTGAATAGTTCAGTAAAATATTAGTGGAAAGCTTATATGGTTTCCTTGATCAGCAATACCTAGCTAGTGTAACCCAACACTCTACACTCTACGCTACATTCTCTCATAAATGTACCCATGAAGGAACATCAGTGCATACATTTTATTGATACTTTCAAAACAGATTAAGTATCTGTGAGTATATATAGCATTATAATGGCTAAGAGAACATATTCAGGAACCAGAGAGTGTGTGTCTTGAATCCCAGCTCATCATGCTTTGGTTTTCCTATCCATAAAATGAGGAAATAAGTGTATCTACCTCCTGGGATCCTGAAGAGAATCAAATGAGTTAATATTTGCAAGTGCAATGTGAAATTCACAGTCTATGGCATCCTCGTAGCTCCACTTAGCTACACATAAAGACTATGTATGGAGACGAGGTTGGCAGATGAGTGTGTCAGTGGAAATAGATAAGGTAATGTAGTCATGGAAAAACATTTCAAAGAAATTGACTGAATTTGCTCCTGTGGCTAAAATATCTCCCCAAATCCCAGAAATCATAATGAAAACATTAATTCACTCATTTATTAATTACATGAGAATTTATTGAGTGCCTGTTATGTATTAGATTCTATCATAATATTTCTTTTTTGAGGTCCCATCTCATGATCACATCTCCCCCATAGACTTCCAGGCATCTTTTGTTATTGTCTTCCAAATGATCCCACCTTGATTAAGAGACTTGAGCATCTTCGCTAATCCTAACGAAACATAATCCTAACTAGATCTCAGCACCAAGAACCCAGGCTCTCACTTAACGACTCTTCTCACAATCATCCGTAACTTGTCAAAATTGAACTCTTCATTTTCCTGCTGCAAGCTGCTGCTCCTCAAGTCTTCTTTATTCCAGAAACACCACTAGTTTCCCAGATACTCGAGCAGAAACAGGTAGTCATCCTTGATTCCTCCATTCTCTCATCCCCTTCCTCCAATCTTTCAAGTGTTGCAAATTTTACCTACAAGTTTTATCTTGAGTTCACTTCGATTACTCCTACTACCACTGCCATGGGGCAAGGGGTCATCAGATCCAGCCAGGACCCCTGGAATAGTCTCCTGACAGTTTTCTGCCCTGTCTCCCCTTAAATCCATTCTCTGCTCAAAAACCTGAGTTTTGCTTTTGAAAAGTCAGCCAGATCACATCACTTCCTGCTTAAAATCCCTCACTAAGTCCTGTTGCACCGAGCATAAACCCAAGTTCCTTGTGAGATCATCCATGACCAGCTCCCTTCACTCAGTGTGCATCCAGCCAGGAAGACTTTCTTACGGAACTGGAGCAGAGCTTCCCATTTCCTTCCCACCCCAGGCTTTGTGCTTTCTGCTTCCTCTCTGTTTTCACACGCCACCTCTTTCGTATCAGTAAAGTCTCAGATTAAATGAGTCTTCTCCAGTGAGGGCTCTCATGGTACCCCGCTTGTTCCCTTCATAGCTCTTCATGTTTGATGAGTGTTTCCTGGCTTATTGTCTACTTCATCAGATATTATGTAAGAAAATACCATTCCCTGAGGTGGAATTTTATTCCAAAGATCAGAAAGGAAAGAGAATGTGTCAAAGAAATATACCAATAGAAGTTTTCATTTGCTCAAATCAGAAAAATTTCAAGTGCTGATGTCACTCAAAATACCTATTTAATTGAGAATCTATGCTCCCTGAAGTTGTTGAAAACAAATATTTCAATCCCAGTTTTCCAAGAGAAGACCCTGTGCCAGCATACCCACTGATAAAATATGGTGCTCAGAATGCAACCCAATTCTCCAGAGAGAGCTGGCCAGTGAAGAGGAAATCCTGTTTTCCAGAGACCTTAGTTCCCTTAGTGTGGTCCTGGGTAATTGTTGATTGTTTTCTTAGTAGCCGTCACACTGTTGACTCATATTCAAGTTGATCTAGGTACTAAAATACCTACATCTTAGTTGTTTGTCTGCTTTTATTTTCTATTGAATCTCAGAGCCCCGTGTTAGATCAGTCTTATGACATATTCTTTTCAGAGGTCCACTTTTATTTAGGTAGTTAATTTCTTTACATAAAGCAATAAGTACCTACAAAACAGCCACCTGTTTTACCATGCTATATGTAAACTTTCAGGGCTTACCTTTTTCTCTTAACATTATACTGGTAAGAGTCATCCACATTGTTTTCAGGGGGCATGTGGCTTCTTTCCATGTTGTGCTTTTGTGAACAGTATGCCTCATATATCTTGCGCATGCCTCCTAATGTACATGTGCAACCATTTGTCTTGAGTGTGCACCTAGGAATGGAATTGCTAGAGCATGTGAAGTGCATCTTCAGTAGATAGTGAGCGATTTTAATTTAAGTATTAGTAACCCCAGGAAAGTGTAAGAGCCTAGATCTCTTTCAAATTGTCAACTCTCCCCATCTTCCTCTCATGAAATCAATCTTGTTAAATCTAAATGCAAAAGTTTACATTTATCCCTCTTAATTGTCATCTTTTTGGTTTAGATTCATCATTCCAGACTGTTGAGATTGCCTAAATCTTGCTTCTGGCATCCATACTATTGGCTACCATTCCTAGCTTTTAAAAATATTTAAAATGTATTCATATTCCTTCTATAAAATAGTGATGGGAAAATAACTCCTGTTCATTGAGAGCCTACTCTGTGTTCAGCACTTTATATTTTATTGCATTAATCCTCACAACATAGATTTTCTGCCTATTTTACACACAAGGAAACTGAAACACAAAGAAGTAAGTTGCCCAAGTTCAAGAACAAAAGTCAAGGCCAATATCCAAACTCCAAAGCCCATGTTCCTTCTCCAGATTGCATTTGCTCCTTATCCAAATCCATGCGGAGAACTCAAATGGTTTGTCCTGGGCTCTAACCCACCTCCCAGCACCCCAGCTCTGCCTCTAATAATCGTCCATAAGGTCCCACCCAGTTGACAAATATATAATTGATCAGCCTAATTCATGTCTTACGAGTCCCTGCAGCACTGTGTACGAGAGAATGCTTGGGCTTTGGAATTCAGTCCCAGCTCTGCCTCTTACTTTGGACCCAGGCAGGTTATAGAGCCTGTGTCGGTGGTTAGTGAGGCCTTTAGCCTTTCTAAGGCTCAGCGCCTTCATATGTGAAAAGGATATAATGGAACATGCCCCACAGGGTGCAGCAAAGTTTAAATGGGAAAATATTTACGAGCACGAACATGTGTAGCAGCGTACCTGGAACATAAGGAAGCTACATTAAATGGTGGTACTTTTATCCTCTCTTTTTTCTTATAAAGGAATTAGATCCTGCAACTCCTTTTACTCACCTTTTTAGAATCTTGGTTATGGATTTGGGTAATAATTCAATATTTCAAATTAAACTCTAATTTTCACTTCACAAACCACAAATTAAATGTAAAATGACTCAGATTTGTCACAGTCTTATATTTTCATTTTGAACTAAGATAGTCTGATTCTTTATAGGTATAGAGAGTGATGAAGAAATTAGGCATTTGGATGAAGAAATAAAGGAATTGAATGAATCCAACCTTAAAATTGAAGCAGATATGATGAAACTTCAGACGCAGGTAAATACACAGAAAGTTATCTTTATGTTCATCATAATCTTTAGTGAAGGCAAAACACTGAACTGTTACACCTCGTGGTAAAAATATAACGATATCTTGCAATCAATATACTGAGCACATCTCAAATACAGAATTACTGTAAAAACTCGAATAGGTGGGTCACCCTGGGCCATCATTAATTTGGTAGCTATGGGCAAAGCTACTCATGTTTTTGCCTTGGGCGCATCAAAGGCTTGATAAGCAAATAAAGCAGATCATTCCATAATTAGAGTTCTTAGAGCATGCAGTGCTTTAGAAAAACTGTCATGAGAAGATATGAGACTACTTAGTTTTATTCAAAATTCAAGTAAAGCAGAGCAACTTTTCAAATTTAATTTTTCTAGAACACCTCTAAATGTGTCAGTATTTGTTAGAAACAGAGCTTTTTGGAGATTTTACTGAATAGATTCTTTACCGAAAAATGCAAGCAATTTCTCAATTCTGCATTCTCCTATGTAATGTCTGCCCCATCCCTGATTAAATGTACCCAAATGGAAATCAAAAGTCTAGTCCAGGACTTTTTTAAACACCAATAATGACTCTATTGCAACAAGTCAGAAGGAAAAAAATAATGAAACAAAGTATAGACTGAAGTATCTTTCTCCTTTCTGTCCACTCCTCAAACGTAGGATTCCTAGACCACCGTGGTACTGACTCTCAGAAATCCTCATTCACAGCAGCTTAAGATAAAAGGTTTTAGTCCACCTGAAACACAGGTTTGGTTCCCTTACCCAGTGTGACTAGTGTCATAATCTCCTATTCATAACCATCAGGTGTACAAAATCAACTTGATGCATCGGTTTACAAGTCATGTGAAGTCCTCTTGTGAACCATTAGTGAAGAAAGCAAAGCCATCTGTCCTCAGGGAGCTTAAAGGATAGAATGGGGAGGCAGAAAATAACAAAAAAAAAAATCAAAAATGATAAATTATGTTGTATGAGAGAAGGGGGCGGGGAGAAGCAGCCAGATTTCAATATAAAATAGGATAACCAAGGTAGGCTTCAGGAGGAAGGAAAGATTTTGGCAAAGACTTGAGGAGTTGAGGGAGTTAGCCCAATAGGTATGGGGAAAGAGTATTTCAAACAGTAAAAACAGCAAGTGCAAAACCCTAAACCTTGAAAAAGCCCAGAGTTTTGAGAAATAGCAGGATGAGTATGGCTCCAGGTGAGTAATCTGGGGGAATCAGAGGAGATGAGTCCCCGAGGTAGTACGTGGAGTGTGCTAAGCCATTTTAGAGACCTTGGTTTTTATTCTGAATGAATGCAGAACGATTATGGGGTTTTAAGTCAATGGTTAACGTGATCATTTTTGACCTACATTCTGGCTTACATTTTAAGAGACTAAATTTGGTAGCTGTGTTGAAGATAGGCCAAGAAGAGATTCCATGGGGCAAAGCCAGACACAAGGCCACCCATGAGAAGGCCGTCACAGTCACTCTGGTGGCTGGGCCCAGCGGGCAGCAGCGCAGGTGGGTGCAGTCATTCCATCCTGGATTGTCTGAAGGAGGAACTCAGTGTATTTGAAGTGTGAGAGAAGGAGAGCCAACAGGGATACCTCGAAGGCCTGCGCGATGTTCAAGTTGCTATGAACTGGAAAGGAAAGGACTGTGTATGGAGCAGGTTTGTGGGAAATAGCAAAGATTTACTCTCGAACATACTGAGCTTGAGATAGCCATCAAATAACCATATGGAGATGTGGAAACTGCAATTCATGGGAGAAGTCTGGGCTAAAGAAATAAATTTGGTGATGTCATTCCAAAACTTAGAGCAATATGATGGGGTTGCAGTTATGTGAAGAGAAGTTACAGTGTCTACATTCCTTGGCATTTAGGTTCAGTTGATATTTTCTTTCAGAGAGAAAACTTTCGGACTCCTTCCAAACTCTACTTCTCATATTCCCAAGTTATTTCCATTTCAGATCACATCTATGGAGAGCAACTTAAAGACGATAGAGGAGGAGAACAAACTTATAGAACAGAACAATGAAAGCCTGCTGAAGGAGCTGGCGGGTCTGAGCCAAGCTCTCATTTCAAGCCTTGCGGACATCCAGCTCCCACAGATGGTAAGTCCAGGGCTGGAACGTGGCTGCTCCATTGCAAGTGTTTGCAATGTCAGTGTGCGATCACAGGTACCAGGCCTCCTCATGGATGACTTGCAATAACCTCCCTCCTGGGAACATGATAGATACATACATTTAGATTACAATAAGGCCAAGGGTTTTTATAGTGTAGGAGTCTCTTAAAGATGAGGGTTTATTTGAAACTTGTTTTATAATGTAATATGAAAATTGGAGGCTAATGCTCCCTTGTGAAAAATTTGTTTCCAGGTATAAAGCTTACATTGCTTACAAAAGCTGAGACTCAGCCCTTTGCGTCATCTGTCCAACTCAAGAACTGAAATAAAAGTCTTTTTTAACTTGGTGCTTTCTTTATACTAGATACAAAGAACATACCTCACTTCTCCTTATATAGAATAAAAAGTACCAAAGTGAGCAAGGCATCCTTATTTCCAAAATCCAAACACGTATTTGAGCTATGGCAACTATTTAAAATTCATAAAAAATTAGTTTCCTTTACATTTTCACAAACATTAAGCATGTGGAAGAGGCGCTGCATTGTTGAACACTTTTAACTTCCTCAGTGTGGGCATGTTTAGAACAAGGTTTCTAGACATACAAATTTTACGTATAGAATGGTTTAGAGAAGCAGCAATTTAATGAAGAAATATGATTGATTTTCCTGAAAGCAATAAATCCTTCAACTTACCCAACTTCCCAGCATGGAGCCCTCGTCATAACCAATCCCAAGTGTGTCTCTTGACATTAAAAAAAAATCAATAATTAAAAATATCAATAGTGGAATAATAAAGAATACAAAGGAAAATAAAGTATTACTTTATGGAAACTATTAAGGTAATTATTAGAAATTATTTTGATATTATTTATTAATGTTTGTCTAATTCATACTTCAAATTTGTTTTCCTTAATATTTTTTCCTTTGCCAGTGTCCCCAAAATAATCACTACCATACAAGATAAATTGTGAGTTTTATAGCTACCCTACGAGACACTCTAGTGGTGATTTCTGAGGCTGATCTCACCGGATGTTCACAAAAGTACCCAAGACTGAGCATTGGTGTGCCCGTTCTACAGCTGAGGCTCAGAGAGTTTACATGATTTGATCAAGGTCCCAAATCTGGCACCAGTCGGGCGGGCCTGGGTCTATCACGTGGCCTTTATCCACTCTGCCACCTGGGTCTTATCCAGTTACATGAGTCTCCAAGAGACGTGTGACACAGGAAAGGCAGACGCTAAAAGGGAACAGAAAACCAGTTAGACAACACTAATAATTTAGATCAGAACCTTGCTGAGCACAACAAAATAATCTTCAAATTTAGAAAACCTACCTTCTAAATAGAACAATAACAATAATACCCTTAATATCTATAGTATTTAGGCCTTTTACAAGTCCTTCCTTTCAAGTATCTTGTGAAGTAAGGCACATGTCATGTTTTCAAAAAGATGGGAAAATGGAGGGACCAAAAAATGATGCGTAGCATTCCCTTTGTGTCGTTCATTTCCTTTCACTCATGCATGCAATTTCCACATATCGAGTGTCTATTCTCTTTGAAGTACCACGTTAGGCAAAGGAGATACCAAAACACAAAAAGAATAAGTGATGAGCAGACCCTGACTTTGTGAATCTCATATTCTACCTAGAAACACAGAGCAGTAAAAAATGGGTTACAATGATGCTGCAAGGGAAAAATGGACAAAGAGGATGAAAAAGGATAATTTTTCACCAGACAACTGGTTAGTGAGCAGCTTGCTCAAATCTTAAATTCCTTAAATTCCAGCCTAGTGCTGTTAAAGGAACCATCTGGTACAAGCAAAGCCTTCCTCCCCAGCCTCAAGGACATTCACCTTCTGCAAACAGGAGGTCTGTTTTGCGCTGAGCACGTGCCATTGAAGCCAAGGCAGCCTCTCAAGAGTAGCGCAGCTTTGAGGCAGCCAGACATCTACCTTACGTGGCTCCAAACTGACCACAAAATACTGTACCATCAATCACATTAATTGAGTAAAGAGTGAGCAGATGAAGCCCACACCCACTCAGTCTCTTTCCATCTCCCCAAACTCAAGCAGCAATGCGGGTCCTTACCTTCCGCCCCAGACTCTGGGGTCACTGAGACTCTGCCGCGTTACTTGGTCCTCCTTCTGCCTGAGCCTGAATCACAGTGATTATTTCAATGTGTTTTGTCTCCATTTAGGGGCCTATCAGTGAGCAGAATTTTGAAGCATATGTAAATACGCTCACAGACATGTACAGCAATCTGGAACGGGACTATTCCCCGGAATGCAAAGCTCTGCTGGAAAGTATCAAACAGGCAGTGAAGGGCATCCACGTGTAGGACCGCAGCACTGCCGGGCAACCGTAATCAGGAACAGCAGTGACACAGGTGGATCTGACAGAGGCTCCTGTGCTGCTAAGGCGTGTAGGTTGCTGTACGAATTTACAGTTGCAACATTGCACTAATTTTTCCCCCAGCTGACATAAAAAGAAAGAAAAACTATGATAGACTTTTTGGATTAAAAGCAATGCAGTCAAATATTAGATCTTATTTATTTTCATATGTTTTTCTTTATTTCTTCATTGCACTCTTTTTTTTTGTAAAGTAATGTAAAATAAATGTGACATTTTTATATTTTATTTATTTCTAATCAAAGAATTTTTTATCTTTTAACTGCATTTTGAAGTCTGCCATATTTTTACAAGTGTGTTTATTAATTTATTTTCCAATAGAATTTAAATAGAAATGCTATTCTCAAATCACATATCTTGCTGGGTTTAAATGAGAAAACAAAAAAGTATGAAGGAAATCCTTGTTTAAGGAGTGCACTATGCTCCAGTTTGATTTTTATTGCACACTTCTTTCCCCCCTTCTCTGGCTTTGTATTTGTAAGTGGGTGTGCGGTGAGATGCACGGAAGGCATAAGAAGATAAATGGCGCCCACTAGTGGCAAATGCGCTCTCACAGAAGCACAGTACACTGGAAATCGGCCTGTCCAGAATTTGTTAGCAATAATAAAATATAACAATCAGCAAAGTATTCGACTTAGCTGTACGGTTTTAGTCAATATGAATTATTTATTTGAAATGTTTTAAGAAAACATAAGCTTTTTTAGTGATGCAAATTGTCTGTTTTTCAAGTCATATCAGATAGTTCGCAACTCATATCCCAAGGTAAGAACTAAGACTTGATGTGACCAGCTAGGCTTTCCCGCCATATGTTGGTACAATATACAAGTAACAATATTGATGTAGATTTGTACTGAGCAAATACAAACACAGACAAATGGAAAATTTTGTAGACACTGTATCCCCTGAAATAGCATTTATCTTACTGGGTTGACTGGAAGGGAATGGAAAATAGAGTAACAAGTGAAAAATGTTACTCCAATCTGAGTAATTACTTTGAACACTGGTGACATTATTCACCCTCCTTAGGCGACAAGACGACTCTCAATTTGATCAAAATCTTTCTGTAGAACTACAAGTGCTGCAAAGTATACAGACTCACACGCTGGCACACACACATATACACACTCACAGACACTCACACACGTAAAATTGAGCCGCAATCTTGAATTTCTGGATGGATCAGAGTTTAGTAGTTGCTGTAGTAAAGGCAATGTCTATTTCAGGGATTGTAAAGTAGTTAAGCATTGTTTCAAAGTTTTTTTATATTTATTTTTTTTAAGAAAAAGGTATAGACAACCAGCTAAACTGCCTTTTTGGTGTGCACACACACCTCGCGTGCAATGTGCCTCCATGTAAATGGACACTTGAACTTAGTGTGGGCTTAATTGTCTGTGCTATAACAAAAGTGTTTATTTTTTATTAGCCTCATGGACATGTAGATTGAATGTGATGGCACTCACAGGCTTGATATATTCCACTGTTATTACTGTTATCTGCACAAATTAAAAGTACTACAGACAATAATTCCACTTCCATG
This sequence comes from Equus przewalskii, assembly GCF_037783145.1. NCBI lineage: Eukaryota > Metazoa > Chordata > Mammalia > Perissodactyla > Equidae > Equus > Equus przewalskii. Next base: position 31,224,973 of record NC_091838.1, read on the forward strand.
ACTCTGTGGTCATTGTTATGTATTAAGTGGGGCTGATCTTTGGTTTGGGGTTCATTTGAACCCTTGAATCTTAGTTTAGTGAAAATGAGATGTCTGTTCTTAGGTAGGAACGGTGTTTATTTAAAAATCCATTTAAAAAGAAGAAGAGCTACCATATGTGCTGTCTATTATAAATGGGACACCAAACAAAATTTTCTATTAAGGGTATGTACTTGCAAACATTTTGCTATACAGTACTTGATAGATGCATACAAATGAGTTCACTTATTACAAAGACAGAAGTTTAATTTGCTAAATATTTTAACAAGTTTGTTATATATTTTATTTAATTTAAAAGAAATCTCTTACCAACCTATGTATTTATTACTATAATTTACTATGACTTCGGGTTAATTTATTTGTGTTTGCATAGTTTGAGCAGGATGTTTTGTGAAGTATGTTTGTATTTATTTGCCTTCTTTGTATTTGATGTGTTTTGTAATGTGCACTGAATTTTTTTTCCTTTCAACTATGTTAATGATCGATACTGTAAATTGGGTCTTTTGTAAACAACAAAAAAGCAATGATGTATGCAGTTTTTTAATTTGGAGTAGTTTGTTTGTATACTGTTTCTTCAAACAATTAATATTTCTTACATCAAAGCAACAAAATTGTGTTCAGTGCTGTACATTTGGTGTATGGTAGGAAATAAAAATTGATAATGAGCTTTGCCGTGATCTTTCTCAGGCTACTCTGTGGAGCCGTTATTGCCCGCCCATGAACAACTCTGTCCTGGAGGAGCTCTGCCCCGGCGGAGTACGCTGGAGCTCTCCGCTAGTTCTGGCGAATTCCAGTTCTCTCAACCAATGTGCTTGGCTTATTTTTTCACCCCAAATGGACATAATCTTTTGACATTTGATAAACTGTCACAGCCTTTGGTTCAGTACACAGCTACAGAGCAGTGGATGAATTTGATATGAAGAAAAGCCTTTGCTAGCACCAGGAAATTTACCTGGATCTAGTGAGCATAAGATACAGGCCCTGCCCTCCTGATTCCAGAATTGCTGAGGGTATAACTGTATATTCATACAAGTCAGTTTGAATTTCTTTCAAATTAAAGAAAAATAATAATTAATTCTTGACAGCACCTCTTTTGCTTGTGTGTTTTTCCCATCTAATGTCAAACAGTTAGCTTAGTTTAATTTTCCAGTTTCTGCCCAGATTTATGCATCTCTAGGACTGGTTGCCATTCACACTCAATGTGGTAAAACCCATGTAATCCATGTACTGAAGCAAAATTGACTAAAGGGAAGTCTCGGTCCCCAGAGGAAGCCAGGATACTTGGGGAGACCTTCCTATAACAGAGGTTGGCATGCTGCAGTTGATGCACAATAGAGCTTGCTGTTAGTCACCTAATTTATTTGTACAAGATGCACATATGATACATCCTGTGAAAATGGATCACAAGATGAAAATCTGCTCAGCCAGGTTCTTGGCTTACCCTTTGCAGAATATGCGTATCTTGCCCTGATTGGGATTTTACATCAATGAGTAGTGTCTGCATCCCTGTCACCCAACATGTCAGAAGAGGAGTAGAAGTTCCACTGAAAATGAAAAGAGAATGATGACTGAGATCCATACGTTTCTACAACAGATGTTTAATTAGAAAATGTTTGTACTAGGCCCACTTCCTGACTTCCATGTGAGTTCAGCCCAGTGGGGGATGAAATGAGTGATAGGGGTTGTGATGAGGTACCCACAGGCTCCTGTGGAAACAGTGTGAGGGTTGCCTGACTAACTCCGATTTCCTGGGAAAATTGCTGGCTACAGATGAGCTGGGCAAGTTGGCCATGCAGGCATGGTGATGAGACAAATTGTCAACCCAGCAGCTTCAGCTGATTCAAATATTAAAAACTTGGTGAGAAGTGAGAAGATAAGAGACAAAATGCCCAGGTAGGTAGGAGAGGGAGTCATATTATAAAAGGCCATTCTAAGGAGTTCAAATTTCCACAAGTAGACTTCAGAAGCCAAAGAAAGATTTGAAACCAGAGAATGACAGGAATCAGATTTCCATTAGAGACAATTTATTCTAGCAATTCAAACAATATCTCTTATCTCAAGTCATCAAAACTGTTCTCTGTGCTGTACCTCTGCTGTTTGGTAGGAAATTAAATTGATAATGAGCTTTGCTGTCATCATTTGCAGGCTGCACTACAGAGACCTTAGAACTGATACGCTGCTACTTGAACCCATGTTCTGAATGAAAAGAAGGGGTGAATACTTGCCTCATTAGAAAAAGTTTTAAAACATAATTTGTTGCAGTACATAAATATTTTGTTAACATTCAAAAAACAAGTATTTTCTCTGTCTTTTTCTGCACATTGTGCCCATTCTAGAGTGGTCTGGGAATAGTACCCTGCTATTTCCTCTTTTTATACGGCAGATAATTATAAAGGAAGCCGATTTAATTGGCTAACACTGTCTACACTGTCAGACACAATCAATGGTGCCTTGTCTACTTCATCTCATGAAATCCTCAAACAAATTTATGAAGTAAATGTCATCATGTCTAATTAAACTGGTGATGGAAGTGGTGCTCAGAATAGTTAGTAACTTGCTTAAGACCATAAAGCTAGGAAAAGATACAGCCAAGATTCAACCTCTTTCCACAATTTTTAACATCTAACCCATGGGGATCTGTCTAGTCCCCTGTCAGATGCCATCTAACCTGGAAGAAAGAACACAGGAATTACTTAAGATTAAGATATATGCTAGGGCCAAGGCATATCCAATATTCTTAAATCTTGCCACAATAATAATGTCTGTCTACTACCACTGAGTGACTCACAGTGCCCTGGGCCCCTGAATTTGCTCTCATAGGCTTGATGGCCACACTGCAATGGCAGTATTACGATCAGCATTATAGTGATAGAAACTTGAGTCTTAGAATAAAGAGCTTATCTGATGCCCGGGAACCCGGTTCTGACCTGGAGAAGAGCTCCTGTCCCTTCTGCAGGCCACCGTTACTGCCTTGAGCCAACCCCTAACTCTTTGGCCATCATCCTAACCTGCCTCAAGCCACAGTCATTGAGCAAGAGGCACTCGCTTTAATCACCACTCTGGAAGCATCCTTTTCAATATTTAAACCACACTATTATGATGTATTTTTCCTGTAAAGGCATATCATAAAAATGTGACACCTTAATAATTTATTTGATGAATTGGGATTGAAAACCTTAATATGAGTTGTAATAACAGCCAAAAACTAAGGAAAATGTAAATTACTCTTTTGTTTTGTTTTGTTTTTAGAACAAAACAACATAGTTATTATATTCTGTCTCTAGCTGCTTTGTGCAAGCTTGACAGCTTTGGATTGGCCTCTGGCAAATAAAAGGACATTTTGTACTGACCTTTACCAGCTATTAAATATTTTAAAAGACAAAGAGAATGTAAAGTTTCCTGCACTTAAGAAATAGCTGTTGTTTTAGAATTTTCCACTCAAATATGTATTGTCTTATATAAATGCAATCATTTTCCTTCTGTGACCAATTACCTTACTCAGTTTGAAATGAATCCAGGGTTGGATGTTTGGACTAGATACTTTGATGTTAGAATGACACTTTGGGGATATGACACTCCAATAATACTTTTAAAGGCTCAGACTTTTAACCATTAGAAATCTTCATAAATATTTATCCCTAAGACCAGTGTACTTGAGAGAACTTCCAAATTTTGTGCCTCATCAAAGCCCCAAGGACCAGAAGCATTCACACCCCCACCCCTGGCTGTGCGCCTGGGCCATGGTTTGCTGTCTTCTTTGACACAGATAGCTGCCTTAACTACTGGGTTGTCTCCCTTAACGTCAGTCCACTATTCCAGGAAATTCTTGCCCAGGAATAAAAATTGAAAATGTCTTCATTATCTGTTCCAGGAACATCTTAATAGTACATTTATTTGAACAAGAACTACTCAACATGCTCTCGGAGTAAATACCCCTTCTCAGGACAACAGACTCTAAAATGATATTTTCTCTTTGAGACGCACTTTGAAACCTCAGCTACGCTGTGTGCCTCTCTTCCAATCTGCTGTGTCGTGAACTTGCCTAACTCTAATTACACTTTCACATTCAAGACTCTCCTTAAACCAGACCCCTCAAACCACATGAACATCCACCCTTGCCTGACCCTCTTCTCAGAAGCTAAGACCCTGTCAAGGTAAACTAAGTTTTGTGTTATTGACAGATTATTTTGGTTGTACTCGGTGGGAGCAGCATTCAACAGAGCCAAGTAATTCCTACACAAAGCCATGAATATACATCTATATCCTCAGTGTTTCAGTAAGCAGGTACACAAATGGCTCAATTTTGAATCATCAAAAACCTAAAAGCTTAACTCTAAACATTTTCAACAAACTCTTGAATACTTCTGCAAATATAAAGAAAACCTGAATTTTTTTACTCTCTCCCACAAGCCTTTCCATCTTCAGAGAATCATCTAGATCAATAGTAAAAATATAAATAATCAACAGAACCAGGGGAGGAAGAAGGAAAAGAATAAAGGGAGGAGGGAGAGGAAGGAAAAGAGAAGAAACAAGAATAAGAAAAATCATCGTTCCCTAGGAACATATGGTTTTGTAAAAGTAGATAAAAAGTAAATGCAGATTTCCTTATAGGCCACAGCGGAAGTTAGCTCATGGGCCTGGACAAGCACAGAGTCTGCCCCATTCCCACAGGTACTGCAAAGCGCCCTGATGTTTTTTAAAAAGGAGGGTGTGTGTGTGTGTGTGTGTGTGTGTGTGTGTGTTGTGTTTTAACATTTATTCAATGCTTAATGTTCACCAGAAATTTCCCAAGCACTTTACATTTATTCTTTAATTCTCACAGTTCTGTGAATTATGAATTATTATCATCACACATTTTGAAAGGGATTCACAAAGTGGTTAAGTAACTTGTGCACAGCTGAGGACGGCTTCATACCTTCACCCCTTCTCAGGTCTCCCCCTGAGGAGGTGCCTGTCTGCATCCGTCCTTCCCACCCTCCCCTCAGCCTCCGGCCCGGCCTCTTCCCTGTAGCAGCCGTCCCATCCAGAACAGTGGCTGCTGAGCAACCGAACTACGGCTGTGCCACAGGGTGAAATAAAAATATGTGGAAGTATTGGTTTGAATAACATACAGTTTTAAAATTAATTTTCCTTTTCTTTTTACTTATTTTCCAATGTAACTGCTAGAAAATGTGAAGTTACATGTGTGACTCTCAACCAATTTCTACTGAACACTGCTGTCTACCCATTCTTTATGCAAGAGGCCAAAAGAGTGTTCAAAAAGAAAAACTGAGAAAATAGTCTACTTTTGCCTTTTCTACAGTTTAGAAATCACAATGCTTTTCTTCTCCTTTTTTGTTTTTTGTTTTTTGAGGGAGAAATCACCAAACTATGAAAACATCTGAGAACTATTATAATTTTCATGTGTTCAGACAAAGAAACAAAGTGTCTAATCATACCATAAAACCTATAAATATGTCAAATACGCTTGCACAACCTGAAAATCTACTCATTTTAGCTTTTTTTTTTCTTTTTACAGTTACCTATCTACAGAACCAAATTCTGTTTTAAAACTCACAGTAACAGAATGATTTTTTGGTCCATTACTGCATATAATGCTGAATTAGAAGCTTAAAGAAGCTATTACAAATTAGAGAACCAAAGAAATGTCAAGTGGATTTCTTTTCCTTTAAGCAATAACTATCTCTTGTTGATTAGGAAACCTGAGTTTATTGTTGTCACGGAAGAAGACCATCATTTCTTGAATGGGAAATGCAAACATGGGTCTTTTATAGCTCGGGGCTCTGGTTTAAGACAGCTCTTTCAATGGCAGGGCCTCATCAGCACTGGGTAAGGTGCATGACACAGCTTACAATCAGTGGTCATGGGTTAGGAGGTGAGAGTTTTAGAGGGAGTCTTGGAGAGTAAACAGTTGTTTGGTGCTATTTATTGAAAGTTGGCTGGTCTGATGTTCATGTAAATGGATTTGGGGGAAGTTCCTGAAATGAATCTTATAGTTATTTGTAGCTTTATCTTTCTGGGCAGAACTTCCCAGAATAGTAAAGTCATATGGATAGAGACACTGCGACAGTAAAGTTGTGTTCATTTATATAATAAGCTGTGTGGGGTAGTTTCTGCTCTCCGCAGTAAATCTGCAGGGATCTTACTGCAGACTTAAGGAATCCTGGAGCCTTGGAGCTGACAGAGATGGCCTCAGGAAAGGAGTGGCGACCAGATAGCCAGAGTCAGCAGGAGTTCCTGGGCATGGGGACTTTACACATTCTCAAAACATGGCAGGAGTAAGCCCATTATCTAATGTCAACAGCATCAGTCTGGACATGGTGATCCAGCACTCCTTTATTGTGTGGATCTTGGAAGGGGCTCATTAGAAAGTGTGCACACTGCCCTTGCCCTTAGCAGACAGACACATAAGCCCTTAGTACAGAGAAACCGATGAGCAGAGCATGGGGAAGAACCCAAAGAATAGATGTCTAATGTAAACCAAACGCCACCAAGTGCTGAGCACGTGTGATCTTAGAAAGTCTCTCACCACGAGGCAGATATTTGTATTTTTATTTACTTAAGGCTCAGAAAAGTTAAGTAACTTGTCCAAGCTCACCTAGCTGGCAAATGGAATAGCTAGAATTTAAACCCAGTTCTGTCTGACTCCAAATACCATGGTTCTCCCACCACATTATACTGAGCCTGATCCTTGCTTGAGAAAAATACTGGACCTGGGTAGGGGGTGAAGTAGATGGTGGAGACGAAGCGGGAAGATCAGCTAGGAGGCTATTGCAAAGGCTGAAGAGATGCCGAGGGCCTGAATGAAGGGGTTGCATTGAAATTTGGAGGAACGCTAAGTTCAAGGACACATTTCAAAAAACAGAATTATTACACCTTTTAGATTAGCTAAGAAAGTAACACCTATGTTTCATTCATACGCTTAATACTCGTGAGTTTTTTTACTGCAGGTGAGCAAGAACTGTGAAGCTTAGCTGGGGCTTCTTAAGTGTGGCGAGTAGGCCACTGTGAAGCCGGGTGTCTGCCTTGTCATCTATAAGAGCTGTGACAGTTTCAGAGGAACAAGGAAGGAAACAAATATGTCAAATGCATTTTAAAAATTTGAAATATAATCTAAGTTACTATTTTTACAGAAATCCCACTTATCATTAGGCTCTTAAAAATGGCAAATGAGCTATAGGATGGCCTGGGCTAGTTGATACAGGCTAACATTCTGTTAATGGGGTGTAGTTCATCTCTGCAAATTATTTTCATATCAGGTATGCCTTATATTTAAGTTGATTAAATTTTCATTGTCTTGGTGATACATAAATGAATCAAGGGCTCAAAATTGATTCATTGAAGTGCAAATGAAAAGGTGGTGATTCCAACACAAATATTTCAGCTTAGAAAACCATTCTCCCAGGAGGCATCTACCAACATTCTCCCCAGTAATATATGGGGAAACTGAGGCACATAGCGATTTCTTAGAGTAGGATGGCAAAGCTCCCAAGTAGCAGAGCTTGGATTTGAACTCTGCCATTGTGGGTCTGCAGCTCACAGTTGTAAGCACCGTGATACTGTCACGCAGTTAATGAGGGAGACTTGTTCCGTTATCATCCGAAACCTGTGAGGTTTTTTTTTTTAATTAATGATGATTTTTAAGCCATTATTTGTACTTGGTATCAGGACTAATGGAGCACCTGCTAAGTGTGAAAAAAGGAAGGGTGTTTGTACTGGAATAAAACTGGTTCAACCTGAATGCCAACCCACAGACTCCATTCCCAGAAAGCAGCTGGCATTGCAATATGCCTCTTGATCTTAACGCTGTGTTGAAGGAATAGTGGAAATCGAAAAACTAACTTTGGACACTGAATGTACCTAGTCTTAGTATTCTTTGTGAAGAACTCCGAAGCTAGTTTGCTTTTTCACCCTGAAGCGTGCTCTCTAAGAAAGGGAGGGTGAAGGTGCTATTCAAGATTCTTTTTTTTAATGTAGAAGGAAATAAAGACATTTCTTCATTATCCTGATAATGCTAATTAAAACCGTATCTAAGGGGGCCGGCCCGTGGCCTTGCGGTTGAGTTCCCGCGCTCCACTGCGGGTGGCCCAGTGTTTTGTCGGTTCGGATCCTGGGTGTGGACATGGCACTGCTCATCGAGCCACGCTGAGGTGGCGTCCCACATGCCTCAACTAGAAGGACCCACAACTAAGAATATACAACTATGTACTGGGGGCTTTGGGGAGAAAAAGGAAAAAAATAAAATCTTTAAAAAAAGAAAACCATCTCTAAGATTTCATGCAGCTTTGTCAATTTTGAATTTCAAATATATTCAGTGTCTTAAATACACTGAACCTATAACTTTAAAGCCAAAAAATCATAATTATTAATGTTGAAGATAAGATAGCAGAGTTTCCTGAATAAAACAAACTATAGGTGAAACAGTTCAATTCTCTCAAGTTAATACTGTCACAACACTTGATTATTTTTTCACTCAGTGGAGAAGGAAATTAATGGCTCATTATTGGATATGTTTATAAACTATACTAAAATCAAATACATTCTGAAATGCTTTCAGAGACATACAACCAAGGAATGGATTAGGAATTCATGGGCAGCTATTGTCCATATTAACATTTCACCTTTCAGCGTTTGTGGGAGGTATTTGTCACCTTAGTACCTTTGAAGCACCGAAATTACTAAGGAGTGAGAAATCTCACCATTATTTCTGCATCCATGTTCAATTCAAATATCCAGAACTTCCTGCCAGAGCCACCAAACAATTGCTATCATCTTAATAACTTATAAGTATGTTAGGATTTTCTAATTTAATAGAAATAAAGAGTAATAAACTTAGTTGTGTTAGATAGATTTAGTTCATCTGAACATAACGGTAAAACCCCACTAAGAGTAGCTTTAAAAAAATAGACACTTATTTCTCTCTCTCTCTTTCTCCAAGAAGTTCAATAGCTGGCAATCTAACGTGGCTCTAGTTTCATCTGTGTTTCAAATTTATCATCCTATCACTAAGTTGCATCCTCGAGGTTATCACATGAGCCAAGATGGCTGCTAGATGTCCAGCCATCTCACCTGCATCCTAGACTAAGAGAAGTATGGCAGAAAAGGCAAAAGAGCAAAAAGGAACCCACAGAGCTTAGCCAGGTCCCTTTAACCTGCCATCCCATACACCACATGTAACACTTGTACTTACTTACATTGGCCAGAATTAGTCACATGGATTTACCTGACCCTAGAGGAAGTCTTTTATTTTGGATAACAATGCACGTAGCTAAGAACTGGAGTTCAGAGTTCTGGTACTCAGTAGGAAGAGAATGGATGTTGAGTAGGCATCTCGAGTTCTCTGCTACTGAGCTAACTTGATGTGAGACACCACCTGTGGCTCATTTATTCAGGGTAGAATTGGGTGAAAGTTCTTCAAATAATAGCATTCCATTCACTGCAATTTTAAAAACTCCTATTTTTCATTTCTCTTTGCGTTTATTATTTTTTTAAATTCTGACAAATCTTCTTTTCTTCCTGAAAAATAGAAGTTTGCAATTATTGGACACTCATTAAATGGATTGCATATGCCCAAAGTTTGATATGCACTTATTGATATGACTCAATTTGAGGGGGCTAAAAAACCATCCCACAGGGTTCAATTCTCTACTGATCCTAAAATTCCCACCATTGGGATCAGCATGAGTTTTCCAGTACCAGACACACCAAGCACTTCATTATTCACGTCTGTTAACCTGGCTGAAATGTGCGCTACAAGGGGCCAGACCTACACTGTGGTCATTGTTGTTTCCCAGGGCCAGGGACAGTCCCAGGTACAGAGTCTGAATAGCTGAATGAATGAATGAATGAAGCAATTGAGTAAGCGTGTTTCATCTAAAATGTGACTAGATCTTTGCTATGTCTATTTTCCCAGAGGTAAAATAATATGACCCAGTTCTCTTCAAGGTTCTTAGGTGATAACAGATGTGAGAATATGTGGCAAATTTAAAAAGTAGAGTTATATAGTACTTTATATTATATTATATTAAACTATACTATATATCAATTGTGTTTACCAGTAATCTTCAATACAGTAACGCTTTTTAATTTTAGAAATGCTTGAGGTGTTCTGAAAAACTTTATCTAATATATTATGTGATATAACCATAAGTTCTTGGTTTTCTTTCCATTTCAACTATCCTTTTTTTTTTATTGAGGTAACATTGGTTTATAACATTATATAAATTTCAAGTGTACATCGCTATATTTTGATTTCTGTGTAGACTTCAACATATTCACCACCCAAAGACTAATTGCCATCCACGGTACACATGTGCCCTTTTACTCCTTTTCCCCTCTCACCCCCCCTTCCCCTCTGTAAACCACCAATCTAATCTCAGTACCCAAGTGTTTGTTTGTTGTTGTTGTTGTTATCTTCCACATATGAGTGAGATCATACAGTATTTGTCTTTCTCTGTCTGATTTATTTTGCTTAGCATAATACCCTTGAGGTCCATCCATGTTGTCACAAATGGCAAGATTTCATCTTTTTTATGGCTGAGTAGTATCCTATTGTGTATATACACCACAACTTCTTTATCCATTCATCCATCAATGGGCACTTAGGTTGTTTCCAAATCTTGGCTATTGTGAATAACGTTGCAATGAACATAGGGATGCAAATATATTTCACATTAGTGTTTCCATATTCTTTGGATAAATACTCAGAAGTGGAAAAGCTAAATCATATGGTAGTTTTATTTTTAACTTTTTGATAAAACTCCACACTGTTTTCCATAGTGGCTGCACGAGTTCGCACTCCTGCCAGCAGTGTATGAGGGTTCCCTTTTCTCCTCCTCCTCTCCAACACTTGTCATTTCTTGTCTTTTTAATAACAGCCACTCTGACAGATGTGAGGTCGTCTCATTGTTGTTTAGATTTGATTGTCATTTCCCTAATAGTGATGTTGAACATCATTTCATGTGTCTGTTGGCCATCTTAAATCTTCTTTGGAAAATGTCCGTTCAGGTCTTAATTTGAGGATATGAGAGGGACCAGGCACCACAGGCAGCGCAATTAAAAGATTGTTACACTCTACACTTCACCTTGATTGTCACACTCTACACTCCACCTTGCAAAATTCTAAACAGGTAAATCATTGCATTTTCTTTCACCAAAAACGTGTAAAATTGTGACTTATATTAGCAAAAACTGTAAGGTACTTATGTAAGATATTTGGTATTGAACTAAAAACATCTGCCTCTCTATGAATAGTTTTTACTTTCCATCTAAAGGTTTTGGCACTAAGTAGGCAGAGCCTGAAAAATGTTACAGCCTGACTCATATTAGCTAATGTTATATAGATTTAGAAAAACAAATTGGCCAAGACACAGTTTTCAAAACTGCTATGCAATAATCTAATGCTAATTTCTCCACTGCAATTACATTTGGATCTGCACTAAACAATGAGTAAATCAACTTTTCAATAGCCTTTTTTAGCTTATTCCTATGACTGAATTATACACATTTCCCGTGATGCTCTTAATTTCAAACCTCATTTCCTATCATAGTGCATATCATTTTTCTGAATGTTCCCTTATGACTCTGAGGCTGTTTCTATATTTGATTCCTCAAACACCTGATTTAGTTAGGGCACACAGTATGAGGAAAGCTTATGTCATGTATAGGTAAATGATTTACTCTTTAGTAAAAGAGTTGCTTTACATGATCTTTGTAGAGGAACTCATTAAAATGAGAAGATGGGATTTACATGTATTTCATTGACCACTACAACTGAGTTTCATCATCTTTCAACAACTCATTTTAATTTGTTGTTCTTCCATCTCTTTTGCTCTAATAATTCTTTTCCAGTCAAGCCTACACAATATTCTATTTGAAAATTAGTCCAATTTATTCTCTGATTTAATTTGGTCAAAAGCTCTGGTTAGTAGATTTACAATCAATTGATACCCACTCTCTATTTTGTAGACGTGGAACAATTTCTCTTAATGTCCTTTAGTAGTCCCTAAAATGTCTCAAGGCTTTTCCTAAAAATATCTATAATAAAGTTTACTTTTATTAGCTTTGGGAAATCCAAAGAAGTGATCAGACAAAAGTAACATACAGCCATGGTGTGACACGTCCCATTTCTCCCAAGGGACACCAACAGACATCACCTCACTTGCAGTTTCCCTGGAGGATAATCCCCTGCAGCCATCCTCTCAAGCCGGAAGGAAAGGCCATCTCTCCCTTACACTCTCCCACCTAGAATTGTGGGGAGAATTCATCCAGTACAGCTGGCCCACAAAGCTGCCAAGCAGATGTAATCTCCTCCCCTCAGAGGACTCAAGACAGTGCCCTGTCAGAGGGAAGACAGAGATAGTGAGTTCCATGAAACTACTAGTTCAGCATTTGCCTAATACTAAATCCACTCAGGATGTGTTCCAGCCATGTTACCCTGCCTGGCTTTGGCAGGTCCATCAGGAATTCTAAACACGGCTTTGGGTTATAGCTCTGGAGATAGAAACCTAGACTCTATTAGGCTGGCTCTCTATTTCCCCCAGTGTCTCATGGCTCCTCATGCTATCACAGCATACAGGGCAGGGACGCCTGAGCCTGTAAGTGATGCCTGAGATGCTCAAGCCCCAGCTTCAAAAGAAATTCTCCGAACTGCAGCGAGAGACTACCCAAAAAGAGGGTTCAGATTCCAGAGAGAAGTCTGTGGAACTGTTAAAGGGAAAGTGAGGACCAGAAGAAGCCCAGCAGCCACTTTAACAAAGAATGTTTGAATTTTGGCTCAATGGCAAAGTAGGGCTTCAGACATGAAGTCCAAGGTGGAGCTAAAATTAATTTTCTTTCGCATTTTAAAAATGTTTTTCTATAATGATCCCGTTGGAATCAAGACTTTCACAGACTTGAAGTCACAAGCTTTTTATGAGATGGTGGGAAGTTGTCTTGATGAGAAGACTGGCTTACAGCTCTAGCTCTGTTACTTACTAGATGTATAATCTTGGCTGAGTTTCTTAACCTGTCTTGGCCTCGGTTTCTCCTACTATGTAAGGTAAGGATTTAATTTAATTCAGTATTTGTTGCATTTCCACCCAAGAACTAAAGGCCTTGTCTCCTATGTAAATCCTTTAAACAGCTCAAAGCTAATCTGTCATGAAAACAAGACCTAGGTTAGATTCCTTTTTGATGTTGAGCTTTGATAGAGGGCAGAGCTAAGAACCTTTGCTCTGTTTATGTCAACAAACATATTCTCAGTACCTGCACTGCAAAGACACATGCCAAGAGCTGCCAACAACATCCAATAAGGACGAAGTGAGATCCCAGGAAAGAGACACTGAGGTGAAAATTTGCATGGAGGAAATTTAGTGGGGAGTGCTCTTACAATAAGCCCTGTGGGGGCAGGATGGGGCAGACCGAGGAGTTGAACTGCAATACAGTCACTGCAAAGACCTCAGCTGAGCCCAAGGGGAACTCGGAGCTGGGCTGGCCCTGCAGAGCTGTGCCACTTTGAGGCAAGGGGGATGGGGCTTTAAAGCCCACCCATCCCCAACAGATGAGACCTTAGACCCTGGTAGCCCTGTGGAGGATCGTGGCCTGGCAAAGTCAGCTCTCTTCAGGAGCTGTGAGCTGTGGGCCACTCACTCCCAGAAGTGAGGGGAAAGGGTGTGGGTGCTTCGGCCTGGTAGTCAGAGACAGGGCGGTGCACCCAGCACCTGCCTCACCTACACTCTACGCAACTGGAAGCCTTCTCTCTAAATCACAACAATGCAAAGCAGAATGTATTAAGTGCTGTGGTAGGGGAATAAAACAACCAAACAGTATGCTCTGAGAACAGATAAAAAGATTAACTGTCAAAAAATATCTCTTGGAAGCAGTAATATCTGAGCTGGGATTTGAAGAGTGGATAGAATTTTGGAAAAAAGGGATGGAAGATGGGCACTCTAAGTGAAGGAAACAGTGAAAAAAGGGTAAAATATGCAAAGTGCAGGATGAGGTTTGGGGGGCAAATATTGATTGGTCCAATTTAGTGCAAAAGGGAATAGAGAGAAAGTAACTGGAAAAAAGGTACATAAACAAGAATGGGACAAATGAGAGAAGGACGGAAGAAGGAAGGAAGAAGGAAGGGGAAGTATCTGGTGTCTAGAATAAGCAATCAGAACATATCAATAATGCTCATTTGGGAAATGAGGTTGAGTGAGCTAATAAGATTGAATTTTAACCTACAAGGTCTGTCTTTCTAAAATGACTTTCACAGGATAAAATAATAGCTCTGGGCAGCATTACTTATGAGTAGTATAAACGCCCACAAGTTCTAGCTTCTGAACCATTTGGATATTAAAGGAAATTGTAATTTAACTCAAGTCTCGACTCTGGCGTTCCAGCACCTTCTCCAAATCGTATTGGGATTCTCAGAGGGACCATGTTCTTCTGGTGGCCTCTCAGTCTAAATTCCTGTTTCCAAGAATTCTGATCCCCACTCACAGTAATCGCAGCTGCTGGTCTTGTTTCATGTGACTTTCTCCACTTGTGAACACTAGAGAAGTTAATGAGTTAGTCTGAGTTCGCACAGCTACTGTAATCAAAGCCAGATCTTCCTGGGGGCGGGGGAGACCTCCTGGAACCATGTAGAGATTTTACTGAGGTTTAAAGTTTAACATATCTATTAAAGAAGATAATATAATGTATAATATATATTGATTACTATGGTGTGTGTCAGTCTAGTTATAAAAGAATTTTGAACAAATTCTTTGATTCACATTGTATGTCTTTTTAAAAATGTATGAAACTTCATCTATCTTTATAAGAGTCATGTTAGCAACAATTGAGTAAACAATATAGCATTACAAATGCTTACAATTTTGTCACTAATTCATAAACTATTCATTCTGTTTAAAAAGTGGGAGTAATAAGCGGATACAATTTTGACTATATAATTTCCAGTAGCAGATTCACTCTCTTGTGGCGCTACAGAAAAGCCGAGAGAAATGCAAGGCCTGCGACTATGTCTGTTATATACTGGAAATAGCTCTGCTTTATTATCTTTCATGAGGGACACAGGAAAAAAGTCACTGCCATGTTTATTTTGTCTGACCTCTAGTGGAAATAACATGGGTGATGTTTGTTGTTATTATTTAATATTTGGTTGTATTTTTTTCTCGCAAATTATTCCTCATTGGCATACAAATACATTATCATGTAAATATAAAAAAATTGCACTGAAGAATACAAAGAAATATTAAAAAGAGATTTTATGAAATGTTAATCTTTAAAAGTACACATTTTTCATCAGCAGCCATTTCCTATAGTAGCAAATTTCTTCCCTTCATCTCCCCCCAATATATCCCAAATAATTTCCTTAACACTTACATATTTTTGTAAAAATTTTATCACTGGAGAGATGAATGGAAAAATCTTATGAGTTAAAACCTTTCTGATAAGCTACTCTGAAGAAAAAAAATCTGTAATTTTTATCCAGAAAACATCACCAGGTACTTTTTGCAAATACTCTTCTCAGAAAACATGGCAGTTGGACATGAGTCTTGTTTTTAATTATAGACACCAACATTTGTCAGACTAGAATGAAGGAGTGGTGAGTTAAAGCAGGAAAGTAGCTAAACATTTTTACCCTCCCTCAGTCTTTTAATTTGCGTTTCCCAAAACAATGAGAACCGGCAAGGAGCAAGGAAAGATCACAAGCATGACAAAAAGTGCCCAGTGAGAGGAAGGCACTGTACAGCTGTGAGGCTTGTATCCTGGCTTAATGGTCCTGTACGTGATGAACAAGGGTGTAATCTAATCCTTAGGAACCTTCTGCCCTGGCCCCGGCTGTACCATGTGAGGAAATGGCTGCCTTTTCCTAATTCATCCACTTACAGGGCCTACTGTGCTTGTAATTCACTCAAAGGAAGCCTAAGTCCCGGGAATGGGCTTAAAGCAAGAGTTTACAGAAAGAGAAGAGCAGGGAGACGTGTGAGGGTTAAAGAGTGGGTGGGAGAGGTCCGCAAAACAGACCAAGAGCTAACAGTTAGAAATGTAGGTGAAGCCCCGGGCGAAAAACAGAATCATAGAGTCCAGGAAAGTGGAAATGTTTAAGTAGGAAGAATGTGATGAACCATATCAAATGTAGCAAAGAAGTCCAATAAGATGATAATCGCTATCTGTGATAAGCGCTATCAAAGATAATCGCTATCTTTGAATAAGGCGATCTGCAGGTCATCTAGGACCTTCCCAGAGCATTAGCACTGTTTGTGTTAGGGCAGAAGAGAGCAGGAAAGGAGATAGACCAGCAGCTGGAAGGGCAGACAAGGTCAAAGGAGTGCTTTGCTTGTTTCTCATGGAAAAGGTTTGACTATGATTACAAGCTGATGGGAAGGAACTGATAAGAGACACACACACTACCCATAAAGAAATGTGCTTGAATAACAGTTTTGAGGTCTTTTTAACCTCTTTAATCTTCTTTCAACAATCTGTATTTTATATCCCCTATCATCAACCATATCATATTACTTTCCTGTATCAATTAAGCTTCTGATCTATTAATTCGTGTTTATTACAATCATTAGTATAATTTCTTATTAATGGCATATCATTATGATAATTTCATGCTATTGAAAAATATTATTTGAAACTTATAGATGTTACAGGCAACATTAATTCTCCCTCTTTTTTTATAAAATCCATAACTTTAAAAGCCAAATACATTTTTTAAATTCATTATTCTTTCTGAAAGTATTGTTAAGGTCATCCTGTTAACCTAGGAAAATCGCTATAGAAAGTTCCTACCTAAAATCATTGCTTTGGTCATACAGTGAAGGGTCAGTTTCAAGAAATTCTAGCAAGGGAGAATTAGTACAGAGCTAAAGATTTACGTGTGCTTCGTGCCAGCCTCTCACTCCTAGGTATTGACCCAAAAGAAATGAAAGCATATTTTTATAATATTTGTACACAAATGTTCATAATACTTTTATTTGTAATCATCACAAACTGAAAACAACCCAAATGTCCACCAGCAAGCAGAGTGGAAAAACAAACTGTGGTACATTCATGCAATAGAATACTCCTCGGTGATAAAAGGTGGTGAACTGCTGATACACACAACAACATTTTGGTGAGTGAAGGAAGCCGAACCAAAGAAGAAAGAGTACGTTCTGTATGATTCCACTTATAGAAAATTCTAGAAAATAAAAGCTAGTCTTCCTATCATGCCAGAACATAGATCAGTGATGTCAAGGATAAAATGCACTAGACAATTAAAGATATGATCTTATTCAGCCTGTTTCAACAGGGAGAATGTTTATTTGAGTTGCTTTCTATACGAATACAATTTTTTGAGAACATTGAAAAGACTGGAAGTTAAATTTCCAGGAATTTTAGAAATACTCAATTTATATATGTGCCTATTTATCTCTAAGCCAATCAGAGTATAGTTCCTTTAATTTAAGAGATTTTATAATCCAATTTATTAATACCATCTGGAGGTAGAAAAATACTACACACTCACACAGTGAGAGAGAAAGATCTTTCCAAGTAATAGCCATATAAACATACGACACAGAGAGACAAAGCTTAGCTTCAATTCAAACTTTCAGTCATGGGCCACGGGTAAACATAGAATTACAAATTCACTGGCTCCAAAAAGGGCATGAATCCTTAATAGATCTGAGCTCAAAATAGATTAAACAGACAAACAGAACAGACTAATAAATCAGATTCTTCATTGTTTTTCACCCAACAGACATAAGATCTCTATAAACTGTGAATTCACTTAGAGAGATCACCAAATGGGTAGACCTTAAAACCAAAAGAAGCCAGCACCAGAAATCATCAAGTACACAAAAGGAATCAAAAGCAAATCCTTACAATGCTACCAGTGAAGGGTTCTGACAAGAGTCAGAGCACAGGACCGGAAGTAGGTCAGCTGTTGGGTCCCCAGATGGCCAGTCAGGATCAGAGCCCTTTGAAGGCCTTGTCATGGGGTGGAGTAAACCACGATTCCAAGGCGAGATCCAATCTTATGGAGTCATGGCACCACGCTGTCAAACACAAAATGCACCAGACAATTAAGGAGACGATTTTATTTACGCTATTGCAATAGAAAGAATGATCATTAATGAGACAGATCTCAGAGAAAAGGAAAGGGGCCTGGAGTCTTAAAGAGGCAGGTAGACAAGAGATCTTTCCAGAGTCTGATGGGAGTCATGAGGAAAGATATAGATGGTTCTTATCTCAGAAATGTGGTGTGAAGGAAATTGCCTTCAGGTTAACCACTAGTTTCTGTCTTATATTACTGAAGGGAGGTTAAGATATACAAGCAGAGACTAATAGTTGGATCTGTAACTCAGGTTTGGTACGGAGTTCGAGGTATTCATGGATCATCCTGTGGAGCACGCACAGTTATCTGTTTCATAAAGGAGCTGTGCAGCTCAGCAGAGAACTCTGTCAGGCCAATAGAACTGAAAAACTGAACAAAGGAAACTACTCTTACATACTTCAAGGGGAAAAATGTTTGCAGTGTTGAATTATCTGAGAAACTACTAAAGTCATCTATTACCTTGTATAAGTTCGTAATCAGTGAAAAATATCCAGATGACTTTAGCAGTATTCTTTTTTCATAAAATCTAAGTTCATCTATATCTAACAAATTGGGACCTGAGATTGCCCACAAATTGTAATTTTGCCTCTGGCCTTCTGTATTCAAATTACTTATAACAGAAACACATTATCCTTGTTACGGGTTGAGTGGCGTCCACTCACAACATTCATACGTTGAAGTTCTAACCTCCAGTACCTCAAGATGTTACCTTATCAGGAGATAGAATTTTTAAAGATAATTAAGCTAAAATGAGATCATTCGGGGAGGGCATAATCCAATGTGACTGGTGCCCTTAGAAGAGGAGATCAGGACACAGACACCTATACAGGGAGAAGTCCATGTGAACATGAAGACGGCCCTCTTCAAGCCCAGGAGAGAAGCCTAGGTCAGATCCTTCCCTCACAGCCCCTCATAACGAACCAAGCCTGCCCACACCTTGACCTCAGACTTCTAGCCTCCACAACTGTGAGACAATAAATTTATGTTGTTTAAGCTACCCAGTTTTTACTACTTTGGTATGGCAGCCCAAGCAGCCTAATACAATCTCCCATACACTTTTAGAATGCATAACTTACTCTGTTTATAACATGTTGAATTTTTTTAAAAATTTAACATTTAGGCCAGTCCTAAAGTTGACTGTCATGTAAAGTCCACCTTGACTGAGATAGAAGCAGCAAGCTGATACACTAATTATTATGTTACTTCTCCTATTTCTTTTTAAATGTTTCAGGGGAACATCTGTGCACTACTCATGTGTAGTTGCTGTTTCACCCACGAGCAGCTGTGGGATACCCCTATGAACACCCCCACATGTAGATAATTGGAGTGTGCATTACAGCCACAAAAGCAGGCAATCAGCATGTGCTTTTAATTTCCACTGCACCAGTGCTGGTGTGCCAGTTCTGAAACTAAACTAACATACAAAAAGAAGCTTGTCTCAGCCCAAGTAAAAGAGAATTTAATCAGTTCTGAATAAGTTTGAGAAACTTGACTGATATAAAAGAGACATTCTTTGGTACAAAAAAAAATCTGTTTGATAAACTTGTTAAAAATCAATGGGAGAAATGTCAGCCTTCAAAAGTTCATCCTAGCATTAAAAATTACTAGATTAGCTAAAAATGTGAAATAGTGAAGGTTCTGTCATTTTGTGATTTGTCATATTCTCACTCAGGTCTTATCAATGTGATAAATTTCAATAAATACTCAAGTACTCACTAAAGACCTAAAGTTTTATGATTTTTCCAAATTTCATTTTCCTGGAGGCTGGTTACTGGTGGGAGGGGAACACATTTTATAAGTATGAAAATTGATAACACTGCCTGGAGAATTTGGAAGTAAATTTTCAAATGATTAAAATAATAACAAATACAGGAGATCACCCTCTTTGCTATTAAAAGTATAAAACTCTTCATGTTAAGCAGATTTTCAATTAAGTAAATAACTAAGAGATGCCACATGTAAGCGTTCTTTAAAGCGATTTGAACGTCACTAGTAATTCGAGGAGTAACGATTTCCCCCTCAGTCTTTGGTGAATACAATACTCCTACAGCTTAGAGTGTAGTGTTACACATTTTACAAAACTCCACCATACACTTTATAATGATTTCTATTAAATAGATGCTCTTAACTCTTTCTTCCCTTTTACAAATACAGGTTCTCCAACTCCATCTTTTTCTCCCTCTCTCTCTCAATATAACTCTCTCATCTCATCCTCTCTCCCTACCTCCATCTTTCATTTCTATAGTTAAATAATCTCACTTATTTGCTTTGTAATGCAGTATCAAGTTTTATCATTTAGGTTGAATTAAGGAGATTATTGTACCCTAGCTACACCTATATTAAACAATAAGAACATATGCTATGTTTCATATAACACTATGTCTAGAGATGTGCAAGCTTCAAGGTTGGTTGGTTTATTACCTCAGTTAGTTCAACCAGAAGCCAGCTTCCTCCCATCTCTCTGCTTTCTCTCCTAAGTATCATCTTCATTCTCAACAGTTCTAGGCCTGATGTCATTCACAGGATGAAGATAGTCCATTTCTTCTATGACACTCCCTTAGGAGCAATGATGGTTTTCCTGGAATGCCTGTTACAGACTTCTCCATGAACCGGTTGTTAAGAGAACAAGAGATTAATAAGTCTTAATCTTCTGTCTGCCCTTCTTTTCTTGCCATGGACTTAGGATATGGAGCAAACTGTCATTACCCTCCTGATACTCCCAGGGCCCAAGCTTCTTGGTGTTTGGTTTCTCTGCATTCTTTGTGTGGGCATCCACCAGTCTGGATCTATCACACTGGACTGATGTCAATCTTCCCCTTGTGTCCACAAATCCCTCAACTCCGAGATCTTCCCAGCATCTTCTGCCCTCCAGTTTCCATCACTAAGCTGCAGGCTAGTTGACTGCCTAGCCTGTCACTGTAGGATTAATTGCTGAGGGACATTCAGCAGAGCCCAAGATCTCACCCAAACCTAGAACTTGGCAGATTATAGCAGCCACAGGTCCGAGGAGATGCAAATTTGGTGGTAAATAGAGGAGAAGGGAAATCTCAGAGTGTGTTTTTTCTGGAACCCTCTCCCCCATCATTAATTTTCATCCTTATTTGAGCTCGAGTTGAGATTCTCTCATTTCAATCAAAAGAATCCTGTCTAATCAACTGCCCACTAGCTGAATCTCTCCAAGTCTTGGGTCCTTGCTGGAATTTACATCCTGTCAAGAGGAATTGCACAGAACTGACCTGCCCAGTTCTTCACATACCAAATTGAGCAACTTGTAAGGTAGTAGCAAAATCCTTAAGAACCTTCAAAGCAAGTCAGGAAGATCCAGTGCTAAGTCCAAAGTGGTGAGACTCGGCTATAAAAGGAAAGCAGAGACAAGAACAAGGGAAGATGAGATCAAAAGAGGGAGAAGTTGAAGGAACAAGCAAGAGAGCTCATCAGTGGGTACCTGAGTGTGATAGCCTGGCTTAAAGGTCCAGACCCAGGGTAAATGGCCTTCTTCTTAAAACAGAACAAAATAGTGTTTACCTCTGAAAGGTGGTGTGAGGTAACGTGTAAAGTGCTGAGTACATGGTCTAGGCAAATAGTAGATTTTTTTTCCTCCTCAATTTTTGTCGAATGAGATAATGCATAAGTGAATTGTTCAGGAATGACATATTCTATCTTCCTGAGTTAATCAATGCTCCTCATTCCTTCTGCCCTTGTACAACATGGAAACTGATGTTCTCCTGCATTTCCAGTGATTGGAATCTTCCCAGCTAGCCAGACTTCCTCCATCAATCTCTCCTCACCTTTGTACATATTTTGGCTAGGAGTCAGAATTTCAGAAGTAACATAGGTTTGAACTCATAGAAGCAGAGTGTAGATTGTCAGTTGCCAGGGCCTGGGGGGTAGAGGAAACAGGGAGATGTTGGTCGAGGGTACAAACTTCCAGTTTTAGATGAGTAAGTTTTGGGGATCTAATGTACAGCATGGTGACTACAGCTAACAATACCTTGTTAAATACTTGAAAGTGGCTAAGATAGTAGATCTTAAATGTTTTCACCTCAAAAAAAAAGGTAATTATTTTAGATGTTAGAGGAGTTAAGGAACCTTATTGTGCTAATCATTTCACAATATATACATATATCAAACCATCATGTTGTACATCTTCAGCTTAAGCAATGTTATATGTCAATTGTAGCTCAATAAAGCTGGGGGGGAAAAGAAGTAACATAGGCTCTATTGTTCCTAGTTTAATTGATTATATGATTAAAACAGTGCTTGGAATATTGGCTATTAATATTTTATTATTATTATTGTCATTAGGAAATAGATCTGAGAAGTAAATTCTTTATCTACGACATCTAAAGTATAAATATACTAATAAGCTTTTGCCTAGATCAGAAAGAAATGTACATATGGGCCAAAAAGAGATTTATTAATCTATAATTAGCTTAATAAATCCTAATATTTTTGTGTGTCTCATTTCTGAAGCATTTTTCCCATGGGTAGTTTATTTGACCAGCCTTGCCACCACACCTCATTTCTTTGGCAGGTTAGATGATTTTGCAACAAAATATTAAATTAATAGAAAATTAGGGGCTTGCCCAGTGGTGTAGTGGCTAAGTTCACATGCTTCACTTCAGCAGCCCAGGGTTCACTGGTTTGGATCCCAGACACAGACCTACACACTGCTCATCAAGCCATGCTGTGGAGGCATCCCACATACAAAATAGAGGAGAGTGACACAGATGTTAGCTCAGCAACAATATTCCTCAAGCAAAAGTGGAAGTTTGGCAACAGATGTCAGCCCAGGGCCAGTCTTCCTCATACACACAAAAAAATAATTATGACTTATATAGGTGATAAAATATGTTAATGTAAGTGATATATAATTTAAATCCTAAATTCAGAATACTTAATTTAATTCTTTAGTAAGCCATGTTTATATTATTTCAAATTCTTAGTTTATTTCAAGGCTCTAGGTCACATGGCCTATGGGAAACTGTTCTAAACTTTATTCCAAATTTAAATACTTTTAGAGGACAAGATTATACACACGTGTACAAACCCACCCACCCACCCACCAATACACATATACATACATAAGAGATGCATTATTACATAGATATAGATATAGATGTAGATAGATTATAGATAGATAGATAGATGAAAGATAGTTGAAATTGTATCAATCAAGGTGTAAAGAACACTGAATTAAACTCAACCGACAAATATTCTGGACTTGGATCTGCAACAACATTGGATAAGCCACTTTCTTTCTCTGACTTAACTTCCTACAGCAATAAAATAAGAGGTTGGATTAGATGATCTCTTGGATATCTTTTTCTACTGAGGACATATTATTAAAATTCTCTTAGTGAAACAATTTCTACCCTGCAGTCTTCTGTTGCCACTCTATCATTCTTGCATCTCTCCCTAAACCACCCCTCTTCAACACCAGCACTGATAATAGAAAGTAATACTCTTATAACAGAAGTCATCTGGTCAAGGCTACAGCATATAATGGATAAATCAGATCAAAGTGAAATTAAGGTTACAGTTTGCTTTAAAAAACATACTGGAACAAAAAAAGAAACTCTATGTCGATCAAGAACACTTTTCCTAGGGCTGACCTAATGGCCAAGTGGGTTAAGTTCACACACTCTGTTTTGGTGGCCCAGGGTTCACAGGTTCAGATCCTGGGCGTGGACCCACACACTGCTCATCAGGCCATGCTGTGGTGGCATCCCAAATAGAACTAGAAAGACCTACGACTAGGATATACAACCACGTACTGGGGCTTCGGAGAGGAAAAAAAAAAGAGAGGAAGATGGTAACAGAAGTTAGCCCAGGGCCAATCCTCCTCATCAAAAGCATAAAAAAAAGAAATAAAATTTTTCCAAAACTATTAAACTCATTTAATCTAATAATTCCACATTAATATCATTTTCTATTTGGGGCTGAGGCACATGAAAGCTTATTTATGCAGGAACAGATCAAATCAACATCTTCATTCTAGATTTTAAGCTACTTCTGTAAGATGACCTGAGGGAAGTCATTCTAGTAATGATAAATTATACTAGAATCTATCAATAGAATATCAAATTCACAATAAAAAACTTGCCATATGTGTTGAAATTCCTAAACAATTGGCATTTTCTAATGTTAGAATGGATAAACTCTAACAAATGCTAAGTTTCTTCTGATTTACACCTTGAGTAAGAAATTTGGTTTTGTGACATTATTACCATGGAGATAAAAAGTAATATTTGCATTTTAATTCAACTACCACAAGTTTGGCTTTTAAAGTTCTCTGGCTAGATGCGTGTTGGTCATGTTAATAGTGTCTCCATTCTCTCAGACAAACTAAATATTGATTCTTTGAGAAAAAACAAGGAGATGGGCATTCTGTGACAATGAGAGACTAAGGACAGTTCAAAGTTTTCTGTTACTCATTTATCTTTTACCCAAAATACTGTTAAATATTTGAATATTATTGACATTAGTTTCAGCCTTCTGAGGGAGACATTTAAGCCATCTGCTAGAGCTATCTCTTGCTTTGTATTTTTTTAAGTCCAAACTGTTGCTGAACCCTACTCGCTTTTGGAGAACAAATACAGAAGGTTTAACAAGCAACTACATGAGTTTAGGTGCTCTGAGCATCCCTCTGTTACCTCTCCTGGAACAGAAATGATGAGCCATTCTACAACTGGTCATTCTGTATTTGATCAGTGTTCAATAGGCAAATCCCTCTCTCTGATCTAATAACAACATTTAAAAGGCCACGAGAATTACGAAACTTGCTTTTACAATATGCACAGCGAATATTTCAGAAAAAGGTGTTACAGACCTTGATGTGATTAATTTAAGGACGATAGATAGCAGTCAGGGTTTCCCAGCCCCACAGGATTGTCTCCCATGAGAAAGAGAAAATAATCTCACCTATAAAGGTCTCTATGAATACTTGGTAACAGACATTTTACCTGTGTTGTTGGTGGATTGAAGCAATGAAGGGGAATCTGGAGGGATAAGAGAAGCTATATTTATCCTTGGCCAGGGTTTTCTTGTGTTTCCCCACTTCCAAACCTGTGAACAACTATAGTTGCCTCTTTGTGGATGTTGTTTGTTAGTTGGGTTGGCAGTAAGAAGTCTCCCCAAAAGGAATTTGTGTTTTTCCCTCTAGAATGGAGGCTGGCTTTAGAGTAGTGGGAGGCCCCACTGTCTCACCTTGGACTAAGCTCCTCCCTGTGCAGGCTCTAGACTGCCTGGTGTGGATACAGTAGGTGTTCACTTAACTCCAGTATCTATGTCCTTTGGAGCTTTGAGGAAAACACATTGTTCTTCATCCTCATTAGTCATCTTTTGGTTTTCCTACCTTAGAAGGGACAGCCACCTTATCTAAGCTGCATTTTATGTAAACTGAAACCTGTATTAATGGCAATGTAAAGATGCTTATATAATGGCATTTTTAAAATAAGCAAAGAATAACAAGCTATCAGTTAGTCTTTCCTGCACAGATCTCAGTGGTTGTGATCTATGAAGAAGGTTGGAAGACCATGGTTAGAACTATGAAATGATCAATGCAATAGACTCCAGTTCATTTTTCTCTTTTAACTTCTGAGAGTTGTTACCATAGCATCATAATTTGCCTCCTATAATAATTTCCTATCGTTTTGCTGTCCCTGTGTTTCTGCCTCTACTCACTTTTATTCTCTTCCACAGGCATATTCTGATAGTTCACACTAAGATTTGCCAAAGATTCGCTTATTCTCACAAATTCCTTGTTAAACTGGCCCAATGTCGATAATGACCAAGGCTAGGGGTCCCTTCACTGCCTCTACTCAACCTTGATGAGCCTAATCCATAGCAGTTCTCACCTCGTATCTGGTGTGAAATCAAAAAAAGCTTTCCTTCAAGTCATTAATTAAATCCATGCCTGCTCAGTTCAAAGTGTGTGTTTAATTTCCCCTGTTTTGTGCTTATCTGCATAAAATGAAAAAGAAAAATCGGAAGATTATACCTTAAAATAAAACATACTAGTATTCAAATATTTTAAATTAAAAATGATTTGTACTTATCAAATTGCTAAAGATAAAAAAAGAAATACAACTAGTCTTGACACGAGTTTTAGGGAATAAACTTTCTATTACACTGCATCAGAAACATAAATTGCTACATTTCTAGAAGAAAATTTGGCAAGATGTGTCAAAAACCTTAAGAATGTTAGTATCTTGAACCCAGCAATTTTATTTCTAAAATGAGACCTAATAAAATAAAGACGTATGCAAAGATGTTAATTGCAGCATTGTTTATAAGGAAAATGTAGAAGTATCTTCACTGCCAAATAAAAGGATAGTTTAGTCATTTATGGCATATTTATATGATAGAATGCTATAACCATTAAAAGGTAACTTAGAATTATATGCACTAATCTAGAAAAAACTTTTCTGACATACTCTTAAGAAAAAAATTATAAGCTTAAAAACAATATAATAATATAACAAAATATTACTAATGGTTACCTCTGGTTAATGAAGTTCCCATTGAAATAAATTTATCTATATTTTTAACATGAACTTTTAAATTTTACTGCCATAAACATATTTATATATTTTGCAAGGTTAATTTTTAAAAGTTTCAAGTTGATTCCATTTTTTAAAAGACATCAGAACTGGTGCTGGCCCCGTGGCCGAGTGGTTAAATTTGTACGCTCCACTGCAGGAGGCCCAGTGTTTCGTTGGTTCGAATCCTGGGCACGGACATGGCACTGCTCATCAAACCACGCTGAGGCAGCATCCCACATGCCACAACTAGAAGGACCCACAACGAAGAATATACAACTATGTACCGGGGGGCTTTGGGGAGAAAAAGGAAAAACTAAAATCTTTAAAAAAAAAAAAGAAGACATCAGGACTGTTAATGTACCTACTCCATAATAATATTAAGACAAGTTATTAGAAAGGTAGATAGCTTTCTTCAGAAACAAAAAGAGAAGCCAAAAACGACATGAATAATTGAAATAGACAGATAGTTTGAAACTTATTTTCATATCTTCTCTTTTTAAACAAAACTGCAAATAAGAAAATCAGTTACCCAGTTTAGGTTCAGCGATTTCCCATGTTCCCTGATATGATTGGAGAATTATGATGAGTGAACTAGAACAAGAACCATATATAACCCCAAGATAACCTAGGAATTATGCATTTATTGACCTGTTGAGTTGGTCGAGGCTGGCTATAAGCCCTTAATAATCAACATTCATATTAATCAAAAGAGATGGAGAGGCCCAGGAATTTTGCTAGGCTAAGTTACTGGACTAAGTTGTTAGGGAGTGAAGACCCCCGTAGTATTTCTTGTCACAGTATCTTCCACACTGCATTTTACCTTCATAATTATTATCTCGTATTTAATGGCAAACTCTTAAGAGAAAGGACACATCTGTATCTTCGTTACCGAACCTGAAGTGAGTTCACTCACCGCTGCACAGCAAGCCAATCTCTGACACCGGGTGTGGTGGAAGAAAGTAGGAATTTTATTTTTGCACAGCACTGAGCAAGGAGAGAGGGCAGCTAATGCTCAAATCTCAAACTCCCCGAAAAGCTGAAAGGAAGGGTTCTTATTTGGGGTTTTAGGTAGGGGAGGGGGAGCATATGGCCTTGCTGGTCGGAGCTTTCCCACCAGCCTGTCTTTGGCCTTGAGACACTTGCAGAGAGGAGGCAGCTCATGACCCTGCTGGTCAGCAGCTTTCCCACCAGCCCGTATCTCTTTGCGGGAGGAGATAGTCCAGGTGCTTGTCCTTGATGGTGTCTCTCTCCATGGAGGATAGTGGATTCTGGAGCCAGGAAGCCAGAGAGTAAGCAGGGAATGAGTGTTTTGGTTTTAACCCCATATATGCTGGGTTTAATGTGGGGAAACTGATATCAGGGTCGGTATCAACTCCCCCCTATTTTATGTCCATCCGTCAATCTTTAGGGATTTGGGGTGGCGACCCATCTAGCTACTTCCTGCTGAAATGGGGTGTAGGTTGTTTTATCTCATTGAACCAGTCTTTTAATAAGGCAGTGATGCTGGTGGGCTCCTGAAGGTAGGCCTGTATCATGTAAGTAAGTAACAAGGTATTTAATAAGAAGATTTTCTAGAGAAACTTAAAGAGAAAAACAAGGTTAATGATTGGAGCAAATTATAAACAAGTTTCTGAGCCCAGGGGGCAGCCAATCAAGATTCCTAGAAGTCAGAGTCAAAGCATCTTTTGCAGTTTGAAATGTCTCTGATGGTGTCATGCAGCAATCAGGTGGCTTTTTGAGTGGCTTACACAGCAGTAGACGTGAATCTCTCTTAAGTTTATATTGGGTCTTCCAGCTTCAGTTTGTAAGGCTTTAGGAAAAAGGGCAGATTTAGTTTTCAATGACTCTAAATGAAAATAATGGGGAAAAAAAGACCCTGAAAATGTTAGCTTGGAGGTTTTTGGCCAGGTAGTTCAGGAGATGAAGAATTTAAGATCCAGTCTAGTTAACAGAAGTAAAACAAAAATTTCAAAAGGACAATTGAAAAAACTAAAATCTAATATCTATAAACATGAATTATAGTTTCTATTGAAACATAATCTTGCTCCCTAAAATCACCCTCAATTTCACTAGACATAGCAAAATTAAGACTAACTGGTTTGCACAATGTCTAGTTTTAATAAATTTGGAATAATTATTTACATAAGTACAGCAAGAATAGTAGTTGATCATATAGGCTCTTTTTAATCTGCTTTGCTGGAACCTTATAAGAAATCTCAGGTTGATCTTTAAAGGCCTCTCAAGGAAAGCCAAGCAAAGGACCTGTTATCACATTCTGCCTGCAGTACCTGCAGATTTGGGTGAATCCCTCTCTTCATGAGGTTCCCCGAAATATTGAGGTTCCTTGTACCTGCCAAAAGGAGCGACATTCTTTACTCAACCTTACCAGGTTACAGAACCCATAAGCACAGTACCAGGCCAATATTTCCAAGTGGCTTTATTCCAGAATGTCAACCTTCATTCTTCAAAAGCTGTCTTGTTATATTTAAGCCCATATGTTTTTTCAAATATGATGTTCCAGTCAAAGCCTTGGTAATATAACCAGTGTTTCCAATTGTGTCCTGTTAAAAGAAGAAGAGATTCCTATTGCACTTATGCAAACAACTATATTGCCATAAGAATAAGAATACTTATCAGAAGTTTTTGCATTTTGGGGGACTCAGATAGGGAGGAAAAGACAAATGTTTCAATTTTGTTTATAAATTGCTGCAAGTCATAGTTCTTTAAGAGAATAGAGAAAAAGGTTTCTTAACTCTGAAAAAAAGCAAAACATTAAAAATAATAATATCTCAATTAAAAAGTCATAAAAGTTATAATCATCCCTATCAGTTTATTCTGTCCTGTGTAATTGGTTCTTGATCTTAATTTTCTGTCAGCAGTTTGTGAGGTCATCAGTTTCTCTGTTGGAGTTCTGTAATTTTCACCCAGTTTAGTTTTACAATCTGAATGTTTATTAGAAACCTGTATTCTAGAATGTCAGAGTCCTTTCCATGAATTTCTCTGAAGATGAAACTTATTTGCAAAAACATCAAAGTAAAACAGTCACTGTTTATAAATAACAAAAGATTAAAAAATGGTAGTTGACAAAGGCGTTTGACCATGTCTGTGATATATAACATTTTGAGACAATAACCAGGATTATAGCTGACAATCAGAACAGATCAGATAATTTGGAAAATACTTATATCAATAACACTCATTTACACAATATCATTTAAGAAAGTTTATCATTACTTATTTGACAATGCTTCTCATGTAATTTAACATACAAAATAAGCCTTATTAGTTTAGCATTCTTTTCTTATAGGAAGAGAGCAAACTTCTCCGAGAAGTCCCAGGGACCCCCTGAAAATCCGCAGAGAAAACTTCCCTCCTCTTCCAGGTCAAAAGAAAGCTTTTATTCAAGACTTGAATATTTGTGTGTGAGGAGAAGCTTGTCACAAATATTAAAGGCTTTAAAACATTTGTTCAGATAGGAAACAAAGTTCACTGTAAAACCATGTTCGGGTATCTATTCAAAGTGACAACAGAAACAGTCAAGGGGAAACAGAGTTAAAATAGGAAAAAATAGCCTTTTTATAATCTTTTTATCAAAAGCAGATTTAAAATTTAGGAAAATTAACCTTTTAAGAAAGAGGAAACCAAGTTTTAATTTTGTACCAGTTTACATTTGACATACTAGTCGATTTACTTAATTGGATTTACTTTAATCCTGGACAACTTGACCATACATAAATCCCTTTAGGGCTTTACTTTTACAAACCTTTGGTTACTTTTTTACATTCAGAATTTGTCTCAGCACTTTAAGACAAATTTATCTTTCTCAACTCAAGAAACAAAAATATTTCCATTCTTTATATATTTTTACTGAAACCATATATTTTACTTTCCTTGTATACAGACCTTTTAGAAATATATGTTTTCTCACAGAAAATTTCTCAGCATACATATAACATGTTTATCAATAAACCTAAGCACTTTTTAGTCTCTTTGATATAAGAAACCAAAGGCAGACAAATAAATGCTTAGCAGTTAACCTTTAATATTTTATCTTATGTGGAAATGACCTAGATACCCAATAAACTGTTATTATTTAATTTAGCTTAGTAAAACTATAAAATTTAAGTTTCCAAAAAGATTTTGGAAGCTGTTTTTTAAGTATTCAGACTATAAAACATAATTATTGTACTTAAAACTCTTACCCAGTTTTAACAATTACTCTTAAAAACTTCATGTGACATTACAGCAGTTAAGTATTATCCTCAGTTGTTTTAAGTACATATATCATAGTATAATTATTATACATATAATTATATATATATATTTAGTTTACCTGTTCTTAACAATTATATTTATATCGTCTACAAAAACTCCATGAGGGGCTGGCCCCGTGGCCGAGTGGTTAAGTTCGTGCGCTCCGCTGCAGGAGGCCCAGTGTTTCGTTGGTTCGAATCCTGGGCATGGACATGGCACTGCTCATCAGACCACGCTGAGGCAGCGTCCCACATGCCACAACTAGAAGGACCCACAACGAAGAATATACAACTATGTACCGGGGGGCTTTGGGGAGAAAAAGGAAAAAGAATAAGAAAATCTTAAAAAAAAAAAACTCCATGAGACATTAAACAAAATTAGCTATTATACTGAGTTATGAGTTTTGCTGATAAATTTTGGAGCAGAAATGACATGAGCTCATTTGACCAGTAAACCCAGGCTGTGTGTCTGCATTATAGCCAATGCTGATAACTTTGAGGACATGTTCACTTTAAATGAAACCAGCAAACTTAAACAGGCTTTCATTCATCAAAGATCATTTTATATCATGTTAAATAACTTTGTCTCTTAGAAGTTTTTGCATATTCATTAAAGACTGCTTTCCATTATGAAAGATTTTGAATCCTGTTCTGAAACAGGTTTTCAGAATGGTCATTACACTCCAAATTATCTCAAAAGTTTACTTACTTTTACTTCTTCAATTTTAGATCAGGAATTTTTGGGGAATGAATTTGAGGTGAAGTTCAGTTTGCTGGGAAGCTCAGCAAGAGAGGAGACAAAAGCAGCAGATTTGGGTTCGGCTGCTGGCATGTTTAATTATTTAATTATTTTCTCTTTAAGAGGCAGTAAAATATTTGTAATTTTATTTAGAAGCCTCAAAAGATTAAAACAGGCTCCCCGTTGTTGCAGCTGGCTTTTCCAATTGCATGCACCAGTTTGCGTGAAGTGAAATTGGCCTGTTTAAGTATATCAATTTTTACGAAACTTTATCTTAGTTTTACTAACACTTATACTTTTAATTGTAACTTACATTAGCATTCTATTAACAAGTTTTGGTATTACAATATTGTTCAGTGAAAGCATTCCCAGTTAGACATAACATTTATTCCCAAAGAAAACACCCAGGCAAAGTTGACATAACCTCTTCATATAATATTAGCTTAAACATTTTAATCTGTATAGTCTTATTAATCTTAGTAGCCTAAATGTTGCCCCAAATAATTGTTGGTCTGGTTTCTCACTCTGATTTTTGCCTCCTGACCTTTTAAATTTTTCAAACTGGGGTAAATAGAACAGATGTGTCTGATGTCCTTTAATGTTGGGGAGCCAATAGGGGGGGTCCCTTTAGCCCATCCAACCTTGGGCAGCGTTTTATTAAAACCTTTGTTTTAACTTCATTTAATATCTGTTCTGTTTATCCCATTGGGACCAGTCCTGTGACTCTTCCCTTTCTGATTTCTCTTTGTTAACTTAACATTTTCATTAGCATCTGTAAGTCTACGAGAAGCTGAGACCCCAAGTTTGATTAAGTTCTTTTTTTTTTTTTTTTTTAAAGATTTTATTTTTTCCTTTTTCTCCCCAAAGCCCCCCGGTGCATAGTTGTGTATTCTTCGTTGTGGGTTCTTCTAGTTGTGGCATGTGGGACGCTGCCTCAGCGTGGTCTGATGAGCAGTGCCATGTCCGCGCCCAGGATTCAAACTAACGAAACACTGGGCCGCCTGCAGCGGAGCGCGCGAACTTAACCACTCGGCCACGGGGCCAGCCCCTGATTAAGTTCTTAAGACTAGTCATTATAGTTTCCTCTTAATTTGTTCTTTTCATAGGTACCAATAAAACAGTTGTTTATCATAAGAGCTCTCTAAAAAGTTTCCCAACTTAAGGATCCATCATTTGGCCATTTTTTTTTCTCTCCAGAGTCTAAAGAATATTGTGGCCACGTGGTGTTACAAAAGAAAATCATCCCTCTTTAGACATTGGCTTATAGCTATAGGTCGACCATCAGCCAAAGTTTTTCCCAAGGGGCTCTTAGGTGGACTAAATGCAGCACCTCCCATGTTAACACTTTTAAAAGGACAGACAAACAGACAACAACAAATACCAAACAAGCAAGCATTCCCAAAAACCCTTGGCCACAAACAGAAGCCAAAACAAAGACCAAAACCAAAAACCAAAGTGCTTCCAGTCCCAGCTTAGTCCGTGTCCTGCACTCGGTGGGCGCCCAACAATGAAGATGCGCCATGCAGATCTTCCCAGATGAGCAAGGACAAGGGACCTCGGCTGTGCACACCTGGGGGACTTACCAAAATTTGGCCGGGGCGTTGGGCGACTTCAAAACAAATGGAGCCCAGAGGGCTGCCAAGGTACCCATTATTTCCGGCAGGTTCTGTTGGAAAAGGTTAACACAAAGACAAAAACAAAAACTACCAGCTACTTACAAGAGACGTCTTCCTGAGTCCTAAACCTAGTTTCTTCCACCACCAAAGCAAAAGCATCGTGGGCCAACATCGTCTGGTTAGCAGCCAGTCGCTTGGGGCTGTCCCTGAGACAAGGGGCTCAGGCAGCTGCAGGACAGCTTCCAAGAGAGGCCTTTAGCCAGAGGCCGGTGTGCCCCAGGCGAGACGTCCACCTGGGACATTGTCCCATCTGGGTCACCAAATTGTTACCAAAACTGAAGTGAGTTCGCTCACTCGTTGCACAGCAAGCCAATCTATGACTCTGGGTGTGGTGGAAGAAAGTAGGAATTTTATTTTTGCACAGCGCTGAGCAAGGAGAGAGGGTAGCTAATGCTCAAATCCCAAACTCCCCAAAAACCTAAAAGGAAGGGTTTTTATTTGGGGTTTTAGGTAGGGGAGGGGGAGCATATGGCCTTGCTGGTTGGAGCTTTCCCACCAGCCTGTCTTTGGCCTTGAGACACTTGCAGAGAGGAGGGAGCCTGTGACCTTGCTGGTCAGCAGCTTTCCCACCAGCCTGTATCTCTTTGCGGGAGGAGATAGTCCAGGTGCTTGTCCTTGATGGTGTCTGTCTCCATGGAGGATAGTGGATTCTGGAGCCAGGAAGCCAGAGAGTAAGCAGGGAATGAGTGTTTTGGTTTTAACCCCATATATGCTGGGTTTAATGTGGGGAAACTGATATCAGGGTCAGTATCATCCTCTGACTATTATATTTCTGTTTCCCTCCATATGCCTAGTATGGCTACATTGGCAGTATACTGTATTTGTTAAATGAATGAATCAATGAATAGCAAATGCCTTGTTGATGTTCTTCCACCTGTTAAAACATATCTCAAAACTTCAGTTTCTGCTGCATCTGATCCTGTACTCCCTCCAGCCAGGTTGGGGGGGAATCCCACCCTCACACATTGGGGGAGACCATGGCAACTTCCCTTCATACTTTCAATTCCTTTCCCTCAGCCCCTATGTTCTCATCCAATAAAAATGACTCTATCTCTCTGGGGAACTGCTGCCAGATAAAGTAGGCTACCAGCTCCCTGAGGACAGGAACTGTCTCTTAACTCCCCTTGAATCCCTATTGACTGACTAGGACCCTGGAGCCCCTGGCCTTTGTAAATGTCACTTCCTTTTCTCCCGTCCCCTCCAGCTCCAAGATTCAACCAGAACGTTAGATTAAACTTATTTGTAACAGAGAAGAGAAAACAAGTTGCTTTACCAGTCTTTTAAT
Organism: Equus przewalskii; assembly: GCF_037783145.1. NCBI lineage: Eukaryota > Metazoa > Chordata > Mammalia > Perissodactyla > Equidae > Equus > Equus przewalskii. Next base: position 31,259,590 of record NC_091838.1, read on the forward strand.
TCAATTCCACACATTTCTTAGTCCCAGAATGTCTCAAATGGAAGAATTGGTCTGAAAGTCTTCTTTCAGCAATTCTCCAAATTGCCATTTGGCGCCTGAGTAATTATTAACACCAATCTAATAATAGGAGGACAATCTGTTTGTAGATATTTTCCTGGCAGTGGTTGTGATGGTTTTAGTCGACTTTGTATCATTTAAAAACAAATGCTTCATCCTTTTATGTTATTATCAAGCTGCTAATTTTTTATAGTTAAAGAAAAATCCAATTTCATAATGGCAAAGACTTTGGGACATTTTCCTTCATTAATTATCATAAGTGAATCCAAATTTTTCTTTAATAATAAAAAAATTACATACTTTACATAGAATTTTATATATGCTTTGGCTCCCTTAAATTTTATGTTTTTTCCCCCCAACGTTTTGAACTATTCTTTGTAGTTAAGCAGAATAAAAATGAATCTTTTTTCTGGTTTAAGCATTGATATATGCATTTTTATATGTTCTGAAATTTTGTTTTATGAAATGAATAACATTCATAAAATTATATACTAGCAATAGATTATAAGCAAAATAAGTAATTTTAAAACCAGGAATTATGGTTCATCCTCGTGATTAAACACAGCATTCCTGACATTGCTTTTCCAGCTTTATGCTGTGATACCTTCCCGATGATGTCAACTGTGAGCAAAGTGTGTAAGTTCATAAAGCAACTGTTTCTACCGCTGGTAATTGTGATAACTGCACTCCCACTTGTTTTCCCCCCTACCTCGTATTGTTATGGCATCACAGTCACCCACCACATAATTATAGTTATCAAACACCTGTTATGTTTTATTCAGAATCCAAAGGCACTAAATACCACCTTTTGTTGATGACTTTCAAATTTATGCCTCTGGTCCTGATGTAACCCTAAGCTTCAGCATCAAATTCAATTGCATATCTGATATCTATACTTGAATATTTAATGGACATTTCAAACTCAACAATCCCAAACACAGTTCTTACATGTAAGCCCCAAAACATATTATTCTCCAAGATTTTCCCACCTTAGTACCTGGCAGCACCTTCCACTCAATTACTGAACCCAAAAACCAAGGGATACCATACACTCCCCCTGTCATACATCCCCACATCCAATCTAGACGAGCCTCAAGTTAACCCACTTTTCTTCTTGGCTGGACTACTAATGAACTTCCATTTTTGACCTCTTCATTTTATTCTGCTCTCAGTAACCAAAATGATCATTACAGAACATAGATCATTTCACTCCCAAACCCCAACTTAAAATCCTTCAAAACCTTCCCATTAAAGTTTGAAAAAAAAAATACTAAGTCATTAATGTTGGTTTTTCATGGACTGACTAAATAATGACTTTCTGTCCTATTAGACACAGGAGATAGGTGTAGAGTGAGCAAAGCACAGTCTTTACTTCTGATAATACTGTTTGGAGAATGCAGATCTGAGAGTGGGCCAAGTGGGGCTGCTAACACTGCAGCCCTGGATTGGACAGTGGTGCTGCTAGACAGCCATGGGCTTCACGACAGGAGCAGGCAGAGCTCATCACATGGCAGAGCACAGACATGACACAGCCTTCTGCAGGCAGGTGGATTACCCCAACGAAGAGAGGGCTCAGAAGGGGCATGCTCTGCTGCTTCTCCCAGTCTCACCATGCAGTGAACTCACTGCTCCCCTTGGAACGGAAAGAAGCCCAGAGAATTCCCCTCCAAGGGGGGCTCCCTTTGTGGGGACACAGGACTCCCATAACCCTCAGCATGGCTACAAGACCCTCCCCAACCTGGTTCCTGCCCTACTCCACCCAGAGGACGCTCACCACTCTGCAGCCACAGTGCCCCCTCTCAGGTCCTCAAACAATTCTATGTCAAGTTATTTCCTGCCTGTCTTGGTATTTGTTCTCTCTGCCTGCAAAGGGCCTATGCTGAGCCTGATACTTTTCATCTTTAAGGTCTCAGATCAAATGGCATGTCCTTAGAGATGATAAAGAGAACACAATATAACGCCTTAGAAATATGTCCAAATCTATCCGTAATGGTTACTACTTGAAAGAGATTTTTTTTTAAATCCAGCAATATGATGCTTTATGTAAGACAAATGTAAAGCAGAGAGACAGAAATGTTGAAAATAAAGAAATGGAAAAAGACATGCCAGGCAAACCAAAAGATAGTATAGAGATATTAATACCAGACAAAAGAGATTTTGAGGATAAACCATTAGGGCAGATGATACGAGATGGTATATCGTAATAAAAAGGACCAATTAAGCTAGTAGATATAATGAAATCATGAACTTGCATGTAAAAATGGCTCTGTGTATGTGAGAGAGAGAGGAGAGATATCTCAAAATGTGATGGAATCTTAAGGAAAATTGCTAAAACTACCATCATGGTAGGAGACTTTAACACATCTTCATCAGAAACTGATAGATCAAGCAGCAAAAAGTAAGCCTGCCACACTGGCTTCAAGGCCAGGCAGTGAGACAAGGCTGGAGATGCCTCAGGAGACCGTGAGGCCTGAAAGGTCAATGAGGAACTGGGGAGCTGATTTATTTTCTGTCAGATCAATAAGCAAAACTGTAACTTTCAGTAAATGGATATCAAGAAGGATTCCTAATGAAATTACGCATGTGGCTAAGGAGATTTCCATCACAGAATGTTGAAAGTGCAATTGGCTTTCTTTAGCTGACTGTGATAAAATATGGGAGAAATAACCTGAGCCAAAGAAGGAACTGTTTTATTTTCAACCAGAATTTAGAGTGAATATAAACGAACCAGGACTTGCTTGGTTCCAAAATAAAACTGTTTCTCATCCTCAGGCTCTTTGTAGTGAAAAATCTCAATGTTATAAATTTCCTCAGAGCAAAGATAAAATTTAGAGTGCTGCCAGTAAAAGATTGACCTCAGGAACAAAACTCTATAAGACACTTTGTTAGACTTCAGAAAAGGTTAAGGCAAAACCTTATAGACTCTCTCAAGTGCACAAAATGCTTGGGTTTCTAAGTATCTTAAGAGTACCCCTCATAGACTGTCTCAGATAGACAGTTGGGCTTCTAAGAATTTTAATTTATCCCACACCACCCTGACTTTCAGCCCAAAGTAGAGACAGATCTGTCTAGAAGAGATTTATGACTATGGCTTTTATCTAATGGAGGAGATTTATAATTTGATACATAGAAAATCTATTAACTTTTTAATGGACTTACACCATATTTGGACTAAAAAGGTCAGAGTCAGTTCAAAATGAAAAGAGGCTTTTAGTCTTCCAGCTTTCTGTGGAAGAAAGGCTGTGCAGGAAAGGGTTAACTTAGCAGACCTGCGTTACTTAAACTCTTCGTATTCCCAAGAAAGGCCTGGCTTCACAATTGGACCCCGGCTGGCTCCTGAGAGATGAGCTCTGAGCCTTTGAAATATTCTGCCTGATAAGAGTAGTTTTGTACACCTAATGCCTTGGAACGTGTACCAGTTTGATTGGTTAGTTCATAGTAATAATATGATTTATAATGAATGCTTATTTTTGCTTTGGACGGAGGAGTCTGAGGAGCTGAAGTGCCTACATGACTGATCTCAATAAAATCACAGATGTCAAGGCTCAGGTGAGCTCCCTTGGTAGTCAGCATTCATATTTGCTGTTACTTACCAGTGCTGGGAGAAGTAAGTTCTGTCTATATGACTCCTGGGAAAGGACACCTAGAAGTTTTCATCAGGTTTCTCCTGGTCAGCACCCCTTTACTGGCTTTAATCTGTATCATTTTACCTTTATAAACCATAACATTAGTATAATAGCTTCTGAGTTTTGTAAGTCTTTCTTGTGAATCATTGAAACTGAGGGTGGTCTTGGGGACCTCTGATACAGTGGACATTAGTAGCAGGATTTGCTAGAATGACCCTGACTCACTGAAACATGGGGAAGGCATTGTTTGGGGAAAGGCAGGATGATAAGCTGGAGGATGACAAACCTTTGATGCCTGGATAGCTGCCAAGTCACCTGTAGGATGAGACAGCTGCTGTGTGATCAGTTACTGGAGGTAAAAATTAGGAATAGAATTCAGGAATGATAGACCCACCTCCTGAGGAATTGGCTCGTTGGATACATAAAGAAATGCAAAATAATGAAAAATAAATGAAATATACAATTTCTTGGTTGTTTTAATCTGCAATAGCCAAAATGAAAGTAAAGGGGTGTGCTGGAGCTGATCTTGGCACTGTGCCAAGTTCAGATTTTTAACTGGTTTGAGCCACAGTTTCCAGTTTCAGGGTGACTACTGAAGGGCAAATTTATGCTGAAACAACAAATAGCACCTCTAGGACTTCTGATCACCAAGAAGGTAGTCTAGGTGGTGAGGGGAGGCAAAACTAAGAAACTACTGATATTATCAGCTTTCTGAAGAACTTTTACTAAAATGGACTATGAGAGACTAACTTAGGGACACTCTGGTTTTGAATGCTGCAGAATGGAATAGCATGTTTGGGTTGATACTTCTCTGGAAGACCTGGGGAAGAGGGTCGGGGGAGGGTGCTTGCACAGCTATACAGTTCTTCCCCACATCATCTCAACTGCTCCAAGACCAGAGCTACAACTGCAGTGCTGGAAGTAAGAATGATCTCTAAGCAAGAACTTTACCTTTAAACATTTATGTTAGAATTTCTAAGGGCCTCATGGGGTAGATTGTATTTTCACCCCATCTGGCAAAATTAGGGTTGACAGTGAATGCAGCTATATCACCTAGTGGTTGAAATAGTCCACTAGTCCTGTACCTATGTAAACTGACCCCATAGCAATGGGAGTGAACTCAGGCGGGAGGTGCTTGATAGGCAAGTATTGCTGCTGGCAATATGGACCAGCACAGTGATGGAACATAATGTTTCTTCCAAAGCTGGAAAAGTTTGGGTAAAAATCAATGACAAATGGAGAAAAGGAAAGCTAATAGCTGAGAGTAAAGGAATGCATAAATGAGCTATGAAACAAGGGAAATCCAATATTACATTGCTGCCTCAAGAGAGACTCGGAGCAAGGGATGATATTGAGTCTTGGTTAAATCATACCAGATGCCAGAAAAGGTGAAGCCATATGTTGCCAAAACCATACCTGCTTTTGAATCTGACAAGGCTGAACAGAAGCCTGCAAACCTGACTGACATCTCTCTAGGAGACATTTCGATCATACAATACGATGATGAACTAGACCAATTTTTAATGATGAATCAGACTCTAGCAACGTGTCAATATTTTTTACTCTTATTTTTCAGGTTACATCTATTACAAAAGATATCATTTGGGAGGGAATTTCTGGGAACTACTCTGCCTAAAGCCATTGGACCATGCAGTATACAGCTCCTGGCAGACTGATCTGCGTAACTATAAACCTTGACCATCAAATGCTTAGAAAGTTCCCTCGTTATAATGGATAAAACATAACAGCTGCATGCCCAGCATGCTACAGTGTGCTATGCACAAATACATACCAGCCTTTTTTTATGGATGAAAAGCTATGAACCAGTAGAAAAGGACGATAGGAATTAAGTAGTTGGCATCGCATCTGGGTCCAAAATTCCCCGGGAAATGGCCCCATCCTGAGACAAGAAAGGCTGTAGGTGGCCTTATGGCATACTCAGACTAAATTACATCTAGGTGTGACTACCACTCACCGACCCTAGTATGGGGGACTCAACATTTTTGGGTAAAGAGCAAGTGTCTAACTGTACTCAGGCGATTAGTATACGATGGCACCAACATGCCTTGTTGGATTTGTGGGTTAAACAAGATGATGGATTAAACAGCACTAACCCACAAGATAGAAAAGGGCTTTAACGGTGCTGGTCTAGATATCCCAGGACAAGTTGAATTTGCTTTTAATGAGGAGCAGCATTCAGAGGCAAAAGATTTATTAGCTAGAATAAGCAGAGTAGAGGAAATTTTCTTCCAGGAAGAAGGCAAGGGATAGAAGTCGGCCCAGAAACATAATGAAGATTTAATGAAATGGGTCAGTTAAACTTAAAAATAATGCTGCGTAAAGCTAGGACCCGGTCTTAAGAAAGACTGTCCTTGATCCAACAGGGCCTCTTGTCTATTTAATGCAGATGGAGGTTGAAGTAGCTATGGGATAATGGCCCTCTATCCTGGCTGAAGAGGTCTAAGGGGCATGCCTGTGAAAAACATATAGGCCTCCAAACCTACGGAAATTCTCTGAGGGCACTTATAATTTACGTAGATGCATTACAACTGCCTTTGCCCTAAGAATAGATTAAAATAAGACGTATTCTATAGCACAGTTAGCAGGGGTAGGAAATGTTCTGAATACCACCTATGTCCTTCCTGCAGAAGGGAGGTAGGCCTCACTGTATAACAACATAAGATGTAAACCAGTCTCGGTACAAGCTTATTAACTAAGGCAGGATGACTGACTTTGCCCCCAACTAACTTGAAATCCAGAAATAACCAAATCATGGCCAATTGTAATCTGGCATATGGGCAAGGGATGATCCTGTTGGGAAGGCATAGCAAATGCCTCTGTAATTTTTACCTATCTGTTCTGTAATGAAATTGAATTGCACCATGACTGTACCACAATATGGTGTAACACTGGCATCATTGATAAAATTCAGCTACCTGTGTAAAACAATGATATGATAATACTGATACTAATGATCAAATGTGTAGGGAAATTGAGTTAAAGCCTCCTCAGGATGTAATACCAATGGAAAATTACTGACCTGAGGAAGTACTGGATTTAACAAACCATCAGCTGATTTCTGTGTTAAATAGTTCTGCACAAGTTTATCACAAGTTATAAAAGTAGATCAAATGGAAAAGTAAAAAATCAAATTAGTACAAAAATATGAAAATATATATAATGGCTTTAAAGGATGGGTTAGCTGGTCCTTTAGGTCTATCCTTAGCCCACACTGGCCTCTCCAAATGTTGGTTGTATTCATGCTTATACTATTACTGTGTCTGTCATATAAATGGTCTACTAGTGAATATGCTCATGAAAATATGATTTTTTTGCTGAAAGAGAGCTGAGGGCAAGGACCATGGGGTTGGTCCATGCAGGAAAAATTTAACTCAGCAGATCTAGGTTGCTCATACCCTGCACATTCCCAAGAAAGATCTCATTTGGAACTTGACCTTGGCTGGCTTCTGGCTTATAAGCTCTGAGTCCCAGGAATACTCTGTCTGGTAAGAGTGTTTCTGTGTATTTGAGGCCTTGGGCTATGCTGTACTAGTCTGATCAGAGAGTTCATGCTAACAAAGTGATTCATGGAGAGTGTCTGTTTTTGCTCTGAAGAGCTGGAGTCTTAGTAGCTGAGGTGCTGTGTGCCTACCTGACTGACTGCAATAAAAACACTGGACACCAAGCCTCAGGTGCACTTCTCTGGTTAGCAACATCTTATACATGTCGTCACACATTGTTGCTGGGAGAATTTAATGCATTGTGTGAGTTCACAAGGAGAAGACACCTGGAAGCTTGTGCCTGGTCTCCCCTGGATATTACCTCATGCACCTTTTCCCTTTGCTGATTTTAATCTGTATCCTTTCACTATAATAAACCATAGCCATAGTTTCCTTGGAAGAGCGTTTGTTAAAGTACATCTGTTGCTACAAAACAACCTACCCCCAAACTTTGCAGCTCAAAATCACAAAAATTTTATGTACTCATGCTTCTGTGGTTAGGAATTCGGACAAGGCTCAGTAGGGTGGCTCATCCTCCTCCATGTGATGTTTTCCGGGACAAACGCCCTTCCAAGGTCCCATGCACTTTCATTTACCAACTAGTTCTTCCTTTTCATTCAGAATTAAAGTCAAATGTTATCCATCCATTTGATTGGTAGACACAGTATGGGCTATTAGTCTAAGGACCTGAGTCAGAGTCCAGTTCTACCACCCTAGCTCTGTGACCCAGTCCCTTAGCTTTAAGTTGCATATTCTCATGTAGGAAATAGGATAATTTAGCCTCACCACCTTGTGATGAGAATTAAGTAAAATAATAACAGTGAAATGTCTTTGAAACAACTAAGCTTATTCTTCAGTCTTCTTCCCATAACTGAAATTATTAATTTCTAGATGTAGGGGCTTCCTCTCCCCCATGTGCCTGCTGTAGGAAAGTAGACACAGTGATTGCATAGGCCGTGTACAATAAGTGTCTGTCTGCCAGTTACTGTAAGATGTCTGTTATCCCAGCCATAGAATGAGAAACCACAGCCTTCCAAAGGATACATTTTAGATATACGTATATTTTAAAGTGATTATTTTGACTATCATTGAGATGATGGGGCCTTCAAGCAACTACTTTTTCATTGGGCATGAGCACAGACTTTGGAATTAGGCAAACATGGACTGAAATCCTGGCTTTTTTGGTTACTCTACATGCAATTTCGGATGTTACTTGACTTCTCTGTAATCTACTTCCTTTTTCTGTAAAGTGGGATTAATAATACATATATCACTATTGATAGTATATTTTTTGTTGGCTAAATTTGATATTGTGATATTTGTCAGGCTTCTATTCAATTTTTCTTTAGTTTTGTCCACAACTTCCACGAAAGCAAAATATTTCTAGCAAAAGTAATTGTACTTAACCATAGCATTAAAATTTATATTCATCTATTTATCATAGAGACTTTTTGTGAAAAATTTACAAAATCCTACAAAGAATGCATGTATTATCTATTCCATGAATAGAAAGATTTTTTGTGGTGGTTGTTTTTAAACTAATGTTAAAAAAATTCTTATTGCATGTATTAGCCAATAGATGGAAAGACTTCAGAGAAAACTGAAGTTCTGCTTCCCCTCTGCAAAATAATATGCATAATCCGAAAGATAATTAACAAAAGATACAATAGCTCCAATTCAGAATTTTAAATTCAAGCTCTGCTTATTTATACTTTCAATGTTATGCTATCTTCTTTCAGTCTAATAATAATTTGCCTTTTTGTATAATTTGAATACTAAAACATCCCATTAAACATGAAAATATGATGACATGATATAATACTAAGGAAAAAATGCTATTCAAAATACTAGGGAAGATACATAATTCATCTCAGAATAGATTTAGATAGATGGCTCTTAGTTTAGAAAAATGTGTTTTTTAGGGAAAAGATAAGATCCCCAGGGTATAATTTGGAAGGAGACGAAGAACAAAGTAAGCTGATTTTTGCAGCCTAATAAAATGATAGACTAGGAGAGAGAAATTGAGTAACATAGGGACCAAGAGAAGAGGCGAGGATGTGAGGACTCCTTGAGAAAGAGCTATGTAGGCAGCATGCCTCCCCTTTTTCCTATGCCATTTCTGAGCTCTCCTGCAAAAGCTGCAGCCTCCTGAACCATCTAGTCCTTTTGAATATTATATAATGCCTCCCCTGGGCCCTCGGGTGCTTTAACCTGTGTAGGCCTGGGGCTTCATTCTGATATATATTAGCAAACTTCTGCAAATGTTTTGCTCCTTTTGCAAATCTACCATCAAGTTTAAATCTATAAATAGCAGCTTGAGTTAGGTTTTGTAAACTAAAATAATGTTCAGGCACACTGGGACATTCATACCCTATATTATTCTAGTACTCTCAGCAAGAGCTCAAAAGTAATTGTACACTACATTAATATTAAACAAGACCTTTTAAAGTTTTCCTGAAGGGGGTGATGCAATTTCAGTAGTTTTTCCCTCCCCTAGACACTTATAAATATCAAACTGGTTTAGTAAAAGAGGCACTATTAGGAGGCTTCATCACAAACTGCACCTCTTAAAATAATCTTTCAATATACCATGTAGAAATCTCCAAAGCAGTGGAGTTGAAATAGATGGCATGATTGTGCAATTTAGCATCAATGCCACCCTTAGACTGTTAAATCCAATTATGAAATTTAAGTCATAGAGGGGTAGATTATGCCCCTGGTGTTGGTTGGAAGTGTGCTTCCATAGGGTCACATGTTTCTTGACGTTCTGTTATACAGTAGGAGAGAGGCATCTTAGGATACCTACACCAGACCACTGCCGGACACACAGAAGCTTAGTTTTAGGACATGCTTGGTTTGCGTCAGATCGAATCAAAGCCCTTTAGGAGAGGTCTCAAGAAGTAGGTTGACAGAACCCTAAATTTGCACCATCTTTCTTTGATTTAAGAGGCTCCTCTGCAGCAAGCGAGCAGAATGAAGTAGTGAAATAATGGCAGAACGAAGCTGGAAGGCAACATCTTGCTTTCTGAGGCTGAACAAAATAAACAACTAAGCTTCAAGGCAGTTAAAACTATGCAGGTGCCATTTCACAAAGGGAGGGGCACAGCTTCAGGCTATTTATTATCTTTGAGGCGAGAATATTAAAAAAGACAGACAGAAGATACTAAGACCTTTTGAGAAGCTCACACTTCTCAAAACCCACAGAAATAGTGTGTGTGTTGGGGGAGAGGGGAGCAGGTGAGTTAACAAACCCTCAAAACCTTAATAATACCACCCAATTTGCAGAAAAGTGACCTAACAGGGTTTGGTTCTCTTGGGGCTTAGCCCAGGAAGATCATCTGAAAGTAGAAAAGCCTCTCCCCATCTTAGTAGCTCACCACTTCCACCACAGACCAGGGAAAGAATGCCAGAATTTGTCTCATTTGGCTTTGGATATTTTTAGTGGTAACAAGAGGGGATGAGAAGGTGTTGCCCCAGGCTTCTTAGAGAAAAATATTAATGCAAAAAGACAAAATCATCACAGTTATTGTATGAGTCGGCTAGGGCTGCTGTAACAAACCACCACCGACTGGGTGGCTTAAACATGGAAACTTCTCTTCTCCCAGTTCTGGAGCCTGGAGTCCAGATCAAGGTGTCAGCGGGTCTCGCTTTTCCTGAGGCCTCTCTCCTTGGCTTGTAGATCACTGCCTTTTCGCTACGCCTTACACGGCCTTCCCCCGGTTCATGCACATCCCTGGTCTCTCTTCTTCTTCTTTTAATGACATCAGTCACATTGGGTTAGAGCCGAACCCACATGACCTCATTTTAACTTAATTACCTCTTTAAAGCCCTTATCCCCAAATACAGTCACTTTTTGAGATACTATAGGTTAAAATCTCGGCATATGAATTTTGGGTGGAACACAACCAGGTTCATAACAGTTGTCTAAGGGGAATTATAATCTACAAATAGAGATTTAGTGAAGATTGAAGACAGAGTAAAGTGAATAGAAGTCCCACTTTTGGCATACAAAAGTGAGAACCTCCATGGACCCACTTCACAGTGGAACTGGTGAAGATTATGAAGACAAGCACTGAAAGTTTCTGGAAATAGTCTAAGGGTAAACAGTAAATGAAGAAGCATTTATTTAAGAAAGCCTGCTAAAACTCAGTAAGAACAGCAAGAGTTTACGGCACTTCAGCCATGACCCATTCTTCTCTCCCCTCTTTCCTCCCACCGTGATGGAAATTCCACTCTCATACATGTAATCAAGAAAACAGGGCTCCCTCTTTCCCCAGCAACCAGGTAGAGGGCTAAGATATTTTCCTGGAAGGGGCAGGATTTCAACATTTCTCACCTTGCCCCTAGCAACCCATGATAGAAGCTAAGTTCCAGAAGGGTGCAGCCAAGATACGGGGGCTCTCTTCTTCCACCCAATCTCCACTTGTGGGATGGAAACTTTACCTTGAGTAGAGACACTGAAAATACTGGGACCCAGATCACCCTCAGCCACACTTGGAGAGATGAACTGAGAAGACCAGAGGTGACTTCATCAAACATCAAGAGAAAAATAAACTGTTACTTAGAAGGGAGCCCTAATAAGATTATAGCTGACTTCTTATCAGAATCATCAGAAAGAAATGGGATAACATTTTCAAAGTGCTCAAAGAAAAACAACTGTCAACAAAAAATCCTATATCCAGCAATGTTATCTTATAGAAATGAAGACAAAATACAGACTGTCTCATATAAACAAACACTGAGAGAATTTGTTGATAGCAGACTTAGCTTACAAGAAATATTTAAGAAAGATCATCAGGTTGAAAGCAAGTGACAGTAATTCAAATCCACATGAAAAACGAGGGCTCTGGTAAAGGTAATCACATATTTATAAAAGACAGCATAAATGCATATTTTTTTCTCCTTTTTCTCTTAACTGATTTAAAAAGCAATTATATAAAATAATATGTATAAAATTGTATTGTTGGCCTATAACATATAAATATGTAATATATTTACCAATAACAGCACAAAGGAGAAGGGCTATGGAAATGACTCCAGATGGTAACTCAAAACCATAGGAACAAATGAAGAGAATCAGCAATGATAAAAAAATAAGGTTCGGGCCAGCCCAGTGGTGCAGTGGTTACGTTTGCACGTTCCACTTTGGTGGCCCGGGGTTCGCCGGTTCGGATCCTGGGTGCAGACATGGTACCTCTTGGTGAGACATGCTGTGGCAGGCATCCCACATATAAAGTAGAGGAAGATGGGCATGGATGTTAGCTCAGGGCCAGTCTTCCTCAGCAAAAAGAGGAGGACTGGCAGCAGATGTTAGCTCAGGGCTAATCTTCCTCAAAATAAATAAATAAATAAAATAAGGTTAACATAACAAAAACTATAAATATATACTTACTCTCCTTTCCCATCTCAGCTTCATTAAAAATATAAAATTGCATAAGTAATCATTTATAATGATGTACTGTTGAGTTTTGTAACCTTTATAGACGTAATATGTACAACAATTATACCACAGAAAGCAGAAAAAAAGAATAGAGCTCCTCTGGAGTAACCACTTCTATATCTCATGGAATTAATTTAGTATAAATCTGAGGCTGATTCATATAAATTAAAATGTACATTGTAAGCTCTAGAGCAACTACTAAGGAAACAGTAAAAAAAATCATTTAAAAAATCAAAATGTTACATTAGAAAATATTCACTTAAAGCAAAAGAAAGTAGCTAAGAAGTGATGGAGGAACAGAAAAGACATGAGACATTTAAAAAAAAAGGTAAAATGGCACAATGAATCCAACTATATCAATAGTTTCGTTAAATGTGAATGGATTAAATAATATAACCAAAAGGCAGAGATTGTCAGACTAGATTTAAAAAATGATTCTACTATATACTGCCTATAGGAGATACACTGTTGATTCAAAAGCACAAAAATATCAAGTCAGAAATGAAAGAAAGGACACTACTTCTACCCTTACAAAAGTAAAGAGGGTAATTAAGGAATAGTATGAACAATTTATCAATAAATTAGATAACAGATAAAGTGAACAAATTCCTAGAAAGACAAAAACTACTGAAACCAGCTCAAGAAGAAATAGAATATCTGAATATGTGCATAACAAATAAGGAGATTAAATTAGCAATCAAAAAAACTACCCTCAAGGAAACATCCAGGCCCAGATAACTTCACTAGTGAATTCTACCAAATGTTTAAAGAATTAGTACAAATTCTTCATAAACTATCCCCCTTAAAAAGAAGGGAAGGGAACACTTTCCAACTCATTCTGAGGCCAGTTATTACCCTGACATCAAAACAAGACAAAGACATCATAAGGTATTTAAGAAACTATCAACATCACAAGAAAACTGTAAACAAATGTATCTTACACATATTGATGCAAAAGTCCTCAACAAAATATTAGCAAACTGAATCCAGAAACATAAAAAGCATTATATACCATGACCAAGTGGGTTTTATCCCAGTAATGCAGGGTTTATTTACCACTTCTATTCAACATTGTACTGGAGGATCTAGCCAGGACAATTAGGCAGGAAACAGAAATAAAAGGCTGGATAGATTGGAAAGGAAGAATTAAAACAATCTCTATTTGCAGATGATACGGTCTCATGTATATATATTTTTAAAAACCCAAGGTGATCTACTTTAAAACTGTTAGAATGAGTTCAGCAAGGTTGTAAGACATAAGATCAATATACAAAAATCAATGGTATTTCTATTCATTAGCAATGAACAATCTGAAAATAAATTTCAGAAAACAATTTCATTTACAATAACCTCAAAAAGAATAAAATACTTAGCAATAAATTTGACAAAAGAAGTGCAAAACTTATGCTCTAAAAATTACAACTCTTTGTTAAAAGAAATTAAACAATATCTAAATAAACAGAAAGATACCCATATTCATGCACAAGAAGACCCAATATTGTTAATATGGCAATACTCCCCAAACTTATCAAAAGATTCAATGTAACAATCACAATCAGAGAATATCAGCTAGATTTTTTTGTGTAAATTGACAAGGTGATCCTAAAATGTATATGGAAATTCAACAGACCCAGAAGAGCCAAAACAATCTTGAAACAGAAGAACAAAGCTGAAAAGCTCACAATTCCCACTTTCAAAACATACTACAAGGCATTAATAGTCAAGATAGTGTAGTAACAGCATAAGGACAGACATATAAATCAATGTAATAGAATTCAGAGTCCAGAAATAAACCCAAGTATCTCTGGTCAACTGATTTTCTACAAGGGTTCCAAGACCATTCAATGGGGAAATAATAATTTATTCAACAAATGGCACTGAGACAACTGTACATATATATACAAAATAATGCATTTGAACCCTTACCTCACACCATGTACAAAACTTAAATCAAAATGGGTCAAAGAACCTAAATTGAGACCCAAAACTATAAAACTCTTAGGAGAAAATATAGGGATAAATCTTCATGACCTTGAATGTGGCAATGTCTTCTTAGATATACCAAGAGCATAAGCAATGAAAAAAAATGGATAAATTGGGCTTCATCAAAATGTAAAATTTCTGTACATCAAATGGCACTATCCCGAAAGTGGAAAGACAGCCCACAAATGGAAAAATATTTGTAAATTATATATCTGATAGGAGACTCATATCTAAAATGTATAAAGAACTCTTATAACTCAACAATAAACAGACAAATGGCCCATTAAGATATAGGCAAAAGATCTAAATAGATATTTCTCTAAAGAAGATATACAAACGTCCAATGATTACCTGCAAAGATATTCAACATCATTATTAATCAGATAAATGCGAGTCAAAACCACAATGAAATATACTTCACACTCACTGGGATGGCTATAATTTTTATAAATGGAAAATAACACGTTAGTGAGCACATCGAGAAACTGGAACACTTTTACATTGCTGGTGAGAATATAAAATCATTCAACCACTGTGGAAAACGGCTTGATAGTTCCTCAAAAAGTTAAACATATTACCATATTAGTCAGTAATTCCACCACTAGATATATACCCAAATAATTGAAAACAGATATTTAGATAAATACTTGTACAGGAATATTAATAATAGCACTATTCACAATAGCCAAAATGTGGAATCAACCCAAATGTCTATCAACAAATGAATGGATAAACAAATTGTAGAAACACACACAATGGAAGATTATTTAGCCATGAAAAAGAATGGACTACTGATATATACTACAACACGGATGAATCTTGAAAACATTATGTTAAGTGAAAGAAGCCAGTCACAAAAGGCCACATATCGTATGATTCTATCTGTATAAAATGTCCAGAATCAGCAAAAAGTAGATTGGTGGTCTCAGACTTTGAGCTATTGCCCACAGGCTGACTGAACGTTTCCAGCTATGCTGTGTGCAGTACACAGCCCTTGCCTAAATCCAAAGTGAAGACATGCAGGTGTCAGAGAAGGGAGGGATTAATAATTCATTCACACTATGTAAAGTAATGAGAGGGTAGCAAGAGTTGCCTGTGTTAAACATGAATGAGCAAGAGAAAAGCAAATAGAATATAAAAAATCCAGGAGAATGCAGTATGCAAAATACATAAGGAATCTATACCGTTATTTATTCTAATAACTATTTATGATTGGCAATACTGGGCTAAATGATGTGGAATGAACATGGGCTTTGGAGATCCACTTTTTATCTCCAGGGATCCTCTTCATTATTCTATGATCTTGAGCAAGTCACTTAATATCTCTGGGCTCTGGTTGTTCATCTGCACAAAGAGTTTAATGTCATGTACTTTGCAGGAATTGTCATGAGGTTTAAAAGAGGTCATTTATTGAAAGGATCTGCAAGCACTCAATCAATGATAGCTATCCTTCCGGGTTCCAGAGCAGGAATTAACGAAACATGGAGATGAAATGTGAAGGTTAGGTTGATTTGTTGTGAGGACAGAGGTAACATGGAAACTGGACAGCAGGGACCTATGCATGGATAAGCCTCATGGCAGATGGCTCCTGGCATTGTTGTGCACAATCAGAATAATAGCCACCATTTCTAAGATCTTACAAATGCTATACTACGCGAGTTGCATTTAATATCTCATTTAATCCCCCCAGCCCTATGAAGTAGACAATATTATTACTTTCGTACTATAGAAGACAAAGCTTAAAGAGGTTAAATAACTTACACAGAGTCTTGCAACCCGGAGTAATAATATTAGCCAACTCTGATTAAGCACTTTCTATGAGCTGTTTTAAGTTACTTATACTAATTCAGTCTTCACAACGATCCTGTGAAGTAGGTGCTAATATAACCCTCGTCTTACAGAGGAGGATGAGGCCATTGAGGAACAGAGGTGAGTGAGCAGCCCAGAGTCACACACCAATCTGAGGCAGTGGCCAGTCTCAGCTCTTCACCACTATGCCAATCCACTTCTCAAGCAATTTGAGAACAATTTGTCCCTATATGTTTTAACATTCATTTCATTTGGTCATTGGCCTTTATTTCACTTATGTGACTAGAAGTCTGAAAACACGCCTGGGCAAGAATTAGAATCCAAAGTTCAGGTCACATCCTTTGGCTGAAATGTAGACACACGTTCTTCCTTTTTCTTTTGCGCCTCAGACCAACCGAAATATTTTCATCGTAATTGCTATCAGCCGCCATGGGTTTTTGTGTTTACTTGTCCAAAAGCAGGGAATCAAAAAATGGAGGAAAAATCCCTGCAAAATCTGTCTATACAAAACCTTTAAAAATTTGCTGACATCTGCAGGTGAATGTAGTTAAAGGAAGCTTTCACAGCATCACCGTTAATTACCTTCTAAAAAGATGTTAGGCTTCTTTGGTCATTCATTAGCTATTCAGACAATTAATAATTACAACATCTGGTGATTTTTATGAAAGCACGTAACAGTACAATATAAGTGTGGGAAATAGTCGCTGCTTGTTTGGGGCCGTTTTTAGGCTTTTTGAATCAAGAGACACCCTGGACATGGCCACCTTCAGCTGGCAGAGAAAGAGAGCATTGTTATTTTATGATCCAGGCACTTCCCAGCATTCTAACAGAAAGAATGAGTTTTAAAGTATAGCCACTTCTGATTGTAATTCAGTCTGGAAGCTGAAATAATTATGTAAGTGTATATTTAAAACTCTTGTAAAATCATCCTCATCAGAAGCAATTGCAGAAGTTTGAGCAAAGTGAATTTACATTCCAAGTTATGAATACGGTTGGTTTTATCTTGTAAAATATTTCACGGAGATTCTTAAAATGCTTTCTCTGTTGAAGAGTGTTTTGCTTCAATGCGTTGGAAATTGTCCTTCCAACTATGAAATTGTTTCATATTCTAATTTAGTGAAATATACATATTTTATTTTTTGAAGAATTAAGAATGAATCATAGTAAGGTTCCTTTTAAACCTTGGAATTGACCTAGAATTGTGATTTATTCATTGCTATTCTCACAAAATGTAACTCTTAGGAGGAAAGAATTTGGAGGCAGATCTAACACATTTCCTCCTTGGTTTCCTAGAAAAAGGAAGAATGTGAAGTTATTACGGTAAGTGATTCATTACCTGTTTTTCACTCAGAACAAAAGTGAGAAATCAAATGTATGTGCTGCTATCAGTCTGCTCGGGCTGCCATAACAATCCCACGGACAGCGTGACTGAAACAGTAGACATTTATTTCCCACAGTTCTAGAGGCGGGAAGTCTGAGATAAAGGTGTCAGCGGCGTTGGTTCCTTCAGAAGCCTTTCTTAGAGATGGCTGTCTTCTTCTCCCTGTGTCCTGGCATGGTCTTCCCTCTGTGTGTACACGTGTCTGATGTCTCTCTCTGTCTGTGTCCTAATTCCTCTTCTTATAAGGACATCAGTCGTCTTGCATAGGGCCCATCCTAATGACCTCATTTTAGCTTAATTACCTCTTTAAAGACTGTATCTCCAAATACAGTCACACTCTCAGGTACTGGGGGTTAGGGCTTCAATGTATGAATTTGAGGAGACACAATTCAGACCATGACAGCTACATAACACTTCTGCAAAGCCTGTGCCCTCACTTGTGGGTGGAGGCAGGGCACTCACAAGGTGCCAGTTTCTGAAAGAAGCCCTTTTGTTTTAATTCAAGGGGGTGATCGTTTTCCTTCATTTTAAACTCTGACAAAATGTTAACTGGTATAGCTGAATCAAAGAATCTGCTAAATATTTATAGAAAGAGAAAGAAATTATTGGATATTCAGCTGAAAACAAAACATTCACCTTAATTTTCTAAGACTGCCAAGTTTAGGCCCCAGCGTGTCTTCTGGCATTTCTGAAGTGGCTGTGGCAATTGTTAATAAGGAAAACTCTGCTCTGCCAGCAGCAAACAGCCCCAATGACCCCATCAGTGGGCTAACAGCACTTCAAAGCTGCAAGGTGAGACCCCAGGCACACGGGACCCTAACGTCCAGGTTGTATTTCCATCTCCAAGAACCAGCTGAGTCCCACTTCAGGAGGGTTAAGAGATGTCAGATGCCTACTCCTTACATTGACGCTGTTTTCTTCAGAATGGCTCAAATTTAAATGGGATGATTCTAATCCTTCTTATACATATAAAAAATAGATTGTTATTTTAATTTTCATGAGTGTATAAAAGGGAATTTTACATAAAGTATTTAAGAAAATCGTTTTATATCCTGACCATCTAATTAACATTCCTAATCTATATGGCTTGGGGAGTTAGTACCATAAAACCTCCATGGCTTAAGAATTTCTTGGATAATCCATGCTCTAGCAACCACTGGAGCTCAGTGGCCAATTCTAGGCCCAGTGTAGGAGAGGAGAAGCCCCACGACAGAACAGTCCTGGGAGCAATGTCACAGAAGCCACCAGAGCCACTTGGCCTCTGGGAGAAAGGAGAAAGCACTCTGGGCTGAGAATGTCCGCACAGGCTCACGGCAGATTCTTCCATCTCATCTGGTCACTTCATCCTCACAGGCCTGGGAGATCTATGGTACCTCCATACCATAGGAAACTGAGGCTCAGAGAAGTTACCTTCCTATTGGCAAATAACTCATAAGCAGAAATGCCAAAATTCCATCCTCAGTCATCTTTCTCTAAAATCTATGTTCTTTAGGTGGCATAAACCTTCCCACTTAAATGCAGGGGAAAAATTCGTGGCTCAGATTGACCATCAATGTGTGGCAACCTGATATGCAGCATTTTTTGTGGAATGTTCTCTCAACAGCTCCTTAGAGAAAGTATGAAAGAAGTTATATGGGTTTTCAAGTTTTTGAGACTCTAACTTGAAATAAGTATGTATATGAGTTATTTTTATAAGAGTAAACTAGGTTCAGAAGTCTAGTTTATGTCGATGAGTTTTCTGAGTGCTTAGTAAATATGTGTTGGGTGACAGAATAGAGATACCTCAGGAAGTGGATAACTGAGGATCGGCGTGCTACCCTTGGTGATGAGCATGACTGCCACAGGCAGACTGCCTCAGTCCAAACCTCGTCTGCCGCCCACTCAGTGCGTGCTGTTGGGTAAGTTGATAGTCCTCTGTGCCTCAGCTTTCCCATCTGTAAAATGAGTATAAAACTAGTAGGTGAAGGGATAAATAAACTGTGCTACATCCAGACAATGGAATATTATTCCACACTAAAAAGAAATGAGCTATCAAGCCATGAAAAGACAGGAAGAAAACACATATGCGTATAACTACGTGAAAGAAGCTAATTTGAAAAGGCCACATAGTGTATGATTCAAACTATATGACATTCTGAGAAAGACCATAACTATGGAGACAGTAAAAATATCAGTGGTTGCCAGGGGTTGGGGAGGGGGAGAGATAAAAAGACGTGAGCATAAAACGAGTACCTATCTCAGTGAGCCCATCATGAAGACTCATGGGTCACTCTATGGCAACCACTAGAACTGGCTGGGCGCGGGCAGCACTCGAGGCTCTTACTACTACAATCACTTCTGCTGCGCTAGCAATCCGGAGAAGGTGAGCTGCCACTTCTATTAACCCTGCAGACTACTTCAATATGGCCGGGGCAAGGAAAAAGGCCTTCCTCCTAAGCTGCTGTGGATGAGTTAGCCAGAGCCGGAATATTGTTTAAGGCAGTGGTTGACACACTTGAGTGCTATGGACTGAATGTTTATGTCCCTCACATTTAAACGTCAAAGCCCTAACCCGCACTGTGATGGGATTTAGGGGTGGGGCCTTTGGGAGATAATTAGGTCATGAGGTAGAGCCCTGATAAATGGGATTAGTGCCCTTACAAGAAGAGACACAAGAGAGATGATCCTTCTCTCCTCCATGAGACGACCCAGCAAGAAGGTGGCCATTGGCAAACCAGGATGGGGGCTCTAACCAGGAACCGAATGGGCCGGCACCTTGGTCTTGGACTTCCTAGCTCCAGACTGTGAGAAATAAATTTCTGTTGCTTAAGTGATGCAGTCTCTGGCACTTTGTTATAGCAGCCTGAAATGACCAAGACATTGAGTGAGCATCAGCAGCATCTGGAGGGCTTGTTTAAATACAGGTGCTGGCATGACCTCTCAGAGTTTCTGATTCAGCAGGTATGGAGTACAGCCCAAGAATTTACATTTCTAACAAGTTCTCAGGTGATGTTGATGTTGCTGGTCTGGGAACCATACTCTAAGAATCACTGGTTTACTGAAAAGCCTGGTCTGGGTTGGAGTCAGGTATAATGACAAACGCAGGTGAGATTATCAGCACAGGTTGGAGGCAAGATATGCTCCTAGCAGATCCAGAATTACTTGACGTCACATCTTTTTCTATGATATAAAATCTAGGAACATTTGTAGGTCTAAAAACAATGAAAAAGATAAAAGAAATGAAATGCTCAATTCTAGCAAAATGCCCGAGCTTTATATATAACAGAGAAGAGAGGGGACCAATTTTTAAAAACTAAGTTAAACTGCTAAAGTTTCAACAAAATTTTCCATAAAAGGTCAAGGGAACAACAAAGAAAATAGAATATTAGAAGCATATACCACTACTTTAGAAAGTTAGATGGCAGAAAAATGTATTTATACTGTTACTAAAGAATCATGGGATATTCAATGCCTGGAAAATTCAAAAGATGAGCAAAGAGAACATTCTGAGGAAGAGCCCACGACAAGGAACAGTCCCCTATGGGAACCTCAGGGCTCAACATTGGCCCAGTTCCTTTACCCACCAAGAGCGATCTCCAAGGGAAGAGATGTGCAGAGGCGGGAACCCCTGTCCAAGGAGACAGGCAGTACAGTCCCAATGACTCCACAGCAAGAGGCAGTGGTAGTGGCACAGGAGGAGTGGAGGCTGTGTCATTTGTCAGACTCTCGTCCTCAGCTCAACCCAAGGAGGTCAGGGCCACCTGGCAAAAAAGTGCACTGGAAATAGAGCTTCGATTATTCTGGATGAGAAAGTAACACGCCTCAGTAAAATCTTGAGTTTGCAGCTGCAGCTAGTTCAAATTTCTAATTTTTGCAAGAAAATTTGCAAAATGCTGAGAGGAAACTATGCATAGATGAGCTTTCCCCAGCTTGATGGCTGAATTCCCCCAATTAAACCTAAATCCATACAATGGTGGAGACTGACTGACATCATTGGGAGGTTGAAACAAAGATTGTCTAGATTCCCCTTCTTCTGTCAGACATCACCTCATCTTTGTCTTGGTCTCAAGTTGGTGCCAATAGTGTGGTTCTATATTGTATTAATTGCTGGGTTCTGTGGACATCATTTTGTTCAAGTTAACTGTGATACCAACAGTGATTTTTTTATGCATGTGAATATTATGCATGTATGCAGGTGTGCGTGTATATATGTATATATATTTGTGTGTATATGGATGTGCCTGTGTGTGCATGTATGTATGTGTTCATGCTTGTGTGTGTAGATATGTGTGTGCATATGTGAGTATGTATGCATGCATGTGCGTATATATGCATTTGATGGAAGTAAAGTGGATGGCATGGTATGTGTCCTATTAGCTCTCCTTATTCTTCAGAAAGTGAAGCAATGAGAGATTTGCATTATCTTGAGTTGGTTGGACTTCTAAAGTCCTGAAGAAAGTATGGTTGGCAGAGATAGTCTGAGGTATAGCTGCTACCAGGAATCACCATGAAGACTTTCTGGCTGAGGCTGAGAGGAATAAAAACTAGGGGGGGTGGTGATCATTTTTGGTTTCTACTTTCTCCCTGGAAATCTGATAATGTACAGGACTTCACAATGGTCAAATGTGGAGCATTTTTACTTTTCTGGCATTGTATAATGGGAGTATTTTTAGTTGGATATTGTATAGTCTCTGGAGATCTGCACAGCTGAGCAGGACCACAGGTGGAGAATAGAACAAGAAGGAAATCACCAGCCTCAGAACAACACTCTTCTGGAGCAAAAAGGAGTGCAGTGAATAACCATGCTGGTCTAACTGAAGTATATCTGGAGTGATGCAGGCAACCTGGATGTCAGAGCACTCATCTCACGAAAGCTGGAGCAAGGCTGATGGAGAAAACATCAAACTGCTGATCCCTCCATTCTACAACATCCGAGCCTGTTGTAGAAAATAAAACTCCCCGAAATATTCTTCATGCCTTGGATATTAACATGGGGCACTTCAACTAGAAGAGCACCCCTGGCCTCTGGCCCCAGCCACATACCCACTATCCCCAAAGGAGGTGTGTCTTTGATTGGTGAATCCAAGAGAGGACTGAGCTTGTCTGTGTCACTCATCCCTTTCCTCTACTAGAGGTAGCTGCCTATCTCATGGCATGCAGCCTGTGCACCTTCATTCAGTCAACCCTTCAGCCTGCAGCCGGAGACCTGCTGTTTGGGAGATGGAGTCAATTCAGGCAGATGAAGTGAAGGTGGGAAAGAGAGGACAGAGGGTATCTGATCAGATCTCATCTGCATTTTCCACCTTAGGCTCATCAGTAGTACAGATAATATAATTTTGATCATCTGTCTGATTTCTGCATCTACTTCTCCCCTGGTTCCAAACTTTTAGAAGGGAACTGAAATATGCATAATTATTACCACTCAAACCACAACCGTGGTAACAAAAAACTTTAATGGATATGGCTAGATTGGTTGTGACTTATGAAGAGTGGTGGCTACAGCTTTGTTGTTTCTGTTTGAAGCTTTGCCACCCCAGCTCTCCCGCCACTATAATGTCTGGGACACAGGCATCAGGGGGGTCATGATGTCTTTTTTTTCACAGAGTTTATCACTGAAACTCAACTAACAATTGTGCCTGGCTGGGGGAGGTGAAGAAAAGTAAAATCTACACCAAAGCTTCATCCTAATCTATAGCTCCAACTTCCTCCTTCATAATCCTCTTAACTGCTACTAACCAAAACAAAATCCAAAAGAACTATGCAATACAAATCCTACTTTCTTCATGGATGTTTCCCTTCTTACCCTAGTCATGAGCATTTTTCTCCCTTCTGTGAACTCCTAGAGTTTTTAATGCTTCTATAATGACATTCACCTTATTCTAACACACTGTAGTATTCACGGCTTATCTGCTACTCAACTGTAAGCTATTTGAGGGCAAGAACATCATCCTATTTATCCCATGTCCTTAGGATAGTGATTTGCAAATAGCACTTAATGCAAGTTTGTTCAATGAAAGGAGTTTTGCCTCCTGTCAAAAGTATTTAAAGAGCTCAGCGTTACAGCCTTGTACATTCATCCTGTGGGGAATTATTCTTTACCACCCAGAAATTGTGAATTGCATTTTAGATGAAAGCTTTTGATTAAAACAGGCCTTGCTGGCAAAAGCACCTCGTGTCACTAGCTGCAAGTGGTGCCAGGATGCAAAAATGAGCCAGGTCCCATTCGGCTTTCAGATTTCAATAAACCTCAATACTCATATGTTTAAAACGGAAGCAAAATCCTTCAAAAGATCTTAAACTGTGTGGAAGTGAGGATGAAATATACTGCTGATCCGAGAGTTGGCATGGCGAACAGAATCCCTCAGCTCTTTGATCAAAACAGCAGTGGGCTGAGAGTCTTAGAATGGAAGATAACTATATAGGTTATGCAGTCAAGATCCCTCCTTTTATCAGTGAGGAAACTGAGGCTCCAGGAGGGTCTATGATGTGATCGATGACTTCACAGCTGGTCTGTGGTTGAGATGGGTCAGAGCATACATCCCTTGGCTCCCACTGAGACTGGGCTGGGAGGGGACATGAATATCACTGCAGAGATTCAAAGTTCATCCACATCTGGCTGCTGAGAGAGCCATTAGTGATCTTTGAGCACAAGACACCATGACCCAAGTTGTAGGAAGAATGGTCTGGAGGTCATGCTCAAGGCTCGGCAGAGGCAGAAAAGCACGGGATAAGGAGGCCACTAGGGAGGACTTGGGCCAGGAGGAGATACAATGAGGGAGTGGCAATGGAGTGTGTGTTTTAGGGGACATATTGGGTAGACCAGCTAAGAGAGCATTTTGTAGAAATAATTTGTTGGATAAACTGCTTTCTAAACCAAATAAGGATTATTAACCCTTGTTATGCTTTGTTATACTTATTTTCCAGTGTCTCCTACCAGATTTTCCCTCCAAGTAAGACATAAGAAAACAGTGACATGAGAGTTTTTATCCACAACAAGTAAGATGTGTCCCCTTTCATCCACCTGAGAGGAGAAAACAAAAAGACCTGACTACACAAAATAGAATGCATTCACACTTTAGAATATTATGCAGCTATGAAAAGCCTAACGTAGCACTTCTTTAGTGATATGGCATCACTCCAAGAACACATATGTTGTTCTGTGAATAATACAAGTCAGAGAAGAGCATTATTATACCAGCCTACTTCTTTAGAAAACAAATAGGACAGCATGAGTCTGTGCACACCCTTGGGTTAGTGAATACAAAGACAACTACCTGGAGTCACCTCTAGAGGAAAAGGGAGCAGGCCCTTGGTAATCTACATCCATCTACACTGGTTTCGGCCAACAAAAATATATTTCTATGACATTTTTTCTTACAAAATAAATTTAAAAGCATGGTTAATATACCAATTATTTTTATGTTGCAGACAAAAAGGAAATCTCTACCAAATTTTATTAGCTTGTAGACATAAGCAAAAGCTAAAGGGAGAAAGTTTTAAGAAGATGTGGCTTTTAAAATGTCAAGACGAGCAGGTCCAGAAGCCTGTAGCTGGGTGGGCCCTGGTGTGGCAAACCACACACCTGTCAAAGAGCCTTCAGCTGCTGTCAGCACAGCAAGCAGCACGTCCCCGCCAGCTGGCTTCAGAAGGTCCACGGATACACCTGATATTGCCCTGTAGGGTCTTAGCCAGCGATTCTAAGGTGTAGGTTATAAGAATTTATTGCACAGTCTACTGTACAGTTTAATCAACGGTGTCTATGTTTCTGTTTCTCTTCTTGATTTTCTATAATAAAAATCCTTCCTTTTCATTAAGTTTGCCCTAGATCAAATAAGGCAACCTTTCCATGGTAGCAGGCTTTTGGAGCTCAAGGAGAAGCCAAAATCATATTAAAAATTTCACCTCACTCTCCCCTCTCTTCATTCCTTCTCTTTCTTCACATATCAAAATGATTTGAGGTTTTATTGGACTATTTTATTTTTGTTTTGAAAATTATTTGGACTCAAAAAAAAAGTGATCCAGTAATTAAATAATTGATTATTTTTAAGATTAATTAATGATCCCCAGGTGACTGTAATTTTATTATGGATATACTATCCATAAACTACAGAAAAATCATGAACTAACTTGAAGCTGTGGGAATATTGTTAACCTAGATCCTAATCAATGCTGAATGTGCCCTCTTTTAAAGTGAGAAAATAACCTTCAGCTCCTTTAAAATGTAGAGTTTGGCATTTTACTAAATTTCATAGGGAGAAAATGTAATGAGTCAATAAACCCAATTTGGAGGCTGGTTATTGTCACATAAATTAATTTGCCTGCTAAATGATCAGATTCACATCCACCTTTTTCCCCACCATCTGCCTCACAACAAAGTTGGCATTGTACTCCTTTGAGGATGGACTGTAAAAATATCATTACTTAAAGGCTTATTATCCACCAAGTCATGTTAAACTCCAATTTCCCTGTGCTTGCTGGCTGACCAAGTAAAGAACAGAGTTTGGAGGTATTTTTCAAAAAATTATCTACAGCACTGGTATACCTCAAGGCATTTCTTTTTATTGGGCTGTTGTCCAAAGGAGCGATGCTGCCGTGTGACCTTGGACTCCTGCTTGGCAGGCCACCCCCATTTAGTGGGAAGATGGCAGGCCACATTTCCATGGCGCAGTTTTGACTTGTCTCTCCAAACACTTGTGATCTGTGAAATCTCTCCTGACTGTCACACTGAGTGATCCCATCCCATTTCTCTGTGCAATCAGGCACCTGGCAGGCTTTGCCAAACAGAATGCTGGTCAGGGAGGGGTGTGCGGGAGCCAGAGTTTTGCTCTAGCCAAGTTCTAAATATGACCCTAATGGAATCCAAAGGCCAAGATAATCCTGACCAGGATCTTCATACAATCCTAGTTTGATGGGAAAAGGAGAAATATGCTCAGTAGAAAAAATATGGTAGCTCCCAAAAAGCTGTTTAATATCCAAAAGATTTTAAAGTCAGAAACTAAATCCAAAATCACAAGTAAGGGCCTTTTTTTCTGTAATAGCTAAGCTATAATGCCCAGTGGTAGGTAATGTTTTTTATGTTTTGATTTTTGGCTTTTCATTTGTGTTCTTCTCTAGCAGTCATTTTCACACCAGCCATTCTGTGCTGTATGACTCCTACTGTTTAAGGTTCACTACAGTGATATGACGTGGTTTCTTATTAGATAACTCAAATTTTTTTGGAAATATGTGATGTGATAATGGCAGTTACTCAAAAAATGGTTAATAATTCCATAACTTGGGGAAAGGATAGTGGGGAATATATTTTGACCTCAGAGTTTCACAAATATAGGATTAATCCACTAAAAATTTTGAGGATTTACTATATGTTAAATATACAAAACCAAATACAATATAAAGGGAGATGGGCCGTGCTTATAGGGCTCATGGTCTTGAGTCTAGCAGGAAATTCAGACAAGTGAAAAATCTACTACAGTACGTGATATAGCAAAATATTCTATTAGGTACACTAGAGGAACAGAGTAAGGATGTCAAGGAAGGCCTCTCAGTGACCAGGTGAGGGATCCCCAAGTAGGAGGATCCATATGAGTCAAGGACACAACATTGAAGCTTGCAGCAAGCCCCTCCAGGAGCTGCCAGTTCTAGGGTGGAATATGACCGGTGAGTTTGCTGAGATATAGGGAGAAATTCAGTTCTCAAAAGTGTCAAAGACCATGCAAAGGATTTTAGACTTTGTCTAGTTGGGAGCCATTGAAGAATTGTAGGCAGAAGAATAACATGATCAGATATGAGTTTTAGAAAGTTCGTTTACTCCACCAGCATTGTAACAAATATATTGGGATGGGGTGAAATTTGAGGTGTGGAAACCAGACTGGGGGCTATCATGGATTAATCCAGGCAGGAGATAATGAGAGTCAGAACTATACAGTAACAGCAGGAACAGAAAGATGGGTGGATTTAAGATAATGAATAGGGACAATCCATAGCAATTGGTGAAAAAATATAAGTAGTGAGGAAAGGAAGATGACTCTCAGATGACTGTAAACGACACCTTACTACCACAATGCGGAATGAATTTCCATGTCCAATAAAGATGCAACAATGGAAAGCACTGAGAGACATTGATTATACAATTTACCTGAAGGGCAGACAGTTAACTGCGGTTGAGAAGCAATGAGATTATGCTATTCCAACAGCATGAAGATGAAGCAGAAGAAAAATAACAGAAATCTAATCATCAAATGTTATTTATCACTCAACCATCTGGAAAAGCATTTTGGGAAAATAGAACCAAAAAATGCTAAAGGGTGAGGAGGACACAGGGAAAGTGGGTTCAAGCTTTAATTTTTACATTTAGGCTAGAAAGCAGTGAAAAGGCAGATAAACATTTAAACATGCTAATCATGTCTGCTGATAGTGGCAGTAGTAGGAGGGATCCAGAGGTCAGTTAGGGAAAGTAGATCTCTCAAGGGTGCACAGCACTGGCCCCTCCTCTCGAGGCCCAAGTTGTTTTTCTGAGCTTGCCCTGTGCAGTGTCAGTCCTGAGTCAGCTAGGAATTCTTGTCTCTGTAAAAGATCTGCGACTCAGTGAGTCTTCTCTCTAAGATTCTGAAACATCTGGCTGCTGTGAGTGTTGGGGCGGCTTAAGGGGAGCTGAAAACATTTTAAACAATGAAACACTGCCAAGTCAAGTTCCAAGTGTTGAGGGCTCTCGGCTGACATGAAATTTGTCAGGTTAATTTAAATTGTGGAAACTAACGAAGTCATAGTCCAAATATTTACCTTGAGACTTGTATTATCTGAATGTGCTATCTTTATGAACTCCAAATTGGATAATTTCAAGATAGCCTTTTCACTTAATACTGCATAGACTGAGCTTGAGGGATTCATTTCTAGAAGAAATTTAAAAATTCAATCATGGCTTCAGTGGAGTAGAGTTAAAGAGAATCTTTCCCAAGGTTAACACCGAGGAAGGCCCAAAGCTCATTCTACATCATGGCATCACAGAAATAATCCCAACCCTTCAACATAGCTTGAGTAGAGGAGAGTGCTATTAGAAACCAAAAGCTTTATAGAAAACAGAGGATTTACATTTACAAATTGTTGTTTGTGCTGTGGAAAATATAACATCTATCAGAAAGATACCCTGTGAATTGTTTGTGTGATTTGAGTCCACTTCTCTATGTGAATGATTCTAGTACTAAGTCTGGCACCACATAGTAGTTCTGAAACTTTTTATCCTGTACTTTGTAAAAACATTTTGGTCATATTCACATCAAGATTGTTAGTGACAGTGGCAAAAATCCATCTGAATTAGCTGCCATCTGATTTTTATTTTATTCATATATACTCCGTAATTTTGAAGAAAAAGTAAAAAATATTTGAGATGAGGCTGCCAGTTCAATAACATTATCAACTTTTCCAAAACTTGGTTCTGAGTTATAAATTGAAATCACTTAAAATTTGATTCTGGAGATGGTGTCAAGATGGCAGTGTAGGTGGACTCTGAACTCACCTCCTCCCCCAGGAAAAACAAATTTTCAACTACTCTTGGAACAATTACCCCTTAGAGGGAGAACTGAAAACTGGATAAAAAGAATCCCTGAAACAAGAGACAGTGCTGTGGAAGAGGTAAAAATTCCTTCCTGGAGAGAAAAAAGCCATCTTCAAGTGGCAGCACTTCACAGCCAACCAGGAGCAATCTTAAGGTATGAAGACATCCCTGGAGGAGTAGGAGATCTGAGCAGGGAGGCATTACCACAATAAGCAGCTTTTGGACTCAGCACAACTGAGACAAGTGTCATAGTATCTGACTTTGCTTGTTATTAACTACAAGATGGAATACACCCAGAAAAGCTATCAGACATAAGATGGGAAAAAGCTTGCTCTTAAAGGGCCCACACACAAATTCACCCATTTTGGAAAGCAACCTAAAATCACCAGAAAGAAATGTACACAGTCCTTTGATGAAAAGAGATGCACTTGATAGGCTCTGGGTGCACCTTGATGAGGAGTGAGACCTCCCCAGGGACTGAGACATTGGCAGCAGCCGTTATTGTGATCAAATACAGGCATGCTGACACACACCCTGGCAGACATCATTGGAGTTCTTCCCCTGGCCTGTTAGCCCAGAGATGTGTCCCATGCACTAGAGCACCAATTTAATCCAGCTCTGCCAGGGCAAGCAGCCTGGCCTAGGGACTGGCCCCACCCAGCAGCAAGCCCTTGAGCAACTTGTGGGCCCTCAGAGCTGGGGTGCCTGGAACCTCTGTAACCAGGTGAGTAGATCCAACCCTGTGGGGTAGGGCATGCATGAGGGGTGGACCTACATTGGTAGAGTGTGTGGGCCTCTGCAGTGGGACTAATGGGTCCACTTTAGTGGGTGGGAGCACACGCACAGGGGAGGACTGTATTGACAGGATGTGTGGTCCTGCAGGCAGTAGGGGTGGTCAGCTGCAACAGACTTGTGCTTCTCAAACAGCCACATAGGGGATCGGCCTGACCTTCTAAAGCCTGAAACAGTTGGATGCTCCCATGCCTGGTGCCAGCCCCACTCAGCTGCAATCCTGAGAGTTCTGACAACAGCCTTGCAGGCTGGAAGCCTATAGCAATTGTAAGCCCCTGAACCTAGCAACCAGCCATGCTGGGGGCCTACTCACTTAATAGGAGAATTGCAACAGGAATGTGCTGTTAGACTTTGTAGCCAACTGTGCTGGTGCTCCCCACTCTTGACAAAGTGACTGAAGGATTCATAGAAGCCACACAGATCTGAGAATTACAACCAGCCAGCCAGGGGGATAGCCTAGCCTCCCCAGGAACCTGCAGCAAGAGCACGTCTGCCATAACAGAAGGATACACATAGCCCACACAGGGGACACTCCTGGAACATTTAGAACTGGTGATGAGAAGGAAGCACACTCCTTGGCCTCGTAAGGCATTGCTTACATAAGGCCATCTCTCCAAGATTGGGATACATAGCCTACTTATGTAATACATAGATATGAACACAGACAAAGAGGCAAAATGTGGAGACAAAGGAATACATTCCAAGTAAGGGAGCAGGACAAAACCACAGAAAAAGAACTAAATGAAACAAAGTTGAACAATCTACCTGACAAAGAGTAAAAACTAATAATCATAAGAATGCTCACTGATCTTGGGAGAAGAATGAATGAACTCAGTGAGAACCTCAACAAAGTATTGAAAAATATAAAAAAGAACCAATTGGAAATGAATAATGCAATACTGGAAATGAAAGATTCACTGCTCAATAGCAGAGTAGATGAT
This sequence comes from Equus przewalskii, assembly GCF_037783145.1. Lineage (NCBI taxonomy): Eukaryota > Metazoa > Chordata > Mammalia > Perissodactyla > Equidae > Equus > Equus przewalskii. Next base: position 31,290,649 of record NC_091838.1, read on the forward strand.
ACAGAAGAACAGATCAGCAATCTAGATGAAAGACTAGAGGAAATCACCCAAGCTGAACAGATAAAAGAGAAAAGAATTAAAAAGAATGAGGACAGAGGCTGGCCCAGTGGCATAGTGGTTAAGTTCATGTGCTCCACGTCAGTGGCCCAGGGTTTGCAGGTTTGGATCTCTGGCACAGACCTATTACTGCTTGTCAAGCCATGCTATAGTGGCATCCTACATGATGTTAGCTCAGCAACAATCTTCCCCAAGCAAAAACAGAAAGATTGGCAACAGATGTTATCTCAGGGCCAATCTTCCTCACAAACAAAACAAAAAATGTGGACAGTCTAAGGTACCTCTGGGACAACATCAAGCACACTAACATCTGTATAATAGGTGTCCCAGAAGGAGAAGAGAGAGATAAAGGGTCAGAGAATCTATTTGAATAAATAACAGCTGAAAACTTCCTAACCTAAGGAAGGAATCAGACATCCAGGTAAAAGAATCACAGAGAGTACCAAACAAGATAAACCAAAGAGGCCCACACAAAGACACACTATAATTAAAATGTCAAGAATTAAAGATAAAAAGAGAATCCTAAAACCTGCAAGATAAAGGCAACAAGTCACATACAAAGGAAATCCCATGCGGCCATCAGCTGACTTCTCAGCAGAAATCTTACAAGCTAGAAGGAAGTGGCATGATATATGTAAAGTGCTGAAAGGGAAAAATCCACAGCCAAGAATACTCTACCTGGAAAGGTTATCATTCAGAATGGAAGGAGAGATAAATAGCTTCCCAGAAAAACAATAACAAAAGGAGTTTATCACCAAGAAACTAGCCTTACAAGAAATATAAAGGGACTTATATAAGTGGAAAAGAGAAGATAACAAATAGGAATAACAAAATTATGAAAAAATAAATAAATAGAATCACTGGTAAAGACAAATACAAAGTAAAGGTAGGAGATCAACCAACTATGAAGCTAATATGAAAGTCAAAAGACAAAAGTACTAAAATTATCTATTTCCATGATGAGGGTAACAGATACACATGCACAAAAAAGAGGTTAGATATGATATCAAAAACATAAGATGTGGGAGGAGGGGAGTAAATGAATAGTTCCTTTATTAGCAAGATGTCAAACTAAAGAGACTATCATCCTAATATAGATTGCTATATATATATATAGGTTATTATATATGAACCTCATAGTAATAACAAACCAGAAACCTATAATAAATAAACAAAAATTAAGAGAAAGGAACCCAAATATAATACTAAAGAAAGCCATCAAACCACAAGGGAAGAGAGAAAGAGAAAGAAGAAAGGAACAGAGAATGCCTACTAAAACTTCCAGAAAAAAAGTAACAAAATGGGAATAAGTACATTCTTATCAATAGCGACTTTAAATGTCAATGGACTAAATGCTCCAATCAAAAAGCATAGGGTAGCCAACTGGACAAAAAAACAAGACCCATACATATGTTACATACAAGAGACACAATTCAGACCTAAAGACACTCACAAACTGAAAGTGAAGGGATACAAAAAGATACTCCATGAAAATGGCAATGAAAAGAAAGCAGGGGTAGCAATATTTATATCAGACAAAATAGATTTTAAAACAAAAACTGTAATGAGAGACAAGGAAGGGCACTATATAATGATAAAGGAAACAATCCAAGAGGTACAACACTTCTAAATATCTATGCACCCAACATAGGAGCAGTAAATATATGAAGCAATTGTTAACAGACATAAAAGGAGAAATAGACAGCAACACAATAATAGGATGAGACTTTAATGATCCACTTACACCAGCAGTTAGATCATCCAAACAGAAAATCAATAAGGAAGCACTGGCCTTAAATGACACATTAGACCAGATGGACTTAGTAGATATATACAGAACATTCCATCCAAAAACTGCAGAACACACATTCTTTTCAAATGCACATGGAACATTTTCAAGAATTGATCCACAAAACAAGTCTCAATAAATTGAAATGATACCAAGCATCTTTTCTGACCATAATGGTATGAAACTAGAAATCAACTACAGGAAGAAAATCAGAAAAGCCTCAAATATGTAGAGATTAAACAAAATGATACTGAACAACAATTGAGTCAATGAGGAAATCAAAGGAGAAATTAAAAAATACTTGAAGACAAACAAAAATTAAAATATAACATGCCAAAATTTATGGGATACAGCAAAAGTAGTTCTAAGATGGAAGTTTATAGCATTGCAGGACTACCTCAAGAAACAAAAGAAATTTTAAGTAAAAAATCTAACACTGCATCTAAAGGAACTGGAATAATAAGAAGCAACAAAGCCCAAAATCAGTAGAAAGAAGGAAATAATAAAAATTAGAGCAGAAATAAATGAAATAAAGACTAAAAAAACCACCCAGAAAAAAATCAATGAAACTAAGAGCTAGTTCTTTGAAAGATAAACAAAAGTGACAAACAATTAGCTAGACTCACCAAGAAGAAAAGAGAGAGGGCTCAAATAAATAAAATCAGAAATGAAAGAGGAGAAATTACAATGTACAGAAATACAGAAGATTATAAGAGAATACTACAAAAAGCTATATGCCAACAAATTAGATAATCTACAAGAAATAGATAAATTCTTAGAACCATATAACCTTCCAAAACTGAGTCAAGAAGAAGTGGACAATTTGAATAGACCGATCACCAGTAAGGAGATTGAAACAGCAATCAAAAACCTTCCAAAAAATAAAAGTCCAGGACTAGAGGGCTTCCCTGTGAATTCTACCAAATATTCGAAGACTTGATACCTATGCTTCTCAAACTGTTCCAAAAAATTGAAGAGGAGGGGAAGCTTCCTAACTCACTCTATGAAGCAAACATTATCCTGATACCAAAACCAGACATGGACAGCACAGAAAAAGAAAATTACAGGCTAATATCACTGATAAACATCAAAGCAAAATCCTCAACAAAAATAATATCAAATCAAATACAATACATTAAAAAGATCATACACCAGGATCAAGTGGGATTTATTCCAGGAATGTAGGGATGGCTCAACATCTGCAAGTCAATCAACATGATACACCACATTAACAAAATGAAGATTAAAACTCACGTGATCATTTCAATAGATACAGAGAAAGCATTTAACAAGATACAGCATCCATTTATGAGAGAAACTCTGAATAAAATGCATATAGAAGGAAAGCACCTCAAAATAATAAAGACCATATATGACAAACACACAGCTAATATCATTCTCAATGGAGAAAAACTGAAAGCTATTTCTCTAAGAGCAGGAACCAGACAAGGATGCCCTCTTTCACCACTCTTATTTAACATAGTATTGGAAGTCCTACCAAGAGCAACCAGGCAAGAAAAAGAAATAAAAGGGAAATTGCAGAGGGAGAAGTGAAATTGTCACTATTTTCAGATGACAGGATTTTACATATAGAAACCCTAAAGAATCCACCAAAAAACTTTTACAAATAATAAATGAATACAGTAGTGTTGTAAGATACAAAATTGACATATAAAAATCAGTTGTGTTTCTACATATGAAGCAGAAGAAAGAGAAATTAAGAATACAATCCCATTCACAAGTGTGACAAAAAGAATAAAATATTTAGGAATAAACTTAACCAAGGAGGTGAAAGATCTGTGTGCTGAAAACTATAAAACATTATTGAAAGAACGAGAAGGCACAAAGAAGTGGAAAGATATTCCATGTTCTTGGATTGAAAGAATTAACATAGTTAAAATGTCCATATTTCCTAAAGCAATCTACAGATTCAGTGCAGTCCCTCTCAAAGTTCCAATGACATTTTTCACAGAAATAGACCAAAGAATCCTAAAGTTTATATGGAACAACAAAAGACCCCAAGCAGCCAAAGGAATCCTGAGAAAAACGAACTAAGCTGGAGGTATCACATTGTCTGATTTCAAAATATACTACAAAGCTGTAGTAATCAAAACAGCTTGGTATTAGCACAAAAACAGACACACAGATCAGTGGAACAGAATTGAGAGCCCAGAAATAAACCCACACATCTATTGACAGCTAATTTTAGACTAGGGGGCCAAGAACATATATCAGAGAAAGGAAAAATCTCTTCAATAAATAGTGTTAGGAAAACTGGACAGCCACATGCAAAAGAATGAAAGTAGACCATTATCTTACACAATACACAAAAATTAATTCAAAATGGACTAAAGACGTGAACGAAGGACATGAAACTTGTAGAAGAAAACATAGGCAACATGCTCTTCAACATCAGTCTTAGCAGCATATTTTCAAGTACTTTGTCTGACCAGGCAAGAGAAACAATAGGAAAAAATAAACAGATGGGGCTACATCAAACTAAAATGCATCTGCACAGCCTAGGAAACCATCAACAAAATGAAAAGACAACCTTGAGACAATAAGTCTTTTGGAAGAGAATATAGGCAGTACACTCTTTGACATCAGTTTCAAAAGAATCTTTTTGGACACTATAACTCCTCAGTTGAGGGAAACAATAGAAAGAATAAACAAATGGGACTTCATCAGACTAAAGAGCTTCTTCAAGGCAAGGGAAAACAGGATTGAAACAAAAAAACAGCTCACAAATTGGGAAAAAATATTTACAAGCCACTTATCCAACAAAGGGTTAATCTCCATAATATACAAAGAACTCACACTGCTTAACAACAAAAAAACAAACAACCCGATCAAAAAATGGGCAGAGGACATGAACAGACATTTCTCAAAAGAAGATATGAATATGGCCAATAGACACATGAAAAGATGTTCATCATCGCTAATCATCAGGGAAATGCAAATCAAAACTACACTAAGATATCACCTTACACCTGTTAGATTGGCAAAAACATCCAAAACCAAGAGCAACAAATGTTGGAGAGGTTGTGGAGAAAAAGGAACCCTCATACACTGTTGGTGGGAATGCAAACTGGTACAGCCACTATGGAAAACAGTATGGAGATTTCTCAAAAAGTTAAAAATAGAAATACCCTATGACCCAGCCATCCCATTACTGGGTATCTATCCTAAGAACCTGATATCAGAAATCTCAAGAGTCCATTGCACCCCTATGTTCATCGCAGCATTATTTACAATAGCCAAGATGTGGAACCAGCCTACATGCCCAGAAAGTGATGATTGGATAAAGAAGATGTGGTATATATCCACAATGGAATACTACTCAGCCATAAAAAAAGACAAAATTGGCCCATTCACAACAGCGTGGATGGACCTTGAGGGTATTATGTTAAGTGAAATAAGCCAGTCAGAGAAAGACGAACTCTCTATGACTCCACTCATAGGTGGAAGTTAGTATATTGATAAGGAGATCAGATCGGTGGTTACCAGGGAAAAAGGGGGGTGGGGGGAGGGCACAGAGGGGGAAGGGGTGTACCCACAACATGACTAACAAAAATGTACAACTGAAATCTCACAAGGTTGTAATCTATCATAACATTAATAAAAAAAAAAATGAAAAGACAACCTAACAATTGAGAGAACAAATTTGCAAACCATAGAGCTGATAAGGGGTTAATATCCAAAATATATAAAGAACTCATACTTCTCAACAACAAAAAAACTAACAACCCAATTAAAAAATTGGAAAAAAAGACCTGAACAGACATTTCTCCAAAGAAGATATACAGATGGCCTACAGGCACATGAAAAGATGTTCAACATTACTAATTGTCAAGGGAAATACAAATCAAAACTACAGTGAGATATCACCTCATTTTTATGAGAATGGCTATAATTAACAAGACAGGAAACAACAAGTGCTGGAGAGGATGTGGAGAAAAGGGAACTCTCATACACTACTGGTGGGAGTGTAAACTGATGCAGCCATTGTGGAAAATGGTATGGTGATCCCTCAAAAAAATTAAGAATAGAACTACCATACAATCCAGCTATTCCACTGCAGGGTATTTATTCAAAGAACATGAAAACATGAATGTGTAAGGATACATGCACCTCTATGTTCATCGCAGCCTTATTTGCAATAGCTAAGACTTGGAAGCAACCTAGGTGCCTATAAAAGGACAAATGGATAAAGATGTGGTATATATACACAATGGAATACTACTCAGCCATAAAAAATGACAAAATTTGGCCATTTGTGAAAACATGGATTGTAGCCACCCCTGACGCAGGAAGGGTTAATAATCACTGGAAAAGGCTTGCCAACAAACTGTGACCCAGAGGTGAGAAGGCTGGTCAGCCAATGACGGGTAAGACCTCCAGGGGGAGGCAACCTAAGACAGGCGCGGTTGCCTAGGGGCACAGATGGAGACACGATATCGATATTGATATCGGGAGCAGGAGGGGCCGTTGCCTGGGAGAACTTGCCTGATCCAAGATAAAAATATAGGAGCACAGCAATAACATGATAATATCAAAACAAAGGCCGAGGGAGGGCTCCTTCAGAAATCACTAGGAAATCTTGGCAATAGCTCATTACTTCATCCAGAACACCTGTGTATGTTTAACAGATGTAAGCTATGTATATATTGAAACGCTGGTTATAATAACCTCAGAGTGACTATCAGCCCTCTCTGCATCTATCCTGATGTTTACGTTGGACTGAGACACTGACAATGGATGGACATTGAGGGTATTATGCTGAGCAAAATAAGTCAGAGGGAGCAAAATAAGTCATATGACCTCACTCATAAACAGAAGATGAAAATAACAACAAACAAACAGAGAGAGACAGAGATTGGACTGATGGTTACCAGAGGGGAAGGGAGGAGCCAGGAGGGCAAAAGGGGTGTTTAGGCACATATGTATGCTGATGGATTTTAATTAGTCTTTGGGTGGTGAACATGATGCAGTCTAAACAGAAATCGAAATAATGACGTACACTCAAAAATAAATAAATATATAAAACGTAGTTGTTATTAGTGATAAAATTAAATAATTATAATAAAAAATAAAATTTGATTCTAAGTGTTTTGAAAATTAGGCATATCTATTTCCTCTAGAAAATGTCAAACCATCTTTTAGTAGTGTTGACCCATTTTTAATTTTGGAACAATGTTAATTATGACTATCTTAGCATAACATAGAAAATAAACTACATTGTTCAGGTTTTTTACCAGATAAAATCTTTTGCTTCTCTGTAAGTTGCATTTCTGATTGTGATTTGTGAATTTCTAAAATTAATTCATTTTCCCCTTTTTCATAGACTAATTATTATTATTCCATTTCATTTTGGCTTACTAAGTTTCATTCTCTCCCATTTTTTTCTGTAGGTCAAAAACTGCATGTTTAACATGCCTTTAAATATTATACTATTATTCCATAATAATAATGTAAATGTTTACTACAAAGACGATGGTATCAAATCAATACCCAAACCTGTGAACTCCTATATTTTGATTTTCTTCTTGAAAATTATGATAAATTTAAATACTAGTCAACTAAGAGAAGGTTGCTATTGGAATAAGATTTGCATTCTTTCAACAGAAATGAAAAAGTAAAAGCTAGTCAGATGTCAGTGATATATTTAACACTGAATGAAGGCACATGACACACACACACACACACACACACACACACACGAGTCATCAGTTTACCAAAAGTACATTAGAAAGTTTAAAACCCACAGCTATTTGTCTTACATCCAGAGATGCCAAAAGATCTACACTACACATTCATTATTCAGATCTGTGCTAGCAATTCTGATCTGGTACTATTTAAATTGAATTCTGTTAACTCACTTTGATAATAGGATTACATAGTTGAATACTGTTGGCTCGCCCCAGAAACAGACACAATTCACCATTCAGCTCTTCTAACTTGAAAAATACATAGTGTTTCTAGGACCCAATGACCCTGATTATATATTTCTTAAAGACTGAGGAAACATCTATTCTACCATTCAAAATAAAAGAGACACATTTTAAGACACAATGTGAAAAGAATATCTAATAAAAAACAACTGTTTGATTTTAAGAGAGCTGGAGCTCAGTTTGAAAAGCCCAGAAAGTCATAACTGATGACCGTGCCAGTGTGGTATTTTTGTCTCCATTTTCTTATCACCACTTGTGATAAACATAAATGCTTTTAAGGAAAAATCGTCTTACTTGTTCCTCATAAAATTAATATGGACCACTGTGTAACAATCCCAATGGATCTTTAAGAGGACCAAAATAAACAGGTTGGGAGAAGCATAGTCTATTCCCTGAGTCTGATTTAAGAAGACCTTTCAAATAATTTATTAGTGTCTTGGTAGTTGGAAGATCGTCATCCTTTACTCCAGGGTGATTGTGCATGCATAATCCTGAAGCACTTTTTAAGAATGTGACAATAAGCTCCAAGAGGATGGGGCATCTCTATCTTTATAGCCACTCTCCCCAGCCTTACGGTAGCTGGCACATAGTTGATGCTCAACACATATTTGCTGAATGACTGGTTGAAAAGCTTCTAATGCTAAGGTAAGTTGAGAACTCAAAGACAAGAAAAGTCCCAGACAATTAGAAGCCATGAACATTTTGTATGCATCTCAGATTCTCTTTATACTGAATTCTACTTGATAATTATGGGTAAGGCTAAATATGTATAGTAAACACATTCCCCAACATAATCATAGACTATTCACTGCCCCAACTACTGCCCCAGTCAACGGGCAAATGCATACACATCATCACAGAAGCCTGGGAATGGTGAAGATAATTGCTCAAAGTGTGAGTCTAGTGGATAAAAAGCTGGCAATGTCCTGCTTGTACAGCTGAAGACATATTACTGAGCTAGCCCATATAACTGAGCTAGCCCACTCATTAAGGCATAACCCACAGAGTTAAATATAGAACTTTGGAATGCACAGGACAATTGGGTGCCAATGGGAGCCTGCAAGTGGGCAGTTGATATTTTTTAATCAGAAAATTATACTTGGGCCTCCTGCCAGGTGGACCCCGCAAAGAAACTTTTTTTTCTGAATCCTCTAAAAATTGTGCTTGCTTCCTTCCTTTCTGCACATTGCCTTTCTCAGGGAACACTCTAGCCCTCTTCTCTAAAGATTGACCCTGGGATTGTTCTTATTTCTCCACTTCCCTTTCTGCTTGCTGTCTCAGAAAACAGAAACATACTGTGTTATTTTGGCTTTTACTACTATTTTACCAAAAGGCAACAAGGAATTTGCCAAGTAGCAAGCATGGGGAAGTTTCAAAGGCTCAGGAACCCCCCAGAAACAACTGGCCTGCGTTCTTCTGTGTGCCCAGCACTCTCCATGGATTAGCACATCTACTCCTCACAGAACTGAAGCAGATAGGGACTATCACGATTGGTCCTGTTTTTCAAGTGAGGAAAGCAACGTTTGCATAGCAGTTATCCCCTTACCTGTATTGTAATGTAAAATAATCAGGCCTTACTTCTCACAGCATTTTCTTTGAGTCCCTTGTAAAAGATCTGAAGGTTTCTCTACCATGAAACTATTTCTTCTTTGATTCCTGAAGTTCAAGTCTCCTCTCACTGCCCCATTAAGCATTCTCTTAATATCTTCTACCTTCTCTGTGTGAGCCAAAGAGGAAATAGCACTTACTGAGCATTGTGCTAGTTGCTTTACATAAATTTTCTTATTTAATCCTCATAAACTGAGGACGTATTTCCCCCCAGTTCATGGAAGAAGAAAGTGACACTCTGAGACATTAAACAGTTTCCCTGAGTCCTGAGGGAGCCAGCGCAGAGCAGTGAGGATTGTGTCCCACACTTTTGCATCTTTCCACGCTGCCTACCTTTCAGGAAAGTAGTTCATGATAAATGATGCAGCCCACAAGACAAGATCAGTAGAGGAAAAGAAGGCAAACAGCCCCCGTAAATTCAGAAAATGAGGCCAGTTGCACAGGGACCAAACTCTAGAGGCCTGGACTGAGCAGGAAGAGAAATAAGGTCCAGGTATGAATACAGATGTCATGGCCCTGATTCTCATGGCACTTGCAGGGCCAAGCTGGGGGACTGTTGCACCTGAATGCACTGCACAGTTCGTGCTGGAGCTGAGTGCATCAGTTGGTAGTCATTTTTTTTCCATTCCTGTCTTGCAGGTCACTTCAATGTACCCTTCAGATGCACTTTCCACCCCTCTCCACCCTCCCATCAGCGCTGCACTACTTCCAGGAGCTGTTGAGTCCCAGCAGGAGATGAGACAAGCAGAAAGAAGTTGAGCTTTTATTCCTGGGCCCCTCCCCAGCCTGCCAGTGGGGTCTCCCCACTTAGGTTCCAGCTCCCTTTCACACAACTGGCTGTGTACACTTTCCCTTCAAGGCTGGGTGCAGCCCTGCTGGTTGCTGCTACCCAGCCCACTCCTTTGTAAGCAGCCCTTTATTCAACCTTCCCAAAAGGATCCTCACTGGAGCATGTCATCTGATACCTACTGATTCCCTGACTGACACACACACACTACTGAAAAACCAGTTTGAGGAATATTTCTACTGCAGATTCCTAATTTAAGAAATTATAGAAAATATACAAAAATTCTTTTTAAAAATATAATAAATTATTTATTGTTGCTGTTACTGTCCTCAAGTTGATTCTGACTCTAAGCAACCCAGTGTCCAAGACAGCAGAACCCTGCCCGGTCTTTTTGCTCCATCCTCTCACCTTCCAGCACTACGGCGGACGATGCTCCACTGTTATTCATAGGGTTTTCATGGCCAGGGTTTTTGGAAGTGGGTGGCCAGGTCCTTCTTCCTAGTCTGTCTTAGTCTGGAAGCTCCACTGAAACCTGTCCACCATGGGTGACCCTGCTGGTATCTGAAATACCAGTGGCATAGCTTACAGCATCACAGCAACACTCAGCCACAACAGTATGAAGACTGACAGACTTAGTGTGGTTCCCTGACCACCCGGTAATGAACCTGAGCTACTGTGGTGAGAGTGCCGAATCTTAACCACTAGATCATTCTGAACTGAGTGGGTCAGCTGGTAGTCATTTTTTTCCATTCCTGTCTCACAGGTCACTTCACAGGGCTAGCATAAGAAATTATACTTTTACAGAAAACCATATCCATTTAAAATTAATTTTTGAACGATCAAAGTGATGTATTTACATAACATTAAAAAGCCCAACCGTTTGCCCCTGCCCATCCCCGCTTCCCCACTCCTCGGCATCCTTCTCAAAAGCTACCACATTCAATTCAGTTAGCTGCTCCCTCAACATTTACCTCCATATTTCTAGTTTTAGAGATTGTCTAAAATGTCTGTTTTATTTGTTTAGATAAGGTCTACTGACAGCTGGATGTGAAGGGCCGTGATTTAGTCGCTTTCTTGGCTCCTCCTATTTTCCTCCCACTTTCTTCCCAGTATCAGCACGTCACAATGCTTCGTTATTAATGCTATATGTAAATACTATTGACCTCCTGTAAGTATTTTTTCACTGTGGAGTCAATCAGTGTACTATAAATACATTTTTTTCTGTACAATTATATTAGTTGACAATTTTTTTCATTAGCTTGATTTTTCTATGTCCCTACCACTAAGTCTTCTTAAACTTCCCAACAGTATCATTTAAACACTCTGAGCACGATTTTCCACATACTCCAACACATCCAGTGGTTTATCAGTACCAGTTGTATTTTCCCCTGGAGGCCCCCATTCTTAGGCTCTGATAGAAAATGGGTACAGAACTCTGCCACACAAGTGTCTCTCTGGGACTTCCATTTCCCTCTTCTCTGCGTCACATCACCTGTTCTCCAGAACCTGCGTCTGACTCTATATTGATTTATACCTTTGCATTGGGAGAATACACCTTCTTTTCTGTGGAAGTGTATTTGAGTGGTAAACTTTCTGAGAACTCTAAGGGGTCTGCTCTACCCTGATGGGGTGGATTGATTTTTCTTTGTAACTTAAGAGGTCTATCTCTGTTGTCTTTCTCAATTCCAGTGAGACCGAGCAGTATCAGAGCATTCTGATCTTTTGCCTTTGCTTTAAGCATTTATTTTAACCTCGTTGTCTTGGAAAGTCAGGTTAGTGGGAGGAGAGGCATTTAACCCAGAAACAGTTTTTTGAAAAACAACTGCACTTAAAAAAGTCTTTTCTCTCCTCCACTTTTTCTCTTTTAATGAAATTCTTTAAAAGACATTAGAACTCATGGACTATTTTTCTTATCTTTCCTCACTCATCTTTCATTTTGTTATGATTTTATTTCATTTCTTCTGTTAGGTTTTCTCCATTCTATCTTCCAAATCTTCAACTGAGTTTTTTAGTTTCAGTTCTCATATATTTTATTATCCAGAATTCTTTCTTGTTCCCTCTTTGTGCCTTCTGACATTTTTTCTTGAATAAAATGTCGTGTCTTATTTCTCTGAGGGTATTAAGTATAGTTTCATTGTTTTATTCTAATATCTTTATTATCATTTTCCCACTGAGTTTCTTTATTTTTTTCAATTTTGTTTCTTCCCTTTTTTTAATCATTGACTTTATAACTTTATTACTGGCGAATGTTGGCTGTTAATTCATAATTAAGAATGAGACATTTAAAAACCTAATGGAACCTCTTCGTGCTGGGCAGGACTTGTAAATGATGGCCTTCCTTGAAGATGAATCGGCTGGGGAGCTGGTGGCCTCCCAGGTCCCTTTTCTGGGATGTTTTCTCTGAGGCTGTTTCGTTTCTCCAGAGAAGAGTCACCCACTGTCCTATCTGCAAGGCACTACCAGGAGCCAGTAGGGGGAGGAGTATGAACATCAAACCTTTCACCTGTAGAATTTCTCTCAGTTCTGATTTCTTCAAATCATCTCCAGTCACCCTTTGCCGAGCCTGGTGAGTTTGGGTCCAATGTGGTTCATTTTTACCAGAGAATAAACCTCTTGTGTCCTTGTGGGAAAGGGTGCCTGTGGAGCAGAGCAGAGGAGCAGCAGAGTCCAGGGTCCAGCTGTTACATCCACTCCAGATGCTCCTCTTGCTTGAATCTCCAGCCTTCCTCCTCCCTGGGGACCTCCTCCTCACCAGGAATCTCCTCCTTTGAGGCAGGGCGGACCTGTGCTCAGCAGCGGCCTCTCCACGGGCACTGCTGGTTCTGTGTCTGCTCTGCGAGCTCCGATTCAGCTCCCTCTGCTCTCTGTGATACACAAATGTTTTCACCACTCATCACTCATTCTCCTGAGGAAGAATAGACTAAAAGCATCCTTCATTAACTCTGACTTGGTGGACTTACGCCTTTCTGTTTTTTCCTTCATTCTGGTGTGGAAGAAACCAAAGTGCACCTTCACCTGATAGCGGCTAATGATGATTATTGTCCGAAAGCTTTGTCTTCCATTTCAAACTTTTTCTTTTATTTCTGGGTAAAGAGAAGGAATCTATGAATCTTGTCTTCAATTCAAGTGAAAATATTAGAATTTAATGTGATTCACATGGATATTTTTGTTGCATGGTCTTCTTTATTATTCTCAGGGGTTAGATAATTACTTTTCCTTTTTTGTTTCATAGCACACCTTTGCATTGAGCCATTCTTCAAGATAGTGGGGGGGCAGGGGGGAACATCCAGAGAGGAAGCCGTGCTTAGCCAAAGGCCAGTACTCAATATTTTGACTGAACACATAGGAGAGACTGTAGGGCTGTCACAAAGGAGAACCAAAAGCTGGCGGGAACAGTAAATGAAACTTTCGTACTTATGTCTGATTATGAATAGCACTGCCATTTCCTTGGCTAAGGACTTCCCTGGACCCTAAGCTGTTAGATATTTGTGGAAATCTATTCACCAGGATGCGTGTGGCTTTACTGACACAATTCCATATTAACCCGCTTTAATGACAGCTCAACGTCCCTAAAAGACACTGAAAATTTTCCAAGAAATTATTCATCTCCAGCTTGAAGCCAGCTGGAGAATGCCCTAAAACAAAACCAACCAAAGAATGACAACAACAAAAATCTTGTCTCTTAACTACTCAACATTTATTCATGTTCTCATCGTTCACAAAACACATGAACATCTTGTGAAAAAAGATATTCATATAATGAACAAGACATATAACTGGAGTTTAGACAGGGCAGGGATCATACCTTATCTTTGGCCATATTTTAGCTGAGTGAGGTACCCCACCCTTGAGCCTCAATTTCCTCTGCAAAACAGAATAGTAAGCTAAGAGACCAAAGCATTGAGAAGATAGAATGAAAACAGCCTAGAAGCACAAAGCCCAGCTATAATATCTTTGATGATGTGATGCCTAATTTTATGAATCAACTTGGCTGGGCCATAGGCTGCCCAAATATTTGTTCAAACATTATTCTGGGTGTGTCTGTGAGGGTGTTTTGGGATGAAATTAACATTTAAATGAGTAGACTGAATAAAGCAGACAGCCCTCCCCAGTGTGGTTGGGCTTCATCCAATCAGCAGAAGGCCTGACTAGAACAAAAGGCTGACCCTCCCCAAAGTAAGAAAGAATTCTCATGCCATTTGCAACAACATGGAGGGACCTTGAGGGTATTATGCTAAGAGAAATAAGCCAGACAAAGACAAACCCCATATGATTTCATTCATATGTGAGAGATAAAAAAAATACACAGATAAGGAGAACAGATTAGTGGTTACCAGAGGAGAAGGGGGTGGGGGGAGATGAAAGGGGTAAACGGGCACATATGTATGGTGATAGGTAAAAACTAGACTATTGGGGGTGAACACAATGCAGTCTTTACAGAAACATATATAATAATGTACATCTGAAATTTACACAATGCTATAAGCCAATACGACCTCAATAAAATAATTTAAGGGAAAAAAAGAATTCTCCTGCCTCTCGGTCTTCACACTGGAACGTTAGTTCTTCCTGGTTCCAAAGCAGCTTCCAGCCTTCAGACTTGAATTGGGACATCAGCTACCAGCTCTGCATATTTCAGACTTGCCAGCCTCCATAATCCTGTGAGCCAATTCCTTATGATAAATTTCTTTCTCTCTATTTATATACATCCTATTGGTTCTGTTTCTCTGGAGAACCCTGACCAATACACATGGTTATTAGTATTAACCACTCCCCTCCCTTGTGTCTTGACCACTGTCACTGAGTGCTCCACCACATGGGCAGTGTGAGTAAGTGACCACAA
Source organism: Equus przewalskii (assembly GCF_037783145.1). NCBI lineage: Eukaryota > Metazoa > Chordata > Mammalia > Perissodactyla > Equidae > Equus > Equus przewalskii. The sequence continues at coordinate 31,305,684 of NC_091838.1, forward strand.
CCGAGGGCGTTGACCACAGCTACACATTGGAATCCCCAGGGCAGCTTCACAAAGTACGCATATCGTGGTCTCTCAGAATCTCCAGGGGTGGGCCTGAGCATTGGAGGTGGATAGCCCTTGTTATAGAACACCACCTGAAAAATTTCACAGGATAACATGACCTAGGAAGTCTTGGATATCATTAACTCAGCAAACATTGCAGGCCCTACTCTTTCCATGGTACCTGACACATAGTAAGTATTCTTTCATTTAACAAAAATGCGTTGATCGCCTTGTGTGTGGCAGTCCCTGTCATAGCTTCTGGGAAACATCTGCCTAAAGACAGAGGCCCTTCTCTCATGGGGCTCATGCTGTGGTGGGAGATGGAGGGAGCAAGCATGTCAGATGGCCAACAGTGAGTGGAATGGAGGGGGCTGATTAGGGAGGGTGTTAGGGAAGGGGTTGCTGGTAAGGTAGCATTTCATCAGAGTCTAAAAGGAATAAGAGAACTAGTCAGCGGAAGATGAGAAGAAAAGCAGAGGAACTCGCAAGTACCAAGGCCTTGATGTGGGAACATGGTTGGGCGGTTCAAGGAACAAGGAGGAGGCCAAGAGGCATGGGACATGAGACTGGTGGAGAGCCATCGACAGCCAAGGGCCAACTCAGGGGGAATGCGCAGGTCATGGTAAGAGCTTAGGATTTTACTCCAAGTGAGAACAGGAAGCGTCTGGAGGGTTTGAGCAGAAGCGGGATATTGTCTTATTTGGGTCACTCAGTCCCTTGATGAATATTAACCTAAAGGAAGAGAAGGCAAAAATAGTTATTATAATCATTATTATATTGTCATCATTATTATAAATATTGCCATTAACATTATAGTCATTACTGCTAAAATAAAGAACTACATTTGGCATACAGAAGAGTAACTGGACCACAAAAAAATAAAAAATAAAAAATAAATTGTAACTATGTAGAGTGATGGATGTGTTAACTGACCTAATAACCTTATTGTGTTAATCATTTCACAATATATGCATACATCAAATCATTAAGTGGTACACCTTAAACTTATACAATGTTATATGTCAATTACATCTCAATAAAGCTAGAAAATAAAAGAAAAGAAAATAAAGGTTTGAAAAATTACATAAATAAATAAACGATTTAAGAAGAGTACCTGGAATGGGAAGGTCTGAGCCAGCGCTTCTCCACTTGAGTAGAGAGCAGAATCTCCTGGAGGCCCTGTTAAAACACAGATCCTGGGCCCCAGTCCCAGAGCTCTGACCCAGTCCACGTGGAGCGGGGGCAGGAATGTGGATTCTAACCAGCTCCCAGGGGCTGCTGCTGCTGGCCCCTCCACAAAGGGGAGCCTCATAGCAATAACACTCATCTACAGGTTGCCTCACTGCTTTTGCTGTACCTCACCTCCTGCTAGAGTTCATACACTTGTATTGATGGCAATTTTGGTTGCATTCTCTGTCAATGACTATATTTAATCTCTGCTTACATGTTGTAACTCATTCATTCAATAAATATTTGAGAGTTTACTACATACTAGGCTCTGTGATAGGTGCTAGGAATGAAATTATAATTTCTTAAGATCAATCATAGAATCACAGAACGTCCTAGAAAAAAACACAAGAAAGCCTGTTTAGCTGAAGGTAATCATAAGGTGGTTGAAATATGAGTACTATTAAGTAAATACTTGATTGTAAGCAAACAATGATTGCTGATGGATAAAGATTACCTTATATTTTATAGTGCTTAGCACTTCAGAAAAAATCCACAATCTCATTTGATTCCTACAGTGTAGGAGAGATTAAGTTTATTTGTCAGATGAGGAAAAGGTGTAGAGAAGTAAACCAATTTCCTAAAGACACAAAGAAAAGCTGGAGGAGTCTGAACTGGGACCCAGGTGCCCTGGTCGACAATCAAGTATTATTTTCCCCTGTACATCGCTGCTCCTCTAGAACGACAGGAATGAGGACCAAGATTACATTTTAACGTAGAAAATGAAAGGCCAACTGAAATTGCAGATCAATACTATCAGTTACAGTTCCATTTTTTCCCTACAATTCCATTATATTCTCCCTCAAAAATCTCCCTTAAAATATCTCTTAAATATATATCCCTTACTATGTATACCCATTAAGACAAAGTAACGGGAACATTGGAGATTATTGCCAACCAAATAAAGTGAGGAGCCATTGTGTCTGTATAGGACATTGTCAACATTCAGATACATAGATTTCACACTTTAGGAAACAGTTGACTCTCTCTTTGAAATACACACTACGAACACTAAAATATTCTCATGGTGAGATTTTTTTTGTAGGCAAGGTTGGTTTGTAGGAAATATTTGTTAAAAGAATAAATGGGAGGTAAATAAACACCTTATATAGAATGCTTTGTTATCTGAAAAACAGTTTCAGTTCCTTTTTTTAAAAAAGTTGCTAGCAGGGGCTGACCCTGTGGCCTAGTGGTTAAGTTTGGTGTGCTCCACTTCTACAGCCTGGGGTCAGTTCCTGGGTGCAGAGCTACACCACGTGTCAGCAGCCATGTTGTGGTGGCGACCTCACATACAAAATAGAGGAAGATTGGCACAGATGTTAGCTCAGGGCAAATCTTCCTCAGGAAAAAAAATTAATTAAAAATTTTAAAGAATTGCTGTCACAGAAAGACTATAAAAAACTATATTTAGTAGTTTTATCATTGTGGTTTCACAGATGAGAAAGTCAAGGCTCAGGAGGGCTGGAAGACCATTCCCAGTCATGTGGGATCCATCTACTGTTAGACATTCATTGTTGTATGGTGGGTTGAGTGTAACTACTTGACCTTGACTAAAATCATGCTGAGATTAAAATATTTTCCCTTTAATGCAACCTTTCTTAAATGTGTTAGCTGGGATTCTCTCATTATAAGTAACAAGAATCCACTCTGCATAACAAGTAAAAAGGGATTTATTGCAAGGCCCTCAGGTGGTTCCTAGAGTGGAAGGGAAACTGCAGAACTAGGCTTTGGGCTGAGTGGAACCAAGGGCCGCTCTGGAGACCTGGGGAGCAGGGATGAGTGGACACCTGGATATCTGGGGACAGAGGCTGGGATGGATAGAGAGGGACTCCTTGACCTAGTAGGTCACCAATGATTGCGCAGAACTTCAAGGGGAAATCCCTAGATTTACAGTCCTAGTAAGACTGAGACAGCGTGGAGGAGTTAAATCCCCAATGCGAAATGTGGGTGCTGTAACCTAAGGGGGAACAGACACTGGGCAGGCAAAGTGACATCTGTCTACGCTTCCTGGTTCACAACTCTGGCTTGTTCTTGCTGATGCTGAATGCAAAGTCGTCCAAGCTAATCTGTGCAATTTCCCAATGCATCTCATTCCTAACAAGTGGGAAAATATGGTTTAATAAATGTAGAGTTGGGTAAAATCCCAAAGAAGTTGGAATTTCCAAGCCAACAGGAATAATTCTTTTATAATTGTCGCAGTTTTCTCCAAGAGAATACAGCTATCAGAGCTGAATAGAACATTAGGAGCTCTGTAATTAATGGTCTGAATTAGGTTTGATTTTGCATTTAACCAAATTTCGAACGATTGAGGACCTCTGAGTTATAAATTCTGAGTTTAAAGGATAGAAGCCAGTCGTTTCATAGTGGAAATTATTTTGTACAAGTAAATCAAGGAAGTAGAATTTGGGTTTCTGGTTTGTCTCCCTAATCAGAAGTAAAATTGAAAATATGTTATTACAAAATGACAAGATGAGATTTTTCTCACCGTTTACTTGTACCTCATGTCCTGCTAGGGTTTATATACTTGATATTAATAGAGTATATCATAAATATTTTAGTTGTATTCTCTGTCAATTCCTATACTTAATCTCTGCTTACATGTTCCGTCATGCATTCAATAAATACTTGAGAGTTTACTAGATGCAAGGCTCTACGCTCGGTGCTGGGATACAAAGGCATAGAGACAAGTAGAACCTTGAAGAGGTCATAATCTGGCCAGTATGAGTGGAGAAGAACAATGCGTCTATGGATTGCCTCTTAGATAACAACGGTGCCCCAAGGTAAACGTGATTATTCCCATTGCAGAGAAGAGTTGTACCCAGAGATGACAGAGCTGAACGTGGCTATGCTAGAATTCAAACCTTGTGCTCCAAATCATGTGCTATTTTAATAAGACAATGCTTCCTCAGAGGAGCTAGAAATGTACATGGTGCACCGGATCTGATAAACACTCTAAGAGGTTGTACACTCAGCTATGGGACCACAGAAGAGTGCACGATTCATTCTACCTGGAGACATAGTGATATTTTGACTTGTTCCTTGCAGGATATGTAACATTGTGCCAAGTAAAGAAGGGAAGAAAAGATATTTCATAAAGAAAAAAAATACATCAAAAAGAACAGAGACTTAAAATGCACAGATTTTTCATGAAATGATAAATACCCACATGGTAGGCTTTATGCTGAAAGCTGAGCCTGAAGATGATGCTGAAAAGCCCAGCCAGAGCCAGTCACGAAGGTCACAAAAACCAACAAAATTAGTTTTGTGTTCCTTGCTTGCTAGCTTGTTTTTTAAGCAGAAATGTGATCAGAGCTGTGCTTTATAAAAATGCTATCCCCGGCCCTGTGGAGAACAGACAGAAAGAAAAGAAGCTGGAGTGAAGAGGAGCAGAGTAAGGAGAGACTGAATGTCGGAGGCACTGAGGGGGAAAGCAGGAAACCCATCAGAGCCACGGCAGAGGCAGAGCACCTCAGGGCTCCGCCCGGGGCCTGAGGAAGGTGGGTGGGTGGTAAAGCCACGCATTCCTGGACTACCAGGAATACTGCATAAGGGAAAAGCAAGTTCTCATTCAAGTTATGCTTGCTCAATATACTCAGTATCCTCAAAATACTGATGACTGGCTGAATGTGGCCAATTTGACAGGAACCATAAACTGATGTTTCCATTTTCCCAATGTGGAAGATATAGAAATATAGGCCTGGGAGGTCTATATATATAGTTAGATATTAGTTATAATTAATTATCTTAATTCAGAATACAAAGTGAGTACATTCTTAATATTGACAGTGAAAAATATCAATCAAGTACAAACTTCCATGTATTAATGATACAATTATCACAACAGATGCAAAAATAGTGCACCGAATTTTATAATTTTCTTTCTTTTAATTCTAATTTTTAGATGTAACCTTATAGTTTTTAGGAAAAAAAATATATATATATATATTACAGAGTGGTATGTATATATATATTTTTTCCGAATCATATTTAATTCAATGAAAATATAAGGCAACCTACTATCTTACCCAAAATCTTAGAATAGACTTAACAGAGAAAAGGAATGCTAAAGGAAGATGGCGTTGCTCAGAGCTGAGCCCTTCCAGGGCCACTGGAGAACAGAGAAAGCAGAAGCCAAGAAACAAAGGAGAGGATGACAACATGAAAAAGATGCATTTTAGGAATACATATTTAGGTATCTGCCCTTTCAGAAATATTTTCACCAAATATATTTTTCACCAAATATGTTTTTCACATGTAAACTATCTTTCCTAAGATTGGTCATATGCTAGATATCCCAAATCCTGAGTCCTGAGTAGAATATTACAATGTATGGTCAGTAACAGAAACTCAAAATCACATTGATGTGGTGAAAACATGATAGAAATATTTAACTATCATTAACAGTGCTTAAATTAGATTGACACATTCCATTCATTTGCCATCAGACAGAATCTTTCTCTTCCCACTTCCTGTCAACAAAATCACAACTCTAAATCCATTACTCTCTAGGAAAATATCTGAGGGTATTTTTCCTTACGGAAGTATGTTGACATCTGTTAAATATGGTGGTAAGTTCCTAATATGTTTTTTTACTGTTTTTTGAATATTTTAAATATGCAATAATTACTTTTTAAATGACGAATATTAAAAAGGAACATTTGGTGCAGAATGATATAAAAATTTTGGAGAAAGAAGTTGTCAGAAGATCTTCACTTTGGTCCTTTTAGTGTCCTGCCCCTAGACTGGCACAACAGGCAGAGACGTTCTGTGACAGTGCAGCCTGGCACAAACCCGGTTTCTCTAAACGCTCCTGCAATTCCAGAAAGGAGGACAAGCCTTATTAAGACTTGACGCGTCTGACTTGTGAGATACTCTTCTATTTGTTTGCTTGAACGGACAGCACAGGGTATCCTGGGCGAGGGGCTTTACCTTTTACTGAACTAAAGTGATGACGAGGCAAAACACAATCTTTTGTCTTACTTCTACAGTGTAAAGTCGAATGCCTTATTAGAGTCCTTTCCTCTTTTTCTTTTTTTTACTGTTCAAGCGAATATGATCAAGTGCATTGAAGATGTCAGAGGGACTCAAGAAAACCTATTAAAGGGGAATACGTTTTATTTTCAAAACTTTGGTTGAATTTTTTCTAGAAATAAACATTAAATAAACCATATACAAAAATCTGGGTTGTTATTTTTCAGTCTGTATTCTGTAATATTCATTAAGATGTAATGCAAGATGCCTTGACAATCTGATCAGCAGAAAGAAGCAGTATTTGAAGCCATTTAATGAAAGATCAGTGCATAGCTTTAAGTTCTTCTTAAAGATATAAAAGTACTCTACTGTAAAATAAATTATCCACCAAGCATCCCACGTGGTCTTTTTTAAATAAAAGACAGATCATGGTACTCCTCTGTTCAAACCCTGGAATGGCTTCCTAGCCCCTCAGAGTAATTGCCAAAGTCCTTAGAAACACACCCCTGACATCCGGAAGCTGGTCCCACACTCACAGATAAGCCTGAGTGTTCTCCTGTTGAACACAAACCATTTCACAGAACACCAACATCAGACAGGGCCATTGTGTGACCAGGATCCATCAAGACGACAGCAAGACCACTCTGTCATCATGTCCAAGCACAATCAAACAGCAACATGTTCAAACCACAAAATGACCAAACATCCCCCTCTCCTGGCTAGGATAGCTAACTGCGGCTTCTTTATAAATCACAGCTTTAGGCTCTCCTCTCATCCTATAAATAAGACAAGATTTATGAAGATATCCAATCATAGAGATGCCCCGGCTTCCTGACAGTATCAATCCTTAGCAAAACCCCCACTTATCTGAACTCTTCCCCAAAATCACCTAACACAAGCCTAAATCCTACAGTGGTTTCTTTCCAACACCCTCTTACTGGGGCATGCACGTGGGTGTGTCTTCTTCCAGGCTGCAGGGAGCAATGAATCCAACTTCTTCAACCACAGGTGTGCTCCTGGTGGGCTTTGGTATTTTGCCAACAGGATGTGGCTTTTTGCCTTATGCTATTAAATACAAAAATTCAAAAAATAGCTTCTAATAATTTTGTAACGTAATTTAATGAAATTTTGTAAAGTATTAAATTGAATATTTTTGGAAATAAGACCACAGACATCACATTGAAAACCTACAGTGTCATCCACTGAGACCTGCTTTGCAAGATGAAAGAGATTCCCCCACCTCAGGAAGTTGGGTGGTCACAACCCTGGTTCTTTAATGCACCAAACGATGGGTGATCTTACAACTAAGACCAGCTCCCAGAAATGCAGGGCACAGGGCCTGGAGCCTCAGGAGGGAGGAGAGGGCACCCTTGTGATCACAGCCTGGCAAACTTCAAAAAGCCTATTTAGAAAGAAGCACAATATCTAGACAAATAATATCTAGACAAATATTATATTTGTCTAGAAAACATAACATTGAAGATTATCATTTATTTTGCTGGGATTTTAACTTTCTTTTTCTAACAGTCAACGTGTAGCACTGAGTGATCATGAAGGAGCTTACATCTTTATTAACATATCTACAAAGATGTAGAGATTGGTCTTCGTGTTCTGGACAGCTATTTTGTAAATATTTGGCTCTCTGTGATGCCTCTACACTATTATTAGCGTCTCTTTCAAGACATTAGGCTGAGGCTATGAGGATATTAGGCCATGTTTATAAATGTAATATTATTTTCATATTTTTCAAATTTTTCTTATTGATAATCTCAATTTTTGTTTGATTTGTTGTCAGATCTAATTAGGTTTTTGTTGTTTTCCTGTTTCATTGTTTTTTCTTTTGTTCTGTAACGTAGCTGATGGAGGGCTTGTTTGGGTAGTTGTCTCTACCTATTCCATGTCTACGTAGCTCTTTCCTTCTGTCAGCTTATTAACAGGACAAAAAAACTTTTCTATAGAAATGGAAGGTTTACCTTAGTAATTTCAAGGATTTGTACCCTTAAAATTCTGCTTGCTGTAAGAAACTACATTTTAAGCACATTGGTTGTAGAAAATTGTTTTTGTTTAAAGTTGTAAACGACCTTTTTCACAGGACATTGATTTTAGCAGCTAGCTTCTCCTAATGAACTACAAAGGCCCCAAAGATTTTAAGTAGGCCATTAATTATATATGGAAGAGAGTGTTTTCTTATGAGTCAGAAACATCTAAAAGTTTTCATTTCTCCTTGAAAAAGTTACTATTCAATAAGATATGTAAGTACTTTAAGAAATTAATACACAATGAAAAAAATCTAAGTCTTTCACAAACTAATAGAGAACAAAAGGTAAAGAAGTATATAATCTCAGTAATCTAAATTTAAATTCATTCAACCTACTTTTCCTTCCCAAAAAGTGTGTTAAAATGCACTGCAGGAGGCTCTGGCTTCATCAGTTGTTTAGGAAATGAACACGGGAGAGCTGAGTCCTGACCAGGCCCTGTCACCCAGTGTTGTTGCATCTCAGTGCTGCTGGGGACAGAGTTTGAACAGGAGGTGGCTGAGCCCACAGAAGGGACCAGCAGGTGATGCCGCCTGGGGGGAGGAAATCTAGTTACTGCGAGGAGATTGGGTCAGGCCTGGAGCTGCCCCCTTCCAGGGTTGATGCTTGTTAGAAGAGCAGAGGACAGAATGTCACTACAACAGTAGAACTGAGTCAATTACAGCTAACACATCTTGAATCATTCCAGGGAACAGTTTGCAGGAATTAGAAGTGAAGTTGCTAAATGAGAACCTTCTGTTGTTAGTGCCCTCAAGTGGATTTTGACTCCTAGTGACCCTGTGTACAGCAGAGAGGAACCCTCCCTGGTCTTTTTCTCCATCCTCTCACCTTCCAGTGCTGTATCAGACAATACTCCTCTGCTATGCACAGGGTTTCCATGGTTAATTTTTTCAGAAGCGGTGGCTAGTTCCTTCTTCCTAGTCTGTCTTCGTCTAGAAGCTTCGCTGAAACCTGTCCACCATGGGTGACTCTGCTGGTATCTGAAATACCACTGATATAGCTTTCAGCGTCACGTAACCACCACCACAGGGTGACGACTGACAGATGGGTGGTGTGGTTCCCGGAATGGGAAATAAACACAGGCTGCAGTGGTGACAGCACTGAATCTTAACCACTAGACCACTAAGGCAGGCTAAATGAGAGCCAAGTACTTATAAATTTATTTATGAAGGAGACTCAAATGAAACACAGTCCATTCTTAGACCCAGGCAGGAGGGACCCAGGGCCTGCTCTCCTTGGGTGTCCCCTCCCCAGGCTCCAGGAATGAAGGACTCAGAACTCCTTTCCCAAGGTGCCTGTACCTGTTTACAGGGCCTTGCACTTCTCTTCCATGGGTCTATTTTCCAGAGGGTGGACCCGGATGCCATCTGTGTCCTCAGACCTGAGGGGTGGCCAAGCAGTGGATTTTGCCAGGGTCATGGACTCCAGGGGACAAGGGGAAATGCCCTCCCCCACCCCCATCACATTCCAGTGAGGCACTAGGAGGAGTGGCAGACCTGCAACTTCACACCTGACCCTACCCATCACTATAGGAAAAGATTTGGGGATAGGAGACACATCACTTAGTTTTTAGCTTGATTTATAACTTCTAATTCTTTATATATTTGTACTAATGCCCCTAGCCCCACAAAAGTAATGGGAATCATGATAGAATTTGTTTAGTATACTGGGTGTAATAATGAAAGCATGAAAGGAACACAGATAAGTGAAATGCAAACAGTGAAAATGTGTCAGTAGGTCAGACCGATCCAGGATGGAGGACGTTTGAGCCTACTGGCCCTAAATCTAGAGAGAAATCCAGGAATAGATCTGAGCAATTCAGCATCTACCCCAGTGTATTAGTTTGCTAGGGCTGTGGTAACAAAGTACCACATACTGAGTGGCTCACACAACAGAAATTTATTGCCACATGGTTCTAGAGGCTACAAGTCTGAGACCACCGCAGGTTTGGTTTCTCCTGAGGCATCTCACCTTGGCCTTGTAGAAGATAGCCTTCCCTCTGTGTCCTCACAGGGTCCTCCCTTGGTGTGTTCTGTGTCCTAACCTCATTTTTTTATAGGGACATCAGTCATATTGGTTTCCAGCCCACCCATATGACCTCATTTTATCTAAATTACCTCTTTTAAAGACCCTGCCTTTAAATAGGTCACATTCTGAGGTACCGGGCTTAGGACTTCAACATACGCATTTGATGGAACACAATTCAGCCCATACACTTAGCTTAGGGAAATTTTACCCTGGGCTGTGTGAAACCTTCCGTTTTGATCCCGCATTCACCATGGGACTCTGTGAGCTGGACTTTTGTCTTCTGGTGTAAGTTCCTGGGGAGGAAAGAGCACCACGTGCAAATGACAGTTATCCTGCTAGGAAACCTCCCATCATAAAATAAAAGACTGCTATTTGGGTACCTTTCAAATAGCCTCTGAATTTTAATAGCATTCCTAGACCTGAAAGTCCCTGAATAAACTGAGAAAATCCATTTCCTGAAACTGAAGCTGAAAAGGGTACCCTAATCCCACGCCACGTAGTTGTGCCCCAAGCCGCTGAAGCGGGCGCCATCACTCGAATCCTTCTGCGAACCTCCGCCCCGCACCTGCAGGGGTTCAGGGCTGCCGCATGTCTGCCCTGTTGGTTGTCTGCAGGGGGTCCCCTGATCTTTTCCCTTCCCTACGCTCTCTGTAACCCCGTCAGTGATCCTGGGGCTTCAACTGCCCTCCGTCGCGGAATAAATTGCAGTGGAGAGGAGAGACGGAGAAAGAAGACAAAGGGAGGAAGAGACATCTCTGCCACAGCGGGCTTAGGGAGCACCTGGGCCCACGGATCAAGTTCAGGGGCCACCTGCATCCCTGAGGTTGAAGGACAAAGCTGCCTCTGGAGAGAAGAGTGAAGGGACACCGACATTGGAGTCTTCAGACCTGGGTGTAAAACCCACTCTGTCACTTACTACCTGTCCAGCCTCCGACTTGTCAGTGCGCATCTCTAACACAGGTTTACCATCTACAGCTGCGCTGTCCAGTACAGAGGCCACTAGCCACGGGTGGTTATTGAGCACTTGAAACGTGGCTGGTCCAAAGAGAAAGAAACTACAACTCTAGATACACAGCAGATTTCAAACACAGTACAAAACGGAATGTGAAATATCTCACTAACAATTTTGTGATGATTACTTTTGAAACTATAAGGTTTTGGAGATATTAGTTAAAAGTATATTATTAAAATTAATCTCACCTGTTTCTATTATTTTTCTTAATGTCACTACTAGCAAACTTAAAATTACCTCTCTGACTTGTGTCACATTTCTGTTGGACTTTGCGGATCTATAACCCAAGTTTGATGGCCATCTGTCCCGGTGCCCCCAGAACAGTCTTAAATTACATCTAGTGTCCTTATGGAATCATCCAGTTTGGCACTTTTCCCAGATCTTTTTTTAAATTTTAAACAAAGTGGTATTAATAGTCGCATTAAAATACGGGGGGGTATATGCCAGCTTCTGCCATGCTTTCACTTAGGGGAATGGGAGACACACGTGCAGTGGACAGAGGCTGACCTGGGCAATTCTGCCATAGCCTGTCTTTTTCTGGCCCTTTCCAGAGGCTGTTTTACTTACACCTCCCTTTCAAGGACACACGCAGGCATGCATGGGTTAAATGAAATGAACTCAGAAACATGCATGTTTACAAATGTGCATTTTGACAGCTGCAGCTTCTCTTTAGATTGGAGCAACATTGCAGCTGGTGTAGACACATGGTGAATTACGTCTGCACCACCACCAAATCCAAGTGCTTCTCTGCTCCACAGTTTCCTTTTTCTTTTTTTTTTTTTTGCTGAGGAAGATTCACCCTGAACTAACATCTGTTGCTAATCTTCCTCTTTTGGTATGTGAATCTTTGCCACAGCGTGGCCACTGACAGATGAGTGGTGTAGGTCCTTGCCCAGGAACCAAACCTGAGCTACATTAGCAGAGGACGCCAAACTTGACCACTAGGCTACCAGGGCTGGCCCCAAGGTTTTCTTAACTTAGTAAGATCACCATTTTTACCATGCTTCTGCACTCCACCCAAAACATTTTGTATCATCATTTCAAATATCTTCCACTTGGGAGAATTTACTCTGTGATTAAGTGCTTCAACACCTGTAGAGAATTTTCTCAGTTAAAAGAATTATGGTCCATAGAGAGAAGTCAGTGGAAAGTACCAATAATTTCAACTTTATTCACTCTAAATGCAACTTTGAAAAAGAATACAGGCAATTTTATTTTGAGAAACTAAAAATAATAACAAAATTGAAAAATATATTTTCAGAAAAATTCCAGTACCATGGTATTTTAAAAAAGCAGTCTAAAAATTGGTTAAAGTATTTGAATATATACCAAGAATAATGATCCTGCTTATGTTATTTGAATGATCAGATGATCAATATAAAGTAGCTTAAATGTTTTTCTTTAATATACACAGATATATGCTATTTTTATTTTTTAGAAAGAATTTATTTTGAAAATCATTTTTGAATGGAATTATTTTGTGGGCCTACCGCTATAGCAAAACCAATGTGTTGGTCAGTAAATTGATATTTCAGTGTTTTAAATTTAGAGTCTCCTTTCCATACTCAAAAGTGTCGCAGGCTAGATGGTCTACCATTTGGTCTCCTAGGCCAAGAGGCAGTCATTACCGCCTGCCTGTGGGGTGTGGAGATGTGATGCTAGAGGCATGTCCCACGTCTGCTGGCTGCGTGTGGGGCATTTGGCACATCCGTCCTTCGGGCTGCAGCAGTCCTTCCTGCGGCTGCCCAGCCTGCCCAGCTCCCGTGATGTTCCTCTTGCCCTCATGTCCATTTGCACCATTGTCAAATGCCTTAACAATCAGTCTCAGTGTAATGACACCTTATTACTGTGTTAAAGTAGCCTATAACTAAGAACTAAACCACTAGCATATAAAATTTCTCACCCAATTTGCCTTTTCTGAACAGCTCTCCTTTTAGGGAGTTTATAATATCATATGGGACCAGAAAAAGTGTCCTTTTCTTTGACTAAATGATCTCACTTTAGAATTTTTATTTCGTACCTTTCAAGTTAAGAGAACACTAATTAAATCAAGGCCCTTGCAGTATGATGTTTAATCATTACCTAACTCACCAATATATGTTTATGTGTTAAACAAAATACAAAGTCTAATTTATTATGTTATAATTATGTTAGTTATACTAATTTACCATATTAATTATTAAGACATCATTAAATACCTAAAATGGCTTAAAAGTGAGCATGTAAATGAAAAAGATGACAATGTATCCAGGAAGGTTGAAATCAAATTTCTTTTATCATTTTGGGTTAGATTTACATTTCCTAATGTGGTCTTTCCAGATTATTTATTTAGACTCTATTATTTAAATATAAAATAAAGGCTAATAAGTCATTAAAAATCTATCCTGCCTAAGCACTGTTTACAATAGCCATGACGTGGAAGCAACCTAAGTGCCCATCAAAAGACGAATGGATAAAGAAGATGTGGTACATATATACAATGGAATACTACTCAGCTGTAAAACAGAACAAAATCATTCCATTTGCAATAACATGGATGGACCTTGAGAGAATTATGTTAAGTGAAATAAGCCAGCAAGAGAAAGATAATCTGTGTATGACTCCACTCATATGAGGAATTTAAAACTATGAACCAAGAACAGTTTAGTGGATACCAGGGGAAAGGTGGGGTGGGGGGTGGGGGGTGGGCACAAAGGGTGAAGTGGTGCACCTACAACATGACTGACAAACATTAATGTACAATTGAAATTTCACAAGATTGTAACCTATCAATAACTCAATAAAAAAAATCATTAAAAAAAAAAAAAAAGAACGGAGCAAAACAAAACAAAACAAAATCTATCCTGCCTAAAACTCTAAAGGTCACGGGGATCGGGTGAATTCAGAGAAAGCCTGACCAAGCTCTCTCCATCTTGTTCTACGTTCCCTTCCAAGCCTGCACTGTGAAGCCCCAGCACTCCTGCACAGCAGCTTCCCATGGGGGAGCCCGGCACCGAGGTCCCCATCAGCATCATCCTGGCCAAGCCATCACAGAGCTCCCCGTCAGCTCCACACTGGACCAGCAGCAACATCTGTAATCTCTGAACTTTGTAGAGCTGTATCCCTCCATGAACCACGATCTTCAAAAGCTTGTTACAGATGAAGGTCACTGCTGAGTTTAAAGCTTCTATTTTCAAAATCCCAACTTCTTGTTCCACTGGCCCTAGGGAAAGTCACTGCTTCCTGAAGTCACTACCTCTGTGATATCTGGGTGTCCCTTTTTGAGTTTTCAGTCTTTCAATACCTAGTTAATTTCTTATATGACATGCCCTGCTAAAATAACTTGTGTCATTCTGTCTTCTGAATAGACTGTGAAAAAAATACAGAAGTTTGTGCTATGAGTGCTCCCAGTAAGTTTACCTCAGAAATGGATCATTTTGCTTGTGCCCTTAGGCCTGGGTGCAGTTCTGAGCTTCTTGCCAAGAGGAGCTAGTCATTCCAGGCATGTAGGAGCATCAAAATTAATCATCAGTAATCACCTGTGCTTGAGAGTAATTAAATGACTACAGAATCAAGAGGCTGCTGCCATTGGCCATTATGCAGCAATGGGATTCTGCAGAGACGTGGTATGGAATAGCTTCTGCTAAGTTCCCTGTGGTGCTTGCAGAAAGAAAATGACCAGCTTAGGTGTTTAAACTCAGCTCCAGTCACAGTCACAGAACCAGAAAGCTTCTGTAGGAGCCATAAGGACTTTCATATTTCTTGTAGCTACATGGATATATGCTGAAAATTGTACACAAATCTTAAGCATGAAGATTGCAGAATTACAGCCTGAGTTGAAATCACAGCCTCGTCAAGACTCTTGAATGAAGCTTATAGCATTGGTTGAGCAGGAATGGGATCCTAGGCTTTTTAAAGGGACATTGAAATGGCCTCAGAAAAAAATGAAAATCTTTAAATCTCAAGTTTCTCTAATCTTTCCTTTTCCCCTGATCTTTACCAATTCTACTAGTCAGTGTTCTCCAGAGAAACCTATCAACAGGATATAGAAAGATGGTAGATAAATAGATTGATAGGTAGAGATTTATCGTGAGGAATTGTCGCACATGATTATGGAGGCTGAGAAGTTCCACAATCACCCATGTGCAAGCTGGAGACCCAGGAAAGCCGGCAGTGTAGTTTGAAGGCCTGGGAATCGGAGAACCAATGGTGTAAATTCCAGTCTAAGGCCTGGGAACCAGGAGCACCTGGACAGGAGAAGATTGACATCATGGCCCAAGTAGTCAGGCAGAGTTAATTCAACCTTCCTCTACCTTCTGTCACAGGCCCTCAATGGATTGGATGAGGCCTCCTCACAAAGATGAGGGCAACCTGCCTTACCAAGTTCACCAATTCAAATGCTAATCTCTTCCAGTAACACTCTCACAGAAACACCCTGAAATAAGTTTGAACAGATATCTGGACATCCCATTGCCCAGTCAGATTGATACATAAAATTAACCATCATACCAGTGGAGGAAGCCTGTCCTAAAGGAGACAAGTCTTCCTTTATTTGAAGACATGTAATAAGCTCACATAGGGTAGTTTCCATCTGAGAGGAGGCCTCTTTCCTTTAGATCCAGCACAGCCACCTCCTGTTTTCATCAGACCCAAAGCTGATATCACACATCAGCATCTCCAGAGGGACAAGAACAAAGTCTGACTCAGGAAGATATAGTTTGTACACAAAATAGTTGCAACATTTTGCTAATTTATTTTAGCAGAAAGCTGAAGACTCTAAATGAGAATGGATTCTTATGATATTAGATCAAGGAGAATATATTAAAACACTGTATGGAGCCAAATTTATTGAAATACGTGCATCTACCAGAGATTCTGGTCTTAACGTGTTAGCTCATGCTGTTGTAATAGTTCTGACAGTTTATTTCATTGGTTGATTGAACCCTGGACTCAGTGGTGGCTTAGAGAAATAAATATATTAAAGTGAATGTATCACTCTGTTGCTTGTGTACCCACTTACCCACTACAATTCCTGAGAGGAGCCAGAGAACCCTCCCTCCGTTAACGCTTCTCAGTAGAAATACATTAGTGAAGGGAGCATGAGCATCCTTGCAAAGTTCTGTGGGACTGTCTGTACACCAAATATCTTGGAAGGAAATGCCACCATTGAGGTGGACTACCTGATTTCAAAGGGTGTAACAAGATTCCAGAGCATCAGAATTCAACCGGCAGTGCATAACTTCCAAAGACAAAGGGGGTACACCAACTATAATGAGAAAGAGATAAAGTGGTCATTGAAATGTTTTGACCCACAGGGATCTTTGGCAGTGGCTAATTGATCATAGGGTTCCTACAATGAAAGAGATGTATAGCCTACTAAAATGTTACTTAATCTCTACAATGGGCAACCCTCCAGGTCTGTGGCCAGAATCTTGACTTAAGACACCACAATGGAGAGTCATGGCTTTTTCTAGGTTCCATACCTAAGCCATTCACCCAGAGTGCCTTGACTGAAGTGTAGGCAGGTCCTGTTGAAGAAGGACTCTGCAACACTAATGCATGTGTATAAATGACTCCTTTTCTGTACTTCCCCAAAGGGATCTGTGGCCATTTAAAGAAGTTACTACACCTTGGGAAAAATGGAAATACCTAGACCTGTAGGGGTTTAGTAGGCATTGGCTCTAAATTGACCCTATTTCCCGAAGACGGAAAATACCATTGTGGTATTCCAGTAAAAGTAGGGGCTCATAGTGGTAAGATGATAAATGAAGTCTGGGCCCAAGTTTGAATCATAGTGGATCAATGGTTCATGAACTAAACTTATGGTTATTTTCCTACTTTTGCTGAATGGATGATTAGAATAGACATACTCAGCAATGGAAAGAATCCCCACATTGACGTTCTGATCCTTGAAGCAAGACCCATTATGATAGGAAAGATCAAGTGAAAGCCTCTAAAATTTTGTCTCCCTAACAGGATACAAATGAATGGCAATACTTGTGAGAAAAATTACAGAGATTTGTGCCGTCATCAAAGACTTGAAAGATGTAGGGTTGGTAATACCTATAACATCTCTATTTAATTTTCCTATTTGGCCTATGCAGAAGATGAATGGATGTTGGAGAATGACTGTGGATTATCATAAACATAATCATATGATGACTCTAAATGTAGCTGCTATTCCTCATGTGCTGTCTTTACTGGGCCAAATAGCACAGCCCCTGATATCCAGGTATTGATTTTCTAAATGCTCCTGTCTCTATATTAATTAATAAGGTCCAGCAGCAACTTGCTTTTACCTGGAAGGACCAACAATACATCTTCACAGTCTTACCTCAGGGGCTCATCAACTCTTTTGCTGTCTCCCACAATATGGCTCACAGGAATACTGATCATCTCGATATTCCACAAAATATCATGGTCCACTGCATTGATGATCTTTTGATAGTTTACCCAATGAACAGACATAAGAAGTACTTTGGATACCTCAGTAAGATACATGCAAAGCAGAATGTGGGAAATAAACTTCATGAAAATTTAGGACCCTACCATTGCAGTGATGTTTCTGGCACCCAGTGATCTAGAGCATGTCAATTTTATAAAAGGAGAATGACAAGTGACTGCAACTTTGAGATGGCTACCGCTGAAATAGAAGCACAATGCCTGGTGGGCCTTTGATTTTGGATTTTGGTGGGTCGTTTGGGACCACATTTGAGTGGGCTATTCTGACTCACTTATCAAGTGACCCAGTACCTGTAAGTTTTAAGTGGTGATCAGAGTAAGAGAAGGCTCTGCAGCAAGTTCAGACTACAGTGCAAGATGCTCTTCTACTTGGGCCTATGACCAAGCAGATACAATGATACTTATAGTGTCCACAGTTGTACGGAGCCTCTGGAAAACACCAAAAGGGAAATCACAGCTCAGATGGCTAATATTTAATAGTAAATTCAAGTCTCCTACAGATATCTATTTTCTTTTGGAGAAACAGCTTCTAGTTTGATCCTAGGCCCTGATAAAAGCTGAATGTTAACAATGCTTCATCAAGTGACCATGAGAACTAAGCTGCCTGACATAAATAAGAGATATCTGACCCACCAAACCATGAGGTTAGAGATATGTAGCCACAAGTTATTATCAAGGGGAAAAGGGTTTAAGGTCTTGCTTGAGCAAGTCGCAGAGCAAGAAGTTATAGGGCCAGATAGATAAGACAACTTTCATCTACTCCCGCATTGCCTCCTTCCTTTCAAACCTTACCTCTAGCCTCATGGAGAGTTCCTTAGATGTGACGAATCAGAGGGAAAAAACTTGGGCCTGGTTTGCAGATATTTTTACCAAAGATGCTGGCATGAACTGGAAATGAACCTTTATACAATTATAGGCCCACTCAGGAGTGGACCTGCAGGAGAGCAGTAAAGGGAAGTCTTTCCGGTGAAAAATGGGCTTATGTCCCTGGAACTGACTAAGCTTCCCACATATGCCATCATCTAGAATCAGTTAGATTAACATAAGAAGAAAAAAGCCTACTGAAACTCAGTTATAGTTGAGTTTCCATATACAGTATACACTATAGTATAGTTTCTCAGTTGGGAGAAAACAACCCTGAAAGGATGGGCTTCTAGCTTCCAGGATATAGTAACTGCTTTGAATCCTTGACCAACAAATGATATTGTTTCTCCCATAAAATATATACTGGTTCAAGAATCAAGGAGGTGAAAGTGGGAATGGCATATCTCACTTTTAAACATAGTAACCCACTCACAGAATTTTCATTTCCCATTCCTGAAATTTTGCGCTTTGCTAGTTTGGAGGTCTTGGTTCACAGCAGAATTCTTTCACCAGAGCATGAGCATGACTCCATTGAATGGGAAGCAGTGGCTACCATTTGGCCTTTCAGAATCCTTGTGCCACTGAACCAGCAGGAAAAGAAAGGAGTTTCTCTCCTGGTTATTTGATCTTAATTACCAAGGGGAAGTTGGATTTCTCCTACACAGTGTGAGCAAGGTGGCTTATGTCTGGAAAACAGGGGATTCACTGAGTACCTCTTTGTACTTTCATGTCCAGTAAGAAAAATTTACACAAAAACTCCAGCAACAACAACAAAAGTGCAGAACCAACAATAATTTTGGCAATGAAGTTTTGGGTCATCCTACTAGGTAAAATATCCCAACCAGCTCAGTTCCTATAAGAGGGCAATGGAAACATACACTGACTGGTAGAAGAAGGAAGTTATAGGATTGTAGCAGCTGTGGATACCATCTTTCTTGCTTGTGTGTACATATTAACTAATTTCTTCTTCTCTCTTCTCCTTCCCCTAGTTTTTGTACAGGATCTGTTGGTGATGGTTAGTGTTACAATTCTGTGTGTAGATAAAAGAACATTCAGATAGATCTGTGACTGAATTTGAAGAGTAATTAACAGCAACTGAAAATACATAGTGTAACTGTTGGGACTTTATGTGTCTTTGTTTTGAGGAAAGAGTGAGAAGCTCTTTGTACAAAGGATAACTGCAGTTCATTAGGAGGTTGTATGGAGCTGTTTTGGATGTTATGTGGAAGTTCGAAAATGTGTGGATCGTGTATATGAATTGACTGTGCCGATTATTAATGTATTCTCTCAGTTTCAAATCTATCCTTCTAAACTCTGTTGAGACTCTGCAGACCACATTTGTATTTTGTCCACTGGCTCCACATTCTGCTCTGCCAATCAGGGTGCAAGAAAGTGACCAGAGATGGGAAGAAGAAGAAGGGACACACTACTTCCTGTTTCCTGCTTATTCTGACTTCTACTTCCTGTCAGTGTCACTCAAGCAATGTTCCCTCCCTCTGGTCGTGACAGCTTGTTCCAACGGCTGCAGCTGATTCACAGACCCAGGCTCATCACGTCCCTTCAGAGACATCAGTGTCAGTTGGCGCCTCTCCTTTGAAGGTCTATGTCTAGCCCCCAGGAGCCTTGCATGAGCTCAGAGACACCAGCATGGCCACATAGCCTCCCTTCCTCAGAGGACTACTTCAGCTCTGTAGGGTCCCTTCTCCAAGTGTGCAGGTTCTAATAATTCCACCTACTTTTGTTTGTTCCCCTGGCCTGAGAGGTAGTAGCTGCCTTCTAATGTTGCTGCCTCTGTGAAAAAGAAGTGTCCACATTTCTGAGTTTTCACTTCTTCAACACTAGTTAACAGTTGTTACACAGATTCTCCCTGTTAAAATAAAATAAGGTATGATTCCTATTTTCTCACTGGCCCCTGACTGATCCAGTGGGAAAAAAAAGCTTTGAATTTGGGGGATGTGAGCACAAAACCTCAGTGTACAACTTACTAGCTGTATAACTTTGGGCAAATTCATCAATCTAAGACTGGAAACATGAGATAAAATATTGCCAATACTGTGAAGATTAAGTGACAAAATTCAGTTGGAACAGGTTTATTCATGGAAACCATAGCTCATATGTAAAGAAATAAAACTGTATTTTTCTATTATAGCGGTTAACTTAGCTCTGAAACAAACGTTTCAGTTGATGGTGGAAACACTTTAACCTTGCCGGCTATCCTGATTGCTTCTGATTTAATCCCATCACTCTCAGGTTAACTCTAGTTATCTTCCCTTTTCAGAATTTCCTTCCCTCCGTCTTCTTGCTTCCTCTGCTTGGCTCCTGGACTCACAAGAAGCTTAGGTAAAAGCATGGCCCCAGGCCAACGCATCACATCCTGTCCTCAAGGGCTTCCAGAGGCCTTTCAGCTGCCCTGTCTCCAGGTGTATGATTCTGTCCTTGGTCCCTCCTGTGGCGTTCTGGCTGATTCAATCCATCTGGATGACTTTCAGCCAATTGTGCCACCTTCTTCGCCCTGCCACCCCCTGTGCATACGCACCACCCAGCACCCCAATTCAGGACCCTCTCTCAGTCTCAGTTCTGCTCCCCAGGGCCATCTGCACTGGCTAGGCCCTCCGCAACCTTGGTCTGGGGGTGAGAGGCCAGAGGGCTTGAGCCCATTGCTTCCTCAACACCCAACGTCCCAGGGGCGTCTGTTCCTCCTTCCCTCGGCCCTCCTCCTGGAAGGACCTCAAGACGCTGTGGCTTTGTAGAAAGAGAATGCGTTGGGAACTAATAGAAAGGATTTATTTTCACTACAAACCACTCTGTATTGTTTGAATTTTCTATCACAGGTGTCGTATTTTTATTTTATTTTAAAAATGGCACAGAGATTATCCGGGCAGTAGATTGTCAGTCAATTCTGCTTTCTTGTAAGATTTTCTACTAAAAATGAGTAAATCCTTGACTAATGGGGAAAAAGACATATTAAAAACTTTAGCAGTGTCTGCAAAACCTAACGGGTCTGGTGAAATGTCGTGTGTCCCGTTCTGTAAGGACTCGTCCCAGTGCTGGCCCACATGAAGCCGGGCAGCCTCAGCACCAGGAAGGAGGGGTACACAGTTTGGAAGAACTGGGCAATTCTTTGCTTCAGTAATTGTAGCTTTCAGTCACCCAAGGAATAATGCAGGTTTCTGCTAGATGAGGCTTGCTTCCAATTTACTATACATTATTCTATGAAGCATTATTCATTATTTACATTTGTGTGAAAGATAACGTCTCTAGTAGGCAAGAAGCAGAATGTAGCTAGGGAGTTTACCAAAAAGAATTGATTCAAAACCATGCTTACTGATTAGGATCCTTATTGAAGCAGGGACAGAAAAAAAACTGGTTACGTATTAGCAAAAATCAAATTTGATTTAAAGACAGTAATTTAGTTAACCAAATGTATGCATGTGATTAAAATGCAATATTGCTGTCATTATAATGCAATCAGCAAATTATTAAACTGCAATCAAAATGTAAACAAGTCCTATGTGTCTGCCAGAAGTCTCCTCATCGCAATATTTTCACTCAATTTGTAAACTAGTTTTTAGTAAATAGACCCTTTCATATTTCTCAGCTGTCACATTTCATCTTTTTCCCTTTTAATTTGTTAACTGAAAGAAAATATCAGAGGGACATTTTTAGGGAATATAGTGTATCTTTCCAAATACAATTTTTAAAAGTATACAAATCAGGGTTTATCAGTATTATTCTGCAAAAGTTGATCTGCTAAAAGAAAAAAAAATTGAATTTAAACATTCTGTTCACTTGTTTCTAACACAAAGATTAAGCAACATGTTAATGGATGATAAGCTTAACACTATTTTCATGATTGGTAAATTTAGAAATTAATTTTTAAAAGATAATAGCATATGAATATGCTCAACACTAGCATTGGATACGATTACACGTTTAAAATATGTTAAAGTAAGTGATTATTAGATGTCAAAATTATAAAATCTTAAACATGTAACTATCAAAACTGTGCATTTTATTTAAATCATACATGTTAACCACATCCCTAGCTTTCTTTGCTCTGCCCATGTTTTCAAAGATATCTTACTACTTTTCTGATCCTAAATCATACAAGAAAGAAAGAAATACTCTCTAAATATTTCACCTATCTTATCCCAATGCTTGCTTCTAAATGAAAACTTAAGATATTTTCACCAACAATATCCTAATTTCTACTTTAATAAAGCCTATTGTTTAATCTGAGCCATCTTCTGCAGACTTCTTTGGATTCCTATAACCTAAACCTCAGTAAACTTTTGTTGTTTGTTGGAAAACTTGCTAGAAACTCTGCCTGCAGCTCTGGTGTCGTAATATAGGTGGGGTGGGCTGCCTTCAAAGGCTGAGACACAAAGAGCTATTTCATTTAAGCAAAGAGAGTGTCTCAGAATTGTTTCCTTAGACTAGGGTGGATCCTAGTCGCAATTATGGTGTTTGAGGCTTTGCTTGCAGACAGCCTTTCTGAGAGCAAGCATTGTCTGTCTCCTGGCCGGGAAGAGCTTAGAGGCATCTTAAAACTGCCCTGGTTGTTAAAGGAATTGTGATGTTTCCTTCCCAGACTTCTCCTTGAAATTAACAATCTACCAGGTGAAAACAAAAAAGATAATATGTAATCTTTTCTGATTCTCATCTTTAAACACTCATACGCTATATATAAAATCAGTCTACAAACATTGTAAGTATTCTATTTTTTCTTGGCATTTTTTTCATACAAAAATTTTCATGAATCTACTTTTGCTACATGTTTGTCTTTTAATTTACAATAAAATATTCTGTGGTTTACTTATTCATTGTATAATTATTAAACATTTGAGTTGTTTCTAGTTGATAATAATATATTATGCAACTATCTTTATGCAAATAATATTTTTCCTACCTTTGGAATAAGTAAATAAAATGAATTGTTGGTTCAATCCATAAAACCAAAAGTTAAAAAAATAATAATAATATTAGAGAGAGAACTCATTGAATTTTAAGAACATATTATATAAAATAATAATAATATGTTCAGGGCATTGTTCTAGGTGACTTACATGTATTAACTGTTAATCCTTAGAGCAATCTCATAGAAGTGGGCACTATTTTTATCCCATTTTACAGATAAGGAACCCCAGCACGGAAGAGTAAAGCGCTTGCCCAAGGTCACACAGGTAATGTATGAAAGAGCTGATATTCCAACTCAGGCTATCTGGCATCAGAGACACACTCTCAGCCATTATCTTGCCCTGCCTCTTTAATGACTGTAAAGATAGAGGGTCCAATAAGTAAGAAAGATTGGATTAAGATATTGGACTGAAAACACAATGACACAAAACATGGGGAAAAGGAAGGAGAGAGGAAGAGAGAAAGGCAAGGAAGGAGGAAAGGAGGGAGGGGGAAAAAGGAAGGAAGAACAGAAACGAGAAATCTGTAACAGCACTGGGAAACAGGAAATAGGCATCAATGGAAGAGAACATTGAGGAATCGCTGGACGCTGAGGCCGCCATAGTGAATCTCATCCCGTGGAGCAGGCGGACTATTGAGAGCTCCCCCATCACACACACACACACACACACACACACGCATGCACATGCACATACATGCGCACAGACCATAGTTGCAGCCCCAGTTGGCCTACACCAGAGCTTTGAACCTGAAACACGCCCTGTGAAGAGAGTGAACTAACAGTCTCAGGAAGAGGAAAGTGTATCTCAAGAACCTCTGCACCATCATGACAAGCATAAAAGAGAATGAAATTTTAAAAAGGAGCTTTACCCAGAATGGGAATACCACACAGCCAAGTTAAGATGGTTTCACTTGGTCCTTTGGGCTCCTTGGCCTCCCTGGCTGTGTCATGCCTGAGACCCAAAAGTGAAGCCTGCCATCCACACGCCTTGCCCACCTTACCGACCTGCCTCAAGTCAGTTCTGTCATTCAAGAGAGAAGCTGTTGGGAAAATGGACCTACGTGTTGCAGAGAAATCCACGCCAGCAACCTGCAGCGGGAGGAGGGAGACTCAGCAGATGGAACAATTGATCCTGAAAAGTCTAAAGTGATTCAAGAAGCAGAAAACAATCTAGAAAAAGTTCATTTAAAAGTTATCAAATAAAAGGAGGAAGTGGTGTACCCACAACATGACTAACAATAATGTACAACTGAAATCTCACAAGGTTGTAGTCTATCATAACATTAATGAAAAAAAAAGTTATCAAATAGATTTAAGAGAATGATGCATTAAAAAGAACAGTTTTCTATGGAAAAAAGAACAGGAACAATAATTTAAAATGTGACCATCACTTGGGGTAATGGAAGTTTTCATATCGTAACTGAGGTGAAGGTGACATGACTGTGCTTTAGTCAAAATTCATAGAACTGTACATTAAGAGGGGCGAATATTACTCTATGCAAATTATGCTCAGTAAACATGACCTTAAAATGGTCTTAAAAGTGATTGCAAAAAGTTTTTTTTTTTGAGGAAGATTATCCCTGAGCTAACATCTGCTGCCATTCCTCCTCGTTTTGCTTAGGAAGACTGGTCTTGAGCTAACACCCATGCCCATCTTTGTCTACTTTATATGTGGGGCACCTACCACAGCATGGCTTGCCAAGCAGTGCCATGTCTGCACTCAGGATCCAAACCTGCGAACCCCAGGCAGCCGAAGTGGAAAGTGCACGTGTAACCACTGAACCACCTGGCCGGCTCCACAGAAAGTTTTTAAAATTAGAACAGCCAAGTGAAAAAAATGGCACAAGTAAAGTAAGTTAGTAATCTGAAAGACCAAGTAATGAAGGACAAAGTCAGAACTTCTCCAAGAACATAAAATAAAAGGCAAAAAGGACAATATGAGAAAACATTTTACAAGGCAAGGAGAATAATCCACAGTCCAATATGCTTTTAGTAGGGGCATTGCAGAACAATTAAAAAAATGGAGAGAAGGGAAAAAAATCAGATAAGAATAGTATTTCCCCAGCTAAAGAGAGGCACAAGTCCTGACATTCAAATGGCTAGTCAAATACCAAATGGGATAAGTGGTCATAGACCATCACCTATCCACGTGAAATAGACACCTACACGCAATGAGAGAAAAGAACTCAAAAGACAAATAAAACTCCTAATAGCTTTCAGACAGAAGATGGGGGAACAAGGATCAGACTGCCGTCAGAATTCTTATTGGCAATAGGTTGCTATTAAATAATGAACATTATCTTCATAGTCCTGAGGGAAAATGCCAGCTTTCTCTCCTGGAAAGGTACAATGTTTCCCTTTCCATACTCCATTTGTTAGAAGCCAGTCATTACAGCCAGACCTCCTAGAGGGAGAAGTATCAAAGAGTATATGGAAGTATGTTAAAAATATCACAGTAAACAATAAATATTTTGGAGGAGATATCTTGAGGCTATGCAATTCCTCTGTTTCTCCTGAAAGCTTCAGGCTAGGCCGTCAGCTCTTCCTCAAGTACATCCAGAATGTTCCTGCTTCCTGGTACTGGCTCCATATGCTCTTCCCCAAGGACAGCGGCACACCATCTCCTCTCTTCTTCACACCTCTGCTCAGAGGCCTTCTTCACAGCCCTGTCTAAACCAGCACACCAGCCCCAATCCTCTTAGCACCTTCACTTTTCTTATTAGTATTACTGACCTCGCATTACATTATCACCCATTGTAGATTATTTGCTCCCCCACCGGAACTTAAGCTCCATATGAAAGGGATTTTGTATGTGTCTTTCACTGCTCTATAGAGCACCTACATAGAACCTGAAAAATGTTTGCTCAATGAAAAAAATGACAATTAGTACTATTTGGAACTGAAGGATTATAAGATTGTAATTTATAGTTATGTTAACTAGTGTTTCTTATCTTTTTAAAACTTTAGCCTATTATTTAGCCAACATTTAATTTGAATACCTACTATATGCAGGAGTTACAAGGAGGGAGAAGGAAAAAAATCAGGATAAATAAAGCATAACTTTTACTCTTGCTTATTCTTGTTTATAAATACACAGGTCTTCACAGTGTTACTCGTGGTAAAGGTCATAATGGACAAACTTCTGAATGCTATTGGAACAAAGGAAAACAACTGGTGTCTGGCCACCTAAGTCAAGAATGATCTCGTGGGTGGAGTCACCATTTTAGTTTGTTCCTAAAGAATGAATTAGCCACTTAGAGAAGAGAGCAATGGGTATTCTAAATGGAAGAGGAAAACTATAAACAGTCCAAAGCAAGCATGGAGTCTTGAAAGAAGTCGGTGAATACTCAGTATGATGGGAGCCAGAGTTGGCTTTGCAGGCAAGTGACATGTGCAGTTGTACATTGCTCTGTTCTCAGAAGGGTTCCATGCTTGGTTTAATTTTCTGCTGTCAGTGGTTTGAAATTCTTCAGATTTTATCTTCGAACTTATGTTTTATAAAGTGAAATGCAATGGGATGATGGAACATACGTGTGAGCAGAGGGGATCTGGGCTATTCCATGACCCATCGGCAGATAGCGTTCACAATGCCCCATGAACACAGAATTTCCAGTGGAACCATCACAAGTGAGAGTTCAGCGAAACTCAAAGTGAGGACAAGGTAAGCACAGTAAGTGTACCACTCAGTAAGCAGGGCCGCTGACTTCCCAGAGAGGCTACACCTTCCATTTGAACCAGAACTTGCTGAGAACAGAGAAAGAAGGCATGCTGTGAAACACAAACTTACCAAAATTAGGTTCCCACTCTCCCACAAAGACTGAGAGACTAGCGCCCTATCTGCAGGTGTTGCCTGGAACAAACAGCAAATTCTTTTGTCAGCCTTGAGCTTTCCCACATAGGAACTTAAGGGGGCTGGAGTGGTCATCCTGAAGCTGTGAGCTTGAGCTGTTAGAAACTGTGCTGGTGTTTGTTAAGGTCTCCTAGTTGGGGGCAGGGAGACCGGAACGAAATCATTTGTGCTGACAGTCTGCAGTCTTCATAGGCCAAGGTTGAGGCCTTGTCAAGAAGAGGGCACAGAGGAGCCTGACTAGAGTTTGGTCACAGAGAGAATCTTTGTCAGCCATGAAAATTATGTGGGTCCTGGTGGGCGCCTACTATTTGTGAGAGAAATGACTGGGGTGGTGATAGGAAAGAAAAGCTTAGGTCATACTGTGATAGATTCACATTCCAAAATGGATTTCTAATTCTAGATAAACATTATTTTGTAAGACATATTTTTTCCTGAGGAACAGGAGCATATATTTAGTAAATTCTCATTAAAAGTTATCCATAAATTTTATAGACTCCTCTCCTCATAGTGCTTGAACGGACTTTAGAAATCATCCCCAACTTTTATTTTAGGACCCTGAGAGGTTGGTTAATGGGAATTAGTGGGAAAAATGTGTATCTGTCAACTCTTAATCAAAAAAATATAATAAAATGTGTGTTTACTTTGTTTCTCTTCTTCCTTCTCCTTGCTACCTAAAATGGCTATTTCGTTGTTCATTTAATCTCATTCCATAAGGTGGAAAGGGCAAAAACAAACGTAAGAGTAAAGAGAACCGTTTATCCCTGTATGAGGCTTTGCTAATGACATAGCCCTTTCACAACAGTGTTGCACTTGGTCCTCACGATGGCGCAGCAGACGGTACAACTTCTCTGTAACAGCCGGAGACTTTCAGGCTGAGAACGGTGAGAAGACCAGCAACACTCACATAGGCTGGACAGCCAGGGACAGGGCTGTTCTCGAGCCTCCTCTCAGTCGCCCCTGAGCCTCCTCTGATGGTATCCTCTTGGAAATCTGCCTCCCTCAGCTTGAGCTGCTACACCAAAAATACCATAGACTGGGTGGCTTAAATGAGTCATTTATTTCTAATTTTGAAGACTAGGAAGTCTAAGGTCAAGGTGCTGTCCAGTTTGGTTCCTGGCAAGATTTCTCTTCCTGGCTTTCAGACTGCTGCCTTCTCGCTGCATGCTCACATGGCAGAAGGAGAGAGATCATTTCTCTAGTGTCACTTCTTTAAAGGCACTAATTCCATTCATGAGAGCTCCACCCTCCTGAGCTAATTACCTGCAAAGGCCTCACCATCACGTTGAGAGCAAGGGCTTCAACACATGAATTTAAGAGACACAAACACTCAGTTCATAGCAAAATCCTAGCGCCACGTGCACATTAGTGTAAAAGAGGAAATATTACATCCCCAACTCCTCATTAGCACACAGCGATAGGGGAAGGACAAACATGGGTTTGCATTGATGCTGTCAAATTATAATGCTTTTAAACTATGCTTATGACATGAAAAGTAGCAACCATTTTTGGCTGAACTTTTTTTACTGTCTTAAAACTGATTCCTGGCAAATTAAAAATAATTAGCACTCATTCCTTTTAGCTTCTGTATTTTGATTCTTTAAAATATCAACTTGACTATTGTGTCATTCCATGGAGCAGAAAATAAGCTCCTTTAAATATATACTTATATATTTAAGACAACACATAGTATGTAATGTCTGAGTCTGAATTAAGAGGGTTTTTTTCTAAATCCAGTGGTGAAGAAAATTAGCTTCATAAAGATGATTGAGGACTTGATGGAAATGTTTTGATTCCATGTTTCAAGAAAGAAAAGTAATGAGTCTCTGGGATCATTAAACTCTAAATAAAAAGCTCCTCTGCTGAAGGAAAAAAACATTATTTTTTTAATAATGAAAACATCTTTAAAGTCAATAACATGCTATGTAGGTTTGGAAAAAATGACTCATTTGGGGAGTGTGAATGTGACTAAAATATTTAGTGAGCTTCATTCACTACCTAATATGGACCAGTTCGTGCAGAGCAGTATGTTTGCTGAATTAGATCAGTAGTAGGGAATCTAACTGTAGCATTTTAGACATCTACATTACCATGTGGCTCCTATGAGATACCTTTCATTCATTCATACATTTATTCACTTCACAAAAACCTGTTGAGAGTTGGATCAGTAAGAGAAGGCTTCTGCCTGCAAGTTTGGTGAGAAGGACCAGTAACATTAAGGGCCCCACAGGTCAGTCCTGGAGTGGGTGGTAACAGCCAGAACATGGTCCATGTAATCCAGAGTAATTTCAAAATAAGTCAAGTGCTTTCTTAACTTAAGTTTTCCCAGAACCCAACTCTGAAATGAGGGAGTGTATGTGATTTGGGTGTTGAGTCCAGAAACACCGCCAGTAGGGTGTTAGATAGGAAGTAGATAGAAAGGGAGGGAAGCCAATAATGAGTGTGTTATATTGTTGTGTCTCCCCTGGGGCCCCAGGAGGTGAGTCCTGTGGGGATGCTGGGTGTGGTGCTGGAGTGGGGAGTCAGGCTGACTTGACCATGGTGACATCAGTTGGCTAAGGTCCCAGTAGTGCTATCCATGGACTTGACATGAGTTTCTCAAACTCTGTAAGTGAACATGAGACCCTCCTAATACTTCTTATGTCTCTCAGTCTCCCGAGAAAAAAACTTCTTTCCACTCCTAGCCTCTTCAGTTTTCAGTCCTATCCCTTCCATCCCTGGTTGGAAGAAGATGAGAGGCTGGAAACGATCTTAAAATACCTGTTTTTGCCTCAAATTTTACTTAACCCAATGACTGCTATGCCAGAGTCCTGAGATGGTGTCATGGGAGCACAGAGAGGGGAATG
Organism: Equus przewalskii; assembly: GCF_037783145.1. Classification (NCBI taxonomy): domain Eukaryota; kingdom Metazoa; phylum Chordata; class Mammalia; order Perissodactyla; family Equidae; genus Equus; species Equus przewalskii. The sequence goes on from NC_091838.1 coordinate 31,335,916, forward strand.
GGGATCTCCGCTTGAGATAGTTGTGGTATCGACCCTGATATCAGTTTCCCTACATTAAACCCAGCATATATGGGGTTAAAACCAAAACACTCATTCCCTGCTTATTCTCTGGCTTCCTGGCTCCAGAATGCACTATCCACCATGGAGACAGACACCGTCAAGGGCAAGCACCTGGACTATCTCCCCCAACAAAGAGATACAGACTGGTGGGAAAGCTGCTGACCAGCAAGGTCACAGGCTTCCTCCTCTCTGCAAGTAGTCTCAAGGCCAAAGATAGGCTGGTGAAAACGCTCTGACCAGCAAGGCCATATGCTCCCCCTCCCCTACCTAAAACCCCAAATAAAAACCCTTCCTTTTAGCTTTTCGAGGAGTTTGGGATTTCAGTGTTAGCTACCCTCTCTCCTTGCTCAGCGCTGTGCAAAAATAAAATTCCTACTTTCTTCCACCACCCCTGGTGTCAAAAATTGGCTTGCTGCACAACGGGTGAGCAGACTCACTTCAGGTTTGGTAACAGTTGGAAAAGAAATCTTAAGAGGTAAGGCTTAAAGGGGATGAGGATTTTACAATGTGGGGAGGGGAGCAAGGCCATCCCCAGGAGAGGAAATGACCAGCGCAAGGCTCCAGGGTGCCCTGGAAAGGAGAAAATGTACTTGGTGCCTGGTGTGTAGAGTGCACAGATTTGAGAAAAGAGACCTTCAGTAGATAGGGCCAGGTTGCACATTCAAGGATTCAGAAGGGCGGCTGCTAATAACACGAAAGATTTACTAACCCAAAGTCCAGTATAAAGACAGAATAGAAAGGAAGACAGAGAGAAGGAGCGTTGAGAGTGGGTATCATAGCCAAATCTTCATTTTTTCATATTGGAAAAAGTAAGTACTAAGTCATGATAGAAATAATGAATAGTAAGGAAGAATAAAAATGGCAACAAAATATGTTATGTACAAGTGAGACCATTAGACATTGCTAAATAAGCTAAAAATGATTGTATCTAAGAGTAGGACTTGGAATGGGGAGGGCTGTAAATTGATGAAGGATAATTTGACTCTTAAAACTATGAGTATGAACGTGTATTTCTTTGATACAAGTAAGGATAATTTTATTACAGTCTCACAGTTCAATACCTAAATGAATGAAGTATATCAAGAAATACTATTTGTACAGTACTCTGTAAGATGTGTACTGTCATCATCCATAGCTCCCCCTAAGACAGCCATTGAACATTCTGACTTGAGAGCTCTGAAAAGTCTTCTTGCTTCCCTTAGATTTGTTATGGTCAATAAAGGTTCATAGCTGTTTAGTGTGTTAAAAGTTTGATCCATTATCTGTTCAAATAATTTCCCATAAATACAGACACTTTGAAGACCAAAAGGCTGCTTTAGGAGAATGAAATGGATAGCTCACTATTCTCTGCCTAGAATTCAGCAATCCCTCTGAGGCCGTATTGAACTTTTAATCTAATTCAAATTTGCAAGATTGAGTGCTGAAACCTTGAGGGAGAGAGGCCACTAGAAGTATATTCTTGTTTTTCGGTTTTTACACTGGAAAGGACTAAACATTAAAGTGTTGTCTTCTAAACAATCATCAGCCAATAACCGGTTTGTAAAATTAATTTCCTAATTGCATAATTTTATTACCCATGGATGAATGTTGCTAACTCTTTACCTAAGATACCTGATCAACAGAACCCTTGATTGCCCAGTGACAGTCTACAAAGCCGGACAGGCTTAACAGAAAGACAGGAGGTGCTTTGACAGTCTGCTTCAGAGTTTTGTCAAAAGTGTGTTTATGTGCTTGTGTGGGTTTTTGCACAGGCATGCAAGGCTATTCTATAATGACGGGGAAATAATGGGTGGTTTAAAGTCCTTGTAAAATGTCAAATGCAAATAAAATGGATATCTTTTTTTCTAAATGTTTTCATCCACGGCATTACATCTGTCACTTTACCTAGACGTTAGTGATTTGAGATGCAAAGGTATCTGTACATCTTGTACTGTCATGGATAATAAATAACTCATCAACATATTGTTGTGTAGTGTTTATTACAATGCTAGCCAGTTACCAAGGAGGATAGTTGCCTGAAGCTCTTTTTTCTGTGGTGTTGGTGGATTTCCACCATGTCATCGCCTCCCTCACCTAGTCCCCTTGATAACCTTTGGCGCATATTTCTATTATGGCTGGCCACAGTAGATTAAAGTCACATACAGTGGCCATGAGATAATGCAAAGTTAAGTTACCCATATATGTAGAAACTAATTAAGTTTCATATTGTGGCATTGGCTTCATTTGCTATTAACTAAATGCATGAGTTACCCTCACTTTATAAAGCTAAGTAAAAAAACACAGATCATGTTACAAACTCTGGTAGATAAGAACCCTAAGCAACACAATCTCCAGCTATTCTTGAATGCCTAATAAAACTAATTAAAACAGTAAAACTATTTAACAACTTAGTCAAGGAAGAGATTTACCAACAATTTCACATAACTAAAATTTGCATTATAAGAGTTAAGTTTGTCTTGGTCAGTACTTTGAAATCCACTCCAAAAATATTGTGCACTGGTAATTTTATGATAGGTACGAGTTATTCTTAACTTAATTTTTTTTAGCATCAGTTCCCCCCCTGAAAAACAGACAACTTCTTTTGCCAGTGTGATTTAATAATATAACATCTATCATGGTTTATAAAATTAACACTCAGATCACCTTATTTCTTTAGAGCACTATCCCCGATATTTGCAACCTTGCCACAAGGTGGCAGGAGGTCTCCTGCTTCAAGTAATCGTCATTTCTTGAGATCCAAATTTCAACCAAGAATTTTGTACAAATTCTGTATGTAAATCCAGTGTATACATCCACTAAAGCTACAGAATGTAACAGACATAAAGGGGACATAAGTCATCTTACGGGCATGTGCCGCCAGCAGATTTGTGTCTATCCCTTCTCAGCTGTACCCAGACCCAAGGGTGGTCTGACACTAAGTAACCGCTCAACACACATTTGTGGAGTGGACAAAGGCAAGAAGATTTTCTAAAGTGAGCATAATTTGATATTCTTCTCAATAATCATAACTTTATCATTCTTAGAATAAATTACTATATTCTGCTCATCCTGCGGCCTTCAGCTGACCTGCATTCCAGCGGCCCTCTGGGGAAATTTAATCAGTCATGTTTGGCATGTTTCCTCCTTCAAGGATCTCAAAGTAAATTAAAGGAAAAATGTTCATTCGTATTTCTAGCAATCTTCAATACATCAAGGAGGGGAGCAGAAAGGATAGGATAGGAATGGCTATGTGGTCACAATAATATAATTGTTATTTTTCAATAGGAAGCGGAAGCAAGCAGTTTCTGACTATCTTCTTGTGTGCTAAGTGTCCTACTGTGTGTGTCGGTGTTACCCTGTGGGGTAAGTTTCAGCTTCCTTACCACTAAAATGAGGACGCTGTTACCTGCCTCCTAGGGTAGGCACCTCATTACATCAGTGGGCTGGTATATGTGAATTGCTTAGCACAGTACTTGGCATAGCAACACTCAACCAACTTTAACCAATATTCTAGACTTGCGAACTAGTGACAGACTCCAGGAGGCTGACTAACTTCATTTGTCATAATTGTAGTAAATGATGGAACTGGACTTTGAACCCAAGCCCACTTATTTCAAAGCCCATGCCTTTGATTTCCTTGCAATACTGTCTCTGTTCTGTATTGAGAAAATCCTTTGTGACTTGTTTTCTCCATCAAAATGCTACTTTGTTCTTATGTTTATGGTTTCATCTGTTGAGGTTTTTTTGTGAATTTTCTCTAATTGAGTCATTCTTAACTTTTTTGAGATCACATAGCATTGGAACATCTGATCTAAGTTCTGCACTATTTCCACTTCCAAAACAAATGCCAGGACAATCTTGCACATAATTTTAAGAAGGATACATGTCCCCGAAGTTCTTGCATGGAACCTAAATTAAGAAAGTCCATTCCAAATCCTGTTTTACTAAACATTTTCTTTTTGTAATCATCTTCCAATGTTGAATTGGTGCCTGTTATACTGAACATTTGTGTCCTCACTCAAATTCATATAATGGAGCCCAAACTCCCAGTGTGGCTGCATTTGTGGATGGAGACTCTAAGGAAGGAATTAAGGTTAAATGAGGTCATAAGGGTGGGGCCCTGATGTGACACGATTAATGTCCTTATTAGAAGAGACGTCAGAGAGCACTCTCTCCTTCTCCCTGCATGCACGCACTGAGGAAAGGCCACGTGAGGACGTAGAAGCCTCACCAGAAGCCAAATTGGCTAGAACTTTGATATTAAACTTCTAGACTCAAACTGTGAGAAAATAAATTTCTGTTATTTAAGCCCTCCAGTCTGTGGATTTTGGTTATGGCAGCCCGAGCTCACTAAGACAGTGCCCCAATAAGAAATGCATCAAACCCACAACTATTCACAAACTAACTCTTTATAGAAATTAATCTTTATGTTTTATGTTTTAAATTTAAATTTTTAATAAATGCATGCTTATAGAAATTGAAATATACAGAAAAATAAAACTATATTAGCAATTTACTTCTTTTTTACAGATTAAAGGCAACTACCACAAAAATTTTAGTATGCCTTCTAAAATATAGTTTTGATCATGTCACACATATAATTTTATATACTTTTTCAATTAACAGTATATAAAAACATTTCTCAATTTGATGGGTTAAAATAGCTGCATTAAATTTCTTCAGACCTAAACATTTCTTAATTTAGGTTATTTTCAATTTTTTTACATGAGTTTTTTTAGTATATTTGGTGATGGTTTTTTTTTTTTTTTGAGGAAGATTAGCCTTGAGCTAACATCTGCTGCCAATCCTCCTCTTTTTTTGCTGAGGAATACTGGCCCTCAGCTAACATCTGTGCCCATCTTCCTCTACTTTATATGTGGGACACCTGCCACAGCATGGCTTGGCAAGCAGTGGGGAAGTTCGCACCCAGGATCTGAAACGGCGAATCTGGGGCCGCCAAAGCAGAACGTGTGCACTTAACTGCTGCACCACAAGGCCAGCCCCAAATTTTTTAATATATTTGATGTTACTCTTTGAATGAGTTGCAGTACAAGATCATTATATCTAATTTATGCTTTTTTAAAGGCTTTTTGATACCTTCTGACAAGTCACTTTTCTAAATAAGAAAACAGGTTTTTTATTTTTTATAAGCAATTCACGCACGTGAGATATATATATGCACTGATTGCTCTGCATAGTTCCAATATCCATGAATTTCAGTTGTCACGATTTAGTTAAATAACACCAGTTCAACACAGAATTTCAGTTACAATGGTTACATAGTAAAGAATTTGACCTTGCCCAAAGAAAGGCCTGTCCTCAGCTCCTGGGTAACCTCTAAACCACTGGGATTTCTAAAGCAATAGGAGTGTCTTTGCTATTCGTGGTGGACCCTTCAAACAATACTGACAGTTTATGCTACAAAATGACTAATAGTGGGCACATTGGGCCACTTTATATCAATCCAACATCTGTGAAGGAGTGTGGGGTTGGAGATTGAGTTTGACCATGGAGCAATCAGTCAACCATGCCTATGTAATGAAGTCCCAATAAAAACTCTGGACACTGAATCTCTGGCAAGCTTCCCTGATTGTAAATACCCCATGTGTCACATGTTGATGCCAAGAGGGTCATGCATCCTGAGGTCAATGGAAGCTTTGCATTTGGAACCTTTCCAGAAATATCTGATAAATGATAATATATCATAATTATCCAGTCCTTTGCATATGGACATATGCACATATATGGTTCTCAGAACAGGTTTAAACACAATGAAACTATGCATTTGTATGTGTTTTCAGTTTTCAAAATGCTTTTACATTCACTGTTCTACTTTTCCTTCATGGCATTCCTGAGGGTTATCTGCTTCTGATGGCAAATCATTGTGATAAGTGACTCAGAAAATTCTAAATAGATAGATAGACAGAAAGACAAATGAACAAACAGAGTAGTCACAAAATTATGGAGTCTTCCTGCTGGAAAGGACCCTAGAGATCTTGACATTAATGTAGTTCACTTTAAGATCTGAAAGATAAAAAGAATTGTCCCACATCACATAGTCAGCTACGTTCTCAAGGTCTCCTGATGCTTAAATCTTCTTCCACAACACCAGCTGCCATTCATAAAACTGTAGAATAGATTTTTAAAGCAAAATGGCCCTCAATAAAAGACTAGTTCACTCTTGACACTCATTATAAAAATAAAAACCCATTCTCATGGATAATTATCTTCACCACTAAACGATAGTGAGAAGAGAGCTAAAAGGGTTCCTAGGGATTATGATAAAGACCATCAGTTCTATACCATATGTAGCTCTACAAACAGTAGAGTTCCATAAGTAAAATTATGGGTTTTCAGAACAGCTGGACCCAAGTTTACCTCTTGGCTCATCCACTTACCATCTGGTTCCTTAGATAGTTATCTAACAACTCTAAGACCCATTTTTCTTATCTACATCATAGGTAAAAGACCCATTTTTCTTATCTACATAATATTGTAAAAGTAGCATTTATCTTAAGAGGATGTTGGGAGGACTAAAATTAAATAATCTGCATAAAGAATTTGACACAGTACCAAGTAGCTAGCAAGTGCTCAGTAAATGTTAATCATATATGTTTACATCAGTGAGAAACATTTTCCAAACCTCAGGATCTCTCTGAAACCTTTCATCCCCACCTGAAATCATTTGTGAAAATCACAATTTCCACAAAACCCATTTTATGTTCTTACTCCTTCTGGAGCTTTTTCCTCTTTCTTTGAGTACTCACAAATTTGGTCAAATCAATCAGTGCCAGATTTAAAACTGTGGAGTTCTCAATTCTTACTGAGCATAAGTATAAGCTAAGGAACTTAAAAATATTAATACAGATACTTAGGGTTCCACTCACAGAGATTCCAATTCAATTTGCCTGAGGCACAGCCTCGACATCAGTATTTTTAAAAAGATCCTTAGGTGATTCTAATGTATAGTCAGGAGTGAGAGCCAATACTCTAACATATTATGAACTCTATAATTTAAATTTGAGGATTTATAATTAAAATTTGCCCTTTTCCTGGGGGCCAGCCCCATAGCCGAGTGGGTAAGTTTGCGTGCTTCACTCGGCAGCCCAGGGTTTTGCTGATTTGGATCCTGGGTGTGGACATGGCACTGCGCTCATCAAGCCATGGTGAGGTAGCATCCCATATGCCACAACTAGAAGGACTCACAACTAAAAATACACAACTATGTACTGGGGGCCTTCGGAGAGAAAAAGGAAAAATAAAATCTTTAAAATTTGCCCTTTGCCTAGAAAAAAATGCAGTGAGTGTAAATCATCTCTAAGGAAGCTCTGGTGTTGGACTTACTACTAAAAGACTTTGAAACAGGTACTACAGATATGTCAAAGAACTAGAAGATAAATTTTCTGAAGAAATAATGTATGACAATCTTGCCTTAGGAAATGGAGAATATCAATAGAGAGAAATTGTAATAAAGGACAAAATAGAAATTCTGGAGTTGAGAATTATAACTGAAATGAAAAAATCATTAGAGGGGCTTAACAGTAGATCTGAATGGCAGAAGAAAGACTGAGAAAACTTGAAGTTAATCAAAAGAGATTATCCAATCTAAGGAAGAAAAAGAAAAAGAATGAAGAGAGTTTCTGAGAACTGTGGACATCAGGAAGCAGGCCTACATATACACAATGGAGTTCCTGAAGGAGAGAAGAAAGTGAAAGAAGCAAAAAGAATATGTGAAGAAATAATGGTCTGAAAACTTCCCAAATTCATAAAAACATTAATCATCTAAGAAGCTCAACCAACTGCAAATAGGGTAAACTCAAACGTATTTACATCTCAATATTTCATAGCCACACTGTTGAAAGACAAAGACAAAAAGAGAATCTCGAGACTAGCAAGAGGAAAAAAATTCATCCTGTGCAAGGGAGCCTCAATAAGATTTATGACTGACTTCTGATCAGAAACTATGGAAGCCAGTAGGCAGTGGATGACATATTCACAGTGCTGAGAGAAAACAGTCTATAAGAATTCTAGGAATCTTGTTGAGATTGTGGCATAACCCTAGGGACTGGCCCCATCCAACAGCAAGCCCTCAGGGTACTTGTTGGCCTGCATTGACTCAGTGCCTTGATCCTCTACAGGCAGGTGAGTGTGTCCACCTCTGTGGGGCAGGGCCTGTGTGAAGACCCAGTGAACTGTAGGGGGCATTGGTGGAGAGGTGGCAGCCTCTCAGTGGGGCATCAGGGTATGCTCCAGGGGTTTGGGAAGTGTGCATGGACCAGGACTGTGTCAACAGTGTGTGGTCCTGTGGGGGTTGAGGCTTATCAGAAGACCTGTGCTTCAAAAATAGCCATTAAAAGGACCAGCCCCACCTTCCAAAATCTGAAACAATTGAGTGCTTCCCTGCCTAAGGCCAGCCTCATTCAGGTGCACTCCTAAGAAAACTGAGACTAGCATTGCAGGCCTGAGGCCTATACAAACTGTAAGCCCCTGACTCTATCAACCAGGTACACTGGGTACTCACCCAATTAAAGGGAAAACTGCAACAGAAGTGTGTTGTTAGACCTTGTAGCCAAAGGTGCCGAGGCTCCCCAAATCAGATTTACAAACAGCTGGCCAGGGAAGGAAAGACTAGACTCCCTGGGTATCTGCATTGACAGCAACCCTGCCACAGCAGAAGGTCACAAGTAGCCCACACAGGGGTCACTCTTGGATTATTTGGACTGGTGATGAGAGGGAGGCACACTGCTAGGCCTCAAAAGGCATCTCTTACATAAGGCCACTTCTCCAAGATCAGGAGACATAGCCCACTCACCTAGTACACAGATATAAGCACAGAGAAAGAGGCATAATGAGGAGACAAAGGAATACTTTCCAAGCATGGGAACAGGACAAAACCCCAGAAAAAGGACTAAATGAAACAAAAATAAGCTACCTACTTGACAAAGAGTTCAAACAAAAACTCATAAGGATGCTCACAGATATTGGGAGAAGACTGGATGAACACACTGAACTCATCAACAAAGAAGTGGAAAATATAAAAAGAAATCAATCAGAAATGAAGAATACAAAACTGGAAATGAAAAATTCACTAGAGGGACTCAATAACAGAGTAGATGATAAAGAAGAATGGATCAGTGAGATAGATGAAAGACTAGAGGAAATCACCCAAGCTGAACAGGTAAAAGAAAAAAGATTTAGACAGAATGAGAACAGTCTAAGGGAACTCTGGGACAATATCAAGCACACTAACATTCATATTATAGGTGTCCCAGAAGGAGAAGAGAGAGACAAAGGGGCAGAAAATTTATTTGAAGAAATAATAGCTGAAAATTTTCCTAACCTAAGGAAGGAAACAGACTTCCAAGTACAGGAAGCACAGAGAGCGCCAAACAAGCTAAGCCCAAAGAGGCCCACACCAAGACACATTATAATTAAAATGTCCAAAATTAAAGATAAAGAGAGAATGCTAAAAGCAGCAAGTGAAAGGCAACAAGTGACATACAAAGGAAAGGCCATAAGGCTATCAGTAGACTTCTCAGCCAAAAACCTACAGGCTAAAAGAGAATCACATGACATACTTAAAGTGCTAAAAGGAAAAACCTACCGCAAAGAATTCTCTATCCATCGAGGTTGTCATTCAGAATGGAAGGAGAGACAAACAGCTTCCCAGACAACGAAAAGTTAAAGAAGTTTATCATCAAGAAATGAGTTCTACAAGAAATACTGAAGGGACTTATTTAAGTGGGAAAGTGATGACCACAAATAGGGATAAAAAAAATTATCAAACATCCCCCCCAAAAAAACCAGGCAATAAAATCACTGGTAAAGGTAAAAATATAGTAAAGGTAGCAGATCAACCACCTGTGAAGACAACATGAAGGTTAAAAGACAAAAGCACTAAAATTACCTAGTTCAATAAGAGGGTAATGGATAGACACACACAAAACATTAGATATGATTTCAAAAACGTAAAATGTGGGAGGTGGGGAGTGAAAAAGTAGAGCTTTTAGCTAGAAGTCAAGCTAAAGAGTCTATCAACTCAATATAGGCTTTTATATACGTAGAATATTATATAGGATCCTCATGGTAATCACAAATCAGCAACATATAATAAGTAAGCAAATAAGTAAGACAAAAGAAATCAAACATATTACTAAAGAAAGCCATCAAACCACAAGGGAAGAGAGCAAGAGAAAAAGAAAGGAACAGAGAAGAACTACTAAAACACCCAGAAAAAAAGTAACAAAATGGCAATAAATACATATTTATCAATAGCTACTTTAAATGTCAATGGACTAAATGCTCCAATGAAAAGGCATAGGATAGCCAATGAGATAAAAAAAAAAAAGAAGACCCATATATATGCTGCATACAAGAGACACACGTCAGACCTAAAGACATTCACAAACTGAAAGTGAAAGGATGGAAAAAGATATGCCACGCAATAGGTAAAGAAAAGAAAGTGGGGGTAGCAATACTTATTTCAGACGAAATAGACTTTAAAACAAAAACTGCAACAAGAGACAAGAGCACTACATAATGATAAGGGGAACAATCAAACAAGAAAGCATAACACTTGTAAATATCTATGCACCCAACATAGGAGCACCTAAATATATAAAGCAATTATTAACAAACATAAAAGGAAAAATAGTAACACAATACTAGTAGGGGACTTTAACACTCCACTTACACCAATGGATAGATCATCCAAACAGAAGATCAATAAGAAAACACTCGCCTTAAATGACACATTTGACCAGATGGACTTAGTGCATATATATAGAACATCCCATCCAAAACCACAGAATACATATTCTTTTCAAATGCATATGGAACATTCTCCAGTATTGATCACATATAGGCCACAAAACAAGAAGTCTCAATAAATTTAAGAAGATCAAAATAATACCATGCAGGGGCTGGCCCCGTGGCCGAGTGGTTAAGTTCGCGCGCTCCGCTGCAGGCGGCCCAGTGTTTCGTTGGTTCGAATCCTGGGCGCGGACATGGCACTGCTCATCAGACCACGCTGAGGCGGCGTCCCACATGCCACAACTAGAAGAACCCACAACAAAGAATATACAGCTGTGTACCGGGGGGCTTTGGGGAGAAAAAGGAAATAATAAAATCTTTAAAAAAAAAAAAAAAAAACAGACATGATGGAAATTTAAAAAAAAACAAAAACAAAAACAAAATAATACCATGCATTTTTTCTGACCAAAAGGTATGAAACTAGACATCAACTACAGGAATGAAACCAAAAAAGCCACAAAAATGTGGAGATTAAACAAAATGCCACAGAACAATGATTGGGTCAATGCTGAAATCAAAGGAGAAATCAAAAAAATTCCTGGAGATAAATGAAAATGAAAATACAACATGCCAAAATCTATGGGATACAGCAAAAGTCATTCTAAGAGGGCAGTTTATAGCAATTCAGGCCTACCTCAACAAAGAAGAAAAATCTCAAATAAACAATCCAGCAGCACATCTAAAGGTACTGGAAAAATAACAAACAAAGCCCAAAATCAGCAGAAAGAAGGACAGAATAAAAATCAGAGCAGAAATATATGAAATAGAGACTTAAAAAACAATAGAAAAAATTAATGAAACCAAGAGCTGGTTCTTTGAAAAGATAAACAAAATTGACAAACCCTTAGCTAGACTCACCAAGAAAAAAAGAGAGAAGGCTCAAATATATAAAATCAGAAATTAAAGATGAGAAATTACAATGGATGCCACAGAAATAAAGTAGTTAATAAGAGAATCCTATGAAAAGCTATGCGCCAACAAATTGGAAAATCTATAAGAAATGGATAAATTCTTAGAAACACAACCTGCCAAAACTGGACCAAGAAGAAGTAGAGAATTTGAATAGACCAATCACCAGTAAGGAGATGTAAACAGTAACCAAAAACTTCCCCAAAAATAAAAGTCAGGACTAGATGGCTTCCCTGGTGAATTCTACCAAACATTCAAAGACTTAATACCTATCCTTCTCAAACTGTTCCAAAAAATTGAAGAGGAGGGGAGGCTTCCTAACTCATTCTATAAAGTCAACATTATCCTGATACCAAAACCAGACAAGGACAACACAAACAAAGAAAATTATAGGCCAATATCACTGATGAACACCAATGCAAAAATCCTCAACAAAATACTAGCAAATCAAATACAACAACACACGAAAAAGATCATACATCATGAGCAAGTGGGTTTTATTCCAGGGATGCAGGGATGGGCCAACATCTGCAAATCTATCAACATGATACACCACATTAACAAAATGAAGAATAAAAATCACATGATCATCTCAATAGATGCAGAGAAAGCATTTGACAAGATACAGCATCCATTTATGATAAAAACGCCAAATAAAATGGGTATGGAAAGAAAGCACCTCAACATAATGAAGGCCATATATGGCAAACCCACAGCTAATATCATTCTCAATGGAGAAAAACTGAAAGCTATCCCTCTAAGAACAGGAACCAGACAAGGATGCCCTCTTTCACCACTCTTATTTAACATAGTATTGGAAGTCCTAGCCAGAGCAATCAGGCAAGAAAAAGAAATAAAAGGGATCCAAATTGGAAAAGAAGAAGCGAAACTGTCACTCTTTGCAGATGACATGATTCTATATATAGAAAACCCTAAAGAATCTGCTAAAACACTTTTAGAAATAAATGAATATGGTCAAGTCGCAGGATACAAAATCAACATACAAAAATCAGTTGCATTTCTATACGCTAACAATGAAGTAGCAGAAAGAGAAATTAAGAATACAATCCCATTTACAATTGCAACAAAAGGAATAAAAATACCTAGGAATAAACTTAACCAAAGAGGTGAAAGACCTGTACACCGAAAACTATAAAACATTGTTGAAAGAAATTGAAGAAGACACAAAGAAATGGACAGATATTCCATGCTCTTGATTGGAAGAATTAACATTGTTAAAATGTCCATACTTCCTAAAGCAATCTATAGATTCAATGTAATCCGTATCAAAGTACCAACAACATTTTTCACGGAAATAAAACAAATAATCCTAAAATTTATATGAAACAACAAAAGACCCCAATAGCCAAAGGATTCCTGAGAAAAAAGAACTAAGCTGGAGGTATCACACTCCCTGATTTCAAAATATACTACAAAGCCATAGTAACCAAAACAGTGGGGTACTGGCACAAAAACAGACACACAGATCAGTGGAAGAGAATCAAGAGTCCAGAAATAAACCCACACATTTATGGACAGCTAATATTCGACAAGGGAGCCAAGAGCATATAATGAAGAAAGGAGAGTCTCTTCAATACGGTGTTGGGAAAACTGGACAGCCACATGCAAAAGAATGAAAGTAGACCATTATCTTACACCATGCACAAAAGTCAACTCAAAATGGATTAAAGATTTGAATGTAAGACCCGAAACCATGAAACTTCTGGTAGAAAACATAGGCAGTATGCTCTTTCACATCGATCTTAGCAGCATATTTTCAAGTACCATGTCTGACAGGGCAAGGGAAACAAAAGAAAAAGTGAACAAATGGGACTACAGCAAACTAAAAATCTTCTACACAGCAAAGGAAACCATCAACAAAACGAAAAGACAACCTAAAAATTGGGAGAAGATATTTGCAAACCATATATCAAGTAAGAGGTTAATATCCAAATTTACAAAGAACTCATACACCTCAACAACAAAAAAAAACCAACAACCCAACTGAAAAATGGGCAAAAGATCTGAGCAGAGATTTCTCCAAAGAAGATATACGGATGGCCAACAGGCACATGAAAAGTTGCTCAACATCATTAGCTATCAGAGAAATCCAAATCAAAACTACAGTGAGATATTACCTCACCCCGGTCAGAATGGCTATAATTAACAAGACAGGGAACAAGTGTTGGAGAGGATCTGGAGAGAAGGGAACCCTCATACACTGCTGGTGGGAGTGCAAACTGGTGCAGCCACTATGGAAAGCAGTATGGAGTATCCTCAGAAAATTAAGAACAGATCTACCATATGATCCAGCTATCCCACTGCTGGGTGTTTATCCAAAGTACTTGAAAACACAAACTGCATAAAGATACATGCATCCCTCTGTTCATTGCAGCATTATTCATAATAGCCAAGACTTGGAAGCAACCTAGGTGCCCATCAAGGGACGAATGGATAAAGAAGATGTGTTACATATACACAATGGAATACTACTCAGCCATAAGAAATGATGAAATCTGGCCATTTGTGACAACATGGATGGACCTTGAGGGTATTATGCTCAGTGAAATAAGTCAGAGGGAGAAAGTCAAACACCATATGATCTCACTCATAAGTAGAAGATAAAAATGACAAACAAACACAGCAATGGAGATTGGATTGGTGATTACCATAGGAGAAGTAGGGAGGGGAGAGGGCAAAAGGGGTGATTAGGCTCACATGTGAGGTGGTGGACTATAATGAGTTTTTGGGTAGTGAACATGATGTAATCTACACAGAATTTGAAATATATTACGATGTACATCTGAAAGCTATATAATGCTATAATCCAATGTTACTGCAATAAAACACAAATAAATAAATAAAAAGAATTTTATATTCTACAAGACAATTCTTCAAAATGTAGGAAAAATTAAGATATTCCCAGGTAAACAAAAACACAACTTATCACTAGCAGCTTGCCTTACGAGCAATATGAAAGAATCTTTCGGATTGAACTAAAAGACGTCAGACAGTAACTCAAACCCACACAAAGAGCACTGGCACAGGTAGCCACGTAGGTAAACAGAAAAATCAGCATAAATGTGCTTTTGGCGTACATCTTTTCTACTTCTGCTGATTTAAAAGAAAATTGCATAAAGCAAAAATTTTTTAAATGTATTAATGGGCTTATAATGCATAAAGTTTTGATTTTAATCACAATGATAGTACAGAGGAGGGGGAGGAAAGAGCATATTTGCTTCATATCGGGGCAAATTTTTTGTATACTATTAAAATTAACATTTAAAATTTAAGATGCTAATTGTAATCTCTAGGGCAACCCGTAACAAAATAACTCCAAAAAATACAGTAAAAGAAACAAGAAGTGATTCAAAATAGTGCAATAGGAAATACCTATTTAACATAAAAGAAGGTACTAATGGAGAAATAAAGGGAAGAAGGGATGTAAGATGTAAAGAAAACACTAGAAAATGGCAGAAATAAATCTTACATTTCAGCAATTACGTTGACTAAAAATGGATTGAACATTCCAATCAAAAGTTAGAGATTGGTAGGGGCCTGCCCGGTGGTGCAGTAGTTAAGTTCACAAGTTCTGCTTTGGCAGCCCAGGGTTCTTCAGTTCAGATCCTGGGTGCAGAACTACATACCACCTGTCAAGCCATGCTGTGGCAGGCGTCCCACATATAAAGTAGAAGAAGATGCCCACGGATGCCAGCTCAGGGCCAGTCTTCCTCAGCAAAAAAAGAGGAGGATTGGCAGCAGATGTTAGCTCAGGTCTAATCGTACTAAAAAAAAAAAGGGGGGGGGGGAAGTCAGAGATTGATAAAATGGATTAAAAAATTATGATCCAACTACATACTGTCCACAGGAGACAAAATTTAGGTTCAAAAACACAAACTGTTTGAAAATTAAAATCGTGGCAAAAGCTACAGTATGAGAACAGTAATCAAAAGAAAAATGGAGTGTCTATACTATTAGACAAAATAGACTTTAGATAAGAATTGTTACCAGAGATAAAGGACTTTGCATAATAATAAAAGAATTAATCAGTCAGGAAGACACTTAATTACAGACAGGAAAATAAAATAATAATGAATAGACAAATTCATACAGACAGAAAAGTTACCAGAGCTGGGAGGAGGTAATGGATATGATATCTCTTGAGGGTTATAAAATACGTAAAATTAGAATATACTATAGTTGTGAATATACTAACAACTACTGAATTGTATGCTATAAAAGGGTGACTTTTGTGGTATATGAATTATATTGCAATAAAGTTGTTCTAAAAACAAAGTCAAGTCTTCTAAGATGTTGCCATAGTCCCACTATTATCTGCTAGGTAAATCAGGGAGCCTGGCATCGCATAAGCATAATGCCAGCTTTGTCCACAATTATTCTGTTTTTAAACATGTTTGAAGATAATGTTGACTTCACTCATGTTTGCTAAATGATAGCTAATAGCCTAAACAGTTACCACGTTTCAACTGTTGACCAGGAATGGGAGAGCAAGACATGGAATACTTGTACCTTCTGTAGAGAAAAACATTCTGAACCAGTGACTGAAAGACCAACTGTTTGCACAATATTACCTTACAGTCTCTCTGTCACCTCTGACTTAGCAGTTGATGTGCTGATCAATCTGACTGAGCAGTTGATCTAGTTCCCAGTCATTTACTGGGAAGAAAGTGATGCCGGCCCTGATATCAGTTCCCCTACATTAAACCCAGCATATATGGGGTTAAAACTAAATCACTCTTTTCCTGCTTATTCCCTGGCTCCCTGGCTCCAGAGACCACTATCTTCCATGGAGACAGACAGCCAAGTATAACCACCTAGATTCCTTATCACCTCTTCCTCCTCTCTGCAAACAGCCTCCCAAGGCCAAACACAGACTGGTGGGAAAGCTCCGACCAGCAAGGACACTGACTGCCCACCCCTGCCCCCCATCTACAAGCAGCCGAATTCCTCACGAACCTTTTTAACCCCTGGCCTCCCCTCTTTTGGGGAGATGAGATGAAACGAGACAAATTTGAGGGCTCACTCTCATCTCCCAGCTGATATCACCCAAAATAAAAACCCTTTCCTTGCCATAAGCCTGGCATTCCAGTTATTATTTGGCCCCTCTTGTGTGGAGGGTAAAGAACCGAGGTTTGTAGGCACTAACAGTGGGAGACTGAGGCTCCACTGTGATTCTTAGATGCTGCTAGAACTGAACATTTCTAGCGGGCATTGTTCACAGCAGAAATTGAATCAACAGAATATTTTCAACTATGTGGCAAAGAATCAGAAGTAAAATACTAGCCTGTAACAGGCATCACCTAAATGAGGTAGCATACTTGGGACTTACTTATCTTAAGGAAAACTACCCTCTTATGTATTTCTAAATTTGTTGAGATAGGTGGCAGTGTAGAACTCTTGGACGTGGATACAAATATCTATATATACGCCATATGTAGGGGAGGCTTCCTTCTAAACTGTGATCTTGTTTCCCTCCCTAAATCCCTCCATTGCTTTTAATACAAAAGTTGTTTAGCTATCATGTCATGGTGCCTTGGCAGAGAGGCGAATTTATATTTGAGAAAAGCTCATGTGATAATAGTGTGATATGGAAATATCTTCTAAGTTATACTGAGTTAACTACATACTAAAAGCCATTTAGCAGTTGTAACACTGTAGGAAGAACTATTTTAGTGTTGATCAGTTGTCCATAAAAACTGAGTCTGCGTGGCTTCAAGGTTTCTATTAACTTTCCCAATGAGTTAGTTTTGTTTAGTAACTAAACAGTCACTAAAATATCAAATAATAGAGGATCCAACTGATACAGTGGAAACCATAGCTGTGTATTCACTAATAATGTGATAACAGGACTTTTTCTACATTGTTGCAATGTTTACAATAAACCAATGGTTAATCAAACTTTGTATACTAAGCACTGGGTGTTAGAAAGCAGAATCCCCATGAGGCAGATTTATCATCACTGAGTCTTCAATTCAGCAAACAATGATTATAAAGAGCAGAGCTCTGGGCTCTGTAGGGCTGCGGAGCGCTCTTCCCTGATCACTTTCATCACGTTCTGCCCAAACGCACACCCTCATGAGTTCACGCAATCACCCTATCTAAACCCTCCACCTCTCTAACTCTTTACTATGCTTTATTTTTCTTCATAGTGTTATCTCTACCTAAAATTATATTAAAATTTTGCTTGCTGACATGTTCCTTTCCTTCTCCCCTATTAGGCTCCATACCCAGAAATTTTCTTGTTCACACCCTCCAGCATGAGAACCGCACCTGCACCTAGTGAGCATATGTACATATGCAAATATGTACATATTTGCTGAATGAATAAAAGTTATTTTTAGGATCTGAATGCAGAATGTTGTAATCTTTCCCTGCTCCCTAGTTATATCTAAATATAAAAGTCAATGAATCTTGAGTCCTTCACCAGTTAGGAGCTTTGGCTTGGTCTTCTGGCTCTCTGGCCCACTTCTGCCCTCCCTCAGGAAAGCCCTTGACTCTAGCCTACAGAGTCAGACTTGTCAGGCTCAGCTATTCTGAAGCCTGGAGAAGTGACACAGACTGTAGAAAGTCAGGTTCTAAGAAAAGATTTAATGTGAGTTGATTTACCCAAGTTCAGAAAGAACCAGAAAAACAGAAAGGTGTAATTGGTAGCAGTTAACACTTGGTGAAGAGAGTGATAGATTATATCTAAGTGTTTGTGTTTTTTTAAATGGTTCTCATAATTACATGTTATTTTAATTCCTCCTGGTGAGTGACACTTGCCTGGTGAAATCCCATCTGCTGTCGCCTGCCTTCCGGAGCAGCTGCACATTGCTAGAGGAAATAACAAACCCAGCTGAACGGTTTCACTCTAAATTCAGGACCACAAAACTGAAATGGGCCCTTATCTCAGCCCGGGACTCCTACTACGTTTCTTTAGTAAGATAATATTTCCACTTCCTCAGGCAACTGCTTCAAATTTTTTCTCCTTTCTAGTCTCCTATCCACACTTGTTTCACTGAGACAGCAGAAGCCATGAATTGGGCACCCCTCATCTTTCTGCCACCAGCTTCCTACACCCACCTGTATCTGCCCCACCTTTTCCCTTCTGTTACAGGAGAAAAAAATATTTTTCCTTGTTATGGGCTGAACTATGTCTGCCTCCAAAATTCATATGTTGAAGTCCCAACCCCCAGTGTCTCAGAACGTGACTGCTATTGACTAAATGTTTGTGCTCCCAGCCCAAATTCTTGTTGAAACCTAATCCCCACTGTGACGGTGTTTGGAGGTGGGGCCTCTTGGAGGTGGCGAAGTCTTGAGTCAGAACCCTTGTGAATCGGATTATAAAAGAGGCCCCAGAGAGCTCCCTTGCCCCACGAACCACAGAGCAGGCTCTCAGCAGACACCAAATCTGCCAGAGCCTTGAGCTTGGACTGGCCAGCCTCCAGAACTCTGAGAAATAAATGTTTAAGCTGCCCAGTCTAGGGTATTTTCTTTTTTCACATGTCCAGGTTTTATTTCCATGGAGATTATGCCTTGTATTTGATTATAGACCCTACAGTATCTGGACCATTCATACTCAGTGTATGCCTGCTGTTTTGAATTTTGAATGTGGGGTGAAAAATTCTGGTGGAACTCCAATTATTTTTATTTCTCTTATATTAAATGGGTAAAACATTCCATTTGTAGGAAGTATGACCTTTACTTTCTAGGTAAGGAAAGTCACAGGTTTTGAACTTCTCCAAGTCAAATTTAATGTTTTTCTGAATCCCCATCCCACTCGGCTGGAAGCAAGTTCAACCACAAGCCTTAAAGGAATTCTTTCCCATCCCCTTTGGGCTGAATGGAGGTCCTTGGCTTCCTATTCCCTCCAGAACGCTGGTCACTGTTAATATTTTCACTGTCTAAGTCCAGAAGATTGGGAGCTCAAATAGTTCTGAGCTGAATTTGAAGAAAGGGTCCCAGACTTTAAGTCTCCCAGGGACACCACACAGTCGTTTCCCTCTGAGATTCCCTCAGTTTCCTAGAGTTTTGCATGGAAACCTCCTCAGACCATGCTCCTCCGGGATCCCCTGTTAGTCACATCTGCTTTAGTTCTCCTCCTACTTTTGGTAGATCTGGGATGAATCTACTGAACTCCCTTCTAGGAGCCTATTTTGAAAATAAAGATAACCTCTGGTTTGGCCATGTTTTTTAAAAAAAGATTTGAGAGAAGACAAAGTTCTAGGTATAGTTGAAAACAGTTGAAAACTGTCTACAATTTTATTTATTTAATCCAGGAGAAATCAAGTGCCTACTCTTTGCCAAGTACAATTGTAGATATCAGTTGCAGCAACAAACTAAACAATATTTGTTCAGCATGGAGCTTCTATTTTACAGAAAAGACAATATATAAGAAATTCATTTATTTATTCATTTATTCAATTAATGATAGGTGCTTTGAAGAAAAGTAATGGAAAATAAAGAAAGAAAGAGCAAGGGAAGTAAAATGTAGATTGTAATATCAGTGAAAGTCTGAAGAGGTTGCATTGCATGGAGACCTGAATAAAATTGTGGGGGAAGACATGTAAATATACAAAAGAAAAAATCATTCCAGGCCAATGGAAAAAGCAAGTGTCAAGGTCATGAGCTTGGCATGCCTAAGGATCAGCAAGGAAGCCACTATGATTGAAGAGAGAGTGTGAGAGGCAAGAAGATTGGAGAGTTAATTAGGGCCTCATCATGAGGAGACTTGCAAATCAGAGATAAAACTTTGAATGTATTCTAAAATATTACAGGAAAACTTGGAGAGTGTTAAGTTAATTGTTGCTTTGGTTGTTTGTATGCAGATATGACTAAAGAAACCAAGAATAGAAAGGCTTGCTAGACTATTGCAGTATCTTAGTCATTGTATGATGTAACTTGGACCAAGATGGGGAACCAAGGATGTAATGTTCTTCGTATAGTGTGGATCTATTTCCATTTATTTTGCTGGACACTTAGTAAACCCTTCAAACCAAGACGCAAATATTTTTCCTGACATAAAAATTTCTTGAAATATCCTACTAAAAATTTCCTCCCCCATTTTTCTAGTCTTTATGTTTTTGGTTGTGGTACATCTGAAACTTGTATTATTTTGATGTTGGACCTCCCATAATTATCTTCTGATTTTCCCTCTTATTGTGCTTCTCTTTATTTATTGAGTATTACTGACGTAGAACATTGAACTCACTTTGTGTACAACATAATGATTTGATATATGCATATATTGTGAAATGATCACCACAATAATTCTGGTTAACACCACACATAGTGATAAATTTTTTTTCTCGAGATGAGAAATTTTAAGATCCACTCTCCTAGCAACTTTCAAATATACAATACAGTATTGTCAACTATAGTCACCATGCTGTATATTACATCCCCTGGACTTATTTATCTTATAACTGGAAGTTTGTGCCTTTTGACTACCTTCATCCATTTTGCCCACCCCCTTACCCCCCCACCAATGGCAGCCATCAATCTGTTCTCTGTATCTATGAGCTCAGTGTTTTGTTTGTTTGCTTGTTTTAGGTTCCACATATAAATTTGACCTACTGTACTTTTATAGCAGCCCAAATGGACTAAGACAGTGACTATATTTGGAGACAAGGAATTTCCAGGGATAATTAAGTTAAAATGAGTTCATTAGGGTGAGCCCTAATATAATGTGACTGGTATCCCTATAAGACGAGAAACTTTGAACACAGACACGCATGCACAGAGAGAAGACTGTGTGACGACACAGGAGAAAATGCCTTCCGTAGGGCAAGGAGACAGGTTCTTCCCTTACAGCCCTCAGAAGGAACAAACCCTGCTGAGACCCTGATCTCCACTACCAGCCTCCAGAACTGTGAGAAAATGAATTTCTGTTGTTCAAAACACCTAGTCTGTGGTATCTTGCTACAGCAGCCCTAGGACACGAATGCAATCCTTACACCAGAGGACAGTCTCTTCCACTGTGGTTTGGTGCCCATCTCTTTCTGTCTTCTCCAATCATTACTTTCTGTTATCTACTGTCTCTTGAATCACCAATCTCTTCCTTTCTCCTGGATTATTCTTTATCAGGGTATAAACCATCGCTTGATCCTTTGTCCAGCCACTACTCAATGTTTTATATCTACACATACATCTTCTTGGCTCTTCAATTCACCTTTACTCTGAGCAAATCTAGTCTATCTCTACCCTTGATCACGCCACTCAGTCCTATCAAGGTCACTGGCTTCCCTGTTACTCTAGGCAATGGAAACTTCTCTGTCTTTATTTTACACAACCTCTCAGCAGTTTTCAACACAGTTGCTCTTCTCCTTCCAGGAACACTCTCTTCCCTTAGCTCCCAAGGCTCCACCATCTCCTGTTTTTCTCTTCCTACCTTGTTGTGTCTTCCTTAATCTCCTTTGTTAGCTTTTTTCAAGATTAAATCCTTGATCCCTTTCGCTACACATTCCCCCTAGATGATCTCATGTCATCTTGTATCTCAAGTATCAACCATATAGAATGTCTCTTAAATTTTATCATTCTAGCCCAGAATACTCCTCTGAAATCCAGACTCATATGTTTGACTGCCTACTTGACTTTTCCATTTAAATCTCTTCACAAATATCTTAAAGTAATTTTTCCAGAATGGAACGATTTATTTTTTCCTCTGTGTATGATCCCTATTCCCCAATCTTTCCCACCGTCTTCCTAATTGCTCAAGTCAGAAACCTACTGATTGCTCTTGGTTGCTGTGCTTCTTTACCCATTATGTCCAATCCCTCAGTAAATTCTGTTGATTCTCCCCTTAAAATGGATCTAGAATCGTCTACCTCTCTCTCCCCACCAGCATTCACAGGGTTAGGTCACATGTGCCTCTCGCCGTAGGGTTTATAATCACAGCAACAACTTACCAACTGGTCTCTCTTCCACTCCAGCCAGTTTTCCACACAGAAACCAGAGTAAAATTCTTAGTACCTAAACTGGATCATGTCGTTTGCCTCCTTAGAATCCTGATGCAGCTTCCCATTGCACATAAATTAAAATCTCAGCTCATGGTGCCCAAAGCCCTGCTGATCTGGCTAATGGCCACCTGCATAACCTCTACTTTCTATTTGTAATAAAAGCAAATCTCGGATTTAAAAGAAACACCTGTTTTAAACCCAGATCTTCTAGAAAATAGAGCCAGAAGCAAGGAAAAGTTCCCAGTGCTTATTTGAGAGGTGCAAGTCCATAGGTGAGGTGAGGAAAAAGGGCAAAGACAGTGCTGTGTGACACATGCCAATATTTCACAATGAGCTGGAAACCCCCAACCTGTCCACATGCAGCATTCTGGAGCAGTCCACAGCAGAGGGAAAGGAGGAGTGAGTGTATTCACCCAGCTCCCTCCTGTGTCTTATTTCTCATTGTTCAAGGCTTACTCCCTAAGGGGCTCACTCCCACACTCTAGATCTTGTCATCTGGCTACACAGGAGCTAATTCCCACTCGACTTAGTGTTTCATCTGAGTCTGAAAGTGGAGGGGCAACTCAGCATGGGTCAGACACCAACCGAGAGAGAAAGAAGGAAGGAGTCAGGAACCTGAAATAGAACAAGTCCATCTGCAGTCTTGGATTTTCTCTGTAAGTTCCTCAAGGAGAGATCATCCAAACTAAGGTTTAGCACCTCCAGTTAGTTACCTTCTTTTGTTAAGAAGTTTTAACTTACCTTGAGCTAAAATCTGACTCCTAATGATCATGCTCTTATTGCTACCATCTATGCTGTTTTTACTAAGTGCTAGGCAGTGGATGGAGCACATTGTCGACATTGTCTCGTGAATGTCTTGCAATAACCCTGCAAGGTTAGGATGATTGTCCTTAGAAAGAGATGGGAAAAATGAAGCTTAAATACATCATTCAGCCAAGTTATTGAGGGGTGAGCTGGCACATGAATCTCAGCTGTCTGACTAAGCTCAGACTGAACCACTTGTGCTAGACCGTCCCGCTCCGCAGATTGGTCAGGATTCCTCCTCTAGCTGACACAGAGGCTGACCTTCTCATCAAAATACAGCCCTTCCATATCAGAGGAGCTCTCACGGCTTAAGCCATGACGCCATAGCCCACTCCTTATTTTACACAATTGCCCTGGTAAAGCCAGGTTAGTCCTATACAGGTTCTCGGAGATCATCTCTTTATACAGCCATTTCCCAGCTTTGAGTAGAAATGAGGAGAAAAGACAAAGGCCTCCTCTACTTTCTATCTTAATTTGTTTTTCTCCAAGTTAACCCCCGCCCCGACACACACACACGCCACCCCTTATATCTTTCCCCACAGCGTCTGATACTAGAATCTAGTTTGGGGGGCTTTGCAGCTGTGCTTCACAGCTTGTCTGTCACAGCATTTAGAAGTGTTCTTATTTTCTAGCAGAATTATCAAGTGTTACTATATTAAATTCATTTACAACGTTTCTATTTTGTTTCTAGAAAATTCTAATTTCTCCAGGATTGTGTAAAAACTAATTGTCAAACCCTGGAAAGAGACATTTGATGTTAGAATAATATTTTCTGTTCTGTAGTTTTTATTTGACAAGTTCTAAGTTCTATACAGTCATAATCTTCATTAATTAAATCTCATCTCTGGCAGATACAGATTATTAAGTCATTTAAGATAGAATTTACATTTTAGAATGGAGAAATACAGGAAATAGTTGGAGTATAGAGCATGCAAACTTTGCTTTTAATCCAAGCTCTGCAACTTCTGCTAGATGAATGATCTTGGGAAAATTATTCCAATTATCTAACCTTGTTTCTGGTAAACTGAGGATAATGGTTTCTATCTCATAGGATTTGAGGGAAGATTAACATGAGATAACAATAGTTTCTGGTTTAACTTTGATAGTCAACAAATGAACGCAGTATTTCTGATCATGCTATGCTTACCACACCTTCATAACATGTAACTTAGCAAACTTTACTGCCCTCAATATTACTGATTAATATCTTTAACATGAAAACATTTGCCCTATCAGATGCAACCCTCAAACACCCTCCACCATGTTTAGAGGCTTCATCCAGTTTTTTTTAAAGCAAATTAATGTGAAATATTTCTATATAACTGCATATTCAAAGACACCCCCTGGGGATACCAATGCCCCACCTATCTTATTAGCTGTTCTATGAGAAAAGTTCTGAAATTAATAAATTCAGGAAACAATATGATAGTCTCTCTTGAAACTTCACATGCATATTAGCATAATAAAGATTCCTTATATTAAAGAACCTATTTAAAACTGTTTTAACCCAACGTTTTTTGAAACTTTTTGGCCATGAAATATTTTCTGCATAGAACACTTAGTACTGTCTCTCTGAATTCTAGTGTTACACAGGACACAGTTTGGGAGCATTTTATTAGAACATGTGAAAATGAAATGACTGCAGGGATAGCCACAAAGGAGGACTAAGGGCAAGTTGTATGGGAATAATTATCTGTAGTGTGCTTCCCTGATACTAAGGCACTCTGAGTCATGATGTAATTATGTGGCAATAGCACAGTTGCATTTCTCAAAGAAGTCATTTCCATGCAGAGCATTGGTGTGAAATAAAATACCACATTATGCATCCATAAGGCAAAAAGTATACCCTTCTATTGGCTCAGGCACTGGGAAAGCAGTCTGTTCAGTTAGTACATGTCAAGACTATGTAATAAAAAAGACAGACCATGCCAAGTATTGTCAAAGATGTAGAGAATATGGACCCCCTCATACACTGCTGGTGGGAATGTAAATTGGTGCAGTTGCTTTGGGGATTTCTTAAAATGTTAAACATGAACTTACCATATAACCCAATAATTCCACCTGGGAACCCACCCAAGAAAAATAAAAGTGTATGTCCACACAAAGACATGTATGTGAAAGTTCCTAGCATCCTTATTCATAATAGACCAAAACTGGAAACAACCCAAAATGTCTATCAAGTGATGAACACATTAAAAAGTGTTGCATATTCATATAATGGAACATTATTCAGCTAAAAAGCAATGAACTACTGATATGTGCTAAAACGTAGGTGAATCTCAAAAATATTATGCCAAATGAAAGAAACCGGATGAAAAAGCCTACATATTATCAATTCTATTGATAGGAAATGATCAGAAAAGGCAAATTCATAGAGTTGGAAAGCATCTCAGTGGTTGCCTAAGGCTGGGGTGGGAGGGGGGATTAACTGCAAATGGGCACAAGAGAGCTTTTCAAGGAGATGGAAAAGTTCTAAAATTGGATTGTGGTGATGATCACACAACTCTATATATTTACTAAAAATCACTGAATTGTACTTCTAATGGGCGAGTTCTAAGGCATGTAAATTGAAACTCAATAAAGTTGTTTAAAATTGACAAAGCCACATAATTGTGGCTTCAAAATTGTTGTGCTTAACATAATACTTAAACATAGAAATTTTATTTGAAAATATGCTTTTAGCAATATTATAGTTCTTTGGGTGATTATTGTCCCCTGCCATTTAAAATATCATAATAATTACACCAGAGGATGTATACAGATGAAAATTCTGCTACCAGCAAACTACAGTAAGCTGGGTGTTTGAACTCCTCTACAGCAGCTCCATTTGAGGCCCATTTTGGCTTCCTCGCACTGAAAAGCCCTGTGCTCTCATGACCCCAGGAGCTCTTTCAACACCAAGTTCTGTGAGAGTATTAAATATGGAAAAATAACACTTTTTAAGGATTCCCTTAATTTTGATAAGAAATGGATATTCACCCTCACAACTACTTAATATAGTCTCCATTACAGTGTGCGGTACCTTGCTTTTCTGAGAGGCCATATGTAAATTGTTTGGTTAATCTCTAATGCCCTTAACACCCCTACCAATACTAGATATGTGAAATCTCATGGGAAATATTTCATTAAAATAACTATTTTATATTTAAAATACCTTGAAGAGCGGTACCTTACATTTTCCATGAGCAGATTTTGTTTTTGTTTTTGAAATCAAGAAAATGTTTATAAAGCTGTATAGAGGTCTGATTCAACGAACTGATAACTTATTAAACAATACTCCTGAAGCTTAAGGGCCATGCCCAACATACCTGTTTTCTTCAGGGGCCTTACTGGTAGATTTAGGCATGTTAGTAATGCCAGGAGTATTTTCATGTTCTGTAGGCTGCAATGATAGCTATTACTTAAATCCCATAGTTCTGTGAGACAAATAAATAGATAGATAGATAGACCATTTGAATTAGATAGTCAACACAACATCTGAAAAACAGTTTAGTTTCAATTGTTATTTCTCTCATGTTCCAAGGCCTCAAATTCAGACAGAAACCCTCAATGTAATTTCTAAAATGAGTATGAAGATGATAATCAGAATCAAGAGGTAAAACACTGACAACTAATCAGTTGCTGATAATTAAAACATTGTAGAACAAGGCCAACCCTGTGGCTAAGTGGTTAAGTTTGTATGCTCCACTTTGGTGGCCCAAGGTTTCCCCAGTTGGGATCCTGGGCACAGACCTCGCACCTCTCATCAAGCCATGCTGAGGTGGTGTCCCACATAGCTCAACTAGAAGGACCTACAACTAGAATATACAACTATGTTCTGGAGGGCTTTGGGGAAGAAGGAAGAAAAGGAAGATTGGCAACAGATGATAGCTCAGGGCCAGTCTTGAAAAGAAAAACTGTAGAACAGAACACCAAGAAGAGGGAGAGTCTATAATTGCTAGAACTCTGTAGAAACAGAAGAGCAACCTGGCCAAGTGAGCTCCACTCTGCACTTGAAGAATCTAACAAGTCTTGAAACTCTATCCTTGAAGGGTAGACAAAGGAAAACTGATCCAGCAAGAGCTTTCCATTGGCAGCCTGTACCTGAGCCATAAGGCGTCTTTGATGAATTGAGAGAGGACATTTATAGGTACAATGAGACTTTTAAAAAGATCTTTGTGCTCTTTTTTTTTTCCTTTTTTTTTGAGGAAGATTAGCCCTGAGCTGACTACTGCCAGTCCTCCTCTTTTTAATGAGGAAGCCTGGCCCTGAGCTAATATCGTGCCCATCTTTCTCTACTTTATATGTGGGATGCCTACCACAGCATGGAGTGCCAAGCGGTGCCATGTCCGCACCTGGGATCCAAACCGGGGAACCCTGGGCCGCTGAGAAGCAGAACGTGTGAACTTAACCGCTGCACCACCGGGCAGGCCCCTGTGCTCTTTTTTTCTTCATACTTGGAAATATTAAAAACTGCTCCCTGAGTTGCTCATAAAAATGACTTTACATACACAATAAAGTTATTAGATCCATTCAGGATTGTTTTTTATGAGATATATTTATTTTTCTTAATGGAAAAATAAGGCCTGACTCTCTCTCTAAAAATCCTTGAAGCTGTCTACTTTTTTGTTTTTAATTGTGGTAATACACCTAACATAAAATTTACCATCTTAACCATCTTTAAGTGTATGGTTCAGTAGTGTTAACTATGTTCACTTGTTGTGCAACCAATCTCCAGAATTTTTCATCTTGCAAAACTGAAACTCTATACCCACTGTCAACAAATCCCCGCCTCCCCTTCCCCCCAGCCCCTGGCAACAGCGTTCTGCTTTCTGTCTCTGTGGCAGTGACAGCTCTAGGTAACTCTATAGCGGAATTATACAATATTTGTCTTTTTATGATTAGCTTATTTCATTTAGCATAATGTCTTCAAGGTTCATCCATGTTGTAGAAGTATCAGTACTCTACTCCTTTTGAAATCTTTGTTAATATTCCATTGTATGTATACACCACATTTGGTTTATCCATTCATCCATCAATGGACACTTGGGTTACTTTCCCTCCTGACCATTGTGGATAATGCTGCTATCAACATGGGTGTACAAATATCTCTTCAGGACTCTGCTTTCAGTTCTTTTGGATATATACCCAGAAGTGGAATTGCTGGATAATATAGTCATTCTATTTTTAATTTTTTGAGGACCTCTCATACTGTTTTCCCTAACACCTGCACCATTTTACATTCCCACCAACAGTGCGCAAGGTTTCCAATTTCTCTATATCCTCATCAACAATTGTTAATTTGTATTTGATTTTTCTTGATAGTAGCCATCCTAATGGATGTGAAGTGGTATCTCATTGTGGTTTTGATTTGTATTTTCCTAATGGTTAGTGATATTGAGCATCTTTTCACATGCTTTTGGTTTTGAAACAGTTTTAAGTTGCAAAAACATGTCCAATCCTTAAAGGGCAATTATTTTGTCACTAGACTACCATTAATAATGCTATTTGTCTAGTGAACTTCTTTTTTTTAGAAGCATTTTCCAGAAATCATGGCTTGAAATCTATCTACAAATCTGCAACAAAAAGCATTTCAGAGTCCTGTGCTTGTCACAAGAAACATCATGCGCATTTCAATAAACACCTCTCAAAAAAAAAAAAAAAAAAAAAAAAGAAGCAATTACAAATCAGCTTGGCCTAACAGCTGGAAGAGTTGGGAAAATTCCATTCTTACACCTGGGTTGGTGGCTGTATTAATCTGTTAAGGCTGCCATAACCAAGTGCCACAGACTGGCTTGCTTAAACAACAGACATTTATTGTCTCATCATTCTGGAAGCCAGAAGTCCAAGATCAAGTTGTCATCAAGATTGATTTCTAGGGGGCCAGCCCCGTGGCCGAGTGGTTAAGTTCACGTGCTCTGCTTCAGCAGCCCAGGGTTTTGCCGGTTCGAATCCTGGGTGCAGACATGGCACTGTTCATCAAGCCATGCTGAGGCAGCATGCCACAACTAGAAGGACCCACAACTAGAAAACACACGACTATGTACCAAGAGGGCTTTGGGATACAAAGGAAAAAAAAATCTTAAAAAAAACAGATTGATTTCTTCTGAGGCCTCTCTCCTTGGTTTGTGGATGGCCATCTTCTCCCTGAATCTTTACATGGTCTTCCCTCTGTGTATGTTTGTGTCGTAATCTCCTCTTATGAAAATACCAGGCATATCGGATTAACGCCCACCCTAATGACCTCACTTAACCTTAATTAACTTTTGATATACTCTATCTCCAAATACTGTCATATTCTGAGGTACAAGGTGTTAGGATTTCAACATATGAATTTTGAGGGGACACAATTCATCCCATAACAGTGACTATAACAAATGAAGAGAAGATAATGGAAGTACTGCTGTTGGGAGCCCAGCTGAGAGATCAGACACCAAATCCAGTTGGGAGGAAAGCTGTGTGGCAAGGCCTGTTATGGGAAAGTAACAATACACTATGCAAATGGTCACTGTGCAGCCTCCAAACCACTGTGTGGGACTGTGTTAGAGACTACAGGGGCCCTAGGGTCAGATCAAGAGAAACAGAAAGTCAAAGTCTGCCTTCTTGGAACAGCAAAAAGACAATCCTAGAGGGAAGAGGGTGTCATTCTCATTTGTACTTCTATGGGAGTTGTTCCCTTCAATGCCCAACACTAAATATCAACCAAAAAACAACTACTATGGGCCTACGTGGCTCTGTCTCTTCTTCCTACTTACTTTGTTCCTTTCCTGTGTGTTTTACTCAGGCTACTACTGTAGAAAGGATGCTTTTTCCTACTTGCTTTGGGGAAAACATTAATATCTATATTGAGGGTTAAACTGCTCATTAGGCAAAAACATAATTGCAACCAGTTACTCAAGTAACAGCATTATGTCTTACATCTTATTATACATGGAATCCATTTCAGGCTCATTAACATAAAGATCTCCACAGATTAGTTTTCTTTGTTTTTTTTTTGAAAATTGGCCCTGAGCTAACATCTATTGCAAATCTTCTACTTTTTTTCCTTCCCAAAGCCCCAGTTGATAGTTGTATATCCTAGTTGTAGGTCATTCTAGTTCTTCTATGTGGGATGCCAACACAGCATGGCTTGATGAGCAGTGCTAGGTCTGTGCCCAGGATCTGAACCAGCAAACCCAAGGCTGCTGAAGCAGAGCACATGAACTTAAACACACAGCCATGGGGCCAGCCCCACATGGATTAGTTTTCTGAGCAGGCAATACCTGTTGGAAGTTGAGTTTATTCAAATAAATTTATATCTTATTTATAAATACTTAGGAATAAATTTAACCAAAGAGGTGAAAGATCTCTACACTGCACACTAAAAGACAATGATGAAAGAAATTGAAGAAGACATAAACAAATGAAAAGATATTCCATGCTCATGGATTGGAAGAATTAATAATGTTAAAATGTCCATACTACTAGAAGCAATCTACAGATTCAGTGCAGTCCCTAACAAAATTCCAATGGATTTTCATAATCCTAAAATTTGTGTGAAACAACAAAAGACCCCAAATAACCAAAGCAATCTTGAGAAAGAACAAAATTGGAGGCATCACATTTCCTGATTTCAAAACTGTATTACAAAGCTGTAGTAAACAAAACAGTGTGGTATTTGCATAAAAATAGGCACATAGAACAGTGGAAAAGAATAGAGATCCCAGAAATAAACCCACGCATATATGGTCAATTAATTTATGACAAAGGAGCCAAGAGTATACAGTGGGAAAAGGATAGTCTCTTCAATAAATGGTTTGGGGAAATGTAGAAAGCCATATGCAAAAGAATGAAACTGGACCACTCATCCACAAAAATCAACTCCAAATGGATTAAAGACTTAAATGTAAGACCTAAAACCATAAAACCCCTAGGAAAAAACACAGTAGGTAAGCTCTTCAAGATTGGTATTGGTGACGATTTTTTGGCTTCGATACCAAAAGCAAAGGCAACAAAAGCAAAACTAAACAAGTGAGACTACATCAAACTAAAAAGCTTATGCACAGCGAAGGAAACCATCCACAAAATGAAAAGGCAATGTATGAAATGGGAGAAAATATTTGTAAACCACATATCCAATAAGGGGTTAATATGCAAAATATACAAGACACTCATACATCTCAATAGCAAAAAAACCCAAATAACTCAATTAAAAAATGGACAAAGGATCTGATTAAACATTTTTCTAAATAAGACATACAAATAGCCACAGATACATGGAAAGGTGCTCAACATCACTAAATATCAGATAAATACAAATCAAAACCACAATGAAATATCACTTCACACCCATTAGAATGGCTGCCATCAAAAAGACAAGAGAGAAGTTTTGGCAAGGATGTGGAGAATTGAAGAGATGCCTGCATTCCCATGTTCATTGCAGCATTATTCACAAAAGCCAAGATATGGAAACAACCTAAGTGTCCACCAACAGATGAATAGATTAAGAAGATGTGATATAAATATATGATGGAATATTATTCAGTCATGAGAAAAAAGGAAATTCTGTCATTTGCAACAACATGGATGGAACGTGGGGGCATTATGCTAAGTGAAATAAGTCAGACAGAGAAAAACAAATACTGCACAGTATCACTTATACGTGGAATCTAAAAAAAAAGTCAAACTCATAGAAATGTAGTAGAAAAGTGATTGCCAGGGGCTGGGGGTGGGGGAAGTAGGGAGAGGTTGGTAAAAGTGTACAAACTTTCAGCTATAACATGAGTCAGTCCTCAGAATCTAATGTATAATGTGGTGACTATGGGTGATAACACTGTATTGTATAATTGAGGTTTGCTAAGAGAGTAGAAATTAAGTGTTCTCACCAAAAAGAAAAAAGATAAATATGTGAAATGATGGATGTTATAATTAACTAGATAGAAGGAATCCTTTCACTTATATACGTATATCAGGTCATCATGATGTACACTTTAAATATCTTACAATTGTATTTGTCAATTGTATTGTCAATTTGTTAAATTATATCTCTATAAGCTGAAAAAATATGTATGTATATACATGTAGTGTGTGTATAATTTAAGGGCATAGGTCAGGTTGATCTTTATTTCTAAAAGTTTAAATATATATTTTGTGTCTTCTAAGGAGTTCTTCTGAATAAGAAGTCAACATTCCATTGTTGCCCAAATAAACAGAAGTGGATGCACTATTGTGAGAAGGAGTGGAACCAGATGAAACATAAACCATAAATCTCCTCTGCCTGGTCAGATCAGGCCAACTGGGAACCTTCCAGCAGATAATGGTGCATCATGCCCCATTGTGTGAGTGGACTTTGCCATTTGGAGACACGGGAATTTCCTCACTTCTCTCCTCAGTCTGTCTGCAGAATTTGCTGCTCTGAGTGATTCCAGCCTTGTTATATTTCCTGGGGGGAAAAGAGGAAAACAATCTTTTCAAATAATACAGCAGGGGGTACGAAAAGAAATACATAAAAACATGGATAACTAGTTTTAGTGAAAGTTATCTGTTCAGATTTCTAACTCACTAGGGCGTTTACAACATTGTAGGCATATGCTGTTTTAGCCTCTGCTTGAATGCTTTCATAAAGCATCCCACTGTATTGTAATCCCATTTGCTTTTTAGACAGCTCATCCTTTCAGTGAGTGAAAATCCATTCGTTTTGTCCTGCAGGTACTGGCCCTTGCTTTGCCTTCTGCATTGGCCCTCCGCAGCAACATACAGGTACGTCGACCTCTCCTTTAGGTCATCCCTTCTTAATTCTTCACTTACCAGGGCATCTTCCTCTGGACATCTCTCCTTGCTGATGTCCCCTTTAATTTGGCATCCTGAACACACTTGTTTATTCATTAAACACATTTCTGTTGAGCACCCACTGGGCCAGGTGCCAGTGAAGAAATAATAAATAAGCCACGTGTAGTCCCTGCCTCATGGGCAGACTTCATTTATAGCATCAAAAACAAAAAAACTAATTAAAAAAAAAAAGCCCTGGACAGTGTTCCCTGGGCAGGGGGCCCCTCCATTTTGTAGGAATCCCTCTACACTTTCCTGAAGAACGCAGTGTGCTCACCGTCGTGCAGCACCTTCTACAGTGCTGCCTTTGCTCTCCGTTGGACACTTCCCTGTGCTCCGCCTGCTTGTTGCTGATGGTCTTTAGGAGTGCAGATTCACAAAGTCCCTGATGTGTGCAAATGGGCAACAGGTTCATACTTCTGCCTAGAAACCCCCAACAGGTTCCTGTTCAGAGTTAGCTAGTCCTGCTAGCAATAAACACAAGCTTACTCAAGCTTCACAGCCTTTAGATTATGTACTAAAATGCCCCAAGGATGTGAATCCAGAGTTGATCCTGTCAAAGCTGGCTAGGCCTGGCCTTGCAGAATTAAAATCTTCAGTCTTCTGGTTAAGACTACAGCACACACTTTCAGAAGGACTCCAGCTCACCCTGCCTGGCCTGTGGTGCCAAATGCAGGAAGTTCCAGCCACAGCCTCCATGTCCCCTTTCCTTCACTTACTGCCTGTGGCTCAGTCTCCCTCCTCAAGAATTTATTTATCAATAAGAATAACAATCCCAGTCTCATTTTTAGACCACAAAAGGGGCTGATAAGGAGTTAGTTAGGCTCAATGGCAGATCAAAGCAGGGAGGCTGGGCGTTCCTCTGCTCAGAGTGTGGCTGCTGGTGTTCTCTCTCCAGTTCAGGCCACCTCATCGTTCTCTCAGGAGCAGGCCCTGTCTTGCCATTGGAGAGCTGCCTCTGAAGACACTGAGGGCCCAGGGTGTGAAGACATTCAGCATCATATACTACACAGATGAGTTCTGCCGAGACCAACCTAGGGACAGCCACATGGTCCTTTTCTTGAATTCTAGTCTGGGATTAGCAAAAAGCAGTCCATGTGTGAGCAGTGGGGCTCATGGAGGGTGGCAGTGTCACTGTAGTAGCGCTTCAACTGGCTGCTCCAGTGCCACAAGAGTTTGGTGCTGGAAAGGGGAAAAGCACAAACAGGACAGTAGCTGAAGCAAGAGTGCAGAGAGAGGGGGACTGGGCTGCATAGGAGCATCTGCTGGCCACTCCATGGGCAACATCATCTCTGGGAACAAAGTCCTTTTCCCTCAGGTGCTAAAAGGTGGCACCAGATGTGGACAGGCTGGCCAGGGGTATTGTTGGGGGTTCATAGAAAAGACTAGCTCCACTAGGGCTCTTCTCTGGGTTGAAAACAGGGAAGTGGTCCAGAAAATGAAGAGAAAATGTAATTTAGGCAAACACATTTTGTGGTATCCTTGTGAGTGATCTTATCATCCTATGAACATGGACATGCTTGATTGTGAGACTCTGGCATCACATCAAGGGAGGGAAGAAGGAAAGGAAGGAGAAGGGGTTTAAAAAAATCATGCTAGTCAAAAGTATGATCTCACAGTATGCATCACAATTAAGGGAGGCGGTCTGAAGTCAAGTCCTGCTTTTTGTCTCATTTCCCACATTTATCTCCAGGTTGAGGCATTGTGCCAGTCTTTGTCTCTGTCAATTTCCTTTTTTATTAAACAGTCACCTCACGTAACCTGTACTCCCTCTCATCTTGTCTGGCCTTTACCCTCCCCTGGTTAGTAAGTGGGCTTTATATAACTGACAGGCTAGGAGAAAGAGATTTATTAATATATATGCGCCTTGACCTAAACCTGCTTTGAAGTAGGACTGAGATGTAGTCTAATTACACAACACTGGTGTTACTTGAAGTCAGCATTTGATCTATCTGTTAATTTACCAACCATTTATTCAGTACCTGCTATCGTATGCACTGTTCTAGTTCCTGAGTCTACACCAATGAATGACACAGATCAGGTGCCTGCTCTAATGCAGTTAATATCTTTGTGGGAGGAGTCAGTCAACTGACAAGTAATCAAATAAAAAATTTGATGATGAGTGCTAAGAAAAAATTTTAAAGGGTGACATAGAGAGTGATGTAGAGGTTACCTAATATTGGATGACCAGGGAAGGCGCTTTGATGAGGTGACATTTGAATGACACAAGGAAGCCCCAGAAGCAGAAACCTGAGGCAGAAATGCACCTGGGGTTTTCAAGGAACAGGATAAGTAAGCCCATGTGGCTAGGAGGTAATGAGACACAGTGGGGGAGGTCTGAGCAGTCCTGTTTGCTGTCTCCTCCTGTTATCCAGGACCCCGAAGAACCACAGCCAATGAATGCGGCAGGGGGAAGGGCGTAGGGTGCAGTTTCAGGAGCAGCAGCAGAGCTGTGGGAGCAGAGAAGGAAGTACTCAGGTAGGCATCCTAACTGAGGTGGGGTGCCCTCTAAGCATCATGGAGCCTTGATAAATGTGCATAGCACCTGAGTGTCCTGCAGCAACGGCTCAGGATGCTGCCCTCCAAGGAAAGTGTCCAATCCTCCTGTCCCACACCCCTTCAACCACAGCCTTCCCCTGCACTTAGGGGAGAACCAAGGGGTCACCTATTCCAACTTTCTATTTAATTTCAAGTAATTATCTTAGGGTCAATATTCCTCTACAAATTAGAAAAAACATATACTCAGTAAAAGCCAGAAGTTATAAAATTTCCACAGATTACAATCAGCTTCTGGTCGGTTGCCTACCTGCAGGAATCCAGGGACAGCTGCAGGCACAAAATGCTTCATTGATTTCCGAGTGTGTTCAATGCAGGACAGCTCTTCCTCCTCAGTAATTATCATGGTGATAGGACTGGCGTCAGTCACTTCCGTTTCTCCAGCATTGGTCCCTTTTCCTTTTTCTGTTGTTGGTTTTGGTTTTATTTTGCCATTAATGCCTTTGGCTCCAGTCATCTGCAGGATATCTCTCACTCCAGGAAGTCGTCAGACAGGGGCACCTCAGGTTGCATCCGCCACATGAAGTCTGCACAGAAACACACAAGTGACATGCTCTGGACCTACTAAGAGGCAGAACTTGGTCACTTGTCTCTTCCATCACATCCTGAACCTACAACTTGAGACAAGCAGATCCAAGCCACAAGCGACCTGATGCTGCTGATACTGATAAACATTTTGCTTTTGAGTTCTTCAAAGAGGATGTGACACTTTAAACAAGCTAATTGAAAAGGAAATGTGGAAAACAGAAGGCATATGTTTTAAACTACTAATGTACAAAAATATTGTAACCCTACGGAAATACCTAAAAGTCTTACATTTGACCGATGCATTCCACTGTCATTGCACATTAAGTTAATAAATAAATAGATAAACAAATAAATAAGTGAGTAAATAAATAAACAAGTTTGAACATAGAATCCAGGGAAAAGCTGTGAAGTTGTACGTTAGACAGCCGCACTCAAGTAGGATGTGAAAATGAAATGTTAGGCTGCTGCTACTTGAGTTGTTTGGCAAGCTCTCAGTGGCCAGCATAACCATCTGGAATCAGGAGTCATGTGGACTATGACATTTCCCCCTATTCACACGGTCACCAAAAGGAGGGATCAAAGAACAAAGGCAGCCCATAGATAGGCGCTGGCAGCTTCAGGACCTTTGAATGCGCTGAGTACCTCCCAGAACATTTCGGCACTTTGGCCAGATTAGTTTCCTGGGCAGAAGCTCTTCTCGCTTTCTGAAGAAATCCTTTAAGAATAAATAATCAGAGTTTTCCAACATCCATTTAACTCTAAATAGCAATAACTGATTGAAGAGTTGTCAGGGGCCTTAAACGGAGAAAACTAGCCACACAGAAGCCTGGAGTTCTGTTAGCAACAGTGCATAAATCCCAGGTTCAGAGTGTGCTGCCAGGCAGCAAAATGGAAGTAACAGTAGTAATCCACTAGAGTAATCAGCTGAGACTGAGCAATACATTCAAAGTGCACTGACCTCCATAAACAAATCTGAACCTGTCTTATCCTAGATCTGCCATCGTTTATGTACCATAACATGAAACTTGTAGTGGTTTAAGATAGTATTGGTGGGCACTGAAGTTATTTAAACAAGAGGAAATTACAATTCAAATATGGGTATCATAATGTTGACTATTAAACGCTTATTAATTAAAACTGTCTTTGGAAATTATTGACAATAAAATTTTAATAATGCATATAATATTAATATTGAATAAAATTAATTTGCTAATAAAGTTAGTATACTGAGTGACCTTACATTAAAGAATATAAAAAACTTCATTACAAAATATATTTATGGCACTACATAATATTTTCAGATTCTAAGAAAAAGTATGAGGTTGGAGAGAGAAAAAGGAATAGAGAAAGTATCTGATTAATGATTCTGAATTTAACTCATTCTAAAAGCATGTTTCCTTGAACTACTGCAAGTACTAGTATCCTCTAAGATTATCTTGGATTCTCTTGATGAAATGACTTCTAGAAATAACCTATTCAATATTAAGAACAAAAAGCACGAGTCCTAGTTGTATAACCTGCCCAAAGAGAAGGTTAGAATTAAATGAGAGCTTAGAGATAAAAAAAAAAAAATAAGGTCCCCAGACTGAGAATGACTTACGCAAGGTCACACGGGGAATCATGCTGAACAGGGTCTTGAAAATAAATTTTCAGAAAGGTGCTAGTAAACTTCAGTGGTGCCAGCCTGTCTGCAATAAATTAAGTCATTCCATCTCCTCGCCATGTGGATAATGAGTGCCTGGCTGACACACAGCAGGCAAAACTCTCACTGTTAGGAGGAGAAGTGGCTTTTTCAAAAAAATTATTTTATTGAGGTCATATTGCTTTATAACATTGTGTAGTAAAGGTGTACGTTATCATATATGAGTTTCTGTACAGACTGCTTCATGTTCACCAACAACAGTTAGTTTTTACCCATCACCATATGTATGTGCTCCTTTACCCCTTTCACCCTCTACCCCACCTCCTTCCCCTCTGGTAACCACTAATCTGTTCTCTTTATCCATGTGTTTGTTTATCTTCCACATATGAATGAAATCATATGGTGTTTGTCTATCTCTGCCTGGCTTGCTTCACTTAACATAATACCCTCAAGGTCCAATCATGTTGTTGCAAATAGGACAATTTTGCCTTTTAAATGGCTGACTGGTATTCCATTGTCTACATATACCACATTTTCCTTATCCATTCATCAGTTGGTAGGCACTTGGGTTACTACCGTCTTGGCTTTTGTGAACAATGATGCAATGAACATAGAGGTACACAGATCTCTTTATATTGTTGATTTCATGTTCTTTGGATAAATACCCAGTAGTGGGATAGCTGGATCATTTGGTATTTCTGTTTTTAATATTTTGAGAAATCTCCATACTGTTTTCCATAGTGGCTGCACCAGTTTGCACTCCCACCAGCAGTGTATGAGGTCTCCTTTTTATCCACATCCTCTCCAACCCTTACTAATTCTTGTCTTGTTAATTATAGCCATTCTGATGGGTGTGAGGTGATATCTCATTGTGGTTTTGATTTGCATTTCCCTAATAATTAGGGAACTAATTATTGATGTTGAACATTTTTTCATGTTCCTGTTGGCAATCGGTATATCTTCTTTGGAAAAGTCTCTGTTCATATCTTCTGCCTATTTTTTGATTGTGTTATTTGATTTTGTTGTTGTTGAGTTGTATGAGTTCTTTACATATTTTGCAAATTAACCCCTTGTCAGACATACGATTTGCAAATATTTTCTCCCAGTTGGTGAGTTGTCTTTATTTTGTTCATGGTCTCCTTTGCCTTGCAGAAGCTTTTTAGTCTGATGTAGCCCCATTTGTTAATTTATTTTCCTGAGTAGACATGGTATTCAAAAAGATGCTGTTAAGACCTATGTCAAAGAGTGTACTACTTATATTTTCTCCTAGGAGTTTTATCATTTCAGATCTTACATTCAAGTATTTAATCCATTTTGAGTTAATTTTTGTGTCTTGTATAAGATGATGTATTTTCATTCTTTTGCTGTCCAGTTTTTCCAACACCATTTATTGAAGAGACTTTCCTGTCTCCATTGTATGTTCTTGACACATTTGTCAAAAACTAGCTGTCCACAGATTTGTAGTTTTATTTCTGGGCTTTCCCTTCTGTTCCATTGATCTATATGTCTTTTTTATGCCAGTCCCATGTTGTTTTGATTACTATAGCTTTGTAATATGTTTCGAAGTCAAGGATTGTAATGCCTAAAGCTTTGTTCTTTTTTCTTCAGATTCCCTTGGCTATTTGGGGGTGTTTTGTTGTTCCATATAAATTTTAAGATTCTTTGTTTCATTTCCATGAAGAATGTCATTGGGATTCTGATTAAGATTGCATTGAATAAATAGATTGCTTTAGGCAATATGAACATTTTAACTATATTTATTTTTCCAATCCATGAGCATGGAATATCTTACCATTTCTTTATGTCTTCTTCGATTTTTTTCAATAAATTCTTATAGTTTTCAATGTGTAGGTCTTGCACCTCCTTGGCTAAGTTTATTCCTAGAAATTTTATTCTTTTCATTGTGATTGTACATAGAATCATATTCTTGACTTTTCTTTCTGCTAGTTGATTACTACTGTATAGAAATGTAGCTGATTTTTGTAAGTTGATTTTGTACCCTGCAGCTTTGCTGCAGTTGTTGATTATTTCTAACAGTTTTCTGGTGCATTATTTAGGGTTTTCTATATATTGAATCATGTTCACAAGTAGCAAGAGTTTTACTTCTTCATTTCCAATTTGGATTCCTTTTGTTTCTTTTTCTTACCTTATTGACCTAGCCAAAACCTCCAGAACTATGTTGAATACGAGTGGCCAGAGTGGGCACCCTTGTATTGTTCCTGTTTTTAGAGGGATGGTTTTCAGTTTTTCACCATTAAGTATGATGTTGGCTGTAGGTTTGTCATATATGGCCCTTATAATATTGAGGTACTTTCCTCCTGTACTCCTTTTATTGAGAGTTTTTATCATAAATAGATGTTGGATCTTGTCAAATGCTTTCTCTGCATCTATTGAGATTATCATTTGGTTTTTCTTCCTCATTCTTTTAATGTGGTGTATCACATTGATTGATTTGCAGATGTCAAACCATCCCTGTGTCCCTGACATAAATCCCACTTGATCATGGTGTATGATCCTTTTAATATGTTACTGTATTTGATTTGCCAATATTTTGGTGAGGATTTTTGCATCTATGTTCGTCAGCAATATTGGCCTCTAATTTTCCTTCTTTGTGTTGTCTTTGTCTGGTTTTAGGATCAGGGTGATGTTGGCCTCAAAGAATGAGTTAGAAAGCATTTCATCTTCTTCAACTTTTTGGAATAGTTTGAGAAGGATAGCTATTAAATCTCCTTTGAATGTTTAGTAAAATTCTCCTGAGAAGCCCTCTCATCCTGGACTTTTATTTTTTGGGAGGTTTTTGATTACTGTTTCAATCTCTTTACTTGTGATTAGTCTATTCATATTCTATATTTCTTCTTGATTCAGTTTTGGGTGGTTGTATGAGTCTAAAAATGTATCCATTTCTTCTAGTTTGCCCAATTTATTGGCATATAGTTTTTCACAGTATTCTCTTATAATCCTTTGTATTTCTGTGGTATCCACTGTAATTTCTCCTCTTTCATTTTTAATTTTATTTATTTGAGGCTTCTCTTTTTTTCTTAGTGAGTCTGGCTAAGCATTTGTCAATTTTGTTTATCTTCTTGAAAAATCAGCTCTTAGTTTCATTGATCCTTTCTATTGTTTTTTTAGTCTCTACTTTATGTTTTTCTGCTCTAATTTTTATTATTTCCCTTCTGTTGACTTTGGGCTTCATTTGTTCTTCTTTTTCTAGTTCTGTGAGGTGTAGTTTAAAGTTACTTATTTGAGATTTTTCTTGTTTGTTGAGGTAGGCCTGTATTGCTATAAATTTCCTTTTTAGGACCACTTTTGCTGCATCCCATAAGAGTTGGTATGTTGTGTTTTCATTTTTATTTCTCTCCAGGTATTTTTTGATTTCTCCTTTGATTTCTTCATTGATCTAATGGTTGTTCAGTAGCATGTTGTTTAGTCTCAACATATTTGTGACTTTCCCATCTTTATCTTGTAGTTGATTTCTAGTTTCATAGCATTGTGGTCAGAAAAGATGCTTGATATGATTTCAATCTTCTTAAATTTATTGAGACTTGCCTTGTTTCCCAACATATGGTCTATCTTTGAGAATGTTCCATGTGCACTTGAGAAGAATGTGTATTCTGCTGTTTGGGATGGACTCTTCTCTATCTATCTATTTATCTATCTATCTATCTATCTATCTATCTATCTATCTATCTATCTATCTATTAAGTCTATCTATTCTAGTATTTCATTTAAGGCCACTGTTTCCTTGTTGACTTTCTGTCTGGATGATCTATCCATTGATGTAAGTGGGGTGTTGAGGTCTCCTACTATTTTTGTGTTGCTGTCAATTTCTCCCTTTAGGTCTGTTAATAGTTGCTTTATATACTTTGGTGCTCCTGTTTTAGGTCCATATATATTCCTAAGTGTTATGTCCTCTTGGAGGAATGTCCCTTTCTCATTATCTAGTGTCCCTCTTTGTCTCTCATTGTCTTTTTTATCTTGCAGTCTGCTTTGTCAGATATAAGTATGGCAACACCTGCTTTCTATTGCTTGCCATTTGCTTGGAGCATCATCTTCCAACCCTTCACTCTGAGCCTATATTTGTCTTTAGAGCTGAGATGTGTTTCCTGGAGGCAGCATATTATTGGGTTTTGTTTTTTAATCCATCCAGCCACTCTGTGCCTTTTGGAGAATTCAATCCATTTACATTTAGAGTGATAACTGATATGAGAGGGCTTAATTCTGCCATTTTAATTCTAGTTTTCTGTTTGTTCTATGTTTCCATTGTTTCTTTTCCCTTGTATTCCTGACTGCCATTTCAGTTTGGTGGTTTTATCAGTTCTATTTTTATTTATGATTTGTGGCACTGCTATGATTTTTTGTTTAGTGGTTACCATGAGGTTTGTATAAAAGATCTCATAGAAGAGATAGTCCATTTCCTGATAGCCTCTTAGGTCCATTAGCCTAAGCAGGTTCCATGCCTTTCCTCTTTCCCTTCTGAGTAATTGTTATCACAAATTGTTCTTTTCTGTGTTGTGAGTTTGTCACTCAAATTGAAGTGTTTATCGTGATTTTTGATGCTTTCCTTCCCATTATCTTTTATGTTATAATTAAGTGTTTACTAACCTATTCTGATATACAGCTGAAATTTTCTGATTCTGTCTGTCTATCTCCTTGCTCTCAAGGTTTTGTAAGCCTTTGTTTTTTAGTTTCAGATAGGAGGGCTCCCTTCAACGTTTCTTATAAGGTAAGCCTAGTGCCAATGAACTACCTCAGTTTTTATTTATCTGGTGAAGCTTTTATTTCTCCATCATATATGAAGGATAGTTTTGCTAGATAGAGCATTCTTGGCTGAAAGTTTTTGTCCTTCAGTATTTTGAATATATCACTCCATTCTCTCCTAGCCTTTAAGATTTCTGCTGAGAAATCTGCTGAAAACCTGATAGGGGTTCCTTTGTAGGTTATTTTCTTCTGCCTTGCTGCCCTTAATATTTTTCTTTGTCATTGACTTCTGCCAGTTTTACTATTATACGCCTTGGAGGTAATTTTGCATTGATGTAATTAGGAA
The DNA here is from genome assembly GCF_037783145.1 of Equus przewalskii. Lineage (NCBI taxonomy): Eukaryota > Metazoa > Chordata > Mammalia > Perissodactyla > Equidae > Equus > Equus przewalskii. The sequence goes on from NC_091838.1 coordinate 31,378,994, forward strand.
TTCTATTGGGTTCATATAAGTCCAGTTCTTTCCCCAGGTTTGGGAACTTCTCAGCTATTATTTCTTTGAACAAGCTTTCTGCTCCTTTCCCCTCCTCTTCTCCCTCTGGAATACCTACAATCCTTATATTGCTTTTTAGGAAAAGTTGAGTTGGATGCTTCTCAAAGAATTTCTTCACTTTTTTAAAATCTTAGTTCTCTCTCCTCCTCCACCTGAGGCATTTCTGTATTTCTATCCTCTGAATCACTAAATCTATCCTCCATAACATCAACTCTATTTTTTTATGGATTCTAGATTATTTTTTATCTCATTGTGTTCATCTCCAGCATTTATGTTTGGGTTTTTTTGTGTATGTGTGAGAAAGATTGGCCCTGAGCTAACATCTGTTGCCAATCCTCCTCTTTTTGCTTGAGGAAGATTGTCACTGAGCTAACATCTGTGCCAATCTTCCTCTATTTTATGTGGGATGCCACCACTGAGTGGCTTGATGAGCAGTGCTAGGTCCACACCTGGGATCCAAACCTGCAAACCCCTGGCCACTGAAGTGGAGCACAAGAACTTAACCATTATGCCACCAGGCTGGCCCACTATGTTTGGGGTTTTTTTAGAGTTTCAATCTCTTTGGTGAAATATTCCTTCTGCTCTTTAATTTTATGCCTGACCTCATTGAACTGTCCTTCTGAGTTTTCTTGTAACTCATTGAGTTTCTTTGTGACAATTATTTTGAATTCTCTGTCATTTAGACTGTAAATTTCTCTGGTTTCAGGATTAGTTTCTGGAGACTTGTCATTTTCCTTCTGCTCTGAAGTGTTAATGTAGTTCTTCATAGTGTTTGATGAATTGATCCTTTGCCATCACATTTGTGGTAGCATGAGGTTGCAGACTCCACCTGCCATTGCTGGGGAGTGGGCAGGAGCTCTTTTCTGATTCCCATCTGCTGGAAGTTGTGCCAATAGGGCTTCTCTGCATTTGTGCACTGGCTGCAGCTGCTTGGCAGGTCACATACACACATGCAGGCAGAGCCTCTGTGCTTCACTGATGGGTCACTCTAGTGTAGGACTGCTGTGTTTGGCAGGGGACCAGTCAAGCCAATATGCTATGCAGGGGAAGGGTACTTTCTTTCATGCATTAGCTGGTGCAGCATTTGCTGGCAGCTCAGCTGGGCTGCTGCACTTGGTGAGGGCTCTTTCATGGGGGCTGAGCTGTGCCACTTGATGAGGAGTGTTTCCACAGGGAGAGCCACTGCAGCATGGTGGGAGCTCCTGTGGGCCAGACTACCACTCCAAAAGCATTCAAGGCAGGCCAGGCTGCCCCTGCCTCCACTCAGAGTTGCACTGGCCCCTGTGTGAGGATCCATGAATTTCACCACTGCCGCTAGGGAGAGGGAGTGACCTTCTCATCTCGTTTCACTGTTTACCAAGTATCCAATCCCCTCATCTTCAGATGTATGGCCTCTTCAGTTGTATGGCTGTGTGGATCTCTCAGACATCCTATTGTGCTGTGGAGGGAATCCTCTGTTCATTAATGAAATGTCCATTTAGTTGTAACTTAGAGGGAACAGACAAAGGGAACAACTCACTCTGCCATGATGCTGACTTCCCTCCCTGACTAGTTTTTAAAATGTTTAAATGTCATTTTTGTGCATCTTTTTATTTAATTTAGACTTAGGCCAGTTGTCTTCACACATTCCCACTTCACCCAGAGAGTATGGATTTAGCATCCAGGTTCTTGGATCTGTAGGCTCTGGAGAAGTACTATTTTCCAAGGTATTCAGGTTGCTGGCAGAATTCAGTTTCTTGTGGCTCTAGGATAGAGGTCCCCACTTTCTTTTCTGGCTGTCAGCTAGGGGTCAGTCTCAGCTCCTAGAGGCCACCTTTTGGTCTTATGGAGGCCCCTCCCCTTCAAAGCAAACATTCATGCATTGAGTCCTTTTCATGCTCTGACTCTTTCTCAGAAGTGGATTTTTTATGCCTCTGTGTCTCTTATTTGCTTTAGCTCCTCTGCCAGGTTACAGAGCTGTTTTGACGAGAACTTGCAATATTCATACAAAGCAGGACAGGAGATTTTAACATTGTTCTTGAAGGATTTTTTTATTCCATTGTTTTTTATTCTTGAATAAGAAGAACATTTCGGGGGGAAACATGTACTTATATTTAAAAAGGATTGTTATCAATGTGGTCTAGATTTGTAAGTTCTCAGCTAAGATTTCACTATATTTCTAGATTTTTTTTATAGGAGATATCAGTGAGGAAATAAAAACAATGACATACATTCATTTCAAGTTACATGTGGTCACTGTGAGTGTACAAAAGGAAGGATACATTAATTAATAACTTCATTTGTTGGCATATTTTAAAAGAATGAGACCATCTTCCCTTTAAAAATTCCAGTTATTTTTAAGCATGATAATATCTGAGGAGAGTCCTGATGCCTTGGTCATACTAGGAGTTTTATTTCAGATTTTTACAGTAAGTAGCCTTCTGGGAAATTAGTTTAGCCCATAGTACATCCAGTGTTTGTGATATGACTCTCATTATAATATTTTTGCTTTTAACTTTTGAAATATTTTACTCCAACCATATATCATTTGCAACACAGTTTGGCGATAGATGTTTAAAAGTACCAAGCAGTATGGCACATGCTCACATTCATCTCTAAAACTGTATTAGTTTGCAATTGACTCAAAGTTTCTCTATGGATATATAAGACTAACATTACTCAATTCAAGATATTGAATAAAATATCATTTTAAAATACAAATGCATGGGTTCTATGAAGGAGGCAATATTCCTGAGAATGCTACTTGGGAGCAGCAATGAGATAGCCATTGCTCACCTTTCCATGGTGGTGATAATATGTCTCTCCTGTGCTCCCCTCTGTCTCCCTATTCCCATTATTAGGTGAATTACTGATGCTGCCAAATGAGTTGGACTACTAATTTATTTGAATGGATGTTTAGCAGTGGTATTATAAATTTCAAAAAATGTAAAGTAGAGGGGCTGGCCCCATGGCCAAGTGGTTAAGTTCGCACGCTCCACTGCAGGCGGCCCAGTGTTTCGTTAGTTCTAATCCTGGGCATGGACATGGCACTGCTCATCAGACCACACTGAGGCGGCGTCCCACATGCCACAACTAGAAGAACCCACAACGAAGAATACACAACTATGTACCAGGGGGCTTTGGGGAGAAAAAGGAAAAAATAAAATCTTTAAAAAAAAAATGTAAAGTAGATATTTTCAACTGACATACAAGAAACCAAACAGAAAAGTCTTCACAAATCCCAAATATGACATCAGATCAAGAATTATTTGTACATATTTAAAATTATTATCATGGGAAAGAGGAAAGGGATGGAATGGTTTAATCTAAGGAAATAAGAGGCTATCAGAAAATGGACTATCTCATCTATGAGATGTTTTATACAAACCACATGGTAACCACTAAACAAATAACAAGAATAAAGACACAAATTACAAATAAGAAGAAAGCCAACATATAAAACTACCTACCTGAATTGGTAGTCCAGAAATCATGGGATGAAAAACAAAGGAAATGAAAGAAAACTGGAAAACAAGAGATAAAATGGCAGCATTAGGCCCCCACATTTCAATAATCACTCTAAATGTAAATGGATTGAACTCTCCAATCAAAAGACACAGAGTGGCAGGATGGACTAAAGAACAACTCCCAACAATATGCTGCCTCCAGGAAACACACCTCAGCCCCAGAGACAAACACAGACTCAGAGTGAAGGGATACAAGATGATACTTCAAGCTAATAATGAACATAAGAAAGCAGGTGTCACCATACTTATATCAGACAAAGTAGACTTCAAAGCAAAACAGATAAAGAGAGACAAAAAGGGGCAGCTTATAATGATAAAAGAGACACTCCACCAAGAAGACATAACACTTATAAATATATACGCACCCAACACAGGAGAACCAAAGTATGTAAAGCAACTATTAACAAAACTAAAAGGAGACATCAACAACAACACAGTAATAGTAGGGGACCTCAACACTCCACTAACACCAATGGATAGATCATCCAGACAGAAAGTCAACAAGGAAATTATAGAGTTAAATGAAAAACTAGACCAGATGGACTTAATAGATATATATAGAACACTCCGTCCAAAAATAGCAGGTTGCACATTCTTCTCAAGTGTGCCTGGAACAGTCTCAAGGATAGACCATATCTTGAGAAAGAAAGAAAGCCTCAACAAATTCAAGAGGGTTGAAATAATATCAAGCATCTTTTCTGATCATAATGCTATGAAACTAGAAATCAACTACAAGAATAAAGCTGAGAGGGGGAGAAGATCCAAGATGGCGCCGTGAGTAGTCCTCTTTGTCTCTCGCCCTTTGAGTCTACAATTATTTGGACACTTAGCGCTTGACAAAGGATATCCAGACAGCATCTCAGGATGTCTGAGACACCCACGCGACTATACATCGGAAGGCGGACGGACTTTCCTCCGGGAGGATGTGGAAATATGTGAAAACTCTCCGACCCCGACGGGCAGCCTAGTACCCGCAAGCGGCTTTCTTCCAACGGACGCCCCCAGAGGATCCACACACATCTAGGGCAGGAGCGAGAACACAACAGAGGAGCCACGGTGGAAACAGGTGACCAGAACCCTACCTAAACCCCCCGCAATTACTCCTAAACGCAGAGGGAAACTTTGGAGTTGCACACCTGAGACCGCGGGAAGAGTCTCTCCCCGCCATTGGCGGGGAGACCCAGCCTGGTGCTCGGGGCGCCCGGAGGGTCCCAGAGAGAGTCACGGAGGGTACGGAGGTCTCCCAGCTGCCGTTGCCCGCCCCGTGGGACTAGGGATTGCCGGAGATCTCGGAGAGGACCGGGGCTGGGGGAACTTTCAAAGGCCGTTTCTGTGACCCGGAGGGGAAGCGCCGGTGCTCCGCCCGGGCAGCAGACAAAACTCTCTGTCTGCCGTTAGCAGAGGGGCCACGCTGAGCATTCACGGCTCCGGGAGAGGCCCGGAGAGAATCCCAGAGGGCGGGGCGACCCCCAGCTGCCGTTGCCCACCCCGTGGGGCTAGGGATTGCCGGAGATCTCAGAGAGGACCGGGGCTGGGGGAACTTTCAAAGGCCGGTTCTGCGACCCGGAGGGGAAGCGCCGGAGCTCCGCCCAGGCAGCAGACAAAACTCTCTGTGTGCCGTTAGCAGAGGGGCCACGCCGAGTATTCACGGCTCCAGGAGAGGCCCGGAGAGAATCCCAGAGGGCGGGGCGACCCCCAGCTGCTGTTGCGCGCCCCGTGGGGCTAGAGATTGCCAGAGATCTCGGAGAGGACCGGGGTGGGGGGAACTTTCAAAGGCCGGTCCTGCGACCCGGAGGGGAAGCGCCAGAGTTCCGCCAGGCAGCAGACAAAACTCTCTGTCTGCCATTAGCAGAGGGGCCACGCCCAGCATTCAGGGCTCCCGGGAGAGGCCCGGAGGGAAGCCCAGAGGGCGGGGTGACCCCCAGCTGCCGTTGCCCGCCCCGTGGGACTAGGGATTGCCGGAGATCTCGGAGAGGACTGGGGCTGGAGAGAGTTCCAGAGACCCAGCTTAGTAGCCTAGGGGGAAACTCTACAGGCTCACAGCAGTCTTAGGGAAAGCCTCTGCACAGCATCAGTAGAAGGCACCCAGCCGCCAGCCACAAGGCTGGAAGACCCCAGGGCAAAAGCAGCATAGCTAGGTGTACTAACCACAGACTGTAGAAGATGCCAATAGCTCTCCTGCGACCCATAGAGGACAAGTGAGATTTGGTGGGTGCCGACAGCAACGGAGCGACAAATATAAGTGATCCCACCCCTGGCCGCTGGAAAAGCCCATAACACCGTTGCAGACCCCAAGGAGAGAGCACATCTAGGTGGGCTGCAACAGTAGGCACCAGCAGCCTGAAGCCCCCCTGTGACGGCCCCCACGGCAGAGGAGGGAATCCAAAGGGCCACTGTGGCTACGAAGAGGGGCCCAGGCCCAGTTAGCAACTACGGACAGGGTTCCTGGTTGGTGAAGTATAAACAGCTGCTCCCCCCACCGCAGCAGCTGAAACAAGTGAAAGGAGCAACTAAACTCTATCTCCATGCAGAGGCACAAATCAACAACATCAAGCAATATGAAAAAATACATTAAATCTCCAGAACAGAAAGAAAGTAACAAATACACAGAAAACAATCCCAAAGAAAATGAGATATATAACCTAAATGATGATGACTTCAAAACAGCCATCATTAAGATTCTCAATGAGTTAAGAGAGAATTCTGACCGACAACTCAACGAGTTCAGGAGCTATGTCACAAAAGAGTTTGATACGATAAAGAAGAACCAAACAGAAATATTGGAAATGAAGAACACAATAGAGGAGATTAAGAAAAATCTAGATGCTCTGAACAGTAGGGCCGATAATATGGAGGAAAGAATTAGCAATTTGGAAGATGGCAATATAGAATTGTTGCAGGCAGAGGAGGAGAGAGAAGCAAGACTTAAAAGAAATGAAGAAACTCTCCGAGAATCATCAGACACAATTAGGAGATGCAACGTAAGGATTATAGGTATACCAGAGGGAGAAGAGAAGGAGAAAGGGGCAGAAAGCCTATTCAAAGAAATAATGGCTGAGAACTTCCCAAATCTGGTGAGGGAGATGGATCTTCAGGTGACAGAAGCCAATAGATCTCCAAACTTTATCAATGCAAGAAGACCAACTCCACGGCATATAGTAGTGAAGCTAGCAAAAGTCAACGACAAGGAGAAAACATTAAGGACAGCCAGGCAAAAGAAACTAAACTACAAAGGAACCCCGATCAGGCTATCAGCAGATTTCTCAGCAGAAACTTTACAGGCTAGAAGAGAGTGGAATGATATATTCAAAAATCTGAAGGACAAAAATCTACAGCCGAGAATTCTCTACCCAGCGAAAATATCCTTCAAATACGATGGAGAAATAAAAACTTTCCCAGATAAACAAAAATTAAGGGAGTTCATTGCCACGAAACCTCCTCTTCAGGAAATCCTCAGGAAAACCCTCATTCCTGAAAAATCCAAAAAAGGAAAGGGGCTACAAAACCAAGAGCAGAGGAGATAAGTAGAAGGACAACAACAGAGAGTAGCAGCTCTACATCAGTACAGATTAAACCATGGGACGAGAAACAAAGGAAACTGGAGAAAACCGGAAAACAAGACACAAAATGGTAGTGGTAGGCCCCCACGTCTCAATAATCACTCTAAATGTAAATGGATTGAACTCCCCAATCAAAAGACACAGAGTGGCAGGATGGATCAAAGAACAAGATCCAACAATATGCTGCCTCCAGGAAACACACCTCAGCCCCAAAGACAAACACAGACTCAGAGTGAAGGGGTGGAGAACAATACTCCAAGCTAATAATGAACAAAAGAAAGCAGGTGTCGCTATACTAATATCAGACAAGGTAGATTTCAAAGCAAAACAGATAAAGAAAGATAAAGAGGGACAGTATATAATGATAAAAGGGACTCTCCACCAAGAAGACATAACACTTATAAATATATACGCACCCAACACAGGAGCACCAAAATTTGTAAAGCAACTCTTAATAGAACTAAAAGAAGACATCAACAACAATGCAATAATAGTAGGGGACCTCAACACACCATTAACACCAATGGACAGAACATCCAGACAGAAAATCAACAAGGAAATAATAGAATTAAATGAAAAATTAGACCAGATGGACTTAATAGATATATATAGAACACTTCATCCAAAAACAGCAGGTTACACATTCTTCTCAAGTGCACATGGAACATTCTCAAGGATTGACCATATTTTGGGAACCAAAGCAAACATCAATAAATACAAGAGAGTTGAAATAATATCAAGCATCTTTTCTGATCATAACGCTATTAAACTAGAAATCAACTACAAGAAAAAAGCAGAGAAAGGTGCAAAAATGTGGAGACTAAACAACGCGCTTCTCAACAAACAATGGATCATTGAAGAAATTAAAGAAGAAATCAAATATTATCTGGAGACAAATGAAAATGAGAACACGACATACCAAATCATTTGGGATGCAGCAAAAGCAGTCCTAAGAGGGAAATTCATCGCAATACAGGCTCACCTCACTAAACAAGAAAAAGCTCATGTAAGCAACCTCAAACGACACCTAACAGAACTAGAAAAAGAAGAACAAACAAAGCCCAGAGTCAGTAGAAGGAGGGAAATAATAAAAATAAGAGCAGAAATAAACGATATTGAAACAAAAAAGACAATAGAAAGGATCAATGAAACAAAGAGTTGGTTCTTCGAAAGAATTAACAAAATTGACAAACCCCTAGCCAGACTCACCAAGAAAAGAAGAGAGAAATCGCAAATTAATAAAATCAGGAATGACAGAGGAGAAATCACAACAGATACCAATGAAATACAAGAGATCATAAGAGAATACTATGAAAAACTATATGTCAACAAATTGAACAACCTGGAAGAAATGGACAAATTCCTAGACTCCTACAATCTCCCCAAACTGAATCAGGAAGAAATGGAGAATCTGAATAGACCAATCACAAGTAAGGAAATAGAAACGGTAATCAAAAACCTCCCCAAAAACAAGAGTCCAGGACCAGACGGCTTCTCTGGAGAATTCTACCAAACATTCAAAGAAGACTTAATACCTATTCTTCTCAAACTGTTCCAGAAAATTGAGAAAGATGGAGAACTCCATAACACATTCTATGAAGCCAACATCACTCTGATCCCCAAACCTGACAAGGACAACACAAAGAAGGAGAACTACAGGCCGATATCACTGATGAACATAGATGCAAAAATCCTCAACAAAATTTTGGCAAACCGATTACAGCAATACATCAAAAAGATTATACACCATGATCAAGTGGGAATTATACCAGGGACACAGGGATGGTTCAACATCCGCAAGTCAATCAACGTGATACACTACATCAACAAAATGAAAAACAAAAACCACATGATCATCTCAATAGATGCAGAGAAAGCATTCGACAAGATCCAACACCCATTTATGATAAAAACCCTCAGTAAAATGGGTATAGAAGGAAAGTACCTCAACATAATAAAGACCATATATGATAGACCCACAGCCAACATCATACTCAATGGACAAAAGCTAAAAGCCATCCCTCTGAGGACAGGAACAAGACAAGGGTGCCCACTTTCACCACTCCTATTCAACATAGTACTGGAGGTGCTGGCCAGAGCAATTCGGCAGGAAAAAGAAATAAAAGGAATCCAAATAGGTAACGAAGAAGTACAACTCTCGTTGTTTGCAGACGACATGATCTTATACATAGAAAACCCCAAAGAATCCACAGAAAAACTATTAGAAATAATCAACAACTACAGCAAAGTAGCAGGGTATAAAATTAACGTGCATAAATCAGTAGCATTTCTATACACTAACAATAAACTAACAGAAAAAGAACTCAAGAACTCTATCCCATTCACAATCGCAACGAAAAGAATAAAATACCTTGGGATAAACTTAACCAAGGAAGTGAAGGATCTATACAATGAAAACTACAAGACTTTCTTGAAAGAAATAGGCGATGACATAAAGAGATGGAAAAACATTCCTTGCACATGGATTGGAAGAATAAACATAGTTAAAATGTCCATACTACCTAAAGCAATATACAGATTCAATGCTATCCCAATCAGAATCCCAAGAACATTCTTCACAGAAATTGAACAAACAATCCTAAAATTCATATGGGGGAACAAAAGACCGCGAATTGCTAAAGCAATCCTGAGCAAGAAAAACAAAGCCAGCGGAATCACAATCCCCGATTTCAAAACATACTACAAAGCTACAGTGATCAAAACAGCATGGTACTGGTACAAAAACAGGTCCACAGATCAATGGAACAGAATTGAAAGCCCAGAGATAAAACCACACATCTATGGACAGCTAATCTTCGACAAAGGAGCAGAGGGCCTAGAATGGAGAAAAGAAAGTCTCTTCAACAAATGGTGCTGGGAAAACTGGACAGCCACATGCAAAAGATTGAAAATTGACCATTCTTTTTCACCACACACCAAAATAAACTCAAAATGGATCAAAGACCTAAAGATTAGGTCTGAGACAATAAGTCTATTGGAAGAGAATATACGCAGTACACTCTTTGACATCAGTTTCAAAAGAATCTTTTCGGACACTGTAACTCCTCAGTTGAGGGAAACAATAGAAAGAATAAACAAATGGGACTTCATCAGACTAAAGAGCTTCTTCAAGGCAAGGGAAAACAGGATTGAAACAAAAAAACAGCTCACTAATTGGGAAAAAATATTTACAAGCCACTTATCCAACAAAGGGTTAATCTCCATAATATACAAAGAACTCACACTGCTTAACAACAAAAAAAACAAACAACCCGATCAAAAAATGGGCAGAGGACATGAACAGACATTTCTCAAAAGAAGATATGAATATGGCCAATAGACACATGAAAAGATGTTCATCATCGCTAATCATCAGGGAAATGCAAATCAAAACTACACTAACATATCACCTTACCCCCGTTAGAATGGCAAAAACATCCAAAACCAAGAACGACAAATGTTGGAGAGGTTGTGGAGAAAGAGGAACCCTCATACACTGTTGGTGGGAATGCAAACTGGTACAGCCACTATGGAAAACAGTATGGAGATTTCTCAAAAAGTTAAAAATAGAAATACCCTATGACCCAGCCATCCCATTACTGGGTATCTATCCTAAGAACCTGATATCAGATATCTCAAGAGTCTGTTGCACCCCTATGTTCATCGCAGCATTATTTACAATAGCCAAGACGTGGAACCAGCCTACATGCCCAGAAACCGATGATTGGATAAAGAAGATGTGGTATATATCCACAATGGAATACTACTCAGCCATAAAAAAAGACGAAATTGGCCCATTCACAACAACGTGGATGGACCTTGAGGGCATTATGTTAAGCGAAATAAGTCAGTCAGAGAAAGACGAACTCTATATGACTCCACTCATAGGTGGAAATTAGTATATTGAGAAGGAGATCCGATCGGTGGTTACCAGGGAAAAGGGGGGGTGGGGGGAGGGTACGGAGGGGGAAGTGGTGTACCCACAACATGACTAACAAAAATGTACAACTGAAATCTCACAAGGTTGTAATCTATCATAACATTAATAAAAAAAAAAAAAAAAAAGAATAAAGCTGAGAAAGGGCAAAAATGTGGAGACTAAACAAGATGCTACTGAACAAACGATGGATTATTGAAGAAATTAAAGAAGAAATCAAATATTATCTGGGGACAAATGAAAATGAAAACATGCCATACCAACTCATTTGGGACGCAGCAAAAGCGGTCCTAAGAGGGAAATTCATTGCAATACAGGCTCACCTCAATAAACAAGAAAAATCTCAGATGAGCAATCTCAAACGACACCTAACAGAATTAGAAAAAGAAGAACAAACAAAGCCCAAAGTCAGTAGAAGGAGGGAAATAATAAAAACTAGAGCAGAAATAAACGAAATTGAAACAAAAAAGACAGTAGAAAGGATGAATGGAAACAAAGAGTTGGTTCTTTGAAAAAATAAACAAAATTGACAAACCCTTAGTCATGTTCACTAAGAAAAAAAGAGAGAAGACTCAAATAAATAAAATTAGAAATGAGAGAGTAGAAATCACAACAGATACCAAAGAAATACAAAAGATCATAAGAGAAGACTATGAAAACCTATATGCCAACAAATTGAACAACCTAGAAGAAATGGATAAATTCTTAGACTCCTACAACCATCCAAAACTGAAGCATGAAGAAATAGAGAATCTGAATAGACCAATCACAAGTAAAGAAATTGAAAAACAGTAATCAAAAACCTCCACAAAAATAAAAGTCCAGGACCAGACGGCTTCTCTGGAGAATTCTACCAAACATTCAAAGAAGATTTAATACCTATCCTTCTCAAACTATTCCAGAAAATTGAGGAAGATGGAGCACTCCCTAACACATTATATGAAACCAACATCACCCTGATCCCAAAACCAGACAAGGACAACACAAAGAAGGAAAACTACAGGCCAATATCACTGATGAACATAGATGCAAAAATCCTCAACAAAATTCTGGCAAACTGAATACAGCAATACATCAAAAAGATTACATACCATGATCAAGTGGGATTTATACCAGGGACACAGGGATGGTTCAACATCCGCAAGTCAATCAACATGATACACTACATTAACAAAATGAGAAACAAAAAACCACAATATCATCTCAATAGATGCAGAGAAAGCATTTGACAAGATCCAACATCCATTTATGATAAAAACTCTCAATAAAATGGGTATAGAAGGAAAGTATCTCAACATAATAAAGGCCATATATGACAAACCCACAGCCAACATTATACTCAACGGACAAAAACTGAAAGCCATCCCCCTGAGAATAGGAACAAGACAGGCGTGTCCACTCTCACCACTCTTATATGACGTAGTTGTGGAGGTTTTGGCCAGAGCAATTCGGCAGGAAAAAGAAAGAACAGGAATCCAAATAGGCAACGAAGAAGTGAAACTCTTGCTATTTGCAGATGACATGATCTTATATATAGAAAACCCCAAAGAATCCATTGGAAAACTATTAGAAATAATCAACATATACAGCAAAGTTGCAGGGTATAAAATCAACATACATAAATCAGTAGCATTTCTATACACTAACAATGAACTAACAGCAAAAGAACTCAAGAACACAATCCCATCACAATCACACAAAGAATAAAATACCTTGGGCCAAGGAAGTGAAAGACCTATACATTGAAAACTACAAGTCTTCCCTGAAAGAAATTGATGATGACATAAAGAGATGGAAAGATATTCCATGCACATGGATTGGAAGAATAAACATAGTTAAAATGTCCATACTACCTAAAGCAATCTACAGATTCAATGCTATCCCAATCAGAATCTCAATGACATTCTTTACAGAAATAGAACAAAGAATCCTAAAATTCATATGGGGCAACAAAAGACCCTGAATTGCTTTAGCAACCCTGAGGAAAAAGAACAAAGCTGAAGGCACCACAATCCCTGATTTCAAAACATACTACAAAGCTACAGTAATCAAAACAGCATGGTACTGGTACAAAAACAGGTGCACAGATCAATGGAACAGAATTGAAAGCCCAGAAATAAAACCACACATCTATGGACAGCTAATCTTCAACAAAGGAGCTGAGGGCATACAATGGATAAAAGAAAGTCTCTTCAATAAATGGTGCTGGGAAAACTGGACAGCCACATGTAAAAGAATGAAAATTGACCATTCTTTTTCACCATTCACAAAAATAAACTCAAAATGGATCAAAGACCTAGAGATTAGACCTGAAACTGTAAGGCTTCTGGAAGAAGATATAGGCAGTACACTCTTGACATCAGTATCAATAGGATCTTTCCAGACATCATGTCTTCTCAGACAAGGGAAACAATAAAAAGAATAAACAAATGGGACTTCATCAGACTAAAGAGCTTCTTCAAGGCAAGGGAAAACATGATTGAAACAAAAAAACAACCCAACAATTGAGAAAAAATATTTACAAGTTATATATCTGACAAAGGGTTAATCACCATAATATATAAAGAACTCACACAGCTCAACAACAAAAAAAATCAAACAACCCAATCAAAAAAAGGGCAGGGGACATGAACAGACATTTCTCCAAAGAAGATGTACAGATGGCCAATAGGCACATGAAAAGATGCTCATCGTCACTGATCATATGGGAAATGCAAATCAAAACTACAGTAAGACATCACCTTACACCTATTAGAATGGCAAAAATGACCAAAACAAAAAGTGACAAATGTTGGAGAGGTTGTGGAGAAAAAGGAACCCTCATACACTGTTGGTGGGAATGCAAACTGGTGCAGCCACTATGGAAAACAGTATGGAGATTTCTCAAAAAATTAAAAATAGAAATACCATATGACCCAGCCATTCCACTAGTGGGTATCTACCCAAAGAACTTGAAATCAGCAATTCCAAAAGTCCCATGCACCCCTATGTTCATTGCAGCATTATTTACAATAGCCAAGGTGTGGAACCAACCTAAGTGCCCATCAACTGATGATTGATAAAGAAGATATGGTATATATATACAATGGAATACTACTCAGCCATTAAAAAGGATAAAATCGTCCCATTCACAACAACATGGATGGACCACGAGGGTATTATGTTAAGTGAAATAAGCCAGACACAGAAAGACGAATTCTGTATGACTCCACTCATAGGTGGAAGTTAAACATGTAGACAAAGATAGCTGATTGGTGGTTATCAGGGGAAAGAGGGGGGTGGGAGGTGGGCACAAAGGGTGAAGTGGTACACCTACAACATGACTGACAATAATGTACAACTGAAATTTCGCAAGGTTGTAAACTATCATAATCTTAATAAAAAAGTAAAGAAAAAAACTAACAGCAAGAAAAACTTTTTAAATAAAAATAGTCATACCACAAGCCAATATAAAAATTATATACTAGACATTTATATTGAACTCATACATAAAATCATCTTGTTCTAAAATCATCTTGTTCTAAAACCTTTAATATAGAAGACATGTACTTTTAAATTTGTATTCAGCCTTCACAGCATGCTGTGGATGAAGCTCCAAGAGGAAAAGGTGTTGAAATTTTTGTGGCTTATTTCCTACCTCAACATCATGCTGAAATGCACACAGAGCAGACGATTAATAAAATACTTGATGGCCAAAAAAAATTATTATCAAATAATTTGAGGATTAGAAAGATCCTTCAATTTCAGTTTTAAACACCTGATATTTAACTTTCCTTCACATCACCGTCTTGGACTTTAAAAACTTCTAAAATGATGGGATTTTACCAGCCAAGGCACTCAATTTTCCTTATGTAAAACAGCCCTTCCCTTCATAGTATCTTCCCTGGTAATAATTTTACCAAAGTTTTGATATTTTCCTAAATGTAATTTTGCTATGAGTTTTCTGAGCAAACTGAGCGCTGTTTTTTGTTAAATATGCTTGTAACACACACACAAAAACACTTACACAAATAATATTTGGAAGACTCTGGATCCTTTTAAATTAAAGTGGACATATTACTTGAAGAGCAAAATAAAAGAAGACATGCAGACATAATAAAAGGACTTTTGAAAGTTGGCAATATTAATTAGCAATATATATAGTAAATTATACTTAGTTATTGTATACTAACAAAGTATATATTGTAATATACTAACAACATATCCTATATTTTATATATATTATATTGTCTATACATTGTCGATATTAATATATACTAAGTAAATTACTATAAATTGTTATATATACCTACTTAGTTAAGGTGACACTTCAGGTCCTGAATCAACCATTACATATATAGTTAGTGCAGAGTTTCATTTCTGTGGCTGATATTAAAATATATATTACTATAAAATAGTATTAGTAGTGTTTTAAAAAAATTGACTCAAATAACCTGCTGGAGACATACAAATTCCAGGTGGCAGAGTGTATTGCACATCAATTTTAGTTTAAGAAGAGTTCATTATTGAGTTCTTTCCCCCAAAGCTGATAAAACACTTAATATTTCCATAAGAATATTATATTCAATTTAAAATTCACTCCTAAATTGACATAACATAACAATCTAAGATTCAAGGGACATCAAGTTTGTCCTTAAGGCTATTTTTTAGTCGATGGTGAAACTATGGCCCAGGCAAGTCAGGTGACTTACCCAAGGCCATATAACTAAGTGGGACATTTCTTACAAAACCACAGATTACATGTTTTCTTTAAGGAAAGGTATTTGACCTTAACACAGCACAAAATGTTACTTGTTTGGTTCTCTGACAATGAAGCAGAGTAGATGAGCCTGTTGTTGCATCCCCGCCTGCTTTAGGGAAAGCTTTATTAGGCAGTTAAAGAAACTCACAGCAATTATATTCTAACATATAAAATGTGACTGAAGATCTTTACTGAAAAAATTATTATGAGTAAACCATAGTACCATCTCTTCAAACAAATGAGATTTTCTTACAAGACTCTTCTCTTCGGCAACCTTCATCAAGTTTGAGAACGAGTAAAGTTTCGATGTGTCCCAAGACCCAAGAGAAGAAATCAGCAGCAAAGTGAACTGTGGGTTTTTTGTATTTATTATTTTGGGAGGAGGGAAACATTTTACTGTTCTTTCTTATGACACAGCAGAATGGCTAAGAACGAAGTATTGAAATTTTTCATTCCATGACCATGCAACAAACATTCACTGAGAAACACGCCTAGGTCACAGAGGTATGGAGGTGAATAAGACAGCTCACACCCTGTCCACACAGAGCTTACATTCTACTGCAGGAGTCAAAGAGGTCTGCAGCGAGTAGCACTTTGTTGCTACAAGTGCTACTACGTTTCACCGAACTCCAGCTTCCCCACGTCTGACAAAATTAATATTAGTTTTTAAATTACATGAGAGGTGCAGTTTTGACCACCAAAGGAGATAATGCATGGAAATAGATAATGAAAATTCAGAAACATGGTAAGCAATCAATATATATGGGTTATTATTACAGACCTGCTTTGTTTTAGGGACTATTGTAAAGAAAAGGTTGGTCTTTTATTTTTTTCTTCAATCAGGCTATATGATCTTTTTTTTTTTTTTTGAGGAAGATTAGCCCTGAGCTAACATCTACCACCAATCCTCCACTTTTTGCTGAGGAAGACTGGCTCTGAGCTAACATCTGTGTCCATCTTCTTCTGTGTTATATGTGGGACGCCTGCCACAGCATGGCTTGCAAGCAGTGCATAGGTCTGCATCCAGGATCCAAACTGATGAACCCTGGGCCACTGAAGCAGAACGTGCGAACTTAACCACTGCACCACTGGGTTGGCCCCTATATGATCCTTTAAAAAGACATTTATATTAGGATTTTCCTCTTAGTGATAACAGCATAGGAATTACATCTGAAGTAGGCACCAAGTAAAGATTCAGTGGTTGACTGACTGCCTGACTAAATGAATGAGTGACTATTATGATTGTATATTTTTGATTAACAGTCAATATTTGCTTTTCCTCTTTGTACTCTTTTGGGACTTTCTCACTGGTAAGTTTAATCCTCACATTAATTGTGTACTGTGAAATGATACCCTCTCTTCCAACAGATGATGTACTCCCTTAGTATTTTAAATAATATAACATTATCTCTCAGAAATAAAATCTTTAGGGGCAAACTCCATGGCCGAATGGGTAAAGTTCCCTGTGCTCTGCTTTGGTGGCCTGGGTTCACAGGTTCAGATCCTGGGTACAGACCTATTCCACTCGTCAGCCATGCTATGGAGGCATCCCACATACAAAAAGAGAGGAGGATTGGCATGGATGTCAGCTCAGGGCTAATCTTCCTCACCAAAAGGAAAAGTAAAATAAAACAAAATAAAAATTTAAAAATATAGAAGAATGACACCAAAAGCATTAAAAATATAGAAGAATGGCAACAAAATAAAAAATAGACAAATTGGACTTCATCACAATTTAAAATTTTTGTGCATGTAAAGACACTATCAGCAAAGTAAAAAAGCAACCCACAGAGGGGCTAGCCCAATGATGTAGTGGTTAAGTCCGCCTGCTCCACTTTGGTGGCCTGGGGTTCATAGGTTCGGATCCTGGGTGCAGGCCTACACACTGTAAGCCATGCTGAGGTGGCGTCCTGCATACAAAATGGAGGAAGATTGGCACAGATGCTGGCTCAGGGCCAATCTTCCTCACCAAAAAGAAAGCAACCCATGGAACTGGAGAAAATATTTGCAAATCACATATCTAACAAAGGATTAATATCTAGAATATATAAAGAACTACAACTCAGCAACAAAAAAACAAGCAACCCAATTAAGAAATGGGCAAAGGACTTGAACTGACATTTCTCCAAAGATATACAGTGCCAATAACACATGAAAAGATGCTCAACATCACTAATCACTAGGGAAATGGAAATCTAAACCACAATGACATACCACTTCACACTCATTGGAATGGCTCTTTTACATATATATTTTAAACAGCCACAAGTATTGGTGAAGATGTGGAGAAACTAGAACAGTTGTGCATTGAGGGTGGGAATGTAAAATGATGCAGATGCTATAGAAAACTGAATATCAGTTCCTCAGAAAAATTAAACATTCAATTACTATATGGTCCTGCATTTCACTTCTGAGAAAATACCCAAAAGAATTGAAAGCAGGGACTCAAACAGATATTTGTACACCCATGTTCATAATAGCATTAACCACAGTAGCCAAAAAAGTGGAAACAACCTAAATGTCTATCAATGGATGAACAGGTAAACAAAATGTGGTATATACATGTAATGGAATATTATTCAGCCTTAAAAAGGAAGGAGATTCTGAGACTTGCTACAATATGGATGAGCCTCGAAAACATTATGTTCAGTGAGATAAGACAAACACAAAAGGATAAACATGATATGGTTGCACTTATATGAGGTACATAGAGTAGTCAAATTCATGGAGACAGAAAATAGAACGATGGTTGCCAGAGTTTGTGAAGGGGGAATAGTGAGTTCTTGTCTGAGGTCCAGACTCTCAATATGAGATGATGAAAAGTTCTGGCATGGATGGTAGTGATAGGTGCACAACACCGTGAATGTGCTTCATGCCACTGAACTTTGAATGAACTTTAATGCCACTACTTAAAAATGGTTAAAATAGTAAATTTTATGTTATGCATGTTTTACCATAATTTAAAAATCATAAAAATAAAAAGACAAATATCCAATAAAATCCTCTTTGGAATATTATAACAGATAGTGACTAGTAAAGACTGAAAATGAGCTCTTATGTAATATCAATTTATTAATGATGAAGGATAAGGATGAGTTCTAAATATTTTTGACATTCATAATTATTTGAATAGAAGATTGCTCATTTCCTGAAAAAAATTTATTTCTTTAACTTCTAAAATACTTCAGCCATTTCAAAACATGGCTTTCTCCCACCTTATTATAGATGTTAAGGGAGAAATATTTTTTAGGATCATTCAGTGACCTGTTTGCTACGTCTAAATATTTTTTTCTGTTACAAAGGCCTTTCTTCTACTTAAACCAAATGTCTCATATTTCAATTTAATCTCATTTCTTCTTTTTCAATCTCTAGCAGATTTGTTGTATTTGATTTATTAAAGAAGATTGCATTTCCAAAATTTTATTAAAAATGTTGTAATTAGACCATCTTTAGGGAAGCAATCTTCATCCTGGATTTGCACAAACTTTCATTCTCTTCACAGGGCGAGAAACAATGACTGAAGAAAAGCCAGAGTGAATTCCTGAGACGGAAGGTTTTCCATCCGGAGCTTCAGCTGGATTGCAGTCACAGTGATGTGAGTAAATCCCTGTGATGTCACCAAAACAAATCCCCGGGAGATTCGCAAACTACCTGCTCCAAGTCAACACTCCCACTCTGGTATGGAGCTCAGTGCTTAAATGTTTATTGGTTACATTTAACTAAGGGATAGGTTTAGCTTTCTGTGACTAATCTGTTTTATATTCAATTATAACTTGCTTTCTTGAGGTGCTATTTACTTAACGAATAAAAGATTAAGAACAACAGAGTTGTGAAATGTAAAAGTAAATATTTTTGTGTTTTCCTTCCTGGATGATCAATAGCAAAGCATCTCTAATAGAAGAAATTACAATCTCATTGTAAGCAAAATAAACTGCAATGATAAATACGGTACTTCCAGGATGCAGTCTCCTTCTAGTCAAATATTTGCATTATTTGGAAACTAAAATAAATATTCAGTGCAGAATTGGAGGTCAAGCTTTTTCTGTTTGTATTTAATTCTTCACTCCCCCAAGTAATTACATTATGCTAAAATGTGCAAAAAGAAAAAAGCATAATGAAATCAGTATCTTTTACAGATAACTTCATATTTTGATTCAAGAATGAGAATATAAAACATTTCACAACTTTTTTTTTTAAAGATTGGCACCTGAGCTAACAACTGTTGCCAATCTTTTTTTTTTTTTTTTTTTTTTTTGCTTTTTCTCCCCAAATACCCCCAGTGCATAGTTGTATATTTTAGTTGTGGGTCCTACTAGTTGCGGCATGTGGGATACCACCTCAGCGTGGCCAGATGAGTGGTGCCACGTCCGTGCCCAAGATCCAAACCAGCAAAACCGTGGGCCACCGAAGCGGAGCATGTGAACTTAACCACTCAGCCAAAGGGCTGGCCCCCACAACTTTATTTTTTAGCAAGGAGATAATTCTGCTAATGCATGGGTTATTGGTATCTGTTTTTCATAGTGTAAGTCATTCTTCTACCATCATTTCTCAAGTCAATAAAAATTAACTTAAGAAAGTAGAACTAATTAGACAAAATCTGTATAAATAAATAAATAAGCTCAACGAATCTGGCAGAGGTGGAATAGCATCTTTGCCTCCTGCCTTGAATTCATATAGCATGCTCCATGGTGTGTAAGAGTTTGCCTGCACCTGAGATTTGAACAGAACTTCGTGCATCACAAAGAGACAGACACAGAGGCGGAGACTAGTTGGTGGTAGGGTTGGCCACTTCTCTCAGCCTTGTCACCTTGGATGTCAGCTGTATTGCCTGGTGCTACATCGTTAAGAAAAGCCACAGTTATTTTTATAACACTTAGACAAGTTATGTTGGATAAAGGGGGGATAAAATCACAGAAGCAACTAAGAACTGCTGCGATTTAGTCTTCTGTTCATCCAGGCACTGGACAAGGCACTGGGGCTAACAAAATGCATAGTCAAGCCAGGGCAGCCCCTACACGCAGCTCTCCAGGACGTTCCCAGTCTGTGATCCTAGGCCACCAGGCTTGCCCTGAGCTCACTTCCCCCAGGTACCCTCTCACCTCGTATTCTAGCCCTCCCCGGCTCTCCTCCTCATCAGTCTAGGTCTTCTCCCTCAGCACATTTACATTGTTGTTTCCTTGGCTGAAAGATTTACCCTCAGATATTTTCCTCACTTCACTCAGGTCTCTGCTCAAATACCACCTCTTCACTCCAGTCTTCCTGTCAACACCATCTACCTTTGGAGACCTCTCATTCCAACACAGGTCATCCCTCAGCCTGCTTCATTTATCTCCACGATACTAATCTCTACCTGTATATCATAAATCTATTTATCTACTGATCTGTTGTTTGTCTCCCCCATGGGAATATAAGCTGTATGAGGGAAAGGAATATTTTGGTTCGATGCTGTGTTCCCATGGATTTAGAGCAGTTCCTGAAACATAGAAGATGGTCAATGAATATTTATTTGAGGGAATGAATGAATAAATGAAGACGCAACTCCTGTGGGGAAGATAGACATGTCACAAAATAATTACCAATGAGAGCACAGAGGCCAGGTCTTTCTGGGGAGAGGGCCAGAGAAAAGACTTTCCAGGCAAATGACATTTGAGAAGGATCCTGAAGGTAAAGAGAGAGCTGTCTTGGGGCCCAGAACAGACTGTACCAAAATATCCCAAAATGGCATATTGATTATTTTGAGTTAAAGTTAATTGAGAAGCAGATTATGTAAAAAGAGCATCTGATCCTCTCTCGATTCCCCCTGAAAGCAGGAAATAAATCTCCCATGTGAAAGGTACACTCCCCTCACCAGGAGATAGAGAGACATACTTATCACCAGAACTAGGGAATTTAAGGCCAAGAAGCCCGTATAAACAAATCTTGTTACTTTTTTCACTAACGTACTACCCCATGCCCAAACTCTGCTTAGATTCCTTACTAATTAAGCACCCAAACCTATGTTTCTTTGTCCTGTCAAATCCTCACAAATTTACTGCTTCTTTGTGTAAAAGATATAAAAGCTGCCTGCTTTTTTTTTTTTTTTATAAAGATTTTATTTTTTCCTTTTTCTCCCCAAAGCCCCCCGGTACATAGTTGTGTATTCTTCGTTGTGGGTTCTTCTAGTTGTGGCATGTGGGACACTGCCTCAGCGTGGTCTGATGAGCAGTGCCATGTCCGCGCCCAGGATTCGAACTAACGAAACACTGGGCCGCCTGCAGCGGAGTGCGCGCACTTAACCACTCGGCCACGGGGCCAGCCCCAAAAGCTGCCTGCTTTTTGAATACTCTCTGAGCATGATTTTTTATGATCTCCCATACGTACATATTAAATTGTGTTTTCTCCTGTTAATCTGTCTTCTGTTAATTTTATTATTAGTCTAGCCACAAGAACTCAAGAGAGGTAAGGGGAAAACTTTCCCCTCCTCAATAGTTGATAGACAGAAAAAGAGGAAAGGGCATTACACCACAGGAGGGGAAACGTGCAAAGGCATGAATTTATGAAGTTATATTCAAGGAAAGGTAGGAAGTTTGGTGACAATGGAAACAAAATGGAGCCAAACTAAGAATGTTTCATACAGTATGTGGTATCAAGTAGAGAAATTACAACTATCATAACAGTAGGCATCTAATTCCCACAGGAAGGTAGGCTCCTGGCATACTCAAGCTGGATAACTTAAAGAGCATTAGCAAACTGTTTACAAAGGTGGATCAGGGTTTAAAGACATCAAAAATAGATAATGCCACCCCGCTGGGGATCCTTTCCCAGCCCTAGGCCTGAAGAGGAAACAAAAGAATGACCAGAACCTAGAGAGGGCAACCAGAAAGGACAAGCCAACCCTGACAGGGGCAGCTGGGGGAAGGCATGCCTAGACCTCACCTTCCTCCAGCCTCCCGTCATCTTCAGGCCTCTCATTAGCTGAAGCTAACCAGAAGCCTACAATGAGAGATTTTTGCTGATGCAATCCACAGGTTTCCTGGGCCACAGAGCAGGACAGACAGAAAATTCAGAGGGACAATGAGAAGATATTCAACACAGGAGAACTCTCTTTAGTGGGAAAAATGCTTCAATGAGCACCTTGAGATGGATGGTGAGACCCCAAAGTCATGCCTAGAAACCAAAAATGTTCATCATTAAATGCCTACACAGAGCAATAAGAGAAATTTTGTTTCACCCCAAAAAAGGAGATGAGGGAAGAATATGAGGACAGAGAAGGGAGGCGTGGCGGAGAGAACAAGTGTATCTACTGTACGCAGTGTAGCTTCTCCCCAAGGACTACAGACTTTCAGCAGTTCCACACATTCCTGAGTAGATCCATGGTTTGTATGAGTAGATTATCATTATTATTTGAGTTTGTGTGGAATCTCAAAAAGGAACTAGGTTTCACATATGTAACAAATTGGTGTTACCCTGAGACAGCCCCTCTGGAAACAAAGTGTAGAGGTAGAACAGGCCCTGAAATTCCCGTAAATCTTTCAGGTCTATTCATTTCCACAGGCTATGAAGTTGCCAAGGTTTGCCCAATTTTACCTAGAACTTTTGGTTCCAAAGAATGGTGAGTTAAAATTATTAAGAAGTGTGGAATTTTTTTCTCCAAGCAATGGTCAAAACATGGAGGAATTTATGTAGGGGGTTGTCATGGTGGCCCTGAGCAAGGTGGGCAGAGTGGGAAGAGAATGAGGGAGGAGTGGCCACTTAAGGGGTTGTGAAAATAGCTTAGGCAAGAAAGACAATGTCTTCACCTATGACAGGGCCAGTGAGTCAGCTCTGGGATCTTCTTGAACATGCATTGTTCTACACTTAGGCCATGAATATCAACCTTAATAAAATCACTCATAGCCTATACGAGTTCACATATTCTTAGTCCTTAAGCTGTTTCATCTAACATCTGCCCTTTGTTCAGCCACCACTAATTACTTTCTCTATGCATTTTCTGAGGGTTTTTCTCTCTCTCCTTCAGTTTATTTTAAATGTGGGTAACAATTTCTCTTTTCTCTCCCACACAATATGGCAATGTGGTTCCTCTAGAGCCCCTGTCTTTCCTACACATTCCTTAGCATCTGTTATTTTCATGAATTAATCATCCTAATTAAGGAATGATGGTTTCACCCTACTAGTACAAAAGAAAATTTGAAGCCTCTGTTATGTTATATTGGAAGACAGAAAGATTTTTTTGTTTTTTGGGTTTTTTTTTTTTTTACTAAATGGCATTCCTTTTCTTTAGGAAAAGAATACTTCAAGAAAACAAATGCTGATTTTTCATGAGTAAAATGTTCCTGTTCCTTCTTGTTTTCAACTAAGACACAAGTAAATTGCTGAGCTACAACATGGAAAATTTGAGCATTTTGAAAAGGCTGGCGCTTTCAAAATACCACCAATATAACTAAAGTTTATTGTCTATAACCATCTACTGTCCCACATGCTTATCTGGAAAGGCGTGCCCTGCAAGGGATGTGGAACCATAAAAGGCAATTGTCCTTGGTAGAGACAACAGCTTCCTGGAATTCAACAGTCCTGTTTCCTGTAATTTTCATCTTTGGGAAAACCATTATTTCAATGAGATGTGACATTTATTTATGGTATTGTTTTTTAAAAAATCGTCTAACTTGAGCCATTTTCTAATACCTACATAAGGACAAAATTATAACTTGAGCCTCAGATAAAATTCATCCACAAACACTCTCGTATTTATCAACTCAAAAAAAGAAAACCACCACACACTTTCATATTCTTTAATATACCCTATGGTTAAAAGAATATTTTAATTTTAACAGCATGACCACCATGAATTTTTCCTTATTTTAGATATATAACTAGTTAAAACATTATTGGACTTTTTTTCGTGGTGCATTGCAAAAGCATTGAACAAAATCCCAATGTACAAAATTTTACTCATTGCATAGACATCATGCTCACACCAAGACAAAAGAGAGTTCTTTGTAATACATGCACCTGGGTTGTTTGAACCGCTTGATTGCTTCTCAATAATTTACAAAACAGAAAAAGAGTTACGGACTCTAATATGAGATTAAAGATTAGGTCAGAAACGTTAAATAAAGGAAACTTCTATTCAAAGAACATGCATGTAAAAATCCAGCATAACTGTTTCTAAGTCTTTTATTCTCATCTCATCTAAAATTACAAAGGATGGAAAACCTCAGGCAGTTTATTTAACTAAATTACAATATATTTTAAAAGTTAAGTGTTTGATTGAAATTTAATAAGGGACTAGACCTGCATTTCTCAAGGCATGATTCTCAAACCACCTGCATCAGAATTATCTGAGGTATGTCTCAAAAATACCATTTCCTAATGTGCCAGAAAACACTTGCACACTCTTGGACCCTATGGCTTGGGCTCCTCTGCCATGTGACGATATTTCTTTCACCTCTGCAAATCTTCCTTGATAAACTGCCGTCAGGAACATGTGCTACTGCTCTTCTGGTCTCATAAGATAAATTATGGTCCGGTCTCTCCAAAACGGGGAGAAAACAAAAGTATGAGATGTTCTTTGATCTTTACATCTTGCTCTAGAGCTTCTGTATGCTTGGAACTCTGTTATATTTTTGTTAGAAAACAAACATGGTTCTCCCCTCAGTGCCCTCAAATAAGAAAGGTCAAGTTGCAATCTAATGCTATAAACAGTAATAAAGGAGGGTAGCAGGTCCCCTTGCCAAGGGCCAGGCAGCCTCTAAAAAGCTTGACCATGGGTTTACTTAAGGAACCAACACATGGCACTTATTATGTGCCAGGCAATGATTTGGGTGCTCTGCAAGTAGAGCTGACTTATGCTAAGCTCCAGACAAGCCTTTCAGGTAGGTTCTATTGTTATCCCCATGATAAATGATGAATGAACATTTCTCTGGTCACTTTTCCTGAAAACACTGGGGCTCAAGTTCTCAGAACTTTGAAACACATCACCAAAACACAAAACAAAACAATCAAAACAATTCTGCATAACTAGAAGATGGAGAAATTGGTGTCAAAAATATCTTATTTCTAAGTGTTATTTTAGGTGAAAAATAAAAAGACTATTAAAAAACCCTTCTGTCAGGAGATCTGATGTAAATTTGGGACATAACAAAGGGAAAGGAGTTGCTCTTCACATTTTGATTAGAAGCGTCTAAAACTCTGGGAGTTGCCTGAAACCTCGTGACTCCAAATCTCTGGGCATGGGGTCCAGAACTCTCAGGTGGTGGCTGGCACCTTCTCCAGACCACCTGAACAAGCCAGGACTCAAGGCCAACTCTTAGTCCCTTATGTATATCCCATACTAAGAAAACATCAATTTGGAGATAAGAATTTTCAATAGAAGAAGAAATATTTTTCAATATGGCATCTGCAGAAACTGCAGACCACCTTTGTAATGGTAAAATATAATCATGATGTTGAACATTTCTTTAAATGGTTCTGTATGGATAAGAACTGTACTTAAAATTGGTGAAGGGAGGATGGGACACAGCACACTGAAAGCTCTTCCAAGAAGGATGCAGCTTCAAGCAGCTACATTTGTGACTTTTTAAAAATTATTTTGGAGGGATAGAAGAGCCTGTCTGAAAATAAAATCTAAATTTATGTGGGACTTTGTCTTTGAACACCTTACAATATCCATATTTAGTAGGAAAATGGAGGGTTGTGAGATGTGGGAAGGAATCAATACCTACTAACAGTTGATCATATTGTGTATTCACCTCCTTTGTTAATGGCTTAAGCAATTACATCAACTAGTATATATTACATTTTAAATGATATAATCTTGCTTATGTTCCCCGAATGAAAAAACGTAGGGACCATAAATTAATTTTGTTGGGTGTATTAGTTAGGATTCTCCAGAAAAAGAGAACTAATTATATATAGAAAGAAAGAGACAGAGAGAAAGAGAGACAGTCAGACAGAGAGATTTATTTTAAGGAATTGGGTCACATGGTTGTGGGGGCTTGCAAGTCCAAAATCTGCAGAGTGGGCTGTCAGGCTAGAGACTCAGGGAAGAATTGATGTTGCAGCACAAATCCAAATGCACTCTGGAACAGAATTCCCTCTTCCTCAGGGGACTTCAGTCTTTTATTCTTTTCAGGGCTTCAACTGATTGGATGAGCCCCACTCATATTAGGAAGGATAATCTACTCTGCTCAAAGTCTACTGACTTAAGTAATAACCTTGTCTAAAAAATACCTTCAAAGGAACACCTAGACTGGTATTTGACTGCATATCTAGGTACAATGGCCTAGTTTAGTTGACATATAAAATTAACCATCATAGTAGGAAAATAATCAACATTAAATTGTCGAATGCTTTGTCAATGTAGTAATATCTCCATTTTTTATAGAACTTTAGAGCTGGAAAGATTTTTAAAGGTGAAGCATCTTAAAATCAGAGATGTTTAAGTGATGGCCCTCAAATCACAGTTGATAACTGTCAGAATCATAAAAGGCCTGTGTGCTTTAGTTCGCTTAATTCTGGGTGAAAACTGTGAAATATTTCTTCTCTGTCTACTCCTCCCTTCCCAATTTAATTAGGGTCCCAAATTCAACTCTTAATCTGCATTTATACAGATGTTTTCACAGACCAGAGCGAGCAACCAGGAATCCTTACAGAATGAGAGCCTAAATGATTCGTGATGAACAGGGCCTTGATCTCAGAGGTAATTCATAGGTGCATTTAGAATTGAAACGAAGACTCTAACAGGAAGATGTTATGAAGGCCATCTCAAATAGTTTGTCATATGCCCTAGGTGGGCAAGTGCTTGCCCTCAGACAGGAGAAAGATGAGATACTTGTGCTCCATTCTGAGTCAAAGGGGAAGGTGATTTTGAGATGAACGAGGTGGACCTTGTACTCAAAAACCCTTTGACAGAGTCCTGGTTATACTTGTTTCATATATTTTGAGACAAGGGTGCAATATGCTATGCTCCCCTTGGAGGAAATTGTAAAAGCATTAAATAGTTAAATAGTAAAACAAAACAAAACAACCAAATCTCTCAGTTTTTGCGTCACAGATATTGGCATGAAGCAGGATGGACATATGGATCTGCTTTAGAAAGTTGTTTTCACAGTATGATCCTGTGAGCTTGTTAGAAATACAGATTCATGTGCCCCAGTAAGATCTACTTAATCATAATCTCTGGGGATAGAGCCCACCAATAAGAATTTCAACAAGTTCTCCATGTGATTCTTATGCACAATGCAGTTTGAGATCCACTGCCTTAACGGACATTTTTTGCCATACCTCAACTCTAGAGGTGACACTGTCCCCTTTCCCATCCACAAAATTCATGGCATAAGCTAATCCCAGCAATACAATCCAAGCAGAACACAGAGGCATTAAAGAGCACTTCTGAGAGACAGCATAGTGTAGAGCAGCAGTTCTCAAAGTGTGGTCCCCAGACCAGGGGCATCACCAGCCACTGGGAGCTCAGGGGTGGGGCCCAGTAAGCTGTGGTCTAAGGAGCAAACCAGGTGATCTTGATGCAGGCAAAGCTTGAGAACCATGGTATAGAGGATAAGTCACAGGCTTTGGAGTGAAATCTGGAATTACATCCAAAACTGAGTGGCCTTGAGCAACATGCATATCTTTCTCTTGTTTCCCCAATTATAAATGGAAATATTCACTCATTCAACAAATATCTACTAAGCACCTACTTTGTTAGGGTAAGAAGTAAAGCTACTATTAAAAGAGACCCAGTAATGCAATGATTTAAAGAACAAAAAAATGTTCTCTTCACATAAAAGTTGCAAACGGAGCTCTGTTGCACATGGCCATCCATATTCAGGGACTGGGTTCCTTTAACATCACTGCCCCCACCTAACCCTAGGGCACTGTTGACATCTGCCAGGCTGAATGTGAGCCATGGAAAAGAGAAGGAATGCCTAGTAAATGCACAGACACTGTGGTAAAGCCTTGGCCCAGAAAGGCACAAAGCACCACTGTTCACGTTTCATTGATCAACATTTAGTCATTTGGCCAAACTTCACTGTGCAGGTTGGTAAAAAATATAATCTGGTCCTGTATCAGGAAGAAAGAATCTGGTCCTGTATCAGGAAGAAAGAATAGATTATGTTGTACATCCTGGCCAATCTACACCAGGTACTGCTCTGGCTCTCAAGATACAGCACTGAGAGAGAGGGAGGAAGAAAGCGCCGGCTTGCACAGAGCTCACACTCTAGTAGGGCGAGACTCATAAATACATGAATGGCACAATTTCCCAGAGGGATGAAATGGTACAAAGAAAATGAAACAGGGGCATGGGATACATAGCAGAGCAACTGGGGCTAGGAAAAGAGGGCAAGCCTCTCTGAGAAGTTGACATTTCAGACAAGAAATAAGAGACAGCAAATAAGAGATAGTAAAATGTAAACTGCATAACAGGCATTATGCTATATAACTATAAAAATTGTGATCATTAAGATTTAGGAGAGCAGATACACATAATCAGAAAAATAAAGCTTTCTGAATTATATAAAACCAAAATCAAGTATTTTACTCACCCAACTATGGAAGGAAGAGATTCTTAGAGATTAAATGAAATTTATAAATAGAAATTGACACCTGGAGCAGTTAGAGGTGCAGACACAGAAAATTTCTTAAGATACCACTGGAGGTTCAGCTACAAGGAAGCAGCAGGCATTCAGTGCAGATGGGCATGAAGCAAAAGCTGGGAAGAACGTCAACAGGACCCACACAAGAAGAGAAGAAAAACCTGCAACAGATAACCTAGCTGGCTAACGTTTTCACTAGTTTTAAATGAAGAAATACTGAAAGTTAATTTAGGAAAGCCAATTTAAGACCATTAATATATGTTATGCATAATTTGTTGAATAAAAGTATGCATACTTGAACTGTAAACTACACAATTCTCATTCTCTAGTAATCCTTCTCATTAAGTTCTTTTTATAGTCTATATTTATAAAGTATCAAGTGGAAGAGTTCCTCTAATTTAATTATAATTATAATTTTATTACAAACGAGAAAAATGATACCGACCTTGAGAGCTCACAGAGATCTGAAGCTAGGAAGGGAAGAAGAAATGAAAAGAAAGTGGGGAAGTGAATGCCATCATCTTACAAAGCGGGGAATCAAGAAAGACTGTCTATGCTTAACAGAACAGGAAACATAGGCCAACATAGATTTTTCTAAAGAAAGAAAATATAGTAGAAGAAACAATTCAAAGGAATAAAAATAGGAGAACAGCAATAGTGAAGCAAGTGAACAACTTCCATATCCATTATTGGAAGAGGATGATAATGTCTAAATATGATAATCCACAAACAGTAGTTAAGATGATAACCAATAAACAGTAATTTTAGAATAAGGAAAAGAGTACTACAAGAATTTTAAAAGGAATGATTAAGAGTGGCACCCCCTTGAACTCACAATGGAGAAAGGAAAGTCTCTTCAATAAATGGTGCTGGAAAAACTGGACAGCCACATACTAAAAAATGAAAGTACATCATTATCTTATACCAGACACAAAAATTAACTCAAAATGGATTAAAGACTTGAATCTAAGACCTGAAACTATAACACTTCTAGAAGAAAACATAGGCAGTACTCTCTTTGACGTCACTGTTAGCAGCATATTTTCAAATACTGTGTCTGACTAAGCAAGAGAAGCAAAACAAAAAATAAACAAATAGGACTACATCAGACTAAAAAGCTTCTGCAAGGCAAAGGAAATCATCAACAAAATGAAAAGACAACCCACCAAATGGGATAAAATATTTACAAATCATAGATCTGACAAGGGGTTAATTTCCAAAATATGTAAAGAACTCATATAACTCAACAACAACAAATTGAACAGTCTGATCTAAAAAATGGGCGGAGGATATGAATAGACATTTTTCCAAAGAAGATATACAAATGACCAACAGGCACATGAAAAGATGTTCAACATCAGTAATTATTAGGGAAATGCAAATCAAAACCACTATGACATATCATCTGATGCCCATCAAGATGGCTATAATTAACAAGACAAGAAATAACAAGTGTGGAGAAAAGAGAACCCTAATACACTGCTAGTGGGAAGGCAAACTGGTATAGCCCTTAGCGAAAACAGTATGGTGATTTATTGAAAAATTAGAAATAAAAATACCATATGATACAGCTATCCCACCATAAGATATTTATCCAAAGTACATGAAATTAACAATTCAAAGAGATTTATGCACCCCTGTGTTCCTTACAGCATTATTCACAGTAGCCAAGATGTAGAAGCAACCTAACTGCCCATCAATGGATGAATGGATAAAGAAGAGGTATATATAAACAATGGAATGCTACTCAGCCATAAAAAAGACAAAATTCTGCCATTTATGACAACACAGATGGACCTTGAGGGTATTATACTAAGTGAAATACACCAGACAGAGAAAAACATATACCATATGATTTCACTTATGTGTGGAAGATAAACAAACACATAGATAAGGAGAATAGATTAGTGGTTACCAGAGGAGAAGGAGGTACCAGAGGAGAAGGAGGGCAAAAGGGATAGAGGGGTACATATGTATGGTGACTGATCAAAACTAGACTATTGGTGGTGAACATGATGCAGTCTATATAGAAACTGAAATCTAATAATGTACACCTGAAGTTTACACAATGTTATAAGTCAATATGACCTCAATAAAATAATTTTTAAAAATTTCAACAATACAAAATAAAAAATAAATTAAAAGTTGAAAAATAAAAGTGGCCTCCCCTGGAGAGAGTGAGCCAGGGAGTAAGGAAGAACGGATGAAGGAACTGTTGATTTTAAGTCCTACAGCAAGATTTGGTTTTTATTGACCATGACGCACATTACCTGGATACAGTTTAAAAATGTAAATTAAAAAGGTCCGAGCCAGCCTTGATGGCCTAGCCATTAAAGTTCGACGAGCTCTGCTTTGACAGCCCAGTTTCAGTTCCTGGGCAGAGAACCACACCACTCATCTGTGAGTGACCATGTTGTGCCAGTAAGAACCAGAAGAACTTACAACTATATACAATTATGTACTGGGGTTTGGGGGTAGGGGCGGGGCAGGGGGAAGGAGGAAGATTGGCAACAAATCTTAGCTTAGGGAAAAACTTCCTCTGTAAAAAAAAAAAAATCCTTTCTAGGGATCATTATAAATAAATATTTGGATCAGTGGGACCTGACAGTGAACTGTAAGTACTGATGCTTAGATGCTCACAAGGTAAGCAATATCCTTTGTAACACTGAGTATCAGTGTGCTGTCTGAGGAAGGCCTGCATCAGAATCACCTGGGGCATGTTTCACAAAGTAAAATCTCTGGGCCCAACTCAAAACTACTGACTCTGAATCTAAGAGAGGGGAGGATGGTTAGAGTCAGCATTTTTAACACAAGAGGCTTTTGTGAACCTGAGAAAGGAGAAGTTAGTCAAAAGACTCATGCTTTAGAGTATTTTAAACACTAGATTCTACAAAATTCTGAGATGACAAGGCCACCTGTGTTTGGGATACAATGATACTTCTTAAATCAACAATTTTTTTTAAATGTAGGGGCTAGAGTTAACTCGTGAATCCACACCTACTAGATCACTAGATCCCTAGATCAGTAGCTACCAGAGCCCCTGGGTCAGTAGTGGAGTGGAAACTGTCGACGAAAATAATCCATAACCAATGTATAAATGAAAATTTGGGTGGGTTTATTCTGAGCTTAAATCTGAGGATTATAACCCGGGAGAGTCTTTCCACAAAGGAACAGAGCACTCCAAAGATGTGGGTGGGGGGGTATACAGGGTCGTTATATACACTCAAAGAGGATGTTTCACATATGATTGGAATGTCCCTTTTACAATAGTCGCGAGACTGCTCTGTCGGCACAGCGATCGATGGAAACAGCAGGTAGGTCTTCTGTCTCAGCGAACACAGCAGGGTGGCAGTCTGTTGTCTCCAGCTGAGTGGTCACAGGTGAGCTGGGTGGTCAAAGGTGAGTGCAGCAATCAGTTCCTAGCCTAAGGAAAAACGCTTATCCCTAAGGAAATGCTAATGTGGGGGGAAGTTGCACCCTTATCTCAAGGGCCTTTGTTCTGGCCATAGGAAATGTCTAAGCAGATATGCAATGCGTGCTCAATAGCCAGTCAGGCCCTTTTGGAAAAAAAAAACAAAGTCGGGCCGAATTAGGTTTATACCAAATGGCTTCCTCATATACTCCAATATATCCTATTGCTTGCCATTTTTATTTGTCAAAACCATGTAACTCAGGACCTTGTGGACAGCGACAGGGAGAAGTGACACCTCTGTAATCTGCAAGAGCAAGAGGAGCAATAGTTAAGGTCAAGAGATGACAGAACAGAGAGCAGTACCAGGGCTGCAGCAGGTGAGCATCAAGGCATCCATTCCAGGACATTGCCAAAGGAAGAAGTTTATTTGGAAATGAGGTAGGACCTCAAGTCGTGAAACTGGTGGGATCTGGAAGCTAAAGATTATTTCTCTTACCACGGTTATACCTACTCATAGTCTTGTATTACCCTTACTGGGGTTGGTGTTGCCTGAGAAAGAAAATAATACTCCAAAAAGAAAAAAGACTGTCAGTGGTCTTTTTTTTAGACTCAGATACAGAAAATATTTTAAATTAACGTATGTATTTTTAGCAAGCACTTATTAAGCACAGTTTGTGGTTCATTTAACATTTGTTGATCCTCTACTACGTGTCTGACATTGTGGCATGAAAGGTGAATAAGAGAAAATGTTTGCCCTCAAAGATTCAATTCAGTTAGGAAAACAAACAAGTATACAACTATGAAAGTGCTGAAGAGTTTGCATGACTCTCCTTGGAAGAGCCAGAAAGGCAGTGCACTTTGAATGGAAAGTTCAAGTATAGTAATAAATCCACTAGCAGACTCTGTAGCTACAAGCAGTTTGATATAACTGGAGAGATCGTGGTGACAGACAACAATGGAGAAGGAGACAATGGCTTAAGTGGTTTGTATGTAGGCTGCTCACTAGAATCAACTTTGAAAAAATAAGAAGAATCTTTAAAAAAATAAAAAGAGATGGGGCTGGCCCCGTGGCTGAGTGGTTAAGTTCGTGCGCTCCGCTGTAGGTGGTCCAGTGTTTCGTTGGTTCGAATCCTGGGTGCGGACATGATACTGCTCATCAAAACCACGCTGAGGAAGCGTCCCACATACCACAACTAGAAGGACCCACAACGAAGAATATACAACTATGTACTGGGGGCTTTGGGGAGAAAAAAGGAAATAAAATCTTTAAAAAAAAAATAAAATAAAAATAAAAAGAGGTCAGTGAAAATAAAGAAGCAGGCAACTTGAGGCACCCATCCCTTCAAAGAAACATAAAAGAACATCAAATAGAAACTATCAGAACCAACTTTGCTAGAGTTCTGTAAAATAGCCACAAGTAAACACTGAATGAAGGAAAAGCCAACTTAAAAATAGTAGGAAAGTTTTACGGCATTTTTACTTGCCCTCACCATACCTTCTCCCCAGTTCAGTGGTGGTCTTGAAAATGGCAGCCCGCATTCCCAGTGTTGTATCCTGGTCACTGGCTCTGGAAGGAGCAGAGTAGATCTTATTTGCACAGAATTGTGTATATGTGTTCTAATCTGCCTGGGAGCTACCTGAAGGGCTGACACAAAGCATTTGTTTTTGTTTCACCTCAGAACTCACTTAGGTTGGAAAAGCAGCAGGCACTCCTCAAAAACATTGTAAAGTGAACCAACAACCTATAGTCAGTTGGGACAAATGATTACAGTTGAAGTATATGACAGAGTGCCAAAAACTTGGAGAAAAAACTGGGGAAAGAATTTCTTTAGGGAATTAGGGCATTCAAAAGCACTCATATATACTAGGCAATTTAGAAAGCCATGCACATGCTCAAGACAGGAGGTATGGTCACAAAAGAACTGAGAAGGCCTTAAGCTTCCACTTCTGGTGGATTTCTGGGCTCATTGAAAGCAGGAAGACAGTGCTACCACAGTGTTGTAAATGGCCTGGCTAAGTGTTGAAGGAGTGCTAGAGATAGCCAATCTGCAGAGACGGGAGAGGATTTTTGGTTTTGGGTTTTTTTTTTTTGTTAATTCTTTTCTGTTCTTAGTCTTTTCTTTCTTCTCTTTTCTTCTTAGTTCCTGGTGTTCAAGGAAAGCACTCTCAAAACGCTAGCTAAATACAGCCTAAAGGAACAGAGGCTTCAGAGACCACACATGACAAAGAATACACACTTGACAAAAATAGTTTAGAAGAGTCACTAAACAAAAAATATCTCATAACACTCAACAAAAACAAATACCGAGGAAGGGGAGGAATCTGATTTCCCAACTTACTATATTATAATGTTCAAAATTCCCAGTTTTCAACAAAAAATTATAAAGCATGCAAACAAGAAAACATGGTCCATTCACAGAAGAAATTAAAAGAAACTGTCCCTGGGGAAGTACAGATTTGGACTCACTAGACAATGATTTTAAATGGACTGTCTTAAATATGCTTAAAGAGCCAAAGGAAATCAGGAGAATGATATTAAACAAATAGAGAATATCAATAAAGACATAAAAATCGTAAAAAGGCACTAAATAGAAATTCTGGAGCTGAATATTGCAACAATTGAAATGAAAATGAACTAAGTTCATTTCACTTCCACCTGTCGCTTTGAGCTCCTCATGCCTCTGAATGAACAGGCAAACAAGGGAGTTACTGTACTGGCTGGAGTGATTGATCCTTATTATGAAGGGGAAATTGAGCTGCTCCTGCACAATGGAGTCTGTAAGGAAGTGTATGTCTGGAACACAGATGATCCCTTAGGGCATCTCCTAGTACTATGATACTCTATGATTAAAGTCAGTGAAAAACTACAACAACCTAATACAGCCAGGAATACGAATGGCCCAGATTCTTCAGGAATGAAGGTTTAGATCACTCTACCCATCAAAGAACATGACCAGCTGAGGTGCTTGCTGAGGGCAAAGAGAGTATGGCATGGGTAATAGATAAAGGTAGTTATAAATACCAGCTATAACTGCTTTCAGAAACAAGCATCATAATTGTTATGTTTTCTTCCTTGTTTTGATATAAATATGTTTACATGTTCACGTATCAAAAATATCATTACTTTCTCTTCCGTTCTCTCTTATTCCCTTAATATATAACATAAGACGTTGTGGGGAACTGGAATTGGCCACCCCAAGATATGTCTCTTTGGCATCAGGATTATTTGAGGGTGATTGCTTTTGATAAACTGGGACAGGGAAGGAGGAATGGAACTTGCCCTTTGTTAGGACACATTTACATTTGTAAGGTAAATCTCTATCTATAAAAGGTGCCTCCTTCTCTGTACCAGGAAGAAGAAAGGAGATGACCTTCTCTCTAGAAACTCTTAATCAATACCAAAGGCGAGGACTTAAAATCTGCATTTTATTGTGCTAGTCTGGTAACCTCCTGTAACTAACTTCCCTCCCCCTCCCAACGCTGGCATTTCTTAAGGATTAAGCATCTTTCCTTAGGCTAGGAACTGATTGCCGAGCTCACCTGTGACCGCCCAGCTCCAGACAATAGACTTGCCTCCTGCTACGCCCTCCAAGATAGCAGTCCACTACCTGCTGTGTCCATCAAGCACTGTGCCGACAGGGCAATCTTGTGACTATTGTGGGAGGGACATTTCAATCACATGTGAAACACCCTGTTTGAGGGTATATAACCACTATGTGCACCCCACTTCTTCGGTGCCCTTTCTTCCTTCGGGAAGAAAGGCCCCGGGCCTTGGTTCTTCATAAAGCTTTGTTTAATTTTCTCTTGCTATTCTGTCTCATGTGAATTTAATTCGTTCTCTGGCCAGACGAACCCCCATTTGGGAAGAGGAAATATCTTCCTCCCCTACAACGTATTAACTTTAAATCATAGTAGTTCAGTTTTGGTAACTTTAAACCATAGTATTTAAGTTGTAGGATATGAAGAAGAGTGAACATCACCCAAGGATTTTGAGTCATCCTCTGGGAAAAAAGTTAGTGCATGTTTGTTTGTATGCAGAACAGTTATATCATATTAAGCAGAAGTATGACTTTGTCATTGTTTTGATTTGGAGATTAAGTATGGTTTAAGGAGATGTGTACATATGGGAGTCAAGTGGACAAGGGGTGGACAGTGATTGTTAATTGTCTTAGTCCATTTGAACTGCCATAACAGAATGCCATAGACTGGGTGGCTTATCAACAACAGAAATTTATTTCTCATAGTTCTAGAGGCTGGGAAGTCCAAGGTCAGAGTGCCCATATATTCAGTGTCTAGTGAGAGCTTACTTCCTGATTCATAGATGGCCATCTTCTCTCTGTGTCCTCACATGGCAGAAGGGGTGAGGGATTCATTTGTAAGGGCACTAGTCCCATCCATGATGGCTCCTGCCTCATGACCTAATCACCTCCCAAAGCCCTCACCTCCTAATACCATCACACTGGACATTAGCATGTAACATATAAATTTGGGGGGGACACAAACATTCAGTCTATAGCATTAATAGTATACGTCAACTTGGCGAGGCTGTGATACCCAGGTTTGATCTAACACTAGTCTAGATGTTACTGTGAAGGTATATTGTAGAGGTGATTAACTTTTACAATCAGTTGACTATAAGTAAAGATTATCCTCAAGGATGAGACACATCTAATCAGTTGAAAACTTTAAGAACAATAACTGAGATTTCCCAGAGAAGAAGGAATAATGCCTCAAGACTGTCACACAGGGCTCCTACCTGAGTTTTCAGCCTGCCAGCCTGCCAGCCTGCCTAATGAATGTTGGACTCAAGATTGAAATATCAACGCTTGCCTGAGTGTCCAGACTGCCTACCTGACCGCCCTATGAATATTGGACTTGCCAGCCCTCACATTTGCATGAGCCAATTCCTTAAAATGTCTGTCTCTCTCTGTTTATCTCTCTCTCTGTCTCTGTCTCTCTCTCTCTACATACATATATGTATATTATATATCTATCTATCTTCTATAGGTTCTGTTTCTCTGGAATGCCTATCTGATATAATGAGCACAGCAAACACAAAGCTAGCAGAAAGAAAGAAATAAGAAAGATTACAGTGGCAGATCCAGCCCTGTTGGCCTAGTGGTTAAGTTCAGAGTCCTCCACTTAGGCACCCTGGGTTCAGTTCCCAGGCATGGACCTACATCACTTTTCTATCAGTGGGCATGCTGTGACAGCAGCTCACATACAAAATATAGGAAGATTGGCAACACATGTTAGCTCAGGGTGAATCTTCCTCAGCCAAAAAAAAAAAGAAAAAGATTCCAGCAGCAGTAAATGAAATAGAGAATAGAAAAACAATAGAATCAATAAAACTGAAAATTAGTTCTTTGAAAATATCAATGTAATTGACAAATGTTTACCCAGATTGACAATGAAGAAAAGAGTAAAGAGTCAAATAACTAAAACAGAAATAGAAGTACAGCATTCCTCTGACCTTACAGAAAAAGAAAAGTATTATAAGAGAATAGTATGAACACTTGTATAATAATAAATAGACAATCTAGATGAAAAGGATAAATTCCTAGAAATATACAAGTTACCAAAATTGATTCAAGAAGAAAAAGAAAATATGAATAGTAACAAGTAAAGAGATCGAATCAGTAATCAAACATCACCCAACAAAGAAAAGCACAAGAGTAAATGCCTTCAATGCTGAATTCTACCAAATGTTTAAAGAAGTAACAAAAATCCTTCCCAAACTTTTGCAAAAATAGAAGAGTAGGGAACATCTCCTAACTCATTTTATGATGCCAGCATCACACTGATACCAAAGTCAGGCAAAGACACCACAGAAAATAAAACTACAGATTATCCCTTATGGATATAGATGTAAAATTTCTCAACAAAAGAAAGAACAAACTGAATTCAGAAGCATATTAAAAGGTTATACACCAGGACAAAGTGAGATTTACCTCTGGAACACAAGGGTTGTTCAGTATACAAAAATTAATCACTGTCATACACTACATTAGTAGAACAAAGGAAAAAAACCACATGATCATCTCAATTGACACAGAAGATCATTTGACAAATATCCAATACCTTCTCATGATAAAAACACGCATAAAACTAGCAGTAAAAGGGAACTGTCTCAACATGATAAAGAGCATTTGCGAAAACCCATAGCTAACATACTCAGTGGTGAGAGAATAAAATCTTTCCCTTTAAGATCAGGAACAACATGTGGTTGCCCACTTCAGTATTCAATATTGTATTGGAAGTTCCAGCCAGAGCAATTAAGCAAGGAATAAAAGTCACTCAAGTTGGAGAAGAAGTAAAACTATATTCACAGATGATATGATCCTATAAATAGAAAATCCCAAATAATCCCCCCAAAAACCTACTAGAGTTAATAAATGAGTTCAGCAAATTTGCATAGTACAAGATCACTACACAAAAAAAGTTGTGTTTCTGTACACCAGCAATGAACAATCCTAAAAGGATTTCCTAAAAGGAAATTAAGAAAACAATTCCACTTATAATAGCATCCAGAAGAATAAAATTCCCAGGAATAAATTTAACCAAGGAGGTGAAAGACCTGTATACTGAAAAGTACAAAACACAGCTGAAAGAAATTAAAGAAGACCTAAATAAATGGAAAAACATCCCATATTCATTAATTGGAAGACTTAATATTGTTAAGATGGCAATCTACAGATTCAATGAAATCTCTTTCAAAATTCCAATAGCCTTTTTTTTCCACAAAATTGCAGGACTTCCCTA
The DNA here is from genome assembly GCF_037783145.1 of Equus przewalskii. Classification (NCBI taxonomy): domain Eukaryota; kingdom Metazoa; phylum Chordata; class Mammalia; order Perissodactyla; family Equidae; genus Equus; species Equus przewalskii. The sequence continues at coordinate 31,418,543 of NC_091838.1, forward strand.
AAATTTATATGGAACTGTAAGAGGCCCTGAGTAGCCAAACAATGTTAATAAATAAGGAGAAAGTTGGAGGACTCACACTTCCCAATTTCAAAACTTGCTACAAAGCTATAGTAATCAAAACAGTACTAGCATAAGAAGATAGACCCATGAAATAACCTTTGAGTCCATAAATAAACTCATACATTTATGGACAATTAATTTTCAACAAGGGTGCCAAAACCATTCAATAAAGAAAAAGTCTTCAACAAATGGTGCTGGGACAACTGGATATCCACATGAAAAAGAATAAAGTTATACCCCCTATCTCTTACTGTTTACAAAAATTACCTCACTAAAACCGCAAAGCTCTTAGAAGAAAACTGAGAGGGATATCTTCATGGCCTTTACTTGGCAATGGATTCTTAGATATGACCAAAAACATGAGCATCAAAATAAAAAATAAATAAGTTGGACTTCTTCAAGATTAAAACCTTTTGTGCATTTACGGACACTATCAAGCAAGTGAAAAGACAATCTACAGAATGGGAGAAAATATTTGCAAATCATATATGTGATAAGGATCTAGTAACCAGGATATACAAAGAACTACAACTCAACAACAAAATGATAACAAATAACGCAATTGAAAAATGGGGAAAGGACTTGAATAAACATTTCTTCAAAGAAATATACAAATGACCAACAAGCACATGAAAAGATGCCCCACACCTCAGCAATCATTAGGAAAATGCAAATCAAAACTACAGTGAAGTGCCACTTCACACCTACTAGGATGGCTATAATCAAAAAATGGAAAATAACAAGTATTGGTGAAGGTGTAGATAAATTGGAACTCTCAGACTTTGCTGGTATGAACGTAAAATGGTTTAGCTGCTGTGATAAACAATTTGGTAGTTCCTCAAAAGTTAAGCACATAAGTACCATATAACTCAGCAGTTCCACTCCTAAGTATTTCAAAAGGATTGAAAACAGTACTCAGACAAATCCATTTGCATGCATGTTCATAGTAGCACTATTCACTACAGCCAAAGATGGAAATAGCCCAAATGTTAATCAGTAGATTAACGGATGAACAAATTGTTGTATACACACACAATGGAATGTTAGCCATAAAAAGGAATGAAGTACTGATACATGCTGCAACTAGGATGAACCTTGAAAACATTATACTAAGTGAAAGAAGCCAGTCACAAAAGATCACGTATTGCACAATTCCATTTAGATGAAATATCTAGAATAGTTAAAGACATAGAGACAGAACAAAGATTAGTGATTTCCAGGGGCTAGGGTGAGGAGGGGAATGGGAGATAACTGCTTAATGAGAATGTGGTTTCATTTCGAGGTGACGCAAATTTTAGAGGTGAATAGAGGTGGTAGTTGCACAGCATTGTGAATACACTAAATGCCCCTGAACTGTTCACTTTTCAAAGGTGAATTTTATGTTATGTTAATTTCACCTAAACAAAAAATGCAAAATAATAACAGTAAAGCCAAGGACATGAACTCACATTAGTTAAATCAGAATTTCCAGGTGTGAAGCCCAGGAACTTTTAATTTTTAAAAGCCGCCCAGATGATTCTAAGGAATATACAAGACAGAGAACCACTGGGCTGGATTGTGAAGAATCTCTTTTTCATGAATATTTTGTTCGAATGTTTCTTTTTCATACTTAGAGAAAAGGAAGCCATTGAAGAATTTTAAATATAAGATTTTTGGTAGCAGAGTGGAGACAAATGGGAGGGGGCTTAGACTGGAATCAGGGAGATTGGAAGGAGTGAGATTATCAGGCCCAATGAAGGCAAAGCCAATGAAGGTTGAGAGGACTCAAGATATAGAACACACATGAAGGCTGAGTACAGGGAAAGAGTTTTGACCTACAGTTTTTTGGCTTGGGCAATTAATTAGTGCTATCATTAACTGAAAGAAAGTCTGGGAGACAGAGGTCAGAAGAAATACTGAATCCTAGGTTTGCCTTAATTTCAGATATGTTGAGCTTGAAGAGAGGTGCCCATAGGACATGTGCGCAGAGCCATGCACTAGGCAGGTCCTGTTTATAATGGTGCTGATTGGCTTTCCACAACACAACCTCTCCAATATGTATGAGATTCACAAAAAGACAACAAGGTAACACCAAAAAATAAGATTGACAGAATACCTCACAATAATTCAGAAGGAGTTTCCAAAAACTGGACATTTGAAGTTTAAACAGAATTACAACCATAAACAATAATTGGTTTGTCACCAAAACAAAGTAAAATATATTCCTTCTCTCAGTGCTTAACTTGTGACTCTGAAGCTGAGAGTTTCTAAATTCCTTAGTTTATACTAAGCCCTCTACTTACATCTAACCTTCCATCTTAGTTTTTGTCTTTCTACAACCATTGTGAGGTTCTAAGTGCCAGAAAACAATAAAGCAAGAATTGGCAGGGAGAGAAAGAAAGAGGAAGATTGACTCTGAGGTGTACATAATCCTACGAAGTATAGACCCACTAACAGAGGCTGCCTCAGCAGGAATGGAAGAGACACCCAGAGGAAAAAGAAGTCTCAAGTACTTGACAGAGAAGCCAGATGTGAAAGGCCTTTGAAGGGGCAGCCTAAAAAGAGACACTATTGTCTCAAAGATTAAAGAAGGTTCTTTGCCCTGCTTCTGCTAAGCACTACTAAAAATCCCGGGACATGACTAACATAAACATAAGACTCTGAAAGTTGGAGGGAAGAAGCCAGACAGGCTAGGGACCTTGAAACCTACAGAATGACCCAGTGGTGAGTTCCCTGGGTTTCCTTTCTGCCCTATTATGGCAGCCTGGATGCTGGAGAAGCTGGCAACGCAGAATCAAAATGAGTGCCAGTAAACCAAATACCACCCTAAGTCTGCTCTCTGTAGTTAAAAGATGAGGAGGAGGCCGGCCTGGTGGCGGTTAAGTTCTCACGTTCTGCTTCTTGGTGGCCTGGGGTTCACAGGTTCAGATCCCGGGTGCGGACATGGCACCGCTTGGCATGCCATGCTGTGGTAGGCATCCCACGTATAAAGTAGAGGAAGATGAGCATGGATGTTACCCCAGGGCCAGTCTTCCTCAGTGAAAAGAGGAGAATTGGGAGCAGTTAGCTCAGGGCTAGTCTTCCAAAAAAAAAAGATGAGGAAAGGGACAGCCTAGCAATACAGAAGACTTTTAGACAATAACTGCTCTACTACCAAGGAATTCAGATGGCCTCTGGAATCTAGAAAAGGCGAGGAAGGGATTCTCCATAGGGCCTCCAGAAAGACTGTCATGCTGACACCCTGATTTGAGCCTGATAAGGCCCATTTCAGACCTCTGACCTTCAGAACTTTAAGACAAATTGTGTTTAAGACACTAAGATTGTGGTAAATTTTTACAGCATCAATAGGAAACTAATGCAGATTTTGGTACCAAAAGTGGTGTGCTGCTGTAAAAAATATCTAAAAATGTAGAAGTGTCTTTGGATTTCAGTAAAGGGCAGAGGCTAGAAGAATTTTGAGGAGGATGATGGGAAAACCTTAGATTGTCCTCAACAGACTGTTAATTAAAACATGGATGTTAATGGCTCTGCTGGTGAGGACTCAGAAGGAAATAAAGATCATGGTAGAGAAAAAATGATATTATCTTAGAGACTACTTAAGTCATCATAAACAGACTGTTAACAGAAACAAAGACTCAAAGGCACTGCTGCAAAGGCTCAAAAGGAAGTGAGAAAAATGTTCCTGGATATCGGAGAAATAAGGGCCCTTGTTACATAGTGGCAATAGCTTAGCTGTATTTTGTCTTATTGTTATGTGGAAAGTGGAACTTGTACATGATGGACTTGGACACCGTTAAAGAAAAAATTTTCCATGGCACTTGTTAAAGATGGTAAGGCTGACTTTATTCAGGGAGACTACTACAATAGGGTTTTTAGTAGGGCAGAGAGATTGAGCTCAACTCTATACATAGACAAGTGGAGATTTATAGTCAAGGAGCAGGGTCAGGGGCCAGTGGATGGAAAATTACTAAGAGGAAACATCAAAGGCAGGGGGATTCTAGTTAAACTGACTGGACAGCATTTTTGCTGAAGGCAGGCTAGCAAAGGTTGGGAATAAGGAATTTGATCAGATATCAACGGTAGAGGATGAGGAATTTGGTCAGATATCAAGGGTGGTGATTTGCACTAAAGTGACCCCACAGGATTCTTGTTAAAATTCGACTAAACAAGCCAAGGACAGAGCCCAAGGGCAAGGTCTACACAAAAAGAGGACTCAGAGGAGGCTGACTAAAGTTTGGTCAAAGGAGAGAGTCTTTGTTAATATTTAGCTGAGGAGATTTTCAAGCAGAGTGTTGAAGGTGATGCCTGGTTTCTTCTTGCTGCTTATGAGTCAAATATGAGAGAAGAGAGAGAAATTGAAGGAAGACCTGTTAAGCAAAAAGGAATCAGGGCTTGATGATTTGGTAAACTATCATCCTACCCAGACTGCAAAAGACGCTAAAATTAAGAGATTCACCATCAGGAAAGCATCCTCTGAAAGAAGGACAACCTCTTGGCAGTGCATCAGAAGGATCAAAAGGTCAGTGTATTCAATCACACATGTAACCACAGGACCAGGAACAGAATTTGTTACCCCAAAATATGCCTGTTTGGCATGAGAATTATTTTAGGCTGATTATTTTAAGAAACAGCAGACAGAGGGAAAGCTCTGAAAACCTAGTAGAAGTTACTTATTTGTAAGGGAAATTTACATTTATAAGAGAAATTTCCATTTGTAAGAGTGCCAGGAAGGAGAGGATGACTAAGTCTCCAGAAACTCTTATCAATAGAGAAGGCAATGACTTAAATCTACACAAAAACTTTACTCTTGTTTACTGTGCTGACTTCTTCTTAACAACAGAATGTTAAGGCTATTTTTCAGGGGCAGTGTAACAGCCAGGAGCACGCACAGAGGAGAAAATTTTGATCTGCCAATCGAAACTCATCCTGCCAGTGCTTCTGCATACCAGCCTGACCTCCCTGATCTCTTAACCCTTACCTTATAGCCTGAATCGGGGAGATAGAGTTGAGAGCCTTTCCTTCTGTCTCCTTACCAATTGATTGCATAATAAATTGCTGCTTCTCTCAAAGACCCATGTACCATGCACGGTATTGGCTTCTGTGCACATGGGGTGGAGAACCCTTGCTCTAGTAAGACAGAGGGCTCTTTGAAGAGATTAGGCATTTGACTCATGGACGTCCTCAGGTATCTAAGCATAAACCAGGAATATATATGGGATTATCCAACAAAGACTTGAACAGGAACTTCTTATCCAACAGAGAGAATCCCTAAAACATACATGGGAGACTCACAAAGTTCTTGGCAGAAACACTGAACTGAACTGAACTGAAATGGACAAAGATGGAACAGAATGAAGGCAGGCTGCCAATGCTGTGAGACTTGCAAAATTCTAAAAGCAGAAAACAGGCTGATAAAACTACTTCTTTGGAAATACCTGCTACATTTCAAGAAAAAAGGATGACTCCAGGTGTGAAGCCAAGAGCCCAGAGGGCAAAACTGCAAGCACAGAGGACAGAGTTAGGAATTCAGAGAGTGAATCAGGGAGCACAGATAATTTATTCCCAGGCCCTGAAACCTAATAGAGTTTGTCCAGTTGGATTTCTAAATTGCTTGTGACCAGTAACTCCTTTTTTTCTTCCATTTTCTCCAATTTGGAATGGGAATGTCAATAACTGGTATCCTATACTTGTTCCACCATTATATTTTGGGAGTAGATAATTTGTTTTTTAGTTTTACAGGTCCACAGATCGGCAGGAATTTTGCCCCAGGATAGACTACACAAATTTGAAAGAAGTCATACAGAGTATATTCTTGGAGTATGTCAGCGTAAAATAAACAATAATTTTTTTATTTTTTTATTTTTATTTTTTGCTGAGGAAGATTTTCCCTGAGCTAATATCCATTGCCAATCTTCATCTTTTTGCTTGAGGAAGATTCTCCCTGAGTTAACATCTGTGTCAGTCTTTCTCTATTTCGTATGTGGGTCGCTGCCACAGCATGGCCACCAATGAGTGGTGTAGGTCCATGCCCAGGAACTGAACCTGGGCCACCGAAGTGGAGTGTGCCAAACTTAATCACTAGGCCACAGGGCCAGCCCCAGTCTGATATCTTTTTAGAAGAAAGAACATATATTAAACACATCCAGGATACATTTTCGTCAAAGTTTCAAACAGTTATTTAGTTGCAAACTAGCAGGTCCACATGACCCTGATGTCGGGAAAGGGACTAATCCATAGGGCGTTATCAATAAGGCATAAAAGGGAAAGCATGCATTCTTATCTTGAGAGTGTATTCTTTACTTTAATAGTTAAAACAGATGTACAGTGTATGATCAATAGGCGATAAGTCAGTCTTCTTTAGTTCAAACCAAATCACTTTTGAACCTGAAAAGTTATCCCGTATACCTCAATATGTGAAAATCTCTTGATCAATAAAATCTTTTGATCAATAATCTTTTGATAGAAAACATTCCTGATCAAAACATTGTCCCTCGGTGCCAGGGTGGTTGCTGCCTGCCCTAGGTCCTTCATGTCCCTTGGTACTAGGTTTTTATTTCATTGTTTTGCCCAGTTACCCACATTGGAGGGTAACAGTCAGATACAGTGGACAAGCATAGAGGTATATATTAACAGGGAAGCATTTCATAGGTTATGCAATTTGTCATCTATTTTTAGATTATTGCATAAACATTGTACATGTGCTTTTATGTGACTTTCTATAGTTACATTGTTCATAAGGATTATGGAACAGATAATCCAATGCATGAAATGATTAGCTTAAAAATGAATTCAAAGGAAATCAGTTCAGTGTTATAAGATCGATTGACCATCTCAAGTCACTGAGCAATCGTTACTCTAGCTTGCATGTCAGTCTTAGAATGCTGAGTAAAAATAACAGTAATTAGTGAGAATATTATGACTAATACAAGAATTCTAAGGAATAATAGAAATAGGAATTGCAATCTGGATCGCAAAAGGGAGCCAATAATGGAAGGGAGCCAACTAAACAAAAATCAAGACTAGGTTTAGGGTCATTTAGGGCATTCACCTACTTTTTAATGTGCTTTAACAGATGACTCATTGGAAGATTCATCAGGTATAAAAACACAGCATTCAGTTTGAATGACTGCACACGTAGCACCTTGGGATGCAGTTAAAACATCTAAAGCCATTCTATTTTAAAGGGCAGCCTTTCTCATTAAAGACACTTCAGTATTTAATAAGACTATTCCTGCTTGACTATTGTTAAGGGCTTATTGAGTAAATTTAAACAGGGCTTCTGTATGTTATATAACATCTTCTAACCCCAAGGAAGGAACAAATAAATATAGCCACTAGGTGGTCATACCCGTGGAACACTGAACGAGTCCATCTGTCCTTAAGAAGAGGAAGATGGACAACAGCTGTTAGGTCAGGGAAAATCCTTCCCTACATCCAAGGGAAACCCAAGGTGCAGCGTCCTAGCCATCGGGGAAGTAGCCAAGGCTAGAGGTTTGTTCCATATAACCACTGAGTTCCATTAGGAGCCACCCAATAAATACCTGGCCTTCAAGAACAGTCTGTTCCAAACTAACCACTTTCTTAAGTCTGACAGTATTGTGAAAACCTTAAATGGAACAATTATAAAATGGGTATACGGTTTCAGCATTACAAGGGTTTAAATGAGGAATTATAAGGTTGATAATATCAATGACATGATAATATCAATAGACACAGAAAAAGCCTTTGACAAAATTCAACATCTATTTCTCATAAACAAACAAACAAACAAACCTCTCAGCAAAGTAGAATAGAGGAGGAGTATCTTCAATTTGATAAAGAACATCTATAAAAACCTATAGATGCTTTATGGTGAAAGACTGAATCCTTTTCCTCTAAGATCAGGAGCAAGGAAGGATATGCACTCTGACCACTTGTAATCAACATAGTGCTGGAAGATTTAGGCAGCACAAGAAGACAAGAGAGGAAATAAAGGCATACAAATTGGAAGGGAAGAAATACACTATCCTTATTTTCAGAAGGCATGGAGTCTACACAAAAATCCCAAGAAATCTACTCAAACACACACAAAACTCCTAGAACTAATAAGTGAGTTCAGCAAGGTCACAGCATACAAAGTCAACATACAAACATCAATTGTATTTTATATACTAACAATTAATATGTGGAAACTAAAATTAAAAATTCAGTAGCATTTACAATCACTCAAAAAAATCGAAATAAATACTTAGGTGTAAATCTAACAAAATATGTAGTGGATTTATATGCTGAAAACCACAAAACACTAAAAAAATCAACAGTATTATAAACTGAGAGATATTCTGGGTTCATGAACAGGAAAACTCAACATAGTATGTCAATTCTTTCCAAATTTTAAAATATAGGTTTAACATAATTCCAAAATTCCAAAATTTTTTGAAAAAACAAAACTCCAGAAAACATATTTTGTAGATATAGACAAGATTATTCTAAAATTTATATGGAAAAACAAAAGAATTAGAACAACTAAAAGAATTCTGAAGAAGAATAAAGTGGGCAGAAACACTCTCATTTCAAATCTTGTTATACAGCTAGAATCATAAAGACTCTGTGGCATTGGCAGAGGGATAAACTAATAAATTAGAATAGAGAACTCAGAAATAGCTCCATATACATACTGCCAACCAATTTTTGACAAAAGTGCAAAAGTAATTTAATGGAGGAAGAATAGCCTTTTCAATAAATGGTGCCAGAGCAATTGAATATTATAGGAAGAAATGAACCTTAACCTAAACTTCATACCTAATATAAAACATTAACTCAAAATTAATCATAGATTTAAATGTAAATGTAAAACTATAAAACTTTTAGAAGAAAACATAAGAGAAAGCCTCTGAGACCTAGGGTTTGGTGATGCATTCTTAAGCATGATCTCAAAATACTGATTTGTAAAAGATCATTAAACTGGACTGCATCAAAATTAAAAACTTTTGAAAGATCCTGTTAAGAGATGAAAAGAGAAGTGACAGACTGGGAGAAAATATTTGCAAAATATAAATTTGATGAAAGACTCATGTCTAGAATATGTCAAGAACTCTCAAAATACAACATTAAAATATAAAAAATTCAAGGGGCAGCCAGGTGGCATAGTGGTTAAATTCGTGTGTTCTGCTTCGGTGGCCCAGGGTTTGGGGGTTCAGATAATGGGCGCAGACCTACACACTGCTCATTAAGCCATGCTGTGGTGGAGTCTCACATACAAAATAGAGGAAGATTGGCACAGATGTTAGCTCAGGGGCAATCTTCCTCATCAAAAAATATATATATATATGTATATATATAAGAAATTCAATTAGAAAGTAAGAAAAAGACATGAAGAGAAGCTTCACTGATACATGCAACAACTTGTGTGGATATTAAAGACATTATTCTTAGTGAAAAATGCCAATCTCAAAATGTCCTATGTTGTGTAATTCTATTTCTATAACTTTCTTTACATGACAAAACTATACATGTAAAACAGATTAGTGGTTATCAGGGGTTAGGGATGGTGGGTGCGGGGTGCATGTGATTATAAAGGGGTAGAAGATAGGAGATCTTTGCGATGATAGAATAGTTCTGTCTTGATTGCAGTGGTTGTTACAGGAATCTACACATGTAATAAAATTACATAGAGTTATACATACAGAAGTGATGTCAGCAACATGGTAGACTAGGAGGTCCCAGCTCTCTTCCCCCAACAAAAACAACAACTCATGGAAGAAAATAGCTCTGGGAAAGTTCCAGGGTACAACTAAGAAGCTGCAGCAACCCAGTGGAGAATAAAAACCAAGGATGACTGCATAGAAAAGTGTAGGAAGCATTTTATCTGCGTCAATCTCATCCCCTAGACTGGCACAGCTTGCTTTGAGAGAGATGCCCTCAGCTGCAACTTTCCCCCGTGGGGGAAAAGGAGAGCAGGAGGACCCCAACAGCCATCACCACTGCAGCAAACGCCTGCAGCCTTTGCCACTGAGGACCCATACAATCTTTGCTGATGCTGACAAGCTATCCAAACACCACGCTGCTGTACCCCATCTTCCCTAGCTAGAGCTGCCTCTGCATTACTGCCCTTGCCCAGCTGGAGCCACCCCTGAGACCTTCTCGTCAGGGCTGGGGCCATCGCATACATACATCGCAGACCCCCTAATGGGTGCGACTACACGCCCCTCAGAACCAGCACCTCCCTGCTCAGAACAGGTGTCCACACACATCCCTGGACTGGTGCTGGACCTATCTCTGCCATGCACCACACCCAGCAGGCAACCTGGCACCTACTGCAGGTGAAGGTCTTTCCCCTCCAAGCCAGTCGGTGAAGTCTAGAAGTGGTGGCTGTTCCTTCAAACGTGCAGATACCAATGGAAGGCTATAAGCAACACACAAAAAAATCAAAGAAACACCATACAACTAAAGGAACACAATACATTCCCAGTAACCAACCCTAAAGAAGCAGAGCTACAAACTACCTGATGAAGAATTCAAAATAATTGTTTTAAAGAAGCTCAGGGAGCTATAAGAGGACATGGAAAATGAAATCAGGAAAACAATACAAGAACAAAATGAGAAATTCAATAAGGAGATAGAAATCATAAAAAAAGAACAAAACAAAAATTCTGGAGCTGAAAAATATAATGAATGAAATGAAAAATGCAGTAGAGAGCTTCAACAGCAGAATTGATCAAGCAGAGGAGTTACACATGTATATTGCACTAATGTTAAGTTCCTGGTTTTGATATCATATTACAAATATGCAAGATATTAAACTGGGTAAAAGGTACACGGGAACTCTGTACTGTCTTTATAATTTCCTGTGAATCTATAATTTATCTCAAAATAAAAAGTTAAAAAGAAGAAACATTGAAATATATTCAAATAACAGAATGATTAAAGAATCTTAAAGATAATAGAAATATATTGAAGAAAGAATATATTTTTCTTACTACTAAGGAAAACAAAAGCAGTCTTCGAATAAAAATGACAATAAAACTTGTAATAAAGCAAAATGAAAATATGGCATGATTTTGAGAAAATGGTAGACTATAACAAAGAAGTATCAATTCAAACATTTCCTCTTAAGTGATACACTAACTGTTTCTGGAGTGACCGATATCTGCATAGGGCTAGTGATAGCTGGACTGAGGTAGTGATCTGGTATCATCAGATGAAAGCCGTCAGACCCCTTGGCAAGGTTCCAAAGATCATCTGAGGGGAGAAATAATATATGAACCAATATGAAGAATTGAAAATTTGATAAGGACTCATGAAATTTGCAAAACAGCAGGATTCAGTCCAATTTACAGGTAGGTAAGAAAACTATGTAGGTTATAGAGGTGAAAAATAGCTCAAAGACAATGAACAGGACCAGAATCTGATAACCCAAAGGGTAGGGTATAATTTTCTATGGAAACATAAAATTTCTCTCTACAGTCAAAATAAATGATTAATTTTCACAATAGATATGCTAATAGACCATTAATGCATGTGCATGAATTGGCTTATGGTATTTGTTCCTGACTACTATTTAAGTTAGGAGGCTATACAATACACATATATTTATGATGTGTGTATTTCTGTTTTCTGACTTTTAATTTTTTATTGTTGATGTTATCAACTCAAAGGATCTTGAATCATATTTTGGATTTTGTTTTCATGTCTGCTGTTGATTATCTTATTTAGTGACAAACAAAACCTTAAACTCTCTCATCTTGACTCTAAGAACTGGGACTAGGTTCCTCAGAGAGTCATTGTTCCTAAGATTGAGACTAAGCATGAAGGTAGTGGCAAAGGAACTTACCTGCCACTGAGGTATATTACCTGAGTATATTTTTAAGCTTCATAATACCAACAATATATAGACCCTTTGGTACTTCGCTTCTTGTTTGCGTACCTAACAACATGACTTTTTACGCTCCTATTCTGTTCTGTTCTTCTCAGAAAATGGGAAAAGTACCCCTCACCTCCCTGCCCCTTCCAGATAGACTGAGTCGTATGAATAGTTTTGGCCAATGAGTAGTGGGCAGAAGTGATGTGTGTCACTTCCAGGCTGGATCATTTATTTGCTGGCATAAGACATTCCAAGAGCTCTCTTTCCCCGTTGTAACAATTGTGGAAAGCACATGTTAATATGGTGGTGTTTGGAATGCTGAGCCTATCCCTGGAGGACAGCTGCCTAGAACGTCACTGATAAACTTCCGTTGTGCTAAACACTGCAATTTTGTGTTATTTACTAGAAGAGCATAATTTAGCCTATGCAGACTGATATAATTGAATGAGTTATGTATAAGGAAACCATATAATTTATCATTCAAACCTGACACTTTTGAGAGTGAAAGGGTACACTATCTATTAATAATTACAACAGGACAACAGTCATAAACTGGGACTGTCCTGAGCAAACCAGAATATATGGTCACCTTAAGTATCTGGTAAGTAAAAGTGGAGGTGCTGAGAACATCTGACCACCAGGCAGCTCTCCAATAATAGTCTCATTGGCATGTTGGAATGTAGTTAAAACCATAGCAGATTGTGCAAGTTTTAGACCATAAGTCAATATAGTCAAATTTTTTTTCTAGTCAAATTAATTTTGAGTTGGAGCTCATATTCTATGGAATTAATGAGAAATTTGAATTATACTTTCAGGCCTCCAATCTCCAGGATGATTACAAAATTCTGGGTTCTTGTGTAAGGTCAAACCATGGAGGAGGCTCTGCTGGCCACAAGCCATCAGCTCACAGTGGTTACTGCTGAGATGCCCAGTGTCCCAGCTGGAGTGGAATCCTCACTTCTGCAGGTTCTGTTGATTCCATTCTACCTTTGGAGCATGAGAAATGTGATGAAGCTGGAAACTTTAAGTCTAAAAATCCTGTCTCTCTAGATATACCATGCATCCATTTCCTCTGTTATGTCACCTGCATGGGGCACTACTTGGTAAACAGGTTTTTGTTTTGTTTCACTGCTCATTGGAAGCAGGGTCATCCGTTTCATTCCCATTTTGGGGAGGGCATAGGTGGTTACTGTTGTGCAAGCACTGCCCTGCCAATAACTTTACCTCTTCAACAAGGCAAGGAACCACTTGACTTGGCTACCCGCTAAAACAGATTAAAGAACAAAAAAGACATAGAATAAAAATATAAACCAGTATCTCAGAGATATATTTCATCTTTCAGCATTTTAATCAGAAGTTGAAGGAAGCTAAGAAAACAAAAAGTCCTCCTTATAACAATCTAGCTACAGCTTACACCGAGGCCAAAAATTCTCTATAGTTAGTAGAACATCATTATGTACTTCCTTTGTAAGAATTTCAGATTTTTTAAAGAGTTGTCTAAATAAAAATACTCCTAGAGGGAAATCAAGCTGGTTTTATATATGAAGCATCTGAGTGTGAATTCCTTTCACCTCATATGGTCTTTCCAACACAGTTCTAGCTGCATCCTGGGTCCAACAGGACACACCGCAGAGAAGCAAAGGAAACAATGGGTCATAGGACAGTGCAGATGGGGAAGGTGTGGATGTGACTGTAGAGGGGTACCCACACAGCCTCGGGCAGCATGAGAGTACTATTGACTGAGGTTCCCAAAAAGAGGAGGATAGCTGTGATACATTGCTCATGTTACACACTGATTTACAGCTAGTCTTGGCAGCAGGGGCAGTGGAAGCAGTGTGATCCAACCACGTGTGCTTTTTGGACTGCCTTTATCACTTAGCCATGACCTTCAAATTGGGCAACACTGAACACTTTTCCAGAGTGTTTGGTGTGGAACAGACTCTGTAAATAGCTCCTTGAAAGGACATAGAATTTAAATCACATTCTGATTTATCCAGCATTTTTGCTAAAAGGAATGGTGTTGACTATTCAGGCTAAGTCTTCGTTTTAGGATTTTTCATTTAAACGTCTCTGTTCTGCTCTAATAATGGATTTGCTGTCACAACTCCTGTTTTTAATATTATTTTTAACAAATTACTCCATTTAATAGTATTTTTAAAAACATTCTATTTGAATACCAGTTGGTTGTAGTCAATTCCTTATAATTACTGTGTTCCAGATTATCAACCTATTTAGAGCAGGAGGAATCTAGTTATGTAAACTAGACTTCAGTGCCTGGACTCACAGGTTTATTGACCGAAGAATTCTTTCAGAATTCAAATGACATAGCTGAAAAAAAAATACACACACACACAAACACAGTAACTTCATTTATACTATGAATCACAGAGGCAAATTCAAATGATTTGATCTCACAGCAATATTTATGCACAGCATAATTTTTAGTTCTATCTGATATAATGCACAACAGTTAATTACACATAAATAAAAACAAACATGGCTCCTCGTGGCCTGCTGCATGAAATCTAATGACCACCAAAATCTGGTCACAGTTTACCTTTCTAGACTTAGCTCCTATTATCCCTTTTGCACTCTATGTTCTAGATAAATAAGATTAATCTCTGCCCTTTGAAAATGCAGTATGAATTACCTATTTCAATGTTACTCTTTATGCTATTCTCTATCCTAAAATGACCATTCTCATCATCTTTGTAGTGTAAAACTTCTACCTAAATTTCAGCTCTTGATTCAAATTTGACTTCTGCCACAAAGCGCTTTCATGAAACAATTTGCACCCTTTTTATTATGTCATGGGTGACTTTCTTCCTTGTATTATTTGCATACAAGTTTATTAAGAAAGCAACCATGTCACATATTCTGTTTATCTTCAGCATCTATCATAGTTTCTCTGGAAAAGTTCAAATGTTCAGATTCTTTAAAAATTAATTTACAATTTAGTTACATATACATTTTACAATAGTTTTATCTATAGTTTCAACGCATCTAGTTTACAAACAGAATTTTTAATGAAAGAAAAGCATCTGTATAGACTAAAGACATATTAATTTTAATTTTAGAGTTAGTCACTATTTACTGCAGACAATAGATTAGTAATACTTATTTTCCTAAAAGAAATTCCTTTTGTTGATAATTTTTATATTTCTTTTTATCGGAAGAATTTCCAATATCCTATCAATATTAAACCTACTGTAATTGCCAAGTTACCATTAATACTCAGTTCATCTGTACAACACAAGGAGCTAATCAAATGACTTCTAAGGCAATGCTTAGTTCTGAAATTCTTAATACTGCTAGTCCATAATTTCATCTTGTTTTACGTATAGTTGTACTAACATATGGTCTCCAAGAAGACAAGGGCCTATTTTTAATTGCACATACAATCCCTTTATTACTTAGATTTCAATGGTTGCTGAATTTGAGAAGCTAAAAACAAATTTTCTGCTTTTCAGTATTTGCTATGAATGCTTTTGGTGGAGGCAAGTGGTAGGACACAGCAAGGTACGTGCATTTACATTTGTTGCCTCATGAGTTGAATTCCTTGATGCTCCAGGTTTTTTTTTTTAAAGATTCTTATAATAGAATAACTTTACATAAACTTTGTCAGTTTTTTAACATATTAGGAAGTTTCAGAAAATATAGAATAGCTTTGAAATGCTAGGAAACTACTGGAGACTGCTGGTCAACTTGGCATTCTGGCTGGGTAGTTTCAGAGAAGAAAAAATAAACAAGAGTTACTAAAGGTTAAGACCCACTAAAACAACAGTGGTGCACAATTCTGGGCAATTTTCCAACACGGAAAGGACTGCTTGAGCAGTCTTCAGTCACATCCACAATCACGAATAGCATCTTTGAATGTGAACAATGACAGCAACAAAACGTCACATTGTGGCTTAAAGGATTGAGAAAGGTTCATAAAGGAAGAAATATTGGGGTAGGTCCATGAACAATGAGTACAACTTCCTTAGACTGGAGATGATATTACAGACATTGGAAATACAAGGAATGGAATATTTTCACCAAAGGAAGCCTATTTTCTACCTGATTTCATATCTATGAATTACATTTTAGAAAAAAAATAAAGAGTGTACTGAAAAAGTGTATTTCATGATTTGAACCAATGGTTCTCAAACTTTACCATTCATCAGAATTGCCCAGAGGACTTGTTAAATTGGGATGGGGCCCCATGAGTTTGCACTTCTAATAAATTCCCTTAGAATTTGATTCCTCTAGTCCCAGACCACATTTTGAGAACAAAGTCTTTTTCACTTTTCTGTAGTGGATAGTTACTTTTATATTGTCATAGAGATCTTTACCCTTAATTTTGGCTATAATATTTCTCAATATGTGAGATAATAAGTGACCACAGTGGAACACAATCCCAAGCAGATATCTTGTAATAAAGAAAGTGCTAACGGCTATAGACAAAGGTTGTCAGTAAATTAGAGATTCCCTTTCACCTCTGTCAGCTCTAAGACTGCTTTATATTTCCTCAATTTGTAAATTATAGATATCACTTATCTGGAATGTAGGGTCTTAAGCTTTCGCCTTCATTATCAAATTCTAGTCCTACTCTAGAAAACATTATCTTCCCAACGAACTAAATTTATGTTTCTTAAAATCAATAAGGGAAATGTTGATGTGTTGTTTATGTTATTCAAAAAGAGGAAAAAAACTACAGTGAAACATTTTCTTTTAGAGAGAAGTATTTGTTTTTATTGTTTTTTTTGGGGGGTAGGGGGTGATGGACTTGTAATTATACTGAAAATCGTACAGGGAAACAAAACTGCAGAACAAAACAGTTCCATATTTAGTGGGATTTAGCACTAGGTTTTCCCCAGACATTGCAGGTCAAATGAAAGATATAAGGAAATATTTTCAGGCCTCACAAACTAGACTTGGTAGTATAAACCATAGCCAAGGCCTATGATGCAACACAGGTGTTTGCAAATAACTAGATGATTGAAAGTTAGCTGGGCAACACACGCAGACCTCTAATTCTGAGGCTGAAGAAAACAGGCAACAACTGCCATGCCTATAGGAAATGTGAACTCCTACATGGTGATAGTAGTTTCTATGCTGAATTTGATTTTGTTTAATGAGCATTTGTTGAATGCCTTATGCATTCAAATAATAGAGCATTTCTGATATTATAAGGCTCCTGGCTACACAATATTCTGTATTCACTTTGGGTATTTTCTGCTTAATATTAAAATTGAAGAAACCTGGTATGAAGAATTAAGTTATTACAGCAAGTGTTACTTGTTGCCAGGACCAGACTTGCTGCAACAACTGTCCAAGAACTCTAGGAATAAATTGTCCATGTGTGCTATCTAAATTAATCAACGTCTAAATAAATCTCTAAATTCTAGATAATCGAATAATTTAAAATTTAAATTATCCATTCAATAAGTGCAGAGTACCAACCAACATTGTAGCAGACACTGTATCAGGCACTGGAGAGCACTAGTGAATGCTATAGGCAAGTGGCCAGACTTTGTGGATTACAAATTAGTAGGAAAACACACATCAGAAGTGCATGAAAAGTGCTAAACTGAGGCATAATCAGAAATGGTCTGAAGGAGGAGATGGGGTGGCACCATGCAGTGTGTACCCCAGGAAGATACAGAGTTAATGGCTTGTTTGCTGTTCACCTACTCACCCACAAGAACAAAGTACTTACTAGAAGTCTTATTAAAAACAATGTGTAGTCAACTTTAATGAGGAAGAAGAGAAAAAAGGTCTAAAGCCCTGAAGAATTCCTATAGCAGAAGGCAGAAAATAAATACATAGAAAGAAATGGAAAGAAAATAGGGGAAAGGCTGTTGCAGTTGTTTAACGATTTAAGCTGTTTTTCTAACTTAACCATTTCTTCTTATTTTGCTTATGGTAAGATATTTTCATGTGTTACAATTTCTGCTTGGAATAGCAGACAGTGAATCTTGTAAGACTATTACATGATCCCACCACTGACAGGTGTGCCCTCAGACCAGCCAGAGAGCCAAAGAATCCGTGAGCAAGGGCTCTAACCCAGAAGGCAGATGAATAGAGATTTTGCAGTTAGGAGCTATGCGTGCACTGGATATGCATTTCTATTTTAAACCCAAACAAAGTTGTAGAGCCGAATGGAACACTACCTTAGCAGCAATTTTTTCTTGTTTGCAAGTTCTTATTTTGTGATTTCAGCTGTGACCTTGCTTGCATGTTCTTCTTTCATTAATATATTAATTACACACTTCTGCATAGAATCAGCTCTGGTGGGAAATAGTAGCCTGAGCATCAAGGATATTGTAACTATTCTAATTCTCCTTAGGTAACCTATAGGCGTAGGTAGCCTACAATCACTGCTAACATTTGAAAATCAAAACCGAACAGAATTCAAGCAATGCAAGTCTACCAGTGGGCTGGAGGGGCACACACGATTAGTTAACAGGAAAGCAGAACACTGGCACAAAATTTACAGTACTTAGGAGAGGACACTGCCTTTTATGCACACTAAAACTCACAAAAGTATGAATAACTTGTTTACTGACTAGGTTCATTGGAGCGGCTCTCTTGACCCAACGTCTTCTTTCCTCTTCACAACTTTCTATCCCTCTTCCTCAAAAACCTTCCCTTCTGGTTATGGGCTATGGGATATTTAAGCAAGCCGACAGGAACTTCTGGGCATGCCATCCTCGGCGGCCGGAAGCACACAATGTGTTGAACGCAGAGCACACGTTAGCCTAGCACTGATAGCCCACGTCCCGGGCCGGGCCGGGAGCGGGGACACTCAGAAAGGCGGCGAGGACCGACGCCACACGGGAAACACGCGGGCCTGGCGGCGAAGGCCCTAGCAAACGGGGTTGGGGGAACTTCCAACGCTAAGTGAACACTTTAAAGTGGCACATTCTGGAGAAAAATCCCTGGCTCCTCAGATAAAGCGGTGAGCACTCTCCACAACAGCCTCTGTCGAGTTACCCCGCGGGGAAGCACCCTCAAAGATACTTCGACACCGAGAGGCCCTGTGCCGGGGCGCAGCGGAGCTCAACAGCACTCCCAAGGCGGGGCTTCTACCCTCAGCTGCCCCTACGCCACCGCTGACCGTCTCGTGTCCACTCACTCCCAGGAGAGTCCAAACACGGAAAACGAGGTCGCATTTCGAGCCTCCGCTCTCGCAGGATCTCTCCCAACCGCGGCCGTGTCCAGGCCTTGTGAAGGCCTCGCGTTGTTAGGGCCTGGGGGCGGAGCGATCCCATAGTGGGCGGAGCCGGATGGGGGGCGTACCCAGGCCTTGTTGACTTCGGTGTCCTGGCCAAGAGGCCCTCGCGCCCGCGGCTCTCTGCGCATGCCTAGATCCCGGACGACTCCGAAGGCCGCGACGGTCCGGCTACCCCAGCCGCAGGTCCGGGTTCCGCCCCTCCCCCCGGCGGCGGCGGCCGTGTTGTTGTGGCGGTGGCGGCGGCCGGCCGCCGCGGAGCTCTCCGAGTCCTAGCTGCTGAGTCTGCGCGCTGCTGCAGAGGGCCTGACCCACCGCCTCGCCGCAGGTAACGCCGCCGCCTCTGGGCTCGGGGTCGTGCGGGTCGGCGTGTCCCGCGTGTGGGGTCGGGCGTGGGGTGGGGGGGGTCAAAGGAGGACGGGAGGTCGAGGGCTGGCGAGTCGAGGGGGCGTCGAAGGAGGCTGGGAGGTTGGAGGCAGGGGGCCAGGGGTTGGGATCCAGGGAGCCGGAAGAGTCCAAAGGGCCGGGAGGTCGGGGACCCGGGAGTTGCGGGGGCGGGGGGCGCTCGAGCTGGCTGGGAGGTCGGAGGTTGGGGTTCAAGGGGCCGGAAAGGCTGAAGGGGCCCGCAGGTCGGGGACCGGGGAGTTGAGGGGGGGTCGAAGGAGGCTGGGGTTCTCGAGGGGGTCTAGGAGGTCGGAGGTCGGGGTTCAAGGGCCGGGAAAGGCCGAAGGGCTGGGAGGTCGAGGGCGAATAGGGGGTTCGAAGGGGCCGGAGGCCGGGGTCCAGGCGGCCGGAAGGGGCCGGGCGCAGACCGTCCTGTGGTTCTGAGCCACTGCCTGCCCGATGCGGCCGTCCGCGGCCCCCCGCGGCCCCTTCGGGCCTTTCAGATCCTCCCGCTGACTTTCTGTTGTTGTTTTGATTGTGAAGGAAGGGAGTCCAGCCTACGTAGGCTCAGAGAAGCCTTGGGGGCTGGGAAGGGACTTAAGAGGCTACAGCAGGCGCTAAACATTTCTTCTTTCTGTTTTTTGTTTGAGCGGTTACTACTGTTTAAGTGCGCTGCCAGTCCTCAGGGTATTTCACACCGGCGAAAAGAGGACCCAGGAGTAGAACCGGAGGGAGTAATTTTGCAAATCTAAGATATTTTTCTTTTAACTTATAATTCTGTGTTTTTGTATGTCCTGTTTTTAAAATTCAGAACTCATAACTATGTTTTTAAAATTACAAGTTGGAAGAATTTGGGTACGGAGGAGAGGGTATGGTTTTACCAATAGTTATTTTCTCCCGTTATTTTTTTAAGTTACAATAGTATTACGTGCTCTTTAAGAAAAAAAATTAATCAGCCAAACAATGAAGACCTCTGTCGTCGTCCTTCCTGCTCCTCCCACCCGCCTCTTTTCCCTGTCTTACTACCCAGGGTAACCAGTCTTCAGATGCGGTGTTTGGCCTCAGGACTTTTTTCTGCATATAAGTATGTTTTAAAAAAAGTTGGGGTCATCTATAAGTGTATAGTTTTCTTAGCCAACAATACTCACGGAAATCGCTCCGTTTTATTACATACCTCATTCTTTTTAAAAGCTACATGGCCGTGTACTTTTTTATTGCTGAACATTGTCTCCATTTTTTTTCCTACTCTCTTAGCTTTTAAATAGCTTTTAAAAAGGATTGCAAACCACTATTTTGAAATACAGTGTGATAAAGCTTTCAGAATGTCTAAGGCTCGTTGGGGATACTTACATATTAGGCGAGTTGAGTAATATGTTTACACAGTGCTTAATCGTAGCTTACACGAAGGCTTGGATGACTTCATAAAGCAGGTTACGAAAATAGTTTACTTTCTGTTTTTTTAAGTGCATTTTTCAAAGTAAATTTAAATTCTAAACGGTTGATTGAAAACAAATTCAGTTCCTTAAACGTGAACTGTGTGTGAAGAAGAGCCAGTGGCTCAGAAGTTTGTATTTTAGACAGGTGGAAAAAAAAACCCACAACCCAAAAAACAGCCAGGGATTAAATATTTTGGTAGTGAACCGTAGGAAGTAAACCATAAGTGGAAGGATGATACTACATTGCTTACTATTAAACAAGATAGAAAGCTAGGAAATCTCTCTCAGGTTTTGTATTTCTGTGTGCAGAAGAGCTGGAGGCTTTGTTGACTTAATCACTGACTTGTATTTATTAAAAATGTACTGTGTGTTCATCTTTGTGCTAGCCTCCGGGGAAAACATATAACTGAGTAAGATCATCACAAAGAGCAGTCTAGTTCTAAACATGTATGGCCTGAAATCTTAGGCTCAATTGTGTAGCATTTCCTATTTGGGGAACTGTGTTTAAAAGGAATCAAAAACATCCATGGCATTTTATTTATCGTTGCTGATAATTACATGCCGTTTGTTATGTATTTCTCACAACAGCATAGGTGGCGTTTTCCCCGTTCTCTAGATTAATAAACAGAGGCTCTGAGAGATTAACTAAACTGCTCAAGATCACATTGCGTTTTTAGTGGTGGTGACTACCTTAGATTCAGGCATAGTTAATCTAAGAACCTGTTTTTTGCTCTCCCGTGCTGCCTCCCATTAATGAAAATTGCCTTACAAAACTATTGATCTTAGAGTTTCCTTCTCTTTTTTAGCTTGGAAATGTTCCTTACAAAATAGAGACGTGGATATATCATATGCACTGAAAAATAATCTAAAGCATAAATAGTGTGAAATTGTAATGGTATCTTTTTTTTTGATGTTTGGTGACCTGCTTTTTTTTTGTTTTTGAAGATTGGCCCGGGGCTAACAACTGTTGCCCATATTCCTCTTTATTTTTTTTTTCACCCCTCCCCAAAGCCCCAGTACATAATTGTATATCCTTGTTGTAAGTCATTGTAGTTCGTTTGTGTAGGATGCTGCCACAGCATGGCTTGATGAGTAGTGTGTAGGTGCACGGCCAGGATCCAGTCCAGAGAACCCCTGGCTGCCGAAGCAGCTCACACAAACTTAACCACTGGGCCGGCCCCCTGTAATGGTGTCTTTTTAGATGAGGTTTCTGGTGATGTATTATCAAAATATTAAATTCCTTAAACTGATGCCATTAACCAAGAAGATGGGGGATTGTGTTGATTTAGTCACTCTACTTGATGCCATGGCAAATTTGGATATCTTGGTAAATTGTAGCTGTTACAGGTGCTTTTATTCCTTGTAAACTTGGATGGATAATCTCATTTCATTTAACATTATTTTTATGAACCTAATTGCGCTCTTTGTAAACTAATTAGATGAAAGGAGTACAAAGAGGGCTTTAAAAAGATTGTAATTTGCCTATTTCATTTTTGGTATTTTTTAGACTCTTAAAAATGCATAGAGGCTGGCCTGGTGGCGCAGCGGTTAAGTTCGCACATTCTGCTTCAGCAGCCTGGGGTCTGCCAGTTCAGATCCTGGGTGCGGACCTACATGCTGCTTATCAAGCTATGCTGTGGTAGACTTTACACGTGTAAAATAGAGGAAATGGGCACGGATATTAGCGTAGGGCCAGTCTTCCTCAGCAAAACAGAGGAGAATTGGCAGCAGATGTTAGCTCAGGGCTAATCTTCCTCAAAAAAAACCATGCATCATGACAGACAATAGAGTATGTGGCATAATATTATGGTATATTAACCTGTTTCAGTTTTCCAGCAGATGTGACAGTTATGTAGTTTAAAGAAATGTGGCAAATACTGAAGTTAGTAAAGTATGATCAATTGTACTATGTATTTGAGAAGAAACTCACATATAGGCGAATATTTGAGCTTTTATTTTTGGCAGTTATTAAGGATGGTAATTGGATTCACATCTAAATGGCATATTGGCCTTCGATTATCTCTTGGACAACTAACACTGGATCTGAGTGAGTTTTATAGTTGTGGGACACAAAAATGTTCAGCATCAGGTAGATGTGTTTAGAATATGTTGAGATCTATTGACTTTCAACTGTCGGAGGGCGAGGAATCCAATGCTGTGTGTATATTTTCAAAAATTAATAAGAGAGATTTTATGGCTGATAGGAAGAAATAGAAAATTCATTTTCCAGTTTAGCCTGAAGATCCTTTAGGGGACATATATTCATGAGTAGTCAGAAATCAATAAACTATTTAAGTTCTGTGAATGATAACAAGAGAAGCATCATGTATGATCTAGAGTTTAAAATCTAGTTGGGGTTTAAAAACTAACAGTATAAAACAGCTATTGTGGAATTGCATTAAAGGACCTATTCCCTGATAATTCGATTTCTAGGGAGAAACTTGTTAAGTTGAAAGAGAAGCCAGAATAGAGGGAGAAATCATGAGAATTGGCGGTTGAAGTAGACAAAGGGAAAAGGGGTTTCCTCAAAGAGTGGGTAATCAGTAGAGTCAATTGTGTGGATGAGTGTCAAGGAGTATGAGAACTTAAAAGTTATAGTTCTTTGAGCTTTGAGATACTGAAAAAATACCTAATTATAATAATTATCTTGTATTAGCTGTGTCCTGCTGGGGGTTGAGTTGCAATAATTAACACTTTTCAGTAACTTGCAGGCTCTTAAGTACCTATAATCATAATATCATAAATCAGCTCCGTTTATAATCTAAAGTTGCAGTGAGCATATGAAGAGCTGTGGAATATGAAGTGCTGTGAAGTCCTGTCTTCTCTCTTACTTCTACAAGCCGGTACCTCACACTTGTCCTTCTTGTGCCCTTTGTTTATTTTCTCATCTCACTTCTTAAATACAGGTGTTCTCTTTGATTGAGTTGTGATCTTCGCTTTTAAACCTGTATTTTCTCCTTTCTAATCTCACACAAACCCATGCTTTCCACTGTTTATTCCTTCCTTATTGCTGAGGCCCCAATTCCAGCCTCATTTTCTTTCCTAAGTTTCAGACTTCCCTTTTCTTGTTGTTCTCTTTGATAAAACTCTTGAAGCGGCTGTCATTTTATCTTGAATCAAAATTAAACTGTTTCCTTTGCAAATGTAGTTTTCTTCTCTCATTTCCTTGTTTACATTAATGATCTTAATGTTGTCTTTGTCATCTAGGCTCAGAATCAAAGGTCACCTTTGATTCTTCACTCTCCCCTTTTCTCTCAGAAAGAATTTCTTTGCCGTTTTATTGCATTGTGGTGCCTGATTCTCCTGCCTCTTTTCCATTTTCCCAGCAATGAAGTACTTTTAATCCCTTTGCCTCAACTGCCGTTAACAGGAGACGTACCTAATCTCTAGGTTTTGCCATTCATCTTGCATGCTGCTATCAAATTAATTGTCCCAAGTGCAGCCCTGATCACGTCATTTTCCCTGCCTGTCAGAAACAAACAAAAAAACCCAAAACACTTCTTGTTACTTATGTCAGCCGCTGTGCTGGATCCTTTGTTGTCATTTGGTCTTCATAATAGTTTTATGTTGTAGATATTAATATCTCACTTTATAGGTGAAGAAATTGAGACTTCCTGGGCGTGAAGGAGTTGCTACTAAGTAGAGGAACTGGAATTTGAATCCTAAGCCTGTCTTTCTTCCACAACTGTGTTCTTGACCACTGTGCCTCCACTGAGTGGCTCCTGATCAACTCTGGAATAAAGTCCTTATTCCTCAGTGTTGCCTTTCAAAGCTGCGTTATTTGGCTCCAGTGTTCCTTTTCAAATTTATTTCTTGTTTTATTCCAACTTAAGTTTACATTCTTTCTCTTCCAAAAAGAAAGGAACTTTTTGGTTTCTCATGCATTTCCTCTCGGAATTTTCTCCCTTTCCCATCCCTGCCTTTTGAAATCCTCTAAGGAAAAGGCTAGCTCATACACCTTATTTCCCTAAAGCCCCTTCCCTGTCTGTATGGTAGTGAGGTCTCCTCTCATTCGTTTGGTTGTTTAACCTCTTGATAACTTTCTACTCTGAATTTGTTTTTGAGTACTCTTAATGGTTGTAATTGGATTATAAAATCCTTTAATGCAGAAAGCATGTCTTGCTGTTCCTTTTATCTCTCAATGGATGCTCAGGAAATATGTGTGAACAAATACGAAAATGATCACTTGTCACCTGCACCTTTAATGGTGTTAAATAATACTTGATTTTAGTTGCTGAATGATACACAAAATAGTTTATTGGAGTTTTAAATTCTGTGTGTGTATGTAAGAAAACCAGATTTTCTTGTTGTAGGCTATCAAATGAGTTCTTTATTTTTGGATCGATTACTATGTAATTATAAATTGTTTATTTTAAAAAGTTCACTCGTCTTTTTCTATATGCATATGTCTGAGTTATTATATATAAAAATTCCTAAAATTTGTGGTTTGACATTTGAATTCTTTTTCATGCTGTTGAATTAAACACATTTTCAAATCAACTATAGTATTGTCATAAACTCCCTGGCCTCACAGTTTCTTCTCTGCTTATATGGATATGAAAGAGAGAATAAAACTGTGCCTATAATTCAGGGTCGTTTTATTCCTCTTGGTGATATCAGGAAGTTCCAGCTGTATGACCAGCTGAAACGCCCTCACACAGATTATATATAACTCTTTGCTTCCTTAAAAATTTATGAAAATTTCAGACGTATTTGAATTTATCAAGGTTAATGGTTACCATGCAGAGATTACAATTTTATATTTGTCTTATATCTGCCTTTGCATCCTATATTGTATAAAAGTTTAGCCACTTAAAAATTAATTCTTGCTTTATTAAGGAAAAGTATAATCTTTGCTGTTAGGAATTGGGAATGTAAGATATCTTGGTGATGGTGATAGGGTGAAACATTTAAGATTTCTTTCTGGAGTGCTAAATGCGTGATTACAGAGGAGTGAGATTAATTTTCAAACTAATCAGTTTGTCAGTCTGCCTGCTCTCAACTTTATAAAGTATTAAAGTAATCACAAGTACTCTGAAGACAGAAGTTTTAAGCAAGTTTAAAATAATTTACTGATTTTAAAAATAGGTAATATAGTCAGTCACTTGGTTCAAATTTTAAGTGGTACAAAAAGTTTTATAAACTGAAAATGTCTCCTCCTCAGCCTTCCACTTTCCCCAGCGGGAGGTAGCTCCTCATTCATGGAATGATATAAAAGAAGCAGTTTATTTGGATGCAAGTAAATATGAATAGATACAGTACTCTTTCCACTTATATAAAGATGAGGTGCACTGTGAACAATTTTTCACTTATTATATCTCTAATGTTCCATATCGGTAGATAAAGAACTTTGTTCTTTTCAAAAACTCTTTTGCAGCCTCAAAGTGTCTGCTACATATAGCTACAGACATAGATTGTATATAGTTTATTTAACCATGTTCCTGACTGATGGGCGTTTAGATTGTTTCCATTTTTTACTATTTTATCCATTGAGGCTACACTTTGAGGGAAGAGAAATAAAAAATAGATCTTTCCCTGTAAGGGAAAATAAAATCTGAAAACTGAAATGGATGTTTCTTGGTGGGGAATGAAATGGCTTCCTTTTCTGGCCTGATGATTAATGGGTAAGTAAACAGAGAGAAGGATGGAAATCATGCGAAGATGCTTACTTAGAATCCATAGTTGACAACTGAATTGGAAGCGTAGGGTTGGTAGTGGTGATTGGTAGCAGCGTCTATGACCAGTTGTCTGCTCTGGGTAGGGGTTAGCACTGAGTGTGTTTGGAAGTTCGCTGTGTAGAAATGATACTTGATATCTGGAAACTCTGGAACTTTGGTCTTTAATAGTATATTTAGCATAGGAAATCTGTTGAGGGGATGAACTAATCCCTGTGTATCATCTCGAAGGAAATGTCATGACCTGCAATGTAATATATCTTATGTGTTACTAATTTTTTTTATTATTGTGTGATTGAAGATAAGATTTAGACTACTGAAATAAATGAAGTTAAATAAATTTCTCCTTCAGCAAACCTCTCTCACCCACATCTGTTCCTCATTGGTTGCTTGGTAATAGTTTTTTAATAGTGTGTTGTGAATCCCTTCAGACTTTTATGTATAAACAAAAATAGCATATTTATGTATCATAAGAATATCAGAATCCTATTGAATAACAACTAAATGGTAAGAATGATAAAAGTCAAAGTCATATGGAATAATAGGTGAATAAGGTGATGGTGGGATAATACAAGATAAATAGTGAGTGCTCTTTGATTTCTTCAGAGCTAGAGTACTATAAATACAGAGTATTATTGTGCAAAGTGTAATAGCTACTTAGGTTCTGTAACTGGTCTATCAGGTTACTCCTAACAAGTCATTTGAGGTTTCCCAAGCTGTGCTTTTTTTTTTTAAGTAGTAATATTGGCTTACTGAATTTTAATGTATTATCTTTTCTTTGTCATTTTCCAGTCATTCTGTCCTAAATACAGGATTTGGGGGTTTTCCTGATAGGCATCAAAAAATTAGTTTTTAGATGTTTGATAGATATGTCATTTCTTTTTATGATGGTACTCTATATGCTCCCTAAGTCCATATGGGTTAGACTTTTTTAACAGTGATTCATTTGCATGGAGTCGTTTCTCAACACCTATAATTCTTTTTTGGTCACTTACACCCTACTAGTCATTGTAGAAATAATACATAAAATGTCATTTGTTTTTGCTCTTTTCCCTTGTGTAATAGTAGTAAGAATTCATCGTAGAAAGACTAGAAAATATGGATAAAGAGGAAACATCATGAAGAATGTTATCACCCAGGGGTGGTGTATCCTCTAGTTGATTGTGAGAGACTTCTGTGTTAATGAGAACACCAACTCATTAAGAAAAGCCTACCTTTATAAATCCTGCTGCCATATAAGGCAAATAGATTTGGTAATGCAGTCATGGAAAATGTGAGTGCTTGAGTTTTCTTTGACCTGGATACCTTGTTAGGTGACCAAGTCTGTGTTAGGGCCTGACTTAGCATGTCAGGTGATTTGTGCTCATGTACCGAGCACTTGGTGGTTTAGCTGTTGGTGATGGAAGCCACAAGTGTGCGGGTGGATGGATCAGTGAGTGCACCTCTATGACTGCTCCTAGATTAATAGTTCAGAGCTTTTATTCTGACTTTGTGTCTTATTTTTGTACTCCATCTTTAAAATACTGGACCTTAAGTTTATTAGAAAGAAATATTTAGAAATGCCATAGCTCAAAAAATAAACAGAAAACTATCTTTGTTTTACGGTATTTAGAAGGATGGTCTATTTTATCCCTGTGACTCCTATAATCCTGGTGCTCTCAGTAATCATGTTTTCATTGTAGTCTCTTAATGCCTAGAGTAGAGTTTTAAATTCTTGGTCACCTTGATACTCAAGTATAAGAGCAAATTTTGGAACACATGAAGATAGTCACTATAATTTTAGTTTCAAGGGAGAGCCTGGCAGTGGCCTATAGTGACTTAACATATATTATAAATCTCATCCTAAAACGATTACTTCAGATTCTTCTAAACTGTTTTAATGGACTTGACTTTTTCTCCTGCAAATAGAGTGGTTGAACCTTTATTCTTTAATGAACCAGAGAAATTAGAAATGGAAAAAGAAAAATTGAGGTTTTTCTACAGTGATTTATGTAACTATCTGTGTACTGTAACCATTCATGAAATTGATTCGGTTCTAAAGGAAAGGGAGGGAGATAACCATGGACTTAAAGTAATTGAGCTATGTCATTGTTCATGTTAAAAAAGCTTTATATAAGCTTTCTTTTTCTTGTTAAGGACTTGTTCAGCTATCACTGTCAATTTTTGTAATCACTGGTTTATTGCACCCAGGTAACAATAAAATGCAGTTCACACTAATTAATAAAGTTTATATATATGTGGATATACGTATCCACATACATACGTATACACACATATACGTATGGACATCTGCAGTGCACAGCTCCAGGAAGCACTCTTCATGTAGAATGTAATATTATTGACATTCCCTGTACTGCTTCAGGAAAAATCACACTGTTATTGTGAGAATGGTGCTTCCTGGAAATTGTGTAATACAAGACACTAATCTCTTTGGTGCTTTAACATTTTCACATTATCTTTACATTTATTTACTCTTCTCAACAGTTTTGTCAGAGGCAGGTGGGTATCATTATTCTGCTTTTATAGATGCATGAACTAATTTTAATTACTGTCTTTTCCTGAATTTGCTTTGTTTTTTGTAAAATGATGATCTACAGTGTTTAAGGACATAGGATTTGGTCCTTAACCACGTAAGACCTAGAACTTAACCCCAGTTCTGCCTCTAAAGCAGTTTACTTAATCCCATTCCTTGCTTTCCCTCCCTTGAAAATGATACCATTACACATAGCTTTGTTAAGATTAAATGAGTTGATGTTCTTAAAACAGGACAAAGCTTTATGTGCAGTAAGTGCTCGACTAATGATAGTTGCACTAGTGATAAAGATAATAATATTTTATGAGTCATACTGCTTTTCAAAGATATGAGATCAGCCAACACTTGGCAGAGAGTGAGGGATCTAACCCAGCAGTAGTATCTGTTTAACTAGAGGCCAAACTTGAGAGCAAGCTCACCATCGATATTGTAGGCATGGAGCCAGGAATAAAAAACAAACAAAAAACAAAGCCTAGGAATAACAAGGACAGTGATTGCTGTGCAGTCAAGGACAGGCTGTGGAGCTACATGAAGCCCAACATAGTTGTGTGTAAAATGAAGCAGATTTCAATCTTCTGGTCACACAATAAGGAATGAGAAATTACTGCAGTGAAAGAGGAAGACAAGAGTTCTAAATTGTGAAGTACTGCACCTTTAGCCCCAGAGGTATTCCTGACTTACCATTATCATTAATGTTCCTCATAATGATTTGGAGCCACCAAGAAATGGTCAAATTATGCTAGGTATTCTCTGAGATTGTAGAACTGATACACCATAGAAAGACTTTCGTTAATTTGTTTTCAATCTTTGAAACTTGAAGAGATTTCTTTCAGTTATCTGTAGTGTTAATTCTTTTTAACCTCAATAGTGCTAGGTAAACATTTTGCTAAATTTAAATATGTACATTATTTCATTTAATTCTTAAAACTGAAGTATAGTTTATAGTAAGGTTAATGGCTAGTGGTAAGGTTAATGGTGTTTTAAGGTAAAGGCCAGGAGTTCAGACCTTCGAAAATATGTTTGCTTGTTTATATAGTTCAATGTCAGCTTCCTTCCTCTTATATCCTTTAGTGCCTTCTGTTGTGTTATTAAAATCAAGTCCTCCTAAATGTGTTCATATTCTTTTGGCTGGTGTATCTTCCCATTCATTTTTAGTGATACACAAAAAGCATTTACTTGCAGGGTAGTCTATTTTTAAAAGGGTGTTCCCTCTTGAAGCCAACTTAGAATCATACTACATTAAAGTTTGGACAGTTTTGAATCTGCTACAAATACCGTGGTGTGTATCAACAGCTAAGAAAAGGTGTGGACCATCTTCTACAGGGTCTTACTCATGCTGAACTGAGTTTTTGTGAGCACTCAGGATGAATCTGTATAGTAGCTTTCCACTATCCTGAGAGTAAGGTCAGGAATTAAGCAAAACTGAGCCCCAAGCAAGGGCTTAAGCTTAAAATTTCTGTAGGCACAGTTTTTCTCAATGGTGTAAGATATTAAAAATGCTGGAAACTTTTGTGATACTGTGTTCAAGGGTTAGGACTGGGCATATGTTTTCTTTTGTAAGAAAAAATGATTACATGGTTTAATAGTAACTAAACCAAAAAAGGGTTATTTGTTGCAGTGTTTCCAGTTGATACTTCAAATTGAGTTGCAGGGTTTTCATAAAGTTATTGTATAGCTAGCCTATGGTATAGTTAGTGTTGTTTCAATAGGAGGGCTTTGGGCTGTCTTAAGAATGTGACCATACATTATATATAAGAGAAAATTAATTTCACGGTCTTTCAAAGAATAAGAACATATCTCTTGCCACTGATTATCCTTGTGATCTCTTATTTCCTTTCCTGTATTTTGGCTGAGAACTGAGAGAGACGGGGATGGATTTGGGCTGCAGATGTGCACATTTAAGTTGGATTTGTTTGATTCCCTGTGGAGTAATGTTCTGCTGGAGAGTAGAGGGCAAGTAAAGTTTGGGTAGTGTAATAGGCAAATAATGACCTGCACCCCCCCCAAAAAGATGTTCATGTTTTAACCTCCAGAACCTGTGAATATGTTACCTTATATGACAGAGGGGAATTAAGGTTGCTGATCAGCTGACTTTAAGTTGGGAGGACTATCTTGGATTACCCAATGATCCCAGTGTAAACACAGGATCCTTAAGTGCAGAAGAAGGAGGCAGAGTGAGAAGGACTCAGCCAGCCATTGCTAGCTTTGAAGATGGCGGAAAGGGTCATGAGCCAAGGAAAGCAGACGGACACTAGATGCTCGAAAATGCAAGAGAACAAACCTCCGTAGAGCTAGAAAGAAACTTTGCTTACGTCTTGATCTTAGCCCAGTGAGACCTGTGTCAGACTTTTGACCTTCAGAACTGTAATACAGTGAACTTGCGTGGTTTTAAGCCATTATGATTCTGATAATTTGTTACGTCAATGATAGAAAACTAATACAGGTAAGTATATTGTGACCATTTGATTCCTTAGGTAAGTGACTGCTGAGCAACCCTTTCCCCCAACAAAACATTAAGATGATATTTACAAAACTGATAAAACTAGTGCTACTGGTTTAAATGGAGGTAGCCTTGAATCCTGCTAGGTGGGATTTCCTTTAATTTTTGCAGCATCCTGCAGGCACTTCTGCATTTCTGGAGCTTCTTCTTTTCTTTAATGATAAAAGTCGTATATTGGGCAGGTGAATTAAAATGGTATATAAGATGCTATTCAAGTTGGGAGAACCATGGATGTAAAGTTAGTTACAGTAATCCTGCTAAAATTGATAAGGATAGTGACAGAACGGGATTTTCACTAAGAGGAATGGGAATAATTGAAGAGAGTAGCTAGTTGGAAAGGTGAAGGGCCATGTAGAAGGTTTTGGTTTCAGACATAGTAAATTTGAAGTGATGGTGGGAACTCCCTCCCCTGTGAAATTAATCTGGAAACTTATTAACTGCACTGGAAAATTTGTGCTGAAGACGAGGGTAATTTTGAATCAGCAGAGCAGGAGAAGGAGGAAATACATCCCTGCCCTTAAATCTCTGAGGCAGTATGTTAGAGGAAGGCGGGGACAAAATTAACAGCTATTTAAATTGCTTTTCTGACAGACAGAAGCTGGGAGTCCTTGTGAATTTGCTACGTGGAGTCTTTCCAGTTTGGGCAAGAGTCTTGTACTTGAAGAAGTTCTACCTACCCTTTGTTCTCAGAAAGAAAGAAAGATTATCCCTGTGCATTCACTGTAAAAACACAAAAATGAATTTCCACACTAGGCTCACCAGCTGTAAAAAATGTTTGGGGAAATTACAGTAAGGTAGTTGGATAAAACAGATTACTAAAAATTACTATCTTTGGGAGTATTTTTGTTCCTCTAAAACACATACTTTCCCAACCAACATGCATAAAAATAAAACAAATGTTTATAGAGACATAAGGCTGTCTTTCTCGCATTTACCACTCTTTGCTGTTCTGTGCATTGCATTTTTAGTACAGTAGCAAAGAATGTGTGGCTTATTTAGTGTCATTTACTGTCACTTTCTTCCAAAATCATTTTCTGCTAAATGTGTGATATAACACATTTAGTGCCTGTTTATATATTTAGTTTTCCCTCTGTGTTCCTACAACTCTGGGACTGTTTTTTCCAATAAATATTTTTGGTGGTCTTTGCTTCTTTCAATTTGAAATGTCACTAACAAGAAGAAGTAACCTTTTACTATTATCTTTGGCATTTGTTTAAAGAATTTGTCTTTGCTATTTCTCTGTTCCTTTATTCCTTTGTGGATTTCTATTTTTAGCCTGCCTACCATGCCTACATGAAATTTAATGAGTTTTTCAATGGTTTTATTTTGTCTTTTCCAGGTGTGCTAATAATCATTGAAGTCTGTAGAGGGGAAAGAAGGGCATCAGAAAGATCATGTACTTCAGTTAACAAGCTCATGCTTAAGCTGACTTCTAGACTGCTAGTAGATGAGGCCACTAAGACATCCTCCTGTCTGAAAGTTAGACTCTGGTGGATTTCTTGAGCAGGAACTTAAGATGGCAGAGTTGACAGCTACTGTCCTCAGTACTCTTAGTCACTGTTGGCTGTCTAACTTTCTGCTGTGGTCAGGATGGACACTTCTCATAGCACAGAAAAGCTGGCGACAAGTGTTTAACAATTTGCCAAGAAAATAAGATAAAACACACCCAAATACTTACAAGTTAGAAAAGAAGGGGAATGTTGACCTGGCCCTGATGGCCTAGTACTTAAAGTTTGGAACACTCTCCCTTGGTGGCCCAGGTGTGGTTCCAGGCGTGGAACCACACCACTTGTCTGTCAGTAGCCATTGCTGTGGTGGTGGCTCACATAGAAGAACTAGAAGGACTTAGCACTAGAATATACAGCTAGGTACTGGGGCTTTGGAGAGGAGGAAAAAGGAAAGGGTTAATGTTTGCAGGATATAGCAATTTAAGTCAAATCCAAGGGATTGTGGATGTTGAGGCTGGCAAAGTATCAGGATCTATTGTATTCTCAGTTCATATGATTGCGTAATTGCTTGTCCTTCATTTTCAGATTGACCTGAGTGTAGTCTCTCTGGGTTTTGGGATTATATCAGTCTAGCCGAAGCAGGAAAGAGAAACCACACAGTAATTTGAACAGGGAAAGTTTAATGTAAAGAATTATTAAATATAATGGGGTTGGCTAGTAAGTAAAGAGAGCTCTAGAGTATAGGAGTAGATAAAAGGAGCAGCCACTAACCCTTGGGCTATGTTGATCACCCAAGGAAGAGGCCCACCTAGGGCTGAGATCCGGACCTGGTTGAGAGGGTGTGTGATTCATGGGATGCCAGGGAAGTTGCTGTGGTGCGTCCTTGATGGAATTTGCAAGAAATCTCTCTAGGGTACCAGGGAAAGATGTTAACAGAGAGGTGTTTCACTGGAGGCTCTCTTCTACACACTGACCAAGGGAGGGAGCTGGGGGAAGACTGGCTATTCACCACTGCAGGAGGCTGATGCTGGAGAACCCTTAGCCACTGTAGAGGTCTGCCAAGTAGGGCAGGTGATGGGGAAGCAAAAGCCCTTTCCTCCTGCAGTTTCTCTCTGGCCATCTACACGAGCTCTGGCGGAACATTACCCATCAGTTAGAATGATACAGGAAGTAGAATATTTTTTTTTCTTTTTTTTAATTGAATATTTTGACCTTATAAATTTAAGGTATACGTTGTGTTACTTTGATACATTTATATATTGTAATATTGTCTTTGTAGTGATATTTATTACAGTATATAATTACAGTACAGTGTTATTGTCTGTATTCATTGTACCGTGCATTAGATCTCTCTGGCTTATTTACTACTTGTTGGAAGTTTGTATCCTTTAACAACATTAATCTTCCCCCACCACCATCCCCGTCCCCTGGTAACCACCATTTTTTACTCTCTAGAAGTGGAATATTTTTGATGTGTACTTAATCTCTGGTGGAATCAGAGCAACGTACTGTTGCTCTTTGCTTTTCTTAAAACATATCTCCCTTGCTTTTGCTTCCTTTGCCATATAGAAACTTTTCTTCTAGTGAAAATGATGCTAGACTCCTTTTGACTTAGAGACCAGTTTCTACTTTTGTATTTTCTACCCAGTCAGCTGATCTTGGCTATTTCTTGCCAGTTTCCTGTATTCTCTCACATTTAAATGTCAAGATGGAGTCATAGTCCTTGGACCAAATATTTGAGCACTGCTCCTTTCTTTTTACTATACTGACTCAGGTTAGTGGCTCTATCTACAGCTTTAGGAGCTACACTACACTTCTGGTTTATTTTAAATATAAGGGTTTTGTTGTTGTTTTAAAAACAGCAAAGACATTTTATCTTAGAAAAGGTGTCTCCTTTTGAGCTTTTATTTTATGTTGTTTTGGAAAGAAACTCAACCAAGATGCCAGAGCCATGAATTCTGTCAGTATAACTTTGAAGTAGTTTTGCCCTTTTCATGGCAGGGTGCACTAGATAATTTTAGAGTTTTCTTCTTTACAGTTTTACTGATTATTTTTCTTGCTTCTCACAAATATGAAAGTGTTGTATTTTGTTTGGGTTTATAAGGCACAGGAAACTATATGAATTATGCCTTTGCTGTCATGGATACAAACTTTTAAATTTAAAGTTCTAGAATGAGATTTCAGATGTCAACAATAGTTTCTTTTTGACTAGCCCTCGTTTTGTCGCTATTGCCATAGTACTTCAGCTATACAGAATTAGAAAATGTAGTATACATGCCTATGTTGCTTTCAGGTTAATTTTCTGAACCCATTTTTTAAATCTCTTGAGCATTTTATCAGCTTTTGTGTACCTCCATATACACTTACAGTATTTGAAAAACTGTTTAAATTGTTTGTTCTTCTGTAGTTTAATATTACATTAATAATTCAGAAGAAAATCTGTTGAATTTCTTTCCTCCTCGTGTGTTTGTGTGTCTCTCTTTCTTTGGGTGTGTCTGCATATTTTCCTATTAATCTATTTCACATCCTGAAGACACTGAAGTGTCATCTCTTCTACCTTTACTGGGGACTCTGGCACGTCTACTGTAGTCTTCTCTGCTCCCCAACTTACCTATAGTATCATTAATTCAAACTGTTGAAAATTACTTGTAGGTTTAAATACTTTATGATAATACTTTGGGTATCACAGGTTTACCAGTCTCTCGCTATTACATTCCTTGTTGATTTGCTTTTATTTTGAACTTCTGGAACATTTTCCCTGCGGTTTTTTTTTTTTTTTTTTTGATATTGTATCACCAACTAATTGTACGCTGTTTAACACTTTTGTCTCTTCTGCCTTGAAATATACCTCAAAGCAGGCTATATTCATATGGATTGGAGTATATAACTTGTCTAGTGCATAGGATATGGCTGCTGTTCTTTCCATATCTTAAATAATTGGAGAATTGAACTAAATTATTCATTAGCAGGGGTCTTGAATTATCTCTTCTTTGTTGTATAAGGCAGACTAATCTTAAAGGCAGATCAGACTGTGGGGTCTGTGTAACTCAAGTATTAGTCTCACTTTTTCATTTTTATTAAGTGAATGTCGTGGCAAAGGTATTTTATTCATTTGTTTAGTCTCTTTTTCATCATTTACTGATTGCTTCCTGGATATTAGGCCCTCTGCTAAGTGCTAGAAATAAACAGATGACTAGCATGTAGAGCCTTCCCTGGAAGGGGCCACAGTCAAGTGGGTGGGAAACAGGATAATCCCCTTGTGGAGAGGTGATGCAGGGATGTAGTCAAGGTGTTCTGAAAGCTTTGGAGAAAGGCATTGTTGACTGAATGTGTCCCTGCAAAATTTATATGTTGAAGTCCTAATCCCCAATGTAGCTGTATTTGGAGGTGGGACGTCTAAGGAAGTAAAGTGAGGACAAAAGAGTGGGACTCTGATCCTATAGGATTAGTGTCTTTGTAAGAGAAACCAGAGAGTTCATTCTCTCTCTCTTCGCACACCCACCAAGGAAAGGCCATGTGAGGACACAGTGAGAAAGCAGGAAGTGAATCCTCACTAGAAACTGACCATGCTGGCACCTTGATCTTGGATTTCTAGCATCCTGTACTGTGAGAAAATTAATTTCTGTTGTTTAAGCCACCCAATCCAGTCTATAGTGTTCTGTTATGGCAGCCTGAGCTGACTAACAAAGGCACCTAAGGGTTCTGGGGTGGACCTACAGAAGATTTTTAGAAGGAGGCGGGTGGGATTCCTCTCCTAGAATGGTTGAGAGAGAATTGTGAAATATTGGGTTGAGTGCTAGGCATCTAATAAATGTAGTAGTTATTTAGTAAGGTACTTAAATTTTAATAATAAGATAGACAAAATCAGGTTGTTGAGTTCCAAACAAGGGTTGAACTCATTACACTCTATCTGTGGATGCATATACAACTGCAGCTGTATTTGTAATACTGTTGTCAGGTCAGGTGGGGTAAGGGTGACAGTCTGGGAGGTTGAGGCATTTGTCCCATGACCTATTTTTCTGTGGAAGATGAAGTATAACTATTTGTTGAATGAGGAAGATCCGTCTTGAGGGGATAGTGGCAGTGGTAGTGAGTTTGCTGTGAGGAATGGGAGCCACAGGTCAAGGAAGACACAGAGGTATTGCTGGGTGCTATTGAAAATCCAGTTGAGATTGAGGAATGTGAATCTTTGGTGGTAGTAATCCAAGTAGTGGATTTCTTTCTTTAGTAACACTCCACAGTGTAAAAACTCCACTGAGAAGAATTGGATTGGTCCAAGATCAGGAGTTTGCAAGAGGAGTGAGGCGGAAAGTTAAAGCTAAAGTGAAGCCATGTTCATGGAACCTATTTGCTTTGGGAAGAAAGTGATATTGCTAGGTGTCAGCAAATTATGACCAGTGGGCTGAACCTGGCATGCTGCCTGTTTTTGTATAGCCTACAAACTAAGAATGATGTTTGCATTTTTAAATGGTTGAAAAAAATTAAGAGTAGTATATTATGATGTAAAAATTATATGTAATTCAAGTTTCAGTGTCCATAAATAAAAAATTTTTGAACAAACCATACTCTTCCATTTACATGTTGTTTGTGGCTGCTTTTGCTCTGCAAGCACAGAGTTCAGTATTTGTGATAGAAACTTTGACCCGCAAATCCTGAAATATTTACCCTCTGGCCTTTTACAGAAAAAGTTTGCTAGAGGACTGGTGACACTGAAGATTAAATGTAGTGATAGACAAAGAATGAGCAAATGAGATAAGATGTGACTATAGAATAAAATAGGATTCAGAGTTTGGACAGTGGATGAGTAGGTCCTCAAAGTATAAGGTGGTTGTTACCTTTGCAGCTTGAATAGTTGTTGAAGATGCCCAGGATGATGGTAGGAGTTGGGAAACAGAAAACTGCAATTGAGATGACAGAGTCCCCACTAAAGATGGAAGAATTGCTACTCTAGTGTCTTCAGTATGGGGAGTGGGGACATTATTATTAATAGATAGGAAAATGTATTAAGAAATGAAAATGCAAAATGTATTTTCCTATACCTTTTCCAACAAGTTTTTTTTTTGAATGATCAATGTTTTAGGCCTTCGTTACCAGGGAAAAGTATGCATGTATATGTGTGTTTTCTATAGCTTTCTGTTATATATATGTGTGCTTAGGTGTATATGTATTTGTGTGTGTGTGTATATATATATTTTTTTACTCATATCGTGAGTTCACACTGTTTCCTCCAATTCCATCCAGCATCACAGGGTATATCCCCAAGGTCTTTCCCCAATCTTTCCATGCTTTATTTTCCCTCAGAAACACCATAGAGCTGTTGAGATCTCATTGAAAATTGGCACTTGAAATGCAAAATATTTTATATGTATTATATATTTTTACTAGATACTGATTTTTATGCATTCGGTAAATATTTCTTGAAATAGGAACATGCTTTTTGTGATCGGATTAAGTAGGTCTATATTGAATAATAGAAACAGGTAACACCTAGGCACTTGGTATGTGTCAGGGACTATTAGCGGTAGTTTACATATATTGCCTCATACTTTCTCACACTAGTCCTGTAAGGTAATTGTTGTTAGTAATATTGTTTTTACCATGTAGCAGCTGAGGGCTAGAGAGGTGAATTATGTTTCCTGAGGTCACATAGCTAGGAAGTTGTAGAATTACGGTTCCAACTGGAACCCATACTGTATGAAGGATTTTTTATTTAAGTATAATTTTTGCCCATGTTGAAAATAGCTCTTTCTGTTAGAATATGACTCATAATGAATATACAACTTGATATGAAGTTATAATTTTCTTTTTCAATTTTTTGTTTGTTTGTTTGTTTGTTTGTTTTGGAGGAAAATTAGCCCACAGCTAACTACTGTCAGTCCTCCTCTTTTTGCTGAGGAAGCCTGGCTCTGAGCTAACATCCGTGCCCATCTTCCTCTAGTTTATACGTGGGACGCCTACCACAGCATGGCTGCCAAGCAGTGCCATGTCCGCACCCGGGATCCGAACCAGCGAACCCCGGGCCGCCGAGAAGCGGAACGTGCGAACTTAACCGCTGCGCCACCGGGCCGGCCCCACAATTTTTTTTTTTATTGAGTTATTGATAGGTTACAATCTTGTGAAATTTCAATTGTACATTAATGAAGTTATAATTTGATATACTGATATCTATTCTGCAGATGATCCTTCTATGGGTAGCAAATGAGTAAAATAAAATTAAGTTATATTCCTGTTGATGTAAATCCTGTTGACTGATGTAAATCCTGTTGCCTGATGTAAATCCTACCATAATCTGTGTAGGTTCAGTCTAGATATATTTAATACATTATTATGTAATTTTTATGGAGTTGATGATAATTTATGAACTTTCCTGCGAAGAAAGTGAATAGCTTATAGCTTAGCGAGAATAAAAATAAAAGTCAAGTAGGAAAACAGTGATTTTTTTAACTGACTTTTATTGTCTTTTTCCTGAAATAGTTTAATTTTCAGTATTTTTTCCTTACAGTCTTCAACAAGCTGTCCAAAGTCGTTTCAGTAATATTATTTACTTAACTATAAATAATTAAAATATTAAAGTGAAATTGGAAAGACTTTAATTCTTTTTAAAGGAAGCATTATGCTCACTTGGTTTAAAGAAATCTAAACAGAGGAGTAAATGAAGTCTTTTTGGCCTTATATTCGTATGTTCTGATGTTCGAATAGATTTTTTCCTGTCTAAGAGTATTATATAACGACTTGCAAAAGTTAGATTTCTTTCTAACTTGGGTGATCTTAGACAAGGCAACTCCTAGGACTCACTTCTTTTTCTGTGAAATGGAGTGAGCGTGGAAGGGCAACTGGTTCTAATCTAGCCCTCAGCCCACTTTATGGCCTGGAGTGTGACAAAAGGCGCTGCTCTTTTTCTCACATTAACCTCTCTCTTTCAGTCAGCTTATGTGTGAATGTGTATATTCTTCCTTTTGCTTCTGTGTACACTGTTCTTAGCTTTTCTTCTTGATACTTCTAACTTCAGGATTTACATTTATAGTTCTGTCTTAAGGAGGCGGTAACTTCACTAGATTTCAGAACTGGCACTGTTTTGTTTTCCTTTTTTTCGTCTTTTGTATTTAAAAATGAAAGTTTCAGATATGCTTTCTTTGTTACAGAAGTGAAAGTGAGTGAAGTATTTATTGGACATTTATATATTAGAAGCTTTGTATGCAGTGCACTGTTTACTCCTCACAAATTTATGATGTTATGTTTCCCGTTTTATAGATAAGAAAACTGAAGATCACAGGTTAAATAATTTGCCTGAGACTGCACAGTCATTAAATGACATCTGACGCTTTATTTCTCCCTATTCATTCTTCCCTTGGAACCAAGAATACTAAGAGGGAGGAAAAAGGAAATGAGAGATTGAGAGAGAGGGAAAGAGATCTGAATTCAATGTCTTTTCACCTAAGAGAATGAAAAGTGTGCTTTTGAATTATGGATCAGGAGCCTCTGCAAATTGTTGTTTCAAGAGGTTTTCATGGCTTGACAGACTGGATTTGAATTGTGGCTCAGCTACTCATGAACTGTAAGCTTGTCTCTTGGTCTCTCTGAACTTTGGTCTCCTTTTCAGTAAAATGAGGTTGGTGCCTCTTCATAGTGGTATTGTGGAAAATAGAGCCCAGTGCCTGGTAGGTAGGAGGTACAGAGGAAATTGCATGTGTATGTTGTCACCACTAAAAAACAAAAATTAAGGTTTGTATTTATCATTGGTTGTAGAGTTAATTAGATGTTCTTGGCAGCTTTTGGCATGTGAGTAATGAACCTTAGCTTAGCCTATTCTTTGTTTTTCTTTCTTTCATAATTCTGTATTTATATTTCATCATAGCTATTTGTCATCATTGGGAAAAACTTTTTCCCTTTGTAGTTGCCTCCATGTTGAAAACAGCCTTGGTCTATGACTCCCATGACAAGATCCTTGAGGGCTTGAGGAAGAAAGATCCTTTGTTAATGCCCTCAAATAGTGTGTCCTCCTTTGGATCCTTAGTCTCCTTCCTCTCAAAGCTGGGTGAGTTTTGTCCTCACCTTTGCAAAGAAAGGAGCAGCAAGGAGCAATTGGCTGCTTGCTACTGGTTGCTAGGAGGGGAGGAAAGTGAGTTAGTATTCATTCTGTTCTCCTCCCACTCTGTGACATCTGTCTGCCATCTGTTTGCTTCCCACATCCTTTCACTTGTCTTTAACCTTCCATAAAACATCCCTAAGCTGCCTGAAAGACACCATAATATTGAACTGGTCATTCAGTAGTTCTTCCCCTAAACCAAATGCATTAAGGTCACACATCTAATTTTGAAAGAATAGCAAGCAACTTTTGGAACACTTAGCAGATCATTTCAGGTGAGCTTGTGTGAATATGCCGTTTGTTCCCCACCACCCACCCTGACTCCAAACACACATACTAGAGAGGAAATGCCAAGGAGTGAAATTGTGTTCTATGAGTAAATATGATGACTTTCTTCTCAAACTGTTTAAGACACAACCCGTTACACTGTTAGTCTTTTATTCTATTCTGACAGTTTTCTTGTTCTGCCTTTACCTTTTCTTCTTTTTCTCAGATTCTTTATTTTGCTTTTGTTGTTTAATGCAGGACTTGAACACTCCTAAAATTTTTTTTTCTTTTCTATATTAGAGAAAATGGCAAGAGTTGGGTAGAAAAAATTGTGATCAAATTAACAGAAATGATGAGGCATGGACAGCCATTCCTAGATAACTAAAACTCAGCTATATTCAAATGCAGGATTGACTGATGCTGAAATAGCAGGGAAATTAGAACTCTGGGAAACCTTAGGAATCATAGAATTTAGCTTCTTCATTTCACAGATGAGGAAATAATGTTCTAGAGAGTTGCCCAGAGCCATACAGCGAAGTTATCATGGGACCAAGGCCCTTGGTCTCTTGACTTGTATTTAGCACTTTTCTATGATTGAGGTGGAATTATTTCAGAATTAACAAATGGCAGACGCGTTCTATGACCTAATGCTGTGATGGCTTTTTAAATACTATTTGCTTTACTTTCATAAAAAATGAAGTGTATTTCAAGTTAGGGAACTATTGTTGAATTATCCAAATATTCACTGCACATATTAACTTGCAAAACTCTTCATATGTACATTGATTATAATCAGTTCAAAATCTCATTGTCCACTAGTTAGGGGACTGGTTAAATCCCGGTGCATCCATGTGATGGCACATCACACCTCTGGATTTTGGAAGAATTTTTGATGGCATGAAGAAATCCTTAAGACGTAATAAATGAAAGTCTGAAATAATATATACAGTATAATACCAATATTGTGTTAAAAAACAAGCATATAGATGCTTAGTAAATAATAACAGTGGCTCTTTGAATGTTGGGATTATGAATAATTTTTACTTTTTCACTTTTCTACAAATGCACATATTACTTTTATAATCAAATCAGTGAATATTTTAAAAATGTAATTTATAATAATTCGTTTTCTACCCTGTTTCTCAGAACAGTTTATATGGTAAAATGACATACCTTTGAAGCTCTTTAGTGTAAATTATTTGTATTATGATCTCTTTTTTGTTCCTTGAGTTTTCTGCTCTATTTTTTGTTAAACGTATTTTATTCCTTAGGAAATTATTCACCGTGTGTCTTTATTGTACTTCATCTGGTCTAAATATATATAGAGAAAAATATATATATTTTTACCTTTATTTGCCAGTTTTGTTCAAATAATGCTTATACACAGTTTAGAAAAGTCAAGTGATACCAGAAGCTTTGAAGACAAAGTGTAGCAGTTCTTGGCTTCACTCATTTCCACTGAGGGCTCACACTCCAGAAGAAACTTAATGAATTTGTCTATTTCGTAGGGAAGTTACCTCCACATTGCTAACTAGGATGCTTCCACTGCTCTTTTTTATTCATTAATTTTAGACAGCATTTACTTTCTGTTATCATAGATGACATGTTAACTTCCATACCCTCTTTTACGTCTTTCATCTCATCCTCCCATTGTGGTTAAAAGTCTATTCAAATTAAATCAGGAATTGTGTTTTCACTATTGTCACCTTGCAGACCAAATAATGTATTGTGATTATATTCCCTTTTTTTTGTAGTTTTGGTTTTTTAAATTAGTTTTACAGTATGCATCTCACTCTCTAAAAGCCTTCTCTGGCTCCCGTTGTCTGCAGGAGGAGGTCCAATATCAGTGTGTGCGTGGCCTGAGAGCTTACCCGGCTCCTCTTTTTCTTCTAGCCTCTGGAAGCACTACATTCTATCCCTCTGCTTCAGCTCTCACTACAAACTCTCTTTGCAGTGCCTTCTTGTATTGTTTCCTTGTCTTTTCTACATCCCTGAACATCTTTCCTTCCTTCTGCCTTCTGTGCTTACCAAGGCTTCATCTTCTCTAGGAAAACCTTCCCATCCTTCCATCCCCACCCCCACCCCCACCATGTCTGGACCAGCTGCCCCATAACACCTTTGTATAGCTCTACAATGGCTCTACTCATCTCATTTTGTAATTGTTTATGCTAGCTGTTCTCCAGATGTGGTTTGGGGTCCCCAAGGTCTCTAAGATCCTTTCAAGGATCTGAGAAGTTAAGTACTGAGTTTTTCTACTATAACATCTGAAAACACCTAATGTTTGCAATACACCAGGGCTTGTGGGAAAAATAGCCTTGAGGCATACCGTTCAAAACTTATGCAACTGTGTAACAAGTTTGCCACAAAAACAGTAGCAATCCTAATAAAATTTCTAGCATAGCTAAATCTCTACTGGGATTCGCACCTACCATCCTAGTCAGTCAGTCCTTCATAGCCTTAAACCCTAGGATTCATCTTCCTCCTTTGAGATTTAAGCCCTGGAAAACAATTTGCTTATGGTTATCTTTTTGTTTGCATATGAATGTCATTTTTATAAAAATTTAAAAAATCTGAATCTGGTTATAGCCTTCGTTAGTCTGTTGTTTTAATTCAGAAAACAATTCTTAGCATTTT
Organism: Equus przewalskii; assembly: GCF_037783145.1. Taxonomy (NCBI): domain Eukaryota; kingdom Metazoa; phylum Chordata; class Mammalia; order Perissodactyla; family Equidae; genus Equus; species Equus przewalskii. The sequence goes on from NC_091838.1 coordinate 31,462,603, forward strand.
TTCATCTGTATTCACAGCTTCCCCAGATCACTTGAAGACACTATACCAGCATCTTACTGCCTTATGGGAAGGTACTCTGCATTTTCAGTGTTTTGCTTAAAATCTTCATAAACTGCTAAGGTGTCTCTTTAATATGTGGAAACTTGTACCCTCCTGTCTCTTCAAAACTTGAACATGTATTCTGAACCACTCAGCTTCCTTATTATCTCCATATCATTACCCTATTTACTAAATGTGTGGCCTAGTTTGTGTTATAGAAACATGCTTTGTAGCAGATTGTCCCTCCTATTCCAGGAAACCGATTTTCTGACCACCTCCTTCCTGAATACCTTTACAGCGTTCTTTTCAGATCTGTCTCTTTCCTCTCAGACCAGAGAGAAAGAAGTCTGGGAAATCTGGTTTCACAGTTTTGCAGTGCTGCTTGTTGACCAGGTGATGTTTTTTCCGGACCTGCTCTCGGGTCTCTTTCAGTAGATCTGAAACACAGATTACACTGCATTTTCTAAAATGGAAATGTATTTATCGCTCCCTTGTTAGTATCTGTGACTGACTCTGTTGCCTCTAGTAGGTGTTCTTAAGTTAGAGTGGACTCATGGGTCTCTAGGAACTCAAGAGCCTTCTGAAATTATATGCAAAACTTCTGATTTGTTCATTTTTAAGTAGAGAGAGGGACTATTAATATCATCAGACTCTCAGAAGGGTCCAGGCTAAAGAAAAAAATGACTGGCCTACAGAATAAAGGTCTCATGGTGCTGAAAAGTACCCAACTGCATGCAGTTTCTCAAAAGTATCATCTGCTCCCTTGCTTTAATACCAGCTGTTTCCTCAGCTTACAATTCCCTTACTCTTTTAACTGTATTACACAATTCATGCCTTTAGGAAAGCTTTCCTTGATCCCTGGATCCAGTGCCCTCTTGGGGTTCGTCTGGGCTTCTGTAGCAACAGATACATGCATTATGATACTCCATCCCTTTACAGGATGGTTTCTTACTTGAAAGTGGGCTTGTGAATGCCTTCCTCATAGGCATATTGTAATCTTTAATGAGATGATATATAGATAATATTTAATACAGTGTCTGTCTGAATGTTAGTAGTTCTTGTTTGCATGGTTCCTCTTGCCTTTCTTACCAGCAGTGTGATCTGTGAGGTAAAATCAACATATGTTTGTTTGTTTTGCCATGTTTACTTTTGACAGGATAGAGTTCAGAAGGACCTGAGAAAGGGTCGGGTTCCTATTTAGCCCTAGAACCAAACAGAATTTTTCATACTAGTAAATTATGGCATTTCCCGTAGGAGCCATTTGTTAAATGTTTGTGCATAGTCAGAATTACTCATAAAGTCCTCAGGCAGGTGCCACATTGGAGACTCCCAATCTAATGTAGCCACTTTTTCTTTCATCTTGGGAAGACATTCGCTCTTTGAGTATCAGGTAGAAAAGGTAACCTGTGTTTAGAGGCCATGTCCTTAAAAAAAATCTTTAAATGCTGGAAGTGCACTCAGCAAGTCAAGATTCTTGAGCTATAAAAGGAAGCTAAAACTAAGAACTGTTGAAAAAACAGCAGATTGACATCTCCAAATACACTCATTCAGAAGAATGGTGCTATAAGCCCTTGTACTTTTTAAATTATTTCTTTTTGGGGTTCTGGGGGGCATTGGAGCCAGCAAGGTTTGTATAAGTGAGTTTGAATAAGTTAAATAGGAGTGTGATGGCTTCACAGTATTTCCTCTACTCTGGAAGTTTAAGGAGATCATAGGAAAAGACAAAAGGGGACACACACAGACAGCGGGACAGGCTCCGGTGAGGAAGCTGCCCCAGTAGTGCTGGAGCAGCTCGATACAGTGCCAGGGGTCTGAGGACCCTGAGGAAGCTTGAGGCCCCAGTTGCTTTTCTTCTCTAAAGTCAAGACTGAGGGTGCAGCCTTGCCAGAGTTCGCGGTCATAACTCTTGTTTTCGGCTCTGGGTATTTCATTTCTCGCTTTCTTGTTCTCCTGATTTGTTAATTCAGAAATTAATTGATATGTGAATTTACTTATTAACTGTAGTTGAATAAAGCTTAAATTCTGTATTCAGTATTATGTATTGAAATTCTTGGTTTATCAAGTTGGACTTAGGTTTCCAAAGATGCTGAGTTTGATTTGTTAAAGAAGTTCATTGTTTGTGTGTATAACATATGTTCTAGTGCTTAAACTGTTAAAGTTGCTAATAAAATTTGTCGTCTCTTTATTTATCACAAGGCTTACCAGGCAAAACAGTCTTAATATATACATACGTGTGTGTGTGTGTACACACACGCACATTTTAAACATATGAGTCTGTTTTTCTTTTTTACATTTTGTATTCATTACTTGGGTAATGTATTATGCTTTGGGTTAACATTTTGAGTTTATGTGGTACATTTAGGAATTGTTAGTGGATTTTACATCAATCAGGTAATTTATGCATATTAAACTAGGCTTACCATACTCTAAAGACAACCACATGGCTTAATGACTAAATGGCATGTTGTCTGGAGTCTGAAAGACCTGGGACTGTGTCCCAGCAGTGTCACTTTCTAGACAGCACTGTCCAGTATGACAGCTATTGGCCACATGTAGCTATTAAGCACTTGAAATGTGGCTAGTATGACTGAATTTTATATTGTATTTAATTTTAATTAATTTAAGTCTAGGTAGCCGTGTGTGACTAGTAGCTAACATGTTGGCCCTCACGGTGTGAGGTGACTTAACTTTTCTGTGTCCCTGATTTCCCATTTGTACAGATGAGATCATGCTTAAGCTACCTTTTGTGATTGTCATAAGAATAAATAAAATAATACATTTAAGGAGCTTAACATTATGTTTGGAGCAGAATATGTCCTTGAGAAATGGTAGTTAGTTATAATGACTATTAGATATTTAATAAACTGGAATTACTTTCCTTTTGAGCATTAATTTAAACCTGTTTATTTTTATTCTTCCCTTTCAGGATTAATTTATTTTTGGAAATCAAGTGCAATATTAAAAGGAAAACAAACCAAACTACATTATTGGAAGCCATTTCTGCTAATTGTAATACATTTTAAAGTTTATGATTTGATTTGAATACTATCATGGGAGGAGCTGTGAGTGCTGGGGAAGATAATGATGACTTAATTGATAACTTAAAAGAAGCTCAGTATATCCGCACTGAAAGAGTGGAGCAAGCCTTCAGAGCGATTGATCGCGGAGATTACTATTTGGAAGGTTACCGAGACAATGCTTACAAAGATTTAGCCTGGAAGCATGGGAACATACACTTGTCAGCACCTTGCATTTATTCTGAAGTTATGGAAGCATTGAAACTTCAACCAGGATTGTCTTTTCTTAACCTGGGAAGTGGAACCGGATATTTAAGTACAATGGTGGGCTTAATTTTAGGTAATTTTTTTTTGTAAAATTCTATTTTAAAAAGTAAGCTGAGTTTGTACTACTGTTTATGATGTACAGGGTTTGTAACTTTGTGTACAGTCTGTGTTTGAATGTATATACTCAAAGTGGTTATCTTCCTTACAATTGTGGAAACAGAAGGTAGTAGTAATCTTTTCTTATTCTCAGCCCTGACCCTGATAGTTAGCTTCGGCATTCAATCCCAGACTTAAGCTTTTAGAACTGTTTTCCAACCCCTAATCATTGTCTTTATTTAAAATTGAGCAGCTGGTAGGCAGGAATCTCAGGAGTATCATGTACTGTATTTCAGGTAAAGTGTCCTGACTGCTGGCCATAGAGAGTTTGATAGTTATTGGTGTCTCATTTAAAGGGAACAGTGCCAGGTTTTTGTTAGAAATACAGGAGTATGTGGGATATAGAGTATGTAGCACTGGTGGGGCAAAGCAAGGGTTTGGAGACAAAGACAGAAGAGGGAAGTATGTGTCAGGAAGCTTTCGGCATACCTGTTGAGTGTCTTTTGTGGCAGGCATTATTTCTGGTGTGAGTATACAGCAGTTATCAAAAGTAACAAATATTTACTGGGTGCTTACTATGAGGGCTTGGCATTGTTTAAAGCAGTTTACATATAGTAACTCACTTAATGTTCCTAAGAATCCTCTGAAGTATATACTATTATGATTCCCATGTATATAGGTGAGTAAACTGAGGTACAGAGAGGTTCAGTAACTTGCCTAAAGTCACATAGTCAGGAAGTGACAGCGAAGTGTGGAATGTAGGTGGCAAAAGCATGGATGGAGGAAAATCTGCTGTAAGACATGATGTTGGATGAAGGATGAACAACCATGGATTTTGCTAAGCCACTTAGTATTTACTGAGTGCTGCTGTGTGACAAGCGTTAAGGTAGAGCATTAAAGCCTGTAACATGGACCTTTGTCCTTGAGTTCACAGACTGATGGGGGTGGAGAGACGTAGAAAATGAACAGTTCTCCTCCATGTGATGTATGCTGTAGTTGAGGTATGTGCCCAAGTTCTAGGGATGAGACTGTGGTTTAAAATTCACTCTAAGGTGATGGAGAATCATTGAAGGATTTTAAATAGAGAAATGACTGCACTCTAGTAGGCGACCCTATGTCCTAGTGTGCTGGGGTAGTCCTAGTTTATCCCTGTTCTCACATCAGTATTAATAATGTCCTTTTCATTCCCAAAGTGTCCCAGTTTGGACAATAAATAATGTGGTTATATTGTATGACTTTTAAGGCATTTTCAGACCTGAAACTCTTCTTTCCTACATACTGGCTATCCGTACTTTTTTAATCTCACAACTGAGTGAGTTCCTGATACATAATAACTGCTCAAAAATGGTAACAAATTATTACTTTTTACCAAGAAAGAAATTTAGCAGCTTAGGTTTCACTTGGTCTTCCCACCTGTCCTGAGATAGGAATTTCTTAGCAGGTCGGGAACTCCAGACATCTGTCACTTCTATCACTAAAGCCTTCTTGAAAAAGGAACCTCTGGGTTTTGAGAGAGTCTCCAAATCAAAGGAACTTGGTAGGGGGAGTAGACAGAGCTTCTTTTCAAAAATTGGAGTCGCCTTCCTTGAACCACTACATTCCTTTCTTTCTTTTTTCTTTTTGGTGAGGAAGACTTGCCTTGAGCTAACATCTGCTGCCAATCTTCCTCTTTTTGCCTGAGGAAGACTGTGCCTGAGCTAACATCTTTGCCAGTCTTCCTCTGTTCTTTATGTGGGATGCTGCCACAGCATGGCTTGATGAGCCATATGTAGGTCTGTGCCCAGGATCTGAACTGACAAACCCCAGGCTGCCAAAGTGGAGTGCACGAACTTAACCACTATGCCTCTGGACCGGCCCCAAACTAGTGCATTTCTTGATCAGCTCTGGCAACTTTAGTCTGGAGTCCAGCCTTCATACCTTGTCTGGCCAGCCTTAGAGCTTCTGTTATCCTTTCTTCTACTTCTCCAGCCCTATCAGCTGGCTCTTGCTGAGGGAGGTCAGTCTAGCCAAAGGACTGGCAGCAGGGAGAGGGGTTCATAATTAGCAACTTTGCTAGCAATGAGATCACCCTCTTAAACTCCATTCCTTAGTCCCAGTCTCTGAAAGATTAGATTCCTGTGGCCAGATGCATTTGTAGGCCAACCTCAAACTTTATTGTATCTTGATTGTCTTTTAATCCATACCAGAGGACAGTGTGGGGAAATAGACCCTTGTGTAAATGATCCACAATGCACTAAATATTTGCTCCTGTTACAAGGCTCCAGGGAATCATGGATCTTTAGTTATGTCTATGACTGTGGTTACTGGACATTATTCCAGGATTTATCTATGTGTGATTCTGCACAGTCACATCAAGATAGAGTTCCTCTCCTGTTAATGGGAAATATTCATTTGGTGAGAAAGATAAAATTAAAAAATTTTAAAGAAGGAAAGGCAGAAAAAGTCTGTAAAATATGATTAGAGCTAATAAATCTTGGATCTAACTAGCTTTTGAGGAAACTTAATCTTTTTTTTCCCTCTGCCCCCTTTTTTTAGTTTGTATTTCCTGAGTATTTAAGTCAAGGAGGGGAGAAAACATCCATAAAAATCACTTAGAACAAGATCCAAAGAAAGATGCTTACGTGCTCCCTATAATTATCTGAGATGGTGAATCAGATTTGGCTCCATTGCTTCACAGTGACCTTATTAACAGAACTTCTCTCCGTGTTAAGTAACTGTAACACCGTGGCTCACAGCCATGTTTCTCTCCTGGTCACAAGATGGAGATGACAGGTGCTCACCATAGGTGGTGGATCTCATTTCATCTGAGGACATGCTCAGTATAATCTGGAGGAATCTGGGCTGAGGCAGGGAGAGCCAGGGGATCTGTGGTTTGGTAATACAGATAAGGAAGGTGCCCTTTGAGGAATTTCTACCGCCACTCCAGAAACACCTGTAGAGGATGGGCTAACAACCTTGAGAGAGCTTTTGTTGTTCAGTCAGAGGAAGTTAGGTTTATCTTAACTTCAGGAATTCCTTGAAGCAGTTACTCATAAATTTTTTGCCTTCTACCTGGAGAAATGGATCACTCTAACTCGTAACGTGTCATTTAGACAACTTGTTTAGTTTCAAATAAAGATAAATCCTTGTTCCACTCGCTTAAGAGTCTTCCTAGAACTAAGGATTTTTACAAAGAATCTAGTACTTAATTGATGCTCCTCTCAGTGCTGTATTCTCACACCTAGGGAATCCCATTGAAAAACAGGGTACAAGAAAAGAGGCCTCCCAAGTCCTCTGCTTCCCAGAGTTGAGTTAAATATCAGAACCATGAAGGCTAGTTATTCTGATAATCTTTCTGGTTCGGCTAGGGATGGTTCTTCTCCATTCTGATCCTTTTTGCTTAGAGATTCACTCCTATTTTGTTATAACACATAATATAAAAATTATTGGTTTCTTACAAAACCTATAATATCAGAGTTCATCCAACTTAATGACTTTCTTAGTCTCTTGCTTAGTTACTGAGTTAATAGGAGTGACTCTGGAGGGTCTGCCAGGAGTGACTCTGGAGGGTCTGCCAGAATCATTCCAACACTATGTATGTCAGTACCTCAGCACTACATTAGTTCCTAAAGGTGAAATAATTGGCAAGCTTGCATGCTTAACAAGAAACTTACTGCCAAGATATATAAATACCTACAATTGCTGTATTGTCCAAAGAAGTTGATTAGTCATGTTTGGTCTCTATACTCTTTCTTTCTCTTTTTACCACAGGACATTAAATGGCACTTATTCAGCTATCCTTATGTTGCCTTTGACCTCAGATAGTCATGTTTTCTCTCTCATTTTAACCCCCCTCCCTTTAATGAAGTATAATTTGCATACTGTAAAATTCACCCATTTTAAGTGTACAATTCAGGGAATTTTAGTAAATTTTCAGTTTTGCGAACATTGCCATAATCCAATTTGAGAACACTTCCACCTCAAAAGACATCCTTCATGCCCAGTTGTGTGCACTCTCTGTCCCCACCCTAGCCCCTGGCAACCACTTTCCTATTTTCTGTCTCTATAGGCTGGTCTTTTCTGTACATTGCATATAAATGGAATCATACAATATATGGTCTTTTGGATATTTTTTTTTCACTTAGCATTATATTTTCAAAGTTCATCCTCTCTGTAGCATGTATTAGTACTTCATTTCTTTTTATGGTTGAATAATATTCCATTATATGGGCATAGCACATTTTGTTTGTCCATTCACAACTTGTTTTTTAAAGGTATGCTTTTTGGTGAGGAAGATTGGCCCTGAGCTAACATCTGTCACCAATCTTCCTCTTTTTTTTCTCTCCCCAAAGCCCCTGTACATAGTTGTATATCCTAGTTGTAGGTCATTCTGGTTCTTCTCTGTGGGATGCCGCCACAGCATGGCCTGATGAGTGGTGTGTAAGTCCATACCCAGGATCTGAACCGGCAAACCCCAGGCTGCCGAAGCAGAGCATTTGAACTCAACCACTTGGGCAGGAGGCTGGCCCCTGTCCATTCACAACTTAATGGACATTTGGGTTATCACTTTTTGGCTATTATGGATGATGCTACTGTGAACATTTCATGTAAAAATCTTTGTGTAGACATCTATTTTCATTTCACTTGAGTGGACTCCCAGGAGTGGAATTGTTGGGCTGTATGGTAAGTTTACGTTTAACTTTTTAAGAAATTGCCAAGCTCTTTTCTAAAGTGGCTGTACCATTTTATATTCCCACCGACAATATATGGGTTTCTAGTTTCTCCACCCTCACTGATAACTTATTTTTTTTAATAGCCATCTTAATGGGTATAAAGTGGTATCTTGTGGTTTTAACTTGCACATCCTTCATGATTTATGATGTGGCATCTATTCCTGTGCTTTTTTGGTCATTCCTATATCTTTGATGAAATATCTATTTAAAACTTTTCCCTATTTTTAAATTAAGTTGTTGGTGCTCTTTATTGAGTTGTAAGTTTTTTTCGTATTTTTTGAATAAGCCCTTTATTGGAAATATGATTCTCAAATATTTTTTCATGCTCTCTTAAGCACCTCTTTTAACTCTCTTGGCTCACTTCAGGCCAGAGACTCAGGGAGATCCTGAGTGATCTTCTGCGTTCCCCCCACCCCCATTCTTTTTGGTAAGAGGAAACACATTCTTTAGGTTTCTAGGGTTCTAGTCTAAGGTAGATTGTATTTTCAGTGTTAAACCAAACCTCAGTTTTCTCTTTATCCTCTATCTTATCTTTTTTTTGCGGGGGAGGAGATTTGTTTTTTGTTTTTAGTAATTACAGAGGCTTTTTGGCAAGTCTGTTTTGAAAGGAACCCTTTATTTAGGCTACTCACATTTTCTGAAATCAGTAAAGCTCCTCACTGTTTAGATTGTTACTTCTTAGTCCTAGTTAGGCTTCTGTGTGTCTTTTTTTCTGCCCATGTACCCTGTATTTAGTTACCACCACTATTCTGTATCTTAAGGATTTTTCCTCTCTCACTTCTGGTATGGAGTGGAAATCTGGAAATCGTTACTCTCAACCATCTCTTTTATTGCTGCTACCTCTGAAAATCAATACCCTGATGATTTTGTGTTTATGGATATTACTGCTAATTATTACGGGCAACAAATAGTAATAAAAATATCAAATATTAAGAAACAGTACAGGTTTTAGACATTTTACAAAGTTTTCATAGCAATTTCTCCTGGTTATATTTCCTCATACTATTCTTAGAAGTATAAGGCAATTCCCTCAGTGATGTGAAAAGTCTTAAGTGGTTCTCTGCGCATCTTGAGTTTTTACTTTTGAGATTATCTCTGCCCAACCTGGATCATCCATGTACCAAGTACAATCAATCTGTATTATTTGTGAATTCACCTACTTGCTAAAATTTATTTGTAACCCTCAGATCAATACTTGTGGGACTCTCTAGGTTATTCATGCATATGTGCAGAGAGTGAACAATTCGAGTCGCTGTATGAGCGTGTTCCCAGCTGGGGTGGAACAAGGGAAAGCTCTGCCTTGTTTCAACTGTCTTACAGAGCTGGTCACAGGATGGAGATAGAAGGGGGCAGTGCAGTGCGAGCAGCTCTGGCTCTGTGGCCCGTTTCAGCCCTGTTAGTGAGGTAGCCTCAGGCAAATCACGTAACACTTCTGAAGCTCATTTTCTCTTTTCTAAAAGAAAATAAACTATCAGGATAAGTTTTTAGGATTTAAGATTATAATTTATTTGAGAGAGAGAGAGATATATGTTTGCAGATTTCCTCTACTGGCAGTTGTTCAGCATTTGCTATTTAAGTGTTTGCTGGACTTTGTAGACCCTAAACTACCACAGATAATGAATATTGACTGTCTATTTCAGAAAATTGCTAAAGCTTTCTGAATTTGTCTTCTTATGTGTAAAATAATTTGTGAATCTCTACCTTGCAGTGTAGGAGCTAGCGCTTATGGAATGTGTTTTTCTCCTCATACAGTTGACAGGGCTGTTTGGCCTGCTGGAGTTCTTAGTCCCTTCTAGAACCTGCCTTCACATTCTCTCTGGATGTGACTCCTGCAGGGTCAGCCCATTTACCCTCCCACACCTTTGGCCTTTGAAGATTCTTTCCTGGGATTTCACATATCTTTGCATTGCCTTTATAAACACTTTCTCTGTACTTTTATGGAAGCTTCTTTGGTGTTAGCCTATAGTGTAGGTGGATCTTTCTTCTATCTTCAGGTAACATCTACTTGTAGAAGATTCCCAGGTTTCTAGCACCAGGGTCTGTCTGCTGAGCTCTCCTTTTTTTTTTTTTTTTGAGGAAGATTAGCCCTGAGCTAACTACTGCCAGTCCTCCTCTTTTAGCTGAGGAAACCTGGCCCTGAGCCAACATCGGTGCCCATCTTCCTCCACTTTATATGTGGGACGCCTACCACAGCATGGCGTGCCACGCGGTGCCATGTCTGCACCTGAGATCCGAACCTGCGAACCCCGGGCCGCCGAGAAGCGGAACGTGCGAACTTAACCACTGTACCACCGGGCCAGCCCCAGTGGACACACTTGATCTTCCAAGCTATGCTAATAAACCGGATATTTAAACTTGCAGTGCTTGACTCCATATTTCTTTAGTGCACAAGATTCTAAACGTTCACCTTGTCTCCAACTCAGGTTACTCTTTCTTACCCTATCCCACATAAGACAAGCATTTCACATTTTCTTCTTCTTCCTGTGTTTTCCATTTTGATAAAAGTTACTGTTTTCTACCAAATATTACTCAAAGCAGAAAACTGAACATCAGTCTCTCTTCTCTTTCTTAAATTATATTTTGTGAAATAGGTGATATATTCATAGGGTTTAAAAATCCAAAAGAATCAGAAGGCATACTTTGAATGATTTTCCTTCTCAGCCTTGTCTTCATTTTTATCTAATTGTCTCCCCACTTCAAGAATAACTTTATAGAGCCCTGAGGACACCTGCATTTTTGCATGATACTCACATGATTTTTATAGGGATGATAGTTGACTTGAAGTCAGAAGAATTTTCTTAGATACCTAAAGGAAACTATGTGTTGCATTTTAGATTTCTATCAAACAGCTCAAATTAGTAAGAAATTTGAATGGAATCTACTTATCTGTAAGATTTAATTCTGTGGAATGCTTCATACCATGATAATATCAGGTAAAATAGATTTTGACATATGCTTAAGATTTTTTGCCAGTATACTTTATTTTAAATCAAGACATGAAAATATACATTTTTATGCTTTGCGTATATACCATTTGCTTCGGCCTTAGTTGTGAATCTTTTAAATTTGGGACCATAGCTACATTTATATACTTGCTCATTCTTTCAAAAAGTATTATGTTTGACAGCGTGCCAATGCTGAGGATACGGCAGTGCACAAGACACATCCCATACCCTTGAAATTGTGTGTGCCATTTCTGAACTGGCAGTAGAAGCGTTGTGCAGATTTATTGGCTGTTCTTCATTTAGTTTAGGGTATATATTGAATATTTATGTGAATTGATCAGCACACTGGCCCCAAAGTATCTTCAAGTACTTCACAAATAAATATGCAGTGGAATGAAAGAGCTGATGAAAATGGCTTCCAGGGGGAAATAATTGCATTAAAAAGAATTTGGTCAAGATCTAAAGCTGTTTAAATTAGCATTTAAAACTATTCTCTATTAACAGTTGAGCACTTTTTTTCTCAGTTTGTTGAATTTGCTTTGATAGAAACTTAACCTCTGTTTTAGTGTTCCAGTGTAGTTGTGGAACTGTAGAACTGATAGTCATCAGTTGCTCTGGACATATTAGACTTGAATATTATCAGCCCGTTGGATGGAAATATGTAAATAAACTGATTGTGACTTCTGTTCTTGATATTTTGACATTTTAGACATGTAGTTTACCTATGGACTTGGGTCCGTTCTCTGTAACTGTTTAAACCAACACTTTCAGATTTCGTGTAAACATATTTCTAAGATGCAAGTGTAATAAAAGAAAACAGCACTTACATAGCCATAAGCTGAGAGGAGCCCAAGGGATTGGAACTGGAACTTTCTGGTAAATTCCAAGACTTGCTTCATGAGGCTTTTCGAGCAGAGAACAAATCTCTAGTTTTAGATATATCCAGCTAGCTTCAGAATGGTTAAGCTAACATGGCAAGATTCAGTAAACATTTGACAGTATTCGTCTTCAGTATGCTTTTTAAAGGTAATATAGTAGGATGGAGAAACCATAAGAAAGTAGTTGTATCTTAATAAGTGGCAATACATTAGATCAGTTTCTCTTTATCTAGTTGACGATTACTTAATCTTTTGCTGATTCCTTTTTCTCCCCTGTATCTACCTTTGCACTACTTTATGCCTCTACATTATACCCCAGGGTGTTCACAGAAAGAAAGGATGAAACCTGTTGTCTGCTTTTCACCTGTTACTGTCTCTGAATACTTATAAAGTTACTTATAAATCTTTCCAAAGATGTCTTATTTTTTTCCACTTAAGTTAGTAATAAAATGTCAGTGTTAACTTATTGAAAGATATTTTTACATATGTGTATTTTAGTTCTCACTGAGCAGCTTTATACTAGTTTCATAGAAACTAACTGACTCATCTACTCCCTCTTGTGGTAAATATTTAGTTTTGTCCAAAATGCTTTTATTTGTAATTATTAACTCTTGATATCACTTTGCCAATGAGGACAGAGATTTAGATAGTCCAAAGAGATTTTAAAAATCATTTAGACTGGGCTTTGTAATAATCAGGAGAGTGTGGCTGTTGTGCTCAACCCAAGCTGCATTTTAGGGTTATCTACAGAGCCTGGGCCACACTGAGGGAGTCCTTCTACCTGTTTGGGGTGGTACCCAAGCATTTACAGTTTAAATCAAATTAAATTATGTTTACTTTTAAATTTAATTTAAAAACCCCCAGGTTATTCTAATATGCAGTCAGGGTTCTGAACCACTTATATAGGTTATGGTTTTGGTTCTACGACTCACCACTTCTGTATACAAGGAGAGGGCACATTATAATTTCAAATGATTTGTACCTATCTTGTACTTCATAGTGTGTGAAGTACTTTTACATAACTTATGTGAATTTTCCCAGGGACCCATTTTATACGATAGGGAAGACTTCAAACAGTGACTGGTCTCACATTATGTAGCTGTTAAGAGGAGGAACCAAAATTGGAAAGTAAGACATCTGCCCTGATGTCCACTATCTTTGTTACCAACCCAGTGGTTAAATCTCAGACTCCACAGTTGGAATGATGGATATTGAATTAGTTCATCCTTAGAGCTCTTCTAGATATGTATTATGAAGTATTTTTTTCTTCTGAATGCGTTCTATAAATTAGCTTTACCCAAAATACTGCAGGCACTGAGAATTTCATTCACATGCTGTGTGAAGCTCTCAGATTTCCCTGGTCTGCCTCAGGCAGGCTTCTGCCTTGCACGCTACACTCAAACTGCTTTCAGAGTGCTTCAGAGTAGGGGGAAGCGGGAGTGTTGGGTGTCACATTGGGTCAATGTAGATGTAAATAAGAAATGTAAATATTGCATAGACACTTGATACCTAAATCTAGTAATTATTGACCTTTATGTGTAAACTGTGATTATTGACTAACTGGTAAATATTAAATGAGCCAGCTTATATCCAACTACTATGAAAGTAAAGCAGTCTCTAGATTTTATTATATTGGAATTTCATTATATTTGTTATTGCTCTTAATAAATGGCCTTTTGCCAGCCTTAAAAATCATTTCTAATATTATATGGAATACCTAGCTCTTTCTAATAACCGTATTTGTCCTAATAAACTTTGACTTTTGTGTGTCTCTCTTTTCTTTTCCATATTTAGGTATTAAAGATACTGGTCAACTGTTAGTACTTTCATTTTTTAATACATCTTATAGAAATTAAGCCTTTATTGTTTCACAGAAAAATCTCTTCACATTGGTGAATAACAAATAACACTGGAATCTATTGAATACAAAGACAAATTTATACTTCACCTTTAAGATGGTGTTAGAAAGTGTTAACACTTTCTTTTGCATACCATTTCATTTTTTTCCACTGACAGCTTGTACCTTTCTATTAGAATTATTTTTTTCTTTCTGCTTTTTTCTCCCCACATCCCCCCAGTACATAGTTGTATATTTTAGTTGTGGGTCCTTCTATTTGTGGCACGTGGGACACTGCCTCAGCATGGTCTGATGAGAGGTGCCCTGTCCGCATCCAGGATTCGAACCAGCAAAACCCTGGGCAGTTGCAGCAGAATGCGTGAATTTGACCACTCAGCCACGGGGCCAACCCCTAGAATTATTTTATATTTATTTTATTTATTTGAAAATCTTATACTCATTGTTATTTTTGTCTCTTTGACTAGCCCATTATTTTTTTATTAAAAAAGTTATGCATACATACAGTTAAGACACACTTTAGACAAAAGGTGTAATGCTGAAAATGTCTCCTTCGCCTCAGACCTCTTAATCTCCTTCGGAAGCAGCGCTGTGTATGCTTTTTTAGTTTTCTGTGGTGTTTTTTTATGTTGTATTTAATACAGATGTCAAATATGAGTTGTAATAAACAGCATCATTACATTTTTATCATACACTTTGTGTTCTAGTTGTATATCACATTCTAAATAGATGAGATATTGGTGACATTGCTATTTAAGTTCCACCTTTTATTAATGCATTATTTTTAATTTATTGTTTTTAGTATGTTAATTACTATTCAGTTTATTAGTGATAGTTAAAGATATATGTCCATGTTATTTTAAAATTGAACAGTTCCATCCATTAAAAAGTCACAAATGGTGTTTACACTACAAATTAATGTATAGTATATTCTACTTGTGTGTTTATGATATTGTCAAGCAAATCCTTTTAGAAATTGTATCTTGTGTTAAAGTGATGTGAAAATCAAGTTATGTGCAAAACATTCTTAAGAAATATTCTTAACAAACTTTAAACCTTATTTCCAAAAGTTGCCAATTTGCTTTTAGGCAATAAACAGAAAGCAAGAAAAGGGAAAAAAACGCTGGTGTCAAGTGACCAACATCCTATATATAGTCCCTTTTGACCCAGAAGTCGGAAGTTCCAACTCTCTCTGTTAAATAAGACAGTTTGAAATATTGAATAGATACCTTGATTTCCAGATTCTTTACTTGACACCTTTATATAGTGCTTATACATTCAGTCTTACATATAGGAAACTTCAAATTCCAGCAATATTGACCTTTGTTATTGGTCTCTTATCTCTGTAGCCCTAGTTTTATTTTTTCATTAAAATGGTTAATTAGTATAACTAGATTCTTAAGGGTTAATGAAAATATAAAAGTCTCTGTTGTGTTTTACGTTCAGTGGGTCACCTTAAAAGGGTAAAAAGAAAATTAGATTCACTTCATAGAACAATATTTTCCATACTGTGTACTTAATGTTAAGTAATTGTAGTTTAATTTGAGTTTTTTAAATAATGAAAAATTTATTCTGCATTTCCTAACATTCTTTCTTTCCTTATGGAAATTCAAGTTTTCAAAATAATCAGATTCAATATTAAATTAAAAAGTGATGTCACGCTGTGCTTCTCTAAATTTTCTTTTGTCACTTTCATTTATTTCTTGAAAAAAGGAAATTTTAAGGCCAAGCCTTGTGGCCGAATGGTTAAAGTTCCATAGACTCTGCTTTGGTGGCCCAGGGTTCGTGGGTTCGGATCCTGGGTGCAGACCTACTCCACTCACCAGCTACACTGTGGAGGTGTCCCACATACAATAAAATAGAGGAAGATTGGCACAGGTGTTAGCTCAGGGTGAATCTTCAGCGAAACAAAAGCAAATTTTAGTTTTAGTCAATTTATCTATGGTAATAATGAGTTACATATATATGTATATAGTGTTTTTACTGATAATTCAGTAGCGGCCACATACAGTTAAATAGTTTCTAAGATACAGAAAATAAGTACTATTATATAAGGTGCAGAAAATAAATAACACACACACATACATACGCTCTCCTAGGAGACCAGTCTCAAAGTAAAACAAAAATATAACCGAAATGTTGAGTGGAAAACCTAGTTGACTCGGCTTGAGAAGTTTGAAAGGAACTTGCATGACGTTATGCACAGTAGCCTTAAGAAACCTGAATCTCCTTGGCCATATTCTCAGTGAGCCTGTACCAGGGTGGAGAAAGGAGCTGTCCCAAGATCAGATCATCAGGGGCTGAGAAAGCTCTCGCCTATTTCTCATTTCTGGAATGTCACTCCTCCGTGGCTATGTGTGAAAAATACTGAGTGAGAAGTGTGACGTATGCTGGAACAGAAGAGTAAAATCAGCTCTACAGTGAGCGCCACGTTCTGCTCCAGAATGGGAGCTCCAAAAAGCATAGACTGTCGTCTTGGCCCTTGAGGAATTGAGCATTTACTGGGTAGTGGTGGGGTGCTGTGAGATATTTCTATAATATCCATGTTAGCCCATGGTTTCAGGCATTTTAGAATTACCAAATTTTTAACAAATGATAAATGAAAATGTAATGGTAAAGAATTTAAACTTCGTATAGAAGTACGATTATTTCTTTGACAATATTGTCGACAGATAAGCCGCTCCCTTGAGAGAAGTCTGTATGACTTATTTTTTCTGTTTTTTGTTGTTGTTAAAGCAACGTAAATAGATTCCATTCAGCTTTTGAAATCTGTGGCTAGCAGAGATACTTGCATATTTGAAGTCCTCTAAATGCTCCTGTGATACATAAATGAGCAGAAATTGAGAGTCTGTAAAGACATACTAATAGTTTTTATAAAAATGCTGCTGCTACGATTGCAGGTCCTTTTGGAATAAATCATGGGATTGAGCTTCATTCAGACGTGGTGGAATATGCCAAGGAAAAACTGGAGAGCTTCATCAAAAATAGTGATAGCTTTGATAAGTAAGTATTCATATCTATAGTTTTGATTTGAAAGCACTTGATAAATAGATATGTGTGACGTGTATTGATCCTGAATTGCTCAATTGAATGCAGAAAAATTGAATGTGGTATAAAATGAGAAGGAAAAAGTTAGAAAAATTCTTTGCAAGTCTATAGTAAATTATAAATCACTATCTTTTACTTTTTAATTTTATATTGCTATCACTTTATTAGTGGGATAATGTTCCATTCGTTAAACATCATACAAGTATCTTTTCTGAAGATGTAATGTAAAGATGCTTGGCTTAGAATGCTTTTCTGGAACTGGTTTTGTATCTTTGGGATAGTAACTTAATAGTTATGTCCTCTTTATTTGTAATGTAAGGGTGATACCTGTTAGCATGCAAAAGGTTTTCTTAAAAACATTCAGTTACTTTGAAATATATCTAGAGGAAATTATCATAGAACTATATTGATGTATCTTGTGTGATAGTGTTGTGTTTGAGAAATTTGTTTATAAAACCATTGTTTTGAACTCATACTTTCTCTTAGAAGAAATAGTGCACAGGCTTTGGTTCTTGAGCTGGCAGGGAAGTCTTTTTGGTGCATAATGTTCCTAAAATTAAGCCTTGATAAATCCATGGATCGTGAGCTTTTTATGCTAAAGTCCATTAACTCTGTGAAGTTATGTAAAATTTCGAGGGCATTTATCTCTCTCAACTAGTCATATTTTCAAAGAGAGAAAGCCTTAAGAAGGACAAGAATTATAAGCTTAGAACTTAGTCATTTTATATAACAAAGTTTTAGTGCAAAATCATTCAGCATTCCAACTCGGCTTCTTTGGAGTGGGCCTTCCTCACTCATCTCTAGGCCCTGGCTGTGACATTGGAGGTGAGAAACTTGGGGGAGCCTGGATAAGAACTGAGATGTTTTTCTCCAGAGTTTAGGCTTGGGGGATAGTGCCAAGAGGAAAGCCAGGAAGGCCATGTGAATGTCTGCTGGTGTGTGTTTCTGTTCTCCTCCTTTCCTCTGCCCCTCCTCCTCCTTCCCTGTGCCCTTTTCTTTCATTCCCCTTTGCCCTTGCCAGTTTGTGTCTACCTCTGGCAAGTGCCACTTGATTGGTTGAAGAACAGAAAATTGGTATGCTGTAGCAAAATCCTCAGTCACTCCCAGAGGGAGTGGGAGGTCTTTGTGTCTACCTAGGAGTGATTCTAACTGGGTTATTGAAGACTTCAGTCAGGCAAGCTTGGGAGAGTTGGGAAATGCTCAGGATTTATTTTGTTCTCTGATTAATTCAATGGATTTGAGCAAGCCACTTCGATTTTCTGCAATTTGCTGAATGCCATCCTTTATCTTATTTATACTTGTCTTTATAAGTAATTAATATTTAATTCACATTTTGAATCGTTTTTCAAGTGCTTACCGTGTTGGTTCATTCTAAGAGTAATGTTTGACAGAAATAAAAGTTTTTAGTTTGTTATTTTATTAGAAGTTGGGATTAAATTTTAGCATCCCTTTGTGTTTTCATCATTTCTGTCTTATTAGTAGCATAGTAAGTGCTTAAGATGTGGACCTGAATGTTTTTATCTTGTTTATTGGACCTAGAGAATTTTGTTGAATTTATTGAATTCCTATTGTTTTAAGTATTTGTTTTGATTTTGAAACTTAATGTACACATAAGGACCTTTTGAATACATTTGAGATTAGAAAATATAAAAGTAATATTAGGCAAATGGTTAAGGTCTATTGTAAGGTCTAACATATTAGATAGTAATGCATTTCATGTGTTAATACATGAAGGCACAGATAATTCAGTTTGGGGTCATTAATCAGGCAGAACAAACTCAAGGAAGAACCTTGAATCACTGAAGCACTGCTGTACAAGTGTCTGGAGCTCAAGTTTATTGCTGACAAGTGGGCATGGTCTTGGGGAATAGTAAAATATGTCATTATTTAAAGCATTTCTATGTTGATGTAATTTAAATATTAAATAATCCATAACAGATAAATTTGAAGACTATATATATTTAGGTGTCTCAGTTTTTAAAAATTTTCTAAAATTGTTTTCATTTAATTGTAAAATGATCAAATTTCCTTGGCTTTGTATTTCTTGAGTTTCATTTGTTGTTACTGTGTTATGCAGATTTGTTATTCATAAAATGATGAATTATAAAATATGGTGATATGACTGATCTAAATGTTTCTTTATAATTTTTAATAGTTTTGTTATTTTAGTTAAAATAATAAGTGAGACTTGATAATAGTTGTCTCTGAAGTGTTGCAACCTATTTTTAAAACAGATTCTTATATTAATAAACTAGTTTGGAAAAATTAGTTCTGGAAATGTTGTTATATATTCTGGTTTTCAGGTAGTGTTCTGAAATATTAGGTATTTCAGATTATAAAAGCGTCTTGCATACAAAGAGTAGTAGGTACTGGGAAAATATTTCATTCCATATAAAGAAGTGAGTGGTTGAAAGTTAAGTAATCAAAGTTGATGAGTCATTCAGTGGGCTCCCTTTTGTTGTTTTTCTATCATTTGGTTTTGATGACAAAAATTATAAAGAACTAGTAGTTTTCTTCCTATCTTACTTGCGTTTTGATGATTTCTTTGCAAATTTTCTTGATGTTTGTAGATAATATTTCTACTTATTTTCGGTTCTTAACTTTGAAAAACTAGCCATTGAAGTGATTTTAAAAATCCCATTTCCAAGCAGTTTTCTTTTATTTAGTTGTGTACACGTCATCAAAATACATATTTTAATTATTGAGATATAAAATAGCTCAGGAAAATCAATTGCTGTTTATGTATCCCTTAGTACTAGATTATCCTTGATTATGTGTAACATGGACAGAATAGATAGCTAAAAACTAATACTCGTCCAATATTATTTATCCTACTGGTTTGGATCTTTTTTATCAGTTCCCTTTTCAAAAGTATTGTCATATCGCTCATGGTTTCAACTGCATCTCTAAAGTTTTCTTACACATATCTGTTGGAAATCATAGTGAACTCCCAAATATAGTAGGTAGGAAGAAATTCATAAACTACTCAACATTAGAATATATAATGTAAAATGACCTTTTAAAAAATATAAATGTGTTTTTGCCTATGCTGTATAAAGAAGCTTGATTCCTGAGTCTTAAAAGGAGTATTCTTTCTTTTAGAAAAAAATGTTCTTATTATAATGTATCTACTTTTAAACTTCCTTTCTACGTCTTAGTCCTGCATCAGCAAATGGAATAATTTTGAGAGGTTACTCTGAATTTATTGTTCTTGGAGGTGGTAGGGAAGGGGGAGCTCTCTTGTATGGTTTATTCCTTTGCTCTACCTGTGGTATTCCCAGATTCACTGAAATTCCCTTGTAACACTGACATTTAATTTCAAGTGTCCTCTGAAGCATTGTACTTACTGGAAAACTAAAGGAATGGCCATGTGTGTTCTAGTAACACTTTGTTTACCAAAACAAGCAGCAGGCTGGATATGGCCTGTTATCCATAATTGCCTGACCCCTGTTCTACTCTTCACACAAACTCTCCAGAACATCTTTATTTTAGCCCACTCTCATCTAGACAAGTGTTTAGGCCTAGATTTTAAAGGCCTGTAGGTTTCTGGCTTTCACGAGGGAAGGAGAATGTTGGGAAAGGTCAAATTATATGAATCAGTGTTTGTACATGTACAGGAAGCAAAATAATCCCTCCACCTGTAGTTACTTGGAAGAGTGAGTGAGTTAAAGGAGCCTAAATTGTAAACCTTTACCCTGTAAATACTTTGCAAATGAGTTGGTAATTGGCATAGCTTTTATTTATAGTTACATTTATGTGTTTATATGATATGTACTCATGTGCATGTAGTTGACTTGGCTCCCTAGAATACATGCTTTGGAGTATGCCGTTTCCTTGTAAAACAATAAATCCTATCCCCCCTCCCCTCCAAGGATACTGCAGCTGATTTTGGAAATATTCTAATATCAATAGCCAAATGAGTTCAGTGTAGTTTGGTTTATTGAAGATTTTCATTCTATTTGAACCAAGGACCATTGTTTCTATATAGTTTGTCATATAAATGAGTCATGATATGAGTACTGGAAACAGTAATGAGATTTTAAAAAATAATAGCACTTAATACAGTCATGCATCACATAACAACGTTTCAGTCAACGATGGACCACATATACAACTGTGGTCCCATTACATTAGTACCATATAGCCTAGATGTGTAGTAGGCTATACTGTCTGTATAAGTAAACTCTATGATGTTCTCACAATGATGAAATTCACCTAACAATGCATTTCTCAGGATGTATCCCCATCGTTAAGTGACATATGACTGTATACATTGTCTATTCATCAAGTACATTAGATCATTCTAAGTGCTTTATCCACAGTACTAGAGGCATTATTAGTGTCCATGTTTCCCAGGTGGGAAAACTGAGGCTTAGACAGGCTGTAACCTGAGCTCGGCCAGTCTATTTAGTCCTGATTTAGCTCTGATGGTGTAAACACTAATTTATTCTAATATTCTTCCAGCAGTAAGCTGCTACCAATGAATTACAGCCTAGCAACTTAGCTTCAGATACAAAAGTTGAAGCAGCACTTTTATTTTCATCATTTATTTCCTTCAGGTTAGAATTCAAGAGTACCCTTAACTTGGTTAAATGCACTATAGCATTTTATTGCAGAGCACACCTACCTTGTTCCTTAATGAGACTTACCTATGGTGTGAATTACTGTTGGGGGCAGGGATGAGTAGGAGAGGCAATGCATTCCTCAAATTTAGTTGAAGTATAAGTTTTAAATTAAATTCAGAGTTAATATAGTTTTTTGTATTTTATAAGATTTAATTGATTTATGGCAATATTTAATGTTCTAATTTTATTTTTAGTTATAGGTTCATTTTCCATGTGATTCGATTTACATTGAAAAACTTAAGAGCTTCTATATTGTCAACTTTATCACTAAAATAGTCCTGCTTCACCTTTAAGAGAATTATGGTATATTTGAAGTTAGTTTTGCTATCTATAAATATATTTTCAACATTATTTCAAACTATGTCTCAGATATTTGCACATTTTGATGTACTAACAATGTTCAGATGGTAGTTTTATAAATGTTATTACAGGTTGTAAACAGAGTTTTTAATCATGAGAAATATTCACATGGTGGGACAGAAATGCTTAGTCATCAAGGCAATCAATTATTTATTTTAACATCAGTTAGGAATGGCATGGGGTAAAGTTTGATGGCTTCAAACACATTGTTAGGAGAAGAAATTATTGTTGAAATACATGAAAGCTAAACTTTTGTATAATGTACCTGTCACATTTTTTTATAAGATGTTTAGAAATTGTTTTTGATCCTATGGATTTTCCTAAAGCTTCATTCAATGAAAAATCACTGTATTTACTCTTAAACTTTGCTTTAAATAATGCTTGAATTATTCTGAGATGAGTTTGATGCAGTTGGAAGGGAAAACACTTGAAAAGGTAAAGTCTTTGTTTTTTTTAATTTTTTTAATTCAAAAGATTAATTATTCACTGTAAGAGTTTTTGAATGTATAACTACATTTGGAGATCAAGAGATTAACCTTTCCCTGGGTATTCTTCCCAATGGAAAGGTCTGAAGTTTTGTCTTGTTTTAACGAAGTGGTCATAGCTCTCAAAACTCAAAATGTGTATTTTGACAAAGTGTTTTAAGAAAAAGAAGTTTCTGTGATTCATTTGGAGGTTTTTTTGGATGAGGTATGAGAACAAGGTAGGATTCATTCCTGTGTCCTTGAAATCCTTTATTCCATTGGAATAATTGTCTAAAATTTCAATGACAGCATCCTGTGGCACATGATAAACTGGTGTGCAAATTGTCAGCCCCCGCTTCCACAGTGTATTGAAGGGGAATGTTGTTTTTTCTACTCTCAGTCAGCTCCTAGACCTAGACTATCCGTCTAAGAGGGAAGCTGCAGGGCAAGGCTAGGTCACCCTGATCTCCTAGCAGCTTATCAAAAGAATTATATGGGCAAGTTGGCAAGGTCCCTGCTGTGAACGAAATCATCTGTCCAGCTCAAGATGAAGATATGTCAACATGCACCTGTAAAGAAAACCACTGCTAAGGTAAGTGATTAGAATCCTGGTGTTATTTTGGGCAAGTGTTCATGTTGTAATCCAAGATATATATGTGCTCCATGTTTTCCCACAAATTATTTTCAGTGTAAATTTTGGTGAGAGTATCTCATGTTTTTCCCTCTCTGCGTAAGAGTCTAAATAGCAATCATTCGATTTTTAGGTTTAAATCAATAAATAATTGTAAGTCTAAAGTGAATGAATTTGTAGTTATTACACACATTTCAGGACTGTTTACTTTTTGGGGAGGATATACAGGTAACTTGCATTGTTAGGTATAATTTAGTATAATTTAGGAGTATAAAGTCATCTCTATCTTGGAAATTTTGTTTTGAAAATTTTCTTCAAGGAATAAAAATGATTGCTACTTTTCATTTTACTGACAGACATAAAATTTTAATGAACTCCCCTAAAGAACCAGGGAAAGAACATGTGAACCATACTTTTACAAGTAAAATTAGAACCACATAGGAGGTATCATTTTGGTAGTTCTCTTGCCGTTTTTTTTTTTTTTTTTTTTTGCCTTTTTTCCTTTTCAGGTTTCATTTTGTTTGTGGTTGATAAGAAAAGGTGGAATTTGGATTTTCTCTTTCACTATTTTTAACCTAGATTTTATGTGTAAATCTACAGTGTGGTAGTATTTTGTAATAAACAAAACTTCTGCTGGTTAGTTTATTGCTAGTCTTCTAGATTGTACGGAAGTTGTATGTGTGGTTTGTAAAATATGTACTTTGCCTGTAGAGGTTTGTGGAAACTTAGGTAAGATACAACTTTCAGAAGACAATGAAAGCCTAAGGAAGAAAATGTTTTCTTTATTTTCTTCCCTACGCTGGAAGAATTAGTAGGAGTTGTAATTTACTCTGATAACGTGGTAGCCACCAACTATGTCTCAAATCAGTCATTTAGTTCTTTATTCATAGGATATGAGCATGATATGATATGGTTATGGGTATATCCATAAACATTTGCCTGAAAAATATTAATCATAGATTTTGTGAAAAAATATTATTAGTAGTAGAATTGGTATGAATTTATTTACATGAAATGCTATTGTAAAACTAAGCCATAATTTTAGTATCAGAATACAAAATGTCTAAGTAAGATGCTCAAGTGTGTACCTAGTCAGAAATACTAAAGCAGATCTGTAAGTCCTTTGTTAGGAAAAATAATCCATAACCCATTTATATATTAAAAACAAATGTTGTAAGTATATGGAATTTGAAGGTTGTTTTGTTTTCTTTACTAGTATGAAGGATTTATGTATTTATTGGTGGAAAGGGCAAGCCATAGTTACAAGTGTAATAAGTAATCCTCAGATGGGGCACTATCTCTGGTAGACACTTTTCTTAGAACTACTAAATTGGTAGTATTATAACTTTTTTGTAATGTGTCTGGCATATGAATTCTCTCCTAAGTTCTAGATGTCTAGTTCAACATTTAAAAATATTACTTTTCTCCCCAGTTTTACTTACGTCTTTGAAGTTTTACTGTTTTGTATCTAGAAATAGTCCAGTCCTTTTGGAATATGTCTCATTTAATTAAACTTTCAAATTTGAGTATTCTAGTAACGGAAATTAATTTAAATATATTAAATGAAAGTATAAAGATCCCATATGCATTTGTTAGAAGTATATGTTCCATTTGCATTAGTGGAAATTATTTATAAATTTAGAGATCAAAATTTTCTCTATAATGATCCTGTCTAATACTCCCTCAGTAGAGGCAAATATACTTGTTCCAACCTGCATTACAAGGGAAAAAATTTAGTTCTTTCCTAGAATAAGGGTGGCTTATTTAAGATCTTTAAAAAGGTCCAAAAACAAAAGTGTCTTTCAGTTATAGGACATTTTATTTATTCCTTAAAGGCAAGGATTTGTTTTGTTTTTCTACTATTTGAGTTTTTCTTTTTTCGGCATTTTGGAGAAAAAAGTCATGTATTCTGTAACATGAAGCAACAGTTATTTATAGTAACCAATTTACTAAAACAAGAACCATCATAATTGATATAGAAAGTGCCATAGGCACATATTTTTTCTGTAACTGTTTCTGGGCAAGTTTCTCTTCTAGTCCTGAGATTTTTGTGATAAGCATATTTAATTTGTCAAATTTGGGTTCATATTCAAAATTGGTTTGTGGAAAAGTTGACAAACCATTTATGTTTATTATATGGCTCACTTATATAGTAAATGTTTTTTGAGGACTGTAATAGGTGATGGAGATACAATTAAAATTCAGTAGAAATACTCAGAGAGCAGGAAAATGTTTCAAAGGGAAGACTGTGTTAAAGAGAAAGTATTTGAAGCTTCTCTTGACAGGTGATAAGTAGAAAGTAGTTTTTTAGTATTTTCAATTTCTGTGAATGTTGAAAAAATATATATACACACTCTATAGATAGATACACACACATATAAGAGAAATATTGAGATATTTTACATTAGTTTTGTACTAAATCTTTGAAATCCCATGTGAATTTTATCCTTACAGTACATCGCGATTTGCACTAGCCACATTTTAAGTGCTCAATATCTACATGTGGCTAGTGGCAACCATATTGGGTAGTGTGGCCCCGGATTGTCCTGTCTCAACTTTCAGATCATAGCTTGTCATTTCTCAGGGAAACTTTCTCTGGTTCCCTAGGTCTCTCAGTTTCCTTTCATTTTCAGTGTTTTGGAATCATATTCCTTTCCTTTAGAGCGTTTATCATAGTTGTGAATTAATCTTTAATTAGTGAGATTGATGCTTGTCCATTCCACTAGATGTAGGCGTGAGTGTTTCCCATTGTATTTCCAGTCTTTACACAGAACTGGTGCCAAGAAATAGTTTTTGACTTAATGAATTGTGCTAATTACTAGTATCAGGTAACTTGACCAGAGTCACACACATGATTTTTAGGATCAGGCACTAAATTCTTTGTCATTCATTTTACGGGGATGAGAATGTATAAAATATCACTAATATGAGAAATGGTTTTAATCGTGAGTTGTTTACGTGTAATGGTGTTTTCCTAGGTAATAGTTCTGTAAGTGATCATGTTTTTTAACTACTAAGAAGCTTTTAAAACTATAAGCATATTTTTGAATTAACAGACCTGATGGTAAAAGAGGTTTAATAATTCAAATTTTTTTACTTAAATTCCCTGCTCATATTTATCCTGAAAGTTGTAAGACTGGCTTAAATTATTATAAAATTAAATTATTTAAAATGAATTTTTATGAGTGAACATTTTTGGATACACTTCACTGAACATAGTAGTCTGACTTTTCTTTTTAAAGAACACTTACTGTGTGAGTTTGATAAAATAATTAAACCACATGATCCTTAGTACATAATTTACTTAAAAGCCAAGAAATTATGTTTTGGCCATGTTTTAGGTAATCACAGGTTGTACCGTAGTCTTGAGTATAAAAGAGAAATTAAACATGGTCCCTAACATAAGTAAGTTTACACTTTTGTATGTACTATGTGAGTAGAAAGAATGAGATACTATTAAAGAGTTGAGTAAGATTTCATTGCAAAGCTGGTATTTGAACTTTATCTTGAAGGGATAGTAGGCATTTATCAAAGGAAGAAGAGAGGGAAGGGTATTTCAGTCAAAGGAACAACACATACACAGATGCAGGGTTTCAAAACACTTTGTAATAGTTCCTCTAAGCAATTAGCAGCTAATAATTTAATTCTGGCTACAACATAATATGTGTGGGCAGGGGCAGAGCCAGGAAATAAGTCTAGAAAGGGATCTTTTTCTTTTTTTTTTGAGGAAGATTTCCCCTGAGCCAACATCTGCCACCAATCCTCCTCCTTTTTAGCTGAGGAAGATGGGCCCTGAGCTAACGTATGTGCCCATCTTCCTCTATTGTATCTGTGGGACGCCTGCCACAACGTGCCTTGATAAGTGGTGCGTAGGTCCGCACCCAAGATCCAAACCGGTAAACCCCGGGCCACCTAAGTGGAACATGTGAACTTAACTGCTACACCACTGGGCCGGCCCCTGAAAAGGAATCTTGACAGTAGACTCACAAAGAGCCCCATGTGGCACTCTAAGGAACTTGAAGCTGTCCTGTTCAGTAGGGAACAAAATGATGGAAAGGAGACCTGAAAAATGTGAGCAGTGAGGAGGACATTACAATAATAGAAATAGTGGGACATAGACTACCTTATATGGGGTGTGGGGCAGAGAGTAAGACTATATACACTGTTTATGCGCCCCCTACCCCAACCCTACTCCCCTCCACCAGGGAGACATGAAATTGAGGATAGGGTATAAATCTTTTTTAAATATCAGAGATCGTAATCTGTGTTACAGTGAATTTTGATGGAAACTTTTTGTGTAATAAGTCTGTTAATTAACAAAGAATACATCTTACAAAGTAAAATGATTATGATTCAGTTGGTGTCATTTTTCACTGCGTGCTGAAACTAAAAATATAAATTTTTTCATCATCAATGATAGCCTCATCTTGCTGTGCAGTCATATTAACTTTAATCAACTTAAAAGTAAAAGGAGATTCCATGAATTAATTTTAAAAAGGGTTACATGTTTTACTAGTGCATTGGAGTTTTAATTCATGTTATATGTTAAAGACTATTTTCAGATTTGTCAGAATTTAAGGAAAAAGTAGAAGTCTAAAAAGGGTAGTTTGTAAAAGCATAACTCTATATACCATGAACCAACACTGTAACCAGGAACAAGCAGCCTGAATAAAATGCCTTTGCATTGAAACCATCTCTCTTCTTTTGTTGTATATTGAGATTACAGGGGCCAAAGCAGCAGTAAGAAAAACCACTATTTATTCTGCTTTCTGTCCCAGTCCTGTAACATAGCTCTATTAGGGAAATCTCCCTAATCTTAGTGGTTGCAAGAGTATATGGTCAAGACACTGGTGTCGTTCCCTGACAAAGCTTTGCCACGCTTATACACAATAAAAATGTCAAACTGAGAAGGATACTGCGCGAGCCCTTCCCATTTCCGTTGGGCCTTCAGCTTTTTTTGGAAAGGGCAGTGGAGAGTGAACCCTGTACTCATTTGTTTGGCTCTTGTGATTCTCATCCTTATCATATCATTTGTGGGGCATCACAAGGTTGGTGTTGTGATAGTGTTTTCATTATATTCATTTTTTAAGCATTAAGTGAGGTTTCAGTATGGCAAAAATAGGTTAATGTTTTGAAAAAATACACTGTATGCTATCAGTGTTAAACCTCATAAATATGATATTTAAATCAAATAACATAGTGATGTTTTATCCTTATAATTAATTTTGGTAACTTCACTATTTCAAAGAGCTGGATTATATTAAGTTGTTTAGATCTAATCTTTTGTTTAAATGAATTAAAATATATTTGTTTTTCCATGCAGATTTGAGTTCTGTGAACCTGCATTTGTGGTTGGCAATTGCCTCCAGATAGCATCTGACAGTCATCAGTATGATAGAATTTATTGTGGAGCTGGAGTCCAGAAAGACCATGAAAACTACATGAAAATATTACTAAAAGTTGGAGGCATTCTAGTCATGCCTATAGAAGATCAGGTAACTTCCACTGTCCTTTTGCTTAATGGGCATAGGAAACATACACATTAGTTTAAGATGGGAAATGTTACATCAGTGAGAAGTACAGTGTAATTTTGAAAGAAGAAATACTCTTCACAGATACATCTATATAGAAAAAACTTGAAATGGACTCTTTAATTATTTAACCAATGCAGATAGAGAAGAGATCTCTATGCTAGGGTCAGAAGAGACTTGGGCGTTCACCCGAGCTTAGCGACTGCCTGTGTGATATTTGCCAAGGTGCTCCTTCCTTCAGCATCCTCACCTGGAGGTGTTCATTTGAATGTGGTAATCTCTGCTAGCTGCTCAGTTTTCAACATTCTTTAATTCTTTGAACATATGAAAAAGAAATCCTGTTTGGGGCTTGGTTTGAACTGTTTAATTCCATTAAAGAAACAAGTACATTTTTAAATCTTCATTTAGTGTTATGTAGACTCATTTGAAAATATTCTTCAGCTATTTGCCTGCCTTTATTTATTTATTTTATTTTTATTTTTATTTTTTCTTTTGAGGAAGATTAGCCCTGAGCAAACATCTGCTGTCAATCCTCCTCTTTTTTGCTGAGGAAGATTGGCCCTGAGCTAACATCCCTCCCCATCTTCCTCTACTTCATATGTGGGACGCCTACCACAGCATGGCTTGCCATGCGGTGCCGTGTCTGCACCCAGGATCCAAACCAGCAAACCCCGGGCCACCAAAGCAGAATGTGCACACTTAACCGCTGTGCCACCAGGCCAGCCCCTTGCCTGCCTTTAGTTTGGAATTATTAGTTATGATAAATGTATCAAATGCTAATTTATTCAGAAAATGAGTAGACCTCTCAAAAGCAAATTACTTTAAAAATTTATAAAAATGCATTTCAAAAAAGTATCTTTAACATTTCATATTAACCCCAATCTGAGATGTTTATAACACCCTGTGATTAAGACGACTGGGACCTAGCATGATCGTTTTGCAGTTTATATATCTTGGGGGTCCTTTAACATCACAGCATGTTATTTGCAGCTCAGTGGATTTCACCATTACCATGCATTGTGCTCTGTAGCAAGTTGTTTGTCAGTTATTAAAAAGACAATATAAAAATGTTCATTAAAAAAACATTTCAGAGAAAATGTTACTTGAATGTTTCCAGAGTTAAGACTCCTAGATGAACAGTCTTTTTTTTGCTTTCCTTTAAAGATACATTTTCAAACATTTAATACATGGCTTTCCATTGGTGTTTTATTAAATATTTATTATATACTATTGTACTAATGCAAAGTGTATTAAATGGACCAATTTTTAAATATAAATTGAAGATACTAATTCAGCTTGATTAAGCCATGCACTGAGCTAATATCTTTTTCCAAGAACTTGTGATGGGTGTTTTCTGAGTAGGTAAAACTTCTGATACCTTTGTGACACATTTATTTGTGAAATATCAATTACAATTAGAATCTATATTTTATTACCATCATGAAAAATCATGAAGTTGGTTCATTGTTACAGTAATCAAAACATAGTTTTATTAATATAATACTTTAACCAAACAACTGAACCTATGAGAGACATATTTTGGGAGCCTTTGGCAGGTTTGGATTGGAATAATACCCCTAGAAGCAGACCCCAAATATAACATGGGAGTCACTTGGTCATATTTGGATATTCCATTTGCATTTAAATATCTTGATCAGTAAATATTTGTGATTCCTACTCTAGTATTTTATGGTAAATATTTAAATGAAAGAATTTGGTTGCATTCAGATACAAGTGATTATATAGCAATAATTGGCAATTATTCTTTAAAACAAAATTGTGACTGTAAATTGATCACATTTCCAGGATTAAGCTATTCTGTTTCTTTTTTCCCTCTAAATAGTTAACACAAATTATGCGAACTGGACAAAACACTTGGGAAAGTAAAAATATCCTTGCTGTTTCATTTGCTCCACTTGTGCAACCAAGTAAGAATGATAATGGCAAACCAGATTCTGTGGGACTCCGTAAGTAACTGTTGATCCTTTCCACTTGAACTGTGACTTATGTTGTTAAACTCCTATGCTTGAGATTTAATGGACTATATAATTAGGAATAACTAAATAAATATGCAGTAGTAATATATTCAATATATGCAGGATTTGTTCAGATCTTTTTGTGTGTTGGGGATAAAGCCCCTGGCTTGCACGAGACGCTTAGCTGCCTTTGTGGAAACATGAGAAGAAGGGGCAGGTCAAATGAAAATGAATTTATTAATTATAGTAAATTTGGTGACATCATTTTTCATACAGAGGGACAGCAAGCAAATCTTTGCTTAGACTGAGAAGAGCTTGGTCGTTCTAAGACCAGAAATAAGTTTTAGGGTAGTTGAAGCTCATTGGCTAGGCTGTAGAAGATAGATCATACAAGACTTTTCTTACACTCAAGGAGAAGGTCAGGTTGATCTGAATATAGTTTTTGAAGGTAGAAAAATAGTGGACTGTGTAGACATTGGTGGAGGAAAAAGAGGGTTTAAAGTTTTCCTTGAGTAGCTGACTAAGTGATGGTACCATTTATTGCTGTTTCGAAGACTGGGAATGCAGTAGTTTGGAAACAGATGTAGGAAGATCAGATATTTTATTTTGACCATGTTTGAGTTTTCTATTAGCATTCAAGTGTCAAGTAGTGAAGTGGTTGGGGGTGTAAATGTGCACAAGGGAGGTATCAATTGAGAATCTTCAACATAAAGTATGGCATTTTAAGCCATGAGAAAGGATGGGAACACTTAGGGGAGAGTGGAGATAGAGAAGAGGTATTAGGATTGGACCTGCGGTCCAACAAGTTCAGAGATAAGACAGAGGAAGATGTATTAGCAGTGGGTGGGCCAGAGAGATGAGAGGACACCAGTGTGCACAGTTTGAAAACCAAGAAAGAAAAGTATTTCAGGAAGGAGAGTGACCAACTTAGTGGGGGCTCTTGAGATCTTGAGAGGGAAGAGGTGAGAATAGGATTAATTGCTTTAGCATATATTGTGGTTTTGGAAACCATTAAGTAAAGTTCTTTACCAAAAATGAACTTTACCATAGTAGACCTCTTGCTTTAATTTGCTTTTTAAATGAATATATTTCATAGGACCCTGGCTTTATGGAGAAATTTTTTATTTTCAGTGTTCATTTTACCCTCTTTTAAGCTATGTAATTTTATGGCCTTTTCGGATGGTTTTGAGAATTACATGAAGTAGTATTTATAAAGTGGTTGGCATGTAGTAAGTGGGATTTTGAGGGTCAGTAAATTACACCCATTTTCCCCGCTCAGGTTGTTAGCAGTGGAGAGATGAACTTGATCAGATAGCTAGGGATTGAAATGACGACTTTTTAGCAACCAAAGTAGTTGGGAGAATATGGCTTAGGTCTGCACCCTTAAACTAGACAGACTTAAGTCACCCAGTTACAGGCAGCACTGGCCAGCCCCCACCATGTGAACTTACCATGTAAATACATGGGTGAGCAGAGCTCCATATGTCCACTTGTAAGTAGACATATCCCAGAGGAAAAGAAAGGAAAGGAAGGAGCCACCCATGGCAGCTTCTTACACACTCCCAGACTATGCAGCCACTCCTGCCTTAGGGAGGAATAAGTGTGGTGATGCAGAGAGACCCATGGAACTCTGCGGTAAATGTCACTCTTCGAGAGTGTCAATGACATGGAGGGCTTTTCCTCAGGACCGTGGGAGAGGGCTCACTGGCATTCTCTAACACGAGCTGCCACCAAAGGAGACCTGTTGACCACTCTTTATGGCTTTGTAAGATTCATAAATTCTGACACAATGCTCTTATTTTGACCTCATTTAGAGAGAAATTAGGCACTCAGTTGTAAAAAAATTTTGAACCTTTCATAATTTAGAAAGTGTTGCCAGCCATTTTTTTCAGATATACTTTTTGGTAGTGTATGCTACTTATGAAAAGGATTTAAGCCAACCTACACAACAAATCCACATAAAACTATTATATAAGGAAACTTGAGCGTAAGGAAAATTAAAAGTAAAGTAAGAATGATAAAAAAACAAAGGATTATAAAAAAGACTCATTCTATTAGAAATGTGGAAGTTATTACACTGAAATGTTAAATTTAAACTTCCTTCCAGTCTAGTCAAAAAGAGATACATGCTAGGTGTGCTCTGGGGCCAAAAGGGACTTCCTTCTTTCTAGCACCAGAATCAAGCAATTGTCACTTATGTTCACCTGCATTATACAGATATTTCAGTGAAGTCTACTTTTTAGTAGACTGTACACACACCACGCTCATATATACTTGTATGTATGTATGTATAAATGTGTATGTATAATGTGTATACTATATAGTATAGTAGACTATACTATACTATAATATTGAATACTTAAACTCTTTCCTAAAAGCAACAATAGTAACAAAACTATTTCCTTGTTTCTATTTTCCAAACATTAGAATTGTAGTTTATTTATGACAGTTTTATTTAACCTATCATAACACGTTGGTGAGTCATAAACAGAAGTAATGAAAAAATTTCCTGGCACAATTTGGTTTTGACAATGGCATAATCATAAGTATAATGTGCATCTTGTATAGTGTACTTTTGGAGTACTCTGTAGATCTCTGTGCCATAGGTATTTAAGTGTTTTAGGAGAGTCTTGGTTGTAAATGTGGTTTTATGGTAACATAATTTATGAATGGCATGAATGATGATATGCTATAAATGAACAATTTTTGTTCTCCATTTTAAAGAATCAACACAGATTAGATAATTAATAAGACTGCTATTGGTTGGGTTGATTGACATTTATAACTGAATGTAAAGTAGGAATAAATTTAGTGGAAAAGGATAAAATGGGGGAAGAACCTAAATTTAAAAAAGCCTGTCACACCTCTGAAATATTTAAAGGTGAAATGATATGTCTAAATTTTTCATCAAAATAAGCTGGGAGAGGGATGGGAAGAGGAAATGGAGTGTTAATGAAGTAAGATTAGCCATAAGGAATAATTGTTGAAGCTGAGTATTTGGTATATGGGGTTCATTGTACTAGTGACTCTCTTTTTCTATATGCTTGGAAGTCTCTATAATAAAAAGGAAAAAAAGCTACCAACATAAAAATGAGTCAGGAATTATGAATTTCTAAAAAAAGCTTGTGTAGTAAGGTTCAGTTAATGAAAAATGTTTTGAAAATTATTGTCAAAATTTAATAGGATGTATGGAGAATAAGAACAAGTTTCCTTTTCTGTTAAAATAGCTTTCTGTTCAGAGAACATTATTTCATTAATTGTACAGAGTTAAAATATGAAGGAATATTAGTACAAGAAAAACTAAAACAATATGCATGCATATTCTTGGCTAATTGTATTTTGTAGCTATGAAATTGTTCATATAAACAGTTGCTAAAGTGTCGTTATAACTTTCCTCAGGTTTATCACTAATTTTTATTCAACTCAAAGTCATATTTCTCTTTGATTTTTTCTTTGTTGTAAGACATTCTAAAAATAAGGATACAGTGCTTAATGCTCAGGGCAGGCCCTTTAGAAGGGGTAAAGGAAAAACTCTCCACCAACTAAAGGAAAACTGTTTCCTC
This sequence comes from Equus przewalskii, assembly GCF_037783145.1. Lineage (NCBI taxonomy): Eukaryota > Metazoa > Chordata > Mammalia > Perissodactyla > Equidae > Equus > Equus przewalskii. The sequence goes on from NC_091838.1 coordinate 31,496,610, forward strand.
TGTACACCACCCACCCAATACTTCTGTACTCCAGATGTGTGGGTTTTTCCACGTTGAGCAATTCTCCACTTCTTTGCAGACACCAACTAGCTGTCCTGTGATCTAACTCACTTCTGACACTAACCTGTACAAACCCCACAGGTTAAGGGCTTCATCCCACAAGACTGTCCGCTTCTCCAACTTTAGATACCAGTCCCAAGTCGAGGTTGTCACCCGTGTTTCTGACAGCCTAGCTATATATTAGAGGCTCCCATCACCCCCTCCTAGAGTTCGATAATTTGTTAGAGTGGCTCACAGAACCCAGGAAAACAGTTTACTTGTTAGATTATCGGTTTGTCATAAAAGGACCCAACAACAGCCAGATGGAAGTGATGCATAGAGCAAGGTATGTGGGAAGGATGCAGAGCTTCCATGCCTTCTTTGGGTGTGCCATCCTCCCAGCACCTCCATGTGTTCATCAGCCCAGAAGCTCTAAACCCTTTTGGCTACAGCTTTTTACGGAGGCTTGGTTAAATCATTGGCCATTGCTGATTGACTCAAACCTCCAGCCCCCTCCCCTCTGAAAGTTCCAATCCTCTAATCACATGGTTGGTTCACCCTGACAACCAGCCGAGCATCCTTAGGGGCTTACCAGAAGTCACCTCATTAACGTAAACTCAGGTGTGGTTGAAAGGAACTTTTTAGGAACATCATTTATGCTCTTATCGCTTAGGGAATTCCAAGCGTCTTAGGAGCTCTGTGTCAGGAATGAGAAGCCAAATGTATAATTCTTAGTATAAATCACAGTATGACAAGGGGCAAAAGAGACTTCATAAATTGTGACACTATACCAGATCGAGCTGTTTGAAGTTGCTGTTTTTGTAGCTTAAAAATGGCCAAAAATTCTCAGTTTTGTGGATTTTACCTAAATAAAATGCCCTTTTCAGTCTTTCTTAGCAAATACAAATGAAAGTGCTGACTGCTGGGTGCCTATAAAATCTAAATAGAGACTTCCTTTTGCGAAACAAATAGAGCTTACATGTGTATATTAGAGATATCCTTAATTGTAATTTTGAAGTGAAAGCTTCAATTCAGAATAAAATTTATTGCAGTCAGGATTAGTATTGTTTAGTACCTTAAATTCTTATCTCATAACTGGAAGCATTAGAAACAAGAGAATGTTAATAGAAACTATTGGGGATTTTTCAATAGGTAGGGCTGAGATTTTTTGTATCATTCAAAATAACTTTTTTTTCCCAAAGATTTTTTATTTTTCCTTTTTCTCCCAAAGCCCCCCAGTACTTAGTTTGTATTTTTTAGTTGTGGGTCCTTCTAGTTGTGGCATGTGGGATGCTGCATCAGCCTGGCTTGATGAGCGGTGCCACATCGGCACCCAGGATTTGAACCGGTGAAACCCTGGGCCGCCAAAGCAGAGCGCGCGAACTTAACCACTCAGCCCCAGGGCTGGCCCCTCAAAATAATTTTTAAATGAAGCCTATGTGGATGCTATTTTAGGACTTCTGAGTATTAGAAACTGCTAAAGTCAAGTCTGAATCCCTTTTCCACTCTGGGTCTAGTTGGTTCTTTATGAAGTTCAGGTATTCTGATAGTTTAGGATTGGGAAGTTCATCATTCTAACAGTGTCCCTGGAATAGCAGACAGTTTTGGCAGAGGAATAACATAATTAAGGTGTGCAAAGAGAATACCAGTAATGTGAGAGAAGTTCAAGTGCGAAGACCAGCTGAAAAGACCAATTATAGCTTCTGTTTCTTAGCTACTTTATAATTCCCAAAACTCTTTTATAGGTTTACTCTTCACCCTCCCCTGTTCCAGAACCCACTTTAGGCCTTTCTTCTCTGTCTACACTTCCTTTTGGGCATTTTCCTGGTCTTTGTATGTCACAACTTGCTGATGACTCCCAGATTTCTTTCTCCAGCCCTGCCCTTGCCCCTAAGTCCCAGAGTCTTGATTTAACTGCTTGTGGTTGGAAAGGAGCATAAAGTCTACACTCAGACGCCTGCATTCAGGTCCCAACTCACATCACTTAGGATGTCTGTGAGCTTGAGCAAATTATTTAAACTCTCTCTACTTCACTTTCCTGACTCAGCATTAACTTAGTTATTATACAAAAAACATGGAAATGGTGACTGGTATGTCATTGTTGTTGTTATTCCTGAAATCTTCATTTTGTATATGTAATAGACACTTCGGTTTTAACACAAACAAAACAAATTTTTGATTTTCTTCTCCCCAAACTGTTCTTCCTTTTTGTCATGTCAATAGTTGACATTAGTGTCTGCCCAGTTGCTTGGGCCAAAAGCTTTCCCACGTGCAATCCCTTCAAAATATATTTCAAGGGGCCGGCCCTACGGCATAGTAGTTAAGTTCAGTGTGCTCTGCTTTGGTTGCTTGGGTTCACCGCGTGTTTGGATCCTGGGCACGGACCTATACCACTTGTCAGCCATGCTCTGTTGGCGACCCACATACAAAGTTGAGGAAGATTGGTACAGATATTAGCTCAGGGCTAATCTTCCTCAGGAAAAAAGTGTATATATATATATATATATATATATATACACACATATACATATACATATTTTAAATATATTTCAAATTTATCCACTATTCTTCATCTTTACTGCCACCCTCCTCTATGCCCATTTCCATCATAGTGTGGTCATATGTCTCATGGATTACTGGAGTGTTCCAGGTAACCTCCTTCTTAGTCTCTTTACCATCCATACTCTACAGAGGAGCCAGAGTATCATTTTTGTTGCGTTATAACCTCTGCCTTATTAAAACCCTTGAATAGCTGCATGGCAAATACAATGTATGTTCTTGACCAAGGCCTACAAGACCATGCATGATCAGATCTCTTACTATTTTCCTCCTGCTCTAAACTTCACCTACACTAGCCTTCTTTCAGCTCCTTGAGCATGCCAACCTCATATACCTCTTAGGGCTTTGATATTCCTTCTGTCCCAAGATATTTACATGGCTGTTTTCTCTGTCATTTAGATCCTATCTCAGACCAGCTTGCTCAGGGAGACCATTTGCACTACCCAATCAAAAGTAGTCATACCCTCATGTACCAATGACCTTTCTATGTCATTGGTATTTTTTTCCATATCGCCTGTTGGGTTTTTTTTTCCCCCATAATTATCTTTTATCCACCCCCTCCCACAAACATAATCTTCATAAGAGCAAGGACTTTCTTAGTCTAAATCATCTGCTATGTCTAAGTGAGTTCTTTAATGGTATCTAGTATGTAGTTTAACACAGATTTGTTGAATGAATGTTACATAACTTAATGAACAATTTTGGAAGGTAGGCAAAGCTGGTGATATTTTAACATATTTAACATATAAGGGGTGAGATCTCACATCTTTTGTTACTTACCCATGTTCACAAAACTAATCATTGGGAGAAGCAGGACTTGAACTCCAGTTGTTGGATGTTTCAGTTTCCCTCTCACATAGTTGGGGGCAGGCCCAGACAGTAGAACAAATGGTTTCCAACTGAACATGACCAATATGGCTCTTTGGAATTCTTTTCCATTTCAGATTTCAATAGGGAGTTGAAAAAAGACAGTTCGAAGAAAGGGTTTTGTATTGGGCCAAATAGGTATATGTTAAGGGATCTTTGAATTGGTCTAAAAAGTCTCCTATCCTGGAGTTTTATGAAAAACTCTATCTGCTACTACAAGGTGTATCCAATTTGTGATTGGGCATAGCCCAAGGCACTGGAGTGTGGTGGGAAGAACACAGGAAGCACACTTTGAGCCTTGGACAGGATAATGTACTGTATAAGGCTAGTACCTACAGGGCCCTGTGCAAAGTATGAAAAGGAAATGCCACGGCCTCTCCCCTCCTAGGGCTCACAGTCTGATGGCAAAGACAGACCACATATGAATAACTAAAGAAGGCAGGATTTCAAATGTTAGCACAAAAAAATTTGGAAAGGAGGTATCCAGAAAAGAGTACCAAAAATAAAGAAAGAAAAAATAAATGATGACTTTTTTTAATATTTAAGTGGGGAGGGTTATGTTTTGCTTTGTTTAGGTATTTGAGAAGGATCTTTGGTATTAGTTTTATTTCCACAAGGATGGAAACTAGGAGAAATAAATTTCAGATGAGGACCAGAGAACTTATTTCTCTGTGTGTAAAGTGTAGGAACAGGCTACAAAGAAGAGTATGTGGTTCTAGGGCTTATGCATTTATATATCTGTGGAAGATGGGAGTGAAACAGACAGGTATGTTCCAACTCTCTGATGTATTTGGTACATCAGTAACTTAAAGAAATCTTTGGTGTTTCTTTGGGCTATTAAAGTTTGTTTATCATGCTGGTTTCTGGTGGCCCTTTGCCTGTGAACTACTTCTACTTGTTGATTTACAGAAAGATAGAAACTGTGTGTGTGCACGCATGTGTGTAATAGCTTTAGAGCTCAGACTGAGGCAGCTCTTCAAAGCTTGCCCTTTGAGTTTTTTGAATAGATAGTTCTTCATATGGTTTTCAACATCAGAAAGCATAGAAAAATATGTAGAATAAAATCTCTTCAGAAATTCTTGTCCCCTAACTACTTAATTCTCATGTGCTCTGTTTCTAAGTTCTCATTTATCTTTCCAAAGAATTTTTATGCATATACATGGGACACACACACGGATCTATACACATAAACCTCTGTACTGTCCACTGTCCTTAGTACTTAGAATGGTGTTTGACACACAGTAAGCATCCTGAAACCTTTGTTAGATAAAAGCCAGAGTTTTTATACTTTCTAGTTTTCTAACATTCGCAAAGAAATACCTGTTTTCTTCTGTGAAAAAATGAACAATATATAATGTTTTACTTTTTATGTTTTGTGTATGTGTCTGTTTTTCTTTTTAGCCCCCTGTGCTGTCAGGAATCTCCAGGACTTGGCTCGTATTTACATTCGACGCACACTTAGAAATTTCATAAATGATGAGATGCAGGCTAAGGGGATTCCTCAGAGGGCTCCACCCAAAAGGAAAAGAAAGAGAGTTAAACAGAGAATTAACACTTATGTATTTGTGGGTAATCAGCTTATTCCTCAGCCTCTAGACAGTGAGGAGGATGAGAAAATGGAAGAAGATAACAAAGAAGAGGAAGAGAAAGATCACAGTGAAGCCATGAAGCCAGAGGAGCCACCTCAGAATTTACTGAGAGAAAAAATCATGAAGCTCCCCCTCCCTGAATCTTTAAAAGCTTACTTGACATACTTTAGAGAAAAATAACTTAGATCAAGAAGAAAGAATGCCTACTGATAATTCCTTTAGTCTTGAAAATGTAGCATTTGTTAGGAGTTAAAAGAGAGAGAATTCTTTCTTTCGTCAGAGCAAATTATAGTGGAAAAAGTATAACTTGTTTCTGTCTTAGTAATAAAAATGATGTATTCAGTGATTTAAGAGAATCCTTTTTATAAAATATATTTTTCTTTAAATCTTGGAAAAATTACTGTTTTAACTCAGAGTGACTCCAAGAGTGGAATGCAACAATAGTCAAGACTTTGTGTACTGTAAATTCTTTTCTGATTCCTTGCAGATTTGTAGTGGTGAGGATTAGACTTACTTTTATAAAAGGTTAAATAACTGTTGAGCATATATAATCTGATTTGAATCGCAGTTATTTGCATATCCTCTCTGGAAACTTTCTTATCTAGTAAGGAAATCAAATGCTATGTAGACCCACTTACCTTACTTTTGTTGCAATCACTATTGCTGAGTTGCTATAGATGTATTCCGGGCAATATATGAGTGCAATAACAATACAGATATTGAATAATTTAGCTTTAAAAAAAAGTTTCATGGAATTCAACAGCACTGCTACTTTTGCTTTTGAATCTATTGCCAAAAGACATGGGGAAAATATCTGCTTCTCTCATAGAGATTTTAAGAGCACATCAAGTGAATACTGAAGTTAAGAACTATATACTTAATACAACTTTTAATTTGTATGGACCCCTTACATTTTCAGTATTTAAAAATAATGAGGTTATCTTACTCTCTGGCATTTTAGAAGATAGATTGTTTTTTCTAGAGTCCAATGTATAAAGTGTTGGGTTTAAAAAAAAAAGCCATTGTTCTATGCGACTGTTGATAGCACAGTGAGTGAGTAAGCATGAGTAACAGCCACGTTTCTGGGTTGTGCTGAGTCGCAGGGCCAGAGCAGATTTGGACAGCAGGTGCACTTTAGCAAATGGAACTTCTCGTTCATCTGAATATTTATCTTTGACAAGGCAGGGCCAAGGTAGCCTATGTTTGCTTTGAAATTCATCTTTGTAGTGTAAGAAATAATTCACAGAAATTGTATGTAGATGCATTTTGCTTTGAAAATCTGATTCATAATCATAGTGTAATCTTTGGGACCTACATTGTCCTCATTTAACTTCTTCCCTTGTTTGTCTATTTCTTTGGGTAAAATTATAATAATTTTTATTTTTTGCTTAATATCACATACTTAAACTGTCCATCATTTGAAGGTTAGTTATAGCTTATCAATGATAAAACAGGTAGTAAATGCCATTATTGGTTTGTTTCTTTTCTCCCTACTAGGGCCTGAAAACAGTCATTCCTTGTTAAGAGAGTATACAGTATAACATATTTACTACTTAGTGTTACATGGATTATATATTTTTTAAAAGGAAAAATTTGAAGGTATCACTTATTACCACCAGCATCACTATTACAATAGTTGATCAAATATGTATGGTTAAGGAAACCTAATCAGTGTAGAGTGAAAGGATTGCTATCTCTGCAAAGATTCAACTATTAATAATATATAGATGGTTTCAAAAAGCTCTGGGAATTCCACACGTCTAAAAGCAAGTGCTTAACATATTATAAACATGAATTATCCCAAGTAAATGAGGATATTTTAGTAATGTGAAAGGTAATTTCATGGAAGATACTTGTTTTATACCAGTGACTGGGGCTAGGGGTTGGGGATATTGCCACAATTTTTCACAGATGATTACTAAGTGTTATTGTTAAGAAGTGCCCCATCTCATTTCTAGCAAGGAAAAAAATAGTTTCACACAATTGTCATCTGTTAGAAATGTTCGTTTTCTTTTGAATTAAATGTTAGTTTTAGAAATTTAATCTTGAGTTCCTGGTGCCCATATACTTTTACCTAGCATCCCCACCCCTACTTTGTTGTTTTTGGAGCTGGTGTCCAGATGTGTAACATACATATTCTTAGCTGATGATAGTACTATTCAGGAGAGAGTTTTTGTTAAGGATATGTTTGAAAATTGACTTTTTCATATTGTCTTTCATTCTCTTGACCTTGGCGAACTGTACAGTAGATTTTCATGATCATTGCATATTTTTTGTCATTGAAATGTATCTTTTGTGTTTTTAAATGCATTCATTTTACAGTTGTGGCTTTATTATTGACTTTAAATAAAGAAGTAGAAATAAAAAATAAAATTTCAAGTGAAAGCCCTTTTATTAATGGGGATATATTAGAATGATTAAGAATATTTTGATTTGTGTTTATTTTTTAATGAATTCATGTTTACTTAAGTATGGATAATTATGCTTTATAGATGGAGAAGTATCAAATAAAGACAGAGTAAAATTAACTGAAAAAGATGAGGAATATATTCACGGGGTTTTACAGCCAGATAAAACAGTAGAAATAATCGAATGTAGTCTTTTATTCTGCAGGGAGAAAGTAGGCCTAGGGCAGTAGCATGATTTTCTAAGTCAGACATCTAGTTGGAGATGTTTGAAATAACATCCAGCGAGTGGTTAATATTTGGCACTCTCATCATGCAGCCAGGGTTCGTTTCCCGTCAGGGAACCACACCACCAATCTGTTGTCATACTGTGGCAGCTGTGTGTTGCTGTGATGCTGAAAGCTATGCTACCAGTAGTTAAAATGCCAGCAGAGTCACCAGTGGTGGACAGGTTTCAGTGGAGCTTCCAGACTAAGACAGACTAGGAAGAAGGACCTGGCCACCCACTTCTGAAAAGATTGGTTGTGAAAACCTTTTGAATAACAGTGGAACATTGTCTGAAATAATGCTGGAAGATGAGAGGGTGGTGCAAAAAGACCAGGCAGGGTTCGCCAGGGTTGCCAGGAGTGAAAATCTACTCCATTGCACTAACAACAATCTGGTGAAACCCAAGAACCTGTCAACGACCCAGAACTACCCAGAAGATAATTTAAATCTATACTGCTTGTTGGTCTGTATATTTGGTTCTAGTATTAATAAACAAAAATGTCATTAAAATAGCATACATAATCGTTAAAAGAAAGTACAAAAAATGTAAGTGTTCGTTTCTAGCTGTATGAGAGGGTAAAAGTGAAGCAAAACCTGTTAAATTATGCGACGACTTGGAAAATTATTTTAAATAAACAGTTGCATATAATTAAGCATCATTCTCCAGTGGCCTTGCTTTTTTTTCTCTTCTTTTTTAATTTAAAAAATCTCAATACACCTGTGGATTTATGCTGAATTATGATATACTGTTTGTATTTGGACATCTCATTTTCCTTGTTGCCACCTCTGAAGAGTTTAGGTTTTTTAAAAAATTTATTTTGATAAAATATTCATATGAAAGATGTTTATAAGATATCTGCAGATTACAAGGAATAGTGATTCAAGAAGAATAATATAGCGTGCATGTAAGTACACGTGTGTACCTACTACAAGGTTTGACTACTAGCATTACTATTACCTCTGTGCCCCTTCCCAGTCTCATCTTCATCCCTCCCTTCTCAGGGGTAACCCTTTTGTATTTATCATGACTTTGTTTTTTGCTATAGTTTTACCATGTATGCTTGTCTCTAAACAATGTATTTGTCTTCATGCATGCTTAATTTTGTATAAGTGGACTTGTATGCATTCTTCTGCAGCTCATTTATCACTTTCGTTACTGTTTGGAGATTGGTCTGTATTGTATATGGTTATGTTAACATTCACAACTCACAGTTTAGTTATTCATTCTACTGTCGATGGACATTTGTTCTTCCCTCAAATAATTCAGTTGTGAATATTCAACATGTCTTTGGCTGTACGTATGCAAGAGTCTTCCTAGGTGGTACATCTAGGAGTAGAATTACTGGGCCATAGAATATGTCCACCTTTACTAGATGGTGCAAATTTTTTCCTCAAAATAGTGTAACAATATATGTTCCTTCCAGCAGTTTTTAAATGTTCCAATTATCCTATATCCTCACTTACATTTGATAGTGATTTTTGCCTATTTGATAATGTGAAGTGATATGGGGCATTGTTACTTGTTAAGGAGGTTTTGTATCTTTTCAAATGTTTCTTGGTTTTAGATTTTCTTTCTGTAAAGTTCCTATTCAAGACTTTGGTACCATTTTTATTGGGTAGTTTCTTTTTAAAAAAATTGGCTTGTAGGAGTTCCTTAAGTAGTCTGGATATTAATCCATTGTCGGTTACCTGTATTGCAAATAGTTCTAAGTAGTTTTGCTGTAAACATCTTTACCATAGACATCTTTGCTGAAAGCATTTTTGCTGGGTAACTAATTGGCCATGAGGCAGTTTTGCTGTAAAAGATAACTGCTTGATGGGTTGTTGTTTTTTTTTTTGGTCATTTTATTTTCATTTCTTCATTGACGAAGTTCTCACAGTTACTTCCATTTTTATGTAATAATAAATCTTAGCTAGCCCTTACTATGGTCTATACAGTGATGAGTAGATGTGGTGGTGGTGGTCTTAAAATCTTTAGCATTTCTTCCAGTTAGCAATGTCTGATGTCTCATTGATGGCATTATTGGGCCAACAGGTGACGATGATTTGCCCCAAGAGTTGGCTTCTTATTTTGAAACACACTACATTGGAGGAGAAGAAGAGGGCCTGGGGCCTCTTTTTCGAGGGCATAGATTTGAACCCATGTAGAAGGAAGGAACCCATAGGTGGAAGATAAGTGCTTAGTTAGGTACAATCCACACACACACACAAAATCAGTTCTTTGTGCAGCATTGCCATGAATCTACATACATGTACACACATTTTAAATGTTTTCAGATATTTTGTATTTTGAAATAAAGTCTCTCTAATTTTGTTATTCATTTTTTCATGTTTCATTATGTCCTTTTAAATTAATGTACCTCTCTTATTTTTCATGATTTTTTCTTTTACAGCAAAATTGCCTTTATGGCCAATTAGTTATGTGGCGAAAGTGCTTATGGCAAAGATGTGGCGAAACTACCAGACATCATTACAGTTATCTTTTCTCAGTTTGTGGCTGTTCTCCTTCTGTCTGTGGTGTCTTTTGATGAATTGGCATTTTCAATTTTAATTGTCAGATTCATCTTCCCACACCATCAATCCCGAGATCATGAAAATACTAGCCTATATTTTCTTAGAAAAGTTGTATAATTTTTGTCTTTCACCTTTAAGTCTATAGTGTACCTGCTCCTGATCTTTGTGCCAGGCGAGAAATAATTTAGTTTCTTTGTTGATCAGTCATTTAAGCACCATTTTTTGAAAAGTCCCTATTTCCTCCTCTGATCTGCAGTGTTAACTTGTCATCAACTAAGTACTCATATGTTTGTGCTCTGTGCATAGGTTTTCTTTTCTATTTTATTAGTTGGTTTATGGATCCCTGTGCTAACACTACACAGTTTAATTTACTGTGTATTTACAATAATTCTTGATCTACTAAGATAAGTCCTTTGAACTTACATTTCAGGAGTTTCTTGGCTATTTTTGGATCATTAGACCTTGATACACATTTTAGAATCAACTTCCCAGATTACACACACACTCATACCTTTTGGGATCTCCTTTGGAATCACATTGAATTTATAGATCAATGCATGCGAGCGTTAACGTATTTATGGTATGGAGTCTTCCAGTCCATGAACACGGTGCTTCTCTCCTTTTATTTAGGTCTTATTAAATGTCAACAAAATTACACAATTTTGTCTCTAGCATCTTTTATTAGATTTATTTGTAGATATTTCACATTTTTCAGTGCTGTTGTATTTTTTAAAATTATATTTTGTTTTTATTCATTTGTGTACATTACTTTAACACTGTCTTATGATTCTTCTAAGTTTTCTACATAGACAAGCAAATCATCCTTAAATAAAGTTTATGTTTTCCTTTGGGTTTTATTTTTCCAGATGTCCTGGTTGGGGCGTCCAATATAGTGCTAAACAAAAGTGATGAACAAGAGAAGCCGTATTTTTTGTTTTACTGCCCCTATAGAGTTATTTTTAATAAATGGCTTGGTGTATTTAAAAAGAATATATATTCTGCAGTTCAGTGTAGTGTTTTATAAGGGTCAGTTGAATCAACTTTTCAATTGTATTCAAATCTAATATAGGCTAAGTAGACATTTTTATGTGTTTGTGCTTAACACCATTCATCAATTTTTGGCAAAATCTCTCACTTTGATGATGGAATATCAATTAGTTCTTGCAGTTCTTTCAGTTTTTGCTTTGTATATTTTGATAATACTACACGATACTGCACTTGAGGTTTGTGGTGTCTGGTGATTCGAACATTTAACATCTAGGAACACTTTATAGTCTTGGCTTCAAAGTCTATTTGGTGTGATATTCATAGTGCAGTTTTCTTTTGATTATTAGTCATGTAGTGTATCTTTTTCTGTTTTTATTTTTGACCTCTGTATGCTTGTGTTTTAGGTGTGTCTCTTATTAACAACAGATAGCTGAGTTTCTTAAATTTTTTGACAATGTTTGAATTTTCCTTGAGGAATTCCATCCATTTACATTCAGTTTACATATTACTACAGAATGGTATTTTGTGTTGTACATCTTTTTTTAGTGTTTATGTTTTTTCTCTCCTTTTGGAGAAGGATTGGTTATTGTTTCTTCTACCTTTTGTCCATTACTCTTTTTCCTGCTCTTTTAGCATTACCCTCAACATTTTAATACACTCACCTAATTTATCAAAGTCTGAAGTTATCCACTCCCCTCTCTTCCTCCTAAGTAGTACAAGGCACTTTAGAGGACTTTAACTCTGAAGTCATCACCTCAAAATTATATGCTAGTCTATCATGTGTTTTATTTCTAAATTGTTAAGCCCCTATAGTACACCATTGTGATTGTTTAATCAGTATTTACTTAGCTTTACTACTGCATTTACACTTTTTTTTTTTTGGCTCATTATTCCTTCTTGAATCTTAGATCATCCCAGTTTCCTTTTGCTTAAAGTACATCCTTTTGAATTTCTTTTAGTGAAAGACTGCAGGTAGCTTAGTTTTGTGTCTCTGAAAAAATTTTATCTTTGTTCTTGAAAAATATGTCCATTGATTATCCAGTTTTAGATTGACTGCATTTTCTCTAGAACAATGGAGTTACTTGTCTCCATTCTGGCTTCCATTGTAGACATAGAGAAGTCAACTGATAGCCGATCCTTTGAAAGTTTCCATCATTTTGTTGTCTGATTTAAAGATTTTTGTCTTGACATTGGTAATATTCTTGTATTGACATTGTTAATTCTCTGTAGTCTCATATAATGTGCCTAGATAGGAATTTCTTTTTCCATTTATCTTACCTGGTATTTGTCTTGTAGCTATGTAGGCTGATCTCTTTCATCAGTTCTGGAAATTCTTGGCCATTTTTTTTCTTGGAAATATGCCTCAAGTTTTTTGTCTCAGCATTGAATTCTAAATAATTTTTGCAAATATATCTTCCAATCACTAATTCTCTCTTTAGTTGCTTTAAATACTGTTAAACCCTTACATTGAGTTTTAATGTCTGTTAAATTTTCATTTCTAGTTTTGCTTTTTGTAAATCAGCTTGGTTTTTATAATTTTCTTCTCTTTATTAATATGTTCAATTCTCTAAACATACTGAACCTAGTTATCTTATTTTCATATCTAATTTCAATATCTAAACTCTGTAAGGTGGGCTTCTGCTCATGATGTTTCTGACAGCTAGCTTTCATAAGTGTTTCTGTTGTATTTTGTGGATTTTGACTGAATTTGTATTGTAGAACTTGGTGAGAATTATTTGAGGCCTGGGTTGTTTGTGCCAGAAGCACTGCTAGCTCATGACCTCTTTAAAATAAATCTTCGGTTTAAGGTTTTCAGACCACTCTACTAATCCATGTGAAAGTTAGTTTGGGGATATTACATCTCCAGGGAAATTTTACTCTTTTCTTCCCCATAGCAACTTTTGAAATAAGCAGTTTTCCTTGTATTCTCTGGCTGGATGAGGGGAGGGGGTAAAGTGGTTTACTTCTAGTTTGTCCTTAATGAACCTGATGGAAATCCAGATTTACCAATTAAGACTCCCCACTTAGAAGTGTGTTTTTTCTTCTCTTTCCTGTACTGCTATCCCAAAATCTGAAGTTAATTTCACTTGGTTAAGCAAATACAGTCATGCGTTGCATAATGACATTTCGGTCAATGATATACCTCATGTATGATGGCGGTTCCATAAGATCAGTACCAGATGGCCTAGGTGTGTAGTAGGCTATACTATATAGGTTTTTGTAAGTACACTTGATGTTCGCACGACACTGAATTGTATAACTACGCATTCTTCAGCATATTCCATCGACAAGTGATACATGGCTGAACTCAAGCTGAGTGGGCCTTCACTGTTTCCTTACCTTGCTGGCTTCTCATTCTCACTTCGCTTTTGGACTGTTGTCTATGTTTTACTCACTTCCTCAGTCAACACATTGATGCATTAAAGAAGTATGTATAATATTTTATCTAGCACATAGAGTTTCTCCTGGAGAGTTGTCCTAAGGCATAATTGGAAGGAACCTCCAGTCTGCAGTACTGTGTCATGCCTGTGGTTCTTTGCCTGGCACTTCTTACGTATACTCACTGTAGGTAATCAGTAGCTTTTTTTCTCACGGAATATCAGCTTAGGTTTCTAAAGTAGAAACTTAAATTAGTCTTCTGGAAAAAAATTCTCTGTGAATACAAACTAATATTTGTTATATTTTGAACTGAAAACAATGCATAGACGTGGATGTCTCATCCAGATCCTCCAGATCACAAACATTGGCAAGAGTGCAGTAATTGTAGGGCGCGATTGAAAGGAAGAAATGGCTTTTTTGGTTTATTGCTATAATCAGACAATAAGAGACACATGAACAATGTCAAGCATATTTTAATTTGTCTCAAAATCATTCTTGTTCATGGAGATTAACTTTTTTCTTCTGATCTTTGTATTTTAACTTAAAAAAACCCACGTATTAAAGTTTAAACATTTTGCCCAAAGAGGGCAGTATTCACCTATAGTAGAATGTAAAGGGACTGAAAAATTACTGGAGAGAAGGCGAATGAATGTATTTTTCCTCATAAGGTTAATAAAGTTTCACAAAACTACCTCTCCGCCACTCACCAGGTTTGTATCCCAGTTTGGGACCATCCAAGTTTTAATTTGTTTTTCTAATACTTTTACATTTTTTAAAGTGCTCTTTTAGGGACAAGATTTGTTTGAAAATTTTAGTCTTTACAGATAAAACCACAGACCTTTCTTAAATACTTGCTAACAGAGTCACCAAAAAGTACGTGTTTAACTGCAAGGCATATTTATTGAAGAAGTCTGCTGTTTTCACTAGGGTCCCCAAAGAAGGGCCACTCACCTCAGTGAAACGTGGCCAGTGAAAACTGCTCATGAAAAATGAGTGTCTCCAGCCAATAGGGCATCACTGAGTGGAGAAGTGGCTCAGCCTTGTTCTATTTTACACTTACATGTATGTTTGTGTATCAGTTTGTCTCCTGTACAAGTAGATACATGAATGAGTTCATGGTTTAAACATAGTTTTAAACATTAAATGTTAAAGGAAGAAATAAGTAGTGGTTTGCATCGTATATTAGTGAAGTGCTTTGGATTTCAGTAGAATGAGCAGAAGGAAATGAAACCATTTTTTGAGAGCATAGTTTGAGCACAGAAGGAATTATATGCACCTAGATCAACTAATTAGAACTCTGCCTGTCCTTTAGGATTTGGTACTGTTACCGGGGAAAAAGAAGAAAAGCTGTTCTGCATGGATTCAGTAAATAATCAACTTGAGCTTCAAAAGGACAGCTAGGGGCTAAGAGGCTGGGGCTTACGTAAGATGTGCAGAGGAAGCAACTTTGGAAAAGTGTACATTTGCATTATGCTGCTGAAGAGGAACGTTTGTTTCAGAAAGAGGCTTTTGCACTGACGGCGTCTCCTCATCCCTGGGAGTCCAGTGCCCCCTAGAGCCTTCCGCTGTCTTCAGCCCTGTAATGTGGTCCTCCTCCAGGATTGGCCAGGGACTGCGTTTTCCTGGGAGCCTGCTTATTAGCTAGGGATCCCAAGCTCAGCTCAGCTCAGCTCAGCAGCAGCTGCCACCGCCGCCACCACCGCTGCTGCTGCTCTTGCTCCTGCTGCTTTGCTTCCAGCAGCGAATGTAGCAATGGAGCCCAGACTTCTCTGCTGGACCACTTGTTTTCTCCTGGCTGTGTGGTGCCTGCCAGTTCTGCCCTGCCCTCGCCGGTGCCTGTGCCTGCAGAGCACCGTCCGCTGCATGCACTTGATGCTGGATCAGGTTCCTCAGGTGCCGCAGCAGACCGCAGTCCTGTAAGTTCGCACATGATCCCTGTTCAGCAGTGCTCCACTGCCCTCTGCTGAGACGAAGCCCTTCTTTTAACTTAGAATTCCTGATGCTCTTCCTGCCTGTATAACTGGAAGAAGTTTTTCACTTTTCAAACAACTTTATGGTTGTGCTCTCTTGGACTAGAAAATGTGAACAATGATGAGTTGAAATAAATATATTTCCTCTAGGTGCAGTTCTGTTTTCCAAAATCTTGCAGAATTGACCATTGAGAATTTTCATCTTTGTTCTTCCCTCAATAATTTCCCTGCATAGGTTCTCAATTTGTTCCCTTTCATCCTCTCCTCCCAAATCTTTCCTACTCTTAATTGGATCAGCATGTATCTGTCTTGTTTGGAAAGAACTAATTTAGCTTTGGAGTGTGGTTCCAATTTACTTGGCACTGGCAAACTGTGTCTCTTTTGCTCATTGTTGGGCTTTGTATTGCGGGTGCCTCCCACGTTGGTGATGTTCTCAGCTTCAGGCCCTGGAAGCATTTATTGGCTTCCCAAAGCAAACCCTCCAGGAGTCCAGCAGAGCACTGGGTGCTTGGAAGCCTTACTGAGCAGTGACTAACTAATCAGCACCTAGGAGGCATTATAGAACAGTAGAATAAACCAGAATTTAGGATTCAAATGAACCTGGGTTCAAATCCTACCTCCTTGCCTTTAATATGGGGATAATAAACTTGTATTATTGAATTGACATTTAGATTGAATAATATATGTAAAGTGTAAATCTTTTATTGTCATAATTTTCAAGCTTTACACCGCAAAAGAAAAGGAAAAATGCTGAAAGGATATGCTGGTTCAAAGGGGTCACTGCTCCACGGAAGTTTTTGCGGATGCTGTCATGTCCATGGAAAAGAGATCTGCTCTCCCTGTTTGAAGTCCATTCTTGGGCAGAGGGAAATTGCCTCAGACTCACGGAATTTTGAGACCTAAGATGAGCACTGTTTGTTTTTTGGTCATAATCATGAAATGAGCAGTTTGGTAATGAAAAGTTGAAGTTGGTGGTTCGTAGTTGTGTAGAAAACAACAAATATATGGTCTGTACATCTTACTCTAAAAACTAACAGGAAAGATTCTTGAAACTGGGACATTGCATTGTGCAGGCAGTCAGGGCATAGATCTAGAGGGCCCTTCATACTCGTATCCATCCCTTTGTCATTCTGTAATGACGGTTTCTGGCAGATGGCAACAGAACCTTAGAGAAGGGGCAGCTTATCTAATCAAGTGCCGTGGAATTCAATAAAATGCTAGTGAAGGTCCCATCTGGACCTTAGATTTTGCTTCTTGGGTGTTTCAAAGAAGACATTAGCACTCATAACACACTTTTCTGGAGTAATGAACACATTGAGAGGACATCGTCAATGTAGTTGTGAAAAGCCTTCCATAGTGTGTAGAAAGAAAGCCTAGTGGTTGGTTCTCGGCCAGGCCTGCCTGTGAGCCTGATGCCACTACAGATGAAGTGTGTGTGGCCTTGGGTGAGTTCTCCACTTCTTGGGGTGTCAGTTTCCTAATTTGTAAAATGGGGATGCTAATAGTGTTCACTCTGTCGGGTTATTATGATGATTAATGAGTTAAACCATGTTAAATACTTAGGAAAGTGTCTGGCTTTACTAAGAACTAGGGAAGTTTTCGCTTTTCTTATTATGTTTACAATTAAAGATAGGAGCTACAAACTCAAATACCTGCAGGAAACTGGCTGGAAAAGTAATTTGAGGGAAGCGGCTTGGATGAAAGACAAACTACTGTGTGAGTGGAATGATGGACAGCAGCTGACCTCCAGCCTGGAGTTTGGGACTGTGAGGAGGGAGAGCAAGTCGGCCTGATGGGCCAGCAGGCTACTGAGCTGATTGCTGCCCTGTGGAATTTGGGCCTACTGTTAATGAGCTTACTATATTTTTTAAGAAAATATGGAATTTAAAAATGAAATTTCCTAACTTTTAAATATTAGCAGCCAATTAAGTTTTTTAAAAGTGAAAGGCCTAACCACACAAATTTGTAGGTTACTTTTAGCCCAAACCTTCTGGTTTGTGACTTTTATTGGTGAAATGATATAAACGCTAAGAAATATATGTGCAGTGTATAAAAATTGGTCCTTTACTTTCTTCCAGTCCAAAATCCTTGACATAGGATTATATTTTCATGTAAGCAATATCTGAAGGACCACAGCTAACTGCATTGAGATAAAAATTCTGAAAAAGAAAAAGCCAATCAACCTTTGAAAGCTAAGGCAAATTGGGGCCTGGCTAAATTTAACAGCAGAATCAAAGAGTTTTTGCTAAACCATACTTAAATATATGTGTATTGTCACCAAAACAGTGGAAACAATGTAAATAACATATTTAATGCTATAAATGGCCAAACTGCTTAGTTAATTTAAGTAGTAGTATTGTTATAATTTACTTGATTTCTTTCTTTACATGTTTTTAAAATTTTAACCTTAAAACAGAAAATATTTTTCTCAATAATAGATTAAAAAACCTTACTAGGGGCCGGCCCGGTGGTGCAGCGGTTAAGTTTGCACGTTCCGCTTCTCGGCGGCCCGGGGTTCGCTGGTTCGGATCCCGGGTGCGGACATGGCACCGCTTGGCACGCCATGCTGTGGTAAAGTAGAGGAAGATGGGCATAGATGTTAGCTCAGGGCCAGGCTTCCTCAGCAAAAAGAGGAGGACTGGCAGTAGTTAGCTGAGGGCTAATCTTCCTCAAAAAAAAAAAAAACAACCTTACTGTACTTTAAGATTAATTATGGTTAATCAGGATTTTAAGTTTAGGAAAATGCAAAACTACTCCCCTAAATTTTAATTTGAGTCTATCTATAAAGATGTCATTATGTATTCAAAACAAATATCATTTAGCAAATAGTCTAAATGGACAGAATATTTAGAAACTCTCTCTTCAAGCTGTGTATTTTAGTAAAACAAACCTTTTAGAATTAGAGTTACCAAATCAAAAATTTCTAGTAATGAACATAACATTTTTAGGGAGCCTGTTCAATAAACAGAAGCCCTGCTTAGCTTTAGTTCGTTCCATGTTATCCCAGGGTCATTAGGTTGTACTTGAGAATCTTAGTTGCTAGTTAAGAAAAGTAATGTTCTTAGAATTCCCAGGAATGGGGAGATTGGGCCTCCGATGGACTCAGGACTTCACTAGAACATACTCTGAAAACATCCTGATTACATTAGAAAAATGCATAAGCTTAGGGCTGTTTTGATGATTGAGGATTTCCCTGAAAGTTTTAAATACACAAGTATGTACAGTGTGAAGTTTTAAATATTTAATTTAAAGGCCTTTGCTTTATATACAAAGCGTGCCTTCCCCTCCAAATAATACAAAACCAGAGGGATGAGCTGAAGGTGGGAAATGGGAAGCGGACTTAAGCTCAGTCATGAGAAAATTTATCCAGCTGATGAAAATGTCATCTTGTTCAAGAAGAAACTAGGATTCCATCAGCTGTTTCCAGTTTACACCCCAGCTAGATTTTTTTTTTTTTTTTAATATAACCATCAGGGGTTACTTTAACCTTTGGAACAGAATTTTTCGTAACTTTTCTATGACTGACATAATTTGTGGGCTTTGAATTATCACATAACAGTAGTGAATAGGCCTGAACTCCCTAGACGTTTCCCCCATTTGATGTGGTTGAAATGAAGCACGAGGGGACCTAGCCGAGCTGTATCCAAATTCAGACCTACCCCAGGTGTCGACCTGTCGGGGAGAGAAATGGAACGAAAAGTTTAAATGCATTTCCTGTTTAATTGCCTACTAGTAAGTCAGGGTGGACTATTTCAGCAAATGTCCCCAATTTTGGCTTAACACGATACAGCCTCACTGCCCTCACTACTCAGGCCAGTGTGGTCCTCAGAGAGGACTGGAAGGGGCTGTTTTGGAAGGCCAGGTGAATGTTCTTGGAGCCCAACGGAGGAGAGTGGGTGAAGGGACAGTGAGGAGAGGGCAGGTCAAGGGGTGCAGAGGGGTAAAAGCCACTGGTTGTTAGCAGTATTGTCCAGGGTGTGACCCACCCTGATATTTGGGAGTCATCCTTCAATCAAACCAACCTACAGGAGAATTAGCTTAGGAGATAAATGAATTCCATTTGGGACATGTTAATTTTGGGGTCCACAGTGGGACAAACAGTTGAAGATATCCAGCAGGCAGGTACAGGAACCTGGAGATACAGATCTGTGATGCTGAGCAGTCCCGTAAAGCACCAGAGAGGGTGCAGGGTGAGAGTGATGGGACAAGAACAGGTTCTCCCAGAACACACCATTGAAAGGGAGAAAAGTGAGCCCCAAATGAGAGGGAGATGGAACGGTCTAGAAGGCCCAGGCAGGGAAGGGAGTGGGGTTTTCCAGAGGGAGGCAGGACCCAGGAACAGCAGAGACCAGTTTGGACACTGGAAGAGCCTGGCAATTAGGATGGTGTGGATGGTTTAGCAAAAGCAGCTTCAGCAGTGAGGCAGGAACAGAGGCCAAACTGCAAATATCAAGGAGTAATAGGCTTGCTTTTCCAGACTTCAGAACTCAGCCTCCATCAAGGAGGTGAGTATTAGCATTCTCATCTCTGAACCTCACTATCCTCATCTGCAAAACAGGGACGAATAATTGCCTATTGATGCCGGGAACCGGATCCGTGTGGGTCTCATCTCAGGACTTCCTACAACAGCCTGAACTGAGATGTATAAGCTGATCAAGTTAGTGGACTACAACAGTGTTGTCTACACTAAACTCTGCATTTCAATTCCTGCTGTGGATTCTATAAATAAGATGAAGGGAAGCATTATGCAATAACAGCTTTTGGGGGAGTAGCTGCAATATGAGGCAGCAAAGCTGTGTTCCTCACTCCAGTTGGAGAGCTAGTGCATGTGTGAAAAATAACAATATACAGGTCTGGAGCAAGAAAGACCGATGTGTTTTCCATTTATGGAGTAAGAAAGGATGGTGAATGTTCTGGTTTGTCAACTGGATGAGTAATGCAGACAGTGAAAATAAGTGACAAAAGGGAAGGTAAAATCTGAAGAATTGAGAAAATTTGTTGAGTTTTACCTGGGTATCCTGGTGGAGAGGGTAGGGGCTCAGAAATATTGTAAGCTTAGGAGGCAAGAAGATGCAGTTCTGAGAGTCACTGGGGTAAGAGTGTGCATTATTTAAATGAAAGAGAGGAAATGAGATTTCCCAGGAGGCACTTGTAGAATGAGAAAAGGCTACATAGGCTAAAACTCTAGAAAGCTCCACAGTCAAGGAAAGAAAATTATAAAAAAGAGCCAGGACCGTCCCCTGTGGTTGTATAGGCTGTGCACTGCACAACTCCTCACTGCTGGAAATGGTGCCCGCTGCAGTCGTGCAACATGGTGACCCTGGGGAAAAAAGAAAGAGGAGTCAGAGAAGAACACAACCACCAAGGAAGCAGGAGAAGTATCAGAACAGAGTATTCTCATTATTTCAAGAGGGAGGAGGGCAGTCAAATTTGGCAGAAGAAGTTGAGGTAGCAGAGTGCAAATTTTGCCTTCAAGAAGTTGGAAAACAAGGAGAAAGTCAAAGGAAGTTTGCTTGTTTTTTAAAGGATAAGGAAGTGTTTTGTACGTATGGTAGGCAAAGGGAATGAAAGTAGTGTAGGAAGAGTGAGGAAATAAGAGAAGAGACATGAATATGTTTTTATTGCAGTTCCCAGGAGAGGTGTTAGCTAACAGATTAGGGTAAGTAAGTAACCGAGAGCTTGATGTCTAGATAGACCAGGCAGGATGCAGACCTTCTTATCTGAGAGGCGGAAAATCCAGCAGGACACAGCCTCCAAGCCACAGAGAGCCAAGGCATCTGGAGGCCACCATGCTGCAGCAGACGGCCAGCCCAGGCTCAGAATGAGTCTAACATCCGTGTTTCTTGCTCCAAAGGGAGAGAGAAATATGATAATAGTGTTGAGAATAGCACAACATCGGTTGAAAAGGAGACAGTGGATGTTGAGCAACTAGATATTTCTGTTAATTTATTCCATTGCTTCAATGGCATCTTTCACAAATAATTTTTATGAAGTGTTGTTTTATTCAATAAAGTGGTAAATTGACTTAAGGTGATTATCTTAGTCTGCTCAGGCTGCTATAACAAAATACTATAGACTGAAAGGCTGAAACAAAATTTATCTCTCACAGTTCTGGAGGCTGGGAGGTCCAAGATCAGGGCGCTGGCCAATGTGACATGTGGTGAAGGCTCTCTTCCTGGTCCAGTGAGATGGCTGCCTTCTCACTGCATCCTCACATGGCAGAGAGAGATCATCTCTCTCCTGTCTCTTCCTATAAGGGCACTAATCCCATTCATGAGAGCCCCACCCTCATGATCTAATTACCTTCCAAGGTGCTACCTCCAATACCATCACACTGGGGATTAGATTTCAACATAAGAATTTTGAGGAGACACAAGTGTTCAGTCCATAGCAGTGATTTCCGTTTGAATTATCTAATTTGTTTATCGAAAATAAATAGGTTACAGCTATAACTTAAACATCTTGATATGTTCTTTATTTCATCTGTATGTTCTTTTCTGCTCTGAGATACAATAAACTACTTCTTAGGATACATGGAGGCATAGACTACACAATTCTCCTTGCTATTGCATAAAGTCGACCGTGGCTGACCAAAATTCAAATCCCAGAACTTTTTCCAAATGCAAAATGAAAGCATTTAAATATTCTGACTTTCTTTCAGGCAAGAGGGTAGCCACAAGAAATGACACAACACAGTTTTATTGTCAAACTCCAGACTTATGCAGTGAAAAACTGAGTTATGTTTAAAAATCATCTTGTTTTACTGCTCCTTCTGATCAGTTAGATGACTTTGTCAGTCCTCTAACAGTGACTCTTCATTGGCGTAGTAAAGAAAAAAAAAACAAGCAAAAAACAAAAGTTATGCCATTCTGATTGCTTTTTGTTTGGATTTTAAAATTTAAAAAAAAAATAAACATGATTTCAGCTAGATACTTTTTAAAAATAAATTCGTAAGTCTAATAACTTCATTTTTTTTTTAACAAACAGAACCAAAAAGCCCTCATTTAACCTCAAATGCTACCATTTGGGTACAAATGGTTAGATATAATATGATAATATCCATAATATTTTTGTAAGTGATTCCAGGAGTAAGAATGTAAATCTTAAGATTCATCTACCAATGTCACCTGGAGTGTGAGCCTCATGAGTAATTAGAAGAGGCAGCTGCCTTCACACATGGTCTGAAAAAAACCTAGAGGTCTCCTCAAAAATAGATTCCCAAACAGCTTACCAGATCATGGCATTTGCCATGATCTGCCCTTGGGTTAGATGACCTAAGACTCCAATGAAAGGTGTCCATTTTATCTTGCAGGAATGTTGTACGCTTACCAATCAAATAGGACCACTGAATCAGTTCATTAAATGAGTACCTAACCAAAGGCTAACCCCTGATACAATTAGAATATAAGTGGAATGTGAGTGTTTCTGTGAAGATGCAGCAGAAAGTCCAGAGATGCAGGAAGCCAAATGGGCTTTGCACATGCTGCTTTTTCTGCCTGGAAGACACGCATGTCCGTTGTTGCTCACTTGGCCTACCCCTGCTTATTGTTCAGAGCTCAGCTCGGAGCTCACCTCTAGGAAGGCTTCTCGACCTCCCTTCCCTTTCTCCAAGTCTGGGTGAAATGCCTTTCCTGTCTTGTCTAAACCAGGGAATATGCCACATGGGTTTAGGATTAACTTGTCTTCCTCACAGACTGAGTCCCTCATGGGGCAGAGAAGATAGATGACATCTTTTCTTTTCAAACTCATAGGGTCTGCCAACATAAAATATGTTGAATACATGAATGAACCAATTGGAAATGAAACTTGAGGGGTGCCGAACATGTCATCCATTTGGCAGTTTTACGTAAGGCAGGCCCTGCATTCTAAGAAAACTCCTGACTACTCTCCATTTGGCAGGGAGGTGGCCTGGACTGAAACGATTTCTGTTCGCTGTGACCCTTACCTACTGCCTCACCTGTGTTGACGACCACTCTCCTAGGAAGGACGTGTGGCATTTAACTGTGGGCTTAGAGAAGAAAACAGATCCTTAGAGACAAAAATCTCTAGGGAAAATGAGATAAGGGAGAAAAGAGAATTAGAGGCCCAAAGTTCCAACAAGTTGATATGTGAATGCTGACTGATACTGTGATGCTGGGGTCTGGGAAGGCTGTAGGGAGAAACTTATGAAGATCTCTATTTCTCCACTTGGTACCCTTGGTTTAAACCAAGTTTCAGCCTATGGGAAAGTGGTTTGTTTTCTCCTCCAGCCCCACATATCTGCCTCAGAGTCCGTTCCCACCTGGAGCTGTTCCCTTGCTAGGTCACTCTGTCCTGTTGGAGAGAGAGACTTTGCCATGGTCTATATATGTCCACAAGCATAAATGAAAAGCTGTGGCCACGTTGAGAAGTTACTTTTAAAATGTTCCCATTGGCTAACAGCAGCCACTAAGTAGGGATAATAACTCAGTCCCCATGGGAATCCTTCACAGCTCTCACAGTACCACTCCAAGAAAACAGTACCACCAGTTATTACATTTTTAAAACTTCCAAATATTTGTTATAGTGATAATTATTTCATTTACTTATACCTCACATTTGCCCAGAAAGGATTTCAAGTAGCCAATTGCTATTCTTAATTAAGGGAGAAGGTAAAAAAATCAATGTTTCCCATCTACTTTTTCTAGATTTTGTATTTTCCCTTTTCGTACTTGTTTTATTTCTGATCATGTTTCTCTTTTAATATGAATCTCCTTGAACTTATTGAATGCAAAAGAAGAGAAAGTGGAATCCTGTCAGAAGAACAGAATACCTTTTTTCCCAAGTGTCACATCCTTAAGCATGATTTTACAAAGGTTGTAAGTATCTGAAATGATGATTTAATGTTCAGTAGATGTTCTTTGTTTCTCAAACTAAAGGTTTTACAGTGTTTGGGAAATAGATAAGAGTCAAATCCTTAGCCTAGGAGAGTAGGTTTAATAGATTGTAATCTTCTGATAAAATCTGTGGATTTGGTTTTTCCAGTATAGAGGCACACTTGTTTTGATATTATGGTCATCCTGATCAGATCTTCTCTGGTCCCAAAGCCACCACTCCATTGTAGCAAGCAGCTTTGTGTAATAGAAAGGGGGAAATTCTTCCAAGTCCCGCTGATTATAATACAGGAAGAGTTCGTAGTTCCCTGTCCATGTTTGTCATAGCTTTGAACAAAGTTTCATACCAATTCAAACCGGAGATTGTAAATTGTAAGTTTTTTCCAGATTCTAGTATGTATTTATAAAGATTCTGAGATTTGTGTTGTGGGAAAATGCTCTCTTCATCTTTCCCTTGGGAGGCATCTGTAGGCAAGAAGGAGAATTTTAAGTTTTTTTTGTGTGTGCGCCTACACAGCTGTAGGAGACTGGAGCTTTAGAGTTCTTCAAAATAAGGTGGATGTGAAGGTAAAAAGATCAGTGGTTGCCATAATTTGGGGGAAAGAGGGATGAATGGGTGGAACAAATAGGATTTTTAGGGCAGTGAAACTACTCTGTATGATACTACAATGGTGGATGCATGTTATTATACATTTGTCCAAGCCCATAGAATATGCAACACCCAGAGTGAACCCTGATGTAAAGTACAGACTCTCAGTGATAATGATGGGTCAATGTAGGTTCATCAATTGCATTGCACCACTCTGCTGGGGATGTTGATAATGGGGGAAGCTGTGCATGTGTCGGGGCTGGGGTATATGAGAACTCTCTGTACTTTCTGCTCAGTTTTGCTGTGAATCTAATACTGTTTTAAAAAATAAAGTTTAAAAATATAAAATAAATAAAAGAGGATCCCTGAGGAGGTACAATGCAGTGGTCTAGTAGGGATCAGGAAATTTTGGAGATCTAGAAAGTACCCAGAAGCAAGGGGTAGGGAAGCTAGCTGAAAAAGCAAACCACTTTTACATTAAAATCTCTTGGGTGTAGTTATGGAGTGAAGCCAGCTTTAGTGTTTGGGGAGGAAGCCTGGTGACAGGTCTACAGAGAAATCAAGCATCCTGGTGTGGGTCTGTTCATAGATATGAGCAGGCAGTCAGCAAGGTTTGAGGTCTGAGGAAAGCATATATAAATTTGTTTTAAAAGGGTAGGTCCTGCTGCTAAATGCTTTCCTATGGCATGCTGCACTTGCTTCTTGACAGCTTTCATCAATGTTTATGTTTACTTATTTAATGTTTTTCCCATGACTTCTGAGCTCCAACAAGAAGGGCCCTTTCTGTCTTTGTTAACATTCTATCCCTAGCTCATAACACAGTTTTCTGGAATAAAGGAGATGCTCAATAAGCATTTGTTAAATGAAATAAGTAGCAACATTACCATTAATAATGGAATAGTGGTTTCAGCGTCCCAAGTGTTGTCTGTGTGCCAGGCCTGACTAAATGTAGTAAGACACGTGCACAGAACCTATTTCCCTTCTCACACCTCCCCTGGGAAGGAGGTACTGTCTTCACCATTTTATCACTTTACAGATTCAGCTTGGAGCCTGCTGCTTGCTGGGACTGAGACAGGCCAGGCTCATGTCCGCGGAGCTCTCCTTCTAAGGGAGGACACAAATGAGGCTGTGAGAGAGGCCTGGTTTGAGTGGAGCATTCGCTCCTTTAGAAGGAATGGTCCCAGAGGCCCACTGACGTTTGTCGTGGGATCTAAATGACCAGAAGGAGCAGCCTTTCCAGGGTCTGAGCTGAACATGGCCAAACAAGGACCGAAGGTGGGGACAAGCACGGTGCTTTTAAGGAGAGAAAGGCCAGAAACAGATGAGGAACGAAAACAGGCAGGAGCCTAGCAGGCGGGATGGGGGCGGCCATGTTCTAAGCGTCAAGCCAGCCGTGGAGACGGCGACACCGAGATCCCGCCGCCAGGGGCGCGCAGGTCGGGGCCCGGCGGGGGAGGAGCCGACTCCGAGGCCCGAGGGCGCAGGCGCGGCGCGCGCGGGGGTGCCGCCGGCCTCCTTCGGAGCAGCGCGCACTCGGGGCTGCGGTGGCTACCGGCTCGGCCAGGCCCCTGGGCGAGCTGCCCCGCGGTCCCTTCCTGACGGCTCCTACTCCCCTCTACCCCCGCGAGTCTCTTCTCAACGCAGTAGCAGGAGAAAGGGTGCCTTCCTGACGTTTCTCTCCAGACCCCATGGCCCACTGCCTTCTCCCCCCTGTCCGTGAGCCTGGGCCACACGTCTTCTTACCTTTCGTCCCTTGTGTGGGTTTCCGTTTGTTTGTGTTTTAAGCCAAGACTTTCCCCATCTTCAGACCTTGTCTCTAAGCTCTTGCCATGCCCTTAAACACTAAACCTTGGAGCCTAGGACAGTGCTTGAGAGCAGACAGTCGTTCTTCCAGAAAGGATTATAGGAATCCTGGAGTCTCTTCGCCTCAGTAAAAAATAGTGGTGCCACTGCCCTCATTCTCAACCATGCATTTTGGGTGAGAATAATTTCACTCCTAGCTCTACAGGGGCAATAGTTCCATAAATCCTGAAAATTATTAGCCAATATACGTACATTTATTACTAATAGTTATTGTACTAATCAGAATGGCAATAAAATCCCATTTTGTTCCCTTGAACTACCCTTTAAACGTCCATGTCTTCAAGTATTATCTAACCAGCCATGCTTGTTATTTCATCCAGGTTCTTTGCCCAGTGCAAATAACGACTATTATGTTGTTTGTAATGAAACCAAAGCAGTGAATTCTGGGTTTAAGAGTGAGGACAAGTTTTAGGGAGTGTGAAGTGCAGTGACCAAGAGCACGTTAGAAGCAGCTTGTTCTGTCTACAGTGAATTGTCTGATACCAGCAAGGAGCCTGATGGTGAGCCCAGGACTTTGACTGGAGACCATTTGCCCAGAGAAATGTGTCTTGGATGTTTGTTTATAATTTGACAAATCGTAGAAACATTGCAGTCTGGAGCATTGCAATTATTTTGATAAGTAAAAGATACGTATGAAGATATTTTAATTTTAACTGTAATATAATTTTTCCTACTAAAAAGAAGAGTGAAATGAACCTCTGTTTTTCAGTTGTTTTAGGCACTAAATTCTGATTTTTTCTACATTATCATTTTATGTTATAAAATTTACAGCAACATTGTAAAGGGAAACAGTGCAGAATGATGGTTTCTAACTGCAGGAGAAAATTCTGTGCTGCTAGTAAATGCTCCTCTGATGAACAAGCATAGTGTTTATTGTGTGTTCAGGCATTCCTCTAACTTTTATTACTAGAAGCAAATTGTATTTGTTTCCGTGTAATATTGATGCAATTAGGAGTGATGCTCATGTAAAAAGCGACGGGGGATGCAAAGATTGACTGTAGTAAGAGAAGTACACCAAACAGGCTATCCAACTGTCGGGTTTTCTCTTTAATGTTATGTGAACTGTCTAAAGGCCCTAAGGTTACTTGCTACTTGCAATGATTTTACACTGCACTGATAACAAATATGAAAGAAGCATATGAAATCCATGAGTGAGGTTATCATATGAGTGTGTTATGTGGATCTGATTAAGAATTCACAAAAATAATAAAGCATAGTTTGTCAAGGAGCAGTAATTAGTTTTTGACTGGTAGCATATGCAGTTTTGTTCTTTGTCAGTGTTACAAGGATCTTTCACACATTAACAAATATGACAATGATGTCTCATTGAAATGTCTTCTCAAGAGCTGACAAAGTAAATTTGTTTGTCAAATATGTTTATCAAATATGTTCACTTCTTGCTAGGGAAAAAACATCCTTTTAAAATTTTTGCTCTCATAAGATTTTGCAGTTTGCTAAACTAAGTTTCTTGAGCAGAGTTTTCCAAGTAGTTATATTATACCATTATCTATTCTATCAGCAAATGCCTCTTAATTTTTTCCCTAATTTATTATCTTTTTGAAAGAGAAATTATTTAATCAGAGTCTGTGTATCTCCCAGAAGAGATGGACAATCACTTCTTTGGAATTTTGAGCATGGAACCTTTGAATCTATCAAAGGAGTATAATTTTAGCACTGTTGCTTTAAAATGCTTCAATTCCATTTGACCAATTCCTTTGCGGTGAGACTTCTGAGCCATGCTGAGCACAGCAGCGGTAGTTCTGTGATGACTCTGTAGTGGGAGTCCAGCCATCTGACTGACTAAACTCCTAGTTCAGAATTACTATTCCCTGTAGAATCTCTCTCTGTTGAGAGAAGCCATGGAGATTGCCTTTCCAAAAAAACCAGATGTTGTGTATCATATTCCAATAAGGGCTTCCCTTAGTTTGTTCTCTGTTAATCGCATATTGAAGATAGTAGAGTATTATTTCTACGCGGTTTAGCTATCATAGTGCATGAGTGGGAAAACATTGAAATACAGAGTATTTGTGTTATCCTGTGTTATCTTTTTGGCTACTGACTTCTGGTGTGAGCTTTTCAGTTTTAAAGGGAGGTGAACAGTGTAGAAGACCAAGTGAAGGCATCTAGCCAGGATAAGTTATTCAATTACTGTTCTGTATTTCTTCCCTCAGGACAACTATTCTGGACCACATCAGTCTCTATTAGTAAAAGCATTGAGTGCTATTAAACTCAGCAACATAGCGAGGTTTTCTTCAGTGGCCAGTAATTACTGGCATTTCAAGCTATGCATACGACATGGTGAAGATAATAAAGCACTTCCCATTACAATGGTTGGGGTGTGCACAGCCACCCAATGCCAGCTAGTTCTGGGTCACCAGTACTTATGGCCTAAGAATGCTGTCTTTTGGCAAAAGGAAATAGAGTGAAGTGGTCTCCAACTAAAACTATATTAATTTTAAATCTATTTTGATACTCTTTAGCCAAGAGGAAGCCTATATTCATAATTATGCGATACTGAATTTTTAACTCAAGTTTTATGAAACTTCATACGTGTTTAAGTATTGCCCGTTGCCTGAACCATCAGCCACTGCAGATCTGAGAATGCGGTCCCTTTTTTATAAGTCAATTTGCTTTATTAATATTGAAATTTCAGATTGCCCTGCTTCTTAAACTGAGTATAGAGGGAATACTCACTAGGGAAATTGTTTGACATGTTCAGGACATTCATAAACCACTAAAATGAATTTTCTGCCTTTAAGGAAAACTTTGAGGGGAAAGGTTATGTCAACTTTGGAAGGCGGTTGTTTGGTAATCCTGGCTACACAATATGTAGCATGTCTTAAAGATGTTGGCTAGAAGCTACATCTCATAGACTGAAATTCTTCTTTTTATTTAACATGCTATAAAGAAGTGAGCATATGCTAGGTAGATTAGTCAGCGTAATTCAATAAATGTGAGAAGTGATTGAGAAGCATCTGTCTGTATTCTTATGTGGGATGATGTATTCAACAAATATTTGATCAGTCAATACTATGAGCCCTGAAGTGCAGCAAGAATGAGGGAGGAGAACATGAATAAATTCTTTAAGGAGCTTGTAGTCCACTGAGAATGAAAGGAAACCTATCAAAAGGTATGATGAGTTCTGTGGTAGAAGGGAGCTAATAGAAGCGCTTTATCCAGATATGTCAGATTGCAGCACACTTCTCTTCCTGTGGTGGCTTTAAAACATGGCGGCTAATTCTTCGACTCTCTTGCCATTGAGAGATGGAGCTTATGCCCCTCTCCTTGAACTCGGGGCAACCATACAGTGTGCTGGAGCCCCAGGCTGCCCTGAGGCCGGGTAGCACTGCTCAGTTTGCTGGAACACTCACTCTTGGAGCACTGGGGCCCCTTGTAAGAGCCCAGCCACCCTGAGGCCATTCGTGGGCATTCTAGGCAATAGATGGCAAGCCTTTCTGTCTTCTCACTGAGGCCCCAGACACCAATGGGCAGGGACAAACCAACTCTGCTGCATCCTGCCCAAATTTCTGACCCACGACATCGTGATTCCACTAAATTTGGGGGTAGTTAGTTTTGTAGCAATAGACAGCTGGAATGCGTTTCATGAGGCAGTGATAGCTGAGGATGCCCTGGAAGCCCGCAGGAGAGGATTGAGGAGAAGGTGATGTAGGCAGGAGTAGCCATGGCAAAGCCTGGCACTGAAAGTCAGTCTTACACTCATGCACCTCTGTTTTCTGACATGACTTTTTTTGTTCTTGCTCTTGGATGGGTTATGATATCACAGCCTAACATCTGAAAATGAAAATTTAATAGCAGGGAACAAAGAGTTTCCACATCCAGATGAGCACCAGATAGCAGGCACCCTCGCTTGGAGGACCGCCCCTGTCTCTCCTCTGGTGACATGATTTCCTCAGACCTTACCTTTCTCTGGAG
Source organism: Equus przewalskii (assembly GCF_037783145.1). Lineage (NCBI taxonomy): Eukaryota > Metazoa > Chordata > Mammalia > Perissodactyla > Equidae > Equus > Equus przewalskii. Next base: position 31,527,423 of record NC_091838.1, read on the forward strand.
GGAGAGGAACCTAAGAAACATGTTTTATGTGAAGATAACTATTTGCCACTAGATGGAAATTAGAGTTTCCATTAAGGAGGAAGAATGAGTACAAGAAAATAAGTGAGAATGAGAAAAATTCAAAGTGAGCTGATATCAAGAAGACTAAATGCTTTATAACTGGATGAAGAGTCATAGAGAAACTAATGCTCCACAGAGTCCCAAAGGGTTGTGAAGTTCCAAGTGATTGAGACTTTGCAATCCAAAGCCATTTGAATCAGTAACCCTTCCATGGTGGCCACAAGTACCTTATTCTTTAATGCATTTGGACAACCTGGTTGAAAATAGCAAATCAAGGTCACGTGTGCGTATGTGCCCCAAGATTTACACAAGTCATACAAAGTAAGACTGATAAAAGAGATTGCATCTTTTTTTCCCTTTTTCCCCAACCCTAAAACATTTGTCACAAAGGAAATACCCTTTTGATTAAAGGTCTTCTTTCCATACTGTATGTGTGTAATATAAATATATGTGTATAATATAAATATTTTACTTAACCTGTGCATACATAATTGTTAAAGTTTATCAGTTTAGGATAAATGGGCATGCACACGTTCTCCTAGAAGTGTTTCTTGACCTCAAGTCCTTGGAATCATGGGGATTTACACATGTATTCTGAAGTGTCTGAGAATTTTCTATGAGAAAAGCTGCATTTTTTCATTCAGATGGCATTCTAAACCACCTATGTTAGTGCTCCTTAAGCTTTATTGTGCATGCAAATCACTGGAGGATCTTGTTATGAAGCGTGTTCTGAATCAGGTGGTCTTAGGAGCGCCTGGGTTTCTGCATTACTAGCAAATTCTCCAGTGATGACAATGAGTCTGGGGACAACGCTTTGAGTGGCAAAGATCGAGATGCCATCTTAGGTCCTACAACTACCAAGTGATGTCATCGCTTGCCTGTGTCTGTGTGAGTGATCATATGTGATCCATGTTGTAATGCTAGAATTGTCATAGCTGCAAAAAGAATTAAGATGGCTAAGTATTATTCGGTAGCCTTCTTGTTGCCATTGACAAGCTCTCTAGTCAAAACAGAAGAGGCAACGTGGAATTTATTGGCCCACATATTCAGAAAATATCCTGGCTCCAGAATGGACCAGAACTGGAAGCTCCATGCCATCAGAAGCCTTAGTCTGTGCTCATCCTTCATGTCTGTAGGCTCAGCCTCCCTTCCTTGGGCATGTGGCTTTCTCCAGATAACAAGGAAGGTCACCACTCATGGCTTCAGATTCATGCCATCCTCCATTACTGTGCCATCTCCACTGGGCCTGTTTTGATTCCTTTCTGCACTCTTACTGTCTGGAACACTCACTCTTGGAGCACTGGGGCCCCTTGTAAGAGCCCAGCCACCCTGAGGCCATTCGTGGGCATTCTAGGCAATAGATGGCAAGCCTTTGATTAAAGGTCTTCTTTCCATACTGTATGTGTGTAATATACTCCTGGGATTTTGTGATAATCTGTTTGAGTTAGGGAAGCAGTTCCCTCTCATACACCCTGGACACCCATAGAAGTGCGGTGTGGGATTCTTTCCACCCCGTGTCAGACTGTGCTATGTCATGGCCTTTCCTTGTTCACAGTCTTGCCTAGAGGACACTTAGAAGTTGGTTTATGGTATGTGAGCATGTTGGAGGGGGCGGGGGGCACATTTTAATTACACAGAGCTTGTGTACTGATGAGAAACTATAAACCTATAAACATAAAATGTTAATTTTTATCCATCGTCTGACTATAGTATTTTCTTTTCACTCTACTCCCTTTTTTTAATCAGTGCTAATTTGTTTGGAAATTTTTCTTTGGTTTCAATTATAAGTGGATATAATCTTTTAGACTCATATCAGGGCCAGGTCTGGGTGATAATCCTGAGATGGAAACTAGTCAGCAACATAAAAGTTCTTCCTAGCTTGTCAGGTTTTGCATGCTTTTAAAGTCTCAGAACTGTAAATATCAAAATTCAGTGTGTTCTTTAGAAAGAAAAAGAGCATACTTTGGGAAAGGAAGAATACTTGTGAAAACCGAATTGTAAATAAAATACAGCTCTGGCAGCAATTGGAATGCCAAAAAGAAGGCATGAGTTATTTTAAGAATTATCATTTTCCTTCATCTAAAAGTGAAAGTGTGGGAGGCTGCATAGTGGAAAAGAAGAGCCGAGTTTTGAATTCTAACAATTTGAGTTTGAATCTTGGCTCTGCCATTTTCCAGCCCCGTGAGCTAGGGGAAGATGCTCGATCTCTTGGTGCCTGCTTCTTCCTCTGTAATAATAATATCTAACTTGAAAAGTTGTGAGTATAAAGCAAATAATGTCTAGGGAGCGCCTGATCTATAGTAACCACCCAGTACATTGTTGTGAATTGTTAAAACTGTGTGTAGAGGAATTATGAGGAGAATTGGGGTACTAGATTGTTATGTGGTGATTCCCTGAGAGCAGAGGATAAGAGTTGAGACACAAAGCCTGCCCCTGGGATGTGTCACTGCAGATGTGGAAGGATAGCCGCCTGGCCAACCTCCTACAGTCCCACCTCAGGAGCAGTCATGGTGGCGAAGCATTCTTGTGAAGGAATACATAGTCAGACTAGTTTTATTTATTTTTTAATTTATTGATAAGTGTTTATTTCGGGTCTTGAGTTTGTGAACATTTGCTAATATCCATGGCTCTCATTTCTGGCTCTATTTTGCGTTTCCTTTTGCGTTTTCTCAATACACAATGAAGAACAATTTCACTACACCCTATCTGACTTTATGAAGCCTGTGTGCTTGGTACTGACTAAACTTGTGGTAAAAAAATGTCAATTAACTGAAACTTGACAACTGAATGTAAAATTGGAAAATAAATTTGACCATGTTTTTCCGTTGATGGCTGATGATCTTTTATCTGGCACAGGCACTCTGTGGCAGCCATGGATCTGTTTTCTCCTTTTGATTATTTCTGTGCAGCTTACATTTGTTGAGACTTATTGCATTCCAAGCATCATCCCAAGCACTTGACGTGTATTAACTTCTCACAGCAATCCTATGAGGTAGACAATAATGTTGCTCCTGTTTGAGGAATGTGGAAACAAACTTAGGCTAAGTGACTTACTCACAGTCACCCTACTGGGTAAATGGTGGAAAAGTGAGACTTGATTTCTCGCCTTGGGAGGAAGAAGTGTATATATATATTATCTCATATATATATATATATGATGGACATGTAGCTATAAGACGTATAGGAAATGAGTAGTTAATGCACTTTACTTACATATTTACTTTACTTTTACTTTAATGTGAAAGCATTAAAGGTTTGAATCAGGACTTAACTTGTAGTGAAATACTCTAAGTTGCTAACTGTAAGGCATGGAATGGCCGTATGTTTGTTACTGGGCTAATAATATTAAAACCAGAACAAAATAGAAGTGGGAGGATTGAAAGAAAATATTATTCTGACACTCATTTAAAAGGTAAGGAAGCTTTTATTCGGGACTACTGTGAGAGGTGTCAAGACTACCACAATAGGGGAGAGAAATTCAGTTAAACTCTGAATACAGCAAAGACAGCAGGGGACCTACAGCCAGTGAACAGAAGGGAGCTGGGGTCAATGAATGGAAAGTTACTAAGAGGAGACAGCAAGGGTAAGGGGGGGTTCTTGCTAAACCGACTAAACAGGATGTTTACTGGCAGTAGACCAGGATGATTGTATATCAGGGTGGGGGATTCCCTCAAAACTGACTTAGCAACCTTCTTGGTACAACTAGACTCAGCTGGGCGAAGGCAGGGCCCAAGGATGAGGCATGGTCAAGAAGAGAGCGGGGAGAAGCCTGACTAAAGTGGTTCAGGAGAGGGTCTTCGTCAGGGTGACACTGAGGAGTCTGATAAAGAATCACAGAAGTGTATTATGCCCAAACTTGAAAACAGGCCTGTATTATCCATGTGAACGTCAATGAGTGGAGCAGTGTATAAGTTAGTTTTGGTATTTTTCTTGATTGATTAATTTCATGGTCAAGTTAATGAATATTAGAACCATTGATTTTCTACCTCTTCTCTACATAGCTTCTTTATTGAGGATACAAAATTTCATTAGCTTTGTTTTTACTCTTAAACTACTGAGTTTTGCTTTTTAGTAATCAGATCAGCCTGTAAATTTTCACTAATGGCCTTTATGGATAGATACTAATTAGTAAGTGAGCTATCTAAGTAAATAACTATTATATAAACATGTTCAACATAATTAATGGGAGAAGAAAACTCATTAAAAACTATATTATTCTTGTGCACATATTTAATTTTGGAAGACAATGAATCACTCTGAAACCATAGACTCAGAAACCTCTTGCTTGGGTGAATTGTATGCAAAGTACAGTTTCACAATGATTTAAAAATACAGTGTGTATCTTATTCTCAGATGTGAAAATTATTATGATATTAAATGCATTTTTCTTGACCTTTTATGTAAACTTCATAAAATAATATGGGGGAATTATTTGCATGTATTTTCTACTTCAAATTATAGTTTTTTGGGTTTATTTTCCTTTATTTTTACCAACATCAAATGAGACCAAATGATAAAAAGCCAAACTGATGTTTTAACAAGAATAGCCAAGGTTCATTCTTTTGCATCCACCCTATTCACAGACTCTTAATTTTTTTTTTTTTAAGCATCTTTTGTGAACTTAGCCAGAAGGTTTGCATGGCTCTTTTAAATGTCTAATCAATCTAAAATTGTTAATATTTTAATCTTCCCGCCCTCCATAATTTAGAAAAAGTAACACTGATGATGCTTCTCTGGAAAGCAATAAAGAATAGCCTTTAAAAATGACAGTTAACAAAACATTTTTATTAATTAATTAGTTAGTACCATCGGAAGTTAAGCTCCTTTTAATCTTATGAGGTTCAACAGTGCAGTTAAGTGGTGAGAACCATCCTGATGTTCTTCCGAGACAAAGCAGCAGTCAGGTAGAACACTTACCACACTGAAAATTCACTTAAAGTTCTGAATATTGTGAAATGAAAGAATCCTGTTCTTTCAATTACCATTAAATAATTAAAATGGTAGCGATCTTAAATCACTTTCCTAGAAGTTATACTACAACACATTAAAGAAAACATTCATTTCAAAGTGCTGTATTGAAATGACATTGACAATTAGCATTTGATGCTATTTTAAAATTAGCTTCTATATAGTAACCATCTTTTCATATACCAATTTACATGTTCCCTAAGATATTTCTGAATATTAATCCCAGGAGCAATGCTAAGTGAATGTTTTTGTGAGTGTTTCATAAAAGAAGAAAAGGACTTGCTAAGGATAACTACAAACCACTTTTTATGTGTTGCACATAAAAATTCAGTTCAGTGGACCAACCTTGAATAACTAGTAATAAAAAATGGACCACTACTGAAAATGGCTTAGATCTTATGTGCTTAATGGAAGGACTTTTCAATATGAAAGTTTCAAAATACTCCGTTTCTTAGCAAAATGTTGAACTTGATAAATGGTAAATAAAAGTAACTGATGTTGTAAAATGATAGCAAAGTGATCTGGTTACATCTGCTCTCTAAGAAGAATCCCAATTCAAAATGAAGGCTGCGTGGCTTTTCGTGTTTTCTTTGATAGACACTTGGGAACACACTCTGGAAGGCAGATGTGGAAGAACTTGGCTGCTGGGCTGCCTTTTGGGTGTCTGGTTTTCTCAGTGATTCTCTGCCCTCCTCGATATCATCCCTCCCGGCATGGTGTCCTTCTGCATCCATCTGCTTGTCACATCTAGCATCCATCACTCTGCTCTACCCTCATTCACTGGGCCCCACCCCATCGCATGACAGAGCCACCCCGACTGCCACAGTCCCGCTGTCTTCAGCTCCTCTCCCTCTCGCCCACCCTCCACACTGACCCCAGAGTTGTCTCCTTAGACTCCTGCTAGGCCACCTCAGCCTGAAGGTAAAATAAGACCAGTGACAAAGTTGCATTCCTCAGCCTCCTGCTCCCTGCTCAGAAGTAATTCCTCTAGAGAGTTCTGGGAGTCCTACTGCTGACCTTGTTGGCACTGTGGCATCTACCATTTTCCTTTTCTGCCACAGCTTTCTGTGGCTTTCTGAGCTTTTTGACACCTCAGCTTTGCCAAGGTCTGCCCATTTCTGCTGACTTTTACTCCAGACTCTTCCACCTCACCTTCTAGTTGCTACCAGGATTTTCTTCCTAAAAAAGCAAATGATCCTTAAAAACCTCTTAGGTTCTCTGATCCCACATGATTTCCCCAGAGAGAGCAGGTGCCAGCTGGTTACCATCCAGCCAGAAAAGACGGGGGGAGGTGCACAGGAGGAGGTGGAGCCCTGAGGAACCTAGAATGTTCCTCTTTGGCTTCCTCTTCCTCCATGCACACACCCACTCCATCATGTCCTTTGACCTCCCTCTCCAGCTGACCTCCTTGTTAATTACTCCTCCCTTCTCACCTCCATAACTGTTTCTCCATTCTTTCTGACAAACAGCACTGTCTAGCTCTGGGGAGGTTGTCCTCTCTTGCTCTCTCTCTCCCCGTCCTGTGCTCTAGAACTGCCCTTGAGGAGAATGACAGAGTTGCAGCGTCCTTCTTCCCTTAACCGTCCCCAGTGATAACTTAGGGGTCCTTGGTTCCGAGAGACAGCTCCTGATGCCTGGCTGTCTTAGGGCACTCTGCATGTGTCCCCACCCAGGCTGTGTTGTAAGAGTTACAGTAGATAAAGTAGACCCTGTCATTATTCATGACTTACATGTTTATTTTCCCATTAGATTACACACTCCTCATGTGATTAGGAAATTGTGTTCTTTATAACTATCCTAATTCAATGACTGTTCGTGAAAGAATGGATTATTGTAGTCTTCGTTGACTAAAGTTTGTCACATTGTACTGCTGTGGATGGGCTTTGTTTGTTTTAAAATTTTCCTTAACCTTCTCTGTGGTAGAGATTTATCAGGAGCAGAGTGTTCCTTGTGTCATTTGATGGATTTGGCTAGACATTTTTCTTTTACACGTATTTTTGAAAACCAAAATGTAAGCCTGTGGTTTTAAAACACTCTTTAGTTCTGGTGTTGTTTTTGGCTTCCAGAGACAAGATGAATGGCGGCATGCTATCGCATGTGGGTCATTCACATTAGTATTCCCAGATACTGCTGTCGCTGCTCTGCTCTCCATGCATCTGTGAAGGCTGTCGGGGAGTGGGCACTTTCCTTTCATGGGAAGATGGTGTGGTATGCAGTGACAGCCACTGTTAGAGAGATTTTTATGTCTTGCATATGAAAAGCCACCCTCTCTCTGAGATCTGCCTGCCAAGTGGCTCTGTCTGCCATCGAGAGCCAGCCCAACAAGGTCACTGCTTCAAGGCATCCTGAAGTATTTATTCTAACTTTAACATTTTCATTTGCTCCACCTTGATTTGCTATGAAGATATCCATCTCACAGAAGACATGCTTTGTCTGGTTTAGAAATGTGGTGCAGCCGCCTTGATTTTAAATTAAATGAGTAGTTTGCATCTCAGAGTCTGCTAAAGACCCGTTATGTCCTGATCAAGAGGCAAGAAGAGAGAGGATTACCAAGATCGCTGTCTCCTGAATTCAGGGGCCAATGGGGAGAAAGGCCAGGTACATTCTGCAATAAACAAACAAGAAGGAAAAACACCTTCAAAGCAGGGGTCAGGACACACGAGCCCTTCTGCTGAGTCCCCTCCAGCTAAGCCAGTGTCCTTGGAGCCTCTGTTTTGTCTCTGGTAATATTAGCTCCATGAAGGCAAAGACTCTTTTTTTGTCACCTTGATAACAGCTATTCAATTAAGACAATTGTTGGTGGAATGAATGTACAGTAGTCTGAAGTTTCTTTTAGTACAAAATTTCTATTATTAAGTGTCCAAGTGTGTCTAACAGGAAAAGGGAGATGTCATCAAAGAAGCAGGACACCATTAGATTCTTAAAGACATAGAGTTCTTGGAGAGCTAGAGAGGAGAAGTGGCAAAGGTTTCACACCTGGGTATTTAAGTCTACCTAGAGATCGGGATTGAGGTCTGTGAAGTCAGCACCATACATCAAATATCCCGAACCAGGCTAAAGTATACTCAGTAACAAAGCCAGAGATGGGAAGTTAGCCAAAGGGTAACCCAGATCCATAACTGCACTCATGAATTGGCATGAGAGTCAAGGTAGGCAGCAGAAGCCCAAAGCTAGCACAGAGCTTTGAAGTCATCAAGCTTTTCTGATACTGGAGCTACTTTTTGGTGAAATGGCAAGTATTGAACCAGTTTCATGAGAGGGGATGTAAGGTTGGCTAGGAGTTCTCACCTGCTTCTGGGCATCAAGTACAAATTCTGAAGAGCAGTAGCATTTCTTTCTATTTGAACTGTTAGGCACATAGTAAACCATTAATAAATGTTCCTGGAATGAATGAAAGGTATAATGTTAATTGAACTTTGATGTGACTCAACTAGGAAATGTGCTGTTATTTTCGCAATTTCTCTGTCTTCCAACGATGTACATTCTTATTCATTCTATGTTTTGGCCTGATTTACAATATACAGAGTGATGGTTGTTGGACATATAGCAATTTGGTGTTTTTAAGTTCTCGTGTGAGTGCATGTGCTCATATGCACTCCTGAAAGGTTGAATCCAGCTTGACACTCAGTGGTTCCTTTTTCTTTTCTCCTTTAAATTCTTCATGGCTTGTTTTGGATGCTGATAAAGTTCTTCCAGTCCTATATTAGCATGATTATCTGAAAGTTTAGAACTTGACTTTTACTGACTTCATGAATTTTCTCACAAGTTCTCCTTTTCTCAGAAGTTTTACTCATATATAAACTGAAATATAACACAGCTAACTTTTGATTCATTTACTCCTAAAATAGCAGGAAGGTCACTAAATTTGGCATGAAACTTGGGTTCTTATAAACAATTATCAACTAGCTATGTACCTTGAACAAGTCAGTTAAGTTCTCTCGGTCAGAGGTAGCACTTTTGGAATGGCAGAATAAGGACTTCCAAAAATCTACTTCTCCATAAAAAACAATAACAACCTTGGAAAAAATGGACAGAATCAATTTTTTCTCAGAATTCTCAAAGTGAGCCAAAGGCTTGCAACAATCCAGGAGTATTTATGCAAGAAAAATGGCTAAAACTCAGTAAGAACAGTGAGCTTTGTGATGTTTTTACTTCCTCTATTCCTTTCTCCTTCTCCCCAGCTCCACAGTAGCCTTGAGAACCAACAGCCTCACAGCCAAGATAACTGTGTAAATAAGCTGCCTAAAAGCCACTGAGAGGGAAGAATAGGTTTGGAGATCCTTTGAAAAGACCAGTCTCCATAGAATTGTCACTACTTGACCTATCTGGAAACTCCCTGATAAAGTCCTCTTCACACGCCTTGTCTTTATTCTCTCTGATTCAGAGCTGTCTCTGTGAGGAAAGCGTTATCCTCAGGGCATTAGTTGGAAACAATCAGCAGCTGTTATTTAACCTCTCAGCTGCCCTACGCAGTGATACCAGTCAGGGTAAACACGAGGCTGACCACAAAAATGTAAAAGGAAAATCTGGGAAATCAGATTTCTGTAGGAGGCTTTGAAAAGTTCTGACATATTCCAGGAGTTCTAGAAGGTCATGCACAATGTGCAGGAAAGATTTGCAAAGGCCTTAATCTATTACCTTTGGGTGATCTTGAGACCCTGCAAAACAGGAAGTGAAATCTTAGACAAAATAGTAAAGTACCAGAGTGTTGAAGGCATGCCCCAAGACACAAACGCACACATACAACACACACGCACACACACACGCACGCACAGACCCTGAGTAAAGGGTGGGAGACTTATTGGTTCAAGGCATTTAAGGAAATCACTAATTAGTGATTAGCTAATTGAGCGGAAACTTCAGTGTTATCACACAACAAAGAATACAGACTTTACAAAAGTAGTCCAAGAAAATTACTTAACAAACAGCAACAACAGCAAAACTAGAGGGGGGTTCCGGTTTCCAAAGTTGCCACATTATATTTTTTTAAATGTTCAGTATTGAAAGAGAGAGAGAGAAAGAAAAAAGTGTAAATAAATAGGAAAGTATGGGTCATGCACAGGAAAGAAAAAACAATTAATAGAAATTAACCATAAGGAAGCTCAGATGTTGGACTTACTAGACAAAGATTTTAAATCAGCTATTACAAATATGTTCAAAGAACTAGAGGAAATCATGTCTAAAGAATTGTAAGACAGTGTGAGAATGATGTCTTACCACATAGAGAATATCAATAAAGAGATATGAATTATTTAAAAGAACTAGATAGAATTTCTGGAGTTGAAAAGTACAAAAATTGGAAAAAAAAAAAGTTCACCAGAGGGGCTGAACAGAAGTTTTGAGTTCAGAATAAAGAACCAGTGAACCGAAAGACAGGTCAATGCAAATTATCTGAATTATCTCATCTGAGAAACAGAAAGAAAAAAAATGAAGAAAAATGAACAGAGCCTAAAAGACCCATGAGATACCATCAAGTGTACCAACATACACATAATGGGAATTCTAAAAGAAGAGGAGGGAGATGAAGGGACAGAAAGAACATTTAAAGAAATATTGGCTGACAACTTCTAAAATTTGATGAAAAACAATTAACATACACATCAAACAAGTTCAACAAACTCCAAGTAGGATAAAGTCAAAGAATTCACACCTAGACATGTCGTACTCAAACTATTGAAAGCCACAGACAAAGAATCTTAAAAGCAGCAAGAAAAGAAGAAAGAAAGAAAGAAAGAAAGAAAGAAAGAAAGAAAGAAAGAAAGAAAGAAGAAAGAAAGAAAGAAAGACATCATCTACAGGGGGTTTTTGTTAAGATTAACAGCCAATTTCTTGTCAGAAACCATGGCGACCAGAAGGCAGTGGGCTCAAAGTGTGGAAAGACAGTCAATGAATAGTTCTATATCCCGCAAAACTATCCTTCAAAAACTGAAGGAGAAATAAAGACATTCCAAGATAAACACATACTGAGAGGACTCAGCACTAGTGGACCTGCTCTACCAGATATACTAAAGAAATTTTTTTTCAGGCTGAAATGAAAGGACGCTAACCAGTAACTCAAATCCATACGAAGAAATAGAAAGCACCATAGAGGTCACTACATTGGTAAAAGTATAAGTGCATTTTTGTTTGTAACTCTTTTTTTCTTTTATTTGACTAAAAACCAACCAGATAAAACAATATTTAATAAACTGTGTTGATGGGCTTATAATATATAGAGATAAAGTTTGTGTAGCAATAATAGTATAAAGTGATTGGGAGGGAACAGAGTTCTGGGGGAAAATTTTTCATATACTATTGAAATTAAAGTGGTATTAGTGCAAATGAGATTGTTTTAAGTTAAGATGTTAACTGTAATCCCCATGATAACCATTAAGAAAATAGCTCCAAAAAATATTGTAAAAGAAACAGCAAGGGTTTTAAAAAGGCACACTAGAGAAATTTTCTTTAACAAAAAAGAAGGCAGTAATGGAAGAATAGATGAACAAAAATGACGTGAGGGGTAGCCCAGTCATGTAGCAGTTAAGTTCACGAGCTCTGCTTTGGCAGCCTGGGGTTTACCAGTTAGGATCCCCGGCATGGGCCTATGTACTGCTTATCAAGCCATGCTGTGGCAGGCATCCCAAGCATAAAATAGAGGAAGATTGGCATGGGTATTAGCTCAAGGCCAATCATCCTCAGTAAAAAGAGGAGGATTGACATTGGATGTTAGCTCAGAGCTAATCTTCCTCAATAAATAAAAAAAAAAGAAGGAAAAGAATGACATAAGATATATAGAAAACAAAAAGTAAAATGGCAGAAATCAATTCTACCTATCAATAATTATATTAAATGTAAAAGGGTTAAACATTCCAATAAAAAGGCAGAGATTGGCAGAATGAATGAAAAGAATGATGCAGTTACATAATACTACAGGAGACACTTTGGCTTCAAAGACAAATAGGTTAAGTGGAAAAGATATAGAATGCAAACAGTAACCAAAAGATAGCTGTAGTGGCTACACTAATATCAAACAAAATAGACTTCAAGACAAACTTTTGCTAGGGATAAAGTAGGATTTTTTCTTTTAAAGATTGGCACCTGAGCTAAAATCTGTTGCCAATTTTCTTTTTTTTTCCATCTTCTTCTTCTCCCCAAAGCCCTCAGTACATAGTTGTATATTATAATTGTAGGTTCTTCTGGTTGTGCTTTGTGGGATGCCACCTTAAAATGGCCTGATGAGCAGTACTAGGTGCGTGTCCAGAATACAAACCTGCCAAACTCTGGGCAACTGAAGTGGAGCACACGAACTTAACCACTCAGCCGTGGAGCCAGCCCCACAGAACAGGATTTTTAAAAATGATGAAAGTGTTAATCCATGATTGTAGTAAACATATATGCACCTAAAAACTGAGCTCCAAAATACATGAAACAATAAATGACAAAAATTGAAGGGAGAAATGGACAATTTAGCAATAACAGTTGGAGACTTCAATACTTTCAATGAAGTAATTCAAAAATACAAATTATGATCTCCAACTACCTGGAATGGAATTTGAAATCAATTTAGAAGAAAATTTTGGAATTTCACAAATATGTGGAAATTAAGCAAAACACACCTAAACCAACAATGGGTCAAAGAAGAAATCGCAATGAAAACTGGAAAATACCTTGAATTGAATGAAAGTGAAAACTCGTTACAGTATCACTTGTGGGAGGCAGCTACAGCCATGGTTAGAGGGATATTTGGAGTTGTTAATGCCTATACTAAAAAGACTAAAGACCTCAAATCAATAACCTAAACTTCCACTTTGAAAAACTAGAAAAAGAAGAGCAAACTAAACCCAAAGCAAGCAGAAGGAAGGAAATAATAAAGATTAGAGCAGAAATAAGTGAAATAGAGAATATTAAAAACAGAGCAATTCAACAGAATCAAAAGTTGGTTCTTTGAAAAGATCAAAAAAAATGATAAACCTTTAGCTAGATCAAGAAAAAAAGAGAGAAGATTCAAATTACTAGAGTCAGGAATAAAATAGGGGACATTACTTTTGAAATTATAGAAATAAAAAGGATTATAAGGGAAATTAGATAAAAAATTAGAAACCTAGATAAAATGGAGAAATCCCTAGAAAAACACAAACTACCAAAACTGACTCAAGAAGAAAATCTGAGTAGATCTGTAACAAATGAAGATATTAAATTAGTAACTTTTAAAAATTTTCATAGTTTCACCCCAGGCTCAAGTGGCTACACTTGTGAATTCTACCACACATTTTAAAGAATAATGAATTAAAATATTTCACAAAATTTTCCAAAAAATCAGAGGAGGGAGGACTTTCCAATTCATTTTATGAGACCCCTACTCTGATACCAAAACCAAACAAAGACTTCACAAGAAAAGAAAACTGTAGATCAATATCTTTTATGAAGAGAGATTCAAAAATCCTCAACAAAATATTAGCAAACTGAACCCAGCAACTTTTAAAAGGATTGTACATCATGATCAAGGGGGAATTCACCCAAGAATGCAAGGTTGTTTTTACATTCAAAATTAGTCACTGTGACATACCATATTAATAGAATAAAGGACAAATACCCATGACTATCTAAATATACACAGAAAAAACAATTGACAAAATCCAACATCTTTTCTTGCTAGTAACACCCAACAAACTAGGAATAAAAAAGAACTTCCTCAACCTGATAAAAGGCATCTATGAAAAACTCACAGCTGACATCCTACTTAATGGTGAAAGACTGTTTGCTTTCCACCCATGATCAAAAACAAAACAAGGACATCTGCTCTTGCTACATCTATTGAATATTATACCAGAATTTCTAGCCAGAGCAGTTAGGCAAGAAAAAGAAATAAAAGTCATCCAAATTGGACGTGAAGAAGAAAAGCTATCTATATTCACAGATGACATGACCTAGTATATACAGAATCCTAAGGAATTCACACAAACACACACAAAAAATCATTAGAACTAATGGATAAGTTCTGCATGATTGCAGGATACAATATCAATATAAAAATTCTTTTTTTTTTTTTTGGTGAAGAAGGTTTACCCTGAGCTAAAATCTATTGCCAATATTCCCCCCGCTTTTTTTTTTTTTGGCTTGAGGAAGATTAGCTCTGAGCTAACATCTGTGCGAATTTTCCTCTACTTTGTATGTGATATGCCCCCGCAGCACGGCTGATGAGTGGAGCAGGTCCACACCTGGGATCCAAGCCCATGAACCTGGGCCGCCAAAGTGGAAAAGCACAGAATTTAACCACTGAGTCATGGGGCCAGCCCTAATTCAATTGTTTTTCAATTAATTAGCAATGAATTTGAAAATGAAATTAAGAAAACCTTTCCATTTACATTAGAATTGAGAAGAATAAAATATTTAAGAATAATTTAACATAAAAGTATAAGACTTTTACACTGTATCTTAGTCTATTCAGGCTTCTATAACAAAATACCACAGACTGAGTGGCTGATAAACAACAGAAATTAACTCCTTACGGTTTGGGGTGCTGGGAAGTTAAGACACTTGCAGATTTAATGTCTGACGAGAATCTGCTTCCTGGTTCATAGGCAGCTATCTTTTTGCTGTGTCCTCACATGGTAGAAGGGTGTGAGGAATCTCTGTGGCATCTCTTTTATAAGGGCACTAATCCCATTCATGAAGTCTCTATTCTTATGACCTAATCTCTTCCCAAAAGGCCTCATCTCCTAATTCCATCACTTTGGGGACTAGGTTTCAACATATGAATTTTTTGGGGGGAGGAACAGAACATTTACATTCAGTCTGTAGTACACTTAAACTATAAAACATTGTTGAAAGAAATTGAAAAATAGTTGGATAAATGGAAAGACACCTTATGTTCATGGATTGGAAGACAAGTGTTAAGATGATGATACCCCTCAAACTGGTCTACAGATTCAAAATCATCTCTATCCAAATTCTAGCTGCTTTTTTGCAGAAATCGACCAGCTGATGTTAAAATTCATATGGAGATGCAAGAGACCCAGAATAAACAATCTTGAGATGGAAAAACAAAATTGGAGGACTCACACTTCTAATTTCAAAACTTACTACAACGATGCAATAATCAAGACAGTATGATAGTGGCATAAGGATAGACATACAGATCAATGGAATAAAATTGAGAGTCCGGAAATAAACACTTACATTTATGGTCAATTGAATTCTGACAAGGGTGCCATGACAATTCAACGTGGCTAGAACAGTCTTTTCAACAAACAGTACTGGAACAATTGTACATCCACATGGAAATGAATGTAGCTTGATCCCTATTTCAAATAAATATTAACCTAGAAGGGGTCATTGACTTAAATTTAATTGTGAAAACCATAAACTCTTAGAATAAAACATAGGAGTAAATGTTCTTGAATTAGGCAATGGATTCTTAGATAAGACACCAAAAACACAGAGACAAATGAAAAAAATAGACAAATTGCTCTTCATCAAAATTAACTTTTGCACTTTAAAGAACACTATCAAGAAAGTGAAAAAACTACTCAAAGAATGGGAGAAAATTTTCAAATCATATGTCTAATCAGGGTCTAGTTTCCAATATAAGGAATTCTTCCATGTCAACAATAAAAAGATACACAACCTGATTAAAATTAGGCCAAGCTGTTTCTTGAAAGAAGATACACAAATGGCCAATAAAGCACATGAAGTGATGTTCAACGTCATTAGTGATTGAGGAAATGTAAATCAAAACCACAATGAGATACAATTTTACACACACTAGGATGGCTAAAATGAAAAAGAGAGATAATAAGTGTTAGCAAGGATGTGAAGAAACTGGAACCTTCATTTATTGATGGAATTGTGAAATGGAGCAGCCACTTTGGAGAATAGCTTGACAATTCCTTAAAATGTTAAACATAGAATTACCATATGACCCAGCAATTCTATTCCTAGGTAAACAACCAAGAAAAATTAAAACATATTTCCACACAAAAGGTTGTACCGAATGTTCATAATAACATTATTCATCAGGAAACACTCCAAATGTCCATCAACTGACAAGTGGATAAAGAAAAGGTGGTATATCCATACAATGCTATATTATTCAGCAATAAAAGGAAATGAAATACTGATTCATGCTACAGTATGGATGATGCTTGAAAACATTTTTCTAAGTGAAAGAAGTTAGTCACAAAATACCATATATTGTATTATTTTTACTTAGATAAATGTCCAGAATAGACACATCCATATAGACAGAAATGTAGACTAGTGATTGTCAGGGGCAGGGTGGAAGACAATGGGAGAATTACTGCTAATGAATATGGGGAGATGATAGGAATGGAGGGGACAATGTTATGGTATGATCTTTTGGCGGCGATGGAAACATTCTAAAATTAGTTAGTGGCAAAGGCTACACAATTCTGTCAATATACTAAAAGTCACTGAACTGTATATTTTAAATAGTCAATTTTTTTGGTATGCAAATTGTGTCTCAGTAAAGCTGTTATATACTTTTTTCTTTGGGCCTTCATTTTCTCATTGAGAAGTGAGAGAGTTGAGGTTGATTATCTCTATAGCTTCTTCCAGCTCATTTTACTCAAACAATGTTTGTCTAGGAAGTTGTATGGAAATTGAGCTTTTTAAAGCAGAACAATGTTTACTCATTGTTTCATTCTCAGAGATGCTTTAATTTTATGTCCTATGTTCTTTGTTAATTCCAAACTCTAAAATTCTCTACCCTAGGTACTATGTAGAGTGTACAAACATAGCAAGCCTCCCTAGGAATGCACAGCTATTTAAAATTAATGTGTGCATGTGTGCATGCAATATATTATGAGTATTAGGTGTAAAAGAAATCATTTTAATCTAGCAAGAGAAGTGATTTAAATTAAATGAAATTTTCTGTAATATACTTTTCAATAAGCATTTTTGGACTACCCTTTATTAGAGGCACTGAGGTAGGTGAAAATATTTTACAGTAGGTATGGTCATTGCATGTAGTAGCAACAGCATTAAAAAAGGAACACCAGAAAATCTGAATTTTAGTTTTAACTTTGACATGGGCCAGTCTATCAAGAACTTTAAATCTGAACTTTTTATTTTAAAATATACATAAATAAATATGCGTAGATATTTAGGTGTATATATATGTATACATACACACACACTTACTGTGCAGCATACCGTTAATATTTATCAGAGGTAATAATAGAATAATGGCTGACGTTTATCGACTACTGGATGTGAGCTAAGTGAAGAATCCCTTGTAAAGGGGTTATTCCTACCCCATTTTACAGAGGAGTAAAACCAGAGTCATCAGGTTAGTAAGTGGCAGAAACAGGCCCTTAGCCTCTAGGAAATGTTCACAGTACAATCTCAGCAAATGTCCTGAGGCCTTTGTGAACCCCGATGTTTGTAAATATCATGTAATGTCTCTCATAGGATACAGTCAGGAGCTACTGAAAAGTTTCAATGATTCCTTCAGGCTAACAAGGGAAGTTGGCTGGGGACAGAGGTTTCCCAGTGAACTAAAGCACACAAGTATTTCTGTTATATGAAGAGGAAAAGAGAATTTCAAAGCTACCCTGAGACCTCTGTGCTGGCTTACGCACTACTGGTGCTCTTTGCACATGGATATTAATGCCGAAGTTTTCAAATGCCACAGGTCCACTTTATTAAAAAATTGCCTTATGCAACATGCTATTCTAATCATAAGTGTTCTAGATCTCATTACAATACACTAATATCACATGGAATTGGAAAGTTCAAGTACTTCATCAGATTGCAAAAATCTTCATTGAGTGTATGTTGAGGTATATGTTTGTCTCACACCCTGCGCCAAATTTTTAAAGAATTCACTTTATTTCTGTACTCTGAAGTGTGAGTTAAACAATATTTGTATCTAGAACAAGAGGCTATTTATTACTCTTTCACCAGAAATAGTGTTGTGTTGTGTTGTGTTGTTTTTGTTTTAATTTATAGCAGCTCAGTAAACCATATTGTCTATAAGCCATAGTAACTTCATGTACTGTCTTCTTTCCTCCTACTGGTCTATCATCATCTCGTTAGACTAAACCACACTTTGGAATGTGGAGTTAAGGAATCAAATTTGAAAATTAACTTTCCTTATACCTGTTAAGAATGAGAGATTTCCTAATTAGTCTTGACAAGAAGTCGGTTTTGATGGATTTTTAAATTTTAATAATATATTAGAGCACACATTTGTTTGTAAAATATGAATACCGACAGGGGTAGCTTGATTTCCAAACTAATATTTAAGACTTTTGAGCTATTTCCTGGAGAAAGTTAGCCAGGAGTTACTAAAGAAGTTTGAGATATGTGTAGAGTCTTAAAGGGACCCTCAAATGGCAGCACCCAAGGGGTGATTGGAGACGGCTAAATTCAGCAGGATTTACTAAGGGCGGGTAGGCTTCCACACGCACATGTGCCTTAGCTTAATCATCTGTGAAACAGCCCTGTCACCAAACAGGATACTTCCCAGTGCATCCACGTGGAGACTCACGTTAGAGTGAATGCTCAGACGTCTGGCTGGAAATTGCAGAGGGTGAGGGATTCAGCTCTTTTGGCCTTTAGTGCAGTTTAGAACAACATAACTTTGTGCTGCATTGTTGCTTATTCTGTCTCTCTTTTAGTTTTCCACAGCATAGCTTTTAAAACATGACAAATTGATGAATAGACATGTCTAGAAGGATTTTTAAATGGAGAATTGATGTGTTAATAAATCTTGTCTATAGAGAGTTTTCTAGCCTCTTTCCCTCTCTTCCTTCCACCAGTCTTCATGGAGTGCTTCATGGTCCTTCCCTGTCTCTTATACTCAAAATGGAGACATAGATAATAAAGAAAAAAGTTCAAACATACAGAGTGCAAATTATGAGATGTCCTATCTAGAAAACAGTCCAGTGATGGAACATTGGTGAGTCGGGGGAAGAGCTTATTTAGGGACATTGTCAGGGCTGGCCTGCCTGAGAAGGGGGCATTTAAGCTGAGACCTACAGAATGAGGAGGCAGCCATTTGAAGATTTTCCAAGCAGAGGAGTGAAGTCCAAGACAGGAAAGATTTTGGCACTTAGAGAAACTGAAAGAAGGGCAATCGGCCTTAGTGGCTGAGAGGAAGTATCACAAGACATTGAGTAGAGGAGGTGAGTAGAGGAGGAACCTCCTTCAACCAACCCTGTGCAAACAAACAACCCATGGGTGCCTCTGTCCCTAGGATCCAGTGCTCACTGCTGGCACAGTGCACCCGTAACCCTAGCGTCTATTCTCACGACCAACACTATTCCGGTCCCAGAAAATGCTTCTCCACATCTCTTGCCCTAATTCCTCGAAACAAAGGGTGATGTTAAGTCTGCAAACGATGCCAAGCTTTGTGGGTTATACCAGTACTAAGGCTGGAGAGAGGCACTGCTTTGGAGCACACAGAGGATTTGAGCTGTGGAAATATGTAGGTGAAAGAAAACACAAATGCATTAACTCATCAAATCCCTCCATCCAAAATAGCATGAAAACCATCCTATTTCTTGCATAATAAAGTAATATTTCCCAGTATGGTTGAACATTCATTTCTTTTATTCTCTTCATGAACCCATCAATGGTCTGGAAGTACTCATAAGTTAGTATAGTATTTGCAATAGTTGCAAGGGTGACTAAGGAATATCAGACAATTTGTCTTATTCTTAAATTCACAACAGTCTACATTTATATATATGCATGTCTATCCATAATATGTATGAAGTATGATACTGATTCTTCACAGTCAGCTATATAGACTTAGAATATTTAATTACAAATAGATTTCCTTTAAAAAATATTTAATGAGATTTAATTAAACTTTTATAAGTAAATAAACATTTCAGTTTAATTTCAATAAATTTGATTTAAAATTTTATATTGATATAATTTACTTTTGACTTTTCATTTTATTAGTTTAGATTATTTTATTTCTTATTTTTCCCAGCTTTCTTGAGGTATAATTGACAAAACTGTATATATTTAAAATATGCAATGTGATGATTTGATATATGTATACATTGTGAAATGATTAACACAATCAAGTTAATTAACACATCTATCACCTCACATAATTACTTTTTTGTGTGTGTGAGATGTAATTCTACTCTCTCAGCAAATTTCCAATCTAAAATACAGTATTATTAACTGTAATCACCACAGTGTCCATTAGATCCTTAGAAATTATTCATCTTATAACTGAAAGTTCATACACTTTGACCAACATCTCCTCATTTCCCCCACTCCCAAGCCCCTGGCAACTGCTATTCTATTCTCTGTTTCTATGACTTAAACTTTTTTTTTATAGCCTAACATTGGCTTATAACATTGGATAAATTGCAGGTATACATCATTATATTTCGATTCCTGTGTAGATTGCATCATGTTCACCACCCAAAGTCTAGTTACAACCCATCACCACACACATGTACCTAATCACCCCTTTCCCCCTCTTCCCTCCCCTCTTCCACTCTGGTAACAACCAATCCAATCTCTGTCTCTATGTGATTGTTTGTTGATGTTTTTATCTTGTCCTTATGAACGAGATCATACAGTATTTGACTTTCTTCCTCTGACTTATTTCGCTTGGCATAATACCCTCAAGATCTACTCATTTTGTTGCAAATGGCCGGATTTCATAATTTCTTATGGCTGAGTAGTATTCCATTGTGTATATATACCACATCTTCTTTATCTATTCGTCCCTTGATGGGCACCTAGGTTGCTTCCAAGTCTTGGCTATTGTGAATAATGCTGCAGTGAACATAGGGGTGTAGGTATCTTTATGCATTTGTGTTGTCATTTTCTTTGGAAAAATACCTAGCAGTGGAATAGCTGGATCATATGGTAGTTCTATTCTTAATTTTTTGAGGAATCTCCATACTGTTTTCCATAGTGGCTGCACCAGTTTGCACTCCCACCAGCAGTGTATGAAAGTTCCCTTCTCTTTACATCCTCTCCAACACTTGTTGTTTCCTGTCTTGTTAATTATAGCCATTCTGATGGGAGTGAGGTGATATCTCATTGTAGTTTTGATATGCTTTTCCCTAATACTTAGTGATATTGAATATCTATTCATGTGCCTATTGGCCATCTCTATATCTTCTTTGGAGAAATGTCTGTTCAGGTCTTTTTCTCATTTTTTAATTGGGTTGTTAGTTTTTTTGTTGTTGAGATGTATGAGTTCTTTATGTATTTTAGATATCAACCCCTTATCAAATATATGGTTTCCAAATAGCTCCTCCCAATTGTGAGGTCATCTTTTTGTTTTGTTGATGTTTCCTTTGCTCTGCAGAAGATTTTTAGTTTGATGTAGTCCCATTTGTATATATTTTTTTTCTATTATTTCCCTTGCCCGGTCAGAAACGGTACTCGAAAATATACTGCTAATACGGATGTTGAAAAGTGTACTGCGTATGTTTTCTTCTAGAAGTTTCACGGTTTCAGGTCTTATACTCAAGTCATTAATCCACTTTGAGGTAATTTTTGTGTATGGTATAAGATAATGGTCTACTTTCATTCTTTTGCATGTGGCTGTCCAGTTTTCCCAACACCATTTATTGAAGAAACTTTTCTTTGTTGTATGTTCTTGGCTCCCTTGTTGAAAATTAGCTGTCCATAGATGTCTTGATTTATTTCCGGGCTCTTGATTCTGTTCCTTTGATCTGTGTGTCTGTTTTAGTGCCAATACCATGATGTTTTGATTACGATAGCTTTGTAGTGTATCTTGCAATCTGAGAGTGTGATACCTCCAGCTTTGTTCTTTTTTCTCAGGATTCTTTTGGCTATTCAAGGTCTTTTGTTGTCCCAAATAAATTTAGGATTCTTTGTTCTATTTCTGTGAATAATGTCATTGGAACTTTGATAGGGATTGCATTGAATCTGTAGATTTCTTTAAGAAGTATGGACATTTTATCTGTGTTAATTCTTCCTGTCCAAGAGTGTGGAATATCTTTCCATTTTTTTGTGTCTTCAATTTCATTCAACAATGTTTTATAGTTTTCATTGTACAGATCTTTCACTTCTTTGGTTAAGTTTATTTCTAGGTCTTTGATTCTTTTTGTTGCAATTGTAAATGGGATTGTATTCTTAAATTCTCTTTCTGCTACTTCATTTTTAGTGTATAGAAATAGAACTGATTTTTGTATGTTGACTTTTTATCCTGCAACTTCACTGTATTCATTTATTATTTCTAAAAGTTCTTTTGTGGATTCTTTAGGGTTTTCTATATATAAAATCATGTTCTCTGAAAATAGTGACAATTCACTTTTCCCTTTCCAATTTGGATCCTTCTTATTTCTTTTTCTTTCCAGATTTCTCTGGCTAGGACTTCCAGTACTATGTTAAATAACAGTGGCAAAAGTGGGCATCCTTGTCTGATTCCTCTTCTTAGAATTTCCCTCTACGTTTCCCATTCAGGTTTTCTCCACTGAGAATGATATTAACTGTGAGTTTGTCATATAAGGCCTTTATTATGTTGAGGTACTCTCTTTCTATACCCATTTTATTCAGAGTCTTTCTCATAAATCGATGCTGTATCTTGCCAAATGCTTTCTCTGCATCTATTGAGATGATCATGTGATGTTTATTCTTCATTTTGTTAATGTAGTGTATCACACTCATTGATTTGCAGATGTTGAACTATCCCTCATCCCTGGAATAAATCCCACTTGATCATGGTGTATGATATTTTTGATGTATTGTTGTATTCAATTTGCTAGTATTTTGTTGAGGATTTTTGCCTTGATGTTCATCAGTGATATTGGCCTATAATTTCTTTTTTGTGCCATTCTTATCTGGTTTTGGTATCAGGATAATGCTTGCTTCATAGACTGAGTTAGGAAGCTTTCCTTACACTTCAATTTTTTGGAAGAGTTTGAGAAGGATAGATATTAAGTCTTTGAATGTTTG
Organism: Equus przewalskii; assembly: GCF_037783145.1. Taxonomy (NCBI): domain Eukaryota; kingdom Metazoa; phylum Chordata; class Mammalia; order Perissodactyla; family Equidae; genus Equus; species Equus przewalskii. The sequence continues at coordinate 31,550,358 of NC_091838.1, forward strand.
GTAGAATGCATCAGGGAAGCCATCTGGTTTTGGACTTTTATTTTTTGTGAGGTTTTTTATTACTGTTTCCATCTTCTTACTGGTTACTGGTCTACTCAAATTCTCTGTTTCTTCTTGATTGAGTTTTAGAAGGTTGTATGATTCTAAGAATTTTTCCATTTCTTCTAGATTGTCCAATTTATTGGTGTATAGCTTTTCATAGTATTCTCTTATAATCTTGTATTTCTGAGGTGTCCATTATAATTTCTCCTCTTTCATGTCTGATTTTATTTATGTGAGCCTTCTCTCTTTTTTCTTGGTGAGTCTAGCTAAAGGTTTATCAACTTTGTTTATCTTTTCAAAGAACCAAGTTCATTGCTTTTTTGGTCTCTATTTCATTTATTTCTGTTCCGAGTTTTATTATTTCCTCCTTCTGCTGATTTTGGGCTTTGTTTCTGCTTCTTTTTCCAATTCCTTTAGTGCACTGTTAGATTTTTTATTTTAGATTTTTCTTGTTTGTTAAGGTAGGCATGTGTTGCTATAAACTTTCCTCTTAGAACCACTTTTGTTAGTATCTCATAAATTTTGGCATGCCATATTTTCATTTTCACTTGTCTCCAGGTGTTTTTTGATTTCTCCTTTAATTTCTTCACTCACCCAGTTGATGTTCAGTAGCATTTTGTTCATCTCCACATATTTGTGGGTTTTTTTCAATTTTCTTTTTTTGGTTGATTTCTAGTTTCATACTGTTATAGTCAGAAAAGATGCTTTGCATTATTTCAGTTTTTTTCAATTCATTAAGACTTGTTTTGTGGCCTAATATGTGATCACTCCTCAAGAATGTTCCATATGCATTTGAAAAGAATGTGTATTCTGTGATTTTTGGATGGAATGTTCTGTGTATATCTACTAAGTCCATATGGTCTAACGTGTCATTTAAAGCCAATATTTCCTTATTGATCTTCTGCTTGGATGATCTATCCATTGGTGTACGTGGAGTGTTAAAGACCCCTACTATTATTGTGTTACTGTCTATTTCTCCTTTTATGTTTGTTAATAATTGCTTTATATATTTCAGTGCTCCTATGTTGGGTGCATAGATATTTACAAGTTTTATATCCTCTTGTTGGATTGCTCCCTTTATCATTATGTAGTGCCCGTCTTTGTCTCTTGTTATAGTTTTTGTTTTAAAGTGTATTTTTTCTGATATATGTGTTCCTACCCCAGATTATTTTCATTGCTATTTTCATGGAGTATCTTTTTCTATCCCTTCACTTTCAGCTCGTGAGTGTCTTTAGGTCTGAAGTGTTTCTATTCTATGCAGCATATATATTGGTCTTTTTTTTTTTTTTTATCCATTTGACCACCCCATGCCTTTTGATTGGAGTATTTAGTCCATTGGCATTTAAAGTGGCTATTGCTAAGAAGGTACTTATTGCCATTTTGTTACTTTTTTTTTCTGGTGTTTTAGTAGTTCTTCTCTATTCCTGTCTTCTCTTGCTATCTTCCCATCTGATTTGATGGCTTTCTTTAGTATTATGTTTGGATTCCTTTCTCTTAATTTTTTGTTTATTTATTATAGGCTTCTGGTTTGTTATTACCAGAGGTTCATATATAATAACCTACAAATATATAGCAATCTATATTGTTGATAATCTCTTTAGTTTGACCTCTTTCTAAAAGCTTTACTCTGTTCCTCCCCTCCTCCCACAGTTTATGTTTTTTATATCACATCTAACCTCTTTGTGTGTGTGTGTATCCATTACCCTCTTATCATTGAAAGAGGTATTTTTAGCACTTTTGTCTTTTGATCATCACATTATCATCACACGTGGTTGAACTGCTACCTTTACTGTGCTTTTGGCTTTGCCTGTGATCCTATTGCCTTTTTTCCCATTATTTTCTTATTCCTATTTGTAGTCTCCTCTTTCTCCCTTAAATGAGTCCCTTTAGCATTTCATGTAAAACTGGTTTCTTGGTGATAAATTCCCATAATTTTTGCTTGTCTGGGAAGATCTTTATCTCTCCTTCCAATTCTGAATGAAAATCTTGCCAAATAGAGTATTCTTGGCTGTAGGTTTTTTCCTTTTGTCATTTTAAATGTATCATGACACTCCCTTGTAGCCTGTAAGTTTCCTGCTGAGAAGTCAGCTGATAGCCTTTGGGGTTTCCTTTGTATGTTACTTCTTGCCTTTCTCCTGCAGGTTTTAGGATTCTCTATTTTTAATTTTTGAGATTTAAATTATAATCTGTCTTGGTGTGGGCCTCCTTGGGTTTATCTTGTTTGGTGCTCTATATGCTTCCTGTACCTGGATGTCTGTTTCCTTCCTTAGGAAATTTTTCAGCTGTTATTTCTTCAAGTAGATTCTCCTCCCTGTTGTCTCTCTCGTCTCCTTCTGGGATACCTATAATATGAATGTTAGTGTGCTTGATGTTATCCCAGAGGTACCTTAGACTATTCTTCTTCTGTTTAATTCTTTTTCCTTTTATCTGTTCGGCTTGGGTGAGTTCCTCTAGTGTTTTGTCCAGCTCTCTGATCCATTCTTCTGTATCATCTACTCTGCTATTGAATTGCTCTAGAGAATTTTCCATTTCCCATATTGTATTCTTCATTTCTGATTGGTTCTTTTTTTGGTTTTTTGTGGGTTTTTTTTTTTTAGGACAATTAGTCCTGAGCTAACATCTGCCACCAATCCTCCCCTTTTTGCTGAGGAAGATTGGCCCTGAGCTAACACATGTGCCCATCTCCCTCTACTTTATATATGAGACGCCTGCCACAGCATGGCTTGCCAAGTGGTGGATAGATTCATGTCGGTGTCGCAATCCAATATACACATCAGGATAGATTTGGAGAGGGCTGATGGCCACTCTGAGTTTATTATAACCAGCGTTTCAATATATACGTAGCTTACATCTGTTAAACATACACAGGTGTTCTGGATGAAGTAATTAGCAAATGCCAAGAATTCTTAGTGATTTCTCAAGGTGCCCTCTCTTGGCCTCTGTTTTGATATTATCATGTTATTGCTGTGCTTGTATATTTTTATCTCGGAGCAGGCAAGGTCTCTTAGACAACGGTCCCTCCTGCTCCCGATATCGATATCGGTTCTCCATCTGTGCCCCCGGGTGGCCACTGCCTGTCTTAGGTTGCCTCCCCCTGGGGGTCTTACCCGTCATTGGCTAACCGGCCTTCTCACCTCTGGGTCACAGTTTGTTGGCAAGCCTTTTCCAGTGATTATTAACCCTTCCTGCGTCAGGGGTGGCTACAATCCACACCTGCGATCTGAACCAGCAAACCCTTGGTTGCCAAAGCAGAATGTGTGAACTTAACCACTGTGCCAGTGGCCTGGCCCCTCTGGTTCTTTTTTATATTTTCTAATTCTTTGTTGAAGTTCTCACTGAGTTCATCCATTCTTCTCCCAAGATCAGTGAACATTCTTATGACTTTTTGTTTGAACTCTTTGTCAGGTAGATTTTTTTTAAATCTCTATTTCATTTAGTTCTTTTTTTTCTGGGGTTTTCTCCTGTTCTGTTACTTGGAACATATTCCTTTGCCACCTCATTTTGCTTCTTTCTCTGTGCTTCTATCTATGTATTATGTGGGTCAGCTACATCTTCTGATCTTGGAGAGGTGTCTTATGTAAGAGATGTTAGGAGGCCCAGCAGTGTGCTTCCCTCTCATCACCAGTTCCAAATGTTCCAGGGGTGTTCCCTGTGTGGGCTACATGTGTCCTTCTTATGTGGTAGGTTTGGTCTTGTTGCAGGTGCCCAAGGAGGCTATCCTTTCCCTTTGGTGAGTTGGTTGTGATTATCAGCTGCATGTGACTTCTATGGATCCTTCAGTCACATTATCAGACATGGGAGCCCCATCTCAGCTGGCTGCATGGTCTAATAGCACATTCCTTTTGCAGTTTTTCTGTTATCTGAATAGGCCCCCAGTGTGGCTGGCTGCTAGGCTCACAGGCTTACCATTGCTATAGGCCTCTGGCATACAAGGCTCTTGTCAGCTTTCTCAGTACTGCAGCTGAGTGGGGCTGGCTCCAGGCATGGGAGCACCCAATTGTTTCAGGCCTTGGATTGTGGAGCCAATCACCTATGAGTCTGTTTGAGAAGCACAAGTCTTCTGCAGCTGACAAGTGCTACTGCCTACAGGGCCACACACACTGTCAACACAGTCCTGCCCTATCCATGTGTCTTGATCACATGAAGAGGACCCAGGACAGCAGACCTATCTGCCATTTCCATCAATGGCTGTGCTGACAGAGCAGCCTCCTGACTATTGTAAAAGGGACATTTCAATCATATGTGAAACATCCTGTTTGAGGGTATATCACCACCCTGTATACCCCCACTTCTTTGGAGTGCTCTGTTCCTTTGTGGATGGCTTCCTTTACTATGAGGAAGCTTTTTAGTTTGATGTAGTCCTGCTTGTTTATTTTCGCTTTTGTTGCCTTTGCTTTTGGAGTCAGATCTAAAAAATCCTCACCAAGACCAGTGTCAAGGATCATTTTCCCTGTATTTTCTTTTAGGAGATTTAAGGTCTCATTTCTTATATTTAAGTCTGTACTCCATATCAAGTTCATTTTTGTGAGTGGTGTAAGATAGTGGTATAGTTAGATTCTTTTGAATGTGGCTGTCCAGTTTTCCCAGCATATTTTATTGAAGAGACTTTTCTTTCCCCATTGTGCATTCTTGGCACCCTTCTCAAAGATTAGTTGACCGTGTATCTATGGGTTTATTTTTGGACTCTCTATTCAATTCCAATGGTCTATGTATCTCTTTTCATGTCAGCACCATATTGTTTTGATTACTATAGCTTTGTAATATAACTTGAAATTAGGAGGTGTGATTTTTCCAGCTATGATCTTCTTAGGACTGCTGTAGATATTTGGAATGTTTTGTGGTTCCATATGAATTTTAGGATTTAGAAATATTTCTGATTTTATTTGAGTCCTCTCTTTTTTTATTAGTCTACTTCTAGATTTGTCAATTTTATCTTTACAAAAACCAGATCTTAGTTTTATTGATCTTTTCTATTGTTTTTCTAGTCTATGTATCATTTATTTCTGCTCTTATCTTTCTTATTCCCTTCCTTCTGCCAACTTTGGGCTTAATTTGTTCTTCCTTTTCTATTTCGTAGAGGTGTAAAGTTAGGCTGCTTATTAGAGATCTTTCTTTCTTTCTTTTTTTTTTTTTTTAAAGATTGGCACCTGAGCTAACAACTATTGCCAATCTTCTTTTTTTTTCCTGCTTTTTTTTCCTCCCCAAATCCCCCCAGCACATGGTTGTGTATTTTTAGTTGTGGGTTCTTCTAGTTGTGGCATGTGGGTTCCGAACCAGGGAAATCCTGGGCCATGGAAGCAGAGCCCACAAACTTAACCACTTGGCCATGGGGCTGGCCCCAGATCTTCCTTTTTTTAATGTAGGCTTTTATTACTGTTGACTTTCCTTTTAGAACTGCTTTTGCTCTATCTGATAAATTTTGGTATGTTGTGTTTTCATTTTCATTTTTTTCAAGATACTTTTTGATTTCTCTTTAACACATTGTTTAATTTCTGTATATCTGTGAATTTTTCACTTTTTCTCCTGTTATTGATTTCCACTTCCATTTCACTATGGTCAGAAAAGATACTTAATATGATTTCAATCTTTTTAAATCTGTTAAGACTTTTTTGTGACCTAATATGTGATCTATCTTGGACAATGTTCCATATGTACTTGAGAAGAATGTGTATTCTGCTGCTGTCAGATGTAATATTATGTATATGTCTGTTAGGTCTCTTTGGCTAACGTGTAGTTCAAGTCCAATATCTCCTTTTATATTTTGTCTGGATGATCTAGCCATTGGTAAAAGTTGGGTATTGAAGTCCCCTACTATTATTGCATTGCTGCCTATTTCTGCCTTCAGAACTACTTAATATATTTAGGTGCTCCAATGATGGATGCATATATATTTACAATTGTATATCTTCTTGATAAAGTGAGCCCTTTATTATTATATAATGACCTTTTTTGTCTTCTGCTATGGTTTCTGACTTAAAGTCTATTTCGTGTAATGTAAGTATAGCTACCCCTGCTCTCTTTTGGTTTCCATTGCATGGAAAATCTTTTTCTAACCCTTTGCTTTGACCCTGTGTGTGTCCTTAGCTGAAATGAGTCTCTTGCAGGCAGCGTATGGTTGAGTCTCTCTCTCTTTTGTCTTTTTTAACCCATTTGGCCAATCTGTATGTTTTGATTGGAGAATTTAATCCATTTACATTTAAAGTAATTGTTCATAAGGGAGAACTCACTATTGTCATCTTGTTAATTGTTTTCTGGCTGTTTTGTAGTTCCTTTTCTTCCTCTTTTGCTATCTTCCTTTTTGATTTGATGATTTTCCATAGCAGTATGCTCTGATTCTTTTCTCTTTCTCTTTAGTGTATCTACTATGGGTGTTTGCTTTGTGGTTACCATGAGGCTTTCATAAAATATCTTATAATTATCACAGTCTGTTTTGGACTTATAACAACTTAACTTTGATCACTTACAAAAACTGTACCCTTTTACTCTCCCCCACTACATTTCTGTTTCTGATGTCACAATTTACATCTTTTTGTGTTATGTATCCATTAGTGAATTATTGTAGCTATAATGATTTTTAACACTTTTGTCTTTTAACCTTCATACTGGAGTTAAGTGATTTACTCACAAGTATTACAGTGTTAGGGTATTCTGAATTTGACTCTATACTTACTTTTACCAGTGTGTTTTATAATTGATGTTTTCGCTTTACCAATTAGCATCTTTTTATTTCAGCTTGAAGAACTCCTTTTAACATTTCTTGTAGGGCAGGTCTAGTGGTGATGAGCTCCGTCAGCTTTTGCTTGTCTGGGAAAGCCTTTATCTCTCCTTCATTTCTGAAGTTCAGCTTTGTGAATGAACTGTTCTTGTTTGCCAGTTCTTTTCTTTTGGCATTTTTAATATTTCATACCACTCTGTCCTGGCCTGTGATGTTTCTGCTGAGAAATCTTCCTATAGCATTCTGGAGGTTCCCTTGTATGAGATGAGTTTCTTTTCTCTTGCTCCTTTCAAAATTCTTTATCTTTGATTTTGACACTTTTATTAGAATGTATCTCAGTGAACTCCTCTTTGGGTTGAATCTGTATGGGGATTTATGAGCTTCATATACCTGATATCTCTCCCCAGAGCTGGCAAGTTTTTAGCCGTTGTTACTTTAAATAAGTTTTCTACCCCTTTTTCTCTCTTCTCTTTCTAAGACTCTCATACTCCCATAATGAAAATATCATTTTGGTTGCTGATGTCTCATAATTGACATAGGCTTTCTTCACACTTTTTCTTTTTTTTTTTTCTCCTCTTACTGGATAATTTCAAATAACTTGTCTTCAAGTTCACAAAATTTTCTTCTGCTTGATCAAGTCTTATATTAATGCTCTCTATTGCATTTTTCATTTCACTTATTTTATTATTCAGCTCCAGAATTTGTTTTTAGTTCTTTTTTTTTGTGATTTCTGTGTCTCTGTTGAACTTGTCATTTTGTTCATGTACTTTTTCCTGATTTCATTGAGTTGTCTATCTGTGTTCTCTTGTAGCTCACTGAGCTTCCTGAAAACAATCACTCTGAATTATTTGTCCAGCAATTAAAATATCTCCTTTTTTGTGTGTGTGAGAAAGATTGCCCTGAGTTAACACCTGTTACCAATCTTCCTCCTTTTCTTGAGGAAGACTGGCCCTTAGCCAACATCTGTGTCCATCTTCCTCCACTTTGTATATGGGTCACCACCACAGTATGGCTTGATGGGTGGTGCAGGTCCATGCCCAGCATCTGAACCTGCAAACCTGGCCCACAGAAGTGGAATGCACTGAAATTTAACCACTATGTCACCAGGTTGGCCCCTAAAATATCTCCATTTTTGGGGAGGGGGTCAGAAACTGGAACATTATTATGTTTCTTTCGTATGTCATATTTCCTTGATTTTTTGTGTTTCTTGCAGCCTTGCACTGATATCTGCACATTTGATGGAGCAGTCACCTATTTCAGACTTTACAGACTGGTTTTGGTGCAGAAAGACCTTTACCTGTGCATGGATGAGAGGGTCCTGGAGGGTTGAGTGTGGTGGTTCTGTCTCTGGGGAAGGCTCAGTGGTGTAGTCCCTGTGTAGCTCCATCAGCTGAGGCCAGTGTGGTGAAGACTGCAGGGTTCCTCAAGGACCAAGGCTGCAGGTGTCCACAGTGGTGGTGAGGGCTGTTGAGGTCTTCAGTGGCAAAGTCTGTTGGGACTACCTGATATCTTTTTCTTATGTGGGGTATGTCATGGCTGAGGGGACCCCTCTTGGTGTTTCATCCAGTTTGTGGTTGCCCTCATGGTGGTGATGGCACTGATGTCTGTTGCATAGTTGCCCCTGGAGTAACTATCGAGTCAGAGTCTGGAGGGTGGGCACTTATGGAACAACAGGGGCCTCTGGTATCTGAGGTACTAGCTATCCTTCAATGACAGTGGCTCTGGTGCTTGAGAAGTGGATGCATGCAAAGCATCCATGGAGCTTGGGTCTCTATCGTGGTTCACCCTTAGAAACAGCAGCTCTGGTGTCTGAGGCACTGGATAGCCTACAGCGATGGTGGATGTAGTGCCTGAGACAGGACAAGAAGCTATTTTCTAGGGCACAAGTGAGCACAGAGCTGGAGTCTGGAGAACAGGTGCAAGCCGAGCAAAGATGGCTCTAGGGCTGGGGTATGCACTGAGTTGGAGGTGTCAGCAGCTGTGATCCTGAGGCGGTGCAACAGAGGCTCCTTTTGGGTGGGGGCACAGCAGCATCTCCCTCTCTGGGGATCTGTGCTACAAACACTACAGAGTCCTCTGCTATCAAAGCTGTGAGGAGTCTGTGACGCTGTGGGGAGTGCTGAGGTCCGCAGTGGCAAATGCTGCTGGGTCTTCCACAGAACAGGCTTTTGGGGACCACAATGGCACCTGCTGCATGGCTGATACTGTTAGTAACCCCCTTTGTCTTTGTTTCTAGCTTTCTCCAGACATTTCTGCTAAGCTGATCTCCCTAGCAATCCTTTCTGTGCAATTATTCTCCTTTTTTTCTTCCACTGTGTTGCTGTAGTTTCTTAATTGGATTCTTGAGCTCTCCTAGGGCTATTTTCATTCATCAAGAGCTGTCTAATTGTTTTGGGGGGGGACAAAGGCTGGTATCTCATACTGTGCCATCTTGCTCCGTTTAGATTATTTTAGAAAAATAAAGTTTTTCAAAGTATGTGAGAAAAGTAATTTATTGATCTTTATATTTAATTTGTATTTTTATGAATATATATTCAAATTTCTATAGTCTTTGGAAACAATTATGTTTTAAAAGCTTCTTTAGATCACTGAGAATAAGTATATGTCATGACAGGGCTATAGAAGATGACAGAAAAATAGAGCTCAGAAAAGGCAAAAAAGCAGAAGAAAAATAGACAATTTTAGAAGCAATCTGGTTCAATTTTTAAAGTCTCAAAATAATGAAAGAGTAGGCTTATGTAAAGCGTGACCCATATAAAATTTGTAAAGAGTACATTATACATTTTTAGATTTAATTACTGATCAAAGTAACAAAAACAATCCAATTGAACATTGCAAATTGTTTAGATTTTTATTACTCATCAAAACAATGAAAATGAGCAAGAAAGTTACTCACCAAACCCACAATTTTATCAGATCTGATAAAATCCATGAAACTATGATCTTTGCTAAATGAAGCTTGAATTACTGACCAAAATAATGAGAATACATGACAAAAGTGTTCACATCAAATTCCTCACTCAGAAGCAGCAAATGCAACTCTGCTTAGCTGTGAAATGATGGAGAAAATGCCTCCCAGAATCAGCAGACTGGATGAGAAAGGCAAGACTTGTAGAGCTCTACCGGCTTTTGGAAGCTGAACCCAGAGAATGGCTTTCAATCCTGGTTGTCTGGAGGATTGCTTCTAGAAAACAGTCTGATTCAGGTTAATGATGCAATTTTTTGTTGGATGAAGAAGAAATACATAGGAACTAGCCTTTATTTTAAGTTCAAAGATAATGTATACTTTGTTATTATTGTTATTTGTTTTATAGCCAATCTTCACAAACAGTTTTTGGCAATGAACCTATTTGTGATGGAAGCACTTATATTCTTTATAAAGAGAATACAAAAAATCACTATCACAGAGAAAAGTACACATGATACAATTACTAGAATTGAAAACATTTTGAAGAAATAGCAATAAAATAGTAGTATTTAACAAAGAGAAGTAATAGTAATATAAAGCGTTAGTATGATGTTCTAAAAATACAGATGGCCAGTATTTAGCCAAACATAATGATGCTTTATTTTTTTTGAATTTAGTGTCCAATATTTACTGAAAACGATGCATAGTTTCTGAGCATAGGAGAAATAATTTTGGACTTTGATGCTAGAAAGTCTGAATATGTCAGATAAATATAAAAATAATAAAACTGTCTAGAAAGAGAAAATCAAAATGAAATTAATATAATGGGAATATTGTACAGATCTAGTTATTTCTCCAAGAGATGCTGAGATTTGTAATTCATGTGGTAACAATTTATATGGTGAAATTAAAAATATTTTGTAGTGTTTTCTATGATAATGATATTTTTTCATATTCAACTCTCCTTTACAATTTTATACATAAAATCCATTTTTTTCTACGTATCACTTTAAGAATTGTATTGACAGTTGCTGCTGCCTCAGCAGAATGAAGTTTCTGCAAACTGAAACAACTCTTTGAGAACTGCTGTGACTCAAGAAAGATGATCTAATTTGGCGTTATTCTCAGTAGAGCAAAACTATGTGGAAAATCTTAATTGTAAACACATAATTAGTGATTTTGCTTGTATGAAGGCAAAAGATACATTTTTATGGAATAAATATGTGAAGATGTATGAGTTATGTATGTCTTAATTTTATTACTCATCCACCATCACTGGCCCATCATCAGGACATCTCAACACAGGCACTAATTATTACTTTAAAAAAATTTTATCGTTATGAAGTTATACTTGTGAAGAGAAGATGATGGAATATATCTTTTTTAACAGTTTGGTTTACATCATTTCACTATTTAAACTTACATCGTGTGGTCTATTTATACTCTTGTCCACATTCTGCAAATGTAAAGGGCTGGCCTGAGTCGATGAACCCCCATCATTCAATGCTGTTTTCTCTTCTCTCCAGTAACTTGTGCAAAGTGAGTGCTTAATAAATGTTTGCCAAATGAATGAATATTGCCTTTTACTACTTCCCTTAATTCTGCTTGTCAAAACAACTTGACTTTCAAAGCCTAGATGAACTGGCTCACTCTCAGAGAAGCCTTCCCCATTCCTTGTCAGCCAGAAGTCATTGCTTCTCCCTCTGCCCTTCTGCAGACCTTACATCTGTGCTGCATCCTACAGAGGGTCATTGCAGGTGCTGTCAGCCTCCCCCCTCCCCTCCTCATCAACAGCAAGCTAAGGGCAAACACGCTGACCTGTCCCAGTTCCCCACAGGATTTGGTGTGTGAGTAGTCACTACATTGTTTTCTTTTACTGACAATCTATATTTTAAGAACTTGGTATAAATAAATTCCTAGTAAAATCCCTATTCCTCCACATTATGAAATAAGTACTTCTGCTTTTGTGCTTTTGCTGTAGATTTTTTAACCTCATATTTAATACACGCATAACAAACTGTACACTTTCTGAGACTGGTGAATGGTTTTTAAAATGTTTCAGTATAAATCTTTATGGCTTGTTATCACAATAGCTAGTAGAAAAATATAAACACAAGTTTCATATCCCTGGTAGCTTGACAATTGAAATACATAGTTTGAGGGTCAAAGGTGCATTAATTGGCTGAGTTTAAGTGTGATTTTTTGTAAAGTCCAACAAAGGCATGCTTGCTAGTCGTTGGTGTCGGAGATGTTCCATGGAACTGAGCTGCACTACAGCCAGGCAATGTGTCAGTAGCTTTCAACTTTGCTTATTGAATTGTAAATCTGCCTTTGGAACCATCTGTACCCTGCTTGCTATAGATGTTCCGTTTTTAGCTGCTATAATTTTCTCAGTAAACATTATACCCCTTTAAGCACCTTCTTTCTTTTTTGTTTTTCTTTCCATGTAAAGAGTCTTCCCAACTTGGCTTTAGCTGAATTTATCTATGTTCTTTTTATTCTGCTTACTTCAGGCAAAAAATGAACCAGATCACCAATGAACCATTCAGTGTGAGATGTATATAGGTTTAAGTACTTCACTGAGTTAGTGTTTAAGCATGACTATGATATTATGGATCAGAGCGAAAACATAAAAAAGATGTACTTCTTTTTTTAATTAAAAAGCAATTGCAAATGAAATTACATCAGTTTATAAAGATTTGAAATGGATTCTCATTTTCCAACTGTTTGGTAGGAATAGAAGGATTGCAACTCCTATGGGTCTTTACTCTTTCTTTAAGGATGTTCTTTGTTAAGAATTCTGCCTGGTATTCATTGTCTCCCACTTGGGAAATCATTTGATGGTCACTTAAAGAGGAAAATGAGTATGAGTATTCAAAAATAGTTCTTTTCTTTTTTAAATAGCTGATAGCAGTTTATGGCTTTGGATAAACTTAAATGCACAATGGAAAGGGGAATTAGATTTCTCTGGAAACAATTCTCTGTTAGATTTTACATGAGCAAGAGAAATACATTTGCAGGACAAATGTGTGCTCTGAATGATGATTGTGCTATTCCTCATTTATTGTATAAATGGTCAAATGCTCACAGACATAAAGGGCTAATGGTACTGTCTGGAGGTGGCCAAGTGTTAGCAGGCACTATCAGCCTTTCCCCAGAGTTCTGCACCACCGTCTTGACCTGGACACCTCAGCTACCCAGTTTGCAGACACTGCCACCCCATCAAGTTATTTGCTCCTTCTTTGTGAGCAGCCTTTGTAATGTGGAAAGTATTCCTGGGGAGCTGAGATGTGACCACCAAATTAACTTCCATCTGCAATCAAAGCCGAGATTTTTCCCTCACTGCCAGACAAATTCCCTGGGGCTACCGTAACTTTGTGCTTTATTATAATGCAAGCAAATGTCACTGAAGTCACGACCAGTAATTTCAAGAAGGTAGGCACTGAGACAATGAATGATGAGGATAGTAAACCTTATGCAGATGTGGGGGTGCACCTAACCCCCTCCCTCTCCAGAACCCATTTGGCAGGAGATTGTAGGTGGTGCTTTATAGTTTTGGTCTTTTGTGATGCTAGAATACATGATGTATACTAAAATAACCCTATCTATGTGAGAATTGAAATAACAGAAGTACTTATTTTGTATGATAAAGAGGGCAATTTGGAGGGAAAATGCAATAACTTCAAAAAAGTGCTTATTTTTCTAAATCTTTATTTTCTTTTTGAGATTATCAAGGACCAAGTAGAATTGTGAAGTCAGGAACACAAAGCAAAAGCAAACCTTTTCTATCTCTGCCCTAACTTCTTTCTATAGTCTCTTTTTTGTGGAATCTGGGCATGATCCAAAGGCAAGCTTGGAAGAATTGGATTTGGATTGGACCAGATATTCTAATGCAGCATTCCTTTTTTCTTATCAGACTTTGGAATCGGTGGTGATTTGGAGTCAGACAGGGTCAACTAATATATGCAGTAAAGCTCAGAGAAAACATGAGCCCAAGCATAGTGTAAAAGAAACATGCTGATTCATTTATTCAAACGTCACAGAAAAATCGTTGATTGGAAATGGTGGTTAAAATCTAGGAAGAAAATAAAAAATACCTTGACGGAGACAAAATCTATAAAGGAATTACTATAAAGAAAATTAAGACTTAATAGTATTTGATTTTCTAAAAACATAGTCTTTAATGGTTATGTATGTCTATAGTGTGTCTTATGTATTTGTAAATTCTATTTTGTAAGTAATTTTAAGCTTTCAAGTAATTAAAATTAGAACTGATCTCCTTACGTGTTTAGCATAGTATCTGAGGCATTTTGTTACCCAGAACACATTTATATGACCTATGATGAGGTCTCTCAATTTTTATTGGCAAAATAAGAGCAATGATATTCCTGTCTGAAAGATCGTTGCAACTGTCTGAAAACACTTTCCCTCTATAAAGTTTTTTTTCTTTTTTGTGAAATAACTGGCATTTTCTCTGGATAGACTTTGCATTTTCCCTGCTGAAGCAGAAAGTTGGAGACAGCCAAATCAGTTGTAGCTATCGTCCCAAGCCAGGGAAGCACTTCTCTGTCTGAACTGCTTATTTATTAGCAAAGAACTTGTGTATTCAAAGGCCTGTTATTTTTGTCTATGTTGAGCAAGACAGCTAAACCTTGAGGGGACAGCATAGTAAGAGGATTTTGTCTTCTGTTGCCTGTTCTGCAGTGTTTGCTGGGAAGCTGTTGCGCTAGGCTGCATCTAGGTGATTTAATCCACTTGTGGCCTCTAATTCAGATTGAAACTCGAGGATGAATTACGAATATCGATGGGGTAAGTATTTCAGTTCACATGAGAGGAAACAGAAGATCCTGAAGGTGACCTTGATCAGGGATTGGATGAGGGTGACACAGTTTTGGCTGGGGTTAATGATGCTGCAGTATCTCCTTGAGAATCCTAATTCAATCCATGCTTTCGCTCAGAGCTTTAGAAAATGAAGCAAATAATTCCTGCAATAGGCTGGGTCAAGGCGAGGTGAATTCCCCATTGGATGAGCTCCTGGAAAAAAATCTTTATAGAGGAAAGGTGTTTCCAGACAGTTGCAATGATCTTTCAAACAGGAATATCATTTGAGGCCTCTTATGAGGAGCCCTTTAGAGGTCAGCCAGCGCATGGAAGGTTCCTTCCAACTCAAAGAGATGGTAACCCTAAGCGAGGTGCAAGGATTCTCAAGTGTCCTACTTGGGTGACAGTGGGTAGCATTTAGTATATTCTCCTGTGGGGGCCTCGTGGCAGCTAGTGCTGTGCTTTATGAATACCTTGCCATGGGGCAGTTGAGGGACCACATGTGTATCGTAATGCTGTGCCTTCCAAGAACTTATGTTCTGGCAAGGTACCGCACGTTTCCTCAGATCCCTTAGGGCATTGGAACTGATTTCAAGAGAAGAGTTTCAGGAAGTTTCGGTAACTGGGAGGGTAAACAAGTAAGAAAACCTTTCTCATGCTATTCTGGAGCTGCAGGCAGATTTACAAATAGCTTTGGCTTAAATGTTGAGTGTAAAATAATTGTCAGTCCATTTCTCTCAAATAGATTACCGTCTATTTCAATCTCAACCCTTCCTCGAGTGTCATAGGACAACATAATCTGGAAGATTACTTTCACGTAAATACAATCACCTGCAGACATTCTTTGAAGTAATTTTACCTCCTTGTATCACATAATCAGTATCAATGAAAAATTTAAAGCATGTAGACCAATGTCATTAATACTGGTACCAAAAGGTTCAAAAACTATTTTAAAAAAACTCCTAATGATTTCTTTTAAATTTTTTTTCCAGGTTTTTGGCTAAGTTTATCCTATTATATTTAAACTACTAGTTAATTCTTTGAATTTATAATAAAATCTGAATGAACTTGAAAGAGACAACAGGTAGTTTTAAATCAAATGAGCTTCTTAAGTAAAATACATCCTCTGTTTAATTTTAGTGTTCTAATCGTGAAAATAAGCAGCACTCTTTCCTGGGTAGTTTTTAGGTTATTTTGGGCTGACAAATGTCTCAAAGCCCAGCTGTTCATCCCAGGAACCAGGGTGCGAAGACAGAACATGGGAGGAGGACTCCGAGGAAAGGAGGTGCTTCTCTCCTGTTGAACTTGTGGGTCCAGTGGCCTCATATTGTTCTTTGCCCCATCCTCAATTCCTTGCGAATTCATATTTTTTTAATCCCTACCTCACCCCCATCGCCAAACAAACTTTTCATCTTTTCTTGCTCTGGCTCCAGGCAGTGATGCTTTCTCGAGTTTGGACTTGGTGGTGCTGTGAGCGTGACAGGCGTTGAGTTCCTGTCCTGTCCCCACCTGCCCACCTGTCCTACCTCGGGACATGGGGGTTGAGCTGCTCCTCATCCAGGGGCAATCCCAGCTTCACTGCTGGGGTTCATGGCAATGAACAGATAGATGACCTCCACTGAAGACAAAAACCCTTTCATTCTCCACTTCTGATACGTGCAAGAAAGAAATCTAACTTATTCAATATTCCTTCTTTTTCAGCATTAGTTAGGATATGATCCCCAAAGGTGGGCAAACGTGCACTTAATATTTAAAGAATCAATTACTGTTGCAAACTGACAAAATGTATATGTAAATCCCAGATATGTCTTAATATGTGTTACTTCATAGTTTAGTAGCAGCTGTCGTACAACTTAAAAGAGCCCTTGACTTAGAAGCCTCTGTCTGAGTTCTCCATCAAGAAATTATTCACATGACCTTGGGTAAATCACTGTGCTAAACACTGTCAATGTTTTAGCTCATTTACTACTCACAGTGAGACACTTATAAAGGTGCTATCATTGCTTCCATCTTTAGATGAAGAAACTGAGACCCAGGGAGGGTAAATAACTCCTGTTCATTCCACCAGCTTATGAAGTGGAGCTGAAGTCAGACCCCCCTAGTCAGGCTGTTCACGGAAATTAAGCTCTGATTCCCATTGGCATAAGGTAACTTTTAAACACCAACATTTTTTACTGTTTGAAGGACCAAGTTGAATTCATTGAAACTGGGGCCTGGGAACTGACCCAACTTTCGTCCTATTTAGCTAAAAGACAAAGCTAATGTGACGCCAGTGAATTGTATTTTATCTCGTGTTAAATTGTAGCCTGAAAATGTTTCTGACTGCTGGAGCATCGCTTTTGCTCTGCTACCCTCCTAACCCCTGGTCTCGCCTACACCTGGGAAGCTCGTGGACCTGCAAATGCTCAATATTTAGGTACTGTAGTGTGCTTCAAACCTAAACATTACTAAATTCTTATAAGTTCTAGTAAAGAAAGATGAATCCTCTCAATATTCTCATTGATCAATCACCCTTATTTTGATTAGGTCAGTTTGCTGTCTTTCTAAGAAAAAAAATCTATCATAAAAATTGTTACTATCTGTGAACATTGCTAGAGGGAATAGCAGATTAATAGTGAAATAATTTGTAGTTATTGGCCCTTGATTTGTATTAATATTTAGCACCAATTACTGAAAACCATTGACCTATTTTGCACTCTATTTTCCTTGCTCACATTTAGAGTTCTCAATCTTTTATTAAATTGACAAAGCTCTAGTTTTCAAACTTGACTCAGACAAGCTAGATATAAGTGTTTGCTGTGATTATATTATTTTTCCTAATGAGAAACAGTTTTCTCAATTTCTCATTTTTCTACTATTATTTTATCTTAGATCTTTTAACCCATTGTTGTTTTCCATGTTAATGTCATATATAAGATGATTTAGATAAAATTTTCATATTCACCTTTTTAATTTTAATACTATAAATTAGCTCACGTTCTTCCAAGAAGAGAATAATTTCTTGTAGGAGCTTTGCCATCATGACCAGTTTAAGAACTGCTGGAGATAAAAGCTGAATGTTTTTGTTCTATACGCTAGGTGTTGGGAATTCAAAGTTGTATGAAACACAGTTTTTCCATCCTAAGTGAATCGGAAATTTAGTAGAGTGGACAAGTATGGGTAGATTTATTCATAGCGGAGAATTATAAACCGACCACAACATAGTGTAGACAGAAATGGAATGTGATATGCGTAATGTGGTATAAAAGCCCGGACTGAGAAGAAACAAATTTTCCTTGAGAACATCAGGGAAGTGTCTGAGTTGATGCCATTCGAGCTGGGTTTTGAAGAACAATTGAGTTCACCTGATAGAAAGAATGGCAAAGAGCAATGTAGGAAGATGAAATAACATTGGCAATAAAAAAGAAAGTGAAGGTGTATATGTATTTCTGCAACAGTGTATAGTGTTGCGCGTCTGGATCATGGGATGTCCAGTGGAGAGTGGTGGGAAATGGAGAAGGAAGTTGGATCAGGGTCCTTGAGTCTCGCATAAAGGAGTTTGGATTTCATACTGTAGACAAATGAAGTCCCATCATGAGTATTTTGTTTATAACAAAATGTTTTCCATATTATTCTACAACTTTTACTTTTCTTTAAAGTTTTTTGGCAGCTTTTTTGACTGTGAAAGCAACACACATCCTTGAACCATAACAAGCAACAAAGAAGCATTACAGGAGTTTATAAAGTAAATAATCAAAGTTCCTCTCTCCACCTCAACAATGACAGCCCAGAGTAAACCATTACAAATATAACAAGCTGTTGAGGGGCCTTACCTGTTGGCCCAGAAATGGTGACCAGGACTCTCCACTGCAACAATGGATGCTAAATTTCCCCTCATTATAAAGAAAGCCACCTCAGGCCATCAAGATACTCATTAGGGGTCCTAACAGGAAGCAGGCAAGACCCCTGTATAATCAAACCCCATCCCAACATCCAGACATCCCTGTCTGTTCTAGATGAAAAGAAGACAGGGGAGAAAGTTGGCTATCAGTGCAGTGGCTTTGTGAGAAATTCAGTGGTTGCAAAGGATGGGGCTGCTCTAAGGGAATTACTCACAGAGTGAGGAGACCTGAAAGAAGAAAAACCTGACATTTGATTACTTGAATGGATGCTTCTGAGTTTTAGGTGCATTCTGATACTGTCCCTGGAGAGAGAATTCTTGGAGGTGAGGGATTTAACTGGATATAGAGATGATGCCTGATTCTCTGGAGACTTCAGGAAATGGAAGTCTTGGTAAAAAGAAAGGACTGTGAAGTTGTGTTCCTAGAAGAAAATAATGGTATGTGTGTGGAGGAGGGAATTCATTCCATGTTGCCTAACTCTTGGAAAGGCATGAAGTTGATCTCAGTGGTTCCCGTACTTCCACACCTGAAGGGATAGGAAGGTTAGATGGGGCATGGACCACTATAAAAGGCTGAAAGAAGACACGGTGCCAAGAAAGCCACCATCCCCTATGCATAGTCTTGCTCATACACAGAAGGCACCAGCAGCTAAGGTGTGCCTCCTCACCTTTGTGGGTTGACCAGTTACTAAAGATCTTTGATTTTCTCATTCCAGCCTTTCCCATTCCAACCCCCTTACTGGGGCAACTAAGCTAGAAAGAGAAGGGGAAGAGCGATCTAAGCCAGGCCTAGTTGTTACGTCCTCTCCACTTTGGATTTTTCAGCGGGGAAAAGAAGCAAGCCCCATCAAACTTGAGTGGATTGTGATGGAGAAGGGGCAGAGTTTTGAGTGGGATATAAGACTGCCATTTAAAACTGAAACGAGCTCAGTTTTAATAATAAAAAATTATCTGCAAATTAAGGACTCTGACCAGTTACAGGTATTAAAAAGTCAACAGGACAGTTGAAAATTGCAGTTGGGGTGGGAAGTGGGGATCTAAAGCTATTTTCTACCCTAAGAAATGAAGAATCCTCAAATTTAGCATATCCAATGTATATATGGGCCATAGGTAGAGTTTTACACTAAGCAATAGTGCATGGGCAAATTTCTTTGTCAACACATATTGGTTTAGTTTATCATTTTTAGTTACTACAAGGTATTCCATTGAATTGATATACCATAAACAACACTTTCTTGATGGACATTAGGATATTTTCAAAACTGTCTGTAGTATAAATGGTGCTATAATAAACCTCTTTGTAATTACAGTTTTGCAATCATCCTATTATTGTTTACTTAAAATAAATTCAGAGAAATGAAATTCCTACATTTTAAATTTTGTTACTTATTATAAAATATGTGTTCTCCAAATATGTATTAAAATGTCCATTTCTCCTTTTCCTTATGTTTCTCTATACTAATATAATAAATATGTTAAAATTATGTTAACCTGATAGTTCATTCCTATCAGAAATCTAGTTGCTTTAATTTTTATTTCTTTGAGTATGAGAGTTAATAGCTTTTTGGACATTTTTATAGGTATTTATGTTTTATTTTTGTAGCTATTTATGTTTTATCTTTTACCTTTGAGAGCTGTGTCAATTAATACACTAATTAATAATAACATATGTCAATGGAATATATCTACTGCATTAACTTGCCTTAAAAATATCATGGTAATAGGTTTATATGCTTAGTTTGGGAGTAATCATAATAATAAAATAGCAAAAATTTATAGTGCATATTATGTGCTAGATGCTAGTCTAAGTACCTTATGTGTATTAACTCATTTAATCCTCATAATAAACTTATGAGAAAAGTTGTAATATTGTTCCCATCTTAGAAATGAGAACACAGTAATGTGTCCAAGGAAACACAAATGGCAGGGGCAGAACAGAGAGTTGGACCCACTGGGCCTGGCTCCTGAGCCTGGACTCTATTGTAGATGAGCCTTCTTTAAATACTGCTAGGCAAATTTATGTTAAAAGAATTGTAATAGCTGCATGTTATTACTATAAATGTATGATTCCCAAAAGAGGCATTCAAAATATTTGATCATTAAAGGTTTCTTTCTTGAAATACTACTGCGATCAGTCTTTATTCAATTACCTGTCACCTTTTATTTAGAAAGAGACAGTCAGTTCGTTTGGTTAGGTTATTTCATTTGGGGCAACATGTATTTAAAAAATAGTAATAATAAAAATTACAATGGTGGTTTTTTAAAAACAATTTGTTTTTCTGTAAGGAATTTGCTCACAGCGGGATGAGTAAGTGCATTATGGGAAATCATTAGCCCTAGTCCAGCCCTCTCATTTTCCTGGTGCATAACCTAAGGCCCAAAGGGTTACAGGACGAGGGTGACTAGTGAGTAGTGGGGTGGACACAGGAGTTCAGTCTCCTCACTTCACACCTGGGTTCTTCCTACCACAGAGTCTTGTTTTCTAGGTCTTCCAAGTATTGCATTACATAATAAGTTCCTTTTTAATAGTGTAGAAATACAGTTAACATAAAATTTACAATTTTAACCATTTTGAGTATACAGTTCTGCAGTATCAAGTACATGCACATTGTTGTGCAACCATCACCACCATCCATCTCCAGAACTTTTCATTGTCTCAGACTGGAATTCTGTACACATTAAACAACATCTCCCCTTTCTCTCCTCTCCCCAGCTCCTGGCAACCATCATTCTAATTTCTGTCCCTATGAATTTGACTCCTCAAGGAACCTCATATAAGTGGAATCGTACAGTATTTGTCCTTTTGTGACTGGATTATTTCACTTAGCATAATGTCCTCAAGGTTTATCCATGTTTTGGCAATAGGGTTTTTTTGAAGCATTAATATATAAAATATATGTAAAGCAGTTAAAACAATGCCTGGCATATAGTAAGCTCTTTATAAGTTGTTATTGCTATTATTAATATTAATTGTATTAGTTTCCTACTGCTACTACATACAGCAAACGTCCCACACACTTTGTGACTTAAAACCACACAGATTTGTTCTCTTATAGTTCTGGAGGCCAGGAGTTTGAATCAGTTTCCCTGGGCTAAAGTCAGGGTGTTGACAGAGCTGACTCCTTTTGGAGGCTCCAAGGGAGAATCTATTTCCTTGTCTTTTCTAGCTTCTAGAAACTGCCCGTTTTACCGGTTCAAGGCCCCTTCCTGCATCTTCAAAGTCAGCAGAATAGCATCTTCTCTCCTGTATGAACTCTGCTTCTGTCCTTTTAATTTTGACCCTCCTGTCTCCCTCTTATAAGGACCCTTCTGATTATACCGGTCCCACCTGGACCATCCAGGATAGTTTGCCCATCTCCTGATCCTTAATTTAATCAGATATGAAAAGTTCTTTTTGTCATATAAGGTAACATATTCAGGTTTTCCGAGGATTAGGACATGGGCATTTTGGGGGGAACTTTATTCAGCCTGTAAAAATTATAATAAAGTACTCATGGAAGGAATGTTCCTATGTGTGAACTCTTTGCTAGTCACAACAGCATTAGTGTCACCAATGCTGGGAGGTTGTTCAATTTCAGCACACACCCCAGATCTTCTGGCTCAGAATGTGCATTTTAACCAGATCCCCTAAAGATTTGAGTGCACATTCACATTGAAAATGCCCTGCACTGACTTTCGTTCTTCCCGTCGTTACTTAAAATGTCTGCTCTTCATCAGGTGCTTTAATGGAGAACATATACATGGATAACGATAAAGCCTCAATTTCATTTTCTTCGCTTGATCTTCCCTTAATGATGAAATTACCACAACATTAAAAATTCATAATCTGAACTAGAGTGTTGCCAGCTTAAGTCTCAAATGAGAAGTTAAGGTGGTTATAGAATGTATCGATGTTTCTTCATGAGTGATTGCTGACGCTATTTTTACCTGAAGTGAGCGTCTAACACAGGACACCCCCTCTCTGCTCTCTGCCTCCAGGTCATGACTACACCTCAGGAAGGGTGACTATTGATTTATGACCCTGGGAACAGAGTAGCAATCTGCCTTCTTGTTGAGATCAAACGGCCTGAAGGTGAATAGAATCTGCTACTCTAGCACATACCTCTTTTTGATTATCTAACTTTGCACATGAATATAAAGTTGAAGATAGCTCATTTTAAAGCCTTGCTAAAAAGATGGACAGTATTTTAAGTGTAAGCGTGTTGGAGGGGGTGGGCCAACAGAATCAGGTGGTTTTTCTTTGTTGTTTGTTTGTTGGATTGACTTTCTCTTGTTGGATTGTTTTGTTTTGTATTATTTGGCTTTGAATAGTGTTTGAGGTTTTTTGAAAGATGGAAGCTTTACTTTAATATACCACTGAATTACTAATAGAAATTTTAAAATTCCATTCTATTAGAATGTTGTCTAGTGCCAGTTTTATGTTTAAGTTGTCCTACGGGCATTTGGTATTTTCTATGAGTGTGCAATAGAATAGAAAATGAAAAATAAGTGGGGGCCAGCCCTGAAGCCCTAGTAGTAAAGCTCGGCGCTCTCACTGCTTTGGCAGCCCAGGTTCTTTCCCGGTCAGAGAACCACACCACCCGTCTGTCAGTTGCCATGCTGTGCTGGTGGCTCACATAGAACCAGAAGGACTTACAACTAGGATATACGACCATGCACTGGTGCTTCGAGGAGGCAGAAAAAAACAGAGGAAGATTGGCAACAGATGTTAGTGCAGGGTGAATCTTTCCCTGTCAAAAAAAATGTAGGTTTTCTAACAATATTGTTGTGTCATAAATATCCATTTTTGAATTAACTAGTAGTATCAAATCAGCAAATGTTATTTCCATCCAGAGTTAAATATTTCTTCTGCTTTCTTTCCTTTACAACACTTAGGGAAAATAAAGACCCCAACATTTATTTCAGGTACTCCCAACTGACAAAGGAAAACAACCAAAACAAACAAAAAACAAAACTAGGAAATACCAAAAGTGGAAGCTTTTTCCTTGGTTCTATATTCGATTCTCACATTGGCATTTAGATGGTGTACTTTTTGTTTTTACTGAGGTAAAATTGGCTTATAACATTATATAAATTGCAAGTGTACATCATCATATTTAGATTCCTGTGTAGATTACATCATGTTCACAGCATGACTAATTACAATCTAGCACCATACAGTGTGCCTAATCATCTCTTTTGCCCTCCTCCATCCACCCTTCCCCTCCGGTAACCACCAATCCAATCTCTGTCTATATGTGTTTGCTTATTGTTGTTTTTATCTTCTATTTTTGAGTGAGATAATATGGTATTTGACTTTCTCCCTCTGACTTATTTCACTTAGCAAAATATCCTCGAGGTCCATCCATGTTGTCACAAATGGCTGGATTTCATCATTTCTTATGGCTGAGTAGTATTCCATTGTGTATATACCACATCTTCTTTATCCATTCATCCCTTGATGGGCAGCCAGGTTGCTTCCAAGTCTTGGCTATTGTGAATAATGCTGCAATGAACATAGGGGTGCATGTATCTTTACTCATTCATGTTTTCACATTCTTTGGATAAACACCCATAAGTGGAATAGCTGGATAGTATGGTAGTTCTATTCTTAATTTTTTAGGGATCTCCATACCGTTTTACATAGTGGCTGCACCAGTTTTCGTTCCCACCAGTAGTATATTAGTGTTCCCTTCTCTCCACATCCTCTCCAACACTTGTTGTTACCTGTCTTGTTAATTATAGCCATTCTGACGAGAGTGAGGTGATATCTCATTGTAGTTTTGATTTGCATTTCCCTGATAGCTAATGATGTTGAATATCCTTTCATGTGCCTGTCGGTCATCTGTGTATTTTCTTTGGAGAAACGTCTGTTCAGATCTTTTTCCCATCTTTTAATTGGGCTGTCAGCTTTTTTGTTGTTGAGATGTATGAGCTCTTTATGTATTTTGGATATCAACCCCTTATCAAATATATGGTTTCCAAATATCTTCTCCCAAGTGTAAGGTCATCTTTTTGTTTTGTTGATGGTTACCCTTGCTGTGCAGAAGATTTTTAGTTTGATGTAGTCTCATTTGTTTATTTTTTCTATTGTTTCCTTTGCCCAATTAGACATTGTACTTGAAAATATGCTGCTAAGACTGGTGTTGAAGAGCGTACTGCTTATGTTTTCTTCTAGATGTTTCATGATTTCAGGTCTTGCATTCAAGTCATTAATCCACTTTGAGGTAATTTTTGTGTATGGTGTAAGATAATGGTCTACTTTCATTCTTTTGCATGTGGCTATCCAGTTTTCCCAACACCATTTATTGAAGAAACTCCCCTTTCTTGATTGTATGTTCTTGGCTCCCTTGATGAAAATTAGCTGTCCATTGATGTGTGGGTTTATTTCTGGGCTCTTGATTCTGTTTCCCTGATCTTTGTGTCTATTTTTGTGCCAGTACCATGCTGTTTTGGTTACTGTAGCTTTGTAGTATAGCTTGAAATCAGGGAGTGTGAAATCTCCAGCTTTGTTCTTTTTTCCCAGGATTCCTTTGGGTCTTCGGGGTCTTTTATTGTTCCATATAAATTTTAGGATTCTTTGTTCTATTTCTGTGAAAAATGTCATAGGAACTGTGATAGGGATTACATTGAATCTGTAGATTTCTTTAAGAAGTATGGACATTTTAACTATGTTAATTCTTCCTATCCAAGAGCATGGAATATCTTTTCATTTATTTGTGTCTTCTTCAATTTCTTTCAAGAATGTTTTATAATTTTCATTGTGCAGATCTTTCACGTTTTTGGTTAAATTTATTCCTATGTATTTTATTCTTTTTGTTGCAGTTGTAAATGGGATTGTGTTCTTAATTTCTCTTTCTGCTACTTTGTTGATAGTCTATAGGAATGCAACTGATTTTTGTATGTTAATTTTGCATCCAGCAACGTTACTGTATTCATTTATTATTTCTAAAAGATTTTTGGTGGATTCTTTAGGGTTTTCTGTATATAAAATCATGTCAACTGAAAATAGTGACAGTTTCACTTTTCCGTTTCCAATTTGGATCCCTTTTATTTCTCTTTCTTGCCTGATTGCTCTGACTAGGACTTCCAATGCTATGCTAAATAGGAGTGGTGAAAGTGGGCACCATTTCTGCTTCCTGTTCTTAGAGGGAAAGCTTTCAGTTTTTTTTCCATTTAGAATGATATTAGCTGTGGGTTTGTCCTATATGGCCTTTATTATGTTGAGGCACTCTCCTATACCCATTTTTTTTTTTTTAAAGATTTTATTTTTTTCCTTTTTCTCCCCAAAGCCCCCCGGTACATAGTTGTATATTCTTCGTTGTGGGTCCTTCTAGTTGTGGCATGTGGGATGCTGCCTCAGCGTGGCTTGATGAGCAGTGCCATGTCCGCGCCCAGGATTCGAACCAACGAAACACTGGGCCGCCTGCAGCGGAGCGCGCGAACTTAACCACTCGGCCACGGGGCCAGCCCCTCCTATACCCATTTTATTCTGAGTCTTTTTCGTAAACTGATGCTGTATCTTGCCAAATGCTTTCTCTGCATCTATGGAGATGGTCATGTGATTTTTATTCATTTTGTTAATGTAGTGTATCACACTGATTGATTTTCAGATGTTGAACTATCCCTTCATCCCTGGAATAAATCCCACTTGATTATGGTGTATGATCTTTTTAATGTATTGTTGTATTCAACTTGCTAGTATTTTGTTGAAGATTTTTGCATTGATATTCATCAGTGATGTTGGCCTGTAATTTTCTCTTTCGTGTTGCCTTTGTCTGGTTTTGGTATCAGAATAATGTTGGCTTTGTAGAATGAGTTAGGAAGTTTCCTCTCCTCTTCGATTTTTTGGAAAAGTTTGAGAAGGATAGGTACTGTCTTCTTTGAATGTTTGGTAGAATTTGCCAGGGAAGCTGTCTGGCCCTGGACTTTTCTTTTTTGGGAGGTTTTTGATTACTGCTTTGATCTCCTTACTGGTGATTGTTCTATTCAAATTCTCTGTTTCTTCTTGATTCAGTTTTAGAAGGTTGTATGATTCTAAGAATTTATTCATTTCTTGCAGATTGTCCAATTTGTTGGCATATAGCTTTTCGTAATATTCTTTTATAATCTTGTATTTCTGAGGTGTCCATTGTAATTTCTCCTCTTTCATTTCTGATTTTATTTATTTGAGTTTTCTGTCTTTATTTCTTGGTGAGTCTAGCTAAAGGTTTGTCAATTTTGTTTATCTTTTCAAAAGAACCAGTTTCACTGATTTTTTTGATATTGTCTTTTTAGTCTCTATTTCATTTATTTCTGTTCCGATTTTTATTATTTTCTTCCTTCTATTGATTTGAGGCTTAGTTTATTCTTCTTCCAGTTCCTTTAGGTGCACTGTGAGATTGTTTGAGATTTTTCTTGTTTGTTATGGTAGGCCTATATTGCTAGAAATTTTCCTTTAGAACCACTTTTGCTATATCCCATAAATTCAGGGTTGTTGTATTTTCATTTTCATTTGTCTACAGGTATTTTTTGATTTCTAGTTTGATTTCTTTGTTGATCCAATAGTTGTTCAGTAGCATTTTTTTTAAATCTCCACATATTTGCATCTTTTCCAATTTTCATCCTGCAGTTGATTTCTAGTTTCATAATGTTTTGGTCATAAAAGATGCTTGGTATTATTTCAATCTTCTTAAATTTATTGAGATTTGTTTTGTGGCCTAATATGTGATCTATCCTGGAGAATGTTCCATGTGCATTTGAAAAGAACGTGTATCTTTTACTTTTTGGGTGGAATGTTCTGTCTATATCTACTAAGTCCATGTGGTCTAATGTGTCATTTAAGTCCAATGTTTCCTTATTGATCTTTTGTTTGATCTATCCATTGATGTAATTGGAGTTTTAAAGTCCCCTACTATTATTGTGTTACTGTCTATGTCTCCACTTATTTCTATTAATAATTGCTTTATATATTTAAGTGCTTCCATGTTGGGTGCATAGATATTTACAAGTCTTGTGTCGTCTTGTTTGATTGTTCCCTTTTGTCATTATATAGTGCCCTTCATCATCTCCTGTTACAGTTTTTGTTTTAAAGTCTATTTTGTCTGACATAGTATTGCTACCCCAGCTTTCTTTTCATTGCTATTTGCATGGAGTAAATTTTTATATCCCTTCATTTTCAGTTTGTGAATGTCTTTAGGTCTGAAGTGTGTCTCTTCTATGCAGCATATATATGGGTCTGGATTTTTTATCCAGTCGGCCGCCTATGCCTTTTGATTGGAGTATTTAGTTCATTGGCATTTAAAGTGGCTGTTGGTAAGAATGTACTTATTGCCATTTTGTTACTTTTTTTTCCCTGATGCTTTAATAGCTCTTCTCTATTCCTTACTTCTTGTGCTATCTTTCCTTCTGGTTTGGTGGCTTTCTTTAGTGTTATGTTTGGATTCCTTTTTCTTAATTTTTTGTGTGTTAATTATTGGTTTCTGGTTTGTGATTACCAGAGGTTCATATATAATAACCTAGGTATATAGCAATCTATATTAAGTTATGGTCTCTTTAGTTTGACTTCTTTCTAAAAGCCCTACATTTTTACTGCCCTCATATCACATTTTATGTTTTTGATGTCATATCTAACCTCTTTTTTTGTGCATGTGTATCCGTTATCATCTTATCATGGAAATAGATAATTTTAGTCATTTTGTCTTCTGACCTTCATAGTATCTTCATAGGTGGTTGATCTACTACCTTTACTGTATATGTACCTTTACCAGTGATTTTATTAGGGTTTTTTTTTTTTTTGACAATTTTCTTATTCCTATTTGTGGTCCTTTCTCTTCCACTTAACTAAGTCCCTTTAGCATTTGTTGTAAGGTGGGTTTCTTGGTGATAAACACTTTTAGTTTTTGCTTGTCTGGAAAACTCTTTATCTCTCTTCCATTCTAAATAATAACCTTGCCAAGTAGAATATTCTTGGCTGTAGGTTTTTTTCCTTTCAGCACTTTAAATATATTTTGCCACTCCCTTCTAGCCTGTAGGTTTCTGCTGAGAAATCAGCTGATAGCCTTATGGGGTTTCCTTTGTATGTTACTTTTTGCCTTTCCCTTGACACTTTTAGGATTCTCTATTTATCTTTAATTCTTGGTATTTTAATTATAATGTGTCTTGGTGTATGCCTCTTTGGGTTTATCTTGTTTGGTGTTCTTTGTGCTTCCTGTACTTGGATATCTGTTTCTTTCCTTAGGTTGGGAAAGTTTTCAGCTACTTTTTCAACTAGATTCTATGCCTCTTTGTCTCTCTTCTCCTTCTTGGACCCCTATAATGTGGATGTTAATGTGCTTGATGTTGTCCCAGAGGTACCTTATACTGTCCTTGTTCTTTTTAATTCTTTTTTCTTTCATCTATTCACCTTGGGTGATTTCCTCTAGTCTTTCATCCAGCTCACTGATCTGTTCTTATGTATCATCTACTGTGTTATTGAGTCCCTCTAGTAAATTTATCATTTCCAGTATTGTATTCTTCAGTTATGATTGGTTCTTTTTTATATTTTCCAATTCTTTGTTGAAGTTCTCACTGAGTTCATCCTTTCTTCTTCCAAGTTCAGTAAGCATCTTTATGATTGTTAGTTTGTACTCTTTATCAGGAAGATTATTTATCTCTGTTTCATTTAGTGTTTCTTCTGAGAACTTGTCCTATTCCCTTATTTGGAACATATTCATTTGTCTCCTCATTTCTCTGTGTTTATATCTAACTATTGAGTAGATAAGCTACATCTCCTGATCTTGGAGAGGTGGCCTCATGTTGGAGATGCCTTATGAGGCCCAGCTGTATGCTTGCCACTCTTCACCAGTTCCAAATATTCCAGGAATGTCCCCTCTGTGGGCTATGCATATCCTTCTTTTGTGGCAGGTTTGCTCTTGTTGCAGGTGGCCAGGGAGTTTGGCTATTCCCCTGGCTGGCTAGTTGTAATACTTGGCTGCCTGTGGCTGCAATGATCCCTTCAATCACTTTATTGGGCATGGGGAACCCCATAAGAGTTGGCTTCAAGGTCTAATAGCACATTCCTGTTGCAAGTTTTCTGTTAAATGAGAAGGCCCCAAGCATGGCTGTTTGCTAGATTCAGGGGCTTACAATTACTGTAGGCTTTCAGCCTGCAAGGCTGTTGTCAGTTATCTCAGGAGTGCAGCTGGGTGAGGCTTGTCCCAGGTGTGGGAGCACCCAACTGTTTCAGGGCTTTGACTGTGGGGCTGATGCCTTATGTATCTACTTGGGAAGCTTGAGTCTGCTGCAGCTGACAAGCCCTACTGCCCACAGGCCCATACACCCCATCAACACAGTCCTGTCCTATGCACGTGCCCCAACCCACTGAAGTGGACCCACTCACTCTGCTGCAAAGGACTTACAGACTTCATCAATGCAGGCCCACCCCTCTTGCACACCCTGCTCTGCAGAGGCCAAGCCACTCACCCATTGCAGAGGTCTCATGCACCCTGCCTATGTGTGCCTACATGTTGCCAGAGGGCTTGCTCTTAGGTGGGGCTAGTCCCTAGGGTGGGCTGCCTGCCCTTGTTGAGCTGGATTAAATCAGTGCTCTAGTGGGTGGGGCAGACCACTGCACTCACAGGCTGGGGGAAAACTCTAATGGCGTCTGCCAGGATCTGTGTCATCACACCTGTACTAAGTCACTATAATGGCTGCTGCTAATGTCTCAGTCCCTCGGGAGGTAGTCCCAGCCTAGGGAGGTCTTACTTCTCACTGAGATGTTCCCAGAGCCTATCAAGGGAGTCTCTTTTCACCAAAGGACTATGCACCTTTCTTTCTGGTGATTTTAGGTTCCTTGCCTGAATGGGTGTTTGTGCCTTGGCTCTTTAAGAGCAAGGTTTTCTGCCCTTTATGTCTGATAGCTTTTCTGGGGGTATTCCCTGTTGTTGTTAATAACCAGTAAAGCCAGATATTATGACACTTGTCTCTCGTGCTGAGTTCAAAAGCGGCTTATTGTGTTAAAACTCTTCCACTCAGATTCCCCACCCCTTGAGGAAAGGCTTCATAGGCACGCTTATGACAGGCCATGAAGCACCACAGCTAGAAGGCATGGTTTCTCCTCCACAAAGAAATTCTGCCTTTTTCACCCTAGTCAGCACTGTGCCTTGTTGTAGGAGTTCTTTTTATCCAGTTTTCAGTTTTCTCTTGGGGCAATTGTTCCAAGAATAGTTTTAAATTTATTGTGTCCATGTGAGGAAGTGAGTTCAGAGTCCACCTATGCTGCCATCTTGACACTGGATCTAGGTGGTGTACTTTTAAGGGCCCTACTTTTGTTTCATTTCTAATGAGACAACAAAAAACTTAATTTTAAATGAAGAGGGATGAGAATTTCATATGTCTCATTTTTCATTTTACAAATTGATAATGTTGCATGAATACCTTCCTGGAACTAAATGATGACCTATTGTTCTACTTATATTTCAGAATCTATTAAATTTCAGGAGAAGCTCTGTTAAATTACTTACCTGCAACAAACTCCATTGGTTCTAAAACCTAAAGTGCTCCACATTTTGCCTAAATTTATTTCTCTCAAGAAACATTGTCCTTTCCCTTTCAGATGACAATTATCGACTGCCTATGGTGGTAGACAAAACAGTCACCATCCATGAAATTTGTTAATGCTTGTCTTTTGGATTTTACTTCTGCCATCCTGTTCTCTAATACATATATTTTAATGTTTCCTTGATGTACTGATATTTTGTGCCCTCTTTTATCTAAATTTTGAGAAATTGCTTATTTTGAGATAATTCTAGATTCACATGTGATTGTAAGAAGTAACAGAGAGAGATTTCATATACTAGTCACCAGTATCCCCTAATGGTAACATCTTGCAAAACTATAGTATAATATCACAATGAGGAAATTGACATTGACACAACCCATGGATGTTATTTAGATTTCACCAGTTCTACATTCATGCAATTCTCTGTGTGTGAATGTGCATATGTGTATATTTAGTTCTATTCAGTTTTATCACATGAATAGATTCACCTGACAACAATCAAAATATAGAATAATTCCAGAAGGAGGATTCATTTTGCTCTCACAGTTACCTCTACTCCTACCCCCAACCACTGGTAACCATTAATCTGTTCTCCACCTCTTTAATAATGTCATTTCAATAATGCTGTGTAAATATAACCATGTAGTATATAACATTTTAGATTAGCTTTCCACTCATCATAATTCCCTTGAAATCTAGCCACATTGTGGCATGTATCAGTATCTCATTCCTCTTTATTGCTGAGTAGTATTCCATGGTACGGATGTACCACAATTTGTCTAACCATTCACCTACTGATAGACATTTGGTTGTTTCCAGTTTTTGAGCATTTTTGGTATGAATAAAGCAGCTGTGGACATTCATGTACAAGTATTTTTGTGAGCATAAGTTTTAATATGTCTAGCATAAATGCCAAGTGGATCAATTGCTGGATCATATGGTAAGTACATGTTTACTTTTGTAAGAAATTGCCACAATCTTTTCCAGAGTTGTAACATTTTACATTCCCATCAGTAATGTAGGAGTAATCCAGTTCACCCACATCATCACCAACATTTGGTGTTATTACAATTTTTCAGTTTAATTATTCTCATTTCAAAAATCATGTAGGGGCTGGCCTTGTGGTGTAGTGGTTAAGTTTGGTGCACTGTGCTTTGGTGACTCACCTTCACAGGTTCAGATCCTGGGTGGGGACCTACATCAGTCATCAGCCATGTGTAGCAGCTACCCACATATAAAGTGGGGGATCTGTATCCTAAAAGTTATAAAATTCTTATTAAAGCTGATTATTGAAATCAGTGAATATCTAAACAAATGCAAATGCATAGCATATGTGTGGATTGGATGACTCAACATGATGTCACTTCTCCCCAAATCCATCTATAGGTTTAAGGCAATTTCTATCAAAATTCAGTAAGATTCTGTTTGTAGACATAAAGTAGTTTATTCTAAATTATACATGGAAAGACACAGAACCTAAATAGCTAAAAAGATAGTACAAAAAATTTTGAAAGAGAAGAATAAAGTGGGAAGAGTCAGTCCAGGAGATGTTAAGGAATATTATACAGCTACATTATCAAGACAGTGTGGTATTGGAGGATGGATAGACATATAGGTCAATGAAACAGAAAAGAGAACCCAAAAATAGACCCTCACAAGTGTATCAACATGATTTGTTGTTGTTGCTGTTGAGGAAGATTAGCCCTGAGTTAACATTTATTGTCAATCTTCCTCTTTTTTTGCTTGAGGAAGATTGTCCCAGAGATAGCATCTGTGCCAATCTTTCTCTATTTTGTATGTGGGACACTGCCACAGCATGGCTTGATGAGTGGCGTGTAGGCCCACGCCTTGGATCTGAACCCGTGAATCCCAGGCTGCCAAAGCGGAACTTCACAAACCCAACCACTACCCCACTGGGCCAGCCTCTAAAATGATTGATAGTTTAATGTTGAATCAAATCCTGATTTGTCATGATATAATTCCCTTTACACTTTGCTTTATGCTATACTTTTGATTTGCTAATATTTTATCAAGAATCTTTGTGTCTAAGTTCAAGAGATACTCATCTGCAGTTTTCTTTTTTTGTACTGTTTTTGTCTAAATTTGTTACTAGGGAAATATTGACCTCATAAAATGAGTCACAAAGTGTTCTCTAGTCTTTCTTGGAAGAGATTGTATAATGTAGGTGTTAATTCTTTTAAAAATAGATAGAATTCTCCAATGAAACCCCTAGAGAGCCTGGAGATTTATTTTTTGGTAATCTCCAAATTAAAAATTCTATTTCTTTAATGGTCATGGGACTATTCAACTTCTCTATTTCATGTTGGCTGAGTTTTAGTAGTTTGTGACTTTTGAGGAAGTCATTCATTTCTTTTAAGTTGTTACATTTATAAGTGTAAAGCTGTTTGGAGTCTAGGATGGTGCTGGATGCTGGACTTGCAAGAGGTCAAGAAAGTTTGTCTCCTTGCTCTCACTGACCTTTATTATCCAGGATTACCAAATAATCACTATAAATATATATACAAAGCACTATAAACATATATATTTCCAATTTTGCCAAGTTCCTGCAATGCAAAATTATAAGGAGTTACAGAAGTGTGTTAATGGAGGGCCTGTTGTAGTACAGGAGAACCTGGAGGCGTTTATCTGAGGAAGTGGTGCTTCAGGTCAGATTTGAAGAATAAAAAGGAATTAACCACGTGAACGGACAAGTGAAGTTTTTGGCAGAGGGAACAGCATGTGCAAGAGTCAGATAGTGAGAGGTGGCACAGCACATTCTGAAAAACAGAAGACTGGTACTTTGTTTGCTGAGCCAGTTGAGCTGAACCTTGAGAAGGATGATAGCTGAGAGGGGCAGGGTTTCAGAAATCACATTAAATAATTTCTGCCTAATATTTTTTTAACCCTAACAGCTATGGGAAGATATTGATAGGTTTTAGGAAGAAAGTCAGTAAGACGTTTTTAAAAGCTCACTATATTTGCAGTGTGAGTGGGATAAGAGGATTCAGCATAGTGTGTGTGAAGGCTCTGTGGGATCTAGGTGGCATGGGAGCCATAACTTCCCTCTGTGTGTCTGCTCAATACTCAATGTGCAATATAAAGTGTGCAGCCAGCATCAAGGCCCTTTGCTGTAGTTGTGTGACTAGAGGACAGAATACAAGAGAGGGAGTGGAGGAGTGAGACTGAGGGATGAGCATGAGTGAGGAGGAGGGGAGTCAGGCAGGCCAGGGCTGGAAATACCACACCACTCATCAGAGGTTTTCATAAGACTCAGCGGGCAGGGGTCAAGTGAGGGTGAGACTTCATCACATCTAAGCCTGGAAAGGCACTCTAATAAGAGCGATGAGGATTAATAGGGGCTGGTAAGAGGAGATGGTCGGGAAGGAGGGTCTGAGGGTCTGATATCAGCCTTTGAAGAGGTAACTGTGCTGTATGCAAACTTCTTTCAGGCAGGGGTAGAGTAAACCAGAGGAGAAGGCAGACTGAGAAATATTTCAGAGGCAGAATGTGTGGTGGGAGAAGCAAAGACCACGGAGTCTTCCACCTGGTTGGAGACGATGGCTGTGCATCAGGATCAAAGGAGGAGAAAGGTGCTCAGCACTGTTGGGGCTCAAGCAGTTTGTTCATTCCCTCATTCACTGAAGAAATGTTCGTTAATGCCTGCTATGGGCCAAAACTCTTCTTAAACGATAGGCCTACGGAGTTGAAGTTGCACAAGTTAGCTCTGGTCCTTCTCTGCATGAAATTGACAGTCTCCTGCGCTGCTCCTGTCTGGCACATGTGAAGCAGCAAAAGAAAAAAACAAATTGGAATTTCAATAGGATGTTACAGTTATAGCTGAAATTGCTATATGGGTTTAAAGGACGTAGGTGGTTTCATTGTTAGAAAAGGAGAGTTTTATTTTTTATTTGCTCTTTTTAAGAGAGACATGTGGTAAGAAGATGGTGGCTTTGGTTTCAGAAATGAAGATGTCTTTTAGGCAGTTGGAAATATCAAACTAGAGCTTTGAGGAAAGGTCTTCACTGGAGATGGTGAGGAAATGATAGGCATGGGGGGCCATATCCGAGAGAGTGAAAGAACAATCCAGAGAGTACATTTTTAAAATTATCTTGAAAGTTCCAATCTACTTTGTATTTTGTTGCAATCAAATTTTTTGATTTTTGTATCTAAAGAATGATTACTCATATATACAGAAATTATTTAAATATTTTAAAAGTCAGTGGGAATTTTAAACATAAACACAAAAAATTTTGAATGGTTTCCTTTGATTAGTTTTTACTTTGCTTTCAAACTTTCTTGCTTTCAAAAGTTTCAATTACAATTAAGATTTAAGCAATGACTATTTGTTGAACAAATTAATTGATGAAGAAAAATGATGATCGTAGCATTTGTTCTTTACAACTGCCTTATATCCTCAGAGCCCTATGATAAATTTCAGGTGAGGTGGGGCATATTAATGCTATACAATGTATGTACGTTAATTGATCATGATTATTCTAATTTGATGTTCTGC
This sequence comes from Equus przewalskii, assembly GCF_037783145.1. NCBI lineage: Eukaryota > Metazoa > Chordata > Mammalia > Perissodactyla > Equidae > Equus > Equus przewalskii. The sequence goes on from NC_091838.1 coordinate 31,585,736, forward strand.
ATGTGAAACTTTCAGGAGACTCGCAGTCCTCCCTTTCATGCTCTCAGGTCTCTGCGGTGCTGATTTTACCAAGTAGCATGATTTTGAGTATCAATGATTCCATGCTTGACTTAACACTGTCTTTTAATTTTACTTGGAGATTTTAAAAAGCAGAGCAGAAAATAATCTACACTTGATTTCTTAAGTGTCAGCCTGGAAAATACCAGATGGTTTGTCTGGTATTTTTGCCTTGTGTTTAGAGGAATATTTATTTGAAATTGCTAGGCAAAATGTCTGTTTATATTGTCTACGTCTTTTATCTCTCTCCCATTAGGATGTTAAGAGTATCATACAAATACTATGTGTTAATATTGAGGAACTGTCAATTCCTAAAGAGCTAGAGATTATTCACCCACCCTCTTAGACTCCCGTTCGTTAGGCCCCAACTATCATAACCAAATTATTCCCATCCTTTTGCAAGAACCAGTGGGTCTTAAATAGACCAAGTGATCTAGGCCACACACAGAAAGGAATTTAGCGTATTGGAAGAATAGAGTATTTTCAGATATGTCCTCTATTTTTACTTTAGTTTTATTCAATTTTTATTCTTCAGTATATTACTCCATAATAAGTAAAGTTTCATGTAGTGACAGGAATTAACTGCTCTTTGCTGATATGGTGAGAATAGCATTCCTCAGCTTGAAAGATATACTTTTAGTCAAGGATGTTTAATGTTAACGACAAAATAAGTATTCAAGATGTTTATTAACATAAAATGAAATATTCTTTTGAAGGTATGCTACTTCAAATTCACTGTGAGCCAACAAAGCTTCCTGCATCTCTTCTGGTTTTTCTCTTTATTTGTATTCCACCCCCTTTTGTTCCTTTCTCCTTCATGTCTCCTCCTTTTCTGAAAATGAATCATCAATAAACTTGATTTCTATTCCTGGTAAGCACATGGTGTGCAAATCTTTTACTCTGGTTCTAATGCTCCAAAAAACAAAAATCTACCCAAGTGGGCACACGTGAGTTACATTTTAACAAGGTCTATCAATTTTAGGTCAGTCCTGTGGGCATAAGATGGGAGCCAGCCTTAAATTACTTTACAGGGCTCCTTTGGGGATGGATAGGAGAGAATGGAGAGGAAAAAAATGTGTGTTTATCTATATTCTTCAGAATGTTAATGAAATGTTTTACAATCCCCAGCATGGCTAATACGGGATTTTCCCTTTCCCCTAGGCCTTAGATTTATTCCCAGATTCAATTCTGGAGTTGTGCTGGTGCCACAGATAACTCCTGAGCACCTACTATGTGACAGGCACTGTTCCCAGAACAAAACATACAAATAGAACTTAGACTCTCATTAAAGCCATTAGGAAACAGATTATTCTAAAAATAGCCACAATGCACCTGCTGTTTGTAGTGAACATAGAGGAATGAATTGCTGACACACACTTGGGATCCCCGCCAGTATTTATTATACATAAACATCCATTATGATTGTTTACTTTTCTGTCTTTTTCCATTAGACCATTAGCCCTTAGGATAAGAGATTTTATTTACCTTAATCCTTTTTGTATCCACAGCATATAGACAATCAGTGGCACATAGACGGTTGGTAAACTGTCATAGAGTAATTAAAAGTTTTCCCCTGTCACTCCAAAATAAGGACTATGGTTTGATGAAACCCAGATTATGAAATAAAGCAATCATTTATTCACAGAATGTGCTATGATTATAACCTGGATCTGAAAGTTGGGATGTATAATGAAGGAAAGAAAAATAAATAAAATTCAGGAAAGGTTATTAGATTGTGTTGGCTTCTTAAAAAATAGGCTGTATATTTCAGAGCAGGTTTAGGTTCAAGCAAAATTGAGTGGAAAGTATAGAGTATTCATATACTCCCTACCCACCCCCCCTCAGGCACAGCCTCCCTGACTATCAACATCCTTCTCCAGAGCCATACATTTGTTACAATCGATGAAGCTATGTTGATACAACATTATCACCCAAAGTCCATAGTTTATGTTAGGATTCACTTGCTAATGGTGCTGTATAGTCTGTGGGTTTTGACACATGAATAATGGCATGTAACCACCACCATACTATCATACAGAATATTTTCACTGCCTTAAAAATCCTCTGTGAGCCACTTATTCATCCTTTTCTCCCTCTCCCTGGAAACACTGATCTTTTCAGAGTCTCCATAGTTTTGCCTTTTCCAGAATGTCATATAGTTGGAATCATAACAGTATGTAGCTGAAAGAGTTCTGATCACCAATTCCAATGTGTATGTTGTCAACCTACAAATACAGAAACCAGTTTAAGAGGCAAAGTATTTATTTGGCATCAAAGAATTGCAGTTCAGGGAGCACTGATTCAGGTAGATACCCAAATAGTGTTCCACTAGGGAGTAAAAGTGAGGAGATTTTAAGGGCAAAGAAGAGAGCTTGTATTACAAAGAATTTTAATTACAGTGGAGGCAGAGATCTAGTGTTGACTTCACTTTGATTGACTATTGATTCTGTCTTCAGAAAGTCCACAATCCTCAGCCTTTGTGATCAGGATGTCTGTTCTCCTGCTGGCTTCTCAAACAATTGCTTGTAAAATAGTTGCCATTCTGACCCAGTCCAAAGGTTTGACCCAGTCCAAAGTTCAAGATGGCAAGGCAGTTTCTCTGAAAAGGCAGCTCTGACTCTTAAAATGGTTGCACTAAAGTCAGTTTTGACAATATGAGTGGGGGTGTCCCCCAACCAACAATTCTCTGACACCTGCTGGATGTCCTATGATTCAACTCAATTCTGACACTATCCGCCTAGAGACAGCATCAGATCCCACAGGCTAAGGGTTCAGTCTCACAAGACTGCCCTATTCCCCCATCCCTCACTGCAGATGCCAGTTGCAAGTCCAGGTTGTTACCTATGCTTCTGACCGACTGGCTATAGATGGAAGCTTCCAACGACCTCCTCGTTGGGTTCAATTAACTTGCTAGAGCAGCTCACAGAACTCACAGAAACATTTTACTTACTAGATTACTGGTTTATTATCAAAAGATATAACTCAGGAACAGCCAGATGGAAGAGATGCATAGGGCAAGCTGTGGGGAAAGAGTTCAGAGCTTCCATGCCCTCTCTGAGTGTGCTGCTCTCCTCAAGTCTGTGTCCACATGTTCACCAACCTAGAAGCTCTCCAAACTCTGTCCTCTGAGGTTTTTATGAAGGCTTCATTACATGGTCATGATTGATTAAATAATTGTGATTCATTCAACCTCCAGCCCCTCACTCCTCCCCGGATCAGAGGGTGGGACTGAAAGTTCCAACCCTCTATTCATGCTTGATTACCCAGCAATCAGCCCCCATCCTTAGGTGCTTTCCAAAAGTCACCTCAATAACATAAAACAAGTAGTGGTGGATAAGGATTTGTTATGAATAACAGGACACCATTTCATCTTTATGGTTCTGAAGTGATTTCAGGAACTGAGGACAAGAGACCAAATATTGTGACAAAAAATGCTCCCATTGCTCTTATCATTCAGGAAATTGCAAGAGTTTTGGGAACTGTGAGCCAGAAACTGTGGACAAAGACCAAATATATTTCTTATAAATCACAATATTGAAGTAGTCTCTTCAGATTGTCCTCTTTTGATGCTGAACCTCTTAATCTCAAGTTTGTGTGCCTGATGCCCATCAAACCAAACACTGAGACATCAGTGTTTGGAGATGGAGAAAGATTTATTTGAATTGGCTAAAACAAGTAGGTGGGAGCCTGGGTTCACTCAAACCTGCCTCCCCAAGAATAGAAAGCAGGTGGGTTTTATAAAACTAAGTGGTTTGGCAGGAGGAGATTTGGAGAAACAGAGGGGTGACTCCCAAAAAGCCCCTGGCAATCTGACTTCTGGACTTCAACGGCTGTTGAGGGCCAGCGATCAGGTGATTGCAACCTCCCAAAGGAATTCTCTTTCTTATGCAAAACAAGCTCATGAATCCTCTGGAAAACAACCTCAAAAATCCTCTAGACCCCTGAGTCACCACTCAAGTTAAACAGGAAAAACAGCAAGTTGGTTTAATATCTACAGTGCCCCTCAGATATCCAGCTTCACTTTCACTTAGTAACGTGCATTTAAGTTTCCTCCCTCTCTTTTCGTGGCTTAATAGCTCATTTCTTTGTTAGTATTCCATTGTCTGGATGTACCATAGTTTATTCATTAATCTGTCAAAGGACATCTTAGTTGCTTCCAAGTTTTGGCAATTATGAATAAAACGTTTATAAACATCTACGTGTAGGCTATTGTGTGGACATAAGTTTTCAGCTCATTTGTGTAAATACCAAAGTGAGCAGTTGCTGGATGATGTAGTATTATTTTGTGTCCCCACCAGCAATGAATGAGAGTTCCTGTTGCTCCACATGCCTCCCAGCATTTAGTATTGTCAGTGTTTTGGATTTTGGCCATTTTATAGGTGTGTAATGTTGTCTAATTGTCTTAATTTGCAATTCCCAAATGACATATGATGTGGAGCGTATTTTCATATACTTATTTGCCATCTGTATATGTTCTTTGGTGAGGTGTGTGTTCAGGTCATTTTCTCAGTTTTTTCTTGGATTGTTTATTTTGTAAATGTTGAGTTTTAAGAGTTCTTTGTATTTTTTGGATAACAGTGCTGTATCAGATGTGTTTTTTGCAAATATTTTCTCCCACTTTATGTCTTGTCTTCTCATTCTCTTGACAATGTCTTTTGCAGAGCAGAAATTTTTAATTTTTATGAAGTCCAGCTTATCAATTCTTTCTTTCATGAATCATGCTTTTGGTGTCATCTCTAAAAAGTCATCACCAAATCCAAAGTCATCTAGATTTTCTCCTATGATATCTTCTAGTTTTATAGTTTTGCATTTTACAGTTAGGTCTATGATCTATTTTGAGTTAATTTTTGTGAAGGATATGAGATCTATGTCTAGATTCGTTTTCTTTGTATGTGGATATCCAGTTGTTCCAGCACCATTTTTGGACAAGACTATATTTGGTCCATTCTATTGCCTTTGCTCCTTTGTCAAAGATCAGTTGACTATACTTGTGTGGGTCTACTTCTGGGTTCTCTATTCTATTCCATTGATCTAATTACCTCTTCTTTTGCCAATACTACACTGTCTTTCTCCTTTTAGCTTTGTAATAAGTTTTGAAGTCAGTTAGTATCAGTTCTCTAACTTTGTTCTTTTCTTTCAATATTGTGTTGACTATTTTGGATCTTTTGCCTCTCATATAAACTTTAGAATAAGTTTTTTGATATCTACAAAATAACTTTCTGGGATTTTGATTAGGATTGTGTTGAATCTATGGATCTCATTGGGAAGAATTGAAATCTTGATCATTTTGAGTATTCCTATCTAAAAACGTGAGGTATCTTTCTATTTACTTAGTTCTTGTATGATTTCTTCCATCAGAATTTTGTAGATTTTTCTCATATAGATCTTGTATATATTTTGTTAGACTTATACCTAATAATTTGGGGTGCTAATGTAAATGGTATTGTGTTTTTAATTTCAAATTCCACTTGTTCATTGCTGGTGTGGGGGACTGGAATTGGCCACCCCAAGATACCTCTCTTTGGCATGAGGATTATTTTGGACCAGTTACTTTTAAAAACTGCAGACATGAGAGAAACTCTGAAAAGCAGAATTTACTTACCCTTTGTTAAGAGACATTTACACTTGTAAAGGACATCTCTATCTGTAAAGGTGTCTGCCTCTCTGTACCAGGAAGAAGGGGGGATGACCTTATCTCTAGAAACTCTTATCAATGCAGAAGGCAAGGACTTAAATCTGCATAATAATATTATTCTTGTTTACTGTGCTTTTCTAGTAATCTCCCATAACTGACTCCCCACACCCCCAACATCCTCCTTTGTCTTTAGCCAAGGGTGGTATTTAAGGTGAGAGCTTTTGCCATTTTGGCAAGTAACTCAGTTTTCCTGAGCCTCTCCCATGTATACATGTTATAAATCTTTGTTTAATTTTCTCTTGTTATTCTGTCTCATGTGAATTTAATTCATTGTCTGGCCAGGAGGACCCAGAGTGGATAAAGGAAATGTCTTCCTCCCCTACACTGTTATATAGGAAAGTGATTGATTTTTGTATATTAATCTTGTATCCTGAAAATTTGTTGTAATTGCTTATTAATTCTGGGAGTTGTTTTGTCTATTCTTTTGGATTTTCTACATAGACAATCATGTCATCTGCAATTGTGTTGACTTTTAAAGTAAGGTTGGAAAAACTCTCCTGCTCCCATAGGGAAGTTTATTTTTAATTAATTAAGTGCCACTTCATTGAAAACTGTTCTACAAACAAGTTTATTGTACAGCACAATGCAGAACCTTTATATATGTCCCTTAGGAGTACCAAATCTCCTTATCATTAAGGCTCTTTCCTAACCAGATACCCCCAATTCTATTGATTGGTACTACATTTTGAAAAAGTTATCAAAAACAAAATCCTTGTATTTAAATCTATTATGTATATCAGGTAAATTATCTTTACTGGCTACTTCATAGATCTTTTGCAAGGGCCAAATAAAATACTACACAATAGTGTTACTGAACCAGGTTTGCTTTTGCCCATTACCTAGAACACCAAATACTGAGATGATGGGATTGCCGCAGAGAGAGGGTTTTAATCACAAGGCAACCAAGCAAGGAAGTGGGAGAATGACTCTCAAATCTGCCTCTTTGAAAATAGGGACTCAGGGATATTTATGGGGTTGGGACAAGGTAGTCTGAAATGTGGAGATAGACGATGGAGGTGAGGAGAGGTGAGTTAATTGATGATCTGTGCAAGCATAATCAAACTTCATGCCTTTTCATAGGACACATATTCACAAAATGGTGGCATTAGCATGATCGGAGGGTGGCGTTTTTAGCCTCTTGACATCTAAAGGTCACTTATCAGGCATCTGCACAGGCCCAGTTGATGAGTTGGTGGTCTCAACCAGCCTGAACTGGACAAGGGGGTCCTGATTCCTGAAAAATATCTCAAACATCCATTACCATGGTGACCCAGGCTCCAGGTAGATGTTATCTATAGGAACCTAGTGGGAATCAGATAGCATAGTGCCTAAGCAGCACAGTTAACAATGGGTGGGTGAACAACTAAAAGCTATAATCAGTAATTGCCAAAAAGAAAAAAACCTTTAGTTTCTAGCTACCTAATCATCAATGGCTAACTGTTTACAACTTTCAATACCCAGGGTGATCTTTTTAAAACACAAATTGTGTTAAGTCACCCCCTTGATTAAAACTCTCAAGGCAGCTTTCCTGGGCCCTTAGAATGGAATCTAGACTCCCTTCCATGGCCCAGGGGCTCTGTCTAATTTGACCCTGCCCATCTCCTATCTTTATCCGTTCTCTCTCTCCTAGTGCTCTCTCTTCTCCCAGGACCCAAGTTTTCCCTTGTCCCAGGTTTCTGAGTCACTGCTTGGAAAGCTCAAATTTTGATTTTCAAAACCCAGGCTCCTCCTGGTTCCCCCAGTGTCTCCTTCTCAGTGAGACATCCCCGACATCCAGAGCTCAATCTGCACCAGTGGCCACCACTTGTCAATGGTTGCCATGTCCATCATTGTTACATCTTCCTCTGTAGGTGTCTTCCTAGACTTTTCAACACTGATGTTATCTTGTAAAGATATCCATTTATTTCTCTATTATTTGTACCTATCCACCACTATATGAGTTCCCAGAGTTGGGACTTTGGGAGATCATGTTCTTGCTCTCTCTCCTATCAGAATGCCCAGTGTCTAGGTCTGCAGTGGATATTTTTCATGTAAATGAACAGAAAATCACTATAAAAATTACAAAGATATTAAACTTTGCAAAAATTTAATGTGGCATTATTATAAAATGTGAAAGGTATAAAGGAAAAATATACCCTGATACATGGATGTATGAACTAATTCACATAACTCTTTGAAGAGAAACTCTTTTCCTTGGCTACTTCCTTTTGGTGGCTTTTGATCTCCTTTTCTTTTGGCTCATGATTTGCATGTGATCACTCGCCATCCCTGCTCTTGGTTAAGCATTTAACCTGGAGCTACCTTTGAAGGAGGGGGCAGTCTTACATGTCCACTCAGAGATACCATTGGGCATTCAGGACTTCTGCCTTAACTTGTGGAGAATTTTATTTCTCTAACTTTAAATGATTTCTTAAGCTTTCCACATGCCTTAAGTTGTAATTTGTGAGGTTGTTTTTCAACTTTTTACCTTTTCTGTAAAATATGAATCTAATTATAAAATGATAAACTCACCTGAGAAAATGCCTATTTAATTGGCAGTAACCTAAAGAATGACTAAAATCACATATCAGGCACTTGTACCAATAGGACTGTTAGTGTCATTGTGACTAAATTATAGTTTTGTACGAACAGATGGATGATAGGTTAGAAAACCAATTGGGTAGCTCTGAATTGAACTCCACTCCTTGCAAATACATTTGCATTGCAATAAAATGGCTAGAAAGGACTGCCTTCTACAGGCCGTGTGATAGATCTATGGTATAATTACAGGTTTTATTAGATTTGATCTTTGCCGCAAATCTGTTTAAGAAAAACATATTACATAGGCTTGGTTTGAAATCTAGAAGTTGGTTTTGAATAATTTGTATTTGCTTTTTTTGGGTGAAATGTAAACTTTTTAGAAAATAGATGGGGATTAAAAAAAGGAAGACAAACTAGTATTTTGAATTTAGTCTTGTTCTTCCCCTGTCTCCTAATCAGCTGTTTGGTGTTCATAAAATTAGTTCAACCACATATACGGACCTTAGACGAAAATATAAATCACTGATTATGGTGGCTCATTGTGCTTCAAATTATGCATTTATGGGAAGTTTGCATGGAGATATGTATCATACTAAAAGGCTTATTCTGATCTACAAGTTGGAGAAAACAGATATTTTATTTTTGTGAGTGACTATTTGGAATCTAGTGCTAAGGATGAATCTGCCATAGGCATTTAGTGTTTAAGAATATTAAAGCATATTTTAAGAAATAGAATAAATGTGTAAAATTTAAGAGAGCAAATTTTACTTTCATCTTTTTTTCTATCTTTTTTCTTTATATTCCCAGAATAAGTCCTTGGATTTTATATTCTTATAAGTGACCCTGCAATAGCAGACAATTTTAAACATTAGCATTGCCATGAAGAGAAACATTTTTATAGTATTTTGCATTATTGAGCATGTTTAATATTCATCCGTTTATTGTTACAGTGGGTTATGACCCAAATGCTTATGGACTCCTACAGTGTACAATACTACGGAGCAGCTTTCATGTGCTTATGCTCAGTTCAATTTTAGTGTGTTCAGTGGTAAAATGATTCACGAATCAAAAACAAATGAACAAAACAAAATGCTCCACTCTTTGGTAAAAGCAGCACTATGAGGCATTTGGGATAAGCATTCGGAATTCTCAGACAGACTTTGTCTCATTCCTATTCGATACTTTTTACATTTTTTTGTTTTCTGGAATATCAGGAACAATTTCTTTCTTGATGAAAAATATTTCTTCTAGTTAGTACTATGGTGGTGTCATCTTATAAGTATGGATGGGCTGATTAGACTCTCATTCAAAATGTACTTAGAATCTTTGACCTGGAGGAAAGCCAGGCAGGGGATGTGGTTGTACTGACTCAGGGGAGTGATGGGAGTCTTGCTTGAACTACGGTAAGAGAGTTGAAAATCCTTAATAAAACTACGAAGCATTGCATGGGGCTGAAAATCTAGTACTGCTTTGTAACTTATTTCCAATGGAATATTTTGAAAGGGTGACCAATGAAATTAAACTTTTCAATAGAGTTGTCTGTGTTTTCAAGTACTAGCTTCTTTTAATAGCTCAACATAATGAAAATGTTAGTAGAATTCACACTGGATTCATAAGCTTTGTAAATTACTTTACATTTTGTTTATCTCAGGTTAAGCCTTATGCTGTTTTAAGTGTTGTTTAATGTTCTGTGAATCTGTTATCTTATACCCTAGACTGTGAGTTGAAGAGTAGCTCAGGTGAATAACAAAGAACACTGACTAATAAAGGAGCCTTATGCACGGGTGTGAAGAACTCTCTTCCTCACTTTCTATCTCTCTTTGCAGGGTCACGCCTGCCTTTTCTTGGTCCCAGGTAGTTTCCCTGAGAACAAGGACGCATAAGAGTGGGAGGTAAGGGCAGATGTGCGGGCATCTTTGTGAATCCCATTTTTCTGGGGTTAACCAAGCCCTAAGGTGAAGTGGGACATCAACACTCAATAAGGGAATTCGGCCCAAAGGTACTGAGAGTTGCTCACTCTTCCTGGGGCAGCAGGGATAATGGGACTCAGTGCTGCTCACCTCGGAGCTCCTTTCAGTGGGAGAAATGGACGATGAAAACGCTGAGTTGAGTGTGACGAAGTTAGAGCTACAATTGAGTTACACACAGGGCGTCACAATCCTGCATTTCTTTATGGAATGATGAAGTCACAGAATCATGTTAGAAATTCAGGAGATTCAAGATAATTTCAGACAATCCTTATTTTACAGTTGAGAAAGCTGAGGCTCAGAGGCTGAAGTGATTTATTGAAGGCTAAAGTGACATCGTTAGTTACTGACTGAGCTAAAACGTCTGTGCCAATATTGTTAAATGATCAGTGATCCCACTTAAACCTAATGAAGCAAATTTTTTTTAAAAAGCCAATAAAATCAGCTTATGCTTATAAGATGATCTATGTTTTACCTATATTTGAATATTTTCCTGTTGACTATTTAATTATGTTTGAGTATTTACTATTCACGCTTGCAAAAAGCAAAACATTATAAAGGACATTATTAAAGAAACCTGGACTCTACCCCCAGTCAAAATGTTCTTCAGTTGTCCCTTCTCTCCTAGGACGTATAATCCATGCCTGGGAGAGCTTGGTAATACTGATATTATGACAACTCGGCAGCTAATAGAGCGTGGCACTCATGAGCCTGAGGTAGAGAATGTGCTCCTTTCTAGTGATGGGCTGCAGCACAAGCCTCCTGGGAAGGAAAGAGAACACTTTGCCCTTGAATGTGTTCTTAAAGCCTCATATTCTGGAAATGCGACTCTAATTTTGTATCTAAGTTTATCAAAGAATAACATAATAAATGGTGTTAGAAAAAAATATGCACAAAAGCAATCAGGATTTTCAATCAGTTTACTTATATTTTTCTTCACTTCAAGTATTACTATAACACTGTAGCTTTGATTTCTATCAGTATTTTTTGCTGATGAGAAAGGTAAACATGTCAACTTGCCTAATGTGGCAAATATCTTATTCTGTCTATGGCCAATTAGCATAGCACAATGTGAATGAGTACAGTGGTGTTGATCAGCCAACAGGTATTTATGGAAAGCTCAATATTTTCAAGGTATTGCTGTAAGCATCATGGGTGTAGAAAAACCATTAAAAGGTTTTTGTCCTCAGAACCTTATTATATGTTTCAATAGAAAAGACACCAAATACCCAGAAATAAAAAACAAAGCTTATTCTAAGTGTCTGAAGAGCATAGGTGGAGCCTGTAGGAGTTAGAGAAGTCTGGTTCCTGAGTGAGATGAGCAATTACGGGGTGATCCATAGAGAAGGAACTGGGCAGGGGGTGAACTGAAAGAAGTGTGAATTCTAATCAATTGTAGAGAAAGGCAAAGAGCTAACAGAACTCACAAGTTTAGGGTGGGGAATCCCTAGGCGCTGAAAAGGATGGACATGGGAGCTATGAGCTTTGAGAAAAGTTCTCCTAAACCTCTTCTGGGCTAAGTTAGCTCCCATGGGGCTGAGGTGAGTCCCTAGAAAGGTCCTTACTCACCTCTGCCTACTGTAGACTTTGCTAGTGGTGGCCACAACATTTTACCACCTAAGTACTAGTCATGGCAATCTGGGCAAATGGCCTTCTCTCAAAGGGCAGACACATTCTCCACAGTAAACATAATTTCAGGTTCTATTGAGAATGTTCTCCTTCTTGAGATATGCTTTTCTGCTGCCTTCAGCAATATCGTCTGCTCATCATTAGCTAACTCTAGAACAAATATCTAGGTTGTGGCAGGCATTGTTCTGTGACATGAGAGTTGATGGAGCACAAAACAGATGGCGTCTATTTTCCCCAAGAGCTCTGGACACCCTTCTCAATCTGTCATCTCAAGGTTGACAACAGCCTTGGCCTGGAGATTTCCAAAATAGCCCACCCTAGCCCCAAACTCTATTCTGAACTCTGGTCGAATGTGTTCAACTTCCACTGGACACCTTTGCTTAGATGTCTCTGCAGTCTTCACACACTTTCCTCCAAGCCTGCTCCTTTCAAAGATATTCTGTAGCTTGGTGAGTAGTCCCACATCTAGTAATAGGCTAAGAGAAGTTTGTCCTACCTTGTCTTTTCCTCTTCCCTTTTCTGGACTACCCCCGCCCCCAAGAGACATACGTACAGGTTCAATTTAATCATTATACTCCTCCATCTCACCACCACTCTGCCCCTCATTGCTATGATCTTAGTTCAGTTACATAGCCTCTCTCTCTTGTATTACTCCAAGTGGCTCCTGCCTGATTCCCTGCTACTGGTTTTATTTTTTCCAATCTATTTCTTTAATTGTCATCAGAAGTAAATTCTCTGTAAAAACAAATCTGATGATGCCACTTCACTGTTTAATGTTCTCAGTGGATTCCTACTACCCTCAGGAAAAAGTCCAGACGTGGTTCACACGGCCCTTGTTGACCAGATGCCACATACTTCTCCATCCCCTGCCACAGCCCAGCTCCACATATCAGTAATACTGTCGGATAGCACTTTCAGTCCTCCTGTGACTGAGACACTGCACATAATGTTCTTCCCTTCCATTTGGGGCCTCAAGGAAGCCTTTCCTGATATTCGGGGCTGGGTTTGCTGCTTCTGCTGTCACCTGAGTGACACCTGAGTGGTTCTGGCACTGAGATCACCTTAGCAGAATTGCTGTCTAATTGTTGGCTGTACCTGCTCAATCATGATTTATGGGAAGGAGGTGCCGAGTCTGTTGTTTTGTTTGTTTGTTTGCTTTTCTCACCTGAATCTGCAAGGCATAGAGGAATTAGGAGTAATAAACTAAAGAGTCTGGATTTGAATACAGATCAATTCGACTCTCAAATTGTGTTCTTTCTACCACACTCTTCTGTCTTTCCTAAGTTAACCTGATACTAATTGGGAAGGTTATGATTTTTTGGAATGCTGTTCAGAAAGGAGATTAATTGTTCTTTATAGATTTTTCCAAGATCTTCTGCTTGTAAACTTTGACTAACTCTGTCCTTGTTTTTTGTATATGGTGTTTTAAAGGAACAATTTTGCCTGTGTTTCTCCTCTACTCTCTGGGCGACTTTCAATACTTCACCTCTGATTCTTCTGGTCATCACATGTAGGCGGATTTTCCCCACACCAGGCAATTCTGTGACACCAGCTGGGTATCCTACAATTTAATTCAGTTCTGGTACTATCTACATGGAGATAGCATCAGATCCACAGGTTAAGGGCTCAGTCCCACAGGGCTGCACCCCCTTTAGACACCAGTTGCAAGTCCCAGTTGTCACCTGTGCTTCTAACTAAATAGCTATACAGGAGGTTCCCACATCCCTTTACTAGATTCCATTAATTTGCTAGAGCAGCTCATAGAACTCAAGAAAACAGTTTACTTACCAGATTACCAGTTTATTATAAAAGGAAATACCTCAGGAACAGCTAGATGGAAGAGGTGCACAGGGCAAGGTGTGGGGAAAGGGCACGGAGCTTCTATGCCCTCCCTAGGCATGCCACCCTCCAAGCACCTCCATGTGTTTACCAACTCAGAAGCTCTCTGAAACCCCTCCTTTTGCATTTTTATGGAGGCTTCATTACATGCCTTCATTACATAGGCATGATTGATTATCTTGGTGATTAATTCAACCTCTCTCCTACCTGAAGGTCCCAGGTGGAGGGCTGAAGGGGTGGGGCTGAAATTTCCAACCCTCTAATCACGTGGTTGGTTCCCCCGGCAACCAACTCCATCCTTAGGGGCTTTTCAAAAGTCACCTCACTAACACAAACTCAGATGTGATTGTAGGGGGTTTGTTATGAATAACAACCTTTCACCCCTATCAGTCTGGAGCTGTTTCAGGACCTGGAGCTATTTGAGGACAAATGACCAAATATTATAACAACGGGTTCTCCCACTGCTTTTATCTTAGGAAATTCCAAGGGTTTTAGGAGCTGTGTGCTACGAACAGGATGAAAGACCAAATATATATTTCTTATTGTAAATCACAATATCATAGCTATAGAAACATTCTTGAATGTAAGGGGTTGTTTTAGTTTTTGTGGTCTGTGCTCATTTTTGGTGCTAGATAAAACTTGTCGGACTGCAATTCTGAGGCACTTGTCTGTCAGTTGAGGGTACTTACAGATTGAAGCACAACGATAGGCTGAAAACTCTTTGTTTCAAGGCTACTGTCTACTCAGCAAACATTGGCTGAGTCAGGGGGCTCTGCTAGATTTTTCTCTGGCTTTGTGGCCTCTGAGATATCAGTCTTGGCTCTGCCTGTCTTTTACCACCTAGAATCTTGCTTTAGCGCATTGATATCCTAGGGCTGTGCTGGGACAAGCTTTGGGAAGAAAATGAGATTTGCCCTTGGGTGTGAGTGCCTGTGCCTGAGTTTTTGTTATATTTGGCAATATTGCACGCTTGTTCTTATCTGCATGTGCACGGTCCCTTAGTGTGAGATTATTTAGGGCCAGTGGGGAGCTGGCAGCAAGAGCGGAAAGCACCGTGACTAATATCCTGCTGTTTGACTATGAACCTTATTCAGTTGCAAGGGTGATGTTTAATGTTTAGTCTGAACTGTTTCACCAGAATAATTAGCTGGTAAGTGAAAAATACACTTAGTGTTTGATAGCTGATGGCTAAGTTAATTTCACTTGAATTTAGAGATATGCAAGTGAGAGTCCAACTAATATTCTGCTCACAAAATATGCAAAATACTTACAAAATATCAGGATCACACATGTTTTTGAATTTTGTTTAATGAAATTAAATGAAATAGTATGTATAAATTCTCAGAAAAACATATATTTATTCACATGTGATTCATGTGAATAATGTCATGATTATGCCAAATAAACCTGATTTATAAATAATATCTGTTTTACAAATAACAACTGATAGTAAAGTTAGGAAAATAGAGATGAATGAAAACTTCGCATTTACAAAGACATTTTCAAAATGTAATAAAAATTAAAGTATTAAGCACAGCTTTTTAAAAATTAGTTCAGACACAAAGAAAAAAATGTCATACAAATTGGTTTTCAAGAAAAATTTGTTTCTTTTTAAATTTTACCCTGAACTCAGATAAAGCTTATCTTTAGTCTGTGAGCATTCTAACACATGTGACAAGTTCAGGATCCTGGAAATTGAAAACATCCAGCTTTTTTAAAGATTTTTAAAATTTTTTTCTTTTTCTCCCCAAAGCCCCCCAGTTCATAGTTGTGTATATTTAGTTGTGGGTCCTTCCACTTCTGGCATGTGGGACGCCACCTCAGCATGGCTTGGTGAGCGGTGCCATGTCCATGCCCTGGATCTGAATCGGTGAAACCGTGGGCTGCTGAAGCAGATCACGTGAACTTAACCACCAGCCCAAAAACAACCAGCTTGTAAAGTTATAAAATCAATGGTGGTGCTCATACAGATAATCACTATAAGAATTTCCAAATATATTTACAAAGAAGTGGAAATCTGCCATCCTTGGGGTGTCGTATGAGTTGTCACAAGGAAAACTGTAAAATGAAGCACTTTGGATGGATGTGTCCATCTTTGAATTTTATAGCACATGAAAAGACATATTACGACATAGTTTTCACAAGTCTATTAAAAAAATATAACTGCAGCAAGTCTGACTGATGAAGTGAAAAGTGTGCCCTTTTAGGGCAATGTGAAAATACAGGTAAAGGCAAACTATTAAGGTTTAGCCATGGTTGGTATTTCTTGCTCCCTGTGGGTGGCTGCCATCTTTTTGGAAAAGAAAAAAATATCTATTGCTGGAAAGTATGTGGTTGAATTACAGAGAACTTATTCCTCTTTTACTCAGTCTCCAATGTGGCAGATGCCATTGGCTCTGCTTGACCCTAGTCACTCAGAAAGTAGGAGAGGCCCCCGCTACTCCAGAGACAGATTCAGCTGGTGGGTCCCTGCTTTCTCATTCCTGCTGGGAAGGAAAAAAAAAGCTGTTATCATCGTGAGTAGGAAGGCCACATGCAAAAGGGTTGCCCTGATGACACTGCTGAATGCGGCAGCAGCCCTGGACAGCCTCCTCTGGTCCTTCTCTGTTTGAGCCTGATTCAGATTTTCTGTTATTTGCAACCAAAGTCATTCCTAACTGATGTAAAAAGAAAGACAAAAAAAAAAAGGAGGGCTTTGATTTACACATCTTCAGATAGTGATCCCAATCTTACTTTTTTTGGAAGAATTTGAGAAGAGTAGATATTAAGTCTTCTTTGAATGTTTGGTAGAATTCACCAGGGAAGGCATCTGGTCCTGGACTTCTGTTTTTCAGAGGTTTTTGATTACTGCTTCGATTTCCCTACTGGTGATTGTTCTATTCAAATTCTGTTTCTTCTTGATTCAGTTTTGGGGAGTTGTAAGATTCTAAGACTTTATCCATTTCTTCTAGATTGTCCAATTTGTTGGCATATAGCTTTTCATAGTATTCTCTTATAATCCTTTGTATTTGTGAGGTGTTGTAATTTCTCATCTTTCATTTCTAATTTTATTTATTTGAGCCTTCTCTTTTTTCTTGGTGAGTCTAGCTAAGGGTTTGTCAATTTTGTTTATCTTTTCAAAGAATCAGCTCTTAGCCTTATTGATGTTTTCTATTGGTTTTTTAGACCCTATTTCATTTATTTCTGCTCTCATTTTTATTGTTTTCTTCCTTCTTCTGATTTTGAACTTTGTTTGTTCTTCTTTGTCCAGTTCCTTTAGGTGCACTGTTAGATGGTTCATTTGAGATTTTTCTTGTTTGTTATGGTAGGTGTATATTGCTCTAAACTTCCCTCTTAGTACTGCTTTTGCTGCATCTCATAGATTTTAGTATGTCAAATTTTCATTTTCATTTGTCTCTAGGTATTTTTTTTATTTCTCCTTTGATTTCTTTCTTGACCCAAAAGTCGTTCAGTAGTATTTTGTTTAATCTCCACATAGTTGCGTTTTTTCCAGCTTTCTTTTTGTAGTTGATTTCTAGTTTTGTACTGTTGTTGTCAGAAAAGATGCTTGGTATTATTTCAATCTTCTTAAATTTATTGAGTCTTGTTTTGTGGCCTAATATATGATCTATCCTGGAGAATGTTCCATGTGCATTTGAAAAGAATGTGTATTCTGCAGCTCTTGGATGCAATGTTCTGTATATAGCTCAGTTCATTGGGTCTAATGTGTCATTTAAGGCCAATGTTTCCTTATTGATGTTTTATTTGACTTATCTATCCATTGATATAAGTGGAGTGTTAAAATCCCCTACTATTATTGTGTTGCTGTCTATTTCTCCTTTTATGTCTGTTAATAATTGCTTTATATATTTAGGTGCACCTATGTTGGGTTCATAAATATTTACAAGTGTTATATTTTCTTGTTGGATTGTTCCCTTTATCATTACGTAGTGTCTTTCTTTGTCTCTTGTTGCAGTTTTTGTTTTAAAGTCTATTTTGTCTGATATATGTATTGCTACCCAAGCTTTCTTTTTATTGCCATTTTCATGGACTATCTTTTTCTATCCCTTTTCTTTCAGTTTGTGACTGTCTTTATGTCTGAAATGTATCTCTTATATGCAGCATATATATGGGTCTTTTTTTTTTACCCATTCAGCCATGCTGTGTCTTCTGATTGGAGCATTTAGTCCATTGGCATTTAAAGTAGCTATTGATAAGTATGTACTCATTGCCAAGTTATTAGTTTATTTTTGGGTGTTTTAATAGTTCTTCTCTATTCCTTTATTCTTCTCTTGCTCTCTTCCTTTGTGATTTGATGACTTTCTTTAGTATTATGTTTAATTATGATTCCTTTCTCTTAATTTTTTGTGTATTTATCATAAGTTTCGGCTTTGTGATTAGCATGATGTTCATATATAATAACCTATGTAAATAGCAATCTATATTAAGTTGATGGTCTCCTAAGTTAGACCTCTTACTAAAAGTCCTACTCTTTTACTCCCCTCCCCCCACCTTTAATGCTTTTGATGTCATTTTTAACTTCTTTTTTTGTGTGTTTATATCCCTTCATCTCTTATCATGGAAATAGACAATTTTAGTACTTTTGTCTTTTGATCTTTGTATTAGCTTCATAGGTGGTTGATTTGCTACTTTTACTGTATATTTGCCTTTACCAGTGATTTTTTCCTTTGATAATTTTCTTATTCTTATTTATAGTCTTTTCTTTTCCACTAAAATAAGTCCCTTTAACACTTCTTGTAAGGACAATTTATTGGTAATAAATCCTTTAGTTTTTGCTTGTCTGGAAAATGCTTTTTCTGTCCTTTTATTCTTAATGATAACCTTGCCATGTAGAGTATTCTTGGCTGCAGGTTTTTCCTTTCTGCACTTTAAATATATTGTGCCTCTCCTTTCTAGCCTGTAAGGTTTCTGTTGAGAAGTAAGCTGATAGCTTTATGGGGTTTCCTTTGTATGTAACTTGTTGCCTTTCTCTTACTGCTTTTAGGGTTTTCTCTTTATCTTTAAATTCTTGACACTTTTATTATAATGTGTCTTCATGTGAGCCTCTGATTTCATCTTGTTTAGCGCTCTTCCTGTACCTGGATGTCTATTCCCTTCTTTAGGTTAGGGAAGTTTTCAGCTATTATTTCTTCAAATATGTTCTCTACACCTTTGTCTCTCTCTTCTCCTTCTGGGACACCTATAATACAGATGTTAGCATGCACCATGTTGTCCTAGAGGTCCGTTAGACTGTACTCATTTTTTTTTTTAAATTATTTTTTCTTTTTTCTGTTCAGCTTGGGTGATTTTCCTCTACTCTTTCATCCAACTTGCTGACCTGTTCTTCTGTATCATCTACTCTTCTGTCAAGTCGCTCTAGTGAATTTTTCTTTTCCATTATTGTATTCTTCACTTCTGATCAGTTCCTTTTTTTATTTTTCAATTCTTTGTTGAAGTTCTTACTGTGCTCATCTATTCTTCTCCCAAGATCAGTGATCATCTTTGTGACAATTAGTTTGTAATCTTTATCAGGTAGATTGTTTATTTCCATTTTGTTTAGTTCTTTCTCTGAGGATTTGTCCTGTTCCCTTATTTGGAACATATTCCTTTGTCTCCTCAATTTGCCTACTTCTCTGTGCTTATATCTATGTGTTAGACAGATTAGCTCTGTCTTCCAATCTTGGAGATATGACCTTATCTAAGACATGCTTTATGAAGCCCAATAGTGTGCTTCCCTCTCATCACCCATTCCAAATATTCCAGAAGTGTCCCCTGTGTGGGCTACATGTGCCCTTCTGTTGTGGTAGGTTTCCTCTTGCTGTGGGTGCATGGGTAGGCTAGGCTGGCCCACAGGCTAGCTTGTTGTAAGGCTGAGCTCTTTGTGGCTGCTACAGTCACTTTAGTGACTTTATTGGGCAAGGGGAGCCCCAGCACAGCTGGCTGCAAGGTCTTATGCCACACAGATATTACTAGTTTGCTGTAAGTGAGTGAGGCACCCAGCATGACTGGTTGCTAAGCATGGAGACTCACAATTGCTGTGAGGCTGTTGTCTGCTCTCTCAGTGGCACAGCTTGGTGGGGCTGGCTCCAGGTGTGGTGGCACACAATCATTTGGACATTGGAAGGTGAGGCAGATCCCCCATGTACCTGTTTGAGAAGGTCACTGGCACAATTATGCTATAGCTGCCAAGCCCCACCACCCATGGGCCCTCAACTCCCCACCAATGCAGTTTTGCCTCATACACACCTCCCACCCCACCAAGGCAGACCCACTCACCCTGCTGCAGAGGTGCTACACATCCTGCCTACATCGGCTCACAAGCTTCCCTGAGGCTTTGGTGGTGGGCAGCACCAGTTCCTAGGGTGGACTGCCTGCCCTAGCTTAGCTGGATTAAATCAGTACTCTAATGGGCAGGGCAAACCGCTGTAATAACAGGCCAGAGGAAGAAATCCAATGGCATCTGCTAGCATCTGTGTCAGCACAACTGTAGTAGGTCACCATAATGGGGAGGTGGGCCCAGCTGCCCCCTGCTTCTCTGAGATGTGCTCAGAGCTTATCAAGTGAGTCTTCTTTACCAAGGGACTTTGCACCTTTCTTTCTGGTAACTTTGTGTTTGTTTCTGGAACAGATGAATCTGTGTGTGGGCCCTTTAAGAGCAGGCTTTTCTTTCTTTTCTGTTTAATAGGTTTTCTGGGGGTATTTCCTGTTAGTTTTAATAGCCAGCAAAGCCAGGTAGTTTGGCACTTGTCTCTGTTGTGCTGAATTCAAAGTCTGCTTATTGTGGCATAGCTCTCCTGCTCAGATCCCTTGCTCCTTCAGGAAAAGCTTTGCACCTTAAGATTGCTCCTGGCCATGAAAGGCCATTGCTAAAATGTGATTTTTTTCCTCAGCAGAAAGGTATTTCTGACTCTTCTTCCATTGTCAGTGTTGCCCCTTGCTGTGGGGGTTCCTTTTATCCAGTTTCCAGTTCTGTCTCAGAGGTAATTGTTCCACAGGTAGTTGTAAATTTGTTGTCTGTGGGAGGAGGTGAGTTCAGAGTCCTCCTACCCCACCATCTTGCCAGCAATCTGTTTTATATATTGAGGTGCTCCTATGTTGAGTACATAGATATTTACGAGTGTTACGATCTCTTGTTGGATTGTTTCCTTTATCATTATGTAGTGTTCTTCTTTTTCTCTTATTACGGTCTTTGTTTTAAAGTCTATCTTGTCTGATATAAGTATTGCTATGCCAGCTTTCTTCTCATTGTCATGTAGATGGAGTATCTTTTTCCTCAGCAGAGAGGTATTTCTGACTCTTCCTCCGTTGTCAGTGTTGTCCCTTGCTCTGGGGGTTCTTTTTATCCAGTTTCCAGTTCTCTCTCAGAGGTAATTGTTCCACAGTAGTTGTAAATTTGTTGAGTCTGTGGGAGGAGGTGAGATCAGAGTCCTCTTATGCCACCATCTTCCCAGCAATATGTTTTATTTTAATTAAATCTTCATAGCACTTTGTCAAGTTGTGAACCAATAGTTCAGCTGAATAAAAAAGTAGCTACTTTTACTATGCAATGTCTATGCTCTAGAAATGGGGATAGGTTTTTTATTTATATTATTCTTAATATGCATAACAATCTTGTTAATCAGGTATTTTTATTTCCATTGAAATAATGAAAGTGAAGCTCAGAAAATTAAGTAAATTGTTCAAGGTCCAAAAGTTTGTAAAAGCCACTCTCCTTTCTAAAATTCTTCATAAATGGCTCATCTTATACCAAAGTCTATGTTGTTAATCATTACAACAGATCTCCTACCACATTTAGCACTCGCAGCTCATCACAGAGTTAAGTGACTGTTTATTAATAATAATAATGATAATGATAATAATCTTAAGGCAAATGAATTTAGATTGTCCTAAGTTATCTCTAGATCAAGTGACTGGATCAAAAGATAAGGAAAAAATATATGTATGTGTTGTGTGTTTATATATAAGAGTGAAATCAGATATTAGTATCTAGACATAGAAAAAAAACCCACCAGATTCGTTAATTAGATGCTCATTTTTGTATAAAAGTAAATAATAAGCAAATTAATAAAACCTAATGTTCTTACATGAGATACACAAAAATATTGGCTAAGCCACGAGCAATTGTTCAGAAATTTGAAGATTTGCATATTATGAATACTAAGGTTCCTCTTTACTCAGAGATGCTAATCACTTGTAAAGTAGGAAAGATTCGTCAAAGCAAACATTTGCCAATACACAAATGAATAAATGTGCTAACTTGGCTCTTGTTTTTTATGGGCTAAATAATTCCATATCCTACTTAGACCTGAACAGTTTTGTATTTATTGACAGATGTTGCTGAAATCTGTGATTCAGGAGCACTGTAGGGCCATCAGGCGAAGTGGGACTTGTCTGCCTTTCCCATGTATTAGACATGAGACTTCAGTCTAATCTCTTAGCCCCACAAAGATTCAATTCCTTCATCCATACGATTAGGAAACAAGCAAGCAAACAAACAAACCTCTTTTGGGACTACCTGCTGCTGTGTTTGGAGTGATTCTCCTTCTGCATCCTGCATGAATATATTAGGGAGCCATCTCCTTTGTAAAACCACCTTCCTGGAAGATTATCTCCTCTGTACTACCACCAAACACCTCATTTCAAGACCATTTCAGTTTAAAAGCATGTTTTTTAAAATAATTTTTACTATGACATCAGAGCCCTGATCATACAATTTTACAGATGACCAAGTGAGGTAGCGTCACTAAAGTAAAGCAGAGTATGCAAGTGAATGGATGAGAAAGGAGTTGGTCAAAAACAAAGGAAAGTATGGAAGAGATAAATGTAAGTGACATGAGGAGAAGAAACCAAATCACACAAATAACATTGTGTGTTCGTCTGGAGAGCTGAATGCAGAACTGAGGGGGATGGTCAAGTACCATGGCCACAATGGGAAAATATGGAGTAAAAATAACCGAATAGTTAGTTTGGTTTTCAAAAACAAAACATCATTGAGTTTATTGACATCATTGTGATATAGGATATAAAAATCTAGAAAGGGCTTCCTTTCCAGTCAGTGTCAGTCAAATTTTTATGCTGCTGCCATATTGATATTTAGTATTCATCTCTTAAGAAGCAACCTTATAAAGAGTTGAGGAAAATGGCAAAGATGTTGGCACATAAGGTTGGCCCAGTGATATCTGTGTAGTGCAAACTTAGAAAGGATTTAACTTTGCCTCAGGAGAAGTTGGACATGCTTTCTTTATTACACTTACGCTTCCTTCCCTGGCAGAATGAAGAATACTAACATGTCTATACTAACACTGCTTTATGTTTCCTTGAAAAAAGAAAGTTGCAGCTTTTGAATTTGTAAGTTGGGTGGGAAAACAGCAGATAATAGAAAGGAAAAAAGTGTCTGGCAGGAAATGTTTCCATTTGTTCATTCAGGAGATTCGTTTTAGTTTGCAAAACAATACATTGGAACAAATACCTTATGTTATCATTTTTTTCCTCATCATGTCAATTATTTTCCCCTCTGGACTATTCTCTTCTCTGGACTATTCTCTTGAATCATTCTGTAAAAATTAGTAACACTTTATTCCTTCTGGATTTTCAAATGCTTTCAGAATTGTATTATTGTGGTAATTGGATCTCAATATTTGACAATCTCTGTATTTAAACTTGAATCTTACCCTCAATATTATACTCAGAAAAGCTTTCTTTCCCTTGAACCACGAAAAAAGGTGCAGGCAGCTTCTCAGAATGACTGAAGTGGCTGTTCACCATAGATATGTTCAGACCGTCAACAGAGCAGTGGTAACAGAATGCTGTTTGAGATTTCCTCAGTGCTGTAAGATGATGATGCAGGCTAATAGCGCACCACGTTACTAAATCAGTGAAAAGACATCTTGGATTCATTAACAGTGCAATGTAGTCAAT
The DNA here is from genome assembly GCF_037783145.1 of Equus przewalskii. Taxonomy (NCBI): domain Eukaryota; kingdom Metazoa; phylum Chordata; class Mammalia; order Perissodactyla; family Equidae; genus Equus; species Equus przewalskii. The sequence goes on from NC_091838.1 coordinate 31,609,340, forward strand.
GATAAGCAATCATTCTATGCAGCAAAAGAGACTCTAGATGCACAAAGAAAGTATGGGCATATTTGTTAAATCAAAAATATGAGGCCTAGAGGATAACATTCTATAAAATATGGCCAATTTATGCAAAGTCATTAGGGATGACAATTTTACTTGTTACAATATTCTAATCTTAACAAGGGGTTGAAATCAATGTACTATCTTTTTTAATAGTTTTAGAAGGCATTTTGGGGTGATTACTGGATCTTGTTATTTTATAATTTCCTTTGAAAGCTCTGACAAAACAATTTGCATCTTTATTATATGGATTTTGCAAACATAATTGTGTAGAGAATTAGAGTGATACAGAGAAAAGGTAAGTGTTTTCTATAGATCACTTTTATTTTAATAAAACAAGAGACTATTTTGCTTCAGTCTGACTTCTCATATACTTTGAGAATACACTTCAACACTAACTAAGACGAACGGCCCACAATAGTAAATTAAATTCAGATTTTGTTAATCAGCTCTTCTTATGTTACAAATGATTTCTCAAAAAATGTATGTATTTCCACGGCAAGCACTTTATGTTTTCATTGCATTTTTTCTACTTTGATGACAAAAGGATAAAGCCCATTTCACTAAACAGGGCTTTCAGCACGTTAGTTTACCCTTCATGAGTTTTTCATGGTTGAGCAATTGGTTCTCAGTATACGTCTATCAGTGGTTTCATCGTCAGATTCATTGTTGTGAACTGATTACAGAGAGGAGAACGATGTTGGCAGGTCTTGTCTATGGGACCAGGGTGCCATAAGGCTGCTGTCTTAGGTGAGGGTTAAAGGCATGTATTTTTACCCTCAAGTGTCCCCCTTTGGATGCCAAGTTACATTATCACTCTACATTTAGCCATCTGCTGCTTTTGATAAGACTGCTCTGGGAATTTAAAGTTTCTTCACTGAAAAACCCCATGAGCATATCAAACCTAAGAGAAGAAAAGCCTTGTGGAGCAATCATTTCAGGTGAAACTTTTTACCTGGTTAAGCTTAGAGTGGCTGTGCCTTTGCATAGCTGCAAGCTGAGATTATAAATACTTGGTAAAGTTAAGGGAAATCTGACTAACAAGATTTTCCAAAGATAATGGATGTATACTGGTTTGAGGTAATGTTTTCTATATTAAGTCATTTAGAAAAATCCAAATATTAGTTAAGAAAGATTTTATTCACTTACATTTTAAGAGAAAGATAAAAATGACCTTAAAATTAGTTTACATTAGGGATTTAATTGTGGTCAGTATCCTTTCAGCTGTCTTCAGTACTTTTTATTTCTATGGTTTATTGTTGTATAATGTGAAATAATGTTCAGAATTAATGCTCTGAGACCCTGCAAAATTGTGAACAATTAAAGAAATGTTATATTTTTATTAACCATTAATCATAAGGTATTAGAAAAATTGATAAAACAGAAGTTTGAAAGGAGTATTTTAACAGTCAGCTAGAATTCAATGATCCAGATTATACACTTTCCTGAGCCTTGTGTTTAATCTAGATTTGTCTGTATGGAACTTTTGTCTAATTCCTAAAATTTGCCATATAAGGCAAATTCTTTTTTTCTTACACTATAGGAGCTAAAGTGATTACGTTTTTCTTTTACTATAAGAAGTAAAGTCATCTATCTTGTTTATATTAACTTTAATACATGTGATCAATAGCTAAACACTTATTAACACACGTGTGTCAAATGATTATGTCCCACGCTGTTCTAGGCGCTTAGGCAGATTAGTGAACTAAACAGAGAAAGGGTCCTGCCCTCATGGGCTTACATTTTAGCAGAGGAATGGAGAAAATAAGTGAGAAACATAATAAACACACATTTTACAAGGGAATACATGCTACATGAAAAGGAAAATTAGAGCAGGGTAAAGACCGTCAGGTGTGCTAAGGAAAATTACACAGCCACAAGTGTTTTTTGTTGACACATTGCAAAACCAGATGTATCGCACCTATATATGTACTATACTTTTAGAAACAGTGTTGTAGGCCAGCGCCTTCACTTGGAAATTGTGTAACACAAAGTCCTTTAACAAAACAAAGTCACGTAACAAAAGTAAATTATCAGAAGTAGTTGGAGTCTAGAATCCATCTAGAATCTAGAAGTCATAGTTCTCTAGTTCCCAGCTATGTATTGTTTATCATAATTCTGAAGCTTCATGACAAATTCTCAACACTGTTAGATCTTTGTAATTTTTTTTATTGAGGTTATGATAGTTTACAACATTGTGAAATTTCAGTTGTACTTTATCGCTAGTCAGTCATCTTATAGGTGCACCCCTTCACCCTTTGTGCTCACCCCTCACCCCCCTTCCCTCTGCTAACCACTAAATAGTTCTCTTTGTCTATATGTTTATTTATCTTCCACATATGAGAAGAATCATACAGTGTTTGTCTTTCTCTATCTGGTTTACTTCACTTAAAGTAATACCCTCAAGGTCCATCCATGTTGTTGTGAATAGAACAATTTTGTTATTTTTTTATGCCTGAGTAGTATTCCATTGTGTTTACATACCATGTCTTCTTTATCCAGTCATCAGTTGATGGGCACTTAGGTTGCTTCCACATCTTGGCTATTGTGAATAATGATGCAGTGAACATTGGGGTGCATAAGTCTCTTTGAATAGCTGATTTCAAGTTCTTTGGGTAGATACCCAGTAGTGGGATAGCTGGCTCATATGGTAGTTCTATTTTTAATTTTCTGAGAAATCTGCATAGTGTTTTCTATAGTGGCTGCACCAGTTTGCATTCCCACCAGCAGTGTTTGGGGGTTCATTTTTCTCCACAACCTCTCCACCATTTGTTATTTTTTGTCTTGTTTATTATAGCCATGCTAACGGGTATAAGGTGATATCTAAGTGTAGTTTTGATTTGCGTTTCCCTGATGATCTGTGATGTTGAGCATCTTTTCATGTGCCTATTGGCCATCTGTATATCATCTTTGGAAAAATGTCTTTTCATATCCTCTGCCCATTTTTTGACCAGGTTGTTTGAGATCTTTGCAATTTTTATAATCTGAGCACAAGCCATATGTATAACTTGAAGCAAAAGATCACAGTGCATTTATGTAATTAAAAGACAATTTCATGTTCACTTGAAATGCAAGGAGAAAGGAATTTCTACACAAATTTTGTCTATTTAAAATCTGGAACATGATGAATTTTGTCTTTTTTATTTGGAATTTCAGCACAGGATTGGGACAGAGGGGATATTATAAAAAATAAAATATAGAAAACTAAAGTTTAAAAAACCCCTAAAAGTCGTGTCTAATATAATATTTTAAAACTTAAAATGTTGTAGCTTGGGGCCAGCCCAGTGGCGCAGTGGTTAAGTTCGCACGTTCTGCTTCAGCGGCCTGGGGTTCACTGGTTCAGGTTGGGGTGTGGGCCTACCAACTGCTTGACAAGCCATGCTGTGGCAGGCGTCCCACATATAAAGTAGAGGAAGTTGCACATGGATGTTAGCTCAGGGCCTGTCTTCCTTAGCAAAAAAAGAGGAGGATTGGTGGCAGATGTTAGCTCAGGGCTGGTCTTCCTCAAAAAAAAAAAAGTTGTAGCTTTGTTAAACAAAGTTCAAAAAATAAATTCAATTAGTAAAGAAATAACTATTATCTGAATCAACTAAAAAATTACATTTAATACATTAAGCCTTCTTTTATTTGTAAACTAAAGCTATCCATAGCATAGCTGTATTTTATCTTGGTTCACACAGATGGTTAACTTCAGAAAGGGACGATAAAAGAATCGAGCAATGCAAATGTTAAAACTCAACCTTGGGGCCAGCCCTGTGGCTGAATGGTTAAGTTTCTGCCCTCTGCTTCAACAGCCCAGGGTTTCACCGGTTTGGATGCTGTGTGCAGACCTAGCACTGCTCGTCAAGCCATGCTGAGGCAGCATCCCGCATAGCAGAATTAGAAGGACCTACAACTACAATATACAACTACGTACTGAGGGGCTTTGGGGAGAAGAAGGAGAAGAAGGAAAAAAAAGAAGATTGGCAACAGATGTTAGCTCAAGTCCAATCTTTAAAAAAAAACCCAAAAACACAACCTCTTGTGTATTTAAGCCAATTTCCTCCCTTTACCTATAAGTTTGTGGAAATTTTATCCTTTGGCTATAGCTGGATCTCAGACTGCAGTTTTCACTCTTAGAAACAGTGCCCCCTTTGCGTATAGTTGCTACTAATACACTCCTTTATGATGTGAGAAATTGTGTCATTTTTACAGCTTTTAATTTTGAGTTTCTTTAAAGAACATTCGATTACTCTTTCTCCAAATCTTTCTTGATGTAACAGGAAAATATTGTCTGTAGCTGGACCCACATAAGGGAAAGCAAAAGTTTCTCCCTTCCAGATGTTCCTGATGGAGTTGAGACAATGGACACTGTAGCAAGTGCCCTAACAGAAACATCATTGTGGCCACATAATAAATGCTTGTGGTAAAATGAAGTCCCCTCAAAATATGACTGAATGATTATTGTCAAGAACTATGAAGAAAGTGTATTATACAACTTCGTTTAAAAACGTCAGTAATTTTGTAAACAAACAAAGAAGACCTCCAGACCTGAGCCTTGTTTCCTTTACAATTTCTCTGGCCTGCCCATTCCCTGTAACACCATATTCTGACATGCGGCCTTACAAGCTAGGCTGCCCAGAACCAGTTGTTCCCCAGAGTCTCAGAGCCCTGTGCTGGGAGTGGCTGTGTCGCAGAGATAGTAGAGCAGCCAAAGGCAAGTGGAATGAGATAGAGTGGTTTTTTTTTTTTTTTAATCACTGTTCTTCAATAGGAATAATGGAGGATTATTATACTGAATCTTTCTCCTGCTTCACTTTTCATGTGCCTTTAGCCACCTACTTAATTTTGATATTTATCCTCTGGAATTTCTATTTTAGTCCATTAATCTTAGGTTATTTTTAAATTATATATGTTTTAAATTTTAATAATTATATTTATAATTGTCTTTTGAGATTTTATTTAGACCAAATTTGATATATGTATTTTTCAATATTCCAGTATTTTCAACAGTTTTTTGTTTTTTGTCTTTTGATCTTTGTACCTGTCACACAAAGTATCTTTGTATTAGTCTTCACGTGTTTGACTATGACTTTCTGTTGCCATTGGAAATAACAAGCAACTTTTCTGGTCAAAACAATATTGATTACAACCCTTTCTCTCTAAGAGGTATCACTTTTGGCAAACTAGGTGGTGAGTGAGAAATCTGAGACATTTTTTAGGGCCTGGATGCATGTGGGATACTTTCTATGTTACTAATGTCCATTGATTTCACAAGATATGTTTGCCAATTAATTATTTTTCTTTAACTTCTTTTTTTTGAGGAAGATTGGCCCTGAGCTAACATCTGTTGCCAATATTCCTCTCTTTTTTTTCTCCCCAAATCCCCAGTGCGTAGTTGTATATCCTAGTTGTACATCCTTCTAGTTCTTCTATGTGGGATGCCTCCCCAGCATGGTTTGATGAGTGGTGTGTAGGTCTGAGCCCATGATCCGAACCAGCGAACCCCAGGCCACCAAAGCAGAGCACGTGAACTTAACCACTATGCCACTGGGCTGTCCCCTAGTTTTGTTTAGTACAGACTGAATCTAAGGTCGACTATCAGTTCAACAACATTTTCTTCTATTATGTTTTTGAACATGCTTTCCCACAGGTTCTGTTCTTTTCTTTAGAGATTCTGTTATTCCTATGAAGTACCTCCATTATTTTTCCCTCCATATCTATGATCTCTGTGATTACCATTATATCTTTGTTCTTTTCCTTTGAATTCAAACCTCTATTCCATGTTACTGATCAACTTTTCTGCAATAACAATTCTATTTAATTTCCTATGCAGTTTTAATTTCACAATAGTTTTGTTTCTTTTACATTTTTCTTTTCTCTGTCACCTCTCTTTCCATTTCAGTCTGCTTTCTTAGCTCCGTTTTCTTTTCACCTCTGTTATACACAGCCTATGCTAGGAAGATAAGAAGGTTAGCATACAAATGGTGCCTTCATGGAGTCAGTGGTCTTGTTGATGGGCAGCTCAAGGGCACCTGCTCTCCTGCTCCAGGGTGACTTAGGTGTCCTCTGTGCTCTGGCTGTTTCATGTGGATAACAACCACAGGGCTCATCATACTCTGGTTTATTTACTTACCTCTCTCTTTAGGCTCTGAACTTCAAGACAACAAGAACTTTGTCTTAAATGATGTGTATCCCAGGAGCTAGTGCAGTGGAACAAAGTGGATCTTTTAGAAACATTCATTGATTTAATGAATCAATGAGTGAGTGAATATCAACAAAATTTCAAGGTAGCTATAGTTCCTACTATACAAATGCGAGTTCCTACTATATAAATATATAGTTCCTACTATATAAAAAAATAGTTCCTACTATATAAATGTGAGTTATTTGTTGACGTTGCTACACAATAGGTCAAGGACTATCTGTATTTGATAGGACACTGGTCTATATATGAATTTCTCCACATGATGAGCTTATTGTCATGTGTCTGCCTCTGTTTTTCTTAATATTTCAAATTCTATTTTGTATTATTGCTATTGTAAATGGTATACTCACAATGAAAATTGTATTTTATTTTTTTCAGCTTTATTGAGATATAATTGACATATAACTTTGTGTAAGTGTGAGGTGTACAATGTGATGCTTTGATACATGTGTATACTGCAAAATGGTTCCACAATAAGGTTAGTTAACATATCCTTCACTTCACTTCACCATTTGTTGTTGCTGTTGTTATGGTGAGAATATTTACGATCTACATCTTAACAACTTTCAAGTATACAATACAGTATTATTAACATAGTCACCATGCTTCACATTACATCCAAGGACTTATTCCTCTAATACTAAAGTTCATACCCTTTGACCAATATCTCACATTTCTCACACACCCCAGCCCATTTTACTCTCTGCTTCTATGAGTTTGGTTTTTTTTTTAGACTCCACATATAAGTGAGATCATGTAAATGAGTCTTTGACTGACTTATTTTACTTAGCACAATGCCTTCCAGGTTCATCTATGTTGTTGTAAATGGCAGAATTTTCTTCTTTTTCATGGCTGAATAACATTCAAATATATATATACGTGTGTGTGACATTTTCTTTTTCCATGTCGTGGCTATTGTGAATAATACTGCAATAAACATGGGGGTGTAGATATTTCTATGAAATAGTGATTTCACCTTCTTTAAATAAACACTCAGAAGCAGCACTGTTGGGTCATATGGTAGTGCTATTTTTAATTTTTTTAGGAAACTCCCTGCTGTTTTCTATAGTGGCTGCACTAATTTACATTCCAACCAACAGTGCACAAGGGATCACTTTTCTCTATGTCCTGACAAATAAAAATGGCAAGTAGTAGGATATATTGGAGTATATGAGGAAGCCATTTGGTGTAAACCTAATTCGGCCTGACCTTGTCTTTCCAAAAGGGCCTGACAGAGGCCGTTGAGCATGCATTGTATATCTGCTTTAGACATTCCCTATGGCAAGAACAAAGGCCCTTGAGATAAAGTTGCAACTTCCCTCCCCCTCCCAACATTGGCATTTCCTTAAGGATTAAACATCTTTCCTTAGGCTGGGAACTGATTGCTGCACTCGCCTGTGACTACCCAGCTTGAGACAACAGACTTGCCTCCTGCTACGCCCTCTGAGATAGCAGACCCACTATCTACTGTGTCCATCAAGCGCTGTGCTGATAGGGCAATCTTGTGACTATTGTGGGAGGGACATTTCAATCATACATAAAGCATCCTCTTTGGGAGTATATAACCACTCTGTGCACCCCACTTCTTTGGTGCCCTTTCTTCCTTCAGGAAGAAAGGCCCTGGGCCATGGTCCTCAGATTTCAGCTCAGAATAAACTCTCCCAGATTTTCATTTATAGGTTGGTTATGGATTATTTTCATTGACAGTCCTCTCCAGCATTTGTTGTCCCTTGTTTTTTTTGATAATAACCTTTCTAATGGGGGGGGGGGTGATATCTCATTGTGGTTCTGATTTGCATTTCCTTGATGTTTAGTAATGTTGAGCACCTTTTCATGTACCTGTTGACCATTGGTGTGTCTTCTTTGGAAAATGTCTATTCAGGTCATTTTCTAATTGGATTATTTCTTTTTTTGCTATTGAGCTGTATGAGTTCCATGTACATTTTTGGATGTTAACTTCTTAACAGATGTAGCAAATATTTCCTCCCTTTCTGTAGTTTGCCTTTTCATTTTGCTTCTTGTTCTTTTTGCTGTGCAGAAACTTTGTAGTTTGATGTAGTCCCATTTGTTTATTGAGCATTTTTGCATCTATGTTCAGCAGGGATATTGGCCTACAGTATTCTTTCTTGTTGTGTCCTTATCTGGCTGTGGTATCAGGGTAATGCTGGCTGTGTAAAATGAGTTTGGGAGTGTTCCCTGCTTGTCAATGTTTTGGAAGATTTTGAGAAGGATTTGCTTTAATTCTTCTTTAAGTATTTGGTAGAATTCACCTGTGAAGCTATCCAGTTCTGGGCTTTTCTTTTTGGGAATTTTTTGTTAGTGATTCAATCTACTTACTCTTTGTTGGTCTGTTCAGATTTTCTATTTCTTCATGATTCAGCCTCGGTAGGTTGTATGTTTCTAGGAATTTATCCATTTATTCCAGGTTGTCCAATTTGTTGGTGTATAATTTTTCACAGTAGTCTTTTATTATCCTTTGTGTTTCTGCAGTATCTGTTGTAATGTTCTGTCTTGCATTTATAATTTTATTTATTTGAGTCCTCTCTCTTTTTCTCTTGATATTTCTAGCTAAAGTTATGGCTGTTTTGTTTATCTTTTGAAAAAACAGCTCTTAGTTTCTTTGATCTTTTCTATTATTTTTCTTTTCTCTGTTTCTTTTAATTGTGCTCTGAGCTTTGTCATCTCCTTCCTTCTGCTAACTTTGGATTTAGTTTGTTCTTTCTCTTGTTTCCTTAGATGTAAAGTTAGATTATGTATTTTAAAGCTCTCTTTTTGATTGAAAGATTGGCACCTGAGCTAGCAACTGTTGCCAATCTTCTTTTTTTTCTGCTGCTTCTCCCCAAAGCTCCTCAGTACATAGTTGCATATTTTAGTTGTGGGTCCTTCTAGTTGTGGTGTGTGGGATGCCACCTTAGCATGGCGTGATAAGCAGTGCCATGCCCACGCCCAGGATCTGAACCGGTGAAACCCTGGGCTGCCTAAACAAAGTGCGTGAACTTCACCACTCAGTTACAGGGCTGGCCCCTACAAAACGTTTTAATATCTTTAAAAAATTTTTTGAAATGCTATAAACTTCCCTCTTTAACTGCTTTTTGCTGTACCTAATAAGTTTAGGTTTGCTGTGTTTCCATTTTTCTGTTTGAAACTATTTTTTAAATTTTCATTTTGGTGTCTTCTTTTACCCATTGATTACTTGTGAGTATGTTTAATTCGTTTAATGCCAACATATACGTGAATTTTCCAGTTTCTTCTTGTTATTGAATTCTAGTTTCATTCTATTGTGATCAGAAAAGATACTTGGTATGACTTCAATCTTTTTAAATTTACTGAGACTTGTTTTGTGACCTTACATGATCAGTCCTGGAGAATATTCCATATACATTTGAGAAGAATGTGTATTCTATTGCTGTTGGATGGAATGTTCTCTATACGTCTGTTAGGTCCATTTGGCCTAACATATAGTTCCAGTCTAACATTTCTGTCCTGCTTTTTTGTCTGAATGGTCTATCCATTGGTGAAAGTGGGATACTGAAGCCCCCTACTAATATTGTATTGTTGTCTATTTCTTTCTTCAGATCTATTCGTGTTCATTTGATATATCTAGGTGCTCCAATGTTGAGTGAACATTTATTTACAATTGTTATATCTTCTTGATGAATTGACCTCTTTATCATTATATAATGACCTTTTTCTCTTGACATAGTTTTTGACTTAAAGTCTACATTTTCTGGTATAAGTATAGCTACTCCTGCCCTCTTCTGGTTTCCAATTGTGTGAAGTATGTTTTGCCATTCCTTCACTTTCAGTCTGTGTGTGTCCTTAAAGCTGAAGTGAGTATCTTGTAGGCAGTATATAGCTGGATCTTGTTTTTTATCTATTTAGCCATTCTATGCGTTTTGATTGGAAAATTTAATCCATTTTCATTTAAAGTAATTATTGATTGATAAAGATTTACTAATGCCATCTTCTGAATTATTTTCTAGGTATTGAGTAATTCCTTTGTTCTTTCCTTCTTCTGTTGCTGTCTTTCTTTGTGAACTGCTGATTTTCTGTAATGATATACTTTAGTTTCCTTCTCTTTATCTTGTGTGTATCTACTGTAGGTTTTTGCTTTGTGGTTATCCTGAGGCTTACATGAAAACTCTTATAGATATAACAGTCTATTTTAAGCTGATACCAACTTAGCTTTTGTTGCATATAAAAATTCGATCCCCCATTTTGTTTTTCATGTTACAACTTACATCTTTGTATATTGTGTGTCCATTAAGAAATTATTATAGCTATAGATATTTTTAATACTTCTGTCATTTAAAGATTATTCTAGAGCTAAAACATTAGCATATTACCATATTACAGTATTTTGAATTTGACTTTACCAGTGTGTTTTATATTTTCATATATTCTGTGTTACTAATTAGCATCCTTTCATTTCAGCTTGAAGAACTACTTTCAGCATTTCTTGTAAGGCAGGTCTTGTGGTGATGCACTCCCTCAGCTTTTGTTTGTCTGGGAAAGCCTTTATCTGTCCTTCTTTTCTGAAGGGCAACATTGCCAAATAAAGGGCAACATCTAGAAACTGTTAAATTAATTAAACAAGGAGGCTATTAGACTGAGGTGTTTCTAATGCCTTAGTAACCTACATAAGCAAACCAAAACCTAACCCTGTAAATGCCCCAAGGTTAAGAAATTGAAACCTAACAATAACCAATCACAAGCAGCCAACTGGTCTTTTCCACATATAGGAAACACTTAAGCTATACCCAATCAAATAATTTTCTTGCTTTGCTTCCACATCTGATCTATAAAAGCTTTGCCTCTAGCACCCTTCCATGGAGCACTCCTAACCACTTCCAGTTTTGTGCTGCCTGGTTGAAATTGATTTTTGCTCAAATAAATTCTTAAAACTTTAATATGCTTCAGTTTATCTTTTAATAGGACCTACAAGGGATGAGAGTTCCTAAGAGCAGGGTCTAAAGAATTTTTTGTATTCAATTCTTTCTGTCAACACATGTGATATGGTACAGAACTGTAAGGATTTGACTGATGAGTATAAAACAATATTCAGTACCAAATACTTTTGCTAATTATCATTTGTTCTCAAATGTGTTTTTTCAAAAACACAAAAATAAAGCCATAGCAAGACAAATGTTAAACTGTTTGAATGTGGGGATTCTTGAACATCTTCCATTCAGATTCATATAGGAATCTGGAGTTGTAAATGCAATGTGCTTATAGAGGAAAAAATAGAAGAATTAAGTTTTACATAAGGAAAGTCAATGAGAGTATAAAATCATTTTTTGCCTTGGCTACAAAATCTCCTCAAACAGTATTTGAAAATTTAGTAATAAATCAAAAAGTTAAATAAATGAGAGTTAGGAGAACGAGTTGAGTTGGCGTTAGGCAATTTTATTAGCGCATAGCCCAAGAGAAATCCAGGGAAGAAATCACAGAAGAAGGGATGGGGGTCACCAGCAGGGACACATCTTCTCAACATCATGTCAACACTATGATTCTAAGGCTTCAAGTCCAAATGGACTAATTTCTTATTATCAGACCTCAGCTCACTAGGTGTGGTATACCACAAATCTATAATGGACAGCCTTCTCCCACCAAGAATACTCTTTGCCTAACAAAGAAGTAAAAGTTCTCATATTCTCCATGGAAAATACATTCTAGCAGAGTTGCATAAGTTCCTGTCTCAACACCTCCAAATTGAAACAGAAATAAAAACTACACAAAAACTCAAGAGTTAAATAAATTTTACAGATTACATCTATATCTAGATTCACATCAGAAGTCACAGTTTTGTGGCTTTAATATTTATTCTGGTGGAAAATTTCAAATTTATTTTCAGGCAGATTCCTCAGGCTTAAACATAAAATCTATGTCTTCTAAAGATATCAGAGCCTCTCTATCCATTTAAAGAATATTACTCAGTGATCCCAGAATGCTAGAAATAACTGAAACTGTTTCTGTCAATTCTAACATAAAAATAAATGCCCTGAAAGTCACAGACAATAAGAAAATTTTTTCCATTTACTACAAGAGGTGAGCACAAAAGAATAAACAGTCCAATTTGCTCAAAACGCTAGTCAAGCTCAATGTAGTAAAGAATATACTGAAGATTTGTGTGTTCTAGTCTATACTGCCATTGTATTAGGATTAATAACAATACAAATTATTTATTTTATGCTAAACACTGGGTTTATGCTCTATATTATTAAGCTCATTTCACACAAGATAAACAGAGGCTTCGTTTTCCTTTCCTGCTCAATGTCACCCATCTAGGAAGAGAATTTGAAACCAAGGCTAAAATTTCTTTAATTCAGGCTCTTCATACATAGGCTATAAATGACATAGAAGAACATCTTTCATTGTCAGCAAATATGTAATTAAAGTATGTATGTTGTTTAGAGAAAAACTCTAGAAACTAAGAATTTATCCTAATTGAGATGATATTATATTCAGAGGCACCAAATCACAGTTCTGTTTTTCTTCTAAAGCATAGTTCTTTTTGGGGAAACATAGTAGCTTTTCATCACCATCTATCCCACCAACAGGAGGCAATGAATGTTAGCCTGTCTCTTGAAAAATGTTTCACTAACAACTATTCCCTTGACAGAATTGAAGGAGAGCTCACATTCAAGTTTTCGCAAAGATTTTAAATAGACTAATAGGAATTTAGATGTTCAAGTTCTAACATTTACAGTAACCCTTTATCAAAGAGAGCTGCTAATGCATTAAATTTTGATTAGCATATTGTCTGACTCAAAGAAGAACCATGTGACTCCTAAACTATTTAATCTCCAGTAGCCAGGCATTGCCATTCATGCAAATGCACTGAATTTGGAACAAAGACATCTGGGTTTTTGCCCTGACTCAACAATTAGTGAGCTGTGTGACTTTAGACAAAGCACTTAATCTCTTGGATATCCATTTGTAAAACAACAGGGCAAGACTAGATTAAATTTTATTTAAATTCAACAAATAGGTCTTAGTCTGGAAGCTGGACATTAGAGCCATCTCAAGGTACTTTCTGACCTAAAATTCTGTGAAAATCTACTCTACCTGCTTCCAAATCTTATAATCTTCTATTGTACATTGTGTTTAAAGTATATCTTTGGTGTTCAAGCTATTTAAAGAAGACTTCTAGTCATTCTTTTCTGGCTATGTGGATGTTGAAACGAATAAACAATACGTTGTGATTCTATCTAAGTGAGTTCAGAGCCTTTCTGAAGGTTGGGCAAAGCAGTTGAAGACATACACATACCATTTTATTAGAAATAAAAGAATGGGTGTTAAAAGCTGGTTAACTTCAAAGGCTCGTCAAGAGAACCTGTGCTGATGTCTGCACCTGCTATGGTCCTGGAGTTCACTATGGCTGCAGCAACACCTTTATTCACCCATAGAATGTCCTTTACCACCACCACTCCATTTAATCAGTCATTTTTCTGCTTAAAAATAAAGGATGAAAATATAATGCCTTATCATTTCCTAGTAGTTTCTATCAGTTGTCATCTTAGTTTCTTATTAAAAGAGGAGACTTTTGCCTCCATCATAGGATTTTTCTAAGAATGGAGATAGCCTATTAAAGCACTTAGCACAGAATTTGGCACTTATTTGGTGCCCACTTTGTCATTATTATCATCAATTATATCAAGAAGACATATCAGCATAGTAAATCCTAGTGCCAGAACACAACATACCATGTCTTGTGTTTGATGTCATAGTGATTATATAATAAATATGTTGAATGAGTGAGATCCTCAGAGACAATAACACATAGGACAAAAAGCAGGTGTGTCCATGAACTGCCATCTCCCAAGTCAATAATGGCAGGCATTTACATTGGGTAGTACCATTCCTCTACAGGGTCACGTTAAATGATCCGACTCATTATTTTAAGGAAACATGAGATTTTTTCTGGTAGAAAAAGCTAAGGTAATTCTGAAACCAAGTGAACATGAGAGCTGAAAAGTTTCAAGGACAAGTGCCTGGGGAAGCTGATAATTGGAAGGCTATTTGATCTCCAACTCCATGCTCCCTTGGCTCTTACTTCATATCCTTCACAGGCTGGTGGTTTGGACAACCAGATTTTGCAGTTTCCTCAGGGACCGGGGCTCATACAAGGAAGCACATTTAGAGGTGAAGAAAACTTCAGCTTTCAATTTCTTAAAATACTGCATAAAGGTACAAATTGAGGCATGGCATTGTCTGAAATAAGTATTGTGTGTTATATTTCCCAATGGTCTACTCCAGTTCTGGGCACTGTGCACTTGTTACAACGATGAAAATAGCCCTGGTTTCATCACAGGTAAGAGAGTAGGCTCTGGTTGTCATGGACTGAATGTGCCCTCCCCCCACCAATTCATATGTTGAAGCTCTAACTCGTCATGTGACTGCATCATAATCTATAGATGAGACATCTGGGCAGTGTTTAATGTTATGTGAGGTCATGAGCGTGGAACTTTGGTCTCATAGAGCTAGTGTCCTTATAAGAAAAGAAACACTAGAGCTCTCTCTCTACCATGTGAGGAAACAATGAGAAGGCAGCCTTCTGCAAGCCAGGAAGCGGGCTCCCATCAGAAACCAACCATGCTGGCACCCTGATCTTGGACACCCCAGCCTCTAGAGTTGTGAGAAATAATAAAGCTGTGCCAGTCTATGGTATTTGTTATGGCAGCCCGAGCTGACTAAAACACTGGGTCAACTAGGAGGAATATCTGAACAGAGTAGAATGCAGGAAGCTGCTCCTTACTGGCCACGACTCAAGGCTCAGGAAACACACATATGCACATACATGCACATTCACACACACATGCAATCCACATGCACACATGCACAAACATAAAAACACATATGCACATGCACATGCACACATCCACATGCACACAAACACAAACATAAAAACATATACGTGTATGCACACATATATATATGTGCACATACAGCTACTCACATCCACAAACACATAAAATATGCATGCACACATATACACATACACTCACACACATCCACATGCACATCCACATGCACACATCCACAAACACATACTACATATAAATACACATTTTTCTTTGGAATGACCTTTGCTGATTATGGTGTTGCTGTTTCAAAGCAGAAACCAACAGACAAAAATAGGTTCATTCATAATAAAAGTTATAGATGAAGAGCAGTTCTTTAGGTTTTCATTTAAACATGGAGGAACACACTCAAAACTAAATAAGGAAATAGAAAAGATGAAAATTCTTGCTCTGAAAAGATTCACTGAAGGGCTGATTGGAATAAATATATTTAACGGTGCATAGGATAAGCCATATATTCTGCCAGGCAATATATATATTGGGAGGGCTGACTTTAATACAGTGTATGCCTTCAAGAGGCTTACTATCTAGAAGAGTTTCCTATAGAGATTTAACATTGATCACTAACTCTTTTTCTCAAAATTATATATTTACAAGTCAATTCAGGAAAACTTTCTACATAAGATGACAAATTTTATACATTATTATTAGCAATTTAATTGTTAGTGCTTCGTACATACTTATATAGACAATTTTTATCTTCATCGTGTTTAGATAATTGTATTTATAATACATACGAAAACAAAAAATTTATGAATGCAGATGAATTTCAAATGGTGAGTCACTGGGCTCCTTCACCCAGTCATGGTTTAAAAACTCCTCTTTCATATTCAGCAGGTCTTCAGAAATTGTTTGAATAATTTTGGGTGATTATCATTCCAGAACAGATTTAACACATTATTCAATTATAATTAATTTTCCCCTTGTTTTAGAAGAAGATGAGTTAGAAATTCCAAAGTTTAGCTTTCAGGCTGAAAACTAATAGAATCATTCTCCCATTCTATTTTGCCAATGCTAAGTGGTCCTCTTTGCTTTAGTCCTTGGTGGCTAATTAAAACAATTAGTATCACCTCTACCGTCATATATTTCACACCATACTCGACATTGCTGTAATTAAACAGATTACCAGCATAACTGATTCACATTAGTGATGATGCTCTCTACACTGTATATTCTCTAACTCTAACAAAACAAATTTCAACAGTGTTTGAATGTCTGATTGTTTTTCCATCAAGGGAATCTGAGGTGCTCTATTATATCTTGCTTAAAAGACAAGGACAAGATTTTTCAGATATAAGAATACAGAAAACACACTCCCTTTAATTGTTTAGAACCCAATCAAATGGCTCTTGGATGGGATATAGCTAAGACGGTGGTTCTGAGCCTTGGCTGCTCATTAGATTCAACTAAGGAAATTTTTAAGATCCTGATGCCTGAGTTCTACCTAGAGATTCTGATGTAAGTGATGTGGGATGAACCTGGTCCTATGTACATTTTAAAAGGGCCCGTGTGATTCTAGTGTGTAGGCAAGATAGAGACCCACTGGTCTAAAGTTTGGACTTTAGATGAATACAGAGGATTGGCTATTAATCACCATATTTTTTGTTAGTATACTAGAAAGTAAAAGTGTGTTAATCAAGTGCAATCCTTTATAACGCTAGATTATACATGTATTTTTCCCATCCAGGCTCACATTAAGAAGCATAACTGTTTATTCTGCTATTTTTCCCCAACTTTTCAAGTAGATTATGGCCAATTTGCATAATGAATCTAATATTGCACTTCCTGTTATTTTATCCATTTGTCTTCTATAGCAAGCTTGACGAAGAAAGACTGACTTCAGAATGACTTATTTGCTAACTGACAGTTGACTCTGCTTCTTATGTAACTGCTGGAATGTTGGGATCCAGAGCTGAAGTGGAAACGTGACCCTGTGCATCAGAGTCCTGGGAAATTTAGGGTGGGCACTGAATCACAGTACTGGTGGAGGTTTTAGAAATAAACTTTTGGAATAGGTCGGAAAACATTGCTTTAAATCCAGGTACATAGCCATGCAAGTAAACCTCCTAGCTTCCACTAGAACGTGAAGGTCATAGTCAGCTAATGCCTTCCCTTTATCCTACAAGCCTGTTTGAAAGAGTCTAGCATAGTGATTAGGGTGTGGCTGAGTCGTGAATTTCAATCCTGCAGTTTATTAAACGTGGGACATTAGGTAAGGTACTTAAACTCATGTGCCTCAATCTCCCCATCTACCAAGTGGACCCAATAATAGTATCTATGTCATATGGCTGATATGAAGATTAAATAAAACCACCTCCTTCAGGAATCAAAATGAACTGTTATCATGTTCCTAGAACTGTACTTGAACTATCAATTTCAAAATTGACACCCACTTGCTCAGTCTTTATCAAATTTGTCCAGCCAATCCAGAAATATGTTGAAATACAGTAGAAATACTGTCGAAATACAAAACTTCTTGGCTGTTTTCTATTTTAAGAGAATCTGTTTGGTCACAAGGAGAGATCCTGAAATCTGAACACCCTGGTAGATTCTACATTTTTCATTATCTCCTTCCTATCACCACATTTCCTCTATATTCAGAATAATCTTTTGCGAAACATTCTTTTCTGCACTTTACAACTGCTACTGTGACCTGGAATTTTTCCTGATCAGCTATGGCTAAGTGTCGGTGGAGCACAGGTGTACTGTGTGGAGGCTGCTGTGTTGATCACGAATGTTTTAGTTCTCAGGGAACTTCTCTTAATTTTCCATGCTACATAAGTAACTTAACATGAACACATTAATCAAACTTCTTCTACACAAGTATAATCAATAGTGCAGCGTAGAATTTTCAATCTGAAGTTTTGTTTTTGTTTTTTTTCATAGCAAAAAAGGAATAGTGACGTTTTCCATTAACAGCAGTCCGTAGAATGCAGCCAAAGGAAAATTTCTGAATGTTTCCCCTGTAACTACACGTTCTTTCTTTATGGAGAATTGATCATTAATTTATCCGTTAATTTCATTGCACTTTTTCAAATAAACAAGCACAATCATATCTTTGCCAAAAAATTTTAAGATTTGGGTTTTTTTTTTGTTTTTGCTTCTCTACATTTTATTTGCCAAAACTTGTAAACTAGTAACTCTGACTCTAACCCAATGTTTCTCAAGACATGGTCACTGGAACACCATTTCACATGCTTGATAAAAACACAGTTTCCTGGAACCCAGCCCAGTCCTACTGAGTGACTCAATCAGAAACTACAGGTAACAAATATTGCCTAATTCTAAGAGAAACGTCTAGTGTCTACTCAGAATCAACCTCTGAAGGATTTTCTATTTAATTTGTTCAACTCATAATCTTGTTAATTCTAGTGTAAAAACAGAATAAGCAGTTTAAGTGGGCTATGATTAAGAATCCCTCTTGTGAGTTTCAGTCACTTAGATTCTGCTTTAGCTTATGTTATGCTAAGATATTTTCTTGGAAAATCAGCTTAGAGTGATTTTATTTCTTTTAATGTTTTCTAGAGCAAAGTTGTATAAAATTGTGTTAGTAATTTTATCTATTTTTTGGTAGGGAAAAACAATCTATTATCATGTCTTTCCCACTTGGAAAATCACAAAATCCACCTACTACAAACACCCATCTACTCTTGATGTTGCTTATAAAATAGAAAACTACCAACAACTTTGAAGTCTTAGATGTCGGCCTCTTTTCACTCTTGTGCTCTTGCTGAGACATAATCACTAGCCCACATTTTTTGTGTGTATATCCTTCTCTTGCTTTTCTTTCAGCTTACCACATAAGGATAGACCCCAAGACATTACAGAAGTTCCCCCTATACTCAGTTTCACTTTCTGTGGTTTCAGTTACCCCAAGTCAACCTTGGTCTGAAAATATTAAATGGAAAATTCCAGAAATAAACAATTCATAAGTTTCAAATTGCATGCTCTTCTGAGTTCTGTGGTGAAATCTCAAGCTGTCTTACTCCATCTCTCCTGGGATGTGAATCACCTCTCTGTCCAGCATATCCGTACTATACGAGCTACCCACCCAGTTGGTCACTTAGTAGCCAGCTGTAGCAGATTAACCGGCATGGTATCTCAGTGCTTGTGTTCAAGTAATCCTTATTTTGCTTAATAAAGCCCCAAACAGCAAGAGTAGTGATGCTGGCAATTTGAATATGCCAAATAGAAGCTGTCAAAGTGCTTTTTTTTTTTTTTTTTTAAAGATTTTATTTTTTCCTTTTTCTCCCCAAAGCCCCCCGGTACATAGTTGTATATTCTTCATTGTGGGTCCTTCTAGTTGTGGCATGTGGGACACTGCCTCAGCGTGGTTTGATGAGCAGTGCCATGTCCGCGCCCAGGATCCGAACCGACGACACACTGGGCCGCCTGCAGTGGAGCACGCGAACTCAACCACTCGGCCACGGGGCCAGCCCCTGTCAAAGTGCTTCTTTTAAGTGAAAAGGTGGAAGTTCTCAATAAGGAAAGAAAAACAATTGTATGCTGAGGTTGCTACAATCTATGGTAACTTTTATTACAGTATATTGTTGTAATTGTTCTACTTTTATTATCAATTATTTGTTAATCTCTTACTTTACTTAATTTATAAATTAAACTTTATCGTAGGTATATATTGTCAACTTAAAAAGCAAATTTGTCTGTTATTTAATCTCAAAATGTATTTATCCAAGAGTAGCCAAAATAATTGCAATTCAGGATATGCATGCTATGGCAAACCATAGGCAAATCCAGCAAACAAAGAAGAGCTGCTTCTTTAGAGAAAAAGGGAGATAGCGAGGGCTTCCATTGGCTGAGCTATTGCTGGGTGGGGAGAGAAATCTTCCTTCTGTAGTAAAGTAGCTTTACCTCCTGTCCAAGATGCATAAGTCCTGTCTCTTCCTGTTTGGTCTAATTGATGATGCGTGATAGGGCATGAGAGCTCCCCCTATGGATTTTCCCCTCTCCAATTTTGTTAATTAATTTGGAAATTAAATCTTTAAAAAATTTCCATAGCGTGTACAGAAAAACACATAGTATATATCAGGTTTGTTACTATCCGTGGTTTCAGGCATCCAGTGGAGGTCTTGGAACATATTGTCCAAGGCTGATGGGAAACTGCTGTACGTAATACATGTTGTTGAACATTATATAAGGTAGGTATGCACATATTCTGCAACTTGTGTTTTTAATTCCTTGTTATGTTTTTGAGAGTCATTGATACTGATGTCTGTAGCAGTAGTTCATTCCTTTTGACTGCTGTATGGTATTTTGTTTGTGAATATACCATAATTTATCTATGCTTTCAATGATCAAGAACATTTGGGTTGTTAACAGTTCTTGCTATTGCAAATGATATCATTATCAGTCTTGTTCATGTCTCCTAACATATGTGTTCAAGAATTTTTCTAGGTTATATACCTGGAGATAAGCATATATTCAACTGTACTAGATAAGAGCAGATTGTTTCCCCATTTTTGTACCAGTTCAGACTCCCACCAGGGTATAGGAGTTCCCATTTCTCCACATGCATGACAGCACTAGAGTATTCAGCCTTTTTAATTTTAGCCAATATAGTGAATGTCAAAAGTAGCTTATTGTTTCAGTTTGCCTTTCTCTGATTTCAGATGAGGTTAAGCATTTTATGGTTTACTGGCCATTAATGTATTCTCTTACATAAAATGCCTTTTGTATTGTGGTCTTTTTTCTACTGTTTTTCTTTTTCTTATTGATTTGCAGGAATCCATGTATTCTGGATCTTAATCATTATTCTATCATATGTAATATATATATACATTTTCTTTATTGGATCTTAATAAACAACATCTACCCAGAAACATTTTATACTAAATTTAAACCTTATGAATTTTGGGACAACCCAAGTAATGTGAATTCATGCCTCAAATCCACTTTTAGGCTGCTTTTAGTTAGAAATTCTCAGGAAAATAGTTTCCATATTTTCACTTAGTGACAAGACTGAGACTGGCAAGTATTCCTACTGTCCCCTGGTTCAACTTTTGAGGTTTTAATCCTCAGGGCTGGAGTGTCTCCAGATAACTGCCCACTGCATGGGCCCTGGGCCACCAGGGAAGTGACCACCTGCTGGGAGACCTTGACCCTAGGGCTCAGGCACCTTTCTGGATCGAAGCTCTCACTTTACTTTAACATTCGAGAATAGTCCTCATTTTTTGGCCACTACTGCTATAAAAGTAAAGGGAAGTTTATTTCACATTTTACACATCTCATACTGGAAGTGCTCCTTAGGTTGCCTTGTCTGGCATATTACTAATAAAACATCTCAAGAAAGTAAATTAATGACTAATACCATAAGGGAAATAACATGGTTCATAGTAATAATGTACTTCATGGGAAGCATGGTGATCATCTAAACAATAGTTTTATAGGCTAATTCTGAGGGACCATTTGGCCAAAAGAAGAAGAAAAAGGAAGAAGAGGAGGAGGAGGGGAGAAGGGAGTTCTATATCAAAACTCACATCGCATTACTTAAGCAAGGTAATTTAGCACAGTGAGGTAATGCATGTAAGAGAGAATATTTTCTGTTCTAGGAATTCCTTGTTTTATTTCGGCTTATAGTACACTTAAAATAAAAGAGAGAATGCATATATTATCTCAGTCAATACATAGTTATTGACTTCCTTCTTCAATGTCAGGTACAAAGTTGCGCTCCTGGCAATGGCAATCAAGTAGTTCAGACAAACCCTCCTGTGAAGATATTGTATATATATGTACTCACGTACACACAGAAAGTCGTATGTTTGCATATACACTTATACATATTAATGGAAATTATACATTTTCTTTGGACTTCCAGACAAAGTGGAAAAATGAATGAGGCAGAAGCAATATCTGATGGCTGAGAATTTTCCAAAAGTGACAAAAGGCAAGGTGAATTAAGAAGACTCTTTCTCTCCAGAAACTCATACTCTAATTAGATCACTGGGTACATAAACAGTTAAAATGCAGGATGTCGAGTGACAAAGTCGGGGATTCACACAGGAGGAACAACTTATTCAAACTGGAAGCGTCAGGACAGGCTTCCACATAGATTTGGTTAGAGTTAAAGCATGAAGAGGACGATTGTTTATTTTAATATGGTTATTTTAAACACCATAATCATTTCAATTACCTCAAATATTCCATTATTTCAAATAATAATGATATCCAATTATTTCAAATATTTCAATCATCATTTTTATTGCAATAGTTTTCCCATTATACAAATGGGGGAACAACAGCATTGAAATTCTAAAGTTGAGTTTACAAAAAGAACTCCAGAAAGGCAAATTAAAGAGACCATTTAAAAATCTTGTCTGTTTGAGTTTCAAAGTTTCCCTCAAAAAAGGCTAGATTTGTCAAGAATTTGAAACAAATGCCACCAACAAATCAAAATTCAATATGAGGTTCCTCATGCTCTTCTTGCTTGCAGGCTGGTTTTCCCAAACCACTGGACTCCTTATCAAGACTGGCAGACTTCTACAGCGCTTTGCCTATCCTGGAAACGTAGTAAAGTCATTCAAAGACAGTTGTCAAGGCTTCAACAGAAGCACTGGGGAAGGCATTCTAAATGTTGAGGCTTGTATTCCAAGGAGTTCTGCTTTGTCTAGCATTTCAAAGGAGAGTTGCTCATTACTGAATCTAGTTTCCTGCTTATGATTCCCTGAAATTTAAAATAGTTCCCATAAATAAATTGATAATTTATTAAGTAAGCTATTTAAATAATTTGTTATGCATCTTGCCCTGTTAGTAGAACTGAGCTTCTCTGGTATTTCCAAAGGTTTGTTTTGCTATCTCTCCACCCCTCTGGAGTAAACAATCCTTTAATTAAAAGAAAGACATAATTTTTTACCAACATGGTGGAGTAGGAGACCTCAGCCTCCGTCCCCTGACAAAGATCAAATATTAGAGAGCTCTCTTTGATGGAAAACAGCTCTGAGAGAGCTCATGAGTCCACCTAAGAAGCTTCAGCAACACAGTGGAACCAAAAGCTGAGAATAACCACACAAAAAGGGAAGGAAGACCACTTCATTTTGCTGCATCATGCCATCCCCCAGGCCAGCACTGCTCAGTGCCAAGAAGGAACTCCTATGCTCGAAAGAATTCCTACCACCAAGAAAGGGAGAGTGGGGTGAGTGACCAGCTTCCCCAGCCTTTTGGGGCACCACATGAAGGACACATCCAGAGACCCTCAAAGCTGAGACATTAGAGATGGCCAGGAACAAGGAAAAGGGGCAGAGATACCAATATCAGCCCATGGCAAGAGCGACCTTATTCCCAATGGCTTGCTCTATAGATGACCCCAGCAGTTTGCCCCTGAAGAAACCAATGGCCAGCTTAGCCACCAAGGATCCCCTGCAGATATCTCCACTGAGGTTTCCACTGAGTTTCTACTCTATAGATTTTCGCATTTGCAGATACCAGACACCTGAGTCCCTCCTTGCTCCCTCCCCTCCATCCTTGCCGAAGCCTGGACCACACCAGGGGGCCTCTGTAGCTGTTTGCATGTAATATGTCAGCATAGACCACTGTGGCTAACCCCCACTGCTGTGTGCACACTGGGGGAAAGCCCCTTTAGCTGTGTACCTGCACACTGTTGACCCAACTCCCATCACCGACCTCCCCTGCCTGTAGCTAGACCCTGCAGCCACAGGAGTGCATGCTGCTAGCCAGAGCCTCCAGAGCTATTTGAGGGCCTGGAACCAGCCCTGTCTCCTGTCACTGGCCTGCATCACTAGGCTCAGCTACAACTACCCCCTACAGCTGTGCATCTTTACCCCACAGGCCCAACTCTTGTCACTGGTCTCTACTGCTGTGTACACGGCCCTGGTGAGACCCTACAGCTGCAGGAGTGCATTCTGACAGGCAGGGCCCCCACAACTGCTTTGGGCCTGGATCTAGCCATGACTCTTGTCACTAGCCTGCACCTGGACTCACATGCAGCTAGCTCCCACAGCTGGGTTCTTGCACCCCACTGGCCCAAGCCCTGTCACCAGCCTCCACTGCCATGCATGCACCCAAGGCAAGACTCTGTAGCCAAAGGAGTACACATCAAGAGCCAGGACCCCTGCAGCTGCTAGTGCACCCACAGTTGGCCCCAGTCCCTGCTGGCTCTGAACTTCGCCACAGTGTGTGTGTCTGTAATCAGCCCCTGCCACTACACAGGCACCTATAGTTGGCCCCCACAGCCAAATGTGTGCACACCACTGGTTCCAGCCACTACCATTGCCTACCCTGACTCATAGCTACTGGACCTGGAGGTGTTACTGAGGACCCAAAAGCTCTTGCAGCCACTGCAGGTGGCCTGCAGCACTCACCAAGGACCATGCAATTGTCAATGTTGTGGGCCTCAGTGGCCTGAGCTGATGAGACATTATGTCCCCCTTGACCTGGAGCCACCACATGCCCCTGCACTTAGTGCCATGCTCCACTAGGCCCAGGGTCACAGCACACTCCATCCAGCATGCCCCACCTGCAGGTGTGAGTCATTGCTTACCAAAGTCAGTCTACAAAGTCTGGAAGAGGTGACTGCTTCTTCAAATGCATAGATACCTACACAAGGCTACAGAGATCAGGAAGAAGCAGGGAAACATAATACTACAAAGGAACACAGTGCATCTCCAGTAACTAACCCCAAAGAAATGGAAATACATGAATATCCTGATAAAGAATTCAAAATAATTGTTCTGGAAGATGCTCAGAGAGCTATAAGGGAACACGGATAAACAAATTAACAAAATCAGGAAAACAGTACAAGAACAAAATGGAAAGTTCAACAAAGAGATAAAAAACATTTAAAAAGAACCAAACAGAATTTTGGAGATGATGAATATAATGACTTAACTGAAGAATTCAATTGAGAGTTTCAACAGCAGACTGGATGAAACAGAAGAAAGAATAAGTGAACTCAAAACAGATTATTTGAAATTATCCAGTCAGGGAAGTAAAAAGAAAAAAAAGAGAAAAAGAATGAAGAAAACCAACAAAACTCCTGGGACATCATTGAGAGAAATAATCCATACATTACTGGAGTCCCAGAAGGAGAAGAGACAGAGAAAGAGGCAGAAAGCTTATTTAAAGAAATAATGGCATTTATTTGAATAAATAAATAAATATCTTTAAATAAATAAATATATTTATTTAATATAAATATATATTAAATTTATTATATTTAATATAAATATATAAATATATTAAACATATTTAAATATCTTTAAATAAATAAAGAATTTCACAAAACTGGGGAAAGATTTGGACATCCAAGTTCATGAAGGTCTTAGGTCCTAAACAAATAAGATTTGAGAGAGCTTCTCCAAAACACATTACAATGAAACTGTCAAATATCAAAGACAAAGAGAGAATCTTGAAAGCAGCGAGAGAAAAGAAGCTCCTTACTTACAAGGGAGCTCTCAGAAGGCTACCAGCAGATTTCTCTGCAGAAAACATAGACCAGGAGAGAGTGGGATGATCTAGTCATAGTGCTGAAAGAAAAAGCTGCCCACCAAGAATAAATGAGTAACCTTGCTGGATAAAGAGAAGGTTTGGAGACTGGGATGCCTGTAGTGATGACCTTATCCAAGGGGCCTTTGCCTCTACTTGCAACAGCCGAGTCTATTTTGGCGTTGGCTGCCTAAGGCTACTTTGGTTCTACCTATAAACAAGTATAAATATAGGTTATAAGACCAACAGAGACCTGAGTTAGTAAGAGACTGGCTTGGATTACATAGGACTGTGGGGATTAAAATACATGCTTTGAAATTACATTTATGGATGTAAGGAATCACATACTGCCTTACTCCTTCTTCTGGCCTGGACTGAGGGTGTGAGTGAAAGGAGAAAGAGAGATTAGCTTGGCATTGTTCAATGGTGTTATTAATTAGCTGTACCTCTGTCTTGATGATATTTGATGACCTTTCTTAGATGGTTATCCTCAACTCTACACTTTATTTTATATTTAGGATTTTTTTCCCATTTTAAATTAACTTCCTTAAGTTAAGCTAACTTGTAAATATTTAACCTTAATTGAATAGCTATTTTCTGTAGAACAACAGTTTTCCACTCATGGGATGAGCCCATCACTCTGTTGGTAATCCAAATGCACTTGTGTTAGTTTGGTCTTTGCAGAGGGGAAAAATAAAGTGCTGACTTACATTATCAGAGAGGCTAGGAAGACATGACTTTATTATTTCTCTGTTACTTCACTGAGCCTGATATAATCTTTTATAAGACTTTCTCCACTAGTTGTTTGGAAGGAAATTAAATGTGTAGCCTATGAAACTCAAGGAGGCATCTCTGTGGTGGTAAACCTTTGGCAGATGCTTGTGTTTATCAGAGATTTTAAAATCTAAATCTGTGCTCTGTCAGTGATGGTTCCCAGGGTACCTCAGTGGAACATCATTCTTCTAAAAATGGGAAAATAAATCCTATATTCATAGAAGTAGTCTCCTCTCTACATTATTTATTTCCTTTAATTGGCAGAATGAAAGGTGCTAGTAGATAACTTTCTAGATAGTTCATTGTTGATATTTTGGTTTTCTTATAAATCTATGTTCTGTCTTTTCTTCCTTCAGCATTAGGGCTCACTGTGGTGGAAAATTTTGGAAGCAGTTACCTTACTAGAAAAAAAATACATTAGATAACCTTAAAAATTTTTTTTAAAAAGTGTTAAAATATCACTACTTTGGACCGCACATTTAAGACTAACTGGTACACATGATGATGAAAAAACAAGTCATTTCCTCAAATAAAATAAACAGATCAAATGAGGATAGAAAAATTAGCCATGCATTGATTTCATCAACAGAGAGGTTATGAAATACAGGTCATAAATATACAAAGAAGTTCTTCAGTAGATTTACCTTTACGTTTAAATTTTTGGCTAAAATAAAACAAAACATCTGAATGTCTGAGATGGCCCATAAGTTGCTGCGGAGTGCAAAGAGTTGAAAGAAGTCACAAAGAACCCAAGAGTACAGGTGCTTTGGTGTTGCCAGGGCAGATGAACCTCCTGCCACAGAAGCATGGCTCTTGCATTTTATTAGATGCCCATGTGAATTCAGCACAGCTTCCACCCTTGTCCTGTGGCTAGGCTCTAAGGCGCTCGCAGGACGGCAACCTGCTGTTTGAATAGATGGGCCCAAATATAGGCAGCTTAGCGAGTGTGACGGTACACAAATTCCTTTGTTGGGTCACTCCCAGTCAGGAGTCTCTGGAAGTCCAACTTTCCTAATGTGTGGCTAGGGAGACTGCTGTAGCTGATCCAGCATGAGCTGTCTGAACCTCTTGATTTACAAAAATAATTCATCTTTTTGTAAGGCAAGTCTTCACCTTTATGTGTTAAGAGGAATTCCGCTCCAGGGTGAGGATGATCATCATCCTGGAGATCTGATCCCTCCTGACTTTCTACAAGTAAGGATAAAGCAAGCTTTTGTAATTTGATAATTCTTTGGGAAAATGTGTCCTCACTTATTTTGGGAACATCTGTTCACCTCAGGCTGATTTTTTGTCTTAAGTTTAACTAGTGCTTGATCTCATTTAGAACCAGTAGTGACCTGTACAATCATGTTTGTGGTACCATGCCATCACTTGACAGGGAGTGTAAAACATTAGAAATTAGGATATAAGGGTTAATCAAACAAAAAGTATGTTTACCATTTGATATTGTCATTGCTGTCACTCACGGCAGAAAACTCAGGGTCATCCAAGATTCCACCATCTTCCTCCAACTGGCCTCAACCCAAAAGGTCCCTAGATTGTTTTTTCAGCCTTACGGTACCCAGACCTTGCCTACATGAACCGTTAATCATTACTCTGACCTTACTTTCCGTTTTGCAGTATGTTTCTGTTTGTTTTCCTTGTGAATCTCCCACACAGTCAACAGAATGATCTTTCCAAAACATAAATCAGATTATGTTATTCTCTTGCTTGAAACTCTTAAATGAATTCTGAATACCTGGAAGATAGGGTTGAAATTCTTTTCCCAGATTAGAAAGACTCCACACTCTTGACTCCCATCTCTTTCTCTACCCCTATAGTCATCAGTTCCTTCTCTTGCCTGATGCATCTATCTTTCTCTGGCAATACTGATCTGCTCTTGCAGTTGTGTAGCAAAGTTTTTAAAGATTCCATCCTTAAAGAAACATTAGGAAAAAACTGTTGCCTGATCAATTTTTTCATTCCAGAGGAAAAGAATTTTCTTATAAGGAAGATTTTTTATTTCATTGAACAGATGACTATCATTGAGATAATTGGAACTATGCAGATACTGAAATGTCAATATTGGTGATATTTTAAAAGTAATAACACTCTAACAGTGTTCTAATTTTTCATTCTGAAAGTAGGCTGAGGGATTCAACACGGAGTTCTTTAGACTGTATTTGGCACACAGATCATGGTTTGCTCATTATTGTAATTTTCGTGACTGAGATGTGTCTTTTCCTCCATTCCCATTGATGTTTTTTGCTTGGTTATATGACAGCTCCATACTCATTATCACACTTGTCATACCTTATTACAATGACTATTTAAAAATGTGTTTATCACCTTTATTGGACCATGAGTTCCATGAACACAGGAACTTTAATCTCTAGTGATTACACCTCGTGTGGCACACAGAAAGAACAAAATAAAACTCTGTTGGATTACGTCAGTCATATGACTTTGCTAATTCTATTCAGTAGGCCTTTTGTAATGTTCTAATTATAAAATTCTTTTCATGCTTATATAGAAATTGGGATCAGCTGGGATCATGGCTATAGCTATGCTTCTTAAAAGCATTATGTCTTGAATACTTTTACCATGTCTTAATATGTTTGTAGAATATATTTCTAGAAATGAAATTGTTGGACCAAAGTGTCTGAAATGTTAAAAGTCCTAAAACATAATGACATATTGCTTTAGAGAAGGGACATTAACGATTTTCACTTTCACTAGCTGTGTGTGCTGAATTCTTGCTATTGTTTAAATGTTATTATAATTATTTATTATTTAAAGTTTTACCATATAACATATCTTGTCACAAAATGAGAAATTGTATCTGTATTTCTTTGATTATTAACAAGGGTGACCAATGTTCTTAAGTCAAACATTCATTTATATTTATTCTACTGCAAAATGTGTATTTACTGGCCTTTATCCACATTTCCTCTGGGGTTTTAATGTTTTTCTTATTGATTTGTAAAAGACAAAATGTTAAGACTATTAACCCTTTCTAATTTATTATAATCACTTCTTAGATTGTTTACCTTTTGATTTTTTATGATTTTTTTGTGAGGTATCACATTTTTCAATGTTATACCTAAGTTTACACGCATTCATTTGTCACTTGTCCTATTTCTTTATGCCTATAATACATTTCACTATTCAAACCTTAGCAATTTCTTTATATTATTGTTGTTTGATTTTTTACTAGATTTAATTTTTTATCTATCTGGAAATTATTTTGATGTTTTGTATGAGGTGAGGATTTAATTTTTTCCAATTAGTTCTTGATCAGTTCTCGTGTGGGTATAACACCATTGTTATAAAAACTACTCTTGTCTCCATCCATACTGCTCAACGAGTGTTAAAAATATTGATTCTGGAACATGGTAGTCAAGTGAGACTCATTAATCAGAGAACCTGACTGGAGAAAAGGAGAAAAACTATCAACAATTACTACTATTTTGTTGACTTTTATTTCAATGCATGAGTCAATAGAGGAGGCAGAAGTTTCCACTCTTTCTTTTGTTGCCTTGTTAGCTCATGGCCACGCTGAATCATTCTAGGCTGGAAAGAAAGACTGGCTGTGGTTCCGTACACTGAATTATGTCCAGGGATATGGAAGTGCCAAACCATTACTGTGGGGTGTTCTCACATTACCAAGTAAGTTCTAGAGAATTGTTTAAAAACAACTTCATGGTGTACTTGACCAGAAAGTGGATCTATTTCCCAGATTGATCTACTCCTTATCCCATTGGGAAGAGGAATTGAGGACAGAGATTGTACATAGTCTCCTCTGCCTTATTAGGAGGAATGGGAAGATTAATAGTAGAGTAAGTTAATCTTTAGCCATACCATCCTTAGGGTGTGGCAAGAGTATTTGAATTTGCTCAATGAGGAGAGCTTCTGAAATTTGAATAGAAGCTAAAATATATCATGTTAGTTATACTCTTTATGTAATTTTGATTAATTCAGTAAATATTTGTTGCTGTGAGAACTCCTTTAAAATGTAATGGGAGGAATAACAGAAGCACACAGAAAACAAATACGACATATACCAATGTAACTGAAAGTACAAAGTGGATAAAGAGGTTGGGAGACAACATGTTCATTTGTGTGTATGCGTCAGGCAGATGAGGTTCTGAGACTTGAAGAAGAGGGTATGATTTGATGGGTACTTTAAAACTAATGTTAGATTTGAAAACAGCACGGCCTGTGTGTGTGTATATGTGTGTGGGGTGGGAGGTAAGGGAGGAAGGGGTTGAGATTGGGAAGGATGGAGAAAAATTCAGAGTGGAGGAAATGATATGAGCACAGGCCCAGCGACAGGAAAATATTCAGTGTGTTCAGGGAATGTTAAGAGATAACAGGCTTCCCAGAGAGGCTAAGTAGGCAGGGATGAGGCTAGGAAAGCCCATTTATATGGTTCTGAGGGAGAAGATTCTCAGGGGGATAGTTCCACTCCATGGGGGTATTGCCAAATATGAGTTATGGTTTTGGTTGCCATAGCAACTTGGGAACATTAACTGGCATTTGAAGAGTGAGAGCCTCGCCTATGAGTCAACCTGCAATCTATGAGGCAGACTTACTCAGTAAAGGAGTTTCCCGTATCTTCAACTTTCACATTTCCCACCAGACATTCATGTAGGTACAAAACCTATGCTTGATGATCTGAGCCTGGGACCCAACTCAATTTTACTTATGAAGTTTCTAGTATAGTTGACAGATCCAGTATAGATTACCACAGGCTTAGTGCCTTACAGCAATACTCGTTTATCGGTTCACAGTTCTGTTGCTGGGACATCTGGGCATGGCATGGCTGGGTTCTCGCTCAGGGTCTCCCACAGCTGAAATCAAGTGTCAGCTGTGGCTGCAATCTAATCTAAGGTCTGGTCCTCTTGCAAGGTCATGCAGCTTGTTGGCAGAATTCACAACCTTGCAGTCATAGGGCTGAGGTCCCTGTTTGCTGGCAGACTGTCACCTGGGGACTGTTCTCAATTCTTAGCCACCCACTGTTGCCTGCCATGTGGCCCTCTCCACAAAATAGCCATTTGTTTTTTCAAGGCCAATAGGAGAATATCTCCACTTGAATCTCTGACTCCCTCTTTCTCTGATCTTTGGACTCAGATTTAAAGGGCTCATGTATTTAAGTCAGACCCACCCAGATAATCTCCCCTCTGATTAAGTAAAAGTCAATTGATTAGTAATCTTAATTACATCTGAAAATTCCATTTTTGTTCTCCTCATCATTGTCACTCATTCTGCTCACACTGAAGGGGAGGGAATTACATAGATACCTATATGAGGGAGCGGGATTCTTAGGGGCTATCTTAGTATTCTGCTTTTTACATCATCTAGAAGCATCCAGAACACTCCATGCGGTTAGTGTCATGTTCATGGTGATGATTGAATACTTAATCAGATCCAGGTAAATTCTGGTCTTGACTTTTGATTTGGCTTTGCTAGGGGATCAGATGCAAAGAGATTATGTGACACCTGTGAATTGGATGTAATTAGTGCTCCTTTCCTGATAGAAATCATCACAGGACATTAAATAAATATGTGGGTGCTTATGCCAGTAGCCATTCAACCAAGATCTACTTCAATATACTGCTTTCCAGGTGGGGAAACATAACATAGATATGGTCATGTTGTAGTGATTATGAACTAGTATTTAAATTGACTAATCTGTTCAGTATAATTTTATTTTATGCATCCCTTTATTTCATAAGTGGATGAGAGGGAAAAGAATAGAAGAGAAGTTATAGAACAATCAAGGTGAGAACAACAGATTAGAGGGAGAAGAGGAAAGTGAGCCCTAGAAAAGCACGTTCTCTCCACTTTCTTCCTCAGGAAGCTGGGCTGTTTGCATACACATCACTGTCACCCGTCTTGGAATCTTTTCCTCTTGTCTTGAGGTCATGCTAAGACTCTGCAGAGCTTCAAAGCGTGGTCTGTGATGAGGCTATTTGCTTGGAAGGTTTAAAGGAGCTTAGATGAGAGGACTAGATGCACTTCTTAGTGTGTGTTTCTACTTTGTTTCCGTATCTTACTTATTTCATCTTGCTGATTAGGCTGGGTGTAGTGTGTTAATTAGTATTTATGGGTCTTTTTGATTGAACTTAGGTGTTTTATATAAGCTATGATCATCTTTTATATGTTGGCCTAAGTCACTACTCCTCTTAATTTGTGGTACCTGCTGTTTGGAGCCAGGGTATGCCCTGGTCCCTGTAGTTCTTAAGGTGTAAGCAGTATTGGCGTCATCTGGGAACTTGTTAGAAATGGAAATTTTCTGTCCCCACCCACAGACCTGTTTCATCAAACCTTTGGGGAGGGTCCAACCATCTGTGTTAAACAAGACCTCCAGGGGATTCAGAT
The DNA here is from genome assembly GCF_037783145.1 of Equus przewalskii. Taxonomy (NCBI): domain Eukaryota; kingdom Metazoa; phylum Chordata; class Mammalia; order Perissodactyla; family Equidae; genus Equus; species Equus przewalskii. The sequence goes on from NC_091838.1 coordinate 31,642,037, forward strand.
GAATTCTAGTTTGAGAACCAGTGCTTTAGTCAAATCATACAACCTTATCTTTCTCTCTCTTATACCTATATCATCTATCTATCTATCTATCTCTCCATCATCTATCATTATCTTCTCTATCTCTGAACTTCTTCTTATTGAAAGGCTGGAGACAATAAATACTATTTTATACATTTACAAAACTTTAGAATATTTAAGTTAACAAAGGTAAGCTTGACTGCAGTTGAAGAGGAGGTAGGTTAGGAGAAAGTAAGTGATAAAGGTTATCACAGAAGTGTGGCACAGTTGTTCAGCAGCAAGCAGGTGAAGGCTGGAGCTGTGTTTGAAAAGAGCACCATAAAGATGGTGGAGCTGTTCATTCTCAAGTTCACATGAATACTGCGCCCTCGGGTAGGAATCCCCAGACCCCCTTCAAAAAGTTCTTCCTCACTCATAGTAGGAGATCAGGCAAAAGGCTTACCACCAACCTCTTGGTGTCATTTTCTGTTCTCATTTTGCTTTTAACATTTAAACAATGCAGCGGTAGAAATTAGCCCACCGTAGCAAAAATATCCAGAAAATGCCAACTGTTTTGGCAGTTCTTCTTTTAAAAAAATCTTTCTTGACTCATATTTTCTCTATAAAACTCTTTCCTAGAATGTATATATAATGTTTAAAATACGCTATACAGATCAGTTTATGGTCTTTGTAATGTTCAATGTGTAATAGCCATATTTTTACCATAGCACTTGTATAACATAGTTTGTTAAAATACAGTTAGTGTGTATTTTTTGTAATCTTTGTTTACTTTTCTCTTATTGGTTATCTTTGAATAGTGTGATTCTACATATTTTCTTTCTTTATAGCTTTTCATATTTTAAGGTATTTTTATATATGCATATATTCATTTATTCTTATAAAAAGTTGTCATAAATATGTCCTAAATTATCCAATATCTTTTTTTAATGGTATACTTGTGCAGATTCCATAATAAAGAGTGTCTAAATTTTCTACAACACTAGGTGGTACACCAGTGCCCAGTGGAAACTGAGTACCCACTGAAGGTGACAGACATGCTGGAAATATGGCATTACACGCATGTGGGAAAAATACCTCATGACTGCAGTAAAGCTGTGATTTCTATCTTCAAGTTGGGTTATTTTGAAAGTGTCACAGCGCTTTCTTCCTGTTAATGTTACAACCTTGTAAAAATAGTGGTGTTCATGGTCATATATGGGCCATCCTGGAGGCAGACTGTGGAGAGAGCGGGGCAGCAGGAGCCTGGGTGCTTGCTGGGCCCTGGGGTGACATGCAGCACCTCTCGCCTGCAGAGCCACAGTTCTGGGGGTCCCAGAATTAGCCTGCTTGTGTAAGGTGATTACCTGGAATAGCCAGAAGCAAGAAAAGTGAGAGGATGTGTGCAGACTCTACTCCTGAGAACTTCGAGACTAAATACCAGTCAGCCAGATAACCATTTTCAATTCTGTGAGACCAGAAATGGGAGAAAAATTAAGAGATAAATGCACAAACAGTCCAGGGAGTAAAAATTACGAGCAGGAGGGAAAGTAAGAGGTAAAACCGTTAGGGAGAGCAATCTTCTTTTGGGAGCTTCTGTGTGGATGACTTACGATGTTGGGGAGTGTGAGGGAGGTAAGGGTATGTGTTTGACTTGTGAAACCTGAAGAAACAGGCCTCTCCCCCACCTTTTTTTCCTATTTTCCTACAGAGAGTTTGCTCTTTTTTTTCATTATTGAATGGGCCAACCCCACAACTGCTTCAGACTCCCTCAGAAAGTTTTCTGGGGTTCCTGTACTGAATCAGGAAGCTCGTGATGTCCTTGCTGCCCCAGCGGTAACAGCATCCCCTACAGATTCATCTCTCAAACCTGGACAAAAAGCCATCTGGCCCACAGGCCCAGGCATATCCCATTGATGTTTCTGCACAAATGCAAGAACCCTACTCTTTTAGGCTTACTTAGATCTGGAAACGTAGGGTGAAAAAATTCCATGCTAAAATAGTATCATCTCCCTCCAATTAAAACAAATGCATTCTATCGAATTATTTCTCTTAATCACTAATCTTCACAAAACTCCTATGAGATAGATACCATTTAATGTCGAGAAAACTGAGACACAGAGACGTTAATAACCTGTCCAAGATCACATAGCTCATAAGTAGCAGTCTGAGTGGAAGCCGAGCGGCATAAGTGCAGAGCGCATGCGTTCACGGCGCATCTCCTGGCCTCCAAAGGGCCGGAGGAGAGAGGGCACCATTGTGAGAGGGCAGGAGGGTACCAAAGATTTACTGACATTTTTTTCCACACAGTAAAAGTAAACTTCTGTTTGTCACCTGGACTAAATAATGTCAAATAAGGCATTGTTTTTGAGAATATGTAAACAGTTTCTTTTAAACACATGTGGTGTTAAATATACCAAGAAAATAGTTTTCCTTCCTGTAATAAACATTCACTTATAAAATTGTCAGTGAAACATTCCTGTAGTCTATTAGATATGATCTTCATTGGCAAACCAGTTATGAAAACACTGGATAAATTCAAGAAATAGCCAAGCAAAAAGTACCACCTTTACTTTTCTCTATTTCGAAGACAATCCAGTTTCACAACCCAAGAGCTTCAATTCCAGCTGCCCACTCACCAGGTACAGCTACCACACAGCCATCTGGCCTCTGGTGAAACCATTTCCACCTGTGCATGCCGCTCTACTATGAAGTGGAATCATAGTGCTAAGCACATAAGTGCAAGTCTGGAGACTTTGATGCTCCACCCTTACAACCAGAAAAGAAATTGTAACCAGAAAGCTTATTGTAAATGAACAGAAAGTGAATTATTTTCAAGCATAAATCTAAGTAAATGACAGGAATAGAAGTAGCTTGTGAGTTTTATAGCGTATTATTCATAAGTCAATTTCAGAGAATGATAACTTTAGAATAAATGGACAATTCTTTGTAGCTAACAGATAGACATGTCCCAGGAGAAAGTTATACATGTGGCAACAGGGGCAACCCTCACCCCTTCATTAGTCTCACTTTGGTGAAGTTGTTCTGACAGGATGAATAATTGTGGTTTGTGCTTAGCTTCTGAAGATGATGCATATTCATGAAACGGGCACTTGTCAGGCCATCGCTCTGTACTATGAAAGGGAATTCTGTCACCAGACTTTGAAATTCTATCAAAGTTCGCATAATGCCGACCATATGCTAAATGTCTCTCTCTAGAAGCTTGAGCGTGAAGCTCTAATGCAAAGTAAAAACTTTACTTCCTGACTTCTCAGGAATGAACATGGTAAATAAATAAAATGCATGTAAATAGACTGAATGATGGGCCAAAAATCATCATCATCATCATCCCATTTATCGAGCACTTATTATGTGCTAGTCATTTTATACCAACTATCTCAATTTATCTTCTCCAACACTATGAGTTAGAAACTCTTACTGCCGTTTACAAATAGATGTATGTAATTGGTCCAAGGTTGTACAAGACCCATGACTCTGATGTAGGGTGCTTTAGGCGATCTTTACACATCATAATATCTTACTGAATCCCAGTTTATAGATATAACTACAGGATACTGAGGCTTAATGAGTTTATGCAAATTATTGAATGTCCCAAAACTCGGGAGCAAGGGATCTGGACTTCCAACTAGGTCTCTCTGTCCAATATATTTGCACTCGTTCTACTATAATAGCCTGTTTTCCAGGCTCCAAAATAAGTAGGATACATTGTCCATCCTAAAACAACATTCCAAGTAAAAGGAAGAAATTAACCAGATGCTTATAACTGCAACGTATGCAGAATGCCATACTCCTTCCTCTGCATTACCTCCATCACTGTATCAGTGTACCCACAAGATTTCTTGTAAATATTTGCTTACATGGTCTGTCTCTCAGATCAGATTCTTTGAAGGACTTGTTTTCAAAGGTTTGTGTCTTTTTCATCATTGTTATCCTGGAACTTTAAAACAATGCCAGGCATGTAGTAGGTATGAAATAAATTTTAGTAGATTGAAGAGAGTTTAGTTTTAAATAGTCAAAACAATCCAGCTAAAATAAGGGACAATTGTAGGGGCTGGCCCCGTGGCCGAGTGGTTAAGTTCGCGCACTCCGCTGCAGGCGGCCCAGTGTTTCGTTGGTTCGAATCCTGGGCGCGGACATGGCACTGCTCATTAAACCACGCTGAGGCAGCGTCCCACGTGTCACAACTAGAAGAACCCACAACGAAGAACAACGAAGAATATACAACTATGTACCAGGGGGGCTTTGGGGAGAAAAAGGAAAAAATAAAATCTTTAAAAAAAAAAAAAAAAATAAGGGACAATTGTTAAATATAATTATCAGATTCTATATTTTTAAATTGTTTAATTCTACATACTACCTGAATAGCAGGGGATACATAAAAATATTTGTTGAATAAATGCATAAGTAACCTCACACAATATAACAAGCAAGTGCTCTGTTCAGTGATCTTTTTTTAAAGAAATAAGGCTGAGGGCTGATTATGTTAAGGCACGCAAGAATATAAATCTCCTGATGAAAATGCCAAATTGAATAATAAGCAGAAATAATGCAGTTCTGAGCTAGATATCAGAATGTAGAACACAGATATGTGAAGTCCATTTTGGTTTAAGAATTATTTCATTCTGCAGTTAAATCCATGTCCTGACATTTTCTTGCCAAATTTGTAACAGAAATTTCAATTTACAAATAAGTAAAAAGTATACATTCACAATTCGGAGATGTAGGATAATTAGGTAAGTGGAGGATCTAGAAGAGATGGTGTGAGGTGCAAGGCTCTAGAACACCAGATTGAGACAGCCAGGGAGAGCTGTTTGATGTTTGATGAGTGGTAGTTGAGTAGGAGTAGTAGTGGATTCTTGGAGACCCACTACAAGCCTCCTACTCCTTCTACCCAGCAATGCAGGAGCTACATCAGAACCAATGCTTGAAGAAGAATGTATTTAACCAAAGAGGAAATCCAAGGTGCTCCTTCCTAGCTGATGATGGTCTATGAACAGCATGTCTTCTCTGCCTCATTTCTTCATGTGAAGCGGGTGGTTTATGAGATAATATCTATGGACTCTCTTAGTTCTGTGATTTTAAACCCTCCAGAACCTATGTTGTCATTCAGAATGTTCTCCAGGAACTCATTAAGACCCTCTGGATGAAGGAAGCCCTGTTCCTAACACTAATGTTAACTGTAACCCAGCTGCATTAAGGTTTTAATCCAGCCATCAAATACTTGAGAAATCAAGAAACTGTGGGCTCCATATTTACTCTCATTGTGGAATGACAGATAAAATATGCTCTTTCTGAAAACAGTTATAATTTATCCAAATCTCAATTTACTTTGGGCAAAGGTTTTATGTAAAGAAGTAGCATATGTTTATTTAGAATTTGAAATCAACATTCTACAGTAATTTTTAAACCAATATTTCAGAAAACAAAAGCCATCCATTTAGGAAATTAATATTGACTTCGAACTAATTATTTGCTATTTATTCATTTCTTTATCTTTAACTCTTTGACACATATGTCCACAAACAGAGGAGCCAGCAGTTCTGTTAATACCAAAAATATAGGTCAAAATCCCCTTTTTTTCTGAACCGATTGGACAAATACATTTTTTAATTTGTTTTAAGTAGTGGAAAATAATGATTTGGCTGAATTCAAGAAACTTATGTTACACAGATTATCTGTTTTTATAAAGAATAATCAGGAAATCATGAATTAATGAGCAAGGAGGTATGCAGGATGATGCATGGCTCTGGCAATGGAAAGTCATTCAACTATTTGGCACCAGAAATGCTTACCAAGTATTTTCCTCCAATTCGTCACCAAAACAAATGGGAAAAGTAATTAGAAACAAACTGAAGGTTTTGGCAGTGAGCCCTTTTCTAAATTAAAGCTTCAAGTAAACAACTGTATTTGAATCCTGTGGCTACCACAACTATGACACCTCCAGCTTCATGATTCAGTTATGAGGATAATTCTCCACTCTCTGTGCTTTCTTTGTCCATTGACTTTGACCCATCTCACAGCCCATCTCCACCTCAAATTCTACTTAGAGCCCTTAGGTCATTGTGTTCCTTTATTCCTTGACTGCCTGAAAAAATCTGATAGAATTACTTGCTGATTTTTCTAGGATATTTATTATGTGGGCACGGGATATATGACACTGTGGTAGATAACATACAGTGATGAGACAGAATACAAACATAAGCCTATCCTAACAGTTCTAAAAACTAATTTAATTAGAAGAGGTAGAAGCATCTTGCCAAGAAATGTATTATCCCCACGTGGTTTGGTGATTCTAAGCTGGGAAGGAGGGGTATACTTGACTCTGGATGGGGAACTGGACAGCCTCTGGAACGTGGGAAAGGGAGGGCTAGCCACCAAAGGCAGTTCCACCCTGAGAGAATCACAGAGAAAGTAGATATTTGTCAGAGAGCAAATGGCCAGGGCATATGAAGGAATGAATGTGTTTAGAAGACATAACAGGGCATTCATAGGAGATAAAGATAATACATCAGTAATGAAGGCAGCAATAATCTACGTCATAAGACATGCTTACTGAGTCCTCACTATTTACATACATTCTTCCATTTAATTATCTTAATTCTGTTTTAGGGTTTAGGAGCAAAGGCTTAGAACTGTTAGTAACCTCCCCAAAACAACACGGAGTATTGAATGTCATGCTAAGGATGCTAAAAGAATTGTAAAAGATGTAATGGGTTAAGAATATGCATAAGGGACTTCTAGACAGTCTTCCATATTGACTGAAGTGGAACTATCTTGCAGCAGGAAGACCACTGAAGACCATGAAATAAGTACACCAAAGAAGTAGAAGAGTGGTTGGCAAATGATGGGCTGTGTAGAATACAGGGTGACTATTAGCCAAAAGCTAGCGCTCAGTTTCCCATGGGCTTATGGAATGTTATCACTAGAAAGAGGCTCCTGGTCATTGGCTCACACTGTCACAGTCCAGGAATCTAAGACCTAGTGAGAAGATGAAATGTGTTCACAATCTAAGGAAGTAGCAAAGCTGTTAGGTAAACACTTTGGGAAGAGACCAGTCTGTTTTGAAACCTGGCTTTGCCGTTTACAATCTGAGCAAATTGGTAATACTTGGGCAAGTGATTTAGTTACCTCATATGTAACATAGATGTGGCACAGCAGTCTAACAAGGTAGTGGTAAAATGTAAGAAAGAGCTGACCCAGTCCTCACTGATCTGTGGCTCTGGTTGTTGTTTCCACTACAGCCGGGATGAGAGCCCAAACTCCTGACTCTCGGGTTTGTACTCCTCCAGACAGCAAGCTGCTCCCAGATCAGTGTCAAATACCACTTTGAATTTCAGAAGAAAGGCTTTCAACCAGATGGAATTCATGCTATAACCCATTTCAATGTGCTACTTTCCCTGGAGAATTTGTCATTCAGTATCAGTCACTTATGTTAGGTGAACAACAACGAAAACCTTGTGTCTAAGGTTATCTGCAAAAGCAGTCTATAAGAAGTTTCTCTTTCCAAAGTTGAGGCATACAATTATTTCAGGGATTCTCCTTTATGCTCAATGCAAGACAGCCAATTTGCCATTATTTCCTTTACATTTCAGTTAACTAGTGCTGAGATGCCAACTCCCAAGGCTATTCAGCTTTAGCCGTTGAATCCATCTTGGCACCAGTCAGCCTGGGTTTCATGCATCACTGAGCAAACTCACGAAGCTGCAATGCAATCTTTTTTGTCTTTTTGGGATACATAGTAGACTGTCTTCTCAGCCATGGTAAGAGAAAAACAGGCAATGACTTGAATCCTGCTCCCTAGTATCTACAAAGTAGTAGAAAAATGTATGTACTTCAGAGACTCTGAGTATGTTTTGTAGATTTCAAAGAGATGAGAAGCTATTTCTGAAATTTAATGATTGAAAATATTGGAGCCATAAATTGGTCATGGAATTTAATACAGCTTCAAGTTTTGGGCCACATTGTTTTAACCAGTGCATTTTGAAATAATTTCTTAGTTTTATTTAAGTTCTCAGAGACTTTTTAAAAAGACGGTTATTTAGCGTCTGTAGTCTGTTGACATTTCTTGATTAAATGTTGAAAAAGTTATAGTCATATGTAAAAATCTATAAAAGCCTAAACTTCTCCCAAGTCTAAATTGCTGGAGGGCTGATGTCTTTTTGCACATCAGCTCTGGGTTTAAACAAACTGTTTAGAGAGGTTGGGCTTTGTGACTCTTGGGTTTCTAATCTTGTTTTCACATTTCAGGCATCATAGACTCTCTGCATTAAAAGGATTGTAAAAGTTGAAAACATCTTCTACTTGATTCTTTTTTATGAGGTACCGGTTGAGTCATCATCTAGCTTTTGTCAAAATGTCTGTGGTCATGAGCACTGACTGTTTTCCAAGATCATTCATTTCACTGGACAGCTCTGAGTTAGAAACTTAAAGTATTTATTAAGTGGAAATTTTTCTCACTATTTATAGCTGCTGATCTTTATTGTCTTTTGGGAGGAACCTGTAAACATATTTTTGACTATAACAATATTGTTCACATTTATAAAAGACATATTTATTTGTTCATTGTAGAAACTTTGGAAAGTATAAAAAAGAATGAAAAATAAAATGAAATTCACTATATTTATACCATGCAGAGATAGTCACTGTTAGCATTTGGTATCTTCTCCTATGTGTGCTCATACACACACCCAGGTGAGAAATTGGAATTGAACTCTGGCTTCATACAATATTTTCAGAACATCGTCTTATGTTGTGAACATTTCCCCACATCATTAAATATTCTTCAAAAGTATAGTTTCAAATAGTCCAAAATTTTGATGTGCCATAACTTATTTACCATGTCCATGGTCTGTTGGTCACTTAGTTTAGATAAACATACATATATAAAACTTGGAATTACTTTCAAATATTTGAAGAGAGTATGCATGTATTCCGGAGTCTTTTCAAAGTAAATATGCCTCAGATTTTTTGTTTTTTCCCAATTCTCTCTCCTTAATATGCTTCCTCTGCTTTTCACCATCTGAATTGCTTTCTCTTGAATTTAACCCCGTTTGCTGTAACTTTTACCCCCAACAATACTTTCTTTGACATCTGAGCATTTCAGAGCAAATTAGGAGTACATTGTCCTGTAATTGATGAATATTCTTCTATAGTCTAATAATTCAGTGTATTTCATGAGCTTTTTAACTGACTAATACTAGCTAATACTAGTTTACACTTAATTATTTTTAGTTTTTAGAACCTCACAGAATACCGTGTACATAGTCCTTGATAAATATTAATTAATAATAAAAATAAAATCCAAAACTATTCCTCTGAATCCTAGATTTACACAATTTGGCATTTGTAGTGGAGAGGATATTCATTCATTTTATATTTAAAGTTTGCACCATTATTCCAAGCATCACTTGGAACATAACCTAAATAGGCCTTTCCTGCAAAGCTTCAGGCTATTAGTAAATTTGACATTTCCTTCTCTAATATTCCCAATTTCATTAATAAGCTGCTGAGCCAGATGGAACTGAAGACATAGCATTCTAGCACTCTTGTAGAAACCTTCTAATTTGAACTCAATCCATTCATCTGTAGCTATTGACCAGCTTTTGAACAAGTTTCCACCTGGTTCTTGTGAGATAATTTATTTAAAGCCACTTCTGTTATGTTGCTGTGTTTGCCAGATCCCAAGATTCTGTTAAAGAATGCTTTGGCTTGCAAGAATTAACTTAGTCTTGGTGAAACCATGCTAATTTTTGGCAGCCATTATTATTATTATTTTATTAAATTATTTTGTTGAAGTCATAATGGTTTATAACATTGCATAATTTCAGATGTACATTATTATTTACCAGTTTCTGTATAGATTGCATCATGCTTACCACCAATAGTCTAGTTTTTATCTATCACCATACAAATGTGCCTTTTTACCCCTTTTGCCCACCCCCCAACCCTCTTCCCCTCTGGTAACCACTAATCTGTTTTTTTTGTCCATGTGTTTGTTGATCTTCCATGTGTTAGTGAAATCATTTGGTATTTGTCCTTCTCTGTCTGGCTTATTTCACTTAACATCATACGCTTGAGGTCCATCTGTGTTGTTGCAAATGGAACGATTTTGTCTTTCTTATGACTGAGTGATATTCCATTGTATATATATATACCACATCTTTATCCCTACATCACTTGATGGGCACTTGGGTTGTTTCTACGTCTTGCTATTGTTAATAATGCTGCAATGAAAATACGGGTGCATAAATCTTTTTGAATTGTTGATTTCAAGTTCTTTGCCTAAATACCCAGTAGTAGGATAGCTGGATCATATGGTATTTCTATTTTTAATTTTTTGAGAAATCCCTTTTCCATAGTAACTGAACCAGTTTGAATTTCCATCAGCAGTGTGTGAGGGTTACCTTTACTCTACACCCTCTCCGTCATTTGTTATTTTTTTTGTCTTGTTAGCTATAGCCATTCTGACAGGTGTAAGGGGATATGTCATTGTAGTTTTGATTTGCATTTCCTTAATAATTGGTGATGTTAAACATAGTTTCCTGGGTCTGTTGACCATCTGTATATCTTCTTTGGAGAAATGTCTGTTCATATCCTCTGTCCATTTTTTGATCGGGTTGTTTGTTTTTTTGTTGTTGAGTTGTATGAGCTCTGTATATATTTTGGAAATTAATCCCTTGTTGGATATATGATTTGCAAATATTTTCTCCCAGTTGGTCGGTTGTCTTTTCATTTTGTTCGTGGTTTCCTTTGCCTTGCAGAAACTTTTTAGTCTGATGTAGGCTTGTTTGTTTATTTTTTCTTTTGTTTTCCTTGCTTGAGTAGACATGGTATTTGAAAAGATGCTGGTAAGACCGATGTGAAAGAGTGTACTGCCTATATTTTCTTCTAGTAATTTTATAGTTTCAGGTCTTTTATTCAAGTCTTTAATCCTTTTAGAGTTAATTTTTGTATATGGTGTAAGATAATGGTCTATTTTCATTTTTCATTTCATATTTGCATGTGGCTGTCCACTTTTCCCAACAACATTTATTGAGGAGACTTTCCTTTCTCCATTTTGTGTTCTTGGCTCCTTTGTTGAGGATCAGCTGTCCACAGATGTGTGGTTTTATTTCTGGGCTTTTAATTCTTTTCCCTTGATCTGTGTGTCTGTTTTTGTGCCAGTACCATGCTGTTTTGATTACTATAAGTTTGTAGTATATTTTGAAGTCAAGGATTGTGATACCTCCAGCTTTGTTCTTTTATCTCAGGATTCCTTTAGCTATTTGGAGTCTTTTGTTGTTCTGTGTAAATTTTAGGATCCTTTGTTCTATTTCTGTGAAGGATGTCATTGGAATTCTGATTGGGATTGTATTGAATCTGTAGATTGCTTTGGGTAATATGAACATTTTAACTATGTTTATTCTTCCAATACATGAGCATGGAATATCTTTCCATTTCTTTATGTCATCTTCAAATTCTTTCAATAATGTCTTATAGTTTTCAGTGTAGAGGTCTTTCACCTCTTTGGTTAACTTTATTCCTAGATGTTTTATTCTTTTTGTTGTGATTGTAAATGAGATTTTATTCTTGAGTTCTCTTCCTGCTACTTTGTTATTAGTGTATAGAAATGCTGTTGATTTTGTACCCCGCAACTTTGCTGTAGTTGTTGATTACTCTAATAGTTTTCTGATGTATCGTTTAGGATTTTCTATAGGATCATGACATCCACAAACAGTGAGAGTTTCACTTCCTCCTTTCCAATTTGGATACTTTTTCTTTCTTTTATTTGCCTAACTGCTCTGTCCAAAACCTCCAGTACTCTGTTGAATAGAAGTGGTGAGAGTCGGCACACTTGTCTTGTTCCTATTCTCAGAGGGATGGCTTTCAGTTCTTCCCTGTTGAGTATGATGTTGGCTGTGGGTTTGGCATAGATGGCCTTAATATGTTGAGGTACTTTCCTTCTATACCCATGTTATTGAGAGTTTTCCTCATAAATGAATATCGGATCTTGTCAAATGCTTTCTCTGCATCTATTGAGATGATCGTGTGATTTTTTTACTTCTCGTTTTGTTAATATGGTGTATCACATTGATTAATTTGCAGATGTTGAACCATCCCTGTGTCCCTGGTATAAATTGCACTTGATCATGGTGTCTGATCCTTTTAATGTATTGCTATATTGGATTTCCCAGTATTTTATTGAGGATTTTTGCATCGCGATATTGGCCTGTAATTTTCCTTCTTTGTGTTGTCCTTGTCTGATTTTGGTATCAGGATGATGTTGGCCTAGTAGAATGAATTAGGAAGTGTTCTATCTCCTCCAATTTTTTGGAGTAGTTTGAGAAGGATAGGTATTAAATCGTAATGTTTGGTAGAATTCTCCAGATGATCCATCTGGTCCTGGACTTTTGTTTCTTTGGAAGTTTTTGATTACTGTTTCAATCTCTTTTCTTGTGATTGGTCTATTCAGATTCTCTATTTCTTCTTGGTTCAGTTTTTGGAGGTTGTGTGAGTCTAAGAATTTATCCATTTCTTCTAGGTTGTCCAATTTGTTGGCATATCATTTTTCATAGTATTCTCTTATTATCCTTTGTATATTTGTATATCCATTGTAATTTCTCCTCTTCCATTTCTAACTTCATTTATTTGAGCATTCTCTCTTTTTTTCTCAGTGAGCTTGGCTAAGGGTTTGTCAGTTTTGTTTATCTTCTCAAAGAACCAGCTCTTAGTTTCATTGATCCTTTCTACTGTTTTTGTTTGTTTTTGTGTTTTTTTTGTTTCTATTTCATTTATTTCTGCTCTAATTTTTATTATTTCCCTCCTTCTTCTGACTTTGAGCTTTGTTTGTTCTTATTTTTCTAGTTCTGTTAGGTGTAGTTTAAGATTGCTTATTTGAGATTTTTCTCTTTGTTGAGGTGGACCTGTATTGCTGAGAAGTTTCCTCTTAGAACAGCTTTTGCTGCATCCCATAAGAGTTGGTATGATGTATTTTCATTTTCATTTCTCTCCAGGTATTTTTCGATTTCTCCTTTGATTTCTTCAATGATCCAATGGTTATTCAGTCACATGTTGTTTAGTCTCCACATTTTGTGACTTTCCCAGCTTTTTTCTTGTAATTGATTTCTAGTTTCATAGCACTGTGGTCAGAAAAGATGCTCGATATGATTTCAGTCTTCTTAAATTTATTGAAGCTTGCCTTTTTTTCCAACATAATGGTCTATCTTTGAGAACATTCCATGTGCACTTGAGAAGAATGTATATTCTGCCGTTTTGGGATGGAATGTTCTATAAATATATATCTATTAAGTCAACATGGTCTAATATTTCATTTTAGGCCACTGTTTTCTTGCTAACTTTCTGTTTGGATAATCTACCCATTGATGTAAGTGGAGTGCTGATGTCCCCTACTATTGTTGTGCTGCTGTTAATTTTACCCTTTAGGTCTGTTAATAGAGCACTTTGGTGCTCCTATGTTAGGTACATATACATTCCTAAGTGTTATGTCGCCTGGTGGAATGTCCCTTGTATCATTATATACTGCCCCTCTGTCTCTCGTTATCTTTCTTCTCTTGAAGTCTGCTTTGTCTGATCTAAGTATGGTAACACCTGCTTTCTTATGCTTGCTGTTTGCTTGGAGTATCATCTTCCATTCCCTTCACTCTAAGCCTATGTTTGTCTTTAGACCTGAGATGTGTTTCCTAGAGGCAACATTTTGTTGAGTCTTGGTTTTTAATCTGTCAGCCATTCTGTGTCTTTGATTGGAGAATTCAATCCTCTTACATTTAGAGTGATTACTGATATATGAGAGCTTAATATTGCCATTTTATATCTGTTTTTCTGGTTGTTCTATATTTCCCTTGTTTTTCTTCCCTTGTATTTCTAACTGCCATTTCAGTTTGGTGGTTTTCTGTGATGGTTTTCTCACTTTTCTATTTATTTATGATTTGTGACTCTGCTCTGATTTTACATTTAGTGATTACCATGAGGTTTGCATAAAAGATCTCATAGACGAGGTAGTCCATTTTCTGATAGCCTGTTATCTCCTTTAGCCTAAGTAGGTTCCATCCATTTCTTCTTCTCCTTCTAAGTTATTATTGTCACAAATTATTCTGTTTTGTGTTGTGAGTTTGTGATTAAAATGAAGTGTTTATGGTTATTTTTGATGCTTTCCTTCCTTTTATCTTTTATGTTATAATTAAATGTTTGCTAACCTGTTCTGATAGAGAGCTGTAATTTACTGATTTCATCTATTTATTTCCTTGTTCAAGGCTTTGTAAACCCTTGCCTTTTTGTTTCATGTAGGAGGGCATCCTTAATCATTTCTTGTAAGGGAGGTCTAGTGGTGATGAACTCCCTCAGCTTTTGTTTATCTGGGAAAGCTTTTATTTCTCCATCATCTCTGAAGGATAGTTTCACTGGATAGAGTATTCTTGGCTGAAAGTTTTTATCTTTCAGTATTTTGAATATATCTTTTGAGTCTCTCCTAGCCTGTAAGGTTTCTGCTGAGAAGTCCACTAAAAGCCTGATAGGGGTTCCTTTGTAGATTATTCCCTTCTGCATTGCTGCCCTTAATATTTTTTCTTTGTCATTAACTTCTGCCAGTTTTACTATTTTTTCCTTCGAGAAGGTCTTTTTGAATTGATGTAATTTGAGGGTCTACTGGCTCATATACTTGTAAGTCCCCTTCTTTCCCCAGGTTTGGGAAGTTCTCAATTATTATTTCTTTGAGCAAGCTCTCTGCTTCTTTCTCCTTCTCATCTCCCTTTGGAATACCTATAATCCTTATGTTGCATTTCCTATTGGAGTTGGATATTTCTCGAAGAGTTTTCATTTTTTTAAGTTTTAGTTCTCTCTCCTCCTCCATCTGTAGGATTTCTATACTTCTGTCCTCTTCTAATTCTGTCCTCCATAATGTCAGCTCTGTTTTTTAAGGTTTCTAGATTGTTTTTTAGCTCATTCACTGTGTTCTTTATACCCAGAATTTCTGGGGTTTTTTCAGTTTCAATCTCTTTTGTGAAGAATTCCTTCTGCTTATTAACTTTATTCTTGAGTTCACTGAATTGTCTTTCTGAGTTTTCTTGTAACTCATTGAGTTTCTGTATGACAATTTTTTATTCTCTGTCACTTAGGCTGTAAATTTCTGAGACTTCAGGATTTGTTTCTGGAGACTTGTCATTTTCCTTCTGCTCTGAAGTGTTAATGTAGTTCTTCATGGTGTTTGATGAAGTGAGCCTTTGCTGGTGCATAGTGGTAGTATCACGTCAAAGATTCCACCTGCCACCTCTGAGGGGGCCAGTAGGTGTGTTTTCTGAGCCTGCCACTTCTGCTGGAAGTTGTACCAATAAGGATCACCTGGGTTTGCCCACTGGTCACAGTTGCTTGGTGGGTCACACACACACGCATAGGTGCTCTGGTGCAGAGCTGCTGCATTGGCTGGGGCCTGATTGAGCTGGTCACCAGGTGGGAGGGGTGGGGCACCTTCTTTTGTGTTCCTGGACACACTCTACACTCACGGGCAGTTTGCCTGGGCCACAGCACTTGGTGGGGGTGCCTGTGTAGTGGCTGTGCTGTGCCACTCAGTGTGGAGCATTCCCACAGACTGGGCTGCAACTCCAAAAGCAAAAGTATTTGCACACAGGCCTGCCTGCTCCCCTGCCTCCTCTTACAGCCACCCTGGCTGCTGCTTGAGGACCCATGACCTAGATCACTGCCACTGGGGAGGGGGAGGAATACCTCTTCTACTGCTTGCCCCACCTTCCAATACCCACATCTTCATAAGTATGGCTGCGTGGATCTCTCAGAGGTCCTATTGTGCTTTGTAGGGAATCCTCTGTTGGTTAATGAATGTCCATTTGGTTGTAACTTAGAAGGGAGAGACCAAGGGAACAGCTCACTCAGCCATGATGCTGACATCACTTGCTTGGTAACTACTATTTAAAATATCATGTGCTTGTTAACTTTCTTCAAATAATCTATTTTGTTTTCTTTTGAAATATTGAAGTTCACTTACTCATCAAGTTACTTAAGCTACTTAGACATCAGTTAATTTTTAAAATTATTTTCTTTTCTCTCTTTTATTTTGGATAATTTCTATTGCTATGCCTTCAAGTTCACTAGTCTTTTCTCTGCAATGTCTAATGTGCTGTTAATCCCATCCAATGTATTCTTCATTGCAAGCATTATCATTTTTATCTTTAGAAATTTGATTTTAATATCTTCATGTCACTATTTAAATTTTTGACCTGTGGAATACTGATTTAATGTCCTTGTCTGATAATTCTAACATCTCTAGCAGTTCTGGGTTAGTTTCAATTTATTTATTTTTCTCCTCATTATAAACCATGTTTTCCTGCCTCTTTGACTGCCTGGTAGTCTTTGATTTTTTACCTGATGTGAATTTTATCTTCTTTGGTGCTGAATAGTTATGCATGCCTATAAATCTGTATGAGTTTTTTTGGAATGCAATAAGTTATTTAGAAATAGTTTGACCCTTTTGGCACCACTCTCTTTGGTACTGTTCATCCTGTCAAGTGATTCTTTCTCTGGTCCTGGGTAGTGTGTTCATACACATGCTGATCAGTATTCTGCTGAATACTTGAGAGGGTTCCCTGAAGACCTCTGGTGCTCTGTCTCTATGCACTTCTCTCTTCTCTGATACTCTGTCCTGAGAACTTTAGCACTGAGGCAATCATTGGACTCATCTCATTTGTTTCTCACCTCTCAGATATCACTGTCTTTCATTGCCTGCCAGCCAGTGGCAGTGTTTATGTATTTTGTCTGTTTTTTCTTTATTGTTTCAAGTGATGGGGCAAATCTGGTCCTGTACCTATTACTTCATCTTGGCCAAAAGTAGATGAATTGCAATTTGGGTTTAAATCTTGGATCTGTCACATGCTAATTGTGGAATCTTGACTTTTTATTGATTTATGTATTTTTAACCTTTTTATCTATTCTAATGATCTTTGTTTTTTGTATGAAGCATTTAGTCCATTTGCATGAATTGAAAATACTGTTATTTTGATTTATTTCTACTATCTTTTCTGGTTTCTATTTTTCTTACCTTTGCTACAATTTTTTTAAACAATCTTTTTTTCTTGACTTATTTTGTACTCATTATTTTTCTTATTAGTTTTCCTTCTGATAGCTTAGAAGTTAATCACTTCATTTGTATATGTAGAGGTTATACTAGAAGTTTTATCATATATATGCTTAATTTTTAAGAATCTAAATATAATTGATATTTTTACCTCCCTCCCAAATGAGGACTTTATAAAATTTAATTCTAACAATCCCCTCTGAGTATATAGTCTCTTTTATTGTATAATTTAATTCTGTCTCTTTAAACTTCACAGTAAGCAATTATTTTTAAATTTACACTGTCAACATATATTTAGATTTTCTCACTTTATGTACTAATTCTTTGCTGTTTATTTCTTCTTGCAAATAGATTTTAGTGGAGATCTTGTATGGAAAACCTCTCAGTTTTTATGTTTCTACCCAGCACACCAACTGATCTTATGGAGGTTCACCATGCCTAGGGAAGTGAAGACTGCTGGAGTGTTAACTCCAGAAGTGTGGTCAAATGTCCAGAAGGGACAGCTCAGGTCATAGTTTTGGAGGCAGTCTGGAGTGACAGGGGACTGAAGAACAACTTTGCTTAGTTTACAATTTTCCTGAAGATTTACCATAAATTTAAAATAGAGAAAAAAATTAGTGGATGAGATATAGTCATGTGATTTGAAAAGTGATTCTAGCACTATAATATCCAATTCTTCTGTATTTTGGGAGAAAACTCAGACTTTGCTTTCTAAATAGGATTTGGTAAAAAGTGAAAAGCTATAGAGGCTTCTGTTGCTGTAATTTCTGGAAGGCTACAAAAGGAAAAACCTTCATTGGTTTTACTGCAACTTCTAACTTCTAAGGACACTTTATAAGATTTTTGTTTCAGGCATTTGGATTTCCAGCCACATAATAATTAACCTAATATGGACTGATGGTGATTTTATACCTAATTATTAGATTTGACAGGAGTGTCACTTAGTACAGAGCTTGGTAAATCTCTTTCCCCCAGTGAAGACGCTTTCAGTTCACAGAGGTTAAAAAAACTGCCATTGCCACGCAGCTAGGTAACAGTAGACTGTAATCTAAAATCCAGTGCTCTTTCTAATGAATCATACTCTATCAGCAACGAGCAATTTCAAAATGATAAATCATAAAAATGATCAATCATAATAGTATTACTTCATTGTTCACAAATATATTTGTTTAATTAGAGAAGAACTGGAGAGATGTAATATATTCTATGTCCTTAAGGTATGCATGGAGTATTATTTGTGTGTGTGTGTGCGCGCGCGCACGTGTGTGCATGTGTGAAAAATACCATTTTGTAAATGGTTAAGAAATACCATCCCTTAGATTAGTGAATCTCTTTTGGATTCTGAGGTTCAGTGAAGCTGGGCTAAATTTACTTTTGTCTAGTATGGCCATTGGCTCTTGATAGTTATTGTATAATCCTTGGTTAATTAAATCAGTAATTTAACCCAACTTTAGGACTGTGTACGGTGTATATGTGTGTGTTTACATATGTAATAAATTTCTGCCAAACTGTAGCACATTTGAAATTCTGAAGCTCCCCTGCAGAGTCTGACCAACCATCTCCTAATCAAGAGACTAAAGGATGCCATAACTTATAAATTGGCTAAGAAGTTTGAACTGTTTCCAAAACCTAAGTAAGCAATTATAATCAATCCATCATTCCAGTCATACAAATAAACTGATGACTAGAAACTACAATGAACTGTACAGTATTCTTTTGCTCATTAGAAAACATGTTTCTGAAAATAGGTCAGAGCAGTACCATTTTCTTCATTTTAGTTACTAGAAGCAAACAATAATGTGCTTTAAGGGAAAATCACTTTAATCAAAGTCAGAAGATTTGAAATCTCGGCATCTTTCCAGTTCTAGCTAATTCTGTGAACATTTCTAAACTATATTTCTTTATTTTCTAAGTCTGGATTGAAATACATGATTAACATATCTTCTAGCATACGGTTTTTTGGTTAATCTGAGGGATAAAATAAGTTGATATTTTAATATATTCATTCGTTATTATTCGTTCGTTCATTGACTTTTTTATCATATACTTTCTGAGTGACTTCAGTGTGCAAGTTACTGTATTATTTATTTTTAGTAATGTTTATTTTCATTCATACTTATTTTCTTCTTGGAAGGACCCACACGCATCCATCCAAGCATTTGTCCTTCCATCCATTCATCCATCATTTGTCAACAAATGTTTATTGATCATTTATTGTATGTAAGATCATTTAGAAGTTTATGCACTTTCTGGTCAGGTAATATTTCTAGAAATATCTAGACGATTTGATAAAATTATTTTTAAATCTTTATCTCACATATCATTTAAAAGAAGTATAATTTTTTGAATAAAAAATAATATTGTTTAATATATTATTTGAATTTTTAATGAGATTCGTAATTATAATGTCCAAATTGTGTATGTAAATGGAATATGGAAAATTTTTTGACATCAATTATGATTTTGTACCCTACATTGAAGGATAATACCAGCAGTCATGTAAATTTGTACAAATATACTATAGATACCATAAAAAAACTTGGTTGAGTAAAATCCTACCTATAAGAGATCTTTTCTTCCTTCAGCCTGTTATATTTCTACCATGATAAGCTTGTATTATGGTAAAAACTGGTGGAAGTAGAGCGTTATCATTCACTGTGATACTCAGTGGGTTGGTCCCTCTTTTAAGCTGCCACCATGTTGGTGAGATTTCTGGGTTTGGCACAAGAATTCCTCACCTGTGACATGAAAAATGCAAAATCCACTGACTTCTCATTCAGTGGCTCAGCTATGTTACAGGTAGATTCCATGTCAGTCTGCTATTTCACACAGGATGATTTTCAGGCATGGAAGGCAGATGGAAGTGATTTGTGAAAACTAGTTTCTGAGCCTTAAAACAAAAGTTTTTGCCATGGAATGAGCAAACATAATGTAACCACCAGACTAATTCTGAGCATATCTCTAGTGCAAATAGATTTCACAAAAAGCAGCCCTCTCCCCTTTGCTTGTTTTCAGCAAGAGAAACTGAAGTTGCACTTCCAAACAGTTCTACTATGAATATCCCTCAGCTATGGTGACCACTTTGTCAGCATGTTGATTACTCTGTCTTGCTACCTAATTCTGTAATGTAGGGAGGTTGTAGACATTTACTGAACATCCTTAGCTCTCTGGATGAGAGGTTATTGCTGATCTCACTGTGGGGTGAATTACGGCACAAAAATACTGCAACAGAAAACCAGTCATGAAAATAGCAGATTGGTAAAGAAAAGAGGGCAACTATTTTTCTATAAGTTATAAATAAATATACTTTTTGCAATTTTCACCTTGTGTAGATTTGGTAGGGCTAACACGGGGGAAAAAAACCACTTTGTTTTCGCCAAAAATTATATTTCTTCAGAACTCCAAAGAGTGTAATTCATTCATTCATCTCTTTGTTGAACCAACATTAAGTCCCAATGGCCCTGCCTGGCACAAAGCCCATGGGCTGTGTTGCATGTGCCTACAGAATAGTAACTAAGGGAGGGGTTAGGTACACCAGGAGCATGATCAAGCTTTCCCTTTTTTTTTTTTTTTTTTGGATTCCACATATAAGTGAGATCATATGGTATTTGTCTTTCTCTATGACTTATTTTATTTAGCATAATGCCCTTAATTTTCACCCATGTTGTTGCAAATGGCAAGATTTCTTTCTTTTTCTATGACTGAATAATATTCTATTGTGTGTATATATCTATATACATACATCTATATACATACATCTATATACATACATCTATATGCATACATCTATATACATACATATATACACATACATATATATATACATACATATATACACATACATATATATACACATACATATATGTATGTGTATATATATATACACCAAATTTTCTGTATCTGTTCATTCACTGATGGACACTTAGGGTGTTTCCATATCTTGGCTATTGTGCATAATGCTGGAGTGAACATGGGGGTGCAGATATCTTTTCGAATTGGTATTTTGTTTCCTTTAGATAAAAACCCAGAAGTGGAACTGCTGGATCATGAGGTATTTCTATTTTTATATTTTTGAGGAAACTCCATACTGTTTTTCATAGTAGCTGCACCCATTTACAATCCTACCAACAGTGCACGTGTTCCCTTTCCTCCACACCTTGTCCAACACTTGTTATCTCTTGTCTTTTTGGTGATAGTAAATCTAACAGATGTAAGGTGACATCTCTTTGCGTTTTTGATTTGCATTTCCCTAATGGTTAGTGATGTTGAGCACCTTTTCATGTATTAGTTGGCCATTTCTGTGTTTTCTTTGGAAAAATGTCTGTTCAGATCCCTTGCCCATTTTTTAATTGTTTTTATTTGCTATTGAGCTGTATGAGTTCTTGATGTATTTTGGATATTAACCCTTTATCAGATACATGATTTGCAAATATTTTCTCCCATTCCATAGGCTACCTTTTCATTAGCTTTTAGTTTGATGTAGTCCCACTTGTTTATTTTTGCTTTTGTTTTCAGATCAAAAAAATCATCACCAAGATCAATGTTGAGGAGCTTACTGCCTGTGTTTTCTTCTAAGAGTTTCACGGTTTTAAGTCTTATGTTCAAGTCTTTAATCTATTCTGAATTGATTTTTGTGTATGGTGTAACATAGTGGTCCAGTCTCATTGCTCTGCATGTGGCTGTCCAGTTTTCCCAACACCATTTATTGAAGAAACTATTCTTTCCTCATAGTATGTTCTTGATTCCTTCATTGTAAATTAATTGATTCTATATGTGTTGGTCTGTCTCTGGGCTGTTTAATCTAGTCCACTGATCTATGTGTCTCTTTTTTATGCCAAGCCCATGTTATTTTGATTACTACGCATTGTAATATAGTTTGAAATCAGGATATGTGAGGTCTTCAGCTTTGTCCTTCTTTCTCAAGATTGCTTTGGCTATTTGCGGTTTTTTGTAGCTCCATACCAATTTCAAGATTATTTTTTCTATTTCTCTGAAAAATACCATTGCAGTTTTGATAAGGACTGCATCGAATCTATAGATTGTTTTAGGGAGTATGGACATTTTAACAATATTAATTCTTCCAATCCGTGAGCATAGAATATCTTTCCATTTATTGTTTCTTCTGCAGTTTTCTTCATTAATGTATAACAGTTTTCAGTGTACAGGTCTTGCACCTCCTTGGTGAAATGTAGTCTAGGTATTTTATTCTTTTTGATACAATTGTAATGCTTGAGCTTTCTTATGAGGTTCATGGTTTTATAGAACAGATCACTACTGAACTGAATTTTAGAAAATAGGTTGGTATTTTTTAGGATAGGATGGTGAGAAAGAATTCTAGAAAAAGATCAGTGTGATGAATGACATAAAAGCATGATGCACCTTGAAGTGTTGCAGAGATTGGAAGCACTGGCATAGTGAAAGCACAGGATGCAGAGGTGTTGGCAAGGGTAAGGCAGGGAAGTAGAGGAATAGGGGGCGTCATACTACACAAGCAGCTCTCCTTGGGCTCTGCTGGCACTGGAGAGCCACTGAAGGATTTTAAACTATGACGGTTAAAATAAATTAACAACAAAACAAAATGGTTTGCTTTCCTACAGAAATTCCTACAGCTGTGTGCAAGAGAGACATAAGAAGTGGAAGAGAATGGACTGTCAGGACAGTGATGATGTGAGTACAGGGCTTGTCTTGAGGAGGATGCAGAGGACTTGGTAGCTATATGGATATGCTCCTAGGTTTCTGATTTTGTGTCTGGGTGGATAAAGGGAAACAGGAGGAAGAAGAGGATGTTTTAGGCTCTGGGGAAAGTTGAGGTACCTTTTATCTATTAGAGAGGTCAAGTGAGTGGATGAATTTCAGGCACAAAGGACGTGGTAGATATCCAAGAGAAAGGTAGAGATTTGGTACATGTATGTCTTTCTGTCTGTATATGTGTATACATGTGTGTATATACACACACACTTCTATTTCCTTACGCTTAGAGATACTTCCTGTTCCCTTACTTCTACATAGTTTTTTGAAAACCAAAAGATTGGATGAGATTGTTCAGGAAGGTTAAGGGAGTGGAGAAGAGGGCTGGGGGCATAGCCTTTGGGACATCAGCACTTAAAAGATAGGCAACAAAACACGATCTGGGAAAGGAGTCTGATCAGACTATTTCTAGAGAAAGGAGAAGATCAAGAGTGCTTAAAGAAAAAGGGAGCTAACCTCACTAAATGCGACCAAAAGAAAGTAGAATGATGGCTTGCACTCATTTGGACTTTACCCATCAAGAGCGCATAGATGACCTAGGCCAGGTCAACGTGAATGAAGTGATAAAGGAGGAAGTCAGTTTGTGGTGAGTTGAAGAACGAAAGCAAAAAAATGCTAAATTTAGAGATTTCTTTCTTTTAAAAATAAAATCAGAATCATTTTTTTTCTGTTACGATTGGCATCCAAATCTTGGTATGGCAGATAGAACAAAAATGTTAAATAATATACTAAAATTATAGACAGACAAAAATTTATTTCCCAAAAAGGACATCATACATTTGAGAAGTTGAGGCTATTGCAAAATCTAGTATCTGTGGCAGCTTATGTGCTGAGCTGCAGGAATGCAGTGGTTGGCGTATGGAGAGTTGATTCCCAGTAACTGCCTGGGGCACACAGCCACATTTCCCAATACTTGAGTTGACCTGGTGTGTGACACCCAGACACAGAACTGCAAGAGACAGTGACCAGCTTGGCTAGTCTCATGGAGAAACGTGCATTCAGTTAACTGGATTTCTCATTTCTTTCTGAAAAATTGACTTTGAATTAGAGTTTGTTTTCACTAATATTTACTAAAGTTGATTTTTCATTTACTGGTGCTAATGTAGGTGTCTTATTTGTAGCTGAACCAAAATCTAATTTTTCCATTTTTTTTAAAGATTTTATTTTTCCTTTTTCCCCCCAAAGCCCCCTAGTACATAGCTGTACATTTTCTTGTTGTGGGTCCCTCCAGCTGTGGCATGCAGGATACTGCCCCAACGTGGCCTGACGAGTGGTCCATGTCCGCGCCTAGGATCCGAACAGGCGAAACCCTGGGCCGCAGCAGCGGAACGTGCGAACCCAACCGTTCGGCCACAGGGCTGGCCCCTCCATTTTTTTAATACCTCTAGTATTTCCTATTTTGCCCATTATGGACCATAGGTGGTTCATCCCAGTATTATTATTATTATTATCATTCAATACTCTGTGTCGGTATTTATGCTAAGGATGCAAACTTGTGCTGCGTATACAAAGATAACTTAGACTTACTCCTTCTCTTAAATAGATCCATTTGGCTGTGGTGGGCAGCGGGAGGCAGAGACATTGTAATTAGACAATTACAATGTCATATTTAAAATATTATAATAGCAGAATTGATGTTGATAATGACAATGCTACAACTACTAGCACTTACTACATGCCAGGCACTATTCTAAATGATTTGTGTAAATTATGACATTTAATACAATAGCCTGAGTATCATTAGCTGCATTTTATAAGGAAACCCTGAGAGAGCATGGGCCTGTCCCAGGTCACACAGCTGTGGTGTGGCTGAGTGAGACCAAATCCAGATGTGCTGCCTTGACTCTGAAGCCTGCATTCATTGCCACAATGCGAAACGAAACTGCCTGCCATGAAAAAGCCTTGGGGGAGCACCTAGGGCCCCAGAGAGCAGTTGTCAGGGAATGCTTCCCTGAGGAAATGAGGGATGGACTTGGAGGCTCATGGCAGCATTGCAGTGTGGCAGCCAATCTGGGCATTGACAGAGACAGAACCCCAAGTAGAAGGTGCAGATAACAGAGCCACTGTCACTGGCTCTGTTACACTCTGACCAACTGCAAAGTTGCTCCAAGGGGGATGCAGTGCCTTCGACCTCACCATGGATGTGATGTTTACATGCTGTCTCGAAGATGTGATAGAGAGAGAAGAAAGGCAAGGACAGTTCACATAAAGGAGCAGTGTGTGCACACGTACAGAGTTGTAAAACAGTGTGACCAGGATGTGACTAAAAGTTTTGTTCACTGCACCCTGGTGTGCCTGAGGAGCTCACGGGGAGGTGTGGAGCTGGTTGTGTGCCACACACACAGGCTTAGCTTTATCCTATGGCATAGGGCACCCTGGAAGTGGATCTACTCTGACCAGTCCTAGATCACCAAAGAAGGGAGATCCGGTCCAGGGGATCCTTCTGATTCTCCCAGAACAAAGTAGCCCCCCAGCAGTAGGAAACAGGAGGGGCAATCGAGACAAATGTAATGTAGGATAACAATATAACCACGTCTGATCTCAGTGATTCTGTAATATTCTCTCTACCTTCCGACTGTGTTGGATTGGCTTACATACAAATGGGTCCGTACCTGTCTAGCAGGATCCACTGATGCTGGCCATCTTCCCAGGCACAGGGGCATTCAGAGGAGCCATGCTTAAAACAAAGAGAGGAGACAGGAAAAGTTAAAATTATTGCATGGTATCATGATGACTCCAATACTATAAATTATGTTAAGTAACTCCTTTGAAAAGTTACGTCTCGTTATTTTGTAATGCATTTTCACAAAATGACGAAGTTAGCAACGTCTTAACATTCAAGATGCTACGCTTCAGTTTTGTGTGGAAATTCTCTCAGAGCTTCTTCTTCCCCTAAAGATGTTCCTTTATGCAGTGGGATATCTTCTCACCTCAGAGAGAAGCTTTGCTGCTGGCCACCATTCTCACATACAGATGCCTGGGATTCAGTGAACACTGTGCAGCCTGTAGCCGGTGCTGCCAGCATTGTAACATCTAGGACAAATTAAACCACCTCATCTCTCTTGATAGCATCTCTTTGACCTGGAGGAGAGGACTACCCTTTGGTGACATCTGCTAGAAGGATCAGGTGTGTAGAGGAAGAAGAAATCTGGAACTGTTTTGGCAGAATTTTCTGTTTTCTCCAGGTTTCCACATTCAGGAAGACCCCATTTCAAAATTACAGTGCCTTCTTTTACATCTAGATGTTTTTAATTCCCTTCGTAATGCAGCTGGGCACTCATGTCCAGGTTGACTTGCTTTGGACTGGTTAACACGTTCCATTAATGTTGTCACTGTTAGCTCATTTGTGCAAATAAAGGGTGTTTCTTCATTCTAACCATGTAAGCCCTGAAAGAGAAGGGATTTAAAATGGCGTACTAACTATTCTGTCTGAGGAAAGTGGGAATTCGGCTTAGGATAATGAGATGGAAATTATCCTAAAATGGAAATCAGGAAATGTGTTTTCTGATGCAGCCTCTGGCTCTGGTGTCTGGGGGATGATGAGTGTGCCCTTCCACCATCCTGGGCGTCAGTCTCCGCACAAGTTTAAGGTGGGTGGGAGCCTGGAGACAGGGCCTGCTCTGTCGGCAGACACACTTGGGAGCCATTCCCCAAGGCCACTTGCTTTGCTTTGAGGTGAATGAGATGTTGCAGCTCTGAAGCCAGCATATTAACACTTGCCTTGAAAAGGCAGCGCTGAGCTTCAGCTGGGATGAATACACGAGAACACACCGCGGCTCTTCTCTCACATAGGAAGTCAGATGTTGGAGTAATTGAGCTGTAAGATAACTTCTTTTAAAAAAGTTCAAGTTCTTCGAGATTATGAAAGGACTACCTGTTCCTTGTAAGAAACTGGAAGCTTAAAGAAAAGGACAACCTTTTAGTCTTTATGTGTGTGTGTGTGTTTTTGTGCGTGGGTGTGTTCCTCTGGTACCTTCTAGTTTTAACTTCCTGTGAGCACCCGACAGTGCTGAGCACTCTCAGACCCATAAAGGAATTGATTTCCTCCTCCCAGGACTTTTATGAACCAGTACTTCAGTGGAGAGAGCTTCACTCCAGCCTGATTTAATTTAGGTTTGAGAGGGGATGCAATTCATTTCTGGAAAATAGTGCTGGAAATTTCATTGAGGTACAAAATGAAGCTAGATTGAAGAACTGTTATAATGTTGTTCTAGTATTTTCTTTGAAGTGTTTATAGTATTCTTATTTATGTACAGGCACTTCAGCTATTGTTGGAGATATAAGTATCAAATACAGGAAAAAAGAAGAGAAAAAATCCAGTACTGTTACCAAACCAGGTTCGTTTTTCCTGTTGCCCAGAAAGCCAAACACTGAGATGACAAGACTGCAGCAGAGAGAGTTTAATCACAAGGCAGCCGAGTGAGGAAGGGGGAGAGCAAGACTCATATCCGTCCTCTTGAAAATGGGGACTCAGGGATATTTATGGGATAGGGGGCAACGCGGTCTGAAATGTGGAGTTTGGTGAGTGGAGGTGAGGGAATTGACGATCTGCATAAGCGTGGTCAGACTCCGTGCCTCTTCAGAGGACACATGTTCACAAAATGGTGGCGTTAGCATGATCTGAGGGTGGTGTTTTTAGCCTCTTGATGTCAAAAAGTCACTTATCAGGCATCTGTGCAGGCCCAGTTGATGAGTTGGTGGTTTCAACGAGCATGACCTGTACAAGGGGATCCTAACTCCTGAAAAACAGTTCAACACCCATTACATGGTGACCCAGGCTCCAGGGCGATGTTATCTGTAGGAGCCTAGTGGGAGTCAGGTAGTACATTACCCAGGCAGCACAGTTAACAGTGGGCAGCTGAACTACTGAAAGCTATAGTCAGTAATCGCAGAAAAGAAAAAACTTTAGTTACTAGCTACCTAATAATCAATGGCTAACTGTTTATCAGTTGCAGTACCACCCACCCTGCACCAACCCCAGCCAGGGTTCCCATGAGGCCTGCCCTCCCTTTCTCGAGCTCCTCACCCAGTGGTCTCAGTACAGCTGGTAATGATTCTCACTTGAACACCACAGCAGCACCGAGTTGGAGCAGAGACCCTCGGGGCCACCCTCCTTAGAGCTTTCTGATATGCAAGTCCGACCTAGGCAGACCCTTTAGTGACTGGGCATATTCTGTGTAGGTTTGGAAGTCCTAGCTGGGCCTCCTGACCCTGGCTTTGTTTGTGTTTTTTAAGATTGGCACTGAAGCTAACATTTGTTGCCAATCTTCTTCTTTTTTTTTTTCTTCTTCTTCTCCTCAAAGTCCCCCAGTACCTAGTTATATATTCTATTCGTAGGTACTTCTGGTTGTGGCGTGTGGGACACTGCCTCAGCATGGCCTGATGAGTGGTGCCATGTCCGCGCCCAGGATCCAAACTGGTGAAACCCTGGGCTGCTGAAGCGGAGTATGCAAACTTAACCACTTGGCCACTGCTGGCCTCTGGCCCAGGCTTTCAATCCTGCTTCCCTGGCACCCTTTCTTACCTATAGCCTGTTTCACTCATTGACATGACCTGCCCCACCTTTGCAAGAGATGGTGCTTGGCAAAGTGTGGGCCAGGTCTTCAGCAAAGCTTCATGAAATAAGTGACTGAATCGACATGATCATTTCTACTTCAGCAGAGAAGGTCATATTGGGAGTATTGGCCTTCTCCAGAGAAACTGAACCAATAGGATGAAGAGATCAATAGAATCTCACTGAGAGAGAGAGAGAGAGTCTCTAAGAGATAGCAAAAGAAAGAGAGATTGATTTTAAGGAATTGGCTCATAATATTTTGGGGGTTGGCAAGTCCAGACCCTGCAAAGCAGACCAGCAGGCCAGAGACCCAGGGAAGAGTTGATTTGCAGCTGGAGTTCAAAGACAGTCTGGAGACAGAATTCTCCTTTCTTCAGAGTTCTTCCACCTTTTTTCTCTTAAGACTTTCAACTGATTAGATGAGGCCCACCTACATTAGGGAGGGTAGTCTGCTTTACTCAAAGTCTACTGATTTAGGTGTTAATCACATATAAAAATATACCTTCACAGCAACATGTAGACTGGTGTTCGACCAAAAACTGGGTACCATGGCTTAGCTAGTTGACACATAAATTAACCTTCACAGTAGGTTAATATCGGGCCAAACAGCAGCAGATGATGAGCTCAAACTCTGGCCACTTGGCACTTGGTAAGTAGAAAATGCACCTGAGATCAGAGAAAACCAAGGAACATTCCTCAGATGGGTACATGACTGGGAATCAGGCCAGAGATGCATTGAGTAGCGTCCTCCAAGTGCTCTTTCTCAGACCTGGAGAATATATTTCCAACTCCCTCACTGACAGGCTGTAAAACAAAAAGATAAAGAAGACTTCAGGGCAGTGAGGAGAGGTTGTGGAGAAATCTCTTACATCCTTCCTCTGACTCTAAGGTCTGGTCAGTGAGGGCGGCAGTGTCTAGACACTGTGGAGGAAGGGGTGGCACATGGGACGACAGCTGTGTGGGGCTGGGATTCACGTGGCTGGGGGCCTGCGCTGCAGGGAGCAGAGAACGCGCTGTGCTCTGCTTCCAGAGCTGGGCCAGAGGCAGAGAGCACAGGTGACCCCTGGCGCAGAAGACAACAGCCCAGCTACCAGAGTCATCTTGCTCCCTCCCACCCTTTCGGGAACTGAGGGAGACGGGAATCTGTTGACATTCTGTCTGCAGTTGTGTGCTTTTGCCAGGACAGTGACTTCGTTGCATCCCTGCCTTCAACAGGAATGCATTTGTCTGAAGTACTGATCTGCTTGATCCTTTTTTCATGCAGATAAGCTTTCTGCCAGGATGACTATTTCTCAGTTATGAGAGAAACAAGTGGCTCACTCAGTCAGAAATCACCCTGTGAAGATGGCACTCCCGAAGACTTTCACCTTCTTTATTTGGCTCTCTCAGCACCAGATCATAGCTCTAATGGCTAGAAAGTGGCCTGCTTATCCCAAGTGTCTACTCGTCACAAACCTGAAGAGCACCTCCGACCTGGGATGTTATTGGGATGATCCACACCACAGTGGGGCCAGATGTGGGGTGTGGCCTGGGTTGCACCTTTGGGAAGGGGCTCAAATTTAGAATTTTGATTTTATCTCCTAACAACATTATGGACTGAGTCCCAGAGCCAGGCTGATAGTATTTCAAGAGCAACACATTCATCTTAAACTGGACTGCACCATTTGTACAGCAAACAGTAGAGAATATAATCTTAAAAATCAACTTTGCAATTATTTTGTGGATTGAACAATTACAAACAATGTTTAATGTTAACATTAAATATGCCCTAAGTTTTGGCATTTATGAAATACACTGAGAACCTCGGGATCTGGACAAGCTCTGGCCTTTCTATCCCACCGTGTGGTCTTTGGACTTCTCTGCACTCGGACGTGGTATGACTCCGTGTAACCCCCAGGGGCTGCACACTAGCACTGGTGTGCACTGTTTCTTCAAGGGACTAACTGGTGTGATCTTGAGCTCTACTAATTTATTTGGGGCTAGTTCATGTTGCTCTCTGCACGTGCTTGTTCTTTGCCCTCTTTCTGCAATGAAAAATCATTTTAAACTCTTTTTGGCAGAAGAACCGTTTGGGATTGAGTTTGAGCTAAAAACCCATCTGTTACTGGTTACATACATCGAGTACAAATTTCTTGCTGTGAAGAGCATGAAGCACTTCTTCTCTAACTTCAGCAACTTGAGCTAGGGGAAATCAGAGAGACAGACAGATTAATTCTGTTTAACCACTTCTAGTAAACTCCATGGCTTAGCTTTTATCTTGGTGCAATTCCTAGAATTGCTTCTAAATTGAATTCCAATGAACCATGGATGAGATGAAAATTGTGTTAAATAGCGGTTGTTATTATCATGAATTTTGTTTTATCAATATTATACATAACAATGGGATTAATTGTGAAGGATATATAATAATTCAATTTTCACTCTAATTATGTAAAGAGTGAAAATATAGTGCAACATGTTATGCTAAGGGAAGTCTTATATGACAAAATTTGTGTAAGTGAAATTGTTAGTTATACACCTTGAGCAAAACAGAGGCAATATGGGAAAATGAATTATATTTTGGGCTAAACTTATTTACACAGAAAGAAGCATGATCCAAATTTGGTGGCCATTTGAATTCAAATGATCTAATTTTTCACTTAATTGTATAAAAAACTATTTACCATACTCTAAGCAATGCATTGTTCAATGCCACATATGCAATCCTAAAAATGCAGGGATTAAAATTATGAAGGGAAAACTTTCCCCAGAATTTCAATTTAAAATGTACCAACTATAAAGGTTTATGTGGTAGAATATACCAGCCAAAGAAGACCAACTGTTAACATATTAATTTGGGGGCCTTTGAATATGCCTTATAGGGATTTAAGTCAACCTGGAGAAAATCTTTCAATCTTTAAGCGCGCTTTGCTTCTCTGGAAGAGACTCCGAGTGGCTGCCTCTCCAGTGAGAATGGTAGGTTTGCATCCCACAGTCCCTGAGTAACCCTTGGGACAATGGAGACCTCACCAGACTGTTCTTGTGGCAGGAGAACTTACTCTTGCTTGCTTTTGAAGACAAAGAGGGAATTTGATAACGAACACACATAGCATCTTGACTTTCAAATTAATCCTGCAAAAAGTCTGAATTTGTAGTTTAGTGATTAGTTCAAGCATCTTTTCACATTATTTTCAATTACTTATATATATATATAGACTGTACCTAGTTGAAAATAAATTTGGACTGTCTTCATTTTGTAAAACTGAATATGTACGTACCGTACAATCTAGCAATCCCAATTCTAAATATTTACCCCAGAGAAACATTTCTTCACGTGCACAAGGAGACATGCATGCATTTTTATTGCAATACTGTGTGTAAATAATGTTGCAAAGAACTGAAAACAACCAAAATGTCTGTTAGTAAGGGAATACACAAAGGATCTGTGGTCTGTCTACACAGTAGAGTACTACAGAAGAGTGAGGTAAACACCTAGATCTTTATGTGTCCACAAGGAAGGACATAGAAAAGATGCAGTAAGGGGGGGAAAGCAAAGTTTTAAAAACCATGTAAAGTTTGATACCATTTTTATAAATTTAAAGACGATACAGTTTTTATATTACCTACATTATGTTTATTTTCATATTTATATTTGTATACTTTTTATCTTATATTTACTCGCATACATATATATGTCTGTCTGAAGAGGGGCATCAAACTCAGTGGTTCCATCTAGGGAGAGGAGACAAACTTAAAATTAAGATAGTGCTTAAAAGAGACTTTTTTTTTTAACCTGTAATATGTTTTTATATATGATTTGTGTAGTAAAAATAAAAATATGTGGAATTATGAGTGGAAGCAGCTATATCAATGTGTAAACAGTTGTTAATTCTGCATGTGGACAAGAAAGGTTATTATTTTCTGATTTTTACTTTTCTGAATTTTTCAAAAATTTCTAAGCCTAAAAGAAGGAAAAAGATTTATCTTTTTATATTTGCTCCTTTCTTGTATTGTTGGCATCTCAATTTAGGATGATTATTAGGAATTATGGTTTAATGAGAGAAGAAAGTCCTTTTTGTAATTTAAAGCTTCTATGTTTAAGGGAAACCTGCACTCCTAGGGTATTTAGGTCTATATAACTTTATGCCTTGCGTGTTTATAGGGAGAATCTCACATAACTATAAAGTTTCCTTTAAAAATCTGGTCTAGACACATCAAATCCAGTGTGCAGTGTTTAAGCACCATTCCATCTAACAAAGAGGCATAGACACAGTGAGTTATTTTAATGGAAAATAACAGCTCCTGTGAAATTGTGCGTATTCTCCCAAAGTTGACTCAGGAGAAACATAAAATGATAGGTAGGATTTTAAGGTAATCTTACAAAGATTTGGGAATGAAGTATTCCAAGATAGAACAACATTTTATGGAGATGAAGAATTTTATTTGGAGAAATTAATTGAGGGGAAGTAGAGATAGAGATAGTTTTGTTTTGTTCTTTATGTGTTTTTTTTCCTTTTTTTTTAACTGACATTCCAATGCCTTGTAGAATTTTCCTGATGTGATCCCCTTGGGTCTCACATTTCCAAGTAAATTATTTTATCTTTCTTCTATGCTCCCTACACTGGTGATAGAAACTCAGCACACAGAAGCTTATCAAAATTACAGTTTGTCTCAGATATCTGAAAAGTCAAGGGGTAAATTTGGTCTCAGGCATAGCTGGATCCAGGGCTTTGTTTCTTTACCCATATTTTGACCCTATTTTTGTCTCTGCTTAGCTTATTCTCAGGTTGGCTCTTTCTAGTCTGGGTTAGATGGGCGCCAGGAGCCCTAGATGCTCATTTTTCCATAAACTCTGAATCTCAGGTAAAGAACATAACTATTTTATTCAGCAGCCATATCAATGTTCATGAAAGTCCCTAATAGGCTTTGCTTGAGCCATATGCTCCCCAAGGAAGAAAGAGTGTCTGGAGAGACAGTATCCCCAGTTGGCTGGCCTAAGTCACCCTGTTGGGGACAGGGAAAGGTACTTGTCTCCACCAAAATCACAGGGAGTGGAGCAGGTTATTCTCCCTCTGATAGAGGGGGTCTGTGCAGACCAATACTCAAGTCATCTGTGTGTGCACAGCATTTTGTTTGTCTCTCTATTGTACCACTAATACTTTATATACTAGTATTATAATTATGTGTTTGTCACTGTCAATGGAACTATGACTGCTCAGTAGCAGGGACCATATCTTGCTCACCTTTGTGTCTCTGTTACTTAACATGGTGTGTGGCATGTAGTTGGCACTCAATAATTTACATGCTGAGTAAAGTAATATGTTGATTGATGAAAGAGAATGTTGGTTGTGGAGAAATATCTCTGTCAAACTAATTGTTTTGTTAACTTGCTTTAATACTTCCTTAGAAGCCTATTGTATTCCTGGACTATGAGGAAAAATGAACTAATTAATAACTTTGCCTAAACTCGAGCAATGGTGTTATTTTGAATTGATAGGTGACATCTGATATTCTAATATTATTTCCAGATTAAATTTACTCTATGGGCATGTTGCCATATCTAGAATTTGTTTTGGTGTCATACAAATACAACCTAAAGCAAATGGAGTAACTGTCTTTAACACTTTGAAGTGCTCTATCTGCACTTGTCTGGCACCTTTGGACTGGCATATGGCACCCCATTTGCATAATGTGCTGTAAACAACATACTTAATGATTAGCACATGACATGCCTAATTATGTCTTAATTATGTTTAGTCCTTTAGTGCTATATATTTGATTAAAAAAGGAGAATTGACTTTCAAACTTCTGGAAATAATGACACAACTAGAATCGATATAGAATAATCTTTCTTCCCCTTTTTATGTTCCCAGAGACTTGAGGTTTAACAGAATAAGAGAAATTCCTGAGAGCGCCTTCAAGGAACTCAAGAATTTGAACACTCTGTGAGTACTTATTAATTATCTGTGAGATTTCTAAAATATCAGCTAGTCGTATTGCAATTTACCATGAAAAGTCATTTTGAGAGTAAAGAACAGCTGGGATAAGAGTGAAGTCTTGCTAGAGGTCTCGTAACCACTAAATTTTGCGGCTTCATTCCACTGCCTATGTTTTTGCTACCTTCTGAATTTGAAAGATATTCCTGTATATCCAATTGTCATTTATAGTCTATTCATTTGGAAAGGCGTCATGAGATGAAGAAACAGAGAAAGAGGAGTTAAATAATACGTCAATGGGTTCCATAGCCAAAGCAATAGAGATGGAATTAAAACTCGGGACTGACTACCTGACTCCAGAGTCCAAGTTTCTCCAGTGGGCTGCTGGATCTCCTTATTTCTGGTACTATGAAAACCTTTAAAATCATGTATTTAGAGGAAAAATTATGGCTAAACTCTGATAAAAATTTTCAATGCATAAAACACTCATTTTATTCACTCTATAGATATTTATCATCTGTTGTGTGCCTAGGAGTTTGCTGGCTTGGTATCCCAACCAAAATACACATGACCCTACTATGACATAGCTGATAGCCTCACCTTGTGGGGAGATCGGTAAACAAAAACTGAACTGTAAGACACATGCATTAAAAATACGGTAAGTGTTATAATGAAAAAGAGTAGAATGCTGTTTGAGATGATGACAGGAGGCTTAAAAAGCAGTGCTCAATATTTAAAATTGTTCTGTGCTGCATTTAGATTAATCCATAGAGTGAAAGTACTAAGAGTTAAGAATATTCACCGTTAGAACCATGTGGGTACATTTGTCTTCTTGTCATAATATTTTCATTATAGAGTTAGCAAGATTATCAACTTAGCTGAACTTCTCACTGCATTACAGCCAACCTAGTCCTTCTAACTTTAGGGCTGAGATCATGACTTTATACTTGTACTTTTCTCACTTGATTTCTTTCCAAGAACTGATGCCTGAATACACAAACTTTGTCACAATATCTCTAGTAGGGATGATGTAAGAGTATAAGAAACTAAGGACTGCAGGGTTTATTCTTTGTTTAATCATAAAGCAATGGTTCTCAAACTACAAAGTGTAAAAAGATTTCCTGGAATGCTTATGAAAATGAAAATGAAAATGCCCAGACCTCTTTCTCAGAGATTCTGATTTAACAATTCTTAGGAGGGACCCAAAGATTTGCATTTTAATAAGTGTCTCTAGGGGCCTGATTCTTGGGGAGCACCATCATTAAAATCTTCCACCACTGTCTACTGAGATATGTAGATGATAAATAACCAAATATCTTATTAATTTATCAAATTTTTAATATTACCAAATGTTATCAAATCTCTTCATTAGAGGAGCATAACAAAATGGTAATCTTGATTGGGATTTGGTCGCATTTTGGACTATAACACAAAATACTTTCATTATTAATGAATAATCCACCTCTTCATTTAGTAGAAACTATACTTACTAATTTGTGTTTAAATACATTTATTACAAAACCATATTAAAGTAATTATCATTTATGGTGTTAGTTATATGCCTCATTCTATACTAGTTGCTTTATATACTTTAGCCCCATTCCTCACTACCATACTGAATGATAGATGCTATTATTTCCATTTTACAAATGAGGAAACTGAGGCTCATAACTCTAAAGCAATTTACCCACATTCATGCAACTAGAAAGGGGCAGAGTCAGGATTCACTCACAGTTTGATCTGTCAACTGCTGGGCTGTATGGTTTCTCATGATACATTTTAGGAAGGCTAGTTCTCTGGACTAACAGATGATGGGTGGATCACTTAAGCAGTAAGTTGTGTCACAGAGAGGGAAATTAGCTAAGAAACGGGACACTGAAAAACTCCTGGTATTGGAAAGAACTTGTGTTAGACCAGTGAGGTGAAGACCCAAGGGCTCAATGAGTTTTGAGGACCCATTGGATTTATACTTGTCCCGTTTTTACCACTCCTATTTAACATGGTATTGGAAGTCCTAGCCAGAGCAATCAGGCAAGAAAAAGAAATAAAAGGGATCCGAATTGGAAAGAGAAAAGTGAAACTGTCACTATTTTCAGATGACATGATTTTATATATAGAAAACCCTAAAGAATACACTAAAAAACTTTTAGAAATAATAAATGAATACAGTCAAGTCTCGGGATACAAAATCAACATAGAAAAATCACTTGTGTTTCTATACACTAAAAACCAAGTAGCAGAAAGAGAAATTACGAATACAATCCCATTTACAATTGCAACAAAAAGAATAAAATACCTAGGAATAAACTTACCAAAGAAGTGAAAGTTCTGTACACAGAAAACTGTAAAATATTGTTGAAAGAAATTGAAGAACACACAAAGAAATGGAAGGACATTCTGTAATCTTGGATTGGAAGAATTAACATAGTTAAAATGTCCATACTTCCTAAAGAAATCTATAGATTCAATGCAATCCCTATCAAAGTTTCAACAATACTTTTCACTGAAATAGAACAAATAATCCTCAAATTTATATGGAACAACAAAAGACCCAGAATAGCCAAAGCAATCCTGAGGAAAAAGAACAAAGCTGGAGGTATCACACTCCCTGATTTCAAAATATACTACAAAGCTATGGTAACCCAAACAGCATGGTACTGGCACAAAAATAGACAGACAGATCAATGGAACAGAATTGAGAGACCAGAAATAAACCCACACATTTATGGACAGCTAATTTTCAACAAGGGAGCCAAGAGCATACAATGGAGAAAAGAGAGTCTCTTCAATAAAAGGTGTTGGGAAAACTGGACAGCCACATGCAAAAGAATGAAAGTAGACCATTATCTTACATCGTGCACAAAAATCAACTCAAAATGGACTAAAGACTTGAATGTAAGACCTGAAATCATGAAACTTTTAGAAGAAAACATAGGCAGCACACTCTTTGACGGTCTTAGCAGCATATTTTCACGTAGCATATCTGACTGAATTTATACATGTGCTGCAAGTATGTTCATAAGAAATTGAAAAATAAACCTTTCAGTTAGTGTAATTACTAAGTTTTTAGTTGTATTTTTTTAAAAACTACCAAATTTTGTAAGAAATCTCAATATTTAAAGTATTTCTCAAATATGGTACAAATGTGAGATGTGATATGTTTTACATAACGTAAAAAATTTATATAAACTCTTCACTATGCTTCATTTTATGAGAGCTTTTTATCATGTCGATGAATCACCTAGTCACTGTTTATTTGCTTTTATTTAAAGATCTGAAAGAATGCTTTCTCTTCTTTCAAGACTTTAAAGGATTGATGTTTAATGGTTTACCAAAGATGTTACTCTATAAGTAGCCATAGATTTAGCTAAGACATTTGATTTGTCTTTCAGTCTATCTTGAGATGTTACAAGGGAATAAAATTTCCCACAGTAATTATCAGTAGTATTTTCTAGTTGGAGGAATGTAGGATAGTTGAAAACAAGGCATAGACTTCTGGGATAGTGGAAACATAAAGACTAGACTTGGCTTTCCATCAGCTATTAGCAATAAGACTTTGGTTGGATCACTTTGCAAGTTCTTTACTTTATAACTTACTTTAAAAATGAAAAGATAATTGCAAGTGGACTTAGGCTCATCCAGCTGGTAGCATACAAACCATTAAGGTGAAAAACACTCAAAGATCTGGATAAAATAAAAAAGTGACTCTTTGGAATTATCAGATGGCAATAAAGTCACCCAGGACTTGAGAAGCTAAAATGTAGGAAAGAATGGAAGCTCATTGAGCTGACTTGAACCATCTGTGTAACTTTCCCTCTCTGGCAATTCGCCAGTTTAAGATCCAGAGCATGGAGGCTGAAGAGAAGGCAATGCCTAGAATTCGTGGCCGTCTCACTAGACTGGGAAGACAAATAGTGGAGTTTAAGACCACCAAGGCAACCAGCACTAGAAGGCCAAGATTCCTGAGAGAAGGAAGCTGCAGAACAGTGAGGTGAAGATTTTGCCAGCCGTTTTAATGGAGGCACTTGCCAACTTAGAACCTACACACACAGGAGAAACTGCCAAGAAACCAAGCAGAAAGCAGCTGCTAAGACTTGAAAGGCTAATCAGAGATTTTGGTAGTTTTGAGGTACCAGAGAAGCAAAAACAATTTATGGCCCATCACAGAAAAAGTCCCTGATAAATGCTCTTTGTTTTAATTTTCTGCCTCTGAAAAGCTATGCGCTATGGGCAATGGACCATCCTAGACTGGATGAAGGTGATCTGCTGTTTCTTGTGTTCCTCCTAAAAACAAATCAAACTCTCTCTAGAGAAATACAGAATGATCCAAACCCTCTACAGTTTTTCATGCACAATGTCTGGCATTTAATAAAAGATGTCCAAGCATGCCAGGAAAACCAAGAGAAAAAACAGAGGACTAAAAATCCATGTTTGTTTAAGATTTTGAAGTTATAAAACATGGATTTTAAAATAACTAGAATTAATATATTTAAGGGGATATATGAAATGATAGAAATTTTTAACAGAGAAGAGGAAATTATTAGACATTTTTCTTAGAACTGAAAAATAAAATCATTAAGTTTAGGAATTGAGTAGATTGTTCATTAATAGAGTAGATTACAACAGAAGAGTGACTTAGAGTACTCCAGGATAGGTCATTAAAAATTACCCAGATAGAAGCACATTGGGAAAAAAGATGGAAAATATGGAAAAGAGAATAAAAGACAGGGACATGACAGAAATACCTACATGGAATTGGAGTCACAGAGATGAGAGAGAAAATGGGACAGGAGCAATATTTGAAGAGACTTTAAACACAAATGTTCGCCCCAAACAAAAGACACCAAGCCACAGATTCAAGAAGCTTTATGAAACTATGCAGGATAAATGCAAAGAAAATGAGACTCAAGCATTTGAGTAGTACAATTGAAGAAAACCAAAGATAAAAGGATACAAAATTTTAAAAAATATCCTTAGGTAAAGGTACACTATCTTTGGGTATATGGCAAAATGCAAGTAAAAAACAATGGAAAAGCATTTTTGAACTGCTGAAAGA
Organism: Equus przewalskii; assembly: GCF_037783145.1. Taxonomy (NCBI): domain Eukaryota; kingdom Metazoa; phylum Chordata; class Mammalia; order Perissodactyla; family Equidae; genus Equus; species Equus przewalskii. The sequence continues at coordinate 31,681,402 of NC_091838.1, forward strand.
AAACAACTGGGATGTGAATTCAATTCACAGGGAAATTATACTTTAAAAATGAAGGTAAAAATAAACACATTTTCAGACACATAAAAGTTGACGTAATTTGCAGTCAGTAGTCCTGCAAAATTATTTTTAGACAGAAGGCAAAGGATCTAAAATGGAAACAGAAATGTAGGAAGCAGTGAAGAACACATAAAAAGTAAATATTTTGACTAAGTTTAAATTAAGATTCATTTCTTATAATAATAATGTGTTAAAAATAATAATAGCAGAAAATCTAGAAGAAAGTTAAATGGGATTAAAGTGCTTTAGGCTACTTGCTTTGCTCAGAAAAGTGCTAACTATCAGTTAAAGGGAGACTCTAATTAGGTTGGATACTTGTAATTTCTAGAGTAACCACTAGAAGAATAATAAAAATGTATAATTAAGTTAATAAGAGAGAAATGGAATGATAAAAATTATTAGATTAATCAAAGGAGGTAAGAAGGACAAAAGGAACAAAGAACAAACATACGAAATAGCAAATAAATGGAAAGATGGTAAATTTAAACTCAATACATCAGTGATTGTATATAAGATAAATGGACTAAATTTTCTGACTAAAAGTAAATATTGTCAGGTTAGATTTAAAACAAAACTAAATGCAACTATATTTTGTTTAGAAGAGACAAATATAAGGGCACCTAAGGATCAGAAGGTCAAGCCTACAAAAGACAGTAGTTTTTGTTGTACTAACAAAAATAGATTCGATTTTACACTGAATAAAAGGCCAATTCAACAGGAAAATACTATAATGAACTTGTGTGCACATATAAAATTTACAAAGCTGAAATGGACAGAAATAAAAAGAAAAACAGAAATATCCACATAAATATAGTTGGAGATTTTAACACACTTCACTCAGTACCTAATATAAAAATGTATAAGAATATAGAAGATTTTAACAACACAAATAACCAATTTTACCTAATCATTATCTGTAGAACACTGCACACAACTACGGAACAAATATCCTTTTCAAGTGTACGTGGAAAATTTTTAAAAGTGACCATCTTCTCTATCTTAAAGCAAGTTTCATCAAATTTTAAAGCATTACAATCATATAAAATATGTAATTTGACTTCAGTGGACTTAAGCAAAATTTAGGTAAAAATATCTGGAAAATCTCAACTGTTTGGAGATTAAGCAGCACTCTTCTAAATAACTCATAGATAAAATAAAGAACACAAAGAAAAATATATTTTGAACTGAGTAAAGATGAAAATGAAAATGTGAGACACAAAAACTTGAGAAATATTGCTAAAGGAGAGCTTGGAGGGAAATTCATAGACTTAAATGCATAGTTTAGAAAAGTAGAGAGCTAAAAACAAATTAGGTAAGCATCCATCTTAAATTAATTAACAACAAAACTCCAGAAATCAATGAAATAGAATATAAATGAACCATAGGAAAACTTAACAAGCCAAAAGTTACTCTTTATAAATGGCCAAAGTCTTTTTGTTTAATCAATTATGTGAGAGCCCCTAGCAAGACTTAAACTAGAAAAAAGAGAAGAGGCACAAGTTACATCAGGAATGGAAAAGAGGATATCACTTCAGATCTTACAGTCATTTAGACAAGCAAAAATATATTATTATGAATAACTTTATGCCAATACATTTCAAATTTTATATTAAATGGGATGAATTTCTCATAAAACGCTAAACTGACATAGAGGAGAATTCTATTAAAGGTACTGAATTCCAGACAAAGAGACAAATGAAACAAATTAAAATCCTTTCCCAAAAGAAAACTCCAGGCCCAGACAGCTTTACCAGAGAATTATTTAAAACTTTTAAAGAAGAATTAAAATTAATTTTACACAAATCCTGCCACAGAATAGAGAAATAAAATACTTCTCAACTTATTTTACAAAGCCAGCATAATCCTGATAGCAAACGAAGAAAGGAAAATTTCAAGTTAATTTCTCTCATGAAAATAGACATGAAGATACTAAAAAAAATTAGCAAAATGATTCTAATAATATATGGAAAAGATAATAAATCATGACCAACTTGAATCTATTCCAGGAATTCAAGTTAGGTTTAATATATGAAAATCAACCTTTATATAATAAAAGTGTAAAAATCATATCATTCCAGTAGAAGCAGAAAAATATTTCATAAAATTCAACACTCATAGCAAGCTTTGACTAACAGGAAATGTTCTTAATCTGATAGAGGGATATCCACTAAAACTCAGTAATACACATTTTACTTAATAATTAAATAGTGAACAGTTTCCTCCTAAAATTGGTGATGAGTGATGGATGGTCACTCTTACAACTTATGTTCAACATTATAGTGGAGGCCTTATTTTTTTGCCATATGGCAAGATAAAGAATAAAAATAATAAAGATTGGAAAAGAATAATTAAAATAGTGTTATTTACATATGTCATATTTTTGTACACATAAAAATAAAAAAATGCAAAATAATATTTAGATTGACTATTACTTTAATAATTTAGTGACATTGAAAAATCAAGTATACTTCTATATTCTAGCGACAACCATTTCAAAAATGGAAATTAAGTGATATAATTTGCAATAATATTAGAAATCTTGATAACTAGAAATAAATGTAACAAAGGCTGTACCTCTATGAGAAAACTATAAAATACTATTTGGAGAAAGTAAATAAATCCAAAATAAATGAATAAATATATCATGATTAAGAATTGGAAGACCTGATATTGTTAAAATATCACTTCTTTTCAGCTAGACTTATAGATTCAATGCAATCCCACTCAAGTCTCAGCAGGCTATTTGTGGAAATGTATAAGCAAAGGGCCAAGCATAGCTAATCAAATATTAAAGAAGGACATGGTAGAAAGACCTAGGCTACTAGATATCAAGGTTTATTATAAATAAAAGAAATTAAAAGTGTAGCATTGTTTCAGTGATGGACAAAGAGCTAAGTGAAACAGAATGAAGAGTCTAGAAACAGACACAGGTAAATGGTGACTTGAGTTGTCACAAACATGTACTATATTGCAGTAGGAAAACGAAAATTTTCTAATAAATGGTGCAGGGTTGTTTGGATATTCAGGTAGGAAAAGATAGATTTTGACCCCATTTCACTACATTGCCTCATACACAATAATCAATTCTAGATGGATCATAGATCATGTAAAAGGTAAAAATAACGAGGATTGTGGAAGATAACATAGAAGAAAATCTTTATACCCTTAGGACAAAGATTTCCCAGAGGACACACTGAGAAAAGCACTAACAGTAAAGAACAGTAGAGAAAATGATTGATGAATTGGTCTTCATTGAAACTAAGAACTTCAACTAAGAACTTCAGGGTACCAAAGAGACCTTTATGAGTAAAAAGAGAAGCCATAGACTGAGATATCTGCAGTTACTCATATGCAGTAAAGAATTTGTATCAGGAACTCTTGTAAATCAATAAGCAAAAGGCAGAAATGCAACTAAAAAAAAATGGGTAAAATTTTAAACAGCTATTTGACAAATGATAATATCCAAATGGCCAATAAACTCATGAAAGAGTATCCATTATCATTTGTAATGAGGGAAATGCAATATAAAATCACAATGAAACATTTCACAGCTCCCTTACAACAACAAAAACCACTCAAAATATTCACCTAAAACGGAGCCAATAGAACTCATAGATTGCTTATAAACTCTTACAAATTGTGTGCAAATTGATAAAAGAAGCCGTTAACTAAATTGGAGCAGGGAATGGCTGTAGGTGGAGCGCTCATGCCCTATCATACATCCTCAATTACACCAACCAGGAAGAGAGGACCAGGCATCTTCAACAGGAAATAAAACTACTTTACTGCTGAAGGAAGATTTCTCTCCCCACTGGCAACAGACGAGCCAATGAGAAACTCTGCAGCTCAGCCAATGGGAAGCCGTTGCCACCTTGAATTGTTACTTTTCCCGAGTGGACTTTTGTTTAGAACAGCCCTCCCTCCATCCTTATTTTCTTACAAAGGCAGCTCCACTTCTTTCTTTGTTTCACCTATGGTTTGTCATGGGATTTGCCTACGGTTTGCTGTAGCATGCACATCCCAAATTGTGATTCTTTCGGCTATTCCCAAATAAACTCATTTTGAGATAAAATAACAGGCAAATTTGCTTTTAAGTTGACAGTGTAAATTGGCTCAATTACTTTAGTGCACTGTTTGGCAATATCTACTAAAACTAAATATAAAATTGCATATCTAATCATATAAGCAAGAGAAAGGAGTATATAGGTATTTCAAAAGTCATGTACAAGAATTCGATAGCAGCATTATTTGTAATACTGAAAACTGGAGAAAAGCCAAATTATCCATAAATAAATTACAGTAAATTCACACAATGGAATACTATAGAGCAAATAAAAAGAATGTACTACAATGACACGGAACAACATGGATGAATCTTGCAGATGAAATGTTGACAGGGGCCGGCCCGTGGTCAAGCGGATAAGTCCCAGCGCTCCGCTGCAGTGGCCCAGGGTTTCGCTGGTTTGGATTCTGGGCTTGGACATGGCACTGCTCGTCAGAGAACGTTGAGGCGGCATCCCACATGACACAACTAGAAAGATGTGCAACTAAGATATACAACTATGTACCGGGGGGATTTGAGGAGATAAAGCAGAAAAAAAAAAAAAAAGATCGGAAACAGTTGTTAGCTCAGGTGCCAATCTTAAAAAAAAAAAACAAAAAAGAAATGTTGAGAGAAGGATGCCAGACACAAAAGAATGCATAAAGAAGGTGTGATTCCATTTATAAAAAGTTCCAAACCAGTCCAAACAGAGTGCAAACTTTTCCATCCTGATAGAAGCTGAGGTTTGCTGGCTGGAAGGAGGCATGAGCGAGGTTTCTGTGATGTTAGAAATGTTCTTTTTCTTGGTTTGGGTGGTGGTTATGACTCCAGATCAAATGTGAGTCCCATTCTTGGCAAGTTAATTCAAACCACACCAGAAGTAGTTGTCACATAAAGCAGAAAGTTTTATTTGTGGCATGCAGCAAAGAAAATGAAGACCATGGGGAATAATTACACAAAGCTATGGCCCCTCGAGCATGAGGAGTGGGTGCCTTTTATTTGGGGTATAGAATGAATATGCAAGAAGGAAGTTTTGTCATTCTATGTAGAGGCAGGCATAGGCTGGCACATGCACATTTTAGATACATGCCTCCACATACATCACATGTTCCAAGAGTGGCTGTTTGCCCCTCCCAGAGAAGGAGAACTTAGGATGTTAATGAGGGCATATTACTTTAGCACAATTTTCGGTCCGTCAGTGCAGTGTTCGTTCTGCAGTTGTGGTCTGGACTCGTCTGAGCCAGTTTGAGTTGGTGGGTGACTGTTCATCTCCCTGAAAAACAACTTTGAGGAACTATTAAATACTGATGGCATTTGTCAAGCAGATAGTCAAGCTTCTAAGCAACATGCAACTCTTTAAGCCTAAGTAAATCTAACAACTTAGGGCAGGTAGCTGGTGACAGTTACATGAGTATTTTTATTTATTTTTTAATAAAAAATAATCAAGTGGTATACTTCAGAGGTCAGTAAAATATTTACGATAAATTGATAGCCATATGTAAACAGTATTTTGGTTGGAGATTGTGAGCAATTTCTTCTCTCCTTTTTATTTTTCTGTATTTTCCAAATTGTGCATAATGAGTATTTAGTAATTTGTAATGTTAAAGGGAGGCTGAAACTATGGAAAAAAACATGAACAGATTAAACCCGCTAGCTTATCAAGTCCTAGTAAATTTAGGGTTATGCAAAATAAGGTATAGAACAGCATGGTTCACCTTGTGAACTGGCATGGTTAGAATTAGGCAGCGAGAATCCCAAGGCTGAGAACTCTGGTGTCCAATCTTACCTCTACAGGAGGCAGTTGAATGGCTTCTTGCAAGTCATCTCACCACCATCAGTCTCGGAAAGGTGGAGAGAATATTAGAGCCACGACTTTACTATTTTATTGTAAGGGCAAAAGGAGATAAGGATAAACACTTTTAAAATAAAGTTAAAATTTTCATGGAAGAATAGTAAAAATTTTGCCCATGTGGCTTTCATACCAGTGTGGCAATGCAAAGTGAAATCAATCGTCTGGTGATTGTATTTCCTTGGATCGCCTTTGTGCTAATTGCATGGGAGCTCCTCGGTTTTCTTGATGTTCAAAACAAATTTGAACCCCATTGCTCCTATATTGTAAAAGAGAGTTTTCTCCAAAAGACTTGGCACTTTTGTTCCAAACACAGAGCTTGCTAAGAGGCTATATTTTAAAAAATCTGGAGATGTTATGTACTGCTGGAGCCTAAGAGCTAAAGGGTAGGATAAGGGATCTGTTATCTAAAGACCCTGCATTTCACCCCCTCCGGCGTCGCTTGGCAGGACTCTGGGACTCATCAGGGCGCTTCAGCCTTCCAGTTGCTGGATGAAACTGATGAGAATAATACATTTGGGAAGCAAGCTCAAATTCAATGGTGGGTAATTCAGTTATGTTTATAGAAAAGATGAGGGAGGGCCAGAGGAGCAACAATAATGAATACACACCAAGAACAAAAGGTTATCCTATACCACAAAAGTAAAATGAATACATGCTCTTGTTTAAATAGTAACAAGCGAAGAAGGCAGATCTGAGTCCGGTGCTGATCTCCTCTGGTTCACCCCCATTCTTCTGGAAGAATGCCCTTGTTAAATGGTTGGGTGAAGAGAAGTTCAGGGAAATGTCAGAAGTGGGCATTATTTCTGGTGTTTCAAATAGTTTCGTGAAGTTTGGCAAGTTATTTAACCTCTTTAAAGTCTTTATTAACATTTCCTCCAACTTATTATTTTGAAAAAATTCAAACTATCCAAAACTTGAAAGAACAGTACAATGATTACCTGTATCCCTTTGACCTAAATTCACCACTTGTTAACATTTTGCCGCATTTGTTTTTCTCTCTCTCTTTATATATATACACACACATATATGTATATATGTATACCTATTCATGTATTTATATATTTGTTCTAATTGGCTGAACCATTTCCAAATAGGTTGTAGATATCATGATACTTCATCTTTGGTAATTTATCATGTGTCTTCTAAGAACAAAGACATTTTCTTACATAACTGTAATATCATTATGACCCCTAAGAAATTTAATATTGATTCAGTAATATTATCTGACCTAGAGTCCATATTCAACTTTCCCAAATGTCCTTCAAATTTCATTTATAACTGTTTTCTCTCCCAGCCCAGGACCCATTAAGTGTCAGGTTATGTGCCTTTAGTATCCTTTAATGCAGAAAATTCACCCCACTTTTTTTGTCTTTCAAAACATTGATGTGCTAGAAGAATCCAAACCTGTTATTTTGTAGAATAGGCCATAATCTAAATTTGTCTTATTATTTCTTCAGGATCAGCTGTAGTACTGCTAAGTTTGATTGCTTGGTTAAGGTGGTGTGTACCAGGTCTTTCCATTGTAAAGATGCTTTTCTCTTTGTAATCAGTAACATGTGGGTGATACTTACAGATCTCGTGTATTTCCTGTTCCCTAACAGTTTCCACCCAGTGGTTTTAGAATCCAGTGGTAACCGTACCTGAATCAATTATTTCATTGGTGATTGCAAAGTAGTAATTTTCTAAATCAGTCATCCTTCTACATTTATTGCTAGGCATTTTTCTGTAAGAAGAGCTTCCTTTCTCATTAATTTTAGTGTCATTATGTACACAGGGATTTTTTCCTATTCAGTCTGTTACTATGCTACTGTCATTATTATTTTTTGATGTCCAAATTTGATTATGGGAACCCTTTGAACAGCTCCTGCATGCTCTGTCACATTGCCATTAATCTTTGAATATTTCTTTACTTTGTGGCCCAAGGAGGTTCAAGCTCACTTTGAACTTTCTCTGCCACAAATCTAGAAATGGCCTAGGAATCCTGGTTCTTTTTAATGGAAAATAATAGTTAGGGGACCTGCCTGGTGGCAGAGGGGTTAAATTTTTGTGCTCCTCTTGGGCGGCCCTGGGTTCGCAGGTTTGGATCCTGGGCGCAGACGTAGCACCACTTGTCAAGCCACGCTGTAGAGGCATCTGACATAAACTAGAGGAAGATTGCCACAGTTAGCTCAGGGCCAATCTTCCTCACACACACGCAAAACAATAATAATATTTAGAAACCAAAATCTGGGACATTACACATATGCCTACACACAGACCACTATATAATCATGAGTTTATACTGATACCTTCAGTTCAAATCCAATGTTGCAGGATTGTTCCTGATTTTCCCCCATTCCACATTTACATATGCTTCTCCTATAGTGAGAACACTATTTTTCAAAAATAGGAATGCACTTATTCATATGCTATATTCTATAGAAGACTCAAAATAGCTTCAGAATTATTTACACCAAATACCACATCACAACTAACATGCTAAGTTAGGTGTATGATAACTCTGCAACTCTTCTTGTCTTTTGCATCATTGCGAGAGAACAGTCAACATGTTTTATTTAAAAGTTACTCAAATCAATTCATTGTTTCCTCTGTTTTTTATCTGTTTACTATATGGTTAGGTTCATTTGTTTCTGTTTGCATTCAGTTTTACATTTTTTTTTTTTTTTTGGTGAGGAAGATTTACCCTGAGCTAACATCTGTTGCCAATTTTCCTCTTTTTGCTTGAGGAAGATTGTCCCTGAACTAACATTTGTGCCAGTCTTCTTCCATTTTGTCTGTGAGATGCTGCCACAGCATGATTTGATGAGCTGCATGTAGGTCTGCACCTAGGATCCAAACCTGAGAACTCCAGGCTGCCAAACTGAAATGCATGAAATTAACCACTATGCCACCAGGTTGGCCCCCAATTTTAGATTTTTAAAAAGTCTTGAAACAATATTTACAAGTTTCAAAGGTCAAAAGTATATGAAAAAGGTATATTAAATCTCTTTTCTCCCCTGTTAGCATCTTAGATATAAGTATTCCATTAGTTTCAGCTTTATCTTCCGTGTGTTCGTTTTGTGGTAATAAATACATATACACGTATATATATGCATCAAGAAGTACATGTAAGCATGTATATGTGTGGGTATGTATGTATGTATGTATGTATTTATGTATCTATCTATCTTCTTATTTCATCTTCTGTCTTACACAAAAGTGACATAACTTGCCTTTTGTTACTTATCAACATATTCTGGAAGTCATTCCGTAAGAGTTCATAAAAATCTTCATGGAAATATTTTTATGGAACCTTTGCCCTCCACTGTGTGAATTTACAATAATGTATTCAACAAGTCTCCTATGGTTGGGCATTAAGGTTTTTACCATTATTTTTTCTATTAAATGTCATGCCATAATACAATAATGAATGAACTTGCTCATACATCATCTCCCGTTTGTGGAGTGAAATTTGAAGGTAAATTTCTAGAAGTGGGATTGCTGAATCAAAGGGTACATACATTTATAGTTTTGTTAGATATTGGCATAGCCTCCTACAGCAGGGCAATTTGCACTGTCACCAGCAGTGAATGAAATTGTCTCACTAGAGTGTCATTTAGATAACCGCCGACAAACTTTTGAATTGATTTGTTGCTGATCTGATAGGTAAGAAATGGTATCTCGGCGTAGTTTTAATTTACATTCTCCTATTATGAGTGAAGTTAAACTATCTTTCATATGTTTAATAGCTATTTGAATATCTTTTTCTATGGACTATCTGTTCATGTCCCTTGCCCATTTTTACATCAGGATTTTAGTCTTTGTCTTCATTTTTAACTCTTTATATTTTGAAGAGATTAACCCTTTGTGTGTGATGTATGCTACAAATATTTTCTCCCAATTTTTCATTTGTCTTCTGACTTTGATTAAGACATTTTGTTGTTTGCAATACTAAAGTTTTTGGTTTTAAATTTTAGGTATTTAAATTTATACGTCGTTTTTTTAATCACTTTTAATTTTTGAGTCATAATTAGAAAGCCTTTCCCCATGCTGAGTTCATAAAAGAATTTATCCATATTTTCTTTTAGGAGGCATATAGTTTCAGATTTTCACATTTAGATCCATGATCTTTTTAGAACTTATTTCAGTGTTTCCTGGGTGGTATGGAATCAATTTTCGCTTTCTCCAAGTGGCTATCATTTGGTACAAGAACTTTTATTTAAAAAGTTCACTGATTTAATGTACCCCTTTTATCATATGCTAAATTTCCATTTGTACTTGAATTAATTTTGAGCTTTCTATTCTTTTTTACTAATAGACTTTATTTTTAGAACAGTTTTAGATTTACATAAAAATTGAGCAGATTTCTCATATGCCCCCTCCCCTGACTTGCACAGTGCTTCCCCTTCTTAACATCTCATATTAGTACATTACTTTTGTTATAATTCATGGAAAAATATTGCTATGTAATTATTAACTAAAGTCCATAGTTTCTTCAGACTCTTTTTAGTTTTTACCTAAGACTTTTTACTGTTCCACGATCCCATCCAAGATGCCACATAACGTTTAGTCGTCATGTTTCTTTTGACTCTTTTTGGCTGTGACAGTTTCTCAGACTTTCCCAGTGTTTGATGACCAGTTTGAGGAGCACTGGTCAGGTATTTTGTAGGATACTCTTCTATTGGAATTTGTCTAATTTTTTTCTTGTGATTAGATTGGGGTTATGGGTTTGGGGGAGGAATATCACAGAGGTAGAGTGCCGTTGTCATCACGTCACTTCAAGGATGCGTATTATCAACATTATTTATGACTATTAATGTTTACTTTGATCACCTGGCTGCAGTAGTGCGTGTCAGATTCCTTCACTGTAAAGTCACTTTCTCCTCTTCCCCCCATTCTGTCCTCTTTGGAAGGAAGTCATTATGCACAGCCCACACTTAAGGAGGGAGGAGTTATTTGCTCCTTTATCTGGAGTGGAATATCTACACAATTTATTTGGAATTCTTCTGCACAGGAGATTTGTCTGTTCTCTGCAAATTATTTGTTTATCAATAATTCGTTTATATCAGTATGGAGCTGTGGATATTTATTTTATAACTTGGGCTACAATCCTAACTACTTTATATATTTTGTTGCTCAAATTGTTTCAGCTTTGGCCATTGGGGGCTCTTTCAGTTGGATCCTGTGTTCCTTTGACATATAGTTAGTCATTTTTTCCACAGAGAACCTGGTTCCTTTTACTGGAGAATGGGAATAGAAACCAAGGTCTGGGCACCAGGTTTCTATTCTTTTTCCATTGGTATTTTCTGTTCATGTGCCAGTATCACATTTTATTATAGATGCGTAGTAGTAATGTGTTTTAATGCCTGTTAGTCCTACTTGCCCCTGCCCCATCGTAGCTCTTCTTTTTCATTTCTTTCCAGCTCTTCTTCATGTCCTTCACATTTGTTTCTCATTTGAAATTGAGAATCAATTTGTGTAGCTCTTGGGCATATACATAAGAGCGTAATTGCTGGGTCACAGACTAAACCTGAGTTTAGGTTTAGTAGATGCTATCAAATACTCTCAAAAGTGATTGCACAAACTTACACTCCAGTTAGCAATCTATGAGAAATCCAGTTGCTCCACAATCATACCAACACTTGATATTGTCAGTCTTTTTTTTTTTAAGATTTTATTTTTTTCCTTTTTCTCCCCAAAGCCCCCTGGTACATAGTTGTATATTCTTAGTTGTGGGTCCTTCTAGTTGTGGCATGTGGGATGCCGCCTCAGCGTGGCTCGATGAGCGGTGCCATGTCCGCGCCCAGGATTTGAACCGACGAAACACTGGGCCGCCTGCAGCGGAGCGCGCAAGCTTAACCACTCGGCCACGGGGCAAGCCCCTGTCAGTCTTTTTAATATTTAGCCATTTTTTATGGGTGTAAATGGCATTCCTTTGTGATTTTAATTTGTACTGCCTTTATGACTAATGAAGTTGAACATATATGCTTATTGGCGATTCAGATATTTTCTTTTGTGAAGCACATGTTCAAGTCTTTTGCTCATTTAAATTGGGTTGTCTCTTCTTTTTTATCTGTAGAAATTCTTTATAAATTTTGGTTGATTCGTCACATGTATGTAATATGCTTATCTCCTCTCAGTCTGTGGCTTATTTATTCAGTTTCTTAATGATGATTTTTAATAAACAAAAGTTTCTGATTTTAAGCAAGTTTAATTTATCAATTTTTAATGGTTGGTTCTTTTCAGTGTTATTTAAGATATTTCTGGTTACTGTAGGGGCATAATTTTTATTCAAGAATTTTGCAAGTCTGTATCTATCTCCAATTAATTTTTGCATATGGCATTAGTAGAAGGTCAAGATTCATATTTTCCATATGGGTGCCCAATTACTCCTTCACCATTTATCTAAAAGGTCACCCTTTCTCCATTGTGTTGCAGCAACACTTTTGAGTTAAGTGACTGTATATGTATGGGCTGTATAGTCCTGGACTCTATATTCTGTACCATTAATTCATTTGTCTGTACTTGCACCAATATAATACTATCTTAACTACTGTTGTTTTATAGTAAGTCTGGAAGTCTGATAGTGTAAATGTTACAAATGTGTTCAATTTCCGTAGAAAAGCCTCCTGATACTTTAAGATTATATGCATTCATAGATCAATTTGGGGAATAGTGACTTCTGTGCAATATTGAGTCTTCCAGGGGCCCGCCCGGTGGCACAGTGGTTAAGTGCACACTTTCCGCTTCGGCGGCCCGGGGTTCTCCAGTTCAGATCCTGCATGCAGACATGGCACTGCTTGTCAAGCCATGCTGTGCTAGGTGTCCCACATTTAAAGTAGAGGAAGATGGGCATGGATGTTAGCTCAGGGCCAGTCTTCCTCAGTGAAAAGAGGAAGACTGGTAGCAGTTAGCTCAGGGCTAATCTTCCTCAAAAAAAAAAAAAATATATATATATATGTATACATATATTGAGTCTTCCAATGCATGATACATTTTCATTTACTTAGGTGTCTGAAATTTCTGTCAGTGATATTCTTTAGTTTTTACTGTAGAAGTCACGTACATTTTTGTTTAATTTACTCCGAGGTAAGATAAATAGATATAGGTATATAGAATATATAGATATATACCACATATGATAAATATGCATATACAGTTCTACTAAATGACATTTAAAATTTATTTTCTAATTGTTTCTTGCTAATATAGAAAAATGCAGTTGATTTTGTATATTGACATTGTATCCAGTGGCCTTATTAAATTAATCCTTATTAATTCTGACTGCTTATTTGTAGATCTTAGGGATTTTATATGTACACAACTATGTCCTTTGGAAATAAGAAGTTTTCCTTTCTAATCTTTATGCTACCTCAGGGAATAGCATGTGATGGTAGCTGTAGATTTCTTTGTAAGGCTTGTTCTGAGAAGGTAGCAGTATATGATGAACTAGTGATGGATTTGTGGCACACCTACTGATAAGAGTTAGTTGATTAGGTTTCTGCTCTTACTGAATTACAGTCAATATGTTTTTCTTGCTTTTGCTGCTTAACAATTAACTTCATCACCGTAGCTAATAGACTAATTTATCTCTACAAATTTGCCATTGTAGCATAAACTGCACTCAACTTCACCAACATGAGATCAATTCTTTTGCCTATTGACCCAATCTGAGCCTAGCTATGTTCTTATTGTGCAATTTCCACAAGCAGTGGGGCCAGGGTATTGAATGCAGTGGTAGACAATTGGGGAAACAGTCACAGCAAGGCAACTAAGAGAGGCATACTCTCTTTTATCTCTCACTGATCTTTTCCTAATGAATTTCTCTTCCTCATTATCTGACAAAAGAAAGTCACATCATCAGGAGAGTAAAGCAGGGTTAAATGGTCTTGATGTCTATTTTTCAGTTCTTTACAGATCATGGCAGAAATGTTTGTGGGTAACTAGAGAGCTGGTGAAAGAAGCAGGGCAGATCACGGAAGACTTCCAGTTAGTAAACAGTTTACTCCAAGATCTATTTGAAGACTTCTTTATTTTCTATCTCTGCCTGTAGATTATCAACTTTTGATGATTACTGTCTTAATCTCTTGCTGTCACTATTTTGCTCTGTATAATGACGTAGCATCTAAGATGCTGTGCTCCTGTGGAATGAATTCAAAAATTACTAACTGGGTTTTCACCTTTCGAAGAATGTTTCATTTATGAAACATGTCAATAATGATAATTTTCTAAAGTTCAGTATAAAATATTTTATCAAAAATAAAGAAAAAACATTTACTATTTTTCGTACATATGTTATATGTACAATATTGTGGTAGATAGTTTACATTGACTGAATAGGTGACCTTGAATAAATTGTTTCACTTCTTGGGTCGCAGTTTCTTCATCTAAAACGTCCAAGGATTATGCCTTCTAAATATTAAAAATTCATTTATTTCCTCATAGAAAAAAATATGCTAGGAAAGAAACATTTTACAAAGAAAATTGTTAAAATTATAGTTTAAAAAATACAATATACTTAATGAGAAAGTTTCAAGTCTCATAACAGATATGTTACTTGCCAACCCTCCTCTTTCAATAGGTTGTTTTCAAACTGATGAGAGAATGACAATTATAGCAGTGCTGGGCTCTATGCTGGTACTTCAACTGCTGTCATGTTTTTCTTCATTATGCCTTATCTGAGTAATTGAATACACAATTACCAACCAAAAAGCTTTCTTGTCTCTACAAGACTTATCTTGAGCATGGAGATTTTGCTGTTATTTCTTCAGAAATCCTTCAACAATTGCAGATGAGATGATTGAACCAAACTAAATGTTCTCTACTCCATTTTCCAGCTTATTAATTGTTCTTCACTAGTGTGTCCCAGGTAGTAGAAGAAAAAAGAAATAAAGTATATAAGTAGGAAGAGTTTGTTCATGTCAAAGTATATGAGCACTAATTCAAATTTGGAATTTTTACTCATTTGTAACTTTTTATTATATGTTATTAAATTTTTTTTTTTAATTTTTTTTCTTGGTGAGGGAGATTGTCCCTGAGCCAATATCTGTGCCAATCTTCCTCTAGTTTGTATGTGGGGCGCTGCCACAGCATGGCTTGATGAGCTGTATGTAGGTCCACACCTGAGATCCAAACCTGCAAACACTGGGCCACTGAAATGGGGTACACAAACTCAACTGCTACACCACCAGGCTGGCCCCTAAATCTTATTTTTGACATAGTTTTTAAAGGTAGTAAAACATTTTAGTAAAACACACAAAATCACTATAAAAAGTAAGTATAAACATAACAATAACTTTTGGGATCATCTACCTGGCTGAGTTCCAGCTCTGATTTTGCTAGCTATGTGTTGTTAGTTTCTGTATCTATAAAACAGTATAATCCTAGTTCATGGAATTAATGTAATCAATAAACAAAATAATATATGTAAAACACAGCATGTGAAATTCAAAGAAGATATACTAGTTTTCTAGGGCTGCTGTAAAAATTTACCATGTTTGCTTGTTAAATCAAAAGTTCTAGAGGCCAGAATCCTGAAATGAAGGTGTTGGTAGGACTGTGTTCTCCCTGGAGGCTCTGAGGGGAAATTATTCTTTGCTTCTTTCAGCTTCTGGTAGCTGCCAGCATTTGTCATTGTGCTTTGTTACCACATCACTCCATTTTCTACCTCAATCTCTTCATGTAACCTCCTCTGTGTGTGTGTGTATTCTCCCTCTGTCTATCTCATAAGGATACCTCTCTTTGCATTTAGGGCCCACTCAGATAATTCAGGATAATATTCCATCTTGAGATTCTTAATTTAACCATGTCCCTGAAGACACTTTTTCCTTATCAAGTAACGTTTATAGGTTCGAGGAATTAGATCTGGTATCTTTGGGTGGCCATGATTCAGCCTGCTACAGAAAAGTAAATGTTTTTTATTAGTAGTAGTTATTGGTGATAGTAGTAGCAATAGTAATGATAGTAATAATAGTGGTAGGACTCCAAAGTAGTACACACTTAGAGACAGCCTAATTCTGAATTGCGTAAAGAGGAATGATGCACTATAAAAGCTACACTTTACGTGACTTTGAAAACCAACACTATAAAAGGAAACATTACACGAAACCCAAGATATTCTACCTCTAAGAATCAAATGCTAAATATGGTGAGAGTGCTTCTACTGATATTAAAAACAGTTAAAAAGGTGGAAGGAAAGAAGCTAGCATTATCGAGTCCCTTCTCTATGACTAGAAGTATCTAACTATGATAATAAAATTATAATAATCAAGATTTATGAAGATGTTCTAAATGCTTTTCATCTGTTTACTCATTTAGTCAATCTATGAAGTGCCATCATGATCCTTATTTTACAGTTCAGGAGACTGAAGCCCAGAGGAGTTGGCCAACTTGGTGAAGGTTGCAGAAAAACTAAGTGGTAGAGCCTGTACTTGAAGCGGGTGCTCTGGCTTCAGATAAGTTCCTGCTCTTAACCACTTCACAATCCTGCCCCTCACATAGCACAGTCTCTATGCAATTTTTGGAAATTTTAACTTCTGTAACTGTAAAATGATGACTGTAATGTTTTTGTGTTACACAAACACAGAACCTGCTATATTTTCCAAGAGATTTGCAAAATGCTCACTGGAACAGTCTAGGCTCTCCCTGACTGGGTTTGAGGAGCTCTGGAACACACTGATGAAATTTCAGCAGTGTGATTATATATCCTCCACCTTCCTGAGAAGTTCTCTCTGCCTTCTTCTTTTAGTCTCCTCCCTTGGCCCAACATACTGTCATGTGTTGGCATGTTGGTACTGGCTGAAATTACAGAGATTTCTGGGGTGTGTGCCTGGGAAACTTGGCTTATACAAACTCTATGGAAAGCCCTTCTCTGATAGTTAGACATGACCCAGATATTTCTTGGCTCTAAGGTGTGGACTTTACTACATTGGCAGTAAAGATTTGGATTAGAGTCTTCTTATCAGTTATCTCTGTCTTAATTTATGTTACTCTGAATTTAGGGACCCTGCTTATAGGAGGGTGCATACCGATAGTTCCCATGGAAAGCTTGGCAATGGTGAAAACACCAAAGAACATGCCTTTCTCTTAAAAGTATATCATTTTTTTTTTTTTTTTTTAAAGATTTTATTTTTTCCTTTTTCTCCCCAAAGCCCCCCCGGTACATAGTTGTGTATTCTTCGTTGTGGGTTCCTCTAGTTGTGGCATGTGGGATGCTGCCTCAGCGTGGTCTGACGAGCAGTGCCATGTCCGCGCCCAGGATTCGAACCGACGAAACACTGGGCCGCCTGCAGCAGAGCGCGCGAACTTAACCACTCGGCCACGGGGCCAGCCCCAAAAGTATATCATTTTTACAATGTACCTATGTTTAAAGTATGCCAATATTAATATGCATTTGCTCTCCCAGCTCATCTACTCTGTCCCCTCTCCTGCCACACTCAATAAACTGTCTGCTCCTTTCTAAGAGCACATGTGCCCTGGGTCACATTCCTTCTCACCTAGTCAATGGCAGCATGCTTGCAATTGTCCCCTATCTCATCTGAATTATTAATCTGTCCTTTTCTATTGTACATTTGAAACAAAGCACAGGCATTCTACAACTTCTAGAATATTAAGAAATAAACCTCCCTTGACCCAACGTCTCTCTCCCGCTCTAGCCATCTCTCTATTTCTTTAGCCTTTAGGAGCATGTCTCCTAGATGTAGCATTTTTCGTTTATCTATGTTCTTTCCTCCCTTTCTCTCTCACTTCTACTCCAATCTGTTTGTAACACTGAAATTGCTCTTTTCAAGATAACCAAAGGCCATAATAAAGGTGCCAAATCCAAAGGCAAGTCCTCACTGTTTATCTTGCTTGACCTATCAGGGGTATTTGACACAAGTGATCAATCCTCTCTTTTGGCATACTTTCCTTAACCAGGCTCTGGATTACCACTTGCATTAGTCAGCTAGGGCTGCCATAATAAAATATCATGGACTGGGTGACTTAAACAACAGAAAGTTAATTTTTCATAGTTCTGGAGGCTGGAAGTCCAAGAACAAGGTCTGGCAGGATTTGGCTTCTGGTGAGAGCTCTCTTTCTGGCTTGCACAAGTTCATCATCTGTCTCTCTCTTTTCCTTAGTACACATGGAGAGAAGGAGAGAGAGAGAGAGAAAACTCTTCCTCTTATTATAAAGCCACCAACCTTATTGGATTAGGACCCACACCTATGACCTCATCTAGCCTTAGTTACCTCCTAAAAGCCCTACCTTCAAATACTGTCACATTGTAGGTTAAGGCTTCAACATCTGAATTCTTGAGGCACACAATTCAATCCGTAGCAATGGTCTTGGCACCCTTGTTGAAAATCAATTTGCCATATCTAAAAGGGCTTATTTCTAGGCTTTCTATTCTATTCCATTGGTTTTCATGCAAGTGCCGCACTGCTTTGCTTACAGTAACTTCGTAGTAGAATTTGAAATTGGGAAGTGTGATTCCTCCACAACTGCTTCCTTTTCAAAATTGTTTTGGTTTATTCAGGGTCCCTTGACATTCCATATGAATTTCAGGATGGGATTTTCTATTCCTGCAAAAAATGTCATTGTGTTTTTGATAGGGATTGCATTGAATCTGCATGCAATTTGGGGTAGTATTGTAACCTTAACGTATTAAGTCTTCTGATTCATGAACATGGAACGTGTTTCCATTTATTTAGGTCATTGTTAATTTTTTCAGCAATGTTTTGTAGTTTTCAATGTATAAGTCTTTTACCTTATTTAAATTTATTCCTGGGCATTTTACTCTTTTGGATGCTGTTATAAATAGAATTGTTTTCTGAATTTCCTTTTCAGATTATTCATTGCTGGTATATAGAAACATAACTCATGTTTATGTGTTGATCTTGTACCTGGAACTTTGATAAATTGAATTATTAGCTCTAGTAGGTTTTTTGTGGATTTTTGGGGGGATTTTCTAGATATAAGATCATGCCACCTGTGAATAGAGATAGTTTTACTTCTTCCTCTCCAAATTGGATATCTTTTATTTCTTTTTCTTGTCTAATTACTCTGGCTAGAACTTCCCCTAGTGTTAAACAGCAATGATGAAAGTGGGTATCCTTGTCTTGTTCTTGATCTTAAGAGAGAAGTTTTGGTCTTTTATCATTGAATATAATATTAGCTGTGGGTTTATGATAAGTGCTCTTTATCATTTTGAGGAATTATTTTTCTCATATTGTTTTCTGAGTGTTTTTATCATGTTGAATTTTGTCAAATACTTTTTCTCTATCATTTGATAGGATCATGTGAGTTTTTTTCTTCATTCTATTAATGTGGTATGTAACATTGATTGATTTTATCTTGAACCACCCTTGCATTCCTGGGGTAAATCTCACTTGGTCATGGTGAATAATCTTTTTAATATGCTTTTTGACTAAATTTTTCAGTATTTTGTTGAGGAATTCTGCATCAATGTTTATAAGGAATATTGGTCTGAAACTTTCTTTTCTTCTGGGTTCTGTGTCTCTGTTTGGTAGCAGGGTAACTGGACTCAGGGTGAATGAGGAAGTTTCTTCCTCTTCTATTTTTTGGAAGAGTTTGAGAAATATTGGTGTTAATTTTTCTTTAAATACTTGATAGAATTCACCAGTGATTCAATCTCTTTACTTGTTATAGGGTGGGTTTTTTTCCCCCTATGTTTTCTGTTTCTTTTTGAGATAGTTTTTGTAAATTGTGTGTTTTTAGTATTCTGTCCATTTTATCTAGGTTATCTAATCTGTTAGTATACAATTGTTCATAGGAGTCTGTGATAATTCTTTTGTTTCTGTAAAGTCAGTGGTAATGTCCCCACTTTCATTTCTGATTTTAGTAATTTGTGTCTTCTCTCATGTTTTAATTCAGTCTAGCTAAAGTTTTTTTAATTTATTGATCTTTTCAAGGAAATAACTTTTGGTTTCATTGATTCTCTCTGTATCTTCTATTTTCTAATTTATGTATCTCCACTATGATGTTTATTATTTTCTTCTTTCTGTTTGATTTACATTTAGCTTGATCTTCTTTTTCTAATTCCTTAAAATGTAAAATTAGGTTATGGAATTGAGATCATTCTTCTTTTCTTACTGTAGGCCTTCACAGCTATAAATTTCCCTTTAAGGGCTGCTTTCACTGCATCCCATAAGTTTTGGTATGTTGTGCTTTTGTTTTCACTTATCTCTATATATTTTCTAATTTGCTTTGTGATTTCATCTTTGACAAATGGTTGTGTAAGAGTTTGTTTTTTAATTCCCTCATATTTGTGAATTTTGCATTTTCCCTTCTGTTATTGATTTCCAACTTCATTCCATTTATTTACAGATATTTTATATGATTTCAATTTTTAAAAAAATGTGTTGATACTTGCTATATTGTTTAACATATGGTTTCTTCTGGAAAATGTTCCTTGTGCACTTAAGAAGAATGTTTATTCTCTGCTGTTGTAGAGTTTAATAGAGAGATAAATATAGGTATAGATATATGTAAAGATTAAATATATATAATATTTACAATTATACATGTATCTATAATTATCTATAATCATAGATATGGTTCATGATTAATTTCTAAATGAAAATATACCATTTACAAGTATAAAGTCAAATATATCTATTCAAATAAATATACATGCTTTGTTGATGTTAAAGATGTAACTAAATGTGCTCTTGTAAATTTGTTAATCTCTTGTGAGAAAATATGGATTCAATGTAAGTGTGACAAAGCAACTTCATGACAGCAGAACTAATATGAACAGAAAGCCTAAGGTTGTTCAAGTTTATACAGATTGGATGACGACAGCTTTAATTCCTTCTGCCATTGCTCATCCTTTTAATTTTTGGTAACAAAAATAGCCTCTTTCATTCATAATGGCAAACTGATTGGCTTGTTTATTTGCATTTTTCTAGGTTTACTGATTTGGGTGTTTAAATTGAATATTTGTTAAAATACAAATTGACTCTTTGTTTTACAATGACAAACACTGGCTTTTGAAAGAGGTTACGCTTACATTTTACTGGATCTACTATTTTGCATGTTTGTCAACATAACTGAATCCACCTTTGACATTTGCTATTCAGCAGAAACCAAGGACAGCAAGTTTGAAAGTTTACTTGGAGGTTCTAAACAGTGTGTATCCACCTGGGAAAGCTCTTCTCCTCTACAGAGCAGTAGTTATATGAAGGATGCACATGAAAAAGCAAAAGAAGGAGGCACTGCAAGAAGGCCAAACTGGGAGACTTAGCATGCATGTGAGCTGTGGCCGTCAGAGTCACAGCAACCTCATTATTAAATGACCTTTTAGAAAAATGGTTTGGGGGAGGGAATGGTTTGTTTACTGTAACAGAACTATAGCTTTTGTATTCATATATCAGACAGAATGAAAAGTTGCTGAAGGTTGTCTTGGTTTATTTATTCCTACAGACAGATAAGTAGATAGATAAGTAGGTAGTTAGGCAACTCTTGAAACAGTGGCTGGCACATGGTATTACATAAATGTTTGTTCTGGTTATTATCTTTGATAAAATACTTCCTGTTATTGTCTCTTCATTAACTCAGGTCATTTGATACCACCATCACATTAGCACATTTTTGGTATAAAAAATAAAATGAGGTTTTAAAATTGCATTTTATGTTGGGTCTTCAAAAGCATTGCTTTATAACAGACAATTGGCCATAAAAAGACCTTAATTCTGACATAATACAATGAAATCCTAATTTTCTCATTATTTTGAGAAGGCTCAAAGACTACAGATATTCAAAGAAAACGTTTGATTCTTTGGTTGGCTGTTCAGTAAGTCTGGTTATAAAGAAGGAGAGAGCAATAGACGTCCAGGTCACAGTTTCTTCCCTTAAAGTACAAAAAAACCTATTTTGAAGAAAGATGGGCAATTATTAGGCTTCAGCTGGGAAATCATTTCAGTGATGAGTATTTTTTTTTCTTTTCCTCTCTTTTTCTATTGTGGGACTATAACTTGCTGCTTTGTTCTTCCAGCTTCTCAACTTGATTCTACCTCTAAGCAATCCCACTCGTGCACTACCATGTTCTTATCAAAGCTTTTTACTCTTTTCCCTGCTATCTCTCCAGTCCACTGAATGAACTTTGGACCCTAATATTTTGCACAGAAAAATAGATTTAGTCTATCATAAATAAATAAATTATATATTTAATATTTTAATATTTATCATAGCATATCATATATGATAATATATCATATAATATCATTATATTTAATATTTTATTAAATATTAAAATTTAAACTTGTTTTCAATTTAAATGAATCTTAAAGAGTCTGCATAGATGGCTGTAGAATTTCATGGGATTAGCTTGAAGATTAATCTATTGACTAATAGTTGTCTTCATAAATATTTGATGGTGATTGTGTTTAGAAGTCACATGAGTATTACATAATCTGCAAGAGTAATATTTTTGAAATCATATGTCCCTTTTTTTCCTGTGGATGAAAATCTTTAGTATCCTAAGGATTCTAACAAAGTTTCCTGACACAGTAGGCACTCTCACTGTAAATAAAAATCTGGGGTGACTTCTGCCAGCACTATAACCAAGACCTTGTCACTCTGGCTCCAGATGAAATGCTCTGTCTCCTGTGTAGCACCTTTTGGTGTACTTTCAGTAATTTTTCAGGTTTCTATGTGCTATATTTTATCTTTATATCCCCCAGGATTTAGGAATATATCTTGAACGTGATAAATAATTTTTCATAATAATTATTAAAATGTTATTTAAAGATAATGCTAATTATTCATTACTTATTTAGAATTTTGATTATTCAAAAAGTTTTATTAGCAAAACATATACACGATAATGGGTGAGTAATGATCATCAAGTATCAATAATTATTTTACTTGACTAATTGATTGTAGATTCATGTTTACAATTGATGTGGGGTCGGTGAGCCAAGGAGTTGAAAGAAAGATTTCTTGGACTCTCAAGATCCCTCAGTAGTGCTCTTTTACTTAGAGAATAGTGTGGAATAGCATGGGGACAGTACCCATGGGCAGTCAGAGGTGCTGCTGCAAACATGGGTGGAGAGTAAGGCTAAATTTAAGGCATAGGTATATGAGTTATCTCTTTACAAGACAAAGGAAAGAATATGTAGAAGGAGTTGTTAAAATGATATCAGTGCTGGTAGGTTCTGGTTATTGGGTGGTCCTATAACTTTTAGATAAGAATCAAACCGGATTAAGTAAATGGCAGAAGCCACTGCTTAAATATTGTCTTCAGCTAAAGACAAAGGAGGATGTTGGGGGGGGTCAGTTACATGGGGTTGCCAGACAGTAAACAACTTAAGTTCTTGCCTTTGGCATTGATTAGGAGTTTCTAGAGATAAGGTCATCCCCTTTCTTCCTGGCACAGAGAGGGAGGCATCTTTACAGAGACTTCCCTTTCAAATGTAAATGTTTCCCAACAAAGGGCAAGCAAACTCTGCTCCTCAGAGTTGCTTTTACTAAAAGTAACCAGCCCCCTTCTCATCTGCAGTTTTAAAAGTAACCAGCCTAAAATAATCCTCATCATAAACCCCCCCGAACCCATTTGGCCCCGAAATCTTTTGGGGATATGGACGATGGTCAGTCTTCTGTAACTACTTCTGGCTGTACAAGGTTGTAGAGCTGTCCCTAAATGGGGCCATAGGTACAGGTAGGAGGTTCAGCAGACCGGAAGGCTGCGCCCGTGGAGTCCAAGGCTGACAAGGTATACAGATCCTCTGGAGACGAGAGAATCATTTGCCGAGAGGTGGTCCAGGAGGTGAAACTTTGTTGACATGCGGAAGACAAGCAACGAAATAGACAACAAATTATAATAAGAAATACAAGCAATATGATTAACCCAATGACTAAGATTTTGATAGTAGTCCAGAAACCTGG
Organism: Equus przewalskii; assembly: GCF_037783145.1. Taxonomy (NCBI): domain Eukaryota; kingdom Metazoa; phylum Chordata; class Mammalia; order Perissodactyla; family Equidae; genus Equus; species Equus przewalskii. Next base: position 31,705,221 of record NC_091838.1, read on the forward strand.
ACCTGACTGAGAGTTCAACCAATCATTTATAGATATGGTAGGGTCAGACATGGATTTAATTTGGTGGCTCATATCAGATAGGAAGCCAGAGATGTTTCAATGGTAGTCAGGAATATAACCACAACGTTTGGTTTTTATAATGGCACAAGTACCCCCCTGTGCTGCTGTCAAGACATCCAGTGCCATTAGGTTTTGGAGGACTGCCTTACGCATTTGGGATACTTCTAAATTGAGCAGTGAAAGGCTATGTTGTGTATCATTTAATGCCTTCATAGTAAATTTGTTTAGAGCTTCCATGTGCCAGATGACACTTTCGATTCCTAATTGGGGAAGGAAAAATTGAGGCAAGGTGGCCATACCAGTGGAAGACAGAGAAGATCCAGCACTGTTGCAGGTTGGGTAGGTTAGCAGGAGGAAATATAGTAAATGTAGTTCTACCTTGCATCCAGACGAAGCCTAGGGTGCATCGTCCAATCCATCCAGGTAGCAGCCAATGCCCTAAGTCGGAGCCACATAACCAATGAGTGCCATTAGGGGCTAACCAATGTATGTTGGGCTGTCTATCCCAGTCAGTCCCAAACCAATCAGTATTTCTTAAGGCTATGATATGAGAACACATATAACGGGGAATTTTTCCCATAGGTCGGGTGCTATTAGGCCACGTATCACAGGTGTGATTGGTTGGTTCCCAACATAGAGTGGCCTTTTGACTGAGTTGACCACTAGTAGGAGTGAGCCAAATATATTCATCCCAAATTTGATATAGTCCATCCTGTGTGTATCGATAAGTTGGGGACTTTACCTTTGGAACTTGTTGTTTATGATCCACCTGTGACAAGGCAAATCTAGTTAGTATTTGGGCAGTAGTATTGAAGGAAAAGGTTTAATTGTGGCCAGGGAACTCCATGGTATCAGAGATGGATGGCCACAAGGAGACATTATGATTAATAATAGATGAATCTTGTAGAAGAAAAGAGCTAGAATCTAATATCCATGAATGTGTACTAAGCTTCTACTGAAACATAATTTTTTCTCTCTAAAATCACCCTCATTTTTATGAAAGATAGCCAAATTAAGATGAACTGGTTTGCAAAATAAGTGTAGTTTCAATAAAACTTGATCCAAGTATTTACATAAGTGCAGCAAGAATAACAATTGATTATACAGGCTCTTTGAAATCTGCTTTGCTGGAATTTTTTTTTATGAGGAATCTCAGATTGAACTGTAAAGGCCTCTCGAGGCCAGAAAAGCCAAGCCAAGGACTTGCCAGCAGATTTTGCCTGGAATACCTACAGACTTGGATGGACTCCTCTCTTCTCAAGGTCCTCCAAAATATTCTGAGGTTTCTTGCACCTGCCAGATAAGCAAGCTTCCTTACTTACCAGGCAAGATTGCCAGAATCTCTGTAAACAAGGTACCAGGCCCATGTTTCCAAGTGGCTTTATTTCCAGAAATTCCAATCTTTGTTCCTGAAAAGCTGTCTTGTCATATCTGAGCCTGTATGTTTCTCTCAAATATGACATTCCAGTCAAAGCTTTGGTAATGTAACCAAGGTGTCCTGTTATAAGGAGAACAGATTCTTATTGAACTTATGCAAATATTGCCATGAAATAACCATATTCACTCACAAACAGTTTCCAAATTCTGGAGGGATCAGGTAGGGAGAAAAAGATAAATGTTTCAGTTTTGCTCATAAAGGTATAATTTCACCAAATTGCTATAAGTCATAGTTAGCATACGAGAAAAGAGAAAAAGATTTCCTTAAATATGAGAAAACAAAAAAACACATCAAAACTCAACAATATTTCAAACAGAAATCATAAAAAGTTATAATCATCCTCATCAGTTCATAAAGTCCTGTATAATCGATTATTGAGTTTAATCTCCTGTTAGCAGATCTGTGAGCTCAGTTTCTGTTAGAATTCTGTAATTTCTTACCCAGTTCAGTTTTACAGTCTGAAAGTTTATCAGAAACCTGTAGTTTAGAATCTTGTGTCATAATCTTTTCAAGGAGTTTCTCTGAAGACGAAACATATTTGCAAAAGCAAAAAGCATCAGAGTAAAACAGCCACTATCTGTAAGTGGCCAAAGACTCAAAGGGCAATTGACAAAGAAACTTGGCTACTTCTGTGACATATAACACTTCAAGATAATAACTGGACTTATGACTGATAACCAGGACAGATCAGAATTTTAGGAATGTTATATAATTTTAAGACACCTATATTAATAACATTCACCCACATAATACCACGTAAGAAAGTTTATCATTGCTTATTTGACAATGCTTCCCATGTAGTTTAATAGACCAAATAAGCCTAATTAGTTTAGTATTTTCCTCCTTATAGGAAGAGAGAGCAAATTTCTTTGAGAAGTCTCAGGGATCCCTAAAAATCCCCAGAGAAATCCTCTTCCTTCTACCAGGTTAAAAGACAGCCTTCATTCGGGGTTCGAACATTTTTGACGAGAAGCTTGTCAAAAATACCAAAAGACTTCAAAACACTTGTTCAAATAGGAAACAACGCTCACTGTGAAACAAAGCTCAGATATCTATTCAAAGTGACAACAGAAACAATCAAAAATCTTAAGAGTGACTTCAGTCATTATGTTAACAAAACAGATTTGTCTTTTAGGTGGACTTACTCAAAGGAACACCTTTTATAACCTCTTTATCAAGAGCAGACCAAAAGTTCAAGAGAATTAGCCTTTGAGAGAAAACCAAATTTTAATTTCTGCACGAGCTTATTTTTAACACTAAAACTCATTTACTTAGTTGGGTTTACTTTAATCTTAGTCTACTTGACCAGGCATAAAACTGCTTTCTGAATTTCTCCTTCACAAACCTTCTACAACTTTCTTTTTGCCTTCAGAATTTGTCCCAAAGTCTTTCTTTTTTCCTTTCTAGTACATTAGGACAAATTTATCTTTCTTAACCCATCAAACAAAATACTTCCATTCTTTATACCCGCTTTACTGAAAACATATATTTTAGCTTCCTTGTATACAGAGCTGTTTTCCTTATTAAATTTCCAGTAGCTTTAATTATATATGTTAATTAGAACTTTTAACCCTTAACAGACCATAGTAAACACTAAAAGGTAAGCAATTACGAATTGTCTTTTATATCAGCATTCTAAACACTTCATAATTTCTAGAAACACGCCGTTTTACAGCAACAGACTCAAAGACTTTCAGCCCCTCTGCAATAAGAAGCCAAAAGTAGATAACTTAGATGTGTTTAGCAATAATGTTTGTGTCCTATCTAATCCAAAAATGACCCAGATACTCAGATTTTTATCATTTAACTTAACTTGGCAAAAACTCAAGATTGTTACCAAAAAGAATTTTGAAGCTGTTCTTTTTCCAAGTATACAGACCATAAAACAGTTATTGTACCCACTTTTATCTATTTAAACCATTTGTTTCCAACAATTATGTTCAGATTACCCATGAAAACCTCATGAGACATTAGACAAAACTGGTCATCATTTAAAGCTATTATTTTGCTGACGAATTTCTAACAGACAACATGAATTTATTTGACTAGTAAACCCAGACTGCATGCCTGCATTATATGCAAATACTGACAACTCTGAGAAGAAGACTATTTTCAATCAAACCAACAAACTTAAACAAGCTTTCATTTACCAAAGATTAATTCACATCACATTAATTTTGAAAGATGCTGAGTTAATTTCTATTAAATTTAGAATTTATGTAAGGGCTTACTTTAAGCCAATTAAACAGAGCTCTTGATTTTTCAGAAACTGGGTTGTAACTCAAATGACATTTTAGGTTGACCTACCTGTCCAACTACATCACAAAGGCACAGAGAAACCCCTCATGTTTTCTCCAAGCTGGAGTTTCTGGGGCATACCCCATCCAATTGAAAGTGTTTCCAATTAGTTAGAATGCACCCAAGCAGTGAGTCTCCAGGGATGCTTAGGCCATTCCCCATGGCAGTAAAGCTGGTGTCTGACTGACTGCGGCCAGAGAAAGGGTGCAGAGCCCAATTGCAGATGTCAACATAGTTATAAGATTTAGTCAAGTCCCTCTCAGCCTGGGCACTTAGTCTCTGAGCCAGCACAAGGTGAGGCAGGAAAGCAGGAGGCAAAGGCCTGGAACTGGCTGGAGGCTGGGGCTCCCAGCACCAGGGTCAAGAGTTAAGTCCCTGGCAAAAGTTTTCAAGTTTTTGATTTTACAGAAGGTCCAGGTTCTGCTTAGGTCTAGCCTGAACGTAACCTGACTTGGTGACAACAGAGGAGGTGATGAACAAGACAAAGAAAGGAAAGGAAAACATCAGACTTTGCCCTCACGGCCTCTTCCAGAAGGTTACCAAGATAAGAGTCACACAACAGTTCCCATGCTGGGCACACAACCCCAGCAGGACTGTTCACAGAATGAATCACAGGTCTCCTACGATTCAGTAGGTGACTAAAATACTCAGTCAACTGCCAAGAGAGGGCACCCCACTTGGGGTTGCTGGGGTGATCAGGGCCAGAAACTCAAATTTGGGGGGCTTCCAGGTGTGGAGCCTTTTAATCTTTAAAGATTTCTTTGTTTCCTGGTTGCAAATCTCAACAGGAGACCAAAATGGCCACTGAAACGGGTCCATTACCTTGAATAATCCCCCCTGAACCTAGGGCAGTGTCCTACCATTGTTCCTCCTGTGGGGTTCCTATAGCAAGGGGTGATGGGGGCATCCCCCGGCATTGCAGCCCTTGTATATCTTCCCTGTTATGCCTGGCAGTAACAGGTGCCTGGTGAATGGTCCCCAAGAGAAAAGGAGAACTTTAAGAAAGATGAAAGAAAAGGAGCCATTACCTTGAAAATCCCCCCATTGGGGCTCCTGTAGCAAGGGATGATGGGGACATCCCTTGTACATCTTCCCTATTCTGCCTGGCCGTAATAGGTGCCTGGTGAATGGTCCCAGAGAGAAAAGGATAGAGAAAAACAGTGAGGAATTTTCGGCCAGTCTGGGGGACATTCTACCCAATTGCATCCTGGAGCCATTCTCCCAAGAAGAGGTTCCCATACTCAACCAAAGGTTAGAGTTTGGTACTTTCCTTGAACTGGAGTCCCAATTGGGACTTTCCTGTGGTTTGGAGTGTGGTCAGGAGCCATAGAGAGGGATGCCAATCCAGCCTTAGGAAAAGAAACCTTCCACGTGCGCCTTGGAGATTGGTGACCGTCCTAATGACTTAAGTGGTCGACTCGTGCCATGTAAAACTTATATATATTAGAGATAGAGTCAGAGTCAGGAAGTAATGGATAAATTCATTCTACATCACCCTGAGGCTTAAGGTACTGATTCTCTTCAAGCTGAATGCCATGATTTGCCCCATAGAGTAGCCATGGGCAGCAAATGTGGATTCATACAGCCGTCCAAGAAAGTTCCCAATGGAGAAGTGAATTTAGATCTATCCTTGAAAAAGAGAAAGGCACAAGGAAAAAAAAGGCCACTTACCAGAACTTGAGCTCACAAGCCAATGAAGCAAGATCCCCTTATGGGCCACCAGAAATGACGCGGGGTCAGTGAGCCGAGGAGTCAAAAGAAAGATTTCTTGGACTCTCAAGATCTGGCAGTAGTGCTCTTTTACTTAGAGAATAGTGTGGAATAGCATGGGGACAGTACCCATGGGCAGTCAGAGCTGCTGCAAACATGGGTGGAGAGTAAGGCTAAATTTAAGGCATGGGTATGTGAGTTATCTCTTTACAAGACAAAGGAAAGAATATGTAGAAGGAGTTGTTAAAATGATATCAGTGCTGGTAGGTTCTGGTTATTGGGTGGTCCTATAACTTCTAGATAAGAATCAAACTGGATTAAGTAAATGGCAGAAGCCACTGCTTAAATATTGTCTTCAGCTAAAGACAAAGGAGGATGTTGGGGGGGGGGGATCAGTTACATGAGGTTGCCAGACAGTAAACAACTTAAGTTCTTGCCTTTGGCATTGATTAGGAGTTTCTAGAGATAAGGTCATCCCCTTTCTTCCTGGCACAGAGAGGGAGGCATCTTTACAGAGATTTCCCTTACAAATGTAAATGTTTCCCAACAAAGGACAAGCAAACTCTGCTTCTCAGAGTTGCTTTTACTAAAAGTAACCAGCCGCCTTCTCATCTGCAGTTTTAAAAGTAACCAGCCTAAAATAATCCTCCTCAAAATGACCTTCAGATTGGGAAGCCCTGAACCCTTGGCTATGTCACATGCCCTGGGTAGGATTTGATTTTAATAGTGTTGAGTACACCTTGAGGAAAGGAGAACACATATGAATCAGAAAGACATGGTAAGGTAGAACAGGCTTCTAGTCACCATGTTCTCATTTGGTTTCTTTGTTTTCAACTCTGGCAATCATCTTTATGTTAGTTTATTTATAGTGTGCGATTAGTTAAAAAAATATTATTTCTGTTCAGTAGACTGAAAACAAAAGTAAATGTTTCCTGTGATGCAACATAAAATGATCACAATAAGAATATCGTTATTACTAGTAATGTGAAAATGTTAAATTCAAAGGCAATATTACCAAGCAATTTTGGAAAGAAATACTTCTTTCATGGCCAAAGTAGCGGGAAAAAAGACACCTGACTAAGTGTTGTATTTTTCACTACCTTTGAGACTGATTCAGTTGTGCTTTCAGGGCCTGGGTCCCCGGGACTTAGACAGGTGTCGACGAAAATAATCCATATCCAATCTATAAATGAAAATTTGGGTGAGTTTATTCTGAGCTTAAATCTGAGGATTATAACCCGGGAGAGTCTTTCCACAAAGGAACAGAGCACTCCAAAGAAGTCGGGGTATAAGGGTGGTTATATACCCTCAAAGAGGATGTTTCACATAGGATTGAAATGTCCCTTTTACAATAGTCGCGAGACTGCTCTGTCGTCACAGCGATTGATGGAAATAGCAGGTAGGTCTGCTGTCTCAGTGAACACAGCAGGGTGGCAGTCTGTTGTCTCCAGCTGGGTGGTCACAGGTGAGCTGGGAGGTGAGTGCAGCAATCAGTTCCTAGCCTAAGGAAAAATGCTTATCCCTAAGGAAATGCTAATGCGGGGGAAAGTTGCACCTTTATCTCAAGGGCCTTTGTTCTGGCCATAGGAAATGTCTAAGTAGATATGCAATGCATGCTCAATAGCCACAGTCAGGCCCTTTTGAAAAAAAAAAGTCAGGCCGAATTAGGTTTATACCAAATGGCTTCCTCATATACTCCAATATATCCTATTGCTTGCCATTTTTATTTGTCACAGGTAACCCCACCCTGGGTCACAGGCGTTTGGAGGAACCAAGCGGTCTGCAGTTCTCTCACTCTAAGGCATCTGGTATGAGGTGAATCTTCAGAGTTGTTTCTGGCTGACTTTATGCTCCTGGGGTTGATAGAATTCTGGCAAGGAAAAGGGAAAATTTTTACCCTGTGGATTTCTCTTAATCACAGCGTCAATCTGTAAGCAGCCTCTATAGCATCCTTTTCTCAAAATGTCAAAAGAGTAAAAATGACAGAGCAGGAGATGGAAGAACACAACAAAAGTTTGGGCCATGTGTCATCCATTCTTTAGAGGGATTAGGGAGCCCTGGTGTGCGCAGGGTTTTGGCTGGGGGCTGTGGACCACTCCTGGGAAAGAGAAGAAGCTCTCCAGCACTGTCCACACAAAGTGAGGAGATAAGCCATACATAACTGTAGTGGTTAAAACACAATGTGGGGAATGCACGATTAAATGCTAATATGGATTATGTGCCAAAGAAACACACGCGTGCGCATATGCATACTTAAAGGAGAGGGAAACAGCCCGAGTAACAATGAGAAAAGCAAAGCCTACTGGATACTTACTACAAACTTGCTAAATGCTTTGCATACACAATTCATTTAATCTTTTTAATAGTTCTTTGAGGTCCTAGTGTTATCCCTAGGAGATATGAGGCAAGAAAGATTAGGTAACACACAGCTGGCTCTAAGTGGGCGTTGAGCCAGCATTAGGCCCAGAGTGGGGGCCCCCACCTCTATTCTCTGGGCTGGAGAGGGACTTCCCCCAGGAGTGGAAAAAAGGGTGTCTTAGAGGATATTGATAGAGAAAGAGGATAAGGAAGGCCCTTTAAATGGTGAGATCTGAAGTTTCAAACCAGGAAGCATAGGAACTCTTGTATTTATTAAAGAAATATTAAAAGCTTCAAACTGAGAAGAGCAGGTTTTGCATAGGTACAGTAATGGGGCAGGCAGCAATCCCCCTTGGCTCCTGCTCAGTCCTGGGATGCTGACCTGCCCTGAGGGAGGCTAGCAGCAGATGGGCCCAGCTTAGGTCTTTTCAGTGGTCTGAGACTTGATTTTCTCTCTATCAATTATTAATAATAATTTAGTACACCCAACGGCTTTTGCAGAAGAAATTGAGGCCCAGACCTGCTATATGGCTAACACCTAGGGGAGCCAGGGCTAAAAGCGGATTCCCTTAAGTCCTCATTCCGAGCTGTTTCTACTGCCTCTGGTTCATCTTGCCGTTCATGGCTGTTAATTGCCCCGTGGTCACTTCTTATCAGGCTTTTTTTTCTTGAGAGTTCATATGTTACAATAACAGTGTGTGAGGCATGATTCAAGGTGATTTCTAATACTAACACAAGCTGCTTAATATACAGATTGTTATTGCTATATTTTCAGGCATTTATATAATCTCAAACTACATAAAATATCCATCTGTACTAGTTTTCTATTGTAGCGTGGCAAATTACACAAACTTTGTGGCTTCAAACAACACCCATTCAGGAGCTCTCAGTTCTGGGGGCAGAAGTCTGGCAGGCTGGGCTCTCCACAAGGCACGGCGGCTGGGCTCCCTCTGGAGGCCTTAGGGAAGCAGCTGCTCCCAGGCTCCTTCAGGTGGTTGCAGAAGTCAGGTCCGGCAGCTGGAGGACCAAGGTTCCTGCCTCCCTGCTGGCTAGTAGCTGGGAATCGTTCTTGGCTCCTGGAGTCCTCTCTCTGGTGACAGGTGGCCTTCTCCATCTTCACAGCCAGCACAGGCCCCTGGTCCTTCACTATGCTTCGATCTCTCTGACTTCTGTCGGAAGTAGAGAAAACTCTCTACTTTTAAAGGGCTCATGTGATTATCAGGCCTGCCCAGATAATCTCACTTTGATTAACTCTAAGTCAACTGATCAGTAACTTTAACTACATCTGACAACTTCCTTTTGCATATGTAATATAATATAATCACGGCATGATATCTCCTCATATTAAAAGCCTCATCCCTGGGGACTAGATCCTGAGGTGGGGCAGCTTAGAATTCTGCCTGCTCTACCCTCCCAAGGCTGAATTTCTGTTTTGTATAGCTGTGTCACTCATTTGGTAAATGTACAAATACATATATATATATTATTGTAATATTATTTTTATATAATGCATCGTATTTTTATCAATGCAATTTTGTACCAGCATATAATAGGAAATTAATAAAATACTTTCAAATGCTCTATAGTTTTTGAATATCAGCTTTTGCTATTATTCCCCTTATTTTATACAGAATGCATGCTTCTATATTACTATAAAGCAATCAAATACTATTCTAAAACCTACAGGGTAGAAGCCACTTTATGATGTGTGGGAATCTGTAATATATCCTCACACAAGGAAGCAGAGAAAATTTGCGAGAGATATTTATAAAATCTGTTTGAATACAGATGTACTTGATATACATACTTACTAATTTTTTAAAGGAGAAATTAGCAAGATAGAAAAATACTTTTTTGTTTATGTCACAATTTATTGTGAAAAATATGACTCATGAATCACTTACTAAACTCTTAAAGGGTAGACTGCATTACTATTTAGCAAACTAGTTTTCATTTCCTTAGAAGTTTACAAAAATAATATAATGTCCTGAGGAAGCACACAAAAGTAATTTATTTAGTTGTCAGAGGAAACAATTTTTATGTCTCTAAATGGTTGAATTGTAAGAAAGTTTCGGCTGGAAACATGCAAATGCCATGGTTACCCAATGAATTAGGCTTTTGTAATATCTGGAATTGCAAGGAGACAGTAACAGGTAAGACATTAAGGGAAAATGTTGGCAATATGTTGCCTAAAATCACTCTGGGAATAAACTACAGTGCTGTGTATAGTAAACAGGGAAAATTTTTTATTTTCCATCTCACATAACTGAGAAGTTTTTAACCCCTCTAGGATTAAAGGCATTTGTGAAATCTTCAAAACACAGATAATTCCTTCAGGATATTGCTCAAAACTATGACTATAAGCCATATGTCTTCAGCTATTACTTCCAAATTGATTACAAATTTCATTCAAACTTTGATTTTGTAATATCTTCATTGTGTTCAGAAACTACATTTTCAGGTGTCCCCTTAAAAATGCAAATAGGTTTTCATGGCAAAATTTTGGAAGTCTGATCTGTATTACAGATCATATGCTCCAGACTGTGTTTTCAAGTCAAAAAATATTTCCCCAAATATACAAGAAATGCTAGAGCTACTTCACTTGTGTAAAAGAATGCTAGAACCCTGGAGATTTACCACTCATTTAATAAGAGCTGATGTGGGCTCAGTGAGCCGAGGAGTCAAAAAAAGATTTCTTGGACTCTCAAGGTCTGGCAGTAGTGCTCTTTTATTCAGAGAATAGTATGGAATAGCATGGGGACAGGACCCATGGGCAGTAAAGAGCTGCAAACATGGGTTGAGGGTAGGGCTAAATTTAAGGCATAGGTATGTGAGTTATCTCTTTACAAGACTAAGGAAAGAATATGTAAAAAAAGTTGTTAAAATGGTATCAGTGCAGGTGGGGTCTGGTTATTGGGTGGTCCTATAACTTTAGATAAGAATCAGATCAGATTAAGTCAGGATGTCCTTGCCTTCCCCATTGAGTTTCTAGAGATAAGGTCATCCCCTCCTCTTCCTGGTGCAGAGAGGGAGACACCCCCACAGATGGAGACTGCCCTTACAAATGTAAATGTGTCTTAACAAAGGGCAAGTAAATTCCGCTTTTCAGAGCCTCTTTCCTGTCTGCAGTTTTCAAAAGTAACTAACCCAAAATAATCCTCATCAAGAGCCACCAATGTTTCTGAGCACTCATTAAGGGCCAGACTATACTACTTTAATTCTCATAACAATTGTATGGGGGAAGGTGTGATTACTTTCCTCACTTTGGAAGCTAAGATGGTAGATTTGGATCTGGTTTTCAAACTTGAGTCTGCATGAGTCCAGAGAACCAGATTTTAACCACTCTACTTACAGCCTTTCTTTATGAATTATCAGTTCCCACACAGAGCAGCATCTTGATTTCAAACTTACCTTCTATAGAGCCCTGCTCTTCCCCTTGAGAGGTACAGGCTCTGATCTTCCACGGGATGTGAATTCTCAGGAGCTGTAAGCTGAGAACTCACTTCACAGTGAGCTGAGAAAGGGGAACTAAAATATGAACATTTGGCTGATGGGTGAAACTACTGTACCTTTCTCTTTAAAAGCAGATAAGGTTTTCCAAAGGACTAGAGTAGCAATTTTAGAGTATCTGGTTCTTAGATTGCAGTTCCATCCTGATTCTGCTGAGTCAATCCATCAGGCAGTTTTTGTTCAATTTCTCACTTACTATTTGATTTATTCAAGTCCAGGGAAGTGGGCTTTGTCCTGCATGCCAGCTCCTGCTGACTTCAGATTGTAAGGCCTCACCTCTCTGACTTTGCTTTGTCAGTGTTTCCTATTTCTGGCCCATTATCTGTGTTGGTAATTGCTGGTGTCTTTGCCCTTTAGCTTCAGTCCTGCTGCTGCCATTTGGAGGGCCAGTGACTGGCAGCTTTCATAGAGAGAGGCAGCACCTGGGGGCATAGAGGACCCTTTTCATTGCACAATGGCTCAATGGGGAGCTGGAACTTGGCAGCCAAAAAAGAAACAGTGAATTTCAAAATGGTGGAATTTTCTTTAAATGACTTTTCATAACCCCTTGGAAATCTTTGTATTTGAATAAGCCAGGAATAGAAGACTCCTCACAGCGTATGTGTGTGCATGTGCGTGTGTGTGTGTGTGTGTGTGTTTTCCCCTAAAGTCAAAAGGAAAGATGACAATTTTCAAACTCTTGTGGCTTTTTTCCCCTTTCCATTGTAAGTAGGAAAGGAGATCTGACAGATATTTCTTAAACTCATGCATCATTTATGTTTTTAAATTAGTGCCCTTGTTTCATTATAAAATTAATGTGTACTTGTATAGGAATTTTATGAAATACAAAAAATTCAAACGTTAACAATCAAACCTGAAACAATGTCTCAACACTCAGAGAACATCATCTTGCTAACATTTGATATATTTACATTCAGTATTTACTGATCCAGAAATCATTGTCTCTTTGAAGTTATATTTCTTTAAGCTTTTAATCACTATGTGGCACATGTGGAAACTAGATGGAAATCAGCATTCTTTTTGGTATTGCTGTTTCCAATGGCATCAAGAGAACTGACAAATAGAAATGGCAAGCAATGGGCTATATTGGAGTATATGAGGAAGCCATTTGGTGTAAACCTAATTAAGCCTGACTTTCTTTTCCCAAAAGACCTGACATAGCCATGGAGCATGCATTGTATATCTGCTTTAAACATTTCCCATGGCAAGAACAGATGCCCTTAAGATAAAGGTGCAACTTCCCTCCCACATTGGCATTTCCTTAAGGATAAGCATCTATCCCTAGGCTAGGAACTGATTGCTGTGCTCACCTGTGACCACCCAGCTCAAGACAACAGACCTGCCACCCTGCAGTGTCCACCGAGACAACAGACCTACTACCTGCTGTGTGCATCAATTGCTGTACTGACAGAGCAGTCACGTGATTATTGTAAAACAGACATTTCAATCATGTGTGAAAGATACTCTTTGAGGGTATATAACCACTCTGTACACCCCACTTCTTTGGTGTCCTTCCTTCCTTTGGGAAGGAAGGCCTCAGGCCATGGTCCTCACATTTTACCTCAGAATAAAGTCATCCAAATTTTCATTTATAGATTGGTTATGGATTATTTGTGTCAACAGAACCAAGAGACTTGTGGCAGTGAGTAGAAAAGCATCATACTTGAAGAATGCAATTCTAATTTTGAAGTTAATTAAAAGAGATTGATAGTGTTTATATGTTTTATTTGCACTATTTTTGGTACCTCCTATTAATCTTTTGCAAATTAAAATGCCCAAATATGCAGTACCAAAAACTTATCTTTTAATGTCATCTAATTTCAAGAAATAGGCCAATTAAAATTTTACTGCTTTTAAGTTTCATGGGAATTTATCTAATTTAAAGAGGTTGGGGAAGACAGGGATGGCCTTTGGCCAAACCTCAGATTAGTGAGTCATGTTTCCAATTCACTCCTCTCAAGCTTTCCCAGGGATTCTGTTAACAGTCCAACCCCCTGACCCTTCTCAGACTCCCTTTACTTCCTTTCTCATGTGTGTGCATGTGTATATGATACCAAACCTCTTAATCTCAAATTTGAACCTCTTAATCTCAAGTTCATGTGCCTGATGCGCAGTAAACCAAACACTGAATCAGTGATTGGAGATGGAGAAGGTGGGAGCATGGGTTTGCTCAAATCTGCCTTCACAAGAGCAGAAAGTAGAGAGTTTTATACAGCTAAGGGGCTTGGCAGGAGGAGCTTCAGGGAAACAAAGGTTCACTCCAATAAGCCCCTGGGTAATCTGATCTCTAGCTGGCAGCTGGCAGCTGGCAGCTGGGGTCAGCCACCAGTGATACCAACTTCCCCAAAAGCATTCTCTTTCTTCTGCAAAGTGATCTCACAAATCACAAATCAACTTACAAATCCTGGAGACCCCTGAGTCACCCCTCAAATTAAACAGGAAAACAGCAAATTACTTATCTAATGTCTACAGTAACCCTCAGGTGCCTGGCTTCACACACACATGAAAGTACATACAGATACAAATATAGATATGGATAAAAGTATGTGCATGTGTGTGTTTTTCTCTAGAAAGAATTTCTTTATTTTACTTTCTAGCCCAAAGGAGACCCAACTTTGATGCTTACAGGCACCTCAATTATAGTCTCTCCCAAATTGAACTCGTGACCAGACCTAACTCAACATCTCCATCTCCCTCTCGCCCTGTTTTCTTTCTTGGTGAATGGTGATACTACCCTTCAGGTAATCCAGATCTGAAGTTTGAGAGTAACTTTTGATATTTATTTATGCCCCCATCTTCAATTGCTTATCAACTATGATTGATTTTATGTCTAAATCTTTCAGATCCTTCTTCTCTCTATTTACAGCCTTAATTTAGGTCCTTGTCAAGTTTCCCTTAGATTATGGCAATAACCTCCTGCATCAGGTAGTGTCTGACAGGAAACAATGGGATACAAATTGGGCATTCTGAAGCGAGTTTAGTTAAGGGACTGTTATTGCCCAAAGGTTTGGGCATAGTGTAGAAAAAGATAAGAAAATATGCAATATCCCATGGCTAGCAGATTTTATCACTCCTGAAGGGACAAGGGGAGGGAGCAAATATCAGACATAGATATGGAAATGATGTGGTCTCAGTGAGTTGAGGAGTCAAAAGGAAGATTTCTTGGACTCTTAAGGTCTGGCAGTAGTGCTCTTTTATTCAGAGAACAGTATGGAATAGCATGGGGACAGGACCCATGGGCAGTAAAGAGCTGCAAACATGGGTTGAGGGTAGGGCTAAATTTAAGGCATAGGTATGTGAGTTATCTGTTTACAAGACTAAGGAAAGAATATGTAAAAAGAGTCATTAAAATGGTATCAGTGCAGGTGGGGTCTGGTTATTGGGTGGTCCTATAACTTTAGATAAGAATCAGATCGGATTAAGTCAGGATATCCTATACTTCCCGGAGGATGTTAGTGGTGGGGGGCGGGGGCAGCTACATGACGTTACCAGACAAGCACAATAAACGAGCAAGATCACTATGCAGACTTAAGTCCTTGCCTTCCCTGTTGAGAGCTTCTAGAGATGAAGTCATCCCCCCTTCCTCCCAGTGCAGAGAGGGAGACACCCCTACAGATGGACATTTCCCTTACAAATGTGAATGTCTCCCAACAAAGGGCAAGCAAATTCCACTCCTCACAGACTCCTTCCACCTGCAGTTTTTAAAAGTAACCAGCCCAAAATAAGCCTCATCAGAGATACAGAGAGAGTTGCGTGGAAAGAGACGCTTGACAGGCACTGTGGTCTTGAGATGGCGGCAGTCAGCCCTCTGTTATCTGTACGAATGAAGCCGGAGAATAGATATCTCAATTTTACTCTCCTTCTTCCCTCCAGTATCTGGCTGCTGCTCCAGTGGCTGAAGCCAACTGGAAGTCAGAGGACAAAGAAACCATTGTTTCTGTCCCTGCAGGTCAGCACAGGGCTGGATGGAAAAGTGCTAGAAGTGGATCCCAGGGGAAAACAGAAAATATCCGACATACGTTTATTCCAGCCTCCTTTTGATATCTTCCTCTGTCTCCCTCCAATCTAAACAAATAAGACAAAAGAAAACAGCAAGACCATTTTTATCCTATTGTCAGATTGATACTTGTAAATGCCGTATTCCTTTGACTAAAGGGTTCTAATGAGTCTCCAGTGCTTCTGAGATAAGAGGAAACTTGTAGTGGGTCAAGGAGGGCCTTCACAATTTGCTTTTACTTGGTTCTAGCCTTCACACCCTGACTTGACCCCTCTGAGCTGTACATCTCTTGTGTCCTCTGACCATGACAGACATCCACAACTGTATGTTATTCCCTATGATATCTCCCTGATCATTTGTAGGAATGCTCTTCTTTTATATCTTGATATGATTCCCACCTGTCCTCCAAAACTCTGTGTTCCCTCCTCTGGGAAATATCTCCTGGCTGTCTCACTCAAAAATTGATTTGGGTGCCTGACCTATCCTGTAGGTCTTTTCACAGAAAAATGTATAAGAAATTTGTCATTTCTTATTTGTCTGGTTCCCTTGTTAGATCTTTGAGATTGTTGAAGGCAGAAGCCTTGTCTTATAACTCTGAAAATAGAGTCAGGTGCGTGAACACTTGTTTAAAACTATTTAAATATTTATTGTAAAATATTTAAGGCCTCAGGGCTAGCTCCGTGGCTGAGTGGTTAAGTGCTTGCGCTCCACTTTTGGGGCCCAGGATTTCCCCAGTTCGGACCCTGGGTGTGGACATGGCACTGCTCATCAAGCCATGCTGAGGTGGCGTCCCATATGCCATGACTAGAAGGACCTACACCTAGAATATACAACTATGCACTGGGGCGCTTTGGGGAAAATAAGAAAAATTTTAAAAAGTAGATTGACAACAGATGTTAGTTCAGGTGCCAATCTTAAAAAAAAAATATTTAAGACTTCTTAAAAGGTTTAATAATGAGCACTCATGTAACTACCATCCCAGTTAAGAAATTAACCAACAATAAACCTTATTGCATTCTGTTTTTCCACCACTGAGGTAACCACAATATGGAAATTACTATTTTTCACTTCCTTATATTTATTTATATTTCAAATAGGAGTGGTATATATTCCTAAATAGTACATCATTTTTGAATGTTTACAAATTTTGTTAAGTGATAGTACACTGTATGCTAATAATCATATTTATATTTTGATTGGATATATGAATAAATCCAAACAATCTACCTCAACTATTAACGCTAAAACTCAAGGTGACAGGAAGAATCCTAAGGTGACTCCCAGTGACATTTCTCTGGAGTGTGGGTGGGGCCTATGTGTATAATGGGATATCCCCTTTGTGATCATTTATAATATATGGCAAAGGTAAAATGATTTTTCATATTTAATTAAGGTCCTTAATCAGTTGACTTTTAGATACTCAAAAGCGAGATTATTCTGGGTGGGCCTGACCTAATCTGATGAGCCCTTTGAAAGCCACTCTAAGCAGCAGGCATGCTCTCCCACTACCCAGAAGAAGAAAAACAGTCATGCTGTGAACAGCCTACGGAGAGGGGTGGCTTCTAGCAGCTGAGTGCCTCAGTCCCCCACCTACAAGGAACTAAATTCTGCCAACAACTTGAAAGCGTTTGAGAAAGGATCCCAAGTTCCAGAGGAGAACTCATCCTGGCTGATAACTTGCTTTCAGTCTGGTGAGACCTTAGCAGAGGATCCATCAAAGTCTGGCCTGGACTCATGACCCACATAAATGGAGAAAATAAATGGGTGCTGTTCTAAGCAACTAAATTTGTGGTAATTTGTTATATAGCAATAGAAAATGAATGCACACACTCATCTTTCTTCCTCTAATTACTTTAACAACACTTAAAATAGTTACTCTATTAAATGTCTTCCAGGAATATTTTGTCACAAAAAGAAGGAAAGGTTTATCTACTAATAACTGGTAGTCCTGAAGGCTGAATAATATCAGAATTAAAACAGCAAGAATTTAAATTTAAATTTTTATTTTATTTATAATATTTATAACTATTGTAAATAAAACCTTTACATTAATTTATTGAAAACGTTTTCCATGTAGGTCCAGGGCTGTGCACCATGCTAGTTATGGGTAAGAAACTTAAAAAGAATTTAGTCCAAGTAGAATCCAAGCCCCACTAGTCCCAAATTACACAAGCATCACTCTCTGTGAGAGGGAGCCAGCGGTCAACGGGAGCAGAACAGGCTGGTTATGTTGAGCAACTCTTCTCACAAGGACCAATGGGCATAATTTGTGTTTAGGGAACCATCTCAAGGAACTGAATCTTTGCACAAACACTTGCACTCTCTTTTCCTTTACTTTGATTAAATTTTAAGTATTATATGCATTCCTGGAGGCTAGAACTGAGTGTTGAAAAAATTGAGAAGTTATTGAAGAAGGCCAATAACATGTGACCTTGTTACTTAGTCTCCTTAGGCAAATAGCAACAAATGAGTGAAAAATGGGTCTTTGAGAACATAGTGCACACTAGACAGTGAGACAGAGAGCTGCCAGGGCCCTCAGAGGGCAGCCGCCAAGCAATTGTCCATGTGCAATGGGTGTTACCTGGTGATATCAGAAGCCTCTCTCTGCACATATAAGATGTTAAGAGCTTCCCTTGACCTCATGAGGAAGAAGTTGAAATATAAGATATTTAAAGCAGTGAGCAGCCATCCAGGAGAATTCCTTCTGGGAACTGCACACACGCACAATTTTGCTTCTCTTTTCCCTTTAACTATTCCTAGTTTTTCTCATTTCTGCCTATGTTGTTTTCCTCTTGGATTCATCCTTACACCTGCATTGGTCTGTGCGGTTTGTCTTACCTTTGTTTCTCATTTCCTGCCAACTCTGTTCACTTCTGTCACCATGTTGATCCATTCTGGCTCAGTTCACCCGAGCTACCTGCTTCCCACCTCTGGATTCTCCCCGCTTTTCTCTTCTCCTTCTTTCACATGCTTAAATCAGCTTTAACACTTAACCTGTAGGAAGTGAGATGGTAAGTATCACAACACCAAAATAAATTCTGTGACTACTATATATTATTATTATCACTTATTACGGTTTCCTTCCTTTTATCTGAAAATTGAGCCTGGGAAACTGGAGACTATGGCTGGGATCATTCTCGAGGCCCCAGTCTCCAGGACAATGGTTCTCAGTCAGGCGTGGTTTCTCTCCCCAGGAGATATTTGTCACAACTGGAAGAGGGGAAGCTCCAGCATCTAGTGGACAGAACCCAGGAGTGCTGCTAACTATCCTAAAATTCACTGGACATCACATCGCCAAACTCAAAATTATCTTGCCTCAAATGTGCTGAGATCAAGGACCCTGGTCTACGAGACATTATAATCCATTGGACTTCCTGAAGTGTCCTCCCAGGGGGAACCCCATATTTCCAGGCAGTCCTTTACTACCCAGGCCCCATTGTAATCCCCATACCCTGTAAATAACCGCCTTGACTTCCCTCTGGCTTTCTATTTTCATATGTATTATTTTATTTTAATCTCAAATCAACTGTGGGGTATCTAGACCAATTGTTATTACTACTATTGTTTTTTTCAGATAAGGAAACTCAAACTCCAAAATATTAAGCAATCAAGAAGATTTATTGAGGATTAGAGCAAATTATCCTGTTATTAAATGGTGCTTGTTGTAGTGCACTAGAGTCTCCCTTTCAAGGTTGTCATTCATCCTCAGAGAACCATAAAAGCCTTAACAATGGCTTCATAAGAAGGCTTAGCTAAAGATGGAAACTTGAGAGTTTTTAGGTTAATCCTGATAGAATTGGGAGAAGCCTGAGGATCTGGGTTAAGTGACTTGAGAGAGCATCCCATCAATTTGAGTATTTCTACATTCAAGAGTCATAGAAAATGATGTGCAGAGCAGAAAATGAAAGAAGCCTTCCCTTTTGCCTCCCTTATGCTAATCTATGTTAACCATTAGTTGTATTTATCTTAGCTATTTAGGTGGCACTTGACATAAGCATGATATAAAATTCAAAAACAAAGAAGGAAATGACCAACAAATTTCATTACATAAAACTTTAAAGCATCTGTATGATACAAATAATAAAGAAAGCCAAAAGTACGAACTATAAACTTTGAAAAACTATTTCCAACACAATGTTATAAGCAGAAGTTTAACTTTTTACATATAAAGAGTTCTTACTTAGCAAATCAATAAAGAAAAGACAAGAAACCAAGTGAAACTATGGAGAAAGGATCTATTTAGTTAATTTACAGAGAAAGAAACAAATGGCCATTAATATAAATTTTCAAAATATCTATGTATTTCTTCTACTTCAGAATATTTAAATTGTGAAGTGTTAGAATTTCAAAAGATAGTCTATTGAATTTGTGAAAGAATTTGTCACTCAGAGAGAGATTTCACATAAATCTTCCTTTTCCTTTGAGAAATATGCATGAAGGAAAGAGTTGATATATCCAATTGATAATGAATTTTTGTTCTTTAAATCAGCTTGATTTTTTTCTTTATTTCTTTTCCCCCATTTATGCCCCTCCTCTGTTTTATTTCTACTTTTTATTTTTTATTTTATTTTTTACTTATTTTACTGTTTCGAACTGCAAATGATTTATGTGGTGTTTATTATAATGTAAATATTTTTAGTGGTATTGGTGATGGTAAATTTTCAAAAGATAGTCATTACTGACTGTGGCCACAGAATCTTTTACTTGATAACTATGCAAATAACTCAGGAATCACAGTTTATGCTTATAGAAAGTTTTATACTCTGTTTCCTTCAGTAAGCGTGGAAATGAAGTAACCAATCCTGCCACGTTAAGGGTAGCAGAACCATATTTCCGGAGAGTGTCCAAATGAAAAGGACACATAATCGTAAAGCAGAAACAGATCAAAATTAGTGAAAGTTAGAAAACAAAAGAATACGTTATTTGTATTCAAATGTAGATATACTGATTCACTTTCAGAGTAAATCTTGGCGTTAATTGGAATGGAAGTTTTATTTGAAGCGTGAGAAAGTTCTATTTTACTTCTTCTCACTTTGATAAATACATAACTATGCGAAAGGCTTTTGTCTTTTCTGATAGCTACTTATTGCTTTTTTTTTTTTTAAAGTTTTTTTTTTTTTTTTTTAAGATTTTATTTTTTTTTTCCTTTCTCTCCCCAAAGCCCCCCGGTACATAGTTGTGTATTCTTCGTTGTGGGTTCTTCTAGTTGTGGCATGTGGGACGCTGCCTCAGCGTGGTCTGATGAGCAGTGCCATGTCCGCGCCCAGGATTCGAACTAACGAAGCACTGGGCCGCCTGCAGCGGAGCGCGCGAACTTAACCACTCGGCCACGGGGCCAGCCCCTACTACTTATTGCTTTTTAACAAAATATTTCCAACCACATGGTACACATTTGTATAATATCAAATGTATAAGTCTATGTGCGCACAATGTGTGTAAGACACTGTGTTTCAGCGACAAAAGAGGCAGCTAATAAAACAGTTCCATTGATGTATTGCTGGTTCCTCTTCTCCCCCAAGGTTGTGATCATCAGGATAAGCAAATCTCCTGTCTCAGGAATTATTTCATGTCCTCAATGAAAATATAACACTTTTTTTTTCTTGGGAGTTTTGCCTGCTTCTTTTTTCTCTCCTTGGCGTAAGGTAGTATTAGGATATAGAGTCCAACCACACATTTCCTCAGCTTGCACTGATTTTGGGTGAAACGGTGTTAGGTATTTTTTTATGCCCTAAATTTCAGTAAAATCACTCACAAATTGAAAGGACTTACTTTATGAAAAATAAAACGAAAAATAATATAAATGACAGTTTCTATAATCATTTAACCAAAATGTTGTTAGGTAAATATTCCACCCATTAAAACTATAACAAAGATATTTTGATGGAAAACATAATACTTTGAATAAACCTTGACAAGAAATATGTACTTGTGATTGGAAAATACATTCAACTGTGAACCACTTCAGTGGATTTGTTTCTTGTCAGCAATAAAAACATTTCTAGGAAAACTTGTGAGTTAAATTGTTTGGTCTCATACTAGATTATTAAAATTCATATTAAATGACCATGTTAAAGATATAAAAACAACTTCAGTGTAAGTTTTAGAAATTTGTTTTATTTTTACCAGAATTTAGATAACTGTGTGTGAATATGCAGAAACACAGTCTTCAATCACATTTTGCATCCTGAAGGAAGATGAATTATTGGGGCCAGCCTGGTGCAGTAGTGTCTAAGTTCACGTACTCTGCTTCTGCGGCTCAGGGTTCGTGGGTTCAGATCCCAGGCGCAGACTACATACTGCTTGTCAAGCCACACTGTCGTGGCATCCCACATACAAAATAGATGAAGATTGGCACAGATATTAGCTCAGGGACAATCTTCCTTATCGAAATAAAAGATGAATTATGATCTGTAGTATGTTTTCCTTTCTCAATTGTAGGCTTGGAAGAGAATTAAGCACTAATGTCCAAAAGCATCCTTTGTATGAAATGGATCAACTTCTTTCCTAGGCACCATCTTGGGGAGAATTAAGAGAATATTCAAACAAATTGTTTCCTGTGATCTATAGTTCAGGTGAGATTGAGACTGTATACACACACCATGTACCACACATACACATATACCACATAGAGGATGCACGAATCACACACATATGTAATAATACATATACACATATGTATGCACATATACGCAATATACATACACACATGCGTATATGTATCTGTGTGCACACACATGCACATAAATATGTATATATGCATATACATATGCATATATACATACACATATGCATATATACATATATTTTTTTCTACATGCGTTGGTACATGTACTTAATAGAATATGGGAACAGAATAGTCATTCTTCAAGTAAAAATAGTTGTATGGTGGTAGTTTGGGGACCTAATGGAAGGGTAGTAATGAATTTTGAACATTGGATTAAGAGTATACAGAGTGTACTGTATAACTAAATAACTCAGAAACTAAATAAAATTCTTTCAGGACAATGTTTGTGATGGTATTAGCTGGATATTAACTAGCCACGTTGCTTTCAGCCAGCTTAAAGATTCTTTGAACACATGGCGGACTATGAAGTTTATTGGATCATTGACTGAGCTAAGAACTATCCATAAAAGTGGACATTATCTCTGTATGGCATCACCTCTAATGCATACTGTAGGTCGATTGTTCTATGCCGCACCATGCCACCCCCCACCCCCCTTGGCAAGAGGCTAGGTGATCAAAAATGGCAAGGAATGGCTTTGGTGCCATAGGTGGGATGTTCAATAGTGGATTCGGATGCTCTTTGCGAAATTGTGCGGCTCGATCTTTAGCAGTGAGGCACGTGGTGAGTAGGTTGGGTGCAGTCAAGTTGGGGATCTCTAGGCTGTCTGTGTAATCGTGCAAAATGAGTAAAATAATCACCTGCTCCATTGGCCAAAACACTTCTGTTTTTCTAATCAGTTATACAAAAACCCACAAAACAAATATTTTATAATCCACTAAAAGTGAATCTTCTAGTATTTTACTCTGGCAGTAGATTTAAGAAGCTTTGGTGTTTTTAGAAGTTATGGGATATTTAGAAATATGTATGCCAATTCAATGAGCAGACTTTTCCTATACATTTAGACATGCCATAATATTTTAAAGTTGAAAGAAATTTAAAGTGTATTTTCCAGAAAAAAATCTATAATTTTCATTTGCCGGAGTACTTTTTTCAAAGCTTTCAGAGTTGCTGAAAGATGATTTTCTGTAACTTGTTTTACTGTTCAGATCCAATTTATTTCTGCCACCTGTTATTTTTCTCCCTGGATTTTTTAGAAGCCATTTTTGGACCATTTGATGGTGCTATAATAAAAGCCTCACTTCCTTTGGTGTAATTGACTCTCAGTTTGACAGTTCAGCAAATACACAATGAGAGCCTACTGTGTGCCAAGAGCTGCAATATTTATTTTTCCAAAGAAAATGCTTAAGCCTGAGTGTATGTAACTCTCCATGTGTTTATTTAGGAGTATTCTACTTTGTTACTGTGATTATGTTGATAATTTTCCTTTTAAATGATAGGCTTCAAGAAAACAAGAATTTTATCCTTGGGTTTATAGTCCTCTTTTAAGGGTATTTTAGGGTAATCTATTAAAAAAATTATTTTTGAAAGGCCTTTTGCGACAAATTAACATTTTAATACAGACTTTTTGAATATAAAATTATAAATTTCTAAATTTAGTAAGCCATGTCAGTGAGCGTGTTTCTGCTGTATACAGCACTAGATCTAATAGAACTGCTATAACAATTGCAGAATCTGTTTCTCGTTCTGGCATTCCTGTGGCTTTGTTTTTGGCTTTTCAGTCTCCTGAACAACAACCAAATCAGAAAGATTTCCAGAAATGCTTTGAAGGACTTGAAAATTTGCTGTATCTGTAAGTTTCAAGAAAAATCAACAATAACTTATAGAGTTGATAGATTCTTTTTACCTTTTTGTTGGCTTTAAATAAAGGAATTTTTCATCTTCTTGAAAAGCCCTGTCAACCTTTACACAAAACTCATTTGAACATTTCTAAGCAAAGTCAGTTGTTGCTTTCAACAGATTATTCATCTGAAAACATTTGAATATTTATGCACATTTCTATCTTCCTATCCCTGCCACAGAAATTCCAAATTGGAGAAAATAAAAACAAATCAGGGTCCATCCAACTTTCACATTCAAATTTAATTAATCAGTAATTGTAAAAATGCCATATATCCAAGAGAAGCTTTATGTCAACAACTCAGCCGTCTAAGAACTTTTGAAGCCAGTGAACACATTACAATTAGGAACTTTAATGAACTTGGGTAATAACCTAATTTTGGGAAAATTAGCTCACAAATATGACCATTGACAATTGTGGTGCTCTTTTGAGTTTTATAAGTAAATGAAAATAAAAGTATTTTAAACGACTCCCTGTTTTGACTCAGACACCAATGCCTGCTGATAAACTGAAAGCTGGAAGGTCATGATTGATATTCTTATGTGGAAGCGCTGGAGAAAGAAACCAGAAGGACATTTGTCTAGAAGGAGTGAGGGCCGCAACTTTCTTTTTAGAGAACATTACAAAGGTAATTAATGTTTTCACACAAATATGCCCATTTGTGGATTATTAAGCACTCTGTGTAAAAAGTTGAAGTTATTCTTTTAAAGAGAAGATGCTGCTCCAACCCTTTTGCTCCAATTTAATTTATATGATGATCAAAGCATAGCATCTTCCTGAAGCACTAGATTCATACTACATCCTAGCTCAAGAGCCTTATGGCCTCTTGTGTTCAACTGAGATACTCCAGCTAATAAACAAGGCTTTCTACAATTCTTTGCATCACTTAGGCCTAAATTCTTGGCTCCTTCTTAGAATCAGTCCATTCTATTTGCTGTGCTAATCACTCATGACTAATCTAACATGCCCAGCAGGTGCATGTCATTTTTAACTTCCTCATGTTAAACATTACTAAGGATCCTTCAAGCTTCTAGCCCGGTGGTGTGAGAAGTCTCCTCCTCACATGTGAAGGAGATTTACCTCCCTGTGTTTCATCCCAATCCAGTGGTTCTGTGATTCTTTACTCATTGACATGGAAAGAGTATCTCTCTTATAGTAAAACAAACATTAATAAACAGCATAACACAAGAACTTTACAACTTTATAAATAATGGCTTAGAAGAAACCTCATTACTAATGCAATACTCAATGAACAAATCTAGTAAAATAATTATTAGCAAGAAATTAATTTTGGTTAAGATGAATGTTGAACATTGCTGTGCCTTGGGTCAATTACGCGCACAAGTGCACTATATACTCTGAGTGAGAACAAGGAGGCACTTCACAAAACTTCTAAGCAATGCTCTAGCCAGTTCAGACACTGCTCATTAAGTGAAAGACACAAATCTCTGGGCTTATGTAAGATGTGTGATTTAGGAAGAGGGAAGGATAATTTATAGATGCTCTATTGCACAATAGATTGTGAACACATTCATGCAGCCACTGGAGTAAATCTTTTCATGTTTTTAATAACATTGCCAAATAAGAATGACCTTTCAAGTAAGAGAAGTTCATAGAAAAAGGGAAGGTTGTGCGCCTGAGGACCTATTCAATGCACACACCACTTGTCCAGATTAGGAGAAAATGGAATTCTAAGGTTTAGAAGAAAATGCAGGGTTTAAAGCCATTGAAGATGGCCTAACTTTGCCACTTTGTGTCAACAATACGAACTTGAAGATTAAGCTGACCATGCACTATCGTTCTGTGAGCAAATCCAATGAAAATTCTTGGAGCATACATGAGATCTTTGGGGATGGGATTCACAAATACTGTGCAATATGGTGGTATTCATTAATTTGGTAGTCTGTGAAGACATTGAAATGAGCAGTGTGGGGGGTGCTGGTGTATGAAGATGAAGAGACATGATTAATGGCTATATATGTGTTTGTTTGGGGAATAAACACACACACACTTATAGAACAATGCAGCAGTTTTTGTAATATAAGCACATATAAGGTGTGGTAGTGGCAGAACACAGGCATGACCAATTCTGCCTCCCAATGAGAAGGGCAAGTTAGGCTTCAAATAAGAGAGTTCTTAGTAATTATTTCATCATTGACTAAAACTAAGAATTATCTGTTAATATTGACATTATCTCAGTTATGACATCAACTCTAATGCATACTGTACTTTTATTGTCTTGCCCTCAGTTGTCCAGAAAAATAAGTACTCACAAATGGTGAGAAAGATAATATACAAAAAGCATTCATGTGGGTGATGTTGAGTTTGAGGGTGGTACACATGGAGTGGAACAGTGGGTGTGGGAGGAAGGATGGAGTGGTCAGACAGGGGTCAGACCAAGAAGGCCTTTTCAGAGCAGTCTAGACTGCATTGTGTTGTGTATGATGAGACCCTGGGGGAATTTATAGGGGAAGGTTATAATCAGCTCTGTGTTTCGGAGACGTCAGCCTGCTCGAGGCAAAGGCTCAGTGGAAGGAAGCTGTGCCCTGAACTGCCGTGCAATGACTCAGCCTGAACACACGCGGCACAGTGGGGCTGCAGAGATGGGGAAGAACTGGAGAGGGATTTTTGATACAGATTTGTTTAATGACTTTATGACAAATGACAGCAAATGTCTGCTCTTCTCATGGAAAATCCCCATTCCTGTCTCAATCCACCCCATAAATTTTCCAGTTCTCACCTTCCATTGTTCTGGGAGCCTTATTTGGCCACTTTCATACTCATACTTTCTTTACATACCTCACACTTCTCCAATTCCTCCACAAATCTTCCATGACCCTAGGTTTTACTTTTTATCCTTTTCTTTGAATCTTTGAATCATTCATAGGATTTACTGTGTAATTTGGCATTTAATTATGCTTAGTATTTATTTCCGCTTCTCGCCCTGTCTCTGTCTCTCTCTCTCTGTGTTGAGTGAGGTCTCCACAGCTGCATACTTGAGAATTGGAGTCTTGTTTGTGTTTCTATCTGGATCATACAAAGTTAAGGACACAATTCTATGCTTCCACCAAACTCGACCCCTCTTCCAACACACGTCTATCTCTGTCTTACCTTTTCAATAAATAGCACTGTTATTCTCTGGGCTGTTTGGCATCATGGTTGGGTTCCTCTTTCCTCATATACTACTTCAGCACACCCTATTCATTCTACACCTGAAATCATTTCTAATTTGTTCACTTTCCCTATCTTTGCTGCATCCACCCTACTTTAAGGAATCATGATTTCCCTGTTTCATATTCATTTTAATAAAAGTTACACTCCCTGTCTTAGCCTATAAGACCCAGTGTGGTTTTGATCCATACACACTTGTAAACTAATCTTATGTCTTTACTTCTCTTGCTTTTTATGTTTGACCCATTTTTTTTAATTTCTTCAAACACAGTAAGCATCCCCCTTCACTCCATGGGCCTTCACACAGGCTGTTTAATGGTTTTTCTTGGTGATTATTTTCTATCTGTCTTGTCTCAGCTTTAACGTCATCTCTTCTAGGAATCAACGTAGGCCAATTAACCCTCTCCTTTTTTTATTTATTATAGTGCCATGTTTATTTCATCTACTACATATACCATGAAAGTTAATGTTTTTTCTCTCATATATTTTTACTTGTTTATTTTCTGATTTTCCCACTGCATTCTGTGAAGGCAAATGGCCATACTTCTCTAATTTATCACGTATCCCGGCATCTATAACCAGCATCTAGAACATAGTAACTGCTTATTAATTATTTGTTGAATAAATAAGAGAGCATAAGATGCTCAATAAGTGCTTAATATTTGACTGATTAATACTCTTAATTATGTTGAGTTCATTATTTCTTGAGAGGGCTGATAATGCCATTAAATGCCTCAGCTTTCTCAGTACCATGTGTCAATCATTTGCTTATATTGTACCTTTTCCCAAAGATCGCAGGTGTTTATGTTACATAAAGTAATTGTGGCAGATGTATATTCAAAAGGCTAATTTTCGCTAGACTAAATAACCCCAGAATTGCAGTTTTGTCCTGCCAAACACAAAGGAGAGCACATATTTTTCTCGAAAACAAAGCATTTCTGAACTCTTCTGAAATTACAACGTGTTTTGGTCTAAAACGTATCATTGATTCCCTTGGGCAAAAACAAATTGAAATGTATTAGGACAAATTTTGCTTTCAGAGTCACAAGAAAAAGTTGGATTGTTTGAGGATATCTGTGGAAATTGTGGTTCATCCAAGGTTAGCTGAATTTTACACCTGAGATACATTGAGAAATTGAGAGTAAATGTTCCTTTTCTTTGGTTTTGCGGATCAGCAACCGTTAAATTGGTATTCATTAACTGTCCTGGTATTCATTATTATTAACCAAGTTAGAATTAAGCTAATGATAAACTTCAAAATAAAATTTATTTATTTTTACTTATTTATTATTTAGCCATTCAGATAGATGTGTACATCTCATTACTGTTTTAATTTATATTTCCCTAGTGGCTAGTGATGTTAAATATCTTTTGTGTTCTAATTTGCCATCTGCATATCCTCTTCTGTGAAATATCTGTTTCTGTCTTTTGTCCATTTCCTAATTGGATTGTTTGTGTGTGTGTGTGTGTGTGTATTTTTACTGAGTTTTGAGAGTTCTTTACATATTCTAGAGATTAGCCCTTTGTCACATATATGGTTTTCAAATAATTTCTCCCAGTTTATAACTTGTTTTTCATGTTCTTAACAGGGCCTTTCAAAGAGCAAATGTTTTCTTT
Source organism: Equus przewalskii (assembly GCF_037783145.1). Lineage (NCBI taxonomy): Eukaryota > Metazoa > Chordata > Mammalia > Perissodactyla > Equidae > Equus > Equus przewalskii. The sequence goes on from NC_091838.1 coordinate 31,733,843, forward strand.
TTGCTGAACCCGATTAATCAAATTATCCTTTCATGGACTGTGCTTTTGGTGTAAAGTCTAAGAATTCTTTGCCTAGCCACAAATCCAGAAGATTTTCTCCTGATTTTTTCCCTAAAATTGTTAGTTCTAAATTTTACATTTATATCTATGATCCACTTCTTTTTAATTTTTTTATAAGATATGAAACTTACGACATTTCATTTTTTGCCATCAGATTTCCAATTGCTTCAGCACCATTTGTTGAAATCTTTTCTTCTTCTATTGAATTACTTTGCATCTTTGTCAAGAATAAGTTTGGCATATTTCTGGACTGTCTTTTATTATATTGATATGTGTATGTGTGTGTCTACCCCTTTACTATTATGTGGCAAATCTAATCTAGCTATATAATACATTTTGAAGTCAGATAGACTGATTCCTCTTACTTTATTCTTTTTTTCAAAATTGTTTTAGCTATTTTAGTTCCTTTGCCTTTCCATTTAAGATATAAAACAATCTTGTCTATATCTGTAAGAATCATGCTTAGCTTTCAATGGAATTATTTTAAATCTATATGTCAGTTTGGGGACAAATAACATATTTACTCTTTGAGACTTCTAGTCTATGATCTTGGTATGTCTCCATTTATTTAGAGATTTATACCTTCTTTGATTTTTTTATCCACATTTTGTAGTTTTATGCATAAATGTCCTCTATAGGTTTTGTTAAATTTATACCTAAGTATGTCATTTTTCTGAGTGATTTTAAAGGATATTGTATTTTTAATTTTTAGTTTTGTAGTTCACATGTTCATTCCTATAATTTATTAATACAATTGATTTTTGTATTCTCATGTATCCTGTGATGAGTTGATCTATTTTTTAATTCTAGGAGGTACTTTTTGGGGGTAGATTCTTTGGAACTTTCTTCTTAAATAATTGTGTTGTCTGTAAACACAAAGATTTTTATTTTTTTCTTTCTGATCAATATGAATTTTTCCTGCCCTTTTTTCACTGGCTAGATCTTCTACTGCTCTGTTTAATAAGACCAGTGAGAGCAGATGTTCCTGCCTTATTCCTAACCTTAGGGGGAAGGTATATTAGTCAGCGTTCTCCAGAGAAACAGAACCCTTAGGAGATATATATATATATATATATAAAAGAGAGAGAGAGAGAGACTTATTATGTGTAATAATTATGGAGGTGGAGAAGTCCCACAATTTGTCATCTGCAAATGGAACCCAGGAAAGCCCACTGTAATTCAGTCCAAGTCGGAAGGCCTGAGAACCGTGAAGCCGACGGTGTAAATCCCAGTGCAGTGGCAGGAGAGGATGAGACGACATGTCCCAGCTCAATAGGGAGGCCAAAAAAAGAGGGAAATTCTTCCTTCCTCTATCTTTTGTTCTATTACGATCCTCACAGATTTGATGATGCCCATCCACATTGAGGAGGGCAAACTATTTTACTGAGTCCACTGATTCAAATGCTAATCTTATCTGGAAAAAGCCTCACAGACATACCTAGAAATAATGTTTAATCTGGACACTCCAAGTCCAGTCAAATTGACACAGAATTAATCATCACAAATCCACTCCTTGTCAGGGTGCTACTCATACGCATCTCCTTAAACCATAGCTAATCTTCAAGTAAAGAAAATAGCAAGGTCATAATTCTGCCTAACGTGATACAAGTATCCTGAGTACAACCAAAATGTGCTAACCCCTTCCCCAGAAGAGGAGGTAAAGTCCTTGAGTGATGTTTACTCTTCTCCCTGACACCCTATAACTTAAATACTATGACGGAAGATTAATAATACTTAAATACTATATAGAAAATCAATGCGTCTCATGCTATACGATAAAAGAATAAGAAAGGAAAGAAAAATATACACACACATTCACAGCAAAATAAAGAGGGAATATTCATTCTAATTACAGTCCACATTTCTGTCACTGACCACATTATTGTAGCTGGCATTCAAACTACCTTCCTCCACCACCCATTCTGTGATTCCCTTTGTCTTAAGCAAGCATCTCAGCTGATTGTGGCTCTTTACCTGGAGAAGTGACCAAAATTTCATTCCTGAAGGGTCTGGGCCATTAATAGTTGCCTGGATTGGATTGTTGTAGTTTTCCATTGATCTTAATCACAAGGCATGTTAATAATAAGAAACGCCCTAAGGGAATTCATATTCTAGACATACTCTTTCTTACCTCCACTGTGGAGTAGCAGTCCAAGTTCCCCTTAGTAGTCAGGGTCAATTACTGAAGCCAACACTCTAATTCCCTTGTTTGCCTGTTGATTCAAAGGCTTGAGGAGTCCAAAGTGGCTGGGTGGCAGTCTTAACTTCAATGGAATCATTGTTGTGACTCTTGATGGAAATATTCCTCCCTCCGGAACTAAGACCTCTTAGGTCAGCAGAGCATAAAGTCATGGGAACAGGAAGCAAAAATTTTGCTACTGGATCACTAGGGGTAATAGTGAGTGGTACCACTTCCATTCCTACTTCTTGATTCCTGGACCCATGAATCCTGGTTATTGGAGAAACAGCACGAAATAGTGGACACTGCTTCAGAGCATATACAGCTCTCTGGAGTATTTTGCTCCAGAGTTGCAAGGTATTGCCACTTAGCAAGTACTGTAACCGGATTCTCAAAAGATCATTCCACCATTCTATCAAGCCAGCTGCTTCAGGATGGTGAGGAACATAGTAAGACCACTGAATTGCATAAGCATGGACCCACTGATGCACTTCTTTTGCTGTGGAGAGAGTTCTCTGATCAGAAGCAATGCTGTGTGGAATACCATGATGGTGGATAAGGCATTCTGTAAGCCCATAGACGGTAGTTTTGGCAGAAGCATTGCATGCAGAGAAGGTAAATCCCTAACTAGAATAAGTGTCTATGCTAGTAAGAACAAAATTCTGCTCCTCTCATGATGGAAGCAATCCAATATAATCAATCTGCTACCAGGTAGTTGTCTGATCAACTCAGGGAATGGTGTCATATCAGGGGTTCCATGTTGGTCTCTGTTGCTGGCAGACTGGGCACTCAGAGGTGTCCATAGCCAGATTGGCCTTAGTGAGTGGAAGTCTATGCTGTCGAGGCCATGCGTAACCTCCATCTCTGCCACCATGGCCATATGGTTCATGAGCCCATTGAGTGAAGACAGGGATGGCTGTGGAAAGATGCTGACTGGTATCCATAGAATGGGTCTTTATATCCAACTGACTATTAAAATCCTCCTCTTCTGAAGTCATCCTTTGGTAAACGTTCATATGAGGCACAAATATTTTTACCTTTTTTTTATTCCTTCTTTTATTTTATTTAATTTTTAATTTTTTTTTGAGGAAGATTAGCTCTGAGCTAACTACTGCCAATCCTCCTCTTTTTGCTGAGGAAGACTGGCCCTGAGCTAGCATCCATGCCCATCTTTCTCTACTTTATATGTGGGGCCCCTGCCACAGCATGGCTTGACAAGCGGTGCATAGGCCTCTGCACCTGGGATCCGAAGAGGCGAATCCCAGACCGCCAAAGTGGACTAGGTGAACTTAACCGCTGTGTCATCAGGCCGGCCCCTATTTTTATGTTTTTGAGATTCAGAAAAGTTTATCTGCCTATCTCTCCCTCAAGTTTCCTTGTCACCAATTTTCCAATCATATTCCTTCCAAAAATCTGGCTATCCAGTCAAATCATTGGCCATAGCCCATGAATTGGTCTACATTAGTACATCTGGCCATTTTTCCTTCCAAGTAAAGTGAACAACTAGTGAAGTTCTTTCCACTGGGAGGATTGCCTCTCACCTCTGTTTGTCAGGGATGTCCCAGAGAGGGACTATAGTGTGGCAGCTGTCCACTTTTGCATGGTGTCTGCATATTGCTCAGACCATCTGTAATTGAGGCCTGAGTCCTCTCTTTCTCTGCCAACTGATCTTAGATAACTCCCCATGAGGACACAGGTACAGGCTGGGAGAGAGAAGGCAGTGTAGCAGGAGTAGGGACCATGGGCATTTGGGCCACTCCTTTCCTTGCGCCTTTAGGGCCTGCTTGGGCCTGATCACGTATATACCATTTCCATTTGAGGATAGAGTGTTGCTGTGCATGTCCAACTTCATGACCTGGAAGGTCACATAACACCAAGATCATGTCACATTAACTTGGCGGTCTATGGTTAAGTGTTCAGTCTCTACTAAGGCCCAGTAGCAGGCCAAGCTCTCTCTCTCAAAGGGAGAGTAGTTAGATCTTTTGTTATAGTCCCACAAGTTCCTGAGACTGTACATTTTTTTTAAGTTTACACTCTCCCTGTTGTTCAGATTGGGTAAATTCTGTTGTTCTCCCTTCACTGCTTCTTTCTTCTATTCCCTCCATTTTTCTGTTGAATCATTCATTGAGTTTTTTAATTTCAGTTATATATGTATTTTTAAGTTCTATACTTTTTATTTGGATCTTTTTTATATTTTTTATTTGTTGGCTGAGATGTTCTATTTTTTTATTTGTTTCCTGCTTGTTTGTAATTGCTTACTAAAGAATTTTTATGATGACTCTTAAAATATCTATCATATAATTCTAACATCCCCATCATCTCACTGTTGGCATCTGTGTTAGTTGATTAGGGCTGCCAGAACAAAGTACCACAGACTGGGGGGCTTAAAGAACAGAAATGTATTTTCTCACAGTTCTAGAGGCAAGAAGTCCAAGATCAAGGTGTTGACAGGGTTGCTTTCTTCTAAGGGTCCCTCTGCTTGGCTTATAGATGGCCATGTTCTCTCTAGGTCTTCCAATGGTCTTCCCTCTGTGTCTATATCCTATCTCCTCTTCTTAGAAGAACACTAGTCTTATTGGATTAGGGATGACCCTAATGACCTCATTTTATCTTAATTACCTCTTTAAAGAACTTATCTTCAAATACAGTTACATGTGGAGGTAGTGTGGGTTAAGACCTTGGCATATGAATTTGGCAGGGGGAGGGCACAACACAATTTAGTCTATGGTAGCATTTATTTATTGTCTTTTTTCATTTAGTTCGAGAGCTTCCTGGTTCTTGTCATGGCGAGTGATATTTGGTCAAAACCTAGACCTTTTGGGTATTATGTTAAGAGACTCTGGATCTTATTCAAGTCTTCTGTTTTAGCTGACTTCCGCTCTGTTAAGGAAGAAGTATGGGGAGGTAGAAGTCCATGTTCCCCACTTGGCCTCCATTGATATCCAAGTGGTAGTGGGACTCCTTGTTACTGTTACGCAGAGTTGGGAGTTCTGCCTCTCCGCTAGGCCTTCACTGGTATGTTCCTTGCTGAGAGGGGTATAAATGCTTCCTTATGGCTCCTGCTGCCCTACACTGACATCAAGTAGCAGGAGTGGCTTCATTACTGCTTTATGGTAGTAAAAGTACTGACTGTACACTTGGCCTTCTCTGATTCCACTCCAAGGGGCAGCTCTGGGGATGGAGGTCTAGTTGTCTTATGTGGTCTCTACTGACACCTCAGGGTGGGCTTCATTGTTATTGCTGTTTGGGAATGAGTGTCCCAGCTCTCTACTTTACTTTCTCTGACAATACTGCTATGGGGATATTGGGTGCCTCATTAGACTCTCTCAGGGGCTTTTGCTGGCATGGGCATGGATGGAGACACAGATTGTTCTGTGGTGCTTGGCTGGAGTAGAGTGGTTATTTTCCAAGTTTTCTGTCCTGTTAGACTTCCCCATTCCCATATTTATAGTGACTTTTTATTGTCAGCATTTATTTACATCTCCTGGTTTTTGGCTATTCAGCTCCAAGCCTGTAATAAATGAGCAAAGAAAGGCCAGAAACTCCCTACTCTGTCATTTCTTGGGGCCCGAGGTTCTTAGCAAATTTTCCTTCTCTGTACCTTTCAGAATCTTCCTGTGTTTGTTGTATATGTAATGCCATTTATAGAACTTTTTCATCATCCCAAACAGAAACTCTACTCATTAAACGGTAACTTCCCATTTCTCCCTCTCCCAGCCCCTGGTAACCTCAATTCTAGTTAATGTCTCTATCAATTAGCCTATTTTAGGTACCTCATATGAGTGGCTTATTTCACTTATCATGTTGTTTTCAAGTTTTATTTATGTCGTAGCATGTATCAGAATTCCATTCTTTTGAAAGGCTCAATAATATTCCATTGAATGGATATACTACATTTTATTTCTGTTCACCTGTTGATGGGAATTCAGGTTGTTTCTATCTTTTGGGTATTGTGAATAATGCTACTATGAACACTGCTATGTGTGGATCTGTTTGAGTCCCTGCTTTCAGTTCCTTGGGGTATATAATAGAAGCAGAATTGCAAATTTCTTTTTATGCAATCACTTATTCATTGATTACTTTCAATAATTTACATATTCACTCATTTATTCAACACTTTCATGATCATCATTCATTTACCAAACACTATACTCATGTTAATGTTCAATATCTTACCGTTACATAGTGTCTGACAGACTATTTTTACCAATCTTTCATTGATTCTTCACAATAGACTTATGATTTGCTGTACTAATATCCTAACTCCATAAATAAGGAATATATCTTTATAAGCTTAATTTTCTGGTAGCTCTAGCACTAAGTCCAGACTCACAGTTCTGCTTTCTAATTTTGGGCCCAATACTCCTTTGTTTGACAAGCTTGAAATATTTAAGCAAAGATGAGATTATCATTTGAGGATAATGTTCTAAAAGCATGCTCTGTAACTCAAAACTCCAGAAAATTTTCCATTATAATGAATCTTGTAGATTATTTGTAGGTAATTTTCTAATATTTTAAGCATTATTTTAGCTTGTTTTATTTTTACAATCAAAACAATGTCTCTGGAAATGGCACTATCAGCAATGTACTTAGTTTGAATGACGTGTAAATATTTAGTGAAGCATATCAACATAAATTTTATGAATTCATTAACTTTGAATATATATCTGTTATCTAAAAATATTTTTTTGTAATCTGTGAAGATGTTTTTAAGCTGATCACTATATTCTTGGAGCTTATCTCTGGTAATATGATAATACCTTATTTCCAAAATGAATAAATGTTGATCAAAAATGATGATTTAAGTCCTTGGCTCTGATTGTTATGGAGCTGGAATAAATTTGTTATTGAAAAGCCAAATTTGAATCCCAAGTGAAAATATTTCTGGAATATTTAATATGTGTTAATAAATAGAATTTTACTCTCAGTATTTAAATTATATGGCAATTTTTTTCAAAAAAAGGCAGATAAATGATATAATTTTCAATTTCACTTTTCTATTACTGTTTCGGATCTCTGGATTATTACACTCTGAAGTAATACAGAATAGAAGTATAGGAGAAACTTTAGTCTGTCCCCAAATATAATGAGAATAGAAATGTCTTCAGCATGAACTTTGCCCATTTAAAGACTACTGCATATGCATCACTTATTTTAGTTGTAAAACAAACCTACTACTTGACCCGCATTCCAGTAGTTCCCCCTTATCCACGGGGCATACATTCCAAGACCCTCTGTGGATGCCTGAAACCATGGATGGTACTGAACCATATATATACTATGTTTTTTCTTTACATACACAACTATGATAATTTATGTTTAATTTATAAATTAAGCACAGTAAGAGATTAATAACAATAATAGAGTAAAACAATTATAACAATATACTGTAATGTTACCATAGATTTTAACAATCTCAACATACGATCTTTTTCTTTCCTTAAGTCGAGAACTTACCTTTTCACTTACAGGAATCATTTTCTGCCTTCTCTTTGGCATGTTTGAATTCCTAGCATCACTACTCGTGCATTTTGAGGCCATTATTAAGTAAAATAAGGGTGGCTTGAACACAAGCACTGTGATAACTTGAGAGATGATCTGAAAACCTAGATGGCTACTAAGTGGCTAATGGATGGGTAGCGAATACAGCATGGATGCAATAGACAAGGGGATGATTCGCATCTTGGGTGGGATGGAGCTGGATGGCATGAGATTTCATCACTATTCAGAATGACTCACAATTTAAAACAAAAATTGTTTATTTCTGGAGTTTCTCATTTAATATTTTCAGACCCAATTGACTGCAGGTAACTGAAACCATTAAAAGCAAAACCACAGATAAGGGGGAACTGCTGTAACTCTAGTTTGAATATTAAAATTACTCAATGAGTAAAATGTGATATTATGGTATGAATATCCACCACTGTTAGTAGAAAAACATATTTGAATAGTGGGGAAAGGGACAGGAGATGGCTTTTCATGGTGGTAATTTTTAAAATTCAAAGCTTCAGGTTTCATGGGTTTTCATGTTGCCTGAAGACATTACTGTGAAGAATTCAGAGATGAGGAAGATGAGGAGGGAATCACAGAAGAAAAAAATGAAGGCTTTTCTTTGTCCTTTTCTTTTTTTTGGGTAAACATAACGTCAGTTTAGATTCTCTTGGCTGCAATAGAACAAAACAAGAAAACAAACAAATAGTGAAACCGCTCAGCCAGGCATAAATTTGTGGAGGCGATGCTCGTCTCAGCCTGGTTTAATCCAACTGCTCTAAGTATTATACCGAGCTTAGTTTCTCTGCATCTCTCAAGTCGACTGTCTTTTAGGTTTAGTTCATCCTTAAACTCTACCTGGTGGACCCTGACTTCATGTTTCCTCCTTGACTTAGCAAAATTTCTGTGCCAGAACTTTCACACCACCTTATGGAGGGAAAAGAGTGAGTCTCTTCTGTTGACTCCCAAGGAAGACAGACAAAGTTGTTTTGATGTATGAGAAGGCCAGAAATGTTTCCTCGTATTTCACTGGCTCATGTCTTTCCTGCAGCCAGTCACTGTGTCCAGAAGAATGGGATGAGTCACTGACTTACACCCCTGGGTGTAAGCAACCTAACTAAGACATGGGGAGGTTGATTTCACCAAAGCCATCCCATGGCTGTTTGATGCTGCTGCTAGAAGGAAGCAGATGGATGGATGCTGGGCAGTAAAAGCACATACAAAAAATTGTGCCGAGGGGCCTGCCCCGTGGCCGAGTGCTTAAGTTCACGTGCTTTGCTTTGGTGGCCCAGGGTTTCACCAGTTTGGATCCTGGGTGAGGACATGGCACCGCTCATCAGGCCATGCTGAGGCGGCATCCTACATGCCACAACTAGAAGGACCCACAACTAAAGATATGCAACTATGTCCCAGAGGGCTTTGGGGAGAAAAAAGGAAAAATAAAGTCTTAAAAAAAATTGTGCCGTTTTCTATAAAGCATCCAAAGACACTATTTACTGGGCAAATATCTTAACTCTTTTTTAGTGAAACTTTCTCAAGTCAGGCTCTTTGGAGAAATGTTATGATGACGTTTCTCTGATTTCTCCAATTACTGGAGAAAAATATTGCTTTAGAGAATTAAATTAGTTTTCAGCTTTACTAGAGCAATTACTTTGATTTTGGACCTAGATATCTTACTTAAATAGGATAATCTCCTTTTAAAAGAGTCTAAAATAGTCTATTGGTTTGAAAAAGTTATGATTAATGCATATGCTAATAAAAACAATCTCATAAATATTCATTAGCCCAAAAGTTTGAAGTTAATGTTACTTTTAGATAACATTTCTCATCATGGAATAATTCCTAGTCCTTCCCTGAAGGTTATTAATTAATACTAAGTTGTCTTACTTTTAAGTAGAGAAAAAGTTTATTTGCCTTCATAAAGACACATACAATTTTCATGTTTGCTTAAAAACAGTGTGTATCTCTGTGTGTGCATCATAAAATCCTTGAAAGGACTAAAATGTGTGTATAATTTTATCTCATAAGCATCCTAATCTTTTTATTTTCCCTCAAAATTTTAATTTGAAAATTTATAGGCAACAGAGAAGTTGAATACCTATATACCCTCCAAATTAACTAAAAATTCCAACATTTACCTTATATATTTTTATGTATAATGTATTTTAACTAAACCATATGAAGATAAGTTGTACCCATCCTTTAGTACCAAACAACTATAAACCTCAATTCCAACTACTTGATAAGTCTTGTCAACAAATAGAAAATAGTTACATATATGGTAGATATTAAAACAATTATATCAATAATCATTTATGTAAATGGTCTAAATATAGAAATTAAAAGGAAGACAATGTTTGAATAGATTAAAAAAATAACCAGCTCATGTTGCCCATAAGAAACCCACTTTAAATATAAAACACATTTATATTAAAAGTAAAATGATAGAGATATACCATGCTGACACATATTAAAAGAAAACTAGAGTAACTATATCAATTTCAGACAAAGCAGACTTCAGAACAAGGAAAATTATAAGGGATAAAAAGAGGATTGTTATATCATGGTAAAGGAGATTGGTTCTCCTAAAAAGATATAACAATCTTGAATGTGTATGCACCTAACAGGAGAGCATCATATTTTGAGCAAAAATTGATAGAATTCAAAGGAGAAGTAGACTAATCCACTATTATAGTTGGAGACTTCAACACCTCTCTGTGAGTAATTGACAGATCCAGAAGGCAAAAAATCAGTAAGGACACAGTTGAATTGAACAGCACCACCAATCAACTAGATCTAATTGACACTTACGGAATACTCCATCCAACAACAGCAGAACACACATTTTTCTCAAGCTCACATGGTACATTCACCAAGACAGACTACATTTTAGGCCATAAAACACAACTCAGCAAATTTAAAATAATAGAAATCATTCAAAGTATGTTCTTAGACAACAATGAATTTAAACTAGAAAGCAATAACAGAAAGATAGCTGGAATATCCCAAAATATTTGGAAGTTAAACAACAAACTCCTAAATAAGACATAGCTCACAGAAGTCTTAAGAGAATTTAAAAATATTTTCAACTGAATGAAAATATGAATTATCAAAATTTGTTGAATGCAGTGAAAGCAGTGCTTAGAGGGAAATTTATAGCATCGGATGCATATTTTAAAAAAGGAGAAAGATCAATAATCTAAGCTTTCACCTTAGAAAACTAAAGAAAGAAAAGCAATATAAACTTAAAGCAAGCAGAAGAAAAGAAATAATAAAAATTAGATCAGAAACCAATGAAATTGAAAACAGGAAAGCAATAGAGAAAACCAAAAGCTGATTCTATGCAAAGATCAATAAAGTTGATAAACTTCTAGCCAGGATAATAAAGAAGGAAAGAGACAAGACACAAATTACTGATATCGTAAATGAAAATGGGACCATCTCTACTGATCCTATGGGCATTAAAATGATAGTAAAGGATTATTGTGAACAACCCTATAGCATCAAATTTGATAACTTAGATGAAATGAATCAAATCCTTGAAAGACACAATCTACCAAAATTTACTCAAGGAGAAGTAGATAATCTGTTAAACCAAACATTTAAAGAAGATATGATAGCAATTTTCTACAATTTCTTCCATAAAATAGAAGCAGAGAGAATACTTCCTAACGCATTCCATGAGGCCAGCATAACCCTAATACCAAAGCCAGATGAAGACATTACAACAAAGGGAAGCCACAGACCAATATCTCTCATAAAACTACATGCAAAAATATTGAACAAAATATTAGTTAATCAAATTCAAATGTACACCCCAACCAAGTGAGATTTGTCTCAGGTATGCAAGGCTGGCTCAACATTTGAAAATCAATTAATGTAATCCACCACATCAATAGGCTGGAGAATAAAAATCATATAATCATATCAATAAATGCATAAAAAGCATTTGACAAAATTCAACACCCATGGTAAAAATTTAACACTCATGATAAAATCTCTGAGCAAATTGAGAATAGAGGAATCTTCTTCACCTTGATAAAGAACATCTACAAAAAACCGTATGGCTAACATCATACATAATAAGGAAAAACTAGATACTTTCCCCCTAAGAGTGGGAATAAGGCAAAGATGATCCCTCTCACCACTACTCACCATCATGCTGGAAATCCTTGCTAACGCAATTCAGACAAGAAAAGGAAATAAAAGGTTTATAGATTGGGCAGGAAGAAATAAAATTGTATTTATTCTCAGATGACAAGATTATCTGTGTACAAAATCCCGAAGAATCAACAACAAAAAACCCCTACAACTAATAAACAGTTATAACAAGATTGTAAGATTCAAGGTTAATATACAAAAGTCAATTGCTTTCCTATATGCTAGCCAGCGGGAGACCCTTCAAACTAACTCCTTTGTTCTTTTGACATGATCCCATTAAACTTGGAGCACTTCTTCTATTGCTTTCTGTCAAGCATGGTATGTTATATGCTTTTGCTGCCCCAGACCTGAAAGCAGTAATTTCTTCAAAGAGCCTGATTTGCTCTAGTAGAAAATAGCATTTGAAAGCAAGATCTGGATATCAGGTGTCCTTATTTGAGTAGGAGGTGAATAACTGCAGGATCTTGCAGTAGACAGAATTAAGAAATGGTTTTCTAAATTGTGACTTTATATTTATATTTTCAATTCAAACTTAGTAGCAGCAAATTATTACAGTCACTACAAAAAACAGTAGGGAAGTATCTCAAAAAATTAAAAATAGAACTACCATATGATCCAGCTGTCCCACTGAGGGGTGTGTAGCCAAAGAAACTGAGATCAGGATCTTGAAGACTGATTGTTCTTACTTTCTCTTTTCGACATTTGTATGCAATTTTTCTTAGAGTGATTGTCTTGGTACACAATATCTTGGTACTTCAAAATCTTGGTGCTAATTTATCTTACAGTAAATATTTTTTTAATTAAAATAACCATCTAGCTACTAAAATTAAACATATTAAGTTTAAAATTTCTTTTTATGTTCATTTTTTCACATAGAAAATATTCTATTTAGAGTGTAAAGAGTTGGAGCACTTTGCTCGAATTTTCTTGAAATTAATATTTTCTCTTTTTATATTATCAATTTTGTATGCAGTAAATTCTATTACTTTTCTATTTTTATTCCATTCTAACTTTGCATTTTATTTTTTATTTAGTTATATATTTGAACGTGTTAATTATTAACATGCATTAAAAATATACCCAGAGGTGACTTGATTACATCCATTTTTCTCATTTTTTATGGCTTTGTCGTACTCCATTGCGTGACTGTATCATAGTTTATCAGTCAGATCCTACTGACAAACATTTGAGTAGTTTTCAGTAATTTACTATTTTAGAAAATTATCAAATGATCTTGTGCATATGTTGTTTTTATTTGTAGAGGATTATCTTTAGCTCTAGAAATGAGATTACTGTGTCAAAGGGTCCATGTATATGTAAATTTTTTGTATATTGCCAAATTCCTTTCCCTGAGAGTGTGCCATTTTTCATTCTCACTAGCAATGCATGACAGTGCCTATTCCCAAGAATCTCAACCACAGATTATGTTGACAGGATTAAGGATTTTTTTCCTCAGGCTGATAGGTTAGAAATGATGTCTTGGTATAGTTTTAATTTCCATTGCTCTTATTATGAGTGTAGTTTAATATCTTTTCAAATGTTTGAGTTATTTTTGTATCTTTTAAATGTATGCTGTTTGATGATGGCTTTTGCCCATTTTACAATTGCGTTTTTGTTTTTCTTCTCAAATTTTGATTCTGTGATGTTAGTTCTTGATATTTTCCCTTCTTCTTTTGACTTGGATATGCAATTTTTTGTCATGTAAAGTTTGATTATTTTCTAAAATTTATCATTTTCGTATTGTTTCTGAATTTTGAGTCATAGTTAGAAAGGCTTTTCCCCACCCCGTTAAATAAAAGACTTCACATTTTCTCAATACCAATTATTTAAAAATGAATCTTTATTATATACTAAATTTACATATGTAGTTAGTTCTACTGCTGGACCTTGTACTTTTTTTCCCCATTGGACTGTTCATGTCATGTGCCAACACCACACTGGTTTAATTATAGAGGCTTTATTGAGTGTTTTAAATACGTGTTATGGCTTGTCTCCTTCTGCTCTTCTTTGTTAGAGCGCATCTAGCTATTCCTGCTTGTTTATTTTTCCAAATGAACTTTAGAATCAACCAATAAACGTCTACGAAAAATAAAAAATGTGTTGCTGTTTTTATTGGGATCATATTAAATGTACATATTAACTGGGGAAAACGGTATATTTTGGTTTTGAGACACTTATCCAAGATGTTTTTCCATTTGCTTTAATTCCTCTTATGTAAGTTTGAGTACTTCTAGTTGGTTTTTTTTTTTTTACTATATATGTGGAGTATTCTTTTCTATTATATCCTTTAGTTGGTTTTATTTTGTATACAAAAAGGCCATTGATATTATATGTCAATTTTATATTTTGTAATCTTACTAAATTCTCATAATTGTAATAATTATGGCATTGATTCTTCTGCAGTTTTCAGGCATTCTATCATAGCATCTGGAAAGACAGCCAGCTATCAGTGTAGATTTTTTCAGTATTTAAGAAGAGAATTATAACATTGCTGAGAACTATTAAATGGTGAATTTAGTTTGCTAATATTTTTATTAATTTTGCATTGATATTCATAAGTAAGGTTAGTTTATTCAGTTTTTCTCAAGTTTAGATATTACTTATTATATTGCATATTATAAAGATATAATATTTGATTTGAGTAACAGATGACTAAATATGAGGGTAGAGAAGAGGGCTTTGGATGGTTTATTTTGTTTCTTAATTCAAGATCACACCCTTCTGCTGACATGGTGATGCACAAGTTCTTTAATAAATACAGCCTTTTCTGATGTGTCTAGATTCTACGGTACGATCTTAATTCTGTCGGACCCTCAATTTTGGCTTCTTGCTCTCTTCTTTCCTTTTAATGCCAATCCTTCACAAGACAGCTCGTCCATGTAAGGTGCCTCCTCCTATTCACTTTCCCAGTCCTTTCCTTCAATTCCCCAGGAACTGGGGCTCTGAGCACCCAGAGCACAGACTGGTTTCCATCAGGATGCTACTCTCAGTTTTTCCTGTTCCACGGGCTCCTCCTGCCCCTTGGTCTGTGAAATCCTCTCCTGACCATCCACAGTAGATTCTGGAGCTGACTTTGTTGGTTTTAGCATTTCCTCCACTTAAACATAAATGACGTTACCAATATTCTCTTTCTCATAGTTGTGGCATATGTTGTGTTCTGACTGATTTGTTTTTTCCTCTTCGTTGAACTGTATGGTTTTCAGGGATGCGTGGAGAGATTCGAGTTCAGGTGGTCAGCATTATACCACAGGAGACTGGAAGTTCTCTTACTGGTGTTAACATAAGTCGCCGTATAGCTTGAAGTTCTGTTATATTGATTTAACCAACCTGTGCAGATTTAACTGCGGAAGGTCTATTTGCTTCTTTTTTCTCTATTATCTGGTCACTTTTTCTATATCATTTTCTATAAAAGAAGAGTCTAAAATGAATCTGCATATTTGAGACAAAATATTATGGGAAATTTTCAGTTTTGAGACCCCTCAATGAATATTTGATAATTTAGTTTAATCTTTAGGAAAAAATTCATCATTGTTTAAATATAAAAATAATTTTTAAAAAACCTGTTGAGGTCTTGACACACATCTCTATAGAAATTGGGCCAATTCTTTAGTGCCTCAAGCTGATACCCCAAAAGTAATGTGGTTCCTTGACATTCTAATGGTCTGAGGTTCCTTACAGGGAGGTGTACCTGAATCCCCTGGAGGACATTTACAAAGTGCTTTTACCTGGCTTGTACCCCTGGACTAGAGGGTCTTAGCTTTGCTGCATGTTATTATCACCTGTGGAGTTCTGAAGACTCCCAATGCTCGTACCACATGCCAGACTCGTTATTAAGTCAGAGTTTGTGAAGTCAGGGTCTCAGACGTCAGTCTAAGGCCTGAGGTAGAGCTCAAAATAATGTCTTAGAAATACTATTGACTCTCATTTCTATATGCTGATTCACATATATCCACAGTTGAGAGCCACCAGTGGTTTTTGAGATGACAGCTCAATGCTCTTTACAACCTATTTGAAGAAACGTGGTTCTAAAAAATTCTTTTTCTTGCCATCCTAACATGTAGCTATATTTTTGAGACTTTTGGTCAAAGCAGGATCTGCCATAGTACCAAATAATGCTGAGGAAAAGATCTTCAGTTAGATGTAAATCCCCACTGCTCTGAGAAACTTACAGCAGTTCTAATCTGCAGGAAGAGAAAGTAGTTTGGAAATTCCAAAGCTTCACTAACAAGGTTTAGAGAGCAGTCCTTCCTTCATTTACAGCTGGAATTGTGATTGCTATGGTTTCTAAGTCATCTGCAGATGGCCAGCATGAGAATCATCTGGGAAACTTGTTAAACATGCAGTTTCCTAGACCTTACCCCAAGAGAAGTGGATTGAATAGGTTTTTGGGTGTGCTCAGGAATCAATGTTTTTAACAAACTATGGGGTGATTCTGATGCACTCACAATAACTGTGAATGTAGCCTATGCAAGGGCACATCCCAAAAGAACTTGATGGAAAGTTCAGGAATTCTGGTTACCTCAAGCCCCCAGAGGCATAAGTAGAAAAGATCCAGAGTTTCACCTTCATGACATTCACAAAAGCCGTAGAGATTTTGAAATGAAATAACTTTGCCACCCTACGTTGAAGAAAAACAGACATAGAAAACTTCATGTGTTACATAAGCTGTTTCCATCAAATCTTTTGGTCAGACTTGTTATATCATGTGCTTGTAAACCTGTTTACAGTGTCCTTTCCTGTAGATGTTCAGCAGCAGCCATGGGAGAACTGAAGTACATCTTATGGATCTGTTAATATGTTTTATCCCCTTTCTGATGAGTCCTATGGTGATACTTGCCAGCTTTGCAAATGCAACTCCTCACTCAGTATATTCAGTATGATAGAATGGATTTTAAAAAATTGTTATAGTCAAACTTTTCTTTTTCTCAGAGAAGCTGCTATTCGGTACACATGGCTTTGTTAATCATTGGTTTTCCACAATCACTCCAAGTTTTAGAGTCTAAGGCAGGTATTCTTATTATTTGGATCAAAGATCCCTTTGCGAGGCTGAGGAGTGCCTGGGAACTCTCTTACCCAGACAACTGAGCTTATTTAAATGAAATCCAAGTTTCCATATATCTTTAGGAACTTTACTAACATCCCAAAACTTCTTAGGTCCACACTGCAGTTTAAAAAGTCCTGATCTAGGATGTGTGATATCTATACTAATGTATAATTTAATAGGATTTTATATGTTTTCCAGGTACCTGTACAAGAATGATATTCGTGCACTAGATAAGCAAACGTTTAAAGGACTCATATCCTTGGAACAGCTGTAAGTAATAAAATCTTGCTTATTGAATCATTGATGGTTATGGCTCAAATAGAAGCTTTTTAAATGCCATTATGTGATAGTTGAACAATTATTTTCAGCTTTGTTATGCAGCTTGAATGACTGAATATTCTGTCATTAGTTGGATAAAAATCAGAGTGGACGATCAAGATAATGGCAGGAAGTCAGACTTCAGCTGGAATCCCAGCTCTGGCACTTAATGGTTGTGTGCCGTTGGGCCAGTTGCTCCCCGTCCTCCACCGCCTGAGCCTCTGCTTCCAAATCTCTTGAAATGCAGCTGTCTCTGCTGCGAGGACTGAGATATTGCATGCAAAGAGACTGGTTTGTCCCTTGACAAAAAATAGGCATTTTATAGAACGTAATTGATAGTTTTGATTATTATTAAATTATGAAACATGTTTATAGACATTTAACTGATGTAGCAACTCCCAGAACATGAAATCTAATCTCTCATTTTACAAATGATAAAACCAAATCTCATGTTAATTAAGTGACTTGCCTAAGATTAAAAGTCTGTGGCATTATTATTATAACCTAGACCTCCTGATTTCTACCTTAGTGCATTTTACAGCATTTGACACCTTACTGCTGGTTTCAAAATAAGCTTGAAATCCCATAAACCTTAGATTCCCTTGTCAGAATTTCCATGTGAGATATGAGTTCCTAATATGAAAAAGTCATGTTATGTAGTTACACTGCTCCCAAACTACAATTTGATGTTTTATTCAGAGATTTCTCTCAATTATTAGTGTCAGTGATATAATATTAATTAGATATTTGAAGAGACTTTCTCCTATTGATGACAAGCTATGGGGTATTTTTAAGTTCAGATCTGTAGAATGCTCTTTGATTTTTAATTAATAGAACTCTTAAATACCAGAAGCCTTTAACTCCCAACTTTCTATCTTCAATGTGGCTTCTTAATTTCAAAAAAACTATTTGCGATTATTTTTATGACAAATACGCATCTATAACAATCCAAAAAATCTGGATTTCTTTTTTTCCTGGAAGGCCAAAGTGTTAGGTTATAGTATCAAAGTATGATCGGTCAATCAAATATGTTTTAAAAAATCTTCATTGCCTCTGTCTACTTTTCCCCTTATTAATTTTTTTACATGACTAATGAGCCATCCCTGTGACAAAGTGTGCTCCTTCATCGTTTTCCTGTATTATTTTAAGTTGTGTAATATCTTAGGTAATTTTTACCATATTGCAGAATCATCACAAAAAACAATTAATTATAAATTCTTTAATAACAACAGCAAACAAAACCCTTATCGCTGTCATGTGTTTTTCATCAAATATATTTACAGATGGTTTATAAAAAATTAGCATATTAAAAGTTCTCATTCTCATTTAAAATGCAAACAGTTCTCATTGGTAAGTAGTTTATAGTCTGATAATAATTACTGGCCTTACTAATATTGAGTAATGTTAATGTTTATAGCCATGGAAACAGGCATTTCTGCTTTCTATTTTTAAAGCATGATTCTGGGCTCTTGTGAATCACTATTCAAAGAGGATTTTCAGTATCCAAAAATGTAATCTCTAATCCTTGGAATTTTTCATAATTTTAATCATAGCTCTTAAAGCCAATTTTGTTTCAGTATATCCTGGCAAAACTAAAGCAGAACTTGAGATGCCTAAGATAATTTTTCCTTAAGATATATTTACGTTGCCTTTCTTTTATTGATTCTTATTGTACATAATCCTTTTTGGATTAAATTTCCTTTCGAGGAAGCCAGAGATACATGATAGATGCTTGCACAGCCTCAAAAACAGTAGGGCATTGTGATGCCAATTCTGCTACTGATGTGATTGTTAACAATTAGTGTAAAAATATACTTTTTGATTTTCCTATAGTCTTTAAAGACAGTTTTTGATCCAAAAAAGTGGGAATGAAAAGTGAAGAAGGATATTGAGGAAGGATTTATTAGCTTAATTCTTTTTATGACCTTTTGGTTAATTGATAATTTGACAAACTACATACTTTTTTAAAACCACTACATTGAGGCATAATTAACAAACAAAAGCCTGTGCATATTTAGTGTATGCAACTTGATAACCATCACCACAATCTATGCCATAAACATATCCATCACCTCCAAGAGTTCCCTCTCATCCTCTTTGTTTATTACTGTTATTATTATTATTGATAAGAACACTTGAGATAAGATTTACCCTCTGAGCAAATTTTTAAGTATAAAATACAGTCTGAAGTCCTAAAATTATAAAACTACTAGAACAAAACAGAGGAAATCTTGACATTGGTCTTGGTAATGATTTTTTGGATATGACACCAAAAGCACAGGCAACAAAAGCAAAAATAGACACTTAGAGCTGCATCAAATTAGAAAGCTTCTGCACAGCAGAGGAAACCATCAACAAAATGAAAAGTCAACCGATGGAATTGGAGAAAATATTTGCAAACACATATCTGATAAATCCAAATTATATATGCAACTCCTACAATTCAACAACCAAATCACCCAAGTAAAAAAATGGGTGAAAGACCTGAATAAATATTTTTCTGAAGAAGACATACAAATGGCCAACAGGTATATGAAAACGTGCTCTACATCACTAATCATCAAGAAATACAAACTAAAACCACGATGAGAAGCCACCCCTCACACCAGTTAGGATGGGTATTGTTAAAAAAAAAAAAAGATAAGTGTTGGTGAGGGTGTAGAGGAAAGGGAGCCCCTTGTGCACTGCTGGTGGGGATGTAAACTGGTGCAGACACTTTGGAAAAGGCATGGAAGTTCCTCCAAAAATTAAAACTTGAACAACTGTATGATCCACTTCTGAGAATATATCCAGAGGAATTGAAATCAGGATCTCAAAGAGATACCTGCAATCCTGGTTCATTGCAGCATTGTTCACAATAGCCAAGACATGGAAGCAGTCTATCTGTGACTGAGATGTGTGGATAAAGAAAATGTGATATATACACATAGTTTACTTATTTTGGCTTAAAAAGAAGGAAATCCTGTGATTTGCGATGACGTGGATGAATTTGGAGGACATTATGCTAAATGAAATAAGCCAGACACAGAAGGACAAATGCTACATGATACTACTTATAAGATGAATCTGAAATAGTCATACTCATAGAAGCACAGAGTAGAGCAGTGCTTGCCAGGGGCTGGGGGAAGAGGGAAATGGAGAGGTATTAATCAAAGGGTACAAAGTTTCAGACGAATAAAACCTGGAGATCTACTGTGCAAAATAGTGTCAAACCACATGCTGCTTCAAGGATGAGTGTTCTCTTTATGTTACATTATATTATTTTCTACATGTTGGCTACATAAAGAGAAATTTTGTGATTAAGCACAACAAAGTCATAGACTAAAACAAATGTTGTTTTAAGCATTAATGAGGCATAGTTATTTCTATAGAATAATTTGTTCTTCTATTGATTATGTCAGGCCAGTAGATGGTGTAGGCAGGAGTAATTATCTCTGTCAGAATTATAACTATTGAATTTTAATGTAGGAAGATAGAATGATGACATATTAGGAGAGCGTATATTAAAAAGAACAAACTTGTGAGGATACAGTGAATTTTGCTAAATGTAAAGACTGTTTTCTTGGGTATAATTTTCTGTCTTTTATATATAGCAAAATACCACTGGTTAGGGAGGATGGTATTGCCAAAGTACATGTTTTTCTCTATCAATGACACACAGGACTTTAGTGTTTCCACCTTCCAGAACAAGAGTAGCTAGTGTGCTCCTAGAAAGCACAGTTTAATATTTCTTACATTATTACTCAGTCATCCTGCTTCCAATTACTCTTCTTCATCTAAAATTTCTGTTTTTATCTGACCGATACAATGAACACATTTTCATTGATTATATTTTTCTTTGCCAATGAAATTTTCTTCATCCTTGCCTCCTTAATAGGCACCAAATATCTGTTTTGTCAAAATAATCTCTTCTAGTCGTGTTTTTCACATGACCATTGAACTAGAAGTCGTATGATCCATTTTAGTCATTATTTTTTTAACCTGCATTTCCTTTTTAATGCATAACTTTATATTTCTTACTTTTCCCTTTCTTTAGATGTTTACTTATTTCTAAATAGTATATTTCATCTGGAGCATCTTTATTAGATAACAGCAGGCTTTAATACTTGTGTTAAACTGTTGTGTATTGCTCCATAACTTAAATATAAATGTCTTGTTGCTTCATCTGCGGCAGTCATGGGAAGAGGCAGAGCAGCATTGCTGAGAGGCCAAAGTTATGAGAAATCAGACTGAGCTAAGTTTGATCTGACTGAAAACATGTAGCACTTACTAGCAATTTGATCTTGGGCACTTTACTTTAAAATTCTAAACCTTACTTTCCTTTTTTGTTTTTTAAATGAGGATTCTAATAGTGATTTGTCAAGCTGACGCTCAGATCTAGGGATAACATATATGAAATGCTTGGCAAAAGTAGATCCTGAAATAATAATACCTATTGTCCTTGTTACCATACTTGTTAGTTTGTAATTATTATTTCAGTAATTACTTTCTGCACAACTTCTTTAAAGAAACAGCTAGATCTAAATAGTGTATTTTTTAATACAAAATTAAATTTAGCCAGTGATACAAAGTACCACTAACTAAATTTCTTTGACCTTTCTTGATCTATCTAGCTTATTTTAAAGGACCTTCTAATTTAATTTCTTAATATAAGCCATAAATGGCTGTAGATACTAAAAAACATAATCTTTCTAAACATATTAATATCCTGAATTATACAGTTAATATTTCAAAGGCTTTATTAAATAATCTTACTTTTTCCAGGGGCCTAGTTAATATTATTTAAGAATCTAAAGTTACAAGGAATGAAATAACTAGCATGATACTTTTGGATTTACAGATACTTTGAAAACCCCAAAATTCTGACTGGAACAGAAGAATATATGGGTAAAACTTCTTTTGCTTACTCATTGTATGAAAGTCCTACATTAGATCAATTTTGGGTTTATCCAGATTGTCAATGCCGTTCATCTAGAGACTACCAGGAATACACCTATAGTTACACAAGTTGAGTTTATCGCTCTTTGCAGTGAAGGAGAACACATGCCATGGGGAGTCACAGGGAGTATCAATAAAAAGATGTTAGAAAGAACATTTTATAGAACTTGGACTTTGGGTGGGTGATTTCAAGGGGGATAAGAAAGCAAATATTTGCTTTAAATTGGATGTCAGAAAGAGTGCACAAGTCTATGACTGTGTATCTTAATAAATCTTATATACAGTGAGGAGAGAATAGAATGAGGATAAAGCTGTACTTGGTAAGGACATAGCGTTCACTCAATTTGGCCAAAAGAAGAGGGTGTTTAGTATTTGTGGGTGGCACAGTAACCTTGTATTTGTCTGTGCTTAAAAAAAATTATGAAATAGCCTTGTTTTGTCCCATTTTATCAAGGTCTCAGGGTAACCTTGTCTAAGCTTGAATTCTGTGAGATTATGTTCAGTAGGAGAATACCACGGCCTACCCGTGAGTGCCAGGCCAGCTTCTGAATGTCAGGGATGCTTTTATTTTCACTTCCTTTCTCAAGATAAATTACAGCCCAAAATATACATCATTATGGTGGTAAAGATACTTCATTTGGGACTTTATTTAAAAATCCTTCCATCATGATGACTACTAACTTATTCTCAGTACGAAAAGCATCTGTGATGTACAGTCATGCACTGCATAACAACATTTTGGTCAATTATGGACTGCATATATAATTGTGGTTCCATAAGATTAGTACCATATAGCCTAGGTGTATAGCAGGCTATCGGTTTGTGTAAGTACACTCCGTGATGTTTGCACAATGACAAATCATCTAACACATTTCTCAGAACACATCCTCATCATTAAGTGATGCATGACTATATAACATCTGGGAGTGTTTCACTGATTTCTAAACAGAGACAAATTTCTGTTTTTGACTATGATGGAATAAGAGAGAGCAGATTTACATTCTGCTTTGAAAATACTAGAAAAACAGACAAAGCATATGAAACAACAGTCTTCAGGCATTGGACAACAGGCATCAAAGGGCTGTGGTCCCTGAGAGAAGAGACGCATGAAGTGATTTCTACGAATGTCATAGTTTACTGTCTGGAGGCAGTTTCCAGGCTGCAGCACAGGGAGGTCTTGCACAACCAGAGACCAGCAGGCTTGCTGAGTTGAGGAGACAGAGATTTGAGTTTGGGGAGCCTACTGTGGTGAAAATTAGTGGCGTGAGGTACCTGAGAGCAGGATGATGCTCAGAGAGAGCCCTGGGGACCTGCAGAAGCTTCCCCTAAAGTTTGGCTGGATGCTGATCTGCACATGTCTGAGAAGAAAGTACCTGTGGGCAGAAAAGAACCTCTGGAGAGCTGGGAAGAGTTTGTACTGCTACCAGTCAATGTGGAAGAACTTCATGCTACATAGCATTGGATAGAGTCCTCAGAAAGGTTTCACGTTAATAGAGGGTCTAAATGAGTTCTTTTATGAAGACTGCCCTAGACCTGCTGTAGTACAGATTAAAGCAAAGCTGAGAGAATCAAACTGATCCCAGGTAATATATCTGTGTGCCAGAATAAAGTCCAATGTTCTTCAAAAGAATACAACAAAATCCAGCACCCAACCACCCAACACTCATGCTTCTCCTCATTCAATCAAAAATTACTGGCCAGCACAATACACCAAAGTCATAAAATAAAGAAACAAAAACCTGATAGAACTGAAAGAAGAAATAAGCAAACTCAACACTCCTCTGTCAATAATTCATAGAACAACTGGAAAATCAGCTAGTATATAGAAGACTAGAATAACAGTATCAACCAACTTGACCTAATTGATATTGATAGTGCATTCCATCTTAAGCCAGAAGAATACACAGTGTTTTCAAGTGCACAAGGAACATTTACCAAATAGAGCATATTCTGGGCTTCAAAATAAGTCTCAATAAATTTAAGAAGATTGAAATCATACAAAATACCCTTTCTGATCAAAACAGAATTAAACTAGAAAATAATACTAGAAAGATATCATATAAATTTTCAAATATTTAGAACTACTAAGTAATTCAAAGAAGAAATCATAAGAAAAGTTAGGAAATATTTTGAACAGAATAAAAATGAAATGATGATATATTGAAATTTTGAGGATGTAACTAACGTAGTGGCTAGATTGAAATTTATGAAATTAAATATTTATATTTGAAAAAATAAAGATCTCAAATCAATGATCCAAGTTTCTATCTTAAGAATCTATACAAAAAGAGAAAACTACATTCAAAGTAAGCAGAAAGAAGGAAATAAAGATGAATTAAAATAAAAGAAATTGAAAAAAATTGAAAACAGAACCACAATAGAGAGAAGTCAGTACATGAAGATCTGATTCTTTAAGAGCAATAATATTGATAGACCTCAAGCCAAACTATCAGAAAAAAGGAAGAAGACACAATTTACCAATATCAAGAATGGGGGTGCATCAGCACAGATACTACAGAAACACTAAATGGATAATAAGGGAGTATCATGAATAATTTTCTGCCAATAAATTTGGCAACTTAATGAAATAAAAAATACTTTTGAAAGATACAACTTACAAAGTTCACTTAAGAACAAAGATATAATCTGCATAACTGTATATATATGTGTGTGTGTGTATACATATGCATATTAAAGAAATTATACTTGTTATTAAAATATTTCCAATTAAAAAAATTCCATGTCCAGATGTGTTCAGTGGTGAATTCTTACAAACATTTAAGGAAGAAATGAATCCAGTTCTATATAAATTCTTTCAGAAAATAAAGGAGGAATACTTCCCAACACATTTTATGAGTTGTAATCATTTTATGACACCAAAATCAGACAAAAGCATTACAAGAAAAGAAAATAACAGACCTGTATCCCTCATTAATAAAGATGCAAAATTCATTAACCAAACGTTAGAAAATGAAGTCCAGCAATGATTTGAAAGGGATAATAAATAAATCATGCACAAGTAGGTTTAATTTTAGGAATACAGATTGGTTTAACATTTGAAAACCAAAATATATTTTACCATATTAATAGATTAAAGAAGAAAAACCAGATGATTATCTCAATATATGCAGAAAAAGTATTTGGCAAAATTTAACACCCATTCATAATTAAAAACTCTCAGCAAATTAGCCCTTGCCTAACTTCATACTTAATGGTGAAAAACTGAGTACTTTACTGTTTAAGTTGGGAAAGAGGCAAGAATGAAAGGAAATAAGCACATGAAAAGGTGTTCATCATCATTAGTCATTAGGGAAATGCAAATTAAAACCACCACAGGATACCAATATGTAACTTCTAGAATGGCTAAATTAAATGGCTCTTTTAAAATTAAAGAAACTGAAAAGACCCAGCGTTTGGTAAAATGTGGAGCACCTGGAACTCTCTCACACGTTACTGCTGAGAATGCAAAACAAGATAGCCACTTTGAAACACGGTTTGGTAGTTTTGTTTAAAGTTAAACATTAAGAGTGGGACACCACAATTTCACTTTTAAGTATTTACCCTGAAGCAATGACACATATTTCTACACAAAGACTTGAATGATTATAGCACCTTTATTATAATAGCCCTGGACTAGGAACAACCCAAATGTCCATCAGCTGGTGAATAGATAAACAAATTATGGTATATCCCTACAATGGGACAGCACTCAGCAGTACCCAGGAACAGAGCACTGATGCCATAATATGGTGGATGAATTTCAAATGCACATACTAAGTGAAAGGAGCCAGACAGGCAAGACTCTATACTGTCTGTTTACATTGTAGCACAGTCAAGGAAATGCACAACTACAGTGACAGAAAGCATATCAATGGTTCCTTGGGACCAGGGGTGGGCTAGGAGTAGGGTTGGCTGCAAAGGATGTGAGAGCACTTTGTGAGGTCATGGAAGTGTTCTCTATCATATTTCCAATGCTGGTTAAATGAGGTATACATTTATCACAACTAATTTATTTGTATACTTCAAATCGGTGAATTGTTATAATATGTAAATTAACTTCAGTAAAGCTGATTAAGAAGAACAAAGACAACTAAGCATCTCATTATTATTCACCAGATGGTTTCATGAACTTACCTTCATTCCCATTTTTGTTTGCTAAATCTATGAGTTCTTATACTGGCTTACACTAAGTTGAAGTCAGATAGTAAAATGCCTCCAATTTTGATTTTCTTTTAAAAAATTGTTTGCATTCCCATATATATATTTTAGAATTAGCTTTTTCATTTCTAATCTCCCCACACACACACCAAAAAGAAACCCTCTGAGATTCCGACTGGAGTTACATTGAATCCATAGATCACTCTGTCGGAACTTCCATCACCAAACATACCATAAATGTATTCAGACCAGACATAACTAAATGGGTTATTTTTGGTAGAATTACATCCAAGCAAAAGATATTAGTCACCTAAATAGTTTGGGTAAAATCAAAGCTCATCTTCAGCCAGTAACAATGTCATATGTATCTCAGGTAGAGCAAGTGGGGGAATTTTCCTGGGACCTGGGGATCTAGAGGGCTGGTGAGCAGTTACAAAGGATGGCGATTTGATCCTAGTTCATGAGCATCGTTAAAATTCAATTTTAGGCACCTTTGTAGGAATAGTTCTGTTGTTGCATTATTTAATTTTGTCTTTCCAACTGGCTTTGTGACAAGGTTTAAAATACATTTGATGAGAAAATAGTAATACAATTTTCTCTGTTGTTAACACTCCAGAGCACCCCACTCTAGGGACAGGATTGGCTGCCTATCAGGCGGAAAGTGGCCTGGCTTTTCCAGTCCACTCCCCAGTGTCATCCTTATTCCTCACTGACATACTCCAACATGGGTCTTACTCTGGCGAATCCTCTTTTTGGGCACTGCACGAAAGGAAGGCTTTGAGGGTCTTTCCGTCTTTTGTACAATTCTAGATAAAATCTATAAGACATAAGGAATAATCCTGACTTTGAAAATGTCCAAGTTTGTTCTTCAATAGGAAGTGGGTGTTAAGAACAGAGAAGTTCTCCGATATCCTTTGGGGCTCTCCAAGGATTCCTAGGAAAATGCTCAGACACTCACACTGAGAAGCAGGGCAGTGGGGGTGGGACTGAGTGTTTCTTTTCTCCTCTATCGCTCTGTGCTTGCACACAGGTGCTTCTGACTGGCTGGGCTCACAGGCAGGAAGCGGCTCATGTCAGACTTCAAGCACCACAGTTGTTAAAATGTCTGGAGAGGAGAATAGGATTTATGGGTCTGAGTATGTTTTGAAGTCATTCTGTAAACAACAATTTTTGCCAGTTAATCTGTGTTTGGGTTTTCGATCGAATTTCTTTTTCTAACTTATGTTGTAAGAAGACAGGTTATGGATTAGTGTTCTGAAGTTAAAACTTTCATCTGCCTGGCAATGTGCTCAGTAGTGTTCTCAAACCAGGGGATATCCAGGCTGGCAGCATGCTAGAATCACCCAGTGAGCGTATAAATATAGCACTGTCTGCCCATCCTCGCAATAAATCAGAATCTCCGGAGGAGGGTGCTGGTACTGGCGGTTTCTTTTTAAAGTTCCCTGGGAGATTTTGATGTGCAGTCAAGTTTAAGAATCATTATCTCCACCTTAACAGTATCCCATATCCTAGAGATGCTATCAAGTCTTATCTGGGATTGATGTTTCCTTTTCTGTCTACAACCCTCTCCTAACAACCATTACAAATAGTTTATGAACGCAATTATCTAAAATCTGCCTTTGTCTGACATAAAAACTGCACCAGCTTTTATGATACCAGCCAAATAAACACATTAGATTTGAGTTTTAAATGGATTAATATAAATATTTGGATTCAGGTACTGAAGAACAAGAAATCAGGAAAATGTATCTCCTTAACTTGTTTTCCTACACCTCAGAGCACCTGTGTCTCTGAACAGCTTTCTCATACTTGTGGTCATTGCTGACTAATTGCATGAAAGCTGTTGTTCTGTTGTGCTTGCTGCAATGTTAGCATTATAGCAAGGACTCGTGTGTGGCCAGCATACATCTTTGAAAATCAGATATCATAAAATTCATGATGTCTTATCAAGAAAGAAGAATCCAAAAACTTAAAAAAATACATGCAGTTATGTTTATTGAAAAGAAGAAGTGGGTTATTTTACAAGCACTATGCCTTTATCAACTAATATTCTAGGCAGCATCGCTCCTCTGTACATCACACACTCTTCTCTGACCCTTCCCATTTCTCCTTTGCTTTCTATCTCCCCTCCTTCATGAGCTCTTTTCTTTAAGGATATGCTCAAGTTTTTCTCACAAAGAAAGCCCATTCTTGAGCCAATGTTCCCCTTTAGCTACTGTTCTATTTCCTCCCTTTATGTATGTCATTGAGTATGCATTATTTTCTAAGTGACAGAAACTCAAGTTGAACTGGCTTAAGCAAAAAAAGGGAACTCATAATCCAATGACTTACCAAAGGAGAAGTTAACAAAAAATCTCAAAAACCAAAAAACCAAAACACCACCCTCCACTCCTGCTCAGGCAACAACAATGATAATAATGCCGCACGCTTCTATCAGGCTTCACTGTCACCACAGTGTTTTTGCACTCATTATGGCATTTAATTCTCCAGTAACTGTGAGGTAAATCTGCTATCATATAGGTTAAAAAAGAAGAAACAGGGGGCTGGCCCTGTGGCCGAGTGGTTAAGTTCGTGCACTCCACTTCTGCTGCCCAGGGTTTCGCTGGTTCGGATCCTGGGCGTGGACATGGCACTGCTCATTAGGCCATGTTGAGGCAGCGTCCCACATGCCATAACTAGAAGGACCCACAGCTAAAATATACAACTATGTAATTGGGGGTTTTGGGGGGAAAAAGCAGAAAAAAAAAGAAGAAGAAACAGAGTCTTGGAGAGTTTGAAGTTAAATGTCTTGTGCATTGCTGCACAGTTAGCAAGTGGTAAAGTAAAAACTAAAGTCTTTTGATTCTGAGTTTTGGATCTTCATGAGATAATCACTATATAATACTATGAAAAATAACAAGTTTTGATATTTTAGCAATCTTTTACTTTTTTAATACTGATTAATTTTCAAGTAGTAGTAATCAAAGATGTTGCTGGAGCCAGCCTTGCTCGTGGCACCGCTATGGTCATCTCTTTAAGAGAAATAGTCCTTTCCTTCATCAATAGGGCCACTAGGCTGACTTATCTGTCCTGCGCTTAGACAGACGAGACCTGTGGCCTCAATTACCATAGTGCCTTGATCTGCACACAAATCTACGGCAAAGATTTGCAGATGGTGGTAGGAAAATTTAGTCAAGAGCAAGTATACTTTAAGCAGCATTTGGGGTGTGTTGTTACTTATGAGGACATCTTCAACTGAATGTGGATGGTGACAGCAGAAGAAACTCTTGACCATAACTTTACGACTGGAGCTTGGCAGTGAAGCTTTTCTGTACTTGAAATTGTATGCCATCCACTGAGATACATGATGACAATCACCATCTACTCTCGGAATGCATCCTTCTCTTATCTCACCTCTAAACCTCTGAGATGCTCTTCCCCATTCCTGCAATCTCATCCCTATCTTCTTTAACTGACTAAACTCCTTCCTGCTCGATAATCTGTATAAGTTAGGGGTGTGTTCTGATTTAAGCAACAGAAAACCCACTTCACAGCGTCTCCTCCTCCAGAAAGAGCCTTGTCTTCCCACCTTACGTGCTATTGAGTGCACCTGCCTTCCCCCAGGGAAAAGCCCCTGAGTCCCATTCGCTTCCTGCTGCCAGCTGGAGGTCTGAGATCTCTGTCTCATGCTATTTTCCACGTCTGTTCCAGAGGTGACCCCCAGGGGCTGAAGGCTGGCAGACAGGTTACCTGTCCTCCTTCAGCACACACTGGACAGGAAGAACAAGACAGATGAAAAGAAGCAAGCTCACAAACACTCCTTGGAGAAAGTGGAGACTTTGACACACACAGTCGTATGTGGTCTACAAGGGCAGAGACAGTGAGCACTCCTCTCAGCGGTTCGGCTCCTTGGTTAAGCAAATTGGTAGCCCTCTATGGGCTCTGGTTAAACCCCTTCTTGGCACGTGTGTTGAGGGGATGGTTCTGCCTGTGGGCTGGGCAGTTTTAGCAACTCATTTCTTATTGGTGTCAGTTCAATTGCTTTACTATTTTACAAGTCACAGGCTGTACCCTTCTTGGGTTGGTCTTCCCTATGACTACAATTCATTCATTCATTCATTCATTCATGTGCACATTCAAAATATTTGTTGAGCATCTACTTTGTGCTAGGCATTTTGTAGACACTGGAAGCCAATCAGTAAATAAAACAGAAAGTACTAGCCTCAGGAGGTTCACTTTCCAGCGAGGAGAGAAAAAACAAAGAAACAAGTCAGTGTATGGAACAGCAGGGAGATGGTGGTAGTACTACTGTGAAAGGGTGAGAGGCTGAGCTGTGGGTTTAGATAGGGTGGTGAGGGGAATTTGAACAGAGACCCAAAGGGAGGGAGGGAACCATCTGCGGATAGAGCAGCCCAAGCAGAGAGTAAGTGCAAAGGCCCTGAGGTAGGAACTAACTAGGTGCATTATGTTTAAGGAACAGCAGGGACCTGGCTAGGCTGAAGTGTAGGGGTGAGTGGAGAGCAGCAGAGAGATCTATCCAGTGGTGGGTAGTTGGTGCAGGTGTTGCAGCAACTTTGGCTTTAGTCAGAGTGAGACAGAAAGATACTGCAAATTTTGAGCTGAAGAGTGATAGATTCAATTTTACATTTTTTGTTTGTTTTTGTTTTTGTTTTTCTTGGTGAGGAAGACTGTGCCAACACCTGTTGCCAATCTTCCTCTTTTGCTGCTGAGCTAACATCTGTGCCAAGCTTCCTCTATTTTGTGTGTGAGACGCTGCCACAGCAGGGCTTGATGAATGATGTATAGGTCCATGCCCAGGATCTGAACCTGCAAACCCCAGGCTGCCGAAGCAGAGTGCGTGAAAAGTGAACTTAACTGCTGCACCACCTGGCTGGTCCCAATTTATGTTTGAAAGGATCACTCTGCCTTCTTTGAACTATTTGATAGGGAGAAGGGAAGAAGCCTAGAAGCCAGGGTGGTAGAGGTAGGGGAGAGAAGTATTTCTATTCTGGCTATATGTTGCAGATAAAGCAGATAGGATTTCCTGATGAATTGGATTTATGAGGTGAGGGAAAGAGGGAGAGAAGAATGTCTCCAAAATTGGCAGGGATGAGTGGTTCTTAATAGGGGATTTTGGAATTTTGCCTCCCCTAGGGGGCATTTGGCAATGTCTGGAGGCATTTTTGATCGTCCCGTTGGAGTAGGGGGTATGCTACAGAAATCTAGTGGGTAGCGGCCTGGCATGCTGCTGACCAGCCTACAACACATAGTACAGCCCTCCACAACAAAGAATTAGCCAGCCCCAAATGTCAGTAAGTTGGAAACCCCGGCCTAGAAGAAGAGTTTTCACTTACTGGCATGTGGACAAAGGCAGGAGCAGCGGCTGGGGGAAAGCAGGAATTTGTTTGGACGTGTTAGACTGGAGGTGCCTGTTATATGTTCGAGGGGAAGGGGAGGGTAGGCAGCTGGGTATATGTGCTTGGAGTTCAAGATAGAGGTCCAGATTGGAGATCAATATTTAAGAGTCTTCGTTGTATGGATAAGATTTAAATTCACCAGGTGGCTGAGATGAATTGGGGGCAGGGGCCAGGGATAGAAGAGCTGGTGCTTGATTCCTAAATCACTCAGACATCTGGAAATCGGGAGACGAGAAGGAAATTGAAGAGGCTTAGAAATGTCTAGTGAATCAGGAGGACCTAGAGAGATGTTCCAGAAGCCCAGCAAACACTTTTAGGTCTTAAGGATTGATAAAACACATTCAATGCTGTTGAGAAGTCCAGTAGGAGAAGGACGCAAACTGAGCATTGGACTGCAAACTCTTGGCGAGTTATTCCAGGTGCAAACGCAGGGCAAAAGCCCAGCTAGATCAGTGGCAAGAGAGACGGCGAGTGAGACAAAGAAGAAGAGTGACGCCTGGTGACATGTAAAGAAGGCAGTAAAAATTCCCATATTCCTACACTCTGGAGAACGATTTCCAGTCCTGCTTGTGCATGTGGGCACATACCACTAGGATGCCAGTGAGGTTAACGTGTAGATGCAGTTTTCTGTTTTGGCCGCTTTTTTTGAACTTAATGTTCATAATATTTACAGCTGTATTTGGTTCCTAATGCTGCCATGATAATTCACCACAAACTGAACAGCTTAAACCACAGACATTAATTTCTTTATGGTTACATGGGTCAGAATTTTGGTCCGATCTCCCCTGGCTAAAATGAAGGTGTTGACAGGGCTGGGTCTCTTTTCTAGAGGTTCCAGGGGAGCATCTGTTTCCTGCCTATTTGGGTTCTCGGCAGAATTCAATTCCTTTTGGGTGTAGGACTGTAAGCTGAGGGCTGGTCTTGACTTCGAGAGGTCACCTGCATTCCCCGGCTTGCGGCTCCCTTCCTCCATCTTCACAACCAGCAATGGTGGAATGAGTCCTTCTCATACTCTGAATCTCTGCTCCTTCTTCTTTTGTTACCTCTCCTTGATGGACTCTTTTGCCTTCCTTTTCCATTTTTAAGGACTTGTGTGATTAGATTTGTCCCACCCAGATCATTCAGGATAATGTCCCATGCCAACATCCTTAGCCTTGATCACGTCTGCTAAGTCCTTTTTGCCACATAAGGAGATATATTCACAGGTTCTGAGGATTAGTGCATGGATTTCTTTGGGCGGCCATTATTCTGCCGACCACAATCGTGTTAATCATCTGATAGCACAGCTGCATGGCTGTATGCTAGCAACTATACGAATCTCGTATAATTACTTTTAAACATTTATTTTATTGTTGGATGTTTGTATATTTTAAAATTTTGCTATCTCAAATAGTACTATGGTGACATCCTTTTTGCCTTCACCTTTTGTTATATCTTTCAGTGAAGTTATTTACATCTTTTTGACACTAGCTGGCAGAGCTTGTTTCCTCCCATTTTCTGCCTCCTCAAGTCATTTTCTCAGCTGCAAGGAGAGGGGATGATATGTCATTTTCAGTCCCAGGGCAACCGTCTAAATAAGGATGAGTCAAGTGACCTTTTTTTATTAATATTTTAATCCATTCATGGTTGTAATATTGCAAGTCTCCTCATCTCCCCCTTTTCCAAATCATCTTGCACGCAACCACTAGATCACAGAGATAAGGAAACTGGGGCACAGAGAGCTTAAGCTACCTGGCCAAGATCAAACAGCTAGTGAGAGGAGGAGCCAGGAGTCTGGATCCAGATCCCGTACTCCTAACCTCTAGACATGCTTCCTTTTCTGCATTCCTTTCCTGACTCCCTCTCTCTTCAAAGCCAAGGAGAAGTAACTTCTGTGTCTCCCCTCCATGTTCCCACTGTGTGCCCACTCTGCACAATTCCGTCACACTCCTGTGCATGGTTCTTTCTACTACTTCTAGGTTGTGAGGATCATGAGGGACCTGTGTTTGCTACTAACTACCACTATCACCCGCCTCTCACTTTAAGTATTTACATGCAGAAAAGTAGTGGTCGCTTGACAACCGTCCTGAGCCCTGGCCCATAATACCTCCTGGGGGTAATGATACCTCGCAGAGTTTTGTAAAGATTAAATAGGGTAATTTATGTAAGGCGGATAGATGAGTCCTGGCAAACATTAAATGCCACAGAAGGTTTCGATCTTATCATCGTTCAGGTGACAATCTTGAAGGAGTGACTGCTCACCGGGTACAGACTGGAATGTGAGGGTGGGAGGCAGATGAGGAGAGCGTACCAAGCAGGCGGAAATGTGAGGGGACTGTGAGCACAGGTGCTCAGGCTGCAGACTCGCAGGTTAGGGAACTTACACAGCTCCCTCAGAGCAGGCAGGAGTGGGGGTGATTTAATCAGATTCATACTTTAGAAAGATTTTTCTGGTAGCTATTTAATAAATGTGCTGCATGCATCCAAAATGAAAGGCAGGTAAATAAATTAGTTTAAAAAAAAGAATCAGAATGATGCATTGGGGATGGAGGAGGGAGCTACATGAAGAAGGTGGAAGCTATAGCAACCGAGCCTGAGTGGGCCGGAGGGTGCAAAGAGGCGCTGGATCAGCTGAGTGAGTTGTGACGTCATTTCCCGGATGAGGAACCCACGGGACGGGGTCCTGACCCCGTGCTGCCTTAGAGGTGCCTACCAGACAGCCAGGGGGAGGTGTCTAGAAGGCAGCTGGCAATGCAGGTCTGACCTGGCAGAATAAATTGGAATGTCATCAGCAAAGACAGATAGTGGTGGTCAAAGCGGTTGATGAGGCTGTGTGGTAATCATTATCAGTAGCATTATCTTTCAATGGCAATTCAAAGCAAGCACAGTTAACATTCAATCATATATCGGGAAAGAATGTAATCAGAAGGATAAATTGTGTGTCTGGAAATGCGGAGCTTGAGTGACAGGAAGTATAACTGTTTAGTGCCAGAAATAGAGGCAGGAGGAGGTAGGATGGAAATGCATGAAAATAAATATCCTTAGTGTTTATCCCAGAAATGGAAATTTTCCTTAACTATTGGGACATTTTTCCTCACCTACCTTCGAGATGTATTCTTAGCTACCACCTGTCACATAAAACTTTAGACGCTATTGGCTTAACAGGTTGAACATTAACGTGGGCATTGACCCCATAGGCTGTCTCACACAAAATTTTAAAAACCTCTTAAGATTCAGTTATATTGTTAAACCGAACGGTTTTTCTGAGGCGTTGTTATGCCCCTTCCGTCCCGCAGGTGGCACTGTTAACTCACAGTCCCGGCCGCGGTCAGCCGCGCTCACCAGCCTGGCCAGGAGGTCGTCCACATGGCCGTGCCCGTCTAGGACTCGTGTGTCCAGTACGTGCCACTGGGAAGGTTCTGAGGACAGATTATAGTAAAATGGGGACGACGTTTATATTTTATTGACGCTTTTATTTTGGTGAGGGGAAAAGCTATATTTGGAATAAAATTTTAGATGGAGAAATAGCTGGGTTTTTGGTAACATCTTTTCCCCCTCCGAGAATTGCAGAAACTTGCAGGGCAGTTTACGCACAGCAAAGTATCTGGGTTGGGTTTTCTTATTTCTTATTTGCCACAACTGTATATGAGCAGTGTTTGTGTTTTTAGGGCAAATCTGTGGGCAGGCTCAAAATCCAGCGTGAGCACGCACGTAGACCAGGTAACGTGGCTGTCTGCCTTTCTGCTCGTCACCATGTAAGTGACCACTGACTGTGGACACTTTCTGGTGTTTAGCAGTCACCCACTACTCTGCTAGGAGGACGGACAGGCTGCCAGAACTTTCCCCAAGTCAGAAATGGTTGGTTTTATGGTTGTGCCTTTGACTGGCTATTGCTCAAACCTGACCCATCCTTACAGCACTATCTCCATTTCCTTTTGTTAAAAGGGCTTTGTATTTAGAACTGTTTACTGAAGTGGTTGAGTGAAAAGAGATGTTATGTTAAGTTGGATATATATTTCTGAGTGTGCAGAATTACAGATATATAGAAAGCCGCAGAATGGGCAGTCAAAAAATATTACAGGTGGTAATTACTGGGTGGTGCGGATTTTAGAGTTTTTTTAATGTAGTTGTCTATATTGTTTGAATGTTCATCAAGCAGTATATCATTTTTAAAGAGCCTTATTGAAGTATAATTTTCATACCATAAAATTCATCCATTTAAATCAATATGTAATTTTTACAAAAGGCATATCACCATTAAAAATCATGGGTAGGAAAGACAGAAAAAGAAAAACTGGGCTCACAGAGCATGCCTTTCCTATACCTTTCCTGTTGTGTGATTTGTGTGGAGACTTAAAAGAGATTTTGGATGAAGGTGACATATAAGCTCAACTAGCAATTTTGTTTATTTATTTTTTGCTGAGGAAGATTAGCCCTAGCTAACATTTGTGCCAGTCTTCCTCTATTTTATATGTGTGTTGCTGCCAAAGCATGGCTGACGAGTAGTGTAGGTCCATACCCGAGATCAGAACCCGTGAACCTGGGCTGCTGAAGCATAGTGCACTGAACTTAACAACTAGGCCATGGGGCTGGCCCCCTCAACTAGCAATTTTTAAAAACAAAAGCGGTGTTTGCTTTAAAATTGTTCTTCCTTCTTTTTGGCTTTCAGTTCTCTGAGATTGTGCTTTATCAAGAAAAATTCAACATGCCCTTGTTTCAATAAAGCAGGTATACAATTCAACAATTTTAGTGTTTTCTGGGATGGTTTGGAAATTTTGCATTTCTAACCTTAAACTTTTTCAAAGATTCCAAAAGTTTCAAGATTGCGGTCTTGGACTGGAAAACTCCCAAGAGCAATTTCCTATGAAATTGTGCTGTTTCTATTTCAGGAGAGAAACAGTGACCACATAATAGAATTTGATGATTTCCCATTCTGTAACTATGCACAAACCAAAAGTAGGAGTAGCATTTCACTAATGCATCCAAACTGTTCAACTGATACCATTTGAAAGACAAGGAAAGAATTAATTGAAGAAAACATTTTATATTAGTGGTTTTATTTTTTCAGTTAGTTAATGGTGGCATCGTGAGAAATATTGCACATCCAAAATGAAAAATCCAGTGTTACACATTTATATGATATCCTTGACTCCGTATTAAGTAGGAAGATTTGCCTAAATGTTGAGCACTGTGATGACCTTTCAAAAAGTCCAGAGAGGGGCCAGCCCATGGCATAGTGATTGAGTTTATGTGCTCTACTTCAGCAATGCAGGGTTCGTGGGTTCATATCCCAGGAGCAGACCTACACACTGCTCATGAAGCCATGCTACAGGGGTGTCCCACATACAAAATAGAGGAGGATTGGCACAGATGTTAGCTCAGGGCCCATCTTCCTCACCAAAAAATGTCCAGAGAAAGAGATTTAAGGAGGGTTTTTAAAAGCTCGTATAATAGTTTAAAAGCATTGCTCTTTTAGAGAAAAATGGGCTGCCAATCCAATCATCCATAACATGTCAGTCATTTAAAAAAATTATTTCCAAGTTCTACAACATGCTTCTCAGCAAGAAGAACTTTAATAATAGCTAATATTTATTATATGTCTGTGATATGCTTGCATTGTGCTTAGCACTTGGCAGTTATTTCTTTTCATTATAAGAAAATATAGCTTTTCAGAGGATTTAACCAATTTTATGTCATATAAGGGAGGGCATTTAAGAATGTATGATAATATGATTATATTTAAAACCAGGTCGTACATCAAATGATGTAATTCTAGTCATAACTTGGGAGTCATGAAGAAGCTAGGCATTTCACATGCCTGTGAAATGGTCCGTCTCTAGAGGTGGCACCACATATGTGCATTTCAGTGTGCATATGCCCTTTCCTGCTGCAAAAGAGCCTATCCACCTCAGTTACAGGCTTAAACTCTTTATCCCAGGGTCTGAGCTGGGTGGGATTTCTAATATGAAGCCAACATTTTTTCTCCATCGTTCTCTTCAAGCATTCTTGGAGATTTTCCTTTTTCAGCCCTTATTTTCATCTCTGGAAAATCAGAGAGTTTTCTGATTTCTTTCAGAGATTAAAAAAAAAATTCTAGCCTGGTCTAATACAATCATCTACAAATTTAAAATTTGTCTCCTTCCATTGCTCAGGCTCACCTCTGGGCCTTTGGGACTTGCTATACAAAGTGGTCAAGATCACATTTATACACCTTAAAATATGAGTAAGGAAGCTTGGTAGGGAGCATATGACTGCTGATGTAGTGGGGCATGCGGTGCGCAGTAATATTCCTGGGATATTAATAATAATATAATAGTAATATTAGCTTCCATTGTCGTAAAAGCGTGGCATATCAATCCTGAAGGGACTTTGAGCATCATCGAGTTCAACCCTTCCATTTGTGTTTTGCCTTCTTTTACTTTTTAGTTGATAAAACTAAGAACTGGATAAATTAACCAATTTTCCCAAAAATCACAAAGAAAGTTAATGGCAGACCAAAATTGGAACTCAGGATTTTACACCACTGGTCAATTATTCCCCAGTATGCCATGACTACTAGGCCATGTTGATTACATGCATAACTTGATAAAGAGAAAAATTTATTTTTAAAATATAGTTTTATAATTGTTATTATGAAAAACTAGTAAAGAATAGAAATGGATAAATATTGTAGATGCTTCATAACTTTCTTTTATCATATATAAGAACATTTTTAAATGCATATCACTCATAAATCCTAATATCTTGATCGATTTTGTGCTTAGCTTTTGTTTAGACGTGTCATGGATGTTTAACTCTGCTCCGCTCATCCTGTGTTTCTCCCATACTGCTGAACACACACATATATTTCTATAAATATATGAAGTTTTAAATTATCATTAAAATAATTATATTTTGCTTATGGTGAATGTTGGTCTCATAAAAAGATACCACTCCTGTAGGTAAGTCTGTCTCTAGATAATGAGACAAAATAAGGTAATAAATTCATGTATTTCAACAAAGAAAAATTATTTTATTAAATGAGAAGAGACTCATTACATTTTCTGTAATGCCACTTACAATTGAAGAAAAATAAATGTGTTTTTTTCCTATGAAAAAGGGACTTTTCTGGTGATCTGTTTTTGTTCCCTCCACTCCACTGTGGTATAAATTTTTCAGTGAGTCCTTTTATGCCAGAACTCCACTTACCTATCTCCCCACTGGATGAATTAACATTCTCATTTATATTCATCTCATACTCATTTCATAACTGTTGACACAGACTGCACCTAATGATAGTCACAACAGAGAACCCAGAAGAGGAAAGAATAACAATACCTTTACATAGTTTTACTAAATACTTTTTCTTATCTTTTTCTTTTAAATGTGTTTTAGGATGGATGCTTCCGTCTCATTTTATTCCCAACGCATATAGTCAAATTTCAATCAACTTTGTTTGTTCTGAAGCTGTATTATATCTTCTTTATTCATTGTTTTAGAGAAATTAAGAATAAGAAGAGTAAAAGATTATATTTTCCCTTCATTTATTCTTTTTCTGAAGGTTATTGTTTGTTTATGTAGATCCAAGTTTCTGACCTATATTATTTTCCTTCTACTTGAAGAACTTTCTCAGTTTTTGTGGGGGTTTTTATTTTTTATTTTTTTGGCCTCAGTTTTTGTCTGAGAAAATCTTTATTTCTCCTTCACTTTTGAAGGATAATTTCACAAGGTATAGAATTCTAGGTTGGCGGTTTTTCTCTTTTAGCATTTTAAATATTTCACTTCACTTTCTTCTTGCTTGCGTGGTTTCTGACAAGAAGTCCAATGTAATTCTTGTGTTTGTGGGAGTCTTCTAAAGATAAGGGGCTTTCTTCCTCTTACTTCCTTCAATGTTTTCTCATTGTCTTTGGTTTTCTGCCATTTGAATACATCATGTTTAGATGTGGAGTTTTGTGTGTGTGTGGTTTTAATCCTGCTTGGTGTCCTTTGAGCTGCTGGAATCTGTTGCATAATATATGGCACTAATTTTGGACACTTTGCAGCTGTTATGTCTTCAAATATTTCTTCTATCTATTTTTCTTTCTATCCCTTTAGTATTCCAATTACAGAATGGAATGTTACAACTTTTGATATTTTTCCACATCTCTTGTATATTCTGTTTTTTTTTTTTTTTAAATTACTATTCTTTTTCTCTTTGAGTTCAGTTGGGGCAATTTCTATTGACTTATTTCGTTTGTTGACTTTTCCTTAGATATACCAACTATACTAATGAGTATATCAAAGGAATTCTTTATTTTTGTTATTGTGTTTTGAGATCTAGCATTTCCTTTCAATTTTTTTATAGTTTGCATCTCTCATGGATTATCTAACTAGTCTTTCAAGTTATTTACTTTTTCCATTAGAGTCTTTAAGATATTAGTTGTAGTTACTTTAAATTCTCTGTCTAATAAATTCCAACATCTTGGTCATATCTGAGTCTGGTTTGGGTGATTGTTTTGTTTCTTCATACTATGTTTTTTCTCAATTTTTGACATACCTCAAAATTTTTTGTTGAAATCCAGAAATGTTGTGTAGGGCAGTAGATACTGAGGTAGGTAGGCTTTTAGTGTGAGGATTTATGTTAATCTGGCCAGGAGTTGGGCAGTGTTTGAGGTTTATTGGGCTTACAGGCATGAGAGTCTTCAGTTTCCTCCATGAACCTTGTCTTTGCCTCCACTTTTGCTTTGGCACTTGTGCTGCTCCTTAGAGCGTCTGTCTCTTGCAGTCTTCCCAGCTTTAATCCATAATTATTGTTACTAGAGGTATATTAGCACACAGGTAGGGAGTAATGGGTGGACAACCTCTAGTCTTTCAATTAAATTTTGGTCTGTGGAGTGCGTCTCAATGGTGTGGCTTTCATGAGTGTGTCTGTCTTTCCTCCAGGGTGGAGTCATTGCCTCCTAATCCCTTCCCCAGCTGCAGAGTCCTAGTCTATGTTTGTGAAACCCTCTCCCCTCTAGGTTGATGCTTTCTTTTCTTTCTTTCATTTATTTTCCAAGGGGAAACAGAGGCTGGAGTTGGGTTAAGAGGGGCAGATGAATGGGATTTCACTGTTGCTTTCTGGTGATTTCCTGCTCAAGGTTAGGACTTTGATCTGTAAGGGAGAAGAGTTTGGGCAAATAACACAATGATTATTCTTTCCCTCCCTCTGCCAGGCCCATGGGGGGAGCTCTCTGAGATTCTCCTTGATCTTCCCTGTGAGAGCCTAGTGAGGTTCTAGAGGAAAAGTCTTCAAAAGTATGGGGGCTCCTTATGACTGCAGCTGATACTTGTCCTCTAGCAATTTGTCACAATTCCTACCTTAATATTCTTATCAGCTTGTGGCATCCTGTGGTTTCTGCTCTAGGTAAGCAAGTCTCAGGTTCTTTAGCTCCCGGGAGGTGACTATCTTTTCAGATTTGAGGATGATGGTTTCCCCTGAGACCTCAGTTCTCTGATGAATCAAAAAAAAAAATAATAATTAATTTTCATCTTGTTCAGCCTGTTCTTATTGTAAGGATAGGAATCCTGACTTTTAATTTCTTCTTTAAATTTTATTTTTATTTATTTATTTTTGATAAATATAAATTGTATATATTTAAGGTGTACAATGTGATGTTTTGATATGTATACATTGTGAAATGATTACCACAATCAAACTAACATATCCATCACCTCTCATACTTACCATTTCTTTTTTTTGTGGTGAGACCACTTGAGATTTACATCTTAGCAAATTTTGAGTATAAAATACATTATTATTAACTATAGTCACCATGCTGTACATTAGGTCTCATTCATCTTATAACTGGAAGTTTGTACTCTTTGATCTCTCAGTTTACTCCTTGAGAGAATTGACCCTTTCAGCACTTTCCAACTATTACATTTTTTGTTGTTGTTATGAATCTTTTGATCTGCATTTCTTAATGAACTCAGAGTCCAGCTGCATACTGCCATTCTAGCTTAAGCTCTTCCATACGGTTAGCAATTTCTCTTCGTCTTCCTCCTTCTCTTCTCTCTTATTCTTTTTCTCCATATCTTCAAAGAATTCTTGATTACTCTTGGACTTAGATATCACTTTTATATTAGTCTTCATGCTACATATCCAGTCTAGATTTTTATATCTTACTTGGTTTGTCCTAAAATCTTAGAATTAAAATTAACAATGAAATTTTTGCTTGTTTTTCTTCTCATCCACTCAAAATAAGAATAATCAAATCTTAGTTCAATATTTCTACTTTCCTAATGATCAAGCCAATTTCTTATTCCAAATTTTCCTTTTGTGTTTATAAAAATTTATCACACTAAAATCCTGGAGTAATCGTTTATTTCCCATCTCTTTCAACTTTTATATTAGCCTTTAGTTCTTTTCTTCCTCTCCACTCCTTCTTCCTCCACACATGCCTCTTTTCATTATGTGACACCTGAAATTGCTACCTAACAGGTTTTTCTGCCACTATTATTTATCCTATCTAGTTTATTCTTTGTATCTGTGTCAGATTTATCTACAGCCACTTTCTATCTCATTAATATAAAATTGTTCCATGCCACCTACAGGGATGAAACCAGATTCTCTCCTCTCTCGTTCTCAAGGTACTATATTATCTAACCTGTCAGTCATCTCTTTTTACTATCCATAATACATAAAATCCTTTAGTGAGGTTAGTTTTCTCCTGCTATGATTTATGCTGTTCTCCTATCACTCGCCTCTTTCTCATGTTCCTCTCTCTATAAGAGTTCCTCAAGACATAAATCAAGATTATTTTAACATGTTTCCTGACAACTTATTCCATCGTGATCTGTGTCACTTTTAACTAACTAAAACCTGAGCTGTATCCCACAGATTAGAATATATGATATGCTGTCTTGTACTGTGGTTGTTTCACAAGCATAGGTCTTGATTCCCCCAAGTACAGGGACTCTAACGGTCTTTGAAACAAGTGTAGTGATATATACCCAGCTGGAGCCCCAGAAGCACTCCTAGGCGAATTAAAATTTCAGGGCTGAGTCTATGTTGGGTTACTATAACCCCACAGAAACTCTTATTCACTTAATGTGAGAGTTGACCATTATTTCTTATTTGTGCTTTAAAATATCAACATGTTAAAGAAGGCTATGATGATAACAAAACAAGATAAACTGACTGTGAAGTCAAGGAAGAACACTGTTAAGAAACATCTGTGTAACCTTAAGAGGCTTGTTAGAGATACAGCCTTGCTGTTATATGAAGACAAATTAAGGAACTAACTACACTAAACAGAGGCAATCTGTTAAAGTCAACATTAATCAAAATCCAAATTATGGTTACTTTTGATTTTGCACCCAACTAAAAGGAGTAGCGAGTGGAGAGCAAAAACAACTCTTTCCTTTAGCTGTTAATTTGCAAGGGCTCAAAAAATATAGTCATTAATATATTATTTATTAAATGCTGATCTTCACAAACTGGAATCAACAGTTACAGTGTACTAGACTGCGATTAATCTCAGGATTTCCTCTGAAGCTAGCTGAAAGTTTGTCATCAGTTAGGCAAAAAAACAAGTTCATATAAAATTGTTCCTGGATAAAACATATAAAGAGCAATTATACATGTAATAATATTATCACTCATCTTTGATGTGCCATACAAAGCCAGTATAATGAACTTTATTTTGCACTAGTATTTTAGAAATAGCAAATCTAATGCTTTGGCAAAGATGCTAGACCAAGTCTTAAAAAGCATGAGCAAGACACAGTCACGTCTGTCTAAAACAGATAGGAAAAAGTTGTATTTAACTGACTGCGTTAGCTCCCTGAGCATGATTATTTATATTATATCTGCATTGTTGGCTTTAAACTTTGAACACAATGAAACCACTTTGTACATTATATAATTAACATTTGCTTCAGAAGTTACTTCACTGTATTTCAGCAAATTGCAGTTATTGTACAGGATCATATTTTATTGCATTAGAGCAATGGTTCTCCGCTAGAGCTTCTTATAAGAATCACCCAGAGAACATGTGAAAAGTAACAGTAACTGTGTCCCGCCCAGCTCAGGTAAGTCAGAGTCTCTTAGTGCCTCACATCCATATGTTTTAAAAAAAGCTCTTCAAGCAATTATAATGTTCAACCAGGGTTGACAATTAGTGATGAAAGGTTACATTGAATTGAAACGACTCCCTAATATTGTTCTATTTATTTTCGTATTTTTTCTTCAAAGAGAGAAGAGGGCAGAATATGCTAAAACAAAATAAAAACTAAATAATTAGGACTTTTTGATAATCAGAATAAATGATGAATAGGAACTCACAATATCAAGCTGCATAGCTTTGATCAC
The DNA here is from genome assembly GCF_037783145.1 of Equus przewalskii. Classification (NCBI taxonomy): domain Eukaryota; kingdom Metazoa; phylum Chordata; class Mammalia; order Perissodactyla; family Equidae; genus Equus; species Equus przewalskii. Next base: position 31,777,879 of record NC_091838.1, read on the forward strand.
CTGTAATTCTTCTTGTTGTCAGGCTTTGTATTGCAGGAGGGCATTAGAGGCATATTAACTCCTTAGGGCGTTGAGAGTCTGTTTACTACATAATTTATACAGCTTTATCTATCGCTAGTGTTGTGAAACAGTTAAAGCAGCTCTGGCAACATTTTCCTACCAAGGAGTTATTTACGGCGCAGCTGACGGCAAGAACGGAGATGACTGTATGACTGAAGGCGAGTTATATCATTTCTTTGTATTTCTCATCTCATTCTGACAAATGAGAATAATACTGTACTCTTTAGGGAATGCTAATATTTTAGAACTAATTTTATCTAGAAACATACTGGGTTAGATGTCAATTTAAAGCAAAATGAAGAGCCAAGAAAAAAAATCTACTTACTTATCAGAGTGGATTTTCTGACTATCAATCCTTTTGCTTTGAAGGAGAAATATAAATTAAAGTGTATTTTCAGAAAGACTGTAATTTATGTTTGTCAAAGTTAAGATTCTCATAGAGACTCAAGCTTAAGTACCAGTTTATCTGCTCGATGGGCCAAGAGAAAATCAACTTCTTTCTAGAGTTGACTTGAACTTATATTTCTGATCAAAAGTGGCTATGCAGTATTCGCATAAACAGAGCTCCGCTTAACACCTTGCATATTTTATGTAAATTGAATAGAAGAAATATGACTTATTTCTTTGATTTGAATTATGTATTCCTGTTATTTATCTCAGAAGGAGTTTTATAAATAAAAAATTTTTTCTTTTTAAAATTGCTTAATTTTGTTCCAGAAAAGTTTTAATAACATCCTCTCAGAGTCAGAAACACAGAGAAAGAAAGTCTACCCAAGGCTGAATCTATATGCCTTCAGTTGTTTTATTATTGAACAGGGTGCATCTTATTGTACCTCAGTTATGATTCTAAGTTGAAGTTTCACATCCAAGTGGTTTAAAAAGTTGCTTAGAGGCTTTCAAATCTATTACATGTCTTAATTAATATAAAAACCAGAACCAGGCGAGTACTTCAAAATTTCATAAAATGTGAAGTAAGGAAAAAAGGAGGAGCTAATAGAAATATATCAGGATGGTCACAATTATTAAGTGTCAGCCTGTACTGTGTGCATTCTGTCTCTCTATATGAATACTGTCTTATCCACCCTCATTTTGTTATTTTCACTTGTGACAGTTAAGGGCACTAGATCTCAGGGGATTTCAGTGACATGCCAGAAATCACACAGATCCTGCCGAGAGCATACTTTTTTCCCTATGGGAGGAAGGCTGGACTGTACCTAACTCTGTGCTAAATTCACGAGGGAGGTAAAAGAGGAACAGAAAATAAAGATGAGGATGACATTTTCTTCACAACTCTCAAGGATTATAGCCACAGACAGGAAAGATAAACATCTAAAGAAACATCTATACTGCAAATGGTTAAATGTTTAATGGGTGTGTATATAAAGTGCCCTGAGAACATTGGTGCTGGGCATTTAATTTCTAAGTCAACTTTCCAGAATCATTAGGTTGTGTCCATAACATTGTTTACCTCACTCCCACTCCTTCCCCATGTTCTGACTTTAGCTGGAGCCTGCAATTCCTTGAATACATCCGAATTGAGGGACAGAAAGTTTTCCCTACCTGGAATGTCGTTTTCCCCATGTCTACCTACTTACTTAGAGGCAAATTCCTTTTTGTCTTTCAAAACACGAATCAAACAATTTAGACTCTGCATAATGTTCCCTAGTCGCCTACCCTTCATCACTGGATGGGTTTCTCCATATCTCTAGTGGTACTCTCCTTACTACATTTTTAAAATTTACATTCTTTTTTCAGTATCACACTATAAGTTCCTAGAGGATAAAGGCATATGGCCTTTATTTGTGAATTACCAACTCCTAGCATCATATCAGGGATTCAGCTAGTGCCCAATAAATGCATTTTGAATATAGAGCAATGATTGGATAAAAAGACAAATTATGCCTCCAATGGTGAGAAAAGTCTACAGAAACCATGAAATTTTAATTGGGTGTTAAAGGTTGTGTAGAAATTTTCCAGTCAGAGAACTGGGCAATTTCACCTCACACAAGGCAGTTACTTGAGTAACATGAGAAAAAACATGAAAGAGATTAGTCCAGTAAAGGTGGAGTGAATAGGAATGATGGAAGGAGGGAGTGGTTGAGAAAATTTTGAAAACGTAGCTAAGGGTTGTGTTATCAAGCTCATTATACTGCAGAGCCGCAAGAATTTGTCTGCAGACCGAGTTTAAGAAAGTTTGGACTAGAGCCATGTTGTGGAGAATATTTATGCGAACTTTTTCTTAGGGCTGTGGAGGAAGACTTGGAGCAGGGCAGACTGAAGGCTGGGAGCCTGGAGGAGAGGCTGCATTTGAAGGCCTCCTGAAACAAGATGGGAGCCTGGAGAAAGCCAGGGTGGTGGGGCTGAGGTAGAGGCGATTTTCAGAGGCTCTCGCTACCACAGCCCAGTAAACCAACTCCATTCAATCTCAGTCTAGCTCCTGAGAAGACAACTGAGAAATGGAAAGAACATCATTCATTCATTCAACCAACATCATGGTGTACTTACCATACACCAGTCACTGTTCTGAGATCCACAACCCTTGGATTCTCTGGGGATACAACAGTGAGAGAAAACAAAGTCCCAGTCTCATGATGCCAATATCTTGGTTGGAGAAAGAGGTGAAAACAAACACATAGGTAAACGGTTTTAAAATGGAAGTTACAGCTGAGGAGCACTCCCAGGTGAAGTGCCAGCCAAAATGCAAGCATTTCAAAATAAGGAATATGTATCTGCAGTAGGAATAAAACATTGGGGAGGTGCAGGTTAGGAGAAGAATTTTTGAAGAAGACTTTTTTCTGGAAAGAGCTGTGTCATGATCTCCTCGTAAACAGAGGTGAGGGACAGGAAGTAATCCCTCCTAAACCTAAGGCAAGAAACCATGCCCAAAGTGTCTTTCAGTGCTTCTTGCAGTTTTGAGGGCAGAATGGACTGGTGTCTCCTATCTAGAAGATCTAGGGGGCTCGAGAAAGCTGATGAGTTGCTTTGATGCCAGTAAAGAAGAATATGTGGGTTGGTGCCTTGGCTTTTATTAAAAGTGAGATGGGAAGACATTGAAAGGTTTTGATATAAGAGTGACAGGATTTGATTTATATATTTAGAGAATCACTTACTGGGGAATAGACTGGTGGCATAATGGCAGGAAAGTAATTTAAAACAGTCTAGGTGAGATATGATGGTGGCTTGATCTATTGTAGTAGTGGTGGAGGTGTTGAGAAATGGTCAGATTATCCATATGTTTGAAAGGGAGCAAGTACAAGATTTACTCATGGATTGGATATGGAATATAAAAAAGTGAGGAGCTATAGATAGCAGTAATTAGGAAGGATGGGGCTGCCATTATCTGGGATGAGGCAGCTGAGGCAGAAGAAGGCTTGGTTGATGGAGGGATTGGAGAGAGTTATCAGGTTTGGGCTAAGTTTGAGATGTCTACTGAACATTAAGGTTTCAAGTATGTAGTTGCTTATATAGAGCTGGAGTTCAGCAGAATTGTAGGACCTAGAGATATAAATTCAGGAGTTTTCAGAGTATAAATATTATTTAAAGCCATGGCACTGGATAAGATAATTTAGGGAGTGAGTGCAAATAAGAGAAATAAGGAAGTATTTCAAAGAACTTCAAATGTTATAGTAAGGAAGATGAGGAGGGCCAGAACAAGAGACCCAGAAGGACTGGTCACCAAAATCAGTGTTAGAAGGAAGTGGAAGGCTGATTGCCTCTACTCAGGTCTGTTCTCTACCCCTCAGTATTGCCTCCTCATCTGCAACCTCACAGTGTAGCGCTCTAGCCAGCCTGTCCTCCCACGCTTTGAACCATCACCGGGGAAACACCCATCTCTCTGGATGATCTTCCCTCGCTGATCTCAAGTCTAAACTCTCCTCCACTGTGCCCTTTAGAACTCTGCAGCTTAATGACCAGAATGCTTTCATTTCTTTAAGCTTTTCCTTGAAAGCTTCTCTCTTCAGCTGGAATCAGGCTTGGCTTTTTTCAACACTGATCTTCTGAAATCCCTGAACAGTGAAGCGTAGCTCAGGTGAGCAGGCAGCATCAGCATCCTCCCAGCTTCACATTGCTTTTCAGCATCTGATGTGATTTCAGGCCTAACAATTTTCCTTGTTTTTTTCTGTATTTCTCTGTCTGAGATAATGTCAAGGTGCTTCAGATCAGTGTTTCTCAAAGCATGTTTCTCCAAGGTGTATGTGTCAAAACAGGAATTTTACACATAATAGTGATTTAAAGCAAAAAATGGACGTTGGCTTATGCACAAATGCATCTTTTCTTCACTACCATTGGTTTCTAGAGAGATCAGTGTGAGGAGATAATTTTTCTCCATTTTCCAGGACTGTCTTTTCTGGGATTCTAGGTCCTCCACAGAGACCTGGAGGGTCTTACACAGTTTGCCTGGACTCAACTTAAGGTGACATAGTGTATGTGGGAAATGGCCATATTTCACTTGATGTCATTTGTTTGAAGTATTGGATCTTTGGGGGTTCAGCAACCCAAACTGATTTATATTTTACCTTCCTTTATCAGTGCTGTATAAAACAAGGAATTTAGATTGTACTATTGGAAGATGCGACCTGGAAGGTTGGTGTATGACAAATTATATCATAAATCTTTCAATAACCAAATCATGTGAATTTTCATAATATGGTATTAAATCTACCTAATAGAGTGTTAAATTTTGCATTTGGAAAGCTTCATCCAGTGATGTTCCATATGTAGAAATCTGACATCTTCTACTCAATATGAATTTAATGGCTTAAAAGGAAAGGAATAAGAATCATAATTTGGAAATATGTCACATTTGTTGACTGAACAATTGTCCTTTTTGAAATTTTATTATTAACTATTTCATATGATTATTGTGATTTTGCCTTCATATGTTTTACTATTCTATCTTCTACATATTAAAAGCTTATCTACTATTCATTTATCTCTTATGCTTCCAACTGAGATAGAAGCAATTTATTCTCAATGCAAAACTAATATACCCAGGATTTCAAACAGCAATAAACTTCCTCAGTGACGAATACAGCCCTGTGTTCTTCAATTATTGCACCTGGTCCATTCATGGTTGAAAGGCCTCCTGTAATCTTTATGTGGCTTAAATCCGGTAATGAAATATAAAATAAAACCATAGTTATGAGCGTAGAGAAAATAATGTTAGCTTATGGGAAGCTTCGGTCAAAGACATTTCTAGTCACTCTGTGGTATAAATCCTCAGATGGCAACCAAGCATGTCCAGAAATTGGATTTATGGGTTCAATTGAGAGTGTGTTCCAGCCCAGAACATTTAGAGAATAATGAAACTTTAGAGTTAATAAGAATTTTGCGGAGCAAACTTAAATCTAACTTTTACAATGTACGTATTTAGAGAGTGAATTTGAGTTTCCTAGGCCAATTTAAAACAAAAGGAGGCAGGCATACATGCAGACAAACAATAATCCATAGTATGTTATTCTCTCATTTATTGTGAACAAACAGGAAATTCATAGTAAATTTTTAAATATTGTGCATCTACTGACCTTTATTGGCTTTTGAGTAACTTTCATTATAGCTTCCTTTTGTTTCTTTTTGAAAAGTTTTGTTATTGATATAGTAGTTAAATGCCGTGTTTGTCTTTAGTTATAAAACGGAAGCTGTAAGGTCATATTGGTGTGTGAACTAAAGGTTTTTCTGGTTCTTTGTCCAGCTTGACTCACTCCCCCAGTTACTCAGATGTGGTCCCTCCACTTCACTTTCAGGTTAGACCCAGCTCAGTTTCTGAAGTGACTTTCACCAAGGAAGACAGTTCATAGTCCCATTGCCTGTGGGGCTCAAGCATAAGGCACAGGCTGGGCCACATGAAATGCTGGCCTCTCGTGCTTTCCTCACTGCTTTCCATCTTCAGAATCTTCTTGCAACTAATCTGACCCTTCATGCCAAGGACTAGCCTGGAAGCAGAGGACCTCACTTGGCTAGGAGCCCCCTTCAGACATCAGTCTACATTAATAGCTATCTTACCTCGCCTATCACCTGTTAATTCTCCTCTTGGATCCAGATTCTTAACATACCTGCTAGTCAGAGTCCATTTTGTTTGAAAAAATCTCAACTTCCTAATTCTTACATAAAATTGATTATATTTGTATGAGATGCTGGAGGCAGAAAGATAGGTGGGTCTTCCTATAGCATGTAGGCATGTGCCCTCTCAAGACACCATTTATCTCCTTAGAATCCCACACATCTTCCTTTTTGTATATTACTCTCACAAACAAATCTACACTTTATGGCCAAGACAAGGACATACTGGATTATTTCCTCCTTTTTGATTTTGGTCCTTCCTGTCCGACTTCTGTCTATGTCATCTTATTTCCTAGAAATCCCGCAGGGCACAGCATATCAAGTTCATTTCTTACTTTTGTCTTCACACAATCAAGTGGTTTAGTCTTTGCTCTTCAGCATATTTCTTCCCTTTACTGGGTCTAACTTTGTTGCAAACTCTTTTCTTCGCAGCATGAGCTCTGAAATTTCCACATTATGCTGCTTTTATCTGAAACACTCTATACTTTTTCCATTTTCAAAGTTTTCGTAGATGTAAAATTGTGTGTAACACCCCATTCAGGAGATTTTATGGAAATGATCTAGGAGGAGCCATCTGACCTGATGAATATTGTCCACTGTGACAATGTCATGAAATTATGGTGCATGAAGGAAGTGTGAGACCATGCAGTTATTCTCTTGTTTTTAAGCTCAACTAAAGTATTCTAGCAAGTATCTTGACTAGGTGTTGGGGACAGTAGAGTTCAGGGCTTGGAAGAAATATAACAAATACAGTACACTGGGGAAGGGGAATATTTACTTTTTCCTCTTTTCCTGTTTGTCTAACATTTCTTCTCAAGCTTGCTGTATCCATGACAGGGCCATTTCTCCCCTTTCCTTGGCACCTCCCCACAGAAAGGGGAGGAGTGAATTTGACAGGTTGGTGATTGATATTCCTGGACCAGTGTCGCTCTGTGGTGACCCATGGTGATGCAGGGCCAGCCAAGCTTTCTGCGCTGTCTGTGGCTGGCCTGCAGGCTTCCACCATGCAACCTTGTTGCTAAGTGGCTCTGGAATGTGCCTTCCAGTCCCAGGCATATTTCTGAAAGTAAACTTGAGAGGGAAGAGCCTACAGTTTAGATTTGGAAGCAGTCAGGAGGCATTGCTTTGGCCTCAACATTAAACCAAGTTGTGCATTCCAGTTTTTCACCAAAAACTCTACCTTGGGAGTCATAGAATGCTGGTACACATTAATAACTGCTTCTCAATTGCCTCTTGATCCTCATGTATGTCGTTTGAGAGAGAGGAATATGGGTGGTAGGCCTTGGGCAGAGAATCTCTACTTCAAGCCCCTGTGTAAAGTTCTAAACCATGTGGATTCCTGAGCCTCCTCTCCCCCTACTTCCAATTAAATGGTGCTAGGTGATTTTTAAATGTGATCTCAAGTCCTCAACCACCCTGAAATGAGGCATCATTAACCCCATCTTGCAGAAAGCTGAGTGATTTTCCCAGCATCACATAGTGAGTAAGGGGTCAAGCAAGAAGATGAGTGCAGGTTCCTGTGCCCAAAGCTTTTTCCATTGCACCATCCTGTCCCTGCAAAAGGCCTGTGCTGCCTGGTGTATTTCTTCTTGGATTGTCCTTGCATCACATTACCCTCGCTGCCACTTCATCCCAGGCTCTCATTTCTTCTTTCCTACACCACTACAGAAGCCTCCTGGCTGGGTCATCCCTTGTTCTGTTCCATTATCCTGCCTTTGGCCAGATTGTGCCCCTAAATTGCAGCACTGATAATATCAATTCCCTAACCCTCAAACCTTTTAATTACTCCCTAAAACATGTACCGATCCATCAGGGAAGACATTCTATGAGGGAAGACAAGCAAGAAAAATAATAAATAATAAATAAGAGGGCCAGCGCCGGAGGCCTAGTGATTAAGTTCCATGTGCTCCACTTCAGTGGCCCTGGTTCAGTGCCTGGGTGCAGGTCTACACCACTCTCTTAGCATCCATCCTGTGCTGGCGGTCCACATACTGAAAAATAGAGGAAGATTTGCATGGATGTTAGCTCAGGGTGAATCTTCCTCAGCAAAATAATAATAATAAGATATTGTATAGAATTATGTAAGTCTGTGGCAAAGATTTACAAATATATTTATACAGATGAGCAGAAACAGGGAACAGAGGGGGTTTAGGGGAGAAGTGGGAATGTGGCTGCAATTTGAAACAGGAAGGGTCAGAGGAGGCCTCCCTGAGCAGGGGCATTTGAGCCAAGACTTCAAGTGGAGTGGGGGGTAATAGGCATGTGTATGGGGGGTGCACATAGCAGGCAGAGCGGCAGCCATTACAAACACCATATGTGAGGAGTGTGACTGGCATGTTAGAGGAGCAGTTTGGACACTGTTGTGGCCAGAGCAAAGAGACAGGCTCGGTTAGCACAGGACCTTGTAGACCAGAGGAGTGGGTTTGCTTTGTGTTATTGTGAGCAATTTGCTTTTTGTTCTGAGTGAACAGTGTGGGTTTGAAGAAAGAGATGACAGGATTGATCTGACAGGTTTTAAAAAGATCACTATGAGTTCTGCATTTTCTGCCTTCTGATTTCTGTGTTGACAGTAGTCTGAGACCAGGCAAGGAGGGTAAGGGAGTAGTTAGAGGCCTGTGGTGTAAACTAAGTCAGAGAGGGTGGTGCCTCTGGCCAGGGAGGCAGCAGTATAGGTTTTGCATGGGTGTACATTCTGGATATTTTGAAACTAACCACTTCAATGTAGGATGTTGGAAAAAGAAAGAAGTCAAGGATGTTATCAAGATTTTTGGCCCAAGCAACTAGAAGGAAGTGTCATCAGCTGAGACAAGGGAGGCTGTGTGCAGGATGGGTTATGAGGGGGATAATCAAGATTGCAAACTTGCAAATGGTAAGTTTCAGGTGTCTACCAGACAGCCAGGTGAACTTGAGGAATAGGCAGTGGCACATGGGAGTCTGGAGTGTGAGAGAGCGGTCTGGGCTGGCTCTGCAATTTGAGTGTCACGGGCCTACAGAAAGTGTTTACAGTCACTAGACTGGATGGCATTGAGTGTGGAGAGAAATGGGGAGAAACCTCAGGACTGACTCCTGTGCATTCAGCACAAGAGGTTGGCATCTGAGAAAGAGTGGCTGTTTAGGTAGGAAAGCAACCAGTGAAAAAAGTGTATTGAGGAGGAAGGAGTTACGAACAGGCTCAAATGTTGAAAAGTCAAATTAGGAAAGGACTAAAAATTGTCACCAGACTTAGCAGTGAAAATAAAAATGAGCTGAACTCCCTATCTTGCTTGCTGTAGTGACAATTCAAAATGTGATCTTTTGTCCTTATTTCATACATTTCACAGTTGACTTTGCCTTTTCCCTTAAGGAGAAAATTGAGGGCAAAAGTTAATAGACATCTCACTAGCTTTCCTGCCCACCAAGAGACATGGGTTGGTCCAGCCTGTTTCACTGGGACACTTTCTTACATCCTGTTTAAAGTGATGTCTTCCAGTTGTGCATTTGATACCATCCAATCCCTTCACTCCTCTGCAGGTTCTTCCTCAATTCCTTTCTATTAATTCTTTCCTCTTCTTCTCTGGCACCCTTTTAATTGCTTCCCATCATTTTGTTTTTCCTGGGCTTTGAAGTAGCTTTTCCATTCTTGCAGCCCTTGAATCTATGCTCCACACAGCAGCCAAAGTCACCACGGCTCTTCTCTACTTAAAAATTAAACCAAGCTCTAGCTTAGTATTTTGCAACTTTGGCACTGTTGACAGGTTGGAACAAGTAAGGTTATGGGAGCTGTGCTGTGCATCACAGGATGTTCAACAACATCCCTGGGCTCTTCCCCCTAGATACCTATAGCACCACCATCTCCAGTTGTGACAAACAAGAACATCTCCACACATTGCCAAATATCCCCTGGAGTGGGCAGAACCACCCAACCCAGGAAACCACTAATCTAGCTCGTCTCTCTCTCCGTCTAGTTAACTTTCAGTCTTTTGTTCAAATTGCTACCGTAGTAGTGTTTTTAAAATGAAAATTTCATTAAGAGATTCCATTTCTTTAAATTTTGTAATGTGTCATGATAACTTTCAGGTTAAAGTTCAAACTTCCTTGTTGAGCATGAAGAAAGTGTGTGATGTGGTTCCTGCCTAGCTCTGTCTCTCCAAAGCTTTGCAGGCACTTATGCCTCTGTCCAGCCAGCCATTTTATAAGAGTCACGCGCTTTCATGACTCCGTGCTTCACATATGCTTGTCTTCGCACTTCCTAAACTGTCTTTTCTCTTTTGTACCTAGAAAGTACAGCTTTTCCATAAAAATTAGCTAAAGAATCCTATCCTCTGCACAACCTTTCTTTATCTTTAAATCTGATTTATATCTTTATATTCTCATGGTATTCCTTGTATACCATTATCATAATACATATCCTATTATACTGTGGTGATTGATTTCTTGTCTTTTACCTCTTGCTAGATTCTAATATCTGAGAAGGTCAAGGATCTTGTCTTACACTTCATAGGCACCAGTAGAGCTTATTAATGTTTTAATATGCTAAAGGATCACAGAGGAGTCAAGTTACTTTTGACGTGAGCAATCATTGAGTCCTTAACGGAGAAAGTACCATTTGAATTGAGCCCAAATGGATGAGAAAACATTTTATTTTTTTAATTTTTGTTTTTAAAAATTATTTTATGGAGATCATATTGGTTTATAACATTGTACAATCTCAGGTGTACATTATTATACATCAGTTTCTGTATAGACTGCATTGTGCTCACCATCAATAGTCTAGTTTTTGTCCATCACCATACATGTGTGCCCCTTTGTGCCTTTCACCCACCTCTCCACCTCTGTCCCCTCTGGTAACCTCTAATCTGTTCTCTTCACTCATGTGTTCATTTGTCTTCCACATATGAATGAAATCATATATGGTGTTTGTCTTTCTCTGTCTGGCTTATTTCATTTGACATAATACCCTCAAGGTCCATCCTGTTGTAAATGGGATGACTTTGTCTTTTTTAATGGCTGAGTAGTATTCCATTGTATATATATACCACATCTTCTTTATCCTTTCATCCATTGATGGGCGCTTGGGTTGCTTCCACATCTTGGCTAATGTGAATAATGCTGCAATGAACATAAGGGTACATAGATCTCTTTGTCTTGTTGATTTCATGTTCTTTGGATAAATACAAAGTAATGGGATAGCTGGATCATATGGTATTTCTATTTTTAATTTTTTGATAAAGCTCCATACTGTTGTCCATGGTGGCTGCATCACTTTGCATTCCTGCCACCAGTGTGTGAAGGTTCCCTTTTCTCCACATCCTCTCCAACATTTACTGTCTGTTGTCTTGTTAATTATAGCCATTCTGAAGGGTGTGAGGTAAAGTCTCATTGTAGTTTTGATTTGCATTTCCCTGATAATTAGTAATGTTGAACATCTTTTCACGTGCCTGTTTGCCATCTGTATATTTTCTTTGGAAAAATATCTGTTCATATCCTCTGCCCACTTTTTGATTGGGTTGTTTGTTTTTTTGTTGTTGAGTTGTATGAGTTCTTTATATATTTTGGAAATTAACCCCTTGTCAGATATATGATTTGCAAATATTTTCTCCCAGTTGGTGGGTTGTCTTTTCATTTTGTTCATGGTTTCCTTTGCCTTGCACAAGTATTTTAGTCTGATGTAGACCCATTTATTTATTTTTTCTTTTGTTTTCCTTGCCTGAGTAGACATGATATTTGAAAAAATGCTGATAAGACTGGCGTCAAAGAGTGTACTGCCTATATTTTCTTCTAGGAGTTTTATGGTTTCAGGTCTTACATTCAAGTCTTTAATTCTTTTTGAGTTCACTTTTGTGTGTGGTGTAAGATAATGGTGTACTTTTATTCTTTTGCATGTGGCTGACCAGTTTTCCCAATAACATTTATTGAAGAGACTTTCCTTTCTCCATTGTGTGTTCTTGGCTCCTTTCTTGAAGGTCTGCTGTCCACAGATGTGAGGTTTTATTTCTGGGCTTTCAATTCTGTTCCATTGACCTGCATGTCTGTTTTTATGCCAGTACCATGCTGTTTTGCTTACTATAGCTTTGTAGTATATTTTGAAGTCAGGGAGTCTGATGTGTCCAGCTTGTTCTTTTTTCTCAGGATTTCTTTGGCTATCTGAGGTCTTTTGTTGTTCCACACAAATTTTAGGATTCTTTGTTCTATTTCTGTGAAGAATGTCATTGGGATTCTGATTGAGATTGCATTGAATTCACAGATTGCTTTCAGTAATATGGACATTTTAACCATGTTTATTCTTCCAATCTAAGAGCATGTAATATCTTTCCATTTCTTTATGTCATCCTCAATTTCTTTCAATAATGTCTTATAGTTTTCAGTGTATAGATCTTTCACCTCCTTGGTTAAGTTTATTCCTAGATATTTTGTTCTTTTTGTTGTGACTGTAAATGGCATTGTATTCTTGGGTTCTCTTTCTGCTAGCTTGTTATTGGTTTGTAGAAATGCTACTGATTTTTGTAAGCTGATTTTGTACCCTACAACTTTACTATAGTTGTTTATTATTTCTAATAGTTTTCTGGTGGATTCTTTAGGGGTTTCTATATTTAGAATCATGTCATCTGCAAACAGGGAGAGTTTTACTGCATCCTTTCCAATTTGGATGCCTTTTATTTCTTCTTCTTGCCTAACTTCTCTGGTCGAAATCTCCAGTAGTGTGTTGAATAGGAGTGATGAGAGTGGGCATCCTGGTCACGTTCCTGTTCTCAGAGGAATGGTTTTCAGTTTTTCCCTGTTGAGTATGATGTTGGCTGTTGGTTTGTCACATAAAGTTGATGTACTTTCCTTCTACACTCATTTTACTGAGAATTTTTATCATAAATGGATGTTGGATCTGGTCAAATGCTTTTTCTGCACCTGTTGAGGTGATCATGTGGCGGTTGTTTTCTTTTCTTTTTTTTTTTTTTGAGGAAGAGTAGCCCTGAGCTACTGCCAATTTTCCTCTTTTTGCTGAGGAAGACTGGCCCTGAGCTAACATCCATGCCCATCTTCTTCTATTTTATACATGGGACACTTACCACAGCGGTGTCGTGTTTTCCCCCAGGATCCAAACCAGCAAACCCCGGGCCGCCAAGAAGCAGAATGTGCAGACTTAACCACTGTGCCACCAGGCTGGCCCTGATCATGTCGTTTTTATTTCTCATTTTTTTAATGTGGTGTATCACATTGATTGATTTGCAGATATTGAGCACAGGCCATGCTGCCCCTGCCTCCTCTTATAATTGCACCAACTGCTGTGTGAGGACCCACGAGCTGGATCACTGCTCCTGGGGAGAGGGAAGGGTGCGCTTACCTAGTTCTCTTCCTTCCTGGGGATCTGGTCCACCTACAGATGTATGGCTGTGTGGATCTCTCAGGTGTCCTATAGTGCTATGTAGGGAATCCGCTGTTGGTTAATGAATGTCCATTTAGTTGTAACTTAGAGAGGAGAGACAAAGGGAACAACTCACTCTGCCATGATGCTGACATCACTCTGAGAAAACATTTTAAATATTAGACACTGTGAAAAAGAAAAAAGGTAGAGATTCATAAATAGGTACATAGAAATTTGGATAGAGGATGATTAGACTCATGAGGGAGGAGGAGGGTCTCAAGTTGGCACTAGATCTTGGGGAACCTTGAATTCCAGCTGAAGCCAGTGGGGAGACATTACTGATCCTAAAGGGCTGGTATAATCGGCACTTTTTTTGCAAGAGTTATCAGATAATCCAATATAGTAGATTGGAAAGATGAAAGTTGGTTTAGATGGTCCATTTATAGCTATTAGTTCAGGCAAAAAAAATAGAGACTTGAAATAAGAAAGTGAAAAACTTTTCATAACTTTCAATGGGACTGTAGCTAAATTGTTTTTAGAAACATGACTTTCTCCATAGCTGTTGTGATTTAGGATTGAAATAACTTCTTGAAGAGTCAAGCTTGTATAATATGATTTTTAACTGGTTTTAACTATTTAAGAATAAATATAACCCATTGTATAATAGATTTTGGTAGAATACATTGTTATTGACTTCAACACAGCATGAAAATAAGATACTAAGAAGCTTTTCTCTTGAACCTAATGGATTATGGTAATTCAGGCAATTTTTCTTCTAAAATCAGTTAAAATAATTTCCTGTGCTCTGAAATAAAGATCTCTATTCAGATACTTAATTAACTCCTAAACTGTATGAATAATTTATTGCTCTAACAGAATATTTTTACTTGCTATTGTGTGCTGAAGCTGGAAAATGCATATTTTAACCTCATCCGAATTATATGGAAAGTTGGAGTCACAATGATGCATCCAGCATGTAAAAATTGTCTGGTGGATTTGGAGTCACCTCAGTGCTCCTTCTCTGAGATCTGTCTCATGTGCTAGGATTCTTGAGGTCTTGTTTTAAACATCTCTTCAGCTGCATGCTTTCAGTTCATATTTCCTTAGCTTATATTTTACATAGGCACATGCAAAATTATATGCACAGACACACACACATGTCAACTTCTCTACAGCAGAGCTGCTCCTTTTTCTTTAGAATCTCAAAGATTTTGAGGAAATAAAAAGTAGCTCCTTTTTGCAAAAAGGTTGAGAACATTCAACTTATATTCTTTTTTGATTGTGCAGTTACGTACAGATAAATATAGTGTTCTTCTCCCTATCTCTGCTCTTGAGTTAGAGTGGGGTTGCCACGGTGATGGTGCAGCACAGTGGATTTGTTTTTATGTGGCTTATTGAGTTCATGCTAAAGGCTAAATCAGTACTAGAAACTTTTCACCCTGAGAGTCATTCTTTCTCTATTATTTTAGTTGTAATTCTCTGGCCACATGTTCCTACTCTGCATGTTTTAGAGAGCTTGGGAAGATTTTTGTTCTCATTTTGGTGGCCTAACATCTGGGAGGTGGTTGTATAAGTAAACATTTACTTAAGTAAGAGCTGTCACATGTGTTGTCAATGCTCACGAAAATTTGTGATTCTAAAACATATCTTTGGAATGAGATTAACTCAGAAAGCCCCAGAGAGAATTTTCTAGATGTCCTCTAGCAAATTGTATGTTTAGAACATACAATTAAACCAACATTATTACAGATCTCACAAAATTCAGGCTATGTCAAAATTTGGCATGGTTCTTCCTCAGGAAATATGATGCCTTAAATGGTGTTGAGTCAATATTAATTGAGAAAGTTTTTATTAAGGCTCATAAGCCCATTTTTTGTTTTATACCTTAGAATGTGCTAAGAGTTTAATGTTTTAGCCTCATATTTGCAAAGGCAATGCTTGTGTAAAACACTGGCTGGCCCTTCATTCTTTCAGTGATCAACTGTACGTTGAGAATGTGTCTGTAAGGCCTGTGCTAGGACGCTGGGGATGTGGAAATGAGCTGAAAGCCCATAGAGTCTGTGTCTTCATTGAGTTTTAAAGTCTAGTTGGGGAAGATAGACATAGATCAAAGAGTCACTCAACCTAATATAAAATGGAAACTGTCCAGTGCTTGGAGAGCCAGGGATTTGACAAGGAGCTTGGGGAAGGCTTTCTGGGGAAAATAATGCAGTTGAGATCTAAAAACAAGTAGGAATTCACCAAGCAAAATGAGGAGAGAAAGGTTATCAGGCTGAAAAGATGGTTGTGCAACGACCTCTGTGGGCAGGGGTGTGGCAAATATGAGAAACTGGGAGAAGGCAAGAGCACTGGGGTTGAGATGGTGAAGAAGAGCAGGGTAAAAGGGGAGACTGGGAAAATGTTCTCATCCAGGGTCATGAAGGGACTTGGGCTCTGTTAAAGAACTTTCTCTTTATGCTTATAAAAACTGGAAGCATTTAAGAGTTTCAAGAAGTGTTTATATAGGGAGGATGTGGCAAGGCCAGTTGAATAGTTCTTGTATTACCATATCTGAGGGCATAGCTTGGTCTAGTGTGGAAGTAGTTGACTAAAGGAGAATGGAACAAATTCAAGAGATATTTAGAAGGCAAAATCAAAAGAATTGGAGTTGGGTGGGATCCAGGGAGTGAGAGAGGCATTGTCAATGCTCTTTTTCTGACTTGCACAAATTGATATATGGTGGTTCCATTAATTGAGACAAGCAACGGCAGAGGAGACCAGGTGTGGTGGAGGAAGACTATGAATGGGGTTTCACACATGTTGGGTTTGAGGTACCTTGTGAGATCTAGAGGATATTTAAGTTGTTTGGATGTATAAATCTAGATCTTAGAGGTAAATCTAGAGAGGTAATTTGTAAGCCTTCTGCATAGAGATATTCGAAGCCATGGGTGTAGATGAAATTATCTAGGAAGGTTGTAGTTAAATAAACATGAAATGACAATGGTGATAATTTTCTGCCTTCAACATATGGAGACATATCTACAGATCCATTATGTCTAAATTCCTTGTAATGATTTAAACCTATTTCAAATGTTTTCAAGTGATTGTCCGCATTTATCTTCTTGCAATAGATGCCTGAAAATGTCAAGATTTTCAACAACCTAGTAAAAATAACGTTATAGGAGAGGATAAACTTGCTATATTATCAAGTTGAGAAGGGAGTGAAAATCAAAGTTAAATCCCTCTATTTCACTGGCCTAAACCCAGGCCGTAAATCAAGGAAACCTAACTTAAAACGTCAGACTGCTTTAAACTGGTTTAAATAAATAAATAAATAAATAAAATATATATATATGTTTTAGTTTTGTTAGGAAATTTGTCAAATCATATGGACAAAAGCTTAAAGATGTCTGTGCTATAATCAAACAGAACTCTCTGGGTTATCTTATTTCCCTGCTGGGAAAAAAATCTACTTTTGTGCACTTTTCACGTTATTAGTAGTGAAGTCAAATACTAGTTGTCTATTCTATTTCTGTTAGACTGACGTCCCGCAGAAAGCATTCCACCTGCAAGGCATCCCGGGCGAGTCTGGAATCGGGGAGATGTGTTCTTGGGAAGCATTACTCGACTGGGGAGCAGACAGGGCTGTGATTAGGAGGCTCTCAGTGGGTGCGTGCAGGAAGAGATGATGCATTTCTTATGAATTAATAAGTATAAAATATTTAAATGTAAAAATCAATATTTGCCAATTCCTTTAGTTATTCTGGAGTACAAACCACAAATTCTCTTGACAAAAAATAAATTGTATGGTTTGTCCTTTACATCTCAGTAGCTTTGACATTGAATAAAATGTTATTTTAACACTTTTATTGGCTCCTGGCCCTGATTTTAGTTGGATCAGTATATTAGAATCCCTCTGAACAAAAAGCTCTCTTCATTCTAGGTACCTTCTTTCTAGTTACCCAGATATCTGTGCAAACTCTGCAGGATGCGCATTTGATTGCTGAAGTCAAGAAGAATAGTGCCAGTGGAAAAACTTTATCCAGTTTGATTTATGGTGAAAAGTCTAATTAAAGAATTATTCAAAAGAAGTTTAAAAAGTAGGAAAGAGGAAAAACAGGGGCCCACCTCATTCATAAACTAAAATATTCACTTTTAAAATCTGAAAGTTGGCTTAGGAGTGGTTAAACGACAGACCCTGGCTTGTAACCTCTTTCCTTGTGCTTGTTAGGCTGTTCCATGACCTGGAATGCAATACTTTCCTTCATTTAAGAGTTCTGCACCTTCCATAGAAGATGCCACTAATGTTGTGGGGAATGGCTGCCAGGCACGATGAGAAGCAGCCTCCAGTGGTGATTGCGAGAATGGATCTTGCTTAATGTGTGGCTTGGATTTACTGCTACTTAGCTCTTCGGCCTTGGGCTCTTGACTTCTCCCTGTGGAGCATCCCTTTCCGAGCCTGAGAAAGGTTTTGCTCCTGCATTGTTAGATCAGATCTCACCAGGTTGTCTCTGTGTGCTCCTCTTGTCAGCTGAGTCTGTGTGCGGCTCCTCTCTTTGCCACCAGACAGGCTGTTGGGCCCAGGTGATAAAAGAAATCTGCCTAAACTGAACCTTGGTCCTAGCATTTCTAACCCGTGTGAAATTGAACAATTGCTTAACCTCCCTGTATCACATTTTCCTGATTTAAATAATAGGAGTATTCATAGAACCTACCTCACATTGTAGTTGTGAGGATTAAAAATGACTAAATGCATGTCAAACACTTAGAACAATAAGGGTTTCATGCTGCTACTATTATTATTATTTAGTTCATGCTAAATTTGAAGCCCTAATCAACACTTACTCATATTCATCATAAACTGTCTATTTGTACTCTACATTAGTAAGCATGGAGTCCAACGATGCAATACATTTCACTTGGAAAAAAATTCTGTAATAGACCTCTTTCCAAATTGTTCTTCACCCCAGTCACTGAAGCTTCTCTCTCTCCCCTCCTGCGTCCAGCACCCAGTCCTCCTCTTCACCCCGTCCCCTTCTCTTCTTTCTTTAACTCTTCCAGGCTCTACCTCCTTCATTACGTACTGGACCAATTACAGAGGTAATGGTTTTGTAGAGGGCAGTGTGTGTATGTGTGAGTCAGTGTGAGTAATTTAAAGCAACAAAGATGAAGTTGCTTTATGCAAACGCTAAAGCAATTATTGCAGGGTCTTATACAGTGTCACTGTTGTAGCTTTTGTCATAAGTGGAACCCTTAGGAGGAATGCTTGTGACCCCCACCAGGATGCTAAATTTCAGAGGGTGGGAAGATGCAGCACTGACTTTAAGAGCCAACCTAAGGCAGTTTGAAATTCTTGCTCCTTTCCAACTACATTTTTTTTCATTCTATTGTAATTATTATGCTTTTGCATTAGATGTCTGACGTGTTGGACCTATAATAACGATTTTATAAGAAAGAAACCTATGAATAAAGTATAGGTGTTTCTTTTCCTTAAATCTTTTTATTTTCTTCTTTCAAGAGCATTTCTAATTGTGATTAAATAAATCTATTTTATATAAGCATATAAAATATAAATCTTCCCTTTTTGTGTGTCCTCACTCCCGTCAAAAAACTTCCTGTTGACTGAGTCAAGCGCAATTTACTGTGTCCTTCCATATGGACGGAATTCAGTGTGAGACATTGTTTGTTCCTTTTCATGGTGACTTTTGGGTTCGAGGTGCTTTCCGAAGGCAGCTCACTGCAGACTGCTGTCCAGCGCTGTTGGTTTCATTTCGATGATTTGGAAAGCCCTGTCTGGAAGTCAGACGCAGGGTGGATGTTTAAAGTTTTGAGGAGAAGTATGCAGCCTTACCAGTGGATCTAAGCTTTGCTCCGCTCAGCTCTCTGCTTTGAAGGCATTCTTCTCCATTTCATCACAGGATTTCTGAGGAAAATGTAAACCTTTCTCTCTTCAGCTGTTCTTCTTGTTACTTCAAAAGAAGCCTTTCTAAAATGGCAGCTTTGGAAATACCTACTGGGTAAATTGCATAGTGGGATACTGAGGACTGAAAAGGTCTAGTTATAGAGAGATTAAAACAAGACACATTACTTCTCATGTATCCCCTGGCACTATCGTTAATTCATTTCAAATATTCATCACATTATGTCAAATATATCATTCTTAGTCTTCTCTAGACAGGAAAATTCTCTCTATTCTGAAATGTAAATAAGCATGTGGTCACTTGTAATGTGTTTTATTATGATTCCAATCTTAATTATTATTCTAGATTCACTTGCTTTAAAAGTTTTGGTGAATAGAAGAGTAACTTCACCAAACACTTAGCATCGTTTTACTCAAGAGTGCTGCCTAAGAAAAGGGGCAACATCAAGTCACCACTTCTGGGGGGCTTCCAGTTCCCCGTTGGAACATCAGTTTTTTAGACCCAAGACAGTGAAGAGCAGAAGAGACTTGAAATACCTCAGAGTTGGATTTCAACTGAAGCTATTGCTAACTCCTCAAGCAATTCATTTTACTCACCAGCACAAGAAATAACCAATTTGATTTTGTGCCTTCCAGGTATATTCATTTCAACCGAATAGAAATACTACAGCCAGAAAGCTTTGGAGATCTTGGGAAATTAGAGTGACTGTGAGTGTTGACTCTTTAAATGTCCTTTGCTTCTGCTTTGCATCTTCTGTTTATACAAAATATTGACTGCCCTGGAGATTACAATATTTTGTTGTAAGCCTAAGAAGCAGAGCTTGCACCTTTGTACTATAAAATAGAGTTATCTAAGGTATACTATAGTTTGAAATCAATGGAGAAAAGACAAATAACCCAATTAAAAATAGGGCAAAAGAGATGAACAACGCTTCACAAATGAGGTAAAACCACTTCAAAACTTACTGCAGAAACTACTACAATTGCGCACACACATCCGCTGTGAGCTATCAGTTCCACTTCTAGTTATAGATACAGCAGAAATGCACATACATGTGTACCAGCAGACGTGTTCTTTAGTGTTCATGTCAACATCCTTTCCAATAGCTCCACACTAGAAACTACCCAAGCATCCAATAACAAAAGAAAAGAGAAACCACTTCTTGAATATTGATAAAATAGACTACTATACAACACGTATGAATCTCAGAAACATTTTGAGTAAAAACAAAAAAACCCAGGGCCTGGCCCCATGGCATAGTGGTTAAGTTCAGTGCACTCTGCTTCAGTGGCCTGGGTTCACAGGTTCAGATCCCGGGTACACACCTAGACCACTCATCCACCCTGGGGTGGAAGTGACCCACATATAAAGTGGAGGAAGATTGGCACAGATGTTAGCTCAGGGTTAGTCTTCCTCAAGTATAAAAAGAGGAAGATTGGCAACAGATCTTAGCTCAGGGCCAATTTTCCTTAGCAAAAAAAAAAAAAAAAAAAAGGAAAAGAAAAACCCAAACATTGAAAATTACATAGTTTGATTTTGCTTTTAGAAGAAATTAAAAAACAGATAGCAGGAATATATGTAATAATTAGAAGTTAAAACAGTGATTACCTTTGTAGAGAAGGAGGTGTGTGGGAATGACAGTAGGGAGCTTCTGCAGTCCTAGTAATGTTTTGTCTTTTCTGTTGTTCTCTGGATGGTAGTTACACAGCTGTGTTCATTTTGGGGAAAGTCTTTGTGGTCTATGTCATGATGGGTGTACTTTTCTAAATGAACGTTATATTTGGACAAAGCTTTGTTAAACACCAGTGACAAACCAAAGGGACACTTGGACAGCCTCCTTTTGTTTTGTCTTTTATCAGGTGAAGATACTCTGCTACTTCACTTCCTCTAATACATTAGATTACCAAATTTATTGTGTCTTTAGCTGAAGACACAGCATTTTTTTCTGAAAAGAAAGCAAATGAAGAATTATATAGCTAAACTTAACCATGAATCTATTTGAATTGAAATAGATCTGAAAACAATCTGAATTAGGAGTTTGTAGGTTTCTAAAAGGATGCCCTTTAATATTAATACACAAAATAGACTAGTAAAATTAAAAGATAAAAAGAGGGGGCCGGCCCCTGATTGAGTGGTTAAGTTTGCATGCTCTGCTTCTGGGGTCCAGGGTTTCACCTGTTTGGATCCTGGCCCGGAACTTGCACCACTCATCAGGCCATGCTGAGGCAGCATCCCACATAGCACAACCAGAGACGCTCACAACTAGAATATACAACTATGTACTGGAGGGCTTTGGGGAGAAGAAGGAAAAAATAGAAAAAAAAAAAAAAAAGAAGAATGACAACAGATGTTAGCTCAGGTGCCAATCTTAAAAAAAATAAAATAAAAAGAGCTAGTCAACCACTTTCCTATGTGGGTACTCCAATCTTATTTGCATAAAGAAGTGTAAGAATTATAATGCCTACAATTGCATTGTTTGGTTTTGTTTCTTTGTTTGCTGGAGGCACGTGTTGAAGTACAAGGAAGCAGGTGGGGAAGCATGCTGCACTCCTTTTCCTGCTCTAACACGTGTAAACAGAGAGTTCCACTTTGGTAAAGTCAAGGTTTAACGTCACGATGACTAACAACCTCAAAAAACCAGAGGCACCAACTTCAGTTTTGGGGGAAATCTTGCTCCTGAATCAGCATTGCTTTCCTCCTGTGTAGCAAGACAGCTACTGAACCACTATGACTCTCGAAACCCTAGCTGCGTGTTCTTACCAAACAGTGGCACTGAGAACTGCAGAGACGGGAAGCGGACACTCCTGCTGCCTGAGGAGATCTGAAAGCCCTCAGCAGCCCCACGGCAGTGGTGGCAGGCCTTGCTGTTATCAAGGGGGTTCTTTTATTTATTTCTTTTAATTAATTAATTAATTTTCGGATGTATATCATATTTCGAATTCTGTGTACATTACATCATGTTCACCACCCGAAAATTAATTATAGTCCATCCCCTCACAGGTGAGCCTAATCATGCCTTTTGCACTCCCCGCTCCCCGCTTCTCCTATGGTAACCAACAATCCAATCTCCAATGCTATGTGGGTTTTTTTGTCATTTTTATCTTCTACTTATGATTGAGATCATATGGTATTTGACTTTCTCCCTCTGACATATTTCACTCAGCATAATACCATCAAGGTCCATCCATGTTGTCACAAATAGCCAGATTTCATCATTTCTTATGGCTGAGTAGTAGTCCATCATGTATAAATACCACATCTTCTTTATCCATTCGTCCTTGATGGGCACCTAGGTTGCTTCCAAGTCTTGGCTATTGTGTATAATGCTGCAATGAACATAGGGGTGCAAGTATCTTTATGCCCTTGTGTTTTCAAGTTCTTTGGATGAATATTCAGCAGTGGGATAGCTGGATCATATGGTAGATCTATCCTTAATTTTCTGAGGATACTCCGTACTTCTTTCCATAGTTGCTGCACCAGTTTGCACTCCCACCAGCAGTGAACAAGGGTTCCCTTCTCTCCACACCCTCTCCAACATTTGTGGTTTCCTGTCTTGTTAATTATAGACATTCTGACCCGGAGTGAGGTGATGCCTCATTGTAGTTTTGATTTGAATTTCCCTGATAGCTAATGATGTTGAGCATCTTTTCATATGCTTCTTGGCCATCGTATATCTTCTTTGGAGAAATCTCTGTTCAGATCTTTTGCCCATTTTCTAATTGGATTGTTGGGTTTTTTTGTTGTTGAGCTGTATGAGTTCTTTGTATATTTTGGATATTAACCCCTTATCTGATACATGGTTTGCAAATATCTTCTCCCAATTGTTAGGTTGCCTTTTCATTTTGTTGATGGTTTCCTTTGTGGTGAAGAAGCTTTTTAGTTTGATGTAGTGCCATTTGTTCATTTTGTCTTTTGTTTCCCTTGCCCGGTCAGACATGGGACTTGAAACTATGCTGCTCAGACCACTGTCAAAGAGCGTACTGTCTATGTTTTATTCTAGAAGTCTCATGGTTTCAGGTCTTACATTCAAGTCTTTAATCCATTTTGAGTTTTTGTGCATGGTGTAAGGGAATGGTCTACTTTCATTCTTTTGCATGTGGCTGTCCAGTTTTCCCAACACCATTTATCCAACACCAATTGCTTGTCGAATATTATCTGTCCATAAACATGTGGGTTTATTTCTGGGCTATCGATTCTGTTCCATTTATCTGTGTGTCTGTTTTTGTGCCAGTACCATGCTGTTTTGGTTACTATAGCTTTCTAGTATAATTTGAAATTGGGGAGTGTGATACCTCCAGCTTTGTTCTTTTTTCTCAGGAATCCTTTGGCTATTTAGGGTCTTTTGTTGTTCCATATAAATTTTAGGATTCTTTGTTCTATTTCTGTAAAAAATGTTGTTGGAACTTTGATAGGGATTGCATTGAATCTATAAATTGCTTTAGGAAGTATGGACATTTTTACGATGTTAATTCTTCCAATCCAAGAACGTGGAACATCTTTCCATTTCTTTGTTTCTTCTTCAATTTCTTTCAACAATGTTTTATAGTTTTCAGTGTACAGATCTTTCACCTCTTTGGTTAAGTTTATTCCTAGGTATTTTATTCTTTTTGTTGCAATTGTAAATGGGATTGTATTATTAATTTCTCTTTCTGCTACTTCGTTGTTAGTGTATAGAAATGCAACCGATTTTTGTACATTGATTTTATATCCTGTGACTTGACTGTATTCCTTTATTATTTCTAAAAGTTTTTTAGTGGAATCTTTAGGGTTTTCTAGATATAAAATCATGTCGTGTGCAAAGAGTGACAGTTTCACTTCTTCTTTTCCAAGGTGGATCCCTTTTATTTCTTTTTCTTGCCTTATTGCTCTGGCTAGGACTTCCAATACTATGTTAAATAAGAGTGGTGACAGTGGGCATCCTTGTCTGCTTCCTGTTCTTAGAGGGATAGCTTTCAGTTCTACTCCATTGAGAATGATATTTGCTGTGGGTTTGTCATATATGGCCTTTATTATGTTGAGGTATTTTCCTTCTATACCCATTTTATTTAGAGTTTTTATCATAATTGGATGCTGTATCCTGTCAAATGCTTTCTCTGCATCTATTGAGATGATCATGTGATTTTTATTCTTCATTTTGTTAATGTGGTGTATCATATTGATAGATTTGTAGATGATGAACCATCCCTGCATCCCTGGAATGAAACCCACTTGATCATGATGTATGATCTTTTTAATGTATTGTTGTATTCGATTTGCTAGTATTTTGTTGACGATTTTTGCATTGATGTTCATCAGTGATATTGGCCTGTAATTTTATTTTTTTGTGTTGTCCTTGTCTGGTTTTGGTATCAGGATAATTTTGGCTTTGTAGAAGGAGTTAGGAAGCCTCCCCTCCTCTTCAATTTTTTGAAAAAGTTTGAGAAGGATAGGTATTAAGACTTCTTTGAATGTTTGGTAGAATTCACCAGGGAAGCCATCTGGTGCTGGACTTTTATTTTTTGGGAGGTTTTTGATTGCTGTTTCAGTGTTCTCACTGGTGAACAGTCCATTCAAATTTTCTGCTTCTTCTTGGTCCAGTTTTGGAAGGTTGTATATTTCTAAGAATTTATCCATTTCTGCTAGATTATCCAATTTGTTGGTGTATAGCGTTTCATAGTATTCTTTTATTGTGTTTTCTATTTCTGAGGTGTTCATTGTAATCTTTCCTCTTTCATTTCTGATTTTATTTATTTGAGCCTTCTCTCTTTTTTTCTTGGTGGGTCTAGCTAAGGGTTTGTCAATTTTGTTTATCTTTTCAAAGAAACAGCTCTTGGTTTCATTAATTTTTTCTATTTTTTTTTTTAGTCTCTACTTCATTTATTTCTGCTCTGATTTTTATTTTTCCTTCCTTCTGCTGATTTTGGGCTTTGTTTGTTGTTCTTTTTCCAGTACCTTTAGGTGCACTTTTAGATTGTCTATTTGGGACTTTTCTTCTTTGTTGAGGTAAGCCTGAATTGCTATAAACTTCCCTTGTAGAACTGCTTTTGCTGTATCCCACAGATTTTGGCATGTCGTATTTTCGTTTTCATTTGTCTCCAGGAATTTTTTTATTTCTTCATTGACCCAATCGTTGTTCAGTAGCATTTTGTTTAATCTCCACATTTTTGTGGCTTTTCTGGTTTTCTTCCTGTAGTTGATTTCCAGTTTCATATCTTTGTGGTCAGAAAAGATGCATGGTATTATTTCAATCTTCTTAAATTTATTGAGACTTGCTTTGTGGTGTAATATGTGATCAATCCTGGAGAATGTTCCATGGACATTTGAAAAGAATGTGTGTTTTGTGATTTTGGATGGAATGTTCTGTATATATCTACTAAGTCCATCTGGTCTAACTTGTCCTTTAAGGCCAGTGTTTCCTTATTGATCTTCTGTTTGGATGATCTATCCATTGGTACAAGTGGAGTGTTAAAGTCCCCTACTACTATTGTGTTACTGTCTATTTCTCCTTTTATGTCTGTTAATAATTGCTTTATATATCTACGTGCTCCTATGTTGGGTGCATAGCTATTTACAAGTGTTATATTTTCTTGCTGGATTGTTCCCTTTATCATTATGTAGTGCCTGTCTTTGTCTCTTTTTACAGTTTTTGTTTTAAAGTCTATTTTGTCTGATATAAGTATTGCTACCCTTGCTTTCTTTTCTCTGCCATTTGCATGGAATATCTTTTTCCATCCTTTCACTTTCAGTCTGTGAGTGTCTGTAGGTGTGAAGTGTGTCTCTTGTATGCAGCATATACATGAGTCTTGTTTTTTCATCGAATTGGACACCCTATGGCATTTGATTGGAGCATTTAGTCCATTGACATTTAAAGTAGCTATTGATAAGTATGTATTTATTGCCATTTTGTCACTTTTTTTTCTGGGTGTTTTAGTAGTTCTTCTCTGTTGCTTTCTTTTTCTCTTGCTCTTTTCCCTTGTGGTTTGATGTCTATCTTTAGTAATATGTTTGATTTCTTTTGTCTTACTTTTTTCCTTGCTTGTTATATGTTTCTGATTTGTGATTACCATGAGGATCCTATTTAATATACTATGCATATAGCAGTCTATATTGAGTAGATAGACACTTTAGTTTGATCTCTTTCTAAAAGCTCTACTTTTTCACTCCCCTCCTCCCACATTGTATGTTTTTCAAATCATATATAGTCTCTTGTTTAGTGTGTGTCTATCCATTACCCTCTTATCACTGAAATAGGTGATTTTAGTACATTTGTCTTTTAACCTTTATATTATCTTCACAGGTAGTTGATCTGCTGCCTTTACTATACTTTTACCTTACAAGTGATTTTATTGCCTGGTTTTTTGTTGTTGTTTTTGATAATTTTTTTTATCTCTATTTGTAGTCATTGCTTTCCCACTTAAATAAGTCCCTTCAGCATTTTACTTTTGGACATTTTGATTATAATATGTCTTGGTGTAGGCCTCTTTGGGCTTATCTTGTTTGGGGCTCTCTGTACTTCCTGAACTTGGATGTCTGTTTCCTTCCTCAGGTTAGGAAAATTTTCCTCTATTATTTCCACAAATAAATTTTCTGCCTTCAAGGGGGTTCTTATCTTAGAATCCATGAATGAGCTTTATGGCGTGGAGAATTGGCTAACAACAAAGCTTTTAATTTTTGATTTTCTTCCTATTATTTGAGTAAATACATATGCACATATTTCTTGAAAGACCTCTGAATATGTTAATCATAATCTGTTCTGTTATTTTTTTCTTTTTTCTTTGAATTTCCCTGCTTATTCTGGAGTTAGCTTCCTTTCTTTTTGTCGTGGTCTTTCTTTGTCATGGTTCTGATTAAACTCCTCTGCTTTGTGAACCTTGACTGTCTATTCATATTTGAAAATATTGAGTAGGTGGTCAGGTTTCCCCTGCTCTCCTGTAGGTGGGTCCATTTTATGCAAAATTTCCCCTTGGTGGGAATTTTAGTTTGGACACTTGGGTAGAAAAATGGCAGATTTCTCCTCCCAAACACTAGAATGAGAAAGGCTTTCTCTTGAGTTCTAGCTCCACACAAAACCCATTACTTTTCTTGTATCAATTTGATCAATTTCTTTAGAGAAGAACATATATGAAGAAGACAAATTATATACATAATTTTTTCCTCTTAGCAGTAGGCGTCCTTATAGTGGTGGCAGCTACCAATTAATTGTGTTTCTCCATCCACATGTTTAATGAACCCCTGTTTTCAGCCCCACATCTCACTCCTGCTCTCTGCTCTCTCTGGTGTTTTTGCACCCAAACCATCAGACTGTTCCTGCCTCAGTTTTCTCTGGGTTGCAGCTTTCTTGATTTCATTTGTCAACCCTCTCCCATGCATTTTATGTGTTTCCAGAATTTGCTGAAATCTCTTCTCTGTTGGTGGCCTTCCACATTCTGTCCTCTTGATTGTTATGGGCTTATTTATTTGTATTGACCATCTGGGCTGTTATTTCTGTGTAGTCCTGAAAGAGAATGAGGCAAATTTGTATGCCCAGTTCACTATTTTGAATCAGAATTCTTCTCCCTATAACTTTGAAATTTGTTAGTTGAAATAATATTTAAATATTAAAATTAAATTATTCTCTTAAGGTGTTTCTCAGTCTAAACAAATTTAGCATGACTGTGCCTGTGCCAGCGCATCCTCGAGCGATGTGCACTCAGCAGCAGCAGCAGCAGGATATCTAGAATCCTTCCTTATTGATGGGATTTGATCAAAGCCCCCTTGTGTTACATTCATAAATATCAACAACCCCTCTCACTTGGATGGGAACATTCTCTTCAATGGAGGCATGATGCCAAAACAGGCAAGGGAAGATCTGAATCTTCATCTTTCCTATGAATAGGAGGCTTGATTTGAACATCATTTACCAAAATTAGATTCTTCTCCAATGGATAAGTCTTATCTTTAAACATCATAAACTATTTATTATTACATCTCCAAACAAAGGAATTTATGCACATTTGGTGAAGCCACATGGGATGAAATATTCAAGCTGGTTTAGAGCTTGATGCACAGGCAGAAAATTGCAATAATGCCTCTGTTAAAGTGTACAGAAATCTGACGTTTTGTGTAATAATTCATGATTGGTATTGAAGAACCTGACAACTATCATTTTTCTCCAATGCCACTTGCAAATTGGTGAGACTATGGACATTCTTGGTAAAGTTGGCTCCTTGTATTTATCTTTATGTGCATACCAACCTCATCAAGCCACAGTATTTTCTGTGCTTCTTCTGAAGTCTTTAATGATTCTGTCTTGAAAAAATGAAAGAAATACAGGGAAAAGAAAACTTTGGTATTCTGTACCCAGAAAGAACACTCATGGTGCCTGAAAACACATTTGGTTTTGTTGGTTTGGGGAGAATACAGGCTCCAAACGACATCACACTGGATGCTTTATGAAGCAGCACGTGGACTTGCGTGGAGCCAGCCAGTCTGGAAAATATCTTCTTTATCAGGCACACACCTCACTAAGCCAAGGCTTTTTTAAGACGTTTTCTCGAGTAGGAGCTGAATATCATTTTCTCTATTTCTCAGAAGTCTCTTAGATTTCCAGTGGATGTATCTTGAAACACCAGCTTGAATTTCAGGTAGAATATTCACTTTTCTTCCCTTCTCAGGACATTTATCTTGAAAAAACTCATTCATGGCTTGGCTTTTTTGATAACAGTTATATTTCTGTCACAGAAAAGAGATCCGTCTTTGGTTAATTTCCATGCAGTGGATTCTGCTAAACTATTATTTTTTTGACCAACAATCTTTGATAGAAGAGGTCAGCAGCAAACAATTATACAGACCTTCCAAAACAGGAAGAAGTGCTTTTTAGGTTGTTGTTAGGAGTATCAAAGTGATACTTCTACAGGCAGAAATCAACAAATACATTGTAGAAACAGTTTGAAGATTAACTTCACAGAAGTTGAAAAGAAGAACGAGAAAAAAGAAAGTCCAGGCAAACAATTTGCCCCCCTGCTTGACAGTACTGATGACACAGTACTACTCTGTTAACGCTGTCACTGAGATAGTGGTCTAAGAGATAAATAATAATAGTTATTATTATAGTAAGTCCCCATTTTATAGATAAAGGAACTGAGACTTAGAGAGATTAATTTGCTTAGAAACAAATAGTTATAGCAATAATAGTAGCAGTGATATCTGATTCGGGAACCATAATAACATGTATGACATAAACTAATGTTGAAATAACATCAGTTTGTACATTTTGTTACCATTTGTGCAAAATTAAGAAAAATTCTTGATGAAGATTTTTAAGTATTTGCATACGCTGCTTCAAAATCTGAGATGATGGAGATGTCCTTTTTTCTTGATTTGTTTCACCTGTTAAACAATTAATTCTGGTCTACGTGACTTGGAAAATAGGTAACATCTTTCAATCTCCGATTATGGGTGTAATTTCCAGCCTTTTAAATATGTTAAGAGAATGAACAGTAACCTGTTTACTGTTGTTATCACATTGAACTACACTAGTTGTAAAATAATGAAATAAGCTTGTAGCCTAGCAAAAATAAAGTAAGCATGAACTGTCCAAATGATATGACTTTTCCCAAGGTCTAGCTGCAACGTACTACAAGCTATTTCTCTATCATGAAATTCCATTCTAATCTTCCCTGAGACACGGAAATGGAGGAGGGCTTACGGTGGGGAATGAGAATTACCCTGTGACTTCCATCTGCTCACCCGTCTTAACCTAACTTTTCACTATTTCTTCTCTAGTCTTTCCTCCTGAGTTTGATGAATTGGGTGGAGCAGGGAAAGATGAGTACAAGGATTCAAAATAGAAAGGATCAGGGAAAAATTTGTATCTACACAAATGTGCATCAAGTTTGCAAAACCAGGAAAAGATCTTGCCTCCTGTTCACAGGAGCCTTTACTTTAACCCCTAAGAGATAAAACAGGTAAAATAAAGCCAAAAACATAGCATTAATAAGAAAACATGGTCAGATGATCTTATTTAATTTTGAGACAGGGATGCTAGTCATGAAATAAGACTCAGAGAGAGGCTGGATGTAGCTAACTGTTAACATTTTCTAGACATAATTTGATTATTTACGCTCATTTCCTCCTGTCTCAGGACATAAATGGCACAGACCTTTCCTCTGTTTTGCATAGACTGTTGTTTGCTCCTCTCTTCATAGACGTGCTCTTTGTGGAATGTGCGTTCAGTGGTGCTGGCAACCTAACTGTCCCCAGCTGATGATTTCTCTGGTAGTAATGTCTCCAGTCGCAGCGGGAGGGGGAGGTGTGGCCAGGGCAGCGCTGCGGGAGCCCAAACCAGTGCAGGACTGGAAAGGGGAAGGAAGGGAAGAAACACTGCAGCCTGGGTCTCCTCTGCCTCTTGCTGTCCTCCAGAGCCTCCCTCCATCGCCTCTTGTGGCGGATTCCAAAGAGGAAGAGGAAGCTGTGGGCAACAAAGCCTGGGAAAGGCACTTCTCTGCCATCTTGTCCTGGGCAGGACATGGGTGTAAGTCTGAAGGGAGCAGGCCAGCAGCTAGCTGAGCCAGCGACCACAGCAGCACCAAGTGAGACTAGTTTTGCAAAACTGCAATGGCCAGTAAGCTGAAAGATGGACAAAGGGTTGCCACCCACAGTATCCAGTCTATCATGATTCATTTGCAGGCTTCTGCAGTCTGCTTTTTTTTTTTTTAAGGTATACTTTTTGGTGAGGAAGATTGGCCCTGAGCTAACATTTGTTGCCAATCTTCCTTCTTTTTTTTCCCCCCAAAGCCCCAGTACCTCAGTACCTAGTTGTATATCCTAGTTGTAAGTCATTCTAGTTCTTCTGTGTGGGATGCCACCACAGCATGACCTGATGAGCGATGTGTAGGTCTGGGTGCAGGATCTGAACCAGTGAACCCCGGGCCGCCAAAGTGGAGCACAAGAACTTAACCACTATGCCACCAGACTGGCCCCTGCAGTCTACTTTTATTGTGCCATTCTTTACGATGAATACATTGTCCTCTTTGGTTTCTTATATGTTTAAATCTTATTTTTGTGATTTCTCTTTAGCATTCGTAATCTCTAACTAAACAAAACAAAAAAAATTCAAAAGACCACCTACGAAAAGATACCAATACAGTGGCAGATACATATATGTAAATCTTTAAAACAAATGCTTGCATAAATGACACTCTGCTTTGTATTCACCCTTTCTCACTGAAATACTTGTTTAAATGTATCTAGATTTACAATTAGGTAAAAAAAAAAAAGTCTGTCCTCTAAACTCATCATTACTGCATTGTGATTAAAAGTTATCTTTTATTTTTTGGATTTTTGCATAATAACAAATTATCTAAAATCCCAGCTGGGAGCTTTTCTCATCTGGATTCATTAAAGAGACTGTAAGTGAAAGCAAGTGCATAAACACAGAAATGATTTCCGTACGATTTTCTCCAAAATAAATAAATCCCAGACAATGTTTTGCCTTCGTCTCCTTTTGCCATGAAAGATCAGTCAGTTCTAGTGCATTAGGGAGGAAACGGTTTTTTTAACTGCAGAGTGATTGAGGACACAGATAGTCTACCGAGCTTTCATGTATTCTCTTAGAAGTGACATTCAAAAGGAATATTGAAGATAGAAGTTTTCCTCGGTTCTCAGTTATTTCCTTGCTGGTCAAATCTAAAGTCTCCCAAGACTTCCTTTTCCTTTAACTTTTTATTAAAAAAGAGACTTGAGAAGTTCCAAAGAAAGTCTAACTCCTCTGGCTAGGCTTCAGAAGTCTTCCCTCGTCACCCCAGTTACTAGTACAGTTCACTTCTTCCTACATTAAACATAACAAAAGGGAATTCCCAGTACCGGTCCTCTCATAGGCTCCGTTTGCCTCAATTTTCTGCACCTGTGAATCTGTCTTTGATCTGCCTCTTCACCCTGATCTGTGTGTATACTACTGCATTGTTGATGATTTTCTTTTTGGTTCTTTTTTCCCTCAGTACACAAATATAAATTCCAGTTATCAGGTTAAGGTCAAATGTCCTGCTTCTCGGTGCTGGTTGGAGAGCACATAGTGGAAAAATCACAAAGGTGTATCTCTCACCTGCCTTGAAGGCCACTTTGTTGCTGTTTTCTGATGTTGTGTGCCCAGATCACGTCTGTGAGCATGGGAATTTTAAGATTAAGTAAAAATCAGAACACTGGGGGAAATAAATTTGTGCTTAATTGGTGCCTGGAAATGATGCTTGGAATCTTTGCACTTAAAGGATCGTGAATAATCAAGAGGGCATTCATCCAGTCCTAGTCCAGTTTTGCAAGTTCATATTCCCCACTTTCTTGGCAGTTCTCACAGCAGACCCAAGGCACTGCCTCACAGTCATTTCTTCTCGGCTGTGCTCTTTGACTGTGCTCAGACCCGCAAGGTTTTGCTTGATGGTTCTCTTTTTCTGCCAAAGTTTTCTTACTTGTAAGAACTGGTCACATCACAGCCGTTTGGAATAATACGCACATTCATTCTTGTTTGTTTTGTTTTTTTTAATAGACTTTATTTTTTAAATTTGTTGTAGGTTGACAGCAAAACAGCAGAAAGTACCAAGATTTCCCACATACTCCCTGCCCCTACACATGCACAGCCTCTCCCAGAATCCACATCCCCCACCAGAGAGGTACATTTGTTATAATTGATGAACCTACGTTGACACATCATAATCACCCAGAGTCCATAGTTTACATTAGGATTCACTCTTGGTGGCATACATTGTGTGGGTTGGACAAAAGCATAATGACATATATCCATCATTATAATATCATACAGGGTATTTTCACTGCCCTAAAAGTCCTCTGTACTCCACCTATTCATCCCTTCTTCCCCCTAACTTCCGGCACTGACCTTTCTACTGTCTCCAAAGTTTTGCCTTCTTCAGGATGTCATATAGTTGGAATCATTTAGTATGCAGCCTTTTCAGATTAACTTCTTTCACTTGGTAATATGCATTTAAGTTTCTTCCATGTCTCTTCATGGCTGGATAGCTCATTACTTTTTAGTGCTGAATAATATTCTATTGTCTGGATGTACCACAGTTTATCCCTTCACCTACTGAGGGACATATTGGTTGCTTCCAAATTTTGGCAATTAGGAATAAAGCTGCTACCAACATGTGCAGGTTTTTGAGTGGACATAAGTTTCACCTCCTTTGGACAAATACTGAGGAGCATGATTGCTGGATGGTATGACAAGAGTATGTTTAGTTTTGTAAGAAACTGCCAAACTGTCTTCTATAGTGGCTGTACCAATTTTGCATTCCTGCCAGTAATGAATGAGAGTTCCTAAAGCTCCACATCCTCACCAGCAATTGGTGTTGTCAGTGTTCTGGATTTTGGCCATTCCCATAGGTGTGTAGTGGTATCTCGTTGTTTTAACATTCTTGTTTTTTAATCATATCTGGGAAATGAAAACTGCCAAGACATTTTGTAACAAGCTTATAGCAAGCTTTATTCTGGTAGTGGGAGGAATATTATCTTTTATTTTTTACTTGCCTTCTCTCTCTTCTTGGATTTGTTACATCATTTATGATTAGAGTCACTGTTTTCGTATATTTGCAATTATAACTCCCATTAAGTGTTTCTTCTGTATATAGATTTCTATTTGAGTATCATTCTTGGCTTTTAAGATTCTCAAAATGTCTTGACATGCTAAAGCTCTTAGTTTTTTCTATTATTTTCTATTATGTTTTCTTGTTAAGTATCAATAATAGCTTTTTGTTCTTACCTCTTACATTTAATGAAACAGCATTCACTCTATTTATGAAACACACAGAAATAAATACTAGTAAAGAAGCTGAGGGAGGCCCTACTTACAGTGATGTACAAGTATGGATCTTATATGCATGTGCTATATGTACTTCAAATGTTTTAAGCCACTTTTAAGATAATTTTGTTAGTATGTCATGTTGATAAAGTATCTATTTTTGTAGACGGTAGCTGACCGTTTATGGTAACGGTAAACTTATACACAGATGATTTGAGCAACCTGGCCCAGGGTTCATGAGATCTTGATCAGTCTGAGATGGTGGACACTGGCACCTGGTTATTCCAAATCCTCAAACTTGTGCCCATGCAGACTGTCTTTTAGATAAGAAAATCAGTATATGGGGAAGTGACTGAGGGCTAATAAATAAGCTACATCTACTATCAAATAAATTCCATCTTCCACAATGAATTCTTTCAACAACTGGGGGAGTGTCAATTCGCTGGTAGCACCTGGAGTCAGAGGAATCTGTGTGGGTCACATTTGCTGTGTCATTGCTGGGGTCTGTGTGTGACACCTGATGTGGGTTTCTCCACTGTCATTTCTAACTCATGACAGCCATATTCCTCACAGTATACTGGGAAAATGAATAAAATGTCTTCTAAAAAGTGCTTTTGGATCTTTAAATGAAAGGGATTATGTAAGTACAGGTGATATATTACTCTGTTTTCAAACAGAAAAGATTAATTTACCTGGCTCTTTTTTTCCTTTGAAATTACCCACCGAGCAGTGAATAGGCCTCAGTGAATAATTATTTTAAGCTTGTGATTCTTGACTGAATACTATCAAAAGGCAGTGGTCTTTTATTTAACACACCTGGTGTGATATTTGATATAAGAGCATTTTCAAAATGGAAAACAGTAAAATGGGAATTATTTTAAGCACAGTGTGCTATTAATATTTAGTGTGGTCTAACAAAGATTAAGATAACCCACTTTTCTTATTGTTTTACTCTATAGCTTTTTATTTTTCAAAATTCATGGCTCTAAATTATAGGCAATGTTTCAAACAATACTTTCCCAGCATAAATTTGGAAATGCTCTATATGTAAAGGGTTCCCAAACAGATTTTTTTTTTAATAAAAATCTAGTTCTCATACTATGGGTTCTTTTCCAAACACAAAGGAGTTTTTCAAGCACTAAGTGAAAAATATATCCTTTAGTTGTTTTTTTCATGTTTTGTATCCTTGCTATGGATGAAAATCTTAATTGAAGTTGACAGTAATGAAAAGAAGAAATTGAATCTTGTGCTCAGTTGTTACTAAAACACACAACCATGAGTATACATAAGGGAAGATGTGGCTCACTGATTAATGGAGGGCTGATAAGAAGCGATGATGACATCAGGGAAATGGAACATTCCCAACTGTTAGGGCCCAGTGTCTGTGATGTTCCCTATTGATTTGTACTGACATCACAAGTATGTGCTTGTGTTCAACTCAGAGAAATCTCATGGTGATACTGAAGAGAGAATTTACTTGTTAATATTTAACAACTACAGACTGCTTTTGATAAAATTACCAGACATTAAACTCAAAATTTAAATCAGATGAGTGAACTTTGGACTCATTAATATTGAGTAGATTTTTAACCAAGTAGCTGATACAGTAAATCAGTCAGTGACAAGAAACAGCCAAGGACACTGAACTCATCAGTATCTTCCTGAACAAGTGCTAGCAAACTTTTGTGTCTTGTACATCACTCTAGACACGGCTGAAAGTATTGTCTGTTCCAGCCCTGGTTTTATTTTTTCAGCTTAGTTTGAAGTCTTGATGGAAGCATTAAGTAAAGAAAATCTATACCATTAAGTAACTTTTTAATGTGTGAGATTTTTTTCTTTAATTTAACCATTTAATGCTGCCAAATATAGGTGTCATTTTAGTGTAGTACAATTTAAATACAATATAACTTAGTATGAACTATAAGCATCTGCGATATACTTCACTAAATCATCAGACAGTAAATCTTCTTAAATTTATTTAAAAATATATAGTTCTCTGGAAGTACTCTAAATTCTAAATCTGGAGAAGAGCATGGTTGTTTTTTTTACTTTTAGAAAAAACTTTCATTGTTCCAATAACATGATATTAATAAAAACTCAAATTAAAACAACTGGGTGATGTCTTAATTTACATGCAAAGTGATTCCTTTGTTTATTGTTTTCTCAAATGTTTTTTAAGGACTTGCTATACAAATTATTAAAAATTATAGCATTTTTTATTCTGCTTAAGTCACATAACGCATTACTTATTACAATAAAATTTAAACAACTTAACCTTTATCACTATTATAAATATGCTCATATTGTCGTTTTATCACTGGATAGAGTTTTATCTCTGGATAGAGTGTGACCTAATTACCACTGTAGACAGACTTGTGAATTCCATAGAGTTAGTGCCCCCTTTTTAACCCTTGGGATGGATGAAAGAGATAATTTATTACTCCTGTGCCTTTTTGCTATGTATCTTTTGATGAGAATGGAGATATATACCATAATTCTCTTTGTCTATCTATCAGTTTTATTTCATGAGGAAAAAATACTGGGAAAGATTAGGAAAATATAGTAAAATTTAGCGAAAGTGAATAATCTGCTCCTAGATTAGGAAATACCTCAAGGACATGTAAAGGGCCTTCCGGTCACAGTCTGCAAGAGACAGTTGAAGATGAAGAGCTTTGTAACGGCATTGCCAGCCCTTTTAGTATAAAAAAATAAAATAAAAAGGGTTCTGCCTCTGTCCTTTAGGGAAAATTGAGAGCACAGGGAATGCATGCCTGTCCATATTGATGTCAAGGAGATTTACAAGAGAAAGAGCAAGTCATCTGGGGCAGCGGCATGGATCATACACAGCGCATTTATAGGTCTCCTTTGAGCAAGAAAGCCTCTACTCCTTCTCTTAAATAATCGCTATGAAAAAGTTAAAGAAAACCACCACCACTAAATATAAATTCTCTATTTTTAAAATTTAAAAGAACTGTAACCTTCAGCATGTATAATTTTGTTTTTGTTTTTTTTTTTAATTGCAGTAACATTGGATTATAACATTATATAACTTTCAGATGTACTTCGTAATAAAATAAAAGATTACATGTTCCCCACCCAAAAACTAATTATAGTCCATAGTCTGTCACCACACATGTGAGCCTAATCCCCCCTTCAGTATGTATAGTTTTAATTGTTAGTTCTAACAATTTGTTTTATCTTACAATTATTTATTTATAATCAAATACTATGGTGCCTGTTAAGTGGAAACCACTTTTTGACTCTCAGAGTGCTTTCCAAAGATATTGTCAATATAGAAATTTATCTACTCTGTTCAAAATATGCAACCAGGTAAGCATTTGTTTTCATTTGTTTGTTGGTAATTAGAAATCTTGGAGTCGAAAATGTGACAGAGGAGGTAGATTAGATGAAATTAAGTATTTTAACTCAAAAGATTCAAAGGAGAAATTAATAGTCACTGTTAACAGTTGGGATTCTTGCCTGCATGCCTAGACGTCTGGATTCCAACGCTCTAGTTTGTGACTGTGATTTAGTGTGGCTGGGGAACTCTTGCAAAGTTATGCCCGGAATGGCCGTACGCAGGCTGCTGCTACGTGTGAGTATCCCAGAAGGCTCAGGGCTCCAGGGATGCTCAGTAGCTTCAGTAACAGTAGAGGAATTCACCTGTGGTATGTAATTTTCTGTGTGCGTACAAAAGCGAAAAGTCTGTTTGTCCTCTTTTTATAAAGGCTTATTGTGTGATGTTGAGTTTGGAAGAATATATTATCAGAAAATGTTTTTAAGGTATTTGGTTAAAAGTATAATCAATTTCCCTTTCATTATCTGCATTTTTACTTAAGGAAGTTATTATCATCATAAATTGTTAAAGCTGGGAGAGTCTTTGAGGATCATTTAATCCAATTTCCATAATTTCAAAGGAGAAATACTGAGGAAAATTATTTTTCAACAAGGTCACAGGACACTGTGACTAGCATTAAAGTCTCCGCTTATACCTCAGTATCACTTAGTATTAGTAATCAATGATTTAGATTTCTCAACTTTAGATGAAATAATTGCTAATATTCACCACTAGGAAAAACACTCAACGAAT
Source organism: Equus przewalskii (assembly GCF_037783145.1). Lineage (NCBI taxonomy): Eukaryota > Metazoa > Chordata > Mammalia > Perissodactyla > Equidae > Equus > Equus przewalskii. The sequence goes on from NC_091838.1 coordinate 31,816,089, forward strand.
CTACTAAATGTTTTTTTCTCACATAAAATAAGACCACAAGTATCACTCAAGTAATGAAAACCTATTTTAATATATCTTTACATATTTTAAAATAATACAAACGTTTGATTTATCAAGCATATATTCATATTCTGACAAAGCTATCAGATATCCTTATAGTGAGTATGTCCTCTTAGGATACTATTCAATTCTCTTAAAGCTTTTAATATAAATAAGAGAATATTTATCTACTTATTTATCTAATTTATCTATTCCTATATATAACCTTAAATATGAATATATGAATATAAAGACATATGTACATATATGTGTGTGTGTCTGTATGCATGCACATGTGTATGTGCATGTATGATAATTGGGCTCCTTGGAAACTTACTCAGATGATAGTTTAGCAGAAATTTGCTTTCTAATGCCCCATTCACGGACAGCCAGCATTTGAATTTCTCTAAAGAGGTAATTTGAAAAATTATATTAATATAATTCAATTCCATCCAGATTGAGAAGAAAAATGACTTGTTGGTCTCTATTTCCAAGTAAGTCTCAAATTTGTCAGTTTCTTCCACATTTACTACCAACTTCTACTTTAGGCACAATCGAGTTTTGCCTGGAATATATTACATCCTAACTGATGTCCCAGCTTTCATTTTTCTCTCTCTCCAATCTATTATATTTGGGAGCTCTTTCAAAGACACCTATCTGATTACATCATTCTTCTGCTCTAACCCTTTTATAGCTTTCCCTGCCTTAAAATAAAATGCAAGTGTATCATAACATATTTCGTGTCCTTCACATGGTCAACACTTCCTATATGTTGCAGCCTTGGGCTACCCATTCCAACCCCAGTTCATTCTACTCTTCCCTTTACTCATGGTATTTAGCCATCCCCATGTTCTTTCAGTTCCTAGAAGTTCTTAAGCTTTTTCTGACTCAAGGATTGTCAACATGCTGTTTTCTCTGCCTCCAACATTCTTCTTGCATCTCTTCTTTTAATAGCCCTCTTCTTAAATATTTATTTGGAAAAACTTTATTAATCTCCCTCCCTACCCACCTCCTCACTACCACACATACACTGAACATCATTAACTTTTCATCTTTGCATTTATCACAATTTGTAATTATCCATTGTTGTGTTTGTTTAATTTCATTTGCTTCAATGAAACTATAATCCCATAAGTACAGAGACTTTGTTTTGATCACTGCTTCATTACTAGTCTTAGCATCATGCCTGACACACTGTAAATGTTGAGTCATTTTTTAAAATAAATACATAAATGAACAAAACTATTTTTCTAAATAGGGGAAAGCCAAGATGTTGATTATAAGGAATTTTAAGGAAGTGGATAAGATTACTAAAGATCTATGTAATTTTCTCCAGACGTGTTAGTTATGGTAACTTGTTAATGATTGGAAATCTCAGATGATGCAAATACAAGAAGAAGAGTTTTGTCATTTAGAAAGGTTTAAAGAGAATTATGTGAAATTTGCTATAGAAAAGTGAAATTCCGTTTTGTGTGTTCTTCTCTATAATTTAAATTCAATAATATTGTCTGATGTATTAAAAATCAATCACTCCACTTCCTTGTTAAAATAATTTAAATGTTTCCATGTTTTACCTCTCTATTATTATTTGAGAATGAGATCATTCATTCATAGTGATAAGCAATTTTGCTCAACCAGATTTGAGGTCTAGACATATGAATTCTTATAAATTGTGTGAAGTGGGTAGTTAGATGACTATTTGTCTAGGGAGAGTGCCTGCAAAATTGCAAACTCAATACAAACTTGGTTTGAAATATCGACCCATAAAATCAAACTCCTTCCATAAATATGGTTGTTTTGAACTATTAGAAATAAAAGCACCAGGACATTTACTTAATTTAATTCATTGGAGATTCTTTTCGGCAGTGATTCTTTCAAATATAAGTCTAATGTCTAAACTGGTACATGTATCACTGGCTAAATGCATTTCGATGTGTAAAACTTTAACATAGAAAGAAATTGAAATTATCTATAACTCTTTCTCAGCAGTATCTTAGAATGCTATAATTTTGTATCTTTAAAAAATATACTAATAATTCTTTTGTTCCAGAGAGTCCTCGAATTACTTTTGAGCCCCAAGACGTAGAGGTAACGTCAGGGAATACTGTCTACTTCACTTGCTGGGCTGAAGGAAACCCTAAACCTCAGATTATTTGGATACATAACAAGTAAATACTGAGCATGGGCATGTGTTGCTATTCTCTTTCCGATTTCAGTAATCCTTTTCTCTTACTTCAGCTCATTTATCTAGAGATGGAATTTTTTAAATTATGAAAATTTCTTGGAGATAAACATTTCTTTAACTCTTACTTTTTGACATACCCAAGGAATCTAGAGGACTTAAAAATTGTATATTTCGGGACATCAATGATTGTGCAAGTAACTAAAAGAATTTTATATTATTTTTAGAAGGAAATTTTTGGATTAATAACAAACTAGTATGTTTTAAAATCTGAATATAATTTGATATAACTCCATCTTCATTATTTTAGGTTCAAACTGATATTTCATATTTGATGTTGCAACTTTCATATAGTAAATCAGTATATGATTATGTAAGTGAATTGGCAATAAAGAATATGCAACATTATTTAAAATACCAGTCATTTATTTTATTCTCATTGTACTATTTGATAAAATACAGAATCTATGAGTCTAAAAGCCTGTGAATGTAAAATTAAATAATAATTACAAAGGTTTAAAAAGTTAAAATAAAAGAGCTGAAAAAGGAATGGGACAGTAACATAAAATAGATATATAAAATGAATTATATACTTGATATAATTCAATGATAGTACTTGGACAATTATACTATCATTAATTACATGATTGTTAACTAGCATGGTTTGCATGTCTCTTCCATTCTTGTGTAAAATTTCATTGATTTTCTCCTGTTATGTGTATAATCAACTCTGAATTTTTACCCTTTTATTTATAAAATATTCTAAGAGATATAATAAATAGTTGATGTGCTTTTTGTATATAATTTGGATTTCTAGTGGTAGTCAGAAACTCAGACATGCTTGTAAAATACATTTTTGATTCTTGCAGAAAACTTATAAGTGTAGGTTAAAAATAGCTTGGAAAGAAGGCAATTATGAATACTATTAAATTTGGAATCTAGCCCAGGAGAAAGACTTCAATTGATAGAATACTCCAATTTATTTGCATCTGGAGAATGTTCAAGAGTACTTGAGAAACAGAAATCGCTGCTTATAATGTCTTAAAACTGCTTACTCTGCCTTCTGAAAGTTTAAATGCAGTCATTATGCGTTCAAGGTTATAAAGATACTGACAAGTATTTAGAAAGGGACAAGTGAAAAATCATATTGCCTGATGGAACTTATGACATAGAGGTTTTAAATATAGTGACTAAAGAAGCTAAGATGTACTTAAAAGAAAACAAAGAAATTGAAAAAGAAACAATAAAATGAAGGAAAGATGAAGTATAGGTGGAAATGTCTGTTAAAATATTAACCATTTCTTATGGAAAAATTAAAGATGAAAGGGAAGAATTTATGCCACGAAATGTTTAACATTAACAAGTCTTAACTTGCTGATTATTTGTGGTTGAGTTTTTTTTATGGAAAGATAACATATACACTGAAAGTGTGTGAAACAAAGTATAGTATAGCAAATAATTTGAAATAAACATCCATTTCCATAAATCAGGCCAAGAAAAAAATGTTGTCAATTCATTAGGAGCTACCTAGCTGTCCCTTTTCTCCTCCTCTGGAAATAACCTCTATCCTGACTTAGGGTCCTTAGAGGAATTGGTTAAGCACTGATTAGACACAAGCAAAAGTAGGATTAGAGAATTAGAAGGTAGATTTGTTGGAGTGAAGTAGACTTCAGACTGGTTAAGATACATGGAGTCTATAATGCAAAGGTCCAGGACATATCCAGTATGAGAGGTTAGAAATTAAAAGCTGGAGGTGATAAAAAGTTTGGAGAGATAACAACTAGGAATTTTCTAGAAATGAAAAAAAATTATGAGATTTCAGATTAAGAATTGTATTGATTCCCAAACAGGTTTGAAAAAGAAATCTATACCTGGTACATTATGATTTCAACATTGAAAGTCAGAGATAAAAATCTTCATTTCTAGCTAATTTTCCAATTGCTTTCAAATGTATAACAATTAAAATGACAATGTTATATCAGCTAGAAGGTAATGAACTATATTTGTGATATTAAGGAAACAAATTTGGTTTTCTGTGATTTTGTATCCAGCTAAATTATCTGACATCTGGTAACTTTTGATATTTTGGGGTTCAAGGTTTTAGAACAAGTGTTTTGGGGGGTTTTTTGCCACATTTAGTCTAATTCTCTGTGTGTAATGCATATACATGTATCTTCCTTCTCCTTCTCCTCCTTCTTCTTTTTGTCTGAATTCTCTGTCACATGGAGGCTGGGACAAATGCTGTGTTGCTACTAGTCTGTCTTCTTACAAGACTTCATCCAGGAAGGAAGGGGCTGTGTCTGTCTATCAGTGTTCCAAGTATCTGACAAGGGGTAGATAACCCATTCATTATAAAAGGATATAACTCAGGAACAGCCAGATGGGAGAGCTACAGAGGGAAATTATGTGGGAAGGGGCACAGACCTTCCATGCTCTCTGAGCATGCTACTCTCCCTAAATTTCATCAACATGGAATCTCCTAGAACAATTTTTTTTTTGAGGAAGATTAGCCCTGAGCTAACTACTGCCAATTCTCCTCTTTTTGTTGAGGAAGACTGGCCCTGAGCTAACGTCCATGCCCATCTTCCTACAGTTTATATGCGGGATGCCTACCACAGCATGGCTTTTGCCAAGCAATGCCATGTCTGCACCTGGGATCTGACCTGGTGAACCCCAGGCCACTGAGAAGTGGAACGTGCGAACTTAACTGCTGCGCCACTGGGCCAGCCCCAACTTAGAACAAATTTTAAGGAAACTAAATTATCTTCAGAAAAGATGTGATACCATATTTGCTGGAATGTTCCTTTTCAAATAATCTTAGTTGAGTTCAATGTTAGATGATTTTAGAACTATGTTTAAAATAAATTGCTTAATATTAAACGAGACGTGAATTTGGGCACTTTAAAAAACATGTTTTCTGGGGCTGACCCCGTGGCCGAGTGGTTAAGTTTGCATGCTCTGCTGCAGGTGGCCCATTGTTTCGTTGGTTTGAATCCTGGGCGTGGACATGGCACTGCTCATCAAACCACGCTGAGGCAGCGTCCCACGTGCCACAACTAGAAGGACCCACAAGGAAGATTATATAACTATGTACCAGGGGGCTTTGGGGAGAAAAAGGAAAAAAATAAAATCTTTAAAAAAGAAAATAAAACATATTTTCTGATGTTCATTCCATGTAACTTACACTGAGCAGCTCTGGCAGTTATACTTACAGGAATATCCAGCACCTAGTTCGTCTTGTGCCTTGCATTGCTGTCCATTCAAAAGCAATGTTGTTTTTCGTGAAGTGAATCTCTTCAAAAATGACAGCTTGAAGTTCTCATTTGACTAATTGGTAGTTTTTCTTCAAAAAAGCTTTTTCAATGGGTGAATAAGAAGGTATTCCTCTGTCTGTCCTGTCTTCTCTTCTGCTCCACTCTAAAAAACTAAATGTGAAACATGACCATTGTCTGCTTCTTTATCTTTTATGATAAAAAAATTGCTAAATAAGGATGGTGATTCTCTATTTCTTTAACATGCTTTAGTTTTTACATATATGAGAATAGGCTACATTATTATTCTTCATTGTTGGCAATTTTGAAATTAGTAGACAAATGTTTACCTGGAATCCATTGACTTTGTTATAAAACAAACAAATTAAAAGGAGAGAAATGAGATTCTCTCAATGGACGTTTTCCTCTATTAAGGATGTTATTGGTGGAGGATATTTAGTAGGTGTTAAGTAAATGTTTATTGAGTGATGAATGATAGGGAGTTAGATTTCCTTTTTAGTGCCTAATACACTCATTAGCCCTAAGCATACTCCTGTGAACATCTATACTCCTCTTCACACATGATCATTAAATATTTTTAAGCGGGGAAAAAACCCTGACCAGAAAAAAAATTCTGTAAAAATTTCCAACTTATGTTTACGTGTCAGCAGCTTTGTATTTACTGCTAAAAATAACCCACATATGCACTCTTTTTATTGTGATTATCGATGTAATGCGATGGTACATGTCTGAACCTTCTGGATTACAGTCATCACTACTTGCACTCATTGGGTTTTCTATTTAAATTGATAAATGGCATTTTCCTAGTATCTCCAAAATGGTACACATCATTAAGAGAGCCTAATATCCAACAACTGGATGTTATCTGGGTAGGTGGGGCGTGCACATTTAGTGCTAAGTCATATAATTGTACTTGGCTTTGAGCTGTATTGGTTTGAATATGAATACTTCTTTTATACTTTAACAAAATATGAAAGTGTACTGAACAACTCACAGAAAAGAGGTGAAAAGATTACATATGGCTATCTGATGGTTCCTTTTGTTTCTTAAATAGGAATTCAGGGATGTAAAAATGTGCTGCAGTACCCTTCCTATAGGAGAGACTGCTTTAGTGTCTAAATTCACGCTGCCCTGGAAGGCAGGGCATTTAAACCTCTTTCCCTTCCATCATGTCTTGACTGGAAATCTGTGTTCAGGGTACAACCTCAGAAATGGGAAAAGACAACTTGGATTTAAATTCAAACAAACTTGGATAAAAAATTAACAAGTCAATATACATGAAAAATATTTATAAAATCCTATACTTTCAGTCTTGTTAAGATTTTAAAAATGATTTGGGTTAACTAATATGGATGGAAAACATACTTCCAGCCATTCATTGGACTTGCGAGATGATGCTCGACTTAATTTGTTTGCTGATGGGACACTCATGATCAGGAGCACTCAAGAGTCCGACCAAGGTGAATGTCAGTGTGTGGCCAGAAACGTGGCTGGGGAAGTCAAGATGCAGACTGCCATGCTCAGCTACTCCAGTCTTCCAGGTAAATTTTTTTTTCCTGATTGAACTTAATGTAAATGCATCAGTTTATCCAGTAGTTATTTGCACTAGAAAATGACTTTATATTGCTTCTTTAAATTATGTAATGAATAAAAGTGAAAAATTTGGCATTGTCTATCACTTCCTAATCTTCTTTTGGAGAAACTTGAATTTTTGTCTCTTTTTTTTGAGGAAGATTAGCCCTGAGTTAACATCTGCCACCAATCCTCCTCTTTTTTTGCTGGGGAAGACCGGCCCTGAGCTAATATCCATGCCCATCTGCCTCTGCTTTGTATATGGGACGCCTGCCACAGCATGGCTTGACAAGTGGTGTGTAGGTCCACACTCAGGATCCGAACAGGCGAACCGTGGGTGGCTGAAGCAGAATGTGTGAGCTTAACTGCCTGTGCCACCACGCAGGCTCCTGAATTTTTTTCTCTGCAAGGCTATTTTAATTTCCTGCCTTAGTTCTTTTCTGGTCACCATGGATGCTGTTCTGGGACTTTGCTATTCTCCTGTGAATTACCCATCCAGCTTCCTCAGAAGATGACCTAGCATCTTGAAGCTGAGGGAAATGGTGGCATCAAAGCAGGAATACCATCCTTTCTAACAATTCATTCAATTATTCATTCATAATTAATTTATTCAGCAAATATTCACTGAATGCCCGCTGAAATAGCTGTTGAAGATTGCATAGTTAGCAACCACACTCCTTTAACTTTCCAGGAGTGATAATTTCAATAGGTTATATAAACCAGACGCAATAACTGTGACGAATTTTTATTAATACCTCTTTAAGATGATGGAAATAGTGAGACACCGTCCCTCATCTTACTGAGTCTATAGTCTGATAGGCGATAGCCATAATTCACCAAAATGACAAGTTTTGTGATGGGTAAGGAGAGGGGATAGAAGCATAAAAGACAGTTATGTGCTAGTAAATGCTTAAAAACTGGCTCTGAGGAGTGAAAAGGAAGCCCTGATTTGCAGCATTTGCCATTTTTCTGGGATATAAATAATCCCACCATGGGCAATTTCAAGTTACTGACATGGCACACTGAACATTTCCACCATGAAGACATAATCGATGTAAATAAGCTCAAGACTCTAGATAACAGTAAAATGTAAAATCATTAGAAGTGATGAATTTCAGAATTTATATTTGATATTAATGAGATTTATTTAGTTGTAAGTTTATATAATTTAATTTTTAGTAATGGCTATGCTTAACAACCAGCTTGCAAAATTCTGATCATTTGATAGCTGGTTCTCAAGACCCAGCTCCAGCACCCCTGACAGAGGAAGAGCCCTTGGGGCAGTCTTGGAAAGCTGTGTTCATTCAGTGACATCTAAGCAGAAAGCAAGGACAAGTAGGGGAAAGCCAGATAAATAGGGTGGAAACATTATTTTAGCAGAAATGGCAGTAAGGGAAGACAAAGCAGGGCACATTCAAGACATGGAAGTTCTTGATGCCTAGAGGATACACACGAAGAGCTGGGAGTTACATGAGATTTGGCGAGGCGGGAGGTAGAGTCAGGTCATTCGGGCTATTCATGACTGCACCTAAGAGTGATCAAAATTAGATGTTTTTTTTTTTTTACACTAAGATCTCTCCGGCAGCAGTTTGGAGAAGAAGCAGGAGGTTAGTGCAAGATGAAGAAGTTAGCAGGCTGTGGCAATGGTGCAGAAGAGAGTGGTCGCATGGGTAAGGTAGTGATCAACAGAATAGAGAAAATGGCGCTGAATCAAGAGTTATTCCAGGATAAATATGCACCTAACTCTAATATAATGATTTCCAAAGTATATTGTATTATTACAGACTATATGTTTTGTCCTCTGTCCTCATAGTTAAAGCATGAGCATACGAGGAAAGGAATGTGTCTTGTGCATCTTTATATCTCTCCAATATGTAACATTTTACTAGCATACTTAAGACATTCAGTATTGTTAAAATTCAATCAAACCTTCACCATTGAATTAGATTAAATCAATTTATCTCAAGTCTTCAGGGTATGTTGGTCACAAGGTGGCTCCTGAAACCCAAACCATGCCTGAATTCCAGATAGCAAACAGAAGGAAGAGCAATGACTAGATAGTCTTTGCCCCTTTATTTGGGAAGGAAACTCTTCCCAATGACATCTGTCGACATCTCATTGGCAGAACCGTGTCACATGAACACCCTTAACTGCAGGGGAATTCAGAAAGGGGTTTTTTCAATGGGAACCTTTGAACATTTAGTCCCTAAAATAGGAGTAAGTGGGCACATAGCAGGGTCTATGATACAACATGGCATCAAAGCAAGCAGTTTTTTAAAAAGATTGTGTATTTATATCAAATCCAGATTTAATTTATTTTAGATTTAATTATTTCAGAATTTAATGGATGCATATAATTTTTTAGTACAAGGGCATTTTGAAATAACAATAATCTAAAACCCACAATGTAGAGTAAATAAACTTTCTTAACTGCTACTAGCTGTATTTTGTTTTGTTCCCTTCTAACCCTTAGCCAAGCCGAGTTTTGTAATCCAGCCCCAGGACACAGAGGTTTTAATTGGCACCAGCACAACTTTGGAATGTATGGCCTCTGGCCACCCACAGCCCCATATTACTTGGACCAGGGGCGATGGAGAGGCGCTGGATGGATCCAGGCACCTGGCTACTTCCGGAGGACTTTACTTGCAGAACATCACACTGCAGGATCATGGTCGATTTACCTGTCACGCCAACAATGATCAAGGCTCTGTTCAAGCTACAGCAAACATAATTGTACAAGGTATGGGAGCAGAAGGGCATGATTGAAATGTTCATGTTGCCACACTCAGGAAATTATTTTTCAAATTAAAAAATAATGTCATGTAACTCAATGGAGAGATATTTTTATTTGCCATTTATTTTTTGGCACAATAGAATTTTAAAAACTAATCTGCTGCACTTTAAAACTTGGATTTTTTTATCACTTCAATCTTTTTCTAAATGCCATAATCAACTATTAGCAAAAAAGGAGATGAAGTCATTAATCTGGCTGTAAACTGTCAAAACATATTTGTGCTTCAGAGTACTTCACGGGTAGAAGAAAGATAATCCAGCTATGAAAGTGAAAAGGCTGTGCCCTGGGTCCACAGTCACTTACCAAGCTGTCTACTCAACATAGCTTAGGAATACACTGGTGGCTCTTACAAGTTGCCTGGGCTGGGTAACAAAAGCAATAAGACTATTCTGAACACAATAGATAATTTATATTCACGAGCATGCAATCATGTTGGAAAGAACTTCCGTTTTTCTGCTATTCTTTTGTTCTTAGCCTGGGGCTGCCCCTTCCTTTCTGTTGTGTGTATGTATTGGGGGGGGTGTGCACTCAACATTCCTTGTGTGCTTAGAGGTTTATTAAACAGCAGAATATAAGTATTATTGGAGCAAAGTCAAAAGTCCTGTTCTAGCCAAATCGGTTTTTCAATAGATGACGAGAGTATAATAACTTACAATTATCCATTTTAAGGGTTTTCTGGAGCTATGGGCCTTATAATTTAGATAAGAAATTTTATAGTTTTGCTTAACATATTTGCATATGATGTTATCTATCAAAAAACCAGGTTCTCGGGAATACAGAACAAAAGCTGTTTAGAAATATGGAACTGACAAGCCCAGTTCAGTACTGGAGTTGGGACAAGTTTAGGCTAGTGAGTACCAGCTGCTGCAAGCAGTGGAATTGACCCATCAAGGCACAGTGCCCATCCATCCTGGGTTTCCAGCATTTAGTAAATGTTGTCTGAGTTGAGTTGTTTAGCATCAACTCCTGAAGTAGCAATAGATCAGTAACTTCTTGTGTCTGTTGATATGTCTGAGGAAAAAATTGTTTTCCCTTAGAAATGTTAATATCATGAAAAACATTTTCTGTGCTCTAAAAAGAAGGTATAGGAATGAAAAGTTTTCTTGAAGACTTTGGTAATTCCTGAGGGAAATTACTTTTAAAGGCCCAAACATCATTTTTACACTTTCAGTGTGTCGGGATTGAAAAATGCTTTCAAAAAAACAGTTTGGTTTAGTTTTGTTGCATTATTTTATAAGCATTTATTATGCATTTATATACATTATATATATTGAAATGTATACATATATATTTACTATGTAATGTCTGGTTGTAGAAGCCTAATGCCTCGTCACACATTTGCACTCCAGCAGTCTCCTCTGTTGCACATAGGCTCGTCTTTTGTTTCTCAGCTTCTTATATTTAGCTTCTGTTTTTCTATTTGTTTGTCTCCATCAGCTGATGATTAGCTAAACTCTCATAACATCTCTGGTCCTGTGCATTTCTCACACTACAACACGCTCACGAGTTCTTTCTGTGAGTTAGTTTGCACTGACCTTGCCTTCTGCTTTTCTTCTGTCCCCTGAAACTGTGTGCTATGTTACTTGCAGATCTATGTCAAGATTTTTAATTGGTCTTGAAATGGACCATTAATCATTCAGTTCATTTATAAAAGAAACTTCTTTTATTTGACTAGTGCATAAACTGAATATTTTGAGATGTATCCCTTTTGTGTCATCTTAACAGATGTTCCATCAATTTTCTTTAGTTCTGTTTGTGCCCATTTAAGCCAAGAGTACAGTTATCCACAGATTAATTTCCTTCCCTAGACTGGCTGAACGAATGATAGATAAAAAGGAAAAACAAGTAGCTTCAATGAAAGGCGTGAATCACAGTGTGGGGTACTTAAGTGAAAGGTCTATAGTCATCAACAAAATAAATAAAAATTCTTCCTTTGGATGAGGCATCATGATCGTGGATTTTGTAAAATCCACCAGAAGGGTGAGTTTTAATAAAATAGTAAAATACTTCATCTAAGCCCCTGCTGTTTCAGCATTGGAAGTAGGACTGATGGCCACTGTTCTACGTAGAAGATCCAGAAATGTCAACTCATCATTCTAGTCTAATTCCTCCCGCCCACACCACCTGCTTTTGTGATTTGGGTTTTCTCTCCATTAGATCAAAATTTCTTCATTGATCTAGCAAGTTAATCATTTTAGTATTAGGGGTAAATGTAAAATGATAATGTACTTATATTTTTCCTGTTTTTTGGTAGGATATGGAATCTTGGGAAATTTAAAGAACTTTTCTTTGAGATCACATGAGATATAACAATGCTTTTCACCTCGACTTGGCTTATTGTTGGTTTTAGTTATTATTAAAAAGTTGAAATCAAATTTCCCAATATTGGTGTCTTGACTAAATGACTTGTCTTTACTATCAATTTTTATTATATAGCTCTTTTACTGTGTCATGGATTCCTTTTTTAATGTAGAGATATTTTTGTTCATTTCAAGCAACTCCTGGTAGTTTTAAGAGTTAGTGTAATGTTCCGGAAAGAACATCAGGCTGGGGGTTGAGTGACCTAGATTCTCACACTGCCATATATTAGCTCTGACTGAGAGTAATTCAATCCAGCCTCCCCCAGCCTGAGTTTCTTCATCTGTAGAACATGGAGGCTGGGACTGTGGGTTGTTTTCCAGGTCGACTTTACTGGAAGGCAAATAAGACAAGTATTTTGCAGGCATTCCTGAGGGCTTTCATGAATTTGGGTGACCTAATAATCTATCTACTAGCAGAGTTATTTATCCCAGTGCCTTACTTAGAATTGAAAACTTTTAAACACCTGTAATACTTGAATACAATATGAAATATGAAAAATACACTGCCAAATATTATTTATTTTAGCATGTTTCTTGTATTTGCAGATGGTGGGTGGGAGCACAGAGTAGCAAGAGTTGTGAAAAGATCTCACTTCAAAGAGAAGTGATTTGTCAGGTGTTTATCCAGAAATTCAAGGATAGTACAATAATAGGAATGCTATTAATATTTTTACCAAATTAATAGATTTAGGGAGAAAAATCATGATTCTTTCCATAAACACTAAAAAGACATTTGATAAAATTCAACATTCATTCTCATTAAAAATGCAGTATAATAGGTCTGAATAGACATTTCTTCAATGTAATAAAATAGATCTACTGAACTCATTAGCCAAAATCCTGCTTAATAGAAAAATTATATGAAAATTTTCACTAAAGAGAGGAATAGACCAATGACTTCTGCTACCATTACTTTCCTTTAATACAGATTTGGAGAGACAGGTAATTATAATTAGCCAAGAGACACAAGAAAGAATAACCAGGAAAATTCAAAAAAAGAACCATAGTTAAGGAGTACTAATCACACTAAATAATAAAATACATAATAAAACTACAATAATTAAAACAGTACCCAGATATTGTACTAAGACGCAATATGTAATCTACAAGTAGATTCAATTACACGAGACCATAATGTATGAAAAAGATGACATTTCTTCTTAGTAAGGAAAAGATAATAATTCAATAAAAGATTGGGGGTGGGGATCGGCCCGTGGCATAAGCTCCACTTTAGTGGCTTGAGGTTTGCCAGTTCGGATCCTGGGGGTGGACCTACGTACTGCTTATCAAGCCACTCTGTGGCAGGTGTCCCACATATAAAATAGAGGAAGATGGGGACAGATGTTAGCTCAGGACTAATCTTCCTCAAAAAAAAAAACCGATTTGGGGATAACTGGGTAGATATATGAAAGTACAGTTGAGTGCATATCACACAGATTTCGTTCTGGAGAAGTTCTTCCACCTCAGCCAGTGTGTGTGCCTGGCCCTCCTGACCTGTGTCACTGCCTCTCCTACACAGATCTCCACTGAGTCTTCTCTGCTTTCGGTAGCCTTCCTTTAACTTTTTTGGTGGAGTGAGCTTTAGCGTTCCCCTAGCTTTACCGAAAATAAAACAATAGTTTTATAAACAAAACTGGTAGTACATTTCAGTTTCTCATTCTCCCTGTTGCTGTTTGATGATTTTCTTTTTTAAAGAAAGAGGAAATGCCACTATTATCCTGCCAAACCACAAGACTCCAAATCTTTTTTTCTAAATGTAAATTTCACAGTGTACTCATAGTTCTTTTCCTTGCTGTCTCAGTGCGAGCTGCAGTGGTGACTCCAGTGGGTGGGTCCATCTGAGATAGGGACTGGGAGTAGGCAAGCCTTAGTTTGGTCTTCCCATGCTTCTTTTTATCTTTTAATTCTTCCTTCCTAGTGATGGCACAGAAGGAGAGAGGAAGAGATAGGCAGATTGATTGGCGGCCAGTGAGTGGCAAGATGATCCTCTCTTTTTTGTTGCTGCTGGGTTTTGTCTGGTCTTGTCATCAGGGTCTTCTGCATGGCCACTTCTCCAGCATTCATATGTATTATTCAGAGACCACATTGAGGTCCCTCTACTACTCAGTTCTCTGGAATGGGAGACCCAGCTCCAACTTCTGGCCTCTCGGGCAACCTTGTTTCTTCTTACAGTCTATTCCACAGTCCCTGCTGACAGGGTTTCCTCACTCAATGGGTGGTCATGCTAGGGGTATTACTGATTAGAGAGAAAAGACAAATCACGTACAGCAATTAAATTAACAGCAGATTTCATATCAGTATCAAATAATAATAACTATTATTATTTAGATGCGTGCTGAACAAAAATAACGTAATTAAATATTACCTAGCAATGGAATATCAGTTGCGAAAATGGTTATTGAAATTAAAGTGGTATAATCCTCTTGTATATCTAAGGTGAAGGATTGGTTAATCTATTAATTCCAGCCTTTTAAAAGAGCAAATGCAAAAATATCAAGGGTAAGTAGCAAAAAATAAAAATATGGTTATAAGTTTCAATCAGACAAGTGAAAAAGATGGAATTAGAAAACCAAGAAATTAATTCTTTTCATAAAAGATAAGAAAGGAGAAAAAATCTGGTAGTTAATTTGTAGACCAATTCTATAAATGTTCTAAGATAAAGATCAATCCAGTCTTGTACAAACTCTTCCAGAGAATGGGAGACAGAATAGTCTCCAACTTTAACTAATAAAAGACATTGTGAGAAAAAGCTCTGAATAATCTTTATCAAAACTGAACCCACTGACATTAATAGACTAATGGAGGACGTCATGATTGTAATAGATACAGAGAAAACATTTGACTAAATTTATCATCCATTCATTATTAGGAAAAATTTGGCACTATAAAATAAACAACTAAAATGTTTTCAAAAAAGAAAAGCATTTTTTGTAGGAAAAATACAGGAAATAATATTTTTCAAGATGAAATGTTAGAGGGGCCCGCTCCGTGGCAGAGTGGTTAAGTTCGTGCTCTCTGCTGCCGCGGCCCAGGTTTGGATCCTGGGTGCAGACATGGCACCGCTGGTCAGGCCACGTTGAGGCGGTGTCCCACATCCCACAACTAGAAGGACGTGCAACTAAGATATACAACTGTGTGTGTGTGTCGGGGGGTGGTTGGGGAGATAAAGCAGGAAAAAAAAAAAAAGATTGGCAACAGTTGTTAGCCCAGGTGCCAATCTTTAAAAAAAAGAGATAAAATGTTACAAATATCCCCTTTGGAATTAGAAAGAAGATTGCATTTACTCAATGCTGTAATGGAAGGTCCTAGCCTGTGAAAAAAGGAAAGAAATAGAAGCAAATATTATGAATTTAGAAGGAATACATACAATTTTATTATTTATGTATAATAGGCTTTCCTCATACAGAATTCAAAAACATCTACAAATAGACTAGCAGAAATTATCAGAGTTTAGCAAGATCATGGGATAGGACATCAACAAGTTAAAATTATTTTCCTTTCTACAGGCCAGCAACAAACAGAATACCTAATTTTATTTTTAAAATGATACTCCTCAAAATAGCAAGACAGTTTAATTTAGTTAAAAATAAATGGACATTAGTGTTGACCATAAGTACAGCGCTGTACAGCAGATCTCTAGAAGTTAGTCGTCTTGTTTATATCCCTTTATACCCCTTGATTAATAACTAAAAATTCGTGAAGAGGGTAGATCTCGTGTTAAGTGTTTCTATGACAGTAAAATAAATTTTTAAATAAATAAATAAACCTAACAAAATATGTGCAAGAACTGTGTAGAAAAAGAATAAAACATCATTGAAAAAATAAAACGTCATTGAAAGAAACTGAAGAAGACAAATACTTAGTATTGTAAAGATGTTAATCCTTCCAATATTGATTTATAAGTCAATACAATTTCAATGAAAATCCTGAAAGGGTTTTTGGTGGAAGATGAAAGTCTGATTTCAAAATGCATATGAAAGAGCAAAGATCCAAGATAATCTAACAGCAAGATATTATAAATCGATAATAATTAACATATTGTATTATTGGCTCGGTAATTGCCAAGTTGACCAATGGAACAGAAAGAAAGATCATATATTACAGTGGTGGCATTACTCATTACAACAGAAAGTCGATCTCAATAGTGATGGGCTACTCATTATCCACAGAGAAAACATGAAATTTCATTCTTACTTTACTCTATACCCCCAAATCAATTCCAGATTAAGAAATGACTTTATTGTTAAAAAGAAAATATTTAAATATTTCTGAAAACAAATTTTGTGATAGTAATACAAAAGAATTTTTAAAGCAAGATATAAAAACCACTAGCCTATAAAAGATTAATAGTCTGTGTTAAAATTTATATCTTTTATTCATTTAAAACAAGTCAGAAACAGACAATATTGCAACACATATAACTGACAAATTTTTTTTTGTTATCTGTACTATCTGAAGAATTCCCTAGTTCAATACCAAAAAAAGACAAATAAAATAGCAAATGGGGAAAGATAATGAGGATAATCTGGGAAAAAGTTAAATTTGTCCTGTAGAAAGGAAAATAATTTTAACTTATTGATGTCTTATCCTGTGATTTTGCTAAACTCTTATAATTTCTGATAGTCTATTTGTAAATGTTTTTGAATTCTGTATGAGGAAAGCCTATTATACATAAATAATAAAATTGTATTTTTCCTTGTTGAGATTGAATGTAGATATCTAGGAGATGGTTGGTTTATGAGCATGGAGCTAAGTTGTACAGACCATGGTTGTGAATGAAGTCATTTACAGCTAAGGTGATATGTTGAATGAGAAGGTGAGAAGGCCAAGGATGGGACTTCCTTAGAGTGTAGGGGGATAGAAAAGCTCTGAATGGTATCATAAAGGAATGCCCAGTATGACACACAAACCCAGAGGAGACAAGAGTCTCAACAGCCAGGAAAAAACCTATCTCCAGAAGGAAAGAGTGATCAAATGTGTCAAAAGCCACCAAAATGTGCTTTCAATAAAGACTAGATTCTTTTTTTCTCTTTTTAAGATTCTGAATGTAAAGACCTAGACAAAAACACTTTTCATACAATCAAGTGAACCAAAGCCTTAATGGAAGTAGGCTAAGGAGTAAAGGAGTTAGGAGGTGATGAGCAGAGACTATTTGTTTTGCAAGAAGTTTCTTCATGAAGAGAAGCAGTAAGAACCTGGCAGTCAAGATGGGGCAGGGCCATGGGCCAATAAGCGGAAAAGTCTGTTTTTCTAAAGTATTTTCTGGAGGGAAGGAGAAGTCAGAAAGATGGAAGAGAGAGTGAGTAATGGATGGTTCAAGATCACTCAGGTAGCAAGATGGGACAGAATTTCAAATCCCATGAAGCAATTTGCCTTTAAGATAAGAGAAGAGGTATTTCTTTAGTTTAGATGAGGAGAGGAGGGGAGCTAAGAATGGATGGATAGGTACCTCTAGAAAAGAGAAGGGGTATAGGAACTTGAGGAATTTATAGTCTGATGGCTTTTATTTTTTCTGTGAAGTAGAAGATGCCGATATTTTGTAGGAGAAGGGTGTGCCAAAAGATGAAGTAAGTGACTTGAAAAGGATAGTAAAGGCTTAATTTAAAAAAATTATTGTTAAATAGGACCTGAAGTGACAAACCAGAACATATGACCATGCCAGATATTTTGCAGGGAGGGGTGAGGTATGTTGGGCAGAAGGACAATGGAGTAAAGGAGTTGGGAGTTTTGGAAGGAAAGTTGTAGAGGTGATAATCTTGGCTAAAAAGGGAAGAGAATGAAACTAGGAGCGTGTTGGTCAACAGACAAGAAGAAGAAGGTTCCCAGGAGTCTAGACGAAGTCAAAATGAGGAGATGAAAGAGTAATAGACAGAGGAGGTTTTGCTTTAGAGTGTGGTATTAAATATTTCCAAAAAATTTTAAGTGATGGTGCAACCTATAGTAACGAGTAGCTGTTGTGACACAAGGTGAAAGTGGATGGAGATACAGTAAATCAGATAACTGTGGCCATGACATGAAAGGTTAGATGTTAGAAATCTCTTGGTTGAATCAGGAGGGTCTCTGACTATTAGATCATTGGTCCCCATGAGATGTCCGTTGTCATTGACGTGAATCTAGCTGTTGTCAGGAATCTCTAAAGTCATGCTTTCAGCAAGCCAAATACATGTGTTAGCTTAGCATATAATGTAAGATTTTAATAAAACAAGATAAAATTCTCACTTTAAGAACAGCATCTTTTTATCTTAGTAATACATTTTTCATGTTGTCATATATTTTTATTTCAGTCATACAAAAAGATATCAAGAGATGTGATGAAAGCCCTTATACCCACTACTCAAATGAAGAAATAAACATTACAAATATCCTTAAAAATTGTTTATGTCTCTTTTCTTTTCTATCTGCTCTCAACTCCAACCTATGTGTTACTAACCTGGGTTTGCTGTTTATGATCTCCTTATGTGTCCACATAGTTGACATTTTAATTAAACTTTTTATTTTGAGATAATAGTACATTCACACTCAGTTGTAAGAGCTAACACAGAGAGATCCAGTATATCCTTTATCCAATTTCCCTTCTTTCAAAACTAGTACAATACCACAACCAGAATATTGAAATGTCAAGATCCAGAACATTCTCATAACTACAAGGATTCCTCATGCTGTCCTTTTTTAAGCTATGCTTGCTTCTCTCCCATTCTTGTCCATTCCAGACTCACTACCAACTAAAACCCTGGCAGCTACTAATCTGTTCTCTATTTCTATAATTTTGTCATTTCAAGAATGTTATATAAATAGAATCACACAGCATGTAACCTTTTGGGGTTGGTTTTTTCACTCAGTATAATTATCTGGAGATTCATCCAGATTTTGTGTGTATCAGTACCTCTTTTGATCACTAAATTATTTACCAACCATTCTTTTTATCCCTGAGTAGTAAGCCATGGTGTGAATGTACAACAATTTGTTTAATCATTCATTCATTGAAGGTATCTGGGTTGTATTTTCTGGTTATTACTAGTAAAGCTACTGTACACATTCATGTACAGGCTTTTGGATGAATTTAAGTTATTTTTTTCTTTGGGAAGAGTGCCCAAGAGTGGAATTGCTGGGTTGTGTGGTAGTTGCATGTTTAAATTTTTAAGAAAATTTCTACATTGTTTTCCAGAGTACCTTCACCATTTTACATTCCCACAAGCAATGTATGAGTGATCTAATTTCTTTCACCCTCGCCAGCAATTTGTGTTGTCACTATTTTTTATTTTAGCTATTCGGAAAGGGGGATAGTGACATCTTACAGTGGTTTTAATTTGTATTTTCCTAAAGACTAATGATGTTGAGCATCTTTTCATATGCTTATTTCTCATCTGTATAGTCCCTTCAGTGCAATGTCCTGCCTTGCCCCTTTTCTATGTGAATTATTTGCTCTTGTACTGTTGAATTTTGCGGGTTCTTTATATATTTTAGACACAAACCCTTTGTTGTGTATGTGGTTTGCAAATATTTTCTCTTAGTCTGTAACTTGTCTTTTCATCCTCTCGACATGGTCTTTCACAACAGCAAAATTTTTAATTTTGATGAAATCCAGTTTATCACTTTTTTTCTGTGATGGATTGTGCTTTTGATGCAAAGTCTAAGAACTCTTTGCTTGGCCCTAGATTCCAAAGATTTTTTCTGAGGTTTTTCCTAAAATTTTCATAGTTTTACATTTTATATTTATGTTTGTTGTCCTTTATGACTGAATTTTTGTATAACTTGTGAGACTGGGTTGCAGTTCATTCTTTTGTGGGTTTTTTTTTTTTTTTTTTTTTTTTTTGCCTAATCACTCCAGCACCATTTGTTGAAAGGTCTCAATAGAATTGTTTTTGCACCTATGTCAAAATCATTTGGGCATATTTGTATGGTTCCATTACTGGGTTCTTTACTCCATTGCATTGATGGGTGTGTCCGTGTCTGCCATGTACCAATACCACACAATCCAGATTACTGCAGCTACAGAATCAGCCTTAAAATCTGGTAGGTTGATTACTCTCACTTTATTTTTCTTTGTCAAAATTCTTTAGTGATTCTAGTTTCTTTATATTTCCATATAAAATTTAGAATAATTTGTCTATATCTTCAAAGAATAAATCTTGCTAGGATTTGATAGGAATAGCATTAAACCTAATACCAATTTGCGGAGAAATGACATTTTCACTAACTTGAGACTTCCAATCCATGAATTTGATATCTCTTGATCTATTTAGATTTTATTTGATTTCTTACCTCAGAATTTTGTAATTTTCAGCATACACATGCTGTATACGTTTTCTTAGATTTATTTTGTTTTGTTTTGTTTTGAGGAAGATTAGCCCAGAGCTAACATCTGCTACCAATCCTCCTCTTTTTTATTGCTGAGGGAGACTGGCCCTGAGCTATCATCCGTGCCCATCTTCCTCTACTTTATATGTGGGATGCCTACCACAGCATGGCTTGCCAAGCGATGCCGTGTCCGCACTCAGGATCTGAACCTGTGAACCCCAGGCCGCTGAAGTTGAAGGTGTGAATTTAACCGCTGCACCAGCGGGCCGGCCCCATTTTGTTAGATTTAGACTGAAGCATTTTAATGTTTTTGAACACTTGTAAATGGTATTGTTTTTAAAATTTCTATGTCCATATGTTCATTGCTTGAATATACAAATGCAGTTGATTTTTTTTTTACATTCGTCTTTTATCCTGCCATCTTATTGAGCTCACTTTGAAGTATTTTGTCAGATTTCTTAGAATTTTCTACATGGACAATCATATCATCTGCAAAGAGGACAGTTTTATGTATTTATTTTCCCAATTTGTATACCTTCTATGTCCTTCTCCTACCATATGGTGCTGGCTAGATCATCTAGAGCTGTATTGAATAAGAGTGATGAGAGCAGTCATCCTTGCCTTGTTCGCTGAGAGGGAAACCATTCACTCTTTCATCATTAAGCGCAACGTTTATTATAGGTTTTTTTCTCTATGCTCATTTTCAAGTTGTGCAAGTTCTCTTCTATTTCTATTTTTCTGAGAGTTTTTATTTAATCATAAATGACTATTGAATCTAGTCAAACACTTTTTTGCATTAATTGATATTATCATGTGACTTTTCTTCTTTAGCTGTTACTACAGTGGATTTCGTTGATCAATTTTCAAATCTTGCACTAGATTTGCATCCCTGGAATAAACTCTACGTGGTCATGGTCTATAAATCTTTTTATATTGAAGCATTCATTTGCTGGTGCTTTGTTCATAACTTTTGTGTTTATATTCATGAGAAGCACTGGTCTGTAGTTTTTTTCTTTTGTTTTCTTTTGGTATTGTCTTTATCTGGTTTTGATATTAGGGTAAGCCTCCTCAAGAGTCAAGGAACATGCCCTCCTCTTTTATTTCCCAGACGAGGTTGTATAGGATTGATGTTAATTCTTCTGAAATTGTTGGGCAGATTTCTCCAGTAAAGAAATTCTAGTTCTTTCCCAAAGATTTATTTTTTAGGAGTTTAAAAAATTATGAATTCAATTTCCTTAATAGTTAGGGCTATTCTAAGTACCCATTTCATATTAAGTGAGTCATGGTAGTTTGTGTCTTTTGAGGAAATAAAGTAAGATTAAGTCTTTTTATCTTACCTAGCAATAAATTTTTGATGTTACCATATACCTTTATTTCCAGACTACAAAAAGATGTTGAGAAAGAATAAGGAAAATGTTGTGTCCACTGTTAAGCTCAAGAAAAAATTATTACAAATATGGTTAAAGACTGTGTGCATTTCTCTTCCGTTTTTCTTCCACTCACCTCTACCCTAATGGCCACTACTCTGGGTTCGATGTTTATCATTCTCTCAGATGTCCAAGTAATTGTTTTTTTAATGTGGCTAACCAATATAGTATCCAGATGTATACTATCTGACTGGCTGGCACATATTGACATTAAACAATGATATTGACATGCCATTATTTTGGTTTGTTTCCACAGTTCTTCCAGTGTTTATTCAAGTACCTGAGGATACAAGTGCAGAGGTTGGAAAGAATGTAAATATTGCATGTCATGCTCAGGGAGAATCACAGCCCATAATTATTTGGAATAAGGTAAGACCTCAACTAAAAGCACAGCAACATTAAAAACACTGACAGATGTATTGACCCACTGAAACAGGTAATGATTCTCATATTGACTTATTGCTCCTGTGATTTTTGCTAGCAAGTAATACTTTTTACATGAAACAGGTTTATTTCCTGCTTCTTCTTCCATTTTTTCTAAGTGACTGTATCTGATTTTGGCTCAGGACTTTGGTAAATTCTATCCTTTCTCATTTGCTTAGTGATGAAAGCTTTATAAGCATAACGAAATTCCTCCAAGGAAAAATTGCTTTTGTCATGTATAAATTAAGAGTTTTAGTGGCTAGCAGGCAAGAGTTTTGAATTAATAACTCAGAAGTGGATTAAAAGTAGGTCATTAGCTGAAACAAGAAGGGAAATGAAAAACTTGGTTGATAAAACTAAATGACATAAAAACAAGTCCCTTTGTGGGTTCAAAACTTGAATGACTCTAAAGAAATAATAGCTCTTTATTTATATATCTTAACATACTTCCTTTGGTTCTTTAAGTCGTATTCTTTCAACATAATTGCTTCTTCCATTTTAAGTTTTCCATCCCAATGAAATGATTGGTCTCGGAGTCTAGTATTCTTAAAAGTAAATGAAACTACTTACACTTGAATGGCAGTTTTTGTGGAAAATTTTGACAAAATGTAAAATTTGTGAAAGGTTACAAAACTGTTTTCCAAAGCCACTTGGCTTATTTTGTTGTTGCCATATGGTAATATGATATTTTTGTGGCTCACTTCTTTTGTGTTGTAGCTAAGGATCACATGCAGTTCTCTATAAAGAGTAAGTTTAGTGGTCTCAGACTTGAAATTTTAGGCACGTGTTCTCTCAAATAGTCTGAATATTTTCTATAATTCCTTTTTAATTTCATATTATATAACTCAAGTATTTTCATGCTAAAATACGAAGCGTGAAAAATGTTCATTTTGGTCAGTGTCTAACGCCTTATTTGATGTTCTGCTAAATGCTTTATCATATAATCCTATCAGCAAAATATCACGACATCTAATTTCTAAAAGGCAGCTTCTAATCACAAACAATTGTTTGAGGGCTGACTACATGCCAAACATTTCACATACATCATCACATTTAATCTTTGTAACAATCGTCTTCAATTCACAAGTTTGAAAGCGTGTGAGTTAGGATACTTTTGCTACAAGCAACAGAAACTACCTAAAATAAGCAGATTAGGAATTTATTGGAAAGCTATCTGCTCAGAGACTCTAAGCAAAAGTTGTAGAACTGTAGGTTTAACCTTAGAGTTCTGGCAGTAAGTAAGGAAAAGAGAAGAAAAGGGACCAACTTTGGAAACGAAGATGCAGCAGTGCTCCAGCAAGAGGAAGTAGAGAGAGCTGTCTTGAAGGAAAGACTGTCTGGGCCCTACTACTGTGACCTGGTCACCTCAGGCCCCTTCTATATATCTGGTCTCTTTCAGTCTGTCCTTCCATCTGGTAGGTCTCTCTTCTTCCTCTCATCCCCTACCTTGAGTTACCAGCTACCCATCACCTTGGTCTTTTTTTCTAGCACTGGCCAAAGACAGCTATGAGAATCTGAAGACATATGAAACATGTTTTCACTCTAAACCTTTAAGGTTACGTTCTGACCTGTTGGCCATCACTGGAGTATGAATTCTTTTGAAATAATATCTCCCATCCTCAGTTTCCTGTGAATCTCTTGGGGAGGGGCATGATAGAGGCATCTCCACCCTACTCCACTCCAACTGCAATTTCTTAAAGTCAATTTCTTTTACGTTTCAAAATTAACAGCATAATAATGAAAAGTACATAAATCCGTATTAATTATAAATGAATGCTCTTTAATAATATTTCATATAAAATGTAGTTATTTTTATCTTCTTAAGGTATAATTTTAATTGAGAAACATGGATATATATAAAAACTTTGCAGGTATACAAAACCTATGGGTACATATAAAGAAGAAATAGAAGGGAAATCAGAAATATGAAAATATTTTGACGTTTTTAGGTGGTGGATTTGTGAGCATTTTTCTCCTTTTCAAATTTTATTTGTATTGTTGTTGCCAGAATTCTTTTTTAGAACTAAGCAGGATATGAATAAATTGTATATGTTCATCCATTGGAATGAGGATTTTAAAATCATCATATTAAATAATTACATGATTGAACTTTTGAGTACCATATTTATTTTGATTAGAGAGGGAGAGAAACTACACTCCCTGGAAACTTTTCTCTCTCTCTATCTCTTTCCTTCTTCTCTCCTTTAGACGCACAGTGCTTGACACATCATCAGCACCCAGAAGACATTTGTTGAGCAAATTAAACTCTATCCAACAAAATGTAGAGATTTTTTTTAAGGAATCACATTTTATTCCAGTGACCATTCTTCTTCACTCCCTAGGCAGGTGTTCAGATTACTGAGAGTGGTAAATTCCATGTTGATGGTGGAGGCATGCTAACCATCTATGATGTGGGGCAAGCTGACCAGGGAAGATGTGAATGTGTGGCTCAGAATCCATTTGGCCTTGTTGTGGCCAGCATGTTCCTCACAGTCCTTGGTAAGCATTTACAGCTCCTTATGCAACACTCAAATGAATGTCTTTGAAAGGCTCCTACTCGCAATCCTAATTGATTCACCTCACTACCCAGGTTCTTCTGTACATTCTTTCTAGTCAAACATGTTAATGTTAAATCAAAGCTATCTTAACTTTTTAAATCTAAGCTCGTAAGTGTAAACTATGTTAATGGGTGTTAAACAGCAAAAATACCAATGCTGAAAGGGAACATAAATAGCATGGATTTGCAAATGTATATCATCTTTTCTTAGGCATTGAAAATTATAGAATGTAAGATGTATTCATAGCCAAATAAATGTGGAGCAAGAGATTTTAAGGATAAATAGAATTCAACGTGGATTAGTCACTCTGCCCTAGTGTGTTTAAATCCTACATTAAAGTTAAAAATCAGTCAGTTAATCAAGCTTCTAGGTAAGATTTGCCACTATGAGAACAAATATTTCAATATTTGGACGAATTTATAACTGGCCAACATAATCGTCATTGTTTTACATTTTATCCATAATCTGGTTGTATAGCTGTAGCCTTCTGCTAGTGGATTATAAATGACTTTAAAAAATTGATTGCCATTGTTTTATAAAAAGTAAAATCCTTTTTTCTCAATTAATCAGTTCGTATTGAAAGTGAAAGTCCACTTTTAGGCAGACTCAAGTAGACTGTGCTGAAACCTCAGCTGTAGTTGTAGAAACGGAGAGAGACTGCGATGATTGACTGACATAGTCTCCACGCGGGGAAGCATTCAAAAACAGCACAGCACGCCTGCACATATGAACCGACATCGAGTTGCTTTCTGCAGATGAGTTTAGGAATTTTTCCCTTGTTGACAATCGGCAGTTGAAATAAATGGGTCCCGCTACGAGCATATGGAGTGATGTTTGGGGCTTTGCCCATTTTTTGGTTTCCTTAGAAATGGGAAGATTTCATAAATAGGGTTTTGCAGACTCATTTTCTCCTTTTAGTTTTCCCAGTTTTCATGGGTTTATAAATTGGGTAACTCTTCTCATTATAAATACAAACCTGGCTAAAAATAGGTTCATTGAATCAAATCATAGCCTTAAAGATGTCACTATTTTCCTACCATATAATAAAATAGTTTCATATTCTTCCACCTGAAAATTCTGAGATATCAAACTTTTGAATATACCTTTTTTTGATATTTTTTATAAAGTGTATATTTTCATTAATGTCACATCAATTTTCATGTATATGCTATACTGTATGGTAAAAACGTATTCACTGAAGAATATTATTCTTGAAATTATAACAATGTAGCTAGTGACCAGCAAATATTTATTCTAGTAAGATCAGAAATTTTTTAAAACGTAGGATTTCTTAACATTACAAAAATCTTAGTCTTACTCATCTATTCTCTATCAGTTCATGTTTTTCCTGGTTTGGAATCCATGATAGTTGTGTTTCTTTTTATAAGTTTGTGGAGATCTTATTCTGTTCTTCAACTGTTTATGAGAACTATGGAAAATATCCTTGAGGCATTTCTGCTTCTTTGTGTTGTCCTTGTCAGGTTTGGGGATCAGAGTGATATTGGCTTCATAGAATGTGTTAGGGAGTACTCCATCTTTCTCAATTTTCTGGAACAGTTTGAGAAGAATAGGTATTAAGTCTTCTTTGAATGTTTGGTAGAATTCTCCAGAGAAGCTGTCTGGTCCTGGACTCTTATTTTTGGGGAGGTTTTTGATTACCGTTTCTATTTCCTTACTTGTGATTGGCCTATTCAGATTCTCCATTTCTTCCTGATTCAGTTTGGGGAGATTGTAGGAGTCTAGGAATTGGTCCATTTCTTCCAGGTTGTTCAATTTGTTGGCATATAGTTTTTCATAGTATTCTCTTATGATCCCTTGTATTTCATTGATATCTGTTGTGATTTCTCCTCTCTCATTCCTAATTTTATTTATTTGCGATTTCTCTCTTCTTTTCTTGGTGAGTCTGGCTAATGGTTTGTCGATTTTGTTAATTTTTTCGAAGAACCAACTCTTTGTTTCATTGATCCTTTCTATTGTCTTTTTTGTTTCAATATCGTTTATTTCTGCTCTTATTTTTATTATTTCCCTCCTTCTACTGACTCTTGGCTTTGTTTGTTCTTCTTCTTCTAGTTCTGTTAGGTGTCGTTTGAGGTTGCTTATGTGAGCTTTTTCTTGTTTAGTGAGGTGAGCCTGTATTTTGATGAATTTCCCCTTGAGGCATTTCTGGAAAAAAGTTATTATAAAGTTTAAATTAACATCATTTACATTCTAGAGGTTCTAGAAAACTTTGCTACTAAACAAACAAACAAACATTCTCTCTCTGCCTCCTATTCTTTCCCTGTCTTGTCTGTCTGTTTCTCTCTGCCACACACACACAAACACCATAATCATAGTGGCAATATTTGAGAACCTCCAATAAGAATTTCATTGTGGGTGGCTGAAATTTAACTAATCATCTTATATATACTCTTTAAAAGTAAAACATTTGGTTAAAATGTCTTAATTACTCTATTTATCAGATTTTAAAACAGCGATAAGTAGTATTTATCAACATTATGCTCTATTGTGCAGAAAACAGAACATCAGTCTATAGGGATGAAATAATTCAAAAAAAGAAGCTATTCAATCAAGAAAAAGTATTATTATTTTTTGCTCTGGAGACATTTGTATATCAATATAAAGGAAAATTAATTTATATTTGCATCTCGTACTAAATAAATTTCATCATATTAGAAATATTTTTTAGAAAAGGAAGAAAAATGCAAGGATGTAAATTTAAAAGCTTTAAATAAATTTAAGATTTAAGACAAGAAATATGTGTGCATGTGTATGTTTACACAACCCAAACTAGCAGAATAGGAGAAAATGTGTCAGTATAAAATATCACCTATAGAACATTTTATGACTTAGAGCTTTTCATTCACCAGGTTATCCTAATTAAGAGAAAAAACGCATGCATTATAGGAGGATTTTCCCATCTTGCTGCCCCCACTTAGCAATTATGGGATGTTGTAACTCCACTCATTATGTAATAAGTGACACAAAGAGAATCACGCCTTTTGAGCTTCTATTCTACACTGGGGATTGTAATAATAGGAAATAATCCAAAATAATAAAAAACACACAACAACAATTGAAGCAAAATCTGGGCATCGTATATAAAAATATGTGCGTTTTACTGACTACTGCTCAAAGCAAAGCATTTATAATAGCAAAAGAAAGTTTCCGCAAGTTGTAATTTTTTAAGGAAGTTCATATATTCATAGATTTAATAGATTTTTAATGGTCTTAATAGATTTAAATAATCTATGCTTCTGATATAGTATTTACTGGGAACCTATCCTTTTGTTAGGATGTCCTCAATGTATTTTATGTTGGCAAATGTTGTTCATGTCTGCTTGCTTCTTTCTCTAGATAAGATGTGGTATCTGAATGCTCCACGTTTTACTTTAGACTTAAAAAAACCAAATTTTGGTCAAAATATAATTTATTTTAACACCTCCTGTGTATATATTGATACGTCGTTAAGTGCTGTGAAGTAGAAGGCTCATTTCTTGCTTGTGAAAATGAGTCAGTCTAACTGAGGCCACAAGACAAGATTAGAAGTGTGAGGTGGTGGGGAAAACCCTGGGTTAAGTCATCAGACTTCATTTTGTAGATCTCAGCCGCTTTGTATAACTTACTTACTCATAACAGGAATTAATTTTCTCATTTCTTAAAAAAGTGGAATTGGACACTTTCAAGAGTCCTTTTTGGCATAGAATTTCTGTGTCTATGATAGAAACAAATGTGCAATAATAGTCAGGAGGCAGTTTACAGCATGTCTACATGATAGAATACTTACCATTGACACACTTAAATAATAAGTGGACAAGGCTACAAATGAAATGGTGACACAAAATTTATTAAATAAAAATTCTGGAGCACAAATAACATGCGCGTATTTTTTAAAATTATATAAAAACAAATCTAAACCATGTTGTCTTCCCTGAAATTCTGAGTTGAATATCTAATTGTTTGTTGGACTTTTCATTTTGGTTGACGCACAGTTCTCCCAATTCCAGATGTTAAAAACTGATCTTGAATGTATTCTAAGCGGAACTCCATATTTTCCCCGAAAGATCCTGTTTCCTCCTAGCGGCCCTTTAATATCATCCATATTTGTCTAATCGGGAAACCTGTGCCCCTCCTGATTCTTCTCCTCCGTTCTCCTCCTTTACCTCAACGACTACGCCTCACCAGTTTTTCCTCTCAGATGTTGCTGCTTCTCCACTTCTCTCCGTGACATCCTCTTCTAGGGTCACCTTCGGTCATTCAGACTTTTGCAACAATGTTAGAAATTATCTTCCCACCTGTGGTATTCTCCATTTCACCTATATCCTCAACCCAACAAATTATTATTGAACTAAACTGAATGAGAATTAGGGCTGCATTAGTTGACTTTACGTTAGTGAGACCTTTTCTATTATGTTAAGTACGTAACTGGTATTAAACTCATACTAATAATACTAATAAAAAATAGTTAATATTTCTTGGACATTTACCATGTGTTCCACGTGCTCTCTATCAAATAACTTATTTAATTCACGTATGATCTAGTTATTTTTCAAAATCTGAATGATTTACTGATTATCTAACATTTTAATCCAGATATTTGTCATTGTCTGGACAAAACATCTGTTTCAAAATCACTGAAGTTGTTGCACAATGAATAAACTATGAAGTATCAAAACATTTTAATTAATTATATTTGCTCAAATGTATCAATGAAATGAAACTGATAATTGAATTATTTTGAATTGCTATTTTACTATATTTGTTAATTTACTCTCAGTATGGTATAAAGTTGTTTACATAATAATTAACAGATACATGACAATCTTGTTTACCAGACTAAACTTTACTAATACAATGAATAGTGAAATATTTCTATAAAGAACTGCATGCACCTAATATATATGCACATATATTTATAATACCTTTGTCCGTATTGAACATATTTCTTATCCGTTCATACATGAAATCTATAACAAACGCATACGTCTATCCTGAGATAAGCCATGTGTTCTCAAAAATTTTAGCGTTAAATTTTAAGATCAGTAAGTAACATTTTCAGATTTTTGGTGTAGTAGTTTTTGGATAGTTTGGAAATTATTTTTAAAAAACCAAATAATCAAAATAAAAGGCATATCTCAAACATCAACCTAAAAATAAATAGTTGGTATCTTTCCTTTTTCAGTCTCTGGAAAAACAGTGGAGCCTGCAAGACTGTGAGCCCATTTACATGTTTAATGATGCAAATGATGAGTAAGGCAGAGTTGTTGCTGTTCAAAGAAAATTATATGACAAAGACAGTCATTAATGTCAATTTGTATGCTGTAGAAGGATCTGATTTCCTAGGACAGCCCTCACAAGTGTCAGGGGTAGTCAGTGTCATTCTTCTGAGGGGGAGATTTAATGTGATAAGGCCTATTTAGTTATGATAGTCGCGTTATCTGGCTCCTTTTCTCTCAGGGGAGGGGGGATAAAGAGTACTCCAAAACTCTATCGGCAATTGTGAAAGAAACTGGGCTTTCACTGAGGTCTAGGTATTTTGTGGTGAGAGAGAGCAGGAGCACAGCTGCGGTTCCATCCGCAGTCATCCAGAGCCGGGCCTTTGATATGGTGGGCACAGCACAGTTGACCTGACACGCCATTTGGCCTGAGCTCCCCTTTCCCTCCAGTTTACCTTTGACTTTATCCTCAGTGGTGGTGACAGAGCCTCATACATACATGTGCCGGATTAAAAGTAGTTGCTCATCAGATGACTTGAAACGTGTTTATTTTGTAACCCTACTGAGGCTTTTTTTTCTCTTTGTTAACCCCAAGACTTATAGGAAAATGTTCTAGCTCTCTCTCCACCTCTGCAAAATTTTGCATAAAAAGATGGAGAATATGTCAGAATTTTCTGATCATTCTATCCCTTATGTCATTAATTGAGGTGTTTTTTGAGACAAATAAGATATTAATAGTATTTTTTGATTCTAATGTGCCCTAATAGACTGAATTTGCTTTGCATAATGCAGTGCTGTTCTGAAGAAATTTATGGAAATAGTTTTGCCATTTGTACCAAACCAAACAATACTGAAACTAAATGAATAATAAAAAGGTTATTTTATTTTACCCTAAAACTATGAAACTTAAAAAAATTCCTAAGTAAAATGACAAAAGTGAGAATTAATGTTACTAAGAATATTTTCTGTGCGAACATATTACATATTTAATGTTCCTTTAAGAATCTGTGAAGAGACAACTTTTATTGTTTTCTATTTGTGCACTTTAGAATTTAATTATTTCAAAGAATATTTACATATTATGCTACCTTTCTTCTTACTTTCTGCTCGTTTTCATGCTTACACTCTTGTTGGTTTCTTATTAATACAGAGAAATAGCAAGTCAAGTTGAAGGAAATGACAGGACAACACAGTATCAACTGATAATTATGTGAGGATATAGATTACCTATTGGTTTAAAACACAAGAATCATTGAAAGTCACCTCATATTTGCATTGTGACATACAGTTTTCAAAGAACTTTGCATGCCTTTTTTATATGATAATCACGTTTAATAACTGCATCAAGCCTGAACCATAAGCTGAGCAAGTCTCATTAATTCTATTTTATGAATGAGTCAAAAGATGAAGAGATGTTGTCAAATTCCTCATGCTTATAAATTTATGCAAATATACAGCAAACCTCTTTTATAAATAGAATCAAAGCAAAATTATCAAACAAATTAAATTCAGATTAACATGTTAAATGATGCTTTCCTGAAATTTAAATATCACTTCCCAAGTTCTGTCTGCCACAGTGAACAGCCTTTTGAGTTATGGCATCTCAAATCCACTGTGTGCAGTGTGATAACTCGATCCTAGTGCACAACTTTTCTTCCATTCAAATCCAAGTAGACCTGTGATAGTATGTTATGCACACAGGTGCAAGTAGTCTACTGACAGTGATTGTCATGAACAAGAGCAACTGATTCACGGCGCTTTCTACACTCAAGGTTCACAAGTAAAGGAGTAAAAGAGAAGTGATAGAGAAAAGGCTAACATCTTGATTAAATTATCAAGTCAGTCTACATGCCAGCACAGGTTGATTTGATTGATCTCAGTTGCTTTATTTCCAAGTAAAAGTAACGAATTAAGTGGCTCATTCTCACTTTTTTTTTTTAACATAATCATTTTATGGCAATCTTTTTTAGTTTTCTAATTGTTACGTTAAGCAGTCATTTTAGCATCCCTCCACGTGAGTGTTCATCAATTCTAAGTGCTGCATGATATTCCATATTGTACATCCACCACATTTTTCTCATCCACACTTTCACTGCTGCACTAACAATTTTCTCCAACTCCTTCTACACAAAATTTCAATGAACATTCTCATTTATACCCCTTATGGATTCGTATAAGAATTTCTCTGGATATATATGTCGGAATGAGATTGCTGGGTGAGAGAGTGTGCAAATACGTAATTTTACAAAGTAAAAACAGAACTCCAAAAAGTCACTAAACAAAATGTCGGAAATAGAAGCACCAATTCTGCATTCTCACCAGCCTGCCTATGTCCACTTAAAACCCCTGCCAAAACTTAGCACTAGCCAGCTTTTTTTATTTTTGCCAGAATAAGCAGAAAACGGTAGTTTATTGATACTTAAAATTTTATTTCTGAGGTTATAAGTGATTTTGAATATCTGCTACACACTTATTAACTTTCAGGTGTCCTCTCTTATAACTTGCTCATACACAGCTTTTCTTAATGCATTGTAAGAATTTCTTGTATGAAACAGAATATTAATTCTGTGTCAGAATTTAGAAATTGCAGATGTTGTTACCCACTATGTCATTTACCTATGACCTTTTTACCTTTTTTGTTCATGTTCTTCCCTGGACAGAAACTGTTAGTCTCATGTAATCAAATCAATCAATTTGTCTTTTTTTCTTTCAATTATCTTTAGCTAATATATGGTCAATTCAAAATGTTTCTTATACTAGAAAAGGTAACACTGACCTTCTGGAGCTTCAATATTCTGGTCAGGATAAAGATTGAGTTAAATTGCCTGTGTAGCCTACCACTTATAATTACTGCACATAATCCAGTTTACTAAGAAGGTTTTATCAGAGTCATTGATCTCACTGTTTTTCTTACAATATCTATACTATTGGTATTTTTTTCTTGAAATTGTTTATGTTAGTGGCCTTTTTAGGACAATAAAACAACCTAGTATGTATATATGGTCATAATATAAAGGAATTTTCTTATAACACTCAGATGTGGAATGGTATTTGGACCTATCTATTGCAAAAATATATAAACATAAATATATATATGTAGATATATGTATATGTAATATTTTAATACTATGCTGTATTACTTAATACAATATATAAATGTATTAATATAGTATATAATTGATAATATGTAAAACATACCTCTTCCTATTTTTATTTGTTTTCATCTCTCATTTCTCTTTAATGATATTATTTTCAAATTCAGTTTTTGAAACTATACTTACTCTTGCTTTCAATATTTAACAGTACTAAAAAGTTATTTTTCCCATGTCACATACATTTTTATTATACTTTTGAACTAAATAATATGGATATGCTTGATTATTTTTCTTATATGAATTTTAAATATTAATCCATGATCATTTTTGTTTAGTATTTCTTCCCTTAAGGTTAAACTTCTTAAACCATCATCTGGAGAAGATTTAATATGTTGACAATTATGAACTCCACTTTAAGTGAAAAGCTTCCTTTGTCTATAATATTCAACTAGACAAAATTCTGACACACCGAAGAGCTATAGAAACAGTATGAACTATTTTTCACTGAAATCTTCCTGAGAGTTCAACTCTTGCTTTAAGATATCTCCATAGGGATGTGACAATATTTACTTTGTTTTAATGTTTAACATTAAAGCAAGGTGGCTGAAGAGATAGACGTTTCTACCTTCCCCAAGATGACAAATTGTTAGCACACTTGAATCCCATTTGAATCAGTGTAGTAAGAAGGAAATATTTCACACAGCTTTACTGATTTTGGAGTGCTTTATTTCCCCAAACAATGCTGTTATTGTTGGTGGAAGCTTTGCTTCAGAATAATTACCTACTCCTCTGCAATGGACTGCATCGTGTGGACACTATAACATTTTTATTGCTGTAGAAGTTTTTGTAACGCCATTTAAATCACATCATTCCTAACTTCAAGGTCTGTTTGATATTTTAGTCATGGAATTGATTTTCAAAGCAACACATGGGAGACAAGCTGGAGATGACTTTGTCGAATCGTCCATTCTTGATGCTGTACAGAGGGTTGACAGTGCAATTAACTCCACAAGAAGACATTTGTTTTCACAGTAAGAATTTATTTTATTTTGATTACAAAATTGTTTTCACTTTGGTTCTACTTAGTTTTTATGGTCTCCATAAATCACAGCAAGGTTAGTACATAAGATTGCCAAATCGTGCTTTCTGCAGTTCATGTGCAGCTACCACCTTCTGGGCTAGCCGTCATTGCCAGTTCAGCCTCGAAGAGAAGGAAACTTGTTCCCCGTAGAATCTAAATGGTATTAATTTATGTCACATATCTAGTTTTATGGTCCCACAATAGATGTCAGGAAATGGGCCCTGTTGTGCCAACATTCACCAGACGGTATCAGATCCAGTGTTTCTGTCAATCTGTGAACTGAGAATGATTGTCAAGTTGAACACACCTGGTCATACACTGTAAGCCCACAAGTGAAAATTTTGCTTAGGATATGCAGTGTTTTGGTTTATTGTAATTTGAATCAGAAGGTCTTTAGATTAATGAAGTCTTCCAGTTCCATAAACTCTAATTGTCCTGATGGAGGCACCCAGGATGCTCTGCAACAACTGAACACGTTAAAGAGAACATGATTGCTGTCTTTGTAGTCAAATAAAGTGTATACCCAGTTTTTACAGGTCTTGATCAAAAAGGAACACCTCAAAATGCCATAATTGGGGCCGGCCTGGTGGCACAGTGCTTAAGTTCACATGCTCTGCTTCAGCGGCCTGGCGTTCGCGGGTTCAGATGCCAGGTGCAAACCTACACACCACTCATCGAGCCATGCTGTGGTAGTGTCCCACATACAAGATAGAGGAAGATTGGCACAGATATTAGCTCAGGGACAACCTTCCTCAGGCAAAAAGAGAAAGATTGGCAACAGATTTTAGCTCAAGGCCAATCTTCGTCACACACACACACACAAAACTACTGCTGTAATCAAGTATCACTCTGTTCCCTGCTTATCCCCGAACAGCCTATTTGGGGAGTCATACAGCCATTTATAATCTTATTGTGATTCCTCACTTCATCACTATCTGGGTGACCTTGGCCAAGTGACTAAATATCTTTGTACCTCAGACTTTTTGCTTATAAAATTGGGATAATAATAGAATCTACTTCATGGACGTACTTGCCAGGAGAATTGAATAAGTCAATACAGATAAGGTGCTTCAACAGTGTCTGGCATATAGAAATGTCTAATTAGATTGGGCTATTAATATCATTACTATTATTCTATGATCTAAAGTTGTTATGATTACAGACACAGAGGACTAGACTTGCCTCAGTTGACCAAAATCTCTAAAACAGCTTCACATTCTCAGTGATTTTAATATTCTTTTTACCTTTTTTAGTTCAGTTCTCCAGATGTGCATAAACCAGTATTGTGTGCTGGTCAGTGGGCTCGGTACGTGGGATACAAAGATGAATAAGGCATCCCCTCACACCTCATCCCTAACACAGTCATTCTTTAGTAGAGGAGACAACAAGTCAGCAATTTAAGTACATCTTGTTGTGTACTTGATAGATGCACGTAAGGATATAGAAGTGAGCAAAACGAGGAAGGCTTGTCAAAGCTTATATAGGAGACTATAGGGAGAGTGATGCCTGAGCAGGATTTGAAGGTGAGGGGGAATTTCCAGGAAGTTATATTTAGGGAAAGAGAAGACAGAAAGTGCCAAGACCCACATACTGAGAGTGCTGCACTCTATTTCGGAGAGTTACTGAGTCCCCTAGGACCCATGCATGGGCCTCCCAAGTTTACAACACCCCCTCCCCATTGACAGAGAAAACTATTATTTCAATCATCAGTTCATTAAGAAGCATATCTTTTGAGTTCAGCACTGTTACTTACGTTTGAGATTCACTTATTAACAAATTAGGAAAAGAACCCACAGCTCCCCTGTGGAGCTTGTATTCCATAGTGGAGCTTTCATTCTTCTCAAACTTTTGGAAAATGTAGTCTTAAATGCACAGCATATGTGAGATTCATGGGTCCTGCAGTTTTGCCTTGCAAACAGTAATATCTTTTGTCATTTGCAGAAAATCTTGCACCCCTAGTGATCTGCTGGCTCAGTCTTGTTATCCGCGTGACCCGTTTACCGTGGAGACGGCCAGAGCTGGGGAGATTTTTGAGCACATACTTCAGTTGATCCAGGAGCACGTGAAGCAGGGACTCACTGTGGATTTGGAGGGCAGAGGTCAGCCTTGAAGCATCCTGTTCTAAGCCTACTGTCCAGAGAAAAACTGACCACCCCTCAGCTTTTAATCTCCAAAGCATCACGTGATTTAGAAATTAATTTGCTACCACTTTTACCAAATGAATGTAGATGTTTCTTGTAGGAACTGTAATTCAAAAGTAAGGACGACAAATATATATTCAAACTGGTCAACTTTTGCCACTTATATATGTCTAGTAAATCTAGGGGGCCCATTTTATGTGAATGTACTTTTTAAATCTAAAAGATATTACTACTTCCTATAGCAAATCCTTTATTCTCAGCGTAATGTTTCTCTACTTATCATTGTAATCACTGAAGTCATTCAGTGAATTGATTTGAATTCCTTCCACCTCCTATAACATATGTATCCCTCTCCACTCTCTCTCTCTCTCTCTTTGCTGTACTGAAGTTCTAGTGTATTTCTTTCCAAAACCAGACATTATTTAGTATACGTTGAATCAGAATGATATAGAAATCTTTCAGATTTTCTAAGCCATTCTTTTTAAAATGAAATAAATGAATGTGATCCTCTGCTATACACTATCTGTGCTGTGCGTGCAACAGCAGCTTCTATGGCTTTACCCTTTCTTTACCCCCCTTCAGAAAATAAACTGAGATATGGTGCACAGGACTCATCCCTTAGGTGCTCTGTACTGTTACTTCAAAGTATATTTGACAGCCCCTAGTAGTCCATTATGTCTTGGGTTTCAAAGCTTCCCTAACTAAAACATCCAAGTGAAAATTCCATATCAGTCCCTGTTAGCAATTGGTTTAAACTTCTGGCTATTTAATTTCGAGTCACACCAGGTATGAGTTAGCCACGGTCAGGTCTGCAAAAGGCCAGTTCTACATCCTTCCTCACTCCAGGCAAAGGTCAGGCCCACACATCTTTCTGGATGTCTTTGAGTTCTCTACTCACACATGTCTAGAATAATTTAGTCTAAATTCATAACTAGAAATTAAGAAGTAATCAATATCTGCAGAGATTTAGCTCTGCTAAAACATGCATCTGACGTTCATGGGGTCCATTACCAAAGTGAATATGTCTTCTCATTGAAAGTACTCAAGAACGTAAACAATTTTCTCCCAGGAAAAAAACACTACGCTATTCTACTTCTCTTTCATTATTTGTAAAGTTAAGACCCTTTTTCCCCAGGAGCAGCTTGCCCTAAAAGTGAACCCAGTGTCCATG
This sequence comes from Equus przewalskii, assembly GCF_037783145.1. Classification (NCBI taxonomy): domain Eukaryota; kingdom Metazoa; phylum Chordata; class Mammalia; order Perissodactyla; family Equidae; genus Equus; species Equus przewalskii. The sequence goes on from NC_091838.1 coordinate 31,853,715, forward strand.
TCTGGATATACAGGAAGATTATTGTATCTATCCAAAACTAAGGTATCTGGGGTCCCAACCAGGGACTAGCTTACACAGATAAAGGACAGATGGCCCTGGTGTCATTAGCCAGTTTCTGATGATTAAAATAGGGATAATAACTCTTCACAAGCATGACTTAGTGAATAGTCTTTGCAGATTTGGGATAATGCTGCAATTTCAAGCACTGTTACAAGAGTGGCTCCAAGGCACCTCTGAGTTGTGTGATACATTCCCTGGGGAATGACAGCTTGTTGTGATTTAAAAGTTACTGCTTAATCCCTTCATATCAAGTAGTATGTGGGTTAATACTCACAGCAATCCACATTGGCAAATCTTAGATTCTGTCTTCTAGGAGTATAAAACCTAAAAGGAAGAATTCTGAAATGGAGCAAGGATTCACAGTCCTCTGATGAGGATTAAAATATCCTTACCAACATTATATTGGTAAAGTCACAGAAGAAAGAGTTGGACAGGAACGAGAACATGTTTCTCCCTTTTTGTTCATTCTAGCAGTTAGTCATCATAACTGAGATAGACATCACTATTCCCCTATCGTTTGGAAGTTATTGTCTAGCTATGTCTCCCCTATGTTTGTTAGAACTAATGAAATACTGTTGGATGCAAGAAGGATTTCTGCTCACCAGATGGCCTGTTGCCCATCGAGCCTAGAGTTTGAGGTTCTCCCCTCTCTCCCCTTCAAGGACAGCTCTCTTCATTGCTCTTGCTGCTCTGCATTTCAGAATTCTGCTACAATGACTTGGTGTCCTCGCGCTACCTCAGCCTCATCGCCAATTTATCTGGATGCACAGCCCACAGGCACGTGCCAAACTGCTCTGACATGTGTTTCCCCCAGAAGTACCGAACTCAGGATGGAACATGTAACAACCTGCAGCACCCAATGTGGGGCGCCTCGCTCACGGCCTTTCAGCGCATCCTGAAACCTGCTTACGAGAACGGCTTCAACTCACCCCGTGGGGTTGGCCGCCACACCCCATCCAATCCCCTTCCACTGCCCAGGCTAGTCTCAACAGAGCTGGCGGCCACGGTGACTGTCACTCCCGACGATAGATACACACACATGCTCATGCAGTGGGGCCACTTTTTAGACCACGATTTGGACCATACGGTGCCTGCATTAAGCATGTCTCGCTTCTTGGATGGGCAGCCGTGCAGCTCTGTGTGTACTAATGATCCTCCTTGCTTCCCCATTGTCATTCCTCACACTGACCCCCGGGGGACCGGAGCACCGTGCATTCTTTGCACTCTCCAGTCCTGTGTGTGGCAGCGGCATGACCAACTTGGTGATGAATTCAGTGTACGCCCGAGAACAGCTAAACCAGCTCACAGCATACAATGATGCCTCTAATGTTTACGGGAGTTCAGAGCGAGAATCCCAAATTCTCAGAGACCACTCAGAGCCCCGGGGACTCCTGAAGACAGGCTTACCTTGGGCCCCTTCTGGAAAGCACTTACTGCCTTTTTCCACAGGCCCACCTGCTGAGTGCACAAGACAGGAACAAGACAGCCACAGCCCCTTTTTCCTGGCCGGGGATCACAGGGCTAATGAGCAGCTGGCTCTCACAGCCATGCACACCCTGTGGTTTCGGGAACACAACAGGGTTGCTAGGGAGCTGTCGGCCCTCAACCCCCACTGGCATGGAGACACCCTTTTTCACGAAGCCAGGAAGATTGTAGGTGCAGAGCTGCAGCATATCACCTACAGCCACTGGCTGCCCCAGATCCTGGGGGAGCTCGGCCTGAAGATGCTGAGGGACTACCAAGGCTACGACCCCAATGTCAACGCAGGGATTCTTAACTCTTTTGCTACTGCAGCCTTCAGATTTGGCCACACATTAATCAATCCTATCCTTTATCGACTGAATGACACTTTTAGTGAAATCCCCGAAGGCCACCTTCCACTCCACAAAGCTTTCTTTTTACCCTCCAGAATAATCAAGGAAGGTGGGATAGATCCACTCCTTCGGGGGCTATTTGGCGTGGCTGCTAAATGGCAGGTGCCCTCGCAGCTGCTCAGCCTGGAGCTGACTGAGAAGCTGTTCTCCACGGCGCATTCTGTGGCCCTGGATTTGGCTGCCACCGACATTCAAAGGGGGCGAGACCATGGGATACCTCCGTATGTGGACTTCAGAGTTTTCTGCAATTTGACTTCTGCTCAGAACTTTGAAGATCTTCAAAATGAAATTAAAGATTCAGTGATTAGACAAAAACTGAAAAAGTAAGTATGCAAATGTTGCCTAGATTTAAACATGTCTTGGGAGAGGTAGAAGTGTGTTGTCCACAGCCGCAAAGGACAAGGAATGACAGGTACCGCCAAGGCTACTTGGTTGTTTAAGCAATCAAAGTTTATTGATAAAGGGAAACAGAACAAGGAGCAGGGATAAAGGGGAACAACAAATTGGTACTTACAACATCCACACCACAATCAGCCGGGGAAGTCCCAATGGTTTGTCTGGCGGGTGGGAGTGCCGATTGTCCGGGGCTGAGCCAAAGAGTCCTTTCCTCAGTGAGACTTCTAATTGTTCTATGCCTGTGACTCCCTTTTATCCTAAGGTTTCTCTGGCTTCTGACTCAGTGTTTTAGACATTTGGATACTTTGAGTTATTTCTTCTTGTTCCCACGAATAGGGTGTTTCTATCTTCTTTGTTTCCACGGATGGGATGTTTCTAAAGTCCAGTCAGGTGCCCGTCAGGGTGGCCAGCCCAAACAAGGAACATGACGCAGAACATATTCTTTGTAACTTGTGCCTTAGAGTCAGGGCCGAAGTGGCCATCTTTGGCCCCGAGCCCAGACACATTCCTTCGTGTAGGGCCCAGGCCCAGTGTCCTTGGAAGGCGAGGAGGTCAATGAACTCTGTACAAAGTGTTAAAGGGCATTTTGTGAGGATGGAATATGGTTTCCTAGTGATGTGATTGCAGAACCTTTAGTGATTGTTATTGAGGGAGAAGTTTCATGTTAAATGAAGGATTTCCCCTGCTAAAATCCCCGCCCTCACTCCTCGGTCTCTTCACTTTCTTTGTAAATGCAAACACTGCTGCCTCTTATTAACTAGCCAGCACATCTCACCTAGGAGAAGCTGGCTTGTCTAGTTCAATCATGCTCTATGGGAATCTAAGCAAGGCCCTCTTACTGGTGTGATAAGGCCAAATGTTCTGATGTTAAGCCTTGTCATAAACTGAGCCATCACACAGGCTTTCTTAGGCAGAGTAAAGTGGTGGAATGAAAACAGAAATTATTTTTGGTCAAAAGAACAAATAATTCTGAACATGTCATGAGAATGTAAGTCAAGTCCTTTCCACTGCATCACTAATGACTTTCAGTGAAGTGTCAGTATTATATCCTCCATAGGAGAGATTCAAATTTCTTTAAAGTTACAAGTATAAAACATTTCCAGGTAATGGCTTTAACTGTTCCTCTTGCTCACCACCCCTCATCCTTTAAAATGTTAAAAAAATATTAAAGAAATGCTTCATCAAGATGGTTTTTTGCCTATAGTAGGCTAAATATAGAAGACATATATTTACTAATAGATTAAGGTATATTAATGTGAAATCTTTCAGAGAAGTTTAATATTTTTTACAAATTAGGTAGCCAGTTATCAATCAGAGTATTACAAATTTGTGAATTTCTACTGGAAAGCACATTGACTCTGGTTTTACAGAGACCTGGTGTAAATCTCTGTTGCATCACCTGTTAGTGCTGAGAGCTTGTGGAAAGTATTTAAACCATTTTGAATCTCAGAATATCTACAAAATGAGAAAGTACTGCCTCCTTCTCAGAGTTATTTCAAGATTAAATTAGATAAAATGTGTCAAATGCCTAGCTCAGTTCTGGTGCATCACAGGTAATCAGTCAATGTTACCTGGAGATAGTTTTATTACAGCATCATCATTTCAGTTGTCAGCATTATTATTATATTGCACATCTGCTATGATCCAGCCCTGTGCTAGACGCTGAGACCCGAGATGAAGGAAATAATGTGCGTGTTCTGCAGAGCCTGACAGCATGCAGAGAAGGCAGGGAGCTGCTGTAATCAGTGTGAAAAGGGCTGTCATAGACAGGGGAATTGAATCTTATAGGAGCACAGAGCTGAGAAATGGAAGGTAAGTGGAAGATTCACAGCAAGCTACTGATAAAAGATGCCGTTTGATCTCCTCTTGGAATTTTCTGAGTGTGATAAGTTGAATGATATGGGAACAGCAGTGTATCCTAAGAAGAGGGATGGGAGCAGGAAAGTGTAGCGTTGAGTGGCAGGAGAAGGGAATAGAAAGGTGATAGGGGACAGCTTTTAAAGGGCCTTGTGTGCCATGCAAAGGAATTGATCTTCCTCCTGTGTTTAACTCTAAAGCAGGAGAGTAACATGAAGGGAGACTTTTCCGTGAAATGATAACCTGCAGAAGCTGTACTGGAAGGAGGAAAGGCTAGCAGCAAGGAACTCCACAGTTCCTGGAGTGGTCCAAGTGCAGCAAGAAGACGGCTTAGATAGGCTTGTGGCAGCACAGGCAATACTATCAGTATTTTAAATGTGTCCTGTGAGCACATTATCTATATTGAATAAAGCTGGGGGCAAGTCTTGCTTTGCCATTCATTTAATTCCCACTTCTCAATTCACAGCTAACTTGTAAATTCACCACAAATTATTGAGTACCAGAAATGTTTCCCCTGCTTGTCGTTGCACACACAACATTAGTCTGACCTGTACATACGGCCCTCCACTGCAGGACACGTCCTCCCAGGGGCTGTTGCCAAGCATAACTGGCCTTTCCAATGGACAGTGGCCGGAGTTGCTGCGCATTGAGTGTTCTCACATCTGACTTTCTGGATGCTCTGTTAATGCATTGGGATCTTAACACAGAGCCTTCTGAAACCTAAACATCAAGTTGTTATCCTTGCTTCGGGGAAGGTTTGAACTAGGGGAACTTTGTGCAGCCTGACATGTGGCCTCAGCCTGAGGAGAGCAGGGCTGACCAGCATGAATGGGTGCAGGGAGGCCATAGGCCGAGCTGTGTTCCTTTCCTCTCAGGCTGCCCAGATGTCTGACTTTCTCCTGTGATTCATAGCGAATTTATAAAATATCAATGATAGACTCATTCAACTGTGAGTGTAAAGTAAATAAATTGGAATGGCTTTTACAGTCTTTATCCTCACATCGGTAGACTGCAGTTTGCCCGGAGCTGATTATGCTAATAAAGATGGTATGGCTTTAAGTATGCTAACTTAGTATTTCTTTACTCTCCCTTTACTTCCTTTCCTTTTTGTGTTAATTTACAAGTGTGGTTTTAAGCCTTTGTTTCTAAACCACTTCTGTTAATTTTGGAAAAAAGTAGAGCATAGGTCATTGAATCAATAAAATAAATACAGACATTAACAACTTCATATTTTATACAGTTAGGACAGATTTATTAAGAATCGGCCAAAACAGGGAATCATAAAGATAATGCATGTGCACATCTTCACATTTGAACTTCCCACATTTGGGCACACATTAAGTTCTGTAGCTTGCGCTCTGCAGAGGACAAAGTCCGCTTTCTTGCTTTGTCCTTGCTGCTTTGGTATATTTCTGCTGATTAAGAGTCTTCGGTTACCTGGTTTTGGTGTGAGCTATGCCCAGACTGAATCTTTTGTGATTGCAAATTTGTTGTGAAAGGGGAATAAGAATTTGCTATGGAAGCAATGGTATGAACACAAATTCCTTGTATATGTTTATACAATTCCCTAGGAGTTTGTAGTTACATAGTATGCAATGAATCGGCACCAATTTTTGACTCTCTTTTTGATAAGTCTTCCCAAAACATTGAATTTAATTTTCACAGAAATAAGTTCTCTCCTCTTTTAAACAAATAATTTATTATTTTACATAAGATTTAATTAAATTACATAATCCAAATCACAAGTACAGATGTGATAAACCAGTTTGTAAACCCCACTGACTCTGAGCTGAAAGCTCGACAGGTGGAGGCTGCTGCTCAGGGAGGAATCACTACCTGGGGTCATTTGCCATCATCAAAGTCAGCAGGAGTGGGGAGCCCTGAAACATTAGGATTTTCAGTGAAGAAGAGCTTGTTTAAAATAGCTGACATGTGTTGTACACTGTACAAATTTTGTGTTAATTAAAATATTTAAGATAAAGAGATAGGCTACATAAAATATTAGCAAATTAAGAGAAAACCCACAAGAGTAGTACTAGGGGGACAGCAAAAATCTTCATGGTGGTGTCAGGAGACTGGGTTCTTTCTCTCTGTTCAGACAAATTGAGTTGCGTGATCTTGGATGACTTTAGATGAGTTTTCTCGTTTTCTCATCTATAAAGTGAGGATGTTTTGCTAAAAGATTCTTGACATCCTTCTAGAGCTAAGATTATAGGATTTTTCAGTTAACTATTGTCTAAGTGATAGATTAAAATAATACTTTAAAAGATGCTCTTTAATTAATAGTTTTAATCCACACTCATGATGTCTTCATATTCCAGGAATGCTTCTCCTCGTCTTCACATGTCATTAGGTCTACAAAGCTAATGATTTTCCTTCACTTCAGTTAGTTTTGAAAGTTTGTGTCAGTTTACCACCCAGAAGTAAAACCTAATTTTCCCTGTTGCCTTCTATTAGTACCTTCACATTGGACCTTTTAGATAGCTTGTAAAAAGCTGGAATGACATGTGCAAAACCATTCTAGACTTTCCTCTCAAATGACTGACTATTTTTGTCATGAGCAGCACCTGGTCCATCACAGGAAAGGCCGCATGGGGACATTATTTTAGTCATCCTTCAGTTCACTTCAGTAAAATTGCCTGGGTACTTTGGGTTTTCCTCAAGGAGGTCAGGGCACGGAGTGTGGGGGATGCACAAATCATATCATCCCGTTGGCTGACACATGGAGTAGCGGAAGCACAGAGCTCAGGAAGGATTTCTCCCAGAAGAGGGCGTCAAAACTCAGTCCTAAAAGGGGAGTGGCAGTTATCTGTGAAAGACTGTCGTTTGAGAGAAGATGGACAGACGTCATCAAGATAAAGGAAATATAGAGGAAAGACCTGGCACCAGGGCCAGTGTAATAGCATGGGAATCTGAAGGCCTTTGGCCCTGCTGGCTTGTAGAGATAGAGCACACTGCATGGAAGAGTCTAATCCTGGGATTAGCATGGGACTCAGCTAACTCCAGAGATATTAAGACTGATGGGGGCAACGGACACTTTCTTCCTGAGTGAAATTGTATATGGAGCCCTGATAGATGAAGGAAATAATAGCAGCAGTTCTGGAAGAATCAGGCGAAGCAGTTCTGAATCCCTTGGCTTCTACTCTGCTCACTTCCCCTCTCCTGGATCCACAGACCCATGGCCTTTACTTGAAGGATTTGTGAAATGCACAGGCTTCTGACTTTCTTCAGCACCAAGAGCTGCAGGGAATCTTTTTTGTTGTTATTAAAAGTGTTTTATTTTTTAAGGAGTTGTTTTAGTTAAAGATCATAGAAAATGAATTATTTCCTTTTCATAGGTTATTTTGCTCTAAAAATTCATACTATCTATTTATTTTTAGTCTTTGCAAAACATGTAATGAAAAGAATGTGAAGATTAATTATCCATTGAGTGGAGAACATAAATTCTCAATCAGAGAGGCCATTTTAAAAGCTATTTTTGAAGTTTCTTTTGAAAATATAATGTTTATATTTTTGTGGGTATGGTCACTTTTGTTCTTGAGTAAGCACAAGTTTATTTGTTCTCCCTTATCACAGGGATGTGCAGCTACCTCAGCTTATTAAAGATAAGCTAAAAATTCACCAAGTAAGGAACTTATATTCAGTACATACATCTATCTTATAGCTGCTTCATTTGATAATATGAAAAAACAAAAACACTTCGCTTCTCCCCTCTTTCCGCCCTTAGGTATCCCGAGGTCAGACTCTGCAGTGAGATAGCTTCTCAGCAACTTGCACCATCTGTCTCTGTCTTCCTGCCATCTGAGGGAACTAGGTCACTTTTCTCATGGCTTGGCCATCCTTCTTCAGGGTTCTTGACTCTCCTTCTTTCAAATATTTCTTGACTTTCATATTCATACCCACCTCAAAGGACCTTTCATCGACATCATTCTTTCACCTTTATTGGATGGTTAGTACAGTCATGTGCCATATAACAACATTTTGGTCAACAACAGACCACATATACGACGGTGGTCCCATAAGATTGGTACTGTATAGCCTAAATGTGTAATAGGTTGTACCATCTAGATTTGTGTAAGTACACTCCATGATTTCATACAATGATGAAATTGTCTAACGATGCATTTCTATGAATGTGTCCCCGTCATTAAGCAAAGCCTGACCGCATGCATAGGTGCAACTTCACTTGCTCTAAAACAGTGATTCTTAACCATTTCATGTATGATCGTTTAACAAATCTGATAGAAGCTATGAAACTTCTTTTAGAGAAAAATGCAATAAAACTACACACCCAAAATTCCGTATGCATTTTTAGAGGACTCACAGATGCCTGGAAACCACCCACGGACTCTCTTCTTCTGTTGATTTACCAACTATTTATTTAGCACTGCCCTTCCCCGTCAAGGCTCACCAGGAATGTGAAATGGGTGCTCCTCTCCCTCATATCTACAAATGGTTGCTCCCTTAGCCACAGAGCAGGCCCCACATTTGAAACTATCATTTGTTCTTAGTCCTTGTCTTCTCTCCCTTTGGAAGGAGTGGTTTTGTTCTTTTAGTTGCAGAAGCATACTGAAGCATTTAAATATAGCCAGGCCTCTGGAGGACCAGCATTTCCTCTCCGCCTCTTCTCTCTGCTTTTTCTGCTCAGGATTTATTTATTTTTCCCCCTCAGCTCTCCTATTTCCTATTTTATACTTATGGTGCACGGAAGGTGGGTCTCCCAGAGCTCCCACGTTTACAGACAGTCTTTTCTGGAAAACCAGAGTATCATATTTCTTCTAAACAAGAATTTTATAAGTATACCATATTAAACCATTATACCAAGTCATATTGTTTGATTCTAATGCCATTTTTAAAGACTTCCCTCTCTTGATCATTTTTATTACATTGTATTTCTGCCTTTCTAGAGAACATATTAATTCAATGACAAAGTTCTATGAGTATGTCCTCCTTGGTTGCAGATAAATTACGTAAGTTATCTTTGAGTTCCCGGGGCTTAACGTGAGTCCAGCACAATGGAGCAGCTCAGGAGACACTAGATAGTTCATGAGGGGAATTGTGACCTGCCTGGTAAGGCTGGTTTGTTTCAGTGCCCCAAGGGCCCTGGATTTAAAAACTATTCTCAGCTTGAAACCCCAAACCAGATAAAGCTTTCTTAGGTGAAAACTACTTTTTCACCCTGGCCATACCAATTTATTTTTTCATCAAATATTTAGTGACCTCAATCAACTATGATGTATTATAATTTCACATACAAAGGAATGAAAAGTTACAACAGAGTAAACAACGTATGTGTTGATTCTTGCATTACCTTAACCCCAATTTAAACAACTTAAAAGCTCATTCAGTCAACTCTATTGCCCTGCAATAAGGAAAACACACAACTGAGTAAATAAAAAGTGACAAGAGGCCAGTTCAAATTCGTGTTATCACTCAGTTATCCTCAAAGTTCCACTTCTTAGAGGCACTCAGTACCATTTATTTAGCAAAAACAGAATGCAAAATAATTGATTTAACACTTTAAGAATGACTTTTAATGACATATAATTTAACATCACTTTTGTGAATTTTATTGTGGTGTCTTAGTAATTGCATTTTAGAAATTTTATATGTGTGTATGCATATCTATATATATCTTTCTTTCCTTGAGAATCTTCTTTTATTCTCACCTTTGAAAACTGATGCTATGTTAGATTATTTTATAGTCATAATAATTCAACTGAAGAAATCTTTACCAATATGTTATTCAAATTTACCCTTACAGAAATGAAGATACTCTAACTCCAATGTTCCTAGTTATATGCAATATAAAATCATAATAAATACTTTATGGAAAACTTTATAACAAAATAACTACATTCTTTATTTCATTTTTAAATTCTATTTTACAAAAAAGTATATATCTGAATGCAATTTAATACATTTTGTCTAAATCTCCAAAATCGGACTAAACTAAAATTAAAATTTTAATTTTATATAGTAAAAGTAACATGCAATACAATGCACACATTTTAAGTGTACAATTTGATGACTTTGAGCAATAGTCATACCTGTGTAATCATTGCCCCAGGGAAGACAGAGAACATTTCCTCACCCCAGAAACTTACGTGGTGCTCTTCGCAGTCAGTGCTCCCACCCAGTCACTCCACAGAAACCACAAGTGAGATTTCTATCACTATATATGAGTTTTGCCTGCTCCAGAACTTTATATAAACGGAATCATACTGCAGATACTCTTTTAAGCTTGGCTTGTTTTGCTCACCACGTTTTTGAAAATTCATCCACGTGTCAGATGTGTCAATAGATGATATATTGTTTTTGTTAATTATGAATAACATTGTATAAATGTACAAGTATTTGTTTATTCATTCACCTGAGGTCATCCTTTTGATTGTTTCCAGTTTTTACCTATTCTGAATAAGGCTGCCATCAACACTCACATGCAGGTCATTTTGTGGATTGATGTTTCCATTTCTCTTGAATAAAAACCGAGCAGTATAATTTCTAGGTCAGTTGGCAACTTTATGTTTAACTTTATAAGAAACTGCCAAATTGTTACCAAAAGTAATTGTAATATTATTCACTCCCACTAGCAATGTAGAAGAGTTTATTTTTGCTTAATCTTTTCTCCTAATTGTTCTTCAGGTTGGACGTTTTCCATTGATCTTTCTTTCAAGTTCACTGACTCTTTCTTCAGTAATCTTTAATCTTCCCTTACATACATCATGTGAAATGTTCACCTCAGTTATGTTAGTTCTAGAACTTCCTCTTTTTTATGTTCCCAATTCTCTTTTGAGATTTGCCCAAATGTTAACTCATTAAGAACATACCTTCTTTAATTTTTTGAATACATTCATTACAGTTGCCTTAATGTCCTTTTCTGATCAATTCAACATCACAGCCATCCTTTGGGAGTTGATTACTATTGACTACTTATTATCTTCAGTGTGGACACGTTTTTTTGTTTCTTGTCTTGTAACTTTTGAATGCATATCGATTACTGTGATTCCATCTTGGACTCGAATAGGCTTTGCTTTATGCTTTGTCTGAGTGGAAACATGGAAAGCCCAAGGTGTCATCTAGGCTCCACTGACTTAGTAGGGTCCCACCTCCCAGCTCTGTCTCCCATGCAGATCTTGACTGGGCTTGGTTGTAGGCTTTGTTAGAGTAGGTTTTATCCCTATAAGGATAAATCTTATCCTATGGCTTGGTGTGTTTCTCCCTGATCTGTCTGTCTGGGCTGTTGTTAAAGTGTTAAAGCGCCTTCCTGTTCTGATTCAGCCTCCTGTGGCAGTTGCTCTCTGTAAGACTCAGCTAGTTCCTCCTGCTTACCCATCAGGCGCTCGTCGGCACATCCCAAGCGCTCTGGGGGCTCCCAAATCAAAGTCTACCCCCTTCCCACTATATTCCAGCTGCTTCAGCTGCCCTGAATTTTGATGTATGTATGTGTGTTGGGGGGGCGGGGTGTGGCGTTCAGCACAGCACCACCTCACTCCTTGCTCTGCTTGGCTTCTAGCACCTTGCAGGGCAAGGGGCGTTGTCCCCAGGCAGAAAACTGGGCCATTGTCTCAAGTTTCCTTTTTCTCAGGTTTCTTAGTTTAATGCTGCTTGTTGTCTAATATTTGAAAAATATGCACTAATCTATTGTGGCCTCTTGTTTGGTTGTTTGTGGTGGGAGGACTAGTCTCCTTGTAGTTACAATACCATAGCCAGAAACAGAATCTAATGTTCATTCTAAATTGTGTGTTTTTTTCCCTACAAATTTAGCCTTAGAGCAATTGTTTAAACAAAAGTTTTTACCTTTCTTAATTAAGTCTATATTTTAGGCTTCTCTTTACTCCTCCTGAATTTTTACAGCAGCTCCTTATGTGTTTTCCTGCACTATATTCCTTCTTTCCTACAGCATCAGATTTATTGCAAAGCACAAATTAGAGTGTAACACTTCTCTGCTTAAAAATATCATAGAATTTTCCCTTTCCAATTAAGTTAAGAAAAATATTGTGCTTGGAAACAAATCCCTTCAGACTCTGGTCCTAATCTAAAATTTCAGCCATATTTCTTGTCACTTTCCAACCCAATCTCAGGCATCCTATACTTATACAATATTGATATTCACTTTCCTCCTTTACCTGCAAATGCCATGTTCTTTCTGGCCTTCATGCCTGTGCATAAGCTATTCCTTTAGCCTGGGAAACAGTTCTTTCCTTTCCTTACTCGGCTAAGACCTAATCAAAATTTCCTAATGCTGTTACCCCTGCAGAACTAATTTTTCCTCAGTGATCTCATAGCACTTTGTACTTATTTATATTAAAATATTTCTTATTGTGACTTACTGTAACTGTTACCAAACCAGATTCGTTTTTGCCCGCCGCCCAGAAAGCCAAACACTGAGACGACAAGATTGCAGCAGAGAGAGAGTTTACTCACAAGGCAGCCATGTGAGGAAGCAAGAGCCTGAACCTCAAATTCGCTACCCCAAAAATAGGGACTCAGGGATATTTATGGGATGGGGGCAAGGTGGTCTGAAATGTGGAGTTTGGTGATTGGAGGTGAGGAGAGGTGAGGGAAATTGACGATCTGCACAACCGTAGTCAGACTCCACGCCTCTTCACAGGACCCATGTTCACAAAATGGCAGCGTTAGCGTGATCTGAGGGTGGAGTTTTTAGCCTCTTGACGTCAAAAGGTCGCCTATCAGACACCTGCGTGGGCCCAGTTGATGAGCTGGTGGTCTCAACTGGCCTTAAGTAGACAAAGAATTCTAATTCCTGAAAAACAGCTCACACATCCATTACCATAGTTAACAATGGGTGGGTTAAATAGCTAAAAGCTATAGTCAGTAATTGCAAAAAGGAAAAAATTTTGGTACCTAGATACTTAATCATCAATGGCTGTTTGCCGGCTTCATAACTGTTTACATGCTCAGTGTTAAATCATGAGCATCCCAGAGAAAAATAGCATGTCTATTTAAACTCTCTATCCTTTCTGTCTAACAGTGCCTGTTTCTTAATGAATATCTGTTAAATAGGCAGAGGATTAATGAACGGATTTCACAAGTTTTCTTGCTTTGTCTTTGAGGTATTTTAATTCCTGTGGCTTTAGGCTAGAGATTTGGACTATGTAAATCATTAGCATTTTTTTTTTTTTTTTGAGGAAGATTAGCCCTGAGCTAACTACTGCCAATTCTCCTCTTTTTGCTAAGAAAGACTGGCCCTGAGCTAACATCCATGCCCATTTTCCTCTCCTTTATACATGGGACACCTATCACAGCTTGGCTTTTGCCAAGCAGTGCCATGTCCGCACCCAGGATCCAAACTGGTGAACCCCGGGTTGCTGAGAAGCCGAACGTGTGAACTTAACTACTGCACCACTGGGTCGGCCCCCATTAGCATTTTTAATATATCTTAATAGGGAACAAGAAACTTAAGCAACAACTATTAAAAAACTTTAAAAGTAGAAGTGTAATTTACTTGTGATTTAACAGGAATACAAGAATTTGAACTTATTTGAAATCATTTCTAGCTAAGGAACTAAAAATGCGAATTTTTAGCAGACAAGCTTATTTTTTCGTATTTCATAAGGACTTGCTGAACATGGACTGTCCCCAGCAGACAAACACTTTAAGGACAGTAGTAGACGAAAATGTTTTATCAACCTTTTATTTATTAGCCCAAATCCTTAATAAAATACTGTGGTTTAGTATCAGACCTGATGTATATGGGTTCATACATGACATATCTGTGAAGATCACCTTACAATGGTTATAGCAAAAACATTTATTAAAATATTAAAAAGTCGGGGCTGGCCCCGTGGCCGAGTGGTTGAGTTCGTGCGCTCCGCTGCAGGCGGCCCAGTGTTTCGTTGGTTCGAATCCTGGGCGCGGACATGGCACTGCTCATCAAACCATGCTGAGGCAGCGTCCCACATGCCACAACTAGAAGAATCCACAACGAAGAATATACAACTATGTACCCGGGGGTGTTGGGGAGAAAAAGGAAATAATAAAATCTTAAAAAAAGAAAAAATATTAAAAAGTCAATTGCAACAAATAGGTTCACAGGTTTGAAGTGGAAAAGTTACTGTTTAGAAGCAAAAAATATGATCGAGTCATTGTTTTTCCTTCTGTGAGTTAAAAATAGAAAATTGCTTTATTATAACCTCTTGAGGGAGGAGCAGGACTAGTTGGAACTAGTGTCTTGACTGACATATAAATAGTTTGTTTGTTTGTTTCTTCCAGATTCATGTTTACACGGATCCAGGCCTCTTAGGCCTCAGTTTTCGGTGAGTCGTGTGGCGATACAGGCCGCTTTATGCTGGTGAGGAAGGTCTTTGGGGACAGTGGGTCTTCCTGGGCCCCTGTGTCACACCATCTGGGAACACACACGGGATGCCTGCAGCAACGCTGCCAGTTGGGCGTAGCAGGACGCAGAATCTGACTTGACATGTGGAAAGGGAAAAACTGCAGTTATCCATCTTGATCGCAAATGAAATGTAAATGAATCCTCCATTCAGACTCCCCAAAGGTCAGGTCTGTCCCTTTTTTCTCGGAACCGTGGGTGGTCTGCTGAAGTCGGCTTCCCTGACTGTGGCCCTATTTTTGGCCAATCTATAGAACACGTTTATTTCTCAATCAAGCAGAGCTAAGATCCATTAGTGTCAGTACCTGTAGCAAGAGAGGCATAGGTAGTCATAATTTGCTATAATCTTACATAATCTTCCCTTAGGAAACCAAGAAAGGAGCAGTGGGGTGCCTCGGGAATTGTGTTGTGACAGTTCCATTATCCAATGACATTACGCTGCTGATTTAAAGACTTGGCCCAGCCAGCTGATTTGAAAGTCAACTGCAGCAGATATGGGTCTCATCAGGCAGCAATAGATTTTTTAAAGTTTTGCAAAACTATTTTTTTCTCTGCTGAAAAAATTTTAAAAAAGGAAAGAAAGCAAGAACATAGCCATTTGTTGCCTGTTTTCCAATGTATTTCATCTTATTGTGAGTCTCCTACCATGCATATCTCTTCAGTTACTCTGTGGTATTCTTTTCTCCCATTAAAAAACCAAATTCTATCATGTCTTTTAGTCTTTCAATGTCCTCTCTTCAATAATTTCACCTTTTGTTTTTAATCAAACATACTCTTCTTTTAAAAATTTTTGGTTGATTCTTTTGTCCCATAGTTTTCTTAATTCCCTTTTTTTCTAATTTCTTAAATTCAGTAAAGCCTTTTTTGAAAAGAAAATTCTTTCTGCAATGACTTAGCTTTTCTGTTTGCATTAAATGCTTTGATCCTCAATATTATATCAATTCCACAAAGATTTATTAAGTTACTGTTTTTATAAACCAGGATTTGGGAGAAGGAGGCAGCACAGATGAATTAAACGCCTTTCCTGCATTTAATGGTTTCTAAAGTGTGATTTTAAAGAATTTGTTAAGCTCCATTTCAGTCATCATGAGGGCTGTTTTGTTCACTCTGACTTGCTCAGCATCTGGAACGGTATTTACTTTCAGTGGAGAGCCCAGGATCGCAGGGCCTGAAGTTGACACATATACACATTTTATAAGCACATGTGACTACATGGACACATCCTAGGCTCTTTCTAAGGCCATGGAAGGGATCCTAGTGGTTAGAGCTCTGAAGAGTTATCTTCATTGCTTCATGGTAAATCTCTCTCTGGGTAGTTACTCACTAACTAGACTTAACCACCACAGATAATTTCCTTGTCCAAGCACATATCCCTTAGGGTTGGTGACTCTATTGGCTCTTTGCAACATGTGAGACAGACATAGAATGACCATTGTGTCTGTTTGCCTGGGTCATTCTCAATTTACACCTGGAGTCCCACCAAAGAGAATAGATAAGTGGTTAAGAGGGAGAGTCCCAATTCCTCTAGTCCTGATCACAGGACTAGAGCCATATACCCCAGGGCATTTGAGAGTGAAAGACAGCACTATGAATGCAAAAACTTCAGAATTAATGTGAATGCCCTTCACACCAGACCCTAGCACAGGGTTTGGTAAACTACAGCCTACAGCCTGGCCACTTGTTCTTATGAATACCTTTATTGTTATACAGCCACACCCACTCATTTACATATTACCTATGGCCACTGTCCCACTAAAATGGCAGAGTTGAGTGGGTACAATAAAGATTAAATGGCCTAAAAAAACAAAAATATTTACTATCTGCTCTTTAAGAACAAGGTTACTGATTCTTGCTTTAATAGAATAAAAGCAGAATAGAAGAAAGATATTCTTTGATTAGTTATTCTAATTTATCTCAAGACTTAGGAAGGATACTATTCATCTTCAGACTTACAATTTTCTCATATTAAAATGAGACATTCAGATAAGAAAAAAGTCCCTAAATGGAACTCATATCTTTCTTGTTAATCTTTTAAGTTCTACAGATTTTGTAAGACAACAGTTTAATATATGAAGTGCTGTTTTGTTTTTTTAACAGTTCTTCGTGCTCCAAAATGAATAAAATAGTGTAAGGTAAATCTTAAACTATCTGATTCCAGACTCTAGGCTTTTACTGATAGTTAAACTAAGGTAACACATAGCTATGCATTACTTTTTTGTGATTGCTGCAACAAATTACCACAGATTTGGTGCCCTAAAACAACATAAATTAATTACCTTGCAGTTCTAGAGATCAGAAGTCTGCAATGTGTCTCACCAGGCTAACAATCATGATGCCCTTTCTGAAGGCTCCAGGGGAGAATCTATTGCCTTGCCTTTCCATCTTCTGGAGGTGGCCTGCCTGCTTTCTTTCCTCCATCTCCAGAGCCAGCAATGGTGCTTGTGCTTCTCCCCTTAGATCTTTCTGACAGTCTTCTGTAGTCCCATCTCCCTCTGTCTCACTCTTCTGTCTCTCTTTCCTACTTTTAATGATCAATATGATTGCATTGGCCTACACAGATCATCCACAGTGATCTCCTCAACTCACCATCCTTACCTTCATCACATTTGCAAGTCTCTTTTGCTATGTTAGTTTACATATTCAGAGGCTCCTGGGATTAGGACGTGCACATCCTTTGGGGGGCAAGAGGTGTATAGCCACTATGCGAAACACCACTGCTAATATTTTCTTTTCTGTTCTTTTAATTGTTCTTGATGGTGTTTTGCTTTGGCTTTAGAACAGAGGAGATTGTGAGAAACATTATAGTATAGCACATAGGAATAAAGGCTCTGATGCGAGACCACAGGGGTTCTAGATGCTCTCTCTGATTCTTTCTCATTGTGTAGCCTTTTGTAACTTTTCCTAGTCTCATACTTCTCACCTCTAGAGTGAGAACAATAATAGTATCTCATAAATTTATTGAGAAGATTAACTTATTTAAGGCGTGTCACACATTTAGCAGAGTATCTGGCACATAAAAAGCTGCCGACGATGCTAGCTCTGTGTATAAATTAGAATGCCACATTTAAATGAATCTGCTTTAGTGTCCAGTTGTTAGTAGTGTTGATTCAGGAAAATTTAAAAAAACTTTCTTTAAGTAAAGCCGGCAAGAATGTGTCTCCGTGGTAGCAAGTCTTTCCTTTTTCTTTCAGGGCAGCACCTTTCATATGAAAGGTATGCTCTAGACTGGAAACGAGAGGGCTGGCTTCAAATTATGCAAAAGTCATAGTAGGCTATGTGCATGTGCAGCTCAATACTTTCTTTCATTCAGAAAATAAATCCCAAAATGGCTGTCAGAGTAATCTCACTTATATAATCTCTCTTCTGTTTTTTGTGTTAAAATTTTTGAGGACCTTGGATAATATTAATTTGCATGACTATCAATTTCCCTAAATTTTACAATAAAAAGTACAATATTGTCAGCGTTGAAAATCTGTGCTTTGTGCCACTTAATTAGGTCATCTGGTTTTCTCACTAAACAAATGGAAATCCTAGGAGACATTGAATCCACACCTTCATGTGTTGGCTGGAACTGAGGAAAGTAGTGGTGCGGTTTTCTGTTTTAGTGGATGAGGGAAGCAAGGACAGCTTTTGTCATGCAAAGTTAGAAGAATATACAGAAAATATTTTTAAGTGTTTGATAAGTTATAGGAAAAAAATTTGTGAATTAATATTCATACTTACCTGATCTGTAATCAATATGAGGAAAGTAAAGAATATTAGAAAAGGCATAGGACTAGTAGCACAACATCGGTCCTTTTGTAGGTTCATAGTAATTAATTCTGCGAACCTGGGCTAATTGCATGATCCATCTGGGTTTCCGTTTCCCTAAGCATGTTATTCACTGGCTAAGACATAGAAAACTCATAGAACACTCTGAAATGCTCTCCTGTGAAAATACTTGAGTCTAAGAGAGACATAAACTAGTTGGGATCAGTTTAGAATGTATTTAAAGATTAAGTCAATAATTACTTTCATTCTGCATAATGCCAGAAATTCTTTGCAAATTTTGGACGGTTTGGTCTATATCCCAATTTTCTCATTACTCTGAATGGTATTTTATAATCTTTTTAGCTAAAGTAGAATTTTTTAAATATGACTTCTATAGTCAATGAATTCATTAGCTTATTTTCTATTTTTAACTACCTGAAGTGATACTTGAAGATGCAATTAAAATACATAAACATATTGTACTGTATATAATATTAAAATTTTTTTTCTTCGTACCTATTCTATTACTGGAAAATATGACATAAAAGCAACTTTAAAAAGAGTATGACACGTTTTAATAAGGAATATGACTAATAGCTTCCTTTCAGTGGCAGTTTGACTTCAAGAGAATTTCCTGGGGAATAACCAATTCAGAAAAGTAAGCCTCTTTTTTGTTGAAATACATAGAACTATTGAATAAAAAATAAAATATAAAGAATGGTTTTAAACATACATAACCTCAAAATAAAGGATGATTTTTACGTGCCAGAAAGGACACGGAAACTAAAAGCTGAGGAGAGATTAGTAGCTAAGGCTGTCTTGGCCCAGGAATTATCATGCATAAATAGTGGTTCTGGAATCAGAGGTGGGGTTTTTAATACACACACAGGGCAGGGACACATGGCCCCCAGCCTGTTGGAGGCAGAGTGCTGAGACAGAGCTCCCTGCATAAAGGCTGCCTCATCTATTCAAGGGATGAAGGGAACTAGAAAGACACTTCCCATGAGGAAAGAGAAAGCAGCAAGATAATTTCTTGATTAAACATCAGGGACTGAGGTTGGAATAAAACAGGAAAGTGAAATTTTTATCTAAGCCTATGTTACACAGAAGAAGAATTTGAATTTAGTCGAACACTATGATGCTGGAAAGACAAGCTGATACATTAGCATGAAAACTGCTATGGAACATGTGAAACCACTAAGATCCTGGCAAAAGCTTGTGTGAAATCATCATGTGGGCATACTTCCACAAGCCAGTGTGTATAGACCATCACAGGGCAGACAAATCAGACTCCCAAGAAGTTCTCTCTTTCGCATATACACACACACACTAAAAACCAGTTGAGTAAATAAATAGTCACAAGAAGGTGAGCAATGAGAATAGATGAAAAGCAATAAAACAAAACAAACCAAAAATAAATTGGGATGCAAAAGCAAGGGAGATTAGAACACTATGAAAGAGACTGTAAAATAAGGACATTTGACATAATTAAATAAGTAAAAGAATGGATAGAAACAATGTTAAAAGAAAAAGAAAATATAAGAAATAAAGATACTGGAAAAATAAATAGAATTTCAAGATGATATACAGAATTGAAATTAATATCTGAATAGATATGTTAAACAAGTTAGAATAAAGAATTAGTGAACTGAAAGAGAAATCCAAAGAAATCACTCAGCATGTAGTACTGACAGAAAAAAGAATAAATCATAAGAAAGATTAAGAGACAAGGAGAAAAGACTCAATATGTCAAATATTTTTAGATTTTTCAAAGGAGAAAAAAGGAATGTGGGAGAGACACAATTTTAAAAATTAATGCAGAAGAGTTGCAGAATTGAAGAAGACATGAGTCCTCAAATTTAATGAACAGAACCAGTATCAATGTATGCATCCGCTGACTACGTAACTTAGGAAATAGAACAAACCTATGCATTTGGAGCCTGTACAGCCCAGATAGCCTAGGTTATTGGAATCAACAACAGCAAATCTCACAGGCTAAACACAGCAGACGTTTATTTCTCACTCAAGTGTCTAACTAAGTTGGAAAGAGTAAGTAGAAAAGCAAAAATTAATAAAGTGGAAAGTTGAAAAGCAAGAGTAATTAATTAATATATCCAAGAACTGGAAATAATAAAAACAAAAAGTAGAATTTCTAACAAATTGCTATTTGTATTTTTATGAAAATAATTTTGAATATCTTATTAAATGAATAATTTACCATTGATCTTAAGATAATAAGAAAACCAAGTCTCAAATCAGAGGCTATAGAAATTTGAAATAATCAAAGAATTGCTTTTAAATAGTCTCTGGGCTCTAGGTCAGCAAACTCTTTCAAATTGTAAAGAACAAGGTATGTTATGGAATGTATAAAGAGATGAGAATCTATGCAATTTATTAGATGAAATTAGCATACCTCTGGTAATAACCTTAGGACAGCATCAATAAAATTGTATCTTAGTATCATTTTTTGACAAGGAATAAAAAAATGTTAAAAGTTCTTGTCAGTCAAATTATGAAGAGTAATAGAATAATCCAACATGTTTCAAGAGGGACAGTCTCAGGAATGTAAGACTGAGTCAGTATCAATACAATGATTGCAATACAATATCCAACTATAAAACCCATATGATTATTTCAGAGCATGCCAAGATGACATTTGGTAAAATTGAGCACACGTTCAAGATAAATAACAACTATAACAACATCAACAATAACAACAACAACATAATTCTCTGTATTCTGGGAATAGAAGCATTCAACTATTCATTCAATCAGTAATTAAGTTAATAAATAAGTATTTTTTAAATGTCTACTCTCAGGGCCAGCACAGTGTTTGGGTTTGTGCACTCCACTTTGGCTGCCCGGGGTTTGTGGGTTCGGATCGCGGGTGCGGACATTCACACTGCTCATTGGGCCATGCTGTGGCTGCATCTCACATACAAAAATAGAGGAAGACTGGCACAGATGTTAGCTCTACGACAATCTTCCTCAAGCAAAACAAGGAGGATTGGCAATAGACGTTAGCAAACCTTCCTAACCAAAAAAAGGTCTACTCTGTTCCAGCTATTTGCTTAATAAAAAGCACACAGCCACTGTTATAGTGAATAATAAAACACTAGTTTAGAATAGGCAAATAACCAGCAATTGTGCAACCAATTCCTGCCTCTTACATCTATGACAATTACTGCTATACTCTCAGAGGACGCTTTCCCACTGAACTGAAATATGATCTCAGAATTGTTTTTGACATGGCTCTCTTGGCAACCAGTCACTACCATTTGTTTGGAGTTGGCATACCAGATGAGATCTCCTATGACCCTCACTAGAGCCATGCCCATTTGGAAACCAAGGTTGGCTCTACTACCACTAGTTAATACTGTTTTGAATTTCAATGCAATATACCATATTGGGGCAAGTGAGTGAACAGGAGATACAAAATAGAGACTGCTCATTCTCATAATTGAAGAATTTTCACCATTTTAGAATGTTATCTTAAAGGGAGAATTATAAGAGGAGGGGAAGATTATGAGGTGCGTGTAGTGGCATAGTTTGTGGTGAATGGTTGAGGAGGTTCTGACCATGGATTTTATTTGCTCTGTGCAGAAGGGGCTTAGTGCAACTGTGAATATGAAAGCATAGAGCAGTGTGAAATTAGATTTGGATTAAGAACGTCTGAAATAGTAATGGAGTAGAATAGAAGAGATTCAGACAGTACCAAACCAAAATTGTTTTACAGTTTTGGAGACATAAATGAAATTTATAAGTCAGGTGTTCACAGTTTAAATAGGACATTAAAAATAAATAAAAATAAATTTATCACTCAGCTGTTCATCGCTTAGGTGGTATGAAGAAAGGACTCTCTTATCTATCTACCACCTCTCTCTCTCTCTCTGTCATCTATTTATCTATCTATCTACATCTCTGTTTATCTATCTTCCTATTGCTACTATAATGACATAGAGAGCATGACGTCAGAGACACAGAAAAAGTCTCTAAACATTTTTGTCAAATTCCTTGAATTTCACCAAAGGAATTCTTTAGTTCATTATCCCCTGTTTATAGCAATACGATGGTATATTTTATACACTAGAGTTCGTGTTTTAACCATCTTTTTATACTTCCTGACTGGCCTATGCTTTTTAAAGCAAGGGCTCTCAATTAGTTGTATTTTTTATCCCAAACTCTGTGGCTGGAAGACTAGGAGTATTAAGAATTTGTGGACTGAATAAAAAGGTTAATCATTTATGTCACAGTTAGGAATTAAAACCACAGTTTATTATTGTATTTCCTTAAGTGTGGGATGCTTGCCACAGGATGTAATTTTATGTTTTATGTTTGTTATTTTGTGTGGTTTGTAGACATGATACTCAATAACATTGTCTCACACAGTGAAAAATGTATTCCCTCTTCCTTTTTAGTTAATTTTCCATCTTTTGGTTATGATATGGAGAAAAGTCTCTGGGGGTTGCATGCCTCTAACACCCAGTACTTCCTTGTTAATCAAACTTTTAAGGAAAAAGAGAACAGTTCTTAGGGCTAGAGATTTCAAAAATACAAAAAGTATTTATATTTTATCCTCAGTGTGACATATACACCAAAACCACAAATTTTTCATTTATGCCTACCATTGGGATTTAATTGCTAATAGTTGCCATGCTGTAAATGTCCAAATGTTATTTTCATGAAAGATTTCTTTCTAAATGTGTCTTCAAACATGCCAGTGTTTGATGTCCATGAATTCCTGGTGGATATGAAGCTGCCTCTTTCCCTATGTGGAAGTCCGTCCCAGGGCCATGAATGCTTCGATGGATTTCTGTCTTGCTCTTGATTCTCTGCCTTCATTGATTTTATGTTTTTATTCTTCTGTTTCTTCTTGTTCTTTTTTCGAATTTTAGTCTCTTCTCTTTCCCTTTTCCTCTAAATGATCACAAGATAGAGTTTAAATGATTACTTTCATTATTATCCATAATTATACAGCTCCATATTCTGTACTCTACTTTTGAAAGTTTGATGACTACTACAGTTTTAGTTCTCTAAAATATTATGTAATGTAGCTTAGATTATTTTCATCTTGTAAAGTATTAACAGAAAGAAAAGTTCGTCCTCCTGCAAAAGCAATAAATGGAGAGTATTACATATTTGTTCAAAAAGAAAAAAAGGGACGATTCATTTTCCCCACTTGCTTAATTTTCTGTGCCATTTCAGTTACTGAGGCAGGGATTCTTAAAGATAGAGGCTTATAGCTCTGCAAAATGCATACAATTTTAATTGTAGCAGAATTTTAAAAGATAAAAGTACGATGTCATTAAAATCTTTCAGGAAGCATTTACAGCTCTGAGATAAGCTTCCAGTAAACAGTATTCTGTGGAAGTTTTCTTCCAGGTTAAGAGATGAACTTTTATTTCTGGCGTTTTAGTGACTTTAACCATAAGGTTGTATACTACAACGTGTCTGATCTGACTAATCATACTGGTAAGGTAGTATGTTGTCAGTTTTTAAATTTCTCTGATAGTCATGTCAATTTACTTCTCTCAAATTGAAACAGTCATCCTGAGCAGAAGAAATTTTATTTTGTGAGAGTACACAAGGGCATTTTGCTTTTTTGAAGGACATGTTTCATATTTTCCCTCTAAAAGCTACCAAGTGATCTAAACATTTCTTCTAAAAATTCAGAAAAGTCTCAGAGAGCTTTTCCACAAGGACGCTTTATCACAAAGCGCCATTCCTCAGTGTTTGTGGGAAAGGCTTTTGTTTGCTTCCCAGAATCATACATTGTTATGTTATCTGCCTTTCACTCTAAAACAGGCGAGTATATACAGCCCTGAAAAAATTCCATACAGGATCTTCTACCCTCATATCTCTTTGAACTATCCAGTTGAATAAAAGTAATTATTATCCATCCTTCTAAAGCAGACTTTAAGTCAAACCGTTGTTATGAAATTAGATATGGATTGACATTGTAGTCTTTGTGGCATAAAATAGTTCATTTCAGGGTTTGCAGATCTTTTCTTTCAACTCTTGGTACATCAAAATAGTAACAAAAGTATCACTGTTAAACATAGCTAGACTTTGTTTACTCTTATTATTCCACATGTGTTTTTGGTTTGCAGTAATAAAAAAGGTTAGAAGCTAAATTTAAACACAGTTAAATGTTATATTATCAAAGCCAGGAGACTTTTTACGAAGACAATCTTCATCCTTGCTCTGGGCAGTGCTCCCTAATGCTGTACTGATTTGGAGCAGTGTTATGGTCAAAGGTACCTGGAGCCTTGAAGTTTGCTCCTGCACTTAACAGAAAGGAGGCTGGTGTGCAATTTCATTGTCACTCTCAGGAGCAGTGCTGATCAGATGCCATCTCAGATTATATAAGTCTTTATAGTCATAACCATGCTACTTTTATGTTAGATTGCTATTTTTAAGTATGGAACAAATGTTACTGAGTATGAGGTTTGGGAGGAAATTTGACAAGTGAAATGACATATCAAAGTATTAATGCAAGCTGCTTTATAGTCCTACTAGTGATTAATTATAACCAAGAAAGAGGAGAAACAATGTCTACAATTTAAAAAGTTAGAAGAAAAATAGAGCTAACATTCTCCTGAGTAATGCAGATGAATCAATAAGAAGTCTTTTAAGAACTTATTGATCTTAGACTTCCCTCTAATGAGGTTGGAGCTCATTACTGCTACTGTTTCAAACATAGACCATATAGTTGCAAACATGAGACATATATGATTAATAAATTAGTATGGTACTTGTACTAAGTACCTTTAGAAGGCTCTCAATATTTTTTGGAGCTATGTGGTGAGCCACAGTAAAAGCAATAAGTAACAATAAGGGATAAGAATGGTTACTGTTTAGCTGAATTGGTTAAGAGACAAAAAACAGATCAATATCAAAGGACTGAAATTAAAAAAACCAAGACTATACTATCTGGGAAAGTTCAATGCTCTAATTTCTAAAATCTCAAACTACCGTTTCTTTTCTGGATTCTTATAATTCATGGATATTAATTTCATCTTATTTAACTTTCTGATTTACATTAACCATTATTTCTCATATGCTGTATAATTTAATTTTAACAGGTCAAAATGCAACATATCTTTATTACCTATTCTAAGAAATTAATTTAAGGATACCTCCAAAGATATATTCAAAATTACATTACATTAAAAATAAGCAGATGGGAAGAACAGGATAATGGTAGCATTTTAGGAGGGAAATTGCTTTTAAAACTGAGAGAGAATTTAGTGTGAAATTATGGTTGCTAATAATTGTGTTAGTTTGCCAGGGCTGCGGTAACAAAGTATCACAAACAGGGTGGCTTAAGACAAGCGAAATTTATTGTCTCAGAGTTCTGGAGGCTGGAAGTCCCAAATCGAGGTGTCAGCAGAACCACGATCCCTCTGCAATCGGTAGGGGAGAGTCCTCGGCCTCCCCGTTTCTGGTGGTTTGCCAGCAACCCTCACTACTCCTTGGCTTGCACCCGCAGCACACGATCTCTGCTTTTGTCGTTGCGCGGTCTCACTGTGAGTCTGTGGTCACATTGGCTGAGAGCCCACCCTATTGACCTTGTCTTAACTTGATTACATCTGCAAAGACCGTAATCGTAAGACCAAAAACTGTAAGACCACATTTATAGGTACTTAAGGGGCTTAGGGCTTCAACATATCTTTTCTGAGGACATAGTTCAACACATAACAATAATTAAAATGTACTATTAATGTAATAAAATATTTTTTTACTTATTTTGTTGGAAATACAGGATAGGGCACACAGCAACAAAGAGAAACAAAATACTCTGGCAAAATATTCCATGTTATGACTTTAAATGGGAAGGAAGCTTTTCAAAATAAATTTTTGACACATCTTCAAATCAAAACTAGTGTTCAATTTATACATATAATGTGGACAGTATCAAAGGCCCATGGAGTCCTTCTGAGAATACAAAACAAGAAACACAAAACAGTATCTAATTTACTTTTTGAGGCCAGTAACATTTTGACATTAAACCAAAGACAGTAAAAAAAGGGAACTTTATAAGATAATATCTCATATAAATTTAGATAAAGAATTCTAAAGAAGGCATTGAAAATCCAAGTTGAGCAATGTATATATAAAAAAATGACCAAAATTGATTCATTCTGGTGATATAATTGATCCAAGATTTTTAAAGCATTGATGTAATTTATGTCATGAAGAGACAAAAGAAAAAAATGATCACTTTAGTACTTGTAGAAAAATCATTCCACATAAAATGGAACATCTCTCTTGAATTTAAGAAAAGCTCTTAGCATTTATTAAGTTAGAAAAAATAGAACGCCCTAACTTAATAAAGAGTATCTAAAAAAATCTACTGTAAACAATTAATTAAATATTGAAAGCATACCATTTAAAAGCATGAATAAGACAAGAATGTCAGCTATCATTTATATTCAAATTTGTATTGAAAATCACAACCAAGACAAGAAAATAAGAAATAGAAAGGACTGAAAAGGATAAAATAAAACTGTCATAATTAGTTTTTGCAAATTCTCTATCTGGTAAACTAAGAGGAATATAAGAAAAATTAAATTACAATACCAAATGAAAAGAAAAGATTAACAAAAATTGTGCAGTATCTTCTGAAGAAAATTGTAAAATTATGTGGATGGTTATTAAAGAACACCTGCAGAAATAGAGACAGCTGTCTTATTCATGGAGAGTAAGATTCAATAATATGCATGTGATAGTACTTCCTCAAAATGATATATTTATTGTAATTCCAATTAAGATCTTAATAGTGCTTTGTTGTGGCATCAACAAGCTGATTATAAAATTCGCTTGGTAGAGAGGATGGCTAAGAAGAACCTAGTTAGGTGATTTCATGTTCCAGCTGGCAACACTTACTGTAAAACTTTTAGTAATTAAGACGGTGTGATATTGATTCAAGACTAGTTAAATAGACCGATAGAATAGAGAGACACACACAAAAGATGTGCTCGTATATTGAAACATGACATTTGAAAGAATAGCAAGGCAAATTAAAGAGAAATGAGAATATATTCAATAATTGGTGCAGCAACAATTGGCTATCCTTGGATAAAAATGAGTATGGTTTCCTTTCTCACATCATATATGAAAATCAGTTCCAAATACATGAGAAACTTAAATCTGGCAGGCAAAATTTTAAAACTTTACAAAACATAAAGGAGAATATGTTTACGACATTGGGAAAGGAAAGAATTTTTTAAGTAAGATAAAAAATGGTATAAAAAATTTATAAAACTGACCTTAAAATTAGGAAAATATTTTCATCAAACTCTAACATAATGAGAGTGATTACACAAAAAACAAACTGCAATCTTGGAGAAATACATTTGAATGTAGATAACAAAGTATTAACATCCAGAATATGTAGAGAACTAAAGTAAGCAAGAAAAAAATAACCCAACAGAAAAATGGATAAAATGTATAAATAGGCATTTTACATAAGAAAAAAATGAATTCCCAATCAATATATAGAAGATCCTCAAATACATAATTAATCAGGAGAATACAAAATCACAGTGAATCACCACTTCAGACCCATCAGATTCACACAAATTTCAAAAAGTAAACATATTTTCAGTGTAGCTCTAGGAAAATAATGGTCAATTGATTCTAAATCTCTCAACACAGCCTCCTGCAAAACTATAAGACCAGCAAAGAAGACAACAAAGAGGACACATCAAATAACACATGACTCACACATTCCGAATTAGGAGGAGACAGAGATTGGCATGAGCTTCAAATTACTATAAATTTGAAAATAATCCACAAGTTCCAAGAGAGCTGCCATTGGAGATCCACGTCTGCTGCAAGTCTGAGAGTGTGGAGAGAAGGACAGGGTAAATAAAAAGTCTCTGTGGACAAAAGATAGGGAAACATGGCCTAGATGAAGCACAGGAAAAAAAAAATCTCTCTAAGAAAGAAAAAGCTCAACACTAAGTACTAAATTGCCCAATGTAGTTCTAGAACCTAGGAGTCTACAGCACCAGTTACAGGGCTGAAAGTACCCAGAGATAGCATTGTTTCTGGGAAAGAAGGAGATAAGTGGACAAGGAGTAGTGCTCCTGCAGATTTGATAGTGAGGTGGAAGCAGAATGAAGTGAAATTGAGAAAGCTGTAGAAATGAAAGAGAAATAAAACACGCCCCTTCGTACTCCTCTCCCATCACATCCACATTGCAATCAAAGAGGCTATGCTTCACTGCAGTGACAGAAGAGTATGCTACTGAACTAGAAATCCATTTTGTGAAATGCTTAGGAATACCAAAAAAAAAAAGAGAGAGAAGACCAATTTCAAATAAAGCTATGTACCAAGAAAAGAGAAATGCTAATCTAAAAATTTCAGAGAAAACTTCTCCCAGGGAAAAAAAAATCGAAATAGAAGGAAACTATAATACAACACAGGAATCTGAATTAAACAAGCACTCAAACACTCAAACAAGTACTTGGAGATATAAAAAGCCCAGCTATCATCAGAAATCAAGAAAAGAAATGGAGGAGGAGGAGTGGCAGGAGGAAGGAGAAGGGTAGCAGCAATGAAAGTTGGCTAAACTAAAAAAAACACTTTGAAGAACAAATTACAACGTGCTAAGGGATAAGAGATTTACATTTCTGCGAAATAGATCATAGAGACTATCTACATGCTTATTGTGAGAGTAGGAAGTGTACATCCACTTTGGATAGCAGTTTGGCACTCTCAAAATTGAAAACATGCATATAGATATGTATCATAGAGAACTTCTATGTGCCTATTCTGAGAGTATGAATTGTACATATATTTTGGACAGCCGCTTGGCTTTGTCTGTTAAAATTAAAGATATCATGCTCTGCACTTAGCATTTGTAGCTCTAGTAACAGCATGTTCCAGAGCAGGGTTCTGCAAACCACAGCCCATTGGCCAAGTATGACCAAGTGCCTGATTTTGTAAATAAAGCTTTATTGGAACACAGCTGTGTCCATTTTTTAATGTGCTGTCTATGGCTCCTTTCACGCAAAATGGAAGAGTTGAGTAATTGCAACATGTGGCCCACAATGCTGAAAATTTTACTTTCTGGTCCTTTACAGTAAAAATGTGCTGATGCCTAGTCTAGAAAGACCCTTATATATATGAATAAAAATGTGTGAGAATGTTCATAGTATAAAAGTTGAAAACATCGCAAATATTCATCACCAGCAGAAAAGAAAACCAAATTGGGAGAGTATCCAATAACTGACTGCTATGCAGCAGAGAAAGTGAAGGAGGTACAGCTGTATGCAGCAACACGATTGAATCTCCAGACAGCCTGTGGAGTGAAATAAAAAGAATGTGAACACTGTTTCCCTCTGTGTTAAGGTTAAAACATGCAAAGCTCAGTTGTATGTGGTCTATGGAATCATACACATGAAATGAAATGATAAAGTAAAGTAAGGGACAGGTAAAGTTGTTGTCTTGTTTATCCTTAGAGTCAGGCATAAAAACACAATCAAAGCAAGGAGACTCCGCAAGGAG
The DNA here is from genome assembly GCF_037783145.1 of Equus przewalskii. Taxonomy (NCBI): domain Eukaryota; kingdom Metazoa; phylum Chordata; class Mammalia; order Perissodactyla; family Equidae; genus Equus; species Equus przewalskii. Next base: position 31,883,526 of record NC_091838.1, read on the forward strand.
TCTCAAGGTTATTCATATTTTCTTTAAGTGGCTAATGTATCCAAAGCTGTTTGGTTTAAATCATCATTCGCATTTTGAACTTCTTTTCCGGTTTTAAAAATTGCTTCAAATCCCAGATCAAGTGATCATCGTCTTTTTAGCAAGAGAAAATTTATCTAACACATTACATTATTTCCACAAATCAGTTTTTCACTCTGTTTATAAAGCATACCCATCATATACACTGACATGGAAACTTTTGAATGCTTTCTAATTCATTTGTTTATTTTCTACATGCTTCTGAAAGAATTAGTTATATATATATATACAAACACAGACACCCATATACATACACATGCTCACATGTATAGTTATATTGCATATACTTACGGGGTAATTATAAAGGCTAGCACAGTGGATATTATATGACTTTGGTTTTAAATACTCCTGTTAGGTTACTGCTCTGCTCCCTAGCCAGCTGGGCGACCCCTGAATTCTTCCATTATCTCAGTGCTTTTACCTGTGAAATGGGAATAATAATAATACCTGCCTTTCTTTTCTGTGTGTATCAAATAAAATAATGCTTAGTAGTCCTTTGTATAAATAATACTGTCAATGTCACTTTCAAACTCTAATATGTCTGTTTCAGGTTGTATGGCACTCCAGGCAACATTGACTTCTGGCCCGCTCTCATGGTCGAAGACCTGATCCCTGGTACAAGAGTGGGACCAACACTTATGTGCCTGTTTGTTACCCAGTTTCAGCGGCTAAGAGATGGAGATAGGTGAAGCATTATTTTATACTTATCAAAGATGACAAAATTGTTTCTTTGCCCCCCAAAATATGTGCATAATATTATAGTGTGATTTCATACTATCTCTAATTTAAAATATATTGAAGACAAGAAATAACAAATAGAATCTGGCCACAGAATTTTTCTGACCACTGATAATACCAGAGAGCATTCATTTTTGTAAGTTCTTGTAGCTCTCTGCAAGAAGAAAAGAAATAGCCTGTCTAGGGAGGTGATAGAAATCAGTGGTTAAGAAGATGCTCCAGACTCACTCCTGTGTACGTGAATGTGTGCACCACTACTTACAGCCGTTTAACTTCGGGAAGCATATCCCTGTAAACCTAAACCTCTTTCCTCATCTGTAAAGTCTGTATAACGATAGTAGACAAATTTCGCAGATTGTGGTAGCTGTCAATGATGTCAGGAAAGCAGGAGTTGACAGCAGGCCTGAGACTCCCTCCCCCTCTCCTCACTGAAGACCTCTTGACTCGAGACCAGACCTCCTTGCAAAACTATGTGATGAGGGCATTTATTACTAGAAAGATAACTGGAAATTCTTCCAAAAACATCTCTTGGTTTGTCCAAAGTGTTTATTGTAAATAAACTTGAATTTATGAAATTATGGGAAACAGGTGTCAGGAGAATGTAAGTTAGTTATGTAATCTCTCTACTGTTGAAAGACTAACCAAGTATAAAAACTAAGAAAACTCAAAACCAAGCTGCTCCCTCTGAGTTGGCATGGAACATACTGTTAGCTCTTTTCTATCACTTGCACCAAATGTGTTCCGGGGTGTCATATGTTCTGAATTATTGGTAAAGTACAGTCTTGAGTAAGAGCTAGGATTCTTGTGAACCTGTTTGACAGTTCAACCTTCTGTGTTACTGTAGAGATGATAGATATAAAGGGCTTAAAACACTGCCTGGACCTTAGCTTTTAGTTAAAGTTATACTAAAAATCATCCTTAACTTAAAATTTTTCTTCCAAATCTCTTCCACTTATGAATTGTATTATAAAGAAAGTAGTAAAAGATTTCATTCTTTTTATTGTATGTTGGCAAACATTAATAGTATAATATTTCATTAAATTAATTTTTGTAAATTATTTTTGGCACTCTGGATTTAGCACAACAAATAATTGGGGTAATATGCTCAATTGGTAATAATTTAAGAATATATGTAGTCAAATTTGAGCTCTGGGTTTTGAGGAAGCTGTCTTCCCCATGTGTATTAGTTTTCTAGGGCTGCCATGACAAAATACCTCAGAGTGGGTGGCTTAACTGACATACGTTTATTAGCTCACGGTCCTGGAGGCTGGAAGTCCAGGATCAAGGTGTTGGGAGGGTTGATTCCTACTGAGGCCTCTCTCCTTGCCTTGTAGATGGCGGTCTTCTGCCCATGTCTTCACATGGTCTTCCCTCTGTACCTGTGTCCACATTTCCTTTTCTTATAAAGACAGTAGTCATATTGGATTAGGATCCACTACTGGCTTTGTTTTTAATTAATGACCTCTTTAAAGGCCCTATCTCCAAATATAGTCACATTCTGAGGTCCCAGGTGTTAGGATTTCAACATACGAATTTGGGGAGGACAGAACTCAGCCCATGATACCCTGTGAGTGGCAACAAGTCTCTTGCTTCCTCTCTTAATGTGCTCTTGTATGTCTAGCATGAGAAGAGTGCTTGGCATATAGTACTTAAATATTTCTTGAAGAAACGAACACAAGGGCTCATTTTAATATTTTTTAAACTGTATCCTTTCATTTAAAATTGAATGTGTTTAATTAGCCAATAGATGTAATCATCTAATGTATATTAATAATTAAAATTTTTCTTTTAGACAAACTTGTCAATATTAAATTTCTCAGGCAATTTCTAAGGCCAGTCCTTGGAGTTTTAGATTTAAAGATCTGCTTTTCTTTTTTTTTCAACTTTACAGAACTTTCCTTTGAATCATTTTGTAAAACTTGAATAGAAAGTGATAGTTCAAAAGCATGAGATTTAAGAACTTTATCAATATTGGAGGCAATTCAAAGCATCCTTAGTTGGAGAAAGCATAATCCTTTCCATATGCTTCTCTTTAGCTGAACTCTTCTTTGCTCACTATGATTCCTTGGCGTGGGGCTCAGTGTTCAGGCCGCAGACCCATCACACTGTGCCTTTCTTTGTTGACTACCAGGTTCTGGTATGAAAACCCTGGAGTGTTTACCCCCGCACAACTCACTCAGCTGAAACAGGCATCATTGGGCCGTGTGCTTTGTGACAATGGTGACAACATTCAGCAAGTCCAGGCTGATGTCTTCATAAAGGCAGAATACCCGCAGGATTACATGAGCTGCAGTGAGATACCAAAGGTCGATTTACACGTGTGGCAAGACTGCTGTGAATGTCAGTAATAACACTATTAGCTCCATCTGGATTTACATCCGTGTGTGTGTGTGTGTAGAGAGAGAGAGAATGTGTGTGTGTGTATGTGCGCACTTATTTTATTTCCATATCAAAGATTACGCTACTTAAAGGTACACAAAGAAAGACAATGCAAAAGCTTTCTTCTCCCTTTAGAAATTGGATGAATGTTGATAGAGAAGACAACAGGAAGGACAGAAACTACCCGATCCCCAACCCCTTCCACCTCACACCAGCCTTGTTAGGGTGGAGAGGGGCTTGATGGTCCAGTCTGTTCTCTGCATTCTCACTGCATTTCAGATTACTACACAAAGATCAAACTCCTGAATATATCTACTTCCTGGGAGTCAGCTGACCAGAGAGAAGAGAGAAAATTATAGTAACCTGGCTAACTCACACTATGCATTCTCCATAAGATGTTGCAGTAGGAAAAAAAATTACTGGAAATTTGGAGAAGTCCTGATAGAGTTAGGTGAAGAAATTTGTCTAGTGATACAACACAAGTTTTCACTAGAACTTTCTCTAGTGATACCACCTTTTGTGAGCCAAACTCTACCTATGGTGCTTCATTAACATATTTTGTCCCCACAATATCTCTTATGAAATGTAGTTCTATTCTCCTTTAGTAAATGAGCAAAGTATGGCTCAAAAATATCAAATAACTTGGAGTAAGTGGTGACATGGGATCAAGGAAAAGATGCATTCTCTGCTGACACCTAGAAATGCACTAAGGGCTTGATGGTTCTGAGCAGAGCAAGCTGATGCTCTCACATCTGCATAAACCTATGAGTTGATAGATTCTTTGTGCCTCCTCCTGCCTTTATCAGCACACGGGCCACCAACGCCTCGCACCTGCCACATGTAGAGACTATGGACCTGGGACAGCTCTATGAAGGAAATGAAAGCCCCCATCTCAGAGTAGTACTGGGCATTCATGGAGAGGGAGGGAAATTGTCAGCCCCCAAACATCCCAGAGCAGGAAAAGCAAGTGCTAGAAATACAAGAGAATGTCTAACCAAAAACACAGGGACACCTGAGACAAAGTTTTCTTTTTGTCTGTGGTGGTGTTTTATGAGTCAGAGCAAAAAGTAATTTAGTACTGTGGGGAGGATGGTGTCCTTTTCCTCAGCTCAAATTGTTGGTGATTATAGGCAGGAATAATGAAATATTTCCAACCGTCCAAAACATGGGAAACAGGGAGATAATACACAAAACAAGGAATGGCAGGTAGTAACAGTCCTGATGCTTCTTTTCTGGTATTCTCACACTGGACCCTATGCCCACAGAGCAGAGGAAAAACTAGATGGCATGGCAGGGGGTGGGCCATGATGAAAATACCTGTGCCCCGGGTGGAAGTAATGACTCAAGTCCAGGAAGTAAAGGCTGTGGTCCCATTACATCCACATAAATCATTTTTAGACGCTCACACCCTCGGCCCTGTGATAGGTGACTCACATTAACACCTACCTCATGTAATCTGCCTGAGTCTTTTCAGGCAGGTCTTGTTATCTCCACTTTAAATACGAAGAAAATGAGGATCTGAGATGCTAAATATGTGTTCTGAGGTCACATAGCTGGGGTTTAAACCTATGTGTGGCCAACCTGAAGGCCTCAGCTCTTTCCTCTGTGCGTACCACCTTCTGATAGTGATGTGATCAGAGCTGCCCCAGGGAGAAAAGCCCAAGGCATCCTGGCCTACATGCCGATCTATATGACCCAATTCATAACTGAAGTTATACGACCACACAATAACCAGACCCCCATCTGCACCGACAGCATTTAATGACTTTTTACGTCATCTTTCCTTTGGTAAAATAAGTCACGTACTCATGCCTTATAAATTTACCCTAACCTTCAACACATTGCAGCTCTTCACTGCCCATGGGTCCTGTCCCCACGCTATCTGAATAAAGGAGCACGACTACCAGAACTCGAGAGTTCAAGAAATCTTTCTTTCCACTCCTTGGCTCGCCGAGCCCGCATCAGTAGCAACTTAGGGACAGGTGCCTGGTACAGAGACAGTGAGCACACCCTCACTGAGGGCTCCTTCCTCCTCTGTCCTCCCTCTCCTTCACTGTACTATCAAATTTGGACATCTCAGGACCAAGAGGAGAGATCCGTTCATTGTTTAAATTGTAATGTATTTGTTATGAGTGATATTTGTTATGGGAAATGCAATGCAAAGATTTAACAGGAAAGGGTAAGAAGGAATCTTGAATATGTGAAGCATTACTATTATTAAGATCCGAATTTGCTGTCCTACGTAATAGTAAGAATGCTCTTTCTCTGACAGTGTCTCAAAAAATATCTAGAAATTAATTAGCCAGTAATAAACATCTACTAAAATGCTGGATAGAAAAATGCAGTGTTGTCTTTTATGGTATTGTCATTCTCAAAACCATGCTTGGCCACAGGGCAACACGTCTTCCTTACAGAACAATGCTCAGGAGTCATTTTAGAAGCAAAATCACCTAACGATATAAATATGCCACATGTGGCTTCAATCATAATGTAAGGAATCTGAAAATGTTTATAATGAGAACCATTGTAAATGGACACAGGTTTATTTTTCCTTGTATTTTTTGACTAACAAGCATGAAGTTTTCAGAAAAAAAAAACCTATTAAAAGACTTTCTTTACAATAAGGGACTTTAAGTAAAGGTATTGAGCAACCGCTCAAAAGTGGACCACTTATTCACGGCACCGGCTTCTCACACCTTCCAACTGACAGCAGCATGGCTGTATGCAAATTAGGGGCTGACTGAATCGTTCAAATTGCCCAAGCATTACTTTGTAGATTGTCGCTCTATAGTTTCCTTTAGGTCATACTTTGTAATGATCTGAATTAACTTGTCTAGAGTGCCTGTATCTGCCACAGTGTGTCCATTCCTCAGTCCTGAAGTTGTTACTTTCCTCGAGAACAGAGGGATGTATTAAAGGACCTAGAAATTATTATCTTTACTAATCGGTAAACTTGTCTGAGTTATATTTTCATTCCTGTTGAAGAATTTTACACTCTTCTCTGGTAATCTTATTCTCAGATTAAAACAAATACAATAACGATGTTTAAGTGATTAACTGTTTTAACTGACACTATCCTAGAGAAAAATGAGAGGTCTATTTGGGATTTAAATGGCCACTCCAAGTATTCTTAGTGGTTTATCTTTTTTTAGAAGGAAAGCTATTATTAAACTGACTCTCAACTGTATATATTACTTTTAAAGAAGTTTTTTTTTCAAGACTATTTCTTCTGTTCTGTTTCCCATGATTAATAGCCTACTGGCTAATACTGAGTATCAACAAGTTCCAAATTTGAATTTAACTACAATAAAAAAAAAATCCTGGGAAAATTGTTCCTCTCCCAAATGCATACATACATTGAAATTAACTCCTAATCTGTCCAAAACAGTAACAAGGTAAATGCAATTGAGTTTTGGATAACTGTACTTTATCATTCTTAGTAGGTAAGAGGCTTAAGACCTAAAAAATGGACATGGGGCTTGTATGGCACTTGGAGCGTTGTGCTGCTGTGGGTTTGTGTGGGTGACGAAGCTGTGGAGTGTCTTAGGAAGTTCAGGAATTGGACTTTGTTTTCATTTCACGTGTCGTTTATCACATTCCATGAAGATTTTTTTTGTACCCCTTTTACCCATGAATTCTAAATTTCTCTTCACTGAAACTGGAGACAATTCTAAAACAGCATGCCGACTTCTTTCTTTTTGCTTTTATGTCATGATCATGTTTGTTTCACATCTTGTTTAAATTTCCCATCAGCCCACACATATATAATTAATTCCTTTTAATTACTGCTTAGTGTTTAATGGGTATATTTGTATATACCAAAATTTATGTAGCAATACTGTATATATCAGTACTTATATTTCCATATGCTGGATTGTTGTAGAATTCTAAAAGTAAACTTGCTTAGTTAAAGGACATATTTTTTTAATAAAAATATTTCATCATATTTATTTCTAAAAAGGTAAACTTTACAATTCCATGAACAATTATAGGAGTACCCAGTTCTCCACCGATAACTGATGTTACATCTCTTGTTATTTTGATAATCCAGTGAATGAAAACTTGATTATCTCATGTTTATTTTTAATTTGAATTTCCCCACAAGTATGGTTAAGCAACTTTTTACATGGCTGTTGATTCTGGGGATTGGCTGCTCTGTGCATTGTGTGTTTGTCCTCTTATCAATCTGTATGAGCAACTTCTATGTTATGACAGTGATGGGCGTAATCATCTCAGGCTTGTTACTGAATTGAAATGATTTTATCATTTTACCTTGTAGCTACACTTTTGCCTTTTTTGTAGATATGTTTCCTTGTATTTAGATAAGTTTCTCACACTCCTGTACTTATCTTTAGTAGGAACAGCTGCTACCTTGTATCCACGTGACTCCTTCTCCTTTTGCCCTGCCCGGTTCTCAGGTCCTAGTGTGCAGAGAAAGGTTTTTAATATGAGTAAAGAACTTATTAATAGTAAAGAATGTTCTTCATTTACTCTTATTCAGAGCTTTACTGGACAGGTTATCTGTATTTATTTACTTCATTATGCTCATATGCATTCCACACATAAACACGTATAATGTGTCATGTGTGTTGGTGCTGCGGCAGGTGGAAGATGCACGCGCTAACTGATCCTCACTGTCGTCTCTTCCTTTCCCTTTTCTTGAGGGGGTCTGTTATACTTTATTATTTAGGTTTTTTTCTCAAATAATGCTCTTATTTGGCATACTTGTGTAAAATGTTCTGATTTATGTTTTATCTTCAAATATCTTTTTCTCCCTGCAAAGCAAAGGCCGTCTTACTTTGTATAAGATTCCCGAATTGTGGTCTTTTTTTATTGTTTTCAGATGTTCCGTCTCTGATTTCTACCTTCTTATGTTGCAGTTGGAAGGTTAGATACCAGCCTTTTTTTTCTGTTCATATGGGTTTTACTAATTCTTCATTACTGTGATCCATTAGACCTGTTGTTCTCTTTACCTCAGAGTTTCAGAATTAGATCAGAATATGCCTAGATGTAACTTTTCTCATCAACCCTACCTCAAACTTTGTGAACAATTTCAATTCACAGGTTTACATTTTTTCTTCAAGAAAGGGAAATTTGAATTTCATATTTCCTTAATTATTGTATATTCCTTAAATATTATATAATATTCTTTCCCTGTGGAAATACCTTGAGTGTTAGATCTGCAGGATCTACCTTCTAAATCTCTTTTCTTTCCCTTCATATTTCTACCTCTTTCATATTTTTCTAAATGTTTTGATATATCTTTTGCACATGACCACTAATATCAAATTCACTAATTTCAGTCCAACAGGGACCATACTCCTTTTTAATTTATCTGTTTAATTTCCTAGTTCCAACATCATCTTAAACTTTAGGAATGTTTTTCTGTAGCACATGCGGCACTTTAAAACCTTCTGTTATCATTCTGTCTCTTTCACCCCATGGGGCATGTTCTGAATGTGCCACCCTCTCCTCTCTCTCTGGCTGTCAGGCTCCTGGAATGGAAAGTTACTTTTCCTCTCTTGGATCATGGGGGTTCAAATCAAGCTGTTGATTTCTCCATGGCAGAAACCTTGCAGAAGGTCATGGCTCGTTGGGCTGTGCTGTGACATCAGGCCTTCCCAGGCTTGGGGCAGGTAGGCAGCCCACCTATGCAGGTCTTTCTTCACCTTCTGAGAAGCAGAGATACCAAGCGAGGCCCTGAGGGCAGAACCTCTCAGGGAAACCACAGTAATCTGAACATCAAGTCCTTCCAAAGCTGAGCTCCCCTGAGTCCTCTTCCCAGCTGAGTGTGACTCCTCCAGGGCTGTGGCCCTGTAGGAGGGTTCTCAGCCTGCTTCTTTCTCCGGCCTCTGCACAGCACTCTCCTTCCACACAAGCACACACTGCCTTCCAGGGAGGCCCAGCTTCTGGTGGTGGGAGCCAAGGAGAAGACTCATCTTGCAGGTGTTGGAATCCCTGTGAGCTTCATGTTCATGTGCTGCCGTTCCTGTTTTCCTAGCGGGCCAGGCCAGAGATCTTTCTTCTTGCCTTTTGTTGAGCTGCATTCTGATCAAGGTCAAAACTCTTTGGGAAAAACACGGGTACCTGAGCTTTCCTGTGTGACAGCGTTAAGCAGCAGATGTGGTTGTTGAAGGTCATGGAGGTTCCTGTTTAATCATTTTATGCACAGTATAGTGTGGGCTAAAAATATACTGCGACAAGCTGTGAGAAAACCAGTTTTGATCTGAAGCTAAAGTAGGACCCGGAATTCAGTTATGAAACATTGACTTCTTTGCAGAGTAAAAGCGTTCTCATATAGAACCTCAGGAATTACCACAAGGAAGAAGCACAACACATATGAACAGTTTGCTACATCATCCGTCCTCCCTCCTGTCCTCTTGTCTAGAAGGATGTAAATTTCGTGTTTGCTAAAAGTCTATTTCATTTAAAGACAAGTTATTCAGACTTATTTTCAATGTTGCACTAAGATCAAACTTATCACGACAAGTTTCTGTTTGGTCATTTTGTTTCCCTGGAGAGAAATGTGGGATAGGAAGCCTATCCTTAGAAGATGATTATTTTTTCTCCAATGAGTCTTTTCATTTTCACTAGACATCCTCCAAACTCCCCATTTTTTCATTTTGCATGATTTAGCGTTGCTTCACTATTCTGATTTTACATGTTAGTTATTCTCTCAGAACACTATAATTTGTCAAAATCTTTATTAAAGTGTGATGTCCACAAGTGAGCATAACTATCGAAGTCTGTCATAGATATTGGACTGGTTGTCCAATCTGCTATCTTCCCTTTGTAACCAAAAATAAGTTCACAGGCCCTCTGGTTAAAAACAAAAATCACACAGCTAACCTCTAAAAACTCAGGACTCATCTCTTTCCTAGCATCCCTTTTGTTCCATTTTGGCATTACCAACTTCTTGCTTTTGACTATGGGTTTATTTCTCTGCTCAACCTCTGTATTTTGACTCTCAGATTTAAACTAACTGCTGTCTCAGCTCTGATTCTGTCAATATGAGCAAATTGCATCTAAATGTGTGTGAACTAATATATTCAAATGTATCTGAAGACAAACTGGATGTCATCTACTAGGGTGACCTCCTTCAGGGACCAATTCTAGATATTCCCTGTTTACATTCTTTGTCGTGCCACTCAGCAGTGCACTAGAAGTCACTCGGGGCTGTCTGTAATTTGCACAGGCTCTGTGACCAGTAGTTCCAGAGAATGTGAAGAATCAGCGGAGGCAAGCTGGGAGCTGTATGTTGACTCTGGATATAAACTTGGATGAGGTAGATGCATGCCTTTGGTACAAGTTATAGAGGAAGAGACTGGGCTACTAATGAGTTAGTTTTTTAATATAGCATTCTGGAATGATTAATACTGATAAGGATAAAGAAACAACATTCTAATTCAAATCATAGAAGATTTTGGTCAATCATTATTTTACCCATTGTCCATGAGGTTTCCATTTTTCTGAGTAAATGAGAAAATGCTATTTAATTGACAACATGTTTATATTCTGTCAAAACAACTTATAAGTTGACTCAAAGCAGATACAAACTTCAGGCTAGTTTGTGGGGGATAATTATCAGGTAAATCAATTGCTTGATTTGGTATTTCAGCCAGAAGAAAAGTAATAATGCAATGCCATATGTATGTGCTAGGAAACAGTAAGTTCTCCATGAAAATATAGAGAAAAGCATGAGGAACAAAGAGAGGTCCAGAACAGAGCCTTAGCTGTTGAAGTTATCTTATAAGTAGCAAGTATTCGAAGTATTGATTGACTTGATTTGTTTTTGAGGAAAAAGGAACATGGAAACCTCACAAGGGAAATGCTAACCTTGTAACTATCAGAATATCACAGCAATCAAGATTAGCAGATGATGGAGTGAATGAGTATAACAAAAAAGTTAGGAACCTTATTTTACTAGCATATAGGATAATGCAAAATTTCTCAAATTTTCATTGAGATTTAATATTTTATACTACTAAACATAACTTACAAAATATAAAGCATTTCTCATTACATTTCTGGGTTCCTTTCCTCTTTTAGCTTAGTTATAGGTTTTCAGAGCTAGAGGTGACCTGAGAGACCATTTGATTAAGAAACAACAACACCACCACTTCATTTTAAGATTAGAAACCAAAGTTGAGAAGGTCCAAGTAACATGCCCTCAGCTAATTATTAGCAGAACTGGGGATAGAACTCACACTCCCAATTCTAGTTCCAAGTCCAGTTTTTAGTATTGTTTTTCCTTATCCTCCCATATAATCTTACAGCTAGTTTTCTTATCTTTCTACTTTCTGTAATTTCCTCTGAGTCTCTTTTAGCTGTAGCAAATATGGGAGCTCTTCTTTAGCTGGATGACTTCTTTTTTAGAATCCTATGCTAATGAATGATAAATGCAACACTCGACATTTTACCATCAATTTAAGCTAATTTTCAGTATCATCTAATCAATAGATGAAGAGTCTTTGAGTAATATTGTAGGCATTAGAGATGCAGTTAAACAATATTCACAAGTCCTTATTACCAATCTATTTATTTCAGCAAACTATAATCGGCACTTTTTTTATGCCATAAATCAAATAAATCAAACCCTACTGATAAAATTGATATTACACAGAGCATAAGACATTTTTTTGAGTATCAAACAGAAAATGATTTACTCTCCATTCAGTTTAGAAATGAAAAGTAACACCTAAAGCAGGTGATACACTTCCTAAGACAAAACAAGTGATCTGCAAAGACATCACGCTGCTTGATTAAATAAAACATCTTTCAAACAAAACAACTTCACAAAGAACCAACAGATGTATATTTTCTACTGGGATTTATGGAACCATCTGGTCTTGAAATTTCCAGCTGCATACTTCACATTAAGTTGTGTCTTTAAAGCATCAAGTAATTTTAAATACAGTATATTTTGTGTACAAATGTAAATATATTTATGTTTACTCATGACTTTACTTCAAGTAAATAGTGCTTATGTTTGTAAACTAATAAAAGTTTAATTTCTTCTACAAGAGACTAATTTTATTACCATAATATTTTATGATGCTATAGCTGTTTCATGCTTTACTTATGAAATGCGTTCAAAGAATTACTAAAGAAGTCAGATTTTAGCAACTCCTATAAAGCTTTAATGAGCCAATTAAATTGCAACAGCATTCTCAGGTTTGTCTTTGAAAGTTCTTGCTATTTTTAATAGAACACCATACGGACATCTCCTACTCACCTTGGTTTTGCTAGTACATAATATCTGACATGAAAAGCTTGTTGAAATCAAGGTGAGAACAAGCCTCACAGCAGGAGAAAGGGCTCTAACTAGCCCTGAAATGATACAAAACATGGTGTCTTCAAAAGGTGATATAGTTAATGAATCAAACTCTACTGATAATATCGACTTCTCATAGAGCATAAAACATTCACTGGAAAATAACCACTCATAAGTTCTGAGAATATTAATTTATTTTCCAAATACACATTCTTCATTTCTTTACAATCTGTGGACATTGCCGGGGGAAAAGAAAATCTTCCCATATGAGAACTAAGTCATTAATAAGCAAGGTTTCATTAAGTTGTTTAAGTTAGGAAATGGTCTCAATACCAAAAATTTATTTTTCCATCAGATGTGTCCCTTTTAGTATTACTATAAAATTTTAAAATTCTCATTTTATGTAGAATTATTAACATTGTATAAGTATTGACATTGATAATTAGTGAAATGTAGCTTCAAATATGCTCCCTTAGAAATATAAAGGTACTCATCAGTAAAAACAGGATGTACACCCTGCAGATCACAAGGGGACTAAAACCAACAATCTAGAAACTAAAGGAAACATCAAGGAATTATAAAAAGTAATTATGAAAGCTAGTAAGACCCAGGTGTGGCTGAAATTTCAATGAATTGAGAGAATTACTAAAAGTAGAAGATTCTTAGATGTACCCAAAAGCAAACTTCATCTCCACACCATGACAACATTCATACATAAGAAAAATATTGAGAATGACCAAATATGAGCATAGGTAAAAGTAAGTCAGGCAATATCAAACAATTTTAAAGAAAGTTGAACCTAAGCATGAACTGAGGCAAGAAGATCTACTTCCATTTAATAACCTACACGTATCATAGTTATAAACTCTCATGTTCAAAACAGATTAGCGTGCATCCAGCACACTTTAATGGAAGTGCATTTGAATATTATTAATGAGATCAGTTCATGAGAGATGCACTCAACTTTGTGCCCTATAAACTAAAATTAACTTCATCTTCAAATATTTATGGAGAATCTTCAAAAGTTCATTAGATACCATATCACAAGAAAAACTAAAATTCTCAAGAGGAAACTTCATATGGGCAATATTCTTCAATTTAACTAATGTAAAATTAAATGGTTGAATTTAAAATAAAATTGTTATTTAGACATTTTAAACTCACTTGAGCAAATATTTTGTCAAAAAGCAATGAAAGCTAAGTGGAATATGTTAAAAATACTAATGACAACATTATGTATCAAAATTTAAAATTTATTAATTAAAGACATTCATATAAATTATCTTTCTTAGGGTTATGAGGATTATGGATTTGTTTAGTTGCTTTATTCTTTGTACCTTATTTTCTAGGTTTGATACAAGAAGCCTTTGTTTTTCTTTAGTACTCCCTCCAAAGTTAATAATAATAATTTCACTTCATAATTTTTAAAGAACTATAATTACAAAAAAAGGATGAAATTTGTGGTGTGTTATATATTGATAGTACAGTTTTGTTTTTGTTTTTTTGCCAGAAATGTCCTTTTGATTCATGAAAGGAAATTAAGTGCAATGCACAAGATGAATGATTGTTGAGGTGGACATACCCTTAGGGAACCCCCAATGAGTTCACACTCTTCCACGTTCCGCTCTTTCAAGTGTAGACAGAATATGTTACTTGCTTCTAATTAATAGAATATGGCAAAGGGGAGGATGTGTCACCCCAATTATTACATTACATTATATAAGACTCCATCTTACCAGATAGAGTGAGAGACATTCTCCCACTGGTCTTGAAGAAGCAAACAGCCATGTTGTGGACTGTATATGGAGAGGGCCACATGATGGGGAACTGTGGGTGGTGTCCGGAACCTGGAGGTGACCCTCAGTCATGTAGCCGAGAGGAAATGAGTCCTAACAACAACCTGAATGGGCTTTTGAAGTGATTCTCCACTAGGAAAGCTCCAGATGAGAATGTAGCCACTTGTCATCTTGTCTGCAGCCTCATGAGACTCTGAGCAGAGGACCCAGCTGACCTGTGCCCAGAATCCTGACCCATGACCCATGAGATGATACATGTAATAGTTTGCTAAGGTTGCCGTAACAAGCTACTACAGACTGAGTGGCTTAAACAAGACATTTATTGTCTCACTGTTCTGGAGGATAGAAGCCCAAGACCAAGGTATTGTAGGATTGGTTCCTGCTGAGGGCTGGAAAAGAGAGTCTGTTCCATGCCTCTCTCCAGCTTCTGGTGGTTGCTGACATCGTTGGCATTCCCTGGCTTCTGTATCACCCCAATCTCTGCCTTCATCTTTACATGGTATTCTACTTGTATCTGTGTCCAGGTTTCCCTTTTTTGTAAGGACACCAGCCATGTCGCATTAGGGCCCACCCCTACTCCACTACAACCTCTTCTTAACTAACTACATCTGCAATGACCCTATTTCCAAATAAGGTCACATTCTGAGGAACTGAGAGTTAGGACTTCAACATAGGAATTTAGGAGGAACACAATTCAATAAAAATGTATTTATGTTGTTTAAGCCTCTGTGTTTGTGTAACTTATTACACAGATAACTAATACAATTCCGAAGTAAAATGAAAATGAAATACCAGTAAGAGTATAAAGACATATCAGTGGTTTCCTGCTGTGACCCCTCACTTTAAAACAATTGTGGGGACAGTTCAGTATTGCTCACTAATTCAGATGAAATGTCATCTAAAGGTATGAAACGTTAATATACTTGGTTCCTTCTTATGAACTAGGAGTTATATTATACATATGCAATATAAAACCACAGCATTGAATAAACTTGCTCTCCACCTCCCCCCAAAATTGTCATTTTTATGTTTTCTTTAAATTATTTGTACTTTTTCTCTTCTTGCAAGCAAATGAGAGGTGCTAAAATGTAAGAAACAAGTGTTGAAGATAACTTAAAATCAGAAAGTGTTGTATATTTTTTTCAATTTTTAAAATCTAGCCATTGCTATTTTTTTAATATGTGGAACACAGCAGTGAGATACCACTATTCCATAGTTGCAGAGTTTTGATCAATTCGTGGAAAAATACACAATTGCCTGAGCTATTGTATAGAGCTCACCGTCCCCAACTTGAACTTGTTTACACTTCTAGGAATGTCAATCCACTCCACCAAATTGTAATATCCGGGCATATTGGTAAAGCAACCTGCTGTCTTCTGAATGTTGTAATTTGAGTAAATTAATCCTTAATGTCCATAACGCTTGTCCTGAAATATCTCCTCATGACATGTCCACCTCTGGACTATACCAAATGTGGTCTGAATTTGGATGTGACTCTCAGGGACGTGATTGCAATCTACATACATTCTGGAATAAACTTTCCTTTTTTTAGCACTCACTACCAAGCCAGGTTGACATGTTTCTTTTAGTGTAACTTGGTCCTACCCTTAAACAGCAAGCTGTCGCACTTTTACAAGATCTGCAAATTGTTCTGTGCTATTTTTCACTATAAAGAAATACGAATTAAAAAAAAATCCTAAAATGTATACACCCACTTGTTTTTGGGAAAAATGTTTTTAAATTCATTTGGAATTACCTTGAAAAATAGTCTACAGACACATTAGTTAAGTTTTAATTTATTCAACATTTTTTGAATGCCGGTTGTATGCTTATGAGCAAAAACATATTTACAACTTTGATATTATGCAAAAGTTATTTATGAGCTGTCAGTTACCTTATTCTCTAAAATTTATTCCAAAAATAAGAGCTACACTCGAGCTTCCTCTGCACACTGCATTCTTGCAAAGTGCTTTACTTAGATTACATTACTTACTTACTTTCTTACGTTACATTACTTACTTACATTACTTACATTAACTCATTGAACCCTCTCATCGACTCCATGAGATAGCTTACCCTATCATCTTCATCTTCAGCTGAAAGACTGCAGTCAAAAAAGTTTAAGTAGCTTATTCAAAGTAATATATTTCAAATGTGGAAGATAAGATACAAATCCAGATAGTCTGATTCCTGAAATCATACTCTTAAAGACAGAAAAAGACAAAGAACTGGACATTTAAAAATCATGATTTGGCCTGTTTGATCTCATTCATTCATCCATCATATTTCTCGAGTGTGTATCACGTGCAAGTGCTATGCTGTGTGGTGAGGATACACTGGTAGGTGGACAGAGCCCCCCTCTTCTGTATCTTCTCAGCCAGTGGAGGGTGGTAGGACAGATGTACATAGAGAGTGCTGAGAGAATGTAGTGAATTTTCATCTGAGCTGATCTTAGCAGTTCAGGAAAGGCTTCCTAGAGAAGGTGACATGCCTCCTGTGGTGTTAGTCAGGTGAGCTCAAATAAAATTGGAGCTGGATCATTAGTCATGAATTGTGCCTCAGAGAGAAATGAAGCTGGAGAGAGAAGAAGGTATGCAGTGGGGAGGACCTTGTTTGACACAGTAAAGATCTAGGACTTCAGCCACAGAGTGAAGGCTCATCTAAGCCTGCACTGAACGAGAAGATACACATACGTATGAACATGCACATTGCATTATGCTTCTTGAAAATAAGCCATATTGCCACATCTTCATCCACACCTCCTGCTGGTGTCTTGAAACACTCTATCTGCTGTATTTCATGCCCCCTAAGTCATATGTAGACCAGAAATTTGACAAAACTTTTGAGCCAATTTGAATTCAAGTCATCTCCTTTTTATCTCCCACTCTAGACCATCATTCATTCATTCATTCATTCATTCATTTAGTAAACTAATAATGATACCACTATTCCAAAGTTGTACAAACAAGAAATCTAGGAGTTAATCTTGTTACTCCTATTTTCCTCATTTTGTGATAGTAGCAGTCAGGAAGTTGGACTTTTGAGTCAGACTGTCTGCGTTCAAATCCTGGCTTTTCCATTAAAAACCTGTAGTACTTTGGAGAAGGTAATGTAACCTCTCTGTGCCTTAGTTTCTTCGAGTTAACAATAGGGATAATATCCGCCACAGGTTATTGTAAAGTTTCCCATAGGTAATCCCTATTAAGTCTAGAGAGTTTGAACACATGTGGGGGTGTATATATATATATAGACACACGCAGATATATACATAAGTATATACATATTTATATAAGAATATGCATAGATATAAAACAAAAGCATCTACCAAATTACTGTACTGTTTACATTCAGATGTTGTTTGCATAAGCGCCATTCAGCCATCAAAAGCCCTTTGCCTCTTCAGCAGTAACTAGGGATAAATACCAAGGTGAATTAAAAAAGATGCCAGGAATAAACATTTTAGCTGCCACATTAAAAGAGCTGCATGTTCATTGCAGTCCTAGTGGGTTGCTCACCCCGCGTTGTGCTGCCATTGGGAACCCTCGGCGCTGATTCTCTGACAGACAAGGCGTGGGCGGAGTGCTCGCCTGCATTTCTCTTCCCATGTGTGCACCGCTGTCTACCTGTCACGTTACATACACTGCTCTTTGCTTTGGGGTTTCACGTGTATGACCTTGCCTATTCTATGAGTGCTTTAAAATAAACGAATTCTAAAGGTTTATCTTTATAAAAAATAAATGAGAGAGTAGGGAATGAGCGTTGACCTGCAGCACCTTTCTCTACAAGTTTTTCTTTTCACAGGATTAGAAGGGGGGATATTGGCTTAACTGGAAATACCGTGTTTCCTCACTTGCAAACTCTTCAAAATCAGGAACCATGCCTTATTTATTTTTATTTTCCCTTAGTGCTTAGGCTAATATCTTACCTTAATAAGTTCTACATAAGTATTTATTGACAAAACTATATAGTAATCAGAAATAGAAAAACTAAGTTTCATTACATGATTGAAACATCTTTTTAGCTGTATTCTCTTTGACTTCATTTCTATTTCTTTTTTCTCACCTAGATCTGCAAATATTTATGGGTTATTGATTATTGATAAGGTACTAGGGTGAGGTAACAGTGTAAAAGTAAGCAGCTATGGATCCATTAGTATAATGTATAGCCTTATCTATGATGTCTCAACTCTATAGTTACGAAACTAACTCAAGACACATTCGCAATAGCATGCCTTTCCCACCAGCTCACTGGCAAAGCTGCCCAGCTGAGGTAGGTTTTCATCATCACCATTCTCCCTCCTTTCCTGAGTAATTCTCTGTCCCCAGGAATTCAATATTTTCATGTTGCTCCTTCATTGTCCAAAATCTCCCACCTGTCCTAGGGCTTGCCCCGCTGAAGGGACTCAGGCTTTGAAATGACCCGTTCTCTCTGTCTGACTTACAATTCCAGAAATCTTTTATTCAATTATGGCAATAGATAACATTATGATAATTAACTTGTAAACTTTACAAAAAGCTTTTGTTTTTCTTCAATGAACTGTTTTGGATTGTATAAATAATGACAGCTTTTTACTGAAAAGTGAGACAAAACAAAACAAAAGGGAGAGGTAGAAATGAAAAAAAAAGAAATAACCATATTCAATATTCTAGACACATCACTGTTATCATTTGAGGTATTTTCATTTCAGTATATTTTTTATTTGTTTTGATATCTATTAGTTCATATTGTGTAACACACAAAGTTTTACTTTTATTTTGTGTCTAATTTTATAGCAATTGCAGTTTATTTGGTTATTTAAAAAATCATGGTGCCAGCCCAGTGGCATAGTGGTTAAGTTCGTGTACTTTACTTTGGCAGCCCAGAGTTTGCAGGTTGGCATCCCAGGTGTGGACCCACAGATCGCTCATCAAGTCTCGTTGTGGCCACATCCCACATACAAAATAGAGGAAGACTGGCACAAAAGGAGGAAGATTGGCAACAGATATTAGCTCAGGGCCAATCTATCTCACCAAGGAAAAAAAAAGCTTAATTTCATCTTCATGTTTGCTTAACAATGTATCATGAGGCATATTTTTCTTGAATCTAATTTACATATGGTAAGGTAAAGATTTAAGTTATCTTGATTTCCCCTTCCCTAAGAAATCACTTGCTAATTGCCCGAAACAAAAATCTATAGAATAATTTCTCTCTCCTTCCAACGTATGCTGCCCAATGTAATCTTTAGATTTGATTGCATAGTGAAATGCTCCAGTTATCCAGTTAAATGATTGTTATCATTTTCCATTTTGATCTATTTTTCCACTAGTATTAACAATTTTTCTTTGAACTTTATATATAGTAGTTACACTGTTTGGGAAGGTAAGTTCCTACATCATTGTTTTTCTTCTTCAAAATATCTTTGTTTCTAGTCCATTTTCAGGTGAAATTTACAGTACTTTTTTTAAGCTTCATATTTATGTGCAAAAAGCTTTTCATATTATTCTCATTGTTTTTATTGTGGTAAGAAACACAGAGCATAAAATTTACCACCTCAACCATTTTTAAGTGTACAGTATAATAGAGTTAACTTTGCACATTGCTGTGCAGTAGATGTCATTGTTAAAAACAAATCTCTAGGGCCAGCTCTGGTGGCCTAGTGGTTAAGTTCTGGGCACTCCGCTTTGGTATCCTGGGTTCAGTTCCTGGTCATGAAACTACACCACTTATCTGTCAGTGGACATGCTGTGGCAGCGGCCCATGTACAAACAGAGGAAGACTGGCAAAGGATGTTAGCTCAGGCGAATCTTCCTCAGCAAAAATAATAAATTAATTAAATAAAATAAAACAAATCTCTAGTTCATAGCAAGGGTGGATAAGATAATTTGAGGAGCTCAAAATTTCAAGCATTCCACCCACAACACTTCTGCTCCTTTCTTCATTGTCAAGGCCTCTAGTGAATAACACACACCCTGGGATCAGTGTCCGCTCTCAGATTCAGCATCAATCTCCCTGTAGAGCTTCTAACATTTCTGCAAACTGCCTTGTATCTCAGCTGCTTTGGTAAAAACAGATTCAGCCACATGCAAAACCAGAAATCTGTGACTCAGCAATATCAAACTGGCTGAAGATATCTCTTTCTCTCTATTAAAGAAATAATCTAGACAGGAAGGTGACATCCCATCTTGCATGATGCTCAGGTGGATACTTTTTCCCCACAGACTGTAGAAGCAGAGGACAGTTCACAGCATTCACACAAGAATCAGGAAAGAAACGCTCTGTTCAATACAACTATCCTGATGAGAAAGATATGGACTTAAGTGATCTAATTAGTAGGTATGTATAGAAACATCTAATTTATGTAGGATACTTACTATAGATTTGCTTCAAGTATACAGTTTGAAGAATTTTATAGATACCATAGTTGACTCATTTACATATAGGGTAAATTACATGAAGAACAAACACATAGATCAATTCTGTAATACGTATGGGTTCCTTTTTCTCTGGATCTCACATCCAGGGTGTGCTTGGCAATAAGTTTGTCTCCATAAAGTGAAGAAAACTGCACCTCATAGGTGGTACTTTTGACTCCTTGAATCATGTTACGGATGTTGCTGTTTTTCAAATTCTTTTTGAAAACATGAAACTCAGCATACTGTTTATAAGAAAGGTAATAACATTTATCAAGTAAGTTGATATTAATTCATGTACAGTGTATTGCAAGAAAGGCTTAATTCATGACCAAGATGGAATATTTTTGAACTCTTAGAAAATTGAGAAATGTCAATCTTATTCCTTTGAAATCTCTTAGGACTTCCCTTGTGATACTTATATACTAACTTCATATATAGTTAGCTTCTTCACAAAGTTTCTCCTCACAATTGACTTGAAAGCTTCTGAAACAGAAACAGTGACTTGTGCATGGATATATCCAATAGCTCCTTTTCATCTAGTAAGCATTCAATAGATACTTGTGTAATTCATTTACCAAAATAATCATCACAATTTGCATCCCCATAGGAGAGTAGCATTGGAGGCACTGTCTGTAGTAACTTTGTGTTCCATAGCTGCCTCCTACATAGTATAATTCAGTCAAATTCAAACTGCGTTTTTGTAGTCCATTTCCTCAATTACAAGTGGGAATTTGTGTGACGTATGTAGAAATGATCAAAATATGGTCTCTGTCTTGTAGGATTTACAATCTAGGAGAGGAGGTAGCTCAATAGGAAAGATGGGTGACGGCTTTAGATTCAGGCATGCAGGTTCACATCCTGTATCCACTGCTTCAACTATACACTTTATGCAAAATTTCTAAGTCTCAGCTTCCTCAGCTGAAAAATGGGCATAATAATACTTCCTTTATGGGATTACTATATTAAGAATATGTATGTAAAGTGCCTAATGCTAACACAGTACCTAGGATTTTATAGATATTCCATAAAAGAATAGCAAATACTGTTATAGTGGTCACAATATGCCAAACATTCTTTTAAATACTATACAAATATTAACTCATTTAACGAAAATGTTCATCTAAGCATTGATAGGAAATCCAACTAGGATGCCATGTAGTGCAGGACAAGGGGTGATTAATTCTAACTAGGCCTTTAAACAGGCTATACAGAGGCTATATCTTGAAGGACTGGCTAAGATTTTGATAGAGGTTAAGGGCTTACCAGTCTGAAAGAACAATGAGCAAAGTCATGGAAGCAAATTGAGGTGTGTTTGGAGAATGGTACAGCTATTGTGTCTAAACCTGGTGTGTTTAATGCTTAGGAATGAAGAACGTTCTGGAAGAATGTTTTATAAAAGAAGATTGAGGCAGAGAAAGAAGGGCCTTAAATTCCAGGCTAATGAAACTAAATCTATTCTGTGTGTTCCTGGAGCTCTTTCCTGCAAGGCAATTAGAATATTGACCAGGAGTGATAACCCCAGGAAGAACTATTTTAAATAATTCAAGTAGCAGAAAAGAGTCACTTGGCCCTTCATTTAATTTGGCATTTTATTTGGTTTGTAATCGACTCTACTAGGTGAGGTGTTTCACCAGTGCATAATCAGAACATGTTGGATCCACATGTTTACAGGCAATTTCCCTTTTCCTATAAGATGTGAATGGGGATCTGGCCCTTCCGGTCACATCCAGAGGTACCTGGCATGGATAACGACACCATTACCTCCCCTTTGTCCTGCCCTACAGCCACATCCAGGTCCTTCCATAAAGATTTATTTCGCTGGTTTTAGGTAAAAATTAATGTATCTTATTATCTCAACTCTTAAGACTATGCTGGCCTTATTGAAGTTCTGCTCACATGTTGCCTTAGTAAGTCAGCTAAAGATTGGCTGATTTCATTTTTTTTTCTTTGAAGATTGGCACCTGAGCTAAAATCTGTTGCCAATCTTTTTTTTTTCTTCTTCTTCTTCTTCTCTCCAAAGCCCCCCACTACATAGTTGTATATTCTAGTTGCAAGTCCTTCTAGTTGTGGCATGTGGGACGCCGCCTCAGCATGGCCTGATGAGCAGTGCCATGTCTGCACCCAGGATCCAAACCAGCAAAACCCTGGGCCGCGCAGCAGAGCTCGCGAACTTAACCACTTGGCCATGGGGCCGGCCCCGGCTGATTTCATTTTTAACCTCCTGGCAATCTTATCAAACTTTTACTCTAACACAAACCTTGCAACTAGGAGTTCCATTTATTGTTACTTTTATAATAAAAAGATAATTAGATTTTCTTTTGTCTTGTAACTGCACACACTTTAGTAATGATTTGTAGATTGTTCTGTGATACCTAAGTGTACCCTAGTTGTTTAGACCAAAGAGGGTCAAATCCCCTCAACTGACGTGCACAAATCACTTAGGCTGTGATTTCATGGCAGGCAGTAGTCTCAGTGCTCGAGTGAATGTCACGCGTACTTTTCTCTGCACCTTCGTCTTTCTTGCATTTACCCTCTTTTTGTCACAAATGGAGCCTTCCTTTCAGTACGCTATTCCTGACTTAAAATCAGTTTAACTGGATAAATATTATTATCTTTTCTTACAAACTCTATGCTGAGTTTGTTTTCAGTAAGAATTTGAAATATAGCAACATCCATAACGTCTACCTTTATTTTTTCATTTGTTTTTCAATAATCTCCCTAACTGGTATCCTTGTCTCTCTTCTTTCCTTCCACATTGTCTAAAATACAAATCCAATCATGTTTTAAAATGAGCTTAAAATGAACCTCAGTAAAACAGACTGTGTAGTGGTACAAAAAGGAGTTTTTAGATTTTTTAAAATCCTGATTTGCATCCCATATGTGCAATTTAATAGCTATATGATATGGACATGGTAACAACTTTCTAAGCTGCAGTATTATCTGAGAAACAAGGCTGCTTAAAGTGTCTCTTAGCACTGCTGGTGGATTGAGCAACGCTGTGAGGACTCCAGCACTGAGACTGTTGCCGGGTGCAAAGCACACACAACTACATGGTCCCAGAAATGGATAAAGAACTATAGTCCTTTTTGTATAGCTTCCCTGACTCATGCCCCTGCCCTGGCCCTTCACCCCCAGGCAGAAGTAACTGCCTTCTTATTTGTCTTCCTAACAGAAATGTTGTATTTCCTGCTTCCTTATCAATCAGTCTTTTCTGAGAGAATGTGAAGAGCCTACTGGAAGCACCTCCCTATCTATGTTAGCATAATGCCTGACACATGACATACATCCAATGCAGACTTGTTAAATTGTGAATACCTTCTTATTGCACAACATCTGGTCTTGCCAACACTAGTCATTCCCCATGCTCCTACATTCAGTACTTTAGAACTTGGTTATATCTTTATGGAATCATCCAGACTTCTTTGTGGTTAAATCCTCTTTGATTAGACACTGAAGATTTACAGGAGAGTGCACTATGAAAACAAAAGTGTCCAATCATTTTAATTAAAATTATCTATTTTTATTAATAATATCTATGTCAACACTTGTACACTTGAATCGATTTTAACACAACACCACAGTAAAAGCCGGCGTGCAGCTGCTATTGACTCATGACGCCTCTAATTCACCCTGTCTAAGGGACATAGAGTTATCATCTACTGACTAAGGTGCTGGCACTGGTAACTTCTGTTCTTCTTCAATGCTTGCTTTTTCTAAATTCCCTTTCCAATGTAAGCTCTATAGCATGTCCCTGATTTATACAAGCTAATAAGATGTACTGTTTCTGGCAAGCCATTTTTGGACTGAACAATAGAAGACGCATAGCAAGCAGAACAAGCAGAACTGCTTGGAAGGTTACAATGGCTTCTTCACAAGGAGCAACTTTTAACAAAATTTGGAAAAAGATTGAAAACTTGAGACACAGGTAAGATGTCAACTAAATCAAATCTATATAAAAACTATTTTTAACAATACATCAAAATCATAGATGGATATAACTTTCACTTCAATTTCCCAAACTCATTATTTACCTCTGTCTTTTGAGAACTTTGGTTAAGCTCTAAGTTTAAGAAACATATCTTAAACTCAACCCAAGACTTTTTATTTCCTTTTTTATGGACAATACTAAGCTATTTTGTATCTGGTTGGTTTAAGATTATATTTTTCTCAGAAATAGTATTGTTTACTTAATTTAGTTCTTGCCATGTGTTTATAATAGAGAAAGCAAATTTCCCACCTGGGTACACCATAGCATGTAATATTTAATTTGTCATTGCTTTTTTGCTGTATAATGAACAATTCATTAGCAAAAGACATACTTTGAGATCTAAATAATATGTCAAATATGTATGTAATGCTACATGACATCCCCTTTATTTCATAAAAAATAAAATTCCTTATTGTTTTAAATAAAGTATGTGAAGCAGATGTAACACTCTGGATTATCTTCTTTCATGCCATTTAATTTTAATTTCTAGTTCCAGTCACATCTTTTTCATTTTATGTTACACAAAGCAGCAATCACAATGCCTGTACCTTCCAAATGCCTACGGAATATTTGTTGATTTTTTTTTTGTCCTCATGCAACTTTTATTTTTCAGTATTTTATTTTATTTTTGTATAAACAGGCAACAAGATAACTTGCACATGGATGAGAATGGTAGAAATATGATGCTTTTGGCAAAACCAAAATTCTCCCAGGATTTCAGCAGTTTTGCAGCAGAAATTCAAAAAACTGTCAAAGCTCTCAAAAAGCAGGTTTATCTTTTCCCCAAGTAACCTGCCCTTACTGTATAGATTGGAGTAACTAAATTAAAAACTATCTGTCCAGTAACTCTCCAAAGATATAGCACAATACCAGAATAATAACCCCATATAGATGGAGTTTCATAGGAATAAGCAGTAGAATTAGGGGAAGGAGGGCGGGGGTGAACCTCGCACCACAAACGTGCAGGTAACCTCATCCTTTCGACCTAATGCCAAGGTCTTCAATACACAAGGGCTCTTTGCTCACTGAGTTTCTGCATTCTTCGTCAGTGCATTTCTGAATACCTATAGTGTGTGTGGGCATTCTCTTCATTTGTGCAGATGTAGATAATTTGTAACAGGCATGACACATACTTTTCTTATCTTTTTGGGTTTATTTGGAATGGAGTCAGTCTCTTAGGGATTACTGCTTTGTCTGACTGTTCTTTTCTGAAAAAGTTGTTGTTACAAACAAAATTTCCATACTCCTCTGTACTTTTGCTTATTTTCTCAGTTATACTGGCTCATGGTTTATTTAATTTTTCCTAAAATTCAGGAAAAATCAGTGACAGAGATTTGGCTTATATTAGAAATGGCAATATAGATGTTTTTATTCAGAGATGGAAATCATTCAGAAATGATTTCTTTCAAGTCATGGTGCCAACCTAGCTCCTTTTTAGATTTTAATGTCACTTTGTTTCATCAAAGGGGTTGAAGCAGAAAGTGCTGTGGGAGTATGGGGAGAGCCCAGTGTCTGTTGTCAGGAGGTTCTGCCTTTACTAGTGTCTGACCTGGGCAATTTATTTAATCGTTCAGAATAGGTGTCCTCATGTATACTTTCAGGAATATTGTGAGGATTAAATGAGATTATACGGCAGAAGCACTTTGTGAACTGTAACCACTTTCAAATATTGCTGCTGCTGCTTTTTTCTTTTTGTTTTTTTGAGGAAGATTAGCCCTGAGATAACATCCACTGCCAATCCTCCTCTTTTTGTTGAGGAAGACTGGCCCTGAGCTAACATCCATGCCCATCTTCCTCTGCTTTATATGTGGGACACCTACCACATCATGGCTTGCCAAGCAGTGCATAGGTCTGCACCCGGGATTCAAACTGACGAACCCCGGGATGTCGAAGTGGAATGTGTGAACTTAACAGCTGTGCCACCAGGCAGGACCCTATTGCTGCTGCTTTTGAATGTGAGCACATCGTCCTATGTAGAGATGCCCAATTACCCACTGCATGTGATGCACTTCGAGTCTGGAGGCAGCCACGGTCTGCTTCAGTGTGCTACCCATCAGTGAGCACACTTCCTTGTGACCAGAACACCTGTCATTGAAATCACTTGTCCAATCTGAACACAACTGAACACAAATCTGAAAGGTGTGAGGCATTGTTTCTAAAAGGTTACTCTTAAAGTTCTTCCATCATGAAATGGGTGGCGTGACCTAGGACTCCGGGGCACCACTGAGTCTGGGAACCTGTATTTCATTTGCAGTAATTAAGTTCATGTGTCACAGAAGAGATAAGTTATAACGGCAAGGGAGAGTCCTCAGCCCTGGACTAGGGAAGGTGGGCTCTGCTAATTTAAACAATAATCCATTCATTCATGCTGCAAATTCTTTTTTCATAAATTTATTTTACAGATTTACAGACCCAGCTAGAATCCATCAGCAACAGTTTAGTTCAATTTTATCTACATATTAGTGGTGATAATTTTATCTTTGATACGTGCTGTAGTGATTAAAAGCATCCCAGACACGCCAAGACTGCAGTAGGTGGCCTTTCTGGGTGTCAAAAACATTCTGAAGTAGTATATACTGTACAAAAGATATGTTTTTTAATGGTCCATGTTGAAATACAGGTTGTAATAGTGAGCCTCTTAGGTAAAGAAGGATATTTTTGATTATGCAACTTTGTTTCTTTTCTACTACTCATCAGCATGGATGCAATAAGTCCTATAAAGAATTAAAAAAATCAAACCCTTTATTTTATGAAAAATGGGCATACAAAGTCAATATATATTTCTAGTGATGAAATTAAAGATGATGAAGTAGATTAAACAAGATATAGAAACGGTATTCCATAGTGGTACTCATCACTCGAGATTGCTATTCTTGAGACCCATCTCTTGTTGATGTCAAGAAATTCCAACCTCCAGTTATTAGCCAAGGGTTTGGCTAACCTTTACTTTCTAACCATAGATGACAATATGTTTATTGGGCTGTGAAATAGTGTCAGTCTTGATGTTTTCCATTGTTGATTGTTTACATTTATTGTGACTTTGGAATGTCTAGGAGTGATATTCATTGATATTGATCCCTTAACTGTGATAGAATCAAACTAACAAAAGTGAACTGCCAATTTCCATGGTGTGTTATAACTATTTTGTAATTAGTGGAGTACAGTAGATTATATTTGCCCTTTAATATGATTCTAATCATTATGGAGATAACTAGAGCCATAACTACCCTCAGAACATTTAATTATTTCAATTTGAGATCGTGCCTGATTTACCTGGATGTGAGAGTGTCTGTATGGAACGGAGAGTATATAATGAACAATGAGATGATATATAAGAATTTATAGCTGTAATTATAATGAAACACTTAGTGACGTCTTTTAATTGTTTGCTGTCATAGTAATTTCTCTATAAAGAAAAGTTGAAATGTTGGGACAAGTTTTCAGATCCCTGAATGAATACAGAGAAAAAGAAGACATACATTCAGATTCAAACCATCAGATTTTCGAAAGGAAATCTAGACCATTCAAATCAGCTGTTAAGTGATTTAGTTCATATTCTATTTTAGTTGAATAAGACACACAAGTTTTCATTTAGTATTTAAAATTAATAAAATAAGCATATATCATATAGATGTAAATTCAAAATCATAAAATTGAACTGTAGTCTTCATATGGTATATGCTTTTTCCATAGACCTTTGCGATAATGCATATATTTCGTCCTTTTCTAGAAGCTATCATACAGATATTTATTATTTTGTGATTGAGGTTTGGTTCTTACACCTCTGTTATTATGACATATTATTGGCCAGAGCTAGAATTTATTTAAAGTGTTATAGGCTAGGAATTTATCTTACAACTATATCATTTACCTGTAGAAAATAAAATGTCCTGTATATTTTGATGCAGTTCTTGGGCCACAATCTAACAAAAATTAGAGTCTATTTATTTTATTATATGGACCTAAATTTTCACAGTTATATAATCATGACAAGCAATTTGTTTTTCTATTGTCTTTCTGAAATTGTGTCATATGTTATCAGATCTCACAAACTTTATGACACAATCCAAAAATGTATCTAATTTTGAGTGTTGATGGATAGTATGGTAGAGATACACAGACATCACTAAATGATTTGCATGTACTTACTTAAAATCATTTGGATACCACATCAATTTTATGACATTTTAGAAAGAATTTTCCTTTTTGAGATTTTAGTATTTCTTATGAAATTATTTGAAAGTGCTTTTAAAAAATCTTTTAATTGAAAGATGAAGCTCTACAATTAAGTTTAAATGTAAGTTTATTTTATTTCCCGAGGGGATATATTGTATAAGTCAGGTTTTCTTGAAAAAAACAGAAACGTCTCTAGGAATTTCAAGTAGGATGTATTTTAATAAAAGATGTCAGGGGTTTTCACAAGTCTTGGAAGAATGAGGGGAACTGAGATCATAGAACAGCTCCTGGAACCTATTTGATCCACAGGAGCTTACCAGGAAGCCACAGTCAATCTCAGCAATCTTTGCAGGATACTCAAGCTCAACCTGTGCATATGCTGACAACTGACTTGAGAATAACAATGGGATCTCCTTCCAAATCTTACATGAGTTCCTTTCCTTGGCAGATTCTAGCCCAGAATCACAGGAGGGAAAAAGATTGGGGCATGATTTTCTAGGTTTCTACTCTGAGATCTTTGGAAAAGCGTGCTAATGATCATAGGTTGACAATAGACAAGCCAGAACCCATATTTAGGGAAGATCATGCAGTTCACTGTAACTTGGTAATTGGTTGGGTATTGGGAAAGCTGGAATGTGAGGCTGAAAAGATACCTTGTGGTTCAAAAGACAAAATTATTGTTCTGAATTCAAATTAGGTAAAACAGATATGAAGAGAGAGATAGAGATCAACAGAATGAACACTGTAATTTATTAATCCAAAGTAAGTCCTCTTTATGAGTTCAAAGAGTGCAATATTAATAAAAATTAGGTCTGGAAAAAAAGCATAAATTCAAACTAATCCAGAAAATCCAGCTCCGTCACTTTATTGAACAAGTAAATGAGAATGAGTGAAAGAAAGTAATCAAAGATACTCCAGAGGCTTCTTTTGAATTAGGGGACAGGTAACATTTTTATTAAAATAACAATTAAAGAAGGTGAAACAATTAAGGTTAGAGGAAGTTGTGACATACGTAAGGAACAGAAAGATGTCAAGTAGAGCTGGAGAATAGATAATCAAGAATGAGAAAAACCACACGAGATGAGTCTAGAGAGGCAGAAAGTGTCTATAAGGAGGCCTTGTATGCTCATGTAAAGGATTTTCTCTGGATTCTGAGTGCATGAGGAAGCAGTTAGAAGAATTTAGGAACAGGAATGATGCTTTGTATTTGGATTCAAAGAATTTCATCTGGTTGCTGTATGAGAACTGAAGAAAGGCATACAAAAGTGGCTGTAGTGATCTGCTGTTGTTATCCAGAAGTGAATGGATGGTGGCTTAGGCTGTGATGGTGATCTTAGAAAAGAAGAAAATGGACAATTTTTCGAGAGATAATTGTAAAGTAGAATGATCAGGACTTGGTGACTGAATATGTTACAGAAATTCCACTTTGATGTGGAGAAGCTCCCGCCCAAGGTGAGGTTCTTATGTCGAAACTCACTTGACATGGACAAAGAAAGGGAAATCCTGAGGTGAGGGGCAAGTAGGATGAGTCTCTGGAAGAAAGTCTGGAACAGAGAAAAGAGAACAGTGAGTTCACAGTCATTCATAAAGGGGAAGTCCCACCAAGATTTGAAAGACACAGTCACTTGTGAAAAATTTAAAATAGGCAGCAAGAAAGCACATGTGCTTGCAGAGGCCAACATGAGACGTATTAGGATGCTATAAAGGGGATGGACACAGGCGGGAAATGAGGCGTAGGAGCACTAAGTCAAACAACAACAGCAGTCCAAGTTTCTTTCCTGTGGCCTTCACTGGCAGCATGTTAACTGTGAGAGAAGAAAGTGGTAAAGGGCAAGAGAAGTAGACAAGGTGTGTTCTCTGAATACAAGGGAATCAAATCAGAAGTAAACAACAGAAGGAAATTTGGGAAACTCAAAAATACATGGAAATTAAACACAATCTTAAATAACATATAGGCCAAGTAAGAAATCATAAAGGAAATTAGAAAATACTTTGAGATGAACAAAAATGAACCCAAAACATGGGATGTAGCTAACACAGTGGTTAGAGGAAAACTTATAGTTGCAAATGCCTATATGAAAAAAGATCTCAAATCAATAACCTAACCATCCATCTTAAGAAACTTAAGAGGAAACTAACTAAAAGCAAGCAGAAGGAAGGATACAATGAAGATTAGAGTGGATATTAATGAAGTAGAGAACAGAAGGAACAGAGAAAATCAACAGAACCAAAAGTTAGTTCTTTGAAAAGATAAAACTGACAAAAGTTTTGGACTGACCAAGAAAAAAAGAAAGAAGGCTCATGTTACTAAGATTAGGAATGAAAGAGGGAATACTGCTGCTGACCTAATAGAAACAGAAAAGATGTTAAGGGGCCACTGAGAATGACTGTACGCTAACAAATTAGATGACTTAGAATGGCATGTTCCTACAGAGACACACACTACTAAAACTGATGCAAGAAGAAAGAGAAGACAAAATAAAACTTTGAAAAACCATGTTGAATTATAAAAAATAAAAAAAAAGAAAGAAAAAGAAAACCTCCACTTTTTCACAAAGAGAAGCCTAGGTCCAGATGGCTCAACTGGTGAATTCTACCAAACATTTAAAGAAGAATTCACACCAATTCTTCATAAAGATTTCCAAAAAAACAAAAGAGGAATGAACAGTTTCCAACTCATTCTATGAATCCGGTGTTACACAAATAATAAAACCAGTTATCACAAGACAACTACGTATTAATATGTCTTGTGAATATAGATACAAAACTTCTCAGCAAAATATTAATAAATGGAGTGCAGCAACATATATAAAGGGCTATACACATGGGCAAGGGGAATTCATCCTAGGAATGCAAGATTGGTTTAACATTTGAAACTCAATTAATGTAATATACCATATTAAGAAAATAAATGGCAAAGCACATGTTACTTTGATCTATTCAAAAAAAAGCATTTGGCAAAATCCAACACCCTTTCATTATGAAAACAAACTAAATGTAGAAGGGAGGTTTCTTAGCTTTGTACAGGGCATCTTCAAAAAACCCAGAGGTAACATCATACTTAATAGTGAAAGACTGAATGCTTTTTCCCTGAGATCAGGAACAAGACAAAGATGGCAGTTCTAGTCATTTCTATTCAACATTGGGCTGCAGTTTCTAGCTATGGAAATAAGTCAAGAATATTAAATAAAAGCCATAAAAATTTGGAGGGAAGAAGTAAAATTATCTCTAGTTGCAGATGACGTGATCTTGTATACAGAAAATCCTAAGGAATCCACTGTAGTCTTTTTGTTTAAGTGCTTATTCAACTATTTTTCTGGTAGTTTATTAAAACTGGTAACAAACCTCCAGTGTTGCAAGATGCAAGATTAGCGTATAAGTTAATTCTCTTTCTATGAGCTAAGAATAAACAATCTGAAAGTAAAATTAATAAAATAATTCCATTTATAATAGTACCCCAAACAGTAAAATACTTAGGAATAAAAGTAACAAAAGAAGTAAAAATCTCTAACTCTGAAAACCATGAAACGTTGTTGAAAGAAATTAAAGATCTAAACAAATGGAAAGACATCTGCGTTCATGGATTGCAAGGCTGAATATTGTTAAGATGGCAATACTCCCCAAAGTGACCTACAGATTCAATGTATTCCTTTACAAAATCACAAAGGCCATTTTTTTATGGACTGAATTGTGTCTCCCCAAATTCATATGTTAAAACCCTAACTCCAAATACTTCAGAATATGACTATATTTGGATCTAGGGCTTTAAAGTGGTAATTCGGCTAACTTGAGGCCATTAGGGTGGGCTTTAATCTAGTCTAACTGATGTATTTATAAGAAGAGAAGATTAGGACACAGGAGATACATGGGGGTGTATCTGCACAGAAGAAGACCATATGAGAGCAAGTCAAGGAAAAAAGCCTCAGAAAAACCCAACCTTGCCAGCACCTTGATCTTGGACTTCCAGCCTCCACAATATTAGAAAATAAATTTTTTGTTGTTAAGCCACCCCATCTGTCGTATTTTATTATTGCAGCCCTAGCAAACTAACAGATTTTGGTACCATGAAATGGGATGCTGCTGTAACAAGTACCTAAAAATGTGCAAATGACTTTTGAGGTGTGTTTGAGAAAAGGCCTAGATTGCCATGGAGAGATTACTGGCAGGAATATAGATGTTAAAGGTAATTCTGATGAAGTTTCAGATGGAAATGAAGAACACGTTATTGGACACTGGAGGAAAGGTGCTCCTTGTTATAAAGTGGCAAAGAACTTGGGTGAACTGTGTCTAGTGTTTTGTGGAACATAGAATTTGTGAGTGATGACCTTGGATATTTAGCTGAGGAAATTTCTAAGCAAAGTGTTGAAGGTGTGTCTTGTTATACCCTCACTGCTTATAGTAAAATGCAAGAGGACAAAGAAATTGCAGAAGGTATTATTAAGAAAAAAAATAATCAGAACTTGAAGATGTGGAAAATTCTCATCCTCTCTATATTGGAAAAAATGAAAAAGCATGTTCTAGAGAGAACACCAAGGGTGTGGATGGAAAATCATTTCATAAAGAGATTGTGGGTATGACTCATGGATCTAATCAGCCATCTCAGCAGAAGCTAAGAATAGAGATGGGGTTATGCCAGCAGACACACTGCCAGCTTTGGATTAGGAGGGACAGAGACGGGATAAAATGAAGGAAGGCTGTCAGACTTCTGGGATTCTACAGGATGGGACAATAGAACTCTCTGGGTTCTAACATGTGCTGTCCTTCAAGGGAAGGAAAAAATGACCCTGAAGGTGATTCAAAGATCAACAGGGCTGCAACTCCCATCACATGCTCAGAAGGCACATCCCCGGAGAGCAAGTCTGTCTCCTCTTTGGCATCAGAGAGCAGAGTCACTTCCTCCATTTCAGTGGGCAAGGCTGCTGCCCAGGGCCGAGAAGGTGACACTGCTGCCCTAGTAGGCCAGGCAGGTGAGGCTGCCACTCTGATGGGCCCACAGTTCAAAGCACAGCCAAAGAGGGATATTCTTGAGCCTTAACATCTAATGGAATTTGCCCTGCTAGGCTTTGAACATACTTGGGACCTGTGCTCCCTTTTTTTTTTATGATTTGTTCCTTTTGGACTGGGAATGTCTATCTAATGCCTGTCCCACCATTGTATTGTGGAAACAGATAAATTGTCTGTTTTCACAGGTTTGCAGCTGGAGAGGAATTTTACCTCCGGGTGAATCATACCTCCAGGCTTGCCCACACTTGCTTTAAATGAGATTTGAGACCTAGAGTTGATGCCGGAATGTGTTAAGATTTTGGTGGCTATTGGGATGGAAGTGAATATATTTTGCACGTGAGGAAAACATGACTTTTGGAGGTCCTGATGGCAGAATGTTATGGACCAAATTGTGCCCCCCTCTACAGATTCATATGTTGAAGTCTTAACTCCCGGTAACTCAGAATGTGTGTGTATTTGGAGATAGGATCCTTAAAGATGTAATAAAGGTAAAATGACACCATATGGGTGGATACTAATTTAATCTGACTGACGTCCTTATAAAAACAGATTAGGACATCAGGGATGGGCTCACAGAGGAAAGGCAAGGTGATGATACAATGAGAGCTCATCTGTCTACAAGTCAAGGAGAAGGGTCTCAGAAGAAACCAACTTTGCTGGTACCTTGCTGTTAGAATTCCAGCCTTCAGGACTGAGAGAAAATAAATTTAAGTGTTTAAGCCACTCAGTCTGTGGTATTTTGTTATGGCAGCCCTGGCAAATTAATATACTATTTTTGCAGAAATGGAAAATTCATATGGAATTGCAGGGGACTCCAACTAGACAAAACAATCTTGAAGAAAGAGCAAAGTTGGATGTATCATGCTTCCTTATTTCAAAACTTACTATAAAGCTACAGTAACCAAGAGAGTGCAGTGCTGGCATGAGGATAGATATATAGATCAATGAAATAGAATTGAGAGTTCAAAAATAACTGTTGACATTTATGGTTAATTGATTTTTGACAAAGATGCCAAGGTAATTTAATGAAGGAAGAATCATCTTTTCAACAAATGGTGCTAGCACAACTGGATATTCAAATATTGGATAAAATTTTGGATAAAATTCAGTGTAGGGAAAACTGGACACCTGCATGAAAAAAGTAAAATGGACTTATATCTTACACAATACACAAATATTAACTCAAAATGGACTAAAGATTTGAACATAAGACCTGAAACCATAATTCCTAAAAGAAAATATAGGGGGTCAGCTCCTTGACATTGGTCTTGACAGTGATCTTTTGGATTTGATACCAAAAGCAGAGGCAACAATAACAAAAATAAACAAGTTGGGACTACATCAAACTAAAAATCTTATGCACAGCAAAGGAAACCATCAACAAAATGAAAAGGCAACCTACTAAATGGCAGAAAATGTTTGCAAATCATATATATCTGATAACGGGTTAAAATACAAAATCCATAAGGAACTCATACAACTCAGTAGCAAAAAAACAATTTGATTAAAAAATGGGCAGAAAAACTGAAAAGCCTTTTTCCAAAGAAGATATACAAATGGCCAATTAATACATGAAAACGTGGTCAACATCACTAATAATCAGGAAAATCCAAATCAGAACCACAATGAGATATCAGCTCACACCTGCTAGAATGACTATCATCGAAAAGAGGTAACAAGTGTTGGCAAGGATGTGGGGGAAAAGAAACCCTTGTACACTGTTGGTGGAAGTGTAAATTGGTGCAGCCACTGTGGAAAACAGTATGGAGGTTTCTCAAAAAATTAAAAATAGAAATACCATATGATTCAGCAATTCCACTTCAAGGTATATATCCAAAGAAAATTAAATCATGACCTCAAAAAGATATCTGCATCCTGATGTTCTTTATAGCATTATTACAATAGCCAAGACATGGAAAGAACCTAAGTGTCCTTTGACAGATGACTGGATAAAGAAAATGTGATATATATATATATATATACATGCACATATGTGTATACACACAATAGAATATTACTCAGCCATAAAAAGAAGGAAATTTTGCTATTTGCAACCATATGGATGGAACTTGAGGACATTATACTAAGTGAAATAAATCAGATAGACAAAGACAAATACTGCACGATATCACTTGTATGTGGAATCTAAGAAAAATGAACTGATAGAAACAGAATAGATTGGTAGTTGCCAGAGGTGTGGGATGATGGGGGAGTGAGGGAAATGGTTGAAGATGGTCAAATGGTACAAAATTCCAGTTATAAATTAAATAGGTCCTGGGGATGTAACGTACAGCTTGGTGCCTATAGTTAACAATACTATATTGCATATTTTAAAGTTGTAGTAAGTAACTACTGAGAGTAAATTTGAAAAGTTCTCATCACAAGAAAAAAATTGTAAATATGTGACTTGACAAATGTTAACTAAATTTACTGTGGCAATCATTTTGCAAAATAAACATATATAAAATCATTATGGGGTATATCTTAAACTAATATAATATTATATGTC
Organism: Equus przewalskii; assembly: GCF_037783145.1. NCBI lineage: Eukaryota > Metazoa > Chordata > Mammalia > Perissodactyla > Equidae > Equus > Equus przewalskii. The sequence goes on from NC_091838.1 coordinate 31,919,860, forward strand.
AATTACATATCAATAAAACTGGAAAAAAATGAAGAAAAAATAAAAACCCTTAGAATGAGAGAAAATACATGCAAGTCATAGTCATATATCTGATAAGGGACTTGTATCCAGAATATATAATTAATTTGTACAATTCTGTAATAAAAAGACAAAACACAGAAATTAAAAACGAGCAGGGGCTGATCCAGTGGCATAGGGTTAAGTTCATGTGCTCTGTTTCAGTGTCGCAGGGTTCACCGGTCTGGATCCCAGGGATGGACCTACACACTACTCATCCAGCCATGCTGCGGCGGCATCCACAGAGAAGAACTAGAAGGACATACAACTAGGATATACAACTAGGTACTGAGGCTTTGGGAAGAACAAACAAAAGAGGAAGATCAACAACAGATGTTAACTCAGGGCCAATCTCCACCCCCTCCCCGCCCCCCCAAAAAAGAGCGAAGGACAATAAAAAGAGTTAAGCTTTCACGCCACAAAAAGACATGGAGGAAACTTAAATATACATTACTAAGTGAAAGAAGCCAATTTGAAAAAGCTACATACTGTATGATTTCAGCTATTGACATTTTGGAAAAGGCAAAACTATTCAGTAAAAAGGTTAGTGGTTGCCAGGTGTCCGTGGAGTGGAAGGGGAGAAGGATTAACAGGTGTTGCACATGGGTTTTGAGGGGGCCAGTGAAAGCTCTTCTGTATGGTACTGTAATGGTGGATACATGATATCATACATTTGGAAAAGCCAATAGAACTCTACAACACAAAGAGGGAACCTTGTTGCCATAAATGACAAGATAAACTATGGACTCTAGTTAATAATAATGTATGAATATTTGTTAGTCAATTCTAACAATCTATCACATTAATGCAAGACATTAATAATAGTAGAAACTACAGATGGGAGAGAGGAAGTGATTGGGAACTCTATATTTTCTGTTCAATTTTTATGTAAGAAAAATTTTGTAAGAAATTTTTTGTAAGAGGTAAAGTGTACTAATTTTTTAAAAAATGAGCAAAGAATCTGAATAGACATTCCTACACATGTCCACATAAGATAGACAAAAGACCAACAAACACATGAAAAGATACTAAATATCATTAATCATTAAAGAAATGCAAATTATAACCACAATGAGAAAGCACTTCACACCTGCTAGGGTGGCTATAACTAAAAAGCAAAACAAAGCAGATAATAATGCTATACATTGCTGATGGGAAAGAGAAATGTTACAACTCCTTTGGAAAACTGTTCTCAGTTCCTCAATATGTTTAACATGGAGGGTTATAGGATTTAGCAATTGCACTTCTAGGTATGTACCTAAGAGAAATGAAAACAAAGATGGATGTGTCAACTTATATATGAATATTCATAGCAGTATTATTAAAAATAGCCAAAAAGTAGAGACAACCCAAATATTTATCAACTAATTAAAAAGTGTAGTACAATACAAAGGAATATTATTCAGCCATCAAAGAATCAAGTACTAATGTATGATACAACACAGAGGAATCTTAAAAACATTATGCCAACTGAAGGAGGCCACTCTGAGAAGACCATAGATATAAGGCTATTCAGGTTATCTATTTCTCCTTGTGTGAGTTTTGGTAAATTGTATCTTTAAAGGAATTGATCCATTCCACCCAAGCTATGAAATCTATGGGCCTAGAGTTGTTTGTAGTATTACTTTTATATCCTCTTAATGTTCATGAGATCAGTAGTGATGATCCCGCTTTCACTTATAATGTTGGTAATTTGTGTGTTTTCTATTTTTTCTTGGATAGTGACACTAGATATTTATAAATATTATTGATATTTTCAAAGAATTAGCTTTTGTTTTTATGTTTTTGGTATTCTATTTTATTGTTTTCTGTTATAAATTTTATGATGTCCTTTCTTCTCCATATTTTAGGCTTAATTTTTTCTTATTTCTCTAATTTCCTATGCAAATTAGATTGATTTAAGATAGAATAGATATCTATTCTATTTTTTATTTGCATTATTTTATTTTATGTTTTTATTAAGGTAACTGGTTTATAACATTATAAAAATTTCAGGTGTATATCATTATGCTTTGATTTCTGTGTAGACTACATCATGTTCACCACCCAAAGACTAATTATCATCCATCACCACAACATGTGCCCATTTATTCCTTTCACACTCTCCCTTTCCTCCATCCCTTCTGGTAACCACCAATCTAATCTCTATATCTGTTTGTTTGTTTTTTGTTGTTGTTGTTGCTTTTATTTTCCACATATGAGTGAAATCATGCAGTATTTGGCTTTCTCCATCTGACTTATTTCACTTAGCATAATACCCTCAAGGTCCAGATGTGTTGTTGCAAATGGCAAAATTTCATCTTTTTTATGGTTAAGTAGTATTCTAATGTAAATATACACCACATTTTCTTTATCCATTCATCCATTGATGGGCACTTAGGTTGTTTTCAAGTCTTGGCTATTGAGAATAATGCTGCAATGAACATGGTGTACAAATACCTTTTTAATTTAGTGTTTTTGTGTTCTTTGGATAAATACCCAGAAGTGGAATAGTTGGATCATATAGTAGTTCTATTCTTAATTTTTGAGGAATCATCGTACTGTTTTCCGTAGTGTCTGCATCAGTTTACATTTCCACCAGCAGTGAATGAGGATTCCCTTTTTTCCACATCCTCTCCAACACTTGTTATTTCTTGTTTTGTTAAATATAGCCAATCTAACAGGAATGAGGTGCTCTCTCATTGTAGTTTTGATTTGCATTTCTATAATAATTGGTAATATTGAACAACTTTTCATGTGCCTGATGGCCATCTGTACATATTCTTTAGAAAAATGTCTGTTCAGATCCTCTGCCCATTTTTAAATTGGATTGTTTGGTTTTTGTGGTTGAGTTGTGTGAGTTCTTTATATATTTTGGATATTAACCCCTTATCTGATATATGATTTGCAAATATTTTCTCCCAATTGTTAGGTTGTCTGTTCATTTCCTTGATGGTTTCCTCTGCTCTGAGGAAGCATTTTAGTTTGATGTAGTCCCATTTGTTTATTTTTTCTTTTGTTTCCCTTGCCTAGGGTGACATGGTATTCAAAAAGATACTGCTAAGACCAAAGTCAAAGAGTGTATTGCCTATGTTTTCTTCCAGAAGTTTTATTGTTTCAAGTCTTGCATTCAAGTCTTTAATCCATTTTGAGTTAATTCTTGCATATGGTGTAAGATAGTGGTCTGCGTTCATTCTTTTGCAAATTGCTGTCCAGTTTTCCCAACACATTTTATTGAACAGACTTTCCTTTCTCCACTCTATGTTCTTGGCTTCTTTGTTGAAAATGAGTTGACCATAGATGTGTGAGCTTATTTCTGTGCTTTTGAGTTTTTGTGCCAGTACCATGCTGTTTTGATTACTATAGCTTTGTAGCATATTTTGAAATCAGGGAGTATGATTATTCCAGCTTTATTCTTTTTCTTAGGATTGCTTTGGCCATTTGAGATCTTTTGTTGTTCCATATGAATTTTAGGATTCTTTGTTCTATTTCCATGAAAAACGTCATTGAGACTTTGAAAGGTATTGCATTGAATCTGCAGATTGCTTTAGGAAGTATGGACATTTTAACTATGCTAATTCTTCTAATCCTTGAGAATGGAATATCTTTCCATTTCTTTGTGTCTTCTTCCATGTCTTTCAACATGTTTTATAGTTTTCAGTGTACAAATCTTTCACTTTTTGGTTAAATTTATTCCTAGATCTGTTATTCTCTTTGTTGCAGTTATAAATGGGATTGCATTCTTGATGTCTCTTTTTGCTATTTCATTGTTAATGTATAGAAATACAACTGATTTTTGCATGTTGATTTTGTACCCTGCAACTTTACCATATTTGTTTATTATTTCTAATAGTTTTTTTGGTGGACTGTTTAGAGTTTTTATATATAAAATCATGTCATTGCAAATAGTTACAGTTTTATTTCTTCCTTTCCAGTTGGAGTCTTTTTATTTATTTTTCTTGTCTGATTGCTCTGGCCAGGACTTCCCATACTATGTTAAATAAGAGTGGTGAAAGAGGGCATCCTTTTCTTGTTCCTATTGTTACAGAGATAGTTTTCCATTTTTCACCACTGAGTGTAATGTTAGCTGTTGGTTTGTCATATATGGCCTTATTATGTTGAGGTACTTTCCCTCTACACCCATTTCATTAAAAGTTGTCATAAATGGACGCTGTGTCTTGTTGAATGCTTTCTCTGTGTCTATTGAGGTTTTCATGTGATCTTTAATCTTCATTCTGTTAATGTGGTGTATCACATTGGTTGATTTATGGATCTTGAAACATCCCTGCATCCCTGGAATAAATTCCACTTGATCGTGGTGTAATCCTCTTAATGTATTGTTATATTTGATTTGCTAGTATTTTGCTGATGACTTTTGCATCTATGCTCATCAGTGATATTGGCCTGTAATTTTCTTTTCCTCTATTTTCCATGTCTGGTTTTGATATCAAGGTAATGTTGACTTTATAGAATGCGTTAGGAAGCATTCCCTCCTCTTCGATTTTTGCAAGAGTTTGGAAAGGGTAGGTATTAAATCTTCTTTGAATGTTTGGGTAGAGTTCACTGCGGAAGTCATTTGACCATGGTCTGTTTTTTGGGAGGTTTTTGATTACTGTTTTGATCTCCTTACTAATGATCTGTCTATTCAGATTGTCTGTTTCTTCTTGATTGGGTTTTGGAGGGTTGTATGATTCTAAGAATTTATCCATTTCTCCTAGATTATCCAATTTGTTGGTGTATAGCTGTTCATAGTATTCTTTCATAATCCTTTGTATTTCTGTATTGTCCATCGTAATTTTTCCTCTTTTGTTTCTGATTTTATTTATTTGAGCCTTCTTTCTCTTTGTCTTGGTGAGTCTAGCTAAAGATTTGTCAATTTTGTTTATCTTTTCAAATAACTAGCTTTTAGTTTCATTGGTCTTTTCTGTTGTTTTTCTAGTCTCTATTTCACTTATTCCTGCTCTGATTTTTATTGTATCCTTTCTTCTGCTCACTTTATTCTTGCTTGTTCTTCTTTTTTCTAATTCCTTTAGGAATTGTTATTATATATAACATTATATATTATACATTATTATTATATGTTATATATTATTATTATATTATATATATTATTATAATAAATGTATTGTTAGATTGCTTATTTAAGATTTTTCTCATTTCTCTAGGTAGGTCTGTATTAATACAAACTTCACTCTTGGTACTGCTTTTGCTGTATCCCACATATTTTGGTATGCCATATTTTCATTTTCATTTGTCTTCACATTTTTTTTATTTCTTCTTTGATTTCTTTGACCCAATACTTGTTCAGTAGCATTTTGTTTAATCTCCATGTCGTTGTTGCCTTTCAAGTTTTCTTATTGTAGTTGATTTCTATTTTCATACCATTGTGGACAGAAAAGATACCTGGTATAATTTCAATCTTCTTAAATTTATTGAGACTTGCTTTGTGGCCTAAAGTGTGATCTATCCTCAAGAAATTTCCATGTGCATTACAAAAGAAGTGTATTCTGCAACTTTTGGATGGAATGTTCTGTATATATCTACTAAGTCCATCTGGGCTAACATGTCATTTAAGGCCGATGTTTCCTTATTGGTTTTCTGTCTGGATAATGTATCCATTGATGTAGCGGGGTGTTAAAGTCCTCTACTATAACTGTATTACTGTCAATTTCTCCCTTTATGTCTGTTAATAATTGCTTCATGTATTTAAGTGCTCCTATATTGGTCGTATAGATATTTACATGTGTTATGTCCTCCTGTTGGACTGTTGCTTTTATCTTTGGGTAATGCCCTTCTTTGTCTCTTGTTACAGTTTTTGTTTTAAGGTCTGCTTTGTCTGATATAAGTATTGTTACCCCAGTTTTCTTTTTGTTTCCATTTGCTTGCAGTACCTTTCTCCATCCTTTACTTTCAATTTGTGAGTGTCTTTAGGTCTAAGGTGTGTCCCTTATATGCAGCATAGTTGTGTGTCTTGCTCTTTTTTATCCATTCAGCCACCCTATGTCTTTTGGTTGGAGTATTTAGTCCATTGAGATTTAAAGTAGTTATTGATAAGCATGTGCTTCTTGACATCTTGTTACTTTTTTCCTGGATGTTTCTTCTCCCTTCCTTTTTTCTTCTCTTGTTCTCTCACCTGTGATTAATGACTTTCTTTAGTTGGTTATGTTTGGGCTCCTTTCTGTTTATTTTTTGTGTATTTATCATAGGTTTTTGGTTTGTGACTACCATGGTGTTCTTATATAATAACCTAAGTGAATAGCAATCTATGTTAACTCAATGGTCTCTTAAATTTGACCTCTTACTAAAAGCCCTACACTTTTACTGCCCTCCCACCACGTTTTATGTTTTTGATATTTTATCACTTTTATTTTTGTGTTTCCCTTAACCTCTTATCATGGAAATAGATATTTTTAGTACTTTTGTCTTTTGACTTTCATAGTAGCTTTTTAGGTGGTTAATCCACTATCTTTATTGTATATTTGCCTTTACCATTGTTATTTTTTCTTTGATAATTTTCTCATTTTTATTTGTGGTCTCTTCTTTTTCACTTAAATAAGTCCCTTTAACATATCCTGTAAGGCCAGTTTACTGGTGATGAACTCCCCTAGTTTTTGCTTGTCTAGAAAACTCTACCTCTCCTTCCATTCTGAATGATAATCTGCTGAGTGGAGTTTTTCTGGTTGTAGTTTTTTCCTTTCAGCACTTTGAATATTTCATATCACTCCCTTCTAACCTGTAAGGTTTCTGCTGAGACATCAGCTGATAGTCATATAGGATTTCCTTTGTATGTAATTTTTGTGTGTCTCTTGCAACTTTTAGGATTCTTTCTTTATCTTTAATTCTTGACATTTAAATATAATGTTTCTTGGTGTGGGCCTCTTTGGGTTCATTTTGTTTGGTACTTTCTGTAGGTGGATGTCTGTTACCTTCCTCAGGTTAGGGAAGTTTTCAGCTACTATTTCTTCAAATAAGTGCTCTTTCTCTTTGTCTCTCTCTTCTCCTTCTGGGACATCTATAATATGGATGTCAGTACACTTGATGTTGACCCATAGGTCCCGTAGACTGTCCTGGTTCTTTTAAATTCTTTTTTCTTTTTTATATCCGGCTTGGATGATTTCCTCTACTCTTTCATCCAGATCACTGATCTTTTCTTCTGTGTTATCTACTCTGCTATCAAGTCCCTCTTGTATATTTTACATTTCCATGATTGTATTCTTCAGTTCTGATTGGTTCTTTATTATATTTTCCAATTCTTTGTTGAGGTTCTCACTGTGTTCATCTATTCTTTTCCTAAGATCAGTGAACACCATTATGACTCTCAGTTTGTATTTTTTGTCAGGTAGATTGTTTATCTGTTTCATGGTTCCTTTTCTGAGGATTTGTCCTTTTCCCTTATTTGGAACATATTCCTTTGTCTCCTCATTTTGCCTACTTCTCTGTGCTTATATCTATGTATTAGATAGGTCAGCTGCATCTCCCAATCTTGGAAATGCGGCATTAGGTAAGAGATGGCTTATGGAGCCTAGCAATGTGCTTCCCTCTTGTCACCATGCCAAAGTTCCAGGAGTGTCCCCCATGTGGGCTGTGTGTGCCCTTCTGTTGTGGTGGAGCTCCTTTGCTGCAGATGCATGGATAGGCTAAGCTGGCCCCCAAGCTGGCTGGTTGTAAGGTTCTGCCATGTGCATCTGCTGTGGTCACTTTATCGACAAGCCCCAGCATAGTTGGCTGTTATGTCTAATATCACACAACTGCTGCTGTCTTTCTGTTTAGTGAGTCAGACCCAAGTGTGGCTGGTTGCTAGGCTCAGGGGCTCACAATTGCTGCAGGCTTCCGGTGAAGCTGCCTGCAGTGTGCAGCTGTTTTCAGCTCTCTTTTCAGTGGGGCTGGCCCCTGGCTTTTTATGGCTGTGCTGCCTTTGGTACACAGCTGCTTCAGAAGCAGCAAATTGGTGTAGCTGGCCCCAAGTGCCTGGAAGGTGGAGAAGATCCCCCCGTGGCTGTTTGCAATGGCCAATAGCACAAGTCTGCTGCAGGCCTGCAATCTATGCTGTCTATGGGCCCACATGCCACCAACGTGGGCCTGCATGCAAACCCCACTGACACAAACCCACTCATCCAACCACAGAGATTCCACATACCCCGCAAGTTGTCTGTGGGCTTGAGGTATGTAGGGCCGTTCCCTGCAGTGCGCTGCCTGCCTTGGCTGGCTGCTCAGTTGCCTTGGGTGCTGTAGTGGATGGGGCAGACAACTGTGCTAACTGGCTAGAGGAAAGAATCAAATGGTGGCTGCCAGCATCTGTGTCAGCATGACTGAACTAAGCAATAATAACAGCTCCTGCCAGTGTCTCAGCCCCTGGAGCTGATGGGCCAAGCTGCCTCCTGCCTCTCCAAGATGCAATCTGAGCTTAATAAGGGAGTCTTCTTTTACCAATGAACTATGGACTTTTCTATGTGGTGTTTTTGTGCTGGTTTCTGAATTGGATGAATGTGTGCATGGTTTAAGGAGCAGATTTTACTTTCACTGAAGTTCTACAGTTTTCCTGAGCATATTCCCCATTGGTTTTCAAAGCCAGCAGAGGCAGGTATTTTGTGATGTTGCCTCAGCTGTGCTGAATCTAAGGGCTGTGATGCCTATTGTGGAATACAGATCTCCTGCATCTCTGGGAAAATCTCCGTACCTTTGAGATTTCTCCCAGCTGTGAAGCACTGTAGCTAGAGTGTGGTTTTTCCCTCGTTGGAGCTGTGTTTCTGCCTCTTCCACCCCATCTGTGTTGCCCCTTGTTGTAGGGGTTCTTTTTATCCAGTTTCCAGATCTCTCTCAGAGGCAATTGTTCCACAGGTAGTTTTAGATTTGTTGTGTCCGTGGGAGGAGGTGAGTTCAGGGTTCTCCTACACTGCCATCTTCCATCTTCCAAACTCTCTACCTATAAAGTAACTCCAAATGAGAGAAGACTACCATGTAGAGCCACACAGGAGTCTGCACCTGGGGGGAGGGTAATCACCTATTCTTTTACACTTGTTTAAGGTTGCTTTATGGTCCAGAATTTCATCTATCTTCTTCTTCTTCTTCTTCTTTTTTTTTTTTTTGGTGAGGAAGATTGGCCTTGAGCTAACACCTGTTGCCAATCTCCCTCTTTATTGCTTGAAGAAGATTGGCCCTGAGATAACATCTGTGCCCATCTTCCTTTATTTTGTATGTGGGTTGCTGCCACAGCATGGCTCAATGAGTGGAATATGTCCATGCTTGGGATCCAAACCCATGAACCCTTGGCTACTGAAGCAGAGTGCACCAAACTTAACCACAATGCCACTGGGATGGCCCTCAGAATTTCATCTGTCTTGATGAAAGTTTCATACTCTTTGGGACTCAGTTGGGTCTCTCCTCAAACTTTTAAATTTTCAGAATCAGACTAAAGGAACACCCCTATCTGGAATATACTTGTCTTGGCAACAGGAAAAGAGAAATTCTAGGACTAGTGTTTACAGCTTCTTTTAGGTATGACCTACATTAGTTCTGCCATGTGCTATTGGCAGGGCAAGTTATGGAGCAAAATTTGATGGCACTGGGACAGAGGTATACTACTCCCAGAGAAAATGACCAGAATGGTCCACAGAGAAAGGCCCAGTGGAGAGTGCCATTGAATTTTCTGAACAAAACAATACAATCTACCACAGGCCACTTCCAATACGGGAAACTTTGGTGACAAAATTGAGTGGACCTCAGGAGCAATGACCACTTAATGAGACTGACCTAAATTCAGTCAAATATTCCAGTAAATAGTTGTGGTTTGCTATAAATTGTGATTAATGAATTTTAGATTCAAGTAACATTTTAGTGTATTCTCTAAAAAGGAATACTACCTTTTAAAGGGCATACTTTTCTCTGGATGAGTTTTGCAAAAATTACAAGTTCTTAGGTCATTTACCTTTCTGATTGGGTCTGTGAGGGGCTTTAAGAGATAGATTTTCTTAAGCTAATCTCCAGAATTGCTCTTACACTTAAGAGAAAAAAAATAATTGTGAAGAATGCATCTGGAGAGCCTCTAAGGAGAGCTGTCTTAGTCTGCTAGGGATGCTGTTACAAGGTACCAGAAACTGGACAGCTTAAACAACAGAAATGTATTGATTGACAGTTCTGGAGGTTGGAATTCCATGATCAAGGTGTCAGCAGGGTTGGTTCCTTCAAAGAGTGGTAAAGGAGTATCTGTTCTGTGTCTTTCCCCTAGCTTCTGGTGGTTTTCTGGGAATCTTTGGCATTCCTTGTCTTATAGATCTCTGCATTCATCTTCATATGGTGTTCTCCCTGTGTGTGTCTATGTCCAAATTTCCCCCTTTTGATGAAGACATCAGTCATATTGGATCAGGAGCCCACCGTATTCCAGTATGACTTCATTTTAACTAATTACATATGCAGTGACCCTATTTCCAAATAATATCACATTCTGAGGTTCTGGGGGTTAGAACTTTAAGGTACAAATTTGGGGGGGACACCACTCAATCCATAACAGGAAACATTCAAATAAGGATCCTACTAGAATGAAGGTCAACAATGACATTGTTGTCAGTATTGTCTGCTTTGATGAAACAGCTACTTTGTGGAGAATGCAATAATGTGATGTGGTGAGTTAGCTTTTGATTAAGTTATTAAATTTGCACATGAAGTTAATAAATCGTGTAGAACAGTAATTTTGGATAAATTAAGTAAAAATTTTACATAAAAACAGTGTATGATGAAGATTCTCCTTCTGGAAAGATAGAGAAGATATAGTTTTGCCTATTCCTTATAGTATGTACAACTAAAAATCTTGGACATCGTATACAAAATAAACATAAGAAGACTCAGCATGGTGTAGAGAAGAAAGCAAACTGGGGAAGGACCTTGAGGCCCAAGGAACAATATCATGTTGAGTTTCTTGGTTTTTTGTCTTTTTATTTTTTTATCATGTAACCTAGTTTGGAACTGAATAACCTGGGTACCTCGAAATGACAAGTATAGGAAAAAAAGTCCCAATAAAAACTTACTCTCTAGGCAAAAGACCAGGAAAAGGGCAGCTTACCAATAGAGAAAACTTTTGGACAATAACTACCTTACCCCAGCCAAACACCACAGACTAAATCGTGGCCCCACTGGCAATACCACCAGCAAAGGCCCAATGAGGAGTCCAGACTTCCATCCACTCCAGGTTGTACTGAAGCATCTTAACTCCTCCATGAGGTTAAGAGTCATAAAAGACCAAGTAAGAAACTAGGATCTTCATCCCTGTCAGGTGATTACAGTCAAAAGCAGTGGAAGTCATGTGGGGAGCTTAGACTTGTACCCTTCCTCAGCAGTAATGAAGCACCCCTCTCCTTACCCACTGAGGTGGTTCAGAGGAGGCCTAGTAGACAGTGAGGACTTTCACCACTTCCCAGTGGTGATGAGACCACCTTTTCCCCTCTCCACTCTGTGGTGTTAGTAGAGGCCATGTGAGGAGCAGTAATAATGAACCCATATCTCCCAGCCAGGAAAGTATAAGTGGAGGTCCAACAGGGAGCCAGAACTCCCAAATCCACTGAGTAGGAATGAAGAGAACTGTCTTGAGTGTCAACAAAGGCCGAGTGGGGAACCTAGACTTCTATGCCTACAAGGCAGCAATGATGTGGTTCCCTCCTTCTCCTGCTAGAGCAGTTTCAGAGGAAAACACCTAAAGCATAAGGTTTAAATACATCCAAAATCTCATACTATAACACTCAATGTTTCAATAAAAATTATTAATCATACCAAGAACCAGGAAGATCTCAAATGGAATGAAAAATGACAGTTAAAGGATTCCAACACTCAAGTGACAGAGACGTTACAATTATCTGACAGAGATTGTAACACAGCTATCAAAAATGCTTCAACAAGCAATTTCAAATATATTGGAAGCAAATGAAAAATAGAAAGTGGCAGCAAAGTAATAGAATACAGAAAAAAGAACCAAATGGAAATTTTAGAACTAAAAACTCCAGTAACAGAAATAGAAAAGGTCAGTGGATGGGCTCAACTGTAGAATAAAAGACAGAGAAAGAATCAGTGAACTGGAAGCCAGAAGACAAGAAATCACACAGTCTAAACAATAGAGAGAACACAAACTTAAAAAAAAGTGAGCAGAGCCTGAGAGACCTGTGAGACTACTGAAAAAATTAAACATCCATGTCATCAGAGTCCTAGAAGGGGAGAAGAAAGAGGGTGAATGTAGCTCCAAGTAAATTCACAGTAAGACACCAGGACCCATCACAGTCAAACTTCTGAAAACAAAAAAATTTTTTTAAAATTTGAAAGCAGTGAAAGAATAACACCTTACCTATAGGGAGAGAATAGAATGGCAGCAGATTTCTCATCAGAAACTTTGTAGGCCAGAAAGAAGTATTTTTCAGTGCACGAAGATTTTTCACAGTATTTTTCAAGTGCAGAAAGAACTACTAATCTGGAATCCTTGTCCAGGGAAAATATCCTTCAGGAATGAAGGGGAAATCAAGACATTCTCAGATGAAGGAAAACGAAGAGAATTTGTCACCATCAGATTTACCTTAAAGAACAGCTAAGGGAAATTTCTAAACAGAAAGGCAAAGTAGAAGGAATATTAGAACATTAGAAAGAAAGAAAGGACATGGTAAGCAAAAAATATGAATGAATGCAATGGACTTGCATTTTCCTCTTGAGTTTTCTAAATTATATTTGGCAGTTTTAAGCAAAAATTATAACCCTCTGATATGGTTCTAAGCATATATAGAGATAATATTTAAGGATATTATATTATATATGGAGGAAAGTAAAGGAATATAATAAGAGGTAAGATTTGTATACTTCACTGTGGTAAAATGATGACACAAATAGTCTTTTATAACTTACGTGTATATAATATAATAATAATTAGGGAAACAACTACAAAAGCTATACAAAAAGATACACTCAAAAACACCATAGATAAAATGCAATTCTAATAAATGTTCCAGTAACCCACAGGGAGTCAGAGAACACAGAGAAATGAAAAACAGAGACAACAAATGGAAAACAAGGAATAAGTTGGTATATTTAACCTCTAACATATCAGTAATCATAGTAACTGTAAATGTTCTAAATATACCAAATAAAAGACAGATATTAACAAACTTGATTAAAAAAACAGGACCCAATTGTATGCAGTCTGCAAGAAACTGACTTCAAATATAATAGTATAGTAAGACTGAAAGTAAAAAGGTATATAAAAATATATATCATGCAAATATTAATCAAAAGAACGCAGAAGTGACTAAGTTAATATTAGATAAAATAGATTTCAGAGAAAAGAAATTTACAGAAAACAGAAAGGGACATTATGTCATAATAAAAGGACCAACCACCAAGAAGACAAATTTTAAATGTACAGGTACTGATCAGCAGAACTGCAAAATATATGAAGCAAAAACTAATAGAACTGAATGGAGAAATAGACAAATCTATTATAGTTCAAAATTTCAACATCCCTCTCTCAACAATAGAGACAACATCTAAAAAGAAAAGTAAGCAAGATTTGGAAGAACGCAAAAATACCTTCAAATAACAGGATCTAACTGACATTCAAACAACAGAATGCTCCCTCTTATCAAGTTCCCACTTCAAGTACAGGGATACCTCAGAGATATTATGGATTTGGTTCCAGACCACTTCAATAAAGTGAATATCACAATAAAGTGAGTCACGCAAAGTTTTTGGTTTTCCAGTGCATATAAAAGTTATGTTTATATTATACTGTAGTCTATTAAATGTGAAATAGTGTTATGTCTAAAAAAACAACATACCTTAATTAAAAAAAGTTTTATTGGTAAAAAAATGCTAGCCATCATTTCAGCCTTAAGGGAGTCATAATGTTTTTTGCTAGTGGAGGGTCTTGCATTGATGGCTGCTGATTGATCAGGATAGTAGTTGCTGAAGATTGGGGTAGCTGTGGCAATTGCTTAAACTTAGACAACAACGAAGTTTGCCACATCCATTGACTTTCTCTACACGAATGATTTCTCTGTAGCATGCAATGCTGTTGGATATGACCCACAGTAGAACTTTTCAAAATTGAAGTCATTCCCGTAAAATCCTGTCACTGCTTTATCCCCGAAGTTTATGTAACATTCTAAATCCTTTGTTGTCATTTCAACTGTTTTCACAGCATCTTCACCAGGAGTAGATTTCATCTCAAGAAATTGCATTCTTTGCTCATCTATAAGAAGCAACTCCTCATCCATTAAAGTTTTATCGTGAGATTGCAGCAATTCAACCACCTCTTCAGACTTCATTTCTAATTCTAGTTCTCTTGTTATTTTTACCATATCTGCAGTTAGTACCTCCACTGAAGTCTTGAACCCCTCAAAGTCATCCATGAGGGTTGGAATCAACTTCTTTCAAACTCCTGTTAATGTTGATATTTTGACCTCTTCCCACAATCATAAATGTTCTTAATGGCATCCATAATGATGAATCTTTTCCAGAAGGTTTTCAATTCACATTGCCCAGATCCATCAGAGGAATCACTATCTATGGCAGCTATAGCCTTAGAAAATGTATTTCTTAAGTAATAAGTCTTGAAAGTTGAAATTACTCCTTGATCCATGGGCTGCTGAATGGATGTCATGTTAGCATGCATGGAAACAACATTAATCTTGTTGTATATCTCCACCAGAGCTCTTGGGTGATCAGGTGCACTGTCAATGAGCAGTAATATTTTGAAAGAAATGTTTTTTCCTTAGCAGTAGGTCTCAACGGTGGGCTTAAATATTCAGTAAACCAAGTTGCAAACAGATATGCTGTCATCCAGGCTTTGTTCTTCCCTTTATAGAGCACAGGTAGAGTAGCTTTAGCATGATTTTTAAGGGCCCTAGGATTTTCAGGATGGTAAATGAGCATTGGCTTCAACATAAAGTCACCAGATGCAGTAGTCCCTAACAAGAGAGTCAGCCTGTCCTTTGAAGCTTTGAAGCCAGGCAATGATTTTTCCACTCTACCCATGAAAGTCCTAGACAGCATCTTATTCAAATACAAGGCTGTTTTGTCTACATTGAAAATCTGTTGTTTAGTGTAGCCACCTACATTAATTATCTTAGCTAGATCTTCTGGATAACTTGCTGTAGCTTCTATATCAGTATTTGCTGGTTCACCTTGCACTTTTATATTATGGAGATGGCATCTTTACTTAAACCTCATGAACCGACCTCTGCTAGCTTCAAACTTTTCTTCTGCAGCTTCCTCACCTCTCTCAGCCTTCACAGAACTGAAAAAAGTTAGGGTCTTGCTCTGGATGAGCTTTTGGCTTAAAGGAATGCTGTTCTTGGTTTGATCTTCTATCCAGGCCACTGACACTTTCTTCATATAAGCAATAAGGCTGTTTTGCTTTCTTATCATTTGTGTGTTCACTGGAGTAGCACTTTTAATATTCTTCAAGAACTTTTCCTTTGCATTCACAACTTGGCTAACCGGTGCAAGAGACCTAGCTTTCAGCCTATCTCAGTTTTCAACGTATCTTCCTCACTAAGTGCATTCCTCTCTAGCTTTTGATTGAAAGCGAGAGATGTGTGACTCTTCCTTTCATTTGAACACTCAGTGGCCATTGTAGGGCTATTAAGTGGCCTAATTTCAATTTTGTTGTGTCTCAGGGAATAGGGAGGCCGATGGAGGGGGGGTGAGATGTCAGAACACACACAATCGTTATCGATTAAGTTCACCTTCTTATATGGGTGAGGTTTGTGGCACCCCAAAACAACTACAATAGTAACATCAAAGATCACTGATCACCATAAACAAATACAATAATAATGAAAAATTTGAAATATTGTGAGAACTACCAAAATGTGACACAGAAACATGAGATATATGCAAATACTTTTGGAAAAATGGCAGCGATGGACTTACTTGATGCAGGGAACCACTAGCCTTCTATCTGTAAAAAACGCAAGATCTGTGAAGCACAATAAAGCAGAACACAATAAAGCAAGGTTTGCCTATATCAAGAAGGACCACAATCTGGGTCATTAAAGAGACCTATTAAATTTAATAAAATTCAAGTCATATAGAGCGTGTTCTTTGACCACAATGAAATAAAACTAGAAATAACAGGCAGATGACAGTAGGACAATAGTCAAATATTTAGAAACTAAACAACACACTTTTGAATAGCCCATGAGTCAAAGAGGAAGTCTCAAGGGAAATTAAAAAAATATGATAAACTCAGTGAAAATGTAGCATAAATTAACATAAAGCAAACAGAGAGGGAAATTTATAGCCCCAAATGCATACATTAGAAAAGAGAGAAAGTCTCTCAAATCAATAATCTAAGCTTCTACCTCAAGAATCCAGAAAAGTAAGAATAGAATAAACTCAAGGCAAGCAGAAAAAAGGAAACATCTACATACATAAATTTGACAACTTAGATCAAGTGGACCAATTCCTTGAAAAACACAAACTACCACAATTCACTCAATCTGAAATTGGTAATTTGAATAGCTCTATAATTCAAAGAAATTGAATTAGTAATTTTTTAAAAATCTCCTGCAAAATCTCTACGGATAGATGGTTTCATTGGAACATTCTACTAAACCTTTAAAAAAAAAATTAACACTAATTTTCCAGAAATAACAGAGGAAAGAATACTTCTTCATTCATTTTTGAAGATAGTATCACTCTTACATTACAACCAGGCAAAGATAGTACAAAAGAAGGAAAACCATAGGCCAATATCCTTCATTAATATGGGTTCAAAAACCTTTAATAATATATTGGCAAATAGAATATAGAAATATGTAAGAAGAATTTTACGACATAATTAAATTGGGTTTATTCCAGGAATTTAAGGCTGTTTTAATATTTAAAAATCAATCAACATAATCCACTATATTAACAGGCTAAATGGTGAAGGTTGAAAGCTTTTCCCCTAATATTGCACAGTCAGGATGTCCATTCTCACCACTCTTATGTGTTGGAAGTTCTTGCCAGTGCAATAAGGCAAGAAAAGGAAAAAATAAAATTATTTTCAGATGATATAGTTACCTTTGTAAAACATCATAGAGAATCTACCAAACAACTCCTAATTAATAAGCAAGTTCATCAAGGTCACAGGATACAAGGTACACAAGCTAAACATACAAAAATGAATTGTATTTCTATATACCAGCAATGAACACATGGAAGGATAGGGAAATGAAAGTTATAGTCCAGCACGGTCTATAACTACCTACCAAACATCCTTTTATTCTCAAGACTTTGTAATTAAGTCCAGAACGAAACTTCATCATGTGCTATAGCTCTTATATTTATGGTACGTAAAAGATTCTCAGGTTATTTCCTTTCTTAAAGAGTTCCTTTGTCATTTCATTAAAATTTGAAAATATCTTATTGCTCTAAGTGCCTGAAGTTTACAATAGATGTGTTGCTGTCATTTATTTTGCTTTTCTATACTTTTCTCTTTGAAGACAGAAGTTACTACCTGAATATCTTTTGCATACTTTAGAACCACCTTTACTCTTTTTTATTTTGAGGGGATTTATTCAACTTTACTAATGTTTTTCCATTTCCCCAGTATTTTTAGGAATAAAAGATTTCTTTCCTCTTAGTCTTTTAGGCTATAATCACTAGAATCTCCAGAGATTTTTGTGATTTTCATTCCCCACACCCATGAACCAACTGAGGCAGTGGATAATTTGGTCCACATCTAGTCATTGTAAAACCCTATCATTTCTGCCTCTATCACAAATTTTAATTTATGCCATCATCCTCTCTATTCTCCTGCTCACATAAAGCAGGGATCAAGTCTTTTTAGTTCATTAGTGTTTAGCCGGTACATATTAGATACTTAATATTCCTATTAGGTAATGAATAAATTAATAAACAATAGATGCCCCTTGCCAAGTGTAGGTACTTTAATACTAAATTACCTCCAAGAGCCGATCCTGCTGTCCTACCTCAACCCACATGTGGTAAAATATTTTATAGAATCAAAATTTTTTTACATCAAGATTTTTTGCTACCTCAATGAAGTCCAAGTTCATGGATATTCGTGGCTCTTTAAGACATAGTCTTAACCCATATTTTTATCTAATTTCCAAATAATCCTTTTCATATGTTTTATGTTCTATCCAAATTTTAATGCTCACTGTTCACCGTCCCTTCTTTCTAACTTATTTTGCACAGTTTTCCTTCAGCTGAAATGTACTGTGTCTTTCCACCCACACACCCATGTGCTTACTCCCGTAACCAAATACCGCTTTTATTCATGCCTAGCTCAAGTACCACCTAAATCATAAATTCTTCACTGATTACTCCCTTTCCAATTCCATTTTTCTAAAAATAATTGTTCTTCCTTGAAATCCCATATCACTTTATATACACTCTTATAGCACACAACATCTGGGCTTGTGTCATATTTATTTGTACAAGACCCTGCCAGATTGCAGCCTCCTTAAGAATAGAATTCCAGAATTATTTATCCTTATAATCTCCTGTAGGCTTAACTGACAAATAGCATGTGGTCAACAACTATTTAAAAGTAAATCATCACTTTTATGGTCTTCAAGACATCCAGTCTGGTCAATTTTTTGTCTCCAAACTTTTCATGGGCACGGTAATTTTTGTCAAATATAAACAACCTTGGTTAAGTATTTGAAATTATTTTATAATTTCCAACCAAATGACAGAATTCAGAAGAATCTGAAAGGAACTTGCATTAAAGGGTAGAAATATAATGATGCACAGGTATAGTTGACACACTAGAAAGGTCACTTGGGAATATAGGATCGAGACCTAATGATGCATGCATTACAAATATCACAACAAATACCACTGACTGGGTGGTTTAAAAACCAGAAATTTATTTTCCCATAATTCTGGCAGCTGAAAGTCCAAGATCAAGGTGTTGACAGGGTTAATTTATTGTGAAATCACTCTCCTTGGTTTGTAGGTAGCCATCTTCTCCCTGGATCTTCACAGGATCCTCCCAATGTGTGTGTCTGCGTCCTAATCTTCACTTCCTACAAGGACACCAGTCATATCGGATTAGGTCCCATCTATATGACCACATTTTAACTTAATTACTTCTTTAAGGCCCTTCCCTCCAAACAGAGTCACATTCTGAGGTACTGAGGTTAGAGCTTCAACATGGGAATTTGGGGAGGGATACAATTCAACCCACAACCATGCAGCTACAACTTTCATATGTCATTCAATGCTCTTGGATTTAGCCTTTTCTTTTGTAAAAATATATTATTTACATAATTTCTAAAATCTCTCTTAGTTGAACATCTTTAATTTCTCCATGGATTATTACTCTTTTACAATGTATTCTGTAGAATAATATCTTGATAAATGTCACCATCATTTATGCACTTTATGAAAACTGGAACTTTGAGATCATCTCGCATTCTTCTCTCTTCCCTCCTTCCACGTCCAACCACTCGCCATTCCCTACTAAGTGGCTCTTACTGACTTGAACTCGTTCCCTCCTTGTCTGAGCCCATATGCGTCTCCTTGTCAGTTTCTTGACTTTCAGTTTCAACTCTCACCAGTCTATCCTTCATATTGCCATTAGAGTGATCATTGGAATTTTTTTCCCATTGTCTAAAGCCTATAATATCAAAATTAATTTATATAACTGTTAAAGTCGTAATTTCCTTTGCTGCCCACTCATCCAGCCTCAACTCCCACCAACATTCTCACTGTGCCTTTTACCCTCCACAGCAGTTTACGATCCTGAAATACTGACCTCCTTCCTATGCTTTGGCCAAAACTTTTTCCCATTTGTCTGAAATGCCTTTTCCCTGATGGTTCTCCTGAAAAACTTAGTCACATTTCTATTTACAGCTCAAATGCTTTTTCCTGTGTGAGGTCTCCCCTGACTCCCTGAAGCAGAATTGGGAGTGGCTTGTCTTCTGCTCCTCCTGTGCTTCCGATATACCCTCCTTATCTAATTGGCTTATAGCCATGGTCTGTCCACCAAATCTTAAGATCCTTGAGACCTGGATTGTTTGCTTTATCTATGAAACTTAATAAAATAAATGTTATGTTTGGTAAATGACTGATGTTTATTATAACCTAGGTACAAAAAAATTGATTAGTTGAATTAATATTTATGCTTACTGAGATTTTCCAAATGTGTAATTTTATTCACTTGATTTTAATTCCGTTTCCTTTATAAATTCACTGTTTCAGATAGTAAATCCATTTCTAATATTTTGCTACATATGGGGACCAATTTATTAGCTTAGACACTGAATGAGCCAAATTCATTAAGTTTTGGTTAACAATGTCAAGAAAAATCATGTTGGCTTTGAAGTTTGTTTTGCCTTCCACGTGTATGCTTCCAGAATAGAGCACTTCATCAAACCATGTTATTTATCAGATGTTGCTCCTGTTTCAATTCCCACTTCCCTTTCCTTCCCATCCTCTTTTAGATAAACAAGTTGGAGGCACGCCTTGGGCAGGCAGGCTGTATAGATGATAAAGGCATTCGGAGAAAGGACAGTGAGCAGTGGATGAAAGAAGACTGCGTTAACTGTCCCTGTAGGGTATGTGCTGCTAGAAGGTTTCCCACCTTCCTCCTACTGTTTTACTTCCACCAGCCTGCCAGTTGAGAAATACCTGAAGTATTCAAAAAAGGGAACAAATATGCTTTTCGTAAATGCATTCTAGGCATATTTTTAAGGTCAGGCTATTTATGTGAGCTTTCAAGATTTCTGATTATTGATAAAAATATAACTACTACCTAATGGGGACGTGCCAGATACCATGTGGGCTTTTCACATTGTCACCAACAAATGAGAGAACTGAGGCTCAAGAAGTTTTTGGAACAGTGCTCAAACTCACACAAGTAAACTGAGGCAGAACTGGAGCTTGAATTCATTTCATTGTTCCCCGTTCAGGCTTGTTACAAACATTGCCTGAAAGCACGTCGTAAACTACACAGTTCTATGTAAATATTAAAAGCTGTTATCATGGTATCTACTAAAAGAAAAAGGCCCAGTTTTTATTTGATTATCTTTTTGAACAGAGCTGAGTCTGCTCCGGCGTCCCTCCCCCCAGTGAAGTACCTGAGCTTCCTCCTGTGTGCCATACCCCATACCTTATGGTGTGGGAGGCCACATTGCACAGGTCAGCACTTCTAACCTCACTTTATCCTTCAAATGAGTAGAAATAAAGAATTAATAGGAGCTACATGTAAAGATTAGCTCCTACCATGAGTAATTTTTATTGAATTGAAATAGCCTATCGGATTATGTATTATAAAAAATCTTTTTAAAAGGTAATTTCACTGTGAGAAACATGGGGATAATCTTTGAATGTTGCCTTTCAGCATGGCCAGGTTACGTGTACGTTGGAGATTTGATCCCTGGCTCCGTGTTCCAGTCTTGAATTGGTAAAAGGAAACTGCTGTCCAGTTTGCAGAGACCCAGGACTGCCAGCTGACTCTCCAGAGAAACCCTAATCGGTGTCACCTGACGTTGAGCCCTAAATGGGGGATTTCTCAGGAAAAGGCAGCCAGGCACTTAGTACTTCAGCACTTTTAATCTGTAGTCACACTGATTTAAATCGCTCGGATTTAAAACTAATTCAGTTCATCTAAGCCTTCAACATACTGCAGATCTTTTATCTTTTCATTTTGTAACACTCCTTGAGATAATGCAAAATCAAAGGCTGTCAAGTGTATAGGGATTACTTTATCTTAAGAAATATTTCTTGTTGTAGCTACCAGTTTTATATACAATATGTGGAAATACATAGAAGATCATGTAATAATTTTTAAAAATCTGAGTATTCTGGAAAATCTGTCATTTCAAAATTGACAGAGATCTCATTATCTCCAGGAATTTTGAAAGAATGGGTTTTGCACTTAGAGGAAACATCTGAAAAGATCTGTGGTAAATTTGGCCCAATACGTAACGCTGTTCTCCTCCCTCCACTCCCTTCTTTCAGACGTAGAACCCAGGCAACTGTCAGATTTTGCTGGGAAGGCACTTCTCTTAATCTTCTGGAACATTAAGGAAAAGCCAGTGAAACACTGTCACTATTCTAGGGAGCTTGCCAGTTTTGCATTTGGCTGGAAAACACAAACTGGGTGAGGGAATGAGACTTCAAAGCAGAGTTGCTCAATATCTGCCTTTCACTCACTTGTCATTATCACTCGTGAGATGTCAAAATTGAAATTTGTCAAATCTGAAATTCAGTAGCAATCTGAATTTACTATCAGAAAAATTGAAAATGTTTTTGGACTTTAACAAAAGATGTTGCTATGGAGATCTTATAATTTCAGCACCCTGTTATAGTATTTAAAATACAACCCCATAGACAGCAGGCTTATTTATACTCAGAATTGAATATCAAGTATATTAGGTGATTTTCACTTAATATTAGGTAAGTGCTTTTAAAATACGATATAAATGTGTGCACCTGTATGCGGGGGTTTGTGGAAGTTGTTGATAGATTTCCTTAAAAAATTCTTTGCTATAAACCTTTTGAGGAAAGACTTCACACAGTGTCCTGCCAAGATGGGTTCTCAGGGAGATGCCCAACTGTTTCCTAATTACAAAATAAGCTTTTAAAAACTGGTGTAATCTCCCAATATTTAGAGTTATTGTGTAAGATGCAGTATTAGTTTTAATCAAAATATTCCCATGGTTTTGGTCTTATGAGTGAGAAAAGATGATTCGGAGTTTGATAATATACCGCATTATTTTTAAATGTGTTGGTGATTCCCTCCCAAGATCAAAATAATTTTTACTAAAACTTTTTGAGGACAAATCTTAATATGTCCTAAATTTTGATATTTAATGCCTTTTTAAATCCAAAATAATTTGTAATTATATTAAGTTTTGAACGATAAAACCTAACAAGTCCTGAAAAGTTGATATTTGGTGGCCTTTTAAAACCGAAGAAAGTGAAATGAAGTTAAACCTTCTGCTCCTCAGAAACAATCACAGTAAATATATTGCAAATAACAATAAACTTTGTAATAATTTCAGTTTCTTATCATATTCATTTGCCATTTTATCATCTTTTTTATGTTTAAACAAGGCCCATGTGATTTCTCACATTATTGTTTATGCATTGACTACATATTAACGTTGATGGCACCTCCTCAATGTGTTTAGCTCATTAAATGTATCAAAATATCAAAATAACAGAATGAAGTTATCATTTAAAATGGAACTCTATTGACCATATAGGGATTTTAAAAATTGCATGTCAGTCGACAATTTGAAAATTTAGTCACCTTTACAGATATGGTTATAATTTAATCATATGGATTACTTTTGGCTTTATTCATTTTACTATATAACTGTTATTTTACTATGTTTTTAATAATGTTTCATTTTTGAAAGTAATATTGCACGTGATAACAATTTCAAATATTTCCCAGGGATGTATAAACCTTTGTCTTCCATTTCTGTAGTCCAAATGCAATGGCCATTTTTAGTTTGGGGTGTGTGTGTGTCAGTGTGTGTGTGTGTCTTTGTGTGATGTATTCTACATCTTTCCTATGCAACACACACGTGATAATATTTCTTCCTTAGTGATTTTGTTTATTCTAAATAACCTTAACACATTGAAAGTCCAAGTGTATTTGTTAACAATATTTTAATATATCACATTCAGCCAAGAAATCCACTTGAGGTAAAATTTAATGTTTCTTATATGTGGCACTCTTCTGATCCAAGACAAAGGGATCATAATAGCTCAGGAGTTTCCCTCTTTTACAGGGAGATGTATATAAAGACAACAAAAGCATTCTTGGGCTCACTCTTTTCCTAGTTTTCTCTGACAAAGAAAAGCAAAATTTTTTTAGCCAGGTTGTACGATTGTGTGAGAAGGTAGAAAACATCTCTTTTCTTTCAGAGTCACTTTAATTTCTATCCTATGCCCCCTATACACACATGGCCACACTGCACAGGGAACTACATGGCATGTAGATGAAAGGGTACATCAACAACCTGTATTTGGGACAGGCAGTTGAAAGTAAAGCATTTACGTTAAAAACACTCATGTAAGGCAAATAACAATGTATGAGAAGAATGAGTGTTTACGCCGACTTGTTTACTTCCTAGACCCGCATATTGGGAGGCAGACGTAAGGATAGTTTTAACTTTAATTGGGAAATAATGTTCATATAGACCTATTGCACTGTAATTATTACAAATATCTCTTCACCAATGACACGTATAATGCATTTTTATTTGCAAATAAAATGTAGTTCATTAGCAAGTAAAATCAAGTTCACGGATAGCTCCCACCGAAATCCTGTCTTCCATTTCAGGAAAGATGTGCACTATTAAAAGCCATATTTAGTTGAGCATCCTCAACACTTATTGGCATGATAGAATTTGTGATAAACAGTGTAAAATCTGCTTGTTTCTCATGAATATACAAAATGAAAGATGATGTCCTGAATAAGAAGTGCTAAAATCTGTATCTTAAATATAACTTCATATGCTATAGTTTTAGCCCTTTTGTAAGATAATTTGCTGATTTTTGTTTCAAGCATCAAAAATGAATCAATGTTTAAATTTGCATTTCAAACATAAACTAAGGAGAAAGAATGTATAATATGTCCCCAAATTATGAAGCTCATTTTATTTGTAAAACAAATAAGAAGAAATTTGAATTATTAACCAAATGGTTCAACTTTAAGGCTTAGGCATGTATAAATACATATTTATTTATTATATACATAGCAAATATTATATACACTTATACATAATAAATATTATAAACATTTATATTATATATTATATATATGAACAAAAGTTAAAATAATATCATTAAACCTTGCACTTAAATCGTAGATACATTTGGAATTTTTATATGTGAGAAAGATCCAATGTAAAACTTTTAAGTTGTATTTTTATTTTTGGAAGGGAAATATACTATCTAGTTACTCACTCATCATTTATCTAGCTATCTGTAATCTATTATCTGGGCAATTGGGTATTGAGAATACTCTTAATTCCATGTACATGAACATACACTAAAATATTAGGAATAAATGAAGATCATTTAAAGAAGCATCTCTGATTCAAAACTTACAAATAAATTGTGGGGATCTGGGATCAAGATGGTAGAATAGGAAGATTCTTAGCTTACCTCCCTTCATGGACCCACCCAAACTACAACTACATATAGAACAACTACCCCTGAGAATTACCTGAAGACTAGCAGAAAATTATCCACATCTATAATAATTAGTTAAGGGATACACAAAACAAAAAGATGTAAAATATGACATCAAAAACATAAAATAGAGAGGACAAGTAAAAAGGTAGTGTTTTTAGGACACACTTGAAGTTAAGTGACCATCAACTTAAAATACACTACTATATACATAGGTTGTTATAGATGAACCTCATGTCAACCACAAACCAAAAACCTGTACTAAATCCACAAAAAATAAAGAGAAAGAAATACAAACACTAAAGAAAGTCATAGAATCACAAGGGAAAAGAGCAAGAGAAAAATAAAGGAACAGAGAAGAACTACAAAGCACAACCAAAAACCAATTAGCAAAATGGAAATAATTCCATACCTATCAATAATTATTTTAAATGTAAATGGACTAAATGCTCCAATCAAAAGACATAGGGTGGCTGAATAAACAAACAAGACTCATATATATGCTGCCTAAAAGAAATTCATTTCAGATCTAAAGACAAACACAGACATAGAGTAAAGGCATGGAAAAAGATATTCCACACAATTAGAAACAAAAAGAAAGCTGGAGTAACAATATTAATATCAGGAAAAAAATAGACTTTAAAACAAAGACTTTAACAAGAGTCAAAGAAGGGCACTACATAATGATAAAGGAATCAGTCCAACAATGGATATAACAATTGTAAATACTATATGCCCAACATAAGAGCACCTAAATACTTGAAGCAAATATTAACAGACATAAAGGGAAAAATTGACAGTAATACAATAAGACTTTAACACCTGACTTACATCAATGGATAGATCATCCATAAAGAAAATTAATGAGGAAACATTGGCCTTAAATGACACATTAGCCCAGATGGACTTAGATATACACAGAACATTCCATCAAAAACCAGCATAAAACACATTATTTTCAAGTGCACATGGAATATTCTCTCTGATAGATCTCACATTAGGTCCCAGAATACATTTGAATAAAGTTAAGAGGATTGAAATCATATCAGGCATCTTTTCTGACCACAACAATATGAAACTAGAAATAAACTACAAGAAGAAAACTAGAAAAAACACAAACATGTGGAGGCTAAACAACACACTACTAAACAACCAATGGGTCAATGAAGAAATCAAAAAGGAAATCCAAAAGTACTTTAAAAGAAATGAAAATGGAAACACAACACTTCAAAGTCTACAGGATGAAGCAAAAGCAGTTCTAAGAGTGAAGTTTATAGTGATCCAGGCCCACCTCAGGAAATAAGAAAAATCTCAAATAAACTATCTAACCTCACACCTAAAGGAACTAGAAAAAGGACAAAGCCCAAAGTTAGTAGACAGAAAGAAATAATAAAGATCAAAGTGGAAATAAATGAATCAGAGACTAAAAAAACAATAGAAAAGATCAAAGAAACTAAGAGATGGCTCTTTGAAAAGATAAATAAAATTGATAAACTTTTAGCCAGATTCATCAAGAAAAAAAGAGAGAGAGCACAAATCAATAAAATCAGAAATGAAAGAGGAGATGTCAACCAACACCACAGAAAAACAAAGTATCATAAGAGATTTCTACAAATAATTATATGCCAAAAAACTGGACAAACTAAAAGAAATGGGAAGATTTGTAGAAATATGCAATCTTCCAAGACCGAATCAGGAAGAAATAGAAAATTGGAACAGATTCATTACTAGTAATGAAATTGAATTAATAAGCAAATTGAATTAATTATAATTTTTTAATAATCAAATTAATAATCAATAGCCAACAACAAAGAGTCCAGGACCAGAGAGCTTCACAGTTGAATTGTATCAAACATTTAAAGAAGAGTTAATACCTATAATTCTCAAACTATTCTAAAAAACTGAGGAAGAAGGAATGCTTCCAAACTCATTATAAAAGGAGAGCATTATCCTGATACCAAAACTAGACAAAGACAACATGAAAAAAGAAAATTATATGATCAACATAAATGCAAAAGTCCTCAACAAAATACTAGCAAACCAAATTCACATACATTAAAAGGATCATATACCATGATCAAGTAGGATTCGTCTCAGGGGTGCAAGGATGGTTCAATATCAGCAAATCTATCAATGCGATGCACCACATTAACAAAATGAAAGATAAAAATCATATGCTCATCTCAATAGATGCAGAAAAAGCATTTGACAAAATTCACATCCATTTATAATAAAATCTCTCAATAATGTGCCTATATAGGGAACATATCTCAACATAATAAAGGCCACGTATGACAAATCCACTGTTAACATCATACTCAACAGTGAAAAACTGGAAGTATTTTCTCTAAGAACTGGAACAAAATAAGGAAGCTCACTCTTGCTACTTTTATTCAACATAGTATCGGAAGTCCTAGCCACAGCAGTCAGACAAGAAAAAAGAAAGAAAAGGCATCCAAACTGGAAAGGAAGAAGTAAAAGTTTCACTATTTGTAGATGATGTTATAGTATATACAGGAACTCTTAAAGAATCCACCAAAAAATATTAGAAATAAGGGGCCAGCCCCGTGGCTGAGTGGTAAAGTTCATGTGCTCCACTGCAGCAGCCCAGTGTTTCATCGGTTTGGATCCTGGGTGTGGACATGGCACGGCTCATCAAGCCACGCTGAGGTGGTGTCCCACATGCCACAACTAGAAGGACCCACAACTAAGAATATACAACTATGTACCGGGGGTCTTTGGGGAGAAAAAGGAAAAAATAAAATCTTTAAAATATATATATATTAGAAATAATAAATGAATTCAGTAAAGTTGCAGGGTACAAAATCAATATACAGAAATTTCTTTTTTCTTTTTTTTTTATTAATGTTATGATAGATTACAACCTTGTGAGATTTCAGTTGTACATTTTTGTTAGTCATGTTGTGGGTACATCACTTCCCCCTTTGTGCCCTCCCCCCACCCCCCCTTTTCCCTGGTAACCACCGATCAGATCTCCTTATCAATATACTAACTTCTACCTATGAGTGGAGTCATATAGAGTTCGTCTTTCTCTGACTGGCTTATTTCGCTTAACATAATACCCTCGAGGTCCATCCATGTTGCTGTGAATGGGCCAATTTTGTCTTTTTTTATGGCTGAGTAGTATTCCATTGTGTATATATAGCACATCTTCTTTATCCAATCATCAGTTTCTGGGCATGTAGGTTGGTTCCACGTCTTGGCTATTGTAAATAATGCTGCGATGAACATAGGGGTGCAATGGACTCTTGAGATTTCTGATTTCAGGTTCTTAGGATAGATACCCAGTAATGGGATGGCTGGGTCATAGGGTATTTCTATTTTTAACTTTTTGAGAAATCTCCATACTGTTCTCCATAGTGGCTGTACCAGTTTGCATTCCCACCAACAGTGTATGAGGGTTCCTTTTTCTCGACAACCTCTCCAACATTTGTCGCTCTTGGTTTTGGATGTTTTTGCCAATCTAACGGGGGTAAGGTGATATCTTAGTGTAGTTTTGATTTGCATTTCCCTGATGATTAACGATGATGAACATCTTTTCATGTGTCTATTGGCCATATTCATATCTTCTTTTGAGAAATGTCTGTTCATGTCCTCTGCCCATTTGTTGATCGTGTTGTTTGTTTTTTTGTTGTTAAGCAGTGTGAGTTCTTTGTATATTATGGAGATTAACCCTTTGTCGGATAAGTGGCTTGTAAATATTCTTTCCCAATTAGTGAGTTGTTTTTTTGTTTCAATCCTGTTTTCCCTTGCCTTGAAGAAGCTCTTTAGTCTGATGAAGTCCCATTTGTTTATTCTTTCTATTGATTCCCTCAACTGGGGAGTTATAGTGTCTGAAAAGATTCTTTTGAAACTGATGTCAAAGAGTGTACTGCCTATATTCTCTTCCAAAAGACTTATTGTCTCAGGCCTAATCTTTAGGTCTTTGATCCATTTTGAGTTTATTTTGGTGTGTGGTGAAAAAGAATGGTCAATTTTCAATCTTTTGCATGTGGCTGTCCAGTTTTCCCAGCACCATTTGTTGAAGAGACTTTCTTTTCTCCATGGTAGGCCCTCTGCTCCTTTGTCGAAGATTAGCTGTCCATAGATGTGTGGTTTTATCTCTGGGCTTTCAATTCTGTTCCATTGATCTGTGGACCTGTTTTTGTACCAGTACCATGCTGTTTTGATCACTGTAGCTTTGTAGTATGTTTTGAAATCGGGGATTGTGATTCCGCCAGCTTTGTTTTTCTTGCTCAGGATTGCTTTAGCAATTCGCGGTCTTTTGTTGCCCCATATGAATTTTAGGATTGTTTGTTCAATTTCTGTGAAGAATGTTCTTTGGATTCTGATTGGGATAGCATTGAATCTGTAGATTGCTTTAGGTAGTATGGACATTTTAACTATGTTTATTCTTCCAATCCATGTGCATGGAATGTCTTTCCATCTCGTTATGTCATCGTCAATTTCTTTCAAGAAAGTCTTGTAGTTTTCATTGTATAGATCCTTCACTTCCTTGGTTAAGTTTATCCCAAGGTATTTTATTCTTTTCGTTGTGATTGTGAATGGGATTGAGTTCTTGAGTTCTTTTTCTGTTAGTTCATTGTTAGTGTATAGAAATGCTACTGATTTATGCACGTTAATTTTATACCCTGCTACTTTGCTGTAGTTGTTGATTATTTCTAATAGTTTTTCTGTGGATTCTTTGGGGTTTTCTATATATAAGATCATGTCATCTGCAAACAGCGAGAGTTTTACTTCTTCATTACCTATTTGGATTCCTTTTATTTCTTTTTCCTGCCGAATTGCTCTGGCCAGCACCTCCAGTACTATGTTGAATAGGAGTGGTGAAAGTGGGCACCCTTGTCTTGTTCCTGTCCTCAGAGGGATGGCTTTCAGTTTTTGTCCATTGAGTATGATGTTGGCTGTGGGTCTGTCATATATGGCCTTTATTATGATGAGGTACTTTCCTTCTATACCCATTTTATTGAGGGTTTTTATCATAAATGGGTGTTGGATCTTGTCGAATGCTTTCTCTGCATCTATTGAGATGATCATGTGGTTTTTGGTTTTCATTTTGTTGATGTAGTGTATCATGTTGATTGACTTGCGGATGTTGAACCATCCCTGTGTCCCTGGTATAAATCCCACTTGATCATGGTGTATAATCTTTTTGATGTATTGCTGTATTCGGTTTGCCAAAATTTTGTTGAGGATTTTTGCATCTATGTTCATCAGTGATATCGGCCTGTAGCTCTCCTTCTTTGTGTTGTCCTTGTCAGGTTTGGGGATCAGAGTGATGTTGGCTTCATAGAATGTGTTAGGGAGTACTCCATCTTTCTCAATTTTCTGGAACAGTTTGAGGAGAAGAGGTATTAAGTCTTCTTTGAATGTTTGGTAGAATTCTCCAGAGAAGCCGTCTGGTCCTGGACTCTTATTTTTGGGGAGGTTTTTGATTACCGTTTCTATTTCCTTACTTGTGATTGGCCTATTCAGATTCTCCATTTCTTCCTGATTCACTTTGGGGAGATTGTAGGAGTCTAGGAATTTGTCCATTTCTTCCAGGTGGTTCAATTTGTTGGCATATAGTTTTTCATAGTATTCTCTTATGATCTCTTGTATTTCATTGGTATCTGTTGTGATTTCTCCTCTCTCATTCCTAATTTTATTTATTTGCGATTTCTCTCTTCTTTTCTTGGTGAGTCTGGCTACAGGTTTGTCAATTTTGTTAATTCTTTCGAAGAACCAACTCTTTGTTTCATTGATCCTTTCTATTGTCTTTTTTGTTTCAATATCGTTTATTTCTGCTCTTATTTTTATTCTTTCCCTCCTTCTACTGACTCTGGGCTTTGTTTGTTCTTCTTTTTCTAGTTCTGTTAGGTGTCGTTTGAGGTTGCTTATGTGAGCTTTTTCTTGTTTAGTGAGGTGAGCCTGTATTGCGATGAATTTCCCTCTTAGGACTGCTTTTGCTGCATCCCAAATGGTTTGGTCTGTTGTGTTCTCATTTTCATTTGTCTCCAGATAATATTTGATTTCTTCTTTAATTTCTTCAATGATCCATTGTTTGTTCAGAAGCGTGTTGTTTAGTCTCCACATTTTTGCACATTTCTCTGCTTTTTTCTTGTAGTTGATTTCTAGTTTAATAGCATTATGATCAGCAAAGATGCTTGATATTATTTCGACTCTCTTGTATTTATTGATGTTTGCTTTGTTTCCCAAAATATGGTCAATCCTTGAGAATGTTCCATGTGCACTTGAGAAGAATGTGTAACCTGCTGTTTTGGATGCAGTGTTCTATATATATCTATTAAGTCCATCTGGTCTAATTTTTCATTTAATTCTATTATTTTCTTGTTGATTTTCTGTCTGGATATTCTGTCCATTGGTGTTAATGGTGTGTTGAGGTCCCCTACTATTATTGTATTATTGTTGATGTCTTCTTTTTGTTCTATTAAGAGTTGCTTTACAAATTTTGGTGCTCCTGTGTTGGGTGCGTATAGATTTATAAGTGTTATGTCTTCTTGGTGGAGAGTCCCTTTTATCATTATATACTGTCCCTCTTTGTCTTTCTTTATCTGTTTTGCTTTGAAGTCTACCTTGTCTGATATTAGTATAGCGACACCTGCTTTCTTTTGTTCATTATTAGCTTGGAGTATTGTTCTCCATCCCTTCACTCTGAGTGTGTGTTTGTCTTTGGGGCTGAGGTGTGTTTCCTGGAGGCAGCATATTGTTGGATCTTGTTCTTTGATCCATCCTGCCACTCTGTGTCTTTTGATTGGGGAGTTCAATCCATTTACATTTAGAGTGATTATTGAGATGTGGGGGCCTACCACTACCATTTTGTGTCTTGTTTTCCGGTTTTCTTCAATTTCCTTTGTTTCTCGTCCCATGGTTTAATCTGTTCTGATGAAGAGCTGCTACTCTCTGTTGTTGTCCTTCTACTTATCTCCTCTGCTCTTGGTTTTGTAGCCCCTTTCCTTTTTTGGATTTTTCAGGAATGAGGGTTTTCCTGAGGATTTCCTGAAGAGGAGGTTTTGTGGCAATGAACTCCCTTAATTTTTGTTTATCTGGGAAAGTTTTTATTTCTCCATCGTATTTGAAGGATATTTTCACTGGGTAGAGAATTCTCGGCTGTAGATTTTTGTCCTTCAGATTTTTGAATATATCATTCCACTCTCTTCTAGCCTGTAAAGTTTCTGCTGAGAAATCTGCTGATAGCCTGATGTGGGTTCCTTTGTAGATTAGTTTCTTTTGCCTGGCTGTCCTTAGTATTTTCTCCTTGTCGTTGACTTTTGCTAGCTTCACTACTATATGCCGTGGAGTTGGTCTTCTTGCATTGATAAAATTTGGAGATCTATTGGCTTCTGTCACCTGAAGATCCATCTCTCTCACCAGATTTAGGAAGTTCTCAGCCATTATTTCTTTGAATAGGCTTTCTGCCCCTTTCTCCTTCTCTTCTCCCTCTGGTATACCTATAATCCTTATGTTGCATCTCCTAATTGTGTCTGATAATTCTCGGAGAGTTTCTTCATTTCTTTTTAGTCTTACTTCTCTCTCCTCCTCTGCCTGCAGCAGTTCTATATTGCCGTCTTCCAAATTGCTAATTCTTTCCTCCGTATTATCGGCCCTACTGTTCAGTGCATCTAGATTTTTCTTAATCTCCTCTATTGTGTTCTTCATTTCCAATATTTCTGTTTGGTTCTTCTTTATCGTATCAAACTCTTTTGTGACATAGCTCCTGAACTCGTTGAGTTGTCGGTCAGAATTCTCTCTTAACTCATTGAGTATTTTAATGATGGCTGTTTTGAAGTCATCATCATTTAGGTTATATATCTCATTTTCTTTGGGATTGTTTTCTGTGTATTTGTTATTTTCTTTCTGTTCTGGAGATTTAATGCATTTTTTTCATATTGCTTGATGTTGTTGATTTGTGCCTCCGCATAGAGATAGAGTTTAGCTGCTCCTTTCACTTGCTTCAGCTGCTGCGGTGGGTGAGCAGCTGTTTATACTGCACCAACCTGGAACCCTATCCGCAGTTGCTAACTGGGCCTGGGCCCCTCCTCGTAGTCACAGTGGTCCTTTGGATTCCCTCCTCTGCCGTGGGGGCCGTCACAGGGGGGCTTCAGGCTGCTGGTGCCTACTGTTGCAGCCCACCTAGATGTGCTCTCTCCTTGGGGTCTGCAATGGTGTTATGGGCTTTTCCAGCGGCCAGGGGTGGGGTCACTTATATTTGTCGCTCCATCGCTGTCGGCACCCACAAAATCTCACTTGTCCACTATGGGTCGCAGGAGAGCTATTGGCATCTTCTACAGTCTGTGGTTAGTTCACCTAGCTATGCTACTTTTGTCCCAGGGTCTTCCAGCCTTGTGGCTGCCGGATGGTGCTTTCTACTAGTGCTGTGCAGAGGCTTTCCCTGAGGCTGCTGTGAGCCTGTAGGGTTTCCCCCTAGGCTATGGAGCTGGGTCGCTGGAACTCCCCCCAGCCCCAGTCCTGTTCCCCAGGAACTCAGGGATCCCTTTGCCCTGTCTTGGGGGATAGCCAGAGATCCTGATTTCAGTGGTAGCTGGTCAGCTGCTGCCCTGCCTGATATTCTCCTCTCCGGGACCCTCCCAGTATTGTGGATGCTGGGAGTAGCCCCTCCGCTAATAGCAGACAGAGAGTTTTGTCTGCTGCCTTGGCAGAACTCTGGAGCTTCCCCTCCAGACCACGGAGCCAGCCTCTGGAGCTTCACCCAGCCCCAATCCTCTCTGAGATCTCCAGCAATCCCCAGCCCTGCGGGGTGGGCAACGGCAGCCTGGGGTCACCTCGCCCTCTGGGATTCCCTCCAGGACCTTCCCGGAGTTGTGAATGCTGGGCGTGGCCCCTCCACTAATGGCAGACAGAGAGTTTTGTCTGCTGCCTTGGCAGAACTCTGGAGCTTCCCCTCCAGGGCACGGAGCAGGCCTCTGGAGCTTCACCCAGCCCCAGTCCTCTCTGAGATCTCCAGCAATCCCTAGCCCCATGGGGTGGGCAATGGCAGCTGGAGGTCACTTCGCCCTCTGGGATTCTCTCTGGGACTTTCCCGGAGTTGAATGCTGGGCGTGGCCCCTCCGCTAATGGCAGACAGAGAGTTTTGTCTGCTGCCCGGGCGGAACTCTGGAGCTTCCCCTCCGGGGCGCGGAGTCGGCCTCTGGAGCTTCACCCAGCCCCAGTCCTCTCCGAGACCTCCGGCAATCCCTAGCCCCACCGTGCAGGCAGTGGCAGCTGGGGGACCTCCGTACCCTCAGTGACTCTCTCTGGGACCCTCTGGGCACCACGAACACCAGGCGGGATCTCCCCGCCAATGGCGGGGAGAGACTCTCCCTGCGGGCCCAGGTGTGCAACTCCAAAATTTCCCTCTGTGTTTAGGAGTAATTGCGGGGGGTTTAGGTAGGGTTCTGGTCACCTGTTTCCACCATCGCTCCTCTGTTGTGTGCTCGCTCCTGCCCTAGATGTGTGTTGATCTTCTGGGGGCGTCTGTTGGAAGAAAGCCGCTTGCGGGTACTAGGCTGTTCGGTCGGGGTCGGAGAGTTTTCACCTATTTCCACATCCTCCCGGAGGAAAGTCCGTCCGCCTTCCGATGCATAGTTGCGTGGGTCTCTCAGACGTCCTGAGATACTGTCTGGATATCCTTTGTTAAGCGATAAGTGTCCAAATAATTGTAGACTCGAAGGGGGAGAGACAAAGAGGACTACTCATGGTGCCATCTTGGATCGAGAGCCAATATACAGAAATTTCTTGCATGTGTATATAGTAATAATGAATAATTTGAAAGAGAAAATTGAGAATAATTCCATTTACAATTGCATTAAAAAGAATAAAATACCTAAGAATAATTTTAACCAAGGATGTGAAAGATCTGTACCCCGAAACCTGTAAGACACTGATGAAAGAAATTGAAGACAACACAAATAAATGGAAAGATATACAGTGCTCATGGATTGGAAGAAGTAAAATTGTTAAAATGTCCATACTATCCAAAGAAATCTACAGGTTCAATGCAATCCTTATCAAAATACCAATGACATTTGCTATAGAACTAGATCAATTAACTCTAAAATTTGTATGGAATCCCAAAGACTCTGAATAGCCAGAGCAATCTTGAGAAAGAACAAAGCCAGAGTTATCACACTCCCTGATTTCAAACTATACTACAAAGCTATAGTAATCAAAATAGTATGTTACTGGCACAAAAACAGACTCATAGATCAATGGAACAGAATTGAGAGCCCAGAAATAAACCCATGGTTATATGGTCAACTAATCTATGACAAACGAGGCAGAGTCACTTCAATAGATGGGGAGCCGGCCTGGTGGCACAGCAGTTAAGTGTCCACGTTCCACTTTGGCCGCCCAGGGTTTGCCAGTTCGGATTCCGGGTGTGGGCATGGCACTGCTTGGCACGCCATGCTGTGTTAGGCGTCCCAAATATAAAGTAGAGGAAGATGGGTAAAAATGGTGTTAGGAAAACTGAGCAGCTATATGCAAAAGAAGGAAACTGGACCACTTTCCTACCGTATACAAAATCAACTCAAATGGATTAAAGACTTAATGTAAGACCTGAAACCATAAAACTCCTGGGAGAAAACATAAGCGGTAAGCTTTTTTTTTTTTTTTGAGGAAGATTAGCCCTGAGCTAACTGCTGCTAATCCTCCTCTTTTTGCTGAGGAAGACTGGCCCTGAGCTAACATCCCTGCCCGTCTTCCTCTACTTTATATGTGGGATGCCTACCACAGCATGGCTCACCAAGCGGTGCCATGTCCGCACCCGGGATCCGAACCGCAAACCCCAGGCTGCCAAAGCAGAACGTGTGAACTTATCCTCTGTGCCACTGGGCCAGCCCCTAGCAGTAAGCTTTTTGACAGCAGCCTTAGCAATATTTTGGATCTGTCCTCTCAGGCAATGGCAACAAAAGCAAAAACAAACAAATGGAACTACATCAAACTAGAACACTTTTGCATGGGGAAGGAAACCATCAGCAACATGAAAAGGCAACCTGCTGAATAGGAGAAGATATTTGCAAATGATATATCTGATAAGGAGTTAATATCCAAAATGTATAAAGAACTCCTACAATGCAATATCAAAAAAATGAACAAGTTTATTAGAAAAGGAGCAGAAAACCTGAATATACTCTTTTCCAAAGAAGATATACAAATGGTCAACAGACACATAAAAAGATGCTCAACATCACTAACAATTAGGGAAATGCAAATCAAAACAATGAAATGCCACCTCACATCTGTCAGAATGGCTATTATCCAGAAAGCAACAAATAAATGTTGGCAATGATGTGGAGAAAATGGAACTCTTGTACGCTGGTGACAGAAATGAAATTGGTGTAGGCACTGTGGAAAATGGTAAGGAGTTCCCTCAGAAAATTAAAAATAGAACTACCATATGATCCAGCAATTCCTTTTCTGGGTATTTATCTGAAGAAAATGAAAACAGTAATTCAAAAATATATAGGCACCGTCATGTTCATTGCAGCATTATTTATAACAGGCAAGATGTGGAAGTAACCTGAGTCCATCGATAGATAAATGGATAAAGAAGATGTGGCACATATAAATGCAATGGAATGTCACTTAGACATAAAAAAAGAATGAAATCTTGTTGTTTGCGACAACATAGATGGACCTGGAGGGTATTATGCTAAGGGAAATAAATTGGACAGAGAAAGCCAAATACCATACGATTATCTTATAGGTGGAATCTAAAAAAACAAAACAAATGAACAAATGAAACAGAAACAAATCCATGGACACGAAGAACAAACTGGTGGTTGCCAGAAGGGAGGGAGTGGGGCGATGGCCAAAATAGGTGGAGGAGATTGAGACGTGCAAACTCCCAGCTGAAAAATAAATAAGTCAAGGGGATGTAGTGTGCCACACAGGGAATATAGTCAATAATATTGCAATAACTTTGTATGACAACAGATGGTTCCTGGACTTGTCATGGTGATCATTTTATAAAGTATATAAATGTCAAATCCCTATGTTGTACACTTAAAACTAATACGATCTTGTTTGTAAACTATATATCAATAAAAAATAGAAAAATAAAAATAAATTGTCTCATATGCTTCCATCTCTATATATCTATTTATCACATTATTTAATAAAAAGCAATTTTTAACTACTTAAAATACATAAAATGTACATTTAGCATAATATATGATACACTAACACTAATTTATGCTGTCATATTTTTAAGAACAAAACCATCTTCTCCAAAAGATAAAGAGATTCATTTAAGTCATTTCAATTTTTTCTCTTGTGGAAAAATTACTTAAGGACACTTTTAAGGAGATATCCAGCAAGATGGCATCTAGTTGACCACCATAGGAGAAGGTTTCCAGCACTGAGCAAAGAACCTCTGCCTTGGAGCCAGTCCAGAGGTCTTGTAACAGAACGGCTTGTCCAGGACTAACGGGAGCTGGAATGAGAATGTTTGTGTTTTTACTTATTGAGAATTTCTAGTGAATTTTGAATTGGTGGAGATTCCAATTGTTCCGATTTTAAAACAAAATACCATGCCAAACTAAATGAGTTAAGTAAAGGCTAAATAAGCTGATGTAACTTACCTAGGTGAAATGGTAAACAATATTCTGGGAGCAGAGGGACTCAGTCTAACTAGAAGAAAATCTGGAGTTCTAGAGACTTAGAATCCTCTAAAAAGTAGGATGAATCAAGCAATCTGTTTTCTTGAAAAGTAGGCAAAAGAAACAATATAATTTGCTGGCTGGGCAAGGGACTAAGTGACTGAGATGGGAAGCTCTGTCTAGTGCAAATGAGTAGGCTGCTGTTCGCCCACAAAAAAAAAAAAGAAAAATTTTAAAGGTAAAGTACCTAAATTGGATGTATAAGTAACTATGAAGCACATCATCTAGAGCAAGAGCTGAGGGAACAGACCTGGAACCCACACAGATACGCACTCACGCATCTGGAGAACATTCCAGTTTGGTTGTGGTTAGAGACCATGTAAAGATGTGGAGTGAATCCAAGTTTCCATGACTAATGAGGTGTAGAAATCTCAGGCTTACAAATTAATGAAAACACTCGGCCTGTGCCAATAAAGAAATGACAAACTGTATGAAGAAACAGCTTATCATATAGAAGAGACAAGAAACACAATACACATGATTATTATCACCCCTAGAATTTGAGATAATAGAACATTCTGAAAGAGAATAAAATATTCCAACTTTAAATGTTTAAAGAAACAAGGAACAGAGCTTCAGTAAAATAAGATATAACAAATTTAAAAGAGATTTGGAAAGAAACAAATACAACATATAACAATGAAAATATAATGGTCAAAATAAAATATCAATTGGCTTATACACAAGATTTAAGCAATGTTTAAGAGAATTTTAACTGTAATATAGATGTAAGGATATTATGCAGAGTGCAACGTGGTATGATAGTGAAAACATTAAATAGATTTTGGAAGATAATAACAACTAATTTATACTGTTTTAAGCAGGGGAAAACTAAAGAATTAAAGAAAATAACAATGTGAGAGACATTCAGAGTTGAAGAATTCTAAAGTCCTTATATTTTTTGGGAAAGTTTATAGAGATATTGATTAGCAATATATTCTAAATTGAGCATGCATTTAAGAATTTAAGTGTTATGACTTAATAGAAATGTATGATTTTCATTCAGAAAAATATGATCAATTCAAAAGAAGGCAAGAAAAGAGAAATAAAGAAACAAAAAGTTTCACTGGAAAACACTAATATAGTAGCAATAAATTAAAATACATTCGTAATCACATTAAATAAAAATGTTGGGGCCTGCCTGGTGGTGTAGTGGTTAAATTCCCATGCTCCACTTCAGCAGCCCAGCGTTTGCTGGTTCAGATCCTGGGTGTGGACCTATATACTGCTCATCAAGCCATGCTGTGGCAGCATCCCACATACAAAATAGAGGAAGACTGGCACAGATGTTAGCTCAGGGACAATCTTTCTCACACACACACAAAACAAAATAAAAAATAAATAAAAAATAAAAATTTCCCATGATATAAATACATTTTTTGCAATCTTGAGAAGAAATTTTTATAGACCATGTATTCATTTATTTAATGACTTCCTATTTCTAAACGACAAGGATCACGATATAGAATTTTGATGTTTTAAACAATGATTTTGTTATACTAAATCAGTGTAAAATTCATTGGTTAGACACAGAAAATATGTCTCTTGAAATTATTTAATGTATTAACTTTCTTGAAAATAGATGAAAGATTCTGTGTTTGTCTAGTCATTGCCAGAGATTCCCACATGAGAGAAGGAAGGGATGTAATCGTGTGAAATATGAATTAGTGTCTTCTTGTATCAAAATGGAGGAGTGGTTCTTTTACACAATTAGCTTCAGGCAATAAAGATATGTTTCTGTGCTTTAGAACTGAAATAAAAGTGCACTGTGAGGTCCAGGAATGGTAAAGGATCTTAAAAAGCAGCAATTTTCTGAAGCACAGTTTTAAGCCATGTGTCATTGTGTTAACAGGTAGGAAATTACAGGAGCTAATAGACCATGCTGGCATCAGGACTGCCCATGGCAGTCAGATACAGAGCCATCAGCTTCAAACACCTGAGCTGACCTGTAAATAAGAACTCATGCTGACTTGTAGCCAGAGGCAGTGTTCCATGTAGCACGATACTCTACAGGCAGCAGCAACAAACGTAGTTTCAAAACCAATCATCATTTTGGGAGACCACCCACAACACTTTCACCATCTTCAAACTTTATTTGCAAAGGAAGTAATACTACAAAACAAAACAAAACAAAACTACCTGTGTCATGGTCATGTAAATAGTATAACCATAAAGTATCTCAACTGAAAAAGCAGAAAAGTGTTATCCAGTTAATGCAGACTACAAAATTTCTGAGGATCTGACAGTTTTAATTATTCAAAGATTGGGGTTATGGACTAAAGTTAGCTTGTTTCTCTTTGGTAGTAATAAATTATGAGGTTTGCTAACATAAAACCAGGCCTACAACAAACATAATAGAAAAATAATAGGAATAAATCTCAAATTACCCATGGAGTATAAAGGCCAGGACAAATATAGGTACGTCTAGGAGTGATAGGTACATCATGGAGCCTAGGAGGCTGCCCCTTTTCCAAAGCAGAGACAGGATGGAAATTGGATTTTGTATCCTTCAGCATACTGAAATGAAACAGAAACTCAAGTCTATACTTGAGGTCAGTCATCAACAAACATTAAAAATAGAAGCAAGCAAGGGAAATCAATATCCAATAAATTAGAACCCAGAAATCAAAGTGAAGAGTAGTGGGAAAAGGCTAGTGTATGTATTTATAATATACGTGTTTATAGGTGTTATTTTGATAAATGCTGGCACTGAGTTGCCAAGCCTGTGGTACCTATTTCTATTCTCACAGTACATTCTTAATATTCTTTTGTGTAAAGAAAGTTAAGATAGATGTGACAACATCCTGGCTAGATAGTCAAACTCGTCTACTTTATGATATAGTTTAAACTTCATATCACTTTACTGCATGACACCAAAACAGGAAATAGGTTTAAGATTACCTAAAATGTAATAGTAAAGCAAAACAAAAAAAAATGGTGTATATTAGTTGTTTAGCTATAAAATTAAGCAGCGTAAGTATACCATGCACCTTTGGTAGTGGTACAATTTTAAAAAGTGTGCTCCTTGCTGCTTAGTGAGCTGACTCAGTAACATATTCACTTTGAAGTCAGGCTGAAAATCTAATCAAAAGATAGAGATTGTCAGCTTAGATTCCAAAACCAAAAAAACAAACATACACACAAAAACAAGATCTGACTATATCCTGTCTTACAGGAAATTCACTTTAGATACAAAAATACAAATAAATTGAAAGTAAAAGGATGAGAAAGATGTATTATGAAAACAGAAATTAAGAGAGTTCCAGTGGCTATACTAATAACAAAACA
This sequence comes from Equus przewalskii, assembly GCF_037783145.1. Classification (NCBI taxonomy): domain Eukaryota; kingdom Metazoa; phylum Chordata; class Mammalia; order Perissodactyla; family Equidae; genus Equus; species Equus przewalskii. The sequence continues at coordinate 31,961,007 of NC_091838.1, forward strand.
GAAATATTTTATGATAAAAGGATCAACCTATCAGGAAGACATCACAATCCTAAAGACATATACACCTAAAAGCAGAGCTCCAAAATATATGAAGCAAATGGAAAAAATTGAGGAAGAAATAGACAACTCAACAATAATAGAAGGAGATTTCAATACCTCACTTTCAATAATGATTAGAACAATTAGACAAAATATCATCAAAGATATGGAAGACTTTAAAGGTAGTATAAACCAACTAGAACTAATGGACACCAATAAAACACTCCACCAGCATATTACACATTTTTCTCAGGCACATATGTAGCATTCTCTGGGATAGACCAAGTGCTCAGCCATAAAACAAGATTCTGTAAATTTAAGTTGATTGAAATCACATAAAATATGTTTCATCATCACACTGGATTGAAATTGGAAATCAATAACAGAAAAATATCTGGGAAATGAAAAAATGTGTGGAAAGTTTTAAACAACACATTGCTAGAAAACCAATAAATACAGAAGAAATCAAAAGAAAAATTACGAAATACTATGAGATGAATAAATGAAAACAAAACACGCCAAGACTATGGGGTGCAGCTAAATCTGTGGTTATATGGCAAGCAACAGCTGTAAATGCCTATATTAATAAAGAAAATAATATCTCAAAGCAATCTTAACCTCCTATCTTAAGAAAAATAGAAAAAGAGGAGAAATTAATGAAGTAAAGAATGGAAAAACAATAGAGAAAATAAACAAAATGAAAGCTGGTTATTTAGAAAGATCAGCATTATTGGCAGACTTTAGTTAGACTAATCAAAAAAAGAAACAGAACATTCAAATTACTAATATTAGAAAGAAGGAGCAAATACTATCAAACTTACGGAAATAAAAAGTATTCTAAGGGGATGTTATGGATAACTGTATACCATAAAAGTACATAACTAGGTGAAATAGGAAAATTCCTAGGGCCAACCCTGAAGGTGTAGTGGTTAACGTTCGGCGCTTACCACTTTGGCTGCCTGGGTTCACTTCCTGGTTGGATAACCTCACTGCTCATCTGTCAGTTGCCATATTGTGGCAGCGGTTCACATAGAAGAACTAGAAGGACTTACAACTAGGCTATACAGCCATGCACTGGGGCTTTGGGATGGAGAAAAAACAAAGAGGAAGATTGGTAAAAGATGTTAGCTCAGGGTGAATCTTTCCTTGCAAAAAAGAAAAGAAAAGGAAAAATTCCTAGACTTACTACCAAAACTAACTCAAGAAGAAATTAAAAAACTGAATAGAACTAAAGCGATTTAATTAGTCATTTTAAAAACCACGTACAAAGAAAAGTCCAGGCTCAGACGGCTTTGCTGGTGAATTCTAACCAACATTTAAAGAAGAACTAATAGCAATTCTTCACAAACTCTTCCAAACATACAAGAGTTTGGAACACTTTCAAATACACTCTGTGAGGCTAGTCTTAACTCTGATACCAAATCCAGACTAAGATATCACAATCAAAGACCAATATCTCCTATGAATAGAGATGCAAAAATCCTCAACCAAATACTAGCAAATAAAATTCAGTAACATGTATAAAATATTATACAGTCACATGTCACTTAATGACAGGGATGTGTTCTGAGAAATATGTCATTAGATGATTTCATCATTGTGCAAACATCACAAAGTATATTTACTTACACAAACCTACATGTATAGCCTGCCACACACCTAGGCTATACAGTACTAATTTTATGGGACCACTGTTGTGTATGCAATCTGTTATTGACCCAACCATCATTACGCAGTGCATGACTGTATATCACAGCCAAGTGGGATTTATACCAAGAATGCAAGTTTGGCTTAACGTCTGAAAATCAATTAATGTAATACATCATATCAATAGAATAAGGGACAAAAAGAGTACAATTACCTCAATATACACAGAAATGGAATTTGGCAAAATCCAACACTGTTACATAATAAAAAGCCTGAACAAATTAGGACTGGAAGGAAAATTTCTCAACTGATAAAGGACATCTACGAAAAACCCAGAGCTGACATTGTATTTGATGGTGAACGACTGAATACTTTCCCCTTAAGATCAGAAAATGTTGTCCACTCGCCACTTCTGTTCAGTTATGTACTGGAATTTCTAGCCAGGACATTAAGACAAGAAAAAAAATAAAAGACATTTAGCTTAGACAGAAGGTAAAACTATGCCTATTTGAAGAAGATATGATCTTATATGTAGAAAACCTTAAGGAATTCACTAACTAATGCTAGATGTAATAAGTTCATCAAAGTTGCAGGAGTACTAGGTAAATATATAAAAGTCAATTGTATCTTTATAGACTATCACAAAGCATCATGAGAGTGAATTAAGGAGATGATCTTATTTTTTAGCATCAAAAAAGAATAAAATACTTAGGAGTAAATTTAACAAAGGAACTTAAAAATTTTTATTCTGGAAACAATGATGTATTGTTTAAAGAAATTAAAGAAGACGAAAATAAATGGAAAGACTTCCTCTGTTTATGGATTAGAGAATTAATATTAGTTTTAGGAATAAATTTAACAAATAAATTTAAACATTTTTACTCTGAAAACAATGATATAGTGTTCAAAAAATTAAAGAAGGCCAAAATAAATGGAAAGACATCTCATATTTATAGATTGGATGATTAATGTTATTAAGATGGCAACACTTTCCAGTTTGATCTACAGATGTATGTAGGACATACCAGGTGAGAAAATCCCAATAAGCAGAGAAGAAAATTATGAATGTCTTCAGAGCAGAGTGAGTAGACTACTTTGGCAAAAATAATCATTTGAATGGAAGAACTATAGGAGACAAAGAGGGGCCTAAGTTTTGAAGAATGCCAATCTTCAATTAAATGCCAATCTTAGCAAGTTAGAATTTAATTCTGTGGGCCATGAGGGTCTTTACAGATTTTTGAGCAAGCACGTGAAATTTTCTAGTGCTTTAGGAATTTAAGTCTGGAGAACATGTGCAAATTGGATTAGAAAACAAAGAATTGAAAGTAATTAAGTCTAAAATGTAACCTGAAAGCCATAGTCACAGTGAACTTTGACTGCTCTGTTTTAGCTGCTCTCCTATATGGTAGCCACCAGCCACATATGGATATATAAATTTAAATTAATTAAATTAAATAATATTAAAATTTTACTTCCTCAGTTCACTAACCACATTTCAAGTGCTCACTAGCCAGCTGTGTCTAGTGGCTACCATATTAGACAGCACATATAAAGGATATTTTTATCTCAAAGAACATTCTATCAACCAGAACCATTAAGAGGTATATCTCCTGATCCTGTGGACCCAAGTTTTATACTTGGAGTGTATTATGTAAAGACAGGATGGATGGTACCCAGAAACAGAGGACTATGAATCCATAATTAGCTAAATGCATTCTTTCACAACTGATCCAATGACAAATAAAAGCTGCTAACTGGATTTCTGGCATAAGATGATGAGAACTTGAACTAGAGTCATAAGGAAAAAATGAAAAGTAGTATGTAATTGCAAGAGATATTTGAATGGAAAATAATAGAAACTAGTCTGTTATCAATCAACTAGCCAGACTGATAGAAGAACTATCTATTTGCTCTTTAAGTCGGAAGTATCATTGTGAGCAGCATTTAGCCATAATTAAGTCTTAAAAATAATAAATGTGGACTGGTGCCTGCTGGCATTGGTGTAGTGACAGGGCCAACTTCTCTGACATACTCATGCTCTCCCCCTCATGTGTGCTACCTCAGGGTCTTAATTTGACTGTGCTAATACCAGGAGAGAGCTATGCTTAAAGCTTGCTGTCCCTTTTATTAGAAAATCAAGACCTGCACAGAACCCCCTGCCCAAGCAGTTTTCTGACTATACTGGCTAGTATCATGCCACCTGACCAGCCCTAATTTCAAGGGAGCCTTGGAACATGAGTGTTTAGTTTTCATAGTTTCTGTGGTGGGATGGCTACAGAGGAGAAAGAGGTTGCAAATGACTGCTGGTCAGGGGAACTTCAGTGACAACTACATCAATTATTCTACATATCAGAATTAGTATAATAATTGGTGAAGAAATTATTCAAGACATTGAGTTCTGTTGTACATTTCCAGCCAAGAATTGATAAGGTGTACAAGTTAAACCAATTATTCTGGCTTTTGGGTATTCCTTCACTATATTGAGATGGTGTTATCTGACAGATATATGTGTATTTCATATTTTTATTATATAAATAACAGTATATGTCAGCTATCTTAGTTCTTTTTCTCCTCAGGAAAGTCAAATGAACACATATTAACGTCAACAGACAGTAAGACTGAATTGAATGCCAAAAAAGTACTAATTGATTTTTATATAAAAGTAGATTAATACTATTGAGCTCTACTTTGTTTGATGTATTATTCACATCTAGAAGATATTTATGCTTCTATATCGGCAAAAAGTGAATGGGAAAACCACTGAAAATAACTGCTTGACACAAGCACATAATGTGTGATATGATGAATCTACTGACAACGCATCACAACATTTTCTTAATAGTTGAGCAGGATGCAATTAAGTATTTGTAAAATTATATTGAAAACTGATTAGTCCAAAGTAAATGTAAAAGGATAGTTAGAAAACTAAATATAATCTCACTTTAATGACACTAACTACTGTATTAGACCCTGGAGATAAACCAATAAAGCTCTTACCCTGGGGAACACAATGCTACTCTTAGGTGTTTGTGTTTATCTTCTGGGAGCACGATACAACAGGTGTCTAGTTTGACGATCTGGTTCCCAGCGTATCTCTAGACTTCAGGAATTCTGACTCACTCTGGAGATTTGGAACAGAATTAAGTCAAAGGAAGCAGCCACTTCTAAAAATTCTGAAGAATCCCTAAGAGAGGGGTCAAATATAAACAGCTCAGAGTCATTAGTTTTCCATTACTCTATACTGGAATTGGGTGAAATATATTCACCCCAGAGGGCATACTGCTTCCTTTACTGGACTTGAGTTAGTGGGACCCAAGCTTCTCAAGTAAACTCATAATATTTTTGAATACATATTAACTGCAAAATTTGTGATAATGGTAGAGAGGGTGAATATAGAAATAAATGAGATATATTCCTTCTTACTCAAGAATATCCTTTCTAAAAGGGAAAATAAATGCCCAGGATAATTATCCAAATATGGAGAGGTTATTAGTAACTCATTTAAGACTCAAATAATGTGCTATGGAAGTATGCACAGCATTAAGTTTTTAGATTGGCTTTAAAGATCTTAAATTACTTCCCAAGTAGGTATATGCACACACACGCAGACTCATCTTAACTTTCAGAAAAATCATATTTGTTTTTTTATTATGAAATATTTGAAGTAATAGGAGAGAGAATGTAATGAATGTCTATATACCTATATGTGTATGTGTGATGTAAAATAATTGCTGATTCTTATCGTATGAATATGTTTGTCAAATGGTATCAAATTACTCTGCAAAGTTGTACAGGTTTAAACTCCCACTAGCAGAATAGGAGAAATTCTATTTCCCCATATCTTCCCTTAACGAATCTTAGTACTGTCAAAGTTTTAAAATGTATTTGCTATATCGGCAATTCTGTCTCATTGTGAATTTTTCTGATAAAAAGTGAAAAAAGAATATTTTGTATGTTTATTTTCCATTTATATTTCCTCTTTTTTAGTAAATTACCCCTTCATATTCTTGTCTGTTTTTCAATTAAGATGCTAATTTTTTTAAACATTGAGTTTTAGGAGTTCTTTCTATATCCTGCACATTAATCCTTTGTCATTTGTATGCATTGCAAATATTTTCTCCCAGTCTTGATTTGTCACTATTTGTCATAGGAGCTTTTGTAGTCTAGACATTTCAGGCTTTAAAATAGTTGACATTATCAGGTTTTCTTTTAGGGTTTTCCTTTATAATTTTGAGTTTTTTTGAGAAATCATTCATAGTCTTGAGTGCAACCATATATTCTGCAATATTTTTCCTAAGTGTTAAAGTATTTTTCTTTCTTTACGTGTTACTCTTGAATATATCTGCAACTTACATTTTTATGCAGATCTAATCATATATTTTCAATAATGATAAACAGCACTATTAATTGAAGAATTGTTCTCCTGTTTTTAAGGCCTCCTCTGTTGTATGTGAAGTTTCCATATGCCATGGGTTTGTTTCTGGGCATTCTGCTCCATTGCATTATCTATCTGTCCATCCTGGTGACAATTCCACAAAGTTCATCACCATTGCTTTGTAGCAGGTCTGGATATCTGGGAGGGCTAGTGGAGCCACTATTTTCTTCAGAAGTGTCTTCACAAGTTTTGGTCCTAGGCATTTCCATATTAATTTTGAAGTCGGCTTTAAAAGTTTGCTAAAAGAAATCCTGTTGGGATTCTGATTGGAATTGCATTGAGTTGATAGACAAATTTAGGGAAATGATATTTTATGATATTGAGTCTTTCCACATATAAATACAGTATTTCTACATATAAATACATATTAAAGAAGATGAAAATAATAATTTATTTAAGGCCCTTCTGTGGTTTTTCAGTAGTACTGCATTTTTTTCTATAAATGTGTTCCATATCTTTTTTAGATGAATTTCCAGAAATATTAAGCTGCTATGGCTATAATAAAATGGATCCTTTTAAAACTATGTTTTCTGTATTTATTGCTGATGTATATGGTACAATTGATGTTTATATTGGTCATAACGCTAGTAACTCTTCTAAATTCTTTAAATTCTTTAACTATTCCTATTGATTTTTTTCTAGATTATCTTGAATTTGTTAGGCAAACTTGCATCCTATATGAGTATTTGAAGTTTGATTTTTCCTTCTTAAGACTATACATTATATTTCTTTTTCTTTTTATTATTTTGCGTTATTATATTGACTGGGGTCATCCACATGATTTTGACTAGAAGTAGTGATATGGAGTGTCCTCTCTTGGTCCTAAATTTAAATGAGATGCTTTTATCATTTCAAAATTGAGTCTGATATTTGCTATCAAACTCATTTGATCTTCACATCAATACTGTGAGATAGATAAGGTATATATGATGTCCATTTTGCAGTTGGGAAAACTGAGGCTTAGGAATATTAAATGATGTGTATAGGATCACTCACAATGGCAAAGACGGGACTGGAACCCAGGCCTTATAGCAATAGGCCTATACTCTTTCCAGAATGTCACACTCCTTCCCTAGGAAGCCTAAGGATAGCAGACAACCTTGGCAACATGTAGCCCACACACTGAGTGTGGCAAGGCGTGCACAACCAGGTGTGAGCTGTCCTCAGCTGCTCAAGACGCATGTTTCATTGAGTCACTGGCTTCAAGATAAACTGTTTCCCTCAGGTTGGGAGAGAAAGCATGGCAAGTTTTTGTTCTGTCCAATGTAATACCACCTTGTACTGGAGAAGGATTCTGTTTTTGTTTTTGTTTTAAATAGATTGAAAAGTCTTGCACCTTTTGTCTCATGCTCAGTGCTTCAGCAGAATTTTTAATAAAGAAATCAATTTTGTTTACCTGGAGCCAACCCACACACAACCCTACCTTCTGGTAGCTCTAATTAGAACTTTTAAAAAGCTTTAAAGGGAGAGAGAGTACATTCATTAATCCTTTTTGCAAATGTTATTATATTATCTGTGTCATTTATTTATTAATTAAAGAATGCGGATACTGCTTTTTTCCTTTGTCATATGCTTTTGAAATTCAGGTGTTGAACACCGCATGTTTCGTTATATATACACATATAGCTGCAGCCGCCTGATCGCTATTCATCCCAGCTCTCCGTCTGCTGCCTGTCTCTCTCTCTGGAGTGGTTGTGAGCTGTCATACATGCTGATAGCATAGAAATCACTTCGTCTGCCCTCTCCTACTTTCTCATTCCACAGCACTGTCCGCAATGTGACACATACTCAGTACTCTACAACCTTACATTTTCAAGGTTTGTATTTCTTTTTCTAGACCAAAAAAACGCCCAAAACCAAAACAATGTTAAACAGGTTAACAATGCAGAGACATGTTGCTTAGATTGCTCTCAGAACATACAAAACAATACAAACTTTACATTGAAGAAGACTGTTAGAATACTATTTCTGAACAAATGAAAAATAAACTATGTAAATGAATATAGACAGGTCATATGAGGCACTTGGGCTTCTGGAATATTGTTATGAATATAAAATTCAGCATATAAAACAATTAGTCAAGTTAATATTTTCAGTGAAAATAACATTTATATTTCTGTTATCAAAAATCAAGTTTATTATATGAGGGTTGGAGTAGATAAAGACAAACCATGACCCGATGAACATTAACTATGAATTGATAAGCATAAATTCAGTAACTAGCAAAGTGAACTGTAATGAACGGCATGAACAAGTATAGGTGCCTGAATACCTTTCACTCCCTGTCCTGTGAACTGATGTGGCTTCGGGCCCCGGGGCCTCTCTGGCGTTAGTTCTGGCATCTGGGTGGGCTTCAGAGGAGCTTCACAGGAAATTCAAGTTGATGAATATGAAACTTTATTGTTTTAAATTAACAAAATGGTATGAAACAAATAAAATAACATTAATTGCAAAAAATTGCTTTAGAAAAACTTTGAATGTCAGGCGTTTTCTTGAGCTAACACAATCGTGACCAAATACCAAACAAAAGCTACTCCTCTCACGTCAACTCTGCGTGTTTTCAGCAGGAGCATCAAAGACAGCTTGCGAAGGCTTAGCCATCCCCCGTGACGGTCAGTACTCCTAAATCATCCCAAATACATGTACAATTAAGGGAAAAGTTGTGTTTGTGAAACACGCTCACCTTCTCTCCTCTCTCTGAGCCTTTCCTCCTGATTAATTGGCACAATTAAGCCTCTTCTTCCTAGGGATTCCAGAGCTGGGCAGCAGGACAGTGCGATGGAGCCTGCGGCCCAGAAGGAAGGGCCCTGTCACCTGCCCTGTCTCCTGTTCTTCCACTCGGGGTTCTGGGACTTGAGTGAGTTTCTTGATTTGTCCGTTCTTCACTTTCCTGGTCTTAGAAGAGGATGAAAATAATACCTGCCTGCTACAGCTGCTGGGAGGAATTACAAATTTAAATTGTAAGCAGTGATTAGCGTACGGTAAATGCTATGTGTTATTCTTTCCATTACTGAAACTAGTAAAGCCAGATATATCGTTCTTCTTGCTTTACTACTTCTAAAAGAAACTGCCCAAGAACTCTTATTTATACAATCCCCTATCAAGCAGGTAGGACATTGCTAAATTGATCTCATTTAGTACCCTAAGAATAAATCTGACAAGAGCGGGAGAGACAGACATAGTGCCAAAATCAAATTTTAAATGTCCTGTTTGCCAATCTGCATTAGAAGCAAGGATCATAATTTTAGAAATTATCATATAAGTAATCTTTATCTGACACAAAAATTACATGGTCTCCCCCCCTCCATTCCTAAAATCCTTTAGCTTCTAGGTGCTTTCATTGTATGACAAAAGGTTTTGTTTTATAAAAGTTAAATTAAAAAAATGTTTTTTCTGTTCCCCTCTGGATTTAATACTAAAACATTATTTACCAAAATAATAAGTATAACTTTTCCCGTGCTCTCAGAATTTTAGTTTCAGGCTAACAGAAATAGGTGATAGGTACCTATATTCAAAAGAATGGTGCTTGTATTAGGGTTCTCCAGAGATTTGTTATAAGAAATGGCTCACACGATTATGGAGGCTGACAAGTCCCAAGATCTGCCAGGTATAGTTGGCAAGTTGGAGACCAGGAGAGCTGATGGTGTAGTTCTAGTCCAAAAGTCAGCAGGCTGGAGACCCAGGAAGAGCCAAAGTTTCAGTTCAAGGTGGAAAAAAGCTGATGTCCCAGCCAGAAGGCAGTCAGGTAGGAGAATTCTTTTACTTGAGGAGGGTCAGCCTTTTTGTTCTAGTAAGGTCTTTAATTAATTGGATGAGGCCTAACCACTTTGGTGGGGGGCAAACTGCTTTGCTCAGTCTACTGATTTAAATATTGATCTCATCCCAAAACACCCCCAGAGACACACGTAGAATAATGTTTGACCAAATATCTGGAGATACTGAGGGAGTAGTCCGGGTGTGAAGGAAGGAAGCTCTGGGATCTCCCTCCTCAAAAGATGTCCAATGAACCATGGTGCCCAGTGCTGCCATGGAGCCTAAAGAGTCACATGTGAACATGGAGACTCTTGACTATGTTCTGCCTGTTGAAACCAGAAAGCAGGAGGTTGGCACTGCTATCTGCCTCAGCAGGTGGAGGATAAAGAGGATCTAGTCTGTGGAGATCCTCCATCGTCTGAAGTGGCAATGGTATGTGAATTCTCCTTGGGTAACTTGGACAGTTGAGAAGGTAGCCAGGACAGAGTCTTTTTGGTAAGATCTTTCTAAGAAGGCTTTTTTCCAGGATGAGAGAAAATCAGCAGCACCTGAGCGTAAGAAGTCACATTAGGTCAGTTGGGATATTAGAAAGGAAAATGGCTAATCTGATAAAAGGAGATAACCTACAATACAATGGCCTACAGTTTTTCTGACATAAACATCCCAAGGCGAGTGATGCAGGTTGGAGAGGCGTCTCTGCTCCACATAGTCATTTAGGGACACAGGCTTTTTCCATCTGTTACTCCATCATCTCCTAGGACACTGTCCTTATCTGAATGATTAAAGCTGGTTTGTGACACCTCTGAGTTCCAGCTGGAACTGGCTGAGTTCTACCTGCAAATGGTCCTCTCATCATCAGTGAGTCCTTAGTTAGATGATCACTGCAAACTACAACAGTGCTGGGAATTGTCTTCTCTAGCTTGGTTGACACTTGTTCAGCTCATCTCTATTGCTATGGAAAAAGTGGGAAACTAGCAGTCTCCTCTGCAATTTGTAGATGTGCTGCTTGCACCAGAAAGCTTGGGCAGACTTTTAAGAATCCATAAGACACTGCATGAGAGTACTGACATTTGGAGGCTTACCATATGGGGAGCATGCGTACCCTTGCCATATTAGACAAGAGGGCACTCTAGCAGCAGCATCCATGCCATATGACCTTAAATATAATGTATGAACTGTCTCCTCTAATCTACTGTCCTCCTGCTTTGTCCCCAGATTCCCTACAGATGAGGAGCTCTGTATAGAGAGAGGAAGACTAAAAGAGCAGGCGCAGCTCCTCTCCCACTGCACATCGCTCAGTCAAGGATCAAGCCTAAGCAGGCAGTTAGGGAGAATCCTTGAATCACATGTCAGATAGAGGTTTTGCATTAGCCTTCTCAGGATTTTCTACTTTGTGAATGTGACCAGAAAGCTATGACTTATGCCCTGGTGGGAGAAGCGGCTGGAGGTGGAGGTAAAACAGAAGCAGTTTCAAGGCGAGGATGGTAAATAAAGCTCTTTTCCATTTGTCCCTCATTTAACTTAGTACATCAATATACATGTTAAAATATTCCAAGTGTCTTCAACATTTTCTCCATTGTACTGACAGCAGGTGTGTTGGGGGTAGGGCTCTGTATATATACCTCAGAGTAGGACAAGGATTTTCACCCTCTCCAGAATTCTTAGTAGGAAATAGGCATAAATAGATTTAAAACATTTTACTGTTCCATAATTGTTTTATGTTGTCAATTAGCTTTTTTTTTGCAGAGGAACATTCACCCTCAGCTAACAATGGTACCAACCTTCCTCTATTTTGTATGTGGGCTGCCACCACAGCATGGCCACCGACGAGTGGTGTATGTCCGTGCCTGGGAACCAAACCCAGGCCGCTAAAGCAGAGAGCACCAAACTTAGCCACTAGGCCAGAGGGCTGGCCCCACTAACTAGCTTTTTAAATACTGATGCAATTATTATTTAATATATATGTATAGAAAATAATTTAATGGATTCAAATCACCAAAATCTGTGACAGTAATTTCTCCAGACAGAAACTTTATTAACACTCAGACTCCTGAAATTATGATGTTCTCAAATATATCTCAGCTGGATACATTAAAGGTCATGCCCAAACCAAAACAAAAAAGCCAAAGCTTGTTATTTAATTGCTATCCTATTTTAGACTTAGTAATTAATGCTTGTATTTTGGGTTATATTCAGTGTAACATTCAACTTGGTTTCAGAGTTTTTAACCATTATTTGAACTGCTTTCAAATAGTAATCTTACAGAAAAGACGTGAATCAAAAATTTTCTTGCTTTTGGTGATGTGCATCCACGTATCTATCTATCTGTCTGTGTATCTCTATCTACGTATGAATTTTAACCAAGTATTATTTGGTGAACTTTCTCATTATTGATTTTCCAGGCTCAATGTGGCAGTGGGATGCCACCTCAACATGGCCTGACGAGCGGTGCCATGTCCGCACCCAGGATCCAAACCCTGGGCTGCTGCAGAGAAGCGCACGAACTTAACCACTCGGCCACAGGACCGGCCCCTACAGTAGTTTCTTTATTTAGCTGTGAAAATTTAGTGAGTAGCTTTAAAAGTCACTATTATTTCTGTTAAGAAGATATCTAAAATTTTTTTGAAGCTACGGAATTATGTGCCACTAGTAAAAGTAAACACTTAGGGAGCTGGCCTGGTGGCATAATGGTTAAGTTTGTGTGTTCCACTTTGGTGGCCCAGGGTTCTCAGGTTCAGATCATCAAGCCATGCTGTGGTGACATCCCACTTACAAAAAAGAGGAAGATTAGCAACAGATGTTAGCTCACTGCCAATCCCCTTCACCAAAAAAAAAGTAAACCCTTAGTCTATTTTATTTAGTGTAGCTCACATGATTCTCTTATAAATAAACAGAAATGTCTTTTGGACCTAGGCGAATAAGTACAATGACAAAATGCTATTATTTCCTAACCAACTTGTTTGCCTGCATGTGTAATTCACAGTTTGAACCTGGGTTATGTCATATGTAATTATGGCACTGGAGTTTTGCAACTGAGAAACCAAGAAGGATTAAAATGAACATAAAATTGATGAAATGAGGATTTCATACATCATCGGGCATTTAGGGGGATGTTAAATCAATGTGCGTCAGAAGGTATTTTAAGACTACTGTGTGTTATGGGTTTTGCGTGTAACTTTTCTCTCGTTTACACCATTTGAAGGGAATTGGTGTTGATTGCTTTCTTTGACTATTCTGACCCTGCTGCTGTTTTTTAGGTGGACCTCACTGGCATTGGCAGTAGAGACTTAACAACCAGATCCCACAGAATAGGGGAAGTGATGTGAGCCAACTTGAGTAAATATGTTGTCCTTTTGTCAATTAGATGGAAACTGTGGTGTTATTTAAGGGTTTAGAATGATAGATGGCCAACAGTGAGGAATGTGAGGCATTAAATCTGTTACATGCTGTAGTGGGGACAGGAGCAATCTATGAAACAAAGAGGAATCAGGCCAGAAGCAGGATTTTCTTGTACTTCTAAGTGTGAGACTTTTGATAAAGCACATTAAGCTTAATCTCAATGACCACAGATAAATTAGTTTACCTTTAAACATCACCAACTTTTGCTGCTTATCGTTAGCAGCAAAACATTAGGCAGTTTGTTTATTGGGTAAGTTCATTTATCCCTATTGCAACTGGAAAAGGAGAAAGGCATTTTGGTGTGGTGGATGCTTTAGAAGCGTCTTTATATTTTATTAAGTATTATTATCCTAGTTATTTAGTTTGAAACAATCTTGTATCTATATTGGCTTACATATACCTTGTTTCTTCTTAAAGTTATATTTTCAACTATATTTGTCAAAATCTCCTATTTTAATTAAAGTCCCTGATATTTGTTCATGGAAATGAGACTTTACTCACTATTTCCCACTCTCAAAACCCACTAAAGAAATGAAAACACTACCAAGAAGTGATTGAGAATAAAGAAAGAATAAATACAGGCCTTTCTTTTTTAGGTAGGATGCAAATGGCTAAGGTCTTTGAAAGGTGACTTTGGTAGAGTAAGAGTGAAAGAGCACATTTCAACACAGTAAACATTCTATCCTTGGTAAGGCAATAGAAGCTATGGGTGTAGACCATTCATTTTATCATTATAATAATAAAATAAAGAAAAATTCTTCAAAGTTAGGAGGAGAAAAGGAGTTAAGCAAAACTTTATTTGTTTTTTTTTTTTAAAGTTTATGTAGATACCACTGAATGTTTGGAGATACTGGTGAACAAACTGAGGAGAGGTAGTGAAGGAAGATATGAAATCAAGAGTGGATGGATATCTTACTAAGATTGCTGAAATAGCAAACATACAGAAGGAATTGTTTGAATAGAAGGAAATAAAGATCTTCCTTTGATATTAAAATTAAGAATTCGAGGGTGCCAGAAGGTGTAAAGGTTTTGTCAGTTTAACAATGATATTTTCAATATGTTCACAGATCTCTAAAAGAATAAAAAACTACCCTTTGGGTTAGGGCCCTTGTGGACTTCTCAGAGTCCCCTACCAGGGAACTGTAATTTTCTGAGTCAGGTGAAACTTCTCTAGGTGGAAGGACATGACTCACAACTCAGCCTCGATGCAGCAGCTCTTGTCAATGGCACCTGGCCACCAGGTAGTTATCTTCGACACTATGGGATCTGTCACTGATGGCTCACCTTGGATCCCTTTCATGAGGTCCACATTTGGCCATCGGAAAACGCACGCTCTGCTCTGCCATTAGTGGAGCACAGCTCCTTCCCACTACAGCCCTCTCTAAGCTCCACCTAGCATTAGCTTTTAAGAGTTTCTGATACTGGTTCTCGTATCAGTTTCCCTACATTAAACCCAGCATATTTGGAGTTAAACCCAAAACACTCATTCTCTGCTTACTCCCTGCCTTCCTGGCTCCAGAATCCACTATCTGCCATGGAGACAAATGGCCAAGGACAAGCACCTGGATTTTTTATCTCCTTCTCCTCCTCTCTGTGAATAGTCTCAAGGACAAACACAGGCAGGTAGAAAAGCTCCCACCAACAAGGCAATATGCTCCCCCTCCCCTACCTAAAAAACCCAAATTAAAACCCTTACTTTTAGCTTTTCAGGGAGTTTGGGATTTTGGCATTAGCTGCCCTTTCTCCTTGCTCAGCACTGTGCAATAATAAAATTCCCGCTTTCTTCCACTACACCCAGTGTCAGAGATTGGCTTGCTGTGCAACAGGTGAGTGAACTCACTTCAGGTTTGATATCAATTTCTCCATGTGCCTTAGATGTCCCTGTGTCCCCCAAATGGCATGGGAGAAAAGATTCTTTGAAGTTCCTCTCTCTTGGAGTTTACAGGGCGTTGTGTGAGCACAGCATTCCAACATGCTTTCTGGCCATAGAAGCCTGCCTTTTTAGTCTTTATCTTCTTACTGAATTCTAGGCCTTCTTTTCTGTAAACTGGAGTGGATGGTGGGCTAATGAGTGTAGAATTGGTTTCACCTTGTCTTAACCTGCCTGGCACAGAAAATCTGCACCTACTCAGTGCTGGACTCTCTTGAGTGCCCGGAGTGTCAAGCACTGATAAAGTCTCCTGATTGTTTTTTCTTACTGAAAGAGAAGCAACCTTCTGAAGGATTTGCTTTGGAGACTCAAGTTCCCATGACAACACATCTTGACTAGCAAATGTTCTGCTTGATGTTGGCTTGTTTAAAGCAGGTATAACAGATCAGCCAGACTTTCTGCATCCTGAAAAGTTATCGTAAACAAAAGCGTGAGAGTTTGTTTCTGCAACTAAGGCATCTAGATATTATCAGTGACTCAGAAATCTCATCTACTCTGCCTCTTATTTAAGACCTTTTTCAAGTTCAGAATATTTCTGGATTACTACCAAAGGCAGGGTTGCTCACTTTTCCAGGGGGAGATATGTCAGTAAAACCTAAGTCATGTTTGATCATTTAAAATTCTTAGAAAGTCAACAAGAGGCCAAAAATTCGGATATATTTTCAAAAAAAAAATCAATGGAAAAATGGAAACAAAGGAGTTCTAAAGACTTTGATAAAGATAATTGGTAGTATGTTTAATGTCACTACAAAATATACAAATAGGTAAATTTCTAAATTTTAGGTTAACTTAAAAAATACTGATATTGTCTAATTGAGAATCAATACTTTTAATTTCAAAAGTGATTTTGGACAAAGTGCAGGCTACATTTCAAACAAAATTTTACAAATTACTTTTATAAGAAAGTTTACTTAACATCCTTAATCATTCTAAATATCCAAATATTCTAAGATAGACTGTAAGGGTTTTCCAAAAATGTAATTTGGTTTTATAATTTTAATTCATATGCTCTTTTAATATAATCATTTTAGTCTTTAAAAAAAGTGAAATCTAAAATGAAGTTTCCTATTTATAAGTTATCCACAAATGCAAATAGATTAGATGTAAGATCTTGTTTCTTACTTGTTCTCCTTAATGGATTCAATACATTCTAAACTTTAGCAGGTGACATTTGCCTCTTTGTAGTGCTTCTTTATGACTTAAATAAGATATTTTTTAATTTTATGGTTATATATATTTTTTGTACTTCTAAACCACTTGTTCCCAATTTGCTTTTGAAATGTGTGACTTTCCTTCATATTGAAAACATCCAGACTTTCTGAAGGACAGTAATGAAAAAAATCTCTTGATGAGAGTAACACTGCAGCTTTTGGTCTTTGCAAACACTAAAAACCTCAGTAAAGGCATATAAGCCATATGCAAGCTTCATTCTCAATTATTTTACTCATTATTTTAATCTCTATTGCATAGTCATTAGTTAGAAATTTCAGAACTTGGCAGCTGTAACACATGCACCATTAAAACTTTTAACAGCACATTCAATTTTGCTTGTTATGCAAATTATTTGAGAGGTCAGATATTATAATCAATTTCCTGAAAGATATAAGAAATACATACTGTTTGTTTGTGCTTAGAGACAATAAGTAATTTTTAGCATTTCTAAAATCCAATATACACCAACATATCCTTAGAAATTTGCAATTAAATGGGATTGAATTTGGCATATGTTTTTATTGAGCACCATAGAAACCGTAACTCACCAAGATGATGTTTACTGAAGCAAGTTTGTTAATTCTCTGTGCTCATAACACGATACACATTTGCAAGTAATAAACACTGTTTTCATCATTACTTGTTTGAATGATAATTTCTTGAGTGACTCATAATACTAAAAATTTAGTATAGAAATGATTAAATATATTCACAAATTATTTGTGATTTATTGCATATGAATTAAATTCAATCATTTACTCTAAAAGAAACTTCAAATGGTAGGAGGTAAGGAAAGCCATTCTACCTTCATAAAGTTGTTTTTTTAAAATATATTTTGGTGAAAATTCTTTTGTTTTTAAATTGCATTTAGTTTTATATAATTGATGAAATGACAAAGGTGTTTGAAGCTTTTATTTAGTGATACATTAAAAATAAGTTATTATGGTACACAGTATATTCCTTATGGAATTTAGAAGCTAATTAGTCAAGAAGGGAGAGCTGGTATCTACAGAAAATAAAAAATCTGCACAAATATTTTATCTTAAAATATATATGATCAAGGAAGAACAAACACATTTTTATCTATGAGTTCCAAAGTCGGTATTTCCAGGATCACTTGGTGCAAGGATCTGTCAACTGTTTCTGCAAGAAGCCAGATAGTTAATATTTTAGGCTTTGAAAGTCACGTGGTCTTTGTCCCAACTTCTCAAGTCTGTCCTTGTGAGACAGCTCTGTGTGTAACCAGAATGCAGTCATCCACAATGTGAAAACAAATGGGCATGGTTGTTTCAATAAACCTTTATTTACAAAAAGACCTTATCTCTGGACCTCCCAATACTGACATATTTTTCTTTGTCTTCTCTTTGACCATAAAACATCTCAAGAGTTATTTATATTTACTGTAACCATTTCAGTGTTTTTTTTTTAAGCTCACTATCATCTGGATTTCACCCTCTCTACTTGGAGGATAGATAATTTTTCAGCCCATTCCACACTTTTTCAGTGTTAAGATACTCAAACTCCCTTCAGATTCTGCAGGATTCACTGTTCCTTCCTTCTTGACTTGTCTTCCATGTTTTTCTCAGTTTTCTAATGCTGGATCCTCTTCCTCCATTTTCCTCTCAAATTTGGGAGTTGTCCCAAGTTTGATCTCAGCTTATTGTCTCCTTTCTCTTCAATTTCTCCTTGGTGACTTTATTTATTCTTATGTCCTCACTTACCACCAGGCTTGTCTCTCTTCTATATCCATCTGGACTTTAGAAGAAAACTTTTAACTGATCCACTAGTAGCAGTATTACCACTACCACTGCTTCTACTGCTATTATTATGAGTACCACTGCCGTTTCCACTAGCTATCACCTACGGTGCTTATGATGGCGTCTGAGGCATACTAACATATCTTTAATGGTCACATCCAAGGGAGCTGAGAACCAATCATGTATTTGTTTTACAAATGAGTTCTTTTCCTTAAGAGAGTGTATATGACTTAGCCAAATGTTTGTAGCTAAAAAGTAATGCTTTTGTCAGCCAATGCTTTAAGTCAGTTAATTCTAAGGATCATGTTTATATTTAATTAGTAAATGGTTCAAATATTTCATTTAAAATTAATCTCCATTTATAAAATATTCTAAGAAGAACTCCTTTGTCAGTTGGTGAAATTTATAATAACTGAGGAGGGAATAATTCAATGTTTTTAAATTTAGTTGTCAATACTAGGTGAATTATTGTATTTTCTGGGAGGATTACAAATTATCCTAAAAGACAAATTACCCTAAAATGTGTGGGTGTGCATGTGTATGAAAAGGGAGCAGGAAATTCAGCTAGTGCTTGTCTGTTTAATGAAGAATTCTGGATTGTTTGGAAGAAAAGAAGAAAAACTCTTTGGGCCAGTAGACAAGAGAGAAAAATGTTGTGCACACATGTTGGAAAACTTATAAAATTGGATGAAATAAACTTCAATCACCAAGTGAGATATGAGGAATGAGGAATAAAATAATGAATCTACTGAAATAATGAATTTACCAAAATAATTAATTTAATGAATTTACTGAAAACAAAAAAGTGAGTCCTTTAAGATTTTCCTTCTTTTTTTTAATGACACTGGAAACAGATTTTTACTGATCCATTCTCAACCCCATATTTGTCTCTGTTTTAGTTCACACAGGACATTTTTGAGAGAATGAAGGTCAAACTAACAAATGCATTTCTTTCTTTTTTAGCTTTTAATTGAGATTATGATAGTTTACAATTTTGTGAAATTTCAGTTGTGCATTATTGACTGTCAGTCGTGGTGTAGGTGCACCACTTCACCCTTTGTGCCCATCCCCCAATCCCCTTTCCCCTGGTAACCACTAATCTGTTCTCTTTGCCTACATGTTTAATTCCGCATATGAGTGGAGTCATACAGAGTGTCTTTCTCTATCTCGCTTATTTCACTTAACATAATACCCTCAAGGTCCAGCCACATTGTTGTGAATGGGATGATTTTATCCTTTTTTATGGCTGAGTAGTATTCCATTGTATATATATACATATACATATAATATATATATATATATATATATATATATATATATACCATATCTTCTTTATCCGATCATCAGTTGATGGGCACTTAGGTTGCTTCCACATCTTGGCTATTGTAAATAATTCTGCAATAAACATAGGGGTGCATGGGACTTTTGGAATTGCTGATTTCAAGTTCTTTGGATAGATACCCAGTAGTGGGATGGCTGGGTCACATGGTATTTCTATTTTTAATTTTTTGAGAAATCCCCATACCGTTTTCCATAGTGGCTGCACCAGTTTGCATTCCCACCAGCAGTGTATGAGGGTTCCTTATTCTCCACACCCTCTCCAACATTTGTTACTTTTTGTTTTGGTTATTTAGCCATTCTAATGGGTGTAAGGTGATATCTTAGTGTAGTTTTGATTTGCATTTCTCTGATGATCAGTGATGATGAGCATTTTTTCATGTGCCTATTGGCCAGCCATATATCTTCTTTGGAGAAATGTCTGTTCATGACCCCTGCCCATTTTTTGATTGGGTTGTTTGAATTTTTATTGTTGAGTTATGTGAGTTCTTTATATATTATGGAGATTAACCCTTTGTCAGATATATGACTTGCAAATATCTTTTCCCAATTGGTGGGTTGTTTTTTTGTTTCAATTCTGTTTTCCCTTGCCTTGAAGAAGCTCTTTAGCCTGATGAAGTCCAATTTGTTTATTCTTTCTATTGTTTCACTTCTCTGAGAAGACATGGTGTCTTAAAAGATCATTTTAATACTGATTTCAAAGAGTCTACTACTTATATTTTCTTCTAGAAGCCTTATGGTTTCTGGTCTTACCTTTAGGTCTTTGATCCATTTTGAGTTTATTTTTGTGAATGGTGAAAAAGAATGGTCAATTTTCTTTCTTTTATGTGTGGATGTCCAGTTTTCCCAGCACCATTTGTTGAAGAGACTTTCTTTTATCCATTGTATGCCCTCAGCTTCTTTGTTGAATATTAGCCGTCCATAGATGTGTGGTTTTATTTCTGGGCTTTCAATTCTGTTCCATTGATCTGTTCACCTGTTTTTGTACCAGTACCATGCTGTTTTGATTACTGTAGCTTTGTAGTATGTTTTGAAGTCAGGGATTGTGATGCCTCCAACTTCGTTCTTTTTTCTCAGCAGTGCTTTAGCAATTTGGGGTCTTTTGTTGTCCCATATGAATTTCAGGATTCTTTGTTCTGTTTCTGTGAAGAATGCCATTGGGATTTGATTGGGATTGCATGAATTTGTAGATTGCTTTAGGTAGTTGGGACATTTTAACTATGTTTATTCTTCCAATCCATGTGCATGGAATGGCTTTCCATCTCTTTATGTTGTCATCCATTTCTTTCAGGAAAGTGTTGCAGTTTTTGTTGTATAGGTCTTTCATTTCCTGGGTTAAATTTACCCCAAGGTATTTTATTCTTTTTGTTGTGATTGTGAATGGTATTGTGTTCTTGAGTTCTTTTTCTGTTAGTTTGTTATTAGAGTATAGAAATGCTACTGATTTATGTAAGTTGATTTTATACCCTGCAACTTTGCTGTAGTTGTTGATTATTTCTAGTAGTTTTCCAATGGATTCTTTGGGGTTTTCTATACATAAGAACATGTCATCTGCAAACAGTGAGAGTTTCACTTCTTCATTCCCTATTTGGATTCCCTTTATTCCTTTCTCTCACCTAATTGCTCTGGCCCAACCCTCCAGTACTATGTTGAATAAGAGCAGTGCTAGAGGGCATCCTTGTCTCGTTCCTGTTCTCAGGGGGATGGCAGTCAGTTTTTGCCCATTGAGTATGATGTTAGCTGTGGGTTTGTCATATATGGCCTTTATTATGTTGAGGTAATTTCCTTCTATCCCCATTTTCTTGAGAGTTTTTTTTTTATCATAAATGGCTGTTGGATCTTGTTAAATGCTTTCTCTGCATCTATTGAGATGATCATGTGATTTTTATTACTCAGTTTGTTGATGTGGTGTATCATGTTGATTGATTTGCAGAAGCTGAACCATCCCTGTGTCCCTGGTATGAATCCCACTTGATTGTGATGTATGATGCTTTTGATGTATTGCTGAATTCGGGTTGCCAAAATTTTGTTGAGAAGTTTTGCATCTATGTTCATCAGTGATATTGGCCTGTAGTTCTCCTTTTTTGTGCTGTCCTTGCCAGGCTTTGGTATCAGCGTGATGTTGGTCTTGTAGAATGTGTTAGGAAGTTGTCCTATCCTCCTTAATTTTTTGGAATACCTTGAAAAGGATAGATAGTAAATCCTCTCTGAAAGTTTGGTAGATTTCCCCAGGAAAGCCATCTGGTCCTGGCGTTTTATTCTTTGGGATGCTTTTGATTGCTGTTTCAATCTCTTTCCTTGTGATTGGTCTATTCAGATTGTCTGTTTATTCTTGACTCAGTTTTGGGAGGTTGTAAGAGTCTAAGAATTTATCCATTTCCTCTACGTTATCCATCTTGTTGGCATATAGTTTTTCTTAGTATTCTCTTATAATCCATTGTATTTCTGTGGAATCTGCTATTTCTCCTGTTTCATTTCTGATTTGTTTATTTGAGCTTTCTCTCTTTTTTTCTTTGTAAGTCTGGCTAGGGGTTTGTCAATTTTATTTATCTTCTCAAAGAACCAGCTCTCTGTTTCATTGATCCTTTCTACTGCTTTTTTTGTTTCAATAGCATTTACTTCTGCTCTGATTTTTATTATTTCTCTCCTTCTGCTGACTTTGGGCTTTGTTTGTTCTTCTTTCTCTAAGTCAGTTTGGTGTAATTTGAGATAGCTTATTTGGGATTTTTCTTATTTGTTAAAATGTGTCTGTGTTGAAATGAATTTCCCTTTTAATACAGCTTTTGCTGTATCCCATATGAGTTGCTGTGGCATGTTATCATTTTCATTTGTCTCCAGGTATTTTTTGATTTCTTCTTTAGTTTCTTCAATGACCCAATCCTTGTTCAATAGCATATTTTTTGGTATCCACATCTTTGTCCCTTTATCAGCTTTTTTCTTGTAATTATTTTCTAGCTTTATAGCATTATGATCAGAGAAGATGCTTGTTATTATTTCAATGTTTGTAAATTTATAGAGGTTTGCCTTATTTCCCAACATATGGTCAATCCTTGAGAATGTTCTGTGTGTACTTGAGAAGAACGTGTAGTCTGCTGTTTTGGATGGAGTGCTCTATATATGTCTATTAAGTCCAACTGCTTTAGCTTTTCTCTTAATTCCACTGTTTCCTTGTTGATTTTCTGTCTGGATGATATATCCAATGATGTGAGCGTGGTGTTGAGGTCCCCCACTATTATTGCGTTATTTTTGATATTTTTTTTAGGTTTGTTAATAGTTGCTTTATGAACTTTGGTGCTCCTGTGTTGGGGCATAGATGTTTATAAGGGTTATTTCTTCTTGATGGAGTGTCCCTTTGATCATTATATATTGCCCCTCTTTGTCTCTCTTTGCCAGCCTCATCTTGAAGTCTACTTTGTCTGACATAAGTATTGCAACATCTGCTTTCTTTTGTTTGCCATTAGGTTGGAGTATCATCTTCCACCCCTTCACTCTGAGCCTGTATTTGTCATTGGAGCTGAGATGTGTTTCCTGGAGGCAACAAACTGTTGGATCTTTTTCTTTAATCCATCTTGCCACTCTGTGTCTTTTTATTGGAGAGTTCAATCAGTTTATATTCAGGGTGATTATTTATGTATGAGGGATTAATGCTGTCATTCTGTCACTGATTTTCCAGTTTTCCTGCATTTCCTTTGTTTCTCGTCCCATATGTTTTGGTCTACCCATTGAATTCTGCTGTTTTTTATGCTATGTTTCTTAGTTTTTTCCTTATTTATTTTTTGTGTCTCTGTTCTGCTTTTTACTTTAGTGGCTACCCTGAAGTTTGTACTCAGAATCTCATGCATAACATAGTCCATTTTCTGATGGAATCTTATTTTCTTTCCTCCTCCCCTCCTAAAGTATTATTTTTCTATCTTATTCCAACTTGTGTTGTGAGTTAAAGTGACAAGAATGTCTTTGTTTTTGTTGTTTTCCTTCCCTTTACCCTAATGCTATAGTTGAATGTCTGCTATCCTATTCTTATTCTGTCTATATGTCTCCTTACTCTGTGTTTTGTGACCCTTTCTCCCTTTATTTATTTTTTCAGGTTCAGGGCATTCTAGAGGATTTCTTGCAGTGGGGTTGTCTTGTGGCTATGAAGTCCCTTAGCTTTTGTTTTTCTGGGAAAGATTTAATTTCTCCCTCATATCTGAAGTATAGTTTTGTGGGATAGAGTATTTTTGGCTGAAGATTTTTATCTTTTAAAATTTTGAATATGTCATTCCAGTCTCTCCTAGCTTGTAAGGTTTCTTCAGAGAAATCTGCTGAAAGTCTGATAGGGGTTCCTTTGTGGGTTATTTTATTCTTGCGGCCCTGAGTATCCTTTCTCTGTCATTCATTTTTGCCAGTTTTACTACTATGTGCCTTGCAGTAGGTCTTTTTACATTGACAAATCTAGGAGATCTGAAAGCTTCTCCACACACATTTCCCTCTCATTCCCTAGATTTGAGAAGTTCTCTGCTATTATTTCTTTGAGCATACTTTCTGCTCCATTCTCCTTTTCTTCACCTTCTTGAATACCTATAATTCTTATGTTTCATTTCCTCATTCAGTCAGATATTTCTCGGAGACTTTCTTCATTTCTTTTTAGTCTCGGTTCTCTCTCCTCCTCTGTCTAGAGCAATTCAACATTTCTATTTTCGATTATGCTGATTTTCTTCTCTATGGTGTCCACATGAGCATTCAGTGAATCCATATTTTGTTTTATCTCTTCCACTGCATCTTTCATCTCTAGGATTTCTGATTTATTCTTCTTCATAGTTTCAACCTCTTTTGTGAAGTAGCTCCTGAACTCAGTGAATTGTTTCTCTATATTCTCTTTTATCTCCTTGAGTTTTTGGATGATAGCTATCCTGAATTCATTGTTGTTTAGTTTACTTATTTCTGAGTCCTCATGACCAAATTCTGGGTATTTATTGTTTTCTTTCTGGTCTTGAGTTTTGGTGAGCTGCCTGATGCTGGAAGAATGGGACTTTCCCATTGTGATATTATTCGGTTGCAGTCACAGCCTATCATCACTGGATGGGGGTAGAGAGCCGCATATTCTGAGCCCTCTGCCTTCAGCTGAGATGGCACATTGTGGTGTGGTGTGGATGAAGTGGGAGCTTTCTCCTGCATGCAGTCCCTGGTTTCCCAGTCTCACTATCTGGTCTCCCAGGGTCTTGGATTGATGAGGTTACCCCCTGGGAAAGCTTTTGCCCTGTTAGAGAGCTTCCCTCTAGGCTGCAAGGGCCCTGGGAGTCCTGGATGATCCTGTGAATGTGCAATCCCTCCCTGACT
Organism: Equus przewalskii; assembly: GCF_037783145.1. NCBI lineage: Eukaryota > Metazoa > Chordata > Mammalia > Perissodactyla > Equidae > Equus > Equus przewalskii. The sequence goes on from NC_091838.1 coordinate 31,985,833, forward strand.
CCTTTCTTCACTGAGCCTTCTGTGGCAGTGATCCCAGTCTTTAGGGGAGGGAGCAAAGTTCTCTCCTACCCTGTTCCAGCTCCTCTGAGGGGCCCTCCAACCTCTCCTCCTTCTGTTGTTTGGCTGCCGTGACTCTCCGAGGATTCCTGTGGTATTAGGATAATTTTTGTTGGGATATGTTTGCTCCTTTTTGTTGTATGTTGGAGGGAAGAGAGTCCCGGGCAAGCTCACTCTGCCATGAGGCTGATGTCACTCCTGCATTTATTTTCTAAAGGAATTTCACACACAATCTTGGTCTCATTTAGCAACATCATCTCACATCCTGGGCAATAGGGTCACATATATGGAATCAACAGGGCTGTTAATGAGATCAACACATTGTTGGTATAAATATTAAGAGACAGAGATAATGCCAAATTGCATAGCTCTGTTAACATATTTATTGAATATCCTCTTCAAAGTAGAATAGAATAATTCCTGAGCTAGAGTATCAAGCAATCTTAGTCTCCATTCTTTGCTTCCACTGTCTCCACTAAGGAAAACTTCAGTCTGCATGTTACCCAGCCCTGACTCCAATCTCCAGTCTGAAATTTCCAACTGCTAAGTGAAAATCCTATGAAGATGTTCCACCATCACAGTCAAGAATACATGTCCAAAACAGAATTCACCAATAGTTCCCAAACCAGCATGTTTTGTTTACTTTTTTCTTTATGTTTTTATTACCATCATTCTCTTGGTCATCTAAAACCCTAGGAGTTTTTTTCTCTATCTTCCTTCACCTTCAGTTCTGATATATAATCAATTGCCAAATTTTATGATTCTTTGTGACACTTCTCAAACTCTCCATTTCACTTTCTTCCCCACAGCTTTGGCTCTATCTCTTCCCTTTGATTACATCTTACTAGACTATGAAAACAGCCTCCTGTCAGATCATATTACTTCCAGTTGCTCTGAGTTTTAATCTGACCAAAACACATATCATAACTTGAACATGAAGCTTTGCTGCTTAAATGTATTCAGGGAGCAGCTTGTCCCACATCAATCAATGGATGTCCTAACTCCTTATTGTAGTCAAGGAAAGCTGTCTTCTCCTTCTCTGTAAACATTTCATGTCACAACGAAATAAAACTGTTTTCTGTTCCTTGAATAGTCCCCAAATATTCCTGTTTACAATTTGTGCAACCTATTCTTTCATAAGTACAACTCAGAAGGTGTTTCAGATTGTGCTATTGCTTCCTTCATAGTGGTACCACCTACATGCCAGACCATGCTGCCATCACCATTGCCAAAGTTCCTGAACTTGCTGGAGTCCTATTTTCAGCCCAGCCCTGCATGGTCTGCATGTCCACACTCCATATCTGTGGTCCCCTAATCATCCTTCCATTTCCAGGTTCAGATGAGATGGCACATCAGAGAGTAAGGGGCGTGATTCCTGTATAGCACCTGGAGCTGGGGGACACAGACTGGCATTAACTCATCTTGAGGAAGGCTTGACTAATTGGAAATTGGGCATGGAGGGAGCCAGGCAGATGCTCTTCCCTCCTTTCCTGGGCTACTTTGGGGTGTGGTTAGAGCCTGTCATGAGAAATATGCTGTAATTTTTGGAGCTCATCCAGAAGCAGTGGCCAGCTTTCATCTTTGTCTGTTTCATTTCACTTTTTCATCACATTCACAATCCTGGGCTTGCACCTTCCAAATAAAAGATCAACATTTTAATCTTGTCCTCAGGGTCTAGGGTCTTGAGGGCCTGACCTAACAAAGGAGGCTTTTGATCTGTGGCCTCCAATCCATCCCAAATATCAATAGTCAAAATCAAAGCTCTCTTCTGGAATTAGTTCATATAACTGCTTAATTTCTTTACTTCTTCACTCAACTCAAGACTTTCTTCCAATTTAGTGATGGATAGCATGTGGTCATCTGAATATATTCGGTCTAGGGAGGTAGGTAAGAACTTCATCTCCTGCTGCTTAGGTTTCAAAAACTTGTAGCTTTTCCAGCCATTCAAGTACCAAATTTCTGATCTTTGTTTCCCTGACATTTCTGCTTGAAATTTGGTAATTCTTATCTGACAACATCTCAGATTCCTCTAATTATTTCCTCTGAAAGATATGTAATCTGTTGCATTTAAAGCATTTTAGTCCTTGTGGAGAATGATTAGACTATAAAGAACAACATATACTTGGTAGACAGATCTGTGTTTAGATTTTGACTTCCTACTCAGATGTGCTAATTGGATAAATTAATAAACTCATCAAAGCCTCATTTTTATTTTTAAATGATGGTCTTAAATTGTAAGAGTCGAATTAACAATGCCTATAAGTGTCCAGTAAATGAGAGGCATTTAGCAAACAGAATAAATACTGATTTTTGTTGCAAAATCTCAAGAGATGTAACAGGTCTAATAGTTTTCAATAAGTAATTAAGCACATGAAAGAATATGGTTAGAAATGCTTGATATGTGTAATTTGTGTAATAGTGACCAACACACATTTTAAGTCTCTATCATTTATTCAGTCTTTATATAAATAGTTATTTTTTTCCAGTGGACAAGAGATGCTTGCATGAAATAAAAACAAAGTGTGTATTATTAAAGGAAGAAGAACAAAAGTCAGTGAGAGAAAGGGTAAAAGTTGTAATATAGTAGGTATCTTAGAGGGAAGAAAGGAATGCAGTCAACTAAACAATTTTGGTTAAGAAATGATAAAAAGGATGTAGGTGAATGAGGAATGTTTACTTATATCAATAAAAGAGATTTGTGTGGCATAAAAACAGAAAAAAATGTAGCCAATTCTTGTAACAGACTTTGCTTAAAAGTGTTTATATTCTTTATACAAAGACTTAATCTTAAAATTTACCATAGGGGCCAGCCTGGTGTTGCAGCAGTTAAGTTCACACATTCTGCTTTGGTGGCCTGGGGTCCACCAGTTTGGATCCCAGGCGTGGACCTAGCACTGCTCATCAAGCTATGCTATCGCAGGTGCACCACACATAAAATAGAGGAAGAGGGCACAGATGTTCACTCAGGGCCAATCTTCCTCCACAGAAAGAGGAAGATTGATGATGGATGTTAGTTCAGGGCTAATCTCCCTCCAAAAAAAAAAGAAACAAAATGAAAATTTACAGTAGAGCTAGCATTGAAATAGTTAAATTGGGTAGAAATTTCATTTTTAAGACCCTATGAATCCTTATTCTAGGAGACTGTTTTTGGTTTACGACCATCAGTTGAATTTTTTCTGTCATTTCTACTCTGGCAGGGGCTGATATTTCCCTCTCTCCTCTTGGTAGAGACCATCTTTGCTTTTTCCTCTCCACCCTTAATTTCATTACAGAGTTTTTCACTCTGGCATGCTTTATTTTTATTTGGCTGGAAATATAAAACTTGTGAGATGAATGCCAGAAATGAAATAATTTTCTTCTGCTAGTTACCATGATGTCTCATCTCTTGCCATTATACTTGCTTTAATAAAAAGTAGAAAGGAAAGGAAAAGGAGACATTTTTAACACCTATCAGCTAATATTCCTCCAATTCTACCTTTCATGGTAGAAGTTGAATAAACATTAATTAGGTATTATACTCTCTAAGAATCAGTTAAAATCTGTCCTGGACAACCATAAATTTTTCTTGCATCAATTCTGTCCATATGCTCAGTTGAAACGCACAGGTGGGGTCTTAAATCCGCTGCACCTACTATGGATATCAAATATAACTAGTATATTGTGTTGTAATTGTTTTTCTCCACAACCGTCACTTGCAATAGACATGCTAGTCTTTACAACAATCAGCAATACCTTTTGTCTTTATCCACCTTCAGTCTAACACATTACCGATTTCTCTGGTGGGCACTTCACAAGTACTTGTTGACTGAGTTCTAAACTGACAATTAAAAAGTATAGAATTCTGGCTTTAAAGTATAAAACATTAATCTGCAGTTTACTACATAAGGTCTTTGAAGGTGATTTTTTCCTGTAAAAGTAGCTGTTCTTGTTTTTAGTGCCACGGAGTCAATGCCACCTCCTAGTGACCCTGTGTACAGCAGAGTGGAACCCTGCCCAGTCTTTCTGTGCCACCCTCTCATCTTCCTGCGCTTTATCACACAATGCTCTGCTGTTATTCATAGGGTTTTCATGGCCAATCTTTTCAGAAGTGGGTGGCCAGGTCCTTCTTGCTAGGCTGTCTTAGTCTGGAAGCTCCGCTGAAACATGTCCACCATGTGTGACCCAGCTGGTATTTGAAATACCACTGGCATAGCTTTCAGCATCACAGCAACATGTAGCCACCACAGTATGACAACTGATAGACTGGTGGTATGGTTCCCTGATGGGGAAACAAAAACCGACCATGGTGGTGAGATTGTCCAATCTTAACCACTACACTACCAGGGCTGACTAAGAGTAGCTGAGGTTGCCTAAATTTTGTGTACTACGTAAGAATAAGGAAAGTGTATAGGGGCCACCTGGCGGTACACTGGTTAAGTTCACACCCTCTGCTTTAGCAGCCCAGGGTTCGCAGTCTCAAATCCTGAGTGTGGACCTATGCACCACTTATCAAGCCATCCTGTGTTGGTATCCCTTATACAATACAGAGGAAGATGAGCACAGATGTTAGCTTAGGGCCAGTATTCCTCACCAAAAAAAAAAAAAAAAATTCTAAAAACAAAGAATTTTTGCTTTAGCTGGACTATATGACTTTCTACACCTACTATATGATTTTCTCTGTGGATGGTGTGAGTACCTTGTGCTGCATGCTCTTTACTGACTTGACAGAAAAAGAGAGAAGACCATTTGTTTTATTCATGAGGACAATAAAATCCATTATGTGTGGCTTATTGGAGTACTGTAGAAAAATTCACTGCACATCTATGAATATTAATATTATTGATATCTGGAATAAGATAAAATTTATTATTTTTTTAAATGGAATATTTAAAAAACAAAAGCTGTTTAGTATCAGATTTAAGTATTCAGCAGTGAGTTCAGTGAGTGACAAATTAGTCACTGAAAAAAGATCACTACATTTTAGAGATGATGAATATCTACTCTGTACCCTGTAGAACAAAGGACTACTCTCTATAGAAGAGATCAGCAATATAGTCCTTCAACTGAGCCAAAACCAAAGCTAGAACCAAACCAAAGGAGACCTACCCCACCCTACTCTAACCAAAACAACAATAACAAATGGAGTAACTACGAATTCCAACATGACGCAGCAATGGCAAGCTACAGAAAACAAACAGAACACATCAGGAATTTCAAGTATCATAACGAAAAATTTTGAGGACCCAAATGCTTTTTAATGATTTGACTTCAGCAAATAGCAATTCTTAGTAGACACTAAGAGAAGACACAGAGAAAATGCAAGTCTTTAGAAAGTACCAGTAGGTGCTTATCTTTGATTTCTAGGTATTAATTATTCTATATATAGAACAATTTCAAATAAAAATTATTCTTAAACTTGTATATTTCATTTGTGAATACTGACATATTTTTCAATGCTATGAGGTGAATTGTTTTCATCCACTGGTAGCACAATGCAGGTGGAAGCTATTCTTTTGAAAATGAGAGAAGAGGATTTTGGCTGCTTTGAATAGGTGAATTGTCATCAAGCCAAACACAGAAAGGACTCTGTCAAAATAACACTTCTCACCTAAAGTAAACATTTCAAAAAGTGCTGTAATAAACCATAGACAAACTTGGTTTCTTCTAAAACACTAAAGTAAAAAACAATGGAGGAAAAAAAAGCAGGTAAATGGTTTGTGAAAGCCTGTGTTTAAAACATTCTCAGAGAACAAAATTTAGATTTACAACCTTAAGGGACCTATGCTGCATTCAATAATTCATCACATAGTTCTTCTTCATTGGAAATGTTTTTCAAAATAACTGAGATTAATTTGAATAAAAGATACATACATGAAAGGATAAATGGTTGGGGATGGATAGACAGAACAGGTATTCAAGTAGCTTCAGTTTGAAACAGATGACATACCTGATAAAATTTTTAAAAATTAAAATGTGAGGAGACAGTAGATTTTCCTTGTTTTAAGGTTATAAAATAAAAGTACAGAGTCTAGGATAATAATGGTCTAGGGTTTGTATGCCTGACTTTGCCCATGCACATTTTGCCCCAAATATCTTTGAGAACAGACAACAATATATTTCACTTGTAATTGTCCTGAGCCTACTATATAACTATAAAAAGCCAATTTGAGATAATCAAGTAATAGTAATTTGCTTATTTATTTTTTTTACACATATCCACACTTAGACTTTTACGTTAATCACACATATGATCATATGAATCCTTTTTAGTGTATGTAAAATTTTTTTTTCTTTTTTCTGTGTGGATCCTCTCCTCTTTATGTCCTACCTTTCCCAGTGCCATTTCTTTTCTGTCTTTAGGTTATCTATATAACAAGCTTGTGTATATCCTTCAACATTTTTTTGTAAGCGGATAAGTATTTATAAACAGTGATTTTTTTTAAGTCAATGTTAACTTTTTAAAAAGGGCATCACACTAGACACACAGTTCCATATTTTTTTCTCATCCCTAGGGTGAGAACTTTATGGAAATATTTTCAGTTTATTGATTCTAATTCATTCTGTTGAAGGGCTGCGTGATACATCTCGATGTGGATGAATCAATGGATCCTAATCAAATCCCTCATTTATGAAAATTCACTTTGTTTGAAGTCTGTGCTATATTAAACGTTCTTTTCCATACGTTCTTCATATTCTTGGCTTTCCATCTGCGAGATTGATTCTAGGAGTAAATGGAAGGATTTATTTTTATATTTTCTGGGTGTGAAATTTATTTGCATAAAGGCTTTTCCTTTTGGGCAGGTGGACAAGGCAGTGGGATAGCTTTTTTTCCCCTAACCCCTTCATTTATCACTTCTAATAATGCTTCTACCATCTCCAAAGTGGTTTACAAAATTGCAGGTAGAGTTGTTTCCATTCTACCCACCCAGCAGCAAAAACAGAACACGGACAACTTTTACGAAAGGTCTTCATGGGGCAGGCCTGGAAGTGGTATACATCACTTCCTTTCAGAATTCATTAGCTAAAATTATTAATTATGTGGCCACATCTACCTTCAGGGAGAATGAGAAGTGTAGATTAGTTGTTGTATACTCAAGAAGAAGCCCACGGAAATATGTTTTCTCCTCAATACACGTTGGAACTGTAGGAACTCATTTGATTTTCAGACTTCGACATTTACATTACATTGTTTCAATCAAGTAAACAGAATTTTTTCTTACTGTCTATTTAATTATTGTATCTTCTCTGTCTTCTATTTCTTAATATTTATCTCTTAATTTTTGCTCTCTGTTGAGATTCTTTTTCTTCATTATAGATTTCAGTAATAAAGATCCATTTTCTTCAATTTGGTTTTTTCTTTTAGTTTGTATGGCAGACAGATGCTAAGATGATATCCCATAATCCCTGCTGTCTGAGATTCACATCCTCTATAATCCCTCCACTTGAATGTGGGCAGGACCCAGGACTTAATTCTGACCAATAGTATATGGCAATGGTGACAGGATGTCACTTCTCTGGACCCTGAAGAAGTAGAGCGCCATGTTGGAGATGTCCCATGGCAGGAAGCTGAAAGTAGCCTCCAGCCAACAGCCAGCAAGCTGCTGGGACCCTCAGTCCTACATGTATGTGGAAATGGATTTTACCAACAACCTAAATGAGCTTAAGAACGGTCGAGTTTCCAGATGAGAATGCAGACCAGACAACACCTGCATTGCAGCCTTGAGACCCACCTAACCCGTATCTGTAATCCTGACTGTAATCCTGAACTGAAAAAACCAGTTGGGCTGTTTTAAAAATACCACGTCTCAAATGTTTCACAGCAACAGAAAACCATCAATGCAGATTGAAAAACAAGCTTGTTTGTTTGTTTCAGAGTGTCTTTTTCTTTGTTTCCCTTTTTTTTGTTGTTACTATACTAGAAAGTTAAGTAATTTATTTTAATTCATTTTACTCCTTTTTTAAATTAAGGGTTTTATCTGAGTCCTGTTTCTCTGATCCTTCATTCTTACTGGTTGTTAGGTCTTGCTAATCCACTTCAGATGGCCTCTGTGCTCCTCTGTTGTTAGCTCATGAGTGCTAGACAGGTAGCTGCAATATTCTCATAGCAGGATTCCAGTGGGTATACAATACAATTGGGGATCTCATTCCTGTACCTGCACCTGAGGTCTAAAGGCAGGTTGTACTCCTGTGCTGATGTACTTGAAAAGTCTCTTTGCTCTGCTATTTCCCTGTGCTCTCACAAATTCAAAGGTAGGCAACATTTCACCACCTTTTGATTCACTCTTGACTTTTGGGACTCTGAGGACCCAGAATGGTCAATATTTACCTTCTTTTATGGAGTCCTCAGATACCACAAAACAGAGATCTCTTTAGGATCAACTTCTTCCCAAGTCTTATTGTTAGGATCCCCGTGGATCCTAACAATAAACCCATGTACAAGTCCTTTATGGAACTTTGATAGAACCCAGAGTATCAAACACTGTTACCCTCAGGTCCTAGTAGTCACTTGAAGAAGCCAGTCCTGTGTATTTCCTGTGTAAAGAAACAAGGGCTTAATCAAGTGGCTTTGTTTCCATAATCTCCTTGTAATTATCATTCTTAATATTTTATAGTTAAATTTTCTTTATTTCCCAAGTAATACACATGTTAATTTTAGAACAAATTTAATTGAATAAATAAGGTTAAATAAGAAAATAAAAGTTAACTTCCCCCATTACTAAAGTTATCACTGTTAATATATTCCTCTTTATATATTCCATTTCCATGAATGTTTACTAATTAGAATTTCTAATAAGCTCAAGGTCATACGCTATAGACTATTTTATAAACAGTTTTTCACTCAATAATATACAGTGTGTATTATCACATATCAATACATTTGCTCCAAAATATACTAATTTATTCTATGTATGATACTTTATTAAACAAATTTCATCTTGTTTGCTTGCTATCTCAATGTTATACATTATTAACAATACTCTAATGAATATCTTTATAAATCCATCATTATCACTCTTTTTAAACTTTGAAAAATTGATAGAGTTGGAATGCTGGAGCAAAGTTATGTGCATGATTTACAGATGAAGAAAATAGTTTTTTGTGGCTGGATTGGAGGAGATGAGGAGAAGAGAGGTTGAGATTGGCGAGACAGACGGAGACCAGATGGCGATGGAACTACCAGATCACAGTCAAAGTTGGACTGTATGCTAAGTATTATTGAAAGCCAATGCAGGGTTTGAACCAAAGTCCTTCTGCATTTTTGAAAGAGCATTCTGGCTGCTGCATGGAGAATTACCTGTGGAAGGGCAAGAGTGTCAGCAGGGAGATTTGTTTGGAAAGTATTGCAGGTAAGCAGAGATGGAGTAAAGTGCCCATATTCTAGCTATATCTTGCAAGTATAGTTTTCTGGTTTATTAAATGTAGGTGTATGGGGAAGTAAAGAATGAAGGATGGTGTTTAAGTTTTGGCCTAATCACTTAAAAGGCAATATACTGAGCTGGGAAAGCGTGGAAGCATTTGATGGGAAGGTCATAATTCGAGCATTTTATTTTGCTCATGTAAATTTTGATTTGACTGTGGAGATATACATAGAAAAATAAACAGGTAGTACAGAACTCTAGGGGAGAGGCCAGGCCTAGAGCTATATGTTTTGCAGTTGTAATGTTTAAAGCCATAATACAGCATGAAATCACAAAGGGAGGCATACGGATTGAAAAGGAAAGAAGGCCAAAGACTGAGGTCCAGGATAATTCAATATTTAGATGTGGGAAAGGAAGAGACAGCAAATGACATCGAAAAGGATTGTCAGGTGGAGTTGGAGGGAAACAGGTGCATTCTCTCAGACTAAGGAAAAACATCGTTTCTGAATCAAGACTGAACAGTTGAATGGTGGTTCAACTGTGTCAATCACTGCTACGAGTTTGAGTAAAATGAGAAATAAGATATTAGTCCACTAGAGTTGAAGAAATGAGGTCCTTGGAAACCTTGATGACAACAATTTCAGTGCATTTATGGTGAACAAACTTTCACTATAGTGTTTTATAGGAGATGGGAAAGGGGAGACAGTGATATAGACATCTCTCTATTAGGGTTTTCCTATTAAAAGGAGCAGAGAAATGAGGTAGTAAATGGAAGAGGTTGAGGGGTCAAGGGTGTGCTTTAAATAAATGGAAGCAATTTCACCAAGTTTCCATCCTGGTGGCATGATTTGGACAGTGGGATGTTGATGATGCAAAAGAGAGAAGAAATAATTTCTGGAGCTAAGATCTAAGAGAAGATGGAATCCGTTCACAAGTGCAAGTGTTATTCTGAGACTGGAGGAGATACAGCTCTTCCATGTTATCAGAGTTTGCATTCAGATGGTAGAAAGATGTGGCAATTATCTTCTCAGAGCTTCCATTTTCCCAGAGAAATAAAAATGAAGGTCACCTGCTGAGAGCAAATAATGGAGAGGGATTGCTAGATGTGGGAGAAGAGAGGAGAGCGATGAAATACTTCAGTCAGCACAGTAAGCAGGGAAGCTTGCTAGGGGTGTGGAGGTGGAGGGTGTGGAGGCTGACCACCCACCTGAGATGTGATGTCATAAATTAAAAGTTGTATCAGAAAGCACAGTTGCATATTTTCCCCAATCTTGTTAATTTTCACTTAATTCTATTACTTTTCATAGAGGGAGTTTCTGCATCTGATGCTTATTTGCTCTAAATATTGTGATGTTTGAATTAGCATAAGGCATAGAAGTTCAAAAGTTCATCACAATCAGAAAACAGAAAGTAAATGCTCATCAAAACTCCAGTGAAGCGAAATTGACAATTAATTCCAGAAGTTTGCCTTGGTTAAATTTTCATATTATTTGTAATTTGTTTTTATGCTGGATAATTTTTACAAGTAAATTAACTAGTTAGTGAACTGTGTATAAGTTTAGGACATGCTATGAAATGTTATTTTCTGTAACTCCTTTTAAGTTTTGAAATGTTTTACCTGTTTACTCATAATGCCTTTCTTATAAAGACATGAATCGAAAAGAGCCCTTCAGATGTAACACAGCGTCAGTATCTGAACTGTGTGGAACCTGCAAGACTCTGTGTGTGTGTGGAGACTTTGCAGACTGGTGAGGAGTAACCTGCATACGATCCTTGAATAGGAGCTATTGCTGCCTGGATATGCAATTCAGAGAACAAATGCTCTGTTCCGTAAACTCAGATATCCTTCCTCTCCTCCACTCCCTGACTATGTGGTAGAGGTCAAAGTAGTGGATCCTGATATTGGTGAGGTATTACAAAATGCCTATACTGTTAATCCTCTCTATACATTTTATAGACAATTAATCTTAATGATCAAAACAAGGGAATTTAAGAACTGTGTGAGTGATCATGATTAGCTTCTATAATTTATCAAATTTAAGCTGAATTTTAGTAGAAAGAAGGCTTAGGGAAACATTTGATTGGAAGAAATTCCAGTTGGAGGCCCAAGGGGGCTCAGAGTGAGCAACTGCACATAAGTGAAAATTAGCAGGGCTTGTGGATACACTAGAGAAATTGTTTGCATGAGATAAATGATCTGGAAGAGTGGAGTAAAGTTTTTGTATCCAAGTTGTAATCAGGATGTTTCTTCTATCTCCTTGTGTGGACTTGGTTAGTTTCCTCATTTGTGAAATGGAAAAACTGGTGAAGAAACTGTCTAAGGTCTCTTACAGCTGGAGGAGAGGGGGAGAAGAGGGGGCCCTATCTGAAGTCATTGGAATAATCTCAAAGAGATTAAGTTTTCAATTTTTTTTGTGAGCAGAGTGTTTTAAAAATCAATATTAATATATCTGTTAGCTGGGGATCATCTGAAACTTATTTAACATTTGATAATTGAAAACAAAATTTTCTGCACCTCTAATTTTTACCTTTCTATCATAATATATACGTTGGCTTTTGCATTTTATTTTCTTTCAATAGTTTTTCTGGTATACCTGTGTTTTGTTCTCTCCCTGATGGCTTGGCTGGCATGTCAAATTTAAAGAATAGCTACACTTTTGCAAAACAGTTATCACTTCTGGGGAAAAAATAGCTACTTTCATAAAATGAAAACTTGCTAAAACATAAGTAGAAAGAGACAGCTTTTAGTCAGAATTCTAAATAACTTGGAATGACATGCTTCTTTGACACATGGGATAATAAAATGCTAACTGTATTGTGGTTATTGGGTAAATATTTCTTAGAAGAAGCAAATGCAGTCCTGATTTTATTTGCTGCCTTTGATAATCACTTTCTCCAGTATTGTTTATAATTATTTAGAAATTGATATTTGTTTTATTAATGAACTATTCAAATATTGACAGACGTGCTCTTACTAATTGGTAACACCTAGAATTATGATCAATCTGTTGGCATTTAAAAATACTATTCCATGATTAAGTACTTAATAAATTAATTATTATATAATAATTGACTTTAATAATTAATATTTAACAATTTGCTTAATTTTTATTTAACCATGAATAGATAATGAAAGTATCATTTTATTAAAAGTACAAGTGTTTTATTATGTTGTATTTGCCTGTTATAGACTCATGTGAATCAGTTACAGGGTCACTTTTTTAGGCAAGACATAATGTACACTCGCAGATTCAAGATACCACATTGGTGGTAGATGCTTGACAGATAGAAATGACCCACCTGTAGACTTGAATTAAGAACTCACCTTTTCCTAGAGCTCTGTGCTTTAGAAGTATTGTGGGTGTTATAGTTATTTCCATCTGTCCTCTCTCCAGCTGCTATGTGCTTTGTGGGGAAATGGATCCTTTGTCCCGCTTCAGGATGGACATTGATTATTTTAACTCAATCAGATTACTCTTATCTCCCTCCAGATAATGATTTTTTTTCAGGTAATATAAATTGTCCCAATTTCCTTCGCCAAAAGTACTCAGTTCAAGAATGAACATTTGGCCAGAAGCCAGTAAGACACAATGGTGGTTGTAAGGGTTTTCTGAGGAATCAAGCTTTTGACACTTAGAAGGGAGTTGCAGAAAGTCAAATCTCTATCCCTTTGAGCCTTAAACAGATGTGAAATCTGAAGGATAAAAGCAACACACAGAAGTGGGAAGAGAGAGAGCACTGCAGAAACGCTGAGCGGGAGTCCTATTTGAACTGCATCTGATCAATGCCTATTACCTTACATTTAAAGATGTTTTGAATTGAGTTATTTTCCTTGTAGCTTCAGGGATTTTTAAGTGATTCAGAAATCTATCTCTCTTTCTCATTTTACTTTCTGTGCTCTACTATCATGCCACCAAGCTTAAAGTCTTTAATTTTTCTCATTCCTCCTTTTTCATGCCCTGAGTGGGAAAATTCTGCAACATCGATAGCTGCCATACGGCCCAAAATGTCAGGTTCATAATTTTTAGTAAATTAATTTGTATCTCTTGATTGAACTATAAATCTAGTTATAGAAATAAGGCAAGTTATAGTTTTTATGTAAAGGAACATAAAATTAAATGCATCATTTCAAGTTATAAAAATTTTAAGTGAGTCCTATATAGTACTTTAAATTTCAGGTAATAAAAACATTTATGTGAATTTTTCAGTGGGTATTTATCAATAAGAAATAGAAACAGTTGACATAACCAAATATCTGAAAAACTGGCTCAGATAAGGGTCTTTTGTATTCTGTAAACTGTTAATTCGCTTTGCCATCCTTGTTTAAAAAGAAATACAAGGGTGAACCACGGGAAGAAAATAGTATACATTGGGCATAGCCTCTTAATTTTCGCATCTACTGCTCTACTTGAGTACTTCAGTTAACTACCAAATTTTGCTCATATGTGGTTTACCTGGATTAATTTTCATTTCTCAGATATTTATTTTCTATTCCACTTCCTGTAATTTGACTATCAAGATGACTTTATTACTGAAATAGCCACCTACAATTCAATCGGTATCAATAAGAAAGGTTATTTCTTAATTTTTTTCCTGAAAAATTTGATTGTACTACTTATTCCTTGTTTTGATGTTTAAACCAAATCTATTTTTCTTTTAACAGAAAAAAGGATTCTTATACTTTACATGTAATTTAATATCTTATACTCCTGGTTTTATTCTTTCTAATTATTTTATATTTACCATGTATTATACATTTTTGTTTCATCAACCATACCACCTGCATAAAGCAGGCAGCAGCACTCCACTCTACTGATTGGCAGAACAAAAGACCCACTGAATGAGTTCAGTAGTAGAATGGACATGACATGAGTTTAATAGTAGAGTGGACATGACAAAGGATAGATCAGTAACGCTAAGGATAGAGCAATAGAATTTGCCTAATCAGAACAACATAAAGAAAATAGAATGAAAAAAAATGAGCAGAATCTCAAGGATATGTGAGACAATCGCAAATAGGTAACATTCATATAATTGGAGTCCAAGAAAGAGAAGAGCTAGTTAGTAGAACTGGAAATGTGTTCAAACTAAAAAACAGCTGAAAACTTCTCAAATATGATAAAAGACAAATATACAAAATTAAGAGGCAGGAAAAAATTGTTCCCTCTATTCTCTTAGATTCTTTGACTAGAGCCCTGAAAGTTAGACTGACAAAAGACAGATTAACAGGAGAAAAGGCATATAAACTTTGTTTGATGTTGATCTTTATAAAAGAACCAGACTCAAAGAGGTAATTTGCCAATTTGGAAGAAATGGATCAATTCCTCAAAAACCATAAACTACCTATACTCAACCAAGATGAAATAGAAAAACCAAATATTGCTATAACTATAAAAGAATTTAATTTGTAATTTAAAAGCTCCTGAAAAAGAAGTCTCCAGGCTCAGATAGTTTTACTGGAGAATGTCAATAAAAATTTAAAGAACTAACACCAATTTTATGAAATATCTTTCATAAAATAGAAGATAAAGAAACATTTCCCAACTCATTTTGTGAGGCTAGTGTTACCCTGATATACAAACTAGACAGAGTACAAAAAAAGAAAACTACAGATCAATATCTATCATGAAATTAGGTACAAAAATCCTCAAAAAGTACTGGCAAATCAAATCCAGCAATGCATTAATGCATTGCCTTATCTTTTTTATCTTCAAAACAGGCATAAGGGTAGGTACTATTATTATTCCTATATTACAGTTGGAAAATGGGGCCCAGAGAGCAGAAATAACTTGCCCTTATCTATAACCTTGGAACTGGCAAAACCTGGACTTTAATCTAGGTCATCTAACTTCAAAGCTTGTTTTCTTAACAATTACAATAATAATATCAATTCCGTGTTTTCCTTTTGATGGCTCAAATTGCCGGTTGCCAAAAGATTATCTGTTCTCCCCCTTGTTTTAGTTGTAAAACTCTAATGTTTGCATATTGCTACTTTATTAAAAGATTACATCCTTGCTCCCAGGTGTGGCCTTGTTATTAAGTGATAGCAAATGATATTTAAGCAAAATTGTCCTGTGAGGTTTCAGGGTAAGCTTCTTGAAGTGCTCTGGCTTGAGCTTCATCTCCTTTCCTCCTTCCCACTGCCTGTTAGGCTGATACGATGTCTGAGTCCCCAGGAACTGTGTTGGGCCACAGGGTAAATTGAGGGTGGATGTTGCATACTGAGAATGCTGGAAGATAGGTTTGGAGACTGCTTCTAGGATAATAGTGAGGAGACTGCTTCTAGGATGATTACGCGGAGTTGCCACAGATGTTATTGGATGTCCTACTTTCAAATTCTTTTATAAGAGAAAGAAATCACTATCTTATGTAAACATGGTTATTTTGGCTTTTCGGATATATAAAGTCTAACTTAATCCTAACTGATACTCCTTCCACATTCTTCTAATAAACTCTAATACAGATTAAAAAAACCCCATAATAGTCTTATTTATATTCAGTTCTGCTAATGTTAGAAATTTAGACATAATCCTTTTGCAATTTATCTATATCCAATTTGACATTTTTATTTGCCCTGAGAGGAGTGGTGTACTTTTGAGATTGTTGTTTCTTAAATCTATTATCTTTTTACTACTATTTTTAAAGACATTAATAGATGTTTTTAATTAAATTCTGTGAAATCGGTACTTCACTTTAGACAAAAATATTTCCTTCAGGCTTCTCACAAATATCAATGTTGCCAATAAAGTTACTTTGCCTGCAGCCTGCCTCTGCAGACTAATTTAAGACCGCCAGCACTTAGTAAGCTTAGAGAGCCAAGACTGAACTTGTCAGTGAGAACATCGCATAAGCCCATCTTTGACTTGTGAGAGATGTCAAGTGACATTAGTATGCTGTGTGACTCTTTTGCCACCTCATTATTTTTCTCTCATTGCAGTAATATTGACTCTTCATTGGTATTTCTTTTTTACCTAATTTTCATTCAGTTTAAAGAGGCAACTTTTATGTTTCCATGTGTTCATTTCCTTGGAATATTTTCATAAGACTCAATAATTAGGAGAGATGTATCAGGATAGTTGAACAGGGTACTTTGTTAAAATTTGAGCCAAATATTTTAGAGTGGGCTGCACAATGTAACCAGATGCTTTACAGCCTTGAAAGAGAAGTAATATTTTGTGAAAACAAACAAGCAACCAAAAAAAAAATCAGAGAAAGATTAGATCCCGTGTCTCGAGGGCATGCCTTACATGTTTGATCACTGACAGTGAGCTAGTGAATGCTTTTCTCTATGGGTACAGAGATTGAATATTGTAAAAGTTTTGAAGTTAAAGAGCATTTACCTTTATTTCTGCTGGTTAATGAGTTATTAAAGATACTTATAGTGACATTACGTTAATCTGGGGCACTAATGAATATCTTAGTAATAATAATTGAAAAGTTGTAAATTGGTTTTCTGATGTCTAGATATCAAACACACACTATTAAGGAAAACATGGGGATGAATTGAGTGCCCTGTATGCTTGCCCCACGTATATAAAATCTGTGACAATTAAATTGGATCATGTAGCTTTTCAGATCCCCCTCCAAAAAAATAATAAATGCTCAGAAGGGTATTGAAATACTGAGGAAGATGCCTTAGTCCATTTCCTAGTTGACTTCATAAAATATGTAGGCAGGCAGTTGCTTAGGCCAATCACCAGTGGATAGAGAGATGACCCATTTCTCCTGCATCAGAGGTGCTATGGTCTGAATGTTTGTCTTCCCTCCAAAATTCATATGTTAAAATCCTAACCCCCGTAGATGATGATGATGGTATTAGGAGGTGGGGCCTTTGGGAGGTACTTAGGTCATGAGAGTGAAGTCTTCATGAATGGAATTAGAGTTCTTATAAAAAAGATGCCACAAAGATCCTTGCCTCTTCCACCATGTGAGGAGCATTGGCTATGAAACAGTAAGAGGGCCTCCACTAGAACACAACCCAGCTAGAACTTTGAACCTGGACTTCTCAGCCTCCAGAACTGCGAGAAACAAATTTCTATTATTTATGTCACCCAGCCTGTGGTATTTTGTTACAGCAGCCCGAAAGGACTAAGACAAGAGGAAACCACCAATATGATAAGAAACAGACACCCATTACCAATAGGAAATGAATGCTTGAAAAGAGCTGTGGGTAAAATTCTTCAAAAAAAGATTTGAGTGCATTGCTGGTCTTTTTGACCACTTTGAGGGATGACAAATAAAATGTACGTTTACTCTAACCTATTCTTTATTTATCTTGTAAGACAAACATCCTCAGAAAATACAATTAAAGGCATGAAACAGCAAATTCTCTATCTGTTCAGCCTGGAATTATTTCCTTGATACAAAAAAATACCAAGCAATAAGACATAATATTACATGAACATAGCATATTCCCTGTCACCCTCAGAGTGATTGTCTCATTGAAAATTGAAATGGACAACTGAAACCCTTGTTACATAAACAGTGAAAAAAGCATTCAAAAGGTTGGCTTAATCATTTATCTGATCATGTCTTTATAATAAAAATGAAGCAAAGTGGGAATGAAGGGATGGGGAAGAATGAAGTTACATAAATTTGTACTTCCCCCTCACAAAATATTTCTTTCATTTTTGCCCAATTCAGTGATCCCAGGTCCAGATTTAAACTTATTCATATCCATAGAAGGTACTATAAATTCACAAACGACAACATTCATATCATTACATTTGACGTTAAATTGCTGCCATTAAACGTCCTAAAGCTACATCAGAGTGGATCATAACTTCACGTCTTGTATCAGTTTACAAGTAATTGTGAAAATGGCCCCAATGGTGCTGTGATTCTTTACCTGCCAAATCCTATGACATCTCCTAAAGGGTGGGGCCAAGGAAAAGCGTTATCAAGGATGCTGTTATTGCAGATCCCATGGTTAAGCATCATGTCAGAAACGGATAACTTGACCAGGGAGTAAGGATGTGGATGAAACAGGCAATAAGTACAAATGGGGAGATCATAGCAGACAGAACGTCACTCACATATGGGCCACAATCGGAAGAGTAATGTTATAATGTATTTCTACAAGAGTAATTCGGAGCAAGGGAATAATACACTTAGCTATCTTTCTTGAATCTGGTGCTGACTAAAAGCCAGTAAGGGGAGAAACCTCTATTTCTTCCATTTAAGAGGATTCCTTTCAGCTCCGCCTAAACATTCCACCTGGATAATTTGGTGAAAAGAAATAATGCAATACGCCTACTGATTCATCCTACAGGTAATTGACTATAGCTCTCTTCAGTTCACAACCTGTTTACAATTCCAGTTTTTTCTCAGATGACTGAGAGAAATATTACCAACATATAGGGGAGAAAATGTCAAGCAGCATAGCTTTTGCACTGTATGTGGCCATAAATCAAGATGATACATTGCTAAGGCATCTGCTTGGGTATAATAGAAAATGGATTGTAGTTGCCTATGGTATGTAAGAATTGGATTTGCTGTTTTGAATATATGTTTGGGAATGAAACACATCTAAAGGATCTTGTCAGCCTAAGGGAGGTATATTTGGATGTACTTTTGTTAGCCTAATAATTCCCCTCTGGAGTTTTCAATTTGTGACTTGATGACTCAATATTAGCATTACATCTTCTCCAAAAGTATGCAAAAAATGTTTATAGGCAGTTTCATGTTACACCCAATACAGATGTATTTGGGAGTTAAATATACCTAATTGACGGTCTAGTGGAAAATACAATAATTTAGGGCATAGACCATTTTCTCCAATAGCATTGAACAAGTGAATGTTCAACTGCACAGCATCTGTAACCACTTGATCAGTATGGGCCCTGCTTTGCCATCTTCTCTAGCAATTTTGGACACTAGCCTTGATTATTAAATCAGGTTGAAATCTCGCAGGCTCATCACCACGATGAGAAAGACTGCCACTGGGACACTGTAGTTTGCTCTCTTTCAGGTGCCTGGGCTCAGCTGGAAATCATACTTAAGGTGAAGAGCCTAATTAAATAATTAGCCAATAGAATACTATACCAACAACATTGGGAGATGCTTTGTACCTTCACCCAGTGAGGAAGTATGAATATTCTAATCGCTATATAATCTGATGTCTTTTAATGTCAGTGTCCAGGCTAAGAGGTTAAACATGTGAGAACAGTACGGAAAGGCTGAATATCACTGAAGGATAGTCTAAATCATTGTTTCTTGCAGATAACATATAGTTGAGTTTTGTTTTTTTATCCACTCTGACAGTCTGTCTTTTAATTAGTATATTTAGACCATAGACATTTAAAGTAATCAACGATATAATTGGATTAATAACATAGTTTCATTTTTTGGAAACTAATTCTTAGTTTTATTTTTTGTCTCCCATACTCTTTCTGCCTCCTCTGATTTTAATTAAGCATTTTGTATGATTCCGTTTATTTCTTCTCTTCTCTTAGCATATCAATCACTTTTTTTGTTTTTTTTAGTGTTTACACTCGAGTTTGTTATACACATTTACAGCTAATCCAAGTCATCCTTCAAATAACTCTACACCACTTCTTCTTAGGTGGTAAAAACACCTTATAACAGAGTATTTACAATTTCTCCTTCCCATCCCTATAACATATCTGTCATTCATTTCACATAATCATAAGCCATAATCATCAAATATTTTGTTGCCATTATTTTAAACAAGCTGTTATCTATTAGGTCAATTAAGAATAGGAAAAATATTTTACATTTATTCATTCTCTAATATTTTTCCTTTCTTTATGTAGATATGAGTTTCTGATCTATTTCATTTTCCTGCTTTCTGATGAATTCTTTTTAATATTTCTTGCAAGGCAGGTCTACCAGCAACAACATCTCTTAATTTTTGTTTGCTGAGAAAGTCTTTATTTCTCCTTCGCTTTTGAAAGATAATTTCACAGGGCACAGAAATCTAGGTGTGGTTTTTCCTGTCAACATTTTAAGTATTTTGTTCAACTCTTTTCCTGCTTTCATGGTTTCTGAAAAGAAGCCAGATGTAATTATTTTCCTTGCTCCTCTATAGGTAAGGTATTTTTTGTTTCCTTTGCTCTGGCTTTCTTCAAGATTTTCTCTTGGCCTTTGACTTCTGCAGTTTGAATGTGATATGCCTAGCTGTAGATTTTAGTTTGTCCTCACTGAGCTTCCGACACTTTGTCCATTGTAATTAGGTAATGTAATGTAATTAGGTGGTTCCAGCAGCGGTTTCTGCTTCTGAACTTCTGCTTGATTCTCTGTATCTAACTGTCTGTCTCTCCAATTTTGGAGGCAATGGTTTGCCCTCTAATCTCAATTATCTTTTGGATCTAATAAGAGTTATTGATATTCAGTTAGTTCAGTTTTTGTTGTTGTTGTATGGATAGGAGTGATAACTTCAAACTCCTTAAATGCCAGACTGGAAACTGGACCTTACTTCAAACCACTTTTGAATATCTTATTCTCTTGTTCTTATTGCATCTTATAAATCTTGAATAGCTACTGTAGGATTCTATTTCAAGAAATTTATTTAAATGAACTCCTGTAAGAGCAATTGGGATGATAAATTTTCCTCCAAAAGATCTTTTATCTTTCAAAGACACACATATGTCTAACATCGATGATAAGTATGTTGATACTGGCTATGTTGATATGCTGTGCCTTTAGAAGGTCATACAAATGTGAATAGCTCAGTCATCTTTAATTGCTGCAATTTCAAATATTTTTAAGGTATTTGAAATGTGTAAAGAGACTAATTACCTTATGAAGGAATTTTCATTAGGATTTTAAGCAATATTGTGACATTTAAAATAAAATTTATCAATGTTATGAGCTTAACTCATTAGATTTATAAGGCTTATTTAATAACTGGAAACATTTTGTTTGTTAGATAGACAATTAGGTACTTAGAAAATTGGATATGTTAAATTTATAATGTTTACAATGTACAAAGGATTTTAATTATCTAAAATATAAAGACTTTGTAAATGACTTGATAAAATGTACTATGTTGACAAACAGAGTAATATTTATAAAGTGAATTTAATAACTTAAAATAGTTTTTTACTTGTACTTCAATAAATTGAATAATAATTTTAAAATGTCTTTACTTTAAACAGAAGTCATCCTAAGTTAGAAATGCCCATATTCTTATGTATATTATCTAACATTTCATCTCATTTGATCTTTATAAATAAACCTCTGTGAGGTGAATATACAAGGCTTACATTTCCTATTTTAAGATGGAATACATACATTCACATTAGCTTAATCAATAAACTATAATCCTTGTCATCTGTGGGCCTTCCTAGTTTCTTCTGCCTGAAACACTTTGCTTATCCTTTATCTCTCTCCTCTTGCCTAATTTCTCCCTATCTTTCTTCAGAAAATCCTTCTCTGGTCTCCCTAACAGGGTAGATGTGTTTCCCATGTATTCCCTTTGCTTTTTTACAAATCTCAAGACCATATTTATTGTTGTCGTTGTAATGGTTTATTTAGCTGTTCCTAGACTCTGAGTGCATTGTTGACAAGGGGTCTATTTTTTTCAAAACTCTTATAACTTCAATGTCTTGCAATCTTTTTCTTCAATCTTGATGAGTAATTTTTTTATTTACTTTTCCCCAGCTTTATAGAAGCATGACAGACATGTAAAAATTGTATGCATTTAAGGTATACAAGAAGAAGAAAACATACAGAAAAAGTGACATTCTGTCAATCTGTGACATTGGTCTTGGCAATGACTTTTTGGATTTAACCTAAAACACAGGCAATGAAAGCAAAAATAAAGTGGGATTACATCAAACCAAAAAGTTTCTTCACAGCAAAGGAAACAATCAACAAAATGCAAAGGTAACCTATGAAATGTGAGAAAATATTTGCAAACCCTGTATCTGATAAGGGATTTATATCCAAAATATATAACTAACTCCTACAACTCAATAGCAAAAGAACCAAACAACCCAATAGAAAACTGGGAAAAGGAAATGAATAGAACTTTTTCCAAAGAAGACATGTAAAGGGTCAACAGGTATATAAAAGGATGCTTGACACCAAAGTCAGAGAAATGCAAATCAAAACCACAATGAGATATCACCCTGTACATCTTTTTAGCACATAGTAGGTACTGAGTAAACATTATTGTTAATTGAAGACATTATGTGAAATAAAGCCATATAGCTGGAGCTTAAACCCAATTACTTTTTGTTCTAGAGACTCTTCTTCCAAATTCATCTTTCCTCCCCTAAAACAATGTTTATATTTAAAAGTCTCTGAAACAAATATATCAGGGAAATAGTCCCTAATGATTGGAATTGGGAAGTTGGAAGGTGAAACTTTGTCATAAATTTTATGATTAAATAAATCAGAATATTCTCCTGAAATAAGTCCAAATTGTTAGTGGGAAATAAGCCAGCTAGCTCAAATAGGGGATTGGGAAATACAGCAAGAAGACACTGTACATGAGTTGGAAGCCAAAGAATATACATCTATAAAACGTATTTTAAAATTCCAGGCCATCAGCATCTCCAGCACTTTCACAATCAGATGTTGATTGGTGCTATATATAGAATGAGATCAGCACCCTCCAGTAGCTGACACTGTACAGGTAGAGGAGATGAATTTCACTTGGAATACACAGTATGCACAATATGAGGCAGTGCAGACTAAATAACAGCTAGGTGGCATATATTGTGAGAGCTCCAGGAAAACTAAAGTTGCCCCGCAGGCCAGAGCAAAGAAGGCTGCTCTCTTGGTGCATGTGCCTCAACAGTTATTATACCAAGGACAGTGCCTAGTCTATAGTTGGAAATAAGTAAATATTTGTGGAGTGAATGAATAAATGAATGTGGAATTAAGTTGTGTCTTAGAAAAATGATTAGTCAAACACATTTGGCCAAACTTTATGAATAAAAGTTATCATAAAACTCTATGATTCTTCAAAAATATTTTGGGAATATTGAATTAATTTGGTGTTCCCTGTGTTTCCCCCACTGTACTCCTCCCCATTACTCACAGAGCCATATGTATTCTAACAGGCCCATTTTAAGGCCTTCACCTAAAGAATGATTATTATGACATGTTAGAGTTGAGTGAGCATCCTGTAATGGAAAGATTTCAGGACTATTTACAGCTTGGCACATGGACAACTGTCTGCTCCAGTCTGAATATACTATTTAAAAAGAGGTACTAAAGAGGTTTAGTGGCAGAAGACTTTGATTTTACATTTACCTTTCTATATGAAGAAGAGGCTAGAGTGATAAGAAATTAAGATAAAGGGGCTTGGCAAATACATTTTTGTGTTTATTTTCAGTGCTTTTATTTTTAGTTATCTACATTTTTACAACTTTTACCTTTATATTCACGCTCAACAAGAAACACTTGCAATATCCGAGATTATTTGCCAATGGGAGTTTGAGGAAATCTTTTAAAATAATAACATATCTCAAACAAAATTATCATAAGATCACAGACAGCTCTTGAAATATCAAAGTTATTAAAATGGAATGCAAATCAAGATGAATTTCATCATATTAAGAAAAACTAATGAATTAATTATAGTCTTCAAATATACAAGAGTTTGAAGGAAAATTAGAATTTTGATGCCATGTCTTCAGGGATTATTTCATTTGTATAGGTCAAAAGATTTAATCATTCTGAATTCACAAATGCTTTAATAACATTTTGCAGCAATAGTGGAAAACAAGATTTAACAGCAACACTTACATTGTGCTCAACACAATATTGCTCTCATATCATGAAGCAATTAATTTGCTATGCTTAAACTATGGATACTGAGGTTTTTCATTAACATTTCAAGTATTTTCTGATTGAATGAGATCAATATATTCCTAAAAATAGTGTTAATTTATATGAAAGAAAAAAAAAGTTTAAGAGGTAATTTGCTTTCCAGATTCATTCAGGTTAATACATTATTTACGAGACTTTCAGGGGCTGGCCTCATTGTCTAGTGGTTGGGTTTGCATGTTCCATCCAGGTGGGTTCATATGTTCAGATCCCAGGCATGGACCTACACCTTTCATCAGCCATGCTGTGGTGGCAACCCACATACAAAATAGAAGAAGATTGGCATAGATGTTAGCTCAGGGTGAAACTTTCTCAAGCAAAAAGAGGAAGATTGGCAACAGATATTAGGGCAGGGTGAATTTTCCTCAGCAAAAAACAAAAACAAAACAAAACGAAAAAACTCTTCCAGCTAGTCTTTGAAAATAATTATAAAAATTTGTAATTAGTTAACACTAGTCAAGCCCTTTCTATCTCTAAAGCCTTGATACTCTGAAAAAAGTGTCATTTAAACATATGGAGACTAGTTTGGAATATACAGTACATATTTAAAAATAATTGAAATTCAATTTTCCTAAAGAATGTCAGCTTAAATATTAGCTATCTTATATATGAAAAGTAATAATAAGGGACAAAAGAAAAATTCAAACCTAAATCTCTCTGGTGTCAAAGACTATTATATATTTTATATTTCCCATTTTTGTGTATCACATATCTGCTCAGTTGTTTCTTACAATTTGAAGTTTCAATTTTCCTTCATAATATCCAACCTACTCTATCTTTTTAATATGAAATATCTTGCTTACCCCAGGGCACTTCTGGTTTTTCTAGTATTTTTCTAGTATTTGTCTTGATTCAGCCAACCAGATTTGCTATCCATGATTTTGATCATGTCATTGATCACAGGCAGCGGTATTGTTATTATTATTACAGATATTATTTGGGTAATCCTATGTAATTATACAAGATCTGGATTTTATCCAGTTATCACCACACCTTACATTGTTATATAAAATAAGTTATTTGCAATCATAGTTTAATGAAAAAACAAGGTTTTTCAGACTAATTTTTCTGGTTTTGTAATCTTTCATTTTGGCATCATGAGTTTATAGCCTATAATCATGAATTATAAGCCTATGTGGGCTTAGTGCTTCTAATTTCAATATATTTTAAAGGTGAATAAGGTGTGTTCACCTGTTGATATTTCTTTCTATCCCCAAGGGTTCTGCTGACCATGCTAACTAGGCAGGACAAGTCGGGATTCATATAACTATTGTCCTAAGTTACACGGCCAAAATATAGTTGATATCAATATTTATTTGTTGGTTTACTTACATTGCCATGAAGAAATCATGGAGAGATCATTAAATCTCCAATTGGTTACGTTAGAACTCTGACTACTCTCCCTGGATTTATGCTTTTTGTGTGTGTGTTATTTCTTGCTTATACACATTCTTCTGTTTGGTTGGCAGAGCTACTGTACGTGGTGATTCAGGGAGTCACACTCCTTTTTCAAGCTCTGTCATTCCCTAGGGGCTGCAGGCATAAACGAATGAGGGGATAGGGATGACACCCTACCAACTGTGACCATGGATATGTAATTTAAAATCTCTGGATTTCTATCTCTTCATGTGTAAAATGGAGAAGATAGATTACCTGATCTTCTGGCACTAATCCTTTATGATTATGCAATCAGAGAAAGTGGACCACTGATGGGAAGCATCTAAGAAAAAATTATGGAATATACTTTACATGTATTGTTTATATTCTAGAATCTTGTGCAAAGCTTTCTAATTTTTTTCCCCAAGTAATTTTATTGGGATTATAATGGTTTATAACATTGTGTAATTTTGGGTGTACATTATTGTTTGTGAATTCCTGAATACACTTCATTGTGCTCATCCCCAGTAGGTTAAATTTTATCCACCACCATACATATGTGCCCCTTTATCCCTTTTGCCCACCCCCCAACTCCTTTCCCCTATGGTAATCACTAATATGTTTTCTTTATCCATGTATTTGTTATCTTCCACATATTAGCAAAATCATGTAGCATTTATCTTTCTCTGTCTGGCTTATTTTGTTTAACATCATACCCTCAAGGTCAATCCATGTTGTTGCAGATGGGAAAATTTTGTCTTTTTATGGCTGAGTAGTATTCCATTGTATATATATACCACATCTTCTTTATCCATTCATCTGTCGAAGGGCACTTGGGTTGCTTCCACATCTTGGCTATTGTGCATAATGCTGCAATGAACATAGGGGTCCATAAATCTCTTTGAATCATTGATTTAAAGGTTTTTGGATAAATATCCAGTAGCGGGATAGCTGGGATGTATGGTATTTCTATTTTTAACTTTTTGAGAAATCTGCATACTGTTTTCCATAGTGGCTGCACCAGTTTGCATTCCCACCAGCAGTGTATGAGCATTCCCTTTTCTCCACATCCTCTCTAACGTTTGTTGTTTTCTGTCTTGGCAATTGTAGCCATTTTGACTGGTGTAAAGTGATATCTCATTGTAGTTTTGATTTGCATTTCTCTAATAGTTAGTGATATTAAACATCATTTTATGTGTCTTTTAGTCATCTGTATATCTTCCTTGGAAAAATGTCTGTTCATATACCCTGCCAATATTGTGATTAGGTTGTTTATTTTTTGTTGTTGAATTGCAAAGCTTTCTAATTTTTAACTCTTATGCAACTCTCATACAGAAACATAAACTGTAGAATATATCAGTTGAAATGTTCTATGGTAATTAATGTCAGCATAAATGTTTATTACAATAATAAAAATGATAAAGTTTAGTAAATCTAACAAAATAATAAAATATTTCATATCAGAACAATTGCAAATTAAGACATTATTCATTTGCATTGATACATCCTTTTTAATTTCATAGGAAACATTTATACTATACTATTAGCTAACATCATTTAATAGTAAAACATTACCTTTAAATTGAGTAAACACAAAAACAGCATCAAAGGATATAATCTTTATAAAAGAAATTCATACACATCTGTAGTTTTAGACATGTTCATACGCTATGAATTGTTGACTTTCTAGAAGAATATATTCTAAGGAAATAATTAGAGATGATAGCAAGATAAAGGTATTCATTACAGTATTTTATAGAGAGAAAAAAATTTTATTTTTAGTAGTATTGAATTACTAATAAACTAGGGACTGAGTACAACTGCTTCAGAGTAAAACAGACCTCTAAAAAGAGCTCCACTTCTGCCACACACTGTGTGATCTTGGGCAACTTTCTTAACCTCTCTGAGGCTCAATTTCCTCAATTGTAAAAGAGACAACCATAATAACATTTGAAGATTAAAAGACCTGATCTTATGAAGAAACTTATGATTTACTGTTAAGTGAAAAAGGAAAATACAGAATGCTAAATAATATATGATCCAATTTTTATTGCATAATTATTTATTACATAATCTTCTGTGTGCATAAATCTATATATGGACAAACATACAGTATAAATAAGGCTTGACTCTTGGTATTAAGTACAAATTGTATATATGCATATTAAATGCAAAGCATTATTAATTTTAATGGTTAGAAAAAAGGTACAATCTTGGCTGTCATAGTGTTTACCATCAAAGAGAGAAAATAGACATACAATTAATTAGAGAAAAGTAATTAAATAATCACAAGGGAGCACAAGCATGGGGTTATGGGTTAAGGTAAATATTTCTTAGTTATTTTTGGCAAATAGAAATGGCAAACAATAGGATATATTGGAGTATATGAGGAAGCCATTTGGTGTAAACCTAATTTGGCCTGACTTTGTTTTTTCCAAAAGGGCCTGACTGTGGCCATTGAGCATGCATTATGTATCTGCTTTAAAACATTTCCTATGGCAAGAAAAAAGGCCCTTCAAATAAAGGTGCCACTTCCCTCCCCCTCCCAACGTTGGCATCTCCTTAAAGATTAAGCATCTTTCCTTAGGCTAGGAACTGATGGCAGTGCTCACCTGTGACCACCCAGCTCAAGAGAACAGACCTGCCACCCTGCTGTGTTCACCGAGACAGCAGACCTATTTGCTGTTTCCATCAATCGCTGTGCCAACAGAGCAGTTTCGTGACTATTGTAGAAGGAACATTTCAATCATATGTGAAACATCCTGTTTGAGGGTATATCACCACCCTGTATACCCTCACTTCTTTGGAGTGCTCTGTTCCTTTGTGGAAAGACTCTCCCGGGCCATGGTCCTCAGATTTTAGCTCAGAATAAACTCACGCAAATTTTCATTTATAGATTGGTTATGGATTATTTTCGTCAACATTTTCCCAAATTTTATAATTATGCATTTTCAAAATTTTATAAATTATATATTACATATTGTCATAATTTTCAGGGAAATTAAATTTTGATTTTAATGCATCCATTGACATATACATTTTTAGCAAATTAATAAGGGGTTTTCAATACAACACATACAGATACATGCTCTCACACACATACACACACCAAGTGAGAGTGACTCTTAAAAGTCTCTTCCTCTTTATCTCAGTTACTGGGCTTGGGTAAAAGTAGATGCCAGACTTCATTAACTGCATCAGAAATTCAGATCGTCTTACAAATATGTAAGTCAACCTTTGAAAAATCAGAGCAAAGGTAGTAACTGGCAACACTGATTCAAACAGGCAAGTGACCCATGAGCACTGGGCATTTTTCCTCATCATTGCCAAATCCCAGGGCTATGTACTAGGCCTTACGGTGGCTTTCCTACCTTCAGCTGAAGTCTCCATTTATCCATTTAATGCTTTTATCCCTGAGGCTGTAACTTCTCTCTAGAGTCCTGCTACTTTTCCTGTCCTCAGGCTGCTGCATTAAAATAATTGATTGCTGATGAAAGAAATGATATTTAGAATGGAAACAAAGTAAAATTATAAAAAGCATTAAAAATGAAAAAGTGGAGATAAAAAGAAACTTGGAAAAGTAGCAAATCAGGTTAATGATTTTTGAACTAGGGCAGGGGAGAGAAGAAAAGCTGAAGGCAAAATTCATATCTTGTAATTCTGCATGAGGCAGCATCCACCAAACTCAAACCGCAGTGTTTTGAAGAAATCTTACAAATGAGGTGAGACAGTGTAAAGAAAAGAATTGAACATTGATGATATCTTTCCAGGAGAATATTCATGAATAAAGATAAATAATTAGTTCTCTGACAGAGATATACATTCAAAGGACTTCAGAAACAATGTCAGTGTCCTCACACATCATTTTTGTACTAATGGGAATAAAGAGATTTAAGAGATTTTTCTCAAGAACCTATAATTGGCAGCATCTGTGGAAATAGTGGTTAAAATGAAAATGTCCTCATAATCTGCTTATTTTATTATTTCAATGCACCATTTTTACATAATTATTTGTGAGCAAGATGCAAGCACAAATATGAAATAAATCTAACAGTTACAATTTAGACCAAGATAAAAGGATATGTTGTTCATATATAATTGATTGAAATGGATAAAATTTTCCTTTATATCATCTATCTGTTTATCCTCTATTTATCTATCTAATCTGTATATCCATCTATCCATCCAATATGTGCATAGTCAAATTACAGAAATCACTGAAATAGTGAAAAGTTACTAAAGTGGAAAAATAACGATACCAAAGTCCAGGTCTGTAAGAAGCAATTCAACAGATCTACTATGATTTGGCTCATTCACTCATTTCTTCAGCAAACATGCACTAAGTGACTAACCCATGACCTTGGCTAGGCAGCAAGAAATGAATGGTAAAAAAATGGAAACCATTTGTAGTTGTAGCTTATGTTCTGGATAGTGACAAATAGAGATGGCAAGCAATAGGATGTACTGGAGTATATGAGGAAGCCATTTGGTGTAAATCCAATTTGGCGTGACTTTGTTTTTCCAAAAGGGCCTGACATTGCCATTGAGCATGCATTGTATATCTTCTTTAAACATTTACTATGACAAGAACAAATGGCCTTAAGATAAAGGTGCAACTTCCCCCCACATTGGCATTTCCTTAAGGATGAGCATCTCTCCCTAGGCTAGGAACTGATTGCTGCACTCACCCTTGACCACCCAACTCACCTATGACCACCCAGCTCGAGACAACAGACCTGTCACCCTGCTGTGTCCACCGAGACAGCAGACCTACCTGCTGTGTCCATCAATCGCTGTGCCGACAGAGCAGTCTCACGACTATTGTAAAGAGGACATTTCAATCATATGTGAAACATCCTCTTTGGGGGTATATAATCACACTGTACACCCCACTTCTTTGGTGCCCTTTCTTCCTTCGGGAATAAAGGTCCCTGGCCATGGTCCTCACATTTTGGCTCAGAACAAACTAACCCAAATTTTCATTTATAGATTGGTTATGGATTGTTTTTGTCGATAATAGAAATACAGGTAAAAATCTAGTAAATATCCATGAACAAATTCACATTGTGTTGTTATAGATGAAGCAAACATGAGGCTGAGACAGAAAACATTTGGGGAGGCCAGACATGACTACTGTATCATCCAGTATTCAATGAGGGAACTAGAAACCATACTAGAGGTATTTATGTCATACATCAATAAGTAGTCACACATGCATACATTTATGTCATACCTCAATAAATAATGAAAATAGTTCAATTGTCACTGGATTCAAAGTTACAGATAGGCAAATAATGCTAGTAAAAAACATAGTGGTATCAAAGCCAAATGCTGTGCAAGTTAATTAAGATTATTGAGATCAAATGTCTCATCTCTTTCACACTGAGATGGTAAAAGGAAAGAAGAAGTTTCATTCTAGAAGCAAGAGTCCTTGTTGGCACTGATGTTATGACCAAGATGGAAACTGTGCTATTATTTAAAAAATTGGATGACTGGGAAGTCTGATTACAGAGGTAGATTTAAAAAATGTATTAACAATTTCCATTCACGTACTAAATACATTTTTAAATTTTCAAAACCATGCAACGAGGTGACTGCTGGCGAAATCCTAAGAGCTCAGGAAAGCCAACCATGTTAGCAAAACTGAAACTTGGATTAAACTTACAGTATTTGCCTTAGACTTCCAGATTTGATAATTCTTTCTTTAAACAACCAATTGTTATTTATGTGGGTGTTCTGGTTCATTTTAAGTGGATTATATTAACAATTTTGCAATAACTTTACCATAGTTTTGAGATTTGGAGTTTTAAAAACAATACTATACCCATGTATTTGAGAAGCAATAATTGTCCTTACTCAGTTTGGGGACCCGAAACTCATCAGAGGTTATTAGACAAAGATTGCAGTAGTCCCTGCTACCACCATTCCTTCTGTTACTCTATGAGGGTATCACCTTTCTAGTGTCTTTTGTCTAAATTAAATCCTCACTCTAGTTTTATTGAACTCATCCCTGTTCCTTTAGAACAGTGTTTTTACAAATTGTCCCCTATTCATTTTGATCCTTCATCTCTACATTTTGCTTCTAAGTCAACAAATATCCTCAAGTTTCTGTCATCTTATTAAAAATATACCACTCAACAAACTAAGCAACTAAACTAACAATGAAACATACTGATTTGACCTTATTTGCCCATCTAGATACTCTCATGTTTCCTTGACCTTAGTCTTTAAAATTCTTGATAAAAATGATAAGGTTTGTCCACTATCTTACCTCCACTTTCTACTGACTCAATTAACACACTAATTATTGATTCTGTTTTTCCCCCCTCAAATCTGTTTTATCTACTTTAGTGACATTACCATCCAGGAAGCTACCCAAGGACAGAAATTGAGCATTGCCTATGTCACTGTTATCTTTACTCCACTCATATATTTGGAATAACAGTATTCACATATTTGCTCTGCAGTTTATCAGCTCCTTGCCTTCAGAATTTTGCTTGAATCTTTCTAGTCTTCAGTTCCCTATCAGTATAATGGAGAAAGTATCTCCTTGAATGGGTGCTGTATATAGTAGACCTAGGCTTATGCAAGGAAGATGGAACAATAAAATGTAAAAGGCAGTGTACTTTATCACTTAGGAGAAAAAGCTCTTAAAGCTGATCCAAGTTTTAACTCAAAGTTGTAAGCTTCTTAAGAACAGGGATTATTTCTCATATATGCCCAATATATGTTTGTTGAATTAAAGAGGTCAAGGAGAACGGCAAGAAAATACCAATCAATTTCATAGTAAAGAGGACACTGACATAGTTTGAGTGGGAGTGTGGGCAGAAAGGTGTATCTCTGACTCTAGACTATAATCTACGGGAGGAGAGGCCTTCTTTAATTTTTCTATTACAACCTTGCAAAGCAGTCTTAGTTTCATGATGTAGTCACTGACTGTTTCTTGATTCATTGATCAATGGACTAATTGCCTGGGAACACTGTGTGGAGGTAAACTTTAGGCAACTCCTTCTTGGGTAATTACCAGAATAGCTCTCCTGGTTTACCTTGAGAGAGAAGCATACTGGAAATGTTACAAGAATTCTGCTTATGTTGTTCTTTAGAGGAACAACTTAAATGTTCATTGATGGATGAATGGATGAGGAAAATGTGGTATACACCTACAATGGAATACTACTCAGCCTTAAAAAGAAAGAAATTCTGCAATATGCAACAATAAGAATGAACCTTGAGGATATTATAGCTAAGTGAAATAAGCAGAAAAACAAATACTGCATGATTCTACCTAGATGAGGTATCTAAAATAGTCAAATTCATAGAATCAAAGAGTGGAAAGGCTCTTGCCACGGGCCGTGGGAAGGGGAAAATAGGGAATTACTAATCAACAGAGACAATGTTTCAGTCAAGTAAGGCGAATAAGTTTTTGAGATCTGCTATGAAACTTTGTACCTATTGTTAACAATAATGTATTGTATAATTAAATATTTGTAGATGTTATGTCAAGTGTGATTACCACAATAAAATAAAATAATTTTAAAAAGATGTCCCAAGAGAGCCACAGGAAAAAAAAGATAAGTTTTGGCAAGTATCTGGAGAAATTGGAACCCTTAACACTTACGCATTGTTGGTAGTGAGGTAAAATGGTGTGGCTGCTATAGAACACAGTACAGAGTTTCCACCAAAAATGAAAAATAGAACTACCATATGATCTATAAATTTCATTTCTGGGTACATGGCCAAAAGAATTGAAATCAGGATCTTGAAGAGATAGTTGCACTTCCATGTTTCTTGCAGCATTATTCACAATTGTCAAGATATGGAAATAACAAACATCTATTGACAGATAAATGGACAAAGAAAATGTGGTATATACATACCATAGAATATTATTAGGCCTTAAAAAAGAAAGGTATCTTTCCATTTGTGACAACTTGGATGGATCTGCAGAACAGTATGTCAAGTGATATAAGCCAGACACAGAAGCCAAATGTTACCATACCACTTCTATGGGGAATCTAATATAGTCAAACTTATAGAAGCAGAGGGTAGAAAGATAGTTGCCAGAGGATGGGGGGAGGTAGAAACAGGAAGTATTAGTTAAAGGATATGAAGTCTTAGTCATATAATATGAATAAATCCTGGAGATTTACTGTACATACCCCATTAAAACCTATAGTAAACAATATTGTATACTTAAAAATTTTCTTAGAGGGTAGCTCTTATGTTACATGTTCTTATCACAAGAAAAATAACAGAAACAAGTAAAGATGGCAGGAGGAAACTTTTGGAAGTGATGGATGTGTTTATGACATAGATTGTGGCCATTGTTTCATGGACGTATACCTTTTTATAAGCTCATTGAGTTGCACACATTAAATACGCGCAGCTTTTTTGTGTATCAATTATACCTTAATAAAGCGGTTTTAAAAAAATGAAGGGAATTCTGCCATTTGTGACAACATGATGAATCTGGAAGACATTATTGCTAAGTGAGATGAGTCAGTCACAGAATGACAAATACTGCATGATTCCATTTATATGAGGTATCTAAAATAGTCAAACTCATAGAAAACAGTAGTAGTTTCTAGGGGCTGGAGGATGGGGGAAATGGGAAGCTGTTTTTCAAAATATATAGTTTCAGTTATGCAAATGAGCGAATTCTAGAGATCTGCTATACAACATTGTGCCTATTGTTTATCAACACGGTATTGTGCACTTCAAATTTGTTAAGAGGGTAGATCTCATGCTAAGTGTTCTTAACAAAAAAAAGGCACAAAGAAACTCTGAGAAGTGTTGGGTATATCAATTCCCTTGATTGTGGAGATGGTATTACGGATATTTGCATATGTCCCAACTTATTCAATTGTACACATTAAATATGTGTAGTTCTTTCTATATAAATTATACCTTAATAAAGTTGTTAAAAAAACTCTCAGTGGATTAACTCAACAAAAGTTTATTTCTTGTTATTGACACATTCTAAAACTTAGCAAAGAGGACTGGCATGCAGTTGCAAGGGGGGGCCAGGCTCCTTAACTTTAACCTTGTATTTCCCTGGGCACCTTGGTACACAGATAGAAAACTGAATTTCCCAATCTCCCTTGTAGCTATATTTATGACCATGAGCATATATTCTGGTTGATGACATATAAGTGGATACATAACCTGATAGTTTTATGAAGTCTTCTTGAAAGACATGGAGTTTATTTTTCATTCCTTCCTTCTTTTTACTATGTGAAGTGTGGATCAAATTACAAGGGCTCAATCAACCATCTCAACCACAAAGTGGAAGTCATTTGTTAAAGATGACAAGACAACCACATAGAACAACATGGAGTGGACACCACTGAGCCAGCATATCAGTCATGATCACCTCCAGTTCCTTTTACATGGAAGAGAAATAAACTTCTATCTTGTGTTAGACAAAGCTACTGAGGGCCTTAGTTGAATGCAATTGAATCTAATCTTAGGTGTTGCGCTAGATATAGCAAGAACTCTGATTTTTTAAAAAAGTCCCCTTTTCTTTCCCTGTCATATTTAATGGTGAGATGTCAGAAGCAAACTATTTAAAGTCATGAATAAGAACAAGGAGGCTCACTTTTATCATTTTAATTTACTGCCATATTTGAGATAATTGGCAGTGCAGTAAAACAAGAAAAAGAAAATTATTATGATTGAAAAGTGGGGATCAGAACTGTCTTCATTTTCAGATGATACGGTTTTCCACATAGAAAACATATAATAATATTTATACAAATTGTTAGATTTCATAATGTAATTCAGGAAGGATGCTAGAGGTAAAATCAGTTTAGAAAAGTAGATTGCCTTCTAATATCAGCAAAGAAGTCAGAGAATATAATTTAATAAAAGCAAACATATATAAAGCTATCCTAAATATAACTGACAGGAAGAAATATTAAAAAAAAGTACCAGTAATTTGTAAAGAAAATGAAGAGCACATATTTTTTTATATGTGGTAAGCTGTGTCTCAAAATCAGAAAAGTGTCAATTCTTTCCCAATAAATCTATAAGGTCAATGCAATTCCAATCAAAATCTCAGCTATTTTTTCCAAATATTTGATAAGATATTTCAAAAATTCATGAGGAAGTTCTAAGTGGATTTTAGGGGCTGTTTATAAACCACTCATGTCATTTGCAAATAGACACTGTTTCACTTCTTCTTTTTTAATCTGTATTTTTTTTTCCTGCTTAATTTCTCTGGGTAGAATCTCCAGTACATTGTG
Organism: Equus przewalskii; assembly: GCF_037783145.1. NCBI lineage: Eukaryota > Metazoa > Chordata > Mammalia > Perissodactyla > Equidae > Equus > Equus przewalskii. The sequence continues at coordinate 32,021,651 of NC_091838.1, forward strand.
GAAGAGAAGCAATGAGAGCAGAAATACTAATCTTCTTCTTAATTTTAGAGGAAAATCATTCAGTCCTTCACCATTTATTCTGCTGTCAACTGTGGGCTTTTCATACATGCTCTCTATCAGATTGAAGAAGGTCACTTCTATTCCTCATTTATTGAATATTTTTACCATGAATGGATGTTGAATTTTGTCTAATGATTTTTTTCTGAATATATTAGATGATAATGTCGTGTTTGTCCTTTACTCTGTTAATATGGCCTATTGCATTCAATTGTTTTCAGTTAATATTATCTTGTATTCCTGGGATAAATCTTACATGGTCATGTTGTGTAATCCATTTCATATGTCACTGGATTCAATTTGGTAGTATTTGGGGAATTTTGTGTCTATATTAATAAGAGACAGTGATCTGTAGTTTTCTTGTGATGTCTTTGTTTTGCTTTGATATCAAGGTAACACCAGCCTCATTAAATAAGTTGGCATGTGCTCCCTATTCTTCAGTTTTTTGAAAGTTTATGAAGGATTAGTGTTAATTTTTCTCTAAACGTTTGGTAGAATTCATCAGTAAAACTATCCTGGGCTTTTCTGTGATAAATTTAAAAATTACTAATTCAATCTCTTTGTTTTCTAAATCAATTAAGAAAAACAGAAAAATTAATGTGTAATCAATTTAAAAATTACTAATTCAATCTCTTTGTTTTCTAAATCAATTAAGAAAAACAGCAAAATTAATGTGTAATCATTTCATCTTTTATCATAACCTACCTAAAAGTAAATTACCTTTACTGGAGCTTTTTGTTTGTGGATTTATACTGATGTCAAATTCTTTCAAATTAAAGAATTTCCTAAAGGCAGCGTATGGAATAAGAGAAAATATTTGCAAACCAAATATCTGATAAGGAGTTAATATCTAAAATATACAAGGAACTCGTACAACTCAAAAGCAAAAAACCCACATATAATCCAATTGAAAAATGGATGAAGGACCTGAATAGACATTTTGCCAAAGAATATTTTCAGATGAGCAACAGGTACATGAAAACGAACTCAGCATCACTAATAATCAGGGAAACGCAAATCAAAACCATGATGAGGTATCACCTTACACCTGTTAGAATGACTATTATCAAAAAGACAAGAGATATGCTAGCAAGGTTGTGGAGAAAAGGGAACCCTTGTACACTGTTGGTGAGAATATAAATTGGTACAGCCACTATGGAAAACAGTATGGAGGGTCCTAAAAATTTAAAAATAGAACTACCAAATGGTCCAGCAATCATATTTCTGGATATAGATCCAAGGGAATAAAAATCGTTATCTCAAAAAGATACCTGCACCCCCTTGTTCTTTGCAGCATTACTTACAATAGCCACGATAAGGAAATGACCTAAGTGTCTATCAACAGATGGGTAAAGAAGTTGTGGCATATATATTTATTATTTATTACATATTAATATTTGTATACTATTCAGCTATAAAAAGAAAAAATCTGCCATTTGCAACAACATGGGTGAAATTTGAGGACATTATGTCAAGTGAAATAAGTCAAACAGAGAAAGACAAATACTGTATAATCTCACATACATGTTGAATCTAAAAAAACCAAACTGATAGAAACAGAGAGTAGACTGGTGATTGCTACGTGTGTGCTGGAGTGGGGGAAATGGGTGAAAGTGGCCAAAGGATACAAACTTCCAGTTATAAAATGAATAAGTCTTGGGAATACAGCATGTGACTATAGTTAACAAGACTGTGTTGTATATTTTAAAGATGCTAAGAGAGTATATCTTAAAAATTCTCAACATATGCATACAAAAACGTTTTAACTTTCGTTATGAGGTGATGGATGTGTTAACTAACTTTATCACAGTAGTTATTCTCCAGTATATATATATATCAAATCACCATGTCGTACACCTCAGACTTACACAATGTTATATGTCAATTATTTCTCCATAAAGCTGGAAAAAATAATTTCCTTTAATATGTTTGTAAGGCAGGTCTGCTAAGAACAAATTCTCTCAGTTTTATCTGAGAGTATCTTTATTTCATCTTCATTTTTCAATGATAGCTTTCCTGAGTAAATGATCCTTGGTTGAAAATTTCTTTTTTTCTTTCAGCACTTTTAGTATGCCATCCCACTGCCATCTGGCATTGTTTCTGATGTGAGGCCATCTGACAATGTTACTTTGGTTCCCTTGTTTGTGATGGATACTTTTTTCCTTCCTAGTTTCAAAGTCTTCTCTCGATATTTGGTTTTCACTCTTTTGATTATGACGTTTCTGGTTGGGATGTTTTTGAATTTAGCATACTTAAGGCTTGTTTATCTTCTTCTTCTTTTTTTTGGCTGAGAAGACTGGCCCTGAGCTAACATCTGTGCCAGTCTTCCTCTATTTTATAGGAGGGTCACTGCCACAGTATGGTTGACAAGTGGTGTAGGTCCACACCCAGGATCCCAACCCGTGAACTTGAGCTTCTGAAATGGAGTACACCGAACTTAATCACTAGGTCATGGGACTGGCCCAAGTTGTGTATCTTCTTAAATGTGTAGATTTGTGTTTTTCATCAAATTTCTGGTTTCTACTATTAATTTTACATAATAGTCCTTTTTTGTTCTCTTCTTCTGGTATTCCCATTACACATATGTTGGTGTATTTAATGTTGTCCCCTAATTTTCTAAGGTTCTGTTCATTTTCCTTCATTCTTTTATATCTCTATTTTTGAATTATGTAATATCTATTAATCTTCCTACAACTTTACTTTAAAGACAGGAAGCTTGGTAAGGGGAATGGAGAAATGTCACCAGCTCTGAATGTCTTTATTTCGTGAAAGCTAAGGCCTTTACTAGAATCTGCCATCATAATTCTATGAACCCTTTAGGCTAAAATCATGTAACAATGCTGTCTCTAGCCAGAAAATCAAAGTCAAATTTGAATATGTTATTTTTCTAGCCTTTCTAGTGGGAATGGTCACTGAGAAGAAAGCTCGAAAGATGTTTGTTTCATCAATAATGTCTGAAACAAGCAATTTAGGAATAGTAGGAATTATTATTACACCTGTATTTGCAACTTTGATGTAATTGGTACTCCAACAGAAACTAGAAATGTTCATTGCCCTCAGAGTAAAATAATGGTTGCGTGAAAAATTCAATAGTTATTAATAGAGATGAATGGGTTAATTTTGGTGTGAAACAAGTAAATTCTGTTTGATTAAACACTAATTCAGCAACAGTTGTGAACTTACCATATATTAACAAGAAAGAGTAGATGCAATTTCAGAAAAAAATAAAGCTTCTTTAAATAATAACATCATTATAGAAAAATCAGGATCCTATTCTTTTGTGCACAACATTTTATCCTTCTCTTTACTCCAATATAGGAAATAACATCTGGGGAAAGTCCTGACAGTTCTCTGACCCATATGTTAAGAATGAGTTTATAATTTTTTCTGTATGACCATCTGAAGCATATCATTTCAAATATTTTCCTGACAATAAACACACTTATTTTAATAGCTAGATATTCTCTAGTGATTATTTAACTGCATACAATGACTTTTGGGAGCAGATTCTGTTGTGCTTTCCTTTACTCCTGCATACCGTTTTTATTTGGTATCATCCCAGTTAAAAGTTGTTCCTTTTCACAAATAGCATAAGTAATATTTCTGTAGTCTATACTGGATTCAATCAAATAAAATTTTAGGCAACACTCCTGACCATTGCAAATCATAATATTTACATTATGTATTTGCATAGCATACATAATATCTTAGCAGTACATGATAGTGTTGAAGGAAAAGATTGTTATCCAACACCATATAAAAAGATTACTTGCAGGTTAATGGATTTGTTGAAAGGCAAGGAAGAGAACATACCTAACTCTGGTTGTGAGAAAAGTTGCTCTTTACATCAACTTCCCCTTTCTATCATTAGTAGGCTGCAAGAAGAATCCAACATAGCTGTGCTCCAGAGATAAGGAGAAGCTCTCAAAGATTCTGTGCATCACTTATTTATGGTTGTGTCTCTGTACATTACTAGTTTAAATTTCTAGATTGATTTAGCTCTTCACTCCTTACAAGTGTCTATTTGTCAATCATCTATGTCAAAGTAGTGAACCAGAAATTTATCCATATCTAGACGAAGAATACCTGGGAATATATATCATAGGTAGTGTTGAAGTCTTAAACCATCCAGGGTGTTCAATGATTAGCCAAGTGCCTGAAATTGAATCTTCTAGGCAGGGTAGAGAAAGATATTAAAAATGTGCCTTAGGGGTCAGTCCCGTGACGTAGTTAAGTTCGTGCACTCCACTTCAGCGGCCAGGGGTTTGCAGGCTCAGATCCTGGGTGCAGACCTAGCACTGCTCATCAAGCCACACTGTGGTGATGTCCCACATAAAATAGAGGAAGAATGGGACAGATGTTAGCTCAGTGGCAATCCACTTGAAGCAAGAAAAAAAAGGAAGATTGGCAACAGATATTAGCTCAGGGCCAAACTTCTTCACAAAAAGAAAAGAAAAGGAGCCTTAATTATCTGCATTTTCCAAAAATTAGGATTTATAAGGTTGTAAAAACATAAAACAGCTTAATAAACAGTGTTTACTTTTCAGAAAAAGTTGATAGTTCTAGAATTTCCCCAGTCTTACTTGCACAAATATTTGTATACACTTAGATATGACTGTGAACATATCTAGAAACAGATAGCTCATTTATATTTAAAATGTAAATTTGTGTCTCCAAATAGTGTTATAATTGGACATGCTCAGTTCTCTTACACTTTTGGAAAATGAAACAAATCACAAGGAGAATTTCGCTTGCTACAAATAAATTTTAATAGCTAAAAGTTACATGAAACATACAATTTTAAAAATTAAAAGAATATAGGTGGATTTTCCTTAAATAGATAAAAAATAACCATGTATTCAAATTGTCCAATGCTCTCTCATAAAAAGTGGGCAAGCTGATTACTTTGTTTTGCAATTAACAGTAAGCTATTTGAGAAGATTTATCAAAAAGTGTGACTTTTATGAGATTTTTAAAGAATTTAGTTATTTCTAAAGGAAATCATATTGATTTTAGGAATCTTTCACATTTACAGAACCTGAACAAACAAAAGTATACAATTAATTTAATCAATCAAGAAATATTATACTTACAATTATTAGTTAAAGCTGTGTGCAGCTTTCTGGACACCGAGTAGCTTGTATTCTTGGTGTAGCATATTTTATTTATACCGTCACACTTTCAACAGATAGATAACCATAGAAATCTAAATCACTGAATAAAGACCCTGACTTAAAATGCCCATGTTCATCTTTAGAAAAATATGCTTTAATTTTCTGGAAAACATTGTGAGATTGTGGTCTGGTCAAATGAATAAGCCCATCCAAATTTACACGCCATTGATTCTGTTTTATTTGCAAACAATGTGTGTTTATTGCATTCAAAAAAATTATTTTGTTACATAAATAATGACAAGCAATGACAAGCAAGCTTTAATGACAAGCAAGCCTTTGTATAATTCCCTCATTGTACTTTCTTTGATATATGTGTATTTTGATAATTATTAACAAATATCAAGTGTGCACTATGTGTTGAGCATTCTTCAAAATGATTACTATTTATTCATTTAAATCTTATAATAACCTTGAGGTAGGGCCTAATATTATACCCAATTTGACTGGTTAGAAAACTGAGGTGAAGTGCGGCAATCTGAGTTCAGAATTTATGCTTTTGAGCACTACAATTATACATTATATTAAATTAGCATCTATAGCTATTCCATTAATGATATTTTCTTTAAACATTTTCTATAATTTGATAAATTAAAATTTTCACAGGTTTATACCATCTATCATACAGTGATAGTAAAGAAGGCCATGTAGAATGGAAAAAAGAATAGAATCCAGGAATAGAGGCACTTCACGTGCTAATAAAAAAATAATACCTCAATGTAGTGAAATGATCTTTTCAATAAATGATGTTGAAAGTCTTGGATTTAAAAGTACTAACTCTAGATTCTATCTCATGCCACATACAAAAGCCAATCTTAGATTCATTATAGATCTAAATATGGAGGATGAAAAATAACATCTTTAGACATAGATAGAGAATATTTTTAAGACATTAAGGTAGGCAACATTTCTTAAAGGAGAACCAAAAAGCACTAGCCACAAAAATTACTGAATTGCATTTACTTATAAATAATAACTACAGATCATCGAAGATACCATCTATCAAGTAAAAAAGCCCACAGAGACATAGAAGAGAATGGTAATACATATATCTGACAATACACTCATATTCAGAATATATAAAGAATACCAATAAATCAGTAATAAGTCAAAAGACAATTTGGGATAAAAATGGGCAAAAGTCTTAAACAGACACTTCAAATAAGAGGCTATCCAAATGTCCGATGAATATATGAAACACTTCAACTTCCTTTTCTATCTGAAAATGCAAATTAAAACCTCAGTGCAATCACTACACAGCTACCTGTCATACTTAAAAGAAAAAGGTAATCCAAGTGTTGTCAAGAATGTAGAGCAACTCAAACTTTGATATACCGATAGTGGTGGTGTAAATTAGTACAACCATATTGGAACACTGGTTGGCAGTCTCTACCAATGCCAAGAACATGTATACATTGTGACCCAACAATTCCACTCATATGTATATAGTGAACTAAAGCAAGAGCATATATTCATCAAAAGACATGCCAAACAATGTCATAGCAGAACTGTTCATAACAGCCTCAAAATAATTTTTAGAAACTCACACATCATACCTCCATCTGCAGTGAAATGAATAAAGTGTAAGCTATCAATTTTAAGAGAATATACATCAATAAGAATGAACAGAGTACAATTACATGCAAAGACTTGTATAAAACTCATACATATAATGTTGAGAGAAAGAGGCCAAAGTGTGTAAATTCTGTAGTAATCCACTTATATCAATTTAATAAAAGGCATCATTACTTCGTTGCCTTAGAAAGCAGGAAAGTGTCTTTGGTGTTGATGCTTGGAGGAGGTTCCAGGCATGTTCTTGGGAGCTGGTAACATTCTCCCTGTCTTCACAGTGGGTGCAGGGGTGTTCATTTTGTAAAAATTTACTTACAATGTATGCAATTTTTAGTAAGTATTTTGTAATTTATTAAAAATGTCACTTCAAAATTATAGTAGAACATTTCTTAAATTCATTTATGAGGACCTAACTTGAAATAGTCCTTGTCTTATGGACATTTATTTATTTGAGGTGTTAAAACCAGCCACTTCATTCTGAACCTGGTGAAAGTGTTGCAAGTAAATTTTCGTTTCCATCTTTTATATGATTTCCTGGGTTTAAGGAAAAAAGCTACAGTTAGTACCTGTTATTTAGCAATTATTTAAAGTCCATAAATGTTATGGAAATACTGGCGTATAAAAACAAAAAGAAGAAAACATAAAATCCTCTACAGGTTCTCCTATAAAACACACTGAAGAGAAAAGACTTGATGTGTTGGAAAAGGAGTAAAGGCAGGAAGAGTTACTGATCAAATCTGGTCCAAAAACATGTTACTTAAAAAAAAAAAAACAACATTTTTCCACCTAGTTCCTAGTACTTCATTATAAAATACTCAGACTAAAAGAATCAAATGTTCAGAAGCAGAAACATTCAGTTGGACCAAATTTCTAAGGCCCTTATGTGACTGCATAGTGGCCTCTAGCTAAAAAGAGTCATGGTTTTAACTAAGCCCAGGTAGTCAATAGCAATTCTCCTAGCTCCGTTATATTGGGCAAGACCCTTAAACCCTCTTACTCTCAATAAGTTTGTCTGTAAAATGAGGATAATTCTTCATACCTCATAGAATTTTTCCATAATAGTGATTTTATTCTTTTAGTTTTTTAGTCTATATTTCCAAAAGTAAGATTGTTTGCATATTAGTGTGTGAACAATTCTTAAATGTTTAAATGAACATTTAAAATGTTAACACTAATTGATTATTATGTTATTACTAATTTACTATTAATTTGGCTACTATGAGTAAAGCTGCTAAAAGCACTCATGAACCGATTTTTGTGTGAAGTAAAGTTTGTATTTCTCTGGGACAAATGTCCAACTGTGGGTTTATAGTACCATTTTATCCTCTCACCGATGGTATGTGAATGATCCAATCTCTAGGTATGCTTAACAGCATTCAGTGTTATCACTACTTTAATTTAGCCAAGTTGGTGGGCGTTTAGTGATATCACATTGTAGTTTTAAGTTGCATTTCACTGATGGCTAATGATGTTGAACATCATTTCATGTGCTTACCTGTCATTCGTTTATTCTATTCAGTGAAGTGTTTCTTCATGTCTTGCCCATTTTATAACAGCTTTTTTTTTCAATCATGGAGTTTTGAGAGTTCTTTATATATTCTAGGTACTAGTCCTTTGTCATATATGTAGTTTATAAATGTGATTTATAGATATTATTTACCAGTCTGTAGTTTGTCTTTCATCCTCTTAAAAGTCTTTCACAGAAGCAAATTTTTAAAAAAATTTGAACAAAGTCCAATATAACATTTGATTCCTTCTGTGGATTGTGCTTTTAGTATCAGTTCTAAGAACATTGTTCATCCTATTTAGAGGACTTCCCTAGATCATCATGTTTAGAGAACTTCCTTTAGCCATTCTTTAAGGAGATACCTATTGATGGCAAATTCTATTAGTTTTCTCTTATCTGAGAAGTCTTGACTTCTACTTCATTCCTAAAGGATATTTTTGCTGAAACTGGATTCTGGGTTGATAGCACTTTTCATTTAATACTTGAAAAATGTTGTGCCACTTCCTGTTGATCCCAGCGGATTATGAAGAGAAATCTTCTGTCATTTTTAATTGCTTTGTGTCTACAAATAAGGTGTTATTTCTCTCACTGCTTTCAAGATTTTCTTCTTTGTCTTTAGTTTTAGAAATGTGAATATAATGTGTGTTGGTGTTTATACTGTTCAATATTCACTCAGCTTCTTGTATCTGTAGGTTTACGTCTTTTGCCAAATTTGGGAAGTTTTCAGTAATTATTTCTTCTAGCACTTTCTCAGCCCTACTGACTTTCTCCTTTCCTTGCAATAGTCTGATACAAATGTTAGAAGTTTCATTATGGTCTTACTTGTCTTTGAGGTTCTATTCATCTTTTTTTAATCTATTTTCTCTGTTGCTCAGATTAGATAATTTTAATTGTTCTATCTCCAAGTTCACTTTTTCTTTTTCTGCCCCCTCTATCTTGCTGCTGTACACCTAGAGTGAGGCTTTTATTTCAGTTATTGTACTTTTAGTTTCCAAAACTTGAATTTAGTTATTCTATTTATTTGCTGAGACTTCCCACTTTTTTCATTTGTTTCAAGCATATTTGTAATTGCTCATTGAAACATTTTAATAATGACCACTTCAAGTGATTGTCAGATAATTCTAACATCTATGTTGCCTTGGTATTGGCACCTCTGGATTTTCTTTTCTCATTCAAGTTGAAATCCTCCTTGTTCTTGGTATGATGGGTTATTTTTCATTGAAACTTAGACATTTTGGGAATTAGTTTATGATGCTCTGGAACCTACAGAAACCTTCTGTTTTCTTTTAATATTGCTCTAGCGGGGGAATGGTGGTATGCCCCTATTATCACCAGATAGAGATAGAAGTCCAAGTTCCCCACTTGGCTTCCATTGACCTATGAGTGGGGAGTGTCCTTGTTATTGCTGGGCAAAGGTGGGAGTTCCACTTCCCACTAATATCTCTTTGCCCAAGAGAGTTAGGAGTACTTCATTACTGCTCCCCACTGACTGGTTTCTAGAGTTGGTCTCATTACTGCTGGGTAATGATGAAAGTTCTGAGTCTCCTCTGATACCACCCAGTGCAGAGAGGAAGGGGAATCTCATTGCTACCAAGGAGTATTGGAAGTCTAGTCTCCCCTCCTTGCCTCCAAGATATCATTGGTGAGGGGGAAAGGGGAAACCTCATTAATGTCTGATGGATATCTCTTTGATTCTTTCCTTTATCTCACTTCCCTTGTATTAGTTTGCTATTGTTGCTATAACAAATTACCACGACATAGTGGCTTAAAACAATGCACATTTATACTCTTACAGTTTTGAAGGTCAGAAGTCTAAAAACATGTTAACAAGGCTGCATTTCTCCTAAGGCTTCACGGTAGAATTGTTTCCTTGCTTTTTTCAGTTCCTAGAGGCCGCTTGCATTCTTTGGTTCATGGCTCCTTCCTTGTATCACACCAACCTCATCTCCATTGTCACATTTCGTATTACTGACTCTGATCCTCCTACTTCCCTCTTATAAGGACGGTTGTGATTACTCTGAACCCATCTTCATAATGCAGGATAATCTCCCCATCTCAAAACCTTTAACTTCCTCACATCTGCAAAGTCCCTTTTAACATATAAGGTAACAGAGTCACAGATTGCTGAGATTAAGACACGAACATCCTTAGAGGGGACATTATTCAGCCTACTTCACATCTAAACCATTGCCAGTTCTTATGGTATTCATCTCCAAAATATCAAGATTTTCATTCTCAATCTCTATTTTTACCACCTTGATGCAGGCCTCCATTTCTAACCCTGACTACTGTCACCAGAGGTTTTATACAGCAGCAAGAACTATAAATTAGAAACTTGGAAGACTTTTTGAAAGAGATGGAAGTAGGGCTAAATTTTAAAAGAATGTTATAAGTCTCTGATTGTGCATATGAATGTGTAAAGAGCATTACAGTCCTGGGTAATTTGATATAAACTGGCTCACATCAGTTGAGTTTCTACCATGTTCAAGACCTTGGCACTAATCTTTTCTTGTATTAGTATGGAAATAGAGGGGAAAAAAAGCAGGAGAGGCCAGACATTTAAAATATCGGAGAAGCAACTTGCATGGCTGTAGTGTTGAAATGAGGTGAGTTTTGGAGAGATGGGTAGACATTGAACAGCAACTATTGAACTGAACTAAGCATGTCATTCAGTGGAAAAGGAGTTTAATTAAATTCGACTAATCTAATTGAGCATGTACTATGTGCCAAATTGTTGAGTGGGAAAAGACTACAAATGAGAAGAACAGCATATAGCACTTACCTCAATCAGCTTAAATTTAGTAAATGTAATTAAGCACTTAAAATATGCTATTATAAATAAGCTTGGAAAATTATGTAGCAGTTCCTAGAGGATTTGCACACAAATCATTGTACCTAGTGGTTTGGGAAGATTTTATTTTTTCTGTAAGTAGAGATAGTTGAAGTGGAGAATGTATAAGATGCGGTCAACAAGAGCAATTGACTGATTATCATAAAATTATAGTGAAAATCAAATATTGACAATGTATACAAGTGGACAGGATGGGCATGATAAAAAACTGCCACCAAAACAGCTTAGGAGATATGAATGCAGAGAGTGAGAAGCTAGAGGAGCTGAAGAGAGTTTAGGCATTTTAAACCTCTTTCCAATTTTCTATAACATTCTTCCTTAATTCAGAAAGGTGTTTTTGTTTCACAAGAAAGAATGATACATGAAAATACTTTTCCAAGATTCAGGAGTGGGTCTGATTTTTGTTAATATTATCCTGATTTTAGTTGTTACTTTTCCTGAACTTTTTCAGCAAGATTTAGCTATAATATGTTTCAGTGTCAAAATATCAACTCCAAGGTCACAGAAAATTTAAAAGATCAAAGTTTAGATCAATTTTCTAGCTACCACAAAACAAATTGTTGTCATAGTTGACATTCAACTTATGTTGCTCCAGAGACTTGAGGTAAAAATCTATGTTTTCCAAAAGAGGGGAAATTTGTTTCTCTGTGTGGATTTTATTAAACCGTGATAACCTTCTAAGCCCTTGACAAGTGTGAGTAATTAATCAACAGCTGCTTACGATCTGGAGATTTGAGTGGTCTATCTTGGTACAATAATCTTTAAAGAAAATTGTCTCAGACATCTTAGATATTAAAAATCTAGACTTGAAAGTTTTACATGTATCTGGCTATTCATAGAATTTAGCAGTGAGTCATTCACACCTGCTGGGACTTGTGGCAGTGTGATTGTTACTGGAACTGGGCATGCTTAGGGAACTGTAGCAACTCATGTTCCCTAAGCAGGCTGTGTACCCTCCAGTCACAAAAATATTTTTTGACCTTAGCAGAAGAAATATATTAACATTTTTTTACTCAAAAGAACAAACTTTCGGAGGATACTCCAAACTGCTTTCCATAGTGGCTGCACCAGTTGGCACTGCCACCAGCAGTGAACAAGGGCTGCCTTCTCTCCACACCCTCTCCAACATTTGTTGTTTCCTGTCTTGTTAATTGTAGCCATTCTGACCCGGAGTGAGGTGATGCCTCATTGTAGTTTTGATTTGCATTTCCCTGATAGCTAATGATGTTGAGCATCTTTTCATGTGCCTGTTGGCCATCTGTATGTCTTCTTTGGAGAAGTCTCTGTTCAGATCTTTTGCCAATTTTCTAATTGGATTGTTGGTGTTTTTGTTGTTGAACTGTATGAATTCTTTGTATATTTTGGATATTAACCTCTTATCTGATATGTGGTTTGCAAATATCTTCTCCCAATTGTTAGTTTGTCTTTTCATTTTGTTGATGGTTTCCTTTGCTGGGCAGAAACTTTTTAGTTTGATGTAGTCCCACTTGTTCATTTTTTCTTTTGTTTCCCTTGCCCGGTCAGACATGGGACTTGAAAATATGCTGCTCAGATCAATGTCATAGAGCGTACTGCCTATGTTTTCTTCTAGAAGTCTCATGGTTTCAGGTCTTACATTCAAGTCTTTAATCCATTTTGAGTTGATTTTTGTGCATGGTGTAAGGGAATGGTCTACTTTCATTCTTTTGCACGTGGCTGTCCAGTTTTCCCAACACCATTTATTGAAGAGACTCTCCCTTCTCCATTGTATGCTCTTGGCTCCCTTGTCGAATATTAGCTGTCCATAAACGTGTGGGTTTACCTCTGGGCTCTCAATTTTGTTCCATTGGTCCGTGTGTCAGTTTTTGTGCCAGTACCATGCTGTTTTGGTTACTATGGCTTTTTGTAGTATAATTTGAAATCGGGGAGTGTGATACCTCCAGCTTTGTTCTTTTTTCTCAGGAATCCTTTGGCTATTCGGGGTCTTTTGTTGTTCCATATAAATTTTAGGATTCTTTGTTCTATTTCTGTAAAAAATGTTGTTGGAACTTTGATAGGGATTGCATTGAATCTATAGAATGCTTTAGGAAGTATGGACATTTTAACAATGTTAATTCTTCCAATCCAAGAGCTCGGAATATCTTTCCATTTCTTTGTGTCTTCTTTGATTTCTTTCAACAATGTTTTATAGTTTTCAGTGTACAGATCTTTTACCTCTTTGGTTAAGTTTATTCCTAGGTATTTTATTCTTTTTGTTGCAGTTGTAAATGGGATTGTATTCTTAATTTCTCTTTCTGCTACTTCGTTGTTAGTGTATAGAAATGCAACCAATTTTTGTACATTGATTTTGTATCCTGCAACTTGACTGTATTCCTTTATTATTTCTAAAAGTTTTTTAGTGGACTCTTTAGGGTTTTCTAGATATAAAATCATGTCATCTGCAAAGAGTGATAGTTTCACTTCTTCTTTTCCAGTGTGTATCCCTTTTATTTCTTTTTCTTGCATGATTGCTCTGGCTATGACTTCCAATGCTATGTTAAATTAAGGATAGATCTACCACATGATCCAGCTATTTCACTGCTGGGTATTTATCCAAAGAACTTGAAAACACAAAGGCATAAAGATACTTGCACCCCTATGTTCATTGCGGCATTATACACAATAGCCAAGACTTGGAAGCAACCTAGGTGCCCATCAAGGGATGAATGGATAAAGAAGATGTGGTATTTATACACGATGGACTACTACTCAGCCATAAGAAATGATGAAATCCGGCCATTTGAGACAACATGGATGGACCTTGAGGGTATTATGCTGAGTGAAATAAGGCAGAGGGAGAAAGTCAAATACCATATGATCTCACTCATAAGTAGAAGATAAAAACGACAAAAAACACCCCACGTAGCATTAGAGATTGGACCGGTGGTTACCATTGGGGAAGGGGGGAGGGCAAAAGGGGTGATTAGTGTCACATGTGAGGGGATGCACTATAACTAGTGTTGGATGGTGAACATGATGTAATGTATACAGAATTCGAAATATGATGTACATCCAAAAAAAAATAAAAATTAAAAAGAAAAAGAACAAACTTCTAACTTCAGTGTTTAAGTAGAGGAAAGGATTACAAAAACCCAATTAACTAGACTTGGAGAAACAAACAGGCTGATTATAGACTATAACCAGCATTGCAAATTTCACATATTGCAGAGCTGACTGATAATTAGAACTGATTAGTAACACCTTTATTTTTAAAAACAATACTGTAGTAAATCAATTAAAGTTATCTATTAGAATACAATATTATTCCTGTCACGCCGTCAAGAAAATACATCATTTGACTCTTAATGAAAGTATATACTTAAAATTATAGAATTTTTATCTAAGAAAACATCAGAATATTAAAATTGGAAGGATAAAACTGCCAAAGGCTATGTTGACAATATAGTGAATGATTCAGTGAGTTATATCTGAAACTGTTTAGCTGGTATTAAATAGATCTACCTAAAAAATGTTGATTCTGTTTCTAGAATAAGAACTATGGTCAAAAGTTAGTGGAGACTAGGGCTGGCCCAGTGGCATTCTGGTTAAGTTTTCACGCTCTTTTTGACGGCCTGGGGTTTGTGGGTTTGAACCCTAGATGCAGACCTACACACTGCTTATCAAGCCATGCTGTGGTGGTGTCCTATATACAAAAAAAAATAGAGGAAGATTGTCACAGATGTTAGCTCAAGGCCAATCTTCCTCACCTACCCCCCAAAAAAGTTAGTGAAGATATAGAGCTATAAATATGAATTCCTATAAAAACATTGTTCTAAGTGTAGGAACTCCCCTGGTCTAGAAGCTGCAACCATCCTCCCAAACTATTGTCTGTAATCACACCGTAAACATAGCTTCTCCAGTACCTTGACAAATAACCTACCTAGCCACAAGTAATCTCACTTGGAAAAGCACAAAGATAGAAGGATCTCATTGTGTGTTTATAGTTATCTTTGAACAGAAGCAATTCACCTACCAGTAGTCATTTTTACCATAAGCAACATTGCTTAGTATATATACACATATACTATCAATTTCCAAAAGTCATATTCTCACAAAGAAGGGGAAAGATTTTGTTAAGCCTTCCTCATAGCCTTTTATTCTATTTACCATTAATGAACTTAATTACATTAATTGACTTATTAATGTTAAGCCAAACTTCAAATCCTAATATAATTTCCACTTTATTGTAATGAATTATGCTTCTTATTTAATGATGGTTCTGATATATATTGCTTTTCTTTGCTTATTATGTCATTCTATTATGAAGGATAATTGGTCTATATATTTTAAAAAATTATTTCAATTAATTTTTTCTAATTCCCTTTTTTAAAAATATTGTGCTGAGAGCACTTAACATGAGATCTATCCTCGTAACAAACTTTGAAGTGCACCATACCATATTGACAACTACAGGCACTATGTTGTACAGCAGATCTTCAGAATTTATCCATCTTACATAACTGAGACTTTATATCTGTTGAACGACAACTCCCCATTTTCTAACTTCCCAGCCTCTGGCAGCCACCATTCTGCTCTCTGCCTCAATGAGTTGGATTATTTTAGACATCTCATATAAGTGGAATCACAGAGTATATGTTCTTCTGTGACTGGTTTATTTCATTTAGCATAATGTCCTCCAGGTTCATCCATGTGGGGGCATATGGCAGAATTCCCCTCTTTTTAAGGCTGAATAATATTCCTTTGTATGTATATACTGCAGTTCCTTTATCCATTCATTCATTGATAGACATTTAGGTTGTTTTCATATCTTGGTTACTGTGAATAGTGCTGCAATGAACACAGATGTGCAAATATCTCTTTGAGATCCTGTTTTCAATTTTTTGGATATACACCCAGAAGTGGGATTGCTGGATTATATCTTTGACAAGGGAGTCGAGAATCTACAAAGGGAAAGTAGTTTCTTCTACAAATGGTGTGGGAATAACTGGATTTCCACTTGCAGAAGAATGAAATTGGACCCTTATCCTACACCATTTCCAAAAATCAACTGAAAATGGATTAAAGACTTAAACATAAGACCTGGAACTGTAAAACTACTAGAAGAAGAAACAGGGGAAAATCTTCTTGACACTGGTCTTGGCAATGTTTCCTTGGATATGATGCCACAAGTACAGGCAACAAAAACAAAAATAAGTGAGATACAGCAAACTGAAAATCTTCTGCATGGCAAAGGAAACAATCAACAAAATGAAAATGTAACCTATGAAAATGAGAAAATATTTGCAAACTTTATATCTATAAGGGGTTAATATCCAAAATAGAAAAGGAACGTGGACAACTCAACAGCCAAAAAGTAAACAAATAAAAAACCCAATTAAAAAATGGACAAAGGACCTGAATAGATAATTCTCCAGAGAATGCATACAAATGCCCAATAGGTATATGAAAAAGTGCTCAACATCACTAATTGTCAGGGAAATGAAACCAAAACTACAATGAGATACCACCACACACTCTCACACCTGTTAAGACGGCTATTATCAAAAAAATAAAGATAAGTATTGATAAGGATATGGAGAAATTGGAACTTTTGTACACTGTTGGTGGGAATGCAAGATGCAGCTGTTATCAAAAACAGCATGGAGGTTCCTCAAAAAGTAAAAAATAGAACTACAGTGTGATCCAGCAATCTCATTTATCAGAATACTTGTTCTTACAGTGTTATTGTAGAGCTCTTTTTCCTCTTTTAGTTTCTAAAAATATTTATGCATTTTGGTCTCTTTAAATTTTTTGATGGAGTTCTCCAGTGAAGATATTTGAGCTTTGAGATTCTTTTTCTGTGAGAATGTTTTTAATTACAAATTTAATTTCTTTAAGAGAGATATACAACTTTAAAGTTTTTTCTCTTTGATAAGTTTATTCTTTCAACAAATTTGTACATTTTACCTAAGTCTTTGAGCTTATTGACAGAAATTTTTCAAAATATGGAGAATTTGTAGTGAAGTCCAATCTATCATTTCTTATATTAGTAATCTGTATTTTATCTTTCTCTTTGTTTCCTCTTGTTTAGACTTGTTAAAATTTATTAAATTTCTTAATCTTTTCAAGAATCAACTTTTGTCTTTATTGGCTTTCTCTTTTATTTCTCTGTTTTCTATTTCATTGATTTTTTCTCTTATTTTTATTATCTTCTGCAAAAAAAGATATACTAATGGACAAAAAGCATATGAAAACACTCTCAACGTCATTAGTCATTAGGGAAATGTGAATCAAAACCACAATGAGAAACCACTTCACATACAGTAGGATAGCAATAATAGAAATTAAACATAGTCTTACCATATGATGCAGCCATTCCACCCTTAGATATATAACCTAAAGAACTAAGAAGAGATACTCAAGTGAATACTTGCACAGGAATGTTTGTAGAAACAATATTCACAATTGTCAAAAGGACATCTATGGAAATTTGACATTTGATAAAGTGTGATATATCCACACAATGGAATATTATTCAGCCTTAAAAAGGAGTTGGAATTACGATGCATACTATCACATAGATGAATCTTGAAAATATTAAGTGAAATTAGCAGACACAAAAGGACAAATTTTGTATGATTCCACTTATATGAGGTACCTAGAATAGCCAAATTAGAGGCAGAAAGTAGAATAGTCCTTATCAGTGGCTGTGGAAGTGGGTAATAGGGAGTTAATGTTTAATGGGTACAAAATTTCAGTTTGGGATGATGAAAAAGTTTTGGTGATGGATGGTAGTGATGCTTACTCAACAGTATGAATGTACTTAGTCCCTCTGAATTACACATTTAAAAATGGCTAAAATGGTAAATTTTATGTTATGTATATTTTACCACCATAAAACATTTTTAAATGAAGAAAAGACAAAAAACAAACAAAAAGACAACACTGATACGTTGTACAATAGGGATTAACCTTGAAAACGCTATGCCAAGTGAAATAAACCAAACACTAACAGTCACATATTGTATGATTGCATTTATATGAAATATCCAGTATAAATACATCCATATAATGGAAAGAAGATTCGTGGTTCTGGGCAAAGGAGGGAACAGAAAATAACTGCTTAATGTACATGGGCTCTATATTGAGGTGATGACTATATTCAGGAACAAGATAAACATGGTGATTGCAAAAGATTGTGAATGTGCTAAATGTCATTGAATTGTTCACTTTAAAATCATTAATTTATATGACTTGAATTTCACTCCCACAAAAAATGCAAAAACCTTAAGGACGTTGATGGAAAAAGTAGGAATATGCAAGAACAGATGTGTAATGTGAGCATAAAGATGAGATTTCTCAGAATCAAACGGCAATGCTAGAAATAAAAAACAATGCTAAAAGTTAAGAATCCCTTTAATGTGGTCATTTATAGACATGACAGGGCCTAGAAGAGAAGATAGGTTAACAAAAATTACTCCAACTGAAAAGAAAAGAGGGGAAAATAATAATAAAAAATAGAACAGAATATCCTTGTACTGTGAAACAATTACAAAGATGTAATGTGCATTTAACTGAAACACCAGAAGGAGAAGAGACAATGGAGTAGAAGAAATATTTCAGGTAATAGTGGCTGAGAGCTTTCATAAACTAAAAACAGCCAAAGCACAGATCTAGAAAAGCTAATAGAACACCAAGCAATGAAAAACAAAACAAAACAAAACTTCAACATACCACATTCAAACTGAAGAAAACAAAAGACAAAGAGAAATTTTTGTAAGAATCCAGAGGGGAAAGAAATCTTATCTGTAGAGGAATGTTAAAGATTACATCAGATTTTTCATTGGAAGCCATGTAAGCAAGAAGACATAGACTGAAATATTTAAAGAGTTGCAAAAACATCCCCCACCAAATTAAAATTCTATATCGAGTGTAATCACCCTTCAAAAGTAAATGAGAAAGACTTTCTTAGACAGCAATAGAGCATCAAAATACGTGAGGGAAAAAATTTGGTGAAACCGAATGGAGAAATAGACCAATCCACTGTCATATTGGGGAATGTCACCAAATCACATCAGTAATTGAAAGAAGAATGCAGAAAAGCTATAAAGCTGTATTAACCTGGACAGCACTATCAATCGAATTGTTCTAATTCACATTTATACAATACACTCAGCAACTGAAGAATACACATTGTTCTCAAGCTTGCATGGAACATTTATCAAGATAGACCACAATCTGGTCCATGGAACACACCATTAAAAATTTAATAGAATTGAATCAACACAAATCCTCCTCAAACTCTTTAAAAAAATTAAAGAGGAGAGGGTATTTCCAAACTCATTCTTTGAGATCAACAATACCCTGACATCAAAGTTAGACAAAACCACAAGAAAACTTCAAACCAATATCCTTGAGAAGTACTGATGTAAAAATCCTCAACAAAATACTAGCAAACGGAAATCAAAGCACTTCAAAAGGAATTTTGAAAGAATTTAAAAGGGCTTTGTATACCATGACTAAGTAGTATTTATTCCTGAAATGTAAGATGGTTCAACATATGAAAATCACATTGTAATATGTCTAACAGAATGAAGGAAAAATTTAAAAGAATAGAAAACATACAAAATACACTGTCGGGCAACAATGAAATTAAACTGGAAAACATCAGAGAGATGCTGAGAAAATTCCCAAGTATTTGGAAATTAAACAGCTCACTTTTAAGTTACATATGGGTCAATGAAGACTTCTCCAGGGAAATTTTAAAATATTTTGAGCTAAAAGAAAATAAAAATAAAGGTATACTTTACCAAAATGTGTGGAAGGCAGAGAAAGCAGTGCTTAGAGAGAAATTTATAGCATTAAAGGTATATTTTGAAAAGAAGAAAGATCTAGAATCAATAACCTATGCTATCACCTTAGAAACAAGACAAAGAAGAGCAATTTTAATCCTAAAGAAAGCGCAAAAAAGAAACAAAAGTTACAGGCCAGCCGGTGGTTAAGCGCGCACGTTCCGCTTTGGTGGCCCAGGGTTTGCTGGTTCGGATCCCCGGTGCGGACAAAACACAGATTGGCAAGCCATGCTGTGGCAGTCGTCCCACATATAAAGCTGAGGAAGATGGGCACAGATGTTAGCTCAGGGCCAGTCTTCCTCAGCAAAAAGAGGAGGATTGGCAGCAGTTAGCTCAGGGCTAATTTCTCCCCCCCAAAAATAAAATCTTTAAAAAAACCCAAAAATTAAGTAGAAACCAAATCTTCCAGCCAGGCTAACCAATGAATAGATATCTAAGATAAATAGATAGATAGATAGATAGATAGATAGATAGATAGATAGATAAATAAATAAATAAATAGAAAAATAAGCAAAGAAAACAAATTACCAATGTAAGAAATGTAAAAGTTATCAGCACTAATATTACTAGTTACATTAAATGGATTAAAATGGAAAAATATGAATACTTTTGAGATCATAAAATTGATGAAATATACCAATTCCTTGAAGGATGTCAATTACCACAACTCACTCAAGTAAATGATAACCTGAATAGCCAAACGTGTGTTTAGGTATTTGAATCAATGATTAATAAACACCTAAAAAAGAAATTACCAGACAAAATGGTTTGACCGGTCAACTGTATGAAACATTAAGGAAGAAATTATACCAATTCTCCACAATCTCCTCCCAAAAGTAGAAGAAGAGAGAAACTTTCTAACCATTCTATATGTATGGAATTACTCTAATACCAAAACCAACACAAGAAAAACATTAAAAGAAAGGAAGAAATAGATTAGTATCTCTCATGAACATAGATGCAAAAATCCTCAGCTAATTATTAGCAAATTGAGTTTAATAATTCTTAAAATTTTATATACCATAACCACATGGAATTTATTCCAGGTGTGGAAGGTTAGTTCACCGTTGGAAAATAAATCCATATAGACCATCAATCAACAGACTAAAGGGTAAAAATCACATCATTGTATCAATTAACAGATAAATAATTGGACAAAATTCAACATTTTTTCCTCTGAAAAAAATTCTCAGCAAAAAGGAATAAAGGTGAACATCCTCAATTTGGTGAAGAGCATCTGCAGAAAACACACAGCAAACGTCATTCTTAATGGTGAGAAATTGCTTGCTTTAGTCCTAAAATTGGGAAGAAAAGATGTCTTCTCTCACTGCTCCTTCAATGTGGTACCAGAAGTTCCACTAAGAGAAGAAAAGAAAAGAAATGTAAGTAGATTGAAAAGGAAGAAATGAGTCGTTACTACTTGCAGGTTACATGATTGACTATATGGAAAATCCCAAAGAAGTGAACAAAAATTCTTGCACACTAATAAGTAAGTTTAGCAAGTTTGCAGGAAACAAGGTTAATATTAAAAAAATTAAATTACTTTTCTATACACCAGAAATGAATAATTGGAATTGAATACAATTTAAATAGCACATAAATGAAATACTTTGGTATAAAACTAAAAATTTAGAAAACGTATATGCAGAAAAACAGGAACACTGATAAAAATAAAAGAAATCTAAATAAGTGGAATGATATTCCAGATTTGTGATTTGGGAATTCAATATTGTTAAGATGTTCATTCTTCCAAAATTGACCTGTAGATTCAACACAATCAAAATAAAAATCTCAGCAAGATATTTTCCAGATACTGACAAACTGATTCTAAAGTTTACACGGAAAAGCAAAAGAACTGGAATATCCAATGCAACACTGAAGAAGAACAAAGTTGGAGGACTCAAACTAACAGCTTTCAAGACTTATCATAGGCGAGAATAATAGTGATGGTCCAGGGTTAGTGAAAGAATAAACACATAGATCAATGAAACAGAAAAGAGATCCCACAAATAGACCCATGCAAATATTGTAAACTGATTTCTGACAAAGATTCAATTCAATAAAGACAAAGTCTTTCAAACAAATGGTGCTGGAAATAGTGTCTACGTGTAAAAAAATGTGAAACCTAGACAGAGAGCTTAGATCTTAGACGAAACTTAACTCAAAATGAATCATAGACCTAAATGTAAAATGCAAGACTATAAAACTTCTAGATAAAAATACGAAAGAAAAATCTACAATACCAAGAGTTTAATGAGAAATTTTTAAATATAACACCCAAATTATGGTCCAAGAAAGAGAAAGTTTATAGTTTGGACTTTATTGAAGTTAAAAATGTCTTCTCTACAAAAGACACTGTTAAGAGAATGAAAAGACAAACCACACACTTGGAGAACATAATTGCAAAACATAGCTAATGAAAGCCTCCTATCAAAAATATACAAAGAACTCTTAAAACTCAACAATGAGAAATAAGCAAGCCAATTAAAATGGTGAAAATATCTGAACAGACATTTCATCAAAGAAGATGTACAGATTTCAAATCAAAAATATAAGGAAGTGCTTAACATCATTCGTCAACAAGGATTTCCAGTTAAAGCCACCGCGAGATATGACTCTATACCTATTGTAATGGTTAAAATTCAAAACACTGACAACACCAAATGATGATATCAAATGGGTGCACAGCAACAGAAATTTTCATTTGTTGACAGGGTGCATTCAAAATGCCATAGCCACTTTGGAAGGCAGATTGGCAGACTCTTACAAAGTTTATCATTGTCTTACCATACAATGTAGTAATTACACCACTATTTACTCAATTGATCTGAAAACTTATGTCCATACAAAATCCTATATGATTGTATTTATAGTAAATTCATTCACAATTGCTCAAATTAGAAGCAACCTAGATGTCTTTCAGAGGTGAATGGATAGAGAAACTGTGATATATCCATGCATGGGAATATTATTCAGTGAAAAAAAGAAATGAGTAACCAAACCATAAAAACATGTAAAAACATATTGTTAAATGAAAGAATCCAGTCTGAAAAAATTATATACTGTATGATTTCAATTATACAACATCTGTAAAGGGAAAACTGTAGAGACAACATAAAGATCAGTGGTTGTCAGGGGTTCAGGCTGGGAAAAGCACAGGGTGAATCACAAAGCATTTTATAGGGCAGTGAAACTATTGTGTATGACAATCTACTGGTGGATACGTATCATTATGAATTTCTCAAAACTGAGAAATTTGCAGCACAAAGAGTGAACCTCAATGTATGCAAATATTCCTTTAGAGGTGGGTGATCATAGGATGGAATAAAGAATTTAACAAAATTATATGACAAAACTGAAAATGTAAGAACTAATCTTACTGGGAGAAGACCGAATAAGCTGTTGACATAGGTAAGTTTGAAAATGAGTGGAGTATACAGGTTAATAGAAAAAAATCAATTACTTTCCTATATACCATAAATGAATAAGGAATTGTACAAAAGATACTGTGCATAAGAATTGTATTCTGGTTGATAAAGTGTGTCCCATAGGGGTGTAGGTTAATAATTCTGAAATCACTGTATATGTATTCTGGAATTGAACCATCAAGGAAGTGGATAGTGCATGGTGGAAACCTGGTTTATCACTGTTGGAGTGGGAGAATATTAGAATGATCTGCATGGTAATGAATTAGAATTGGGGATATCAGTATGAACTTGTGCTTACTTTAACATTAATAACGAAGGTTATACATAGAAATATTTCTAGATACGTGTATATACACAGGTATTTATATACATATTCTTGATCTGTCAGCATGAGGGCCTAGATGCAAGGACAACCCAGATTTTAGGTTTTAGTAACATTGATCAATAAAAAGAGCCAGAGCTCTTTGGAAATATGGTTGATTATAGGACTGGGGCAGGAAATAGACAGGACTAGCCTTGAATGTTCTATAGGGTCAGAAAATAATAAAGTGCTAAAGTACACCATACACACACACACACACACACACAGATGGGAACATGTCAAAGGGATGCAGGAGTCCCAAAAATGTAAAGAGCTCCCAAAGGCCAAAGTCAGAAAAATTTGAACAACAAAACAAATATTAGATTATAAGCTAAAATATGAAACAAATATCCATGATTTCATATTGATATAACATGGATATAAATTGATATAATATGGTATAAATGCATGATTTAGTAAATTAAAAACTTGGGGATATTTGGCAAATCTCCAGTGCAGAAGAATTTCAAATAATGTATGTAGATTCTCTGCCCTTAAGGATGTGAGGCATAGCTTCGTATTTCTTAAGTGTGGGCTGCATATAGTGACTTTCTTTTCTTTTTTCTTTGAAAAAGATTAACTTCAAGCTAATATCTGCCAGCAATCCTCCTCTTTTTGCTCAGGAAGACTGGCCCTGAGCTAGCATCCATGCTCATCTTCCTCTACTTTATATGTGGGACGCCTACCACAGCATGGCTTGATAAGCGGTGCGTAGGTCTGCACGGGGGATCTGAACCGAACCCAGGGCCTCCGAAGCAGGAGGAGCAAACTTAACCGCTGTGCCACCAGGCTCGCCCATGACTTTCTTTTAAAGAGGACGTTATGGAAAGGGAGACACACAAGAGTAACTGCAGTAGAGAAAATTGACAAGGCTAACATCAGCAGTGATAAGTCATGCTAATAGTATGGACATGATGTGATGGGAAGGGCACTTTACCTCTGTGTTCTTTCCTCCTAGTAACCCGTAATCCTGGTCTAATCCTGAGAAAAATATCAGGCAAATCCCAGTTGATGGATAATTGACAAAATATCTGACCAGTCATCCTCAAAACTGTCATGATCGTCAAAAGCAAAGTCTGACAAACTATCACAACCAAGAAGAGCCTAAGAAGTCTTGTTTGCTAAGTGTAATGTAGCATCCTAGATGGCATCCTGGAACAGAAAACGATATTAGGGGAAAACTACGGAGATCGGGAAAAAGTATGGATGTCAGTAATAATTTACCAGTATTTGTTTATTAGTTGTGACAAATGTACCATACTAATCTAAGATGTTAATAACAAAGGAAAGTAGGAACTGGGATATATGGGAACTCTCTGCACTAATTCTGTAAATCTAAAACTTCTAAAATAAAAAGGATTTTTAAAAGAAAAAAATTGAAAGTAATTTCTCCTCTGATAAAAATATAAATATGCTTATTTCTGATGTTCTTAAGATAAATGTATTTACTTTTGCACCTTTTTTGACAAATAGCTACAATTTTAAATTTAATTATAGTTGGCAATAGCATGGACATGCCATCAACCGTGACTGTTTTTTTGTTCTGAATACCTGTGTAACACTGAGAGGAGCTGGGCACCCTGTCTCAGGTGAAGACTTTCAGGGCATCTCATTTCCCTTTTCATCCTTGTTGCCAAGAATTGTCTCAGTCTTCTTTCTTTCTCAATTTGTATTTTCAATTTTGATATTTTATGTATTTTGGAAAGCTACTTCAAATCTATTTGACTAGAGAAGTGTATGAGTGAATAAACATGTACACTGCTTATTGTAGTCATTTTACTCTTCTTTGAAAATCTTTTGTTTTTGAACTTCTTTTTCCTGAACATGCACATTTTTATTATTTTAAGTTTTTGATATCTTTGAGAATTTGTCATAGAGTTTTCCAGAGGTAAGAAAAAGCTAAAAAGCAATGGACCATCAAAGCACTCATCTTCAAAATGCTTTCTTTTTCTTCTAGGAAATCAAACAAAAAGAATGCTTAAGTTTACTTAATGTTTACATCACCCTAGAGAAATGTCCGACTGCGACGGTATGAAGTCAGGAATCAAAACTTCATGCTTTCTTTAGTGCAGTATGCTGAACCGACAGGTTCCATTAAACTGTCATAGGCTGCCCTCACATTGTTTGAGAGCTTTCATGTATAATTTTTTGTCTTAGATAACCATTGTTAATTTAATTAATGTCACAAGTCTGTTCCCAAACCAAGCAACCAAATAAACTATCATTTACATTGTTTGAGGAATGAGTTACTCTGCAAAGTCAATTCCTTTAAAATTTAAAACAGCATTTTATGGTGTCCCTTTCTAAATATATTTATTTTATTGAACATAATGACCACAGAGTGATCACTGCAGTTGAACCAGGATTGTTGTTATGACCCCAGAGGTCACTGTAGTAGTAAAAGTAGATAGGTCAAGGCCCAGAGCCGAATGCCCACTACTTTCAACATACCTGGGAAGCTAACAGACTGTAGAAGTCTGTATCAATCCCCTCATTTATTCCTAACAACCATTGATTATCCTTATGGTCTAGGTAAAAAACTTCAGAAGTTAAATAACTTGGCTGAAGTCAACCAGTGAAAAAGTGGTAGGGTTTGGGTTTGTCTGGCTCCAGATCACATGCTCTTTGCAACTGAGCACGTCGCATTTCAGGAGCTCCTGCTTTATTTCAGAAAAAGTATTTATTATCAGAAATACACACAAATACAATCATGGTACAAGTTTTTAAAAATATAAAAGTCCATCTTCCTCTGCTCCTTTTCACGGCCAGTTACCAGTTCCCTACCACGAAGGGCCACCAGTGCTGTTATTTTTTCAAATGTCAAAGTCTTTCTACAGATATTCTCTTCAGCCTTCTTTTTTTAAAAAAATGGTTCTTATTTTAAAAATCTTATCAACCATCCACATTTTACTTTTGTCAATTGACTCAGTGATGTTGTTTGTAGCATTATTTCCTTTTGGCGCAGATTTTGATTTAGGTTCTATGACGCTTTCCCCAGCTCTCTGTATACTCAGTCTTATAGCAATGGCGGTGAGACTGGATCTCTGTCAGAATTTTTGTTTGTTTCTACTTCACGGTAATTTGAAGATTTTGTTGTTTTCTATTTCCCGACATTGTGGTTACAGGTGGTTTTGTTGTTCTTAGTGATTTGAAGAAGATTTTGTTTTGTTTTGAAGAAAGGAATTCAGAATCCAGCAATAGGCATTGTTCTCCTTGCATGTGCAATTTTTGAGGCAAATAAATTTTTCCCTAGAATGTGATTCCTGCTTCATGCTGCTCTCAGTCAATTTCTGATGTCCTTGTGGTTTAGACCAAATCCTACTGACTATTAAAGAAGGCTTCCCAATGATCTCTAGTCAATTTTCCATTTTATATTTACTGTATTTATTAACCATGGTTAGAAAAATATTCCAGTGATTCAAAATTCCAATTGCTCCAGGTATATATGTTCTAAGTCACTCATTTGCTGTACTTAGCTTGCCCAACCTCTGTGATTAATTCCTTTTATCAGTACCTTTTCCTTTTCTCATGTATCTCAAGGCTACTCCAAGGGTCGTTTGCTTCATATTGACCTGAGTTGTAAACTGCATACGCTAAATCTGTAGTAACATAAGTTTTTTATGTCAACTGTCTTTTTACTGTGTGTCAGGCCTTGTAACAAAAGTTTTACATATGTCACTTTATCCTCACACATTTTAATGAGGTAAATGTTAGTATTGGACCTTTAGATATAAGGACACTGAAGCACAGGTTAGAACTCAGGTATGATTTCCAAACCCAAGCTCTTAACCACATTAATGTCTCTGCTTGTTAAGATTTTATTGTATACTTTCAGATTTATTTGGTGGCATTCTCTTGACCTAATTAATCAAACTATTGTTTTACCAAAAGAAAAACCAAAAGGCTGAAATAAGAATTCATACCCTTGACTAAACAGGATCTAGACCGCCTCTGGAAAATACTAGCTCAAAAATCTTGGAACGGGGGCTGGCCTGTGGCCGAGTGGTTAAGTTTGCATGCTCCACTTCAGTGGCCCAGGGTTTCGCTGGTTCAGATCCTGGGCGAGGACATGGTACCACTCATCAAGCCATGCTGAGGTGGCATCCCACATACCACAACTAGAAGGACCCACAGCTAAAATATGCAACTATGTACTAGGGAGATTTGGGAAGATGAAACAGAAAAAAAAAGATTGGCAACCAACAGTTGTTAGCTCAGGCGCCAATCTTTAAAAAAAAAACTTGAAATAGAATTACAGGAAAATGACGGTATACTTGATATCTTCTTTCATTTGTCCTCTCAGATCCACTCCTCCTTTCTCCAACTTACTCTTTATCCTGGGAGGCTGAACCATATGGAAGACATGGGGAGGTTCCTTTGCCCTAAGGCTTCTGGCAGAATTTCAAAGGGAGAATGTGAGGGAGGGAGAAAGCTGAGGGTGGGCTTTTTATTTTCTGGGATTTTTTCCTGTGAGGTCATCCCTGGATGAGTACCTTCTTCAACCAAAGGTTGCAGCTTCTTTCAAAGAATGAATAAACTTGAACAACATTGATTTTTAAAATGTGGTTTGGAATAGAAAATCTTTTAAAACGTAAGTAGATTCTAACATAAATACAAGATAATAAAATTTTCTTTCCTTTTAGATAAAAGTATATTTATCTGTCTTATTTCACAGTTCTATTAAAATCCCCAAATGCATTATTGTAAGAGATATAAAAATATACCATTTGGTACAATTTTATTAAGCATGAGTAGACATATTTTCTGCTTTATTTTATGATAATATTCTTACATCAATATACAACTGCAATGAAGTTTTGAAATTTGATTTTCATCCAGGAGGTCATTTGTTGTTTATTTTTTAACTGTGGTGTTACTCATCATCACTAGCATATGACACACTGTGCCTGACTCTTGTGTGGGAGTATTGGCCTAGCGAAAATAAATATAAGAACAAGGATTATGTGTAAAAAGGTAAGATTAAAATTTTTATATCAAATTTCAAGTCAGTGTGGGCTTACGTGTCAGTACTGTTTTATAGGGAATGATTCTGTCTACATAGTACTGCTGATTTTCCTACGAACACAGCAAGGAGAGTGCTTTTCACAAAGTAGATACAAAACAAATATTTAACAAATTGATAAATACTCACTGCTCTCATTTCAGCAATCAATTCAGCGAGGATATATTGAGCAAGCGTTAACCATTAATCTCTGTATAAAATGCTACACTGGACCAAAAGTAATGATAATTTTTGCATATTTGTGAAAAATTTTTACGTATTAATTAAAAGTCATCTTCCTTAAAGAAGTCTATCACTTTCTTAAGCAAGCAAGGTGACTCATTTAATGCGATGATTCGTTGTTACCATCCACAAATCCGAGACCATTAATTTATTCTCTTTCAGTGAGGCATGCACAAGAAAACATCTAAATTTTATTTCATTGAAAACCTGTCCATTTGTAAATATTAAATTCTGTAAAAATTCTGACCCTTAGAGGTTTTTCTTTTCTTTTATGTTGAGGCAAAACTTATATATGTACAGTACAGTAAACAAATCCATAGCGTATATCTCTATAAATTAGTACATATGTGAATACGTAGGTAGCCACCAGGCAGATCAAGATATGGAATATCAGCACACCCGAGAGGGCACACTCATGACACCTCCCAGTCAGCCTCCAATGCTATGCAAACCACTATCAGCACAGACTAGTTATGCCTGATTCTGAACTTCAAATAAATGAAATTATTCTATATATACTTTTTCATGATGTAAAATTCATTTATCTTTTTGCTTACATCAATAATTGTCTATTTTCTTTTGCTGTATAGAATGCACTTTTATGAATATGCCCCAACAGTTTTATTCATTTTGGTGTTTACACACATGGGTATTGTTCCCAGTTTTTCACACTTAGGAATTATATTATTATGAAAATTCTTTTATGCATCATTTGGTAGATATAAACACTCAGTACTAGGAATGAAAGTGCTGGGCCATAGTGTGTATATATGATTAGCTCTTGTAAATACTGTCAAACTATAGATGCCAGAACATAGATGAGCAATTTACACACTTACTAAGCAACATATGAGAGTTTCAATTGCTCTACATCCTTGTCTCACATTTGTTTTAGCCCTTCTGGTATGTTTCTAGTGGTTTCCTTCTCATTTTAATTTTTAATTTCCTATATTTGGTTTTCTCTTTTCTTGTGATTGATTTTAGGTGTTCCTTAATATCCTGGATATGAGTCCTCAACTGAATATGTATTGAAATTATTTCCTCCAAGTCTGCCTTATCTATTCATTGTCTTAATGAAGTCTTATTGACTGGTATTAATATTTTCCCTTATGGTTAATGCTTTTTGGATTTTGTTTAAGAAGTCTTTGCCTATTTCAAGACAAAGAAGACATTCTGCTTTGTTTATGCTAGAGATTTGATAGTTTTATCTTTTACTTTAGGTTTATGTTCTATTTCTGTGTTGCCAGTCCATGGAAGGATCTCTCCATGGTTTATGTTGATGGAGGAGAATTTGTCTTCCTACCATTGGCCTAGGACTGGCATAGGACTGCCTCTATAGCTCTAAGGACATTATTCCCCACTATGCACCTTGAAGGGGAGAATTTATTCAAGTAAATGAAGAGAAACTGTGTAATTGTATTAATGCAAACAGCCTTGTGTATTAGGAATTACTGACAGAAAAGTTTATGATCAATGACTCTCCTGCATCCATTCAAATGATTTCCTCCAGCTGTGCTAGCCAAACAGTTGTTAGAGGAGAAGTTTGAAGACTTTCTAGTCAGACAAAGCGTAGGCTTAAACAATCAACTATAATTTATTTACATCTAGTTTATTTATTGACTCTAAGAGGAAGACATATTCAAATACATGTATTTCATATTGATTATTAATTTTTTTCCTCCTTCTTCACAATTTTGTTGACAGCATTTAGATACTAATAAAGTTTGCAAAAGCAAGTTAGGAGATACTATTAATTCTCCAGAGAGTTGACTGCAATAAATATAACTGTTACATGTTCTCAAAGGAATGTAGAGAGGCAGTTTCCAGGAAAATAGCAATATATTCAGACACTTCATTTAAACATTTCTGGTTGGCTATTTAGTCATGAGGTTATTTTCCATGAACAACTGAGAATATAAACTAAATCAGTCATGAAGAGATTTACATGCTTTTTTTAACCCTTTCATGGTACATCTGTATCAATATCAAACTTTTCAAAAATTTGTACTTATTAGAATATCAATAAAATTAAGGTGAGAGAAGCTATAAAACAGATGAGAGCAAACAAATGTTACATACAGAATGTGCCCACACTCTTAAAAAATCAGCACAAATCATTTAATTTCTCTACTTTCAGTTTCATCAAAAATTTTAAAGACACATTACATTACATATCTCAACACTCTTTACCTTAGTTCTTCTGCTCATCATTAACAGATGAAAAATGTGTTTTGACAGAAATTACTTTTATTTATATGTAAGTAAAAGAGTCTACAAGCTTGTGTTGAAGAAGCTACAATTACAAAGACAGGTTGAATGATGGGTAGTAATTAAGAACACCACACATCTTCTGGGTAAACTTCATGAAGGTTTCTGAAAGTTCCTGTTTCATATGATTGCTCATCATAGTAGACATTCAGTCCATTTAGGGTGAAGGATTAAAAGTGGAGTAATAGGGGCCCAAAACTTTTACTTCCACTTCATTAGAAGGATGGCTAAGAGGGGAGAAAAGGTCTCATTAAACAAAGACTTTTTTATTGCACTAAATACTACCCAACTACATTTATTACCTGTATACCCCACCAGAAAGTAAGCCCATAAGAAAGTAGGGCTATTGTCTGCTTCCTTCACTGTTGACTTCCCAGCACTTCAAAAATGACTTTATACAATAATTTAAAAGTCCATGATATATTAAAGGATAAAAACTAAGGATTCTAGTTCTGACTTTAAGATGCTCTAAGGATAAGGATTATAGATTATTGGATAGGTCATTGAAATAAATTATTATGCATCAGATTGAATACTTCTTATCAAACCAATTTATCATCATTAATTACAAGAAGTTATACACTGTGAATAGGAGCCCTAGGATAGATTGCCTTCTCTAACTTCGTACAATCTACTATGTAATTCTAATTGCCAATGAGATTAGTATTTTCCACAAAATGTGAGATGAAAGCGGCCAATTGGAAATGATTAACATATGAGAAATTTCTAGCTTAGTGCCTGACATATGGTAGGCATTCTCTACATGCTTTTTTTTAACACTTTATTTTTAGGTTTCTTTTTCTTTTTTTTTTTTGAGGAAGATTAGCCCTGAGCTAACTGCTACCAATTCTCCTTTTTTTGCTGAGGAAGACTGGCCCTGAGCTAACATCCATGACCATCTTCCTCTACTTTATATGCAGGACACCCACCACAGCATGGCTTGACAAGCAGTGCTATGTGTGCACCCAGTATCCGAACTCGCGAACCCTGGGCCGCCAAAGAAGAATGTGCGAACTTAACCGCTGAGCCACCGGGCCAACCCCCCTCTAAGTGTTATTTCCCTTCCTCCTTACCCTTCTAAACTGTATTCAGTTTAAAGTATATTAGAAACAGAGTAGTGCATTTTGAAGTTTATGACTTAATTTCAAAGATAAAAGGGAATTGTACCTGTATGTACAAATGTAAAATATACAACTCATTAATTTTATAATCAGGTGTAAAATAAAAAAACATACAAGCTTCAGAAACTGGCTGACCTGAGTTTGAATATAGGTCATGTATTTATTAATTGATTAACCTTGAATACTTGTGTTTTTGCTTAGCAGTTCTTTATCCATATGCAAAATTTTGGCAATATGATCAACATCACAGAGGATCCAATGGACTAAATCCTCTTCAAGAGGTCCAATTTGACTCATTTTTGTTAGTTTAGCCTGGAAAAGGTTTAATAGGAATTTAATACAACTGTAGTAAAATAAAGTGAAATAGAAAAACTGAAAACAAGTATAGAAGAAGAACACAAAACAGACATGCCAGAGAAGAAATTCAGATAAGAAAGTTAGGTCTAAAACACTGAGTAGAGGTTGACTTGAAATATAACTATTTTACTTTAGTAGAAAAGCGCTGTGTCTCATGTTCAATATTAGAATTATCCAATTTGGGTGATACGTTTTGGTCAACCAAAATAGTAATATTCCCTTTCTTAGAAATATTACTGATTTTGCAAACATTTCCCTAGATTGCTGTCACTGAGAATGAGGTAGCCCTCAATGTAAAAGAATGATAACTTTTTAGGATTGCAATGCCTTGAATGAGGTCATAACATAGGTGCTCTGCGTAGGAAGGAAATCAGTATTCTAGATGGTAACATTGTCAACAGAGTCATCTTTCATATAACAAAATAAAATATGCATTGTATTTTCACATCTAGAGAAAATGTGGCTGCAAAATTCTTCAAAACGAATGTTCCATTGAAGCCTAACAGCTCTAATAAAAAGTTTGGTAGAGATTATCCTAACATAAATCAATAAATTAAAATTTATGGTATGATTTTAATTTTTAAATTCTTCTTCAAGACAGAGTTTATGCTTTATAAAATTTTCTACACAAATGAATTTAAATGTATCAAATATTGATTTACAATTTTCAGATTTGGAGTTTTTGGTCTCAATTAGTGTTTTGTTTTATGAGACAAAGACAATATATTATTATATATATTATATTGTGATTTATAACAAGAAATGTATATATTTGTTTTTTGTCCATTTTTGGCACATAGCTCCTAAAACTCTTGGAATTTCATAAGTGATGACAGTGATAAACGTATCTTTGGTTATGTTAATAAGGTGACCTTTGGACATACCTGAGGAGGAGGGCTAGATGCTAGGAGACCCAACCATGTGATTAGAGGGTTGGAACTTTCAGTTCCACACCCTGATATCTGGGGAGGGGAGAGAGGCTGGAGGTTGAATTTGTCACCAACGGCCAATGATTTAATCAATCATGCCTATGTAATGAAGTAAAAATCCAAAAGGACAGGGTTTGAAGAGCTTCTGGGTTGGTGAACATGTGGAAATTTGGGGAGAGTAGCGCACTCCCAGAGGGCATGGAATCTCTCTGCCCTTTCTCCACACCTTGCCCTATGCATCTCTTCCATCTGGCTCTTCCAGAGTTATATCCTTTTATAATAAACCGGTAATCTAGTAAGTGACATGTTTCTTTGAGTTCTGTGAGCCATGCTAGCTGATTAATCAAACCTGAGGAGGAGGTCGTGGGAAAATCTGATTTATAGCCAGTCAGTCAGAAGATCAGTTTAAACAACCTGGATTTGCAATTGGCATCCTGAGTTGGAGGGGGACATTGGAACCTCAAATTTGTACCCAGTCTGTCAGAAGCACAGGTAACAAGCTGGGCTTGCAACTGGTGTCTCAAGTTGGTAGTGGTGGGGGCAGTCTTGTAGGACTGAACCCTTAGCCTGCGGAAGCTGATGCTATCTTCAGGTGGATAGGGTCAGAATTGAGTTAAATTGTAAGACACCCAGCTGGTATCTGAGAATTGCTTATTGGAGGTGTGGGGAATCCCCCCAACATACATTGGAATTGGGTCTGGGAACCTAAAAGAGTATATAATATTATCCTATTTTGAAGTGGCACAAATGGCTAGAAATGAGTACTAATGTCTACATCAGATAATGTCTTTACTTGATTAACCATCCCAAGAAGTTACAGCATTTGTTCTTTTTAAAGCTTATACTATGTTTAAGGAACTAACATAAATACTAAACTAAATACTAAACAAAGAAATATAAGGCCTGTTCCTCTCTACTAATGAGCTCATAAGATAGTTGGAATAACCATATGCAGCAAACATATGAACTCAATAATAGCACTCTCTTATTTGAGATGTCTGAGGAATAATGCAACAGTTCAGTGCTAAACTGGACTGGAAGAAGGAAGAGTTGTGATCAAGTCATGGGAGAAGTGCAGGTAGAAAGTTGCTCAATAAATAAAAATACCTTTCTCATTCAGTGAAAAACACTGAGTAAGCACTTTCCTTTAAATCCTCCCCACATGTATGCCAAGAGCTGATTTATGCTCTGATGCGATTTCATCCAACTGAGTGAGTATAATCACTCTTCTACTGATACGTAATTTCTACTATGTCATATGATAAATAGGTTGGCCAACATTCATTCTCTTTTTGTCTCAATCATAAGATTTTTTCATTAACTTTGGTTTTTAAGCTTCTCAGTAATAGAGTTACTCAGACAAGTTTTTGCTATGACTAGTATTACTTTAAATGATATTTCTTTAGTTTGGGTCCCTTGTGAGCCTTCAGGGCAAAAATAATTCATTTCTTATTATAAAGCATACTTCTGAGCATGTTCTAGAAGATCAAAATTTTCAGAAAAATAAAATGATACAAATTTTGTTGGCTTTATGTCATTTTACAAAATGGCATAAAATTTAATCATAAAAATGATAAAATTTACAAAAGGTAATGTGTAGGGAACTAGGGATTTTTGGTATCATAAAATAATTTTTACATAATTATTATTGTGCTTTCTATTCAAAATTTCTTTTTCAGAGCCTGGGTGCAGCCATCCCATTTACATATTTACTTCTCACTCACATTCAAATCACATTCCATGAATCATGTTCTCCTTTTAAATTTATATTGTTATTCTGACTTTTTATTTTTATACTTTTATATGTTAGTATTTTCTTCACTAGTAATGACTACTTTTTGATTAATGAACCCTTTTTTTTTCTGGCTGAGGAAGATTTGAGTTGAGCTAACATCTGTGCCAATCTTCCTCTCTTTTGTATGTGGGTCACCACCACAGAGTAGCTGCCAACGA
This sequence comes from Equus przewalskii, assembly GCF_037783145.1. Taxonomy (NCBI): domain Eukaryota; kingdom Metazoa; phylum Chordata; class Mammalia; order Perissodactyla; family Equidae; genus Equus; species Equus przewalskii. Next base: position 32,057,281 of record NC_091838.1, read on the forward strand.
GTCATGTATGTCCATGCCTAGAAACTGAACCCAGGCCACCAAAGCAGAACGTGCTGAACTTATCCACTAGGCCACGGGGCAGGTCCCGTTAATGAATCCTTTTGAGCCACCAATCCATATTAATAAATTGGTGGTACAATGAACAATATTTTAATAATAAAAATAGAATGTAACACAAGTAAGCATTGATGTATGACTAACATGAAAACCGGTTGCCCAAGAGGAATGGCATCTAGCCGACTTAAGCTTGACATGGACCAATTCACTTACTCATCATGCTTATCACTCCCCTCAGGTACAAAATTTAAGGGTTCACCAAAACACTAAAACTATGGATAAATAATACTTAATGCAATAATTAAAAAAATGAAATTAATACAGAAATCCTGATGAATAAAACATCAACCTTTTAAATTAACATCAGTATTACTGATTTTCCTTTTTAGCCTCAGACTCCAATATGGCTCTGCAAAGCACTGAGACACATAATAAAATCTTGATGTAAAGCTATTCGGAAGTTATACATGCAAGTTGAGGAATGTTTATTATTCAGATTGCCTCGACCTTTTCTTCTGGAACCACCAGAGCAGTTGTGAACCACTTGATAGACAATCGTGGATTGTAAAGAAATTCTATTCCAAGAAAATTCATTGAGGAAAACTTATCCATTCCATCTTTATGTTCTTTGATTAGAAGAACTAGTATTTTGTATGTGTTTTTTGTTTAATGGTAGTCAGCTATGGTCTAGTTTGTGAAATTTCTTCGTTAATCACAAAGCTATATCCACATGTAAGCTCTTACCATTATACAAAGTAAAGGATACTCTACACTCTATTTTTATTCCATTCATAAAGATAATAGTTTCCACAGTTACATTTTTCAAATTCCATCATGATACAAGCAGACTATTTAGTTTACATTGTCATACATAAGTACATGAAATAGAGAATGAAACATCAATGTTTTACGTAAATTCTCTTTTACTTGGACTTGTTCCTACATGAAACCATTTACATCAAGGTTGAATATATTCAATGTTATACATTTCATTTTGGGCTACAATTTTGTTTGAAATATGTTTCAGCATGTTCATGTGCAGTAATGAATCATATATTTTAAATTTAAGCTCTAGGTTTCTTACATCAAAGGCAAAGTTTCTTTTAATAGCATATAAAATGTTTATGATTCCTCAGCAAATGAAATCAGTTAAGAGATTATGTATGCAACACAGTTAATGTGCCAGAAAAAGATTAAAGAAAAGTACAACATGGCATAAAATCTCATATCGTAAAAAGCATGAGACCATGTTTCAACGGTTCCTTCCACTAATAGCAAGAGCTCTTGGGCTTGTCTTAGTGTGACAGATGCACTGGGGGCAACTGTCATGGCAATTAAACTACAATAACTCCCCACCTCCAACTTCGCTTCATAGGAGTTTTGAGAGCCTCTTAAACGTGAGATGCCTGTTTGCTGGCTTAGATTTTGAAATGCGAAATGGGTACGAAGGGCTAATTGATCCTTAATATTAGGAGTCAGTCTGAGAATACTATGTCAAAGCAATCTGCTTACCAAATAGCCAGAAAGTCATTTTTTCTGAACAAAAGGGTAAAATCTTTTGTTCAGATTAAATTTGAACCTTTGACATGGTGAGAGTGCCAAAGACAGCTTCTATTTGAAATATTTGGCGTATTCTTTTCCCTCTCAATTGCTTTAACGTCTTGGAGACATCTCAACTCAAGAACCAATTTGAAAAGTAGTTAAGACCATTTATCACATTGGAAAAGACCTCAAGATAAGACAGACATAGCAACATCAGTTGAAAAAACATCTATATATAAAGCCATGGACATGTTCTACGTGTATTGTACATTAATATTTTGAAAGAGAACTGATTTCAAATCTCTGTTTTTAGCAAGCAGTCAATGATAAGTTGAGCTAATTCAAAAGAAATACTTGCCACTGCAGGAAAAAATATAGATTCTTTAAGAAAAAACATACATCTTCTAGAGCTGTTTAAATGTTTCCAGGAAGTCAGTGAGGAAGATTGAGTTGGAAGATTTTCTGGCTTTTATTTTACTGATTTAATTTCAAAACTCTTCCATTCCTGTGAATGATGAATGGGAAACATCTATTAGGTAGATAAAAAGTCATAGAGCTAGAAAGGTGATTTTCAGCTGTGTTCAGAAAGATATCAATGACCTGAGAGTCATTTACGTGTGGATACAAGTCCTAAAGGGGTCTGTTTAGTCACCACACTTGGGAGATCGGGAAGGGGATGTTGAAGAATTGTGTCCCTACTAATAAAATAACGTTATGATGGGAATGAATCCCTTGAATGGATGGAATATAAATTATTATTATATCTCTTGGGGAAGATACAGTACTCAGTGCATCATAAGTACGCTTCTGTTTAAACAGCTACAAGGCTGCTACTCAATAAAACAAAACTAAGATTAAAGGTGGAACTAATTGATAATCAGTTCAGGATAATTTTTGAGAAGATGCATGAGCCTGTTAGAAGGAAACCAAACTTGATCCATTATTTTGCTGCAAATAATTTCTCCCAGTCTGCAGCCTGGTTTTTCATTCTCTTAATAGTGTAAAAAAATTTAATTTCAATGAAGTCCAATTTAACACATTTTCCTTTTATTCAATGTGCTTTTGATGTCAAGTCAAAGAATTTTTCACCAACCTCTAGGTCACAATAATTTTCTATTATTTTTTAATAAAACTTTACAGTCTTACTTTTATGTTAGTGATACATTTTGAGTTAATTTTTTGTAATAAACTATGAGGTTTAGGTTGAAGTAAAAATTTTTGATTCTTTCTCCACTCTTCTGTAATGTGTCTGAATAGTATTACAACATATATAACAGTCATAACCTGTACTTTGACAATTTGTTATTCATATAGGGAAAATAAAACATTGGAACACTACTCTGTATCATATCATAGTGCTACTCCAATGCACCTAAACATAAATCAAAGGTGGATTAAAGATTTAAATATGGAAATAAATAATTATAAACTTTTGACCTCTAGTAGAAAATATCTGACAAGATCTTTAATAGCTCAAAATGTGAAAGTATCTATTAGATAAGATAATTATATAAGACCATAATGGATATGTCCAACAAATTATACCACAGCAAGATTAAATATGATTAATTCTTAAATGGCAATAGTAAAAAGACAAAAAGGAATCCAGTAGAAGATTCTGGGAAAAAGGTGGAATATAAAGCACCAGAAATCTGTATCCACAATTAGAAAACAATCACACTGGCAGAATACATCTGATGTAATTATTTGGGAAGTCTGGAGTCTGTTGAAGGCTTGACACTACTAGGAGAAGACCTCCTGAGTTAATATTAGTTAATTTTAGCTCTCAGCAAAGTAGCAGTTACCCATCACTCATCCCCTCATCCCCTTGTCAGGCAACTATGCAGTATTTCAGAGCAGCTGCACACAGCTTGTGGGAACCAAGATGGCCAAAAAGAACCTCATCCTCCAAATATCAGTGGTTTGTGTTCTGACTGCTGATTGTTGCTTCTGATGAGAGAGATGCAGACAAAGAGGCAGGCAGCCATTATTGTTGTACCTCTTCCCAATTTTGCAAGCCTCTCCCCCTCAGGCTAAAGTAATTTCCAGAGTATTTAAAAGGCCAGTACCCTATTTTTCCCCCTTTAATTTTTGCTTTTATTCCTTTTGAAAGACAGATATTAAAGAATAGTATATTTGAAAATGACTGTATATATGGAAAAAATTAGAAAAGGACTGTGCATGTCCAGGGAAAAGTTTAAGAAAGTCCCAAGAAGACCTTAACTTTATACCTCAGTCTGATCCTTGGCACAGAGACAGCCTGCAACAATCAAACAAACAAAAACAACAACAAACTTCAGGGCAAGGGGAAGAATCTGATTTCCAGGGTTACCACATTATCAGATTTAAATGTCAAATGTCCAGCATTCAGCAAAAAATCACAAGACAAACAAAGAAACAGGAAAGTATGGCCCCATTCAAAGGAAAAAAGTAAATCAACAGAAATTGTCCTTGAAAGAGGCCCGATGGCAGATCTACTAAACAAAAACTTTAAAATAGCTGTCTTAAAGATTCTTAAAGAACTAAAGAAAGACGTTGACAAAGGCAAGAAAATGATGTGTGAACAAAGTGAAAATATCAATAAGAAGATAGATGGGCCAGCCCAGTGGTGTAGTGGTTGAGTTTGGCACTCTCTGCTTCAGTGGCCCGGGTCCGTGGGTTCAGATCCAGGCATGGACCTGCACCACTTATCAAAGCCATGCTATGGTGGCATCCCACATACAAAATAGAGGAAGACTTGCACAGATGTTAGCTCAGGGCCACACTTCCTCACCGTCCCCACCCCAAAAAAAAGAGTATAGATAGCCTAATAAGAAACCAGAAAGAAATTCTGGAGCTGAAAAATACAAGAACTGAAATGAAAATTCATTAGAGAGATTCAAAGGTAACTTTGAGTAGGCAAACTAAAGAATTAGCAAATATGAAAACATGACAATAGAAATTATTGACTGAGGAATAGAAAGAAAAAGATTGAAGAAAGGTCAACAGAGCCTATTTGTGGCACAACACCAAGGAGATCAATATATGCATTCTGGGAGTCCCAGAAGGAGGAGAGGAAAAAGGGACAGAGAACATTTGAAGAATTAATGGTTGGAAATTTCTCAAATTTCATGAAGGACATAAATATAAACACCCAAGAACCTCAACAAACTCCAAGAAAGATGAACTTAAAGAGATGTACATTTAGACACATTATGGTAAAACTTTCAAAAAACAAAGACAAAAAGAAAATCTTGAAAGCATCAAGAGAGAAGCAAATCATGAAACACAAGGGATCCTCAAAAAGATTATCAGCAGATTTCTCATCAGAAAGTTTGAAGGACAGAACACAGTGAGCTGCAATCTTCAAAGAGCTAAATGAAAAAACTGTCAACCAAGAATCCTATTTCTGGCAAAACTGTCCTTCAAAAGTGAGGGAGAAATTAAGACATTCCCAGATAAAACAAAAGTTGAGGTTGTTTGTGACCACTAGACCCACCCTGAAAGAAATGCTCAAGGGAGTCTTATAAGGTGAAAGGAAAGAACACTAGACAGTAACTCAAAGCTGTATGGAGACATAAAGATTTCAGTAAACGTAAATACGTAGGAAATTATAAAGGTAGGATTATTGTGATAATTGTTTGTAACTATGCATTTTGTTTTCTAACGGTTTAAGAGATGAATATATTTAAAGAAAAAAACAATTATTACTGTAAAAACATATCACTGTAAGTTTGTAACTTCAAATCTTGTTTTCTACATAATTATAGAGACAAATGCATTTAAAACAATTATTAGTTTATGTTTTGGGGCACGCAATGTATAAACATATAACTTTGTGACATTAACAACTGAAAAGTGTAGGGCCAGAGCTGAAAAGGAGCAGAGTTTTTATGTTATTGAAGTTAAGGTGGTACAAATTCAAATACAAAGTGTTATAAATTTATGATGATAAATGTAATTCCCACAGAAACCACGAAAAAATAGCTTTAGAATATATCTAAAAGGAAAAGGAATTTAAAAATATCACTACAAAAATTCAACTAAACACAAAAGAAGACAGTGATGCAGGAAATGAGAAACAAAAATGCTATGAAGTATACAGAAAACAACACAATGATAGAAGTAAGTCCCTCATTACTCATTACTTTAAATGCAAATAGATTAAATTCTCCAATCCAAACATAGAGATTGGCAGAATGAATAAAGACAAAACATCCAAATATATGCTGTCTACAAGAGACTCACTTGAGATCCAAACACAGAAACAGGTTGAAAGTAAAAGGATGGAAAAAGATATTCCATGCAAATTGTAATCAAAAGAGAGCAGAGGTGGTTATACTAATATCAGACAAAGTAGACTTAAAATCAAAAAAGTCTACTGGAGGCAAAGAAGTACATTATGTACTAATGAAAGTTTCAATACAGCAGGAAGATATAACAATTATACATATTTATGCACCTAATGACACACCGTCAACATACATGAAGCAAAAACTGATCCAACTGAAGGGAGAAATAGACAGTTCTACAATAATAGATGGAGACTTTAAAACCCCACTAAAAATAAGGGATAGAACGAACAAACAGAAGATAAGCAAGGAAATAAAGGACTTAACACAATAGATCTAATAGACATATGCAGAACACTCTACCCAAGAAATAAAAGTCATCCAAATTGGAAAGGAAGAATATCTATATGCAGATGATATGATTTTACATGTAGAAAACCCTAAATACTCCACGAAACAACTGTTAAAACTAATAAATGAATTCAGCAAAGTAGTAGGATACAAAGTCAACCCAAAAACTCAGTTGCATTTCTATACATGAACAATGAACAAACTGAAAATGAAAGGACAAAAACAATTCCATTTATAATAGCATTATAAGGAAAAAAATACTTGGGAATTAACTTAATCAAGGAGGTGAAAGATTTTTACAATGAAAGTGACAAAACATTGCTGAAAGCAATTAAAGAGCACATAAATAAATGGAAACATACCCCATTTGATTGGAAGACTTTGTATTGTTAAAATGTTAATACTATTCAAAGCAATCTCCAGATTCAATGCAATCCTTTTCAAAATTCCAATGAGGTTTTTATTGCACAAATAGAACAACTCATCCTAAAATTAATATGAAAACTCAAGGCATCCTGAATGACCAAAACATCTTGTAAAGCAAAAATAAAAATGGAAGACTCATACTTCCTAATTTTAAATCTTACTATAAAGCTACAGTAATCAAAACATTGTGCTATTGGCATAAAATCAGACATATAGACCAATGGGATAGAATAGAGAGCCCAGAAATAAATCCTTACATATATGGTCAAAGGATGTTTGACAAGGTTGCTAAGACCATTCAGTGGGGAAAATCTTTTCAACAAATGATGATGCAAAAACTTAATATTCACATGCAAATATTCACATGCAAAGAAATGAAGTTGGACCCCTACCTAACACTATATACAAAAATTAACTCAAAATGGAAGTTTTCAGACTTCTTGTGGTTTAGATCCCTTCTCCTGTGCTCTGCCTTCTCCTACATTTTGTCTGTTATTGCCTGTGCTTATTTATTCAGAGTTATTTATATATTCTCAATATTAATACTTTCAATTAAATGTGAAATTTTTATAAATTATAAAAGTGGTGTGGATTGCTTTTCTTTTTCACCACCATCCATCTCCAGAACTCTATTGAGCTAAATGGTTTGGAGTGGGTCTTGGTCTGTAATTCATTTAGCAGTGTTCATGCTTGTGGCCTTGAAGATAAAAGCCCAGAACTTGCATCTGAGTACATGTTTTTCCACCTTTTTTTATTGTGCTAAAATACACATAACATCAAATTTACTATCTTAATGATTTTTAAGTGTACAATTCAGTGGTATTAAATACCTTCACACTGTTATGCAACCATCACCACTATCCATCCCCAAAACTGAACTCGATTCATTAAACAATAACTCCCTATTCTCCCCTCATATTTTCACTGTCTCCATAGTTTTGTCTTTTCCAGAATGTCATAAAGTTGGAATTATACAGTACGTAGCCTTTTCAGATTGGCTTTTGATACTTAGGTATTTGCACTTAAGGTTCCTCCATTTCTTTTCATGGCTTGATATCTCATTTCTTTTTACAATGAATAATATTCCATTGTCTGGATGTACCACAGTTTGTTAATACATTCACCTACTGAAGGACATCTTGGCCGCTTCCAAGTTTTGGCAATTATAAATAAGACAGTTATTCCTTTGGGTAAATACCAAGGAACATGATTGATGGACCATATGGTAAGAAGATGTTTAATTTTGTAAGAAACCAACAAATTGTCTTGCAAGGTGACTGTAGCTTTTTGCATACCACCAGCAACAAATGAAACTTCCTGTAACTCTAATCTTCTCCAGCATTTGGTGTCGTCAGTGTTCTGGATTTTGTCCCTTCTAATAAGTGTATAGTGGTATCTCACTGATGTTTTAAATTGCATTTCCCTGATGATATATTATGTGGAGATTTTCATATGCTTATTTGGCATTTGTATATCTTCATTTGGGAGGTGTCTGTTCAGATATTTGGTCCATTTTTTAAATGAGTTGTTTGTTTTCTTATTGTTGAGTTTTATGAGTTCTTTGTGTATTTTGGTGAACAGTTTTTTATCTGATATGTCCTCTTCAAACATTTTCATTCAGTCTGAGGCTTGTCTTTTCATTCTGTTTGACACTGCTTTTTGCAAAACAATTTTACTTTTGCAAAGTAAAATATTTGCCCGTTGCAAAAACGTTTTTAATTTTAATAAAGTCCAATTATCAATTATTTCTTTCATGGATCATGCTTTTGGTATTGTATCTAAGAAGTCATTGCCAAACTCAAAGCCATCTAGATTTTCTCCTACATTATCTTTTAGGAGTTTTATATTTTTGCATTTGACATTTGGGTCTGTGATCCACTTTGAGTTAATTTTTATGAAAGGTGTGAAGTCTGTATCTAAAGATTCATTTATTTGCATGTGGATGTCCAATTGTCCCAGAATCATTTGTTGAAAAGACTATCTTTGCTCCATTGAATTGCCTTTGTTCCTTGGTCAAAATCAGTTGACTATATTTGTGTAGTTTCTTTCTTGGCCCTCTGTTCTACAGTTGTCTCAGATTTAATCTTCAATAATCTGCCATCTCTTTCTTTGCATTTATCTAATATAACTGCTTATTCTTTTACTTCAAATCTTTCTGTTAGTATATGTTTACACTTGTTTTTATCTTAAATATTGTGAGTTTTTAAAAACAAAACTGTTATTTTTTCCTAATATGGGATTTAGCATTGTTAAATATAATAGATATGTTAACCCTAATTATGTTAACTTTCTTTATTTATAATTGAGTTTATAATGCTTCTTTTACCATGTTGACTTTGTGTTACCTGTTGTATTATGAATTTCTCTTTGTCTTTAGTCCCTCTGATGCTTATTTTAATAACTCTAGAAGATTCCATGAAATTTTTCTTTTTTGTTCTTTTAATTTAGACTGGAAATTTAATTACAGTTTGAAGATATAAGAAAATTAGCATCTGACATTCTTCATTCATGTATATTATACATAAAGAACATTGAACAAATACAAATTCATATGTTAATAAATTATCACTAAGTTAATGTAAGCATTTAAACAACTCTCCAATTGCTAACGCCACTCTCCCCAAAGGTAATTGCTGTCCTGACTTCTAAATCTAAAGATCAGATTTATTAGTTATCAAAGTTAACATAAATGCAATTATAGAACATTCACTCATTTTTGCATCTGATTTCTTTCATTCAAGTTTATGTTTATGAGATTCATCCATGTTGTTTTTTTTTTTTTCCTGCTTTTTCTCCCCAAAACCCCCCGAGTATATAGTGTATATTTTAGTTGTGGGTCCTTCTAGTTGTTATGTTATTTCTTATAACAGTAAATGATTTCTTTTGATTGCTGTAGCGTATTCTCTTGTGTAAATATAACCTCTAAATGATATCTATTGAATTATAGAATTTATTAACTTTAATTTTTGTGTGGTATTTTAACAATTTTTGCTTTATGGTTAAAACACCTTAATTTTCTGTTAAGAAATATTTCTTGAAACTACATTTTTATAGATACTACCTGTGATTGCTAATTTTATGCGTCAACAATACTAGGAAATGTATGCTTGGATATTTGATCAAACACTACTCTGGGTGTTTCTGTTGAGGGTGTTTTTGAATGAGAGTAACATTTAAATTGGTAGACTGAGTAAAACAGATTGCCCTCCCTAATAGGGATGGACCTCATCCAATCAGTTGAAGGCCTGAATAGAGCAAAGATTATGACCTCCCCCAAGTAAGAAAGAATTCTCCTGCCTGAGAGCCTTCCAACTGGGACATTGGCTCTATCTGGTTCTACAGAAGCCTCAGGCCTTCAGTCTCGATCTGGACATCGGCTATAGTGATTTTGGACTTGCCAGCTTTTATAATTACATGAGTCAATTTCTTATGAGAAATCTTTTTCTCTCTCCATATATATATTTCCCATTGGTTCTGTTTCTCCGAAGAATCATAATACATTAACCATGTTTGATTGAGAAACTTTATTGCTATATCATTTACATTTTGATCTATAATCTACCTATAGTTAATTTTTTGTCTGATGTAGAGTAACACTTTTCAAAAGGTTATTTAGATAATTTTGCATAAATTAATGCAAAAGGGTGAAATTGTATAAATTAATATCACATATATTCTTATAGTTCTAGAAAATTTCTGGAAGGATACGCTAGAAACTATTTAAAATGATTACTTCCGTGGAGTAAGACTGATATTATCAGGTGTGGGGTCACAATCTTTTACTTTATGTGGATCAAGAAGAGTATACTACAGTAGTTAAAGTGTGCTTAGAATCTGTCTCTTGCCAAATAGATCTCAAAAATTACTATTTTGTAAGGTTTCAGGAAAGACTGAGATGAAAAATCCAACAGGAAGAGTTTCTGGGAAGCAAATACTGTCGTTGCTCTTTTCCATTGCCGTGCCAAAGACCAAAATTATAAAACATTTCTTCTTGCTGAGAGTTATTACCTCTTCTCTAAAATGCCACTTGGAAGCCTGGAGAAACAGCATGATCCTTACTAGTTACAATGAGTTTTCTTAATAACCTGATACAGAAAAATCAAGCTGTGAATAGACCAAGGAGCAATAAAGCCTAGTATTGTTGACACATAAAATTCCTCCTTATAATTCTGACTGTGGTTTCCAATAGACAAAACTAATTAAATCAAGTGCAGCTCGTGTTCGATTTGATTATTTTATGGCATGACATGGTGTTGAGAGTGTCTGTGAAAGAAACTTTTAAACTCTTACTGTGCCTGATAGACTTTCAAAGCCAATATTTTAATGATTCAAAACATAACAGAGAAGATTTTTACAATATGATCTGAGAATATTATGATACTTTAATGCAATACAAATTAGCATTTCCTTTCCTCATTCTGTCATATAGGAAAAGAATGGAATTATTTAGCGACCTAATTACTTGGAATGCTTCACTGAGTCTAGAATAATTAAAATTTAAGTTTTCTGAAGAAATCTTTACAATCAGTAGGAAAATGAAGAAAAAATGTAAGTAAATAAATGATTTTCACCTAGCCAATATATAAATATTCTATTATGTCGTTCAAATTGTGTAGCTGCTCAAGTATTGATCTAAAGATGCATTGTGTCAAGATGCAAATGAAGATATTGATAAGATATTGATGTATACTTGCTGCTAGCATTCAGGCAAAATTTAGGGTTTACTTTATGTGGAATTGAGGTTCATTATTGCAGTAATGGCTGCAATTTTGGGTCCTATTTTTGTATGAATCATGGCAGTGATTATGACTTTAAATAAGTTTAACCTGCTGAATCTTTTCAGTGAGATAAGCTTGCCAAGTGTGGGAGGGAGCAGCTACTGTTGTTGGAAAAAGTAGCTCTGTGATCCTTGGTGAGGGTGCAGATGAGTGTTAGGGTTAAGTGACCTGGTGTGGTAGGGTGTCATTAGTGAGAAGGGCACTGCTCACACTGACACAAAAGAAAGTACTTTCTCAAAAATGTTATTTAGGTTAGTGTCCTAATTTGGAGAAGAGCTCGTGTAAATCATAGCTGATTAGTGTTGGTTTAGCATTTTGTGCTTCATTCAGGCAGTAGCTTCAGCAAGCCATTGCAGTCAGAAAGAACTGGCCCCAGGGGATTCAATGCTTCTGTGTGACTACACCAATTCAGTATTGGGAAAACTTTACACCTCTGCATTAGGAGTGTACTGGATTAAATTCACTAACCCTGTGCTAGAGTGGAGCACATTCCCAATCTCTTTTTCCTATCCACTGCTTTAAAGCATAAATTAAAGGAGCAATTCTCTAGAAAAATAAGTGATTGTCACTCCTGTCATAGTTTTAAGTTGAGTTATCAAAGAAGAGTCCTGGTAGCCTTGTGAGGAGAGTCATTTCGTTTGAGGACTAAGCAGACTCCTGGATGAGAAACCGCCCTGATGAGAGTATTGTGCACATACGGTGATCTGATAACAAATACTTAGCAATCTCAATATCTTTCATTTAGATTCCTTGTCTGACTTTACCAATTGAGAGAAAAATATTAATGAGATTTTATATTTTAAGAAACAAGAAAAGTTTTTAAAAACTCTATCAGACATGTGGGACAATTGGCCAGGCAAAAGAAAATATGATTGCAATTGGGAAAAAGAAACATTTTCCTACTTCTGTCCTGAATAGGCTCTAAGTAAGATACTGTTAATTTGTAATCTGAAAGCTTCATATCACTATCCATAGAGGGGAAGTATTGATGGTGTTGGTGGTTGACTCTTCAGACCAAAGGATGGGATCTTTTAAAGCCCTTTGGAAGTGGGCATTGGAGGCTCACGGAAAGACACCTTCTAGAGGTTTCAAGAGTCTCAGCAGTGGGCATGATGGAAGGAGTATGGAATAAGAAAGGAGGGAAACAGCTAATGGCATGTTGAAGTTCACAGACTTATTGGGGTAGTACATGTGAACCACCTCTACAACATATTTGAATTCGAAGAAATGATCTGGCCAAGATGCTACAGGGTCCTAGAAGCCTGCAAAAGTAAGCGCCAATGAGAGCCAGTGAACCTCAGGCAATGACTAGCGATGCGTGCATGTTTGCATCTTCTGGCTGGACAGACTTTGGAAACATGAGTTTTATCTGCTAGTATATTATTCTTAAACCATCACATTCTAAAACCATTTGAAGTGTCCTAAGCATTTTTGCTTTATTATCAGTATAAAAATTCAATTTACATAATACTCTTCTATCAAAAATATATTTCATGTCAACTCTAATCTATAATCTAAAATCCTTCCTCTGCTGATAAAATTTCTACCTATTAACTACAATACATTAGCGTTTGTATATAATTTATATAGGATATATAAAAGCATATGTAACAGTATACACACACACACACACACACACACACACACACACATATCCTGTTAACCTGTTGTTTTATGTGTAAATGTTAACAGGATGACAGCATTTCAAAACCCCATTGTGCTTTATCTGGCAAATTGACTATTTGTGTTAAGAAAAATATGGAAATATACCTCTAGAGAATGGAAGAGTTGTGGAAGAAATATTCCATAAAATACTGCTTTGTGATCCCCAAAATGACGTGCATTGAATGACAAAGATTAATATTTTTAACTAGAACTCTGCCTAGTGTTAGATCTATAGTAATGAAAATGTAGATTTTATGTATTTTGTAATATGAAATTTATTTGAATTGCCTTGGAAATTATGATCTGGTACTAAAGCCAAGAGAAATTATTTTTATACCTGCTTCCTTACAGTATTCAACTTGCAGAATCTTTTAAATGTCATTTACCCACTTTACCACCGATGAAAGAAAAAGACAAGTCCTCTATTCAAGGTAGCTGGGTATATATCAGAAATTACTTTGTATGTTATGAATCAATGTTAAAATAGAAAAATGGGAAATACGTTAAAATATGCTACATTTAGAAATGAATCCCTTCATTTTTTAGAGTTATGGTCGATTTTCCCTTTAAATGACTTGTTCTTACACAAGACATAATTTTAACAGAAGTCTTGCTATTAAGATCAGAAAGAAACAAAGTTTATTTACAAACGCCTGCTAATGATACTTCTCTGAGAACAAATTACTTATAGCTCACACAACCTCAAGTAATTATGTATATAGAGATAATAGATAGAGAGAAAGATAGATAGATAGAGACAGAGAGACATAGACAAAGAGAAGATTTGTTAATGCTTCACCATATCCATCAAATTTCAATTTTCCATACAAATAAAGAATAATGATAATCCAAAAATATATTTTATTTTATTTTGTGGCTTTCATTTGAATATGGGATGATTTGTAATAGTTCAGTTAAAAACAATGTATTATAAGACCAGCTTTCCAAAAAATCAGAAAACTATCTTTTCTGAAGTTACTCTCTTATTCAGCTTTTCTCTGACATTTCTTCCTGCTTAGATTCGGTAAAAAACAAAGTTGGCAAAAGCACCTGACACACAGTAGACACCCAGTTAATGCTAGCTCCCCTTACTTTTGATATTTCCAAATATAACAGAGAAGGACATGGAAATGCATTTCTATTTTAGTTCTTCAAGATGGAAATTGCATGCATTTACCAAGACAAAATTTGAGGTCAATTTTTTCAGGGATTTGCTTATCTTGTTTCTCAAATTAAATAACAGAATTTTGAATGCAAATGTAAATTTCTTGTCACTCCTACTCATGTGTTTCTCAAAAATAAAAATTAGAAAATTAAACTCAGCCTGTCAAATAAACTGTAGGAATTTTATTAGAAGTCCAAGACTCCCCATATGTTTAGTATATTACAAATATACTGCTGTTTCCCTGCTGGCATTCTGATATTAACCATCAGTACCTGCTTGTTATCATACAAGTGAAGCCCTTAGAAGTGAAAAATTTATAGCCCTTAGAAGTGAAAAATTTAATTTAGTTGGGGTTCTTCTCAATTAATTCATCTTTTCATATATATATATGTATATATACATTCTATGTGTTTGTTACATCAGTTAATGGTTATGAACATCACTCTGGAGTTAGGCTGTCTGAATTCAAATCCCTCTGGGTGACCTTGGCTAATTACCTATCCCATTGGCCACAGTTTTATCATGTGGAAGTGATGATAACAGAATCTATCACATGAGATGATTTTGAAGGTGAGATGAGATAATACATATAAAGGACTAGGGCTCTACCTAGCACACTATAGAAGATTAGTAAGCATGTCATTTTATTGTTATTGTTATTATTGGACAAAGATAAGTGTCTACAGTATAAATTTTTACTCAATTACAGTTTGATATAACTCATTTCAGTTATATCCACCATTACTACTTTGATCTTAATTGATATTACACATATTTGGGCAATTCAGTAATTGTGAGTTCACCTGTGGAATTTTTTAAGAACACAAAAGTAGTGGGGCCAGCCCAGTGGCACAGCAGTTAAGTTCCCATCTTCCACTTAGGCAGCCTGGGGTTTTCCGGTTTGGATCCCGGGTGCGGACATGGCACCGCTTGTCAAGCCACGCTGTGGCCCACATAGAAAGTAGAGGAAGGTGGGCACGAATGTTAGCTCAGAGCCAGTCTTCCTCAGCAAAAAGAGGAGGATTGGCAGCAGATGTTAGCTCAGGGCTAATCTTCCTCAAAAAAATAAAAAATAAAATAAAATAAAGAATACAAAAGTACTCAGTATAACTGACATATTTGGTGCTTAAAAGATGCTTTTTGTTTAATATACTGGGATAGAGTATATTTTAAATTTTCCCTAGAAACTGCCTCTGTTATTCACGAACTTTCTTGCCTCTTGTTATTTCTCATTTCTTACTAGCCCTATAGCAAAGAAAATGCCTGATATTATAAACAGAGCTGGGACCACAATGTTTACCCAGTGATATCATAAAACAGGGAATTATATATAGAGATTAGAACTAAACAACTATAGTGACAAAAGCATTAGAGGAACCCTGAATAACTCTCTTGAACTCTATTACCAACATAGATAATTTAAAATTTATAGTGGATTAGCTGGAAATAGGTTATACTGACCAAAAAAGATACTATAAATTAATGTGACTGAACTTTAGTTTAAATACACAATTTTAATCAGTAAAATTGAATGGCCTTAGTCTGGTGGAATAATCATTTGACTTGATTCCTGACCGCACTATTTGTTCACAATATTAGTTTAGGCGGGTCGATGAATGTTCTACGTGAGGACAGCAGTGTTGCAACTGACAAGAAAAAAGAGCTTTTCTTTAGGACATGCATCTGGCTGCTGAGTCTAGTTTCTCAAGAGGACATCATGGTGGTGGGGCCGGCATGGTCTAGTGCTGCTCCCAGCTTTAGACTTTGAGAACTTGAAATTATTAATTTCTCCATTGGTTTGTCTCTTTGGAGTTGTAGGTTAATGAAAAAATTTGCAAGAAAATAGTGTATGAACTAAAGTACAATTTAAAAATACATAACGTAGAAAGAAAAATCTTATAGTATACTAAAATTCCCAGGAAGTGAATATACTTGGAAAGACAAATTTACTCTAAAGATGCTTGGTGAACATGGAATGAGGGAAAGATAAAAGTCTCATGACTTGGCAGGAATTAAACCTATTATTTTGATTCTTTATGTTCTAGCATACATTTCTCAACATTTTGTTATAAAATTACTATTAACTTTGATTATTATTAAGTAAACTGTAGATTAAAACTGAAGCTTTTTCTAGAAACTTTTTAAAGAAAATAGTAAATCTGTGATCAGTCCTAAAATTTGAAATGATTCCCATATGTTTACTAACAAAATAATTATAATAATATAACCTATTTTTGCCAACAATGTTTATACTTTGATTTTTCTCACAGTAAGATGTCTTTTATTTTGCTTTGTTTTTGAGATGATTCCGTAAGACCTGGTTTTTGTATTTTGTTTTGGAAAGACAAAAATAAACATAGAAACAAAACTTCCCACAGTGTTCTTACATCAAGTTATCACTCAGAAGCCAGTAAATTAGTGGAGTTGTTTCTGCTTCTTGGTTATTATGAATATTTGGATACAAGCTTTTGTGTGGACATATTTTTTTCAATTCTCTTTAATATACTTAGAAAATACCTAGGAGTAGATTGCTGGGTCATATGATAACTAAAATTTTGAGGAACTGCCCATAGCTTCTTCTTGGTGGTGCCAGTTTCTCATACTCTCTTTGTTTTTGATAACTATGACAGTTTTGAAGAATACGAGTAAGGTATTTTGTAGAAAGGCCCTCTATTGGGATTTTTCTGATGCTTTTCTCACTATTAGACTGAGTGATATGTTTGTGGAGGAAGTCACAGAGGTAAAGTGTCATTTCCGTCTCACATCCTATCAAGGTTATATACAACCCACATGATTTATCACTGTTGAGGCTGATCTTGATTGCCAGGCTGAGGTAGTGTTTTTCAGGATTCTTCACTGTCAAGTCCCTCTTTTTATTTCCTCTTTCCCGTGTTTTTTTGGGAGGAGACTATAGGTGCAGACTAACTTAAGGAGTGAAGACTTGTGTTCTTCCAGTTATTTATTTCTTCAATCATTTATTTATTTCAGTATGGACTCATGGATATTATAATCTAATAATTCTTTACTTATTTTGTTGCTTTTTCCAGCTTTGGTCCCTGGAATATAAAACAGTTCTATCAACCCCCCCCCCCAAATTTCCCTCATGCCTCCTTACGATCAAACAATTCCTAAAAAGCAGACATGTATCCACTGATTTGTTTTCCATTGCTACAGATTTTCCTTTTCCAGAATGTGAAATAAATGGAATTTCTTATAAATTGACTATCTTTTATGTAGACTTTTGAATGTGGCATTGGATCATCTTATTGTATCCATCTGCAGTTGTTCATTGTTTATTACTGAGTAGCAGTCCATTGTATGGTTTCATAATATATTTATTCATTCAAAAGTTGGAGGATCTTTAAGTTCTTTCCTGTTTGTGTAGTTATGGAGAAAGCTGGTATAAACATTCATATATAAGTTTGTATACGAGTATAGGCTTCATTTGCTTCTGGATAAATGCCTAAGAGTGGTATTACTGAACCATAGAGTATATGTATGTTTAAATTTATAAGAAACTGACAAAATATTTTCCAAAGTTGACTACACCACCTTATGTTCCCACTTGGTACTGTCAGGTTTCTTTTTAACCTTTCTAACAAGTATGTTTTAAAATCTCATTGTAGTTTTAAAAGCATTTTTCTAATAACTAATCATGTAGAGCATCTTCTCCTGTGATTATTTGCCATTCGTATATCGTCTTTGGTGACGTCACTGTGCAAATCATTAGACCAATTTTTAATTGCATGTTTTATTGATGAGTTTTGAGAGTACTTGTATTTTATGGGTAAAATTACTTGTCATATATACATTTTGAAAATACTCAGTCTGTTATTTCTTTTCCATTCTTATCAGTCTATTTCAAAGACAGAAATTCTTGAAGGATTGTGCTTTTGTTATTGTACCCAAGAAATATTTGCTTAAAACAAGGTAAAAATATTTTCTTATATGCTTTCTTTGAGAATTTTTATAGTTTAAGTGTTACGTTTAGGTTTATGGTATAGTTGTATTTAATTTTGTATATTGTGCAAGGGGCAAAGGTCCTTCCTTCCTTCCTTTCTCCCTTTCCTTCTTTCCTTCTTCCTTTCTTCTGTCCTTCCTTCCTTCTTTCTTCTGTTTCACTCACTCTCACTCTCTGTCTCTTGCTCTTGTGCTTTCGCTCCTTTTTTTTTTTTTTTTTGAGGAAGATTAGCCCTGAGCTAACATCTGCTGCCAATCCTCCTCTTTTTGCTGAGGAAGACTGGTCCTGAGCTAACATCCGTGCCCATCTTCTTCTACTTTATATGTAGGATGCCTACCACAACATGGTTTGCCAAGCAGTACCATGTCCACATCTGGGATCCGAACCCTGGGCTGCCGAAGTGGAACGCGCAAACTTAACGGCTGAGCTACGGGCTGGCCCCTGTGTTTTCTCTCCTTTTGTCTCTCCTGACCTCTCTCTCTTTTCCCTTTCTCCCTTCCTCTTCCTTTTTTCTTCTTTTCTTCCTTCCTTCCTTTCTTCCTTCCTTCTCCCTCCTTCTCTCCTCCTCTCTTTTCTTTTTCTTTCTCTTTTTCTTCCTTCCGTCCTTCCTTTCATTATGAAATTTAATCGCACAATCTTTCATTTCTTTGAAAGACTATTTTTTCCTCTATTCAATTGTTTGTGTATATTTGTGAAAAATATATTTAGCATATATTTGTAGGTCCAGTTCTAAATTCTGTTCCTTCTCATTGATCTGTGCATCTATCCTTTAGCCAATACCATATTCTCTTGATTACAGCTTAAAGTAAGATATTGTAAGTCCAAATATCTTCTTTTTCAAAACTGTTTTGATGATTCTGATTCACTTTCTTTCCACAAAAATTAAAAAATATGTTTTCCTATTTCTAAAAAACAGAATCTGCTGGGGGGCCAGCCAAGGGCATAATGGTTAATTTCATGCACTCCGCTTTGGCAGCCTGGGGTTTGTGGGTTTGGATCCCAGGTGCAGACCTCCTCCACTCATTGGCCTTGCTGTGGTGGTGTCGCACCACAAAAGAGAGGAAGATTGGCACCGATGTTAGCTCAGTGACAATCTTCCTCAAGCAAAAAGAGGAAGATTGGCAACAGATGTTAGCTAATAGCCAATCTTCCTCACCGAAAATATAAAATGTCTACCGGGATTTTGATAGGGATTGCATTGGTTCTACGAATTAGCTTGGAGAGAATTGACATCTTTAAAATGTCAAGTTTTCCTGTTTGCAAACTTGGAATATCTCTTTATTTGCTTAGGTTTTCTTAGAATTTTTTAAAACAGTGTTTTGTAGCTTTCAGCATACATAGCATGTATATTTTAGATGCAGAAATATTTTGTGTTTTAGTAATACTATCAGTGTGCTATATTTTATATGTCAAATTTTAATTGTCCATTTATAGCATATAAAAATACAATTTCTGCTTTAATATTGATATTGTGTCCTGTGAGCTTGCTATACTCACTTCTTAGTTTCAGAAGCTTTTTTAGTAGGTATTGTGAGATATTCTAAATAGAGAATCATGTCATTTGTGAATAGAGAAAATTTTATTTCTTCATTTTTAAATTATGTACCTTTTATTTACTTTTTCTTGTGTTCTTACAGTGGCCAGGAACTTTAGTACAATGTTAAATAAGAGTGGAGAGAAATCACATGCTTGCCATCTTTCTGATCTTTGAGTGAAAGCATTCAGTCTTTCACAAGTATAATGTTAACTGTAGTTTTTTACTTTGTTTATTTTTGTAGAGGCCCTTTATTAGGTTAAAAATGTTTCCTTCTCTTAAGGGTTTGCAGAGGGTTTTATCCTGAATGGTAATTGTAGTTTTTTTCCATTCTTTTGTTGCATTCAATTGAGATGATCAATCATATGTTGTTCTTGTCTTTTTAATAATTCTGGCTCAAATAATAAGAAATTTTCTTCTTTTCTAATTTAAGACCCTCAGCACTCATTTCACTTATATTTTCCAGTTCTTTTTCTAACACTAGTTAACAAAATGCAATAATTTTGATGTATAAGCTTTCTCTTTCCCATTTGACTCATGAATTGGATGTCTGAAGCATACTGTAATCTGGATCTAGATTGAGGTGTAGTGGCATTAAGTATTTCACAATGGTGTTTAAGGAACGTTATGACACTTCTACAAGAAAATACCTCAGCTGAGGCCATCACAGGATCTCTACTCAAGGCAGATGTAAAAGGAGGGAATTCTGCACCTGACATGGAGATTCATTTGCTTGATAATGTGGAGGTCTAAGAGTCTAAGTCTCCCAAATCATCAACATTTCACTTGTCTGATGTTTAGCTTTTCCCATCAAATCTTACATTTTGCATAAGAAATTTCACATAAGAGGTAGGACAGCTGTGTATATAGCAATACTCAGGACCTGACTCTGACTGATTTTCTTCTCCTTTTGCCCTGATCCACATGGCATTGAATATTTGAAATTATTTTAAGGCAGTTACAAAAGCGTACTCATTTTACGACCATAATTCAAGCCAAGAAATTACAATTAGACTTTCAAACTTTTAATTACTAAGTTCTGTAATGCAGGTAAAAATGGACAACCCATCCCACGTTCCTGGCATTTCATATGCCCATCCTAATAGTGTGGGGCAACAGTCCCACAGTCCAAACAAAGCTTTGTCCTTGACTGACACTTCCTTCTAGGCATCTGTTTCCCTTCTGGTATCCAGAGATACCAAATATCCTATAATTCAATGCTAATTCTCACTGGCTTTCAATAAATTAGATATTAAATCCTGGTTTCTAATATCAGTTACTACTGTATTGATCAGATTATTAGTTGCAGACCATCAAGTTCTTTCTTTTTAGCTTAAGCAGGAAGGGGTTTACTCAGTCATGTTACATATCAAACCTAAATGGAATGACAAAGTAAAATTAATTTGTAGAAGTTGAAAAGATATTGCACGTAAGTATAATAATTACATGTAAGCAAAACAATAACATATGTATTTAAATGACACAGAATCATTGTGCCTCTATAAGAAGGAACATATTTTTGACATAAAATAAACAGAAACCTGTAGAATATTTATTTTATTTTTGCATTTATGTTATAAATGTTTTTGCTGGGAGCTTTTATCACAAAGTCGTATACAGGACTCTTTTGACTGGTAGTTTGGTTGAACAGCCAAGCGTTTTTTGAACTGTACAAAGGATATACTTTGATATCATGGCTACCACACTGAAATTATTTAGGAACACTAGTGCTGCTAGTACACTGGAGTTTATAAAGGTTGGTATTTATATCAAAGTTGTTTTCTTTTTGGGTGAAATCACTGAAACGATGTTCTTTGATATTATCAAGCAAACCTGCCAACTTCAAATTTGAAACTTTTCATTTTGTTCTCTTATCTCCTAACTCAGTGGGTTATGACCTGGAATCAAGTATCTTCTCAGACTCTCTTCCTGTTATAGATATGGATCAAATAATCACATACACATGTGAATGCTACCGAAAAGTATGGGCAGTGTTTTGTAGATAGTGATGGTGAAAGAATATGGTGGTGAAAAGCTCTCCACATATAAGCTATTAAAAATGCCTTGATAATTAAAGTCTAAGTATGACCCCTCTATGATGAGAGAATGATTAACTCAAAATGTTCTGTGTCTTTTTAAGGCTTAGCTACTGTGAAGAGCAATAATTTTGTTTTGAAGAATTTGAAAGTGAAATATAAAAATGGCAGACAAGGTTATGGTGAAGGCACTTACACTACAAATGTCGTCACTAAATAGTAGAGAAAGGTACAAGAATTTGTTTTTTGAAACATATGGCCTTGTCAAAGAAGAACTGACAACCCTCCTAGTGTTTCTAACTGAATAATTCAAGAAAATTTGATAAGCTGAATAGGTTGAAAAAATGCTGAACATCTGCAAAGGCTCAACGTTCAGCTGTGGGCTGTCACCTTAACAAGTTCAGATGTTCATGTTAGTATGTGCAATATTCTTTCTGTTCATAGAAAGACTTCATGCCTTTGATACATGCAAAAGAACCTCCCCAAAACAAGGTGTGAATACGAAAAGCTATCATTGTAGTTGGCAGAATATTGGTGATGATCCAAGCTTGCTAGCAATTGAGTCTATAATAAAACTGCTACTGTACCAAAATTATGAGTTTTGATCAAAGTGGCCCCCCATGCATTAAAATCAATTTTACATAGGAAAATTATGAATTTTAGATTAATATGCATATACCATTTGAGTTTCATTTCACTACAGCAGCATGTGTGCGACCTATTCAGCTGCTGAGTGACCACAATATTTAGATACTAAAACGTTTCTCATCCAGATTTCAAGTCAAGTGTCTGTTTGCACTGTCTGTACTAAAAGAGGTAAGAATAAGAAAATGCATTCTGCCCAAATGCAAATATTATGTACATGTAATATACAGAAATAATAGTATTGCTGACTGATGTAGTTTATGTCTTGTAAAACATGCTAAAGTAGTATTAAGCATCCAAAAGAAAGTATTATAACTTACAGGTAAAAATCATCATGGTATAGAGCAAAAGCCATAGAAATTAAACTCAGAATACCCTGGATGTGGTTTCTACTCTGCCACAAACTTTTTTTATTATGTAATATTTCTGAATCATAATTATCTTGTTCAAATAATAATAACTACAGGGTTATAAGAACAAAATTTAATAATGGATATAAAATACTTTTCAAGTTTTAATCTCTAAGTAAAGGCTGCTTAACATTGTTTCTTTTCTATGAATGAGCAAATTTCATTCCTGCTGATTCAGGATCTTATTGCCAAACCTTCGAGATGTTAATATGAGATGCTTACCTACAAATAATAATGTATGTTGTTTCATGTATTACATAGTCAGAATAAAGCATATAAGCATGTACTGATTATCATATTTTTAAGTATTTAAGTGCAGTCAGCTCATAACTCAACTATATTGCACATTATTGACATTTTCAATGCTTCATCTGAAGGCAACTTATGACCATGCTGTGGAAAGAGTTCATCATATTAATATCAGTTTTGATTTTCCAAATGGAAGTGAGAGTTAAAATAAAATTATGCTTGATAGAATGCTTAAAATTTTTACTGAATCACACAACATATTTTTAAATTAGTTTTGAACCATATTATTACAAAATTTAAGGAAATTTTAAAAACTCAGGTTTGTCAAGTCATCTACTTTCTCCCTCGTTTAAAAAGTGTACATCCTAGCTGTTATTTTAGGTCATCTTTGGATCAGAAATACTAATGAAATATCACCAAATGAAATAGCCAACTTTAGTAAATTACATTAGATACAAGGTGATAACAGAGTTACCCAGAAAGGCAAAGCCCTTGAAGAAGACACAGCCAAACAAAGTTTTGTTAATTAGTAGCATATGGGAGTTTACCTACTTGGAAAAACTAACAAATAATTTATTGACTTGAATGAAAGAATTGGGGAAATGTTTTAAATAAATTTAATTTTTTATATATGGAAATGTCTTTTGAAATTAAAACCACATTGTTGCTATAACTTTAAGACAAAGGTAAAGCAAAAAATTCTTGTGTTGATTAAGACCTCCTTTTTTTTAGAAGTGCTTGCCATATCTTCTTCAGTCTTTATAGTAAGTATATTCATCAAATGAGCTTAGGGAGCTTGAGCATTAGCTTTTATGAAAAATGGAAAAAAACCAGAATGTCTTCTCATCGGCTTAAAATGAGCACATGACTTAAGTCTGGGCAAGCTGCATTCTTCTCTGGAATATTTCACGCTGGGGATGGACAGGTTGTCCTCTTGTCTGCTTAGATTATGGAGTGGACACATTTGGAGATTATGGAGCCATATTCCCTACCACTGGGAAAGCCGCCACACAGAGAGGAGCAGAGAGGAGAGCCAGAGGGGGAGGGAGGCAGAGACGCTGACTTCTACCATCACGGGGTGCCCAGTCCCTGAGGCACTGCTTCCTGCAATACTTCCCCTTCGGTGAGTTCACTTATGTCTGTCCCAGGTATCTGAGTCAATAAATAATCTTTTTGCTTAAAAAACCACCAACTTACAATAGTGTTCTTAAGAATTTACAGACAAATATGACATTTGAAAGAAAATTCAAAAGCTTACAATATATCTACATTATTAGAACAGAGATGATACTAGGCTTCAAAAAAAAAAAAATGAGATGGAGGTAAGGAGTCTGGTATTATAAAAAGCTGAGGCAGTGGTTGTATTCGACGAGTAACTGTGTCTTCCCAGGCCTCATCAGGCTGTTTAATAGAATCATAGCACATATAACAATCTAAATTTTATCAACTCTCTGCATCCATACCCTGAAGAAATTGATATTCAAGTATTCAGAGTGTTTTTAGTGGGGTGCTTCATAGAAGTTCATGAAAAATCTGTCATGTCTCACTGATAATCTCATGAGAACAGATGTTTCCCACCAGATAGTCCGAGAATGACCATCTCTATCTACAACCATACACTTTGCCTCTGTTTCTAAAATCTGAGAAACTTCACTGGCAAAGTTTTGAAAAGACCCATTGAAAATGTGTAGGACCTTTCCCCCTTTTACATTCCAAATTGCTAATATGATAGAGAGGTACTGTAGCAGTGCTCCTTGAATCTCTGTCTTATGAGTTGTTATAAAATTGATCTTTCCGTTTTTACTTACAGTCCCATCACTCAGCCAGGGCTGTGGTGAACCTTGGGTAGGAAACAAACAGCAAGGATAGACACCCTGCCCAGAACCCCTCCCCTCCCAGACTGCATCTCTCTCACCGAGTCAGGCTTGCTGCATCTTATTCTTTCTTCCTTTAGGGTAAGTTCTCTTCCAAGATGCTTTCAAGCTCTTTTGAAATTAAGTTTAAAGGGGAGGTTTGCCACACAAGTTTGCCAGACGTATTTGAATTTCCTTTAGGTTCAAGCTGGGTCATCCATTTTGGGCGATTTGGTAAAAAAGAGTTAGAAGAGAAAACACAGTAATACAATATCTGGACATATATAAAAATTCCAGTGTCTGTTCAAGCAGTATGTTCTTCTCCCAAGTTTTCTAATGAAACAAGAACTTACTCTGTTTGATATCAGTGTTCTTTTCAGCTGAGTTGAAACTTCATGCTTTATAACTTTTTCAATCCTATCATCATTTCTAGGAGCATTATAAGGAAAGATTAAGAAAAATAATGACTATATTTTTGTAGAAATTAATCAAATTTGTTTCGATTTTATTTAGACAAGAGTCACTTCAGTTTAGAAGTTACTCATCTTGAGTCACATAATGTTGCTTTGCAAAGAAAAATAGATTAACAGTTATATGAATGCTTGTTATTGCCAAGAGACAATTCTTAATGTACCATTAGAGACAGGTTTATTTTTCAGCAGTTCATTTGCATTCTTTAGTGATAAACAGAATATGGTTTCTTTATTTGTTTAATACTATTTTAGGCAGTTATAGAATCGTTTATTGCTGGCTTTGGCTCCAGAACACAAAAACAATCCTTGTGAGGCTTAACAGCATATTGTACCTTGAATCTCTAGTCTATTTTTCCCTGAATCTCTATTACTATGTAATTTGGTACGTGTTCTGCTCATTCACATGGCTAATGGATATTGTTATATTATCAAGTACTGAACGTACAGTTAGTCTCATTTCAGTGGTTATAGATTTCCATTTGTGAGTAGTTAAAGTAATATTCTTGCTTTCCAAAATTACCAGTTAGGTCATGGTTAAGCACTGATGTGAAATCATTTAATGAGGACGTATTCTAATACCAGATTTTAAAAATGCAGTTTTCATGACATTTTTAGGTATTTATTCAGTACAAAAACAGTGTTCTAAGATCATAGATGGCATTGTTATTGCTTCTAGATTTTAGTCAAAGACTTAATTTTATGAAGCTAGTCAATAAGTGAGAAAGGCCTGTGGTAAGCTCGCCTTACCCTCCTAATGGAGGCTCTTCATATCCTGTGCTGCTGAGGAACCTGCAGATGCAGAGGTAGCTATAAATGCCTCATAACCCTTCAGGAAACTCAAATTAACTGAATCATAAGTAAGACGAATAGAAGGACTACAAATTGGTTTATCAGCCTACACACCAATGAACTCAGATTGAAGGTTAACTCCTGTTAACTAAACACTAAGTAGATACTATAGAAACATTAATTAAGGGCTACTCAGGTTGACATTACATACAGCATAGAAATAAATAGGAAGCTGCTGCATTGTGCTATAATCACTTCACAGCAATTATGTCTAGAATGTAATTTGCTTTGCAAGGCTTATGTTACACTTGTGAGGTAGCATGTTGATGGAGCATAGAAGAAGAAAAATAGAAAAATCTCCAAAATACTTTGCAAGTCTGTAGACCTTTGTAGTCTCAAATTTCTCAGTGATGTACCTTGACTTTTGAGGCAACTAAACTCAAAATCAGTGTTTCCTTTTTCTAAAATGTTGAATAGGATTGTTCTGTAATTAGAACCAGTTGAGGGGCCGGCACGGTGGTGCAGCTGGTAAGTTTGCATGTTTACACTTCGGTGCCCCAGGGTTCACTGGTTTGGATCCCGGGGGCAGACATGGCACCGCTTGGCAAAGCCATGCTGTGGTAGGCATCCCATATATAAAGTAGAGGAAGATGGGCACAGATGTTAGCTCAGGGCCAGTCTTCCTCAGCAAAAAGAGGAGGATTGGCAGAGTTAGCACAGGGTTAATCGTCCTCAAAAAAAAAACCCAGAACCAGTTGCTTCATAAAGCAAAACTAGAGATTAATGTAATATGTGTAATAAATTGAGATAATTTTAAAAATAATTGATACTGTTTCCTTAATCTTTTATATTGTCTAGTAAGAACTAAGATAAAATAGAAAGTGGCTTTACAGACAATTATTAATGTAATACTATTTAATAGTCAATTAGCAGAAATAGCCAATAGAGAACTGTACAATGTTTTTTTTTTAAATAACAGAAATTTATTTTCTCACAGTTTTAGCAGCTAGAAGTCCAAGATCAAGGTGGTTTGGTTTCTTCTGTGGTCTCTCCTCTTGGCTTATACATGGCCATCTTCTCGCTGCTTGTCCACCTGGTCGTCTCTGTGTTTGTGCGCATGTCTGGTGTCTCTGTCTCTGCTCATCTCCTCTTCTTATAAGGCCGACAGTCATAACGGATTAGGGCCCACCCTACCGAGCCCATTTTAATTTAACCACCTCGTTAAAGGCCTTATCTCCAAATGCAGTCAAATAGTGAGATACTGAGGATTAGAGCTTCAACATATGAATTTGGCGGGGGCACAATTCAGCCCATAACAGGGGGTCAGGGTAGACCTCTCTGAGGAGGGGAGACATCTGAGCAGAGACTTGAATAAGGGAACGAGACATGGCCACAGGGTGAGTCATCTGGGAAAAGGATGCTTCTGGATAGTGAGTGCACAGGCTCGAGGCTGGAGTAGGGAGGAGGCCATGGTCGGGGAGCCCAGTGAGGGAGGCAAGGATGCCACAGATTCAGGCAGAGGCTGGCTCATGAGGAAACTTGGAAGCATGGTGAGGACTGGATTTTCTTTCGAATGTCATAGAAAGTCATAGGAGTGCTTTTTTTCTTTTTGGCATGTGAATTAAAATTTAATAAAACCATTATTCAAAGAGATACTATTCAGGAAATGGAAAGACTAGACAACAGTTGGGAGAAAATATGTACAAAACATTTATCTAATAAAGGATTTCTGTAGGTGAATACAAATTAGGTATATGTTCATTCAAATTGACACTTTTATCATCACTAGTATTCCTCTCTATCTTCAGTAATACTTTTTGCCCTAAAATCTACTTGTCATATCTCAAAATAAAAAGGAGGAAACATATATGTAATTTTTTTCTCATCTGGCTGATCTCTATCATGATTGGAAATCAATCTTGTAACCATAGAAAGACAGGTTTGCAAAATTGAAAGAAAAAGAGTACATCCAGAAGTGTACTATTTTTAAACAAGTTTTAGATTCCTTTCAGTATGAATATAAATCTTTCATGAAATTATTTGAAAAGAATCGGTTAATTGTTAAGAATTAGGCACTTTTTGAAAATCATGAATTATATCATGTTTCCTCTCTTTCCTCTATGTGAAGGGGAACCTGTAAATGTGTGGTTGTTGCAACGTGTACGCACACACACATCACCATATCTCTTTCTCTCTCAGGTATAGGTAAATAATATGAGACATCTTTTTCAAGGAGAAAAACTTGATGACACAATAAACAGAGAAAACACATATAAGCCTAGAGAAATAGCAAAAAAGGAAAATTTAGATTTGTTAATACAATATTTTTTAAAAGCAATAAATTTGTCATCATAAGACAAAGTATTTTTCCTTACACTTTATTCCCTTACTCAATTTAACTAGCATCATTTTACTTCAAATTACACATGGGACTGAGATTGCCAAAGTATTTTTAGTACCTAAAGTTCTTAATCTGCCTCTGCTAGGGAGATAGTTCTTTGACCACATAGTAGACTTTCTCTTTTAAGTCCACAAATGCCACTCATGAAGCTGTGGCCTCGTCTCCAATGTTCTCTTCCCCTTTCTTACTGGGCCAACTCTAGGGACATCCACTCAATTCTGCCTCCTGGTGTTTACGCCCTCTATTATCCCTCTTGAATATGGATTGGGCCTGTGACTTACTTCTAGCTAATAGAATATGACCAAGGTGAAAGGATTTTGCAGATGAATTTAAGGTCTCAAATCAGTTGATGTTAAGTCAATCCAAAGGGAGAGTGTCCTCAGCAGCTTTGACCCAGTCAAGTAAAGGCCCTTTAAAGAGGGACAGGAACCTCCCTGAGGTTAAAGACACCTCTTGAGGGCTTAGTGAAGTAATTGGCCATGTTAGGGGAGTCCATATGACAAAGACCCGCAGGTGGTTTTGTGAGTGGCCTCCAGCTCACAACCAGCCAAAAACCAAGGTCCTCCATCATACAGCTACAATGAAATGAATTATGCCAACAAAATGAAGAGAAAATTTTTCCCTAGGCCAGACTCCAGATGAGAATGCAGCCCAGTGACACTCTGATTGCAGCCTCATGAGACTCTGAGCAGAGGATCCAGTAAAGCCATGCCTGGACTCCTAACTCATGGAATGTGTGAGATATGTGTGCTGTTTTAAGCCATTGAGTTTATGATAATTTATTACAGAGCAATAGAAAATTAATATATTCATCATCTTTGTTGCCAGCCTTCTAGGCAATTTAGTTTTTCTTTCCAGTTCAATTAAAATGTGCCAGAATTATTAGAGCCCCAGGAAATAAGCCATTTCTTTCTGGCAGTTCCTGAAGGAAAGTTTCTCATGTCTATTGAACTAGATTGAATCTATTCCTCTGTGAATACTCCTTGATCCATTTTGGCAAACTTAATTACCTCCTCTTTCTCATCACCACTGTCATGACCAATGAAAATCAATAGCCTCCCTCTTCACTTTTACTGAATTCACCCATGTGAATTTGTTATTCTGCCAAATCCAATTAATAAATTATAAAATTTTCCTCAGTTATGTACTAGATTTTATTTTAGCTACAAAATGGAAAATTTTAAGAATAAATAATAGTTTATTTATCAAGAACAAAGACATTCATGCTTGAGATTATATAAAAACACTCATTACCTTAAAACGTAATTCCCTACAACCACTGGTCTACAATTTTTGTAGATTTTCTTCTTCTGTGTGAGTTCTTTTCCAATACAAGTCTATGCCTTTAATATATTTTTCACTACTGATTGTAGTAGTTACTTTTCTTTAATTTCCCAAGGAAAATAGTGCCATTTCTCCAAGCACTCTTCAAAGCATGTGTACACAGAATGAGTGAAATCACTGTGAACTTGCATAACATCTATAGAAGATCGCTATGAAATAGGATAAAATCAACAATAAAACAAGGAAGGGAAAGAAGATTGAAAGATCCATTCCAATCGTGGATCCGCATAAGGAAAATATCTGCTTAATGAGTGTCTGACTTGGAATGAGGTTCCTGCTCCCTCAGCCTCAGCAGGACCGGGCAGAAATGTTTAAGTAGCTCCACTGAACTCCAGCTGTTATCTGCTGGTTCCAGTCTAGTAACGTTTACTCTTCTCTTTTTTAACTCATCTTATTTTCAAGGCAAAATCATTTCATACTGTGACTTTTTCTGTGTATCTGCTGATATTCTCTGCAATTTTCTTATTTAGCAAAAGGAAAAAAGAGAAAAACCAAGTCATCTCTTTTATATTAGAAAGTGCTATTTGTATTGATGTTTCCTTTTGATTATGAATTATGCATGGTACATTGTTAGTTATGCTCTGTAATTTCCACCTAAAACTCAATAATCTTGTATAAGGAGATAGAATTTTCAGGCTCATTTACTTTGACAGAATGTGTAATGCACAATGAAGCAGATTCTTTTGTCCAAGCTATTTCATGATATAAAAGTTGTACAATATTAACCCAATCAGACTGAAAATAAATATTTCTGATTATTTCTTGTTTAAGTATAATAAATATTAGAGAGATAAGAGGAAGATGGTGGAGTGAAAACTAGCATTTATTGAAAGCAAAACACATGTCAATTTTTACTAGCTGTTATCTCACTGAATTCTGAGAATAAACCAGTAAAGTGAGTATTTTTAGTCCACTTTAAGGTTAGGGAAATTGAAATCTGGATAAATGAAATAAATACATTGAACAAATATGTATGGAGCATCTTCTATAGGTCTGACACTGTTGTAGGTACTGGCTATTTCAGAGTCATATAAAACTCTGGTAACAAATTAGAAATTTGACTGTAATTCAAGAAGTCTATGTCTTTTTCACTATGATCAGTTGATAAAGTAAAAATAAATAAAAATATGGTTTTTAAAGCAGGTGAGGCTTGTTTTTAATTCCTGCTCCCTCGTTTACGAGATGTGGAACCATGGTCATATAGTTTGATCTTTCTGATTTTCAGTTTTCCATTTGATCCCTGAAGTTGATGGCATCCTCCTCGTGCTGCCTCATTGTGAGGGCAAGAGGGACTGTTGGGAGAGCACTGAGCCCATCTGGGTGCAACAAAGAAAACTTACTGTTATTCTTGCTTCCTGGTACTTAGGATGTTCTAAATCTAAGTATTCTTACAATTACTGCTCCTTAAATGCTTACTGAATAATTTAATAAATTCTACCTTACTAATAGTAAATTGGACGATTAAAATAACGTATCAGAGGAGACTTTGGACGATGGTGGCATAGGAAGATCCAGAACTCACCTCTTCCCACAGACACAGCAAAACTACAACTATCTGTGGAAGAATTTCCTCTGAGAGAGATCTGTGAACTGGATAAAAATGAACCTCCACAACAGGGGACAACACAGACAGGGGTGGAAGATGCAGAGAAACAGCCCTGTTAAGGAAAAAACCATACTCTAGCTGTGGTGCTTCACAGTCTGAGTGATCTCAAAGGTACGGAGCTTTTCCTAGAGGAGTGAAGGTTTTGAGCTCCACGTGAGGCACTTCAGCCATTAGATGCAGCACAAAACAGACAAAATCCCATAATACTGGACTGTTCTGGCTTTGAAAATCAATGGGTAACACACCTAGGAAAACTATAGAATTTCAGTGGAAGAATAACTTGTTTTTAAAAGGCCCATGCACACAACCATGGGACCCCGAAAGCAGCATGAAAACACCAGATAGAAAAGTGCGTAGTTCATCAGTAAAGAATCTCACTTACTAAGCTCAGAAAAGATCCTGGAGAGGCAAGAGGAGGCTGGGCTCACTCTCTAGGGGCTGAGACACTGGAGGAAGTCATTACTGTGACCTAGTTCAGTCGTCCTGACGCAAAGGTTGACAAGCACTATTGGAATCATCTAGCCTAATAGCCAAGGGGTCTGATCTGCCCACAAGACCACCCAAGACAATCAAGCATAGCTAGGCAACAGGCAGCCTGCCCCAGGGCCCAGCACCACCCAGCAGCAAGCCCACAGTGGCCATGTGGACCCACAGTGGTCTTGTAGGCCCATGGCAGATTTGTGACACTGGCCATGGCAAACAGTCATGCAGGGGATAAGCTCTGCTTTCCAATGCCTAAAATGGTTTGTGCCCTGTGGTACCTGGGCCCTGCCCCACCCATCAAACAGTACTTTCCAGAAGCCTGCACTACCCCAAAGCTGGCTGACAACAGCCAAATGCACTGAGCAGCAAGCCTCACCTGAAGCCTACACAATCGACCACTCACCAAAAGAGAGACAGCGGGAACCACAAGGAACTTCACTGGGGGCCTGCAGCATTTGTGTGCCGCAGGGCCTATCAACCAGCCACACGGGAGGCCTGACTTGCTTAACAGTAAAACTGTAGTAGTGGTGTGCTACTGAACTTACAGCAAACCATGCCAGGGTCTTTCCCCACCTGATAAAGTGCCCATAACAGCTGCACTTGACCAAGTCACACAACCAGCCTGCCGTGGGGCCAGCCAAGCCTACCCATGTACCTTCAGCAGTAGTAACCCCACCACAACAGAAGGGCACACACAGCCCAAACAGGGGACATCAGTGGATCTTTTGTCAGACGTGCTGAGAAGGGAGCAAGCTGCTGGCCTCCATAAGGCATCTCTTACATAAGGTGACATTTCCAATTTTGGGAGATGTACCTAATACATAGAAATAAACACAGAGAAGTAGACAAAATGAGGAGACAAAGTAATATGTTCCAAAAAAGAGAATAGGAAAAATCCTCAGAAAAAGAACTAAACAAAAGAGAGATAAACAATGTACCAGATAAAGAGTACAAACTAATAGTCATAAGGATGCTCACCATTTTGGGGAGAAGAATAGATGAACACAGTGAGAACCTCAACAAAGAATTGGAAAATTCAAAAAAGATCCAATCAGAATTGAAGAATACAATAATAGAAATGAAAAATTCACTAGAGGGAATCAACAGCAGAGTAGATGACAAAAAAGAATGGATCAGTGATCTGGATGAAAGAGTAGAGGAAATCACTCAAGTTGAATAGACAAAAGAAAAAAGAATTAAAAAGAATAAGGATAGTCTAAGTACCTCTGGGACAATGTCAAGCATACTAACATCTATGTTATAGGTGTCCAAGAAAGTCAAGGGAGAGAAAAGTACAGAGAACTTATTTGAAGAAATAATAACTGAAAACTTCCCTAACTTGGAGAAGAAAACAGACATTCAGGTAGAGGAAGCACAGAGATCACCAAACAATATGACCCAAAAAGACCTATACCATGACACATTAATTAAGATGTCAAGAATTAGAGATAAGGAGAGACTCCTAAAACTTCAAGAGGAAAGCAAGCAGTTATATACAAAGGAAACCTCATAAGGCAATCAGCTGACTTCTCATCAAAAACCTTATAAGCTAAAAGCGAATGGCGTGACATACTCAAAGTGCTGAAAGGAAGTAACATACAAGCAACTATACTCTACTAGGCAAGGTTATCATTCAGAATGGAAGGAGAGATAAATAACTTTCTAAACAAGCAAAAACTAAAAGAGTTCATCACCACCAAACCAGCCTTACAAGAAATTTTCATGGGACTCATTCAAGGGGAAAAGTAAAGGCCACAAATAGGAATAATAAAACTATCAAACATAAAATATCACTGATAAAGACAAATATACAGGTAAGGTAGTGGATCCACCACCTATAAAGCTGGTATGAAGGTCAAAAGACAAAAGTACTAAAGTTATCTACATCTGTTATAAGAAGTGAAGAAATTTACAAGAATAAAAGAGATAAAATATGATTTAGAAAACATGTAACATGAGAAGGGGAGAGTAAATGTCTAGGGCTTTTAGTAAAAGGCCAAACTTTAGAGACCATCAACTTAATATAGATTGCTATTTACCTAGGTTATTATATGTGAACCTCATGGTAACCACAAACCAGAAACCTATAATGAAAACACAAAAACTAAGGAGAAAGAAACCTAAACATAACATTAAAGCTATCCTCTAAACCACAAAGGAAGAGAGCAAAAGGAGAAGACAGGAACAGAGAAGAACTACAAAGGCATCCATGAAAAAAGTAATGAAATGGCAAGAACTACCTACTTATCAATAGCTACTTTAAATGTAAATGGACTAAATACTCCAATCAAAAGACATAACATGGCTGAATGGACAAAAAAACAAGACTCATGTATATGCTTCATGCAAGAGTCATCCTTCAGATCTAAAGACACTCACAAACTGAAAGTGAAGGGATGGAAAAAGATATTCCATGCAAATTGAAACAAAAAGAAAGCTGAGGTAGCAATATTTATATCAGACAAAACAGACTTTTAACAAAAACTGTAACAAAATATAAAGAAGTGCATTACATAATGTTAAAGGGAACAATACAACAAGAGGACATAACACTTGTAAATATCTATGCACCAAACATAAAATCACTTAAATGTATTGAGTAATTATTAACAAACATAAAAGGAGAAATTGACAGTAACACAATAATAGTAGGGGACTTTAACACTCCAATAACATCAATGGATAGATCATCCAGACAGAATCAATAAGAAAACATTGGCCTTAAAAGACACATTAGACCAAATAGATTTAGTAGATATATATAGAATATTTCATTCAAAAGCTGCAGAGCATACATTCTTTTCGAATTCATGTGGAACATTCTCCAGGATATACCAAATTTTAGGCCACAAAACAAATCTCATTAAATTTAAGAAGTTTGAAATAATACAAAACACCTTTTCTGACCCCAATGGTACAAAAGTGGAAATCAACTGCAAGAAGAAAACTGGAGAAGTTACAAATATGTGGAGATTAAACAAAATGCTACTGAATAATCATTGGGTAAATGAAGAAATCCAAAAATACCTGGAGACAAATGAAAATGAAAATATGACAAATCAAAATTTATAGGATACAGAAAAAGCAATACTAAGAGGGAAGTTTATAGCAATCTTC
The DNA here is from genome assembly GCF_037783145.1 of Equus przewalskii. Taxonomy (NCBI): domain Eukaryota; kingdom Metazoa; phylum Chordata; class Mammalia; order Perissodactyla; family Equidae; genus Equus; species Equus przewalskii. The sequence goes on from NC_091838.1 coordinate 32,092,437, forward strand.
AGTCGTACTTGAAGAAACAAGAAAGGTCTCAAATAAAGAATCTAACAATATATCTAAAGGAACTAAAAAAAAAGAAGAACAATTGAATCCCAAAATCAGTAGAAGTATGGAAATAATAAAGATCAAAGTGGAAATTAATGAAATTGAGACTAAACAGACAATAGAAAACATCAATGAAAGTAAGAACTAGTTCTCCGAAAAGATAAACAAAATTGACAAACTTTTAGTTAGACTCACCAAGATAAAAAGGATGAAGTCTCAAATAAACAAGATCAGGAATGAAACAGGAGAAATAACAACAGACAACACAGAAATATAAAGGATTCTAAGAGAATATGACAAAAAACTATATGCCAACCAATTGGGTAATCTAGAAGAAATGTATATTCTTAGACTCATATAGCTTTCCAGAACTGAATTAAGAAGAAGTAGAGAATCTGAACAGACTGATCATTAGTAAGGAGATTGAAAGGGTAATCAAAACCTCCCCAAAAACTAACGTCCAGGACCAGATGGCTTTACCAGTGAATTCTACCAAAGATTCAAAGAAGATTTAATAGCTATCCTTCTCAAACTCTTTGAAAAATTGAAGATGAGGGGACACCTCCTAACTCATTCTACAAGGCCAACATTACCTTGATATCAAAACCAGACAAGGATAATAGAAAAAAAATTACAGGCCAATAGTGCTGATGAACATAGATGCAAAAATCCTCAACAAAATACTAGCAAACTGAATACAACCATACTTTAATAGGATTATGCACCATGATCAAGTGGGATTTATTCCAGGGATGCAAGGATGGTTAAATATCCACAAATCAATCATCGTGACATGCAACATTAACAAAATGAAGAATAAAAGTCTCACAATCATCTCAATAGATGCAGAGAAAGATTTGACCAGATTCAACATCCATTTATGATAAAAACTCAAATAAAATGGACATAGACGGGAAGTAACTCAACATAATAAAGTCCATATATGACAAGCCCACAGTTAATATCATACTCAATGGTAAAAAACTAAAAGCTATCCCTTTAAGAACAAGAACAAGACAAGGATGCCCACTTTTGTCACTCTTATTCAACATAGCATTGGAATTCCTAGCCAGAGCAAATAGGCATGAAAAAATTAAAAGGAGTCTAAATTGGAAAGGAAGAAGTAAAACTGTCACTATTTGCAGATGGCATGGTTTTTATAAATAAAACCTTAAAGAATCCACCAAGAAACTATTACAAACAATCAACAAGTATAGTAAAGTTGTAGGGTACAAAATCAACCTGCAAAAATCAGTTGCATTTCTATACACTAACAACAAAATAGCAGACAGAAATCAACAATACATCCTATTTACAATTGCAACAAAAAGAATAAAATCCCTAGGTGTAAATTTAACCAAAGAGGGGAAAGACATGTACACTGAAAACTATAAAACATTTGTTGAAAAAAATCAAAGAAGACACAAAGAAATGGAAAGATATTTCATGCTCATGGATTGGAAGAATTAGCATAGTTAAAATCTCCATACTTCCTAAAGCAATCTAAAAATTCAATGTAATCCCTAACAATGTCCCAATGACAGTTTTCATGGAAATAGAACAAAGAATCTTAAAATTTAGATGGAACAACAAAAGACCCCAAATACCCAAAACAATCCTCAGAAAAAAGAACAAACGTGGAGATGTCATAGGTCCTAATTTCAAAATATACTGCAAAGCTACAGTAACCAAAACAGCATGGTATTGCTTGAAAAGCAGGCACACAGGTCAATGGAACAGAATTAAGAGACAGAAATAAACCCACACATCTATGGACAGCTAATTTTCGACAAAGGAGTTAAGAACATACAATGGAGAAAGGAAAATCTCTTCGAAAAGTAGTGTTAGGAAAACTGGACAGCAACATGCAAAAGAATGAAAGCAGACCATTATCTTATGCCATATAAAAAAGTTAACTCAACATAGATCAAAGACTTGAATGTAAGACCTGAAACCATAAAATTTGTCAAAGAAAACATAGGCAATAAGCTTTTCAACATCAACCTTAGCAGTATCTTTTTGAACATCATGTATCCTCAGGCAAAGGAAACAAAAGAAAAAAATAAACAAATAGGACTGCATCAGACTAAAAATCTTCTGCACAGCAAAGGAAACCATCACAAAAATGAAAAGACAACCTAACAATTGGGAGAAGATATTTGCAAAACATATCTGATAAGGGGTTAATATCCAAAATATATAAAGAACTCATACATCTCAACAACAAAGAAACAAACAACCCGTTTGAAAAAATGGCAAAAGATCTGAACAGACATTTTTCCTAAGATATACAGATGACCAACAGGCACATGAAAAGATGATCAACATCACTAATGATTTGGGAAATGCAAATCAAAACTACAATGAGATATCACCTCATATCTGTCAGAATGGCTATTATCAAAAAGACAATAAATATGTGTTGGAGAGGATGTGGAGAAAAGGGAACCCTCATACACTGCTGGTGGGAATGCTAACTAGTGCAGCCACTATGGAAAACAGTATGGAGATTCCTCGAAAAATTAAGAATAGAACCACTCTGTGAACCAGCTATACCTCTTCAAGTATTTATCCACAAAACACTAATTCGAAAAGCTATATGCACCCTTACGTTCATTGCAGCACTATTCACAATAACCAAGTAACCAAGACTTGGAAACAACCAAAGTGCCCACAAACAGATGAATGAATAAAGAAGATGTGGTGTATATATATGCAACAGAATACTATTCAGCCATAGAAAAGACAAAATTGTGACATTTGCAATAACACAATGGACCTTGAGGGCATTATGCTAAGTGAAATAAGTCAGATGGAGAAAGACAAATTCTAGATGATTTCATTCATATGAGGAAGATAAAAAAGAACAACAGAAACAAACAAATACATAGATACACAATAGATTGTTGGTTACCAGTAGAAATGGGGAAGGGGAGAGGACAAAAGGGCTAAAAGGGCACATGTTTTTCATCACAGATGGCAATTAGTCTTTGGGTGGTGAACACAATGTGGTCTTCACAGAAATCGAAATACAATGATGTACCCCTGAAACTTATATAATATTATAAACTAATGTTACCTAAATAAATAAATAAACAAACAAATAAATAAAACTGTGATGCATAAAACAATAAAATAATGTATTCCTTGTTTAATGGAGAAATTAATTGAATAATTTAACAAATAATTGAATAATTTGAATGTCCCACATTCTTGTACAGTATGCAGTAAATAAGCAGTGTGTTACTGTCATATGTTACCCACTTTCAAACTATCCAGCTTCAGGCTGTTCTATACTTCTCTAGTAGATAATTCTTCCACCAACAAACTAATTGACAAATGAAATCCTACATGTCTTAATACTGCGGAATAGGGTAACTTTTAGAGAAGGGGTTTAGAGGCAGATACACACATAATGTCCATGTGAAAAGCAGCATGCTTCATGTAGCCAGGCTCTACCTTATCCAGTGGGGCATTGGGTTGGACTGCTGGGCACTAGAGGGAGAAGTGGTAAGTGGGACAAAGGTGTGGATGGTTCCTCCAGCTCCTCCGTAGGTTTACTCTGTTAGAACTCCTGTTGCTGCCAACATGAAAGTATTCTTTACTCCAATCAACAAAAAGACTTGGAGAAAAACACACTTTCCAAAGAGTGAGGGGAACTCCATAAGGTGAACTGCCTAGATTTCTTGAAATATTTTCGAAAGCTCATTCGTAATGTTAGCGTTTTGCAAATCTGTAAATGGAGAACCAGATGTAAGTTTGGGAGTTTGTATAAGGAATCACCAGAAGGACTTTTTCCAGGCTTCCAGAGAGAGATCATGAGTTAAATTTATAATTGGCAAGGTGAAACATGCCTTTGTTTTTGTCCCATTAGTAAGTGCAAGTTGTGAGGTTTGATATCTCTTCACCTATAAGGTGCTAGAAGCCCCTTGCATTGTTGTTTAAAGGAGATATGCTTTTCAGAAGAAGCTTCCTAGTCCTGCTTATTTGAGATGCTGAAAAGTTCTGACAATACAAAAATGAACCCTAGCACAACAGCCCACAGTGGTTTATTATAGTGGCTGGTTGCAGCCATGTGCACTCAGGAAACATAATAATTTTCCATAATGAAAAGCATTAAAGAGGAGTTTTAGTTTCCTAGGGCCACCATAACAAAGTACCAAAAACCAGGTAGTTTAGAACAATAGAAATGCATTGTCTTGTGGGTCTGGAGGCTAGAAGTCGAACTCAAGGTGTCAGAGGGCCATATTCCCACTGAAACCTGTAGGGGTGGGATTTTTCCTTGCCTCTGCCAGCTTCTGGTAGCCCCAGGCAGTTCCCCGGCTTGTGGCAGCATAACTCCAATCTTTACGTGGTTCTCCCTGTGTGTTTTCACACAGCCCTCCCTCTGTGCATGTCTCTGTGTCCAAACGTCACCTTTTTATAAGGAGAATATGTCATATTGGATTAGGGCCCACCGTAATGACTTCATTTTAACTTGCTTACCTCTGTAAAGACTATATCCAAATAAGGTCACATTCTGTTACTGGGGGTTTGGATATTGATACGTCTTTTTGGGGGAAACAATTCAGTTCTAAACAATAGGTCATGGGCAGAGCCTTCCGATCTCCCCAATGCTTTGCTCTCTGCAGAGAGAGGAGTTAACTTTACTAAACTGAGATCCTTGATCTCCATCTCAGAGGAAATGTTTGCAGCCACCTTGTGCGTGTAGTGGGAAAACAGTGGTCGCTTCCTCTCTTGCAAATGGCACAGGCTGAGGAGGACACACAGAGAGGTGCTGCTGATTGGTGTTCCTGGCTAAATATTTCTAGTAAATCACCTAGAAGAGAGATCTCAAAAGAAACCGGGGCTCGCCAAGGCTGGAGTCATTGGTTGTGATTTATTTCCTCCTTTTAAATAAATGTTTCTCTCTGTACCTAATTTTGTATATGTAATTTTGTCCTCTTTCCCTCAAAATGGATTCCCAAGTTTATATAAACTGCAGGTACCACAAACCTGGACCTCTTCTGGGAGGAGACCAGCCTCAGTCAGACTACAAGTATTAGGGAGCTGTTCCTTAGGGAAGCAATTTTCCACTAGGGAGAATCTGTATTGGTTACTCCCTGTCTAAAATGTTTCAATCGCCTGTCCCAGCCTCCGGCATGAAGTGTGAACTCCTGCGGCTGGCACCCAGGGCCTCTGCCTGGGTCTGAGGTGCTACTGGGCCCTCTCAAGGCTGCTCCAGTGCTCACCCTCGAGGTCACTGATCCTTCCATGTGGCACTCACCCAGCATCCCAAGCAGTGCTCTCCCTCTGCCCTTTCTCCTTGATCCCCTTTCTAATGACTACCTGGAGTCATTAAAACGGAGGTCCAGAATATCACCCTTTGGAAACCTTTTCTGGATGCCCCAGCAGGACACTAGGGAGCCTGTTGTGTGCTCTCAGGGCCACTAACTCCCGCTATGTTACCATGGCCCTCTCCATGGGTACCATAGACATCAGCCCAGGCCGAGGACACGCGTGACACAGGAGAGGTGCAGTGGCAGTTTTCTAGATAAACGTAAGGTGGTGACCTGGTCATCACGATGATGACTACAGTGTTCAGCAACAATCACTGCTTCGTTTTAGTGACTTTTCTTCACTCACTCTTTCCTTCCTCCCTTGAGGAAAGCTTCTGGTAGCTGTTCTATTTTAGCTGGTCCTCACCTCAGATGTCGCCAACGGTCAATGCCATCTATAACTGTGAGCCTTCCGCTCCTGCTCAAATGAAAACCCAAAATTAAGCTCTTGGATTTTATCTTCAGGTTAGTCTTTTTTTACCCCTAGCAAGTATCTATGCTCTTTATTTCCCATTGTTACGTGATATAAATTCTTCCATTAAAGCTCATCTTGCTTCTTTTCCAAAGGAAAAGGATAGCTAAAGTAAATAGTCATTCCAAAGTCAAATGTATATTTGTATATTGACTATTAAACACTATTTACTTCTCTTCATTAAGTTAGATAATCAAGAGCTTACAAATGTGATAACTTTAAATGTTATATTCATACTTCACACATCAACTAATAGGGCATTTCATTAGATGACTACTAATTTACTTTTAATCATGATATATTTAATCCTGATGGTATCGTTTACATGTGAATTTATTATAAAAACTTCCTTAGAAGAATGAAGTTTGATTTTTTCCCCAAGGAAATAACCCCACTAAGTCCTTCTATACTATTTTGCTCATATATTTAGAAGCCAAATACAGTGATGTTTTCAGTGAAGTCTTAAAAGGACAGCATATTTTGGAACCATTCTTCAGTGGTTTATTCTTCAGTGAAAGAGTGTGTTAGTGGTAACCAATAACACAAGAAATACAATTACTTTTATATTTTTTGTTATCGCCTGATGTTACTGAATGTGTCAATAAGGGAGAAAGAGAGGCAGCATCCGAGATGACTAAATTGATGTGAAACTATTTCTCACCTGTTTTGCACCAGGGTCTGCTGCCCCGTGGCCTCCCAGGGCTCTCTACCACAGAACCGCAGAGATGGAATCCACGGCTGGTTCATAACATTTCAGTTTTGCCTTAATATCCCCACTGACTTTGCCCTACAAAGGCCAATAAAAGCCTTTCTATTAATCCCAATTTACTTTCTCTGACTCCCTTTAATCATAAATTATTACTAGTACTTATTTCCATCTCAATATACTCGTATCAACTTTTCATTTGAACTTAGTCTTTCCAAATTAAGTATTTATAATTGATTGGTAAAGTATCTATTTACATATTTCATCCTCTGGTTTTGAATGACTTTTCACAATTTGAATTCTTCTCGTTGCAATTGAAACTACATTGGACTAACAACACATTTTAGATGCTCATACATCTCAATCTAAATCCACCTTAACCTTTCGTTGTTAAAGATACTTGAGCGCAAATTGTTATTCATCTGAATATTCCTCTTTCATCCTTCTTTTTATGTATACCATTAACATATCTTCCTGTTTTGATAAGCATCATTCACATCTTCACATCACAAAACTCTCAGTTACATAATGTGTATGAAACTAAACTTGCAAAGCTTTACAGTAACATACAGCAAACTAACACATGACGATAGCCTGTTACATAGATACAAGTCTGACCATGTTAATCAGCACCTTCAAGGACATGAAAATGATAAATGCCAAGACAGATTCAAAAAAATTTTCGATATATTTAATTCAATGATTCCCACATTTGTTTTGATTTGTTTTGTTTTTACTTTTTCCTAAAGATTAGGTTCCTCCTATGTAGCACTTTTTGAAATATTTGAAATGAATTAAGTATTAATCTGTGATGTTTTATTGAGATGCACAATAGGTTTTTGAAAAAAAGAATTGAAAGTCTTAAAAAGCCAGACATGAAGATGGCGAGGCCAGACTAAATCCTTATGCTAACCTGCTGTTTAGGACTCCTGGAAATAGATATTATGATGCCCAGTTGACCAATAGTCTTTTCTGGGAACTTGTGTCTACAACCTAGGAGGCTGACAGAACTAGTGAGATGCTTGCCTGAAGCACAAACAGAAGTCTCCAATGTAGACTGAAAACTGTTGGATACCCTCTTAGAATCTTGAGTGTCCTCTTCTCTCATTTAAGGAACATAATATTAAAAAGAAAACACTGCAGAGTTAGGCGGTGATTTGACACCAACCCAATTGTAACAGAAGCACAAATGCACTTGCTGCATAGCAGTGCTCAGGGAGTAAGTGCTTGTTGAAATGATCCAGGAAGAGCACAACATGTGCATGTGCATGCTTGCACACACATGAGCATGCACAAACACACTCACACTCATACACACACTAGATTAGTAACAAAAAGAAAATAAAAATGTTCTTATCAAATTCTTGAAACATTAGCATACATTCAGAGGCTCCGTTTTAAGAAACTCCAATGAGTGTAAACAAAACACAATTAAATAGTCACAAAATTTAAGACCACAGCATGGCATTTTTAAATTGTTTGATAAAATTGTGTTAGAAACAGCATTTTGATGATTAAGATTTCTTTGGCATTGACAAGCTTGGGAGAAATGGTCAGCACAGTCTCTGTCCACCATTTGTTTGGCTCCAAATTCCAATTTTTGGGGCTGGAAATTTTCAACTGATTAAGGCTTTGCTGTTGTTTATTCAACTCTTTTCTAAAGCCTTAATGTCCAATGAAGGGGCAAATTTAATATGTATTTTGTTTATAACTCTTTCTTCTATAATATGTAGTTTTCTCTTTGCTTGCGTTTAGTATTTATTTAATTTGAAAGATCATTTGTCTTTTTCATTATGTATAGATTAATTTTGCACATTTATGGCAGTGACCAATACAGCTTGGGGTATCTTTTGCCTAGGTGATTTTATATTTTGTTGTGTCAGTTAGCTATCTCGTTAGCAACTGTGCTTGTTTATTTGCTTTCTTGTTTGTTTTTGAATTAACCACTTGGTTGAGTAAGGATGTTGTGTTAGTTAACTTGGGCTGCCATGACACTATACATTAGTCTGTGAGGCTTAAACAAGAAATTAATATTTTTACAGCTCTGGGCATTGAAAGTTCAAGATCAAGGTGCCGGCAGGTTTGCTTTCTGGTGAGGATTCTTCCTGGCTTGTAGATGACCATCGTCTCTCTGTACCCTCATATGCATTTTTCTTTTTTCTTCCTTAAAGTATAATTGATATACACTATGCTACTAGTTTCAGGCATACATCACAGTGATTTGATATTTACCTACATTACAAAATAATCACTACAATAAGTTGAATTACTGTGTGTCACCATACAAAGTTACTATAACGTTATTAACAATATTCCCTACGCTGTACACTATATCCCCATGACTTTATTTATTTTGCTGGGAGTGATTTGCTCTGAGCTAGCATCTGTTGCCCGTCTTCCTCTCTTTTTCTTTCTCCACAAAATCCCAGTACGTAGTTGTAGATTCTAGTTGTAAGTCCTTTTAGTTCTGTGTGAGCTAGTGCTACAGCATGTCTACTGACTGACGAATGGTGTGGTTCTGTGCCCAGGAACTGAACTGGGGCCTCTGAAGCAGAGCATGCCAAACTTTAACCACTAGGCCATCAGGCCTGGCTCCTGACTTATTTATTTTATAACTGGAAGATGTGCCTCTTAATCCCCTTCACCTATTTTGTCTGCCCCTCCAAACTTCCCTGCTCTGGTAACCACCAGTTTGTTTCCTGTATCTATGAGTCTGTTTCTGTTTTGTTTTGTTTGTTCATTTATTTTGTTTTTTAGATTCCATATATAAGTGAAATCATACAGTAGTTGTCTTTGTCTGACTTATTTCACTTAGCATAATATCCTCTAGGTCCATCTATGTTGTTGTAAATGGCAAGATTTATTTCATTTTTATGGCTGAGTAATATTCCATTGCATATATACCACATCTTTATCCATTCATCCACCGATGGATGCTGAGGTTGTTTCCATGTTCTTGGCTATTATAAATAATGCTGCAACAAACATAGGGGTGCATACATTTTTCGAATTAGTGTTTTTGTTTTCTTCAGATAAATACCCAGAAGTAAAATGCTGGATTGTTTGGTAGTTCCATTTTTAATTTTTTGAAGAACCCCCATAGTGTTTTCTACAGCAGTTGCACCAATTTACATTCCCACAAACAGTGTAGAAGGGTTCCCTTTTCTCCACATCCTTGTCACATGGCCTTTGCTTTATGAATACCCAAAGTGATCTCTGGTGTCTCTTCCTCTTCTTATAAGGACATGGGTCCTACAGGATTAGGGCTCTAGCCTTACGACCTCATTTAATCTTAGTTACTTCTCTAAAGACCTTACCTCCAGATATAGTCACATTGGGAGTTAGGGCTTCAACATATTAATCTCTGGAGGGAGGACACAATTAGTCCATAACAGATATTTATTACATATTGTTTATAACATTTAAAATAGTAAAGTATTGCCTTTGGGTAATACAGTAAATGGATCTGATTCCCAGGAAGCTGACTCTCAGATGGAAAGCTGCATGTATGAAATTTACCAGGGAGAATTCTTTGAGTGGGACCCAAAGAACAAAAGAGCTTTGCAAAAGATCCAGGCTGCAATGCAATCAGCTGTGCTACGTGGGACACATGACCCATTAACCCAAGCAAATTAGACTCTAATATTCTTCGTATAGAGCAAGCTTCAATAGGAAAATTATATTTACTCCTGGGGTGTTGCAGCAAGGTCAAGCTTTCTGCAGAAGAGAATTATACGTTTAAAATACAAAACAAAACAAAGCAGTTTCTGGCATCTTACTGGACCAGGCAGATATTAAGTTCTTGATCCTGAGGCATTAAATGACCTTGTGGCCAGGATTGCCCATCATCAGTCAAGTTATATCAGGTCCACCAAGTCATAAGACTATTTGGGACGAGCAGTAATCCATATGAAAATGAAAGAAGCATCTCCCAGATAAAGAATGGGTAGAGTCAGAGCCAGAGTATGATGCATTTGCAAGTGTCCCAGGCTCTATGTCTCTCACTGATGCACCAGGACCCTGCCTCATGGCAGAGGATCATCACTGAGGATCATCAATGGACAAGGAAATGGTTGAGCTTGGTTCACAGATTGATCTTCTTGATTGTGAACATAAGCCAAAAATAGAAATACGGTGCATTTGAATCCCACCCAGAGGTGTTCTGGAAGCCAGTGGAGAGTGAAAGTCTGCCAGAGGACAGTATGGTATGCCACAGCTTTTCATTTACTATGTGCAGAAGGAGAAGTGGTGTGAGATAGGGTCACATGCATACACATGATTTGTCTTGCTGGTCAAGGACATAAAAGGAGAAAAAAGGGAAGATTGAATGCAAGAAGGTTTGGGAATCATCACTGTAGATGAATTGCTCAGGAAGGGCACAGAATATGATGAGATACATGCCCCATGGGTCTATTCTCCAGAGGACATCTATTGTAAGAGAGATGCTTGTTAATCAGGTGGAAAAGACCAGGAAGTAAAGACCACCTGGCCTGTGGATGCCAGTAAGCTTCTGTTCTCTGCTTCTCCCCAGTGTTATGTAATTGTTTTAGGTGTACATCGGTGCTGGCATGGATGAAGGCCGTACATAAGTTCAACCACATGGGTTTTTCTCTCACCAAAACAGGTGTGGCTACCACTTCCACTAAATGCTACCAGCAGATGCCTACACAGAGTCCTTGATGTGGCATAACTCCTAGGGTGTAGCCAGCCTCCTGAGAGTAGTTCAATACACTGGACAACTTCCATCTCATAGGGGACAACGATTTTTTTTCATGGAAAAATACATTAATTCATATATATATATATATATATATATATATATATATATTCTTTCTTTGTCCATATTGTTTCTGCCAGCACTGCTATCTGTGGACTTTCAGAATGCTTTATTTGACAAGATGGTATTCCATGAAACATTGCTTCAGAACAAGGAATTTGTTTTACAGGGAAAGGAGTGTGCAAGGGCCTCTGTCATTGAATTCACTCATCTTATTGAAAAATCATATCACAAGCCACTGGCCTGATAAATCTGTGATGTAGACTATATAAGTCTCAGTCATGGCACCTCCTGAGAGATAGTATGTGGCAGTTTGAGTCCTCCAGGAAACAGAGAGAGAAGTTTAATGTCTGGTATGTTTCTCACTGAAGACCCTTAGGATTGACATCTCTAGAAAAGAAGGGAGGAAGCATAGTTGGGAAGAGAGAAAACACATCCTGTGATTCAGACCTGATTGTTTCAGCAATCCCATAGGAAATTCTGGAGCAGAAAAGGGCTTGAAGGAGGACCTTCATGGTGTATCTCCATGTCCACCATCATCTACCCTTCAAGTTTGGAATATGATCCTATTGGATGCAGCATTTTCTTTATCATACAGCCAATATATGGTGCTGCTTCCACCCATCTCCAAAAGTCCAGGGCCAGGGGCACTGTAGGAGGGTTATTACTGAATGTGTCCCCCTCACTATTTCACCTTCCAGCCACTAAGAAGTTTTGCTTCCCATCTCCCTTTTGGGCTTTATAGTTTGGAGATCTTGATTCCCAAAAGAAAATCACTTCCATCAAGAAAGGCAGTGTGGAATTGGAAGCTGAGATTCTCGTCAGGTCATTTTGGGTGCTATATGCCACTGAGGGCAGTCAGAAGAAAGTGACTTTATTGGCTAAGATGATTGGTCCTACTTGCCAAGAGGAAACCAGGTTGATTAAAAACATTTGGGTTAATGGGATTACACCTAGAAGCCAGGTGTCTAAGAGAACACCATGGAATTTCTGTGTCCAAAAGTAAATGCAAATATCTTGATAGAGACAAGACCACTGAGGACTCAAGTCCATCAGGATTGAAAATGTGTATCACTCCCCTGGTATAGAACCTCATTTAGTCAAGGTATTGGCAGAAAGAAAGGGGTGATATAAACTAAATGATGGAAAGAGGAAGTTGTGATCATCAACCTTGACCTAGTGATCTTTAATGGAGACTAATCATGGGAGCTCTGGGTATTTTATCTTAATTATTTATTGGTATTCCACCTTCAATATTCTATTAGTGCATAAGTGAAGTCTAACATCATAATTTAGGGTCCAAAAGGAAGCATAACAATATTTACATCATATTGTGACACCCAATGGCCAGTGACAACTTGTGACTCCCTTATATTCAGGTTGAGACTATCTTCAAGTGAATGAAAGTCAAGAAGAATACTGAGTAGAGAAATGATTGAGATTTTCTAGCTATTTTTCCATTTGCCTCCCCCCGATACATTCTCTGTCCTCCTCTGCCCTGCTCTGTGACCCACAAGGCTTGCTCTTATGTTCTCCATCATCCTGATCCTTTATGTTGGCTTCCAATTGGAAAAGAGTATTGAGAAACACTAACTATCAGAAGGTAGAATATAACACAAACCAGAGCATTTCTTCCCTGCTCCATCCATACTGTAGTGTCAAATAGTTGCTCTCTAGATATTGCAGCATACGTCGTTATTTTCCTCAATTTTGACCACACTTTATTAGTAGTTCCTTGATTAAGGACTCAACATTTAAACTACCTGGGATGAATTCTGTTTCCTGTTATGACTCTGACTGATACAGTTATTTGAATTAATAGTACCCGTAATCTAACACAGTCACCTTTAAATCTAATACGCTGTTTATACCCAAGTGTCCGTTGGCCTCATTTAAGCATGGCCATGCTGTTGGTGATTTTGTACAGTGACATGTTTCTAGATTCGACTGAAATTGTCACTGTACAAGTTAATCAAAGTCAGTCATCTGCTGTTGCTTACCTTAGTGCTGTCATCAATATAGGGCTTCAATCAATAGTCAGCACTCTTGAATGAATTATTTAGAATGCAAGAAAAGCTTTAGAAAGGTCTCTTAATAGAATGGGAAGGGGAGGCAGAATAAGTGCCTATGACAAGTAATGACCTCAAAACAACCCCATAAAACAACCTGCTATGATCTCTATTTTATAGATGAGAAATAGCTACAGAGGGTTGAAGTGATGTACCCTAGCCCACACAATCTGTATGATGCACCATATAATAAACACTATCTGGGATGCTATTACCTGGAGCTCCTTAAGCACAATTCCTGCCATTTTTATTCTATGTTAGGATTTAGGGGCTTTTTTGCTTTGTCTATTTTGTGATAAACAATTTAAGGGGTAGAAAACAGGTCTTTCATTGATTAAACTGTCCTCCTCACTTAACTTTTATTTCAGCTCAATTCAGAGTTTTTGTAATCATATGTATTTAGAATTGATATTTTAAGTGCCTTAGGCCAATATTGGCACATAGGTGCTCAATAAAAATTCTTCCTCAAAAAGTAAATGTGCATTGAACAGATTACAGAGATATCTGGGCAAAAAAACCCATGACACTGTTGTTGTAACCAAGCTATAGCAAGCAAGTATGATTCATAAGCTTTTGTGCCATCATTCATTTTTATTAAATGCATTGGCTGCCACCTCAGGCATCTAGTTATTCCTTACAAAGTTATTCTTTCTTTACTCTGGTTGACAGGAGATTGATCAAATCTTCTTTTAGAAATCTAAATAACATCAGTAATATCAGTGAGTTGGTCATGTTATTTTGCACCTGTCTAAAGCATTTTTCCAGAACTAAAGTCTACAGATCAAATTTTAAGAAGTAAACATAGATTGGTATTTTCAACCAATAGATATATCATGTTAGTTTAAGATTGTAGGATAAAAACTAAGTCTAAAGTAGTTCATATGATTTTCTTTTGTAATTGCTTTAATTAATTATATACACAATATATTATATAACATGTATTATATACTATATCATACGAAAAGGTATTTTTAACTTTTTATTTGTTTACATTGAGACTGTTTAAGAGAAAATTATAGATGTTTCACCAGGACACTTATCTGACTAACAAAGTTTAAATTTGTGCATATGAGCAGGCCTTGTTTCTGACCCTATGGAGTGGTCTGTGAAGACATCCTGATAATTTGGACAAATGGGAAACAGAAAAAGATGGGAACTTCTAACATTCTAAGTCTAGATATCATTAGCACTGTGAAATAGCTATTTGAAAGGATTCATTTCATAAATATTTGTTAAATTCTTTCATTCATCCTATAGATAATTCTTGAACATGTACTCTGTGCTAGGCACCTAAAAATGGGATAGTTTTTGAACTCTTACTGAGAAAATAGGTTCAGTGCCAAATATAGCATTTAACCTTGAAAGTGATATTGCAAAATGTTCAGTGTAAATTTGATTGTTTTATAATCTAAATAATCATTTTTCTGTATATTTGTAACTGAATCTCTGCCTTACTTGGAGTTTTTCTTCCCAATACAGCAAAACATGCAAAATATTATATAGTGATTATCATGGTCCACGTGGCAATCATTATGGACAGTACACTCAGGCAATGATTATTCATAATAATTACAATTGCTCTCATCTGTGGAATACTTTGATTCTGCCATGAATTGAGCTCAGTGTCTTACACAGTTTTCACTTGATCCCAACAGCCTAAGTAGTGTGATCGTCCCCTTTTTATAAATGAAGAAACTATAGCTAACACAGGACAAGAAGCTAGTCCAGGGTCCACAGGCTGCATTATTGGAGGTTTTGGGACTCGAACACAGATGGTTGACTTAAGACTTGTACAGTGCAGTGAGCCCTGAAGTTCTGCCCACATTTCCTGCAACTGCTCACTCCGAGACAGCAGTGAAGGCAGAGACCCCTGCTTGCCTAGAGCTCCCTTTGCTGCAACCTCAGAGTGTTAGTGGCTGTTGGGTAGACTGACTCTCCAGAGGAAAGTAGGAATTCCTATTGCACGCAATGCCAAATGGAAATTTTCATGGGAGAATCATCTCAAAGGAAAATGATACACACATATAGTAAGTTGGGTCTGCAATCATAAGCAACAGAGATTTAGTCTCCAACTCCAATCTCTCATTTCTTTTACTGACAATTTGTGTACAATCCCAAATAAGTAAAATTCAGCCTAGCCCCTCCCTCAATATTGATATCTTTTTAAAATGAAAATAATATTCTTATCCCATCAGTGATTTTTCAGGAAACATCAGGCAATTGCAGAAGAATACATTTATTAATTTTAATTTACATTATCAAAAGTAAATGTTGCATTTATACAGAAGGGTAGAATTTAAGTTTAGGATGTTGGTCTCTTTCATCAGTATAAATTAACAGTAGACACAAATTACTACATAACATGTAATTATTTGGTAATGAGTTGTAATCATAAGTAATTTCCCAAAGAGTAAATTAAGTATTCACCAGAGAAAGTAATCATTATTAATTATATCAACCATTTCAATTAAAAGGCAATTTCAATTAAAAGAAAATGATTTTTTGTATGAATTTGGGATTATTCTAGTTTCCATCTTTGAAAAGTCTCAATTCTCTGGATGTTTTAATAATAAAAATAAAAAGCTTTTATTTTTACACATCTTGTTTCTACAATGTTTGAACACTTACTGAGGTGATTCCTCTTTGTGTGGCCATTATCAGTCTGTTTATTTATAGAATAAAATGGTGGAGGAAGGGAGGATTTGCTCTCCCTGCCTGACTACATAGCTGGGACATCAATCTTCTGCCCTCAGCACATCTGGTTCTCAGACCTTCAGATTCAAACTGGAATCTACATCATGGGCTCTCCAGCTCTCAGAGATTTGAACTACACCACTAGCTTTTCTGGGTCTCCAGCTTGCAGACAGCAGATCTTGGCACTTCTCAGCCTCCATACTCATGTGAGCTAACATCTTATTGGCTCTGAATTGGCTCTCTAATATGATTAAAGACATGAATGACACTATTTCAATTGGCAAAGAAAACTCTGATAATCCATGGCATGATCTGGCAATAGAGACATGCAAAATATCTTCCTTGGATACTCCTAATCAATCACTTATAAGAAGAAAGGAGCTAGGTGACTCTATATATGACCTTTTAGAACATTTTTGGAGAACAAAAATAATGATGCTGGTTGGCTGCTCCTAATGTGATTTGACAAAGTGGGGAGAGTAGAGGTTAAACTTAGGGGTTCAAATTCCCAGTTTTTGTGCCACATAAATGACCTGAAGTTTTTTGCATGTGCCCTCAAGGAGACTCTATAGCGGCAGGGCTGAAATTGGTGAAAATCAAATGAGGAATCCCATCTATAGATTGGGTGAATTACAGTGCAATTTGAACTCCTAGCTTTGCAAAGTATCTACTATTAAAGTGAACGCATTGATTAGGAAAGAACGGGATCCTGTAAATTGAGATGGGCACATGTGGGAAGACCCTGATGAAGCTGAGAACATTGAGCACCTTAATTCTGATGACCCTTCTTTGCCAGGGGATGTGGCCTCCCCGACCCCAGTGGCAATGCCATCCCCACCCACAGTGGTATCATCAGATGTTCTATCTCTGTCTGAGGAGATTTAACCCTGTAGTGCTAGAAAAAATGTTAATGGCCTCTCCTGAAGCAGCTGCCATGCAAGACAATGCTGATTCTCCTCAGGACTCATCCCCACCACCTTTCTCTGCTCCTAGACCTATAACTAGATTGAAGTCGCAGCATGCCCCTAAAGGTGCAGTACAAAGTGTGACCCATGAGCAGGTGGGCTACACTCCAAAAGAACTACTTGAATTTTCTAATGTATACAGACAGAAATCTAGGGAACATGCGTAGGAATGGATACTAAGGGCGTTGGATAATGGTGGAAGGAATATAATGTTGGATCAGACCAAATTTATTCATATGAGTTCAGTAAGGAGAGATTCTGCATTTAATGTTGCAGCTTGGTGAGTTAGAAAGGGCTCTAAAGGACCAGGCTGGGGTCGCAGCAGTTAAGTTCGCACATTCTGCTTCTTGGCTGCCCAGGGTTCACCAGTTCGGATCCCGGGTATGGACATGGCACCACTTGGTATGCCATGCTGTGGTAGGCGTCCTATGTATAAAGTAGGAGAAGATAGGCATGGACGTTAGCTCAGGGCCAGGCTTCCTCAGCAAAATGAGGAGGACTGACAGTAGTTAGCTCAGGGCTAATCTTCCTCAAAAAAAAAAGGGCTCTAAAGTTTGTTTGGTTGTTTGGCTGAAACATGGACCAAAAGATGGCCAAAGTGAGAGAACTAGAAACGCCCAATCCTCCTCAGTTTAATGTAGAGAAAGGGAATTCGAAGGCTTATGGAGATTGGAATGTTAGAGTGGATTTGTCACTTAAGACCTGCTCATTCACCCTAGGAGCATCCAGACATACCTTTCACCACAACTGTGAGAGATAAATTTGTGAGGGGAGCCCCAGCATCCTTGAAGAGCTCTGTGTTTGCTATGCTCTGTAGGCCAGACCTTACATGGGAACTGCAGCGACTTAGTTGGAAGACCTAAATACAAAGGGAATAATTGGATCCCAGGTGCAGAGGCCAAGTGGAGACATTCAACTGCCAAAGGCAGGATAGGGAAGTTGCTGTAATGGACAGCAGAGTCAAAGCAGCAATCAGAAGAGTCTGACTTAAGCAAACCTATTGCAATGGCTAGTTGATCATGTTATTCCTAGAAACGAATGGACAGAATGCCTACTAAATTCTTACTTGAACTGTACAAGGAGAAAAGTTCTAGGTCAAGTGAATAAAAGTGTAACCTGAAACATAAAAACAGAGATTCATGGCCCCTCAATCAATTCCCGACTTGAATCAATTTGTAGACCCAAAACCCCTTGAACAAAGGGGAGACTGGGTCCCCTTGCAGAAAGGCCCTGGTATACTATTAAAATTTTGTACTATTTATCTTTCTCCTAGTCTTCCGCACAGGGACCTACAATCTTTTACCAGGGTAAATATAGCTTGGGGAAAAGGAAATAATCAGACCTTTTGGGGATTACTGGACATTGGTTTTCTTTTCTTTTTTTTTTTTCTTTTTTTTTTTTAAGTTTTTCTTCATGAATTAATCCAATTTACTGAGTTCATTTACTTTATATTTTTTAACTGAGATGAAATTCACACAACATTAAACTGACCACTTTAAAGCTAACAATTCAGTAAGCAGCATTTAGTTCATTAACAATGTTGTGCAGACACCACATCTATCTAGTTCCAAAACATTTATATCACTCCAAAAAGAAACCCAGTAACCATTAAACAGTTGCTTCCCATTTCTCCCCCACACAACTACTGATCTGCATTCTGTCTTTATGGATTTATCTATTCTGAATATTTTGTATAAATGGAATCATACAATATGTGATGTTTTATGCCTCCTTTCTTTCACTTAGCATAATGTTTTTGAGGCTCATAACATTGTAGCATGTCTCAGTACTTTATTTCTTATGGCTGAATAATATTCCATTGTATGTACATAGCACAATTTGTTATCCATTCATCCATTGATGGACATTTGAGTTGTTCTCACCTTTTAGCTATTTTGAATAGTACTGCTTTGAATATGCATGCACATGCACTGATTTGAATACAGTTTTCATTTCTTATATATAGTGTATATATTTCATTTTTTACACATACACCTAGGAGTGGAATGGCTGGGTCATATGGTAATTCTATGTTTAACATTCTGAGGAGCTACCACTTGTTTTCTACAGTGGCTTCACCATTTTACATTCCTGCCGAGAATGTAGGAGAGTTCCATTTTCTCCACATCCTTGTCAACACTGGTTATTTTCCATTGTTCTGACCAGAAGTAATCTTTTAATGCTAAGCCATACTGTTCATAGCTTTGCCTTTGCCATCACCTCCTGCTTCTGCATCCCTCACAGATTTGCCTTAGGTGCAAGCCTAGGATCCTCTCCTATCTTTTCTGAGTGTATATCCAGTTTTAGGCGTGCACAATGCACTCTCTCTTTCCCTGGTATATATGGTGGTTGTTCTGAGTCCTTATTCCTGCAAAAGTCTTCCTTCTCTACCTGCTCCTTCCCATGGTTGGGTCTATTTGATTTCTTTTGCTGTTTGCTGTCCCTTTCTCTAGGTGGGCATGGGTAGTATATGTCTCTAAACATTTTGGCAGCACCAAGGCCACTGCCTGGAAAGCTGGTACAGCCTAGGGAGTAGGGAGGAAAAACAAAGGTCAATCTCTGTTCCTGTCCCTCAGGGAACTGCTGAAAGGTCAAAACACAATATTTTAAGAATATGTATTTTAATTTTCAGGACAAGGTCCACACTAGCCCCTGACACCAGTAAGTCACACCAGGAACATAGGTTGCCATACCCACAGCCACAGCCACTACCACAGGCTGGAGAATGGGAGAAGGTAGGCAGGTGAACAGAAATGCCACACTCTCTTATCAAAAATCACCTGCTCTTTTTTTACTAAGTAATCCTCTGGGTGCTATAAGCTTTGAATTAGATTCCAGAGTTCCAGAAAATGGATTCTAAAATTCTAGTTTGATGTCAAATTCCCTTTCTTATCCTTAAAACTTTATTCTTTCTGGGGGCGGAGCAAAATGGCAGGGTAGCTGACCCGGGACTCTCTCCCCTCCAAAATACAACAAAGGATTGGAAAAACTGAATTTCAGACAATAAATCTAATGCCAACACATTAGAGACCTACAATACCAAGAAGGCAGAGGATGGAGACCTTGCTGCCGGCCTCGGAGGAGCTGGAATGGGGTAGGAGAGAACGTTGCTCCCTCCCCTAGAGTCTGCCATCCCTGCTGCTCGGGTCCCGGAAGGAGCGGGGGTGGGGCCGCGTGACCGGGGGATCATCCAGGACTCCTGCTACTGGTACAGTGGAAACCTGCTGACGGGGGAAAGCTTCCATGTGCAGGGACCCCATAAACCCAGGGCCTCGGGAGACCAGAGAACAGAACTGATCTGAATCCAGATCGGAGGGTGAGAAAAGCAGCCCCTCCCTCATGGCAAAGCGCACTGGGCACCCCCATCTTGCCCGAAGGCGGAGAGCTCAGAACACTTGGCTCTCTACCCCCATCTAGTGGCGACGGGCTGTAACTGCAACCGAATTCTACCACCATGCCAAAAAACCGCTCCTCTACCATCCAGCAATTTATAAAAGCCCCAGACCAGAAGGAAAACAATAAAAACATAGAATTAAGTCCTGAGGACTTGGAATTAGGTAAACTAAGTGAAAATGAGTTCAGAGCAGCTATAATAAGAAAACTCAATGAGGTAGAGAGAAAGATAGAGAAACAAGCCAATGAGTTCTGGAGTTACTTCACAAAAGAGATTGAAATTATAAAGAAGAATCAAACAGAATTACTAGAGATGAAAAACACAATGGACCAGATAAAACAGAATACAGATTCCCTGAATGCTTGTGTAGACACCATAGAAGAGCAGATTAACATAATTGAAGATAGACAGGCTGAATGGCTCCAGACAGAGGAAGAAAGAGAACTAAGAATTAAAAAAAATGAGGAAAATCTCTGAGAGATAGTGGATTCAATGAGGAGAAAGAACTTAAGGATCATAGGATTACCTGAGAATGTGGAAAAGGAAAATGGAGCAGAAAGTGTGCTTAATGAAATTATAGAAGAGAACTTTCCAAATCTAGGGATTGACCGAGAAATGCGTGTAGAGGAAGCTTTCAGATCTCCTAGATTTGTCAATGTAAAAAGACCTACTGCAAGGCACATAGTAGTACAAATGGCAAAAATGAAAGGCAAAGAAAGCATACTCAGGGAAGCAAGACAGAAGAGAATAACCTACAAAGGAGCTCCTATCAGACTTTCTGCAGATTTTTCTACAGAAAACTTACAAGCTAGGAGAGAATGGAGTGACATATTCAAAGCTTTAAAAGATAAAAATCTTCAGCCAAGAATACTCTATCCAGCAAGAATTTCCTTCAGATACGAGGGAGAAATTAAATCTTTTCCAGACAAACAAAAGTTAAGGGAATTTGTAACTAAAAGCCCTCCACTACAAGAAATCCTCAAGAAGGCTCTCATACCTGAAAAAAGAAAAAAGGGAGAAAAGGGTCACAAACCACAGAGTAGGGAGACCAATGGATAGAACCAGAACAGGATAGCAAATATTCAACTATAGCATTAGGGTAAAGGTAAGGAAACTACCAAAGCAAGGATGATCTTATCACTCTAACTACAAATTCATAAGACGAGTTGGAATAAGAAATGAAAATAATTATTTAGGAGGGGAAGATCAAAGGGTCTAAATCAGTCTAGGCCAAGTAAGTAAGAGACCACGAGAGAATAGACTATATTATACACGAGATTCTAAATACAAACTTCAGGGTAGCCACTAAACTGAAAAACAGAACAGAGCCACAAAACATAAATAAGGAAACATCTAAGAAACCCAGCATAAGAAATTGCAATATTAAATGGGTAGGCTAAAGCACACAGGAAAAGAAATGCAGGAAAACAAGATAATGAGTGACAGATTGACAGCATTAAGTCCACATGCATCAATAATCACCATCAATGTAAACAGATTGAACTCTCCAATAAAAAGACACAGAGTGGCAAAATGGATTAAAGAACAAGATCCAACAATTTGTTGCCTCCAGGAAACACACCTCAGCCCCAAGGACAAACACAGGCTCAGTGTGAAGGGATCAAGGACAATACTTCAAGCTAATAGCAAGCAAAAAAAGTCAGGTGTTGTAATTCTTATATCAGACAAAGTGGATTTCAAAATAAGACAGGTAAAGAGAGACACAGAAGGACAAAATATAATGATCAAAGGGACACTTCATCAAGAAGAAATAACACTTATAAATATCTATTCACCCAACACAGGAGCATCAAGATTCATAAAGCAACTATTAACAGACCTGAAGGAAGATGTTAAAAACAATACTATAATAGTAGGGGACCTCAACACCCCATTCACATCAATTGACAGATCATCCAGACAGAAAATCAACAAGGAAATAGTGGAGCTAAATGAAAAACTAAAACAATTGGACTTAATACACATATATAGATCACTTCATCCTAAAACAACAGAATACACATTCTTCTCAAGTGCACATGGGACATTCTCAAGGATAGACCATATGTTGGGAAACAAGGCAAGCCTCTACAAATTTAAAATAATTGAAATAATAACAAGCATCTTCTCCGATCATAATGCTATAGGGCTAGAAATTCATTACAAGAAAAAAGCTGAGCAAGGCACAAAGATGTGGAGACTAAACAACACACTACTGAACAAGCAATGGATCATTGAAGAAATTAAAGAAGAAATCAAAAAATACCTGGAAACAATCGAAAATGATAACATGCCATACCAACTCATATGGGATACAGCAAAAGCTGTATTAAGAGGAAAATTCATCGCAATACAGGCACATCTTAACAAACAAGAAAAACCCCAAATAAGCAATCTTAAACTACACCTAACTAAACTAGAGAAAAAACAACAAATAAAGCCCAAAGTCAGGAGAAGGAGAGAAATAATAAAAATCAGAGCAGAAATAAATACTATTGAAACGAAAAAGGCAGTAGAAAGGATCAATGAAACAAAAAGCTGGTTCTTTGAGAAGATAAATAAAATTTACAAACCCCTAGCCAGACTTACAAAGAAAAGAAGGGAGAAAGCTCAAACAAACAAAATCAGAAATGAAAGAGGAGAAATAACAACAGACTCTGCAGAAATACAATGGATTATAAGAGAATACTACGAAAAACTATATGCCAACAGAATGGCTAACCTAGAGGAAATGGATAAATTCTTGGACTCCTACAATCTCCCAAAGCTCACTCAAGAAGAGGCAGACAATTTGAACAGACCAATCACAAGGAAAGAGATTGAAACAGCAATCAAAAATATCCCAAAGAATAAAACCCCAGGATCAGATGGCTCTCCTGGGGAATTCTACCAAACTTTCAGAGAGGATTTAATACCTATCCTTTTCAAGCTATTCCAAAAAATTAGGGAGGATGGAACACTTCCTAACACATTCTATGAGGCCAACATCACGCTGATACTAAAACCTGACAAGGACACCACGACAAAAGAGAACTACAGGCCAATACCACTGATGAACATAGATGCAAAAATTCTCAACAAAATTTTGGCAACCCGAATTCAGCAATTCATCAAAAGGATCATACATCATGATCAGGTGGGATTCATACCAGGGACACAGGGATGGTTCAACATCCGCAAATCAATCAACATGATACACCACATCAACAAACTGAGGAATAAAAACTACATGATCATCTCAATAGATGCAGAGAAAGCATTTGACAATATCCAATAGCCATTTATGATAAAAAAAACTCTGAACAAAATGGGGATAGAAGGAAACTACCTCAACATAATAAAGGCCATATATGACAAACCCATAGCCAACATCATACTCAATGGGCAAAAACTGAACGCCATCCCCCTGAAAACAGGAATGAGACAAGGATGCCCTCTATCACCACCCTTATTTAACATAGTACTGGAGGTCCTGGCCAGGGCAATAAGGCAAGAAAAAGGAATAAAAGGAATCCAAATAGGGAGGGAAGAAGTGAAACTCTCGCTGTTTGCAGACAACATGACCTTATATATAGAAAACCCCAAAGAATCTATTGGAAAACTCTTTAGAAATAATCAACAACTACAGCAAAGTTGCAGGGTACCAAATCAATTTGCATAAATCAGTAGCATTTCTATATTCTAATAACCAACTAACAGAAAAAGAACTCAAGAACACAATACCATTCACAATTGCAACAAAAAGAATAAAATACCTCGGGGTAAATTTAACTAAGGAAGTGAAGGACCTATATAATGAAAATTACAAGGCCCTTCTGAGAGAATTGGATGACGACATAAGGAGATGGAAAGACATTCCATGTACATGGATTGGAAGAATAAACATAGTTAAAATGTCCGTTCTACCTAAAGCAATCTACATATTCAATGCCATCCCAATCAGAATCCCAATGACATTCTTTACAGAATTAGAACAAAGAATCCTAAGATTCATATGGGGCAGCAAAAGAACCCAAATTTCTAAAGCAATCCTGGGAAAAAAGAACAAAACATGAGGCATCACAATCCCTGACTTCAAAACATACTACAAAGCTACAGTAATCAAAACAGCATGGTACTGGTTCAAAAACAGGAGCACAGATCAATGGAACATAATTGAAAGCCCAGAAATAAAACCACACATCTATGGACAGCGTATCTTCCACAAAAGAGCTGAGGGCATACAATGGAGAAAAGAAAGTCTTTTCAACAAATGGTGCTGGGAAAACTGGAAAGCCACATGGAAAAGAATGAAAATTGAACATTCTTTTTCACCATTCATCAAAATGGATCAAAGACCTAAAGTTGAGACCTGAAACCATAAGGCTTCTGGAAGAAAACGTAGGCAGTACACTCTTTGACATCAGTATTAAAAGGATCTTTTTGGACACCACGTCTTCTCAGAGAAGGGAAAAAATAGAAAGAATAAACAAATGAGACTTCATCAGACTAAAGAGATTCTTCAAGGCAAATGAAAACAGGATTGAAACAAAAAACAACCCACTAACTGGGGAAAAGTATTTGCAAGTCATATATCTGACAAAGGCTTAATATCCATAATATATAAAGAACTCTCACAACTCAATAACAAAAAGTCAAACAACCCGATCAAAAAATGGGCTGGAGACATGAACAGACATTTCTCCAAGGAAGATATACGGATGGCCAATAGGCACATGAAAAGATCCTCATCATCGCTGATCATCAGGGAAATGCAAATCAAAACTACACTAAGATGTCACCTTACACCCATTAGAATGACAAAAATATCTAAAACTAACAGTAACAAACGTTGGAGAGGTTGTGGTGAAAAAAGAACCCTCATACACTGCTGGTGGAAATGCAAACTGGTGCAGCCACTATGGAAAACAGTATGGAGATTCCTCAAAAAATTAAAAATAGAACTACCATACAATCCAGCCATTCCACTACTGGGTATCTATCCAAAGAGCTTGAAGTCAGCAATCCCAAAAGTCCTATGTACCCCAATGTTCATTGCAGCATCATTTACAATAGCCAAGACATGGAAGCAACCTAAGTGCCCATCAACAGATGAATGGATAAAGAAGGTGTGGTACATATATACAATGGAATACTACTCAGCTGCAAAACAGAACAAAATCATTCCATTTGCAATAACATGGACGGACCTTGAGGGAATTATGTTAAGTGAAATAAGCCAGCTAGAGAAGGATAATCTGAGTATGACTCCACTCATATGAGGAATTTAAAAATGTGGACTAAGAGAACGGTTTAGTGGATACCAGGGGAAAGGTGGGGTCGGGGGTGGGCACAAAGGGTGAAGTGGTGCACCTACAACACGAATGACAAACACTAATGTACAACTGAAATTTCACAAGATTGTAATCTATCATTAACTCAATTAAAAAAAAAAAAACTTTAGTCTTTCCTTTCAAGTTTTAAAATTAACTCAGACTATACCAAAGTCTGGTTACCCTGTCCAACAAGTCAGGCTTTTCTTGGTCTTGGCCATCTCAATAAATGATAATTCTATTTTTCCTATTTTATTTGTTTTTGGTTTGCCTTACTGGAATAGAAGGTATACAAGATCAAGATTTCTGTTTAGTTCATTTCAATATGCCTTATATCTAGAAAGTAGGATGGACACTAAATAAATATTTGTTGAATAGATGTTGAATTGAGCGGTCACTTTTCTGCACACTTCCACCTGGATTTCTGAGTATGAATAAATCACTCTCATTTACATTGTAGTTCATTTGTCTCTTATTACAATTCTTATTACAATCTGCCTCTTTCAGCAATTCTTTATGTTTTTAAGTAACTGCAGTGCTGGTCTATAAATGCCTCGAGAATGAGGTTTTGTTTACCTACCACAGTACCATGCCAGGAATAGATGCTCAACTACTGCTAATAGTTTTTTAAATCTCCAGTTGGATTCTAAAAGAACAATGAAGAGTGTTATTTATAAGAAAGCCATGAGTCTGCATTACATAAAAAGCACGACTTATTCTCTAGAAGTCTATGTTCTATAGGTGGTCATTTCAAGTCAGTCTATGTTGATTTAACTCTAGATGCTTAGTTATTAGTAGCTTATACTACTTTTTCTCCCCTCATGTTTTATAGAGTCCAATAGAGTGCTCTTATATTTATCAATTTTTGTCCAAGACTCCAGCTACATTGCTTGGTTCCAATAATTATTAGAAATAATCAGGGCTCTGGGTGAAAAGGAGCAAAAATTCATTTCAGGGAGTTCAAATATAAGTGATCCTTTCCTTTTTTGATTTATAGACTTGTATGGCTCGGAAACACCACAAAATCCTTTTTATAGGCTGAGAATAAAACTTTTATATTGATATTTAATCCTTTTTAGTCCTTGTAAAAAATTTTTGGTAGTTTTTCAGCAATAGACTAGTGATAAAAGAGAAACAGCAGCAACTGGGACAAAAATGTAGTCAGGAGAAAACCATAAACAGACATTTAGGAACATGTATTTTTATCTGTCATATTATTACTAATGGGACAAAAATGGAAACAATCATTTATGGTGAAGAAATTGTCAATAAAGTTTGATGTACTGATACATAGAATTTTATTATGAGCCTTAAAATGATGTTTAAATAATATTGAGATGTTGTTCATTTTATAATGTTAATTAAAATGTGATAAAATATATTTTTAATAATTACTTTGAAAAATTTCCAACACTCAATAAAATTAAAAGAAAATACATCAATAATTTTAACTATACTTCAAGGTCCTGAGTATACAGATGGCATTTGTTTTACAATTTTACATTGTTAAATTGTCCAGTCATCCATAATGAACATTCTTTGCTTTCATTTTTGGAAAAAATATTCAAAAGAGAAAATGTATGTACTTGTATGGGTTATCAATCTAATTTAGGTAATTCTACATTAAAAATTTAAAGGCCTCTATGGGCCCTGTTATGCCCATAATTTATCTCTTCATTCAGTCAATCTAAGAACTATTTTCTGAGTATATGAGGTATGCCAATTACTATGATAGATGCTGGAGCTGTGTTGTTGAGTGAGGCAGTAACCTGCTCTCATAGACCTGCAGATCTTTCTCACGACTGTTAAAACTTGGCACTATATTCCTGATCTGCTCACCCACCAGGCTGAGTGCAGGAGAAGTCCAGGGCGACACCAATAATACTTATGTCTCTACTACTGAGCATCATGTCTGGCACATGCAGTGGCTCTTTACATGTTTTTTGAATAAATATAAAGAGTGGTATTTTTAAAACTCTAAAGCTCATTGTAAGTTTTCAGGTCAACACTTGCCACTGAAGGAGTCACCAAGAGGTGAAATACAATTGTAGGATATGCACAGGTAACACCTACTGTACAGAGACTTCTTAAAGTGCCACTGCTGATTTTCTTGCCATGAAATAAAATTGTTTGTAAGCCATAGTACTACATAAGAAAGCAAAAGCTGATAACTGAAATGTTTAGGCTTCTAGTGTTACCAAATTTTAGTAAAAAATAATATTGGTTTCTAGTATTACTAAGTTTTAATAGAAATGTTTCTTAAAGTGTGTTTTAATAATCATTTAATAAAATACATTAAAATATATTTCAATAAAAATATAAATTTAAATACATATTTAAGAACTACTTTCCTGCTTCTTATGAAAATGCCCTTGGGATAACTTAGAAAGGAGTAAGCACTGCATTTGGAAAGAACATCCTTGACAGATGGTTTGGAGAGAAGAAGGTTCTTGTTTCTGCTTTGAGAAGCAGAAAGATCTAAGCTCAGGTCACAAAGGGGGACTCGTGTGGTTCAGGTGGGTGTGAAGTCCAACCAAATGTCTTGGCTTTTCCCAACATTAGTAAGGCCATGGTCTAATGGTGCTATGTTCATTAGCCATGTCCATTATGTAGCAAATGCCTAGTCCTGGCTGTGAGAGTATCCTGCTTTAGAACTAGATGAGAACTAAAAAAGCACATGGCTGGTGTTTCATTCTTGGCCCACTTTGGTCTCTTCTCCTTTTTAAGAGCCTTATGTTAAGTGGACTCAACTTAATCAGTAAATGACCACAAGTTAGAGACATGGGATGAGCTCTTTCCCTTCTTCCTAATACCTTTAGCATTGGCAATGATAATGTCATACTTGGGCCCTCAAAAGCTAACACACATATAAAAAAAGTAAAACGATAAAACCTTTTATAGCTAAACAAAGAAATGAATTGACACTGAATGTATTTTTTTAAGTCAGAATGATTTTAAAATAGGAAAATATCTTTGTTTTTTTTCCTGATAACTCCATAGGATTGAGGAAAGCTTGTTTTTTTTTCTTTTTATTGTTCCACTAGTTTTCCTGCCATTTGTTCAGATAGAAAGAGAGAAATTTATGACTACTATATTATTACAAGTCTCAACCCATTTACAATTCTAATAAACATGTTTGATATGGTTTCAGGAAAAAACAATGTGCATTGTATTAAGACCACAAAATCACATCTTTTAATATACTTTCAATATTGATAATGAATTAGTAAAAATGTATGTTTTGTCTTAACCTTTTAGTAGTAACAGACAAAATGTGGAAACAACTCAGATGCCCTTCAACAGCTAGATGGTTAAGAAACTGTCATACATCCATACCATGGAATACTCCTCAGGGGTAAAAAGGAACACATTATATATATATGTTACAACCTGGATAAATTTCCAGAGAATTATACTGAGAGAAAAAGTCAGGCCCCAGAAGTTATAAACTCTATGAGTTTGTATGTACATAACATTTGTGAGATGACAAAAATATAGAAATGGAAAACAGATTAGTGATTGCCAGGAGTCAGGCTGGCAATGAGGAAGGCTGGAGGGATGTGGATGGCAGGAGGGATGTGGGTGTGGCTCAAAGAAACCAACATGAGGGAACCTGTGGTGATGGAGATGTTCCAAGTCTTGACTGTATCAATTTCAACATCCTAGTTGTGGTGTTGTTCTATAGTTCTGCAAGATGTTATCAATGAGGGAAACTGGGTAAAGGATACATAGAATCTCTCTGCATTATTTCTCACAACAACATATGAACCTTCAATGATCTCAAAATGAAATTTTTTTTTTTCAAAATGAAAATTTTAATTAAAACTGTGCTGCTCTGGATTTAAAATCAAAGAACCTATGTTTGAACCCTGGTAAATCTGCCAGCTGTAGACAATAAGAGGGTTGTTGACATGATTAATTAGATTATCAATGTAAAAATCATATTTTAAAAAGGAAGAGTTGTACAAATTCTAAATACATAAATTTTGAGGTAAGTTATTTAAGAAAGTCTAACATTTTTTCAACTTATAGTTTATAAAAATGTTTAAATGCCTACATAAGCAAAACACCTAACAAGTTATAATAGGTTTTAAACACTTGTCAGCAGGATGCCGATGCTTCAGAACTCCCATAGGTTGAATAAGAGCTGGTATCGCATCGTTTAGCTTTCCTTCTCCCAACTTCGATGGATCTCAGACTCTAAGATACACACTTTAGTAATTATTGATTTATAATATGTATATCACTGTTTAAAACATGTGGAAAATACTATTTAAAGTCATGTAAATACATGTAAATTATTAGGCGAATACAAGGTAAAATAAAGTATAATGTATAATGTAATTTGAGCTATTATGTGAATCACAGCAGTCACTGTATATGGATTATCTCATTTACTCCTCATACGAACTACATATAATTGGTATTATTCATAAATTCATTAGGAAGATTAAAACTAGATGCAGAGGATAAATAACTTTTCTAAGGCATGTTACAGGCTCTTAACATCAGCCCTGATATCAGTTCCCCCACATTGAACCCAGCCTATATAGGCTTAAAACTAAAACCCACCTCCCCCTTTCCTGCTTCTCTAGCTCCACTCACATATAAATACCTGTTTCTTGAAACTTGGACTCCTTGAGCTTTACAACTAAATGGGAGTTACAAATTGTTAAAAGCCCAGGTGGCCTGGAGTGGGAGGCACACTAAAGTTTAGCTAATCATGGGTCCTTGAAGTTTGCCAGGAAAGCTGCTGTCTCAAGAATATCAAGAAGCAGAGGCTTCCCAGGCCTCAACTACTAGACTCCCGGTGCTCGAATGCTCCTCAAACAAGAAGAGGAGAAAAGGGCTAAGGACGCCCACCTGCCATCCTCCTATCTCACCCTCCCCCTAGCCTCGCTGCAAGCAGCCTCTCAAGGCCAAACACAGGCTGGTGGAAAAGCACCGAGCTGCACAAGCTACATGTTCCCCCTCCCCTACCCAAAACCCCAAATAAAAATCCCTACCCATTCCTCATCAGGGAGCTAGCAGTTTTTGAGGCATGAGCCCTTGCTTTGTTCCCTGTGCTTGGCATAGTAAAAGCCTTTCTTCTCCACTCAAGACTCTGTTCTCGTTATTTTGATTGGCATCGGGTTCAGAGACCAAGCTTTCGGTTACAATCCCACTTTATGAACTGAGGAAACTAGACACAAATGTTGACTAACCTCCCATGGTCATGTAGCATGGAAGTGGAGGAGCTGGGGTTGAATCCAGGCAGAATGGTTTTTTAGGGGATGGAAAAATTTCTCCCTTCTCCTCTTGGTTCTTATGACTGGTCAAATAATTATAATAACATAAAGGAGGTTACCAGGAGAAAATCAAACAAGGTTTAATATGTGCACACAGCTAATTCACACAAATAATCCCAAAGACAGTCAGGCAGAACTGAGGTATGTGTGTCATTCTGGACTAAGGAGAAAGGGGCAGGGATCCGGGCCTTCAAGGGAAAGAAACATGAAAAGAGTTAATGTTTGTAAGCAAAAGTTTGTTGGGCCATGTACAGACAATGGGACACAGAGAGAACTTTGATCAAAGGGACCTTGCTTGGTTTCTCAATGTCTACCAAACCTAGTTCAGATTATACTATAGTTTCTATGGTAGCTCCTTCCTAGAATAGGCCTCCTATCTTAAATTATTCTAGGCAGTTAAGGGGAAGGTCGAAGTTTCTTTCTGAGATTTTTCTTCTTAAAAATAATCAGCCCAAAATAACCCTCAGGCCAAAAAAGACATTTTGGGATGGTAAATTCTGCTCCCCTACAGTTTCAAGCCAAACCTTTTACTACTATACTTTGAATCTTCCTATAGCACATACAGACATACACACACACACATGCATTCACACAGATGGCTTAATTTAAATTTCGTTTACATTGTATCCTTCCCCAAACTGACAATAACTCAATCATTTGCTTTGTTTCACGTAATACCTCACGGGGTCTCTGGTGTGCTGTCACCCTCATTTCAATGAGTCAATAAGCCTGACTTTATTGGACTACAGATCTGTCCCTGGTGGTTTTACACTGATTACATAGAATAATTTCCACAAGTATTCTAGGAGGTACTTTATTACCATGCTCATTTTTATTGAAGTCAATTAATTTGTTCAAGTTTATTCAAATAGTAATTATCAAGGACAAGACTCACATACAGGTTCTAGATATCTCTATTTACTCTTGACCACTATAGTATCAGGACAATAGTCAAGACTTGAGAGAAAAATTCACGTCTTCAGCATTTTGATAGCTGAAACTAAAAGAAAGTGCAAAATTGCTCAAGGAAATCAGGGAAATTAAGGACAATGAACTGGATTTGTAAAATATAAGTACTATACATAGAGGCAGAAAAAGAGAGATGAAGACAATGTGAGAGGTGGCTTACATACCAGCTTTGGGGGATGGGGCACAGAGTGAAGAAGATAGCCAGTTTCAGAAAGGAAGTTAAAGTGCTGTCACACATAACTGAGAGTTTCAGTAAAGTAAAAAGAGGAAAAAAGGCTTTGAATTGACTGGAGATATCCATGTACTTTAGAGCAGGTTTAGCAGAGTGGTGGGATTTAAAAATACATTTCAGGAGTAGAATTCTGCGGAGGAAATTAGATATAAGAAAATGGAGATAGCAGATATAAAACCTTTAAAAAAAAAGAAAGAAAGAAGCCAGCCTTAGCAAAGGTAAGGGCTATTTTTAAGTGTGAGACAAGGTCAAAACATTCTTTTTCATTTGGTCAACAAAAAAGTAAGAATGTTTATAGCTGGAGGAAAAAGTTCTAGTCCAGAGAAAGGTTAAAAATAGAGGTGACAGAAAAAAAGAGGAAACGCTTGCTAGGGGAAATTATTGGAGGAGATAACAAAAAATGAAATCAAGATTATATTTTTGGAAACGTACACTCTCATTTATTGGTAGACAAACTTGAAATAGACAAATGTTTCCAATGAGAAAAATTAGAAAAGGTAAATAAAATACCAAAAATTATTTGGAGGAATTGGAGGGCTTCTAACCATAATCAGGACTTAAAGAGCCAGATCCCGGAGAAAAGGAAAGCTTACATAGGAGATCCTAAGTTTATGCAAACCACTTTTTCCCTCAGGCATTTGCCTAGTTTTTGTGTAGGGAAAGTGACTAAGAAGTCAGAGGTCAGATGCTAAGAGGAAGAGGAGCCAACAAAACTCTGGGCAATCTACTGGAGTAGAGAAAATAAAAAATTGGAGGTAATAAGTCGAGATAACCAGGAGTTTAGAGGCCAAGATCCTGGAGAGCAGGGAGGTACAGAGATGTGTAACCAGTATTTAGCCCCTGCTGTCCTGCTGAAACATTCCCCTCGTTCATCTACAGAGTAGACAGTATGACAGCAGCCTACATAGTGCAAAAGAATAAGAAGTAAAGCGCAAAGGGAGGGGCTGCAAAGCAGAATGGAGTTGCTAGGAGACAAAATGGACTATAGGAGGGCCCTAGGAATCTTCCTTGGCTACTGGTTATGTCCTCTGGTGTCCTACACCCTCAGAGTGTGGGTGAACTAAAGGGAGATTTATGCCTTTCAAAGACTACAAACTACAGTTTGTATAGAAACCATGAAACAGCTCTGTTCCCTGCCCAAATCGCCAGAAGATAGGATAAATCCTCTGTGAAAGTAGAGAATATCACCCATAGCCTTTTCAATTTTGCATATCAAATTTTCAGCAGTCTTTCAAAAAAACAATAAGCATGCTAAGACAAATACAGGAGAAATAATAGAAAACAGAAATAAACCTATAAGTGATCAATATCAGAATCTATAGGAACAAATAACTACAGATATAATATTTATAATTCAATTTAAAAAGTAACCACTGTACCAATGGAAACACGGGCAAAAACTTGAACAGATACGTCACAAAGAGATTGCCAATAGGTCAGTAGGTGTATGAAACTGTGTTCAACTGTATTAGCTATCTGGGAAACGCAAATCAGAATCTCAGTTAAATTCTACTGAAGACTTAGCAGAACAGTGGAAATTAAAATATCTAGCATGGAGGTTGGCAAAGAAATGGAGTAACTGGAAACTTTACACTATTGGTAGCAATAAAAATTTTACAACCACTTTGAAAACTGCTTGGAAGCATCTAAGAAAGCAAACACAAGTGTACCTATATGCTAGCAGTCCCATTCCTAGGTACAGATACAAGTGAAATGCATATAATTAGGAATCAAAATATTTGCACAAAAATGCTCATATCAGCACTATTCATAAGAGCTTCAGTATGGAAATAGCTCAGATATCCACTAGCAGTAAAAGAATAAATTGTACTATAATCACACATATTTACACTAAATAACAGAGAGAATGAATAAACTAATGGTAAGCAGAACAACATGGATGAATGTCACAAGTATAACATTGAGTGAAAAAAATCTAATTACAAACAGTTCATGTTAAATAATTCCATTTATATGAAGCTCAAAAACTGCCAAACCTAATTTATGGTGTTAAAAGTCAGAATAGTATTAGTCTTTGGGGTCAGTAGCAACCAGATGGAAACACAGGAAGGACTTGTGGAGTACTGATTTTGGGGTCATATCTATCACCCAAATCATTCTCTTAGTCTATCGTTTTGCTTCAGCCGGGGCTGCAACATTGAGCCGATACAAGTGTTGTCTGGCTACATTTATATCACTTGGACTTTGAGTCTCTTATCTTCTTCCTGGAGCTTTTCTGCAGCTGCCACATAGGATAGCTATATGAATCCATTCACTCCGACTTATGCAAATATGTAAATGCATTACCCCTTTTAGCCTTTACCAATATTAGACAGAAGCCAGTTGTTGATACTCCTCTTTTCTTTGTTTCATGCAACAGTTCTGAGGTGTATTCTCCACTGCTTTTTAGAGATGACCAGCTAAACTGAACCCCAATTACCCATAATTAGCTCAATATGCACTCTTGGATTGTATTTTTCTCTTTATGGGTTTCTGTTTTTAGTATCCTCAATTATGATCCCTTTAATTACTTTCTATACTTAACTTCTTGCCCATAAACCCTTGTCTCAGGCTCTGCTTTATGGGGAAACCCACACTAAATATGTTGGTACCCGTGGAAGAAGTTCCTCAGGATGGGATACTGGAATGAGACTACTATTGGTCAGAAACGAATCACATCCTATTGTAGGTAAAATTAGAGTATTGATAATCTGTTGAGCCAATAACATTACAATTGCTAAGACCTGACCAGTGGTTGATTATAATGAGACACAAACAAAATATGAAACACTGATTTAAGCATGCTCTTAAACAGTATGGTGACCATGATAATTACTTGGATTATGAAAGGTTTTAGAATCCTAGAAGAAAATAGGATACTAAGATAAACCAGCTATCAACTCAGCTCATTCTGGAAAAGTCAAAGGTCTTCCATGACAGCATTTAGAAACTTTTATCCTTCAGCTAGGGGGCAGAATGTACTAAAACTTAGGTCCAGAGGTAGTTGTAAAAGGAGCCAAGGTACAGGGAGACAGAGTACCCTGATTTACTGTGTCTCCTATGGTAACAGTAGGGAGGTGATAAGATTCCATCTAGCATAGGCTAGATGATGGCACTTAAGGGGCTAGGGCAAGATGGATATAATTCCTATTCAAAATGATAGAAGGGGAGAGACACATGGGTAACAAAATAGGGTGTTACTTGACTTAACCAGAGAGAAACCAATAGCTCGAAAGCAACAGACTGAATTCAGCCATAAAAATGGAAAAATGCAATTCTTCACCCAGTTTCCAAATCTAAGTCAATGCTCTGACCAGACACCTACAATAAAAGAGAAAGGGCAGTCCTTTTGGGGAAGGATCTTAAATACCTCTTCAAGTAGATACAGTAAATAATACTCCAATATTTTGCCAAAAGAAGCTGAAGTCATTTACCAGAGTGATTGTATAAAGGAGAAAAAACTTTGGCCATGTTCACCACCAGTCAATGTGCAGAGGAAGCATTCAACAATTAGACAGGATGCTTTGTCCTATGAATGATTAGGGTGGCTCATCTAGTTAGTCATTCTAACATATTAAGTACAATGGACTTTCCAATAGAGTGGTTATGATGACACAATGGAACCTATTTTCAAAAGTATGGACTCCCTCTAACTAAGACCAATCTAAAGAGTGCTACTGCTGGAAAACAAATTTATCAACAGCAGAAACAAACACTGGGGGCCGGCCCAGTAGCGC
Organism: Equus przewalskii; assembly: GCF_037783145.1. Taxonomy (NCBI): domain Eukaryota; kingdom Metazoa; phylum Chordata; class Mammalia; order Perissodactyla; family Equidae; genus Equus; species Equus przewalskii. Next base: position 32,128,412 of record NC_091838.1, read on the forward strand.
AGCTGTTAAGTGGGCACGTTCCGCTTTGGCAGCCCGAGGTTTTCTGGTTCAGATCCTGGGTGCAGACATGGCACCACTTGTCAGGCCATGCTGTGGTAGGCATCCCACATATAAAGTAGAGGAAGATGGGCACGGATGTTAGCTCAGGGCTAATCTTCCTGGAAAAAAAACCCCAAAATAACCAACACTGAACCCCTGATATTGCACCATTTCTCAAAGAGATGAGCCAACTTCTTGGTGGCACTTTGGTTATATTGAATATCTTCTGTCCTGAAAGGGGTAGAAATTTGTCCTCACCAAAACTGATACTTACTCTGGAAATGAACTTGCCTTCCCTGTTCAAAATGCCTGCCAATGCAACCATCTGAGAGTTTACAGAATACTTGATTTACGTGTTACCCTGGATAAGATCTCTTTAAGCCAAGGGACTGTTTTTTATGGTGGAAGTATGACAATGGGCACTTAACCAAGAGGGCAAGTGTTCTGCTCATATATGGCATTACTTGGAAATAGTTAGCCTAGTATAGTATAGTGAAGGAATGGCTTATTAAATGCTTAGCTAAAGTCTCCACTTGGGTTTTGAGTGCTGTCCTGCAGGGTATAATATATGCACTGAACCAAAAACTAAATACTATACTGTGTCTATAGTAACTAAAATACACAGATTTTGGCACCTAGGCTTAGACGTAGGAACAGCTCTTATTACCATCACTCCCAGTAACATAATAGAGAAATTTTTACTTTATATGTCCACGATTATATTGGGTTAGAAATGCTTGTATCCAGTATGTGTGTTTGTGTGTGGGGGAGTGGTAACTTCCCTATGGATAAACAGTGAGGGTTCCACTGAACCCCAAACTGTGATTATCTCTTGAAAATTTTGGGGTTCTCATGCTGGTTGACCAGTAAGCAATGAATAAAGTTACTTCAGTGATAGGTTTAATTTAAACTTATTATTATGAGGGTCTAATCATGGCACTACACAATGGAGACAGAAAAGAATATATCTGGAACCCAGCAAATTCACAAATTTATCTCTTGGTGCTTGTACATCCAGTGATAACTGTAAGTGGGCAATTTCTCCAATTATGGTCCAATAAAGGCAAGTGCACCTGAGGGATCTGACTTCTTGGACTATTCACCTTTCTAGCCAGGATGAGAAAAATCTAAAATGGATGGTAGAGAATGGATATTATGAATATAAATTACAGCCTCACACCACTTATAGTTGGTAGATCTATAGACTGTTTTACTGATTCTTTTGTGTTGAATCTTTTGTATAAATTGTGATGAACTACCTCCTTGCAGACTTTGTGATGGTCCTGACTTCCCTAATGAAGAGCACAAGTGGATCCAAAAGGGTGAGGGGTGAACTGTGTTGAACGTCTATTGTGCCTCCGTTCTCTTGGTCCAGTGTTCACATTTGACAATCACTGCAGTCACCAGCTCAGCATAAGTATAGTCTGAAGACATATGTCCTCAATTTTACCATGTATCTCTTTCTTTAAGTTCTAGAAATTTCCTTTTGCTGCCACATAGGGCACCTAACAGAGTCTGCTGAGCCATTGAAGCTTACATACAAATCTGGAAGTGTGAAGGTAACACGCCTTGGGCAAACCTTGGCCAAGGGGAAACAAATGTGGCAAACAAATCTCTTCTATTAAGAGTACAGCAGGTAGTCCTTCCAAGCTCCTCAGAGGGTCCTCAGTAGGATTGAGGGCTGTTTGACTACAGTGATGCCAGCACAATTTTTAATCATCGGATTGGCGTTCCTTCGTTCCTGACTTCACTATTCCAAATTCTCCCAGTTCCATTATGTGAAACAAGTTGTCAGGTTAAACTACCTCTATAGAAGTCCTTCTCTCTGGTTTTGATTTTTAGGAGAACATAAACTAAGAATATGACAGTATCTTATTTCATAATCTGGTGATTGTTACACAGAAATGAAGAGCAACGAATGGACTATCCTGCAATAGAAACTTCATTTTAAAAAGAACACATTCCACCTCTGAAATTGTAAATTCTAAGACGATGTTATCTTATGAGAACTTCTTATTCTAATAGAAATGGCGTCCACTTACCCTTAATATGCCTTTTCTAGCTCTCTTGAAAACAGTCAATTTTTTATTCTTTTTATCTTCAATGAGTCTCTGAGACTCTTCTTTTATCTCTCTCTTTTAAAATGGCATTTTGAAATAATTTCAGATGCAAAAATATAAGCAAAATAATGCTAACACTTTCAAATATTCTGAGAGTCCCAAAATGTTAACAACTTACATTACCATTGTACCATTATTAAAATCAAGAAATTAACATAGAAATAGTACTATTATCTAATCTGCAGACTTCTTTTTTCTAGTCCAGGACCAATCCAGGATCACACATGCATTCTGTTGTCCTGGCTCCCTTGTCTTCTCTGATCTGGGGCAGCTCCTCAATATTTCCGCTTTTCTGACCTTGACACTTTCGAGTCCCTTGTTAATATCACTTTCTTTCATTAACTAAACTAGACTCTAAGAACGACTACTAAACCCAGTCATCAAAATCCTCAAATTGCTTCTAGTTCTGTCCTTCTTCTCCAACTTTTCAGAAAAAAATTCATTTTTAAAAATCAATTCGAAAAATGCTTTGAGGGGCTGGCCGGGTGGCACAGCAGTTAAGTGTGCACCTTCTGCTTCGGCGGCCCAGGGTTCGCCAGTTCAGATCCTGGGTGCTGACGTGGCACCGTGTGGCAAGCCATGCTGTGGTAAGCATCCCACATATAAAGTAGAGGAAGATGGGCACGGATGTTAGCTCAGGGCCAGTCTTCCTCAGCAAAAAGAGGAGGATTGGTGGCAGATGTTAGTTAAGGGATAATCTTCCTCAAAAAAAAAAAAAATGAAAAATGCTTTATCTCCACTATGTACACAGCCTTCTTAGTTCGGTGAAAAACTGTTCTGAAATGTTAATTAGCAGTATGTTTTCCAGCATCGGCTTCTCTTTCTATGTCTTTCCACAATTACTTTTTAAGCGTTACTGAGTTGCCTTTTCTACTACCTTCAGCATGTATCACAAATCTTCACTCTTTTCTTATGCTCCTTAATTATTTCCAATCCATTTCCTACCCATTTCTTTCCCAAGACAGTATTTTTTCAATAAATATTTATTGATCAAGGAATATGCTGGGTACTCTTTAGACATGGCAGCAGAGCAGAACAAGGTAAATAGAAGCACTGTCCCTGTGGAGCTTACATCCCAGGGTGGGAAGACAGGAAGCGAATGCGGTTGGTCATCTGTAACCACAGGTTCTGCATCGCTGATTCAACTAACTGTGGATGGAAAGGCCTATGATGGTTGCCTCTGTACTGAACAGACATGGACACTTTTTTCTTGTCATTATTCCCCAAGCAATACAGTATAAGAACTATTTACATAGCATTTACATTATATTAGGTATTATAAGTAATTTAGAGATGATTTAAAGTACATGGGAGGATATGTATAGGTTATATGCAAATGCTACACCATTTTATATAAGGGACTTGAACACTCATGGATTTTGGTATCTGAGGGGGTTCCTGGAACTAATCTCTGAGGGACAACTATATAAACAGGCAAACAAACCATGGATGTGGGCTGTTAAAATAGAGTACAAGGGAATATCTTCAGAAATTAAGAAGACAGTATGTGAGTAATTAAGCTATTAAATAGGTCATATACATAGGCAAAAATGGAGATTTAAGTTATCCAGAATATTATAGAAGAATAGAACAAAAACTTCTATGAGTATGAAGGAAAATACAAAGGAGTATGTGTGAGTGTATCCATCCTCTGCCCTTCTTTCTCCTACTGTGTACCCTACACCACATGGGCTCCCTTGGTGACTGGCTTTCAGTTGTGTTTGGCCATTCAAGGCAAGAGAAGAGGGAAGTTTGTGTAAATCAAATTTGGTGTCTGGGCTCGATTTTATCCTGATACAGTTGAGAATAACCAGCCTTCAATCAAGATCACTTTAATGAAGTGTTTTAGGAGAAAACCAGATTTCTGTTAAAATAAGATAATTGACTATGAAAAAGTCCGCTACCAGTCCATGAAAATCTCTGTTCACTTCTTTCTGGCATTCAGCTAGATAGACTATATTTTCCAGCCTCTCATGTAGTTCAGTATATCCTTGAGACTGAGCTAAGATCAGTGTAATATAGGGAGATACAATGTGAATCTCCTCTACTCCTGGCTCTCGAAAACTTTCCACTCATGCTATTCTGTTCCCATTTCTCCTTCCAGCTACCTGGAATGGAGATAGTCATCCCTTTGGCCTCAGAAGCCCATGGAAGAAGGCAGACCTTCTGTTATCTTGAAATCTCAGTGTGAAGAACGGCCACTACGAACTTGCTCACTCCAGGTGCCATTAATGAGCGAGAAATAATTCTGTTATGCTTGAATCATTTGCAATCTGTAATTAACTGTCATAAGACCTAGATTATTATAACTAATTCATAGAGAAAAAATAAATATGAGGACTTAGGGAAGTGTTTAAAAAATGCAATTGGCTTCCAGAAAGGAAGGCTGATTAAAGAAGAGAAACGAAGTGTAGAGATGAGGGTGCAGGAAAATGCAGGTGACTAGAGGCACCTGTGGACTTTCTAGGAAGGAGCACAGTTAAGGGACCATGCAGTGCAGTGTCAATTAACTAAGACTTCACGCTCTAACCAAATCCACAGGGCACAGCACAGAAGCAGTCATTGGAAAGCACCCAGATTTTATGTGAGAGAGATCCATTTGCTAATTCTGAAGTGTGTCAGTTGTAGGGGTAGGAACCTGCTGGGATACTCTCTGTGAGGGAGTTGGAAGGAGTCATTTTTATACTCTCCTTTTGCCTTGTTAAAGTCTTGAGTCCCACCTTTTTTTCGGTGGGTGCCATCTTTACCCTCCAACTAGCAAGTGATATTTTCATGCACTCCTTCTGCTGTGCTCCAAGAAGTGCTTGAGTATCTCCGAGAAGGGAGCTTCTACACATGTCTGGTGTCCCAGTTTTTGTGTCTGGTGACCTGGGTTTTACATCTGGTGCCCCAGTTTTTGTGCTTGCCACCCAGGGGATACTCCTTGATTGTATGGCTCTGGAGGCCAGGGGAGCTTGTATTCCTGGGTCCCATGGGACTGTAACAATCAGAAAGACAGTTCTTGGCAAGCAACCCCTCCAGGGCACTACCCAGGCAGCAGACTGAGATACATATCCAGTCTTTCTGAGAAAGAGCCATCTTTGCTGGTCCTGGAGCTTCAGCCTGAGGGCCAGGCTTCAGGTTTGGCACACATCTACAAGATACGGAGGTGCTGTCAGTGAACATAGGCCAGGGAACAATATCTTTGCACTCTCCTCTTGCTATAGCTCACTGGTATCTCCTTGAAAGGAGCCCAGATCACACTCATCTGGAGCCCTGATTTTTGCAACTATTGCCCAGGAGACATGTCCAGATCACCTGGCTCTGGTGGCCAGTGAAACTTAAGCTTTCCTGAGGATCTGGCTTCCAGGCAGCCTGAATCTAGTTGCTGACTGAGATACTCCCCTTTGCGACACTGGCAGGTCTTGGCACACCCTTTACTACTGTGGGATACTAAGAATAAAATAGACTGCTTGGACAATTACAAAGGTTTGAGAGACAACATAGAGCTAAAGCAAAGTTGAATGATAAGCTTCATCTCCTACATGAGACCATTCCTTCAAGACTGGAAGAGGTGGCTCTTTTACATTATGCATAGAAATCAACACAAAGTGTCAAGGAAAATTAAGAAATAAAGGAATATATTCCAAATTAAAGAACAAGATAAAACGTCAGAAAAATATTTAATGAAACAAAGATAAGTAATTTACCTGATAAAAACTTTTAGAGAGGTCATAAAGATGCTCACCAAACTTGGGGAAAAAATGAATGAACACAGTCAGAAATTCAACAAAGAGACAGAAAATATAAGAAACTACCTAATAGAAGTCTCAGAGCTGAAGAATATAATAACTGAACTGAAAAATGCCCTAGAGGAGTTCAATAGAAGACTCGATGAAGCAGAAGAAAGGATCAGTGAACTCAAAGGTGGGGCAGTGGAACTCACTCAATCAGAGCAGCAAAAAGAAAAAAAAGTGAAGATTTCTTGAGGAACTTATGGGACAATGTCAAGCATGCTTAAATTTGCATTATAGGGATCCCAAAAAGAGAAGAGAGAAAGAAAGGGGCAGAAAATTTGAAGAAATAATGGCTGAAAACTTTCTTAACCTGAGGGAGGAAACAGACATCCAGATCCAGGAAGCCCAGACAGTTCTAAATAAGATAAACCAAAGAGACCCACATCAAGATGCAATATAATTAAAATGTCAAAAGTTAAAGACAGGAGGGAAGCTTTAAAAAAATGAGAGAAAAACAACTTTTTATGTACAAGGGAACCCCTATAAGACTATCAACAGATTTTTCAGCAGAAATTTTGCAGGCCAGAAGGCAGTGGCACAGTATATTTAAAGTACCGAAAGAAAAAAAACTTCAAACCAAGAATACTCTATCCAGCAAAGTTATCACTCAGAAGTAAAAGAGGGAGAGTTTTCCAGACAAGCAAAAACTAAAGGAGTCCATCACCACAAAATTTACTTTACAAGATATGTTAAAGGGATTCTTTAAGCTGACAAGGAAGGGTGCTAATTGGTAACAAGAACATATATGAAAGTGTAAATTTCACTGGTAAAGGTAAATATATAGAAAAGGTAGTGATTTAATTACTTATAAAGCTGTTATGGAGGTTAAAAGACAAAAATAGCAAAAATAACTATAACTACATTAATTAGTTAAGGTATACACAAGATACAAAGATGTAAAATGTGACATCAAAAACATAAAATGGGGGGAGAGTAAAAAATATAGACCTTTAAACTTAAGTTTTTACCAACTTAAAATAGACTGTTATAAATGTAAGTTGCTTTATGTAAGCCTCATGGTGTCCACAAAGCAAAAGCCTACAGTAGATACACAAAGATAATGAGAAAGGAATCTAAGCATACCACTAAAGAAGTCATGAAACCACAAAGGAAGAGAGTGAGAGAAGAAAGGAACAGCGGAACTACAAACTTCCAGAAAACAGTTAACAAAATGGCAATAAGTACAGATGTATCAATAATTACTTTAAATGTGAATGAGCTAAAATTCTCTGTTCTAAATGCACAGACTTGGGCCAGCCCCAGTGGCCTAGTGGTTAAGTTTGGCACACGCTGCTTCTGTGGCCTGGGTTTGCTTCCCAGGCATGGACCTATACCACTCATCTGTCAGTAGCCATGCTGTCATGGTGGTTCACATACAAAAAAAAGAGGAAGATTCACAACAGATGTTAGTTCAGGGCAAATCTTCCTCAACAAAAAGAGGAAATTGGCTCAGCATGAATCTTCCTCAAGAAAAAAACAAGAAGAAGAAATTTAAAAAAATAAAGACACAGACTGGCTGAATGGATAAAATAATGCAACTCATCTATATGCTCCCTACAAGAGACTCACTTTAGATATGTGAAACACACAGACCAAAAATGATGGTATGGAAGAAGATATCCCATGCAAATAGAAACCTAAAGAAAGCTTGAGTAGTTATACTTATATAAGATAAAATAGACTTTAAGTCAAAGACTGCAATAAGAGAAAAAGAAGGGCATTACATAATGATAAAATGATCATTCCAACAAGAGAATATAACATTTGTAAATATTTATGCACCCAACGTGGAGCACATGAATATATAATGAGACTATTAAGAGAGCTAAAGGGAGAAATAGACAACAATACAATAATAGTAGGGGACTTTAATACCCTCCTTCATCAATGAATAGATCATCCAGACAGAAAATAAACGATGAAACATTGGCCTTAAGCCACACTTAGATCCGATGGACTTAACAGCTGTAAACAGAATACTGCATCCCAAAGCGGCAGGATACACATTCTTCTCAAGTACACATGGAACTTTCTCCAGGATAGATCATATATTAGCCAACAAAATAAGTCAATAAATTTAAGAAGATTGAAATAATATCAATCATCTTTTCTGACCTATCTGAAACTATCAGAAAGAAATTAAGAAAATAGTCCCATTTACAATTGCATCAAAAAGAATAAAATCCCTAGGAATAAACTTAACCAAGGAGGTGAAATATCTGTAGACTGCAAACTATAAGACATTGATGAAAGAAATTGAAGAAGACACAAACAAATGGAAAGATATTCCATACTCATGGATTGGAAGAATTAAGATTGTTAAAATGTCCATACTGCCAGAAGCAATCTACAGACTCAACGCAGTTTGTATCAAAATTCCAAACGCATTTTTCACAAAATTAGGACAATCTTAAAATTTGTATGGAACCACAGAAGAACCGAACAGCCAATGCAATCTTGAGAAAGAAGAATAAAACTAGAGGCATCATGCTCACTGATTTCAAACTATATTACAAATTTGTAGTAATAAAAACAGTATGATACTGGCATCAAAACAGATGCACAGGACAATGAACAGAATAGAGAGCCCAGAAATAAATCCATGCATCATCAATTATTTTGAAACAAAGGAGTTAAGAATATACAATATGAAAAGGACAGTCTCTTCAATAAATGGTATTGGGAAAACTGGACAGCCACATGCAAAAAGTGAAACTCGGCCACTATCTTACAACCTACTCAAAAAATTACTCAAAATGGATTCGAGATTTGAATGTAAGACTTGAAACCATAAAACCCCTAGAAGAAAACACAGGTGTTCTGCTCCTTGACATCAGTCTTGGGGATGATTTTTTTGGATCTGACTCCAAAAGCAAAGTCAATAAAAGCAAAAATAAGCAAGAGGGACTATATCAAACCAAAAAAGCTTCTGCACAGCAAAGCAAATCATGAACAAAATGAAAAGACAACTTACTAAATTGGAGAAAATATTTTCAAATCATACATCTGATAAGGGGTCAACATTCAAAATATATAGAGGACCACATACAACTCAACAGCAAAAACCAAACAATCTGATTTAAAAAATGGGCAGAAGATCTGAAGAGATATTTTTCCAAAGAATACATACAGGTATCCAATAGATACATGAAAAGGCACTCAACATCACTAATTATCAGGGAAATGCAAATCAAAATCACAATAAGGTATGACTTCCACCTGTTAAAATGGCCATTATCAAAATGACAAGAAATAACAAGTGTTGGCAAGGATGTGAAGAAAAGTAAACTCTTTTACATTTTTGATGGGGATGCACGTTTGCGCAGCTACTGTGGAAAACAGTATGGAGTTTCCTCAAAAATTAAGAACAGAACTACCAAATGATCCAGCAATTCTACCTCTGGGTATTTTTCTGAAGATCACAAAAACACTAACTTCAAAAGATATATGCACCCGCTTGTTTGTTGCATCATTTTTTACAAGTAGCCAAGACATGGTAGTAACCTAAGTGTTCATCAACGGATGGATAACGAAAGTGTGGTATACATATACAGAACGGAATATCTTTCAGCCATCAAAAAGAATGAAATCTTGCCATTTCAGACAACATGGTTGGACCTTAAGGGCAATATGTTAAGTGAAATAAGTCAGACAGAGAAAGACATATATTGTATGATCTCACCAACAAGTGGAATCTAAAAAAAACACCGTTCATAGATACAGAGAACAGATTGGTGATTGCCAGAAGCAGGGGGTAGGGGGTGGGTAAAATAGGTGAAGGGGATCAATAGGTACAAACTTCCAATTATAATATAAGTAAGTCCTGGGGATATGTATACCATAGTGACTACAGTTGATAATACTGAGCTGCGTAACTGAAAGTTGCTAAGAGAATAAATCTTAAATTTTTTGTAACTATGAATGTTGATGGATATTAACCAGACTTATTGTGGTGATCATTTCACAATATATACAACTGTTGAACTATTATGTTGTCCACCTGAAACTAACATAATGTTATATGTCAACTATACCTCAAAAATAAATGAAAAGAAAAGAAAAGAATGATGGGAAAGATATATATTTTTGAAATATGGTAGAATTTAATAAATACAAAAAAGAAGTCATTAACCTTGTGATAGATCAAAGCTAGAGAATGACATAATGTAACTTATTTTTACCCATTTTGTGTCTCATTAGCACTTTGTTTCTCTTACGGAATTGAAACATTCAACTTTATATTACAAGTTTATACCTATTACCTTATTTTTCCTCCTATGTATAAAGAATTCTTATTTTGACCATTATCTGCATAGCTTTTGTTCAGTTTTTTCTCCATTTTTATTAAGCAGTAATTTATACACAGTAAAATTAACCCATTTTAGTACACATTTCTTTAAGTTTTGATAAGCCTATAGAGCCATTTAACTACCACCACAAATAGAGAACTATGCTGTTGTGTCAAACCATTCTCTCAGGCCCCTTAGAGTCAAGCCTTTCCTGGATCACCAGCTCTGGGCAGCCATGGGGCTGTTTTCTTTCACTATAGTTTTGTCTTTGCAAAAATGTCATACAAGTGGCATCATAACAGGAGCTACAGGAGTCAGGAGTTTTAGTAGTACCCATTATGGGAATAAGAACAGAGCAGGCTTTTTATTGGCAGAAGAAAGTGATTACCACTAAACTGTTAGCATTTTACTCCTCTCATAATGTTTATCACTTTTTATTTTGTGTTGCCTTTATTTGTTTTAACATATAACTGAAGACAAATAGGTAAAGAAGAGACTCGGTCTCTGAGGATGTTGGAGGCATAATTCTCTCCCATCTGTGGAGACTGGCAGAGAGGATATCCTATCTAAGACGTAGTTATATGAGAGAAAACTGTAATTGCAAGGATTCTTTCCACTGTCCAGTTAGGGCATTGCTATCAGGGGAAATATTTGAAGATTTTGCTGCCCTGGGAAATTTTTTTCTGTTTTTATTATGGATTTAGATATATTGTCAGTTAAAATTCTGTCTGTCCTCGCGAGGGCTATGTGTATGTGTGTGGATTTGATTCAAGAAGAGCCTATGGTTCCGTGGATTTGAAGACAACTTGCCCCTCACTCTAGTGATGACACTTTGAAATACAAGTGCCGCAGTGTTTCTCTGGACTGCTTTTCTCACCCACCCTCTCCCTTCTCTGAATGACACTGATTTTCAGATATGTACTGCTTTAGAAATCTGTAGACTACCCAGATGTGAGGAAGGAGAAGGGAACCTAAGGTGAAACCAACCTCTGTGGGTACACAGTGAGTTCTTCCTACGTGAGGGGGAAGACTATATGGGGATTGAAGCAGAGGGAACTGTCCACCATGGAGGGAAGCAGGTGGGCCCCTAGAGATGGGAGCAAGAACTTGACACTCCTTCAAAAGAGCTAAGTGTGGTGTCCATGTCTGATTCCACTGTGAATATTGTCAGTTTTTTAACATCACTGAAAATTCTTAAATCCTCCCTTTAGATTCATCTAAGACTATCAGGAGTATGTTTCCCAATTATTCTTTTAAAATAGGACATGTATTTTTAGTTTTTCCATATCCAAGAATATTTTTCTGCTGACTTCAGTCATTAAATATAAATTTCTGAAAACAAGTGTCCTGAGTTAAAATTCCTCTCACTCAGTACAATGTGAGGCCATTTGGATATGTTTAGATGTAAGTCCTTTTTTAGGCTGCTTTCACCAACAAATTAGTGATCTCTTGTGTTCAGAATATTTAGTTGTATTTTCAGGGCAGAAATGCTCTCTTTAATAACATGTTGCTTTAGCTTCACTTATCAAAAGATGTTCGTCAGGTCCACCCCTTTTTTAAAAATTTTTGCTCTATTCTATTTATTCCATAACTCCTGCCCTAATTTCTGGTTTAAATTAGGATTCCCTCAGGTGTGTTATTCTGTGCTAAGGTGGTATTCTCCCCATCACTCACTGCCTGGCTCTCAGGCACAATCAATAGATGTACCTAAAACATCTATGGCACCGCTCCCTGGGCATTCACTGCTACCAGCAGGCTCTTTCTCTACTGTTCTCTGCTGCCATTTACTTATGGGGAGCCAGGGTTCATGTGTCTGTTCTCCAGTTCATCTCTATTTTCCCAGAGTGTAATATAATGAGTTTATAAATCTTGGGGCTTCTATAGTAAAAGATAACTAACTGTCTAGCAGTCTACTTCCAAATCCACGTAAACAATGAAAAACAGAATGCACGTTCACTTTGTCATCAAAATTCAGAAGATAATTTTACTATTTAAAGATCAATGGAATTGGGTACATAAAATAAAACATATTTACTTGGTCTATCTCAAAGCAAGTAGGGAAATTGTTATCCCTTCACGGTCTGTTCTTTGGCTGAGATATCCAAGGATGATTTTAATCAGAAAATTGAGCAGCCATCTCTTTATTATGTTTGCAGCCTTTTCAAGCAGCTACAGTACTTTTTCTTCCCACCAGTTCTACTCTTTGACAATCGTTAAAGACTGAACTCTCCCTTCCTCCAAACAGCCGCTAAAGTATAAGCCCGTTATATACTAAGCTCTATTCCAAAGACTTAAAATAAAGATCCCTGATCCATGTCATTTCCCATAACATGCATTAATTTTTTTAGCACTTTTTCTTGATCTTTCACCTCTATCTAAAGATAAGATTCAGTCGTATTCTGTTTCTTCCTGCTGTTTCTTTCTCTTTCCTCAAGTAAGTGGATGCCTACAGCCTTCATTTCTTTTAATGAGGTCCTTTAATACCTCCTTCTCCCAAGCAAAAATTCAAGGATATAAGAAGAAGATCCTTCTCTTATACTGATCTCATTATTACACCACTTTCAACAATGAATCAAGAGATAAAATTTGTCTTTTAGAAGATTTTTCCAAAACTACTTTATCTGAAACAAAACACCCTGTCAGCACGTGCTTACTATGTTGGAGCTTTGAAAGTTTGTTAAATTCACTTAATTATAAAATCTTGATATTGTCTACTAAGATACCAGACTTGTCATCTGGCTTTCTATTTTCAATTGAATAAATGTAATATTTTATGAGAATTTATATTCATTTTCCCAATAGTCAATGACTCGTACCCTTGTCATTAAAATGTCTTTCTTTGCCTCAAATTGTCATTATAAAGTTTGGGGTTTTATTATGGCAGATATATTTTGTTCTAGTTTTGGGAACGGTGTTTTAAAATGTGAGTTCAATAATTCATGAATAAATGAATGTTCAGATAGTAGTCATAAAATGTCATGAACATTTTTCAGGTTGTTTAAATTTATTCTTAACAGTTAATGAGCTAAGTCTTGTCCTCAAAATGTCTCATTTTATTTTTATGTTCTTCTATGAAATATTTACTAGTGATTCACCTGGGGAAATCACTTTAGATTAGAAATAGAAGGCAATAACAATGATATGCAACAATTACTTTATTGTGACAGTAATTATACAGTGATCATGTAATTATATATTGCTTATCTGAAACATTTAGGCAGTTAAAAATAGTTAACTATAATTTCCTTCTAAGATATTGATAATTAACAAATAGTGATGCCTTTTTCTAGAAAGAAAAAACATCGTTAAAACAGATCGACTGGATGATTTGCACAAGTACCTGCATTGTACCTAATTCACAGACAATAATTTGATGAGATCTCGTATGGTTAAAGTGCCTACTGACAAACCATTTCAGGCCACTGTGCTTCTCTTTAGATTGATAAATTAGTAATGACTTTTTAATAGTATTTTGTCAGTTTATTGAATAGAGTCAGACTGTTCTGAGGTAGATTTGATATATCTGAAATATATATATGGACTGAGCAGAAGAATAATAGTGTCTTCCAAAGAAAACCAAGTCACGTGTCCAGTAAAATGTGAAGAATTTGAGTTATAACAGTGTAAGTTGAGTGGCTCATTCTTCAAAATAAAAGTGTAAAATAAACACTCTAAAGCTCCAACTGCATATGATAAACACTCACAGAGAAACCATTCCGTACCAGGCACTGGGTGCTTGGGGATAGGGACAGAGAGAGGAATAAGGCACTGATTATTTCTGCTTTCCAGATGCTTCCAGTGAACTTGGAGAGAGAGATATGTAAACAAATGAATGCCCTATAGAACAACCAATAAAAGTGCCTGGCAATTAGTAAGTTTTCCCACAAAGGTCAGGCATTTTGTTTTAATGGAACTTGGAATTAAATTACAGTGGAGACTCCATGGAGAATGTGCTCCACTTAGCCTAGTGAAGCCAACCAGTCTTCACCGAGGCGGTAAATAATGCCAGAACTGAGTCTAGAAGAAGTCACAGTTTTCCAGATAGATGAGACACTGTGAAGCCCCTCTGTCTGTGCTCTCACTGACTTCTCTGCCACTACCTAGCCATCTAAATATTGTAGTGCATTTCATTTTTGCCCAATAATTTCCTTTGGTTATAGGAATTGCTGTCACCTGTAGTCATAGAAGTTGAACTGACCCTTTGAAAATAGGCTGAATTACTGGTATCTTTTCAACATCCTCCACTGAAGTCATTAGCCGGCTTAAATCAAGGGTAGCAAAAGGATGCCCTTCTCAGCTAACACAGACGTTTCAATGATAAAATAAGAAGTGGACATTATCAGGTCAATGAATCATCTGGTACACCTAGCCTTTAGAAATGCATACAGATGACTGACTGAGGCCTGAGGCTGCTTGATGTAAGTAAGACTTTTTCATTCACTGGCGTGTGCCTGTAACCGAAAGCTTGGTCTCTGAACCCTATGCCAATCAAAATAACGAGAACAGAGACTTGAGTGGAGAGGAAAGGCTTTTACTATGCCAGGCACAGGGAACAAAGCAAGGGCTCATGCCTCAAAAACTGCTAGCTCCCTGATGAGGAATGGGTAGGGATTTTTATTTGGGGTTTTGGGTAGGGGATGGGGAACATGTAGCTTGTGCAGCTCGGTGCTTTTCCACCAGCCTGTTTGGCCTTGAGAGGCTGCTTACAGCAAGGCGGTGGGGGGAGGGTGAGATAGGAGGATGGCAGGTGGGCGTCCTTAGCCCTGTTCTCCTCTTCTTGTTTGAGGCGCGTTCGAGCACCGGGAGTCTAGGAGTTGAGGCCTGGGAAGCCTCTGTTCCTTGATACTCTTGAGACAGCGGCTTTCCTGGCAAACTCAAGGACACATGATTAGCTAAACTTCAGTGTGCCTCCCACTCCAGGCCACCTGGGCTTTTAACAATTTGTAACTCCCATTTAGTTGTAAAGCTCAAGGAGTCCAAGTTTAAAGAAACAGGTATTTATATGTGAGTGGAGCTAGAGAAGCAGGAAAGGGTGAGGTGGGTTTTAGTTTTAAGCCTATATAGGCTGGGTTCAGTGTGGGGGAACTGATATCAGGGCTGATGTTAGGAGCCTGTAACAGGATTAACAATATTTCAAAGGATCATTTTGGTGATTAAATGAGTTAATTAATGGAAAACATTTTGAACAATGCTTGGCACATGGGAAGGCTTTTGTTGTTAACGTTGTTGTTGTTACTATTATTATTACTTGATAGGTGCAAAGAAGATGCAGGGAATATTGAAGAAACACCTGATATTTAACTAAATATATGTATCAGTCTTAGAGAAACTGCTAATTAATAATGTATAAATACCATTTAAAAAAATAGTTGCTAAATATTATTTTAACCTAAATGTGGTTAGAATTACAATCCAACTGGATTTATAATAATTTTATTAGGTTTAGGCATTAAAAAGTTTTTGAGAGGAATTTTATCAGTTGTTCTTCAAATAATTTGGGGACAAAAATGTAGTTCAAAATTTGAGTAATCTCAATCTTTAATAATAGCTCTTATTTATCTAGTATCTTTCTTCTGAATATTTTCTTCTTCCTTTTTTTTTTTTTTTTGGGATGAGGAAGACTGTCCTTGAGCTAACATCTGTGTCAATCTTCCTCTATTTTGTATGTGGGATGCCACCACAGCATGGCCTGATGAGCAATGTGTATGTCCGCACCCAGGATTCGAACCTGTGAACCCTGGGCCACCGAAACAGAGTGTGTGAACTTAACCACTTCACTGCCAGGCCAGGCACTCTTCTGAATATTTTCAAACTTTCAAATATGTATATATACACACATATATGGGGAGAGAGAGATTAAAGTGGTCTAAAAAGTAAAGTTGATTTTTTTCATAATATACATCTTTATTCAACAAATTTGGAAATGTACAAGTGGAAAACATAAAATACATACTCATAATCTCACCACATAAAGTTAGTTATTTCAGGATATGAGTACATTTAGTTGTGTATTTTCATAGGCATTGATTTTGCTGTTTAAATGTCTTTTATCTATGTGGAACTTTATTTGGTTGGATTTCTAACTTTAATAATAAATGTCACTTGAAAAGAGACTCCTTTTAAGAAAAATATGCTAGGGTAAACTTACAAATTATTTGCATAATGACGGGGAATAATTTGTATAAAATTGCTTTCTTTTACTTTTTATGTCACATTTGTAAAGGAGATGTCAATGCTTACATTCATTCTAGTGGATATTTCATTCTAGTGATTGGCTGAGGCTCTGAATCTCGAGTCAGAATCTTTGCAAAACAATCACACGGTTCATAACAAATTAGACCTTTGATTGATAGCATTTTTCATCTGCTCACTCTTTCTTTCAGTCAGAAAGGTTGTTTCCTTGCCATTGTTTCTTGGTATAGACAATTAAAATAATTGATTTTCCTTGCTTTTTCTATCATCTTGTTCCTGGATATAAGGAGAACAAGAATGCTGACAATGGCTCTTGCAGTTTTGTTGTTCTTTCTTTAAATTTTTTTTAAAAGGTGCTTTTAAAATAATATTCTTATCCTAATATTTAGATTATTTTTACAACAGGCAATAGTTTTCCTTCTTAATATTTCATATTTTTCTGCATCTACTGTTAATGACTATAGAGCAAGAATTACATGGTCAATCCAGCTGTCTATCTACTTACCTATCTCTCAGAATTAAAAATACATATATAATAGTAAATTAGCAATTATGTTACAGAGAGTAACAAAGTGATTCTAGAAGATTCAGAATTATGTTCTAAGGATAGCAACACATTTTAGAAAATATTCTATGGAGAAGCCATTAAGGAAAAATAACTTCTAGTATATAGCAATAATTATATTTAGTTATTTACAATAATAATTTATCCACATCTTTTCTCTGGATAACAGAGACATTACAGTATTACAAAACTCCTGTACTATATAACTATGCAGAACACTATATTCTGTATTTTATTTTTTAAGATTTTATTTTTTTCCTTTTTCTCCCCAAAGCTGCTCGGTACATAGTTGTATATTCTTCATTGTGGGTCCTTCTAGTTGTGGCATGTGGGACGCTGCCTCAGCGTGGTTTGATGAGCAGTGCCATGTCTGCGCCCAGGATTCAAACCAATGAAACACTGGGCTGCCTGCAGTGGAGCGCGCGAACTTAACCACTCGGCCACGGGGCCAGCCCCATATATTCTGTATTTTTTAAAATAATATTTGTCAGGGTAGAGAGACATCAGTAATCATAGGCACATGCTGGTTGACAAAATCCCCGGTAGATGATCATTAAACCTATATTAAGGACTATATTTTGATTTGTTTTGTGTTAGTCTCTTCATTGTTGATGATGGGAATTTTGTCAGCTTCAGAACTATTAATTGATTAGGGATTGAAACTTGAAAGAAAGAGTATATGGCAGGTAGTTTATTTATTGCTCTCAAGAACTTATCTGTATCATTTTGATCCCTTGGAAAATGGCCTTAGCATACACACAGAAATTTCAGCAGTATTCTAGAAAGAGCTGATTTCACCTATGAGGATTTGCTAGTCTTGTACCATTAGTGGAATTTGGATATATAAATTACCCACATAAAAAGCAAACATACCAATTACATATAATCCATATTCATTCTCTACAATGCAATTTAGAGAAAACAAACTTAAACAGAAATTGCAGCATTTTACCAGTGTAAAAGTCCCCAACATTGGCAAGTTATTCATTGGAATTTTAATGTATTACTAATGGCCTTTTCTAAAAAGCACAATGCTTATGGCCTGAATACTGGAGATAATTTATTTAGGGTAAGAACAGGTAACTGAGCAATGGCTCAGAATGATTACATAGCCTCTATTTTTTAAAAGTGTAGTAATTATAACTTGTAGGAAGATTAATAGAAGAGAATAATAGATGCATAATCCAAAAGGAAAGGTAATCCCCAAACAGTTTCTTTTCTCCTTTGAACAGGTTTCTATCACTAACTGTATTTGCTTCTTGCACTATTGCTAAAGCAGGTAATATTATTCTTATTAATAGCTTTATAGAGATATAATTCACATATCATAAATGTTTCCCATTTTAAAGTGAACAGCGTAATGAGTTTTAATATATTCACAGAGTTGTGCATCTGTAATGACAATCCAGAGATTTAGAATATTTTCCTCACCCACAAAAGAAAACTCATTAAGAGTCAATTCTCATTCTATTCTGTACCCTCAGCCTGAAGCAACAACTGACCTACTTTCTGTCTCTATAGATTTACCTGTTCTGGGTATTTCACGTTAATGGGGGTCATACGATATGTGGTCCATTGTGACTGACTTCTTTCACATAGCATAATGTTTTCAAAGTTCATCCATGCTGTAGCATGTATTAGTACTTCATTACTTTTGGTGATCTGGCTATATTGTATTTTATTTATCCACTCATCAGTTGATGTCATTGGAGTTATTTCCACTGTGGGGCTATTATGAATAATACTGCTATTCACATTCATGTGCAAGTTTTGTGTTTTCATTTGTCCTGGATATATACATAGAATTGCTGGATTATACGCTGATTCTATATTTAAGAATTTGAGGACTTGCTGAAGTGCTTTGCAAGCGACTACACCATTTTACATTGTGGCACAAAAGTTTTTAATTTTGTTGTATTCTAATTTATCAAAATTTTCTTTTGTCACATGCGCTCTTGGCACCATATCTAAGAAACCACTGTTTAAGCCAAAGTCATAAAGATTTGTTTTTCTCCAAATGTTTTACAGTTTCAGCACTTACACTTAGCTCTATAGTCCATTTTGAGTCAGTTTTTGAATATGGTGTGAGATGCATATTTTCTTGTCCCAGCACCATGTATTGAAAGGACTATTTTCTACTGACTGAATTGTCTTGGCACCTTTGTCAAAATCAACCGATCATAAATGTAAGGGTACTGATCGACATATCCATCTTTATGCTTTTACAACCCTGTCTTGTTTACTGTAGTAGGTTTTGAACTTGGGAGATGTGAATCTTCTGTTCTTCTTCTTTTTAAGATTGTTTTGGCTATTCTGGGTAATTTGAATTTTTATATGAATTTTAGTACCAGCTTGTCCATCTCTGTGAAAAGCAGGCTGCTATTTTGACAAGGATTGTATTGAATCTGTAAAACAATTTGTGGAGTATTGCTATCTTAATAATATTAAATCTTCCAATCCATAAACATAGACGCCTTTTGATTTCTTTTAATTTTTTCAATAAATGTTTTGAAGATTTCAATGTACAATTCTTCCACTTCTTACGTTTGGTTTATTCCTAAGTATGTTATTTTTTGATGCTATTATAAATGGAAGCTTTTCCTTAATTTCGTTGTTCATCGTGACTTTATGAAAATATAACTTTCATAATGATCTTTTGGCCTGCAACCTTGTTGAATTTGATTATTAGTTCTAAAAGCTATTTTTTAGTGGTTTACTTAGGATTTTCTGTGTATAAGGTCGTGATACCTGCTATTGGAGATAACGTTGCTACTTTTCTTTCTAATCCAAATATCTCTTTTTTTTCCCCCTACCTAATTTCCCTGGCTGAAACCTACAGCTCAACATTGAATAGAAGCAGCCAAAGCAGACATCCTTCTTTTGTTTCTGATCTTTCACCAAGGGAAAATAACAAAATCTTGCATTCCTGGGAAAAATCCCACTTTATTGTAGTGTATAATCCTTTTTATGTGTTTCTGTATTTGGTTTGCTAATATTCGTATTGTGGAAAAATATACATAATAATTATCATTTTGACCATTTGTAAGTGTATAATTCAGGGGTATTAAAAGCCTTCACAATGTATAATCATCACAACTATCTGTACCGAAAACATTTTCATGTTCCCCAACAAAAGCTCTGTACCCACTAAACAATAACTCCTCATTGATCCCTCCCCTTAGTCTCTAATAACTGCTACTTCAATTTATCTATTCTAGGTACCTCAGATAAGTGACTTGTGCAATATCTGTCCTTTTGTGTCTGCCTTATTTTACTTAGCATATTGCTATCAAGATCCATTCATGTTGTAGCATGTACCAGGATTTTATTCCTTTTTATCACTGATTAATATTCTACTGTATGAATATACCACATTTTGTTTATCCATGCATCTGTTTCTGGACACTTGAGCTGTTTCTACCTTTTGCTATTGTAAGTAATGCTACTATGAACATTGATCTAGAAATATCTGTTCAAGTCCCTGCTTTCAATTTATTTGGATACGAATTTAGGAGTAGAATTGCTGCGTCATATGGTTGTTCTATATTTATTTTTGGAGGAAACACCAAACTATGCTCCACTATTTTACATTCCCACCAGCAATACACAGGGGCCCCAATTTCTCCACATCCTCTTCACCTCTTGCTATTTTCCTTTTTGTTTCAAAATAGTCACTCAGGCAGGTGTAAGGTGGCATGATATTGTGGTTTTATTTGCATTTCGCTGTTGGGTAATGATGTTGAACATATTTTCCTGTGCCTATTGGCCCTTTGTATATCTTTGGAGAAATATCTGTTCAAGTCCTTTGCTCACTTTTAAATTGGGGTTTTTTTTGTTGTTGAGTTTTAGGAGTTTTTAAAATATATATGCTCTGCACAGTAATCCTTTAGTAGGTATATGATTTTTAATATTTTTTCCTATTCAGTGGGTTGTCTTTTTGCTTCCTCAACAGTATCCTTTGACAGACAAAAGTTCAAGTCCAATTTATCTATTTTTTTCTTTTGTTTCTTTTATTGACATATTCATGCAATTGCCAATTCTATTGTTCTGAAGATTTTCCGCAATGTTTTCTCTTAAGAATGCTATAATTTTAGGTCTTAAATTTAGGTCTTTGATCCATTTTGGGTTAATTTTTGTATATGGTGTAAGATAATGGTCCAAATTCGTTCTGTTGCATGCAACTTTCTAGTTTTCCCAGTACAATTTATTGTAAAGATAATCCTTTCCCCATTGAATCTTTGCACCCTCGTTGAAAATCAATTATGTGTATTAGAGTTTATTTCTAGGGCTTCTCTTTCACTGATCTGTTTGTCTGTCCTTATGCCCATACCATTTTGTTTTAATTACTGCAGATTTGTAGTAAGTTTTGATGTTGGGAAGTGCGAGTCTTCCAACTTGATTCTTCGTCAAGATTGCTTTGGATATTCATCCCCCTTTGCAATTTCTTATTAATTTAAGGATTGATTTTTCTACTTATGTGGAAAAGGCTGTTGAAATTTTGATAGGAATTGTGCTAAATCTGTAGATCACTTTTGATAGTATTGATATCTTAAGATTGTCTTCCTACCCATGAACACGGGATGTCATTTTATTTACTTAGGTCTTCTTTAATTTCACCAATGCGTTGTAGTCTTTAGCATATAAGTCTTTCATGTCAGATTTATATCTAAGCATTTAATTCTTTTGGATGCTATTGTAAATGCAATTACTTTCTTAATATCCTTTTTGTATTTTTCTTTGACAGTGTATAGAAACACAAATAAAATTTGTGTATTGACCTTGTACCCTACAACTTTGCTCAATTATTTTATTAGTTTACTTGTAGATTCTTTGGAAGTTTCCATACATATGTTCATGTTTTCGGGGCAGGAAAAAATACTCTTTCTTCCCTTCTTGTGTTCCTGTGGCTTGGCTAATAGTAACAGTGATTCAAGATCAGATTAACAGCAAAAAAAAATCCAGTTTAATGTGTAAGTATTGGAGAACATAAAGAAATGATGCTCAGAGAGTGAACAAAGTAGTCAGTATATATATCTTTTACACAAAGAAACAATAAATTTGTGAAGAATTGACAGGACACAGAAACTGAGGTTTGGGGCACATAATTAGTGAGGAATTTAAACAGAATTTAGGCCTGAGGTAGTAAATTAACAAGGCTTGTTTATTCAGATTTCTTGGCCCTGAATCCTCAGTTCTGGTGATAAGGATGCAGGGAGAGCACCTTTCACATGGGAGATTCGTTTCCTGCTTTCAGGGGGACAGAGATGGGAGGTTCAGAAAGCCCTCTTTGCTTCTCAGGTAATTTTAATTCAAAGTAATCAATATGCAATTGTGGGATGTTTGGGGCTATCCTGCCCTGGGCCCCAACAATGTCATCTGTCAATAGGGGTGGTTTTATTTCTCGCTGTCCATATTACATGTCTTTTATTTCTTTTTCTTATCTAATAGCTCTGGCCAGATTTCCTGTACATTGCTGAACAGTAGCAGTGAAAATCGGCATTCTGGTCTTTTCCTGATGTTATAGGTAAAACTTTTAATCTTTAATCAGTTAGTATGATGTTAGGTGTGCATGTGTTTTTCATAAAGACCTCCTATCACATTGAGGAAGCTGCCCTCTATTCCTAGTTTGCTGAAAGTTTTTGCACAAAGGGGTGTGGTATTTTTCCAATGCATTTTCTTCATCAATTGAGATATTCATGAGGTTCTTCCACCTCATTCTATTAATATGATATATTATATTGATTGATCTTATGTTGAATCACACTTGCATTACTCAGAGAAATCTCACGTGGACATGGTAAATAATCCTTTAATATGCTGTTAGATTTGATTTGTTAATATTTTATTGAGGATTTTCACATCTATATTCATAAATGATATTCATTTGTAATTTTTTTTTCTTGTGATGTCTTTGGCAGAAGAGTAATTCTGGCCTGATATAATCAGTTAAAAGTGTACCCTCCTGTTCAATTTTTGGAAGAGTTTCAAAAGGATTGACAGTAAAGCTTGTTTAAATGTTTGGTAGAATTCACTGATGAAGGGCTGTGGTACGGAACTTTTTTTTTGAGAGAGAGAAATTTTTGATTACTGATGCAGTCCCTTTACTTGTTATAACTCTGTTGAGATTTTCAATTTCTTCTTAATTCAGTTTATGTA
This sequence comes from Equus przewalskii, assembly GCF_037783145.1. Classification (NCBI taxonomy): domain Eukaryota; kingdom Metazoa; phylum Chordata; class Mammalia; order Perissodactyla; family Equidae; genus Equus; species Equus przewalskii. The sequence goes on from NC_091838.1 coordinate 32,151,549, forward strand.
ATTTGTATGTTTCAAGGAATCTTCTATGCTCTCTATTTTGTTGGCATACAGTTGTTCCTGTTATTCTCTTATAATCCTTTTTATCTTTCTAAGACCAATAAAAATGACTCACTTTATTACTGATTTTAGGTATTTGTGTTTTCTTTCCTTTTTTCCTTTGTCAGTTTACCCAAAAGGTTTGTCAATTTGGTTGAACTTTTCAAAACCATCTTTTTGTTTGAATTATTTTCCTATTGTTTTTCTCTATTTTATTTCTTCTCTAATCTTTATTATTTCCTTCCTTCTGGTAGTTTGGGTTTCGCTGGATCATCTTTTTCCAGTTCCTTAAGTTGTAAAATTACGTTATTGTTTGAGATCTTTTCTTTGTTTCAAAGCTGACATTTTCAACTATATAAGTCCCTATGAGCGCTGCTTTTACTGCATCCCCAAGTTTTGGTATGTTGTGTTTTTGTTTTCAGTCATCTCTAACTATTTTCTAATTTCCCTTTGACCTACTGGTTGTTTGAGTGTGTGTTTTGAAACTTCTACATATTTGTGAAATTTTCAGTTTTCCTTTTGTTATTTATTTCTGACTTCATCTCATTGTGGTCAAAGAAGATACTTTGTATGTTGTCTATCCTATGTAACAAATTGAGACTTGTTTTGTGCCCTAATATGTGGTCCATCCTGGAGAACGTCCCATGTTCATTTGACAAAATGTGTATTCTGCTCCTTCTGGAGTGGGGTATTCTATGTATGTCTGTTAGATCTAGTTGGTCTATTATGGTGTTCATCTGTTTCCTTACATGTCTTCTGTTTCATTTTTCTATCATCCTTTTACTTTTAACTGGTTTCTGTCTTCAGTTAAAATGGAATTTTTATATTAATAACATAGAATTGGGTTATTTTTTATCCACCCCAACAATATCTACTTTTTATTTGTTATATTTATACCACCCAGATTTAAAGTAACTATTGGTATAATTATATTAATGTTTACCATGTCTATAATTGTTTTTCTGCATGCTGAATTTTTTCCTTTTCCTTCTCTTTTTTCTCCTTTTTCTGGCTTAACTCAGCATGTTATATGATTCCATTTTATATTCTTCTTTGCCTTGTAAATTATACATCTTGTAAGTTTCTTTTTTACATTTTTAATTGACCTAGGTGTACCTTCAAATACACTATACCTCTTCATGTGCAATAACAGGTATCATAACTAAATATTCTAACACCTTTCTTTCATCCTTGTTTCAATGTTTCATTTATTTAACTTATGCATATGCTATAATCACATTACATTATTACTATTCCTACTATAAATACTTATCTTTTGGATGAATTAGCAATGGGAAAAATAAAATATTTTGTTTACCTTTATTTATGCTTCCCTTGATATTTTTTCTTTACGTAGATCAAAGTCTGACCTGTCATTTTCCTTCTCCTTAAAGATTTTATATATTTTTCTTGCAGAGCACATCTTCTGGCAATGAATTCCTTTAATTTTTGTCAGAGAAAGTTTTTTTCTTTTTTATTGCTCCTTCAATTTTGAAAGATAATTTCTTTTTTCTTTCTTTTCTTTTTTTTTTTTGAGGAAGATTAGCCCTGAGCTGACTGCTGCCAATCCTCCTCGTTTCAATGAGGAAGACTGGCGGTGAGCTAACATCCTGCCCATCTTCCTCTACTTTATATGTGGGACGCCTACCACAGCATGGCTTTTGCCAATCGGTGCCATGTCTGCACCCGGGATCCAAACTGGCAAACCCTCGGCCGCCAAGAAGCAGAACATGTGAACTTAACCGCTGCACCACCTGGCCAGCCCCTGAAAGAAAATCTCATTAGCTATCGAATTCTATTTGTTGGAGTTGTCATTCAACACTTGAAAAATTTCACACAGCTCCTTTCTTGCTTGCCTGGTTTCTAATGATTATAATTCTTATCTTTGTTTTATGTTTTTCTTCTGGGTTTCTTTCACAGTTTTCTCTTTGCTTTGGTTTTTGCAGTTTGATTATTATATACCTAGGCATAGATTTTTTTGGTATTTATCTTGTTTTGTATTCTCTCTACTTCCTAGATATTTTGTCACGTCTCTCTCATTAATTTTGGAAAGTTCTTATTCATTTTTAACTCAAATGTTGCTTCTTCTTCATTCTCTATTTTTCCTCCGATTACACATATGTTAAAACTTTTTAAATCATTCCATTGCTCTTGCAATTCTTGAATATTCTTTTTATAGAATTTTTATTCTTTTTTGTTTTTGTGTTTCAGGTTGGAAAGTTTCTACTGACCTATCTTTAAGTTCACTGATTCTTTCTTTGGCTGTGCCCAGTCTACTGTTGAGCCCATCAAAGACATTCTTCATTTCTGTTATGGTTCTTTTTTTATTTCTTGTATTTTGATTTTATTCTTTCTCAGAGTTTCCACCTCTCTTATTATATAACTCATCTGTGTTTGCATGCTGTCTACTTTTGAAAGTCCTTATCATATTAATCATAGTTATTTTAAATTCCTTATATGATATTTCCAATATCTATGTCATATCTGAGTCTGTTTCTGATGCTGGCTTTTTCTCTTCAGACTCTGTTTTGTCATACATTTTGGCATGCCTTTTATTGTTTGACAGAATAAAAATATATTGTATCAGTTAATAGCAGTTGAGATAAAAAGTCCTTTGGTGTGATAATTTATGCTAATCTGGCTAGACTTTGAGATATTTTTTAATGTTTGCTGCTTCTGTAGGTACCATTGGTTTCAAATTCCTCTGTTGTCTTTTTTTGTCTCCACTCTTGACTTTGGGTGTCCATAATACTCCTCCTCAGAGATTCTTCATCTTGAGGCTCTTTCAATTCTAAAACACTGTTATGAACCTGCATATGCTTTGGTGGTGATGTGAGGTGAGAGAGGAAACTATTTCTATAATCTCACCATTAAAACTCATTCTTTCCATGAGCCTGTGATTCTGGGCTGTAACTGTCACTAGTGTTTCTCCACTGATAGAGATTTATTTTTTCGCCTCCTTATGTGAGAGTGTTCAAAGTGGGCTGGAGTTTGAGAACGTAGTTACCCCACGTAAGAAAAGGCCCTGGTAAAATATTTCCCCTAGAGAGCAGGAGTTTTTGATGGAGAGCAGTCTGGGCACATTTCATAATGTTTGCTCTTCCCCTCCCCTTCCAGAGCCATGCGGAGATCATTTCTAGATCTGATCTTCAGTGATGACCTGGTGGGTTCTTGAGGGTAAAGCCCATGGGCTCCATGCAATGGGCTCCTTAAGGCTACAGCCCTAGGAGTTTCTCATTCTCACAGCAGTCTACATTCAGCTTCCAGTGATTTATCAAAATTACTACTTAAGTGTTTCTATCAGTTTATGGCTCCAGCTCTCCTGTTCCAGGTAAACAGACTTGTTTTTGCATCTCTTTGGAAGTCTGTCTCTTCAAATTTTAGGGTATTGTTTTTTCTCCAACCTTAGTTGTCTGATTGGGCCAATAAAAGTCATTGAATTTCAGTTTGTTCTGTTTTTTGTTGTTGTGGTTGTGGTGTGTTGTTGTTATAACAACACGAGTAACAATGTCTTTCTAGATCTATACATGTCAATGCTGAAACTTGAAGTGGCTTAATGTATCATTTTAATTCTCTTATTATTTCTATTAATATACTTTTTAAAGTATTTTCTTAGTTATTACCCTGGAGATTCCACTTAGTGTTTTAATTTAAAACAATAAGAAAAACTTTTCTTGCTCAATATACATACTTACTAACTGAGGAGATCTAAATTTTGGTGCTTTAAAATTAATAAAGATATTGTGAATATTAATAAGTTAATTATCAGATTTTACTAAAGTTTATATGATAATAAAGATACTTAAAACATTATAGTTTATTCTCTGCCATACTATAAATTATTTAAAATTTATCATAAGTGTGCAAAACTCAAACCATAATTTGAAAATAATGACAAATAAAGAGTCAAGCCATAAAGTTTTGGTATTTTTGTTAAGAGCCACCTACGTATTTTTACATTTGAAATATTTCTGTTCTTTTTTCTCCACTGATTTGGACATTCTAATTTGCATTTTAGGGTAGTTACCCACAAATATTGAATATACATATTTAGATATATAATTTTTTGAGTATTGTATTAACCCTTTGCCTCCTTTTAGAATAATGAATGGAGTTTTTATGCTTACTTCTTCCTTTCAACCCCTATGATATTATTTTCTAGTATTCTATTTTGTTTTAAAGACACACATACATGTACACACAAACACAATTGTAAGCATTAATGTGATTATTTTAAGCTGTGCTTTTTAGAAGCAGTACATGCTTTACTCATCATTTCTTTTTGGGTTCATTTTCATTTTATTTTTGCTTTATTACATACTCCTTTGAAGAGGATACATATCAAATTTGCTTTGCTCTTTTATACCTGCAAATGTCTATTTTATTCTCACTTTTGGGTTACTTTGGCATAGAATTTTAAATAGATAGCAATTTTTCCTTCACATTTTGTAGATGTTAGTACACTGTCTTGTAGCATTTTATTAATTCTGAAACAACTGTTTTTATTCTGAGTGTTGTCCCTTTATAGTTTTTAATGCTGTTCTTCTGTTTTTCAAATTCTGCTGTTTTGCTGTTATTTTGCAGGGAGCTCTTGGCCTGACTCATCGGGACTTTGGATATCAGACTCTTTTCTTCATTCTACAGCTTTGAATTTGGGATTAGATGTGTATCGATGTTAGCTGCTTAAAGATGGAGGATGATACATGAAGAGTCTGTATATTTCTACAAACCGTGATTCACGATGTTCCCCTTAGTTATATTTTATGTTATATATCTTCAAGGTTAATGAGTCTGTAGGAGAAATTTCTGATATGTATCCAGACTAGCCTACCCATGGAAATGCTAAGCTATTTGCATGCCTTGTGTGTGTGTGTGTGTGTGTGTGTGTGTGTGTGTGTGTGTGTGTACAAATATGGCTGTTGCTTGAGAGGCAGAATTGACTTTTTTTTTTTTTTTTTTTTGCTGAGGAGGAAGATTCACCCTGAGCTAACATCTGTTGTCAATCTTCCTCTTTTTGTGTGTGAGCAACCACCACAGCACGGTCACTAACGAGTTGTGTAGGTCCACGCCTGGGAACTGAACCCAAGCTGCTGAAGCGGAGCATGCCAAACTTAACCACTAGCCCACCAAGGCTGGACCAAGAATAGACCTTTTTAATAGCCTGATGTGACAATATCTCACTCAGCAATTGTTTTCACTCAAAACTCTATACATACCTTGTAAACATTTTAGGGTCTGAAAGCTTGTACTTCTGTCTCTCTAGGACAATTAATGTACTTTCAGACATTAATCCTTGACTATGCTGACTTCCTTCTGTTTCTTGGAGATAAATAAATCCAATTTGATTTATCAGTTACTGTCTATATTTGAGTCTTCCAGAAAATCTAAGCCAAATCTTAATATGTTTTCCATACTGCTGCCTTCCCAAAGCCTAAGCATGCATTTTGTTTTCATTTATGATTAATCCTTATCATTATTGGGACCATCTGTCAATCTGAGGATTCATATCTTTCTTAGTTTCTGTAAACACTCCTGACAGTGTCCATTAAATAGTCCCTCTTCACCACATTCTCTATTTTTTGTTTCCTAGAAACACTATTAGATATATGGTAGAGCTTCTCAGTCTTTGCTCCATTTATTTATTTTGTCTTCCATAGTCTCTAACTCTTATTTTCTGTAATATTCAGAGTTTCACTTTCCAATTTCCTAATTTTGGGGGGTAATGTCTTGTTAACTAATTTTTCTTAGGCAGTTCCACATCTGTTATATGTTTTTTATTTTGTTGATTTTATATTTTTATTTCTAAAATGTCTACTTGGCTACATTTTATAATCAATTTTCTTGTTTTATATCTGTTCTTTTTCAGAAATTTCTGATCTTATTTCTTGGAGTTTATTTTTTCCTTTATATTTGTGATGATTTTGGACACACTAATTATGGCCTTCTTTTTAGATGGCTCGATTGATTAAGTTTTTTTCTTCCTGTGGGGTACGTTAATTGCCTCTTATCAGTGTTTTTTCTCATATCTCCTTTTTTTAACAGCAATATTGAGATATAATTGATATTTAAGAAGCATTTCTGATGTTCTTCATTCTTTATACACATCTATATTTCTGTGATTGATTTCCTGTGGGATGAAGTGGTAAAATAAATCTAACAGTACTAAAAGCTAATAATTGTATAATATTTTCATAGACTTTTCATATAATCATGCATTTAATCTTTATTAAAACCATATGAGGTAAATACTGCTATTAATCTCATATTACAATTAGGAAAATTCAGGAAAAGAGTGTTTAAATCAAATTCCCAAGGACACTCAGTAGCAGATGAGGGAACCAGGAATAAAACCCTAGGAAACACTGCTAACACAGCAAGCAGAAATTCAGGCAAGTCTGTAGATGTTTAACTCAAATACGTATCTCTTTTGAATATGTATTCCATTCAGCATTCAAAATGGAGAAGTTCAGCAGGCAGTTGCATATATAGGCTTGACACCTAAGGAAAATAAATAATTTAATATTCACTCTACCTTATAAGTATTATAAGATTTCAATGATTTCTAAGTAATTGTCTAGGTATATATTGACCAAAAAGTTACTATTTAGAAAATTATTTTTATGAAACAGTTTTCATAGTAATTTAAAATCCGTCTTTGCCTGTAAAATTTTAATTTTTCTGGTTATTGACATTATTTAAGAATTATGAAAAAATAAAAATTGTTTATTGTAAATAGAAGCAATTTGGTTGTAAACAATGAATCTTGAAAATGATGAACCACATAGAGTAGGACTTGCCAAGACAAAATCGTGGGAAGGGCAGCATTTGTCTTTAGTGCCTGTGGTGCTTTCTACCACATTCTGTATGCTGGAGAACACCTTTTCAATATGCCTCCTATACCTATGGCAACCTGGCCTTTTTAAAAAATTTTATGTAGGGGCTGGCCTAGTGGCATAGTGGTTAAGTTCACGGCTTTGTTTCAGCAGCCCAGGGTTCACAGGTTTGGATCCTAGGTTGGGACCTAGCACCACTCATCAAGCCATACTGTGTCAGCATCTCACATAAAATAGAGGAAGATTGCCATAGACATTAGCTCAGTGACAATCTTCCTCAAGCAAAAAAAGGAGATAGATTGGCAACAGATGTGAGTTCTGGGCTGATCTTCCTCACAAAAAAAGAAAATTTATATATATGTTTAACTTTATAAGATACCACCAAACCATTCTCACCAGTAATGCACAAGTTCTGACTGCTCTACCATCTTGCCAAAATTTACGATTGTCATCTTACTTAATTTCAGCCATTCGAGGGTATTGTATTATGGTTTTAATTTGCATTTTCCCACTAATTATACAGAGCATGTGCTTATTGGCCATTCTATAGCTTTGTCTGTAAAGTGCCTATTCTAGTTACTTACTTTTTCATTGCTCTTATTTGGTATTTTTATTATCATTTATTAAGATTTCATTTTACATTTTGAGTATAAGTTTTTTGACATACATGTGTATTGCAAATATTTTCTCCCAGATTTTGGCTTACTTTTTCATTTTCTTAATGGTGATTCTAATTTGTCAGAAGATTCTAATTTGAATGAGGTCTGATTTATTGTTTATTTGATTTTATAGGTATTCCTTTTTGTGTTGTCTTTAAGAAATCTTCTCCTTCCCCAAATTCACAAAGTTTCCCCTATATTTTTCTTGTAGGGACTTTATAGTTTTAGCTCATTTGTTTGAAAGCAACCCTTTTAAATTGGTGATATAGGCTCCAAATCTACCACTTCTTAAACCTAGTAACGGAAAATTTAATTATTGGAGAAGCAATTGGTACTGGACTTTGTGTTCAGAAAATAAATTGGCAAATTATCCACTATAACTAATAAAAACGTTTTAACATTTTTTCACCTTCTTTTGGAAGGAGATTTTTGTATTAAACTCTAAGCAAGCAGTAAGCACTAACTGCAGACTTTCAGGCTTTGTGTCACTTTAGCAGGGAAAATATTTGAAGGCATGTGGATCTTCCCAGTACCATTAATTGTACCACTAGAGGGAAAATCTTCAGAAAAACTAGATCAGATTTCTTAAGTATCTCAATCCTCCCAAACAAACATTTCTTATACATCCTTTGCAAGTCCCAGGGATACCACGGGTTGGCTATGAGTTAAAAGCCAGATTGGTAGCTAAACAGTGATTACTAGCTAGTCAATTGATAGAGATTGGATATTGCTATTTTTAATTTGAGACTGTGAAATCATCTGCTGACCTTTTTTTGGTTCAAGTACCAAATTTGAGATATGTTTTGTTTTCTATTTCTTTTTTTCTGTTCTCGCATCTACCACCAACATCAAAAGTGCTAGATACAGTATAATATACCAAGGACATTGATGTTTTTTCATCACTGCTACCTGCCTTTGCCACTACATTCTATCATATAAATTTCTGTTTCTACATCAAGCAACATAGTAAAAAAAAGACTTTATTTTCACTCCTTCAATTTTTTTTTCCTTCTTTGGGTCCTCAAGTAACATATTAGAAGTACTACTTCAAGACTAATAGTCAAGGAGGATGTTTAAATCAAAAAGCAAGTTATAATCAAAGCTCATTACTTCTCACAAAAGGAAGGAATATGGCCACCAATGCAAGGTTTCCTTTAAAATTATGAGCAATTTTTCATGAATGTCCGCCAATTCTAATATGTACATGCACTTATATTTTTTAAAAATTCATCTAACTTAAAACATATCTTCTGATGAGTGTATCTGCACAGGAGAAAGCCATAAAACACAGTTTTCTTGCTGATTGAAACACACTTAGTATGAGTCCCTGACACATTTCTGGGAATTTCACAAATCTTTCAGAAGGGCCTGAGGAAAATTGTATTTTCATCTATGTCCACTGTTTAGGCAGGAGTAGTTGGGAAAAACGCAGGTCATCATTATTCTTTTTTCCATGAATCACGAAAAAGGTTATTCTGTGTTTGCTCCCCTATTGACACAGGTAGAATCCCACTAGCTGGTCAGTTAAAGAGTATGTAAACTGACTATTATTAAATCAAGGTTTTATTCTAAGAAATTTTATAGAGGGAAAGTTCTTTTATACAAATTATCTGCTTTCTAGAGCTTCTGTTTTCATTCTGTGAAAACCTGAGAGTACATGAACTATATTTAGCAATATGTAGAAAGTAGAAAAAAATATAATAAGTCAATGTTAGATAGTAGCTTATTAAATTTATTATGATAATAGAAATTATATACAGGTGTTACACTGTGCATTCAACATCTTAGATGTTGGATTTTTCTAAATCAGCCCAGGACAGATTTTCAATAAAGGAGGACATCCCAGTTGTCTTTCAGATGCTGTTGCTTATTAGTAATCATAGACTATTTATTAGTCAGGTGTTTCCACTTGTCTGAAAGGGAGAATACTTTGTTTTAGTAACTGATTGATGAAAAATAAAACCGTTTCCTATTTGAATGTATAAAATAGTGTTTATTAAATTTATACTGTTTTCATAACCCTTGAGATCTCCCCAAGAAAGCTCCAATCCTGGTATCAAATCCTAGAATTAAGATAGAATTTCTGGAGGTTGACTTCTTAACATCTGTTTGATCCTCAGATTAACCATTCTTCATAATCTTTTCTCCTCCAGAATGGTTGGTTTAAGAATGATCATGTGACTCAAAACTATGAAGGAAATTTCTTGGAGGAGGCTGTTGGTGAATGTTGTACTTCTTAGTTGCCTTGTTCCTGCATTGTCAGTAGATTTGATGCTTGGAACTGCAACAGTCTTCTTGCTGTGACACTTAGGATGAAGCCAACATGTGAAGGAGGACAGAACCAAAAAATGCAGAGACATGAATCTCAACCTGTGCCATGCCATTATTGGAGCAGTTCTGTTTCCAGGCTTCTTGTTTGGGAGATAATAAATGTTCTTATTGCTTAAGCCAAAATGAAATGAGACTTTTCTTACAGTCAAGGGTATCTCATTTGAGATATTAGTTAAATATTTTGTTGCAACTAACATTGTGAAACTTTTAATTATTTGAAACAAATATGAAATGACTTTGTTATGGAATTATTTTTCAGAGATAGGATTTATTTCTCAACATATAAAATACAAGATTTGAAAAGTCAAAGTGTAAAACCTACAGATAGTATCCTACATTCACCTTTAACATATACAAGTGCTTTTATTTTTTTTTAATTCATCTAACTTAAAATATATCTCCTGAAGAGTATATTTTCATAAGAGAAAGTCATATAATACAGAATACTCCTGTTGACTGAAACACACTTAATATAGTCACCTGCTGAATTTATGTAAATTCTGCAAATCTTTCAGAGACCTGAGAGTAATTATATTTTCAGCTGTATTCATTGTTTGTGGAGAGAGACTTGGGGAAATTTCAGGTATCACTGTTCTTTTTTCTGTAAATTAAAAAACGTTTCATTCTATTTGTTCCCCTATTGACACAGGTGGAAGCTTGCTGGCCAGTTGTTCAACTTTTACAACACCATACTTCCCAACAATTCAGAATTTGAATGTGTAAATTATAAAATTATACATCATTGTATAAAAATAAGGAAGTTTTTAAACATATACATTTATAATGTACAGAAAGTGGTGTTCACACAAATAATCCATAAACAATCTATAAGTCAAAATTGGAGTGAGATTATTATGAGCCAAATGTGTGGACCAAATAGCCTGGGAGAGTCTTTTCACAAAGGAAGGGAACATTCTAAAGAAGTGGGGTGTACAGAGTGGTTATATACTGTCAAAGACCATGTATCATATATGATTGGAATGTCCCTTTTACAATAGTCATGAGATTGCTTTGCCAGCGCAGCAATTTGGTGAACACAGAGGGTCAGTGGTCTCAAGGCAGGTGGTTATAAAGCAAGAGCAGTAGGTCAACAATCATTCCTCAGTTTAGGGAGAGATGCTTATCCTTAAGGAAATTCCAATGTGGGGGAAGTTACATCCTCATCTTTAAGGATGTTGTTCTTTTCTTTGGGATGTAGTAAATACTTAAAGCAGGTATACAATGCATGCTCAACAGTCATGTCGGGCCCTTTTGGAGAAAGCAAGTTCAGGACGAATTAGTTTTACACCAATGGCTTCCTCATATACTCCAATATCCTGTTGCTTGTCATTTATTTATCAGTGCCTTATGACTTAGTAGTAAAGTATTTTATCTGCATTACTACTAAGCTTTTTATCAGCACTTTCTTTCACTAAAGGCAACGTAAACTTCTACTTGTTTCTGAGCGTGATCACTACAACTTTGGAAGCTTGAGAGATGATAGTAGGATAAGCATGTGTCAGGATGTGAATAACTGACATCATCTGAGCACTATAATCATAATTTCACTGCCTTTGTTGCTTTCAACAGCATTTTAGGAACTATTTTTTGAACCAAAAATAACATCCTTTTCTGTAAACATTTATTATCTTTCTGATCATTCAAATTTTCTGATTATTAGAACTTCATTTCCCATTAATTTATATAGTGTGGATATTTAGCATTTATTCTTCTATTATTAAATACAATTTAAGAATTATAAACACCCTTAATAATATTATTGATGCCCAAGTTGGAGGCAAAAATACTTTCAAACAAATTTTGTCATATACTTGTAAGAGAAAAAAGTCAAAGTCTGGTAAGTGTCCTTGCTTGATGGATAGCTTTCATTTCCCTGTGGATGCACCAATCTTAAAAATATAACTACATTATTCTTATTTAAATTTAATGATAGAGTTTCTATTATTTTCAAGGATTATGCCTTGATTTTCAAAAACTCTTGTAAATATACTTTGTATTTGCTCTAAATATGTTCTTTTCTATAGTCAATCCCTGGGCAGCATGTTTATTATTCACACCCTGACTTTCCAATTATCACTCACTCTCAATGCTAAAGCCCCCAAGTTGTGCCAACTATGCTTAGAGGAAGAAAGAAGTCAATGTTGCCTTTAGTTACGCAGATAAAATGCCACATTATTAAGTCAAAAGACACCACTTTCCAAAACTATATAAATATGTATGTTTAAACACGCCATCATTTTCATCATTCAAACACTGAAATGTTGGAAAGAGTGGTTTCGTTAAAGTTATATAAAATTATATTAAAATCCTCCCTTAAAAAAGTTTATTTATGCAACAGCTGTCTTATTTTAAATGAGAATATACAAAACCAAATTGTGCATTTTCTCTTTATGATGTACTGGTTTGAAATACTTAACATTTTGGCTGTTGTTTTCTTATAGATGCGGATTGCCCAGTTTAAATCCCTTCCATAGAAAAAAGTCCTCCATGTAGATATTTTTCTCTTTGTTTTTCTTCACATCAAGTGGAGAAAATTGGTTGAAAATCACCTTGTGCTTTAGGACATAGAGAATGAGCTTAGGATCAGGGCGACCTGCACACAGTGTGCATGCCTTGGGCTCTCATTGCCCAGTGCTTTCTTTCTCTAAGCCTAAGCATCCTGTCTGAATTCTAATGACACAGCCTCTGATGGTTGTTAGCAGCCGGAGTGAATAAGTGAAGTCGTACCTATTGCCTTTCTGTTTTAGGAGCTAATGTTTAAATTATCCAAAGAATGTGCCTCTGGAACTTTTTATCTAGTGCATCTGATCCATCTAATGCATATTGATCAAAAATTCCTAATGCAGTTTAGGAGACTTGCATGCTAATTTTGGTTTGTTATGCAATGACTTAGACTTTGCTAGTAATTATCGAGCCAATCAGTCTGCTAAAATAACATTTTGAAGTTTAAAAAATGGAGCACAGTTTCCTTTTGTGTCACCTTTATTAAGTTTTACATGAATACTCAGAATTTATGCCAGATTCCTGAGATCTATGGCTGAAGTATAAAAATTACATCCTTTATTTCTCTACAATGTATTCTCTTCATGGTTGACAGTGAGGGCATAGGAAACTATGATGACCTTTACCCCATACCATTCTTAATGCATGTCATTGTCAGCCACTGTCTATTCTCTAGCATAGACACTGAGGGGATAGCTTGTTTAATTAAAGTTAGATCATCTCAAAACAACTTTGTTTATCACCACATTCCTGAGAAGTCACAGGTGGATAATCAGATATTTTTATAAGAATTTACTTTTACAGAAGAACTGTGAATTATAACCAATTCATAGAGGACAGTAATGTGTTTTCCCAGAATTTTTGGAAAAGAATTAGAAATGACACCTATGCAGTTGAAATTAATAAATAGCAAGATAAAATGTGAGTCCTACTTGCAAAGCAATCTATTCACAGAAAAAGACATAAATGAAACATTTTTGATATTAAAAAAGTCAACTATACTCTAGAAGATCATTATAAATTACTGGCCTGAACCCATGACCCTGTGGTACTGGATAACAGAGATGGTTAGAGAGAATTTTTTAGTGTTTATTTAGCTCAGCTGAAAAGCAAGACAGCATCTTATGTTCTGCTCTCTCAGACATATAGATACCATGACCATACATTTAACATAAGAAAATGTTTCTAATTTGTAGCTTAAAAATATTAAAGGAGTACTGAACTGAATATTTGAAATTAGTAGTATCTCTTAAAATCCGGACATATGGTAACCATAATTAAAAAACGCTAGCTCTGGGAACATTTATATGAAGTATGAAATCAAAAGCAAATGTTAACCCATATGCTTTGCTATTGCCTAGTAACCTTTTTTTTTTTTAGTATAGGCACTAATAGATACTTGGAAGTGTGATTTCTCTTCAAATAAGATATTATCCTCTTTTTTACATGTAAGAAATGTTAAAGCTCAGAGATGTTTAATCATTTTGGGAATACATCTAGGAAGTAAAAGAGTTAGCTGGGATTTTAAATTAATCCCATTTCCATTATGTCATATTTTTTTCATAGTAAAGATGGAACCCTGATGTGTACAGTCTCATAACTGGGAAAAAATGTTTATATTTCTTTTTGTATTTTATTTTTTTGGTTTCCTTAGTCATTTCCAAATCCCTCGAACAGAGTGAATTGCTACTTCTTGTATCATTTTGTTTACCCTGCTATGATACCCATTGCTTAATTATGATTGCCTATTATCCATTATTCTGTTGTACACTTCCTGCATTCAAATTTTAGATCAATTGTGGTAGCTGTTTAACACGGATAAGGTCCTTAACCTCTGTGTTTCAGCTTCTTCATCTGGAAATGATGGTAATAATGATAGAGCTACCTCATCAGATTCTGTAATTATGAAAGTTAAATAAAGTATGTAAAGCACTTAACACTGCGTCTAACACATGTGTAATAAGCATCAGATTTCTTTAAATTATGTTATCAGTATATACAAATTTATCTTAATAATTAATCTTAACATGTAATGCAGTATAAGTATATATTAATGATGTTTTATTGTGAACAATGTCAAAACCCCCTTGGATGCGGCAACTATGCTTCGTTTATCTTTGCATCTCCTGTACTTAGTTGTGCACCTAATACATTGTAGGCTTTTTGTAAATGTTGAGTGAATTCACAAAGGGGGAGTAATTTCCCAAAAGTTGATAATATTTGATTTAACAGATTTATGTTTTGTTACAAAATTGAGGTCTAGTCCACAGTAGCATCCTGGAACACAGCATCTTTAGGGAAAGCATTCAGTTTTATTCATTCTAACTGGCAGGATGACACCTTGACGGCCAGGATACTTTCCTTGTGTTCTGTTAAACAGTAGTGATAATTAATGAAAGAACTAATCACAGATTAATGTTTTACTTGTAGGGAGTCTGATAGCTTTCTAGAAGCATATATATTAAAATAATACATAATTTTATATTATTATATAATTATATATATTATGCTATATTATATTTCTATGTTTTTATACTCTTCTTATTGAGTGCTGCTAATAATTTTTTTTTTCCTGAGGAAGACTGCCCCTGAGCTAACATCCGTGCCCATCTTCCTCTACTTTATATGTGGGACACCTGCCACAGCATGGCTTGCCAAGCGGTGACATGTCTGTACCCGGGATCCAACCGGCAAACCCCAGGCCGCCAAAGCAGAACGTGCGAACTTAACCGTTGCACCACTGGGCCAGCCCCTGCTGCTAGTGAATTATTTTTGTAAGGCACACTGAAAGATATTAGAGCCATCCTCTTGATCCTTAAGGTACAATGCAAAATTATTACTTTTTAAATTATCTGGCTTTTAAAAATCCCTTCCGACAAAAGGATGAAAATATTACCTCCATGCCATTCAGTATAAGATGCCACAGGTTGTAAGATTTACCATTATTTAAGCGACTGCTAAGAAAAAACACTGTAGAATAAACTGCATCATAAAATTTTATTTGCATCTTTTATCCTTTACTTAAGAATTTTTAAAATTCTATATCTATTTAAACACAGATATTTTTCATGTCACTCATGTGCATAAATTAAAAATATAAGATAAATATATTTATTGAAGTATTCCTTAAACAACTTCATTTTTAGAGTCCAACTCATTTCTATAACTTTTTAATTCAAAGTCATTGATGTTCATGTTTTCCTACAAATTATTTTTCTCTGTGCCATAAACAGCTGAGGTGATGGAGCTTTTCTTAAAGAAAGCTCCTCTGTAGTATTTTCTTCTACATCCATTCTGCAGGTTTTGATGCTGGTGCTTTCTTGATTATATCAAAAGGTATTGTTGTAATGTTTTTAGACAACAAGCTGCAGTTATATTCTTTCCTCAAGGGATTTTTAATTTTTTAATTTTGGGGAAGGAAGATTATCCCTGAGCTAACATCTGTGCCAGGCTTCCTCTATTTTGTAGGTTGGATGCCTCCACAGCATGGCTGATGAGTGGAGTAGGTCCATGCTTGAGATGCGAACCCGTGAACCCAGACCATGGAAGCAGAGTGCCCAGAACTTTAACCACTTGGCCATGGGGCTGGCCCCTCAGAGGAGTTTTAAGAGCACTATTGGCTGATATGTTGAGGGGGCTGCAGCTGACCATACAAGTCATGAAGAATGGAATCAATTCACCACAACTTTCATCTCGCTCACTTTTCACCTTTTCAAATGCACACCCATGAACTGCATTAAGAACCAAGATACTTGGTGGCTGAGTATAATTCTCTAGGATTTCTGTTCTGTTTAACTTTCTGCCAATTCTCTTTTAGCTCACCTGACCTGCATTCAAGTTTCTGTGCACACACAACAAAATCACTGGGGAAGATTTCATTCTCAGGAATTGTTACATTGGTTAAAATGAAATATGGAAACAACTTTCAGTGACCAGCAGTTATTTATAGCTTCACAGTGACACACTGCTTTTCATAATCAGTGTTTATGTCCTTGATTTTTGTTGCATTGACATTATAATTTTAAAATATGTCAAAAATTGTGAATAAACCAGTGTTTTCTATATAGTTTTATTTTTTCCTAATTTAAATCACATTAGGAATTAAGTCATTTCTGGTCTACTAGTCAGGAAATTTTAACATATTAATGTTCAATACCTTTAATATAGTACCAGATTATGCATTAGTCAGACACATCACATTTTCTTTACTGTGACTGTCTTATATCTATTGTGAAGAAATTGGCAATTTTTTTCTTGCTTTAATTCACATTGGATGCCATAAGATAGGCAATTTTTCTGCAATATATTCCTAACAGAACATAACACAGTTACCTGAAAGTATCTTCTTCGATCCTTTAAAGCTTGATTTTTGATTTATAAGCCAATATACAATTGTGCTCCTTCCTCCCAACGATGAATATTTATCAAATTTATTGCTTGTAAGCTTTGTTTAGATTCTACTGTTTCCATATTTTCATGAGTTCAATGTTGAAATTTAGTATAATTTCAAAGGCATATTAAATACCAGTTAAGCTGAACACATATACAACTAATAATGCACATTTCTCAAAATAAATGACAATATGCACATCTATGTCCAAATTTACACATGTACATACATTGAGAAATATTTAGTTATGGCTGCCTCACTGATAGTAATTTTCAGACAGTCATTGAAACACACA
Source organism: Equus przewalskii (assembly GCF_037783145.1). Classification (NCBI taxonomy): domain Eukaryota; kingdom Metazoa; phylum Chordata; class Mammalia; order Perissodactyla; family Equidae; genus Equus; species Equus przewalskii. Next base: position 32,168,595 of record NC_091838.1, read on the forward strand.
CTCAATTACAGAGATGTTAAAATGTGGAAATTTACATCTTAAAATTAATAAATTGTGAACTTTTATAAGCCTGTATGTTTTAAGATTAAAGTGGTCTATTATCTATTTCTAATTTGTGGAAGACTCCGGTAGTGAATTATTCCCGGCTCAGAAATAGATTATGTATGGTGTAGAACTATATGTGAGAAAATCATGATGTATTTTATGACAGTAGAACCTGGGACTTTTAAAGTTATAGACTTTGAGTATAGTATAGGGAACTGTGGGCATGGCTTTGTTGACTCAAAATTTTCCTATAAACCCCAAAATATTAATTAGAAAATTCATGGGGGTAAGATAGTATCACTGAAAAATATCCACTAAAATAATATGAAATCCCTTTTGTATACTAAGTTTATGTACCCAAAGCAAAAATCTGTATTGTTGCTGTTTGCAGTGAGACGAGATGAAATTGGCCCATAGAGAAGTTTTTTGAAGAACAATCATCAAAATTCATGAAAAATAATAGATCACTTTCTGAAGTGTCTACAATACTGAGGACAGCTGTCAACAAGAATTGTTATAACTACAGAATTACTTCATTCTTTAACACAACAAATTCTTGAAAACAGCAAATTTCAATGTCGAGATTAGCTCCCCCAACTAAAGTAAAGCTATAGGATATATACTGTTCTTTATCTGTGAGGAATATCTGCAAATGTGTTCTAGAGAATAAGCTCAGGTTAAATTAAGCCTTTTCATTATGATTATAAAATGTCAGCTGCAAGAAAACTATCTAAACTGCTAACGAGAGTAGTTATATTCTACTCCTTAGGGATTAGTTATTTATAACAATTAGAATGGAGTTCAGCTTTAGAAAACATTACAGAATAATTTTGTAACAACTTGATTAAGGCATGGAGGTGGACATATTTGCCAAAATTAATTAATCAGAACCTAGGTTACCTAAGAGGTTTAGTGTTTTTGTTCCATATGGTGTGAGTGCATGTGTGCATGTTTTCTTTTTTTAGAGAGCATTTGAAATAATATATTTTCCCCCCTAAGGAATCCAAAAAATGCATTTTAATATGAGTAGACTGGAAATGATCATTCCTGTTAAGCTGATGCTGGCTTTATTCACTAATACTTCCGTAGAAAGAGAAATGCATTGAAAGTAAAGCCATATCAAAGTGGGACAAACTCTTTTATCACCAATCTTGATACAAGAGTGATTTAGTGATTATTCTTCAAATTGGAATGAAAGTTGTTGGATCATTTGCTATGACCCATGATACCCACAGAATTATTTAGTAATTTTAACTTAATTTCTAAGGTGTGTTGTTGCCAATCGAATGTGTACAGCTATTCAGAAACTATTTTGTGCATATTGCAGGTTTGAGAAAAGTAGTAAACATATCAATGTTGTTGGAGGTGAGATTATGATGGCAAGCAGAATATACCACCCCAAAATATGCCACTTTGGCATATTGATTATTTGGAATTAAAGTTACTTAAGAAACAGCTGGTACAAGAAGGACATTCTGACTCTACTTTGTCCCCTTGAAAGCAGGAAGTGAATCTCACATGTGAAAGCTACCCTCCCTGGAGGGAAGAAGGCATCCTTGTCACCAGAAATAGGAAATTTAGGGCCAAGAAAGCTATATAAACAAAGCTTGTTACTTCTTCACTAATGTATTATCCCAAGCCCAAACTCCTTTGTCTTGTCAATCCTTTATGTCATTTCCTTGTCAAAAGGTATAAAAGCTGCCTGCTTTGGTCACTTCTTTGAGTCTCTTATTTTTTATGGGGCTCTTGTATGTAAACATTAAATTCATTTTTCTCCAGTTAATTTGTTTTATGTCAATTTAATTATTAGGCCAGACAAAGAAGCTAGAAGGGAAGAAGGGAAAAATTTTCCCTACCTACAGTTGTCACTATGGAAGAAAGGAGATAGAAATACAAATATAGAAAGGCAAAGACTCTGTAGTAATACAAAATACTTTGATAAAGGGTTAAATCAGATCTAACAATAATCAAATAATAATTATACATCATGACCAAGTGGAGTCTATTCCTAGAATATAAGATTGGTCTAACATTTGAAGAGTTCAATAATGTTCACAAAAGATTAAAAAGGAAAAACACATAAAGATGTTTATCTTGTGTTGGCCAACTAAAGTGAGGGCCAACTTCAGCTCACCAGTTTCTTTTTTAAATACACGTTTACACAAAGAACATTCATTTGTTTACTATTGTGTATGCTGCTTCTGTGCTACAATAGCAGTGTTGAGTTGTCACAATAGAGATTGTACAATCTAGAAATACTAAAATACTTTATATCTGGCCCTTTACACAAAAAGTTTGCTGACTCCTAATCCAAATAAATGTGAAACAATTTTTTTCACAAAATTTAAGGGCCATCAATAATAAAAATGAAACAGCAAACCAGGTATAAGAACTGTTAAAAGATAAACTGAGATATATTCAAAATTTTAAGTTTCTTTAAGTAAAAACTGATTTCAATTGGGCATCATCCAACTAGAAGTGATTAGGATCCCTCTACAAAGAGGAGCAAAGGGAGAGACTTACAGAGAAGAGGCGAGAGCAAAGCAAGGAAATTATTTGCTTGGCTATGTAAGTGGTTACCTTATTTGGGAAAGCTTCGTTGGCTATTTGTGATTGGTTGTCCTTAGGTTTTGATTTCTTACACTTGAGGCATTTCAGACTTAGGTTTTTGTTTACTTCTGTAAACTACTAAGGCAATAAAGCCACATCAGTCTAATGGCCTCCTTGTTTAATTAATTTAACAAAAGAAACTTTATTGACTCAATAAACAGCAATTATGAAAAACTACAATTAGCAATGTACTTAAGTGGTGAATAACTTAATGATTTCTTCCTAAAATTGGGAAAAAGGCAATGAAGTTGTCCCTTACTACTTCCACTCAACATTGTACTGTAGGTCCTAATTGGTGTAATAATGGAAAATAGAAAAATCAAGGATTATGATAAGAAAGAAAGAAAGTGTCATTAGTTGCAGATGAAATGATCATCAATGTGGAAAATACTAAGAAAACTAGAAAATAGCTATTAAATGTAACAATGAATTTAGTGAGAACACAGGATACAAAAATCAATATAAAAATCAATTTGTTCTCAGATGTCAGTGAAAATGGAGTGGTAACAACTTTGGAAATCCTCTCCTCCATAAAAGCAACAAGAACAAAAATTCTGGCCAAAATTGTCAAAGTCAACATTTTCATACTGTGGAAATTAATCCCAGATTGTTGAGCATTTATTCAAGGAAAACAGCTGAATCTTGGTGAGAATAACAAGCTTTATGGCTTTTTAACTTGGTCAATTCCCATCCGCTGCCCCAGCTTTGAAAACCCACAGCCTAGTGAAGAGTAGCAGAATAGGCCACCCCAGAATATACCTCTTTGGCATAAGGATTATTTTGAGTTAATTACTTTGAGAAACTGCAGACAGAGAAGAAGCTCTAAAAACAGAGTAGAATTTGCCCTTTTGTAAGGGAAATCTGCATTTCCTACATTTCCTCCTCTCATTTTCCCCTGAATAGTCTTCTCCCCACCCCCAAACTCCAAACTTCTGTTTCCTTAGCCCAGGATGTTATATATCATCTGGCTGCCAATCATCTGGCTGCCTTTCTATTCTATGTCTTTGTCAGGCTCCTGTGCATATATAAGCAATTTTTTATTCTTCTGTTAGTCTATTTTATGTCAATTTAATTCTTAGAAGAGCCACAGAACCTAGAAGTGTAGAAGGGAAAATTTTTTGTTCCCTACAGTTCCATGGTAAAAACTAGTACCCTTGCAGCCACCTGAGGGGACAGGATGTGTTGGAGCTCACATCCTGTGGTTGGTTGAAAAGATATTGAGTAAAATGTCACAGTTAACTTTTAAAATATATTTAAGAAAAAGCACAGAGGAGGGTTTATAACGTTCTTATTTACAATAAAATACTTGTCTGTGTGTATATATATGTATGAGTATGTGTGTGTGTCATATACATATATACATTTGTATGTCCACAGTGGCAATCACTGGGCTAGTGGATTGGGTGATATTCTTTGGATCATTGTTACTTGGGGGAAGTGTATTCAACATTATAATATTTTATCTTTTGAAAGCCAAAGAAAAATTACTATTTTTGTAATAAAAATAATGAAATTAATGTTTGGTAAAATCTTCTTGGGTTATAGGATGCTCATAGTAGGAAATTTTTGAGTGGGTTGGCAGAAAGAAAGCAATTTTGTATAACAGGAATTATTAGCATATCTAGAGGGTTCTTATGTCTAGATTTATCAGAAGTGAGCATGAATTTACAAATAAAAACATTCTTATAGGATGAGTAGATACTACTTTTTCTAAAGATTAGAATGAAAATCTCAATTTAATAAGATTTCTGGGCCCTGACATTTATTTCGGCCATTAGTTGTATTCAATACAACACCATTTTAATTGAATGAAAAAAAATTTGAGCATCTATTAAAGTTTACTGTAACTGGGTTTAATAAACATATTGAAAGACGAGCTTATTTAAAAAAGTATATAACACTGGATAAAGCATGATATTGCATGGGGACTTAGGGATTATAAAGATAAAATGCAAAACCCTGCTTTGAACTTCTGTTATTGCAGTAAAGAGGAAGGGAAAATGAGAAGACAGAGAAATAAAGCCTCAATCTCTTGCACAGTCATTTGTGTATGTTAGAAAATTTGACAAATTTTAACTAACTGACAAATCAACCCCTGAGTCCCAGGCCTAGGCAACCAGTAATCCACCTTGTGTCTCTGAAGATTTGCTTATTCCAGACATTTTATATAAATGGAATCATATGTGTTCTTTTGTGACTAGCTTCTTTCACTCAGCATGATTTCAGAGTCCATCCATGTTGTAGCATGCATCAGTACATCATTTATTTTTATTGCCTAATAATATTCTATAATATAGATAGCCCATATTTTGTTTATTCATCAGCTGATAGAAATTTAGGTTGTTTCCACTTTTTGACTGTTAGGAATAATGCACCTATGAATATTTTATACAGGTGTTTTCAAGAACTTATGTTTTTATTTTGTTTTTGGTACATACTTAGAAGTTAAATTGCTGAATTTGAATAGCTTATTGTTGAGTCAATGTTTGGTCAGAGGTTGTGGGTCAGCCCCATGTGCTAGCAGTACTTCAAATGAGCTGGGCTGAAGAAGATTGAAGACCGCGGGCTAGAGCTTACTGGAGGTAGGCAGCACCTGAGGTCGAGCTTCCATACTATAAGAAGGGCCTGGATAGGAAATGGAGCCTCAGTCCTTTCAGCTGCACCAAACTGAATAGAGCTTCTGCAACACAAGATTGAGGGAGAGAAATTTCAGTGGCCCACCCCTCACGAGATCAAACCAGGCTTAGGTTGGGAGCTGGTGTGAGGGGGACCAGGAATTTTGGGCCACATGATCTAGAGTAGAGAACCCAGAGTAGAGTTTCTGTAACACAGAGCTTGGGTGGGGTTAAGGGAGTAGGTATGGCTCAAATGCCAGACACTGTCTCAGTTCTTATAGATATTTAATAGTTTTAATTGAATGAATATACATCCATTTGCCGTATCTTCTTAGGGAAATTTCCAAAGACTGTATTATTTCTTATAAATTATTTTTTTATAAACTTCAGCAGTTAAATAGTTGTTTTGTGGAGAAGAGTGTCCACTAAGCACCCCCCTACACTGTTCAGGAAGCCCCAACTCCCTTGTGGCATGGTGTTATGTTAAAATGCATCCTATAATCCACACTCTTTCTACTTATCATCTTATATTCTTATAAACTCTTTAAATGAGAGGTGGATACTCAGTATTTTGACAATACTCTATTTTTTTCTACTCAGGACAACTTCATTCCTATTTTTAAGGTTGTGCCCTGCACATCTCCAGTGGGCACCATTCACATAACATTCCTTTTCCCCTGCTGTAAGTAACAGCCCTGGCAATCTTGGCCAATGAGCCTGAAAAGATTATTTTTGTGTGAAAATAAATAATGTTTTAAGATAGATGGATTTTTAGAGTAATACATTGTCTTGAGGCATGTGAAGAGTGATTCAAATTCAAATTCCACAAAATTAACATAGTTTAAACTTTGGATAACCATGATGATGTGGGTCTCCTTACAATCAAGTATACATATGAAATTCATTTCTCAAAAAAGTACATATTTTATTATTCATTTTTTATGCATTTTATACATAATATTTTTGAGTTGTAATATGTCCTTAAGTGAGGACTTGTCTAATTTTTTTTCCTGATTAGATATATTAGAGTTATGTGTTTTGGGAGAAAGAATTATAGAAATTAAGTTCCATTATCATTACATCATATCAAGTGTACATACTGTCATCATGACGTACCGTTACAGATGTTGACCTGGCTGAAGAAGTGTTCATCAAGTTTCTCCATTGTAAAATTAGTACTCTTTACTTTTCTTCCTATTGTGCGTTTTAGAAGGAAGTCACTATGTGCAGCCAACACACAAGGAATGGGAAGGATTAAGGAGCTGCTGCATGATCTTGAAGTATATACACCAAATATTTGGAGTTCTTCTGCACAGAAGATTTGTCTCTTCTTCCCCATTTGTTTATGCTATCATTTACTTAAATCAGTATGGAGTAATGGAGATGAATAGGCAGAAGCACAGAGGATTTTTAGGGCAGTGAAGGTAATCTGTATGATATTATAATGATGGATATGTGTCATTATACTTTTGTTCAAATCCATAGAATGTACAACACCAAGAGTGAACCCAAAGGTAAACTGTGCACTTTGGCTGATTATGATGTGACAATGTAGGTTCATCAATTTTGACAAATGTGTCACTGTGGTAGGGTAGTTGATAATGGGGGAGGCTATGCATATGTAGGGGCAGTGGGTATGTGGGAAATCTCTGTATCTTCTGTTCAGTTTTGTTGTAAACCTAAAACCGTTCTAAAAAATAGTCTTTTAAAAATATGTAAATAATTAAAATCAAATTTTACTTTTTATCTATCATGGAATATGTTATTAGTGTAGTATCTAAAAGCTCATTACAAAACCCAAAGTCACATAGATTTTCTCTCATGTTATCTTTAGGAGTTTTGTAGTTTGCATTTTGCATTCAAGTCTATGATCCATTTTGAGTTAATTTTCATGAACAGTGTAAGCTCTGTGTCTAGGCTCATTTTGGGGGATGGCTTATACGGACATCCATTGAATGGCCTTTGCCTCTTTTTCACAGATCAGTTGAATATATTTGTTTAAGTTTAATTCTGGTTGTCTCTTCTCTTTGATCCATGTCTATTCTTTCTCAAATGCTAGACTGTCCTGATAACTATAGCTTTATAATAAGTATGGAAATCAGGTTGTATTAGACCTCCAACTTTATTTTTATTTAGTATTGTGTTGGCTCTTCTAAGCCTTTTGCCTTTCCATAAATTTGGAATTAGTTTACTCAAATCTAAAAGTACCTTGTGGTGACTTTGATTGGTATTTCATTGAATCTATAGATCAGTGCTCAAGAAGACTTGACATTTAATAATTTTGGGTCAGCCAATCCATTAACATGGAATCTCTCTATTTATTTAGATCACTTATTTCTTTCCTCAGAGTTTTGTACTTTTCTGTATATATGTCATGTACATATTTTGTTAGATTTAAACATAAGCTTTTTCAAGGTGCTGTTGTAAGTGGTATTTTTTTAAACCTGAAATTCCAATTGTTCATTGCTAGTATACAGGAAAGCAATTGAGCTTCATATATAAACGTTATACCCTGCTATCTTGATATACCACCTATTAGTTCCAACAGCTTTTTGTTGATACTTTGCGATTTTCTATATGAACAAAAATGTTGTCAGCTTATAAAGACTGATTTATAGTTTCCTTTTTTAGTTTGAATACCTAATTTCTTTTAGGTATTCTTTTATGTCTTTTTTTTTCCTATGGCATTAGTGAAGGCTTCCAGTATAATGTTGAATAAGAGAAAATAAGAGAAGTAAGACATTCTTGCCTTGTTCCCAACCTTAGGGGAAAGTGTCCAGTTTCAAACCATTATGTAGGATGGTAGAGGAAGGATTTTTCCTAGATGTCCTTTGACGAGTTGAGGAAATTCCAACCTGTTTTGAGGTTGGTGAGAATTTTTACCATGTACAAATATTGACTTTTTAAAAACAGTTTTATTGAGATATAGTTCACATCTTATGAAATTCACTCAATTAAAGTGTACAACTCAGCAGTTTTTAGTATAGACAAAGAGTTTGCAACTACGACATCAATTTTAGGGCATTTTTATCACTCTTAAGGAGAACCTGCACTCTGTAGTTACTACTTCCTGTGCTCCTTGTGCCCCAGCCCAAAGCAAGCAGTGCTATATTTTCTGTTTTTATATATCCACCTAATCTCAGCATTTCATACAAATAGAATCATATAATATGAGGTATTTTGTTACTGGCTTGTTTCACTTAACGTTGTTTCAAAGTTCATCCATGTGGTACCATATATCAGCAATTCATTCCTTTTTATGACCAAACAATATCCCATTGCATGGATAGACCACATTTTGTTTATTGATTCATCACTTGATGGACATTTGGGTTATAGCCACATATTGGGTATGATAATGCTATGGTGAACATTTGTGTACAAGTTTTTCTTGGACATATATTTTTATTTTTCTTGAGTATATACCTAGGAGTAGAATTGTGAGGGCAAATGGTAACTCTCTTTGTAACTTTCTGGGAAACTTATAGACTGTTTTCCTAAGTGACTGCACCATTCTACATCACCACCAACAGTTTATGAGTTTTTTTCTTCAAGATATAGATTTGTTTCTTTTTTTAATTTAGGAAGTTTACAGCCATTATTTCTTTGAATACTTTTTCAGCTCCTTCCTCTGTCTCTTCTTTTCTGGCACTCCCATTGCATGTATGTTGTTATGGTGATGGATTAATGGGGTCCCACTTTTCTCTGAGATTGTTCATTTTTATTCGTTATTTTTTATTTTTGTTCTTCAGATTCCATAATCTCTATCCATCTATCTTCAAGTTTGCTCATTTTCACCTCCGCCAGTTCAAATCTACTGTTGATTCTCTTGGTGAATTTTAATTTTAATTTCAGTTATTGTACTTTTCAGCTCTAGAATTTCCATTTGGTAATAAAGTAATGTATACTTCATAGAATAAGTTTGAAGTGTTCTCTTTGCTTCTTTTTCTGGAAAGGATTGCATAGAATTGCCATTATTTCTTCTTTAAATATTATTTGGTAAAATTCACCAGTGAAACTTGAGCCTTGTTGCTCTTCTGGCTTTCATGGTTTCTAACTAGAAGTCTGACATAGTTCTTATCCTTGTTCTCTATAGGTAAGGCATTTTTCTTTCCTCATCTTCTTTCAAGATTGCCTTTTTCTTTGGTTTTCTGCAGTTTGAATGTGATGCCTTAGGTCCATATTATTTTTTTCTTTGTATTGTTTAATGTCCTCTGATCTTCCTGGATCTGTGGTTTTGAGTCTGCCACTAATTTGGAAAGCTCTTTTTCACTATTACTTCAATAATCTATTTTGTCCTATTCACCTTTCTCCTTGTTTTTCCTGGCATTCCAATTATGAAATTGTGACAAATTTCATGGATATTCTGAGGTTTTTTTCTTTAGTCTCTGTTTATGTTTCAGTTGGGGAAGTTTCTATTAAGGTCATAATAAGTTAACTGCTGCTTTCCTTGGTTTTATCCAGTCTAGTGAGGAGACCATCTCAGGCATTTTTTATGTCAGTTAGTGGTTTTGATTTCAAGGATTTCTTTTGATTATTTCTTAGAGTTACCCTGTATCTGTTGTTTTTACCCTTTTTTGTTTTGTCTACTTCTTTTGCTTAGAACCTTAAGAGATTATTTTAGTTATTTTAAATCTTTCTTGATAATTCCAACATCTATGATATATCTGAGTCTGCTTCTGAATTTGTCACTTCATACACTGATTTTCTTGCCTTTTGGCATATCCTGTTGAGTAATAGGTACTGAGATAAATAGACCTTTATTGTAAGGATTTATGATAATCTTTCTAGGAGTTGGGTGTTTAATGTTTGCTGTAGCTATAGGTGCCAGAGGCTTAAAATTCCTTTACTCTCCTTATTTTTATTTCCCTTTCTGATTTTGGGATCCCTAAATACTCATTCTCAGAGACAGTCTGCTCTGGAGGCTCCTTAATATATTATCCATTGTTATTATATTGGATCCCAAATAGCTTACCCTCAAGGTAAGGTGGTATCAGGGAGTACCTGATGTGGCGGTAAGGTATCAGAGAGGAGAAGTACTCTATAATCTTATAATCAAATCTCAGGCTTAGAGTGGGGCTGTGTGATCTTCAACGTTTAAATGTTTCTCCAATGAGAAAGAGTTTTTGCTTGTTTATTTTTTACCTTCTTAAGTGATACAGAAAGGCTATAAAGAAGCTGAAGTTGGTGGAGTGCTTTTTCCTCAGCTAAGGCTCTGGTAAAGTCTCCTCCTGCACTGAACAGTATTTCTTTGTTATGTAGAATGCTGTGGTGTTATTTTATAATGGTTTCTCTTCCTTTGCCCTGCCAGACCCACAGAAAATCTTTCCTAGCTCTTCACCATGAGAACTTGGTGGAGTCCTTGGAGTTAAATCGCATGTACATGTGGGGTCCCCCTAAGACTGTAGCCACCAGTGGTTTCTCATTCTCCATCTAGTTTACACTCAATCTCCAGAAATTAGTCTAATTTACCATTTAAGTGTTCTTCTCAGTTTATGACTTTAGTGGCTCTGCTTTCTGTGAGTGGATGTCAGCTCTGACTCTCTAGATTTGCCTGAGTTACTACAGATTTTGTGGGGGCAGATGTTGTGTGACATCAGTTATTTCATGGGTCAATGAAAAGATGATTTTCAAATTGTCTATCTTTTTCTTCTTGTAGATAAGGGGGTGATGACATTAAAGCTCTTTATATGTCAGAGCTGAATCTGGAAATTTGGAATAGTTTTTCACTTTTTCCTAATTACTTGTTGTTTCATTCTTGATTTCTTTCAACTACTTCTTCAAGGAAAATTTCTTCTAGAGTATTCTGTCTTATTAAGTCTCTGGCTCAGGTTGTCAGTCAATTACATCCATAGACTTTTTTTCTTAACATAGTGATATAATAGAGATCTGGATAGATTCTGCACATGGGAAAAATGAAGAAAGGAAAATTTCTATCGTTGTACCAGCCTTACATTTACTATATCTTAGTGATTTGGGATACCATTTGATTTTGGAGACACATACTCCAGTTTCAAATTTCATCTCTACTCCCCTTTAGCTATGCTTTTTTTTCCGTATTATAAAATATTTTCCTCCTTTATTCCCCTAATATGTAAATTCAGGTCAATAATAGTACCTACTTCATATGCATGTTATAAGGAGTTAATGTAGGTCAAATGTTTGACCCAATATGTAGCACATAATCTCTCAAGATATACTAGCTATGATTTATGGTTCTCTTTCTTTTATTTCTTTCTTTCCCAGACATATAGCCTTCTCCTTTTTCTTTCTTGTTAATGTAAGATACAGGTAATTAAAATCACATTTATGGGAATTTAACCAAACCGTTCTAGTGCCAAGATTGACTTCTTGCTATCATAAGTCTTTTGTATCGTTATGACAAAATGACTTTCAGTCTCCTCTCTTGCCTTAGCAAAGAAATGTCTATTATTTTCATTTAGTGTAAATGTTGGCTCAGGAAGGAGGTATTTGCATCTATTACCCTAGGAAAAGTGTAAGGGATGTGAGTAAAATCTTATGTTGCCACATTTTACATAATGCTTTGCAGATTGTAGAACATTCACACTGACATTACCATATCCAATTGTTAAATGGCTATGAACTGTAAAAATATTAGTATATGCATTTTATAGATGTGATTGACAATTTAAGTGTTCAATTTAGTCTTCTAGGCTATGGAGAATCACCATGTGTAAGGAATTTTTTGGCTAAGCCATATGGAGGGAAATCAAACAGAGAACCATTAAGTTCAAGTCTTTGTTTAGAATTCTGCAGCACAAAGACACCTTGAAAGCTGTTCTATCTCACAAAGAAAGAGTGTCAATGGAGTCTTAGTAAGAGTGGTCAGTTGAAATTTATTTACGTTTAGGAATAATCTGTCAACAACAGTTCTTGGAAGAGGAAGGAATTGTCTTGCAGTTCATCAGCATGTCTTGGGTAGCTTGGTTTAGCAAGACAAATACAGAGGGACAGCTAAGGACTAAGTTTATATGAGAGTTGCAATGGAAAATTTTCATTCCTTCAATGTTTCCCAGAGTCCTTCAACTTGGTCAATAGGGGGCTGGTTCTTATTATTTGATCATATCTGTATTCAGAACTCCAAATCTGTACAACTCATGTATAATACAGTCTCAGATAGTTGGTGATAGCTGACATAGGGTTGTGGAGACTTGTGTCTTTTTGGTGACTATCAACAATTTCCTGAGTAAATGGCTGCACTGAAACCACTTAAGACTGTGAAAATAAACTAGCAAAATATATTGGTTACAAATATTAATATGAGAATTATCAGAAGACTTTTTGTGCTATCTTTTAGCCAAGTTCCTGTCCATCTGGAATTAGAAGGAGAACAGATTCCATCCCAAACTCAAGTCTATAGAAAAGGAATATTGATATTGTCTTTTCCTCCTGAGATCCTCATTACCTTCTTTCATCTCCTTGGTTATATTTAAAATAAAATGAGAGGGGAAAATTAAGAATTTTAATTAACAATCAAGATCTTAAATCAATAAAGAAAAATATTTACATCCAAAGGAAGCAAAAAAAAGTCAAAGTATAATGTAGCAGTCAGAGGGCCCTGAGTTCAAGAATCTGAATGGACTAAAAAAAACAGAATCCAATTATATGCTGTCAATTAGAGACTCACTTTAAATCTAAAAAAAGACATAGGCTGAAAGTGAAAGAATAGAAAAACATATTCCATGTAAATAATAACCATATATGAAGCAAACATTGACAGAATTGATGGGAGAAGTAAGCAAGTACACAATAATAATAGAAGAATAATAATAGGAAACCTCTATACCTCGCTTTCAATAATGGATAGAACAGACAGAAGATTGACAAGGAAATAGAGAACTTGAACAACAGTATAGAACAATTGAACCTGTCAGACTACATATAGAATACTCTACCCCAAAACAGCAGAATATACATTCTACTCAAGTGCATGTGAAATGTTCTCCAGGAAAAAACACATCTTAGGCCACAAAACAAGTCTTAACAAATTTAAAAAGATTGAAATATGCAAAGTATCTTTTCTCATCACAATAGAATGAAATTTGAAATCAATAGCTGAAGGAAAACTTGAAAATCTAAGAATATGTTGAAATAAACAATACATTCTTAAATAACCAATGAGTCAGAAGAAATCACAAGGAAAATTAGAAAATAACTTGAGACAAATGAAAACAAAAACATAATATACCAAAACAACGGCATGCAGCAAAAGCAGTACTGAAAGGGAAGGTTACAGCTGCAAACACATTGAAAAAGAAGGATCTCAAATCAACAACCTAAACTCATACTTCAAGGAACTGGAAAAAGAACAAACTAAACTCAAAACTAACAGAAAGAAAGAAATAATAAAGATTAGAATAGAGATAAACAAAATAGAGAATAGAAAAATCAACAAAACCAAGAGTTATTTTTTTGAAAAGATCAACAGAATTGACAAATCCTTAGCTAGATTAATTTTAAAAAGTGAGAAGTTTCCAATAAATAAAATTAGAAATGAAAGAGGCAACATTACAACCAATGCCACAGAAATAAAAAAGATTATAAGAAAATACTATTGAACAGTTATATGCCAAGAAATAGGAAAACCTGGAAAAAATGGATAAACTCCTAGAAACACACAACCTACAAAATCCAAATCATGAATAAATAGAAAATCTGAACAGACCAATAACTAGTAAGGAGATTGAATTAGTAATCAAAAACCTCTCAACAAGGAAAAGCCCAGGACCAGATGCCTTCAACAAAGATTTCTACCAAACATTTAAAGAATAATTAAGAGCAATTCTCCTCAAAGTCTTCCAAAAAATTGAAGGGGAGAGAATACTCCCAAATTCATTCTATGAGCCCAGCATTACTCTGATACAAAAATCAGAGACACTACAAGAAAACAAAACTACAGACAGCAGTCCTTGAGGAATCTTGATGCAAAAATCCTCAACAAAACACTAGTAAGTTGAATTCAACAGCATATTAAAAGTATCATACACCATGATCAAATGGAATTTATTCATTGAATGCAAGGATGGTTCAATATGTGAAAATCAATTAATACAATTTATCACATTAACAAAATGAAAGACAACATGGGTGAATCTTGAGGATGTTATGCTACATGAAATAAGCCTGTCAAAACAAATAAATACTGTATGGTTCCACTTACATAAGGTATCTAAAGTACTAAAATTCGTAGAAACAGAAAATAGAATGGTGCTTGCCAGCAGCTAGAGAGAGGGGGGAATGGTAGTTATTTTCAATGCATATAAATCTTCAGTTTTACAACATGGAAAAGTTTGGGAGATCTGATTCTTTGCATGACAAAGTGAATATAGTTAACACTATTGATCTGTATACTTTAAAAGTGATAAAGATGATAAGTTTTATGTTACATTTTTTTAACACAATTAAAGATAAATAAAATAAAACATGGCAGCCTCTACTGAGTCAGTTCAGGCTAAGAATTTAGGCATATATTAGTTTTTGCCGGCCTATGCAAAACGGGCAGTCAGTTCAGTTAGGTTAGTAATACAACATCAACATCATTTTATGAGACAAAAGAGTCATCTCAGTTTTCTTTAGTTATTGACTAGAGAAAGTCAAGAATATTTTTCAGTTCTTCATATTTTATTTTTTGTGATGTCATGGCCTACATCATTCACTTGAGTCCAACAAAAATGGAGTTTATCTAGAGGCTTTGTTTTCACTGTACGCCAACAGTGTCAGCAAGTGATGGAGATCTTTGTATTTCTAATTATGACAAATATTATTGAGATTAAGAGAGTGCTACTGGAAACACTTAGGTATGTTATTGATTTTCCAAAGTGGAAGAAAATAAATATTGTGAAATGGATAAAAGACATAATAAAAATTACCTAGCATAGATTTATCAAGGTAAAATAAGCAACTGTTTTAGAGATTGATGATAGGCTCACAGTCTTGTTAATGGTTCTTAGATCTTGGATGAAGAGGGAGCCACATCCATTTATCTTTCAAATTGAAAAGACAAGGATAAATCAAGGGCTAATACAAATGATAATTAGTCCTTTCAGAAGGTCTGTGGATACAATGAGCCATTGCCCTTCAATAACTTCAGGTTTAGTGGGAATTGGGCCAGTTGCAGTAAGGGCATAGCCAGATTGATTGAAAAATATAGGAGACACACTCCTTTATGTCGTTCATATGGAGAATATTGGGGAGAGATTCAAGGGCTAAAATATCAGTGGAGGAGGCATAAGGTAACAGACAATCAACTTGCGCTATCATAAAATTATAGGCTGGCATTTTAGAAGTAAATCTGGGCCATATTTAATAGAAGCAGCCCATTTATAAAGTAGATCTCATTGTAAAAAATTCACTGGAATTGAATAACTAAGGAGAAAAGAGTGTTTTAACTACTGAGAGGGCCCAGAGAGATGGGAAATGGCTGAAGCAGAGGCATAATCTAAGGAGTGTTTGAGATTTTTACTACTGAAAAATTTTTGTTGCTTGAAGGAAGGAATGGTAGAAAGGTAAAAGGAATATGGTAGAGAATATGACTGTGGTGTTAAATGGAAATGGAATGTGTTGGGTTTTTTGCAATTATGTGGAAATTTCTCTCTTCTATTAAGGGCAATATGGATGACAAGTTGCTGCTTTCTTGATGGGGATTATTTTGCAGATTGTCCTTTTTCATTTTAGTTAGTACTTTCCAAGCTGAGGCAGGAAAATTGTTCTTTTAGTGTCCTTTTTATTTATGATATTGACAAGCATCTTTGCCTAGACTAGAAATGGGGTATCCTTGTTCTTCTTCTTATTTATATTACTAATATGGGGATCTATTAATTTGGTTTACCTTTTTTCTTTTAATGAAACAAAGTCCCTTGAAAAACTCAACCATGTTGGACCTAACGTCATCAACAAAGAAGGGCAGTTGCAATGTCATCTCTCTAATTGAGACCAGAGTATTCTCTGACAGAGGTAGGAAGATGATCTCTAAAGTCTGGGTTGATTTGTTTTTTCCGTGTATATGACTAGATTTCCAAATTTCAATAACCATAAATCAGGTTTAGAACACTTTATGGACCCCAAAATCCATCATGACCATATACAATCATTCTCCATTTCCACACTCAGACATAAGCAACAAGTATGCTGCATTATATCCCTAAAACTCTGCCTTTTCTGGCCAATTCATAGAAATGGAATCGTATAATATGTTATCTCTCATGTCGGGGATTTTTTTTCACATAGCATAAACACCTTTTCAGATTTATACTTGACATAACATGTACTTCATTACTTTTTATTGCTGAATAATATTCCTTTGATTACCACATTTTGTCTATATATGCAACGGTTGATGGACAATTAGATTGTTTCCAATTATGTGTTATTATGAATAACATTGCTATAAATGTTCACGTGCAATTATTTGCATGGACATATGTTTTATTTCTCTTTGATATAAACCTAGAAGTGGAACTGAATTTTTGTATGGGAGTTTTATATTTAGTTTTTTGAGGAACTACCAAACTTTTGCCCAAGTGGCAACATCATTTTCCAATGCCATCAGTAACGTATGAAGGTTCCCATTTCTCCACATCCCCACCAATGTTTGTTATTATCTATCTTACTTATTATAGTTATTCTAGTTGGTGTGAAATGATATCTCATTGTGGTTTTAATTTGCATTTCCCTAGTAATTAATAATGCTGAATACCTTTTCATGTTATTATTAGCTATTCATATGTCTTTTTGCTCTTTTTTTTTTCATATGTTTTGATTTTTTTTCTGGTTGAATTGTCTTCTTACTATCTGGTTGTAAAGTTCCTAGTATATGCTGGATTCAAGTATTTTATCACACATATGTTTGAAATATCTGCTAATATTTTCACAAATACTGGACTTTATGTTTTCTTATTAGTGTCTTTTGAAGGATAAATGTGTTGAATTTTGATGAAATCCAATTTATCAATGTTTTCTTTTATATGCCATGCTATTGATTTCATGCCTAAGGAAACTTTGACTAATACAAGGTTGTAAAGATCTTCCAAATTTTTAAAAATTATTTTAGCAATTAAATTTAAGTCTTTGATCCATTTTGAGTTACATTTTGTGTATGATTTGAATTAAGGTTCACAGTCAAGTCAACTTTTTGTAAATGGATAGCTAATTGCCCCAGCACCAATTTTTGAATATGTTTTCTTTTGTCTAGTTAATTACTTTATCAATTTTTTCAAAAATCAAGTGACTAGATGGGGGTGCTTAGGAATGGTGAAGGAAAGATATCCAAAAAAATCTGCTCAGCATTATTTATCATTAAGATAGTGCAAAGTAAATTGAAGAAACACCACTACGTACATATTAGAATGGCTAAAACCCAAAAAATGACCATATCCATTGCTGTTGAATTATGTGAAGCAACAGGAACTTTTATTCACTGATGGTAGAAATACAAAATTGTACAACTATTTTAGAAGACAGTTTGTCAGTTTCTTACAAAGCAGAACACCAAGAATTACCATAAAATCCAGTAGTCATGCTCTTTGGCATTTACCTAAATGATATGAAACCTTATATCCACAAAAAGCCTGCACATAAATATTTATAGCAGCTTTTATCATAATCACTACCACTGGAAGCAACCTAGTTGTCCACTAATAGGTGAATGGCTAAGCAAATGGTGGTGCATTCATGTGATGGAAAACTATTCAGTGATAAAAAAGAATAGGCTACCAAGCCACCCAATAACAGAGGAGACTTGTAAATAAATATTACTACATGATAGGAGCCTGCCTAAAAAGACTACATACTATTTGATTCCAATTATATGACATTCTGGAAAAGGCAAATTATAGACACATAAAAGGTCAATGGTTGCCAGGGATTGGGGCAGAGGGGGAGAGGGATGAATAAGTAGAGTACAGAGAAATTGTAAAGAAGTAAAAGTATTCCCTATGATTCTGTAATCCTGGATACATGTCATTATCCATGGAACTGCACAACACAAAGTGTGAACCTTAACAAAAACTGCGGACTTTAGTTATTAATAATTTATCACTATTGGTTCATAAACTTTAGCAAATCTACTACAGTAATGCAGGATGGTAATAATAAAAAATGTTTGATCATAGGGAGATGGTGTAGATGGGTACTCTTTACTTTCTGCTAAATTTTCTGTAAACCTAAAACTGTTTTTAAAAAAGCTATATTAATTTAAAGAAAAAGAGCTGAAGAAAATAGACAAATCAGTTATTACAGTTGAGGACTTCAAAACCTCTTTTCAAAAATTGGTAGAAAAACTAGAAATAAGAGTAAGTGTTACTAGAGACCCGGAGGCACCAAAATAGTAATAAAGGAACATTAGAAACTACTTTATATATGTAAATTTGACAATTTAGATGAAATGGACTGCATCCTGAAAAACAAAAACTGCTATAATTCACCCAATATGAAATAGATGACTTGAATAGCTTTATAATTATTAAGAAAATTGAATTCATAATTAGAAAACTCTCAGAAAATATAAGGAAACTCCTGGGCCAAATGGCTTCATTGCGGAATTCTTCCAAATGTTTAAAGAAGAAATAATTTCAATTCTATACAATCTATTCCAAAAATATTGAAGAGGAAATAACACTTCCAAATTAATTTTATAAAGCCAGTATGACCTTGATCATAAAACATGGAAAATACAAAAATAGGAAAGTACGTATCAGTGCCTGTTATAAATAGGGAGGCTAAAATCTTTAACAAAATGTTAGCAAATTGAATTCAGTAATACAAATAAAAAGATTATACACTAAGATTATGTGGTGGGGTCTGGCATATTAACAGCCTACATAAGAAAACTCAGATGATCATATCAATTGATGTAGAAAAAATATGTGACCAAATTCAACATATATTTATGATGAAACTCTCAGCTAACTAGAAATAGAGTGGAACTTCTTCAAATTACAAAGAACATATATAATAACCCACAGCTAAAATTATACTAATAGTGAAAACTTGCACCCTTTCCCCCTAAGATAAAGGATGAGCAAGGATGTCCACTCCCCTCACACTTACCTAACACAGAATGCAAATTTCTTTCTGATGCAATAAGACAAGAAAAGGAAATAAAAAGCACATAGATCAGAAAGTAAAAAATAAATTATCCCTGTTTGCAGACTTTATGATTGATTACACAGAAAGTTCCTAGGGGTCTGCAAAAAATCTGGAATAACTGAGTTCAACAAGGTCAGGGGATACAAAATAAACTTACAAAACTCAATATTAGCAATAGACATGTGGACACCAAATTAAAAGCACAATAGCATTTAAAATCACTCAAAAATATGAAATACATGTAAATAAAACAAAACATGCTTAGGAGTTGTATGCTGAAAAGTACAACACATTGATGAAAAAGATAAGAAGAACCTTGAATAAATGGAAAGACATATCATTCATAGAATGTAAAACCCAACATGGATGTTGATTCTCCCGCAAATGATGCACAGGATTTAATTCAAATTCCATTAATATTTCTGTCGTGATAGACAAGATTATTCTAAAGTTTATATGGAAAGGCAAAGGAACTAGAATTGCTAAAACAATTTTTAAAGAGAAGAATATAGTGGTGGAAATTTTTCTACCCTATTTTAAGACATAGCTACAGAAATTAAGGAAGAGTGATAAACATATAGATCAATAGAATAAAAGAGAGAACTCAAAAACACATATCTTCTACATACAACGATATGCTGAACTGATTTTTGACAAAGGTACAAAAAATAACTTATTGGAGCAAAGATGGCCTTTCCAACAAATGATGCTGGGGAAATTAGACATCCTTAGACAAAAAAATCAACTGTATCAATCACAACTTGTAAAAGAATTGACTCAGAGTGGATCACAGATGTAAATATGAAACATAAAATTTAAAAACTGTTAGAAAAGAGACTTTGGAACAAATCTCTGAGATCTGGGTTTAAGCAAAGGATTCTTAGGCTTAACACTAAAAACATGATTTACAAAATGAACAAAAAGTTTTAATTGGATTTTATCAAAAGTAAAACCTTTGTTTTGTGAAAGATTCTGATAAGAGGAAGAAAATAGAAGTACACTCTAGGAGAAAGTATTTGCAAACCACATGTCTAACAAAGGACTAGTATGTAGCATAGAGAAAGCATTTTAAAACTCAACAGTAAAAAACCAAACAATACGCTTAGAAAATGAGCAAAAGACATGGATAGACATTTCACTGAAAAAGATATACAGATGAAAAGTAAGGACATGAAAAGATGTTCAAAATCAAAACATCAGATAAATACAATTTAAAATCACAATGAGAAATCATTATACACCTGTCAGAATGATTAAAATAAAAGAAAAATAGTGACAATAGCAAGTGCTGGAAAGGATGTGGAGAAATTAGATCACGCACACATTGCCAGTAGAAATGTGTGTAGTCTGCATATTTGTTAAAAATCAAAATTTACAAATACCATACAACATAACAATTACTGTCTTAGAGCATTTGTCTCAGATAAATAAAAAGTTATCTTCTCAATAATCTTGTACCTAAATGTTTATATCAGTTTTTTTTCACTATAAACAAAAAGTGGAAACAACAGTGATTTCTCAACAGGTGAATTAATAAAATGTGGTACATCCATATCATGGATTACTACTCAGCAAAAAAAAACAAAAGACCACAGAACAACTTGGATGAATCTTTATGTGAATATGTTGCATGAAAAAATTATATCTAAAAAGGTTACATACTTTGTAATTATATTTGTACAACATTTTTGCAAAGGTGACATTTTACAAATGGAGAATAGATTAGTGTTTGCCAGGAATTAGCAACTGAGAAGGCTTGGTGAAGATTGGTAAAGTTATAAAAGGGAATCTTGGAATCGTTCTGTATCTTCATTATTTTGATGGATAAATAAATCTACATGTGATAAAATTGTATAGAGCTAAATACACACACACACACACAGAAGTGAATACAACTAAAACTGAGGAAATCTGAGTAAGATAAGTGGAATTATATCAATATAAATACCCTAGTTTTGATACTGTGCTTTTTCAAAATAGTACCTTTGGGGGAAAGTGAATAAAGGGTAGACTGGATTTCTCCATATTATTTCTTGTGACCACATGTAAATCTACAGTTATTGCAAAATAAACATTTAATTTAAAATACTTCCTGTTAGAGCTTCAAATTTCTCATGCAATTGACACCATAACAATTATATATGTAAGAAGCTGGACAATGATTTGGAAGTTCATTGATAGGCTTCCTATGTTACTCATACTCAAATGCTGAGAGCAACCAATGTAGATAATTAGCACTTTCACTCTCTCAGCACTGCAATTCCACCTCATTGGTCAGATTCCTTAGAAAGGAAACAAATCAAACTAACCATTTTCTCCAAAGATAGGAGGAAAAATAAAAAAAAATTTTGTGGTAACTCAATGCCTGGGAGCAAAGAATTTCTTAGGTGCACAACTTAGTTGTCCACTTACTAAGACTCTGAGAAGAGCATCCAGAATATTCTCCCCTTGTTAAAGTGGGTGCAGTGGAGTAGTAAAAGGCATAACCTATGCTGAGTCATGTCAACAAAAATTGTCAAAGAAGTCAACCAGAACGCCAGGAAGCATGCTGCAACATGAGAACCACTTCAGAAGGGTGGACTACCTTGGGAAAGAAATGAGTGTTGATAGAATTTTAGCAAGAGGGTTCACCCAAATTTAAGCTAGATTAAGGAATAGCTGATCAAATATAATTCTTCAAAGAGAGAGTAATTGTTCTTGTGGCTTGGCAGTGATGGATGGAGAATTTGGGTTTAGCAAGAGGCATGGTGAAGAATACTTGGAAGCTAAGGCCACATGAGCATCAGAATAAAAATTTTTGTTCCTTCAGAGCATCTCACCACAAAAATGAGTATTGTAGTCACCCTGTCTTCATAGTAGAGTGCAGTTGCTCTGGAAAAATTGAGAAAAAAAATAAGGAATTTTTAGAGTAATTCTAGAACGTTAAGTTACTTTGAGGGGTTTCATATTTCTATTTATCAGAATATTATGAAAAATTTGCCCAGAATTATCAATTTGCTCCTTTTACTTGGTATAATAAAAGTAATTCAAAGCATTGTTCTACTCTGTCATATCTGAAGTCTAATTTGAAATAATTGATTTTTATGCAGGTGAACTTTCCCACAACTGACAAGGGTAAAAATTATTATATAATAAGGTGGTGGTATTTGTGGAAAGTTTATTTAGAAGTTAAAATCATGTAATTTTAAGTATAGACATTTTTTAAAGCAATATTAAGTCTTTTCTATGATGAAAGCACAAAATTATTGTTTTGCAATTCAAAGAAAATAGTAAGGTGTTTTGAAGCTTTCTTAAATCCTAATGTATTGTGCAATTTGAGGACAATGTCTTCTTGCACTATAAATTATTGAGAATATTGGATTATAATATAGTCACTGACCAAATCATAGGAAAAAATAGCAGCACCAAAATAAAA
Source organism: Equus przewalskii (assembly GCF_037783145.1). Lineage (NCBI taxonomy): Eukaryota > Metazoa > Chordata > Mammalia > Perissodactyla > Equidae > Equus > Equus przewalskii. The sequence continues at coordinate 32,191,386 of NC_091838.1, forward strand.
ATACCAGTATATATGTTCAGTAAAGTAGAGTGAAACTGCGATTACGTCCCACAAATAACTAATTCTGCCTTCAACAGCATTGATGTAGAATAACTGTGATAGATGTTAGCAATTTAATGAGTAGTAAGACACAGCTCTCACCTTCAGAAATTTCATATTCTAACAGAGCAGAGAGAAACATATAGTGAAATTTGTCATTAGAAATTCTAAGCAGGTGCAAACATGAATAGAGCTTTATTTCCACTAATTATAACTCTGATCTCTGCCCCTCTTACAGCAAGATCATGCTGTAGCAGCAGTCAAATATGTGTGAGTGAGGCTGTGACTCTGGAGGAGCCCAGTGTGGATCCATGGTTTTCTAGAGGTAGGACCAGCATTAACACGAGACACTGTGATGTGTCTTCCTGGTCACCAGAAGTCCAGGTGAAGATGAGTAGTCAACTGAGTGTTCAAGAACACCAGAAAGAATAGGCTCAGCAAATCTAACTGGGAAGATAATTTGGGAGGAGGAGGATTTATGGAATTAATGAAAATACACTTCTCAGAAGTTTTAATTTGGAAAGCACTATTGACCTGTACTCTGAAATTCGTCACTATGATTCCTTGCAGAGGCCATCTCTCATGGGCTGCTTCCAGCCAAAGACTAATTGCAGGAGGGATACTAAGTAGGCTGGTTCCTGGGAGACATTGTCTCATTTAACAGGAAACTTTGGCCTGAAGAATTTGCATCAGCCTCACCAAACATTCTTAAACGTGTTCCACAATCTAAAAAATCATCCATCTAACCTTCCTTTCCTTCTCATTGTCCTTCACAGGGGCCAGATCTGCATCATTGTTGGTCAGCTATACCACCCTTCTCTGGCTCATTCACCATTTTCCCTCACAAGCATTTCCCCTAATAAATCTCTTGCACATCTAGTGTCTCATCTTGGCATCTGCTTCTCCTGGATCAACACAAGATTCTTTATCTTCACTTATATTTTAGACTGCTAAATTATAATTTACTCCAATCACTGGGACTAATACAAAATAAAACCCAAACTAACAGCATACCTAAGGCAGCCTGGAAACCAGGCAGAAGATCAAATAGAAGAGATGTCCCAAGAAGAAATACAGTTTCTTGAAGAGATGTAATTGGAATGATAATTTTAACATTTAATAACATAATGAAGGTACAGGAGATCTAAGCACAGTATTTTAAAAAATTATAACTGAATCTTAATTCAAAATGTAAAGTTCAGTAGATATGGTCTACTGAATTGTTACTATTTACATGCAAATTAATGTCCTAGAAGATCACGAAAAAGACATATTTCTAAGCCCAGGGCAAATATACAAGAGAAAACTTATAAAGAAGATGAGGTGATAGATTGATAGATTCAGAAAATCTTATATGTAAATAATAAGATATCCAGAGATGTAAAAGGGGCTGATAGAAGAGTGAAATCATTAAATCAGTAATAAAGTACAGTTTTCCTGAGCTGAAGAAAGATATGCAATTTAAGATTCAAAGAGTTCAAATTCTAGGATACATTCATTAGAAGAGAAATACACAATGGCATACCATGGGTGATTCTTTTTTTCTTTTTTATTGTGGTCATAATAGCTTATAACATTGTGGAATTTCAGTTGTATATTGTTATTTGTCATACACCATATAAGTATTCCCCTTCACCCCTCGTGCCCACCCTCCAGCCCCCTTCCCCCGGTAACCACTAATTTGTTCTCTTTGTCCATGAGTTTGTTTATATTCCACATGTGAGTGAAATCATGTGGTCTTTGTCTTTCTCTGTCTGGGTTATTTCGCTTAACATAATGCCCTCAAGGTCCATCCATGTGATTGACAATGGGATGATTTCGTCTTTTTTTATGGCTGAGTAGGTAGTCCATTGTGTATATATACCACGTCTTCTTTATCCAGTCATCAGTCAATGGACACTTGGGTTCTTTCTATGCCTTGGCTATTGTGAATAATGCTACAATGAACATAGGGGTGCATAAGTCTCTTTGAATTGTTGATTTCAACTTTGGATAAATACCAAATAGTAGGATAGCTGGGTCATATGGCATTTCTATTTTTAATTTTTTGAGAAATCTCCATAGTGTTTTCCATAGTGGCTGCACCAGTTTTCACTCCCACCAGCAGTGGATGAGGGTTCCCTTTTCTCCACAACCTCTTCAACATTTGTTGTTTTTATTTATTTATTTATTTATTTATTAATGTTATGATAGATTACAACCTTGTGAGATTTCAGTTGTACATTTTTGTTAGTCATGTTGTGGGTACACCACCTCCCCCTCTGTGCCCTCCCCCCACCCCCCCTTTTCCCTGGTAACCACCGATCAGATCTCCTTATCAATATACTGACTTCCACCTATGAGTGGAGTCATATAGAGTTCATCTTTCTCTGACTGGCTTATTTCGCTTAACATAATATCCTCGAGGTCCATCCACGTTGTTGTGAATGGGCCAATTTTGTCTTTTTTTATGGCTGAGTAGTATTCCATTGTGTATATATACCATGTCTTCTTTATCCAATCATCAATTTCTGGGCATGTAGGCTGGTTCCACGTCTTGGCTATTGTAAATAATGCTGCGATGAACATAGGGGTGCAACGGACTCTTGAGATTTCTGATATCAGGTTCTTAGGATAGATACCCAGTAATGGGATGGCTGGGTCATAGGGTATTTCTATTTTTAACTTTTTGAGAAATCTCCATACTGTTTTCCATAGTGGCTGTACCAGTTTGCATTCCCACCAACAGTGTATGAGGGTTCCTTTTTCTCCACACCCTCTCCAACATTTGTCACTCTTGGTTTTGGATGTTTTTGCCAATCTAACGGGTGTAAGGTGAACATTTGTTGTTTTTTGTCTTGGTGATTAGGCCATTCTGATGGGTGTAAGATGATATCTAAGTGTAGTTTTGATTTGCATTTCCCTGATGGTTAGTGATATTGAGCATCTTTACATGTACATATTGGCCATCTGTATATCTTCTTTGGAAAAATGTCTTCATATCCTCTCCCCACTTTTTGATGCCGTTGTTTGTTTTTTTGTAGTTCATTTGAATGAGTTCTTTATATATTATGGAGATTAACCCCTTATCAGATATATGATTTGCAAATATTTTCTCTCATTTGGTGGGTTATTTTATCATTTTGTTCTTGGTTTCCTTTGCCTTCCAGAAGCTCTTTAGTCATGGGTGATTCTTAAATGCTCTAAAATTCCTAAATTTCAAAGAAAAGGACAAAATTCTGCAGGTAATCTTAGAACATACTATCTATTAAGGAAAAAAATTAGACTAGTATTGTTACAGGCTCTTAACATCAGGCCTGATATCAGTTCCCCCACATTGAACCCAGTGTATATGGGGTTAAAACTAAAACCCACCTCCCCCTCTCCTGCTTCTCTAGCTCCACTTGTATGTAAATACCTGTTTCTTTAAACTTGGACTCCTTGAGCTTTACAACTAAATGGGAGTTACAAATTGTTAAAAGCCCAGGTGGCCTGGAGTGGGAGGCACACTGAAGTTTAGCTAATCATGTGTCCTTGAGTTTGCCAGGAAAGCCGCTGTCTCAAGAGTATCAAGGAACAGAGGCTTCCCAGACCTCAACTCCTCACTCTGGGCACTTGAACCCGCCTCAAACAGGAAGATGAGACAAGAGACAATGGCTAAGGAGGCCCAACTGCCATCCTCCTATCTCACTATCCCCCCCCACCCACCCAGCTGTTTGCAAGCAGCCTTTCAAGGCCAAACGCAGGCTGGTGGAAAAGCACCAAGCTGCACAAGCTACATGTTCCCCCTCCACTACCCAAAACCACAAATAAAAATCCCTACCCATTCCTCATTGGGGAGCTAGCAGTTTTTGAGGCATGAGCCCTTGCTTTGCTCCCTGTGCCTGGCATAGTAAAAACCTTTCCTCTTCCACTCAAGACTCTGTTCTCGTTATTTGGATTGGCATCGGGTTCAGAGACCGAACTTTCGGTTACAGTATCAGTGTTCTCATCTGAAATGTTGAAATAACATTAGCGGAATATTGAGAATAAAGGACTGAAATTAATAAAATGATATATACAAGCAAGATATCTTCTCTGCTTGGGTCAAAGAGAGAGATTTGTAGATATGCAGGGATTCAGAGTGTCTATCATCTATATAATGCATGTGAAGCAACTTTTTATTGAATTCTTTTATGTAACTATGATCTGACTATCATTTTACACATTTCATTTTATTTCATCTTTACAGTTCTGTGAGATTGATGGCTTTATTTTGCTTTTATATGAAGATCCATGACTCAAGGGGGTTAACAAATTTGGGCAAAGCAGCAAGCTGGTATGTTATCTTTGGATGAAAATTAAGTGGTTCTGATCCTATTTACTGTTTAAAAACATCATAGTTGTTTCTTTCAGATAGCTACAGTTGTGATGGGAACTGAAATTCTAGTTTTCTATTTATTGCACTATTGTTTGGTGGAAACGAAAATGTTGAGTTTTGGGTTTCTTTTTCTTTTTTTTTTTTTTGGTAGGAGAGAGATATCTGACAACCTGCTAGCCTCCAGAAGATTGCACTTTGCAAAAACTCTTTCTAATTTTTAACCCTAAAATAAAGCATGTATCTGTGTGCGTATCTTTCACGTATACATATTCAAGGTCAATATGCAAGGTAAATGCCTAAAAAAACTCACAGCTTTGCAAGTTTTCTAAGTTTACGTTCAAATCTTTATTCTTGTCAAATTACTGGGATCACTCGGATGAAAAGGGAAAGATAGCAACAGTTTTACAGATTTTGAAATGCTAAGTGGGATTTCTCAGTAAACCAAAAGAAATTTGTGCAATATGAATTTTGACTGCAATGATTTCATAAATCTAGTTCATTTCATCTTGTGATGGTATATCAGCTTTTTAAGGAGACATGTTAACCATGTAGTACACCATGATATTACATTACATTAGAGTAATGTAATATAAAACATCATAAAATATTAAGTAGCCCCCAAGAAGCCTGAAAGAGTTAATAGACTTCTGACACCTATTGACTTCTTGTCAGGGAATATGTCAGAAACTGGGGACAACTAAGGCACAGCGTTATTTCCCATGAGCATAATCATAAAGAAAGAACAGGGCTTTGACCTTTAAATTTTCTATAACAGAAGTTCCAGCTCACATTTTGTACAATTCCTGCCTCCCTAAGATTGTTCACTGTAGTCTGTCCTGTGTACAATGAGTTTTGTATTATGAAAGTTTAGTTTATATGGCAGACTTCAGGATCGCTGGGAATTAGAGACTTGTGTTATTTTTCTGCCAAGTATAGAAAAAATGACTGATCTTAAGAATTCTAAGGTGTCATTGTTTTGATGAGAGTTTCATAGTAAACTACAACATCCTTAAATTATTTTGGCAGTGAAAACAAGGAATCTATTACAAAAGAATATAGCCTTATAATATCAGTGGACACTAAAGAAAAAGAAATTTATATGGAGAAAAATGACATTCACATAGCTGAACTTTAAAGCCAATTGAGTGTATTCAGAGTTAATGTTTAAATTAATGAGGGAATGAAAATTATTTCTAATGATAACACTGAAAGACATATGTTAGATGTTGAACTACTTTTTTTCATGCTAATTGTTAAATTAATGTGATAAAAATGTTCACAGTATTGCTAGATTCCTGTTTGGCTGCCTTAAGTGATTTTTTTATTAGCTTTGATTATGAGCTGCTGTAAAGATGATGCTAAAGACTGTTCCAGTCAGTTATATGCTGGGCAGTTTTATTATACTCTGGTTAAAGATGCTAGCAATAAACCTTTGTTTGAAAGAGATATAACTTTTACTTGACTTTAATGCCTGGACCCTGTGACCTGGCTAATGAAATAAAACCATAGACAAATAGTTTTATTGGACACTAAATATTATTGTAATGACTATGACCTTCCACCTGTTTAAGAAAGAGTAAATGCTCAGCAAATCTTCATCATCTTAGACACTCTACCTTGTTCTTACAGTGGATTATATGACTGCCTCTTTAAGAGATTCAAAAATTATTGTAATGTAGCTATCAATTATTACAATAAATTTTATAAGATGTTTCTTGGAAAGCAGCTGAATGTCTCAATGATTAACTGTAGACTCAGCAGTCATTTCTGCTATTGTGCAAGTAAGATCCAAGAGCAAATTAAAGCAGAAAATAAATTTATATTAAATAGAATGACTCATTCAGACATAGTATTCATTATTGCCCCAACACACAAACACACACACACACAAACACACACACAAGCACACCTGGAATGGGCAGTCCTGTCACAGATCTGCAAGCTCCCTCTATCATCATGTGCAGAGGCAAGCTGCAGAGCTCTAGTTTGAAGTGTTTGGTGATTAAAGAGTTCCTCGATGAGTGAATGTTAAGTCCTGACACTATTTGACAAAAGCATTGAGAAAATCTCATAAGGGGCATGACTGAAAAAAATGCATACTTTTTCACAAAACATGAGGTTTAGTAAGAAATTTTAATTTTCAAATTATTTTATATATTAAAAACGATGAAATCATACATTTTATTTTTAATCATAAAATGAAGCATTATTTTCTACTTTGAATATGATCACTGTATTTTTGTTGTTGTTGTTGAGGCGGATCAGCCCTGAGCTGACATCTATAGCCAGTCTTCCTCTTTTTGCTTGAGAAAGAGTGGCCCTGAGCTAACATCCATTCCAATCCTCCTCTATTTTGTATGTGGGAAGCTGCCACAGCATGGCTTGATGAGTGGTGCATAGGTCTGCACCCAGAATCTGAACCTTGGGTGACCAAAGTGGAGCATGTGAACTTAACCACTACACCACTGGACTGGCCCCATGATCACTGTAATTTATTCACTTTGGTAATCCTTAAGTTGAAGTATCTTGAATCTTTTATGAGAATCCTATGGAGGGAAATAGAAACTTTATAAATATCTGGTCAAAGAAATAAAAAAGGGTAGTAAAGCAATGAAATTTAATTATGGCTTTGGGATAAGTGCTATGACTATGTTAAATACATTCATGTGATAAGCATTAACAATTTTTCATAACATAGTCTGTTAAATTTAATTATTCTACTTTTCCAAGTATGTTGAATAAACACTTATTTAGTGTACAATGTACGCTATACTATATAATCATTGCAGGATAAAAATATTCCACCCTTACACCCCAAAGAACGTTGTCTGTTTTAGAGGAAAATATACAAATCAATTAAAATTTTTGTTCTTTGTATCACAGATATTGGGTAACTTAACGTTTGTTTGTTGAACCAGTATAAATCATGACATATGAGAGAAACAGTGTTAAGAAGATGGACAGGAGTGAGGAACTGATTTGCCTGTGAATTTAAGGAAGACTTTATAGGGGTAGCAATATTTCAGCTAAGCCTTTTGTGATTAACAGAAATTTGGAATGTACATAAGGAAAGCAATGGGTGTGTTCATTGTGAATTTAAGGAGTCCGTTGTGAATGTGTCTAGAAGATAGGATTGAGCCTCAAAGAGAAAAAGATGAAATTGGAGAAAGAAAGCTAGAACCAAATTTGAGAACTCTTTTATTCCTGGTTGTATAATTTGGAATTGCTTTCAGACAGAAGGGAGAGTCATCAAGAGACATTTGAGCACTGAATTACGTGAACAGATTTATGAATTTATGAAGGTAAATAGTGCAAAAATAGAAAATGATGATTCTTAACCCATCTTCATGAGAGGTACTTTTTTAAGAAAGAATGCAATGAGCTTGAACGTCATCACTCCAGTCCGTACCACAAAACAAGCTGAGCAAAATGAAAATCAATGATTTTTTTTTTGTACCTATCTAGGAACTGAGTTGCCAGGCAAATAGCTACTCCCAAATTTGGAAAGACAGGAAATCCAGAGAGTCACAGCCATGATCTGCTTACCTGCCACAGAAAGTGCTGTAGCTCTAAAGCAGTAGGAACACTTGAATGGTAATTTTGACTAATTGACAGATGCTGAGTGTGGACTAGTGTAAAAGTGAGAAACTCCTGGGGACCACAGTTCTTAGGAGATTTTCATACTTTTCAGAGTGGAGGAACTAGAAAAATGCCACCCTTGCCAGGTGATCAAGGTCAACATCGAGTTATAAATCATGTTGATAGTATTTACCTTTACTGCATGATGAAAATGGCAATTTAACTCTCTGGTCTTCCTCCCTAAATCCCATAAACCCAGTCTTATTACCAGACAAATAGCAAAAGAGGGATACTCTGTAAATGTCTGATCAGTACTTCTCAAAACTGTCAAGGTAATCAAAAACAAGCAAAGTTTGAAAAAGCTGTCACAAACCAAAAGGAGCCTGACTAGATAAGACTATGAAATGTAATGTGGTATCCTAGATCGGGCACTGGAACAAAAAAAGGACATTAGGTGAAAACCGAGGAAATCTGAATAAAGTATGGCCTTTAATTAAGTGTGTTAATACTGGTTCATTAATCGTGACATGTACTATGTCATTATGAGATCTTAATAATAGGGAAAATTAGCTTCATCAGTGTGATTAGAAAGAAGGAAATGTTAAATACATGCCTGTAATCAATATAATATGGTGCTTGACAAAGGAATTGGACGCTACAAGGGATCAAAATCGACATCACTATTAACAGTTTCAAAGCATGGTTGTAAAGCTGATGTGGAAAGGAAATAGAGATGCAAATAAGGCTTTGTGGAGATTGAAATGAGACTTATTTAGAACAGAAGATTATGATCTTCTACCATTCCAAGGATATTGTACATAAATATTTAATTATAATTTTATCTATATTCATATGGTATTACATTATTTTCCCAAGTAAACTCTATTAAGCTACCTTTAATTACTTGACCAATTTCCTAAAAAAAAATTGCATTTTTATTATACTAAAATGAATTTTGCCATGATCAATCATTTAATATTGAATATTTTACCCAAATACTTTCATAAGGTCACATTTTATTTTCCATATAAAAATTTATGAAGCAGGGTTTCAACCACTATTAAGGTACTGTTGTGGCTATTATGTCTACCACACTCAATTTTCCATGAACAAATTTTGCAAACCTAAATTTTGTCAAAATCTAAATTTAGTCTCCTTTCAGTTTTGTCTCCATGAATTTTACCATATACAGTTTTAGCCATTGTCAGTTTTTACTTGAGGCTGTTCATTTTTAATGTTGTGTTTCTCATATTTGAAAATAATTGTGAAAGAGAGATTAAAACAAAGGTGTGAATGAAAAAGGAAGGAGCGCTTATTCTGGGGAATTGATTTGAACTCAATAAAAGGTCCAACAGAATGTGTTGTAAGATCAAAATGGCAGATTAAATGTAGAAAACACACACCAACACACACACACACACACAACACATTTACTAAAAACATTGACTAGATCACACTAAATTTATGTTAATGATTGCCTCTAAGAAGAAATGAGAAAGAGAAGGATTTCTTGCATTATTTTACTATTTTTAGCATCTTTTGCAATATATATAAGTAGCAGTATAAGTTACATTAGTATACAGTAAGTAGTATATTTTAAAAACATATCATTATTGTTATATGCTTGTTTGGTTTGCTTATTTTAACTGTTGCATATCCTTCTATCAAATTAATATTCTGAAATTTATCTATTCTAACAAAGATGGAATGTAGAATTTTACCCAATATTTTATAATCTAAAAGAATGTGATGCCCTACTTATCTTCCCCCATCAGTACAATTAACTTCTTAACAATTATTTAATGATCTGCAACTCAAAAATGTGTGAAATGCTACTTTGCATGTCCCACCAATCACTAGGTTGAACAGCTTTGCTCGTGTTGACTGACCATTCAATCTCTTCTTCCATGGAACTGCCCCTCAGGGATTTTCCATTTTTTCATTCTATTGTTTGTCTTTCTTTAAATTGGTTTTAGAGGTATAGCTTTACCTTGGAAAATCAGTAGTCTCTCCCTAATATTCTGATTGTCCCATGATCCCACACTTAATTGAGATATCCTTTTATTAAATGTCAAGGTATTTGTAAACACCTGTATTTACAATGTAAACATTGAATGTCTTTCTAGATTATGTCTCTGCTTCTGTTGACATATTTTTCTATCCGTATAAAAATTCCACACAGTTTGGAAGATGCCAGGTTCTTCCCAAGGACACAACAAAACTACAACCACATATAGAAAAATTTCCTCTAAAAGACATCTGAAAACTGAATAAAAAGAACTTCCACAACAAAGACAGGGGTGGAAGAGGCAGAGAAATAGCCTCATTGAGGAAAAAAACCACATCGTAGCCACAGGGCTTCAAGGCCTGGAAGCATCTCAGAAGTACAGAGCTTTTCCCAGAGGAACAGGGGTTTTGAGCTCCACATTAGGTACCCCAGCCCTTAGATCCAGTACAAGAGAGTGGCGATCCCATAATACAAGGCTTTACAAGATTTGAAAACCGGTGGGAATATGACCAGGAAAACTATAGAACTTCACAGAAAGAAAAACCTGTTCCTAAATGGCCCATGAACAGATTCACCTGATCTGGAAACCAGCGCCAAAACACCAGATAGAAAAGTGCACAATTCATTGGTAAAACAGACTCACTTACTAAGCTCAGAATGCATCCCAGAGAGGCAGGAATCATCTGGCCTACCCACCAGGGAGAGACACTGGAGGCAGCCATTATTGTCACCCAGCTCTGTCCTGCTGACAAAGAAGCTGGCAGACACCATTGGATTCCTCGCTCTAGTATCTTAGAACAAGAGAGTCTCACCCATTAGAGCACTCAAGGCAACTGAGTACAGCCAGGGAGTAGGCAGCCCATTCCAGGGACTGGTGCTACTTACCAGTGAGCCACAGTGGCCATGTGGGCACTTGGAAACCTTATGGGCCCCATGTGGACTTGTGCTTCTGGCCATTACAAACAGCCACACAAAAGACCTTCCCAGATTTCCAATGCCTGGAATGGTTGTGCCTTGCCCTGCCTGGGGGCCTACCTCATCCATCTGTCAGTTTTTACCAGAGGCCTGCCCCACCCAAAAGTTATCTGACAACAGTCACAAGACTGCATAGCTAGTCTCACCTGAAACTTGCCTCACCCCTTATCCACCAAAATAGAGACACAGCCAGCACTAGAGGCAGCTGCACCAGGGAATTCCAGTATTTTTGTATCCCACGGCCTAGCAACCAGCCACACCGGGTGACTGACTTGCTTACCAAGAAAACTGCAGTAGTTGTGTGCCTCTGAATTTGCAGCAAGCCATGCCTGTGGCTTGCCCAGCCCAATGAAGTGTCCTTAGCTGTGGCACACAACCAAGTCTCACAACCAGTGGACCCAGGGGCTAGCCTAGCCTACCCATATGCCCACAGCAATAGCAATCCCAGCACAACAGAAGGGTACATACAGCCCACACTAGGAATATCCCTGGAGCATTTGGCACAGGTGACAAATGGGGAGTGTGCTGATTGGCCACATAAGGCTTCTCTTACATACAGCTGCATTTCCAAGTTCAGGAGATATAGCCAATCTACTTAAACCACAGAAATAAGCACAGAGAAGTAGGCAAAATTAGGAGATAAAGGAATATGTTTCAAAGAAAGGAACAGGACACATACTTAGAAAAAGAACTAAGAGAAAGAGAGATAAACAACCTACCTGATATAGAGTACAAACTAATAGTCATAAATTTATTCACTGGTCTGAGGAGAAGAGCAAATGAACACATTGAGATTTTCAATAAAGAATTAGAAAATATAAAAAAGAACCAATCAGAGCTGAAGAATATAGTAATGAAAAATAAAAAAGTCACTAGAGGGAGTTGAAAGCAGAGTAGATGACATAGAAGAATGGATCACTGATCTGGACGAAAGAGTAAAAGACATCACCCAAGCTGACCAGAGGAAAGAATTAAAAAGAAGGAGGACAGTCTAAAGGACCTCTGGGACAACACTGAGCATACTAACATCGCATTATAGGTGTTCCAGAAGGTGAAGAGACAGATAAAGGGGCAACTTATTTGAAGAAATAACAAAGAAATTCGAAGAAATAATAGTCAAAAACCTCCCTAACCTGAGGAAGGAAACAGACATCCAGGTACAGGAAGTGCAGAGAGCATAAAACAAGATGAACTCAAAGAGACTCACACAAAGACACCTCATAAATAAAATGCCAAGAATTAAAGAGAAAGAGAGAATCCTAAAAGCTGCAAGAGAAAATCAAAAAGTTACATACAAAGGAAACTCCATAAGGCTATCTGTTGATTTTTCAGCAGAAACCTTACAGGCTAGAAGAAAGTGGCATGATATATTCAAAGTGCTAAAAGGATAAAACCTACAACAGGAATACTCTACCTGGTAAGTTTATCATTCAGAATGGAAGGAAATATAAAGAGCTTTCTAAACAAGTAAGAACTACAGGAGTTCATCACCACTAAACTGGCCTTACAAGAAATATGAAAGGGCCTAATTTAAGTGGAAAAGAAAAGACCACAAATAGAAAAAGAAAACTATCAAAGAAAAAATATCACTAACAAAGACAAATATACAGGTAAGGTAGTGGATCAACCACCTATAAAGCTAGTTTGAAGGTCAAAATACAAAAGTACTAAAATCACTTATATCTATGATAAGATGTTAAGGGATACACAAAAATAAAACAGATAAAATATGATTTCAAAAACATACAGTGTTGTGCAGGCAAGTAAACATATAAGGCTTTTATTAAGAGGTCAAACTTAAGAGATCATCAACTTAATATAAACTGCTATTTACATATGTTATTACATATGAACCTCATGGTAACCACAAACCAAAAACCTATAATAAATACAGAAAAAATAAAGAAAAAGGAGGGACCAGCTCCAGTGGCCTGGTGGATAAGTTTGACATGCTCCACATTGGCAGTCTGTGTCCAGTTCCTGGGCCTGGGCCTAAGCCACTCATCTACCAGTGCCCATGCTATGACAGTGGTTCAGATACAAAATAGAGGAAGATTGGCAACAGGTGTTAGCTCAGGTTGAATCTTCCTCAGCAAAAAAAGAAAAAGGAACCCAAACATTACACTAAAGATCACCACCAAATCACCAGGGAAGAGAGTAAGAGAAGAAGAAAGAAACAGAGAAGAACTACTAAACATCAAAAAAAGTAACAAAATGGTAATAAATAAATATTTGTCAATAGTTACTTTAAATGTAAATGGACTAAATGCTCCATTCAAAAGACTACAGTGGCTTGAGGGATAGTAAAACAAGACCCATATATATATACAAATATGCTGCATATGCAAGACACACTTCTTACTTAAAGACACTCACAAAATGAAAGTGAAGAGATAGAAAAACCTATTCCATGAAGATGGACATAAAAAGAAAGCTTGGGCAGCAATATTTATATTGACCAAATAGACCAAAAAAACAAAAACTTTAACAAGAGACAAACAAGGGCATTACATATGATAAAGGGAATAATCCAACAAAAGGATGTAACACTTGTAAATATCTATGTGCCCAACATAGGAGCACCTAAATATATAAAGCAAATATTAACAGAAATAAAAGAAGAAATTGACAGTAACACAATAATAGCAGGGGAATTTAACACTCCACTTACACCGATGGATATATCACCCAGACAAGATCAATAAGGACATATTTTCTTAAATGACACATTAGACCAGATGGACTTATTTAACATTGAATCCAAAAACTGCAGAATACATATATGGTTTTTAATGCACATGAAATAGTCTCCAGGATGGAGCCACAAAATCAGTCTCAATAAATTTAAGAATATTAAAATAACACCAAGCATGTTTTCTGACCACCATGGTACGAAACAAGAAATTAACTACAAGAAAAAAACTGGAAAAGTCGAAATATGTGGAGATTAAACAAAATACTCATAAGCAACACTTGGTCAATCGGAAATCAAAGGAGAAATAAAAAAATACCTGGAGACAAATGAAAATGAGAATATGACATACCAAAATTTATGGGATGCAGCAAAAGTGTTACTAAGAGGGAAGTTTATAGCAATAAAGGCTGATCTCAAGAAACAAAAAAAGTCTCAAATAACTAAACAATCTAAAAAGATATCTAAAGGAACTAGAAAAAGAAGATCAAATAAAGCCCAAAATCAGTAGAAGGAAGGAAATAGTAAAAATCACAGCAGAAATAAATAAAATAGATACTCAAAATACAATAGAAATATAAATAAAACTAAGAGACAGTTCTTTGAAAAGAGAAGCAAAATTGACAAACATTTAGCTAGGCTTAATGGGCCAAAAGAGAGAAGCCTCAAATAAATAAAATCAGAAGTGAAAGAGGAGAAATTACAACAGACACTACAGAAATACAAAGGGTGATATATGCAAAACTGAATCAAGAAGAAATAGAGAATCCAAATAGACCAATTATTAGTAAGGAGATTGAAACAGTAATCAAAAATCCCCAAAGAACGAAAGTCCAGGACAAAACTGCTTCCCCAGTGAATTCTACTAAACATTCAAGAAGATTTAATACCTATCCTTCTCAAACTCTTCCAAAAAATTGAAGGGGAGAGGACACTTCCTAACTCATTCTACAAGGCCAACACTACCCTGATATCAAAACTAGACAAGAACAACACAAAAATGAAAATTACAGGCCAATATCACTAATGAACACAGATGCAAACTCCTTAAAAAATATTAGAAATCTAATACAACAATTCATTAAAAGGATCATAAACGATGATCAAGTAAGTCTTATTCCAAGGATGCAAAAATGGTTAAACTTTCACAAATCAATCAATGTGATACACCACATTAACAAAATAAATAATAAAAACCACATAATCAACTCAATACATGAACAGAAAGCATTTGACAAGATACAGCATTCATTTATGATAAAAATTATGAATAAAATGGGTATAGAATGAAAGTATCTCAACATAATAAGGTCATGTATCACAAACCACAGCTAACACCCTATTCAATGGTGAAAACTAAAATCTGTCCTTCTAAGAACAGAAAGAAGACACAGATGCCCACTTTCACCACTTTTATTTAACATAGTATTGGAAGTCCTACCCAGAGCAAATTAGGCAAGAAAAAGAAATAAAAGAGATCCAAATTGGAAAGAAAGAAACAAAACTGTCACTATCTTCAGATGATGTGATGTTATATATAGAAAACTCTAAAGAATCCACCAAAAATCTGCTAGAAATAATAAATGAATACAGTACAGTTGCAGGGTACAAAATCAACATACAAAAAAAAATCAGTTGCATTTCTGCACACTAACAGCAAAATAGCAGAAATAGAAATCCGAATACAATCTCATTTATAATCCCAACAAAAAGAAGAAAATATCTAGGAATACATTTAATTAAGGATGTGCAAGACCTATACACTGAAAACTGTAAAACATTGTTGAAAGAAATTGAAGAAGACACAAAGAAATGGAAAGATGTTCCATGCTCACGGATGGAAGAATTAACATAGCTAAAACATTCATACTATCTAAAGTAATCTAACAGATTCAATGCAATCCTTATCAAAGGTCCAATGACATTTTTTATGGAAATAGAACAAAGAATCCTAAAATTGATATGGAACAACAAAAGACCCAGAATAGCCAAAGTAATCCTGAGAAAAATTAGGAAAAGTGAAGGTATTACATTCGTTGATTTCAAAGTATACTACAAAGCTGGAAAAATCAAGCATGGTACTGGCAGAAAACCAGACACACAGATCAATAGTACAGAACTGAGAGTCCAGAAATAATCCCACACATTTATGGGCAGCTAATTTTTGACAAAGGAGCCAAGAACATACAAAGGAGAAGGGAAAGTATCTTCAATAAGCGGTATTGGGGAAAACTGGACAACCACGTATAAAAGAGTGAAAGTAGACCATTATCTTATGCCATACACAAAAGCGAACACAAAATGGATTAAAGACTTGAATGTAAGACCCAAAAACTCAAAAATCCTAGAAGAAAGCATGGGTAATGCACTCTTTGACAACAGTATTAGCAGTATCTTTTTGAAAATGTCTCCTCAGGCAGGAGAAACAAAAGGAAAGATAAACAAACAGGATTACATCAAACTAAAAGCTTCTGCATGGCAAAGGAAACCATCAACAAGATGAAGAGACAACCTACCAATTGGGAGAAGATATTTCCCAAATCATACATCTGATAAGGAATTATTATCCAAAATATATAAAGAACTCATACAACCCAACAACAATAAAAAACCAAAATAACCCAATTAAAAAAATGATCAGAAGATCTGAATAGACATTTTTCCCAGGAAGATATACAGATGGCCAATAGGCCAATGAAAAGATGTTCAACATCACTAATTATTAGGGAAATGCAAATCAAAACTGCAATGAGATATCACCTCATGCCCATTAGAAGTGCTACTATTTAAAAGACAAGAAATATCGAGTGTTGGAGGGGATGTGGAAAAAAGGGAACCCTCATACACTCTTGATGGGAATATAAATTGGTGCATCCAGTATGGAAAACAGTATAGAGATTCCTCAAAAAATTAAGAATAGAACTATCGTATGTTCCAGCTATTCCACCACTGGGTGTTTATCCAAAGAACATGGCAACACTAATTTAAAAAGATATATTCACCTCTGTGTTCAAGGCAGCACTATTCACAATAACTAAGACTTGGAAACAGCCTAAATGCCCATCAATGGGAGAATGGATAAAGAAGATATGGTACATACACATAATGGTATATCACTCAGCCATAAAAAAGATGGAATCTTACCATATGTGACGACATGGATGGACATTGAGGGCTTTATGCTCAGTGGAATAAGTCAGATGGAGAGAGCCAAATATTGTATGATTTCACTCATATGTGGAAGATAAAACAACAACAACAATAAACAAATAAAGACATAGACTCAGAACAGATTGGTAGTTACAAGAGAGGAGCAGGGGAGGGCGAAAGGAGTAAAAGAGCACATGTATACAGAGACAGATGGAAAGTAAACTGTGAGTGGTGAACACCATGTAGTCTTCACAGAATAAACGTATAATGATGTATGCTTTAAACTTATATAATGTTAAAACCAAGGTTGCCTCAATAAAAAAATAAATAGAAAGAAATTTTTAAATCTCATTATCTTCCTAAAATGATATAATAAAATCATTTTCCACCAATCTCCCATCATATGAAAAAGCTTATGGTAATAACCAATCATTATAAAGGTTAAAAACTCCCTCATTTGCACTTTATAAGCTATTCTGTAATGTTATGCCTCTGAGCTTCATAGCGCTTTTGGGTTTGAAGTCTCCTTGTTCACAAGCAGTTTGTTTCTTGCTCAATAAAATATTCATGTCTAAAAAAAATTCCACAATATTTTAATAATTATGTCTTTATAATGATCTTGATGATACAAAGAAAATTGTCCTGTTTTAATTTTTTGCTAATTCTTAATCATTAAATATTTGAACTTTTTTTTAACTTGGCTCTTCTGAAGCATATATTCTTATATGTTAACTTAAGAATCAGTTTCCTATTTTTCTGAAATGCCTATTCACATTTTTTCTCTTATTTTGATTTACATTTAACTTGTGAATTGATGTTAGTATCATGACATTTTTATGTTCTTAAGTCTTTGTACCAATAATCATGATAGGAAAAGATCCTCTCTTATGATTTTCAAAAATATCTATTGTCATTTCTGATTCTTTCTCCTACCCATATAAGCATATAACTCCATCACATCTTTTCAGAGGTTTAATCCTAAATTATTTACAGTTTGGTACGTTATTATTGTTAATATCATAATGTACTATTTTATTTTCTAATTAGTTACTTTTCCTTGAACCTTCACTCTATTTTAAGATTTTGTCAATTATCTAGCTTAAGAAAAATCCAATGGTAATCACTAAGACTATTTGCATAAAGTGGTATTAGAAAAATAATAGCTTGTCTGTCTAACCCACCACTTTATACTCCTCAGGCAACCGTTATATATACTTTAGAGTACACTTTTCCCTATTATTTTCTACATTTATAAAAATAATATACACACAGATTTTGTTAGTGGTTTTGTTCCTATTGTTAAAATGTGCTCATAATATGTGTACTATATTTCAACTGAGTTGAGGTAGATATATATATTTATACACATACATATGAATATAGAATAATAAGATACTGAACAGTAAGTCAAAGATATCTTTCTAGGTCATTAGAAGTCATCTTAGAAAGCTATATAATATTTCATACCTTTTTAAAACACTACAAAATTGTTGGAGTTCCATTTTTATTGTATCATATGTAATCATGCTAAAATCCTCTATTTATTCTCATTGTTTTAGAGAATCAAAAGGCATTAATATATCCATGGCCCTGGGAAACCCTTTATTAATTACATACATTTAACTTTACCCCAGATTTCCCAAATTTATTTGACCAAGAAACTGTTGTTTTACAGCTTATTTATTAGCATCTATCAAAATAATAATTCCCAGAAACTCCTCAAACTGATTACTTGGTGTTATAAATTGTGAAATAAGACCTAGTCACACACTGTTCATTTCAATAAACACGTATTTTATGCTTAAAATGTTTCTACCTATTACTAAACTATAGGAATACATGAATAAATAAGTCACAGTTCTTAACTTTATGACATTTACACACTTATGTAGTAATAGTACAGATAGACATAAACAGGTCATTTTATTCCCAGTTCTATTGTAGAATATATATGGGATGCTCTGGGTACTGAAACGAGGCACAAGGATGCAGTGGGGGACCATCAAAGTCTTCTGCAGTAGGTGCACCTATTGTGCCTCAACCACTGACTAGGAAGAGCCAGGGGAAGCAGAGAGATCAGGAGGGACTGGAGTGTGTAAACAAAAACACGGAATGAAACACACCAAGCTGTGTGTATAGAAATTGGAACAGTAGCCAGGTGGGAAATAGAGAGTGCATGAGATGAGATTGGAGAGGTGTGCTGTGGTTGTGTCATGAGTCTGTGTGTCTAGGTGATGGTAGGCCACATTTTTAAAGTTTAAGCAAGGGAGTAATATGGACAGATTTCTAATTTATTTGTCTATAGCAATTTTTTTAGGATTGATTTGAAGGGAAATTTTTGAGGCAAAAAGACAGTAAAGAGATGACTGGAGCTATCCAGGGAAGACAGGATGAAGGCATGAAGATTATTTGGGATTTATAACAAGAAGAGTACAAGGCAGAGACAAGATAAACATAATAAGTAAATTCAGCATAACTTGGCATTTAGTTGGCAGTGGGGGCTGGAAGACATGGTGATGTCAGGTTAATGCTCCTAAAAATGAGATTTGAGAATGTGGGAAAAGTGTTAGAGAAAAAGAAGATGAATTCCACCGTGGCCCTTCAGGTTTGAGATATTTCAGGACTTTCAGATTGATATGGCCTGTAGATGGTTAGATGGAAAGCAACTTACATCTGCAGCTGTAGATTTAGGTCTCTTTAGTCTGGTTAATCCCACTGATGAACCTGCATACACTGGAAAATGTGTAGCATGAGAAAAAGGGAAATGAAGATTGGGCTTTTTAATTCCTTCTTTATGTGGCAACATGAGGAAGACCTGTTTTCAGGAGTGTGGAAAATAAGGAGAGCTAGGGTAAGTTTCAGAGGAAAGTGATATTCATGAAACTGGTAGAATACAAAGTTTCAATCAAAGCACGGTTTCTGTGGAAGAAAAAATGAGTGTAAGAGTTGAGAACACGACCCTCTACGTCTGTCAAACTTGAGTCCAGATCTTGGGTCAGCCATGAATTTTGACCTCAGGTAAGTTACTGTTTGGTGAGCATTATTATTTTTTTATAGAGACTTTATTTTTTAGAGCAGTTTTAGGTTCACAGCAAAATTGAGAGGAAGGTACAAAGATTTCCTGTAGACCCCCTGCCCCCACACATGTATCGCCTCTCCCACTATCAATATCCTCTACCAGATGGTACATCATAATCACTCAAAGTCCATAGTTTACATTAGGGTTCGCTCTTGGTGTCGTCCATTCCATGGGTTTGGATAAATATATAGTGACATGTATCCATCATTATATTATCATGCAGAGTACTTTCACTGCCCTCAGAATCTTCTGTGAGGATAGTTTTTTCTAATCAAAATATATTTTAAAACATGTACCTTATATTGTTGTGAAAATAAAATCATGTAATGAGTATAAAGCATTTATCATATTGCAAAATTCAAAATAGATATAGTAGGGGACCAGCCTGGTGGCAGCCAGGGTTCATGGGTTTGGATCCCAGGTACAGGCCTATACACTGCTCATCAAGCCATGCTTTGGCGGTGTCTCACATACAAAATACAGGAGGTTTGGCACAGATGTTAGCTCAGCGACAATTTTCCTCAAGCAAAAAGAGGAAGATTGGCAATAGATGTTAGATCAGGGACAATCTTCCTCACCAAAAAAAAGAAAAAAGATATAATAAGCTTTGATAATAGTAAAAACAATAACACAATGGAATATTGTCATTGCATTCGATATTTATAATATGATTAATGATTTTTGCAAAATAAGTTTCAGATCTTGTGGTAGAGATGGATATAAAAGTTGAAAGAGACCACGAAGTGAACGAGAGGTGAAGAGTCTCCACGGAAACAGTGGATACAGATTGTGCTTCTTAGTAGAAGAAACGCACTTGAAGAGAGGCACCTGGGTGATGGTCAGAGAGAATTCAAGCTCAAGGAGTGACCTTATTCCTTTTATTTATTTTAGGGTAGAGAGGCTTGATTATAGGCTTGTAGGAACATGCTAGGACAGAAGGAGAGTCTGATGATGTGGGCCAGAGTAGTTCACGTAGGCCATTTTTGCTGAAAACAGTCCCCGGCCCATAACAGCCTCTTGATGCCTGTTTTGGCATTAATTAATGGACTAGATTTAATGAATTTGGGCACAAGTAAAATGTTGGCCTTGGGCTGGTGGCAGATGTAGAATCTAATTTTGCCAAATGTCTTTCATAGTTACTTTTCATTTGCTTCTTTAAAATACAAACCAGAATTGATAGTGTGTTCAAATGTTGTTTAAAGAGAGGAGCCATCTT
Source organism: Equus przewalskii (assembly GCF_037783145.1). Taxonomy (NCBI): domain Eukaryota; kingdom Metazoa; phylum Chordata; class Mammalia; order Perissodactyla; family Equidae; genus Equus; species Equus przewalskii. The sequence continues at coordinate 32,212,463 of NC_091838.1, forward strand.
TATGTACATCTCCAAAATGTGCAATTAGATTTCCAAAATTTAAAATACTCATAAAAATTGATATCCATCAAGAAAATTCATTTCTTATGGTCTTCCTTATAGTAAGTGTTTCTGGAAAAAATTCCATGTGAAAGATAATTGTAGTAAGCCTCAGTCAGCAAGAGAACCCTCCAGTGAAAATATCCACCAACTGACATGTTTCTGTCTAGAAATCCGACATATCTATATAACTCATGAATAACATTCCTGATAGCCAGGAAATTTTTATAATAAATTCAGAAATTAATATAAAAGGAAAACTACTTGTGATTGATTATCATATGGTGTTTTAACTTAAAACACATATGTTAAATATTAGGTTTAAAAATTTATGAATTTTCATTAAAGTATTTGTGCCAATTGGTTTCACAGTTGCCACAAGAAGTGTATATCCAGAGAGGAAATATATTGTACACATCCTGGGTCCCCTCTGAATTTTTCTTTAAACTTGCCATTCTCTTATTCCCTAGTAAATTACTGTTATCTTTTCTAGTTTGGTTTCTATGAACCATAGCCCAGACTCTTTCTTAACAGTGGTGAGTAAGATAAGTGGTACCATTCTCTACCATAATCAAAACTGACAGTGGGTGTAGTTAAAGCAAGTCTTTCCTTGTTTCCTGCTGTCCTGCACAGTACCTGGTTGATGCCATGATAAACACTCATTTCTGTAATTGTCAACTATGGCAGCTTTCACCTGACATCCATCACAGTAGGAGCTTACCATATTGCATCCTGCAGAGCTGGAAAATTTCTTTCGTAACCTATACATCTGATACAGTGGTGGGGACCTTTTGACTTTTTATTTTCCTGCAAGATTTCAAATGAGGGGCTGCTTTATTATTTTCCCAAGGACCTGTTAGCAAAGTTGGCTTTCAAACATTTTTAGGGCACAGCAGTGTCTTTCCATTCATGGATTTTCCGTGTGTCACTGCAGGTAGCTTCAAAGATTTAGTTGCCCTGCTTGACCCCAAACACGGCAATACCCACCTAAAGTGCGTGTGCACGTGCACACACACACACTCAGACACAAATGCATGAGAAAGAGAGGATAGAAAGAGAGACAGAGATACAGAGCAGGAGTTAGGCAAGTGGGGTTAGAAACAAATAAACCTTATTTTCTTTTCTTTCCCATCTTATTGCCTCCCTCGCATTTATTCCAACAAGTTCTTGATTTATCTTGCAGGCAGGCTATTTTAATTCAGTGAATGGTTTTGGATTTCTGATGAGAAACTCTTCTTCCTTTCTTTAGGTTTGATTGTTTTCTTTAGAAGTGCTTGAGATATTTGAACAGGAGAGAGAGAAGGGATTTGAGGTTTTGTGCAGGGAAAATGATCTTTGTTTTGAATTTTTTTGGAGGTAATTAAATCAGGATATAAAGCAGTATTTATTTGGATGGCCTTATAGCATGTGGGAATATCTCTTATAGCTGTAACCAATGTTAAAATAATGGCCTTGTTTACATGGAAATGCAGGCATTTTCAGCTCGGCCTGTCCATGCACTTCCTTTGTTTGGGGCTTTTACAGGGTTTGCAGCTGGCCTTGAGCTCCGGGAGCAAGGAGGGTACTGTTGGAGGCTGAGAAAGAGAGACGTCTTACTACTGGGACCCCATCATCTCAGAAAAACGTATCCTAACAACATTTAGAGGAGGAGTTTTCACAAATCAGTCTGTGTAAGTTTGTAAAACAAATTCAGCATCAGAAAGAAGGAAATTAGTCATCGAAGAGGAGAAAGCAAAACACCTGCTCAAAAAAGTTTATTTACAGCTTCTCAGTGAACCAGAAACTGCATAGCTCACTAATTCATTGAGAAACTTTTTGAAATATGGAAATGTACTTTACCAAGTCCCAAGGAAAACTGGGACTATTTGTATTCTGCTATCATTTTTCCCTATCACTATTTTTAGTTTGCTTTTTAAACAGTTCAAAGCAAGCTGTATCTTGCCTTTTCCATAAAATTGAAGCAAACATGTTTTTATCATTTCATAAATCCTAATAAATAATACCTGATAAAGTTAAATGCTTTAGCCTTTCCCAATGTATGAACATGTAAAAAGATTCTAATTTTTCACAGTTATAATTTGTCTTTATGAATATATTTTTCAAAGTAAAGTCTTCTCCCTAGCAGAAGGAGGTAAATAGTAAAAATTAGAGCAGAAATAAATGAAGTTGAAACAAAAAAGACTGTAGAAAGGATCAATGAAACAAGGAGCTGGTTCTTTGAGAAGATAAACAAAATTGACAAAACCTTTGCCAGACTCATTAAGAAAAAAAGAGAGAATACTCAAATAAAATTAGAAATGAAAGAGGAGAAATTATGACAGATACCACAGAAATACAAAAGATTATAAGAGAATATTATGAAAAACTATATGCCAACAAACTGGGCAATCTAGAAGACATGGATAAATTCTTAGACTCCTACAACTTCCTAAAACTGAATCAAGAAGAAATAGAGAATCTAAATAGACCAATCACAAGTAAAGAGTTTGAAATGGTTATCAAAAACCTCTCCGAAAATAAAAGTCCAGGACCAGATGGCTTCTCATGAGAATTCTACCAAACATTCAAAGAAGATTTATCACCTATTCTTCTCTAACTATTCCAAAAAATAGTTTGCAATATTCCTAACACATTCTATGAGGCCAACATCACCCTGGTACCAAAGCCAGAAAAGAACAACACAAAGAAGGAAAATTACAGGCCAATATTTCTGATGAACATAGATGCAAAAATCCTGAATAGAATGTTGGTAAACCAAATACAGCAATACATTAAAAAGATCATACTCCATGATCAAGTGGGATTCATACCAAGGACACAGGCTTTGTTCAACATAGACAAATCAATCAGCATGATACACCACATTAACAAAATCAGGAAGAAAAAAACACATGATAATCTCTACAGATGAAGAGAAAGCATTTGACAAGATCCAACGTCCATTCATGATAAAAACTCTCAATAAAATGGGTATAGAAGGAAAATACCTCAATATGATAAAGGCCATATATGACAAAGCCACAGTCAACATCATACTCAATGGGGAAAAAGCCATCCCCTTCAGAACAGGAGCAAGACAAGGGTGCCCACTCACACCACTTTTATTCAACATAGTACTAGAGGGTTTTGCTGGAGCAATTAGGCAAGAAAAAGAAATAAAAGGCCCTGAAGAAGTGAAACGCTCACTGTTTGCAAATGACATGATTTTATCTATAGAAAACCCTAAAGAATCCATCAGAAAACTATTAGAAATAATCAAGTACAGCAAAGTTGCAGGGTACAAAGTCAACTTACAAAAATCAGTAGCATTTCTACACACTAATAACAAACTAACACAACAAAACTCAAGAATACAATCCTATTTACAATCACAACAAGAAGAATAAAATATCTAGGAATAAATTTAATCCAAGTAGGTGAAGGACTTATACAATGAAAACTATAAGACATCACAGAAAGAAATCGACAATGACATAAAGAAATGCAATGATGTTCCATATGCATGGATTGGAAGAATAAACATAGCTAAAATGTCCATACTACCTAAAGCAATCTACAGATTCAACTCAATGTCAATCAGAATATTAATGACATTGTTCACAGAAATAGCACACAGAATCTTAAAATTCATATGGGGCAACAAAAGACCCTGAATAGCCAAAGCAACCCTGAGAAACAAGAACAAAACTGGTGGCATTGCCCCCCTGACTTCAAAATATATTACAAAGCTAAAGCAAGCAAATCAGCATGGTACTGAGTTGGTATGGTGTGTTTCCATTCTCATTTGTCCCCAAATATTTTTCGATTTCTCCTTTTATTTCTTCAATGACCCTTTGCTTGTTCAGTATCATGTTGTTTGTGTCCACATTTTTGTTCCTTTACCTGCTTTTCTCTTGTAGTTGATTTCTAGTTTCATAGCATTATGGTGAGAAAAGATAGTAGATATGATTTCAGTCTTCTTAAATTTATTGAAGTTTGCCCTTTTTCCCAATATAAGGTTTATCCTTGAGAATGTTCCATGTGCACTTGAGAAGAATGTATACTCTGCTGTTTTTGTATGGATACATACTCTCTATATATCTATAAAGTTCATCTGGTCTAGTTTTTCATTTAATTCCACTATCTTCTTGTTGAATTTTTGTCTGGATGATCTGTCCGTTTAAGTAAGTAGGGTGTTGAGATACCCTACGATTAATCTGTTGTTGGTAATATCTCCTTTTACGTTTGTTACTAGTTACTTTATGTACTTTGGTGCTTCTGTGTTGGGTGCATATGTTTACAAGTGTTATGTCTTCTTGGTGGAAAGTCCCTTTTATCATTATATACTGTCCCTCTGTGTCTCTCTTTACCTGGTTTATCTTGAAGTCCACTTTGTCTGATATAAGGATGGCAACACCTGGTTTCTTTTTTTGCCATTAGCTTGGAGTATAGTCTTCCATCCCTTCATTCTGAGCCTTTGTTTGTCTTTAGAGCTGAGATATGTTTCCTAGAGGCAGCATAATATTGGATCTTGTTCTTTAAACCATCTTGTCACTGTGTCTTTTGATTGGAGAATTCAGTCCATTTACGTTTACAGTGATTACTGATATATGAGGGCTTAATACTGCCATCTTATCACATGTGTTCTGGTTCTTCTGCGTATCCTTTATTTCTCGTGCCATGTATTTTGGACTACCCTTTTATTTAGGTAGTTTTCTATGTTGGTTTTCTTCATTTTCTCCTTGTTTATCATATATGTCTCTGTGGTAATTATTTATTTAGAGGTTACTATTAAGTTTGTATAAAAAGTCTCATAGATGAGATAGTCCAGTTTCTGATTACCTCTTATTTCCTTAGGCTATAATGATTCTATCCCCATTCTCTTCCCCTTATAAGTTATTTTTGGAATATCTTATTCTATCTTGTGTTGTGAGTTTGTGGTTAAGATGATGATATAATTTTTATTTTAGTGTTTTCCTTTTCTTTATCTTTGATGTAAGAATTAAGTAGTTACCAATCTGATCTTATAGAGAGCCGCTGCTTTCTGATTATTGCCTACATATTCATCTCTTTGCTCAGGGCTGTGTAGCCCCTTTCCTTTTTTTTTCTCCTTTCATGTGTGAGTGTCTTCTTGAGGATTTCTTGTAGCAGGGGACCTTGTCGCAATGAACTCCCTTAGCTTTTGTTTATCTGGGAAAATTTTCATTCCTTTGTCATATCTGAAGGAGATTTTCACTGGATAGAGAATTCTTGGCTGAAAGTTTTTGTCTTTCAGGATTTTGAATATATCATTCCACTCTCTCCTAGCCTGTAAGGTTTCTGCTGAGAAATCCACTGAAAGCCTGATAGGGGCTCCTTTGTAAGTTATTTTCTTCTGCTTTGTTGCCCTTAATATTTTTTCTTTGTCATTGACTTTTGCCAACTTTACTACTATATGCCTTGCATTAGGTCTTTTTACATTAACATAGTTGGAGTTTTTGTTTTATATTTTTTTCAGAGGAAGACTAGCCCTGAGCTAACATGTGATGCCAATCCTCTTTTTGCTGAGGAAGACTGGCCCTGAGCTAACATCTGTGCCCACCTTCCTCTACTCTATATGTGGGATGCCTACATAGCATGGCTTGCCGAGCGGTGCCATGTCCTCACCCGGCATCCAAACAGGTGAACCCCAGGCCACCAAAGCAGAATGTGCACACTTAACCGCTGTGCCACTGGAGTGGTACCCATAGTAGGAGTTTTGATGGCTTCTTTCAGGTGGATTTCCATCTCCTTCTCCATGTTTGAGAAATTTTCTGCTATTGTTTCTTTGAAAAAGCTTTCTGCTCCATTCTCCTTCTCTTCCCCCCACTAGAATACCTAAAATCATTATGTAGTATTTCCTAATTGAGTCAGATATTTCTGAGAGCATCTTCATTTCTTTGTAGTTTTAGTTCTCTCTTCTCCTCCCTCTGAAGCATTTCTATTGTGTTGTTTTCTAAATTACTAATTTGGTCTTCCATATTGTCAGTTTTGTTGTTTATGAAGTCCTGATTTTTGTAAATCTCATTCATTGCGTTTTTCATCTCCAAAGATTCTTATTGGTTCTTCTTTAAAGTTTCAATCTCTTTTGTGACGAAGGTCCTGAATTGGTTAATTTGTCTTTCTGTGTTTTCTTGTAACTCGTTGAGCTTTTTTATGACAGCTATTTTGAATTGTTTGTCATTTAAGTTATGGATTTCTGTGTCTTCAGGGTTGTTTTCTGGGTACTTGTCATTTTCCTTCTGGTCTGTAGATTTAATATATTTTCACACACTGCTTGATGTTATGGACTTTTGCCTCCTCGTGGTGTTATTATCTGGTCACTGCTGCCACATGTCCCCACTGGGTGACAATCAGGCTCTGTGAATTCTGGGCCCAGCATGATCAGGGGCTCCCCAGCTCCAGCCACTGACTGCATTTCTCACTGTGCGATGCTCTGGCCTATGGCAGATCTGGAGCACTGGGCAGGGAGAGGGGTGCTCTTCTTCTCCTGCACTTCCCCCAGCCTCTGCTTCTCACTCTTTCCAGAGGTCTTGGCAGTTACAGGACTAGAGTGCCAAGTGGGGAAGGGGCACTTTCTAATACTTGCATGTCTACACCAGCCACAGCCTCTTTCTCTGCATGGTGTTCTGGGCTTTCACGAGGCTCCACCAGCTGCCACTTCTCTTTCTGTGCTGTACTCTCAGCTATCGTGGGGCTGGAGCATGGGGTTGGAGTGCTGGGCGGGAATGGAATGGGACACCTCTCCCTAGGTTTGTACCTCCCCCAGCCAACTATTCTCACTGTGCAATGCTCTGGGTGATCGTGGGGCTGGAGCATGCAGCTGGAGTGCTGGGCAGGGACTCGTTGCCTCTCCCCAGCTGTGTACCACTCCAAGGTGGCCCCTCCCTCACCATGCCACTCTCCTGGTGAACATGCAGCTAGAGTGCAGGGCTATAGCACTGGGTGGGGACTGGGCACCTCTCCCCAGTTGTGCACCTCTCCCAGCCTGCCCCGTCTCTCACTGCACTGTTCTCTCAGTGAACATGAGGCTGGAGCATGGGGCTGGAGTGCTGGCCAGGCATTGGTCTACTCTCTCCAGCTGTGCATCCCCCCACCCACTGGCCCCTCTCTCACTGTGCTGCTTTCCTAGTGAATGTGGGTTTCAGCAATTGATGGGGATGGGGCGTCTCTCCTCAGCCGCTCACCTCCCCCAGCTGTGGCCACTCTCTCTCCAGGGAGCTCCCACCGATCAGATTCAACTTGCTCCAGAGGGTCCAGCCCCACTACCACCTTCAGGTATACGGCGGCTGAGTCTCCTAGACATCTCCTGTGTTGTATGTTGAATGTCCTTTGGGTTGTATTTTAGAAGGGAGAGTCTGAGGGAAGAGTTCACTCCACCATGATGCTGATGTCACTTGCAAAACAGTTTTTGCAAAGACCTTTCCAAAAGCAGTCAGAGATAAGGCATAGGTGGAAGTGGGAGAGGGGCTCGCATTTTTGTTCATGGCACTTGGTTATATTTACTAAAAGGAAGTTCAGAGGCTGTCCTAAATTTAAAGAGATGAGACAATGTAGGGAGAGGCAACAGAAAGCACTCATGAGGAAAACAGAAAGCACAAGGAATTCAAAAGTGGCATTTATGGCATCCCAAATCTAGTCAGAAAGCAGATAGAGAGTTTCATGAGCCACTACCTGAGTCTCCAGGAGCACAAATCTCCTCCATTGTCAATTGCTCATCTGGCCTGCTGAGGATGGTACACAAATGCAAAAGGTATTATTTTAAGGGCCAGCCTGGTGGTGTAGTGGTTAAGCTCATTTGCTCCACTTCAGTGTCCCAGAGTTTGCAGGTTTGGATCCCGGGTAGGGACCTAGCACCACTCATCAAGTCATGCTGTGGCAGCATGCCACATAAAATAGAGGAAGATTGGCACAGATGTCAGCTCAGTGACAATCTTCCTCAAGCAAAAAGAGGAAGATTGGCAGCAGAAATTATCTTAGGGCCAATCTTCCTTAGAAAAAAAAAGTTATTATATGATTCATTCAAAGTTTCACAGGCCTGAAGCTACAAAATGATGCTTCAAAGAAGATGCACATGCCCACACATGTTTTGCCATGTCATGTAAAGGCTGTTGCTTTGAGGGTTCTTGTCACACAGCTCAAGATTCTCGTCCATTTTGGGAGAGGTTGGATACCACAAGAACAAAGGAAGCCCTTTGACTTCAAAGCTTATCTTCCAGAAAAAGCTGATCTCTTGCTAGAATGTATTTGATTAGAGAAAATCCTTGTCTTAAATAACAAATACAACGTCTAGACATCTGTAAGTCAATGTTTTCTGTAGGTCACAAACACAGAGTAGTAAGGATATGGTAAAAAGAAAACCTACTTTCTCTGGAGAAGAGACGAAGGAGTTTCTGAGGAGATGAAGGGGGTGATTCAGAAAGAGAAAAAATACAGTTGTTGAGTTGATAGGTCCTAGCTAACCCCTCTCTCAATGCCTTTGTTGTGAGATGGAGCTGGGAGCAAAAGAAAATCCTTAGAAACCAAGAAAAGTTCAGGGTGGAGCCTCAAACAAAATGAAGCATGACCAGGCTTTCCAGCTACAACCCAAAATATAACAAGCCAGTTAGAAAAGTACTGACACAAAAATGACTCCTAAGTAGTATTTTGGGAGAAGCTACCATAAATCTGAGGTGCTGAAGATCTGGAGGGCTTGCAGAAGCCATGATGTTGGACTTACAAGGCTTTGGAGTAGGAAGATTTCCAGACCCCAGTAAAGTGCTGGTAGCAGATCCAGAAGGATGCTCAAAAGATCCAGATGATAGATGAACTAGACCTAGATAAAAAGCCTGGAAGCAAAAGGCCCTAATTTCTAAAATAAAGATATTAGCAACATAAAAATTTGCATAGAGTCTGCATTTAATCAAAATTTTTGACTGTTCAAAAGTTCCCAAGCATATATCCTAAAAAATCAAATTCATTTTCTCAAGTATGTTACACAAAAGTGGATCACCTGGACTTGTCCAAAGGATTCATCCAAGCCACCTCCAGCAACATCAGGCAGAAGGGCCTGGACCTCTGGGGAGGGTGCAGGGAGCCATTGTCCTTCAGAGTTGTCCCCCTTAAACTTTGTGGGACGTTTAAAATGAGATCTGGTTGACTCTGGCTAATTGATATTTTATTTATATTTTTGTTTGAATGTCTGTTACAGAGAGCCTCACCACTCTAGTGAAGATACAGCAAATCTTTACTTATGCAGTTATGACTTATGACTCGATTCATTGCTACTGTAGTAGTCCTTATAAGTTCTTAATTGCTACCTAAATAAAGTGCCCTATTGGCCTTGATCCAGCTCTGCTCCCATGGTAAGTGTTCTACAATCCTCAGGGCTACACATTTGCTGATTAAAAACAATAGAGCCCTATTAAAATCAAATGTGAGAAGGTGGTAAAACAAACTACTATCAGTAATGGTAATATTTTAAAATGTTTTATAATTAGAAAACTAATATGTATTCACTATACCAAAAAATAAAAAAGCGTTTGTGGGAACCAAAGCAACTCTTCATCTGTTAAAATTTTATCATGAGATTGCAGCAATGAAATCACATCGTCAGGCTCCACTTCTAATTCTAGTTCTCTTGCCATTTCTATCACATCTGCAATTACTTCTTTCACTGTCTTAAACTCTTCAAAGTCATCCATGAGGGTTGAAATCAATTTCTTCAAACTTCTATAATGTTGATATTTTGACCTCTTCCTGTGAATCACAAATGTTCTTAATGGCATCTAGATTGGTGAATTTTTTCCAGAAGGTTTTCAATTTACTTTGCCCAGATCCATCAGAAGAATCACTATCCATTGTCACATATACCCTTAAGAAATGTATTTCTTTTCTTTTTTTTTTTTTAAAGGAAGATTAGCCTTGAGCTAACATCTGCTGCCAATCCTCCTCTTTTTGCTGAGGAAGACTGGCCCTGAGCTAACATTCATGCCCATCTTCCTCTACTTTATATGTGGGACGCCTGCCACAGCATGGCTTGCCAAGTGGTGCCTTGTCTGCACCCGGGATCCGAACTGGTGAACCCTGGGCCACTGAAGCAGAATGTGCAAACTTAACTGCTACACCATGGGGTGGCCCCAAGAAATGCATTTCTTAAATAATAAGGCTTGAAAGTAGACATTACTCCCTGATCCATGTGCTGCAGAATGGATGTTGTGTTGACACGTTTGAAAACAACATTAGTGGGGGCTGCCCCATGGTCAAGCAGTTGTTTGTGCGCTCAGCTTCAGCAGCCCAGGGTTTTGCTGGTTTGGATCCTGGGCACGGACATGGTACCACTCATCAAACCATGCTGAGGTGGTGTCCCACATAGCACAACCAGAGGGACCTACAACTAGAATATACAACCATGTACTAGAGGGCTTTGGGGAGAAGAAGAACAAAAAGCAACAACATTAATCTCATTATGCATCATCAGAAATTTGAAGTGACAAGGTGCATTATCACTAAACAGTAATATTTTGAAAGGAATCTTGGTTTTGAGCAGTAGGTCTCAGCAGTGATCTTAAAATATTCAGTAAACCATTTTATAAACAGATATGCTGTCATCCAGACTTTATTCTTCCGTGTATATATCCCAGGCAGAGTAGATTTAGCATAATTCTTAAGGACTCTGGGATTTTCAGGAGGGTAAATGAACATTGACTTCAACTTAGAGTCATCAGCTGCATTAGCCTCTAACAAGAGAGTCAACCTGTTTTTCAAAGCTTTGAAATCAGGCATTGACTTCTCCTCTCCAGCTGTAAAGTTCTAGATGGCATCTTCTTCCAGCATAATGCTGTTTCATCTACACTGAAAAGCTGTTGTTTAGTATAGCTCCCTTCATTAGTTTTCTTAGCTAGATCTTCTGGATAACTTGCTGCAGCTTCTACATCAGACCTCCTGCTTCAGCTTGTACTTTTATGTTATGGAGGTGGCTTCTTTCCTTAAAGCTCATGAACCAACCTCTGCTAGCTCCAAACTTTTCTTCTGCAGCTTCCTCGCCTCTCTCAGCCTTCATAGAATTGACAAAAGGTAGGGCCTTGCTCTGGATTAGGTTTGGGCCTAAGGGAATGCTGTTGCTGGTTTGATCTTCTATCCAACCATTAAAACTTTCTTCATATCAGCAATGCCTGTTTTTCTTTCATATCATTCATGTGTTGACTGGAGTAGCACTTTTAATTTCCTTTGCATTCACAACTTGGTTAACTGTTTAGTGAAAGAGGCCTAGCTTTTGGCCTATTTTGGTTTTTGACATGTCTTCCTCACTAAGTTTAATCATTTCTAGCCTTTGATTTAAAGTGAGAGATGTACAACCTTTCCTTTCACTTGAACACTTAGAGGCCATTGTAGGGTTATTAATTGGACTAATTTTAGTATTGAAGTGTCTCAGGTAATAGAGAGGCCTGTGGAGAGGGAAAGAGACAGGGAAAGAATTGGGTTGGTGAAGAAGTCGGGACACACACCATATTAATCAATCTTATATAGGCTCATTTTGTGGCCCCCCAAAACAATTGCAATAGTAACATCAAAGATAACCGATCACAGATCATCATTAAAAATACAATAAAAAAATTGAAATATTGTGAGAATTACCAAAATGTGATACAGAGACACAAGGTTAGCAAACACTGTTGGAAAAATGGCATCTATAGAATTTCACGATGCAGAGTTGCCACAAAACTTCAATTTGTGAAAAAAAAAATCTGTGAAGCACCATAAAGCAAAGTGTAATAAAATGAGTATGCCTGTATATCATATGGCATTGTCAATTATAGCCAGCCATGGTGGTCTAGTGGTTAAGATCCGGCACTCTCACCACCACAGCCTAAGTTTGTTTACTGGTTAGGAAACTACACCTCTCATCTGTCAGTTTTCATACTGCAGTGGCTGCATGTTGCTGTGATGCTGAAAGTTATGCCACCAGTATTTCAAATACCAGCAGGGTCACCCATGTTGGACAGGTTTCAGTGGAACTTCCAGACTAAGATAGACCAAGAAGAAGGACTTGGCCATTCGATTCTGAAAAAATTGGCCATAAATTCCTTATAAACAGCCAGTGTAGCACTGTCTGACATAGCACCAGAAGATAAGATGATGGCACAAAAAAGACTGGGCAGTGTTCTGCTCTGCTATACACAGGGTCACTAAGAGTTGGAATTGACTCAAGGACACTAACAACAAAAGTGTTAACTATAGTCATCAAGTCTTAACCATAATCATCAGATTGTACATTAGATCCCCAATACTTATTTATCTTGTAACTGGAAGTTTGTACCTTTTGACTACCTTTCTCAAGTTTCTATTCCCTCATCCCTTACCTCTCGTAACCATAAATCTGATTTCTTTTTCCATAAAATTTGTTTTGTTTTTCTATTTATTTAGATTCCACAAATAAGTGAGATCATATGATATTTAGCTTTCTCCATCTGATATTTTACTTAGCATAATACCCTCAAGGTCCATCCTTCTTGTTGCAAATGGCAAGATTTCATCTTTTTATGGTCGAGCAGTATTCTATTGTATATATATATACGCCACATCTTTATTCATTGATCTGTTGATGGGCGCTTAGGTTGTTTCCAAGTTTTGGCTACTGTAAATAGCACTACAATGAGCATAGAGATGCATATATCTTTTCAAATTAGTGTTTTCATGTTGTTTGGATAAATATCAAGTGTTGGAATAGCTGGAACATATGGTAATTCTATTCCTAACTTTTGATGATTCTCCATACTGTTTTCCATAGTGGCTGCACCAGTTTGCATTCCCACAAGCAGTATATGAGGGCTCCCTTTCTCCACATCCTTTCTAACACTTGATATTTCTTATTTTGTTAATTATAGCCATTCTGACAAGCATGAGGTGATATCTCATTGTACTTTTGATTTGCCTTTCCCAAATAATTAGATATTGATACTGAGCATCTTTTCTTGTGCCTGTTGGCCATCTGTGTATCTTCTTGGAAAAATGTCTGTTCCTATCTTTTGCCCTCTTTCTTTTTTCTGCTGAGTAAGATTCACCCTGAGCTAACATCTGTTGCCAATCTTCCTCTATTCTATATATGAGCTGCCATCACAGCATGGACACTGATGAGTGGTGTAGGTCCATGGCCAGAGAACTGAATCTGGACCACCAAATTGGAGCATGCCAAACTCAACCACCAGGTAACCAGGTTGGCCCCCTCTGGCCATTTTTTAATAAGATTCTTTGCTTTTTGGTTGTTGGTTGCATAAGTTCTTTATATATTTTGGATTTTAATCCCTTATCAGATATGTAATTTGCAAATATCTTCTCCCATTTGGCATATTGTCTTTATGCTTTGTTGATGACTTCCTTTGCCATGCAGAAGGCTTTTAGTTTGATGTGTTCACATTTGCTTATTTTTTTCTTTTGGTTCTCTTGCCTGAGGAGACATATACAAAAAGATACTGCTAAAGTCAATGTCAAAAATCAAACTGCTGATGTTTTATTGTAGGAGTTCTATGGTTTCAGGTCTTACATTCAAGTCTTTAATCCATTTTGAATTAATTTTTGTGTATGATGTATGATAGTGGTCTACTATCATTCTTTTGCATGTGGCTGTCAAGTTTTCCCAACACCATTTATTGAAGAGACTTTCCTTTCTCCATTGTATGTTCTTGGCTCCTTTGTCAAAAATTAGCTGTCTATGAATGTGTGGGTTTGTTTCTGGACTCTCAATGCTGTTCCATTGATCTGTGTATGTATTTTTCTGTCAGTACCATGCTGTTTTGATTACTACAGTTTTATAGTGTACTTTGAAATCAGGGAGTGTGATACCTCCACCTTTGTTCTTTCTTGTCAGGATTTCTTTGGCTATATGGGGTCTTTTGTTGTTTCATATCAATTTTATGACTCTGATCTATTTCCATCAAGAATGTCATTGGGATTTTGATAGTGATTGCATTAAAACTGGTAGACTACTTTAGATACTTTGGAAGGTTATATGATTCTAAGAATTTATCCATATCTTCTAGATTATCCAATTTGTTGGCATATAATTTTTCATGGTCGTGTCTTTTAATTCTTTTTATTTCTGCGGTGTCAGTTGTAATTTCTCCTTTTTTATTTCTGATTTTATTTATTTAAACCTTCTTTATTTTCTTAATGAGTCTAGCTAGAGAATTATTTTTTGTTTATTGTTTCAAAGAAGCAGCTCTTAGTTTTATTGATCCTTTCTGTTGTATTTTTTAGTCCTATTTCATTTATTTCTTCTCTAATTTTCATTATTTCCTTCATTCTACTGTTTTTGGACTTTGCTTTTTCTTTTTTTTCTAGTTGCTTTAGGTGTAAGGTTAGATTGTTTGACATTTTTATTTCTTGAAGCAGGTCTGTATTGCTATAAGTTTTCCTCTTATTACCAGTTTTGCTATATCCTATAAATTTTGGTATGTCATATTTTCATTTTCACTTGTCTCTAGGTATTTTTTGATTTCTCTTTTGATTTCTTCACTTATCCAAGAGTTGTTCAGTAACATTTTGTTTAATCTTCACATCTTTGTGACTTTTCCAGTCTTCTTCTTGTAGTTGATTTCTAGTTTCATACCTTTGTGGCCAGAAAAGATGCTTGATACTATTTCACTCTTCTTAAATTTATTGATACTAGTTTTGTGACTTAATACATGATCTATCCTTGAAAATGGCTCATGTGCATTTGAAAAGAATGTGCATTCTGCAGTTTTGAATGGAATGATCTCTATAAATCTATTGAATCCATATGCTGCAGCATGTCATTTAAGGCCACTGTTTCCTTATTGATCTCCTATCTTGATAATCTATCCACTGATGTAAGTGGGGTATTAAAGTTTGCTACTATTATTGTGTTACTGTGAATTACTCCTTTTAAATCTGTTAATATTTGCTTTATGTATTTAGGTGTCCCTGTGTTGTGCACATAGATATTTGCAAGTATTATATCCTCTTTTAGGATTGTTCCCTTTATCATTATGTAATGTTCTTCTTTGTCTCTTGTTACAGTTTTTGTTTTAAAGATTATGTAAGTCTATATATTATCTGATATAAGTATTGCTGCCCCAGCTTTCTTTTTATTTCCATTTGCATGGAGAATCTTTTTCCATCCCTTCACTTTCATTTTGTGAGCTTCTTTGGGTCAGAAGTGTCTCTTGTATGCAGCATATATATGGGTCTTGTTTTTATAGCCATTCATTCACTGTATGTCTTTTGATTGGAGCTTTTTGTTCATTTACATTTAAAGTAACTATTGGTAAGTGTGTACTTAGTGCCAATTTGTTACTATTTTCTGTATGTTTTTGTAGTTCTTCTCTGTTCCCTTCTTCTTTTGCTCTCGTAACTTGTGATTTGATGACTTTATTTAGTGTTATGTTTGGGTTCCTTTTTCGTTATTTTTTTGTGTTTTTATTATAGGTTTTTGCTTTGTGGTTATGAGGTGGTTCATATATAATAACCTATGTAAATAGCAATCTATATTACGTTGATGGTCTCTTAAGTTTGACCTCATACTAAAAGCCCTACACTTTTATAACCCCACCACATGTTTTTGACATTTTTACCTCTTTTAATTTTGTGTATCCCTTAATCTCTCCCTAGATATAGATGAGTTTGGCACTTTTGTCTTTTGACCTTGGTATTAGCTTTATAGGTTAATGATCCACTACCTTTACAATATATTTGCCTTTACCAGTGATATTTTTCTTTGATATTTTCTTATTCCTATTTGTGGCCTTTTCTTTTCCACTTAAATAAATCCTTTTAACATTTCTTCGAAGGCTGGTTTAGTGGTGATAAACTCCTTTAGTTTTCGCTTGTCTGGAAAATACTACCTTCTTTCCATTCTGAATGGTAAACTTGCCAGCTGGAGTTTTCTTGTTTGTAGGTTTTTGCTTTCAGTACTTTAAATATACCATGCTACTCCCTTTTAGCCTCTAAAGATTCTGCTGAAAAGTCAGCTCATAGCTTTATGGGGTTTCCTTTGTGTGTAATTTCTTGCTTTTATCCTGCAGCTTTTAGGATTCTCTATTTATCTTTAATTCTTAACATTTTAATAATAGTATGTCTTGGTATTTGCCTCTTTGGGTTCATCTTGTTTAGTACTCTCTGTGCTTCTTGTACATGGCTGTCTGTTTCCTTGCTCAGATTAGGAAAGTTTTCAGTTATTATTTTTTCAAATAAGTTCTCTGTTCCTTTGTTTTTCTCCCCTTCTTCTGAGAAGACCAAGTTTATACTCTTTATCAGGTAGATGGTTTATCTCTCTTTTGTTTAGTTGTTTATCTGAGGATTTGTCCTTTTATTTGGACCATATTCTTTTTTCTTCTTATTTTTCCTACTTCTCTGTGCTTATTTCTATGGATTAGGTAGATCAGCTACAACTCGCAATCTTGTAAATGTGGCCTTGCACTGAAGATGTTTTATGGGGCCCAGCAGTGTGCTCCTGTCTTGTCACCCATGTCTTATGATCTAGGGCTGTCCTCTCTCTGGGCCGCATGTGCCTTTCTTTTGTGGTGGGGCTGCTATTTTTGTAGGCACACAGTTATGCTGGGCTGGCCCCTGGCCACATGCAACTGCTGTGGGTGCCTTATTGGGTGGGACAAGCTTCCAGCATGACTGGCTGCAAGATCTGGTAGCACACAACTACTGTGGGTTGCTGGTTAGCAAGTCAGATCCACAGTGTGGCTGGTTGCTAGGCCCAGAGGGGCAGAACTGCTCCAGTCCCCAGTGTGGCTCTCTTCATAGCCTGGTGATGCTCAGCTGCCTTGGGTGTGCTGGCGGGCAAAGCAGGGCTCTCGTGAGTCTAGCTGAGTAGTGTGTAGCTATTGCTAGCTGGCCAGTTGGTGGGGTAGGCCTCTTGTGCAGACTGGCTATGCAACCCACCTTTGTACAGCTGGCTTAGGTCCACTGATGGGTCGGGAAGGCCCCTGGTTTGGCAATGTGCAACAGTTTCAGGAATGTTTATGGGGGCTTGATACCCTTTGTGGCTGTTTGCCAAGCCCAGTGGTATAAGCTGGCTGTAGGCTAGCTGGAGGATGGGGCCAGTCCCTTGGGCAGGCTGCCCCCTGCCTGGCTGTACTCTATTGTCTCTGGTGTTCTAGTGGATGGGGCAGACCCTTGCACTAACAGGCTAGAGGAGAAATTCCAGTGGTGTTGGCCTGTGTCATGTCAGCATGGCTGAACTAGGTCACAATAATGTCTTCTGCTGGTATCTCAGTCCCTGGAGGGTGGACCCAGGCACCTCTTGCCTCTCCAAGATGTGCTCCAAGTTTGGTATGTGAATCTCTTTTACCAATGGACTATGCATTTTTCTATCTGGTGTGTTTGGGCTGGTTTCTGGGTTGAGTGAGTCCCTGTGTGGGCCCTTTAAGATTAGGTTTTCCTTTCCCGGAAATTCTATAGTTTTCCTGGGCATATTCCCCATTGGTTTTGAAAGCCAGGTATTTTGAGATCTTGTCTCTCTTATGTGGGATCTAAAGGCTGGGTTGACTCAGGCGGAGCTCAAATCCCCTGTCTCTCCAGGAAAAGCTCCATACCTTTGAGATCACTCCCAACCAAGAATCACCATGGCTAGGGTGTGCTTTTTGTCTCAACAGGGCTATATGTATGTCCCTCTTACCCCTGTGTGTGTTGTCCCTTATTGTGAGGTTCTTTTCATCCAGTTTCCAGATGTCTCTCAGGGGAAATTGTTCCACAGGTAGCTGTAGGTTTGTTGTGTCCATGGGAGGAGGTGGGCTCAGGATCCTTCTATGTCGCCATCTTCCAAACTCTTCTACATTTTTAAATGGTTGGAAAAAATTAAAAAAAGACTATATTTCATGATGTGTGAAAATTATGTGAAATCCAAATTTCAGTGACCACAAATAAAGTGGTATTAGAATGCAACCACCTCATTCATTTATGGATTGTCAATGACTGTCTGCATGCTGTAGCAACAGAGTTGATTGGTTGATGCAGAAACTTTACAGTCTACAAAGCTTAAAATGTTTGCTAACTGCTCATTACAGAAAACGTTTGCCAACCCTTGCTCTAATGTCTTAGACTGAGAAAAACATTGGGCGCTATGACTCATTTTCTTATACTCAATTGGCAATCTGATAAGGAAGAACCCTTACATATTGGTAACTTTAGACCTTGTTTTTATTTTCAGTAAAGAAAGCTCAAGCATGCAATTTTTCAAACAAGAACAGGCATACATGACTACCATACTATTTGATAGTGATTAAAACTTCTACAGCTAGAAGATGAGATCTTTAGCTGATTTTCTAGAGCTTTGCAACCATTCATCCAGAATACCTCTGAAGAACAGAAATAGAATCACCCAGGGTACCTCACCTCTGATACTAAAATTTAATAGCATGCATGAAAGATGGCATCCTTTAACAAACAATCTTTTTTCTGTTCAATATCTCTAACAGAATCTAGAAAGCTTGGAGTACAATATTTTTCTCCAGTCATTGTTTGTTATTTTCAAGGGTCTATAGAATTTTGTTTGTTTGTTTTGTTTGTTTTTTGTTTTTGAGGAAAATTAGCCCTGAGCTAACATCTGCTGCCAATTCTCCTCTTTTTGCTGAGGAAGACTGGCCCTGAGCTAACATGCATGCCCATTTTCCTCTACGTTATATGTGGGACACCTACCACAGCATGGCTTTTGCCAAGAGGTGCCATGTCGACACCCTGGATCCAAACCAGGGAAATGTCCACACCCAGGATCCGAACCAGCGAACCCTGGGCTGCCGAGAAGCCGAACATGGGAACTTAACCGCTGTGCCACCAGGCTGTCCCCAGGATCTATAGAATTTAAATCAGGTTCAGAAGGGGTAGTTTGAGGAGATGTAGTACCAAATCCCATCTGTAGCATGACAGAATCCCTTTGCTTTATTTTAAAATAAGATTAGTTTGAATCATTGATAGCCTTCATCCCTAATCACTTTCCAAATCATTGCCTCAATTTTGATGTGCCCCTACCTTTTCTGTAGTTGTAAATGTGTTTTATATTATTTTGTTGTCGTTGTTATTCATATGTGGTTATAGCCGATAGTCTTCCTTTTATAAGACCTCTGCTAAGGTTGATCCAGTTAGTGTGGTTCTAAGGTGTGAAGTTTGTGAACAGAGCTGCCCTTACCTGAGGGGAAGTAGTCACCAAAAGCTGGAGAATATGCAAAGTAGCAAGTTGGTATAAAGAAACATACGTAGGAAAACAATAAGTTTAGCAAAGCAGAGAAGGTAATCTAAAAAAATTCCTGGAAATACCATTATTTTGTGTAGTAGTGGAAAAGGGAACACTAGCATCCACATTTCTCTTGGGAACAGTTTTTGACTGCCAAGCTAGAGGTGATTTGAAGTCGTTTTTAAATTGGCTTACGTTACATAGATATCCTCAGGGCAATGGCTACTCCATAAACATCCCACTGATCCTTGGAGGTTAAATAAGTAGTTTTGTTTAAAAATATTCTCAAGGCTATTTTTTAAAAATATGTTTGTGTACAGTTTTAAAATAATGAACTATACATATTAAAGCTTATACATCTTTTGGGCTCTTATAGAAAGCCTTAGTTATCTTTGCAACAGAATTTACTCCACTCTACTAAAATTGTCTGTTTTTGTGTCTGTCTCCCTCCACTACTAAGCAGGGACCATGTCTTTTTCACTATTTTATGTCTAATACCCAGAAAAATATGATATACTATAAAATTATCATATAAAAATCCCAGACTAATGCACCAGACTAGTCTGTAAATTTAATTGATTTGTCTGACAGTGTGAAAATGGAAGAGCTCATTAAAAACAGGGAACCATAATCCAGTCAGTGGTTATAGTGCGATTACCTGCTTTAAGGCTTATTTTGCTTGAGGGAAACATTTCATTAGTTTCTACAAGAAAGTAATGAGAAGGATCAGCCTACAATTATGTAGTTCTGTGAGGGTTTTAGACTCTTAATGCCAAGGAAAATGCTATTCTATTATTGGTTAAGCAAAATCAATTATTACAAATTAGTAATACCAGGAAAGAAAGAGAGATAATCACTACAGATTCTACAGAAAACAAAAATATAATGAGAGAATATTATAAACAACTTTATGTGAATATATTCAATTAGTTAAAAGAAATGGATGAATTTCTTGAAATATAAAAGCTACCACAGCTATTTAAAGAAGAGATAAATTATCTGAATAATCCAATATTTATTAAGAAATTTAATTTATAGAAAAAAATCTTTCCACAAAGTAAACTCCAAGACCAGACGATTTCAACACTGAATTCTACGAAAGCTTAAGAAAGAAATATTAAGAATTCAAATTTTTCAAGAAAAATAGAAGAGGAGAGACATCTTCCCAACTAATTTTATGAGGCCTTTATAAATCCAGCATTACCTTGATATGAAAACCAGAAAAAGACATTAGGATAAAATTAAAGACCAATATCGTAAAAAAATTCTTAACAAATTTTTAGCAAACTAAGACAAACAATGTGTAAAAAGAATACTATATCATGACCAAATCGCATTCATTCCTGGAATGCAAGATTTATTTAACATTTAGAAATCAATTGAAATAATCACCAAATTAACTCACTAATCACATATGCTTTCAATAAATGTAGCAAAACTTATTTGACAAAACTCAATGTCCACAGGTGATCAACACTGTTAGTACACTTAGGAAGAAGAGAAAACTTTCCTAACTTGATAAAGACCATCTATGAAATGCCGGTAGCTTACCTTATACTTTAAATTATGTATATTATATTTAATACTACTATATAATAGTGAGTACTTTTCCCCACAAATCATGAATATGCAGCAATGTTCATATTCACAACTTTTATTTAGCATTGTATTGGTGAAATAGGCAATGTAATAGAATGAGAAAAAGAAATAAAAGTTCTCAGATTGGAAAGGGGGAAATAAAATTGTAACTTACTGGAAGATGATATCATCATCCCTATAGAAAATTTTGTGGAATCTACAAAGAAACCACTAAACTGATAAAGAGTTTAGCTGGACACAAAGTCAATATACAACATTCAGTTGTATTTCTATATATCAGCAATAAACAACAGGATGTTTGTTTTTAAATATCCCATTTGTAATGCGTTCACAGTATCAAAATGTAAAATATTTAAATAAATTTTAAAAAAAGGATATATTGGACTCAAAATTAAATATTTTTATATTTCAAAAGACACATTGAAGATAATGACATGCTTTGTGTGACTACGCATTTTGGTTTCCTTCGTAATTATTTTACAGAGGATCTACCTTTTCCTATTTTCCCATTCCCACAAACCATCCCTCCCCTATTAAATACAGGGCCCTCACTTTCACACCTCAGGTTACTTACTGTTCCTCTAGATCATGATTTGGCAGACTTTTTCTGAAAAGATCCAGATATTAAATCTTTTAAGCTTTGTGGGCCGTATGGCCTTTGTCTCTACTACTCAATTCTGCCATGGTAGCACAAAAATGTCTTTAGATCATAGGTGCATGTCCTTCGATCATGGGCATGATTATGTTCTAATAAAATTGTGTTTACCAAAACAGTCAGTGGGTCAGATTTGACCTACAGCTGTAGTTTCCCAGTCGCTGTTCTACACCAGTACTGTCCAGTGTAAATATTATGTGAACCATAATGAAATCCACAGATGCAATTTTAAATGTCCTATTGCCACAAAAAAGTTTAAAAGTGAGATTAATTTTAATATATTTTAGTTGACCCAAATATGCAAATTTTATCATTTTAACATGTCATCAACACAAAACATTATTTACTATTATTATTATTATTATTATTAGAGGAAGATTAGCCCTGAGCTAACATCTGCTGCCGATCCTCCTCTTTTTGCTGAGGAAGACTGGCCCAGAGCTAACATCCGTGCCCATCATCCTCTACTTTATATGTGGGACACATACCACAGCATGGCTTGTCAAGCGGTGCCATGTCCACACCCAGGATCTGAATCGGCGAACCCCAGGCCACCAAGGTGGAACGCACCACTGGGCCAGCCCCAACAGAAAACATTATTAATATGATATTTTACATTCTTGGTTTCAAACTAAGACTTTAAAATTCCAGGGTGTAATTTGCACTACAGCACATCTCAATTCGGACTGGCTATATTTCAAGTGCCCAATAACCACCTGCAGCTAATGGCTGTATTACTGGACAGCACAGCTCTCAATGTTTGAGTTTTCCACCACTTAGAAAGATTAATCATAAAGGGACCCATAGACGTTCCAAAGGAGACATCAGGTAAACATTTGATCATTGTCTCATGCTTTTCTTTCCCGCAATTATTATGTTGCAGCATATATAAAGAATGACATTATTTTCTTGGTGTGTATTTGGTTTGCTGATTCTGCAAAGAGTTTATATTCAATTTTAATCTTTATGCTAAAGATCTTTTCAGCTGCTGACTATCAGCCTGATTTTGTGCTAACAGCTATTTCTCTCCGGGGAAATCCTCTTCTTTCTTTTCTCCCTAAACTTTGAAATGGGAGTTACACATACAGTCTATTATGATATTTTGGGAAAATGCACAGAGATTTCAGTACTCAAACTAAAAATGGAAAATAATGGAGTGCTGATGTTTAAAATGCAAGTGCAACAATATATTTGGATAGAGCAGAGTCATATACAGATCTATGTAGAATAGCAACACAGAATAAAATCATTTGAGGTTATGTTTTTTTTCTAATTAAGATTTGTGATATCTATGACGTGCAGTTTGGGACACTTCGATCTCAGATTTATAAGGGTGACAAGAAGACTTAAGTAGCCTCTATGGAAAAAGGTTAATAAAACAGTTTATATGGGATAGAGGTGACTGAAGGTAAATTAAATTGTATTCAAGAGCATTGTATTTGGGGAAAATTGCCCTCTATTTTCACTAAGGATAGAACTGAATAAAATTAGCTTCAACTGTAAAAGAAGCAATTTAGCCTAGATATTACAAAGACGCTTTTTTCAGCATGAAAGTTGCAAAAAAAAGTGTCACCATGGGAGTCCTTGGCATTTCATTTTCTCAAATACGCGTTTGAAAGGAAAGGATAAACAGATAATAATTGGAGAGTGTTACTGGGATATGACTTTTCCCTAAAGTACAAGGAAGTAATAGAGAAACAATAGCGGTTCTTTCATTCCTTAATCTTCTGTTCATTTAGAGATACAAACATTGTCTCAAATCAAAAGAACAAAGAGATGTGCTAGCAAAGATAAGGATCCTGTGCTGAGGTGTGCGGCCCAAACTTTTGTGTGATTATTATCACTTTTAGGCTGTTATATTTTGTTTTAATAACAAAGAGCAAGAATAACAAAAAAACATTATTTTTTAAAAATATTTTTTTTACCTTGAAACAGTGCAAAACTTCTTTATAAAAAGAATTTGGTTTATTTCTCTAGGCATCAGTTTCTGGTGTTTATTCAAAAATGTAATGAGCACCTTTATTGATTAGTTCTTTTACCTTCTAGTACATGATTTCTTATTTTTATGAAAATATATCATAGTGATCAATTTTAAATTATTTATTTATTTATTTTGAGGAAGATTAGCCCTGAGCTAACTACTGCCAGTCCTCCTCTTTTTGCTGAGGAAGACTGTGCCTGAGCTAACACCCATGCCCATCCTCCTCTACTTTATACGTAGGACGCCCACCATAGCATAGCTTTTGGCAAACGGTGCCATGTCTGCACCCGGGATCCAAACCAGTGAACCCTGGGCAGCCAAGAAGTGGAATGTGCAAACTTAACCGCTGTGCCCTCGGGCCCGTCCCCAATTTTAAATTTTAAATAAGTTAAATATTATTTCTCTTATGTGTGAAGTTGTATGACATGTAGGTGGTGACAGCCACACAGCTGCTTTCAATGGTGACTGTACCTGAGAGTGAGCTTGGAGAGTAACATGAGACTATTGTGGAGGATTCCAGCCACATATAACTCATCACTGCTTTATTCTTGGTTAGTCTGCTCTCTCCTCAATTAGTTAACCTTCCTTGCCCCAGAATTATTGTTTTAATGGTGTACTATGATACACTAAAGAGATTATACTTCATAACATGTACTTTGTGAAAGCTTAAAAATAGTGAAAGCCACTGCTCTATACTATATTACTGTCTTTCTCTCAGCATGTATGTTATTGTAGTCAACTTGTTCCCATCAATAAAAGTCTCCTTTTGACAATGGTTTTCCCTCTAAAATGATATGATCCTATAGCATTCCTTCATGGTACCACCCTAGTTTAAAATTTTAGGTACAGTTTGTATATACACTTACTACTTAAACCAATTTTAGTTCGTGACAGTCGTCATCTTGACTATCTGGTATTTTTTTCTGCAGGATTGACCTCTTACTGGGTCCCCCTTACTGGGTCTCCAGAAGGATCATTTGCTTCTGGACTACATTCTTTCATTCTGACTATGCTAATTCCTTCATTTTTATAAGCCCTCTATACGTCCTTTAAATACTGGTGCTTCCTTTTTTATTACTCTGAACACGTTTTCTAGACAATCTTATGTATGCCTGCATCTCCAATTACTACATGTTGTTGATGACTTTCACCATCCATTCGTATATCTGCATCACCCATCATATATACATATCTCCCACTCATGTATGTTTCTGACTTCGTAATCCATATAAAATATTACCTACCAAACAACTTTATCTGAAGAGCCTATGGGCTCTTATAAAAGAAGTGAATATAGCATTTTTTCCCTTAAAGTTTTTTTCTCTTCCATCTTCCCTCTTTTGTTAAAAAACTCACCAGCCAGTCTTTGCGTGAACCAAGTATCTGGGAATTATGCTCTGACCTCATACTTATCAATTACATCCAAATGATACCAGCCACCAAGTATTATTCTAACTCCCTGATATCTATCAGAACACCGTAAAAACATGCTTATTTGAAGAATGATGGAATTAGTGTAGGAAGAGGGAGAAGAAGCTGTATTAGGGAACAGATTTATGTCCACTTTAGACTAACCTTCTTATCCACAGTGGATCATATGTCCTTCCAAAAAACGTTAAGACTTCCACAAAGAAAAAGTGGCAATCAAAATCTACATAACTTTGTACTGCATGAAATGACCACCTTACTCTTTTTTCCCATGGCTACCACTACCCAGTACACACTTTCTAACTCTGCAGTGTTTCCCTGGTTGACATGTATAGAAAGATATGTTTTTAATTATTTTTCCCCATTTATCATGCCTCTGGTTGATTTCTCTTACCTGATTGTATTGTTTAATAACTTCAATACATGGGCAAATGATAATAGAAAGTGATCATTCTTTTTTACCCAGAGCTAAAACTGATATATATGGATATATATACATATATATACATATACATATATATATATACTTTACTATTTACAGAATTTTTAAGTTTTCAAAAAACTTGAGCAGAGGGTACAGAGAGTTCCCATATTTCATCCCCTCCTCACAAATCACCTACCCTTTACCCCCAGCACACAGTTTCTCCTATTACTAACATCTTGCCTTAGTATGGTACATTTGTTATAACTGATAAACCAATACTGACACATTATTATTAACTAAAGTCCATGGTTTACATTAAGGTTCACTCTTTGTGTTGTACAGTTCTGTGGGTTTTAGCAAATGCATAGCATAATGTATCTACCATTACAGGATCACACAGAACAGTTTCCCTGCCCTGCAAAGCCCCTGTGCTCCGCCTTCTCAGCCACCACCCCTCTTGCCAAGGCCCTGGATCCTGGATACTGCTGATCGGTTTACTGTCTCTAGAATTTTGCCTTTCCTAGAATTTCATATAGTTAGAATCATACAGTATATAACCTTTTCCTTTTCAGGCTAGCTTCTTTCATTTCACTGCCTTCTTTCACTTATGGGACTTTAGTTTCCTGCATATCTTTTCATGGCTTGATAGCTCATTTCTACTTAACACTGAATAATTCCAGCGCATGAGTGTACTACAGTTTATTTATCTATTTACCTATTTAAGGGCATGTTGGTTGCTTCCACTCTGGCAACTATGAATAAAACTGCTATAAATATTCACATGCAGGTATTTGTGAGAACTTAAGTTTTCAATACCTTTGGGTAAATACCAAGGAGTACAAATGCTTGATCTCATGGTAAGACTAGGTTTAGCTTTATAAAATACTGCCAAACTGTTTTCTAAAGTAGCTGTATGGTTTTGCACTTCCATCAGCAATGAATAAGAGTTCCAATTATTCCACATCCTTGTCAGCATTTAACGTTGTCAGTGTTTTGGGTTGTAGTCATTCTAATGTGTTTGTAGTGGTATCTCATTTTTTAAAAAATTTGCAATTGTTAAAGAATATATGATTTTGAGCATCTTTTCATATACTTACTTGCTATCTCTAAATCTTCTTGGTGAAGTGTCTTCAAATCTTTTGTCTATTTTTTAATTGAGTTGTTTGTCTTTTTGTTGTTAATATGTAAATGTTCCTTATATATTCTAGGTACTAAATTCTTGTCAGATACATGATTTGCAAGCACGTTCTCTCTTTTTGTATGTTTCCTTTTCAATTTCTTGATAATGTCCTTTGCTACATAAAAGTTTTTAATTTTTATGGTCTCATTTATCTATTTGTTTTTGTTGTTGCTCATGCTTTTAGTGTCATTGTCAAATGAAAGGTCTTGAGGATTTACCTATATGATCTTTTCTAAGAGAAGACTTACATTTAACTCTTTGTTTCTTTGTCATTTAATTTTTGTATATAGTGTGAGGTAGGAGTCCAACTTCCTTTTTTTGCATATAGATATTCAGGGTTTTTTTGAACACCATTTGTTGAAGAGGATTTTTTTTTTCCAAATTAAATGATCTTGGCATCTTTGTCAAAAATCAGCTGGCCATAAATATATGGATTTATTTCTAGACTTGCAGTTCTACTCTCATGGTTTGTGTCTACTCTTATGCTAGTAGCACGCTGCTTTCACTACTGTAGTTTTGTAATATGATTTGAAATTGGGAAATGTTAGTTCTTCATATTTGCTCTTTTCTTCAATATTATTTATTCAGTGTCTCTTGCATTTTCATATGAGCATTGTCGGTGTCACAATCCAATGTACACATCAGGACAGATCCGGAGAGGGCTGATGGCCACTCTGAGTTTATTATAACGAGCGTTTCAATATATATATAGCTTACAACTGTTAAACATACACAGGTGTTCTGGATGAAGTAATTAGCAAATGCCAAAAATTCTTAGAGATTTCTCCAGGAACCCTCTCTCAGCCTCTGTTTTGATATTATCATGTTTTTGCTGTGCTCGTATATTTTTATCTCAGAGCAGACAAGGGCTCCTAGGCAACGGCTCCTCCTGCTCCTGATATCGATATCGTGTCTCCATCTGTGCCCCTGGGCAACCGATGCCTGGCTTAGGTTGCCTCCCCCTGGAGGTCTCGCCCATCATTGGCTAACCAGGCTTCTCACCTCCAGGTCACAGTTTGTTGGCAAGCCTTTCCCAGTGATTATTAACCCTTCCTGCGTCAGGGACGGCTACAAGCATTAGGATTGATTTTTCCATTTCTGAAAAAAAGACCATTAGGATATTTATAAGAATTATAGGACATCTATAGATTTCTTTGTGGAGTATTTTTATTTTACAATGTTAAATCTTCTAGTCCATGAACAAAGGATTTCTTTCTAATAATTTAAATCTTTTTAAACTTTTTTCAGCAATGTTTTGTAGTTTTTGGTATACAAGCATTTCACCTCCTTGGTTAAATTTATTCCTAAGTATTTTATTCTTTTGCATGCTATTGAATTGTAATTGTTCTCTTAATTTCATTTTTTGTTTGTTGCTAGTGTATAGAAATACAACTGATGTTTATGCATTGATAATGGATCCCATACTTCTGCTGAACCTCTTTATTACATCTAATAGTCTTGTGTGCATGTGCATGTGGATTTTTTTAGTATTTCCTTTATACGAGATCACATCCACATAAGATCATATCTATGTCTGTTGGGTCCAGTTGGTTTACAGTGTTGTTCAAGTTCTCGATTTCCTTACTAACCTTCTGTCTGATTTTGCTATTCAATATTGAAAGTGTGGAAATGGAATCTCTACTATCAGTATAGAACAATGCTTTTCTTCCTTTATGGTGTTGATTTTGTTTAATATATTTTTGGCCTACATTTTAGGTGTGTTTATGTTTATAGTTATATTTTCTTGACAAATTGACCTTTCATCTATATATAACGTTCTTTGTCTCTTGTAACAATTTTTTACTTAAATTCTATTTTGTTTGATAATAGCATTTGCCATTTCTTCTCCTTTTGGGTTAATAATTGCACAGAACATATTTTTCTATCCTTTCACTTACCACTTATTTGGATCTAAAGTGAATCTGTTGCAGAAAACATAGTTGGACAGTCTGTTTTTTTTTTTTTTTTTTTTACGTTCTTTTCCCCAAGTCTCTGGCTTTTAATTGGAAAGTTTAATGAATTTACATTTAAATACTGATAATGGCTTACTTCTGCCATTTTGCTACATGTTTTCTATATATCCTATATCATTTTTTCCCCTCATCTCTTCCACTACTCCTTTTTCTTTTTTTTCTGCCTTTAATTTTTTCTTGTGAACAATTTGATTCCATTTTAATTTCCTTTTCTGTGTATTTTTAAGTTATATTCTTACTGGTTACCCTTGGGATGACAGTTAATATCTTCAACTTGTAGCAACACAGTTGATTACTAATCTAACTTCAACTGTATGCTAAAACTCATCTCCTGGATAGCTCCGTTCCTCCTCCTTTATGTTGTTATCACAAATTATATCTTTATACATTTTTTTCATATTAGCATAGATTTGTAATGTTGTTTTATGCATTTATCTTTTAAATCATGTAGGGAAAAGAGAGGAGTTCCAAATCAAAAGTATAATAATGCTAGTCTTTATATTTACCTATGTAGTTACTTTAGCAGGGTTCTTTATTTCTTCATATGGCTTTGAATTACTGTCTAGTGTCTTTTCATTTCACCATGATGGACTCCTTTTAGCATTTCTCTCAGGGCAAGCCTAGTAGTAATACACTTTCTTATCTTTTGTGTATCAGGGAATGTCGTATTTCTCCATCATGTTTGAAGTATATTTTGTGGGATACAGAATTCTTGGTTTACAGATTTTCTCCTTTGTTATTTTAAATATTTCATCTCAATGCCTTCTGTCTTCTGTGGTTTCTGATGAAAAATTGGCTGCTAATCTCATTGAGGGGTACTTTTAAGTTATATATCACTTCTCTTCCTGCTTTCAAGATTTTCTCTTTGCTTTTGACTTTTAACAATTTGATTATGTTTCCTATTTGTTGATTCACATACAGGAAAATTTGGGGCCATTATTTCTTCAAATATTCTTTATGCCTATTTCTTCAAATATGCTTATGTCTCTTTATTTCTCTCACCTTCTGGAAGTCCCTTTATGTGTATGTTGGTATGATCAATGGTGTCATAAAAGTCTCCTAGACTCTTTACATTTTTCTTCATTCCTTTTTCTTTCAGGTTCTCAGACTGCATAATTTCAATTGGTTTGTTACAAAGTTTGCTCATTCTTTCTTCTGCTTTTGAATCCCTCTAGTGAAATTTTCATTTCAGTTATTGTACTTTTCAATTCCAGAATTTGTATTTGTTTCCTTTTTATGAATTCTGTATCTTTATTTGTACTTTCAATTTGTTAAGGCATTATTCTCTCGTTTTTTTTGGTTCTTTTTCCATTGGTTTCTTATATCTTTTGATCATATATAAAGCAGTTGATTGAAAGGTTTTGGTTACTCAATGTTTGTGCCTCCTAAGGGACAATTTTCGTTAATTTCTTTTTTTCTGAATGAACTATGATTTTATATTTCTTTGAATGTCTCGCAATTTTTTGTTGAGGACTAGACATTTTGAATATTCTAATATGATGACTCTGTAAATAAAATTATTTACCCTCCTTAAGTTTTGTCGTTTTTGCCATGCATTGTAGTTGCTGGTTTATTTAATACCTTTTCTAAACTATTCTTTAGAGATTATGTTCTTTGTCATGTGTGTTCTCTGAAGTCTCTGTTTCTTTAGCTTATGATAAGCTACTGGCTTGACAGAATTCCTTAAATGTCTAGAGGTAAAAAAAGAAAAGAAAATGAAGAAATAGTCTCCCAGTGTTTGCTGATTGTCTCTGTGTTGTAGCATTCCTTCAGTGCTTAGCCAATCAATCTGTTTAGTTCTCTTCCTCAGTCTTCACTCTGCTTACACTAAACCTAAAGATCAACTGGAGTTGAAAGCTTAGGGCTTTCTCCATTCTTTCCTGAGCATGACTTTTGCCCTGGGTATATGAATGGCTTTCTAGATACTCTCTTATATGCAGGAGATTTTTGATGGCTTTATACCCTAAATTAGGGCTTTCCTTCCATAGCTTTTTGGCATCCTTATTGTTTGTCCCAACCGCAAACTTCTGTCCCAGGCAGCAGCAGTTTGTTAATTTTGTTTTCAATGTTGTAGCAATGCCATCCACTTAGACACTTGTACACCCTGAGAAAATTCAAATTAGGCTAAACAAAGGCAAGGACCTTGCATCAGTCAATCAAGAAACCCCTAGATAGATCAAAACAGATAAACAAAATTCCTTGAGAGCAAAGTCCACTCTGCTCCCTCTATAACCAGATACTCACACAGGGAACATGGACTACCATCCTCCCACCACCAGGCTAGGCAAGGGGAGGTAAAACAAGACTAAGTTAAAATACCACAAAGTCTTCCTACTATGCTTGTCACCTTTTTGTTGATTAAATCTTCACTTGATTGTTATAAATCTTTGGCTATTTTCCAGAGTTCTGACAAACTTTATTCTAACAGATTTTGGTCCCTGCCCCCACCAATGTTTCTGTAGAGGGACAGGCCCCTGGAACTCCCTATTATGCCATTTTGACTGAAATGATCATTCTTGCTTAGTTCCAGACTTTAGTGGAACATTAAATAAGTATGATGCCAGCTTTTAGGCTGAGAATACATCTTTCACCTATTAAAAAAGATGAATGAATTCTTATTTCATATAGCTTTTGGTTGTTGGTTTAAGGTTGTGTTTCTGCAATGCTCCCTGATATTTTTAAGTTAACATTCCCCCTCAAAGATGAAAATGGATCAAATGTATCAGGTGCATAATTGTATTATTTGAATAAGAACTCCTTTCAATTTAAAGGTGAAAACATAAATTTTAATCTCCCATTTATCTTCAATAAAATGTTAATTAAATAGTTTGCACCTCTTTGGCTACTTGTATCAAAACATTATAAGTTAGAATTACTGAGGTGGTCTTCTAGGCAGTAAGCAAATTATTAGGGAAAATACTGTGCTACATCTCAAATTTGAGAAAGAGTGGGCTGAAAATACATATTTTGGGAGTGAGAGACCTGATCATAAAGGATAAATTCCTTATGCAGTGGAAGAAATAAAAGGTGTGAATTATTATTTATAAAAGTAACAGACAAAAGTTTGAAGAGGAAAATGCTATACACACTATTTAAAGAAATAATATCACATAGACTAAAGTTAAGTCTTTTTAACAAGACTAAACATTTAAATTGTTAAATTTTTCCAGCAAAATTTTCTTCTAGATAATGACGGACAACTATCTTTAAACGACTGGATTTTATACACTTCACACAGAAGTGAACTTCCTTTCTTAGGAAAAGTCAGAAGCTACTGATGTATTCATACCCCTGCAAAATGATCTCTTTTTACTGAAAATGTTGTCAGGTCTTTCAAAAAAACACTTAGAAAATTATTGATTCAACATCCTCAATTAACAGGGCAAACTACCACTACAAAATATGAAGAGACAAGTGAATCAGAGAAATAAAGATTTGTTGAACGAGAGCAAAAGTCACAGGAGGTATAAACTGATAAAAACAGTTAAATTAGTTTCCATGAAGAGCTCCAGGCAGTGTGTGAACCTAGTATGAAA
Organism: Equus przewalskii; assembly: GCF_037783145.1. Classification (NCBI taxonomy): domain Eukaryota; kingdom Metazoa; phylum Chordata; class Mammalia; order Perissodactyla; family Equidae; genus Equus; species Equus przewalskii. Next base: position 32,244,452 of record NC_091838.1, read on the forward strand.
GTGAGAAGCTCTTAGAAATTCCAGAACCTGCTGGTCACTATGATCTTTGTGAGTGACATAATCCCTGGGCTTTATCTCCCATAACCCCATCAGGATCTTCATGTGAGGATCTCCTCCTGGATTTGGCAGAGGACAAGTAACCATTATAAAAAACATTGAGTATTCTGCAAACAAAGGCCTACATTTCAGGGTGAAAGATGCCAAAGCCCAACTCAGAAACTTTATCCTAGAATGGGGAAGAGAATCCCCCCACACTCCTTCCCTTCTCAGCCTTCTTGTATCACCTAGGGGGAGGGTAACCCTTAGCCAACAGGAGTCCATGATTCAAAGAAATGCATTGGGAATACTGCAGGCAGGAAAGGGAGGAGAAGGCAGAGGGGGGAAAGCAATGAGTCCACTGGAGATGCACTCCATAAGGTCAGAGACACAAGACATAAGCCAAATAAAACAGTGAGATTTAATTGTAACATTATATAAAGTCCCCTTCCACAATATTACCTCTACACCAACAGGATTTCAGTACAGTAAGAGTGGATTAGCACTGAAAGATGTAAGACACAAACTGTCTCTGAAGAGCAGTACATATACATGATGGTAACTTTATGTGTCAGTTTGCCTGGGCCATAATGCCCAGATATTTGGTCAAACACTATCCCACATGTTTCTGTGAGGGTGCTTTTAGATGAGATTTAAATTTAAATCAGTGGACTTTGAGTAAGCATATTGCCCTCCATAATGTGAGTGGACCTCATCCAACTAGTTGAAGTCATAAATAAAGCAAAAAACTGACTTCTACTAAACAAGAGAGAATTCTACCAGCAGACTGCCTTCTGACTTTAACTACAACTTTGTCTCCTCTTGGGTCTTTAGCCTGCTAGCCTTCTCTACTGATTTTCGACTTGCGAGCCTCCAAAATTGTGTGAGCCAACTCCTTAAAATAAATATAGATAAATAGAAAGATAGATAGACAAACAGATATCCAATTGGATCTGCTTCTCTGGGGAACCCTGACTAATACAATATGGAAGCTCACAGCCCAGAAGAAAGACAAAAACAAGGACACCAGAGAAATTTTAAGACTCTTGTAACTATACCTAAAACAACTAGTAAACATAGCCCAACTTCTAGCCAAATTAATGTAAATCCTCACACTAAAGTCCTGTTTACCTTAGTTACTACTACCTGATACAATATGTGCTACTTGTTAAAAAAAATTATAAGGCAGACAAAAGGCAAGGGAAAACATTCTGAAGAAACAAAGCAATCATCAGATCCAAACACAAATATAGTACAGATGTTGGAATTAACAGAAAATTTAAATAGCTATGATTAATATTTTAAGAGCTCTAATGAAAAAACGGGCTACATAAAAAAACAGATGGATAATATAAGCAGAGAGATGGAATTGCTAAGGAAGAGTAAAATGGAAATGTTAGAACATGAAAAGCACAGTATCATAAATGAAGAATGTCTTCAATGGGATCATTTATAGACTGGACAGGACGAAGGAAAGAATCAACTCTACTAAAGGTATGTTAATAGAAACTACCCAAACTGAAATGCAAAGGGAAAAAACGAATGTAAAATAAAAAGGAACATCAAGTGCTATGGAACACTATCAAAATGTATAACATTCAGGTTTATGGAATCACAGAATGAGAAGAAAGTGAGAACAGAGAAGAATAAATATTTGAAATAATGACAGAGAAATGTCCAAAGTACATTAACAGATATTCATATTCATGAATTAGAAGAGTCAATATTTTTAAGATGTCAAATCTTTCCAGTTAGATTTACAGATTTAAAAAAATCACAATAAAACTTCCAAGACATTTTGTAGATGTTGATAAACTGATTCTGAAATTTTATAATATCATAAGGCAAAAGGCCTAGAGTAACCAATTGAAGTCTGAAAAAAAAAATAATTTTGAAGAACTCACATTTCCTGATTTCAAGATTACCGTAAAACTACCAAGAGCAACTTGATATTTGTGAAAAAATAGATGTAAATTAAAGGCACATAATGGAGAGCCCAGAGAGGACTCACAAAAATATCTTTGAAAAGAAATGATTTTTAACAGAGGAGCAAAAATAATACAATGGAGAAAGAATAGTGTTTTCAACAGATGGCAATGGAAAAACTAGGAATCCAAATGAGAAGGTAGAATCACTGAAAATGATGATAGGACAATAGAAATTATTCAGTCTGATGATCAGAAAGTAAAAAGAATAAAGAATGATGGACATATTCTAAGAAATCTGTAGGATACCATCAAGCAGATCAAGGAAGACATTATGAGAATCCCAGAAGCAGAAGAGAAAATAAAGAGGCAGAAAAAATATTTGAAGAAATAATGGTCAAAACTTTCATAAATTTGAGGAAATACATGAATCTACACATCCAAGAAGCTTAACAAACTCAGCAGGATAAACTCAAAGAGATTTACAGCAAAGAATATAATCAAAATGTCAAAAGACAAAAATGTAACCTTAACTAGAGAGAGAGAGAGGCCATTTCCTATGTACAAGGAATTGTCAGTAATATTAACTTCTGAATTTTCACCATAAATCATAGAATTCAGAAGGAGATGGGATGGGATATTGAAAAACATCTTGTCAATCAATAATTCTATATCTGGACATGGCAGAATTGTCCTTTAAAAATGAGGGAGAAATTAAATCAATCTCAGATACACAAAGGTTGAGGAAGTTCGTTAAAAGTAGACCTGCCCTATAAGAAATGCTAAAGGGAGTCCTACAGGTTGAAATGAAAGGACGCTATATAGTACCTCAAGGACATATGAAGAAATAAAGACCTCTGGTAAAGATAAGTACTTAGGTAAATATAAAACTAGTATTTTTTAATCTAATTTTTTATTTTCTATATTATATAAAGAACAAATGCATAAAAATAATTATAAATCTATATCATTGGGCCATAATTTATAAAGATGTAATTTTTGATAAAAACATTGCAACTGCTGTGGAGGCAGAGCTGTATAAGAACAGAATTTCTGTATACTATTGAGCTTGTTGGTTTGTATTCAAATTAGACTGTTATAAATTTATGAGTTTAGTTTTAACCCCCGTGGGCACTTGTAAGAAAATATATACTTGAAAGAAAAATGAGAAAGGAATCAAAATGACTTTGCCAACAAAAATATCACATAAATACAAAACATGGCAGTAATGGAGAAAACGAGGGAGAGAAAAGTTATAAGACTTTCAAACAACAAATAACAAAATGATAGATATATCTAAGCCTTCTTTATCAATAATTACTTTAAAGGTAAATGGATTAAACTTTCCAAGAATCCAAGATTCAGTTTACACACACAGACAGAATAGGTTGAAAGTGAAAGGCTGGAAAAAGATATTTCATGCAAATAATAACAAAAAGAGAGCCAGGGTGACTATTAATATAACTTTGACTAGACTTAAGTCAAAACCTGTTAAAGAGACAAAGGAGGAAACTATATAGTGATAAAAGGGTAAATTCATCTAGAAGATAAAAACAATTTTAAACATGAATGCACAAAACCATGGAGTCCAAAACATAGGAAGCAAACTTCAGCAGATTTGAAGGGAGAAACACACAGCTCTACAATAGTTAAAAGAAATAAAAGAAAACCACTCCTGTTATGATAGCATTCAAAAGAATAAAATACCTAGGAGTAAATTTATTCAAGGAGGTCAAAATTTGTTCAATAAAAGATAAAAACATTACTGAAAGACATTAAGGAAATCCTAAGTAAATAAAAAGTCATCATATGTTCAATACTAGAAGACTCAGTATTAAGACGTCAATACTATCCAATGTGATGTACAGATTCAATGCAATCCTTCTTAAAATTCTATGGGAATTTCTCTATATATCTATCTATCATTTATCACAGAAAGGGGCAAACCAAACTCTGCATTCACATGGAATTGTAAGTGGTCCTGAAGAGCCAAAACAATCTTAAAAAAGAACATATTTAGAGGATCCATAGTTTCCTATTTCAAAGCTTACTATAGAGTCACAAAAATCAAAACATTGTGGAGTGATGTCAACATCATGGTGGAGTGAGTTCTCCCATGAACTCTCCCTCCACCGTGCAACAAAAAAGACATTTATACTCCAATAGAGGACATCAAAACACAACACAAAAGACATCTGAGAGACCCATGCAGCCTAACAGCAGAGGGCAGAGAGGCTGGAGCTGCCCTCAGAGGAAGCAGAATGGGGTAATAAAAACCTTTGCTCCCTCCCCAAAAGAGTGGGATTTGGGACCATGGGTGGCATCTGAGAGGGAAGGAAGGGGGGAGGGCATGTTTGTTCATGGGAACATCAAAGATCCCCGAGAGCTCTTGCAGCATAAAGGGAAGCCCCCTACCAGGGTGAAGGCCATCACAGGGGGTGATCTCATCAAGCCAACACTTCAGGAGAGTGGATAGAGAAAGCAGAGCAAGAAAACCCCAAGACCATGCAGAAAAAAGCACCCTTCCCCTCCACCCACCCAGTCAGCTCCAGTGTCTGGGATCTCTGCGGAATTCAGAGGGCTCAGAATATGCAGGTCCTGACCCGCACCCAGAGGCAATAGGCTGTAACTGCAACCAAATAATACCATGATGTGCAAAAACAGAGTCACGCCCTCTAGCAGTCTCAAAAATTATCGTGACTCTCCATACCAGAGAGACAATGACAAGCACCCAGAAATCAGTCCTGAGGACACAGAAACATGTAATCTAAGTGACAGAGAATTCAGAATACCTATCATCAAAAAAACTGAACGAGTTAAAAGAGAATGAAGAGAAACAATTCAACAAGTTCAGGAGCTACTTCACAAAAAGAGATTGAAAGTATAAAGAAGAATCAATCAGAAATATTGGAGATGAAACACACAATGGAAGACATAAAACAAAATATGGATTCCCTGAATGTTCAAGTGGACATCGGAGGAGCAACTCAGCATAATCAAGGATAGACATGTTGAAATGCTCCAGATAAAGGAAGAGAGAGAACTAATACTAAAAAGAAGTGAAGAAACTCTCTGATAAATAGCTGACTCAATTAGGAAATGCAACATAAGAATTATAGGTATTCAAGAGGGAGAAGAGAAGGAGAATGGAGCAGAAAGTTTGTTCAAAGAAATAATAGCAAAGAACTTCCAAAACCTAGGGAAGGAGATGGAAATCCATGAGGAATAGGATACCAGATCTCCTAAATATGTCAATGTAAAAAGACCTGAAGTGGTCCTGAAGAGCCAAAACAATCTTAAAAAAGAACAAATGTAGAGGATCGATACTTTCCTATTTCAAACTTTACTATAGAGTCACAGTAATCAAAACATTGTGGAGTGCTGTCAGCATCATATACCAGGATATAGTAGTGAAACTGTCAAAGTGAATGACAAAGAAAAAATACTAAGGGCAGCAAGGCAGAAGAAAATAACCTACAAAGGAACCCCTATCAGGTTTTCAGTGCATTTCTCTGCAGAAACCTTACAGGTTAGGAGAGACTGGAATGACATATTCAAATCTTTGAAGGACAAAAGTTTTCAGCCAAGAATACTCAATCCAGAGAAAATATCCTTCAGATATGATGGAGAAATAAAAACTTTCCCAGATAAACAAAAACCAAGGGGGTTTATAGCCATGAGACCCCCTCTACAAGAAATCCTCAAGAAGTCCCTCATACCTGAGAAAAAAAAAGGACAAAGTGTTTACAAGCATGGAGTAGGAGGTAAATAGGTAGGTGAAATCAGAAAATTATAGCTATATATCAGAATGTGTTAGAAATACTCAAGCATATCATTAAAGATAAAGGGAAGGAAAACACCAAAACCAAAGATAATTTTGTCATTTTTAACCACAAACTCACAGCACAACATGGAATAAGATGTGAGAAAAACACCTTAGGAAGGGAAGAGTGAAAGGACTGAATCAGTTTAGTCTAAGGAAATAAGAGGCCATAAGAAGACAGACTATCTTATATATGAGATTTTGAATACAAACCTCATGGTAAGCACTAAACAAAAAAGCAGAACAGAGATACAACAATAAATAAGAAATAAACAAAGAAACACAACACAAAAAAACTACACAACTCAATTGGTAGACCAAAATACACTGGATGAAAAACAAAGGAAATGCAGGAGAACCTGAAAATGAGTGATAAAATAGCAACATTAAGCCCTCATATATTGATAATCACCTGAAATGTAAATGGATTGAATTCTCCGATAAAAAGACACATAGTGCCAAGTTGGATTAAAGAACAAGACCCAAGAATACGGTGCCTCCAGATAACACATCTAAGCTCCAATGACAAATGCAGGCTCAGAGTGAAGGGATGGAAGGTGATACTCTGACCTAATGGCAAACAAAATAAAACAAGTGCAGCAATACTTATATCAGACAAAGTAGACTTCAAGATAAGACAGGTAAAGAGAGACAAAGAGGGACAGTATATAATGAGGTATACTCCACCAAGAAGACACAACAATTATAAATATCTATGCACCCAACACAGGAGCACCAAAGTACATAAAGCAACTATTAACAAACCTAAAAGGAGATATTAATAATAGCACAATAATAATAGGGGACTTAATAGACATATATAGAACATTCCAACCAAAAGCAGCAGAATATACATTCTTCTCAAGTGCACATGGAACATTTTCAAGGATAGACTATATGTTGGGAAACAAGGCAAGCCTCAATAAATTTAAGAAGATTGAAATAATAGCAAGCATCTTTTCTGATCACAGCTATAAGCTAGAAATTAATTATAAGAAAAAAGCTGAGAAAAGGACAAAGATATGGAAACTAGACCACATGCTACTGAACAACCAATGGATCATTGAAGAAATTAAAAAAGAAATAAAAAATATCTAGAGAAAAATGAAAATGAAACATACCATACCAACTCATATGGGTTGCAGCAAAAGCCATACTAAAAGAGAAATTCATTGCAATACAGGCTCACCTTAACAAATAAGAAAAATCCCAAATGAGCAATCTTGAACTACACTTAACAGAATTAGAAAAAGAAGAGCAAGCAAAGCCCAAACTCAGCAGAAGGAGGGAAATAATAAGAATCAGAACAGAAATCAATGCTATTGAAACAAAAAAGGCAATAGAAAGGATCAATGAAACAAAGAGCTGGTTCTTTGAGAAGCTAAACAAAATTGACAAACCCCTAGCCAGACTGACAAAGAAAAAAGCAGAGAAAGCTCAGATAAATAAAATTAAAAAAGAAAGAAGAGAAATAACAACAAATACCACAAAAATACAAAGGATTATAAGAGAATACCATGAAAAGCTATATTATAACAAAATGGACAATCTAGAAGAAATGGATAAATTTTTAGACTCTTAGAAACCTCCTAAAGCTAACTCAAGAAGAAATAGATCATCTGAATAGACCAATCACATGTAAAGAGATTGAAACAGTAATCAAAAGCATCCTAAAAATTAAAAGCCCAGGACCAGACGGATTCCCTGGAGAATTCTACCAAAGTTTCAGAGAAGAATTAATACCTCTCCTTCTCAAGATATTCTAAAAAATAGGGGAAGATGGAACACTTGCTAACATATTCTATGAGGCCAACATCACTCTGATACCAATGCCTTATAAGGACAGCTCTAAAAAGTAAAACTATAGGCCAATGTTGCTGATGAACATGGATGCAAAAATCCTCAACAAAATATTGGCAATCTGAATACAGCAATATGTCAGAAAGATCATACATCATGACCAAGTGGGATTTACACCAGTGACACAGGGACGGTTCAATATCCACAAATCAAACAATGTGACACACCACATTAACAAAATGAAGAATAAAAACCACACAATCATCTCAAAAGATGTAGAGAAAATATTTAACAAGATCCAACAGCCATTTATGATAAAAACTCTTAACAAAATGGGGATAGGAGCAAATTACCTCAACATAATAAAGGCCATATATGACAAGCCCACAGCCAACGTCATACTCAGTGGGGAAAAACTCAACACTATCCCTCTGAGAACAGGAACAAGACAAGGGTGCCCAGTACCACAACTCTTATTCAGCATAGTACTGGAGGTTTTGGCCAGAGAAATTAGACAAGAGAAAGGGAAAAGGAATCCAAATAAGGAGTGAAGAAGTGAAACTCTCACTGTTTGCAGATGACATGGTTTTATTTATGAAAACCCTAAAGAATCCATTGGAAAACTATTAGAAATAATCAATAACTACAGCAAAGTTGCAGGGTACAAAATCAACTTACAAAAATCAGTTGAATTTCTATACTCTAATAAAGAACTTACAGAAAGAGAACTCAAGAATACTATTCCATTTACAATCACAACAAAAAGAATAAAATATCTATGAATAAATTTAACCAAGGAGGTTAAGAACTTATACAATGAAAACTATAAAACATTATTGAAAGAAATAGATGATGACATAAAGAGATGGAAAGAGATTCCATGCACTTGGATCATAAGAATAAACATAGTTTATCCATCCTATCCAAAGCAATCTACAGATTCTATGCAGTCCCAATCAGAATCCCAATGACATTCTTCACAGAAATAGAACAAAGAATCCTAAAATTCATATAGGGCAACCAAAGACTCCCAATTGCTAATGCAATACTGAGAAAAGAGAACAAAGCTGGAGGCATCACAATCCTTGACTTCAAAATGTACTACAAAGCCATAATAATCAAAACAGCGTGGCACTGGTACAAAAACAGGCACACAGATCAATGGAACAAAACTGAAAGCCCAGAAATAAAAACACACATCTACAGACAGTTGATATTTGACAAAGGTGCCAAGAACATACAACGGAGAAAAGATAGTCTCCTCAATATCTAGTGTTGGGAAAACTGGACAGCCACATGCAAAAGAATAGAAGTAGACCATTATCTCATGCCATACACAAAAATAAACTCAAAATAGATCAAACACTTGAAGATAAGTTCTGAAACCATAAAACTCCTTTTAGATAATATAGGTAGTACACTGCTTGACATTGAACTTAAAAGGATCTTTTCAAATACCATGTCTTCTCAGACAAGGGAAACAAAAGAAAAAATAAACAAAGGGGAGTTCATCAGACTGAAGAGCTTCTGCAATGCAAAAGAAACCGGGATCAAAACAAAAAGACAGCCCACCTAGTGGGAGAAAATATTTGCAAATCATGTAGCCAACAAGAGGTTAATCTCCGTAATATATAAGGAACTCACACAACTGAACAACATCAACAAAAAATAGTCCAATTGGGGCTGGCCTTGTGGCCGAGTGGTTAAGTTCACGTGCTCCGATGCAGGCGGCCCAGTGTTTCATTGGTTCGAATCCTGGGCGAGGACATGGAACTGCTCAGCAGACCACGCTGAGGCAGCGTCCCACATGCCACAACTAGAAGGACCCACAATGAAGAATATGCAACTATGTACCGAGGGGCTTTGGGGAGAAAAAGAAAAAAATAAAATCTTTTTAAAAAAATAGTCCAATCAAAAAATGGGCAGAGGATATGAACAGACATTTTTCCAAAGAAGACATACAGATGGCCAGCAGGCACATGAAACTATGTTCACCATCACTAATCATCAGGGAAATGCAAATCAAAACTATACTAAGATCTCACCTTACACCTGTTAAAATGACTGTAATCACTAAGACAAAAAATAATAAATGTTGGAGAGGGTGTAGAGAGAAGGGAACCCTAATACACTGCTGGTGGGAATACAAACTGGTTCAGCCACTATGGAAAACACTATGGAGATTCCTCAAAAAGCTAAAAATAGATATACCATACAACCTAGCTATCACACCACTGGGTATCCACCAAAAGAACTTGAAATCAACAATCCAAAGTAACATATGCACTCCTCTGTTCATTGCAGCACTATACATAATAGCCAAGACATGGAAACAATCCAAGTACCCATCGACTGATGATTCGATAAAGAAGATGTGGTATGTATACATATATATGTATGTATACAATGGAATACTACTCAGCCATAAAAAAGACAAAATCATCCTATTTGTAACAACATGGGTGGAACTGGAGGGTATTATGCCAAGCAAAATAAGCCAGACCGAGAAAGACATACACCATATGATTTCACTCATACGTGGAATATAAACAAACACATGGACAAAGAAAATAGTTTAGTGAGTACCAGGGGAAGGAGGGTGTGATGTGGTCACAGGGGGTAAAGGGGAGCACTTATGTGGTGACAGACAAAAAATAATGTACAACTGAAATTTCATAGTGATGTAAACTATTATGAACTCAATAAAAATTATTTCTTAAAAATAAACAATGAAATTACCTGTGCTCGAAAAAAACCACAAAAAAACAACAAAAAACACATTGTGGTGTTGGCATAATTATACATAAATGTTTCAATAAAATAGAATTGAGAATCCAGCAATAAGCTCATATATCTATGGCCAACTGATTTTCAAGAAGAGTGTCAAAACTATTTAATGGAAAAAGAATAGTCTCTTCAATGGCACTGGGATTATTGGATATCCACATGCAGAAGAATGAAGTTGGACCTCTACCTCACATCATATACAAAAATTGATTAAAAATCAATAAATAGCCTAAATATAAGAGTTAATACTATAAAACTCTTAGAGAAAAACACGGGAATAAATCTTCATAACCTTAGATTTGTCAATGGTTTCCTAGATATGACTCCAAAAACACTAGCATGAAAGGAAAAATAGACGAATTGGACTTTATCAAAGTCAAAAATTTTGTGTATCAGAGGACATTATCAAGAAAGGAAAACACAACCTACAGAAGTGGGAAAAATATTTGCAATTCATGTACCTGATAAGAACTAGTATCAAGATTATATAAAGAATTCTTACAACAAATAAAAAAGACAAAAAACTCAATTAGGAGAATTTGAAAAGGTCTTGAATAGACATTTCTCCAAAGAATTCATGCAAATTGCCAACATGCATATGAAAAGATGCTTAACATCATTATTCCTAGAGAAATGCAAATCAAAATCACAATGAGATGCCACTCATGCCCACTAGAATGGCTGTGGCATATATATATAAAAACCTGGAAATACCAAGTTTTGGTGAGTAAAGGAGAGACAAAATCCTCAAAAATTGGTGAGAGGGAATATAAAATGTCACAGCCTACATGGAAATAGTTTGGTGACTCCTCAAAAAGTTAACCATAACATTACCATATAATTTCATAATTCCACCCTTAATTATGTAACCAGAAAGTTGAAAATAGGTACTCAAACAGTACACATACATGCATGTTCTCAGCAGGACTATTCACAATGGTCAAAAAGTAGAAGCACCCTAAATGACCATCAATTGATGAATGGATAAACAAAATGTGGCATGTGGATACAATGGAATATTATTCAGCCATAAGTAGAAATAAAGTACTGGAATATGTTATAACATGAATATATGCTACATTTTAAAAAGACTAAAAGAAAATTTCACATATTGGATTGATTCTGCTTATTTGAAATAACCAGAATAAATAAATCCATGGAGACAGAATGCTGATGGTTGGTTGCCAAAGTCGGCAGTCGGAGAAAATGGTAGGAATTGGGAAAAATTGCTTAATGGGTAAGGATTTTACTTTGGATTGAAAGAAATAATTTGGGACTAGGGAGAGGTGGTGATTACACAACACTGTGAATGTACTGAATGCCACTGAGTTGTTCACATTAATTTTTTTTAATTAGATAAAATATATAAAAAATGAAGTTAAAAAATTAGAGGAGTCAAAGCAGTTTTTTTTTTTTTTAACTTATTACTAGCATTAGGGATATTGGAAAGACAGTGCTAAGTTAGACAGATTTTTAGAGTAGAAATGCTTTTAGTGCCTAACCAGTTGTGGGGTGCTTAAAGCAGGATTGGTTGATGGGCCATTATTGAGATACTGATAGTTGCTAACACACCTGAGTGGTAGGAAAATTTGAGTCAGAGCTTGAAATCAATTTCTTCACATCAATGTTAGTTTTTCTTTTGAAGTTTAGTTTGTTTAGTTTTCTATAAGCATAATATTTTCCTCTATAGTTTAGACTTTCAAAAATATGAAGCCAGAGAAAGCCAAGAGGGAAAAAGCTTTAATCTTTAAAGAAGCTATGAATAACATCAAAATATTATGCTTATTCGTGTTTCCTGACAGTTGTAAGGTCCATGGCCATGTGGCAAGGTTGCCTGGGTCTCGCTTTGCGCTGGCCACTTTTCAAAGGGTTTTCACAGAATGAAAGTAGTATTATTTTAAATTATATCCCTGCTGGACAGAATGAATTTACTATTTATATATTTTAAAAACTGTAATTAAAATGGGTCTAATGAGATGTGATACTTGAAGCTGTTTTTGAAGCTTAAAATCAGATATATAAATATGAACTTAAATTTCATCTAAAATTGGACTTTTTAAAAACAAAAAAGTAGATTTTAATAATGTAAAAGAATATTCTTAATGTGATTTCACCAGTCCAGGTGGTGTGTTCTGAATTCTTTGTCACCTTTTATTCACAATTGTCAGAAAAGAAAAATTAAAGAGGTACTATTGTTTGAGGACATAAAACTATTCTCCTGTTTTACATTTTGAAGTTAAAGTGCTATTGGGTAGTATAGAAAATATCACTATAATGCAAATAAGACAGACGTTATATCTGAACATAGAGATGTGAAAAATATGTGCATAGGTGTGATGATTGGGGTCACTAAAGAAAAGAATACACAGAGGAGCAATTCAAAGTCAAATGAATACAGGTCAACTACGAATAAAGAGAAGCAATAATAATAGCCAGTGTCTAAATTGTTACAAAAATATTCATAATACTGGAGTAATATGATAGATAAAGTGCTCATCTTTCTTTACTTTATTCAAATTTCCTCTCTACTCACCTTGATTTGCCTTCACTGTTGTGATCCCTTTACCACCCATAAAATCCTAAAACTACCCTAGTGTTCCTTTTCTTTACTTGGTTAACATGTTTAATCCTTTACTGAGTAAGTGAATTTGGTTAATCTTTTTTAAATTACTTCCTGTCCTTTAAATTTTCCTTTGAAAGCTTATTCCTAAAAGTGACATTCCCTGCCCTTCAGCCTGATTTAGATTCCTTTTGTGACAACTATTATTCTCTTTATTTTTTATGTTATTTGATAACTCATGAACAAGGTAGCAAATGTTAAATCCTAAAGAGGGAAGCACATTGAATGGATATGGGAGAGATGATATAGGGTAGAAATCTTCCTCAGGGAAGAATATTGAAATATTAGCACCAACTATGAAAAACCTATGATAAACCTCAGTTTTTGTCAGGTTGTTTTCCTGAAACACAAAAATGGGAAAATATGAAATCTAAGACTTTGGAGGTTTCCTACAAAATATGAGACATTGGTTTATTACTGACTCCAAAAAGGAGGTGAGGGTGATGGTGTCAATATGGTGGCATAGGTGGACTCTGAACTCACCTCCTCCCATGGACACAATGAATTTACAACTGCCCTTGGAACAATTACCCCTAAGAGAGAACTGAAAACTGGATAAAAGCAACCCCAACAACAAGAGACAGAGCTGACTGAGGTGGAAGAAGCATAAATTTCTTTCTGGAGAGAAAAAAGTCACCTTTGAACTGCAACACTTCACAGCTCGCCAGGAGCAACCTTAAGGTACCAAGCCTTCCCTGGAGGAGCAGGGGATCTGAGCAAGGGAGGGTTAAAACAATAAGCAACATTTGGACTCAGCACAATTGAGGCAAGGGAATTAGTCTCTGGCATTGCTGGTTATTAACTACAATGGGGAATACCCCCAGAAAAGATATCAGGCATATGGGAGGAGGGGAAACCAACTCTTAAATGGCCCCCACACAAATTCATCTGCTTTGGATAGAAACCTAAACTCACCAGAAAGAAAGGTGCACAGTCTTTTGGTGAAAAGTGACTCACCTGATAGGCTCTGGGTGCATCTCCTTTCCAGGTCTCTCCAGGTGAGACCTCTCCAGGGACTGAACATTGGCAGCAGCCATTACTGTGACCTATTGCAGGTGTGTTGCAGGTGACACAGACACTGGCAGATGCCTTTGGAGTCCTTCCCCTGGCCACCTAGCCCAGGCGATTGCTGCACCCCCAGAGCACCAATTTACTTCAGCTCATCTCCAGCTCAGCCGGGGCAGGCAACCTGCCCTAGGGACTGGTCCCATCCAACAGCGAGCCCCTGGGCAACTTGTAGCCCCACATAGGTAGAGTGCCTGCAACCCAGAAAATGGGTCTGCCTCAACAGAGCAGGACATGTCCAAGGGACAGGCCTGAGTTGGTGGAGTGTTTGGGGCATTGGCGGAGAGTGTGAGGGCCTCTGCAGTGGGGCCACTGGGTCCACTTCGATGGGCTGGGGCATGCGCACAGGACAGGACTCTGTTGACAGAGTATGTGGGCAGTGGGGCCTGAGAGCTGCAGCAGACTCGTGCTTCTCAAGCAACCACATAGGGGATCAGCCTTACCTTCCAAATCCTGAAACAATTAGATGGTCCCATACCTGGGGCTGACCCCACTCAGCTGAAACCCTGAGAGAGCTGACAACACCTTTGCAGGCCAGAAGCCTACAGCAATTGTAAGCCCCTAAGCCTGGCCACAAGCCATGCTGGGGGCCTACTCACTTAACAGAAAAATTACAACAGGAATGTGCTATTAGACCTTGCAGCCAACTGTGCTGGGGATCTCCCTGCCCAATAAAGTAACTGAAAGGACCATAGCAGCCACATGCAGCTGACCATGACAACCAACTGGTCAGGGGGACAGCCTAGTCTCCCTGGGAATCTGCAGAAAGAGCAACCCTGCCACAGCAGAAAGACACACAATGATCACCCAGGGGGACACTCCTGGAACATTTGGAAGCAGACTGCTGGGCTTTATCAGGAATCTCTTACAGGAGGCCACCTCTCCAAGATCAGGAGATCTAGCTAACCTACCTAATACATAGATATAAGCACAAGGAAAGAGGCAAAATGATGAGTCAAAGGAATATGTTCCAAGTAATGGAATAGGATAAAACCCAAGAAAAAGAATGAAAGGAAATAGAAATAAACAATCTACCTGACAAAGAGTTCAAACAAAAAGTCTTAAGGATGCTCACTCATCTTGAGAGAAGAATGGATGAACTCAGTGAGAACTTCAATAAAGAATTAGAAAATATAAAAAGAAATCAGTCAGAAATCATGAATACAATACTGGAAATGAAAAATTCACTCAAGGGACTCAATAGCAAAGTTGATGATACAGGAGAATGAATCAGCAAGCTGGATTAAAGAGTAGAGGAAACCACCCAAGCTGAACAGATAAAAGAAAAAAGAATTAAAAAGAATGAGGACAGTTTAAGGGACCTCTGGGACAACATCAAGCACACTAACATCTGGTGTCCCAGAAGAAGAGAGAGACAAAGGGGCAGAGAATGTATTTGAAGAAATAATAGCTGAAAATTTTCCTAACCTATGGAAATAAGCAGACATCCAGGTACAAGAAGTACAGAGAGCACCAAACAAGATAAACCCAAAAAAAGCCTCCACGAAGACACGTTATAATTAAAATGTCAAGAATTAAAGATAAAGAGAGAATCTTAAAAGCTGCAAGAGAAAGGCAACAAGGTACATACAAAGGAAACCCCAAATGGCTATCAGCTGACTTCTCAGCAGAAACCTTACAGACTAGAAGGGAGAAGCATAATGTAATTAAAGTGCTGAAAGGAAAAAACCTACAGCCAAGAATACTCTACCCTGCAAGGCTATCATTCCGCATGGAAGGAGAGATGAAGCTTTTCCCAAGTAAGCAAAAACTAAAGGAGTTTATGACCAAGAGACAAGCTTTATAAGAAATGTTAAAGGTAATTATTTAACTGAAAAAGAGAAGACTACAAATAGGTATAAGAAAACCTTCACAAAAAAGGCAATAAAATCACTGGGAAGTGTAGCAGACCAACCTCCTATGAAGGTAATATGAAGGCCAAAAGACAAAAGTACTAAAATTATCTATTTCCATGATAAGAAGGTAATGGATACATACACAAAAAGAAGTTAGATATGATATCAAAAACAAAATGTGGGAGGAGGGGAGTAAAAGAGTAGAACTCTTAGCAAGCGGTCAAACTAAAGAGACAGTAACTGTATAGATTGCTATATACATTGTATTATATATGAACCTCAAGGCAATCACAACCAGAAACCTATAATAAATACAGACATAATGAAGAGAAAGGAACCCAAACATAACGTTAAGAAAGTCATCAAACCACGAGGGAAGAGAGCAAGAGAAGAAGAATGCAACAGAGAAGCACTACTAAAACACTCAGAAAGAAAGTAACGAAATAGCAATAAGCACATTCTTATCAATAGCTACTTGAAATGTCAATGGACTAAATGATCCAATCAAAAGACATAGGGTGGCTGAATGGGTAAAAAACAAGACTCATATATATGTTGCATACAAGAGACACACTTCAGACCTAAAGACACTCACAAACTGAAAATGAAGGGATGAAAGAAGATATTCCATGCAAATGGCAAAGAAAAGAAAGCTGGGGCAGCAATACTTAGATTAGACAAAATAGACTTAAAACAAAAAGTGTAACACGAGACAAAGACAGGTGCCACATAATGATAAAGGGAACAATCTAACAAGAGGAGATAACACTTGTAAATATCTATGCACTTAACATAGGCGCACCTAAATATATAAAGCGATTATAAAGACATAAAATGAGAAACAGACAGCAATACAATCATAGTAGGAGACTTAAACACTCCACTTACATCGATGGAAAGATCATCCAAACAGAAGATCAATAAGGAAACATTGGCCTTAAATGATACTAATTGGACTTAGTAGATGATACAGAACATTCCATCAAAAAAATGAGGAATACACATTCTTTTCAAATGCACATGGAACATTCTCCAGGATAGATCATATATTAGGACACAAAACAAGTCTCAATAAATTTAAGAAGATTGAAATGGTACCAAGCATCTTTTCTGGTCACAACATTGTGAAACTAGAAATCCACTGCAGGAAGAAAATCAGAAAAGCCACAAATATATGGAGATTAAACAGAATAACACTGACCAATGATTTGGTCAACGAAGAAATCAAAGGAAATCAAAAAGTACCTTGAGATAAATGAAAATGAAAATAGGACCTGCCAAAATTTATAGGATACAGGAAAAGTGGTTCTAAGAAGAAAGTTTATAGCAGTACAGACCTACCTCAACCAACAAGGAAAATCTTAAATAAACAATCTAACAGTGCTCCTAAAAGAACTGGAAAAAGAAGAATAAACAAAGCCAGAAATCAGTAGAAGGAAGTAAACAATAAAAATCAGAGCAGAAATAAGTGAAATAGAGACTGAAAAAAAAAAGAAAAAAATCAATGAAACTAAGAGCTGGTTTTTTGAAACGATAAACAAAATTGATAAAACTTTAGCTAGACTCACTAAGATCAAAAGGGAGAAGGCTCAAATAAATGAAATCAGAAGTGAAAGAGGAGAAATTACAATGGACACCTCAGAATTACAAAAGATTATCAGAGGCTACTGCAAAAAGCTCTACACCAACAAATTGAATAATCTAGAAGAAATGGATAAATTCTCAGACTGATAACACCTCTCAAAACTGAATTGAGAAGAAACAGAGAATTTCAACCCACCAATCACCAGTAAAGACATCAAAACAATGATCAAAACGTGCCCCAAAATAAAAGTCCATGGCCAGACAGCTTCCCTAGGAAATTCTACCAAACATTCAAAGAACACTTAATACCTATCTTTATCAAACTCTTCAAAAAAATTGAAGAGGAGGGGAAGCTTCCTTACTCATTCTACAATGTCAACATTATCTTGATAGTGACACCAGAACAGGACAACACAAAAAAAGAAAATAATAGGCCAATATCATTGACTAACATTGATGTGAAAATCCTTAACAAAATACTAGCAAATTTCATACAATAATACGTTAAAAAGATCATACACCATGATGAAGTGAAATTTATTCCAGGGATGCAGGGATGGTTCAACATCCACAAATCAATCAACATGATACACCTTAACAAAATGAAGAATAAAAATCACACGATCATTCAACAGACAGAGAGGAAGAATTTGACAAGATATAGCATTGGTTTATGATTAAAACCCTAAATAAAATGGATACAGAAAGAAAGTACCTCAACACCATAAAGGCCATATATGACAAACACAGCTAATATCATTCTCAATGGATAAAAACTGAAAGCTATCCCTCTGAGAACAGGAACAAACAAGGATGCCCACTTTCTCCACTCTAATTTAACATAGTATTGGAAGTCCTAGCCAGAGCAATCAGGCAAGAAAAAGAAATAAAAAGGATCCAAATTGGGAAGGAAGAAGTGAAACTGTCACTCTTTGCAGATGACATGATTTTGTATACAGAAAACCCTAAAAAGCCACCAAAAAACTTTTAGAAATAATAAATGAATGCAGTCAAGCTGCAGGATACAAAATCAACATACAAAAATCAGTTGTGTTTCTATACACTAACAATGAAGTAGCAGAAAGAGAAATCAAGAATACAATTACAATCGCAAAAAAGTATAAAATATATAGAAATAAACTTAACCAAAGAGGTGAAAGACCAGTACACTGAAAACTATAAAACATTGTGTAAGAAATAGAAGACAAAAAGTATTGGTAGGATATTGTGCATTCTTGGATTGGAAGAATTAACATAGTTAAAATGTCCATACTCCCTAAAGCAATCTACAGATTCAATGTAATCCCTGTTAAATTTCCAATATTTTTCACAGAAATAGAACAAAGAATCCTAAAATTTATATGGAACAACAAAAGACTCTGAATAGTCAAAGGAATCCTGAGAATAAAGAACAAAGCTGAGGTATCACACTCCCTGATTTCAAAATATACTACAAAGCTATAGTAATCAAAACAACATGGTACTAGCACAAAAACAGACACATAGAGGGGCTGGCCTGGTGAGGCAGAGGTTAAGGTCGCACACTCTGCTTTGGCAGCCTGGGGTTTGCTGGTTCAGATCCCAAGGTGTGGACCTTTGCACCACTGATCAAGCCATTCTGTGATAGGCGTCCCACAAAAAAATAGAAGAAGATGGGCATAGATGTTAGCTCAGCGTCAATGTTCCTCATCAAAAACAGGAGCATTGGTGGCAGATGTTAGCTCAGGGCTAATCTTCCTCAAAAAAAAACCCAAAAACCCACAGACACCTAGATCAATGGAACAGAATCAAGAACCCAGAAATAAACACATATATCTATGGACAGTTAATTTTTGACAAGGGAGCCAAGAACATAAAATGAAGAAAGTAAGTCTGTTCAATAAATGGTGTTGGGAAAACTGGACAGCTACATGCAAAAGAATGAAAATAGACCATTATCTTACACCATACACAAAACTTAACTGAAAAATGGGCTGGCCTGGTGGTGCAGCAGTTAAGTTCGCACATTCCGCTTCTTGGCAGTCTGGCGTTTGCTCGTTCGCATCCCGGGTGCAGACATGGCACCGCTTGGCAAAGAGCCATGCTGTGGTAGGCATCCCCCATATAAAGTAGAGGAAGATGGGCATGGATGTTAGCTCAGGACCAGTCTTCCTCAGCAAAAAGAGGAGGATTGGCAGTAGTTAGCTTAGGGCTAATCTTCCTCAAAAAAAAAAATAAAATAAAATTAACTGAAAATGGATTAAAGTCTTGAATGTGAGACCCCAAAACATGAAACTTCTGGAAGAGAGCATTGGCAGTACATTCTTCGGCATCTGTCTTAGCAGCATATTTCCAAGTACCATGTCTGACTGGAAAGGAAAACAATAGAGAGAATAAACAAATGGGACAACATGAAACTTAAAAGCTTCTGCACAGCAAAGGAAACCATCAACAAAATGAAAAGACAACCCAAAAATTTGGAGAGGCTATTTGAAAATCATGTTTCTGATAAGGTATTAATATCCAAAAGATATAAAGAACTCATACATCTCAACAACAAAACTAACAACCCAGTTAAAAAATGGGCAAAAGATCTAAACAGACATTTCTCCAAAGAAGATATACGGATGGCTAAGAGGCACATGAAAAAACGGTCAACATCACTAATTATTAGGGAAATGCAAATCAAAACTACAATGAGATATCACCTCATGTCCGTCAGAATGGCTATAATTAACAAGACAGGAAATAATAAGTGTGGGAGAGGATGTGGAAAGAAGGCAATCCTCATACTCTGCTGGTGGGAGTGCAAACTGCTGCCACCACTATGCAAAACAGTATGAAGATTCCTCAAAAAATTAAGAATAGGTCTACCATATGGTCCAGCTATTCTGCCGCTGGGTATTTATACAAAGAACATGCAAATATGAATGTGTAAAGATACATACACCCCTATGCTCATTACAGCATTATACACAATAGCCAAGACTTGGAAGCACCCTAGGTGCCCATCAAGGGATGAATGGATGAAGAACATGTGGTATATATACACAATGGAATACCACTCAGCCATAAAAAGGATGAAATCTGGCCATTTGTGACAACATGGAGGGACCTTGAGGGTATTATGCTAAGTGAAATAAGTCAGAGGGAGAAAATCAAATACAATATGATCTCACTCATAAATAGAAGATAAAAAAACGAAAAACTAATATATGGAGACAGAAATTGGATTGGTGGCTACAAGAGGGGAAGGGGGGACGGATGCAGGTGAAAGGGGTGATTGGGCCACATGTGTGGTGATAGATTGTAATTAGTGTTTGGGTGGTGAACATGATGTAATCTACACAGAAATAGAAATGTAATGATGTACACCTAAAATTTCTATAACCTTATAAACCAATGTTACCACAATAAATAAAAAAAGAGAAAAAGGGAGGTGAAGGGAAGCCAATCAGACTCAATTTCTGGAGGGCTCAAGGTGTCAAATGGGGCAAAAATTATAGTTCAGAGAGTTAAATATTATGAATTTAAAAATACAACCTGGTATCCATGAATGGGAAAAAGTGATTACCTTGTGTGATAAATGCTGAGACAGAGTGTTCTATTACTACAAGGATGGATCCTGTAAACCATGTCAAGGATTAGGGAGAACTGTTCTACCTGTTCTAGGATAAAGAAGTTCTGTTGGGTGCAGCATAAAGGTGGGTCTGCAAAGTAGGGTAGATAAATCTGGTAAGATAGGCCTAAACCCAGGTGCCATTCTCCCCACTTCAACATGCTCTCAGTCAGCAGTAGGTCAGATTCATAGACATTACAAAGAGATGTGAACCACCAAGTAAGTTCTGTTACAGGGATATGCAATCTGCTTTTTGGGCCGTGATCCTCCCTGTCATCCAGGTCTCACGGTTCAGGCACCAGCTGAAGTTCATTACAGCTCTGATCATTATGTTCTGGTTCAAATAGATGATCCCTTAGTAGTGGCAAGAGATTCTACTTGGCCAAGGAACAAGGATGCAATGAAACACATGGTCTACAATTGTAAATGGTGGAAGCTGGACACAGAAAGCCACAAGGTTGATGGACTATTGACATTTTCATTTCTGTGACTCTATCACAAAATTCCTTCCAATAGCTACGTTTGAAATTCTGAGATATTCAGAATAGAAGGGCTTCCAGTTTTGGAGGCCTTTAGTGGAAGCCTTTTCTGTCTAAAATATGCTTTTGAATTTTGAGTGAATTTGAGGAGTTTTATAGGTTAGTGATCTATACTTTGCACCAAGGCAATAGATAAAACTCAATCAGAGGATGTACATGGAAGGAAAACTATGGGCAAGGTGTTCTAGTTTTGTTGTTGTTTGTTTATATGTTTTAGCTTGATTTGTATTAGAATGCTGCACAGACAAGCAGGGTGAGTTCTACCACTAGGAGGTATATACAAATATATAGTGGCTACGCCAATTGCGGTTATGATGAGGGTGGGGTCAGCTTGATGAGAGGAGAACTGACTGAAGGAGAGATCCATGTCCAAGGTAAGCAGAGGAAAGTAGGCATGGCAACTCAAGGAAGGGTTGTAACAAATTAGCAGAAAATAGTTTCTGCTGGCCAATCACTAAGTTACTAAGTCTTCAAGACATAGATGATCCTACACAAGAATGGGAAATAAAAACTTATATATACATAAGAAGAATTTTCTAATAAGAAGACAAACTTTATTTGTTGCAAATGTCTGTCTTTAGAGGGAAGGCTTAGGACGAAGAAACAGTGGATAAACAATGCTGATTTCAGGGGCCGGCGTGGTGGCATAGTGGTTAAGTTTGTGTGTTCTGCTTCAACGGACCAAGGTTTGTGGTTTCGGATCCTTGGGGCGTGGGCCTACACACTGCTCATCAAGCCATGCTATGGTGGCATCCCACATACAAAACAGAGGAAAACTGGCACAGATGTTAGCTCAGGGACAATCTTCCCACCAAAAAAAAAGAAGAAAAAACACAATGCTGATTTTAATATATTTAATAATCAGGACATTTTATTATAGATGCAAATGTATAAGCACTCATACATATAGTCACATGCACTGGTCCACAGTTATCACACTTATTTATCTAGGACTTATATTCATGCTTCAGTGCTCAGCTTACCTCTTATCGCTTCCTACCTCAGGATGTTCTCAGAATAATCTCTATATCTTTTATACTTGTTTTTCTACTAGACAGTTGACTTCTCCTTACCACCCACTTAGTAATAAACTAGTTCCCATAGCCTATTTTGGTCATCATCAACTTCCTCAATTTTTTCAAGAAGCCTGGCTAGGTGCGGGTGATCTCTAAGCAGGAGGCAGCTTCCAGTTCTGCAGAGTGTGATAAGGAAGGCTCCCAGGAGATTTGATGCTCGTGGTCTTTTAAGACAGAATCCAAGAATCTTACTCATGATTCATTGTTAATTTCACTGTTTTCTCCACAGGTTTTTGACAGGATATATTAGGCTTTTGAGCAAAGAAAATATTTTTATCAGCAATTCTCTGGCAGGATTATGAAGCTATCAGGGGGCACATCAAAATCTCTTTTATCTTCAATGTATAATTCAAATCTACATAGAGAGCTTTTACCAAGCCAGTGACTATTCAATCAAGTTTAAATTCAGGCTTATAAATGCAAATTGATGTCAGTGCTTTACTAGATAATGTAATGATCTGGCCTCACCATCTGAATCCAGGAGAAGGAGAACCAGTGCTCTGCAGTCAGGGGTCAAATGACAACTCCGCCATACACTAGAGAGGTAATGTGTGATTTTTATTCCTTAAAGCTGTCTCCCCATAAGTGCTAAAGAAAAACATTCAGGGACTCTTGTTGGGGCAAGGTTAGAAAGACTGCATTCCAGGACAGAGGGAGGGAGGCTGTTGTGACAAGTACCGGAACCACAGCAATGGGATTTTGCAGTGGAGAAGAGAATGGGCTCAACTCCAAATACAGCATGGGCAAGTGGAGATTTACAGCTGAGAAGCAGGGTGAGGGTGAGTGGATGAAAAAGTACTAATAGGAAACATCAGAGGTAAGGAGGATTCTGCTAAACTGACCTACCAGGATTCCTGCTGAAGACAATCTAGAATGATCAGACATCAGCTGGGGGATGGTGGCGGATGAGGAACCAAATCAGATGTTGAGGGTGAGTAGATATGGAGGGTGAGGGGTTCTGGTTAAACTGACTTAGCAAAGTTCTTGCTAAAACTGGATTTTACAAGGAAGTATACAAATCAGCCTAGGAGAAGGTTCAGGAGCCTCACTAAAGTTCGCTTAAGAAAGAATCTTTGACATGGCTACTAGAGATACAAAAGATAATTCTTATAAAGCACTCACTACAAGAAAGTGTCATACAGTGATCCATAGGTGCTAATGTTTAATATTCTTCGTTTATTATTAACTCATTTTAATAGCTAATTTAATAACTAATGCTACATAGTGAAACAAAGCATCTCAAGCTAGTTAGAGGATATTGTAATAAGTCAAAGATAAATTTATTAAGCACGATTTATATTTCTACGTATTTTATGTGATCAAAGAGGATAAAATTAATTTTGATAGTATTTTTATGATAAACAGCTTAATTTCTTTATTCTTTCCTTCACGTAAACTTTTAAACAAAGCATAACATACGTACTGAAAAGAATGCAAATTGTAAGAATACAGTATTACAATGAATATTTACAAAGCAAACAGACCAGTGAAACCAGCACAAAATCATGAATCACAAAATACCATGATCATCCTAGAAGCTTTCCTAGTGTCTTACACTCAAAAATAGCACCTGTCATAACTTCAAACATCATATATGGTCTTGCTTGTTTTTGTGCTTTATTTAAATTGAATCATAGAGTATGTTCTCGTTTGTGATTGACTTATTTTGTCAACATTATATTTGTGAGGTCTAGCCGTGTTGTTGAATGTAGCAATAGTTTGCTCATCTTCTCTGCTCTACCATATTCCATTTTCTTAATATATAAGAATTTATTTTCACACTAATTTATTTATTCTACTTTTTTCTGGCAATTCAGTTTTCAGCTAAAATGAAGAGTGTTATGAGCATTGTTATACATTTATTTTAATTAACTGATATGTTCAATTCTGTTGGGTATATCTATCTATCTATCAATCATCTATCTATCTGCAATATAGATAGATAGACAATACCATAGAGTACACATAGCTCATCAAACAGTTTACCAAAATGGCTATACCAGTGTATACTTCCACCAGCAGTATGTGACAAATCCTTTTATCGCACATCCTCCATAATGCTTAGTGCTTTCTATTTTCTTAATTTTAGCACTTCTGGTTGGTGTGAAATGTTAATCGCTGTAATTTAAATTTACATTTCCTAATGATTAAGAAAATTCAGCAGACTTTCATATATTTATTTGGATTTTCTCTTTTACGTGTGCCTGTTAATATCTTTTGTCTGTTTTTCCATGGGTTGTCTACACTTTTCTTATCGATTGTTTTAAGTTCTTCAAGTAACATATAAAATATTTTTATTTATTAAAAATGGATTAATGATTACTTGTTGATTATCTATACTCAGATATTTAAAATTCCATAGTTCTGATTTTTATCCCAGTTTATAGTATGAGATTCTCCATTATTTCCAAATGTTGAAGGAAGAAATCTTTTCTAATATTAGTTGATCCTAGTATTAATAAGAATTTTGTTGTAAAGGGTTTAGTGACAGACATTTTCTACTTAACATAAGAAGAAATATTTGAGGGGCCGGCCCGGGTGGCGCAGTGGTTAAGTTCGCACGTTCCGCTTCTCGGCGGCCCGGGGTTAGCCGGTTCGGATCCCAGGTGTGGACATGGCACTGCTTGGCACGCCATGCTGTGGTAGGCATCCTATCTATAAAGTAGAGTAAGATGGGCATGATGTTAGCTCAGGGCCAGTGTTCCTCAGCAAAAAAGAGGAGGACTGCCAATAGTTTGCTCAGGGCTAATCTTCCTCAAAAAAAAAAAAAGAAGAAGAAGAAATATTTGATGTATTTTGAAAGTATAATCCCCAAAAGAATATTGTCCTTATGTAACAGCTGCAATTTAGAGTTAACTAATAAAAATTATAAGATAACACAATTAAATCCAAATATGTTTCCATGCCCTGATTTTGCATGTGTGCAAATATTGAAGTATTTTCAGTTTAGCATTGGGAAATTTATCTAAAATCTAGATTTCTAGCCTATGTGAAGAAAAAATCACAGTTTTTTTGGTAACAGAACTTTTGCAAGAGTTTCTTTTAAGTATTTCACCACTGCTGCTTTGTGAAGTGAATGTTCATCCAAGTGCACTGAAAGTCTAACACCTTTACCTTGGCTCACAAGGCCTATATAATCTGTCCCTGTCTCTTTTCTGGCTTTATGTACCTTTCTCAGTCATCCTCACTAAGCTCCAGTTGTAGCCTTTCTTTTTTTTTTTTTTTTTACAGATTCCACGCTAAGCTTGCTCCTAACTCGCAGCATTTGCACTTGCTTTTCCCTCTGTTTGGAGAAATTTTCCCCATATTTTAATTTGCCTGAAACTTTCCCATGATTCCAGCTTCACTAGTTACTTCTGGAGAGGTCCTCTCTGACCACCAACCTATCTATAATAGCACCTATCTCCATCCCCCTGCCCTTTCTGTCCTGCTACCATGGATTATTTCCTTCAAGTCCTTATTAATATCAGACATTACCTTGATTATGTATGCATTTTATTGAGTGTCATGTCTCTCCACCTTTAGAAAATAGACTCAATGAAAGCTGGAAATGTGTGTTTGTATTCACCATAGTATCTGGAACTCTGAAGTGTATCTACTACTGAGTGGGGGTGGAATTTGAAGTCATAGTTAATCATGCTACTTCTCTCCCCCTCATTGTTTTAAACTGTGAAAGCTAGACATAGGATGAAGTAGCATGAAAATCTAGGCAGATAAATATCAAAATAGTAGCTTTATTGCCAAGCAAACTAGATTGGAGGAAGACAATGAGATATGAGACCAATTGGGCTTCCTAATTCCTCTACCTTGAATTGGACATCCCTACCCAAATGCAGACAAAACAATTAGAAAACTTATGCCTTCCCTGACAGAGTCAGAGCCTGCTCTACTTCATTTTTTATTAAATTGAGGAGTTCAGATGAGGATGACAGACTCATTCTTTGTACAATATAACCCAAAATATCACAAATGGATTCCTATTTGCAATGAATCCCTCCTGCTTCCTTGAGGAGTGATGAATGAAGGGTATACAGGCAGTAGTTCTCAACTTCAGCTGAACATTAGAATCATCTGAGGATCTTTTGAAAATTCTGATATCCATGTTCCACCTTGAAAAATTATTTAAGACTTTCTGTGTTTGGGACTCAGGTATCCCTCTATTTTAAAGCTCTCATGTTAAATTCCATGGTGCAGCCAAAGAATCACTGGGACAGAAATGAGATTTCCTTCTGGAGAAGTACGATGATAAAATTTCCTTCTCCTCTAAGAAAACTGGCAAAATTTTGAGGGAAATTGGAATGAGAATTCAGAATATGGAAAACGTGATTTTAAAGTGTGCATATTTTATTTTTATTATTATATTCATCAACTCTTATCTGTACTATTAGAATAGACCTGCATTTACTCTTGGCACACAAAATTCAAAAGAACAAAACCAAGCAACAACAACAAAAACTGTTTAATACAACTTCTAAGGTCCTGTAGACCAGAATACTGATAATCTCTTTAGTCTCATTTTGTACCTCATAGCTTCTCTTTACTAGTTTTCAAGAAACCTAGACTCATTTTGGTCATACTTCTTCTGGACATGTGCCTTTCTTTATGCCAAGACACACTTCCCATCTCTGTTAACCAAGTAACAAGTACTCTTTCACCTACCAACTCAAGTGTGATTTCCTCAAAGAAGTTCTTCCTTACTCCCTATGTGAAGTTCACTTCCTTGTTAAGCATCTCCTAGAACCATGTATCTTACCTTCGTAGCACCTTTCACAGTTTTAGTTTTATGTATATGAGTGTAAATTTGGAACAAAGATGGACTGAACTTATTCTTCTGTATGAAAAAAATAAAAACCTATACAAATACATAAAATAATGACTTTTAAGACACTGGATATTAGGCAATGAAGAAGAGTGATCCAAAGAGATGGAAATGAATTGAGGTGAACTCCACTCTCTCCCCAGTTTACAGCCTGGAGAGAGATTCCAGGCTAGAGAGCAGGGAGAGGAAACCTAGGAGGAGCCTCAGTTTGGGAAATCAAGTTGAGATTTTGAGGAGACCAACAAGGTTAGAATTTTCAGAGAAGAGTAATGGAGAGAGAACAGCTGAACAGAGAGAGCAATCTGGAGACCTACAAAGATGGCAATCTGAGTCTTCAGCTGACTCAGCTGTTCAGCATATATGTGTAAGAATCATCTGTGGTAAGGGAATTCCTACCAGGCAGAGTGGAAAAATCATATAATTCACAGGACATTGGTAAGAGAATTTAGAAGCATTTTGCATCAGCAGTAGGGAAAATTGAGCCCTAGACTAAGCACTGCTCTGCCATAACAAAATTTCAAAGCAAGATATGATACAATGAAAAATGTCTAAATAACTTAACTCCTTCCCAGATCAAAGGTAAACATTTATAAGAGTAGAAATACATACAGCATCCAAGAAGATAATATTTACAATACCTGGCACCTAAACAGAAATTCCTAGGCCTTCAAAGATGTCATAAAATAGAATGTTCTACAAGGAGAAAATTAAAAAAAAAACAATTTGGAAATGACACAGATAATAATTTATTAAATAAGAACATTAAAATAGTTATCATAACTATATTCCATATGTTCAAGAAGCTAGAGGAAGGATTGGGCATATTAAGTGTAGACATAGAAGATATATAAAAAATTAAAGAGCCAAATTGAATTTCTAGAAATTAAAATCACAATGACAGATGGAAAATGCAGTGGATGTAATAAACAATACCTAAGACACTGCAGAAGAAAAAAATCAGTGAAAATAAACACATGACAATATATATTATTCAGAATGAAAAAGAATGAGGCTAAAAATACTTAAAAAATGGGGCCAGCCCCATGGCTGAGTGGTTAAAGCTCTGAGCGCTCTGCTTTGGTGGCCCACTTTCGCGTGTTTAGATCCCAGGTGTAGACCATCTCCACCCATCAGCCAGGCTATGGAGGTATCCTACTTATAAATTAGAGGAAGATTGGAACAGATGTTAGCTCAGGGCTAATCTTCCTCAAGCCAAAAAAAAAAAAAAAAAAAAGAGGAAGATTGGCAACGGATGTTAGTTCAGGGTGAATCTTCCTTACATACACAGACACACAAATATATTAAAAAACTGAACAGACTATCAATGAGGGGTGAGACAAATTCAAGTAGCTGAACATACGTGGAAGCGGAGTTCTCAAAGGTCTAGGGGAGTAACAAAAATAACCGAGGAAATAATGGCTGAAATTTTCAAAATTTGACAAAAAACCATAGAATCACATGTCCAAGAACATCAAGAATCCCAAGCACAAGAAACTTAAAGGA
The DNA here is from genome assembly GCF_037783145.1 of Equus przewalskii. NCBI lineage: Eukaryota > Metazoa > Chordata > Mammalia > Perissodactyla > Equidae > Equus > Equus przewalskii. The sequence continues at coordinate 32,273,483 of NC_091838.1, forward strand.
AGTTATGCCAAGGCACATTATAAACAAATAGCTCAAACCCAGCCAGAGAAAAGTGATGTTACACACAGAAACAAAGGTATGAATGACAGTATACTTCTAAGAAATAATGCAAGTGAAAAAATAGTGGAGCAACACCATTAAAGGACTAAGAGAAAACATTTTAATGTAGACTTTTATATCCAGTAAAGATTCTTTCAAAATGACGGTAAACTAAAGACTTGATAAGATATATAAAAGCTGAAAAAAATTCTCACCACAGATTTCCATACAAAATAAGTTGATGGAAGTCGTTCAGAGAGAAGGACAATGATACCAAGTAGAAATATGGATCTACAACAAGGAATGAAGAGCAGCAGATGATGACTACATGGGTAAATGTATAGAATGTGTTTGTTCTTAATATTTTAAATGCCTTAGCAGAAAAACAGCGGTTAATCAATATTAGTAACTATATATTTTGGGGTTTATAACATTTCTGAAGTTAAATACGTGACAGTAGTAGCCTTAAGCACCGGAGGAAAGAAATAGAAGCATATTTCTCTAAGGTTCTTACAGTATACATGAGTTGTTACAATATATTTTATACTTGATTATGATAAAATAAATATGTATACCATCAACCTTAAAGTAATTTCTAAAAACAAACCAAAAAAATCATTAATTTATGTAATAAGTAATTCAATGAGGTCAAAGTGGAATCATAGTAAATATCCAATAATAAAAAAGAAAGCAGAGGGGCCAGCCCCGTGGCCAAGTGGTTAAATTTGTGTGCTCTTCTTCGGGGGCCCAGGGTTTTGCCGGTTTGGATCCTAGGCGCGAACATGGCACTGCTCATCAGGTTATGCTGAGGTGGCATCCCACATGCCACAACTGGAAGGGCCCACAACTAAAAATACACAACTATGTACTGGGGGCTTTGAGGAGAAAAAGAAAAAATAAGATTTTCAAAAAAAAAAAAGAAGGCAGAAAAAGATGAAAGGCGAAAAATAGAAGAGAAATATCAAGATTGTAGATTTAAGACCAACCGTGTCAACAATTGCATTAAATTTAAATTTTATTAGTATTTGTACCCTCCACCATTACAGCATAAGCCCCAAGAGAGCAGAAATCAGTCCTTTTTCTGGCTGCCATAATACATGGTATACAGTAAATTATCAATAAATATGTGTTGAATGAATGAATGATGTTCTTTCCAAATAAACCATTAGATTTCTTCTGACCTCAACTATTATCTTTCCATAGATATAACTTTTGGTAATGTCCTAAATATTTGATAGATACCAGCTTCCTACTTCAATCTTTTTTCACTAATGAGGACAAGGTTCACAAATTCAAACGACTACAGGGTCAGACAAGGAACATAAATGAATAATGCTGATGCAGTGGGGAAGACAGTTATACACCTATTCCTAGGTAATCTGGAAATATATATTTTCATAGGCAACCTCCAAAATTTTAAAATTTGGCATTTAATTGACATTTTTGAAAAAGTTTTACATAAGCCAAACAAAACGTATCTGAGGGACAATATTGTGTGTTTCTACTCTAAACTATAAGCTGTGTGGACATTTGTCAGGCTATGTATTTTGGAATACTAGTCCATTGAGTTGTAGATAGTTGTTCTGAGAAACCATTATTTAGGTGTTTATCAAAAATTTTGGAGAAATTGTGAATTAAATAAAACATTCCAATGGCTTTCTTTTTTTACCAAGCACCTGCTTAAAAATTTGAATATATTAATGTTCATAATGAAATTTTAAGTGGGACAGTATTTCATGGCATTTACAAAACTTTTAAGCATGAAAACCACCCTCCCAGGTCTACCCTCCTACCTTTTATGACTCATAGTAAATTCTAGTATATCTGAGTTACAGTTGTGTTCCTTGGAACACAGTTAAAGAAACATTAAGATAGGTTATTTCTTAATCAAAACAATATTACCATGCCATATTTCTGTTATTTTTAGGAAAGTGTTAAATATAAAAATAAATTTATGCTTCATAGTTATTCATATTTTTATATTACTGAGGAAAGTATAAAATTTATATTTTTAACTTATAAATGGCCTTATCAGTTTTAAATATTTATAGAAAATAGCATTTCATAAATATTATCATGCAATTTCCTACAGCTGTTAGGTTTTTAGGTAAATAAAATTGTGATAATTAGCACCTGAGTTAGTCATTAAAAATCAAAAACTAAAATAATCAAACAGAACATTAATTTTCACTATACTTGGAATACTAAACGGCATACTCACTCACATGTATTTTTTCTGCCACAGTTTCCACATGAATGTTCCACTAGGAGAAGCTATGAATAAATTGGCTTAAATTTGAAAATTATATTTTAAAAATGCCATTTTGTATTGAATATTTAAATGTGTCATGCACTATGGTAAGTTTATTACACAAATTTTATTTTTTAATATTGAAGTGTTCTCTGTCAGCCACACCCCATTTGAAAGATGATAAAACTCAGAGAGTTTAAGAAATTTGTCCAGTGTCATCAAGCTACTCTAGATTGTCTCTAACCTTTACCCAAAGTTGGCATGCATATGCATCATTGATTCAGTAGGCCTGAAGTGGAGCCTGAAATTCTGCATTTCTAATGAGCTTCCAAGTGACACTCCTAGTCCAAGAACTGTACTTTGAATAACAAGGTTTTACTCAAGATTTCCTTCATTTTAAAATGACAATTATTATATTTGTGACACCATGAAGTATCTTAAGTGATTCATTGTTGTAGCTGTAAAACAATATCGTGCAGTTCAAAACAAAAGAGAAGAGTCAGTATTAATATTGGTAGAAAAAATATGTGGGAAAGTGAAGATAAAGATAAACACTGCTTTTATACTCCTCATACCTTGCTTTCCATTTTTGTTTCTTCACTAGCACTTATCATGTTATATCATACTATGTAATTTATTTATTTACTTATTATTTTATACTTCATTTTCTCTCTCTGAAATAAGACATAAAATTTCACAGAGGCAGGGAAATTTCTGTTTTGTTTACTGATGCGTAAAAGCGCTTAGAATAGTCCTTGATAGATTTTAAGAGGCTGATAACAGATGCTCAATAAATTCTTGTTGAATAAATTCATAAATTTAAAAAGGCTTTCTCTGCTGCTAAGAGTTTCAGGGAAATGTTCATGGTTGTCACCTGCTGCTGGTAGAAAGAACATAAAAATATTCCCCTGAGAATTTGTAATCAAAATCCAGGCTTCCCCTGAGTTTGGAGCCTCAATTCAAACTTTCTCTGTTTCTGAAAACCTCAGCAGAATTTATTTAAAACTAGACTCTGGTCTATATGCCTCTAGGTACCTGGCAGAAAAAACTGCTAATTTTATCCCAAGGAAGATAATTTCAACCCAAGACTCGAGAATTCAAAATACTCCACCAAAATATGGATTCAAAGTAAGAAAAACAAAAGTAAAAATAAATAAGATACCATGAAAGTCTGAAGAAACAATAGACATCAGAATTCCAGCTGTAAAGCCTGTGAGTAAGGAAAATTTCAGAGTGGGAAATGAATCAAAAGAAATTCCAGAAAGGAGAGACAGAGAGAAACCTAGATAGAAATTTTCTAAACAAGAAGGTAAAGAGAGGTAACATTAATAACATAGTGGAGTGAGTCATTCCCTTTGTCTCTCTCCTCTAAGTTACAACAATTTGTACATCCAGAGACCAGTAGAGGATTCCCTACACAGCACACAACAGAATGTATAAGAGATCCAGGCATCTATAAAGCTGAAGATGGGTGGACTGGACCACAGGAGGTAGTGGAGCTAGGGGAGCAGCTCCTTCCCCCTGAAGAAGTAATCCAGAGAACAGATACACATACTGGCCCACATACCTGAAAGAAAACAGGCATGGCTTACTTGAGCAGTCTGTGGTGACAGAGGGGTTGGGCCAGCTCACTACCAGTGGGCTGGTCCATCTTCCAGAAGAGTTAGCCTGTGTGCCCACCTGCAAGCAGTCCTAGCAGGGACAGAGAGAGACGATTGGACTGCTCCTTGCCCGTCTACTAGAAGATCAAACATGTATGCCCTCTCTCTCTCCCCTGGCAGCACCTATGTCCTTCCAAAAGTGGGGATAGTATACAAAAATCAGATTTTCCCAGCTAGGGAGGGGCACTATGACCTGAGTTTCAAAAACACACTGGCTAGCATTAGAGACCAAAGGCTGACAGTAAGCAACAAAATCCTTGCCTTTCTTAGCCCCTGTATCCCCCTAATGGTGGCATGTGGAACCTGCAACCATAACCTTCAGTAACTGCCTCAGAATCAGTGACCCAGCCCCAAGTGGTGGCATTCCAAACACCTGCTCCACCAGCAGCAGGGACTGTGCAAAATTCCCCAGGTCCTGAGGCCTCTGGCAGTGACAGAGACACATGTGAACACAGTACACAACCCAGGAAAATCAGTGCAGATGGTGCATAGGACAGCAGCATTCAAGCCCATGGAGAGCCCACAGAGAGCCAGTGGAGGAAGACAAGACCCATGCAGCCCTGGAAGCAGTGGAAGTGCTTGCAGCCTGGTGACCCAGGTGGTGATGCTTGAGAATAAAGTGAAGGCATGAGCAACCCTAGAGGCACAAGTGACCCAAGAAGGGCACTGATGATGCCCCTGGAGGAAGCAGTGGAGAGAGGAAAGTGTAGGCTCTCAAATACAACTGGAAGCAGTACAGAATCAAAGTGACCAAAGCTGTACCCAAATAAAAAAGGTGGTTACCACCACAAATGCACCAGCAGAGGATCAATTCATCAAATACCATGAAGAACTACAGTAACATGGTAGAACCAAAAGAGAAGGGCAGCTTTCCAGAAACCAACACTGAAGTCACTGGAGATGACAACCTGACTGAGGATTTAAAATAGCTGTCATAAAGAAACTCAACAAGTTACAAGAAAACATAGACAGACAGTTCAATGAGCTCAGGGATAAAATTAATGAACAGGAGGAGTACTTCACCAAAGAAATTGAAACTCCAAAAAGAAAAGCCAAACAGCAATTCTGGAGAGGAAGAACACAATAAATGAGGTGAAAAATAATGTAGAAAGCATAAAAAATAGAGCAGATCATATGGAGGAGAGAATTAGTAATCTTGAAGATAGACCTTAGAAATAAGTCAGGTGGAGGAGGAGAGGGAATTAAGACCTTAAAAAAAATGAAGAAATTCTTCAAGAAATATATGACTCAATTAGGAAAAGTAATAGAGGGATCATAGGTATCCTTGAAGGAGGAGAGAGGGAGAAGGGAACAGAGAGCTTATTCAAAGAAATAATAATTGATAACTTCCTAAACCAGTAGAAGGAACTGGATATGCAAATACATGAAGCTAATAGAACTCCTAGTTGCCTCAATGCAAAAAGACTTTGTTCAAGGCTTATAATATTAAAACTGTCAAAAGCCAATGGCAAAGAAACAATATTAAGGGCAGCAAGAGGAAAGAAAACAACCTACAAAGGAACCTCCATCAGGTTTTCAGCAGATTTCTCAGCAGAAACCCTACAGGCTAGGAGAGAGTGGAATGATACATTCAAATACTGAAAGATAAAAACTATCAGCCAAAAGGGGGCCAGTCCAGTGGGGCAGCAGTGAAGTTCACATATTCTGCTTCAGCAGCCCAGGGTTCACTGGTTCAGAGCCTGGGTGTGGACCTACGCACCAATTGTCAAGCCATGCTGTGGCAGGCATCCCATATATAAAGTAGAGAAAGATAAGCATGGTGGTTACATCGGGGCCAGTTTTCCTCAGCAAAAAAAGGAGGATTGGTGGCAGATGTTAGCTCAGGGCTAATCTTCCTGGAAAAAAAAAAAAAAACTCCAAAAAGCAAAAAACTGTCAGCCAAAAGTACTATATTCAGTGAAATTGTCCTTCAGATATGACAGAGAAATAAAAGTTTTCCCAGACAAACAAAAGCTGAGGGAGTTTCTTGCCACTAGGCCTGTTTTACAAAAAATGTTGAAAGGAGGCCTGTCATCTGAAACTAAAAGGCAAAGGTTTACCAAACCTTGAGCAAAGAGATAAATAGACAGATGGAATCAGAAAATTGCAGGTCTTTATCAGAATAGGCTAGTAAACACTTAATTATAACATAAAAGATAAAGGAAAATAAAACATCAAAAATAAATATCACCAATACAATTAGCTCATAAACTCACAGCAGAAAAAAGAAGAATTTATGACAACAAAAATATAGAGGAGGAAGAGGAAAGGAATGGAAACTATGTAAGCTGATGGAGATAAGTGACTATCAGTAAAAGGAATATCTCCTCTATGAGATCTTTTATAAAAGCTCATGCTAACCACAAAAATTTCAGAGCAGAGTCACAAAGCTTAAATGAAGAGAAAAATAGAAAAAAGAAATCACATAAAACCACCAAACTGAAATGGCAGACTGAAATGCAAGGAAAAAAGAAACAGTAAAAACAAATTGCAACCAGAAAAAAAAAAGATAAAATGGAAGAACTAAGCTCTCGTATATCAATAATCATCCTAAATGTAAATGGATTGAATTCTCCAATCAAAAGACACAGAGTGGGTAGATGCATTATAAAACAAGACCCAACAATATGTTGCCTCCAGAAAACACATCTCAACTCTAGTGATAAACATAGGCTCAGAATGAAGGAATGGAAGATGATAGTCCAAGAAAATGGCAATCAAAAGAAAGCAGGTATAGCTGTACTTAGATAAACCAAACTTCAAGATAAAAAAGATAACAAGAGAATAAAATAGTCATTATATAATAATAAAAGGGACATTCCACCAAAAAGACATTAGCAATTCCACCAAAAAAACTTTATTAATATACATGCACCTAACACAGGAGCACCAAAGTATATAAAGCAACTATTAACAGAACTAAAGGGAGTAATTAACAGTAACATAATAATAGAAGAAGACCTTAACACCTCACTTAACGACAACAGATAGATCATCCAGAGAAAAAGTCAACAAGGAAACAGTGGACTTAAATGAAACACTAGACCAGATGGACTTAATAGTTATATATAGAACATTCTATCTACAAACAGTGGAATACACATTCTTCTCTAATACACATGGATCATTCTCAAAGATCTATCATATGTTGAGAAACAAAGCAAGCCTCAATACATTTAAGAAGATTGAAATCATAGCAAGCATCTTTTCTAACCACAATGCTATAAAACTAGAAACCAACTATAAGAAAAAAGTTGGGAAAGTCACAAATATGTGAAGATTGAACAACATGTTACAAAACAACCATTGGAACAACGAAAAAATCAAAGGAGAAATAAAAAAATACCTGGAGACAAATAAAAATGAAAACACAGCATACAAACTCTTATGCAATGCAACAAAAGCAGTACTAAGAGGGAAATTTGTAGCAATACAGGCCTACCTTGACAAACAAGGGAAGTCTCAAATAAGTAATAGCAAACTACACATAAAATAACTAGAAAAAGAATAAAGAAAGTCTGAAGTCAGTAGGAGAGAAATAATAAAAATTCGAATAGAAATAAATGAAGAGAGACTAAAAAGACATTAGAAAGGATCAATGAAACTAAGAACTGGTTCTTTCAGAAGATAAATAAAGTCGATAAAATCTTAGCCAGACTCACTAAGTAAAAAAGAGAACAGAGTTAAATAAATAAAATCAGAAATGAAAGAGGAGAAATTACAACAGATAGGACAGAAATAGAGAATCTGAGTAGATCAATCACAAGTAAAGAGATTGAAATAGCAGTCAAAAACCAAGAGTCCAGGACCAGATGGCTTCTCTGTTGAATTCTATCAAACATGCGAAGAAGATTTATTACCTATCCTCCTCAAACTATTCCAAGATATTGAAGAGGATGGCATGCTTTCTAAGTCATTCTTTGGAGCCAACATTATCCTGATACAAAACCAGATAAGGACAACACAAAAAATGAAAACTGTGGGCCAATATTGCTGATGAACATAGATGCAAAAATCTTCAACAAAATATTAGAAATCGAATGCAACAATATATTAAAAGGATTATACATCATGATCAAGTGGTATTTATTCCAGGGATGCTGGGATGGTTCAACATCTGGAAATCAATCAATGTGATACACTATGTATGCAAAATAAAAAAAAAAAAACATGATAATCTCAATAGATGCAGAGAAAGCATTTTAGAAGATCCAACAACCATTTATGATGAAAACATTAAATAAAGTGGGTATTGAAGGAAAGTACCTCAACATAATAAAGGCCATATATGACAGACCCACAGCCAACATCATACTCAATGGTGGAAAACTGAAAGCTATTCCTCTGACAACAGGAACAAGACACAGATATCCACTCTCACCACTCTCATTCAACATAGTCCTGGAATTTTAGCTAGAGCAATTAGACAAGAAAAAGAAATAAAACAGATCCAATTAGGGAAGAAAGAAGTAAAACTGTCACTATTTGTGGATGACATGATTCTATATATAGAAAACCATAAAGAATCCTCCAAAAAAACTATTAGAAGTAGTCATTAAAAACAGGAAAGTTTCAGATAGAAAACTAGCACAAAAATCAGTTGCATTTCTATGCACTAATAACAAACTAGCGGAAAAAGAAATCAAGAATACTATCTTATACACAACTGTGACAAAAGAATAAAATACATAGGAATAAGTTTAACCAAGGAAGTGGAAGACCTATACACTGAAAAGTATAAGACATAGTTCAAAGAAATTGAAGAAGACATACACAAATGGAAAGATATTCCATGCTCATGGATTGAAAGAATAAATATAGTTAAAATGTCCCTATTACCTAAAGCAATCTACAGATTCAATGCAATCTCTATCAGAATAGCAATGACATTATTCATGGAAATAGAACCAGGATTCCTAAAATTTATATAGAACAAAAATAAACCCCAACTAGCCCGAAAAATCCTGAGAAGAAAGAACAGATTTGGAGGTATCACGGTCCCTGAATTCAAATTATACTACAAAGCTATAGTCATAAAAACAGCATGGTACTTCCAGAAAGACAAACACATAGATCAATGGAATAGAATTGAAAGCCTAGAAATAAAACCACATGTCTATGGACAGCTAATTGTCAACAAAGGAGCCAAGAGCATACAATGGTGAGAGGAAAGTCTCTCCAAAAATTGGTGTTGGGAAAGGTGGACAGCTGTGAGCAAAAGAACAAAGTAGACCATTTTCTTACACCATACACAAAAATTAACTCAAAATGGATTAAAGACTTGAATGTAAGACCTGAGACCATAAACTCCTTGAAGAAAATATAAGCAGTACACACTTTGATAGTATCTTTTTTAATACCATAACAGTATCTGTTTGAATACCATGTCTACTCAGGCAAGTGAAACAAAAGGAAAAAGAAACAAAGAGGATTGCATCAGACTAAAAACTTCTGCAAGGGAAAGGAAACCATCAACAAAATGAAAAGACAACCCACCAACTGAGAGAAAATATTTGCAAATCATATATGTGACAAGGGGTTAATTTCCAAAATATAAAAAGAATTCATATAACTCAACAACAAAAAATGAACAACCCAATCAAAAAATTGGCAGAGGATATGAACAGACGTTTTTTCCAAAGAAGATATACTGATAGCCAACAGGTATAAGAAGAGATGTTCAGCCTCACTAATTATTAGGGAAATGCAAATCAAAACTACAATTAGCTATCACCTCATAGCTGTCAGAATGGCTATAACTAACAAGGCAAGACATAACAAGTGTTGCAGAGGATGCAGAGAAAAGGGAACTCTCATACACTGCTGTTGGGAATGCAAACTGGTGCAGCCACTATGGAAAACAATATGGAGATTTCTCAAAAAACTACAAATAGAAATACCATATGATCCAGCTGTTCCACTACTGGGTATTTATCCAAAGAACAGGAAATCAACAATTCAAAAAGATACATGTACCCCTATGTTCATCACAGCATTATTCACAGTAGGCAAGAGTTGTATGCAATTTAAGTGCGCATCAACAAATGAATGGATAAAGAAGAGGTGTTATGTATCTATATATATATACAATGGAGACTATTTAGCCATAAAAAAGACAAAACTGTGCCATTTGCAACACATGGATGGAACTTGAGGGTATTATGCTGAGCAAAATAAGTCAGACAAAGAAAGACAAATACTGTATGATTTCACTCATGTGGAAAATCAATAAAACATACAAAGGGAGAATAGATTAGAGGTTACCAGAGGAGAAGGGGGAGGGAGAGGGTGAAAAGGATAAAGAGGCACATATGTATGGTGATAGATAAAAACTGGACTGTTGGTTGTGAACACGATGCACTTATGCAGAAACTGAAATACAGTGCTGAGTACCTGAAATTTACACAATGTTGTAAGCTATAAGCCAATATCACCCCAATAAAAGAAGAAAGAAAAAAAATCACATATACAAAGAAAAAAAAGAAAAGGCAGAAATCAACCCAAATATATTATGATATATATATATATCATTATGAATATAGGAATTAACTAGTAATGTAAAAATTATATATTGCCAAATTAGCTTTTTAAAAATATGACATAACCCAGTTACAAAGAAGAAAATGAAAATGACCATAAACCAGGCCTATAGCAACTAAATAAAGTTGTAAAGCCACATCAATATCATAAAAAAATAAACCTTAAAGAAAAAGAAAGCATTACCAAGGATAAAGGTGGCCACTACATAGGGACCAAAGAATCAACTAATCAAGAAGATGTGATTTTCCCCTTGTACCCAATGAAGACCAGAGCCTTAAAATATGTGATTTGCATAATAACAGGCCCACAGGGAGATACTGACAAATCTGTAACAATAGAGAGGGAGGGATTTTATCACTATGTCCCAATAATTGATGATACATAAAAATTGTGAGACAGTTCACTGGAAAAACTATTTCAAAAATGTTCATAGAACAAAATGCAATAACAGACTGTCAGCAACAAGATATCTACCTTCAAAGGAAAGAATGATTGACTGGAATATTTATACATTGGACTTCTGGGTATGTATCCAAGAGAAATAAAAACAGTACATGAATGCTCATAGCAGCTTTAATTATAATAGTCAAAAACAGGAAACAACTCAAATGTCCATCAGCAAGTGAATGATTGGATAAATTATGGTGTGTCAATGCCATGGATACTAGGCAGCAATAAAAAATCCAAAATACTGACACATGCAACACATTCTGTGGATCTCGAGGGGATATTACTGATGAAAGATATCAATCTCAAAAAGTTCAATAATGTGTGATTTCATCTACCTAGCCTTCTCACAATGGCAGAATTATAGAGATGAAAAATCAGTTAGTGATTTCCAGGGGTATGGAAGGGGACGGGGGAGTGGCTCTATTAGTGTGGCACAGGGAGTCTTCATGATGGAACTGTTAGGAATCTTCACTATTCAGAATACTGTGTGGTGGTCACATAGATCTACATGTATGTGTTCACATGCACACACACAAACACACAGAGTACAAGTAAAAATGGTAAAATCTCACCATATTGGTAGATTGCACTAATGTCAATTTCCTGGTTCTGGTATTATGCTATTATGGGTATGCAAGATGTTACCATTTGGGGGAACTTGGTGAAGAGTATATGATATCTCTATTATTTTTACAACTGTATGTGAATTGACAATTATCTCAAATAAAAAAACAAAAATAAATGAAGTCAGTTTCACAAGCAGAACATATTTCTTTAAAGAAATTTCTATGCTTGTGTGGATGTACATGTATATATCTGTATGTGTGTATGTTTGCCTTTGAGTTAATATTTTTCAACATTTACCGTTTCAACATGTTAAAGCAGTTGTGGTTTGTGAGGATTTCAATAAGAATGTAAGGTCTGTATGAGGCATTCAAGAATTATTCCTGAGGCTATAACTCTATCATCCTTACACAATTTAACCTTTTCCACCACTCTTCAACTCTTCATAATGAACCTGGGCCCTTTTTACGAAGCACAAAATAGGAAATAGGTAAAAGATATGTGCATGAAAGAGTGAGAAAAATGAGGAAAATTAATAAAAAACTCTTTTGAGCAAGTGAGTAATAAATATCAATTATCTAAGCAAACTAAAAGTCCACCTGATTTTTGGAATACCAGAAATTCCACCTCTTTCACTGAACAAGGGGTGATATAATATAAACAACACATTGAAGACTTTTTGTGTCATTCACTGTCGAAATCTTATATTTAGAAATCACCTGAGAAAGGACTATGCTATCAACATTTATAATGTGAGTATAATAACTGTTAATGTTATTTTAATGATTTCTTTATGGCTACAGTAATATCCTGTTGATTATGACTGCAACGTTTTGTCCTATAGCAATAGAACTGTATTTTTCCCACTTTGCTGTGTTTTGTTTTTGATTTAAAACATGGAGCTAAATTCTCACCAACATTCTATCAATTCCAGAAGCAACAAACTAAAACATCATCAATATGTACTATTTCTACAGTTCCTAACATGGCTTTTTGTTTCTCATAACAAATTACATAATGACCTGGAATTTAAGAGAATATTACAGTGCTCTATTCAATGTGTAATGCATCATTATTTCGTAGAATTATTTGAGTGAATCTTCATTAGCATCAAGTTAAACTTACCATTGTGCAATTAGAAAGCTTTAAAACAAAAGCTCAAACAGCTTTAAAGTTATATTTCCTTCCTGTTAATATTTTCTGCTACCCTTTTCCTTCTGTTCAGTCAGTATTATGGATTGAGTTGTGTCTCCTCAAAATCCATATGAAGTCATAGGGTATCTATTGAAGTCCCAACCCTCAATAGCTCAGTATGAGACTGTATTTCAAGACAGGGTCTTTAAAGAGGTGATTAAGGTGAAATGAAGTCATTAAGATTAGGATGACCCAATCCAATAAGACTGCTGTCCTCACAAAAAGAGGAGATTAGGATGCAGACACTCATGCACAGGGAGAAGACAGACATCTATGCATCAAGAACTTAATCTTTCCTGCGGACACCTGGATCAAGGACTTTTAGCCTCTAAGTTATGAGAAAATAAATTTCTGCACTTTAAGTTACCCAGTCTGTGATATTTCATTATGGCAATGCTAGCAGCCTAACACAGTCAGTCTCATAGAAAATACATATTAGGGAAGCTTATGAACAGTCCTAGGTTTGTACTCAGTATCACCTCATGGTGGGAAGGAGGCCACAATGGTGAATGTGTTCAATGACTGACTCTAGATCATTAGCGATGAAAAGATGGACCAGTAGAGTTTGTCTAGCAAACTTGAGTTTGACAGAGATAAAGCTAAGGCCTATAATTGGGACACACACACACAAAATTAATGAAGGACAGTGAAACCTTTCATTGAGGGGGTGTGGGAGAGAGAGAAGGTGGTTAACTGACAGCCACATTGAATGGTTTCCAAATTTAGTTTCAAGCTCTTGTTCTCCAAATATGCAGGTTCAAATTCTAGCTTTCCTATTTTCTGGCTACGGAAACTGAACTTAATCCTTCTCAGCTTGTGTCCTTATTCTAAAATCAGAATGATAGTAACCAGCCCCTGGGATTGTTTTAAAGATTAAGAGAGTTAATACAACTAGTGTATTTAAAGCACTGACTTGCACTTGGTTCACACTCAGTCAATATTAACTATTATTTTTCTTAGTCCATTTTCTACTAACTCCCCAGAAACTTCTGAATATTTTACTTTCTTATTACATTCTATATTCTCTGGGTAAAATATCCACAGAAAATTTTACGTTTACATTTTTATATTTTAAGATATTACTTTACCATTTATGCAGCAATTTTTGTAAAGTACGAATTTTTCTTCTTAGACTAATATGTTAAATGTAATAAATAGAGTTTTACAAATGAATGTGTCTTTGACAATTAACCGATCACCCCTTATACAACTTTTGATCCAGTCAAAGTCTATGTGTGGAAAGGGTCATGGGGGGAAGCCATGTGTTCCAAATAAGGTGAACTTCCAGGTTTTGTGGTCAACGATCAGAAAAATAAAGTTATACACAATAAATTGTACATCACTAACTTAGGCAGTCTCTAAGATGGCTCCCAATGAGCCCCAACTACTGATAGGCACACTCCTTTGATTCCCCTTGCCTTGAATGTAGGCTAGACCTCATGACTCAATTTTAATGAATGGACTATGGCAAAGTGATAGGATGTCACTTTCAAGATTAGGTTTTCAAAAAGACTATGGCTTCAGTGTTGCTCACTCCGTATTGCTATCTTGCTTGTTCTCTCTGATGAAGCTAGCTTTCACATTGTAAGATGTGCTGTAATAAGATCCATGAGTCAAATAACTGAGAGAGTCTTCCAGCCAACTGACCAAGTGAGAACCAACCCAGCCATCAACCACATGAATGAATTTCTAGTGAATCTCTCTCAGTCAAGCCTTCCAAGGAGACAGCAGCTCTGGGAGGGAATGTACATAATATCAAGCCCAAACAAGATATGCCTATTGTGTAAAAGTAGTGCAAAGTGTCATTTTGTCCATGGGTCTTTTGAGCAAGCATTGGAGTGTCTGGGTCATCTTACCCATCTGATATTTGGGAGCTTCCTGTAGTGTGGATGTCTTCGCATGGGAAATGATACAAAATGTTAACGTCTTCACACTCTGTGCTAGTTCCAAGAGGTCCATCCACATATCTTTTAGTCCTTCTTATCACCAATATTTCAATATTTAGCTTTCCAATTTGTTAATCACTAGCCATACATCAATATATATCCAGGGGCCAACCTGGTGGTGCAGCAGTTAAGTTTGCACATTCCACTTAAGCAGCTGGGGGTCTGCAGGTTTGGATCCTGTGTGCAGACCTACCAACTGCTTGACAAGCCATGCTGTGGCAGGCGTCCCACATATAAAGTAGAGGAAGATGAGCACAGATGTTAGCTCAGGGCCAGTCTTCCTCAGCAAAAAGAGGATTGGCAGCAGATGTTAGCTCAGGGCTGATCTTCTTCTTCAAAAAAAAGAAATATATATATATAATCTCCAAGCCTGAAGCCATCACTCCTTTCTATAAAAGTTGATAAGTCTTGTCAATTGGTATGATTTCCTTTCTTCATATCTTTTGGGGTCACCATTGGATATGGATATAATTCAGTGACCATCCATGTCAGCACGTGATGTGAATTATCTCTCAATAAGACCCATGTGTTTTTCTCCTTCATTAACTAGAGTTCCCCATTAGCTATAAGTGTGAATTGAGAGAAAGTGGATGAAGAATTAGAAGCAGCAACCATGGAGAGTCTGAGCCACCTGCCCCTGTAGTTTGCTTGTACTGACTAGGTCTGTTTGGGACCAGTGTCCACCTAGACTGAGGGAGACAAGGGAAGTGCTCAGCTACTAGAAATAGTGAATATTGAGATCTTTATGAGGGAAACACCCAATAGAAATGGTAATCTTCCACTGAGGGACACAGCTAAATGGAGCAATTCAGCAGTGGAGTACCATGGATAATAGATATTTTGACCCCTTTCCTTCCACCCTTCATTCCCTATCTCCTCATATATCCCATTGAGCAAATCCAACTGGAAGCCAGAAAGCAATAGAAGCTGATAATTAAGTCCATTTAGGTCAGCCTTTTAGGGCACAGAGCCAGGTGGAAAATAGTAGAGAGCAGATCTAAGTGGAAAATGTCCAGAATACTTGGTTTGGTAAAATTTTTCACACATTTATTTTTAGCAATTTTTTTTCCTCCTTAAGTTTTTAGGTCTCTTTATTTTAATCAGAATACAGATGAATTTTGTTTCAGTTTGGTTTCTTTTGTTGGTTGGTTTTTTGGTTTAATAGTCAAATTCTATTATTTCTCTTTTTTAAAAAAGTGTATTTAATATGATTTCATCAATATAGATGACATTTTATCAGTTTGTCTTGTCTTTGACTGCATACAACAGAAAACTGTTTAGAGTGGCTTAAATCAAATGACGCATTGGGATTTCCTATGTAATAAGAATATCAGATAGGCATTCCAGGGCTGGTATAGCTGCTTGAGTAAGTCATGAAGGGAAAGACACTTGGGGTTCCCCATTCACCTTTCTTAATATGTGACTCTCATCTTCACAGATGCAAAATACTTGCTTTATCTGCAGGCATCACTTCTGCATTAGGCAATGAGAAAATGGTGGTAGGGATGGGAATGGGGGAAAGAAAAAAATTACATGCCTGTGAGGGCTATATACTTTTCTATAGAACTAGAGATATCCAGAAGCTGTATTTCTCATTTACCTTTTTCAGCACTGGACTTATCACCACCAGTAGATAAAAAAAATTTCAGACAGTGGGAATTTTACAATGGGTATATTGCCCCTGCGGAGAGAAAATACTGATTCTCTTGTTATGGGTATTGGGTTAACAAATAGCAATATTTACTATATGTTGTACTTGGATATTTTCCCTGTCTATTTTTAATTTTTTAAAATTTATTAGTTTTTTTAAATTTTATTTTTTTTATTGTGGTAACATTGGTTTATAACATTATATAAATTTCAGATGTATGTTGTTATATATTTTGATTTCTGTGTGGATAACATCATGTTCATCACCCAAAGACTAACTACCATCCATCACCATACACACGTGCCTAATCACTGCTTTTGCCCTCCTCCCTCCTCACTTCCCTTCTGGTAACTACCAATCCAATCTCTGTTTCGATGTGTTTATTTGTCATTGTTTTTATCTTCTACTTATGAGTGAGATCATATGGTATTTGAGTTTCTCTCTTTGACTTATTTCACTTAGCATAATAACCTCAATATTCATCCATGTTGTCACAAATGGCCAGATTTCATCATTTCTTATGGCTGAGTAGAATTCCATTGTGTATGTATACCACATCTTTATCCATTCGTCCTTTAAAAGGCATGTAGGTTGTTTCCAAGTTTTGGCTATTGTGAATAATGCTGGAATGAACATAGAGGTGCATGTATTTTTATGCATTCATATTTTCATGTCCTTTGGAAAACTACCCAGCAGTAGAATAGCTGGATCGTATGGTAGATCTATGCTTAATTTCTTGAGGAATCTCCATACTGTTTTCCACAGTGGCTGCACCAGTTGGCACTCACACCAGTAATGTATGAGATTTCCTTTCTCTCCGTATCCTTTCCAACATTTATTATTTCCTGACTTTCTAAATATAGTCATTCTGATGGGAGTGAGGTGATATCTCATTGTAGTTTTGACTTTCATTTCCGTGATAGTTAATGATGTTGAACATCTTTTCATGTACCTGTTGGTCATCTGTATATCTTCTTTGGAGAAATCTTTGTTCAGATCTTTTGCCCATTTTTTAATTCTGTTAGTATTTTTGTTGTTGAGATATTCTCTTTTTATATTTTGAGTTCCCTATATATCATGCTGCTCCTTTGTTTTTTACTCCTTTTCTGAATTCTATTAGCATTTCCTTCATTCTCATTTTCCTGTACAAGTGTGGGAGTTCAATGTTCTGTTTTTGTTCTTTTAAGGGCTATCCCTGAATGACTAATGTGAGTACTTTCCTTAGAAAAGTCCCAAAATAATCACTATCTCTATGCTCCTTATGAACTATAACATACTTTAAACATTTTCCTTCTGGTAACTGAAACCTGAGGTACATCTTTTACAAGTTATTTTGCAAAGATCTTTCACAAAAGAGGCTCCCTGGAAGAACTCTGTGGGTGCCAGTCTTTCCAGGTTGGCTTGGTCAAAGTAGAAAGAGTAGTTTGAACTTCTATAGTTGCTAGAGGTTGGACTGAGGAAAAGTTCTTGTGCAGGAGATTTAAATTTCCTGTTGGCGTCAAAGGAGTAGGTGCTTGTGCATGGGTTTTTCTCATCAGCCTGTCTAGATATTGGCCAGGGAGAAAATATGTCAGTGGCCAAACAGCAAAAATGGAGGCAGACTCTTTATTACAAATATTTACATTTCAGTGTTTTATTTCTTAATCATTCCTGAATAATAATCAACTGATTATAGATTACTCAGGAGACAAAATATTTTAGACAGCATTCCAGTATTTTCTAACTTCTATTATTGCCATTGAGAATTCTGCTGCTTTTCAGGTAACCATTTTTCTCTAGTTGTTTTAATCATTCTTTTTGTGTTTGGTGTTATACATGCAGTCAGACAACACTGTCAATGAAAGAATTAGTCTTTATGTGGCTCAGAATGCATGCTCCATCAATTCTGATAATTTCTAAGCTTCAATCACATTCACTATTTTTTTTCCTACATTTTATCTATTCTATCCTACAGGAATCAAATAAAATATATGCTATATCTTATTAGTTTGTATAATATAATTTATGGTAAATTATAGTTCATGAGATTTTAATAAATTCATTACACATAAATTGTTTCCCAGCACTAAAATAAAGTCAGGAATTAAAAATTAAACTTTTGAGAGAGAATTAAAGAACAATCCTGGAACAAAGATAAAAGACTAAATTGGAAACTCAGGAACCCAGTGAAAATACACCATTATGACTGAATACATAGTAGAGAATAGACGTTAAAGTCTCATATACTCCCAAATCAGGGGGGCTCAATATTTTGCATCTTATACTCAAATACCATGAATCTTTTCATAATGGATATAAAAATGTTTGTTTTCTAAAGTACATTTAATTGTTGTCAGGCCTTCTGTAAGAGCCATTAAGGTTGAACTAGTGTTGTTGGGAACAACTCTTCAATTTGTGAACTCAAAGCATGTGGCCTATCAAAGCTGTTTTTTAGGCTCACTGAGCTCAATGAGAATGTGGTTAACTAGAAACAGTGGTTCACAACCATTTTATGTCCCATCACACTTGGGGGATATTCCCCACTCTTATTGGTATTAATTACTCATTAACACTGAATTGTGATTTAGAGAAATAGGATGAAGGATAAAAGGAAAAGATAAGATGGAGGAAGTTTAGCATACTACTGTGGGAGAGTAAAGAAGGTAAAGGTGATTCTGCAAGTCTCACTAAAGGGTAATTCCCCCCTTTTACGTGCACTCTCCCAAACATGTGACAACCTCTGACCAAGAGACAATTTTCATTTCAGTGATATGCTCCAAGAACTTTCTCTTTGGATTTGTCTTTTGGTAAACATATTAAAAAGATGCCCATCATTTGTCAGTACATTTACAATGTAGGGCAAATGAATAAATCACATAAAAATCTCAAGTAAATCCAGTAACCGGAAATTAACCATCAATATAACTGGAAATAAAAGCATTACCGTTTACCCTCTGAGTCCAATGGACTCATTTTAATTCTTTGTACTTCAAGTCATTTTAATAATTTCATATGAGTAAGAATAAAGAAATAAGAAAAGCAACTTATTAAATACTATAATAAAAATTAACCATAGCAAACCAAAATTTATTTCCTATTTCCCTGGTTTTAAATTTATATGTACTCCAAATGAGCAGTGTCTTCTGAATGCAAGTAACTGCTCATTAATTGTCATGCATTGATCTGGAAATCCATCATGTGAATACTAATACTGATTCCAAATATGTCAATTCCAGCTTATCATTACAAGTGATTCTTCTTGCACTTGTACCATCAAAATATACTTGAATAATTTTTGAAACCTTTTATGGCTTATAATTATCTTGCAGAGAAGATGACCATCTTCTTTGCTATATTACTGCTTTTTCTTTCATTTTTTGTTTATAAGAATCATTTAGAATGATCTATCCAATAATTTTTATATATATGTATATCATTTATTTCCTTCCAATCACCTTCATTTATTCACTTGCCTTCATAATTTGTCCACTTCTCAGGAGTATCAAGTAAATTTCGGCACATGAACATAATGAAGACTGAAAAATTTCTCTGACATTCTAACAAAGATGGGCCAGAGTCTTGTCACAAACTACTGCATGATGAAATCCATCCTGTTGAATGATGAAATTGATATGAACATTGTATTTCCTTTTTTACTTAGATATACATTGTCTATACATAAATACCTAAGTTTGAGAAAATTCATTTAGAAAACTGTCATCTGAAAGTTTATCTGATATTTCATTTATGTAGTCAAATTCACCATCATCATTACAGTCTCAAGTGCTGCTATCTGCTTACATCTTTTGATTTTTCTAATAATTGTAATGTGTTTCTATGCCATTTTTTCTCTCTTTGCCATGATTGGTGAAGAATGAAAAATTCATTCTTAGCTGTGTTCAATAAAGTTAAAAAACACTCTGTAAAGATGGTGTCTCCCGTAGTCTTCTATACATTTTTGAAAACGCAAAACTCTGTGCAACACAATAATAAAACTGAATGATAATGAAGTAGTGACAGTTTCTTGTACTCTTGTATCATCCTTTAAACCAGGCATAGGCAAATTTTTGCTGTAAAAGGCCACATAGTAAATATTTCAGTTTTGTGGGCTATACAGTCTATGTTCTCTCATCTCAACTCTGCCTTTGTAGCATGAGAGCAGATATAGACAAATACATAATGTATGTGCTTGGAAATGATCCCGTAAATCTTTATTTATGAGGTCAGGAGGCGGGCTGGATTTAGTCCACAACTGCAATATGCCACACCTGTTTGAGGATTCTATAATTCTTTTGTTTCCTTATTATTTCAATATATTTTAATCTAGTTAGGAATAATTGCTGTGCAGCGATGAATATCTAACATGATTAGAAAGTAAAATAGCAAATTTAGCAAAACAGCATATAGGATATAGAAAAATAACATCACTAAGACCCCCTAGTGTATCTGAGATTTATAAAAGGGTCCAATGACTCCATATAATAATTGCAAAATAGAAGTATTCTATTGAAAATTGGTAAATTTTGTTTTTTGTGTTTGAATGATATCTAAGTAAGAACAAAATAATAAAATACCAACCCTTACAAATACTTTTAACAGCTCAAAAAACTCATAAACTTCAGTGGACTCATAAAGTTCATCAGATGATGATGCTAGTCTGAGGATCTTTTTATATAGAGATAAAGGAAGGCCTTGAATTGGGATGAAAAAAAATGGACCCTTTCATCAACTTCTTCTGCAAAATTGTTGTCTGATAACAAGTATCAGTGACTGTTAACCACAGAGAATGAAAAGGATTATGTGGAAGTAATCACCAATAGGAGCACTGTGATCTAGCAATTAAGATTTTCACTAGCGGCCAGGTGAGAAAAATGGACCTTTTTATAAAACTAAGTTGCCTTATGAGAAAAACAAATCTGGACTATTAAATCTAGGAATCTTGAGGGGTACCGAATTGATCTAATTTTGACAGTGACCCTTGCTTCCTATAAGAAGGCGTATGCATTCTCTCTGAAGAAAGCATGGCCGATTTAGGAATGCAGGGCATGCAAAGTAAGACTGAGCACATATAAAGACACAAGCAAAATCTAGTGTACAAGGAAATAAGCTACAATGAATGAGGGACAGCAGAAAGAAAAAATGAAACTATCATCTCAATAACTTTAGATCCTCAAGTACTTCAGAAGTTATATTTATTGTATAAAAATATCAAATGCTTATAAAAGGTAGTATCAGAAAGGCGCAGAAATTATTAAATAATGACATTAAAATGATGAGAAAGATTTGAAAAACATCTCTCTCTCTCTCTCTATATATATATATACATATATGGCATTCTTTAATCTAAATCACCAAATCTGGTGATTTTTTCATCCTAAATTCTTCTGTCTCAAGTGCATCTCTTTTTCTCCATTGTACCACTACGTCTTCTCCCAGGTGGCCATCATCTCTCGTCTCGACTCTGCAATATCTTCTAAACTGACCTCTTTATATCAACTCTTACCCCCTCAGCCTCACTTACTATAACTAGAGGAATTACATTTTCAAATGCATATCTAACAATGTCACTTATTCGATTATACGTTATCTACCACCACCCTCTTAAAATATTTGCTATCTGTGTGCTGCTCTTGGAATAAAATCCAACCAGTATGGGTAATGCTAGGTTTTGCCTCACCCATCATTGTGTTCTTTCTTCCATCAGCCACATTTATTGGCATCTTCTGTCCTTCTCACTTCTCTCCCACCTGCTGTGATTTTCTGTTATTTCTTCCCCCCTCTTTCCCCAGGTAGCTCTACTCCTCCTATGAAAGCTCATCACCATGTCCTCATGGAAGAATTCTGTATTTTACCACTGATATTTTCCCATTATACTACAAAATTATAGCACTTTGTAGTCCTACTTGATAGTGATTTTTAGGAATGTGACTGTATATTCATCGAAGTGCCTCTTGCATGACTGTCTCTCCCACGAACTGTAAACCCCATGAAAGAAAGAGACAAGGATCTTTGGATCATTGTGAGCACCTAACATAATGCCTGTCCTATTGTGGGTCTAAAAATACATTTACCAAGGAAAATTACTGAATAATTATCATTTATGTGATGAAAATATAATTTGACTAGGAAAATGCTACTGTAGTTACTGTCATGTGAATATTAGTTTGTTAAATGAAGAAGATCAATGTGGCATGCCTTAAACATAAAAATGAACAAAATGGAACAGAGTAAATGGATTCCAATTCATTATTTTTATTACATATAACACAAGAAGCATCACTTGTCATTGAGAATTAAATAGGTATCAAATAAACTGATATTTTACATAATTGATTTGCATTTTTTAAATGAGTACATTTAATTCCCATACATATGGCTATAAGAAAGAGAAAGAGTAGTCATTACTTCTTTTTCTTTTTTTGGTGAGAAAGATTGCCCTGAGATAATATTCATGCCAGTCTTCCTCCATTTTGCACGTGGGGTGCTGCCAGATACAGCTTAATGAGCAGTGTGTAGGTCCATGCCCAGGATTGAAACCCACAAACCTCGGGACTCTGAAGTGGAGCGTG
Source organism: Equus przewalskii (assembly GCF_037783145.1). NCBI lineage: Eukaryota > Metazoa > Chordata > Mammalia > Perissodactyla > Equidae > Equus > Equus przewalskii. The sequence continues at coordinate 32,296,327 of NC_091838.1, forward strand.
TGAACTGAACCACCACACCACTGGGCCAGCCCCCTCATTACTTTTGATAATAATTAAACTGTGAAAAATTCATCCTCAGGAAATTGTCTCACTTTCCCTAAGATGACTTTGATTTTGTCCATCTGTCCATCCACAGCTGTCACTTAGCCCCCTGCCCCTTACACTCATAACTGTACTGCATTTATTTTCAGTTTACTGTAAGCTCCATCCCGCCTCTAGTTCTCATTTCATAGCTCTTTCTTAAAAACACTTAATTTTTTTTCAAGCTGATTAGGTTTACAATCAAATCGAGAAGAAGGCATAGAGATTTCCCACATACACCTTGCTCTCACACATCCGTAGCCTCCCCAATTATGAACATCACTCACCATAATGGTACATTTTATTTTTTTGCCAATGATGAACCTACATTGACATATCATAATCCCTAAAGTGTACACTCAAAGTTCATTACAATTCGCTCTCGGCATTGTCCATTTTCTTGGTTTGGACACATATATAATGACATGCATCCATCACTATAATATCACATGGAGTACTTTCACTAGTTTCTCTATTCTAAAAAGCCTCTGTGTACTGTTTATTGATCTCTCTCTGCTGCCACATCCCCCTGCAACCACTGATTTTTTTTACTGTCTCCATACTTTTGCCTTTTCCAGTTTGTCATATAGTAAGAGTCATGCAGGGTGCAACCTTCTCAGATGCATTTAAGGTTCCTCCTTGTCTTTTCATGGCTTGATAGTGATAAATAATAGTTGCTTTTTTCAGCTGCCCCAAATATCACCATTCTCTTTTTCTCTCCACCTTCTTTCTGTTCACCTAACACTCATTCTTCAACACTTATAACTTATTTTTTCACTATTTTTGATTTTCTATCTCTCCTGTAAAGTGTAAATTTCACGAGGGTACTGATGGCTTCTGTCCTTCCACCACCTTACGCAGTGCTTATCACAGAGCTCGACGAAGAATAAAAACTTAGTAAATATGTGAGAACAAATGACTCAAAAGTATAACAGAGTCACTTCATTTTTTTGTAATTACAAAATATGAGATGTGTCCAATACATAAATGGTGGTACACATATTCAGTAGAATACTATGATATCATTACAAATGCTGACTATATAATAGGCCTCAAATGATAATGAAATGGTATAATAACATGTAAGTAATATGAAAAAAACTATGTATAAAGAGGTATTTAAAAACCATATGAAAGTAATATATTTAAATTTAGACAACTTCAAGTGGATTGGGAAAGTCTAAGTGATTTAAGAAATTTCTTTATAACATTTGATTAAATATGTCTGTTACTTATATAATATCAATAAGTAAAGCAAAATGACAAATAATAAAGAGCATTCTAATGGATTTCTAGTTTAGATTTTTTGAAATAATAAAAACTGTCTTTGTTGTATGTGCACAGTATAAAAACATTTGCTAACCTAGTCAAAATATCATTCAGAATACAAATAAACTGATTTTACTTTTGGTTTCAGTGGCAAGTTGTTAATTCAGTAACTTTTTTCTCCTTTAAGTGATCATATGAACACTACAAATATAACCTAAGTGGATTTTTTTCTTGACATATGTGCACTTGTGTTTAACATTTACCTATGTAACAGTATGCCATAGTGAGAATCTGTCTAGCTTGTAGACCATAGATATAATAGATGTGGTTTATATTCTTATAAATAATTATACATGGACCTATGTACATACAATATGTGTGAACACTAATACACACATATACACAGAAATACAAGTAATCTGTATTTAATATATATTAATACATTCTCAGACATCAGGTTAACGTGACACACAGAACACAGGTACACATCTTCCCTTACACCTCAAATCCTTAAAAATGATGTGTATTTGAAGGAAACAAATTTATAATAATAATAGTATTGAGTAAGAAGAGAAAGAGCTACCAAGAGAAACTTTTTAAAATAATTTTGTTTAACAAAACAATATTGCATTGTCTGAGAAAATCACATCCTAAAGCTCACATAATCAAAGAAATGCTGCAGAGCTAGTAGTTCCAGGATAAACTATAGGAGACGGCAATCTCAAAATCGGTGGATACAGGTTAAGTGAGGGGGCCTGGGGCAGCCTGAGGATGACTAACTGGGGAAATACATTTTTTTCACTGCATTTCTTACCTCTACTGTACAGAACAGACAGCAAGAGAGGCATTTATCCAGACTATAAGGTACTGAAAGGAGTCTTTGTCATCCAGTAATAGCAGAGCCCCCAAACAGCTCGCAAGGAACCAGGAGGAGGAAAGCACCCCATACCCATAAGAAATGCAGCATGTACTGCCAATATTTTGTTAGGTCTTTTGAATAATTGCTTTCATAGAACAGATGAGCAGAAAATTTTAAACAAAAAGCTGAGTTGGTAAATAAGCATTGCTAAATATTAGCAAAAAAATTACAAACTTATGTCAAACTGCTCCAATTCCTAAGGAAATCAAGAGCAAACAGAAGATAACTTACAAAGATTCAAGAAGTTAGTGCATTCATTATCATGAAACAGTAAGACCTGGAATTCTGCTTTTGATTAGGAAGTAGAAGGCCATGGCTCCAAGTTTACCCCTAGAGGACAACTGGAAAAAACAGGTAACTTTAAAAAATTATTACATACATATATGTTTTCAAAGACTTCAGAGATCTGGGGATTCAAAAGAATATAAAGAAACTAAATTTCAGAAAGTGAAGAGATCTTTCTAGCTGAGCAGGAATCAATGACTGTTTTCCATCTTGAGGCATATGCCAAGTATAAGAACAGACAAGAAGAACACTGGCTTATCATAGACAAAAACACTCCACACGGAGTGTTTTTCACGGAGGTGTTCTTCATGGAGGAAAAACTAATTGAGACTTCAAGGGCCATATAAGCTATTGTAACAGACTGGGATTTTTGTTAAGTCCCAAGCATTCAGCTGTTTGTCACTTGTCAAATTACTCAAAAAGACTTGCACCAAGTAATGGGTAGTGCAAGAAATGGGTGTCTTGAATGAAAAGGTAGAGAGAGACAGCCCATATTCCTTCAGTGGGTAAGTGAAAACTTCCAGCATGGAGGACAAGGCTATAATTAACACAGGATAGGTCTCACACTCCCCAGCTCAACCGTTTAGGTCCCAGGTCAATTTGATCACAATGATCATCCTGTCACCTGGTTGATTTTGACGTGTAGCATTATTATTATACACAATGACTAATGTACAAAGAGAACAGAAGAAGTAAAGCAGCCAGTAAAAGCAAACCCAAAAGTGACATAAATATCAAAAAAGCAGAAGGAATTAGAGCTGGCTATTTATACCGATCCATGAAAGCCAGAAAATGAAATGCACAAGGGCTGGATTTACCCCAAACTTTAAAACAACCAAAAAAAAAAAAAAAAAAGAAAAGAAAAGATAAAGCCATGAAACATTTCAAGGCACTGAACATCAGACTATGAAGGATGATGAACCCTCAGAAATGGAAAACAGATGAAATGAGTGTTGCTGTGGTCCAAGCATACTGCTTCATGCAAGATTCCACATCAGGATACAGGAAAGGATGAAGAATGTAAACCTGAAAAAACTTCCTGAGTTGAGGAAATGGAGCTTAGATTGTGAGTAAACTAAAACAGCATTAACTAGAGGACCTATTATTAAAGAGGAGAAAGATGCACAGAGCAAGAACTTGAGAAACCTGCAGAGAGCCAGCCTTGCTACTGAGCAAAGCACTGATCATTGCATGTGTGTGAGGGAAGTTCAGAATGCTACAGAATCTCATGAAAGGATTGGAGAGAACAACACTAAGTGCTCATAGAGCCAGGGGCAACACTCTTCCCACCAGGCAGATGCAAAACCTCATCATTTCTGGGGCCTTGGGTAGAGCGCACAGAAGGATCTTTCTTTAGTTGTAGGAAAAGGTTAGATTTGAGCTCAAACATAGTTATGGTCTCACCTAAAAGATCTTAAAATTCAGATATAAAAAAGATCAAATAATCTCTCCACCCCAGGTCATGGCATCCCCTGTTACTTTGGGCACAGCAGCCTGAAGAAGAAAAAGAGAGAGAGAAAAAATGAAAATGCTTTAAAATCGGGGAAAAGAAAATCCCAAGAGAAAGAGAAAGAGAGAGAGAGACCCTTCCCCCAGTGTGCTGGGGTGCACCATGTGTCTGAAATGCCCTGTGCTGGCCCCAGCGTGGTGGGTAGCTGCATGCTCAGCCTTCCCGGGGCTTGCATAGTCTGCAATAGGAAATATTTTGTTTCCCTCTTCCCCTGGCTGCTGTAGTCTTAAACCGCCAGATGCCAGATGCCTATATTTGTAGAGAAATGCATTTCCTGGATGCTGCCGTGGGCATCATTTGGCAGCCTCTAGAATAAATTTTAGCGTTTGGAGGGGATTCTCAACTGTAATTTTCTTTTTTGAGCTGCAAACCAGGACAACTGAAAATTACAAACTCCCAGGAAGGGCCACATTGCTTTTAAGAGCCTTTTGTCTGCTGTGTCGCTGTCTCCCACAAGCTGTCCTGAACTCCTTTTTCTGGTCCTCTATCTCTTTGAGCCTGTGACGAATCCTCTTATCTTCACTCTTTGCCACCTGTGGGCCAAGGTGTGAGCCTCAGCTCTGAGAAGAGCCCCCATCCTTTTCTTCTTTTCTGAGGAAGATTAGCCATGAGCTAAGGTGTGTGGCCATTTTCCTCTGTTTTATATTTGGGACGCCTACCGCAGCATGGCTTAATAAGCACCACATAGGTCTGCACTGGAGATCCAACTGAAGCAGAGTGTGGGAACTTAACTGCTATGCCATCAGGCTGGCTCTGAGAAGACCGCCCCTTTTGACCTGTATGATTCCTACAAGACGTCCTCCTGGCAAGTCTCTAGGTGGTAGGGCCTGGGGACATGAATGAACGCTGCAGCCAGCAGCTACGCTATCACCTCCCTGAACATGGATGGCCTGTCCTCAGACATCACTGGGCGTGCAGTATGAAAAGTTCAGTGCTGCGGGGCTTGTGCTGTGCATCCAGGTGTGCCATGATATGACTACCTGCACTCCCTGAGTTATGGCTATGTCAATTTCCCTCAGCCTGCTGATGTGGAGCAAGACTTAGACACCATAAACTTTGATGTGATTAAGGGAAAGCCACTCTGTGTCATGTAATCTCAGAAGGATCCTCTGAGAAATTTGGGTGTGGGAAATTTCTTCATCAAGAACCTGGACAGGAGTGATGTCAGCAACATGGCAGCGTGAGCTCACCCAAGACTCTCTCCCCTCCAAATTACAACCAAAAAGAGCAACTACTTTCCAAGCAAAAAAAAAAAAAATTCTAATAACAGGAATCATCAGAGACTCACAGCAGCCAAATGACAGACGGCAGAGAGGCTGAAGCTGCCCTTGGAGGAGCTGGAACAGGGTAAGAGAGAACTTCACTCCCTCCCCTAGAGACTGGGATCACTGCTGCAGGTGAGGGAAGGAGCAGGGAAGGGGCCACGCATCTGGGGATTGTCCAGGACTCCCACCACCTGTGCGGTGGAAACCCTCTAATGGGGGAAAGCTTTCCCGTGGGGGAACCCCAGCAAGCCAGGGCCCTGGGAGACCAGAGAGTGAGAGCTGATCTGAATCCAGGTCGGCACACAAGAGAAAGTGCTCCCCCTCCCCCAACCTGCGCTGAGCGCCGCCATTGCAGCTGAAGGTGGCGGGCTCAGAACGTGCGGCTCTTAACCCCAATCTAGTGGCGACAGGCTGTAACTGCAACCAAATAATAGCATCATGTGCAAAAAATGCTCCTCTACCATCAAGCAATTTATAAAAGCTCCAGTCCACAAGGAAAACAATAAAAACACAGAAGTATGTCCTGAGGATTTGAATATAGGTAAACTAAGTGAAAATGAGTTCAAAATAGCTATCATAAAAATACTCAATGAGGTAAAGGGAAATATAGAGAAATGAGTCAATGAGTTCCAGAGTTACTTCACAAAAAAGATTGAAACTATAAAGAAGAATCAATCAGAAATACTAGAGATGAAAAATGCAATGGATCAGATAAAACAGAATACGGATTCCCTGAATGCCCGTGTAGACACCATAGAGGAGCAAATTAGCATAATCAAAGATAGACAGGCTGAATGGCTCCAGACAGAGGAAGAAAGAGAAATAAGAATTTAAAAAACTGAAGGAAATCTCTGAGAAATAGCTGACTCAATGAGAAAATGAACCTTAAGAATAATTGGAAATCCTGAGGACGTGGAAAAGGAAAATGGAGCAGAAAGTGTGCTCAACGAAATAATAGAAGAGAACTTCCCAAATCTAGGGATTGAGAGAGAAATGTGTGTGGAGGAAGCTTTCAGATCTCCTAGATTTGTCAATGTAATAAGACCTACTGCAAGGAATATAGTAGTAAAAATGGCAAAAATGAATGACAAAGAAAGAATATTCAGGGCAGCAAGGCAGAAGAAAATAACCTATAAAGGAACCCCTATCAGACTTTCAGTGGAATTCTCTACGGAAACCTTACAAGCAAGGAGAGATTGGAATGACATATTCAAAACTTTAAAGGATAAAAATCGTCAGTCAAGAAACTCTATCCAGCAAAAATATCCTTCAGATATGAGGGAGAAATTAAATCTTTTGCAGACAAACAAAAGCTAAGGGACTTCACAGTCACAAGACCTCCACTACAAGAAATCCTTAAGAAGGCTCTCATACTTGAAAAAAGAAAAAAAAGGAGAAAAGGGTCACAAAACAGAGAGTAGGGAGACAAATAGATAGAATCGGAATAGGATAGCAAATATTCAACTATAGCATTAGGATAAAGGGAAGTAAATCACCAAAGCAAAGACAATCTTATCATTCTAACCACAAACTCACAACACAAGTTGGAATAAGAGATGAAAATAATAATTTAGGAGGGAAGGAGGAAAGGGACTGAAACAGTCTAGGCTAAGTAAATAAGAGACCACCAGAAAATGGACTATGTTATACACAAGATTTTGAATACAGATTTCAGGTTAGCCACTAAATTAAAAAACAGAACAGAGACACAAAACACAAATAAGGAAAAATCTAAGAAATCCAGCATAAGAAACTGCAGAAGTCAATGGGTAGGCTAAAACAGAGGACAAGAACAAAGGAAACACAGGAAAACTGGGGAACGAGCAACAGAATGACAGCATTAAGCCCTCATGCACCAATACTCACACTCAATGTAAATGGATTGAACTCTCTAATAAAAAGACACAGAGTGGAAAAATGGATTAAAGAACAAGATCCAACAATTTGTTGCCTCCAGGAAACACAACTCAGCTCCAAGGACAAACACAGGCTCAGAGTGAAGGGGTGGAAGGCAATACTCCAAGCTAATAGCAAACAAAAGAAAGTAGGTGTCACAATATTTATATCAGACAAAACAGACTTCAATATAAGGCAGATGAAGAGAGACATAGAGGGCCAATATACAACGATCAAGGGACACTTCCTCAAGAAGAAATAACGCTTATAAATATCTATGCACCTAACACAGGAGCACCAAAGTTCATAAGGCAACTATTAACAAACCTAAAAGACGATATCAAAAAAACCCACAATAATAGTAGGGAACCTCAATACCCCACTCACATCAATGGACAGATCATCCAAACAGAAAATCAACCAAGAAATAGTGGAGCTAAATGAAAAGTTCAAACAGTTGGACTTAATAGACATATATAGAACACTTCATCCAAAAACAACAGAATACACATTCTTCTCAAGCATGCATGGAACATTCTCAAGGATAGACCATATGTTGGGAAACACGGCAAGCCTCTGCAAATTTTAAAAAAAATTGAAATAATAACAAGCATTTTTCCAATCATAATGCTTTAGAGCTAGAAATTAATTACAAGAAAAAAGCTGAGAAATGCAAAAGGATATGGAGACTAAACAATATGCTATTGAACAAGAAATAGATCATTGAAGAAATTAAAGAAGAAATCAAAAACTACCTGGAGACAAATGAAATGACAACATGCTATACCAACTCATATGGGATACAGCAAAAGCTGAATTAAGAGGAAAATTCATCGCAATACAGGCACATCTTAACAAACAATAAAAATCCCAAATAAGCAATCTTAAACTACACCTAACTGAATTAGAGAAAGAAGAACAAACAAAGCCCAAAGTCAGCAGAAGGAGAGAAATAATAAAAATCAGAGCAAAAATAAATGCTATTGAAACAAAAAAGGCAGTAGAAAGGATCAATGAAACAAAGAGCTTGTTCTTTGAGAAGACAAATAAAATTGACAAACCCCTAGCCAGACTAACAAAGAAAAAAAGGGAGAAAGCTCAAATAAACAAAATCAGAAATGAAAGAGGAGAAATAACAACAGACTCTGCAGAAATACAATGGATTATAAGAGAATATTATGAAAAACTATGTACCAGCAAAATGGATAATCTAGAGGAAATACATAAATTCTTGGACTCCTACAATCTCCCAAAGCTTAGCCAAGAAGAAGCAGACAATTTGAATAGACAAATTGCAAGCAAAGAGATTGAAACAGCAATCAAAAGCATCCCAAAGAATAAAACCCCAGGACCAGATGGCTTTCCTGGGGAATTCTATCAAACTTTCAGAGAGGATTTAATACCTATCTTTTTCAAGCTGTTCCAAAAAATTATGGAGGATGGAACACTACCTAACACATTCTACGAGGCCAAAAGCACGCTGATACCAAAGCCTGACAAGGACAGCACTGAAAATGAGAACTACAGGCCAATATTGCTGATGAAGGTAGATCCAAAAATTCTCGACAAAATTTTGGCAACCCGAATTCAGCAATTCATGAAAAGGATCATTCATCATGATCAAGTAGGATTCATACCAGGGACACAGGGATGGTTCAACATTTGCAAATCAATCAACGTGATACACCACATCAACAAACTGAGCAATAAAAACCACATGATTATCTCAATAGATGCAGAGAAAGCATTTGACAAGATCCAACAGTCATTTATGATAAAAACTCTGAACAAAATGGGCATAGAAGGGAGCTACCTCATCATAATAAAAGCCATGTATGACAAACCCACAGCCAACATCATACTCAATGGGCAAAAACTGAGCGCCATCCCACGGAAAACAGGAACAAGACAAGGATGGTCTCTATCACCATTCTTATTTAACATAATACTGGAGGTCCTGGCCAGAGCAATCAAGCAAGATAAAGGAACAAAAGGAATCCAAGTAGGGAGGGAAGAAGTGAAACTCTAGCTGTTTGCAGATGACATGATCTTATATAGAGAAAACTCCAAAGAATCCATTGGAAAACTTTTAGAAGTAATGAACAACTACAGCAGTTGCAGGGTATAAAATCAATTTAGATAAATCCATAGGATTTCTATACTCTAATAATGAACTAACAGAAAAAGAACTCAAGAACACAATACCATTCACAATCACAACAAAAAGAATAAAATACCTTGGGTTGAATTTAACTAAGGAAGTGAAAGACTTATATAATGAAAATTACAAGGCTTTTCTGAAAGAAATGGATGATGACATAAAGAGATGGAAAGACATTCCATGTACATGGATTGGAAGAATAAACATAGTTAAAATGTCCATGCTACCTAAAGCAATCTGCAGATTCAACACAATCCCAATCAGAATCCCAATGACATTCTTTACAGACATAGAACAAAGAATCCTAAAATTCTTATGGGGCAACAAAAGACCCCGAATTGCTAAAGCAATCCTGAGAAGAAAAAAGAACACAGCTGGAGGCATCACAATCCCTGACTTTAAAATACACTACAAAGCTACAGAAATCAAACCTGTATGGTACTGGTACAAAAACAGGTGCACAGATCAATGGAACGGAGTTGAAAGTCTGGGAATAAAACCACACATCTATGGACAGCTAGTCTTCAACAAAGCAGCTGAGGGCATACAATGGAGAAAAGAAAGTCCTTTCAACAAATGGTGCTGGGAAAACAGGAAAGCCACATGTAAAAAAATGAAAATTGACCAGTCTTTTTCACCATTCACCAAAATAAACTCAAAATGGATCAAAGACCTAAAGTGAGACCTGAAACCACAAGGCTTCTAGAAGAATATGTAGGCAGTACACTCTTTGACATCAGTATTAAAAGGATATTTTCAGACACCATGTCTTCTCAGAGAAGGGAAACAATCGAAAGAATAAACAAATGGGACTTCATCAGACTAAAGAGCTTCTTCAAGGCAAAGGAAAATAGGATTGAAACAAAAAAACAGCCCACTAACTGGGAAAAATTATTTGCAAGTCATGCATCCGACAAAGGCTTAATATCCATAATATATAAAGAACTCACAGAACTCAACAACAAAAAATCAAACAACCCGATAAAAAAATGGGCAGGAGACATGAACAGACATTTCTCCAAAGAAGATATATGGATGGCCAATAGGCACATGAAAAGATGTTCATCATCGCTGATCATCAGGGAAATGCAAATCAAAACTACACTAAGATATCACCTTATACCCATTAGAATGACAAAAATAACTAAAACAAATAGTAACAAATGTTGGAGAGGTTGTGGAGAAAAAGGAACGCTCATACACTGCTGTTGGGAATGCAAACTGGTGCAGCCATTATGGAAAGAAGTATGGAGATTCCTCAGAAAATTAAAAATAGAACTACCATACAACGAAGCTATCCCACTACTGGATATCTATCCAAAGAGCTTGAAGTCAGCAATTCTAAAAGTTCATGGGCACCCCTATGTTCATTGCAGCATTATTTACAATAGCCAAGAGGTGGAAGCAACCTAAGTTCCCATCAACTGATGATTGGATAAAGAAGATGTTGTATATATATATATATATACAATGGAATACTACTCAACCATAAAAAAGAACAAAATCATCCCATTTGCAACACCACGGATGGACCTTGAGGGAACTGTGTTAAGTGAAATAAGCCAGATAGAGAAGGACAATCTCTGTATGACTCCACTCATATGAGGAATTTAAACATCTGGACAAAGAGAACAGATTAGTGGCTACCAGGGGAAAGGTGGGGTGTGGGGTGGACACAAAGGTGAAGGAGTGCACCTACAACACGACTGAGAGACAATAATGTACAACCGAAATTTCACAATATTGTAACCTGTCATTAGCTCAATTAAAAAAAAAATGAACCTGGACAAATCTATAGATAATAAAGTACTTATGATACTTTTTCTGCTTTTGGAATCATTCTGCCCTGCAAGATGGTGTATGATGAGAACAGCTCTACGGGTTATTCCTTCATCCTCTTTGAGACCTAAGAGGCTGCTGTCAAGGCATCAGGAAGATAAATGGCATGCTCCTCAATGACTGCAAAATGTTTGTGAGCAGATTCCAGTCTCCAAAGGAGAAAACAGCAGGAAGCCAAGCTTGGAGCCAAAGTCAGGGAATATGGCAATATATCAAAAACTTTGGGGAAGAGCTAGATGGTGAGAGTCTGAAAGAGCTGTTCAACCAGTTTTGTAAGAGCCTAAGTGTCAAAGGGATCAGAGATCCTAGTGGGAAATCCAAAGGCTTTGTCTTTGTGAGTTACAAAAAACAGCAGGATGCCAATAAGGCTCTGGAAGGGATGAATGGAAAGGAAATCAGTGGGAAAACCACTTTTGTGTGTCATGCACAGAACAAAGTGGAACATCAGGCTGCGTTAAAACGGAAATTTGAAGAGCTGAAACAAGGGAAAATTGTGGCTATCAGCATGAATCTCTACATTAAGCACTTCGATGACACCACTGATGATGAGAAATTATGGAAAGAGTTTTCCTCTTTTGGATCAATGACCAAAGGTAATGCAGGAGGATGGGAGAAGCAAAGGGTTTGGCTTCATCTATTTCTCATCTCCTGAACAGGTAACCAAAGCACTTGCTGAGATAAATAGATACATGGTGGGCTCCAAGCCACTGTGTATTGTGCTAGCCTAGAGGAAGGAAGAGAAGAAGGTTCACCTAAGCAACCAGTGTATGCAGCAGGTGGCTGGAATAAGAGCATTCCCTGCCAATGCCATCTTAACTCAGTTCTAGCCTGAAGTTGGTGGCTACTTTGTGCCAGGAGTTTCACAGGCTCAGAGAAGACTTTCATATTACACATCTACTGGTTAGCACAGATGAGGCTTAATCCAGGCTGGTAGTAAGGTAGGAGACCTCAAGTCACAATTCATCCACAATTGACAGGATGTTAGAATTACTAGACAGGGACATTAAATTAGTTATTACAACTATTGCATATGTTCAAAATTTTAAGTAGAGACACGGAAGTTATAAAAAGACCCAAATCAAGCTTCCAAAGGTAAAATTACAATGTTTCTGGATGGATTAACAGCAGATTATACATGCAGAAGGTGAAATTAATGAATTTACAGACAAACAATAACAATTATCAAATTAACACATAGAAAAAATAAACATAATTAACACAGCATCATTAACATGAGACACAATTTCAACCAATCTAATATATATATAGTGAGAGACTGAGAGATGGAAAAACATATTTTAAGATATAATAGCCTGAAATTTTCTAATTTTATTAAAACTATAAACTTCACAGGTCCAAGAAGCTCAATGCAGCCATAGTATAATATATATGAAGAAAACTATCTCAAGTCATAATTAAATTGTTCAAAACCAATAATAAACAGAAATTTTTATCAAGATCCAATGAACAAAGATAAATTACATACAGTAGAACAAAGATAAAGATGACAGTGCACAAATAAGGATGACAGCAGATTTCTCATCTAAAAAATTGCAAGTTAGAAGACTTTGGAACAGCTTTAAAACTGATGAAAAGCAGGGAAACTTTCAATTTAGAGTTTCCCAGAGAAAATATGTTTCAAGAATAACAGTGAAATAAAGACTTTTTCAGACATACAAAAGTGGAAAGAATTCATCTACAACAGTTCTTCACTAGACAGACATGGTGAAGGAAATTCTTCAGGCAGAGGAAGATGATATCAGGTGGAAATATCACATTACACGTGTGAAGAAGGAACTCCAGGAAAGGCAATTATCTGGGTCAGTATACAATTGCTTCTTATTTGATTATTTTTAAAAGATAAATACTGAGGTTTTAACATATTTAAAATAAACTGTATGACAACAACAGCCCAAAGTATGGGAATGGAGAAATAGAAGAGTATTATTTTAATGTAAAGTACTATGATATCACTTGAAGATAGACGGTGATAAGCTAAAGACATTTTAAAGCACATTAAAATAACACGTTATAACTAATAAACCAACAGAAGAAATGAAATGGAATCTTAAAAAAATAATTAGTCTGAAAGAAGGCAGAAAAGGAAAAATAAAAACTGGAACAAAGAGGCGATAAGTAGTAAACAAAAAAGTAAACAAAACATCTTCTTACAATACATTGAAAACATCTATGTATGTAAACCATATTCTGAACCATAAAAGAAGTCTCAATAAATTTAAAAAGGAACCAAGTCATACTGAGTATTTTCTCCAAATTCTATAAAATAGAATTAAATTAGAAATCAATAATGGAAAGATATGTGAAAAATAGCAAATATCTGGAAAAACTGTATTTTCAGCTTAGTGAAAATGGGAAAGCAACCTGTCAAAGTGTGTGGGATGCTGAAAACAGTACTTAGAGGGAAATATATAGCAGTAAACATCTACTCTAAATAGAAGAGGGCCAGCCCCATGGCCGAGTGGTTAAGTTCACCTGCTCCAGGCTTTCACCGGTTCACATTCTGGGTGCGCACCTAGCACCACTCATCAGGACATGCTGAGGTGGCATCCCATGTGGCACACCTAGAAGGACCTACAACTAGGACATACAAATATGCATGGAGGGGGGCTGTTTGAGAGAAAGTAGAAACAAAGAGAAGATTGGCAACAGATGTTAGCTCAGGTGCCAATCGTTAAAAAAAAGAAGAAACCTCTAAAATCAGTGACCCCAACTGCCATGTTAGGCCACTAGAAAAAAAAGGAAAATAAAACCCAAAATAAGGAACAGAAAAGACATATTAAAAATCACAGTAGAAGTCAATGAAATAGATACTAAGAAAGAAATCAAGAAAATCAGTACACCCAAAAGCTGATTCTTTGAGAATATAAAATATTTGACAAGACTCTAGCAGGATGAGATCTGGAAAAAAGGAGAGGTGACACAAATTACTAATATTAGGAATAAAAGTGATGACATTGGTGACTATTCTATGGATGTTAAGCAAAAAAGAGAATATTGTGAATAACTTCATGCCAATAGACTCAACAAATTCAATGAAATGGACAAGTTCTTCGAAATACACAAACGGCCAACGTTCATTCAGGAAGAAATGCATAATCTATGTAGTCCTAACAGTAGTGCACAAACTAATTCCAAGTCTATATGTCTTTACTAGTGACTTCTATCAATAAAGAAGAAAAAATAGTAATTATTCTATATAAAATCTTACAGAAAATTGAAGAAGAGGGAATACTTTCCAACTCATTCTATGAGACCAAGATATTCTCATAGCAAAATCCAATAAACTCACTGCAAGAAAAGAAAACCAAACACCCATATCCCTTATTAAGATGTGTGAAAATTCTAAACCAAGTTTTAGGAAAGCAAATTCAACAACATATCAAACAGGTATGAACAAACATCATGAACAAGTTGAGATTTACCCCAGGAATGCCTGGCAGGCATCAATCCATATAATTCAGCATACTAACAAATTAGTAAAGGGGTGCTGAATGATGTTCACAGAAGCAGAAAATTCACTTGACAAAACCAAACATCCACTGCTGATGAAAAGTCTTGTCATACTAGGAATAAAAGGAAAATTTCTCAACCTGAGAGGTGGAGGGGAGAGGTAGAGAACAAGAACTAACAGTAAACTTAATCATAAAAGATTGAATGCTTTGCCCTTTGAATCATGAACAAGAAAAGGATATCTTTGTTCACTATTTGGAAACAGCATTATATTGGTGGTTCTAACCTGTGCAGTGAAACAAGTGGGGAAAATACATCTAGATTGGAAAGGAAGTGAAACTGTCTTTATTTGCAGATTACATGATTGCCAATGGAAAATCTCATGGAATCTATCAAAATTCTTTTAGAACTAATAAATAAGTTTAGCAAAGTTGCAGGATATAATAACACTATGAAAATCATTTGTATTTACATATACTAACAACAAAGAATTGAACATTTAAATTAAAGAAAAAATGGCTTTCGAATAACATGAAATACTTAAGGATATTAAATAGGGAAAAATTTGATAAAAGATATACAGGACCTATATTAAAACTATGAAACATTGCTGAGATAAATTAAAATCTAAGTTAATTGCTGCCGGCCCGGTGGCCAAGCGGTTAAGTTTGCGCGCTCTGCTTCAGCAGCCCAGGG
Organism: Equus przewalskii; assembly: GCF_037783145.1. NCBI lineage: Eukaryota > Metazoa > Chordata > Mammalia > Perissodactyla > Equidae > Equus > Equus przewalskii. Next base: position 32,311,719 of record NC_091838.1, read on the forward strand.
TTTCACCAGTTTGAATCCTGGGCGCGGACATGGCACTGCTTGTCAAGCCATGCTGAGGCAGCATTCCACATGCCACAATCACAAGGACCCACAACTAAAAATATACAACTATGTACTGAGGAGCTTTGGTAGGAAAAATAAAATCTTAAAAAAATAAAATAAAATAAATTAATAGAAAGGAACCTATTTCATGGGTTGGAAAACTAAACATTGTTAATAATTCAAACCTTTACAAATTGATCTATAGATTCAATGCAATTCCAATCAAATCCTAGCAGACTTTTTCTGTAATTGAGAAGCAGATTCTGTCAGTCATATGGAAATGAAAATAACCTAGAATACTCTAAACTACTTTGAAGAAAATGAAGAAGGGGGCTAACATTACCTACCTCACAGCTTATTTTAAAATTAAAAAATTGTGGCATTGGCATCAAGATAGAAAAATATAGCAATGTAACAGAATAAAGTCTTTAATATATCCATACATATATGGTTAACATATATGTTCAAAAAAAGTTGAAGACAACTCAGTGGAGTTGTTTCTCAGTGGAGAAAGATAAATTATCAAAAAAGATATATACACACACACACATACATACATTTATATATCTATATATCTCACTGTAGCAATTGTATATCCACATGCAAAAAAGCAAAGCAAAACAAAAAAAATCAACAAAACACTTTGATCCATAAACTTAAATGTAAAATAAAAAAATATTGAATTTCTGGAAAAATAAAACATGAGAAAATATTTTTGACCTCAAATTAGGCAAAGATTCCTTAGATATGACACTAATGGCACATCAAAAAAAGAAAAAAATCATGAACTGGGTTCATCAAAATTTAAAACTTCTGCTTTTTGAATGACATTTTTAAAATAATGAAAAGACAAACCAGACTTCTGGTTTCTGTTCTGCATGTAAGGATCTTGGAAATCACCACTCCATCCTAACAACAAGTAAACGATTTGGGGAACTTCTCAGTCATTATTGTTTTAAATGTTTCTTTTGTTGGTTTCTGTCTGTTCCTTCAGGTTTTCTAATTATCTCTCTGTTACACCTTTGTAGTTGGCCCCCAGTACTTAGATATTGTTTTGTTTTGTGCTCAGTCTTTGTTGTAACTGCTTTTCACTTTCTGAGGATTCTATTGATATATCCTCAATATCAATATTAGTCTGCCTGCAGACTGAAAAATCAACTTTTCTTGGATCCATGAGAGAGGGAAGGACACAGGGCAAACCACTGTCCCCATAATGGTTGAGACAAATAGGTTAATACAGGGAGTTGCAGCTTCCCAGAACAGAGACTCAGAGAAACCATCACAGGAACCAGTGTTGGGTAGAAAAACGTGAGCTGTAGCTGACTAATTACTGATGGCTCAGTTCAGATAACTTTGAGAAAAACTCTAGGGAGACCTAGTCATAGGGAGACAGCTTCCACAATATTGTAAGATTTACCTCTAGGAGCTTGACTAGGTGGCAACAGTAAATGTCAGAGAAAGTCCCTCTGGACTTCCAGAAGTGGGAGGGGAAAAGGAACCATTTTGAAAGACACCAGACAGCACTCTGTTCTTAACAAGGCCTGCCTTCAGGGCAAACTTGTAAAACAGAACCCAACCTACTGGGGTATTGCAGAGACTAACTGACCTGGAGGAAGGTAAATATCAACTCCAGCCCACTCTAGTCATCTTATCCCACCTAGGAGGGGAGAAAAAAATGAGACACACTTGTGAAGTTCACAGTCAGAGCACGGGCTCACTAAAACACAAACCTAATCATAAGACTATAGAACACTTCCCCTCCCCTCACACCTCACCCCCACATTATTAAAGGCCTACTTATAGCAGTTTCTTTCACCTAGTACAACATATCTGACTATCAAGAAAAAATTATAAGGCATACCAAAATACAAAAACACGATTTGAAGAGACAAAGCAAGCACTAGATCCAGACATGGCATGGATGTTGGAATTAACAGATCATGATTTTAAAGCAACTATGATTAATATGCTACAAGTTCAAAATGGATAAGTAGACAGCATGCAAGAACAGATATACAACGTAAGCACAGACATGGAAATCCTAAGAAAGACCAAAGAAAATTGCTAGGCATTAAAAAAGAAACTGCAGCAGAAGTGAAGAATATCTTTGATAGGCTTAATAATAGTTGTGACATGGCTGAGGAGAAAGTCTCTGAACAAGAGGAACTACCAACGTAGAATTCTATACCAGGTGAAGTAATCCTTCAAAAGTGAAGGGGAAACCAGGACTTTCTCTGAAAAATATAAATTGAGGGAATTTGTTGCCAGTAGACCTGCATTGCCAGAAATGTTAATAGTTCTTTAGAGAGAAGAAAAATAGTTTGGTCAAATATTTGGATCTTCATAAAAAAAGGAAGAGCATTGAAGAAGGAATAAGTAAAGTAAAATAAAACCTTTTATTTTTCTTATTCTTAATTGACATAAGAGATAATTGTTCATATTTTAAAGAAAAATCCATTTAGTGCAAAGGATTATCAATCTAATGGGCTTTCCACATATTTTACTTTTCTGACCCTCAAATAAACGTTTATCATTTATAATATTTTTTCCTACAAGGAATGTAATTCTCAGTATACATTTTCTTTTAATATAGCATATTTTTATAAGAAACTTAGCTGACTTGTTAATAGTAAAAGTGAGACTATTAAGAAGCTTGCTAAAATAATGGAACCATCTATTACCTGGAGAGGAAATACAGTTCTTATCTTGGGCCTGGCATGTTAGTTTTCTTTCTTAATTTCTCTTATTCATTTCCCAATAGGTCATAACACCCTTTGTTCACATTTTATCATGAGCTTTGTGTATAAGAAATGGAATTGAGATTATAGAGACACTATATTTATCGTTTGTAAGATACAATTAATGAGGTGAGCAAAAATGCATGGAAGTATGATAAAGGTGAGTAATATCATTATTTGTAGATTATTCTACTGCAGCACACCTTGTGCCTATTACTACAACACAGGAATCTCTTTTTCTTCTTTTTAATTTCTTACCATTAACAAGTCTTAGGAAACAATCTAGTTTTTAGCCCTTATACAAGACTATATCCATATTCAAATCTCACATTCAAATGAAATTATTTTATTAAGAGTAAAGGTACCTTGAAAGGAAGTCTCATAACTAGATGCTAATGTTTACTACCATTTAATCAGATTCAAATTCAAATTTTTGTGTTAAATTTGGTTTAAATGCCACATAAAGAATCTTTACTCAGATGATGTTTATTTAGTTTTTAATGCAGTTATAATAGTCTCAGCTATGATATTCTTTCTAAATAGAGGCAAAATATCAGTCTGGATTTTCTAATATGCTCTTTCTTAAAGGGATGTGAATGGGCCTTGATGCTTTGTTAGGGCATCCCGGTCCTCATGTCTTGTGAATCATATGACTAAGAAATATGAGCAAGTCAAAGTGGACTCATCTAATAGAAAAAAATGTGCAATAGGAATCAATGACATCATAAGATAAATGGATTCATGAACAATCAATAAACTTGTATTAAGCCCCTAATGAATCCTTAAAAGGTCTTCTTAAAAGTATTTTCTATCTTTGAGTTAGGCAACATGAGAATTTAGGTATCATTATCCACAACTGAAAGCTTGAAAAACAAAGATTAGACATTTTAAATTTCTCATTCATGATGAGCTAGTAAATCAGCTGGTACAGAATTTCAGTCCAGGTCTTCTTACTCCAAGGGTGTAACTATTATATCTCAGTTATTTTTTTATCTAGTAGAATGTTTTTTGGACATGATGAAGTCTATTGTCTAATTTTATATGGCATAAATTTAATTCTAGAAAAATTGCCTCAAAGTAAGTTTCTGTCAGGGTGAAGAAGAAAGCCCAAGTCTGTTGATTTCATGCTCATTCCTCTATGCCAAACAGCCTTTCTCGGTGAACTACATACAGACAGATAGTCCCTCAACACAGCACCAGGAGTGTTTGCAAACAGCATTTCAAAGCAGGATTTCAATCCTTTGCAAATGCTATTTCAGTACCCATTCTATTTCAATTTTTGCCATTTTCCTTGGTTTTGTTTTTGTTGTAATCGTTCAGATCTTATTGACCAAATTGATAATCTTGTGTTTGCTAGTGATCTAAAAATAACCAGTACTAAATCTTGTTTCACATTTGAATTTAATGGCTTTTGAAAAGAAAATAAGACATTTGTTTTTGTGTTTATTTGGTGAGATTTATACCTACTTTTCTATAATTTGGACTAAAAAGACATACACATATGCAGTCTAGACAAGTAACCACTCTCAATCTCAGGTTAAGAAAAATATTGGGCAGGGTAGTACTTCACAATCTTTATGATAGGTCTCTGCTCTGACTACCCTCGGACTTTGACAATGGTCACCTTTGCAGTACAATACAGCTCACAAAAATTCTTTATAAGAAAGAAGGAAAATTGTCAAGTACAATTTTCACATTAGAACAAATTCCCAAAACTAAATGACACTACAATGCTTCATAGATGTTATAAGTTCTGCTTTCAGTTGTCATGTATAGTAAAACAAAATTCCAATTTTAGGAATCCCAGGAATACACATTCTGTGCTCTTTAAAATCAGCTTTTGAGGTTCTATTTGGCTGAAGAAACATATTCATGCATTCAGATGTTCTAAAATTTAAAAGTCAGCCACATTTAGTATTCAGTAAAATTAATCTCCTTTCAGTGCTTTCATCTTACTTTGAATATAAATCGTATGCTTGTCACCATCCTGACTTACATGTCTATTTTTCCATCCACTATCTAGAAACCTTATGGAGGTTAGAAAATATTTTTATCATCCCTTTGCTCCCAAGAAAATAAGTATCTGCGGAATAAATGACTTCACGTATTTATTGTCAATAAGGAACTGATTATCAGAATCAAGTGTTTCCATTCAATTTATGTACTAAATCATCAGAAAAATGTCAACAAAGACTGGCAGTGAGGTGCTGAGGAAGGCATAGCCTACATTTTACACAGCACCATATGTCGAAGTAGAAAAAGGAATAGGCGTCCTGAAGCCTAGATGCTGGTACAGCTCCGGGCTGACCAGCTGACCAGCTGGTTAGAGTTCTTTGTCCCTCTCCTTCCATGTCATTTTCTACAAAATGAGGAAGGTACTTATCGGTCCTGCATTACAGGATTGCTTTAAGGAACTCCATGCAATTCTTCTTTTATTTCAACTTTGTCTTGCTCTAAAGAATTGTTTGTTGTTCATGACAGTATAGGTATGAAAGTTTTTTTATTTTTTATTTTTTTATTTTTTAAAGATTTTATTTTTTTTCCTTTTTCTCCCCAAAGCCCCCCGCCGTTTCATAGTTGTATATTCTTTGTTGTGGGTCCTTCTAGTTGTGGCATGTGGGACGCTGGCTCAGCATGGTTTGATGAGCAGTGCCATGTCCGCGCCCTGGATTCGAACCCACGAAACACTGGGCCACCTGCAGCAGAGCACACAAACTTAACCACTCAGCCACGGGGCCAGCCCCTAGGTATGAAAGTTTTTCAAAATAGTTAACACATTATGTATCTAATGAAAATTAATGGGATGATTTTGTCATTGTCTTTGCAACAGTATTTCGTTAATAGAACCAAGTTGAGTACGTTTTTATGTATGAACAAAGCAAAGTCATGTTAGAAAATCTTTGGGCTTATAGGTGAGAGAAAAGCCAAATGGAATGTTCAGAAGTTGGTTGGAGCAAGGGAAATGGTGCTGAATCCCTCTCCTCACCACTTCTCACAGAGATGTAGGAAGGCTGCAGACTCTTTGAGATAGATAATGGAGAAGCATTTTATGAGAGAAATATTAGTTATGTAACTTGGGAAGGATCTTTAAAACAGAAAGAGAAGATGATAAGAATCTAGGTTTTTGCCTTAATTAAAAGACATTCAACTTCATGTGAGTCTGTTCTTTCTTCATTTGTTTTCTTGCTATCACTAGTGATTCTATTTACTTTTTATATATTTGTCTGGGTTTTAGCCAGTTTGTGGGATATTCTACTCAACGGCAAATGTGTTCTCTTATATTCTGTTCATGTTTTATTTATTATGAAGTAAAATGAATTAACAAAGGTGTTAATCCATCCACTATGCCCTCAGGTTGAAATAATATAAGGTAAATTAGAGTGCTGGTTAACAGCTCAGGTTCTGGATTGAGATATACTTGTGGATGAATTTCAATTTTGCATAAACTAGATATGTGAGCTTTGGTTAAGATTTTGGTTACCTATATCTGTATAACAACCCTCCTCAAACTTAGTGGATCAAAATAACGACAATTTATTTTTCTTACAATTTTGTAGATCAGGAATTTGGGCAGGGCTCAGATGGGCAATGTTTGGGTCCTTGAGTCATTGGATGTGGTCATTTATGTGGCTGCATTTAGCTGGTGAAAATCCAAATTGCCTTCACTTACATGTGAGGTGCCTCAGCGGTCTTTTGAAATTCTCTCTCTCTTTCTCTGTTCTCTCTCACATGATATCTCACCATTCAGTATGCCAACCTCAACTTATTTAGACCATGGTGGCTGGCTTCCTCACAAAGCACAAAGGTAGAAGGTTCCAGAACTCTTAAAGTCTAAGGCTGGACCTGGCACAGCACCACTTCTGCCAAAGTCTGTTGGTTGAAGTAAGTCTCAAGGCTAACTTACAAACAAAGAAGAAGAGTCACCTCTTGACACATCTACAAAGAGGATGAAGGGGAGACATGATGGTGGCCACCTTGGGAGACTCTTTAACACAATTACACTGTTTCTAAGCATGAACCTCTTCACCCATAAAAGGAGATGTTAACCTCATGGAATTGTTTTAAGGACTAAACAAGATGAACTTTGTAAATTTTACAGTAAAGGGCTTGTCATAAGTAAGAACTCAATATATATTAGTCATGCATATGCTTGTGATGAATATTAATTTTTACATTATTATTATTCTCACTATTTCACTTAAAAACAGATAAAAGACTAGGCAATAACTACCAAAACCTCACTTTAAAATTGTAGGACAGGACTAACACAGTTATAATTCCATATGTAGAGAATGAAACTAAGGGATGAAGGAGAATTCAGAGAATAACTTTCTGGTAGATGAAAATTAAATGCAAAAACATGTATTGTTTACTGAGACACTAAGGGTGGAAGGTGCTATAGCCAAATTTCCTGGGCACAACCTTGTATAGCTATTAGATTTGGAGTTTGGAGACTGAAGGTACAATGAAGGACAAGGATAAGAAATGGGTTAGAAGCAGAGGAATTTGTTAATACTCAATACTTGGAATTCCCAGTTATCCAAGACACTCAGCACACCCATAGTCAAATGTGCAACAACCAGGGGCATAACACGTGGGTAAAAGAAGGAGGTAATTTCTCCAAAAACAATGATTGAATTACCTGGCAAGAATTAGGAAAGCTAGCAAGGAAATCATCATCCTGGAGAAAATTAGGACACTTTTAGTGCTTTCAATATGGGCAGCTCTTTATTCTGTTATTCAAAAGTAAAGCTTACTTCTTCGCAAACTTTCTCCCATTTACAGAGTATTTCTATTATGTCATCTTCTACATGAGTGGATAACAAAGGATCAACAGAAACTTAGAGAAATTGGTAACCTGAGACAGCAAAACCCAGATTAGGATAGAAAGATATCAGAGAAAAAAAGAGGGGGAAAAATGTTGTTGCTATCTACCAAAAATTCATAAGATGATATTAAAAAGACAAGATAATAATAAGATAGTATTAATAATAAGATAATAATAATAATATGGTATTAAAAAGACAAAAACGTTACAACTGCATCAAAACAAAAAGACTAAAAATCTGGGAATTAATTTAACCAAAAAGGTGAAATTCCTGTACGCTGAAAACTATAAGATGTTGATGAAAGAAATCAAAGAGGATAGAAATAAATGAAAAGATTTTCCATATTCACAGATTGTAAGAATTAATTTTATTAAAATGTCCATAGTTCCCAAAGCAATCTACAGATTCAGTGCAATGCCTATCAAAATTCCAAAGGCATTTTTCAAAGAAGTAGAACAAACAATCCTAAAATACGTATGGAATCAGAAAATACCCAAAATAACCAAAACAATCTTAAGAAAGAACAAAGCTGGAGGCATCATGCTCTCTGATTTCAAATTCCATTAGAAAACTATAGTAATCAAAACAGTATGGTACCCTCCATGGTACTAGCATAAAAAGAGACAAACAATGGGGCCAAACCCATGGCCTAGTGGTTAAGTTCAATGAGCTCTGCTTTGTCAGCCCAGGTTCAGTTCCCAGGCACAGACATATACCACTTATCAGCCATGCTGTGGCAGTGACCTACGTACAAAATAGAGGAAGATTGGCACAGATGTTAGCTCAGGGTGAATCTTCCTCAGCAAAAAAAAAAAAAAAAAAAAAAGAGAGAGAGAGAGACAAATAGACTAATGGAACGGAATCAAGAGCCCAGAAATAAACTCACACATAGATGGTCAATTAATTTATGATTAAAAAATGCCAAGAATATACAATAGTGCAAAGATAGTCTCTTCTATAAATTGTGTTGGGAAAACAGGATAGCCACATGCAAAAGAATGAAAATGGACCACTATCTTACACAATGCACAAAAATTAACTCAAAATGGATTAACAATTTGCACATAGGACCTGAAACCATAAAAATCCTTGAAGAAAATGTAAAGGGTAAGATCCTTGACATCGGTCTGGTTCATGACTTTTTGGATTTAACACCAAAAGCAAAGGCAACACAAGCAAAAATAAACAAGTGGGTCTGTCTATATAAAAGTAAGTGAAAGAAACCATCAACAAAATTAAAAGTCAACCTGTGAAATGGGAGAAAAGATTTTCAAATAATATATCTGAAAAAGGGTTAATATCCAAATTATATAAAGAACACATACAAGTCAATAGCAGAAAAACAAACAATATGATTAAAAAGTTGACAGAGGAACTGATTAGATATTTTTCCTAGAAGACATACAGATGGCTAAAAAGTACATGAAAAGTCATTTAACATCACTAATCATCAAGGAAATGCAAGTAAAAACCACAATGAATTATCGCCTCACATCTGTTAGCCCAGTCATCACCAAAAAGACAAGAGAAAACAAGTGCTGGCAAGTATTTGGAGAAAAGGTAACACTTGTGCACTGTTGGTAGGAATGTAAATTGATGCAACCACTATGGAGTTTCCTCAAAAAGTTAAAAATAGAACTATCATATGATCCATAATCCCACTTCTGGGTATATATCCAAAGGAAATGAAAACAGGGCATCAAAGAGATTATAGGTACTCCCATGTTTATTGCAGCATTTTTTACAATAGCCAAGACATGGAAACAACCTAAGTGACATTTATGAAAACATGAATGAACCTTGAGGGTATTATGCTAAGTAGTATAAGCCAGACAGAAAAAAGACAAATACTGCGTGGTATCAGTTATATGTGAAATCTAAAAAGAAAAAACGGTCAAACTCATAGAAAGAGAGTAGAAAGTAGTTTCAAGGGGCTGTAGGGTGGAGAAAATGAGAAGAGGTTGGTAAAAGGGTACCAGCTTTCAGCTATAAGATGAATAAGGTCTGAAGATCTAATGTAAAACATGATGACTATAGCTGATAGTACTGCATTGTATAATGGAAATATGCTAAGAGAATAGACTTTAAAAGGTGATTGATGTGTTAATTAACTAGACGAAGAGAAATTCTTTCACAAGGTATATGTTTATCAAATCACCATGATGTACATTTTAAGTGTCTTATAATTTTATATCTTAATTATACTTCAATAAAGCAGAAATATAAAAAAAATACTTCCTTAAAAATTAAAAACCAGGAACCAGCCTAGTTGCATAGTGGTTAGGTTCGTGTGCTCCACTTCGGTAGCCCAGGGTTTGTGGGTTCAAATCCTGGGGGTGGACCTACACACTGCTCACTAAGCCATGTTGTGGCAGCATCAAAATAGGGGAACATACAAAATAGGGGAAGATTGGCACAGATGTTGGCTCAAGGACAATCTTTCTCAAGCAAAAAGGGAAGATTGGTAACAGATTACTCAGGGCTGATCTTGCTTCACACATACAAAAGAAATTGGAGGCGGAGAAGTCTGGTTTCCAGACCAGTATGTAAGGAGCTTGGCACTTGTCACTGTCATCCTCACAATATGACAGAAAAATAAAGGTCACCAAACTGAATATCAATAATTCATCTTTTATGTAAGAGAATTGAGATCACAGAGCAAACCACTGACCCCAAAATTGGAGAGACAAACAGGTTGATGCACAGAATCACAACTTACACAAGCAGAAGCCCAAGAGCAGAAAGCTTTCTGGGAGCCAGTGCCACAGTAAGAAAACCTGAACTATAATTCAGAACCTCTGGAGCCTCAGAGTAGAAAGTCTGAGAGAGAAAAACTCATGGAACCCAGTTACGGGTGAGGGTGGTACAGACTTCAGTGAGTTTTACCTCTTGGAGCTCTACCAGGTTCCAGCAAGGGGAAGAGAAAAGGAACCATTGTGAAACCCACCCGCAGCATTCTCTCCTCCTTGACAAGGTCTGCCCTCAGGAGAATTTATTCTAGCAGAGCCTAGTCTGCTGAGGTTTTATCACAGCGTAATCGACCTGGAGGAAGGGAAATACCCAATTCCAGCTCCTTCTGGCTTCCACATAGGGTAAGAAAAACACCAAATTCCAGCTTCATCTAGAAGTTCTATTTCACCTAAGCCGGGAAAAAGCTGAGAAGCACTTGTGAAGTTCCCAGTCCAGGGGCGCAGGCTCTTTAAAAGGCTGAGATCTAACCAAAGGTCTTGCCCTCCTTACACACCTCACCATCTCATCAGTAAGACTCCTGTATAATAAAAGGGGAATATAATTAAAAGAACTGCACATCTCACACTTTTTAAAGAAGAATTCTCTAGGGAAAACTAATGACAACAGGCCTGCTGCTGTGTCTGCTATGTATATGGGCATGGCTTATGTTTATAGGCATGTCTTAATTATTTAGGACAATGAAAGTTTACTTCCTAGAATTCAAGCCAAAGGCATTTTGTACAGTTGGAAGCCAAATAGCGTCGTTTACTATATTTTGATTTATATAGTATAATGTAAAATATGTTTCTACCAATAAGATCAGGCTTTTGTTATTTGGTGCAGATTCAGAATTATGGTACAGATCAACATTAAAAAAATCATTTTGTCTTTAATCCTTAAATTATGAATAAACTGATTTATAATTTTTGTAAATTAGAGGTATAGATAATATAAACTTTATTGAAAAAAATGTGACTATTTTTTATTAAAAGCAACAACATAGAGATTATTTGAAAACAAGTGGTGTTTCAAAATAATATCTCTCTACTCACTCCGATGGACTATTTTAGTTTTCTTTCAAATATTATTGTGCAGAAGTAAACATGTGCGTGTAAATTATAGCATAAGTTGCAAAGATATTTAAAATGGAGCAATAGTTTTGGTTAAATCGGGTTTAAAAATTAACAAAAGGCCTTCGAGTTATTGAAACTTGTTAATATTCAGATGTTACTTGTTCAGCTTATTTTAAGTTTAGCCACTGTACCCAGCTTAATAACGCAATTTTTATTTTAGGCACTGGGCTCATTTTACCAACACAGCTATGAATTAAATGTGATGCTACATCAAAAAAATCAAAGTAGATCAAAGAGAAAGATAAAGTCAGGACTACAATCATGTATAGTTGGTTCAAGAGATATATCTTAAAAGGATTCTTCATTAATACTTTTAAAGAAAAAATATTGCCTGAAATGAATACATATCACATTTCATTAGCTAAATGAGTTAAATGTTCAAAGCATTTTATATAAAATTGTTCTTATTTGTAACCTATGACTCAAATGTCATTAGATTTGTTTGAATAGTCTCTTCTATTCTAAAGTATGTAAAACTCCTTTCAAATAAGATCAACCATAGGAAATTAATAAAAAATATTAGCTACTGGCTTGCTCTAACATTGCTTCCTTTGACTTCTCAAATTTGTACTTCTATGTGGAAGAGCTTTCTGTTACACTACTTACAAAGTCATACCATTTATCAACTTATGAATTGCTTACTAATTCACAAGTAATACATTTCCTCACTGTCTTTGAAAGTGAAGTTGTAAAGTACACATAACATAAGTACTTGTAGTAGACTTAACTCCAGATGTATTTTATGACTGAAGCAAAAATGTGGCCACTGTGGAACTCAAGGAACTATTTTTCAGTTGCACGACTAGAAAGAATTGCTCTCATGACATTTCATTCTTGTCTTATTGAACAATTTCAGAAAAGGTGCATTTTCTATACTAGTTCTCTATATCAAACACATAAACAAATAACAAATAAACAAATAAGACTTGCAATTAAAATACTTTTTTTAAAACATGCTACCTTGGAAGATGAAATTTAGATGAGAAGAAATATAAAAATGAGTGGATTCTGGTTTTAAAATGTACATATTTTCTCTTGCATAATTATGACAGGGAAAACTTCCTCAATACAAATTTTGTGGATTAATTACTGGTATGAGTGACTCATCTTTCTTCATCTAACACCCAAAGTAGTATTCTTTTTGTTTTTATTATAAGCAAATGCAATCAATAATCCTCTTACTGATCTGTCATAAACAATAAAAGAGCTAATGCTTGATGGTGACATTTAATATTATTTTCTAAAAATTAGAATCCTTAATTGAACAATGTAACATTGTTCAATCTCATTACAAAGAAATTTATACACCACGAGTAGAGGACAAATTTCTCATAAAATAATTCATATAATAATGAAGTACTAAATTCCCAGAAATATAGCAAAAGCAGTCTCACATTATCAAAGAAGTATTCTTCACAGTGGATGAGACCTAATGCTTTTATTTCATGTACACTAGATTTGAGTTCAATTTCAAAATTTGAATATTTTAATAGTTAAAGTAAGAGTTACGATTCCTGGCAATCTATGTGTTTTTCATTTAGACTAGATTGTGCTGGAGACATTCATTTAGGCAATGAAGAGTTTCAGAAAATGTCATCCTAAAATATTCCACTTTGGCATATTGATTATTTTGAGCTGAAGACACTTGGGAAAAAGAAGATGAGAAAGGGTTCTCTGACCTCCCCATTTCTACCCAAAAGCAGGTCATAAAATTTCTCATAAGATAGATGCCTTCCCTGCACCAGGAAGAGGAGAAAATTCTTATCATCAGAGACTGAGAGTTGTTGCTGAAATGGACCTACAGATACAGACTTACTAAAGTAATCCTTATCTTCCATTAATTTTCCCTAAATATTTCCTAATCACTGTCCCTCAATTTACTGCTTTTAGGCCCAGCGCCTTTGTCTTGTCACCTCTCCACAATTTGTCATTCTTTGTTTAAAAAGATATATAAGCATTTGGGGCTGACAGCGTTTTCAGGTCTTCATTTTCCTTCTGAAAATGCCCATGTCTATGTAAAACTCATAAATAAATTTATATGCTATTTTCCTGTTTATTTATCTTATTTCAGTTTAATTCTTAGGACAGCGACAGAAGCTAAGGGGGTAGAGGAAAGCTTTTTCTCACCTATAACAAATATTCTGTTTTAACCTGGGCAAGTATATCTGATATGTGAATACCGTTTTCCCATGTACTGTTTCAAAAATAGTTTTGCTCAAATTAATTCTTTATTAGAAAAAACTCTTTTGACTTCTGGGCTTGATTCTCCTCATATAAAAGATTAGAATATTACGTCTTAGAAATATAGAAGAGACAAGACAAACCTGAGAAGGCAGTCTAAGATGGCAACATGCATAGATCATGACCTCACCTCCTCCCACAGACACACCAAATCAACAGCTACACATGGAAAATTTCCCTATGAGAAAGACCTGAAAATTAGCTGGACAGCTCCTTCACATCAAGTGATAAAAGGGTCATGTCAAGGTGGGTTGAACAGGTTGAGACCTGGTCTCACAAAAATCTTCACCCCTAGTGTGTTGACCCATAATCAGGAGGGATCTCACAAATCCAGAGCTTCTCCCTGATGAGCAAAGAGTTTGTACCCTACATCAGACACACCAACTCTTAGAACCTGCACGTGAGAGATGAGCTCCCAGAACATTTGTCTTTGGGAACCAATGGGCCTTACATCCACGAGACCCAAAGGATAGTAGCAAACTGAGAAACTGCTCTTAAAGATATTGTATGCAGACCCATTAATCTCAGGACCCAGCACAGAAATAGCAGTTTGAAAAGCACCCTGGCTATATATGAAGGATAATTATTTGTTAATCTTAAAGCATCCCTTGGAGAGGTAGAGACCTGATGGGATTCTCGCTGGGGACAGAGACACTGATAGGCACCATTTTTGTACTCTCCTTTTACCTTACTAAAGCTGAGGAAATACAGTCCCTGCACTCTCCTTCTGCCTCATTAAAGCTGGTGGGCATGCACTATTCATGTGCATTCCCTTTGCCTTGATAAAACTGGCAGGTGGACACCATCCTTGAGATCCCCCAATTCCATGCTGCACAGTGTCTGTATCTCCTGAAGGAGAGCTTTCACTCTATCTGGTGTCTCTCTCTCTCTTTTTTTTTTTTCACCTTTGGTGCTCCAGTTTCTGTGGTGGCAGCCCAGAGGACACCCCTGAATGCCTGGCTCTGGAGGCCAAGGGGGCTTGCATTCCTAAGTTCCATGGATCTGTAACAGTCAGAGACACAATTCTTGTCAGGGCCTGCACAGGAAGCTGAATGAAATACACTCCTAGTCTTTCTGGAAAAGAGGCCTATTTACTTTCCTCAGCTTCAGCCTGAGGGACAAGCTTCAGGTTACCACATGAAGGTGGTCTCAGGGAATGTAGGCTGGGAGACATTGTACTTGTGCTCTTCCTCTGCCTCACTACAGCTTGCTGGTACCTCCCAGAAAGAAGTTTATTTAGTAGTCTGGAGCCCTGATTTATGCAACTGTTGTACAGGGGACATCTCCAGATCACTTGGTCTGAAGGCCAGCAGTGTTTATGATTGCAATCCCACAGGATTGCATATATTTGCATGCTTTAAAAGATTCTGCCTGAGAGTCTGGCTTCCAAACAGACTAAGACTAGATGCTAACTAAGATCCTTCCTTTGGAACACTGACAGGTCTTGAGCTAGTGCAAGACTGAAAAATAAGATTCATCTCCTACAGAAGGCCCCTCCTTGAAGGCTAAGAGAGGTAGCAGTCTCACCTAATACATTGAAACAAACAGAGATTCAAGCAAAATGAAGAAAAAGATGAATATGTTCCAAATGAGAAAACAAGATAAAAACCTCAGGAAAAAAACCTGAATGAAATGAAGACAAGTGATTTACCTGATAAAGAGTTCAAAGTAATGGTTATAAAGATGCTCATGGAACATGGGAGAAGAGTAGATGGAACAATGAGAACTTCAACAGAGATATGCAAAATATAATAAAGTATCAAACAGAAGTCACAGAGCTGAAGAATACACTTACTAAACTGAAAAATATACTAGAGGGGCTCAAAAGCAAAGTCGATGAAGCAGAAGAAAGGATCAGTCAACTTGAAGACAAGGCTATGGAACTCAGCCATTCAGAGCAGCAAAAAGGAAAAAAAAAATGAAGATAGCTTAAGGGACTTATAGGACAATACCAAGCAGAATAGCATTCACATTATAAGGGTCCCAGAAAAAGAAGTGAGAGAGAAAGGGGCAGAAAAATTATTTGAAGAAATAATGGCTGAAAACTTCCCTAATCTGAGGAAAGAAACAGACATCCAGATCCAGGAAGCCCAGAAAGTTCCAAATAAGATGAACCCAAGGAGATCTACACGAAGACAGAATAATTAAAATGTCCAACTTTAAGGATAAAAAGAATCTTAAAAGCAGTGAGAGAAAAACAACTTGCTACATACAAGGGGAAATGCCATAAGACTATCAGCAGATTTTTCAGCAGAAACTTTGCAAGCCAGAAGGGAATGGTGCAATATATTCAGAGGGCTGAAAGGGGGACAAAAAAAACAACTTCCAACCAGAATACTCAACCTGGCAAAGTTATGATTTAGAATTAAAGGAGCAACAAAGAATTTTCCAGACAAGCAAAAGCTAAAGGAGTTTATGAACACTAAAACAGCCTTACTAGAAATGTTAAAGAGACTTCCCTAAGCTAAAAGGAAAGGACACTAATTAAAAGAAGAGAGCATGAGAAGAAGAAAGAACAGAGATGAAATTCAAAACAGCCAGAAAACAATTAACAAAATGACAGTAAATACGTACCTATCAGTAATTAGTTTAAAATTAAATGGAGTAAATTCTCCAATCAAAAGACGTAGAATGGCTGAGTGGTTAAAAAAATACACAATTATATGTTGCTTACAAGGGACTCACTTCAGATATGAGAACTCATACAGATTGGAAGTAAAGGGATAGAAAAGATATTCTATGCAAAGGAAAACCAAAGAAAGCTATATTTATACCAGCCAAAATAGATTTTAAAACAAAGACTGTAATAAAAGACAAAGAAGGGCATTGCATAATGATAAAGTAGTCAATCCATGAAGAGGACACAAAGTTTTTAAATATTTATGCACCCAAGATAGAAGTGCCTAAATAAATAAGGCAAATATTAACAGAACTAAGTGGAGAGATAGCAATACAATATTATTAGGAGACTTTAATACCCCACTTATATTAATGGATAGATCATCCAGACATGAAATCAATAAAGAAACATCAGTCTTAACTGACACATTAGACTACATGGGCTTACTAGATATATATAGAACATTCCATCCCAAAGCAGCAGAATACACATTCTTCTCAAGTGTGGATGGAGCATTCTCCATGATGGATCATATGTTGGGCCACAAAATGAGGCTTACTAAATTTAAGAAGGTTCAAATCATGTTAAGCATCTTTTCTGATCAGAATGGTGTGAAACTGGAAATAAATTACAAAAATAAAAATGGAATAGTTACAAATATGTGGAGATTAAACAACATGCTACTGAGGAATCAACTGGTCAATAGGGAAATCAAAGAAGAAATAAGAAAATACCTTGAAACAAATGAAAGCAGTAACACAATGTACCAAAATTTATGAAATGCATCAAAAACTATTCTAAGACAAAGTTCATAGTGATACAGACCTACCTCAAGAAACCAGAAAATCTCAAGTAAACAATCTAACTTTATACTTCAAGAAACTAGACGAAGAGGAACAAGACCAAAGTTAGTGGAAGGAAGGAAATAACAAAGATCAGAGCAGAAATAAATGAAATAGAGACTAAAATAACAATAGAAAAGATCAATGAAGCTGTGAGCTGGTTCTTTGAAAAGATAAACAAAAGTGACAAACATTTAGAGTCACCAAGAAAATAAGAAAGAGGGCTCAAATAAAATCAGAAATGAAAAAGACACTACAACTGGTACCACAAAACTATAGAGGATCATAAGAGACTACTATGAAGAATTATACATCAAGAAATTGGACAACTCAGAAGAAATAGATGCATTTCTAGAAACACACAATCTTCCAAGACAGAACCATGAAGAAATTAAATACCTGAATAGAGTGATTGCTAGTCAGGGGATTGAATCAGTAATCAAAACCTCCAAACAAACAAAAGCTCAGAAGCAAATGATTTCCCTGTTGAATTCTTCCAAAAATTCTAAGAATTAACATCAATCCTTTTCACACTTTTCCCAAAAAATGGAAGAGGAGGGAACACTTCCAAATCCATTTTATAAGGCCAACATTACCCTGACACCAAAACCAGACAAGGATTCCACAAGAAAAGAAAATTAAAGGCCAATAACCCTGATGAACATAGCTGAAACAATCTTCAACAAAATCTTAGCAAATCAACTTCAAGAACTTGATGAAAGGTTTACATGACATGATCAAGTGGGATTTATTCCTGGGATGCAAGGATGGTTTAACACCCACAAATCGAAGGACATGATACATCACATAACAAAATGAAGGATAAAAAAATTCATATGACCATCTCAATAGATGCAGAAAAAACATTTGACAAAATTCAACATCCACTTACAATAAAAATTCTCGGCAAAATGAGTATAGATGGAACATACCTCAACATAATAAAGGCCACATATGACAAACCCACAGATAACATCATGCTCAACAGTGAAAAGCTGAAACTTTTTCCTCTAAGTTCAGGAACAAGTCAAGAATGCCCACTCTTGCCATTTTAATTCAACATAGTATAAGACATTCCAGCAAGAGCAACTAGGCAAGAAAAGTAAATTTATCAAAGGCATCCAAATTGGAAAGGAAGAAGTAAAACTGTCACTATTTGCTGATGACATGATTTTATGTATGGAAAACCCCAAAGACTTTACCAAAAAACAGTTAAAACTAACAAATGGATTCAGTAAAGTTGCAGGATAGAAAATCAATATGCAAAAGTTTGTTCCATCTCTATACACTAAAAATGAACTATTAGAAAGAGAAATTTAAAAATCAAGTCCATTTACAACAGCGTCAAAAAATAAAATACCTAGAAATAGATTTAATCAAAAAGACAAAAGACCAACTTATTGAAAAGTATAATACATTGATGAAAGAAATTTAAGAAGACACAAATAATGGAAAGATATTCCATGCTCATAGACTAGAAGAATTAATATTGTTAAAATGTCCATATTACCCAAAACAATGTACAGATTCAATGCAATCTCTATTAAAATTTCAATGACACTTTTACATAAATAGAACAAACAATCCTAAAATAGGAATAAAACCACAAAAGGCTCCGAATAGCCAAAGCAATATTGAGAAAGAATAATAAAACTAGAGGCATCATGCTCCCTGACTTCAAACTATAGTACAAAGCTATCGTGATCAAAACAGCATGGTATTGGAATAAAAACAGGCACATAGATCAATGAAACAATAGAAAGCCCAGAAATAATCCCATACCTACATGGCCAGTTAATTTATGACAAAGGAGAAAGGACAGTCACTTTGATATATGGTGTTGAGAAAACTGGATAGCCATACGAAAAAGAATGAAACTAGACTACTATCTTACATCATAAACAAAAATTAACTCAAAGTAGATTACAGACTTGAATGTAAGACCTGAAACCATAAAACTCCTAGAAGAAAACATGGGCAGGAAGCTCCTTGACATCAATCACAGCAATGATTTTTTTGGATCTCACTCCAAAAGCACAGGCAACAAAAACAAAAATAAACAAGTAGGACTAGATCAAACTAAAAAGCTTCTGTACAGCAAAGAAAATCTTCAGCAAAATGAAAGGTAACCTATGGAATGGGAGAAAATATTTGAAAATCATATATTCAATAAGGAGTTAATATTCAAAATATATAAAGAACTCATACAACTCAATAGCAAAAAAAAAAAAAAATCAGATTGAAAAATGGGCAGAGGACCTTAATAGACATTTTCCAAAAGAAGACGTACAGATGACTAATAGACACAAGAAAAGATGCTCAACATCGCTAATCATCAGGATAATGCAAATCAAACCACAATGAGATATCACCTCACACCTGTTACAATGACTATCAAAAAAGACAAGAAATAACAAGTGCCGGTGAGGATGAGAAGAAAAGGGAACCCTTGTGCACTGTTGGTGGGAATGTAAATTGGTGCAGTCACAATGGAGAACAGTATGGAGATTCCTCAGAAAATTATAAATAGAACTACTATATGACCCAGCAATTCTACTTCTAGGTATTTATCCAAAGAAAACAAAAACACTAATTTGAAAAGATATATGCACTCTTATGTTGGTTGCAGCATTATTTACAACAGCCAAGATATGGAAACAATCTCAGTGTCCATCGATGGATGAATGGCTAAAGAATATATGGTGTATAAATATGCAATGGAATACTACTCATCCATAAAAAAGAATGGAATATTGCCCTAGTGACAACATGGATGTACGTTGAGGGCATTGTAGTAAGTGAAATAAGTCAGACAGAGAAAGACAAATACCTTACGATTTTACTTATAAGTGGAATCTAAAAAACAGCACAATAACCCCAAGCTCATAGATACAGAGAATAGTTTGGTGGTTGCCAGAGGGGAGGGGAAGTGGGGAAAGGTCAAAATGGGTGAGAGGGGTCAAAAGGTACAAACTCTCAGTTATAAAATAAATATTTTGTGGATGTAATGTACAGCATGGGACTATAGTTAATAATACTGTATGACATATTTCAAGTTACTAAAACAGTAAATCTTAAAAAGTCTCATCACACGAAGAAATTTTTGTAACTAGGTATGGTGACATGGTAACTAGACTTTATTGTGGTGATCATTTTGTAGTGTATACAAATATAGAATCATTATGTTATACATATGAAACTAATATGTTAGTTAATTATATCTCAGTAAAAAAAAAGAAGTACACAAGAGATGATGAATTCAAAGTCTTTGTCTCATAGATGATAAAATTAAATTACTGAGGGGTAAATAGCCAAAGATAGTGAGCCCAGAAAACCACCCATCCCCCGGATGTTAATATTGCCTCTACGATGTTAACATCTCAGATCTGAGAACTCTATAAAACGCTTCTGTAGATCCTCAGTCCAGCAATTCTTAATTCCTTTGCACATCCACAATCTATCCATAACTATCTCCCTCCCGCTCCCAAGAACAATGGCTTCCACAGTCATAGGAGTAACTAAATTAAGATCACAAAAATGTTTTTCAGGTTGGTGCCCAGAAAACCTTATCTCAAGTGTCTTCAATGTGAGAACAATTAACTTTCAGGAGCTACTTTAATGCTCTTTTTAAAAGATTAGATAAAGAAATGCAGTAATTACAGGTTACTTCTTTAGGTTCTAAGCTATGTCCATCAGTAACACTGGATGCAACACTGAATTTTAAGGTTGTTATTTCGTCTCCCATTATAGTACGTATAACTATATTTGTTGGTAAAATTCTATGGCCAGTTAGAAGTTTTGAGAGACACAGTCATTGAATTCCATGTGCTAAGCCCCTTGGACTAACTTTTTGGAACACGTTATTTTTCATAAAGTTGTATTTTCACACACTTAAGAGACTTTCATACACATGTACACAGAGGTGTGTGTGTGTTTGGAATTTTAATTCCATACGTAAATAGATAAAAGAAATGCAAGAATATTATTTGAAACTAAATAAAAAATGTCTTTGGAAAATTACAAAGGTTATTAAAGTTGTATAAATCCTACTGCTCTTTGAATATCCTATATGTAAATCTTTTCCAGCTTCTCAAGGTAGAAGTAATGATTTAAATTAGTTCACAACTGTTATTATAACACCCCTTTTGTTGTACTATACTTTGAAGTTAATCATACCTCCTAAGGGCTATTTTCTGTATATATAATTATGTAGAGTCAAATCTGATCTTTATTAATGTGCATTAGGCGACAGTTGTGGCAATTTATGAGATAACATTCACAATTATTTTTCACATTATTAGAGGTAACCCCCTTAGATTAGGTTCATCTTCAGGGAAATAGAGCCAAAATGATAATATTATTCTGCTATTTCACTCTGCTTCATATTACACACATATATCGTGCCTACATTTCTCCATCTTAAAAATGCTTTCCATAGAAAACTTGTGAGTGTTTGAGATCTTTTGCTTGGCATTGTTTTCATATGTTATTCTTGCTTATATAACTTTGATCCCATCAAATATAATATTTATTTATCACAAGGTCGTCAGAGAAAGAGAAGTGTCTTGAACTTGAACTTGTCCTGGTTGAAGAAACTCAAACATAAACTAATTTTATTACTTGCAAAATACAGTATAAATTACAATTTCTTTCTAAAATTTCCTCTGTAACAGAAATGATAATGTCTAGCCAGTATAACTGAGGTTAAATAGTCAAATTGATCTAGGTTTTTTTTTCAATGCATCCTAAAAGCTATTATTAACACAAATTCATCTAAATGTGACTAAGATCTAGCAAATGACTTCTTGAAATTCTGCAGAGATTTAGTATTTAGCAGGAGAATGAGTATTAGACTATTTAAAAGTTCAGCATAGACATTTACATAGATATTGAATGATAAATAATCTGCATAGTGATATGTCAATGAAGTCTATTGATAATGCAAAACCTGTTATAAATATTAATCTCATGAAGTTTTATAAATATAAGACCCTAAATCCACTTACTCAGCAAGTAACTACTGAGC
Source organism: Equus przewalskii (assembly GCF_037783145.1). Taxonomy (NCBI): domain Eukaryota; kingdom Metazoa; phylum Chordata; class Mammalia; order Perissodactyla; family Equidae; genus Equus; species Equus przewalskii. Next base: position 32,333,920 of record NC_091838.1, read on the forward strand.
TACTACTCTGTCATCCATCTTACAACATTCTTACTTCTTGTATAACAATATGTATATGCACAGTAAACATTTTTTAGAAACAAGTAAAGTTGAAAAATATATTTAAAAATTCATTTCTGGTGGGGCTTGAGTTTAGAGAGGTAAAATTATGAATTCAAACAAAGATTACTACATAAATTTATAGCACTTGCCATGCCCTAAAATGTTAGATTAAAAACATTTAATCTAAAACGTTAGATTAAAAAATCCTTGTTTCAGATTCTTTTTTATTCTTTGAATTCCTATTATTTACTCTTTAGCCTCAGGAAATAAAGAATACTGACATTCATTTAAATGTAATTTTGCATTATAAAGCCACAGAGAAAATGCATTGCTCATTGAACTTTATTTAAGACAGATGAGAAGCCCCGTTTATTGACAAAGAAGAGTAGACCGGAATATCCAACAAATTTTATTTGGCAATTATCCCACCACCGACTTTTGAGAAATTAAAGTGTAGATATAACACATGAAAACAGCATGCCTCTCTGTTCCGACTCACTCACATTCTCTTTGGTAAGTTTCCTAATATTTAAATTGATGGAGATTTAAAGTAACAGCAAAAGTGCAAAAGTGGGGCATTGTCCAAATCACCAGAGGGAAAGTAGTATTTTCTCACACCACTGCCAAATACCAATTCCTGAGAAGAAGTGACAATCAAAGCAAGGTGGGAAGAATAGAAATAAGAGGGCTTCAGAAATCTTGACACAGTTGTGAAGAGTACATAACCAACATAAATTGTTTAATATTTCTTTAGAATTATAGATGTTTTCTTCTTGCATTCATTGCCATAAAATACAAAAAATACTAGTACTACCAGTTTTTTAAATTCATCTCAAGGTATTTTCTATTTCATCTTATGATTTTTTTCTTTATTCCATCGGTTATTTAGGATTTGCTTTTTTAAGTAACAGATATTTGTTAATTTCACATATTGATTTCCAATTTAATTGCATTGTGGCTGGAGAACATAATTTGTATGATTTCAATATTAAATCTATTGAGATTTCTTTTATGCACTAGAATATAACCTATCTGGAAAATGTTCTATGTGCACTTCAAATGAGTGTGTATTCTGCTGTGATTTGTTAGGATGGTCTGTTTATTAGGTCAACATGGAAATAGTGCTGCTAAAGTCTTTTATTTCTCATGAATCTTCTGCCTAGTTGTTTTATCCATTATTGAAAGTGGAGTATTAGAAATTCTAAGTAATACTGTTGTCTGTGTCTCCCCTCAGTTCTATCCATTTTGTATCACGTATTTCAGGGCTCTGGTTTGGTGCACATATGTTTGTAATTGGTATATCTTCCTGATTAACTTTCTAATTATTATGAAATATCCCTCTTATTGCTACTTATTTGTTTACAGTCTATTTTCTCTGATCTCAATAAAACCACTTCAGCTTTATGATATTTGTTGTTTGTGTGGTATATTATTTTAAATTCTTTTATTTTCAACCTATTTATTTAAAGTATGTCTCTTATTGATAACATATTTCTTTTTAGCTAGTCTGTCAATCTCTGCTTTTTGATTGGGTTAACTGTTCACATTTAATGTTATTATTAATATAGATGTATACATAACTGCTTTTTTTGTTTTGTTTTGTTTTTGTTTTCTATATGTATATTTTTTATTTCTTCATTCTACTCTTTTTTCTTAATTTAGTAGATATTTTTGAATGCAATATTTTACTTTATATAATGATTTTTAATTGTTTTAAATTCTGATTTAATTATATTTTAAATTATTACTCTTAGAGGTTACAATATATATCTTATCAAAATTGACTTCAGATTTATTTTAAACTAATTCAAGTGAGAGATAGAGACTTTATTCCTATATAGCTTCATTCCCTACTCTTTTTTATTATTGTTATACATATGTATATGTAGATTACTATAAAATACATTGTTATAATTGTCACTTTATATATGCAATATATATTTTTATATTTTTGAAAATCTGAGAGAAGAAAGAAGATTAAATATGCATTTATTGTATTTGTTATGTTATTTTTCCATTTACAAGTTCTTGTTCTAGTCATTTCTTCCTGTGGATTCAACTTACGTTCTTTAGTTATTTACTTACTTCAATACGATTTTGTTCCAACTCATCTACTTTGTGCTGCTTTGTCAAATGTATTACTTTTCTATATATTATAGACCCAACAATACAATTATATGTACATTGCATCATGCAATTGCTTTTTAAATCAGTAAATAGAATAAGGGGAAGAAATATATAATTATACTATATTTTGTAATGACCTACATGTTACATTTACTGGGGCTCTTTGCCTTTTGTGCATACTCAAAATACTATCTGGTGTCCCTTGTCTTCAGGCCACAGAATTTCCTTTGGCATTTGTTTTAAGGTGGGTCTATAGCAACAAGTTCTGTTTTTCTGTTATCTGGCAATAGGTTTACTTCACTTTTATTTTTGAAATATAGCTTTGCTGGACATAATATTCTTGGTTAACAGTTTTTTTTTCCTTTAGTACTTTGAATACATCATCCCACTATCTTTTGCCTCCATTGTTTCTGTTGAGATGTAAGAATTTAATCTTATTTGGCTTTCCTTGTATGTGACTAACCATTTTGCTTTCATTTCTTTAAATTCTTTTGATCTTTATCTTTCAACATTCTGACCATAACATATCTAAGTGTGGATATCTTTGCATTTATTCCATTTGCAGTTCATTGAGCTTCATGCATGTGTCGTTTAAAGTTTCTGTTTTAAATTTGGAAAGTTTTCAGACATTTCATCTTTGAATATTTCTTTTCTCCTTTTTCTCTCTTCTCACCGTCTGGTATTCCCATATGTGTTTGATGACATAATTAATGATGTCCACAATTCTCTGAGTCTCTGTTTTATCTTTTTTGATTGTGTCTTCTCTCTGTCATCAAATCGAATAATATCTATTGATCCTTCTTAAAGTTTATGGGTTCTTATTCAGTTAGCTCAAATCTACTGTTGAGCTCTTATGAATTTTTCTCTTTGGTTATTGTAATTTTTAATTCCAGAATTTCCATTTGGTGCTTTTTTAAAAAAGAATTTCTACCTCTCTATTGATATTTGTATTTGATGAGAAATTATTACCCCTTTCTGTAATATTTTAAACAGTAATATTTAGTTATTCGAACATATTTATAATATCTGCTTTGAAATCTTTGTCTGCTAAATATGATATCTGGATCCTCTCAAAGGCAGTTTCTGTTGCCTGCTTTCCCCCCTCCCCATCACTCACTCCAAGTGTATGTTTCATTGTTTCTTTGCATATCTTATAATTTTGTTCTTGTTGAATATTGGACATTTTAGAAAATATATTATGGCAGCTATGGATATTGACAATCCCTGCCCCCCGACACGCATACTCAATCTGGGGCTTGTTGTTGCTCTTGTTTTCTTTGTTTTTTAGTACTTGGCTGGACTATTTTAGTAAAGTCTATTTTACCCCAAACTGTACTGCCTCTGATGTTGCTATATTGAAATTTAAGCCCTGTGTATACAGTCACCTTTTGATGATCTTGGTTTTTACAGGGCTCTCTTTGACTCTCTTTCCCTATCTCTTTGTTAAGCGCTCTGCTTTGGTTGGTATCACACTTAGATGTCATGGCTAAGTTACAGTGTATTGTTTTTGACAATGCCCTTGGTTATAACTTGCTCTACCATTCCACCAAATTAAATTAGACCATTTGCAGGATTAGTCTTTGGGTTCCATCTCTGAGGCTTGTTCTATTCCAGGAGGACTCTTTGTAGCTGTCTCTTTCTCTGGTTTTATTATTAAACTACCAGCTGGTCTATAGCCCAAAATCTTTATTGTTTTCAATAGCACCCTTATGCTTAAATTTTCTTGTGCTTTGTTCCAAAGAAAGTCAGTTTTCTTGGGGAGAATTATTAAGCTCTCTGTTCTTATGGCCTGCCTCTACTGCTTCAGACCTAAGGTTGGGGATAGGAGGCTGGTTTTCCTATGAGCAAAGCGCTTGTTTATGAGCATGACACTGGGCTGGTGTGGTAGCCTCTGGTCTTCTCAACTTGCCTCTCCATGTGGAACTTTTTCCCCACAAGTAAGCTGGGGCAGGGGCAATTGTGGCCTAGTATTCTTGGCCTTCTGCAGCTGGTACAAATATTCCATCTTACTAGTGGGAACTGAGTGCAGGAAGAGAGACCTAGATTTCTCAGTGACTCTTGTCTGCAGTAGAGCTTATACAAATGGACCCGGGATGGAAGGTGAAAATGCTGGTGGCCTTTTTTCTCTCAGGGAGAAAACTTAGCCCTAGGCCAGGAGCTGTGGGAGAGAGAATACTGTGTTCTTGGTTGCATCAGTGAGAATTAAAACTTTTATCACACTTAGCTAAGGAGAGATGAGAAAAACTAGTTTCTCAAATGCTACGGATTCTCATTGTTCTAACTGAGATTTAAAACTTTGTTTTGGAATAAATCTTTCTTTATTTTATCAGTACCCTTAGGAAAATTTATAGCAACTTTAAGTAATTGTAATGTTATCTTTGTTTTTTCCTTTAACTTTTAAATTAAAAAAAATAATACACTTTTTTTTAAAGAGCAATTTTAGATTCACAGGAAAATTGAGCAGAGATTACAAAAATTCCCTGTATACCACCTTACCCACCTCCTAGTGTTTCACATATCATTAATTTCAACATTACGGTAGTAGATTTGTTGTGATTGATGAGCCACATTGATACCTTGTTATAAATGAAGTCCATAGTTTGCGTTAGAGTTCAATCATTGTATTGTGCATTCTATGGGTTTTGATAAGTGCACAATGATATATATCCACCATTACAGTATCATAGAGAATAACTTCAATGCTCTGTAAATCCTCCTGCACTTCTCCTACTGATTTCTACCTCCTGCCCCTGAACCCCTGCAAACCACAGATTTTCTACTGTTCATAGTTTTGCCTTCTCTAGAATGTCACGCACTTGGAATAATATAGTATATAGCCTCTTCAGATTGGCTTCTTTTACTTAGCAATATGCATTTAAGGTTTCTCCAGGTCTTTTCATGGTACAATAGTTCATTTCTCTTTACTAGTAAATAACATTGCTTTGCATGATGTACATGTATTCATTTATTGATGGACACCTTGGTGAATAAGTCTGCTATAAACATTCATGTGCAAGTTTTTGTGTGGACATAAGTTTTCAACTCACTTTGGTAAATACCAAGGAGCATGGCTGCTAGATCATATAGTAAGAAAACGTTTAGTTTTTTAAGAAAATGCCAAACTGTCTTCCAAAGTGACTACAACTGTTTTAATTTCCACAAGCAATGAATGAAAGTTTCTGTTCCTTCACCTCCTCACCAGGGTTTGATTCTCTTAATGTTTTGAATTTTAACTACTGTAATAGGAAGTCATAGTTTCTTATTGTTTTAATTTGTAATTCCCTAATAGTATATGATGTTGGGAAGTTTTTCATATACTTATTAGCCATCTGTATGTCTTTTTTGGTGAGACATCTGTTCAGTTATTTTGCCCATTTGTAAATTGGGTTTTTTCCCCATTATTGTTGAGTTTTAAGAGTTGATTGTTTATTTAGAATATCAGTCATTTGTTAGATACATGTTTTGCAAATACTTTCTCCCAGTCTACGGCTTGTTTTTGCATTCTCTTAATAGTGTCATTCACATATCTTTTTTTAAATTTAATTTTAATGAAGTCCAAATTATTGATTATTTCTTTCATGGACTGTACTTTTGGTGTTGTGTCTAAAAAGTCATCACCAAACTCATGGAAATCTAGATTTTCTCCTATGCTATCTTCTAGGAGTTTTAAAGTTTTGCGTTTTACATTTAGTTGATTGATCTATTTTGAGTTAATTTATGTGAAAAGTTTAAGGTCTGTGCCTAGATTGATTTATTTATATGTAGATATCCAGTATTACAGAATCATTTGTGGAAAAGATGATCCTTTTTCCATTAAATTGTCTTTTTCAATGGTCTGTTGACTATTTTTGTGTGAGTCTGTTTTGGGGCTCTCTGTTCCATTTCATTGGTTAATCTATTTATCCATTATTTTGTCATTACCACAGTGTCATTATTATCAAAGGTTTGTAGTAAATCTGGAAGTCAGATAGTGTCAATGCTCTGATGTTGAATAGGAACTATCGAAGGATAACTTCAATATTATATTTATTATTCTTGGTCATTTGCCTTTCCAAATAAAAATTAATCAGTTTACTAATATCCCCAAAATAACTTACTGAAATTTTGATTGGGATTGTGTTGAATCTATAGATTAAGTTGGGGAAAACTGACTTCTTTGCAACATTGAGTCTTGCTATCCATAAGCATAGAATAACTCTCCATTTGTTTAGATCTTTGATTTCTTTCATCAGAAACTTATAGTTTTCCTCATATAGATTTAAACATATTTCATTAGATTAATACTTAGGTGTTACATACTTATGTGTTAATATAAATGGTACTTTTTTACATTCAGATTCTACTTGTTCAATGCAGGAATGTAAGAAAGCAATTGACTTATGTATATTAACTTTGTAGTTTGTAACCTTGCTGTAATCTCTTGTTAGTTTTAATAGTTTATGTGTTGATTCTTTGGGATGTTCTACATACACAATCACGTCCTTTGCCAAAATAAAAATGTATTTCTTCCTTCCCAGTCTGTATCCCTTTTATTCAATTACTTGTCTTACTGCATTAGCTGGGACTTCCAATACAATGTTGCATAGGAGTAGTGAGACTGGAACATCCTTGTCTTCTTCCTGACCTTAGTGGGAATGAATCTAGTTTCTCAACATTAACTATAATGTCAGCTGTAGGAATTTTGTATATGTTCTTTATCAATTGATGAAGCTCCCCTCTATCCCCTTTTGGCTGATTTTTTTTTCAATCATGAATGGTCGTTAGTTTTTGTCAAATGCTCTTTCTGTATCTATTGATATGATCATATAATTTTTTTTCTTTAGCCTATTGGTAGGATGGATTACATTATTGTTTTTCAATTTTGAACCACCCTTGCATCCCTGGAAAGAATGCCACTTGGGCTGAAGTGTCTTACCCTTTTCATACATTGTTAGATTCAAATTGCTAATATTTTCTGAATGAGTTTTGCATCTATGTTTATGGGAGATATAGGTCTGTAGTATGTTTTTGCCTGTAATGTCTCAGGTATTAGGGTGATGCTGGCCTCATGAAATAAGGTAGCAAATATTACCTCTGCTCTGTTATCTGGAAGATATTATAAAGAATTGTATAATTTCTTTCTTAAATGTTTGGCAAAATCCACCATTGAATCCATCTGAGCCTGGTGCTTTCTTTTTTGGGAGATTAGTAATTATCGATTCAATTTCTTTCATAGAAATAAGCCTATTGAAAATGTCGATTTCTCATTGTGTGAGTTTCAGTGGATTGTGTCTTTCAAGGAATTGGTTCATTTCATCTAGGTTGTCAAATTTGTGAGCATAGAGCTGTTCATAATATATTTTATTATCCTGTTAATATCTATGAGATCAGTTCTATGGCCCTTTTTAAATTTCACATATTAGTATTTTGTGTCTTCTCTCTGTTTCTCTTAATAAACCTAGCTAGAAGTTTACCAATTTCATTAATATTTTTTAAGAAAGAGTTTTTGGTTTTTGTTGATTTTTCTATTGATTTCCTGTTTTCAATTTCATTGATTTATGCTCTAATATTTGGATTTTTACTCCTCTTTGACTTAGTTTGGATTTAATTTGCTCTTATTTTTTCAGTTCCCTAATGTAGAAGCTTAGATTATTGATTTTAGGTCTTCATCTTTTTCTAATATATGCAATAAATGCTATAAATTCCCTGTAAACAGCACTTTTGCTGCATCCTACAAATTTTAAGTTGTATTTTTGTTTTCATTTAGTTCAAAATAATTTCAACTTCCCTGTCATATCTGATTCTGGTTCTGATGCTTGCTCTGTTTCTTAAACTTGTGGAGCCTTATAATTTTTTGTTTAAAGCCATGCATGATGTTGTGAGCAAAAAGGAACTGAGAAAAACAAGCCTTTAATGTGAGGTTTTATGTTGATGTGGCCAAGAATTAAGCTATATTTAATGTTTACTGCACTGGTAGGTGTCAGAAGCTAAAATTTACTCTGGTTACCTTGTTTTTCTCTCCTTTTTTGTCTTTGGATTTCCCCAGAGTCTTCTTCTTAAATAAGATCTAAGATGGAACATTCTTTCAGTTGTATTTCTCCATTATGATATTGCAGCCCTATTGATAGGTGGTAAAATGTGGAGTTTGGTGCTAGGAAAGCTTTCTATGGTCCTATGATTAGGTGTCAGTCTTTTAATGAGCCTATACCCTTGGGCTGTGACCTTCATAAGTGCTTCTAAGGGTGCTTTATTCCCCCTTTCGTTGAACAGAAAGAGTAGAGGGAGCTGGAGTTTGGTCTTTTCTGTCTCCTGCTTTGAAGGCTAGAAAGGACTAGTGTTGGGTCTTTCCCTTCCCCTAGGTCAGTTAGGCTCTGGTAAAATATTTTTCCTTGAGAGAGAGCCTTGTTAAGGAGAACAGAAAGCAGTATGCTTATTTCAAAACAGTTACTTTTCTCTTCTCCCTGCCAGAAGTAGGAGAGGATTTTCCTCTGAGTTTAACTGTGAGCACTTGGTTGGGCTATTTGTGGTAAACTCACAAAAGATTGGATCTGTTGGAATTTTTAACTCTCAAACTCATCCACACTGAACCTCTAGCAAATTGTCTACCACTATTTTTGCCTATCCCAGTACCAGTTCCAGTAGAAGTTTCTGCTTTTGATGAATGCTTTGATTCTCTGTATCTGCCTGTATGTTATCCAGGAGAAAAAACAAGGCAGTCAATTGGTAACACATACTATTAGTAGTTTGGAAAAGGCTTTCTGAGTAAGAAACATTTGAATGGACCCCTAAGTGACATGAAGGAAGCTGCCATGTGAAGATATGGACCATGATATTCAGGGTGAAAAAAAAGCAAGTGAAAAGTTTTACAGTCAGAACAAATTTAGTTTATTCAATGAAGAGGCAATAGAATAAATGGAGAAAAGCTACTCAGTGGGAGAGTAGTAATTGAGAAATTGAAGTTACTTTGCAAAGAATAGCAGTGATCAGAACATTTCAGGATAAAGGCTAAGATAATTACAAAAGGAATATTACAAAAGTGCATGCACTTGTCAATCATTGACGAACTGAAAATATTCACGTAAAATGTGGTCTATGGCTTATCTTTAAAAAATTTGGAAAAGTTGGCAATACTAAATGACATATATTCATATATTTTTCCTGTTTTTCACCGTTTCAGCTTATCTTGTCTCATGTATTTATATTATTTTCTTCAACGTTGTACATCCATTTTAAGTAATGATATTCAGACTTGCATTTTCTCTAGTACTTTCTCACAGGACTTTGGTAAACATCCCTAAGGAAAAATTTAATAATAAAAACAAAATAGAATAATTAAAATACAAAAATCTACATTCAATTAAGTTTGGGAAATGGTGTTTGAAAAGTTTCAACTGAGGGAGTTTATTTTAGTTTTTGAATAAAAATATATTTTTTAAATATTGCTATTCAAATCTGCTTTATTGGAGTGTGCTTTAAATAAGATAAAATACACCCAATTTGTGAGCCGGTCTGGTGGCGCTGCAGTTAAGTTCACACGTTCCGCTTCAGTGGGCTGGGGTTCACCAGTTCGGATCCCAGGTGCAGACATGGCACTGCTTTGCACACCATGTGGTGGTCGGCGTCCCCATATAAAGTAGAGGAAGAGGAGCACGATGTTAGCTCAGGGCCAGTCTTCCTCAGGAAAAAGAGGAGGATTGGTGGCAGATGTTAGCTCAGGGCTAATCTTCCTCAAAAAAGAAAAAATACACACAATTTGAATATACAGTTCAGTAACCTTGATTAATATATACACTTGACTAAATACTCCACCATGACCATATAGGCCATTTTTACTACAGATAAATTTCCCTTTTGCCTCTTGCCAATACACCCTCCCCACTCAAAAACTCCTGGCAATCACTCATCACATTTCTATAACTATTGATTTGATTTGTCTTCATTAGACTTCCATATGTCACACAATATGTTATGTTTTGTGTTGGTTTCCTTTGTGTGGTATAGTGTTTTAGATATCGATTTGGTTTACCGTGAATATCATAGCTTATTTCATTTTGTATCTGAGTAGTGTTACAGTATGATGAAGATTTATTGCAATTTGCTTATTCATTGACCCTTTAATGGTCATTTTGGTTGTTTCCAATTTTTGACTAATATGAAAATAGTGAAATTGAAATTCATGTGCAAATATTTGTGTAGCCATGTTATTTTAATTATTTTTCCCAGATGAATATCTAAGAATTAAGTTGTTGAACTTTATAAGAAACTGCCATAAACTTTTCCAAAGTGTATGTACAATATTACATTCCAACTAGAAAGCATGAGAAGCTCAACTTCTCTACATCCTTTTCAAAACTTGATGTTATCAACACTTTTAAATTTTAAGCACTATGTTTGTGTAATGCATGTGTGTGTGTGTATTCAATAAGACATACTCAATATGAACATATGAATATATTCTCTGAAGTGTCTGTCTTCTTTTATGATTTAAGTATTATTCACCCTAAGAAATCATTGCCTTCAATAAGTTTACAGGCATCATTTTCTTCACTTTTTCTTTCTTGAATTTTTTAAAATTTTTATCTGAAGCCCAGCATATGATCCTTTTAAAGATAATTTTTATATACAGTGAGAGGCAAATATCATAGATCTTTTTTTTTTTTCTAAATGGATATTTTGCTGTTGCAGCAAATTTATTGAAAACAACTTCTATCCCCGTTTTAATTACTTTGGCACCTTTATCAAAAATCAGTTGACCATACATGTGGGTATCCATTCTGGATGGATTTTCTATTCTGTTCCACTGAACAGTGTATTTACTCCTGTACCAAACTGTCTTGATTGCTGCAGCTTTATAGTAAATATTGAAATCAAGTAGTGTAAGTCTTCCAACATGTTTTTACTCTTTCAAAAGCCTTTTGGGTATTCTATGTTGTGCATATTCATGTAACTTTTACACTTGGCTTGTTCATTTCTACAAAAGCACTTTTGGTATTTTTATTGGAAATCCTTAGAATCTATAGAAAAATTTGCAGAGAATTTGTATCTTACCAATAGTGAAGTACCAATCCATGAGCACGTTGTATTTCTGTATTTTATACATAATTTTAAATTTCTCAGGAATGCTCTGTAGTTTGTAGTGTAACATTTTTGCACACTTTTCATTAAATTCAAGTATTTCATGTTCTAGGATTTTATTATAAAATAGTACTTTTAAAATTTCAGTTTCTAATTTCTGCAGCTATTATATAAAAGTACAATTGATTTTTGCATAATGGCCTTGTGTTTCAGGATTTTCCTGAACTTATTTATTTTCTCTAGAAGCATTTCTATAGAATTTCTGGGATATTTTATATACATAATAACATTATCTGCAAACGAAACCACATTTTTTTCTTCCAAATATATGGCTTTTAGTTGTTTTGTTTTCCCTCCACCACAATTGTTAAATTCAATTACTGAGAGTCATCTTCTTTCTCTTGCTCCCTTAGTGGAACAACATTCACCTTTCACTAGTAAGTATCATGTCCATTGTAGACTTTTCATAGATGTCCTTTATTAGAACTGACAAGTTCTGTTCTACTCTTTAGTTTGCTTACGCTTTACCGTGAATAGATTTTGGATTTTACCAAATGATATATATTCATCTATTGCCATAATTATCAGCATTTTCCTTTTATTCTGTTAACATAGTACATTACCCATATAAGTCATAAACCAGATTTGCATTCATAAAATAAACCTCAAAAGTTCATGTTGTTATCCTTTTAATACATAACTAGATTCAACTTGCTAAATTATGTCTACAAATTTTAACATCTATATTCAAAAGAAGTATTTTGAATTTAAAGAATAATTTGAATTGATGTTTTATAATGTTCTCTTCTTAATCTTTTAATTTTTATATCATCTCTATATTTTCTCCTTAATTCCTGATATTGGTAATTTGTGCTGTCTAGTTAAAAGCATGACATATTTTATTTCTTAAAAAAAAAAAACAGTCACGTTATCATTGTGTTTTTCTAATATTTTTGTTTGTTTTCTTTTTTAATGATTTCTGGTCTTATTTTTACTATTTTTTCCTTATACTTTCTTTAAATTGCTCTTCATTTCATTGCCTTTGAAGTGGAACCTTAGATCATTGACTTTAGACCATTTCTCTTTTGTAATATAAGGACTTAACTCAAATTTTCCTACAGAGACTATTTTTTACTGCATCACACAAAATCCGATATGTTTTACTTTTCCTTTCCATTTAATTAAAAATGTTTTCAAATTTTGTTTGTGATTTCTTTTTGACTCATACATTATATGGAAGCATTTTGTTAAATTTCCAAATATTTGGTGCTTTCCAGATATCTTTTGGTTAATACTTTATAATTTGATACCTCTGTGTTAAGAGAATGTACTTAGTATAATTTCAATTATTTACATTTATTTAAAATAAGATCCATTTTGGCTTGTTTCTATTGCTCTCTCTTTTCATTCATTGTAATTTTATTTTATGTATCTATCATGTTGTCAACGCCTACCTAATTTGCTTCAACACAGATATTACATGTTTAATTTTTAAGAGAAGCCTTTTGTTTATTATATCATCCATTTTTCTCCATTTTATTTTCCTGCTTTTCTCTGAATCTTTAACCCAGGAGCACATTAATAATAGATGTACAAAAGTCCTTCTCTGCTAAATCTATCATCTTTGTAATTTCTAACTTGTTTCTATAACTGTTTTTTTAATCTGTTTGTGAGTTAGATTTTCTTCCTCGCTAGTGTTTAATATTTTGATTGAATGCTATAAATTGTCACTTTTACATTATTTTAAGTTTATATTTTGTTTCCTTCCTTAAAGAGTGTTGGGGTTTTAGGACCAGGAAGTCAAGTTACTTTCAAATCAGCTTGATCTTGTCAAGGCCAGCTTTTAAGCTTTGTTAGAGTTGGTATGAAGTAGCCTATATTGTAGCTATAGTTCATTCCATCTATTCAAGTGTGATATTTTTGGAGTTTCTACTGAATGCCTTGAGTGATCAATCAGGACTTCCTATTGTGAACTTTCACAGCTTTCACAACTTACCACATTGTGAGAGTTCCAGGAATTTTTTAATTTATATCTTCCTTGTCACTCTTTATCAGCCATGTGGACTCTTTGCTTTACACATTACTGAGGTATCTCAAAGGAAATAACATCCAAATAGATTTCATCACCTTTTTCGTTAGTAATCTAGTCCTAGCCACCAACATCCATTACTTGGATTATTGTGAAAACCTCCAATCCAGTTCTCATAGAATCTTTTCTATACTCAGTAGCCAGAATATGCCTTTAAAGATAGAAATCATATCATATCATATTCGCATTTGTCTGCTTGGGCTGCTATAACAAAACTGTGTAGACTGGTTGGCTTTAAAACAGATTTCTATTTATCACAGTTACAGAAAGTCCAAGATGAAGGTGCCAGCCTATTCAGTTCCTGGTGAGAGCCCTCTCCCTGGCTTAGAGATAGCCACCTTCTTGCTGTGTCCTCACATGGGCAGTAAGAGAGTGATTGCTTTCTTTTTTTCTTATAAATTGATTAATTCTACCATGAGGACCCCACTCTCATGACCTCCTCTGACCCTAATTACCAAGACAATTTTTTTCCCTTGGCATAAAAATCATCACTATACATTATCCCATGCATAAAAATCAGTTCCAGGTTGATTTTAAACATAAATGTGAAAGAAAAACAATAAAGATTCTAGAAGATTTTTAAAAAAGAAGAATATTGCAATATTATGAAAGGCAAAGATTTATTAAACAGGTAGGTAAAAGCACTAAACATAGAGGAAAAGTTTCAAAGATCTGAGGAATGAGATATCGAGAGGGGACTGTAAGAAGTGTTGCCATGATCCTGGAGATTAGAAGGCCAAGCAAAGGACAATGCTGTGTGCTTGTCTCGGAAAGAACACGCACACAGAACCCTCTCTCAGCTCTGACTGATCTTGGTGCCCTGTACAAGCAGTAGTTACATGTTAAGGCAGAATTTTAAACTGCTTGAGACTTGAAAGAGTGCTCCTGCACCAACACAGAATCCTTAGTGAAGGGGAGGAAACTGAGGTTTCAAAGAATTCAAGGTAGTTTCTGATCAATCATTAGCTGACCACTGACCCAACTGCAAGACTTCAGTGGCCAAGAATACAGAAAATAAATATTTTAAAGGGTTAGATCAGGAGTGTCTTTTAGTAAACAAACATCAATAACAACAACCAAGAAACAAAACCAACAGACAAACTAAAAAAAATGACAAACTGTTAGATTCGGTGCCCAAAGTTGCCTCATTATATTATCCGAATTGTTCAGTTTTCAACAAAAACATTATGAGTGTCAAGGAAAGTATAGGAAATAAACAAGTTAAGAGCAATCAATAGAAATTGTCCCTGAGGAGGTTCAAATGTTGGGTTTACTACAAAAAGATTTTAAATTAGCTATTATAAAAAAATCTGAAGCACTAAAAACACCTTATGTAAAGAAATAAAGGAAAATATGACTACCATATATCACCAAATAAAGTATATCAATAAAGAGACTAAAATAAGATGAAAGAAGCAATTAGAAGTTCTAGAATTAAAAAGCACAAATAAGGACATTTTAGAAATTCACTAAAAGGGAATTAACAGCAGGTTTAAACTGGAAGAAGCAGAATCACAGAACTTGAGGATAAGTCAGCATAGGAGCAGCCTGAGAAAGAGAAAGAAAAAAAATCAAGATAAGCGAACAATGCTTCAGAGACCTGCAGGACACCATCAAGTGTTCTAATACATGCTAGTCGTAGTCCCAGGAGGAGAGGAGAGAGAAACAGGAGAAAGTATATTTGAAGAAATAATGCATGAAAATTTCCAAATTTGATAAATAACACTAATTTACACATCAAAGATGCTGAACAAACTCCAAGTAATATAAACTCAAGAACCACAGACAGACACGTCATAGTGAAACTGTCAAAAGACGGAGAGAATCCTTAAAGAAGCAAAACAAAAGTGATTTGTCATGTACCAGGGATTCTCAATAGGACTAACAGCCAATTTCTAAAACCGTGGAAGCCAGAGGCAGTGGAATGACATATTTAAAGTGCTGAGGGGGAAAAGACTCTACCAAGAATTCTATACTCATGTTATTAGGCAGGGAAGATACGAGATTTGAGAAAAGTCTTCAGACTGAAATCCAGGATTGCAGTCTTGGGTGCAAACTGGATCAGAGTGAAAGATCACGAAAAGCTGTTCTGGAAAATTTTGGAGAATGCCCCCTGTGAGTTTAGCAGGATATACTATTTTACTGAGTTTCCCTTCATTCTAGGGTATTAAAATAATCACTTTCTTTCTATTCAAATCTCATCTTTCAGTTTAAAAAGAATTTGGCACTTTGTTGAGCATGTTTTATTTGCTTTAATGATTTAACATTTATTTAGTAAGGGCATAATTTTTATTCTATTTTATTTATAAACATAGTTGTCCCTCAATATCTACAGGGAATTAGTTCTAGGACCCTCCGTGGATACTGAAATCCACAGATGCTCAGGTATCTTAGTTGGGACTCTGGATCCACGGGTTCCACATTTGCAGATACAGAAGGCTGACTTTATTTTTTATATTTATCAACTCAAAATATAAATGACAATATCTTAATTATTTGGAAATTTCTTTCATTTCAGAAAAAATTATATGGTTAGAAGCATTCATAGTAAGATTAAGGTTACCACACACAAATACTATTCCAAATTCTTGTGCCAGATATGATTACATCATGCTTCCCCTTTGGTGTAGCATTTTAAATGGTTCCTATGTTTTTATCCCCAGATAAGAACGGCCAACTTTTCTATCACCACATCTTATAAATAACTTGTTGATAGCACAATGCAGTCTCTATTATTTGTTTTCCATTCTGTGTCTCCAAGTAGACTGTGGACACCATGAGATCAAAAATTGGTCATATTTTCATCTCTAGAGCTTGAAATATAGGTGACATTTACACATAAATGTATGCATAAGGAATAAATCTCTGGACCACTTTGGCCTTCATAACTGTTAACTATATGATGGGAAGCTGTGTCTGGTTTTACTCTTTGTATTAACTCTTTTCAGACGCTTAGTAAATTCTACCACTTGATGATTCATTCCTTGCCAATAGCAGATGCTCTATCACATAGACTTTGGTAGATACCATTCATTGAAGGATTGTAGGGGAATCTCTTATTTTTAATGTGCAGTATAACTTACTGTTTCAAAGGTTCTTTCACCTTTTCCTTATCTTTTTCCTAACAGCAATTCTGATTAAAATTTTCATTTTATGCACCCACTAGGATATTATGCCTAATGCTGGGGAGCCCCAATGGAATACCTGTATTAGGAGGACACAGTCATAACCTATGATAAGACGTTACTAAAGTTTTATGTAATTTCAAGAGATCAAACCTCCGAATCCACAACATAGAGAACTATGGTATAATAAGGCATAACTAAAATTTAAATTCAATTGTAGTGATTTTCTTGGTCCTTATTTGAACAACCTGTGAAGATTCCTTTCTTACTTCACTATTATCACAGGATATCACTATTTCTGTTTTCTCAAAATAAAGTCAGTGAATGGGAGTTTATTTAGCACTTAGGACATGTGGAACTCAGCTGTGTGTTAGGAATTGAAAATTTATACAAATGAAAGAATACATAGGACCTTTTAAAAGTGAAGTTAATATTTGCCACCTGTTTATAGGGGTTGAAATACAAGGGGTTAGAAATGTCAAAAATATGGATGACAATCTAATGAGATAGGCAGTACGCTATCAAGAAGAGAGCAAGAATGAAAGTCAATTTTGTCTTGTTTTGCAACTCCTGTCCTCTCTACTCTGCTCTACATTCTCCTAATATATTTTCAGCTTAAATAATGAGATTTTTAAAGGGGTTATGAAAAGGAAAGCATATTAATTACCTCACATCACCAGTAAAATATAAAAAAATAGCATTTCTTGACCAGGTGTTGAGGTGTATGTAAGACAGTAGTGACTGGGAAGAAAAGGAAGAATAACCCAGGAGAATGAAAAGGAACATTAGCTCACTACTTTCTTGATTCCCCTTAAAATTCCAGATCACAAACTTTTGAATAACACAAACTCATCCTGAAAGGCTGTTGATATTTAGTGTATTTTATGGGAATTTTTAATCAGAAGAATTAAAAAGGACTATCACATAATCCATAATCAATACATAAGAGATAATAATAGTTGATATTTGTGACTAATTGTACAAAGATACTGAGATAAGTAAAAGATAACTGAAAATAGTGGTGAAATAAAAACAAGATAGGAAAATGTCAAAAAACACAATAATTTGAAAATTAATGATCATAATTTTGAGAACTAAACTTTGTATTTTTGATAAATGCCATATTGTGTGTTAAATATCAAAATAATGTAAATAAGATTCGACTCCAATTGACAATGCTATCTTTACTGCAGTAACATATGTGCTTAGTCCCATGTTAATTTGTGGGAATTATTAGAAAGAAATGGAATTAGACACTGCCCAATGCCTTTTGATGTGAAATGTGCACTAGAAGCAATCTGTGCTCAAAGACTGCTGGTATGCTGCCTTGCGTTTGAAACTTTATTATTGAAAATCTATAGAAGACATTAAGTGGAGACCTTGGAAACATGAACTCCATATTTTATTTAGTTAAAAAATATTTTAATTTAATTTATATTTGAGCTATTTATTAACTCGATTGAATAGCAGAAACAAAACTCATTTTCACTCTAGTTCATGCTTTCTTTCAGCAAATTTGCATTCTGTACATATTTTGCCTTCGACCCTGTTCTAGGTGCCATGAACATAATCAAAACCCATTTTCCAAACAATAATAATGACCTACAGTTGATGGCATAGGTGTGCTCCAAAGGTTTGCAGGTCTGCATTGTGCTTCACCTCTAAGGTCTATAAAAGATTTCATGCAGCATCCCATCTGCCCGTACTTCAAACACCCCAGGTTACAAAGCAGCATGAACTGCGATCAAGGCCTCCATAGAGCCTTCTCTTCACCTGAGCCACATGCAAACGTTCAGCCTTTTGGACTAAATGGATTGGAATAGCATTCCCAAATGAGGTGTATGTTGTTTCCAAAATCCCAAAAGGCCCACTATAGATTGTACCTTACCCTTAATTGAAGGGGGGAGCAGAGGCAGCAATTGTCTTCCCCACGACACATCTTAGAACACTGTGACCTAAAATTTCACAGAGGTCATATGTCCCTGAATTTTATTGAGTTGTATTTCCCAAACACTGGCACGCATGTGTCTTACCAAAATGTACTGAGTATTTACTACTTTTATCATCATGACAGCATCAATGTGATGGATTAGCATGATGTCCAGTGGAATGGAATAGAAACCACAGTTCCTGAGCACTAGATTATGGCAGAGGGCTGGAAAGAAGGATGATCTACTTGAGATAGAAGAGCAAAGTGTACCGTTGCCTCTGCTGCTTGAACCAAACCATTCCAATCTTTATCTAAGAGATACAGAGTAAATGTGTCAGTTCAACAGGGCATACCAGTGCCAAGGCATATGATGATTTGCTTTAGCCACAAAATCACTATATTTGGAATAGTAACTATATTTGAATGCCACTTGCTTTTGTAATTGTCTGAGATACTCTGTCTTCTGGCCTGGCCAAATCAATAAGTTGAATCACGATGTGGTATAAATCACCACATCTGCATCTTTTGGGGTGTTGGTGGTAACACTTGTCTCTGAAATTCCATATTTCTTCAGGCTTACAATTTAGTTAGGCAGAAGCCATTCTAATGGCTTGCACTTCTCAGTCACTACCATAACAGCCTTTGTTCCACATGGGGAGCAGTGTGGCGTTCTGCTAGTTGCTGAATATGTCTATTCTGATTCTGCATTTAAGAGCTAGGCACAAAACTATTGTTTTTGTTTGTTTGTTTTATTTTTTTTGAAGAAGATTAGCCCTGAACTAACTACTGCCAATTCTCCTCTTTTTTCTGAGGAAGACTGGCCCTGAGCTAACATCAGTGCCCATCTTCATCTACTTTATATGTGAGACGCCTATCACAGCACGGCTTGCCAAGGGGTGCCATGTCCGCACCTGGAATCCAAACCTGCAAACCCCGGGCCGCCAAAGCGGAACATGAGCCCTTAACCTCTGCACCACCGGGCCAGCCCCAGGCATAAAACTCTTGGATGAGTCCAAGGATATATATCCACTTTGAGAAAGAATAGGCACAAAATTCTATTAATCATCTCACTAAGTGGCCTATTAGATCAAGGTGCTGTTGTAAATCTCAAGGAATTAGTGACAGCTCAGAGTCGGTAGCCAGTGATATTTAAAAGTGTGGCTAGTTCGTCTTTCTCAGTGCACAGTTGCCATAGTAAATGGCTTCAAGACCTTTGGGTAAAGTACAGCATGAGTTGGCAAACCATGACTCAAAGCCAAATCTGGCCCAGCAACTTTTTTTTTCTAAGTAAAGTTTTATTTGAACACAACCATGCCATTTCATTTACATAATCTATAGCTACCTGCATGCTCTCAGGTGGCAGACTTCAGTACTTGCCACAAAGCCTCAAATATTTACCATCTTGCCTGTAGAGAAAAAGTTTGCTAACATTTGATTTACATATACATTTTTTGGCAATGTATAAGGTCCTTCCTCCAAGTCCTGACGTCTCTTTTTTTAAGGAGCTCTGAATTTGTGAATTGGCTCAAGTCTGAGAACTGAGAGATCGTGACTATCTTGTGACGATTTGAGTGAGACTTCCTTTCTCCAGACCTGGAGGTTTTCTGCTTTTCAAGTCAAGTTAGGCTTTAGTAGACTACCCATTTATTTCAATTCTGGAAATACCATGATAAATGAGCAAATGCCAAAGATTTTTGTGGTTTCATCTCTTTGATCACCACGTCAGAGAGCAGCCACACTTACCTTGTCTCTGGTGGTTAAGAAGTGCCACCTGTCTACTGCATCTCTCCAAAACCCATCCTTCCCCCTAGATTCAGAGGGCCCCGTGCAAGAGCAGAATATTTTACTTTCATTCTTGACCTGCAGTTAGCCATACAGACCTTTTCAAAAATGCAAGCTAGTTACACCAAGAGGGATTTGCCCCATTCCTCTCAAGTGCTTCCATGTCCAACTAAAATATTCTGGATATAATACAAAAAAACAAGTATGGGAAAACTCTGAAAGGTGGAATAAGGAAGACTGGCTGCCTTATGACCTTGGGTCTTGAGGAGGAACACAGAGATGAGTTCCTTAGGCTTCCTAGTTGCTTTCCATACATCTCGGTCAGAGCGCTGCAGAAGTCTCCAACCCAGACAAAAGAGCTGCAAGCAAATCCTGTTGCCCTTGGCCAAAGGTCAAGGAAAAAGGTGATTTAACAACAGAAAACATTTTTGGCAATATTTGTACTACTTCAGCCAAACACTAACAGAAAAACTGCACTTCCATTGGAGGTTTAGCATAGTGGAAGTTGATTTTCTGCCCCCACCTCACCACGCTGTTGAAGCAAGGAGAGCACCCAACTCCACTGTAGGGCCATGTAGGAACTAAACTTCTGGCCCTGCCTGACGGAAGCAGGAGCCCTTCAAATTCTGCACCAGATGGTGCTGGGGGGCCAAGTGGAGAGCTGATCCTACATCCCCTGCCCAGAGAGGCCGTTGGATGGTAGTGTCAGCTGAGCCTCCACCCCCACCAAGCAGTGATTAGACTTAAGGTGCTGTTCCAGGCAGGGCCCAGGACCGATACACTGTATCCCCACCTGCAGAGCTGAGCCTCCGACACCCTCTAGCATCTTTGATACTAAATGAGGCAATAGTTCTTAGTTCCTATTTACACTTTTTCTACCTTATTTTGAACTAATTGGGAATTATTTTGTGATTATGTATTAACTGCATCATTTTCTTATTTTCTTCAGATCATTGATATGTTCTTTTAGTGCTTGCTTTCAGGTTTATTGTGTCCATTGTTAACTTATCACAATCTGTCTTCAAAGGAAGATACCACTTTGCTTTGTGGTACCATTTCCCATGATAATATTGCACTTCCATTTCTCCTCTCCTGGCCTTTGTGCTATTGTTGTCATACATTTTACTTCTATCTATGCAATAAACTGTGCAATAAAGTGTTATCATCTTTGCTTTAAATAGTCAACTGCATTTTAAGGGGATTTACTAATAGTAAAGAAAAAACTCAAATCTATATTTATCCATGTAGTCACCATTTCTGGTGCTCTTCATTCCTTTGTGAAGATTTCATTTCCATCTAGGGTCGTTTTCATTCTACCTGAAGGACTTCCTCTAATATTTCCTGTCATGAAGTTCTACTAATGATGAATCCTTTTAGCTTTCTTGTGTCTGGAGTGGCTTTCTTTCTCCTTTATTTTTGATTTATTATTTTTTTTTTTTGAGGAAGATTAGCCCTGGGCTAACATCAGCCCCATCTCCCTCTACTTACCTGACACAGCATGGCTTGACAAGTGATGCGTAGGTCTGCACCTGGGATCCCAACTGGAGAACCCTGGGCCGCTGAAGCATAACACGCAAACGTAACAACTGCACCACCAGGCTGGCACCCGCTTCCTCCCTTATCATTGAGAGAGAGTTTCTTTGGAAATATAATTCTAAGTTGTCAGTTTTATTCTTTCAGTATGTTAAAGATTTTGCTAAACTATCTTCTGGCTTCCACTATTTCAGAGAAGAAATATATTGTGATTTTTATCATTGTTCTTCTGCATATAACGTTTATTTTTTTCCTCTGGCAGCTTTTAAGATAGTCTCTTTACTGCTGAATTTAAGCACATTGATTATGATGTGCCTTTCTCTAATTTTCTTAATGTGTCTTGTACATGTGAGCTTCTTGGATCTATGTTTATATTTCCATCAAATTTGGAAAATTTTTCAACCATTATTATTTTGAATCATCTTTTTGTCAGCCCCTTGTTTCCTCATCTTTGGCTACTCTAATTACATTTATATTAGCTTAGTTAATGTTATCCCACTTCTCAGGGATGTTCTGTTTGGATTTTTTACAATTATTTTCTTTCTCTAGCCTTCATTTTAGATGAAGTTTAGATGGTTTATTCATTTAGGTGGTTTCTACCGTGATGTCTTCAGTTAACTAATCTTTTCTTCTGAGATATCTAAATTTCCATTATTTCTGTCCATTGCAATTTTTTATTTTATTTTATTTTATTTTTTTTGCTGAGGAAAATTCTCCTCGAGCTAACATCCACTGCCTGTTTTCCTCGTTTGTATGTTAACTACCACCAGAGTATGGCCACTGACAGATGGGTGGTGTAGGTTTGTGCCCAGGAACTGAACTTGGGCTGCCAAAGCGGAACCTGCTGAACTTAACCACTAGGATGGCAGGGCTGGCCCCAGTGTAGTTTTTATATCACAAATGTAGTTTGTATCACTAGAAGTCTGATTTGTTTTCTTTCATGGCTCTAACATGTAATTGTTTATTTCTCTACCTTCTGAGCAATTAGAGTACATTTATAATAGCTATTTTGATGTTCCTGTATAATAATTCTGACACTTCTCATTTCTGGGAAAGTTTTATTTTACTTATTTTTCTCATTGTTATTTATATATTCTTCCTGCTTTTCTTGTCTGGATTTTTTTTTTTTTAAATTAAGTCCCATATTTTGTGAATTAAAGTTTTTGTATGTTAAGTAGTTTTGTATTTCTATAAATATTTTTGAGCTTTGTTTTGGTCACAGTTATATCACATGGAATAATTTTGATCTTTTCAGGACTTGCTTTTAGGTTTTGTTAGATTGGACCACAGCAGCATTTAGTTTAGGAGTACTTTGGCCCCAGGGATGGATACTACTCTTCTGAGTATTCTAACTGAGGCCCCATGAATTCTGAAATTTTCCTGTCTGAAAACTCAGAACACAAATTATTCTAAGTCTAGTCTGACCTTTGGATTTTGAGGCTCCTTTTGAGGAGTTCATTCTGTAGCCTTGTGCAATTCTCTCCTGTGTATGCACCAATTTGTCTCAGTTAAGACCTCAAGGGTGGCACTTTGAAAATCTCTGGACCTCTATCTCTGGAGCTCTCTTGTCTCTTTTATTGTTGCCAGCATATTTTAGCCACCCTGACCTGTCTGGAGACCCAGCTCCAACTATTCAATTCTAGCTCCCTGAGGCTCCACCTGAATTCTCCCTTTTACACCACAGCCTAGAAAATCTCTCCAGGTAGTAGGCTGTGGTAACCATGGGTATTGCTGTCTTTGTCTGATAGTAATTTCCTGCAAATCATTATTTCATATCTTTTGATTTTTAGTTCTTTCAAGTCGGAAGGTAGATTCAGTAAAGGAGAAATATTCTGATATACCATATTCTTTGCTTATATATTTGTTTGACTATTTCTATCTATTGTTCACTTTCAATTCTTATCATCTAAAATGGTATATAGTAATAAATATTTGTTGGAGAATGAATGAATAAAATATACTCATAACATTCATTCTTTCCTTTGAGAAATGAGCTAATTGCCAGTAAAATTTTCACTCTTTTGAAGTCTTCATTTTTCTTCTTCTATCCCTGCTGGTTGTTTTTAAGATTTTTTTTAAAAAAAATTACCGATAAACCATTTTACTAAACTTTCTCTTTCATTTCTCTTCTTTCATATTTTATTGAGCATTTCAAGTCTATGCAATTATAGATTTAACCAATTCAGAAAAGTCTCTTCCATTCTTTCTTCAAATTCTTCCTATTCCCAATATCTTCTCACTCTCTCCTGGAACTTCAACTAAATGTACCAGTGTCCTCTCTTACTCATCTTCTCAACATTTCATCACATTGTTCTATTTCATTGTGTTTGTATATGTTATTCCCACAATCTTTTAACTAGGAATATTTTTTGGCAACTGCAAAGAATTAACTAGTTATACATAAATTCAGCATAAAAATGTTCTATGCCTGCTAATTTATAGTTTATTATTATTATGATACCATGCAGTATTTGTCTTTCTCTGTCTGGCTTATTTCATTTAGCATAATGTCTTCAAGTTCCATTTATGTTATTACAGATGGCAGGACTTCCTTCTTTCTCATGGCTAAATAATATTTCATTGCATATATACACCACAATTTCTTTATCTATTCATCCACTGACAGACACTTAGGTTGTTTCCATATCTTGGCTATTGTGAATAATGCTGCATGTCAACTATTTTTATTATGCTTAACTTTCAAGGTATTTTTTAGAAATTTAGTCGTGCAATCTTACCTTGAATTAGCTTTGTTTTGCTGTCTCTCTCTCTGTTTTCCCCAAACTCTCCCTGTGCAGCAGTTTTGAGGTAGTGTTCACCTGACTTCCCAGAATAACCAGTATAGAACCAGGTGTTACTTTGCAGTTGTAATTCCTGTCTGGGTGAATTAGTGGGAATGTCACTCATAACATCACCAAGTATGTTGCATTTTATAACCTATAGCTCTGGCAACATTCTTAAGGTTTTCAGCTGACGCTGTCCTTGTTCCTACTCCTCACCTTATGGTGGGGAATTTTCCAACTTTCCTTCCCACAGATGTTGGAAACCCCTGCTGTCTCTGCCTCCTTGCGGATTTGAAAGCTGTAAGGTAATGCCCTTAGTCCTGCTTTCAGTATTTTATTTCTGGCCTGTATCTGGTTATGTTTTTCTTTAAGCTACTTTAAAAAATACTATTAATTATTGCTCAGAGATTTTAAAAGTGGTGAAATCACTAAAACAAAAGTTTGCATTCTTAGAACAATTCTTCTTCTCTATATTGTTGAAATCTAACTCTGAAGATTGATCAATGGCTTCCTAATTTCATCATTAAAGACTCTGATTTGTCATTTTACTTGATTGCCTTGTGGCTTTTGATAAATGACCAGCTCTCTTGCAATGCTGACTTTCCTTGGCAGACTTTCTTCCCTGGTTCCAATTCTCCTCCTGGTCATAAGAGTAGAGACTCCTTAAGGCGTAGTCTTCAGGAATATTCCTGCTATGCTCTATTATTATGAAATTGTGTCCTCTCTCATGACCTTAATCATCAACTCTGAGCATAATAGAATGTAGTTGCAAATATTTCTGTTTAAATGGCTTAGGTTAAAAAAAAAATCTCATTTCTTGCTATGCTTTTTCAGGGCCTAAAGCATGGATAACTTTTTGAAGCCTTAATTGTATTTATAAGTGAAAGTGCCAGCAGGAAAAGCAGTCGTATAAGTACAGAAGGTATGTCAAAAAATATTCTTTAAAAACTAGTTTCTAGTGTGTGAACATGAAGAAAATTTAACAAATGAAAATGAAACACATTTCAATTCAAGCTACACTATTTTCTAACAGACAAAGTAGTAGTCATTAGGCTCAGACAATTTCTCTTTGCTTTTGTAAAATGGGATTAGTTGATAAACATTGCTTTCAGCAGAAAATTAGCCATGTAAAGCTAAAAATACTTTCTTTTAAAAGTGCTCACATAAAAAGTCCATTTTATATATAATGCCTGGAAAATAAAAGCATACATAAAAGCATTTTATAAATCTTTCACCATTATTGGCACTTATACATATTACCTAATCTTCCTTCTCTTGTCATACACATGTACATGTATACAAAACATCTGTATTTTCAATTATTCCCATTAGAGGAAAATGTTTACTTCCAGATGGTTTGCAACAGAGTTCTTTTAAATTATGGTACCAGTGATTCCTTTAAAATATGACTTTACTAACTAAAAATCAAATTATAAACATTTTACTAGTACCTTTATTCTCTCAGCTTTCACTCTCTAAGTATAAAGGAAAATTAAATTTATATTTCGTAATTGAAAAAGAAAAAAATAAAACTTTATATATACTACAGTTTTCTTTTCTTTCCTTTATTTTTTTGTGTGTAAGGAAGATTGTCACTAAGCTTGTCACTAAGCTAACATCTGTGCCAATCTTCCTCTATTTTATGTGGGATGCTGCCACAGTGTGGCTTGATGAGTGGTGCTAGGTCCATGCCCGGGATCCAAACCTCAGAACCCAAGGCCACCAAAGGACAGTGGGTGAACTTAACCACTACACCACAAGGCCAGCTCCTCATTTTCTCTTTGAAATTCTCTTCAAGTTGCTACATTTTAGGATTTTACAAAATCAGTTAGCTCATTTATTTTTTGGCTATTTCCTGATTTTTGGACCAAGATTATAGTACATATTCACACAGTTTAACACATATAATACATGTACAAAATACATTTTCATATAGACTGCATAAGTTCTCAGATTCAAACATATATTCATTCACTGGATTTCTGTAATGTAATATTATGACTATTATAAAGCATAATACACAAATATTTTATTCAGGAATGCCAACGTAAAGTTTTTGGGAATTCACATTATGATTATATTATTCCTGGGAGCAGTCTATTTGGGATATATCCCTATCCTTCTGTCAACTGTTCTGCTATTTTCTTTTTTGTGTATCTCTCTATTCATCATCTATCTGTTTGCCATCTCTCTTTCTCTCTCTATCTAAATATGTCACAATCTATCTGTCTTCATTAGAGTTTCCTTTATTTCATTCTCCTGATTTAAGAATGATGCTTAAGGTACATAAGCTTTGACAATCTTGTTACTAACAGAATGAAGATTTAAAGTCCCATTGACAAGTGTGGAGGGACCTGTCTAGTATGTTGCACTATTCTAACATCAGTATCTCCTTAATACATTGATTTCTCTCTGAATTTTAAGATGAAATTCATCAAAACTTTTCTCAACAATGAGATCCCTATCATCAAATCAAAAGATTACTTTTAATTTGACTTGCTCTCCTTTGGCTTACTGATTAGTTAGGAAGGATTTAAAGGAAAGTAACTATGGATTGACCAATCTTTCCCTTTCCTTCTATGTCATCATTTTCAGCACAAGTATTTGGTTAATACATGGAAATAACATGAATAAATAGATAATAGGATCTCTTACAACGTCTCTTCTTTTTGTGTTTGAGTAGCTTTTAATTCCAACAGAAAGCATGACGTCTTGGGTCATCTTACTCAGTCATAGATGTGATATGCTCATCTTCACTCACTTTCTCACTGAACTCTCATGCACCATGAGCCAACCAGAATTCTGTGCCCATGAGGCATCACAAATAATATATGTGAATAAGACAGTAAGGAACAGCAGACTTGCATATTGTGAGTATCTCCGCTGCTCGTGTGCCTAATATATTATCCCATTGGACTTCATCTGCAAAACACAAATTCAAGGATGAAATTATTAAGAATTTAAAGATGACACCAGCAAAGAATTAAACCAAGAATGGGGCCCTTCTGAGTTTCGGGCCTGTACAATTGCATGGATCACAGGCCATGAAGCTGGTTCTGCCCCCAGTTCCAACAGCCTTGGATGCTGCCTACTAACCTCTTCCTCCCTTCCGTTACTGCAGTGTGACATTATCCCTGGGCAAACAGCCAAGGGTTGTGTGGTGCTCCTTGTGTGTTTCTTGGGGATAACAACTCTCTAATGGCTATTTACCTAATACCTGAAAAATGTTGCTCATATATTTTCTGCAGTTTTGTCGCTGTTTAAGGAAATATGGCAAGTCTGGTACCAGCTACTCTCATGAATGAAAGCAGAGGTTGAATTAATTGTTATAATTTTGTCTGCAAATTCTTCTTAGCTGTGTTTTATATAGAGTGGACACTAATCATTACAAAATCAAATTCACTTGAGAATTCTTATTAAATCATAACGAATTATTATATTCAACAAAGAGTGGCATCCTATGTTAATCACATTTGATACATTTGTTTCTGAGCATAGTGTTTTTTCAAATTTATTTTCCTAAATTGCTTTCTGATGCTATGTAAGAACTTGTGACAGTAAACTCATGTGGGAGCAGTTGAATTGTTTATCTTATCTACTATTTCTGCTTTCATGCTGATGATATATGTTCTATGTAAGGTAAAGACAGGTGATGGAGACGGAGGGTACTGTGGGCAATACACCACCGGACTTAAACCTTTTATTCAGTTCAGGATATTTCAACTTACTAAACAACTGATTTACAATCTATATAGATTACATTTCTATCTATGAACCACAGATGTTTGGTGGAGTGGTCCTTATTCTTCTATTCAATTCTTACATTCTCTATATGTAACATACAAAAAGAGCATATTTTAACATATGTTTTAGCATAACATATTTTAACATTTTAATTGTTCTTATCCCTCAATATTCAATTTATTCTGCAATAAATTTAGATTATTCTTACCATAGTTATGGTTGTTCAAGACTAGTAAGTTAAGAAGGTAATGATGTCTATGTACCTAAATTTTACATAACACAAATGAGAGTAACTTAAGTAGTCAGTTGGGTTAAAATTTCTAAATCATGCCCTGCTGTTATGTAAATTACTAGTAATTGGGAATTAAAAAATGAGAAAAGATAAGAATAATGAGATATAATTTAAACAACTCTGTTCAATACATAGTCTCATAACTCACATTTTATGTTAAAACAAATTTAATCTGTTTTAACATTTCTTCAAAAGAAGACCATATGACATAATTTCTCTGTCCCGTATCTGCCATTACTGAAGGATTATATTGAAAAAGTTATTTTCTTCTTTCTGATTAATTGCAACACTCTATTCTGTTGTTACTAGGATACAACAGATTTCAGTCTCATTAAAGTTGTTTTATGTTAAAGAACCAAAATTTTCTCAGTGGAACTATATAGGTGACAGCCCCCCAAAGCAATGTCCATACTCTCTTCATAAAAGTAGACGCTTCTTACCATAATATGAAAAATGATTAAGATAATTCTGTTCCTAGAAGAGGGAGCTTATGAATTTTGACTATAAATGTCCTTTTTAATACTTTATTAATTTTAATATTTTTCATAAAATTATAAGGACATTTGTTTAAAACATGTCTTCAGAAGAAAAATATCTAAACATTGTTTTCTTATCTGGGCTCAGATATTTACTGCCTGAATATGCTTAATAATTTAGTATATTATATAATTAAAATTACTTTTTTCTACTACAAAATTTTCTCAATTTAATATTCACATTAACTTATTCTCTCTTTTTGATGTAAATTTGTATAAACTAATAGACTAGCTTCTCATGATACTCAAGTAAGTTACGAATTATTGCTCTTAAATCCTTTTATTTCAGAGTGTTTTTCTTCAGGATATTTCTTTAGATTTACTGAAAGGAAATGTTTTCGTGGCATCTAATATTGAGTATGCTCTCTTGACATTGTGTGTTCTTCTGGAAGATAACTCGGCTGGTAAAAAATGGATATGGATATAGATATAGATTATTTTTGGTGCTATAACACATCTGTTCCTATAGAAATCATGTGCTATATAGCCTATTACAATTATGATTCCTATAGTGGATATGTTAGCATCATTTTTGTATTCCATACAATTCTTCAATAAAGGATTGCTAAGTAAAAGATTTTGCTCTTGTTGTATGTGTACATGTGTGCATATGTTGTTTTATTTTTAAAACAAAAGAAACAGTACCTAGCACAAAGTAAGTGCAAACTTAATGTGTTGAATGGATATAAAATTATAAAATGTTAAATGTATATAAAATTATAAAATAAATAGATACTAAATTATTATGCCCAACAGTTTGTTGAAACTAAGAAAGGATAAATTATTTTTAAAAAAATAATTGTTTCTCATCTTTCTTTACATTTTTACCACAGTATTAAACAGTTTTTCACAAACATATGATTCCATAAGTTTGGGGGAGCTTATTTTAAACTTTAAAATACTGTGAAATCATTGGGAAACTTGGTAGAGTGATGATCTGTAAATTTTAGTAGAGATGTTTCAGCTCCTGGTTCAGGTCTGCAATTTCCATTTGCAAGCACGTCTGCTGGTGAGGCACATTCATGTTCCTTAAGGTTTTGAAGTGCAGGTTTGTCTTTATAATTTTTGCATGTGGATTCAGTTCACAAAGGAATTATCCTAATATTTGTGAAAATTTCAAGCATTATGTTAGTTTCCATAACGATTAAACAAGAAAATATACGGTTTGAAAACTCCTTAGCAGCAAACACGTGTGTGTATGTGTACATATGTATCTCCTAACATAAGCAGTCTAAGTAAGAGAGAAGACACAAATGTTTACACATGCCTGAGTGACAGATGGCTACAATAACAATGAAGTCCTTTCAATAAGAAAAAGTAATTTGATTTTGTAAAGCATCACTCCTTCCACTATTTTATATATATTATAATGCCAAAAAATGTTTGGCAGTCTTTTACATCCTGTCTACTGTCATTTTCATTGCAGCTATTGTGCGAGGAAGATGTTGCTATGGCAATTTTTTGTTACTCTCAGATGTGACTTGCTGTCGTAATAATATCCCATGTAGATTTCTGGCACTCAAGTTAGAAGTCTGTATATATGATTAGTGCATGTACATAGATTAAAAAACAGGTATTCAGAACCCCTTAATATTGTTTTAAAAAATCAAATGTATTCAAGGTATTGAGAGGTCCAGCTGGATCTCAACCATTACATTTGCACACATATACCTCCTTTCCGTATAGCCTAAGATGAGCCAGACCATATGTTCCTTTTGAAATGAAATAATTGTCAAACATGCTGCTGAACAGCTGTCACCTAGCAATGGTTTGTTACGAAAATTGTTAGAAACAAGATGTGTGATCCTGAATAATTACTACCTTAGTCAGTTTCAGTCTGTTAAATGGTCATTAGTGTTGCCTTGTTTTTCCTCTTTTTTGTCTTTTTTGAATCAAGTACAGAAGACAAGAGAAATATCCAAACAACTACAAAACAAGGCAGAGCATGATGAATACACAGGTAGAGGTACCGAGTTGTAGGCAAGTTCAGAGCCCTGACAGACTCTCTATGTTTGGGAGGGCTCGGAAGCCTTCTTGGAGATGGTGGCCTTAGAACTAGGTCACAATATGTGGGAAGGTCTTCGTCAGGGAAGAAGGCAAGAAAATATGAGAGGATATCTCAAGCAGAGGAAATGGTGTGAACAGTTGTGAAAAAGGCCACTTTGTGGGTAGAGTTTGCAGCACAGGACGTGCACATTTGTCTAGAGTAAGAGACGTGTAGGAGAGGACTGAGAGAAATGTCTGAATATATAGGTTAGTCCCTAATTCTGAAGGAACTTGACAACAGGGTCAAGGAATGTGGAATTTGTTCTGAGGGTATAATCACTAAAAGCACCTACACAGAGGAATGGCGGGATCGGCCATGCTTCAGGAAGATTCCTCAGTAGTGTGTGCACGTCTCCCCTTGATGCTGGATTAAAGTTTCAAATCCTCAATGTGGCCCGTAAGCCCCTCCTGACTCTCCAGTCACTCCTGCCTCCTATTTCACCACAGCACCCCTTGATTTCCAGACCCACTTGGGTCCTCTCAGCCTGGGGGATGCCAAGCTGCTCTCTGCCTTCCCACACCCCCTCCACAGTCAGAAAATACTATCCATTTTTCATGACGTAAGTAAATGTCACTAACTCAGTGAGTTTCAGTCTGTTAAATGGCCATTTGTATGGCTTTATCATTCCTTACTTTCTAAATATAAAATTTGAGAAAATACTTAATAACTGGATTTCAGAAGATTAATTCTGAGAAAAGTATTATTATTATTTTTTTTTCTGAGAAAGATTCACCCTGAGCTAACATCTGTTGCCAATCTTCCTCTATTTTGTATGGAACCCGCCATCACACTATGGCCACTGTTAGATGAGTGGGGTAGTTCTGCACCCGGGGATCCAAACCTGGGCCTTCAAAGCAGAGCATACCAAACTTAACCACTAGACAACCAGGGCTGGCCCAGAATATATATATATATATATTTTTTTTTTTTCTCTTTGGTGAGGAAGATTGGCCCTCAGCTAACATTCGTTGCCAATCTTCCTCTTTTTTGTTTGAGGAAGATGGTCCCTGAGCTATTATCTGTGCCAGTCTTCCTCTATTTTGTATGTGGGATGTCACCACAGCATGGCTTGATGAGCAGTGTATATGTCCACACGTGGGATCCGATTCTGCCAACCCCAGGCTGCTGAAGCAGAGCACGTGAACCCAACCACTATGCCACCAGGCCAGCCCCCAGAATTGTATTTTTTAGATGTAGAAAATCCCACCTCTTGGAAACAGATGCCCTGACCATTGCATTTACTAATATCAGGAAAGAAATGAGGTTGATATTTTGCAAAATTTGCCACAGTTTGCATGAGACTCACTGTTTGCATGAGACTAGTGTAATATTTTATACCAAAACATGGCAAAGACATTGTAAGAAAGGCAAAGTATTTGCTAGGCTCACTCATAATCAGAAATGCAACAATTATAAACAAAATGTTATCAAACTGAAAGCTACCAAACTGAAAGTTTATATCACAATTTTGGTGTAATTATGCAAGCATACATATTTATGTTAATGCTTTAAAATTAGTTAATGTAATTCTTATTTTAAAATAGTAAAGAACACAAATTATATTTCATCTCAATACATGCATTAAACATTTGATAATATTCAATATATATTCATCAGAAAATTGACCCCTTTAGCAAATGAGGAATAAACTATAATGCCTTTAATCTGAAAAGGATATACTGTAAAAGACCAGTGAAAAAGCCACATCTAATTATCATTTATAGATAGACTTATTGTGTATGTTTAAAAAATAAATATATAAATTATTTAAAATAAATAAATTTAGCAAGTTTACTGAATTGAGATCAATGTTCAAAAGTTATTTTTGTGTGGAGGACTCATTTCTCAATTTCAAAATTTACTATGAAGCTATAATAATCAAACACACGTATACACACACACAGACATACATGCACACACACACAGATACAAAAGCCCAGCCTGGACTAAAAGAGATGACACTTGTTGGTGATTGCTTTATCTATAATCACCTTTGGTCCCAACTTTCTACAGACCCTCAAGTTAGCTGAGAAGTTTTCTCACTACAACATACAGCATTTTCTCCATCACCCTATTAAGATGTGGACAAGAAGGAAATGGAAAGTATAGGACCTCACGGGGCAAAATCAAGAGTTGAGGATACAGTGAACTGGGAGTCACTAAGCCCCAGGAGTAACATCAATATTTGATCAAAATAGAATCTCTATCCACAAAGTACCAGGACTGCATGATGTTTTTCAAGTGATATTTCAGGATTGCTATCTATGGAGGACTGCTTTGTGCCTTCCATTCCATCCTATTTTGAATGGGAGT
This sequence comes from Equus przewalskii, assembly GCF_037783145.1. Lineage (NCBI taxonomy): Eukaryota > Metazoa > Chordata > Mammalia > Perissodactyla > Equidae > Equus > Equus przewalskii. Next base: position 32,367,317 of record NC_091838.1, read on the forward strand.
GTTGATTACATCTATCCTCTCCCATTATACTCGGCTGTGGAAGACTGATAATATATTCTGATTTTCTTAATCAATAGGTGCCAGATTGGACATGATGCAGTTCATGAATTTTTGGACTTTGTGTCTAATGCTCAAAGTGCCGTTAGTTATTTTGAGGAAGAGGATTGAGTGTATTTTGTGTATCCGAAGGAAATACATATTCATGACCAACAGGGTGAAGTGAGATATTGTTTCTAATAATTCTAATACATCTGTATGATAGAATTATGTGCCCATGCCTTGATGGTGCCTCTAAGTAAGCAGTGTATGCATGTTTGTGATTTTTCCAAGCAACCTAATATAAGTAAAAGCTTCAGTTCCGAACAGAGGCTCTAAAAGTTAATAGATCTTTCTATCCATCTCTCTCCCGTGTGCTATAAGAAGACGATGTCCCAGAAAGCTTCTAATCCATTTATTTGTGTCTTGGAATGAAAAAAAATGAGAAATAATGTGTTATAAGACATTGATATTGTGGAGTTGCTTGTTGTTACAGGAAAAGATAACTGACAAATGTGGTTAAGACTCAACATATCTTTTTGCAGCAGACACAATCTTAGGAGTTGCCCTAAGAACTACTATGTGGATTGACACCATTAACTGTTTTGATTAAAAACCATGATTTATACCAGCAGTAACTATGAATATTCTTTGTCCTATAGATCCTCAAAAAGCATAAGCAAATTTACATTTCATTTCAGGGCCGTAATGGAACTCCCCAATGAAAGTTCAAGTCAAGAGTTCCCTTAACTTTTTTTTTTAACATTCCTTACTTAAATATGTAGATTCCATATCACTGCCATTACATGAATATATTTTTTACTGAGCTGAAATCGAAACTCTGAAGTGCCTTCCAATCCTACAGCTTTAAAATTCTGTGGATATACTCAAACTTTTCTAAGATGTGATACATATATTCATGATCCTTCTTTGGTCTCTGAATATTTGAGGAAAGGCTAAATCTACATTATTCTGAAGCTCATGCTAAGTAATGACATTTTTTAAAAATGGGGAGTGACATAGCGATTTATGTTACTATGTAAGCTTATATTTAAAGCATCTTATTGTAAATATGAGAAATAAAAAAAGAATTAGAATTTTTTGGAAAACTTCTGTTGTTGTCCTTGGAAGAGTTATGTTAAGTCATTTCTTTGATTAATTTCCTTTGCACTTTTCTTATAATCAAGGATATTTTAATATTACCTGTTGTCTTGTGAGTTACTTTGTGTCGAGGCCACAATAGAATCTGGTAGTATCTGGCTCATTTTCATAAGGGAGAGATGTACTGTATGGACTGTTTTCATTCAACTACCATGTTTCTCCCCAACTCCATCCCCACTGTTTTGATAAGAGTGCCTTTGAGGAATTCACTCATTCACAGTAACCTGCTGCCAATTCTCGAACAGGGCTGTGGAATCAAGTCCAATCTGACCTAAGGAAGGTCAAATTTATCTACAAAGATTTCAGTGTTGAGAAGAGATGATTAGAGCAAAAGAACAGACAATGACTCCTCTGATAATTGAGCACTAGATGTCGCTCACTGTTCCAGAGTTGTCTGGTGTCTGTCATTGCTAAAACATTATTTTGAAACCATTTATTTGATTCTCTGAGATACTCAATGTCCATCCAATCAACACATCATGCATTAATCAGAGTCCATTTTATTACTTGTACCTCAAAAATAAAGAAAAAATCCTAACCTAAAATGCCGTGACAGCCATGCCCATGCATCTTGGCAAGCCTCGTCTTTGAGTGCCATTGTGTGGCTGTATGGAAAAGTGGAAAGTACATTGGATCAGAAATCAAGCTAGTTTCCCCATAATCACTTTAATTTTATTTCAACAATGACTATACAAATTCAGGCCCTATTACCAATTACCTGAAATATTACAGCCTATCCTGCACATTATTGTTAGAATGGCATTTTAAAATCAAGATTTATGATGTAACTCCCTTATTCAAAAACTTCCAAACCCTCCCTGTGTTCTCTTAAATGTCCCTCATATTCCTCAGATCAGCATTCAATGCCCTACACAATATGATTTGGGCTTTACTTTTTAGCTATAAATTCCAAGTTTACCTCTCTTGTGTACACTAAACTTCTGAAAAGCTGGATAGTAGCTACTCTACAAATATGTTCCCATATATTATGATCCTCATGCCTCTGCTCATGTTATTTTCTATATCTAGAAAGTGCATCCTTTCTCAATCCAACAAAATCTGACAGAATTCTACCCAGACTTTAAAATCATAAACAAATTCTTCCTCATTATAAAAAAATCGTGACCCTAAAATAGCTCTTCTAGCATACATTTTTATTTAATAATTAATTTATATTTGTATATTATGTTATATTTAATATTAATTTATATTTTATATACATACTAAAATAAAATCTTAAAAGAAATATTGGTATCTACCACTTAGACAGTGGTTTACATAATACGTTCTCAGCAAACATTTTTATGTTGAACAGAAACTTGAATTATTCATATCCATTTCAGTTCCTAGTTGTGCCACTCACTGTATGAGATAGGTTATGTTTAACTACAAGTAATAGAAAATCCAAAATGGCTTAGAAGATAAAAAAAGATGTATTTGTTTATGAAATAAAGTCTCAGTGTAGCACTGTGAAAAGGCAGGGACTTATAATGTTCTTGCCCCATTTCTCATGCAATTGTTCTGTCTCATCCTGCTCCAAACAGAGTTTTAGTCTTAAACTGTAACAAGTCTGTTCTTGATGAGTGGATCTGGGTGTATGCAGAGGAATAGAGACTGTCTTTTATGTTAGATTATTCTTCAAAGCAGAGGGAATTCGTTTCTTAGAAGATCCAGAAAAGTTGCTTGAAATTTATTGACTAAAATTTTATAAAATACCTATGTTAATCCTTATTACAAATGGTTTGCTCTGTGATGAGTGGTTTTGTGTGGGTCACTGAACCTGTTGTAGACAAGCGGATAACATATCCTAGGCCTGGCCGGCCCTGTGGCCGAGTGGTTAAGTTCGGGCACTCCACTGCAGCTGCCCAGGGTTTTGCTGGTTCGGATCCTGGGCACGGACATGGCACCACTCATCAGGCCATGCTGAGGCGGCATCCCACATGCCAGAACTAGAAAGACCTACAACTAAAATATGCAACTATGTACTGCATTTGGGGAGAAAAAGCAGAAAAAGAAAAAAAAAATCAGAAGATTGGCAACAGTTGTTAGCTTATGTGCCAATCTTAAAAAAAAAAAATTCCTAGGCCATCAGGCACTCCTAAGGATTTAGGAAAGTGGCCAACTGTCCTTGAGGCAATGGGTCTGTAGGAAAAAAAGAAAAGTGATTGCTGAGAGAGAAACATCCTATGTTGATCTGCATCACGCCAAGCTAGGCCTGGCTTCTTTGCTGGACTCTACCCTAGGGGCTGAGTTTACCACACTTTATGTGTTCCTTCCCAGGCATAGTCGTTTTTTGGTGAGACATAAGCAGAAGTCTTTAGTGTTTCTCCCCGTTTCCTCGTTAATCCCGTCTGTAACGTGTGTGTGATAACCTGCTTACAGCAGCCATCCTGTGACCAACAGCAAAAGTCAACAACATCATGGAGCTGTCTAACCTATATCACTGAGCCCCTGAGATAACTCCCATAGCTGGCAACCTTTGGATTCTTTATCATGCAAGAAATGTAAAACTGTGTAAGTCTGTGTAATTGGGTTTCTATTACTATCAGGTGAAAATATAACCAAATGATCTGGTGGGGAAACAACAATTTTCACTTCAGTAAACATAGAAAGAGGTGTGAAATCTAAAAATTGAGTTGCAAGACCTGGCTCTGCATTTGACAAGCTACAAGATATTTAAATGAGAACTTCACTGGACTTTAATTCTACCATTTGTAAAATGAATTGTGTTGAAATATATGGTATCTGATATGTAAAGCCACTTCTTGCTTGAAAATTCTAGGAATTTCTAGTTCTATACAAAGGTGCTATATTGTGTAGGTTGAATGATTTATTTTTAAAAATCTTTGAAGTATTTTAAAATGTTTTACAATTGTTAATAACTTTGAGAAAGAATAGTCACCACACAATAATTGAGTAGTATTTTGTATCCTCTCTTATGATGTGGCATGATCGTCACAGAGTCAGCAGTGTCGTTTGATCTGGGGACCTGTGTGCAGTCAGATTCCTACAAGTATGTACAACTCAGGCCCAGATTCCCTTCTATACCACTGCATACTGGCCTGGAGAGCCTTGTTGGTAAATCTCTTCTTCTTAAGTGTTTGGAAACAGACTATTTCTCCTCTAGTCTCTAGCTTACTCTCTTCTGTATTTCAAAATTCTCTTTACTCTGTTCCTCTAAGGTGGTGGCTATCAAACTGTGGCTCATGGTCCCCTAGGGTCTGCAAGATCCTCTCAGAAGTTCTCTAAATGGAAAACCTATTTTCATACTAATAATAGAATGTTATTTGCTTTTTATGCTGTGCTAGCATGTGTACTGAATATTTGCTGCTGATATGCACAGGATAATGACTAACACTGCTTTCCCGTTAGCACAAATTAAGGCATCAGTACCAAACTTGACTAATAGTCACAGTACCCTTTACTGCCATACACTTATAGAAAGAAAAACAAAGCCAGTTTCACTTAAAAATACCCTTGATGATTAAGTAAAAATTATTAATTTTATTAAATCTCAAACTTGCATACACATTTTTTTAATATTCAATGTGATCATAGGAAAAGTGCACATAAAGCACTTCTGAGGTGGCCGGAGGTGTGACAATTGTCTTGAGGAAAAGCAGTATGGGGACTGTATGAGTTGTGAGATGAATTAATTGCTGTTTTCATGGAACATCATGTTTTACTGAAAAGAATCACTGACAGGCAAACTAGTGTGAGGCAAGTTTGGATAATTGAGAAACATTTTCACAAAAATTGAAAAAGTTAAACTACCTCATCAAGAAAAGTCACTGACAGTTTTTTTTTTGTTTGTTTATTTCTTCTTGTCAAATTTGAGCATTCAAGTAAGATAAAATTTTTGAAAACGTGTATCTGCCAACATCTAGGCAGCTTTCTGATATGCAAAAACTTTTTCTTGAGATTGGTAACTATTATTAAAGTGATTTTTTTAATGTAATCTATTGGAAGGTGTTGTTATTTGGACTATCTACTTAACTCAGTGAATCAGCAGTTTACAAATGATCAATGCTTGATGTTACAAAATCAAATCATGCACAAGGCAAAGATCTATTCAAACTGCATTAGCATGGTGCATGTTGGTATCCTAGAGAACAAAAAGTTCATTGATGTGGCTTCCAATTCCATGCTGCTACTACGAAATTACTGCTTGTTGAATTTTAGGGTATTATTAACAAAGAATATCCACACTTTCCCAAAATATTACTAAAATATACCTCTCTCTCTTTAAACTATGTATCTGTGTGAGGTAAGATTTTCCTCACATACTTCAACCAAAACAACATAGCATAGTACTTTAAATGCAGAATCCAACAGAATACTTTTGTATGTATATGCTATGCACATTAAGGATTTATGAAATTGCAAAACAATACCATTCCTCATCTCACTATTTTTTTGAAAATAGTTATTGTTCTTTAAAGATATATTGTTTATATATTTTTTCTTGATATATTTTATACTAAATTACAAAATTAAAGTTTTTAAATATTTAAATTATTTATGTTATGTAATAGGTTAAATATTGCTATTTTAAATGAAGTGGCATAAAATTATTTTAATTAATTAATTAATTTTTGGGTGAGGAAGATTGGCCCTGAGCTATCATCTGCTGCCAATCATTCTCTATTTTACATGAGATGCCACCACAGCATGGCTTCAAAAGCTGCACTAAGTCTATACCCGGGATCCGAAACTGTGAACCCTGAGCCACTGAAGCAGAGTGCATGAACTTAACCACTATGCCACCTGGCCAGCCCTGACATATAACTATTTTTGGAAGTTTTTCTTTTTTAACTTATACAAGAAATAGTGAAATATACAACTCGAATGAACAAAAGCACTTTAATTTCTTGATAATTTTAAAGAGATAGTCTCTCTGAGGAGCATTCTCACACAAAACATCTTTTGTTCTCTTCTTTAGTAACTTGTCCAAAAGGGAGTAATAACTACATTTGGTCATAGGCAAAGTATTTATCTTTAGGGCATATTAATTAACATTTCTAAAATTATTATCTCAACTGAAAACTAATCGAAGTGAAATTATTTAACTTTACACTGCATGTGACAATCATGTCACATGTACCTTATATATGAACACTAATTTACTTATAAATATTTAATTTATGTGTATTTATATATAAATATAAGTGTATGGATATGAATGTTTATACATGTCAATAGATACGGATGAAACAAAAAGATATTCAGTTGCAGTATACTTAGGTTTATGTACATTTATTAAAAATTGTTATTCTATTCACGTCCAAAACTGTGCAATGTATTATAAACAATACAACAGTCATACAAGATGTGTTTCTTATGCTTAATCAAGTGGCACACAGTCTAAGTAGTGTGACAAACTGAAAACAATACAAATAAATGTTAGTGCTGAATGAAGCTGTAAAGATTTTACAATTATAACTTTGCTAGTTAAAAACTATAAGTGGACAATCTAAGGTGTACATATGTTACATAATAATTTTACTTTATTTACTATAACTGAGTAAATGGACCTAAGATTGTTACACAGTTAGATGAGTTAACCCTCTACTGATCTTCCTACCCTTCCTGTTTTGTGACATAGATCTCTCTGAAACATTTGAACAAAATAATTTAAAACTAGGCTAGTGAAGAACTGGATGGCAGAGAGAAGACTATTCATTGTGGCATAGTGTTTGATGTCCTAGATTCCTCTATCCTTCAGCCTGTCATGTCCAGTTTTTATTATCATCCTAATCCAATTTTATCGGCTACACCATTACACCTGTAAAAAATAGAATTAAAAGAAATGGTCTAAAAGAGAAGAATAAAAGTGATTTATGAAGTGGCAAAATGAAATGTGAGTGTGTGACGTTTATAAAACACAAGGGAAAGGTAAAATAAACAGGATAACTTCAGCGAGCCTAAGAAAGGCAGACTACTGCCCGGTTACTACCTCTAAGCAGAGAGTATTAGTACAGAGAAGGCATTGTTCTGTTCTCCATCTATATTAAGGACAGAACAAGGAAAAATCTGCTTATTTATAGAATTATGAACATTTAGTTTATTAGACATATAGAAGTTTTCATTAGGAGGAATTTTAAATCCTGTAAGAAGTCATTGAAATAGTGCACCGAGTTCTACAGTATGCGAATTGAAAACGGTCCATTGATCCAGCTTTATAGTTAAACACGAGGCACAGAAGGAACAACAGCAGGACCGCAGTGGAACCAGGGAGCATGATGTTCCCCAGATTTTTTTCCTGAATCTGACCCCACACTTGGTTACTCCAGTGACAAGTCTTACTTTGCAATCCCAACTCCGGTAATAACTTTCCGATGGACATAGATAAAAAAATTAACTGATATCTGCTTCTACATGTTACATGACATATAGCTTTGGCTGTTTCTCTTGTTATGTAAAATTATGTTATCCTCTAAGAGAGAGAGCTTTTGTGTACTGAATGTCATGATATCTTAGAATACAAAAAATTGGGAGAATAATATATGGAGCTGGGAAGAATTGTTCTGCATAGTGAAGGAGAAACAAGTGAATATTGAGTGTATGTACAAATTCATAGAAAGAAATAGAATCGAGAGTGTTTATTCTGTTCTATTTGTTGTGTTCTGTCTCTGAATAGCAAGAGAAATAGTTAAAAAGTCTGAGTTTGGAGCACTTCCCCAGCCCTGCAAAAAGGAATATAAATAATGGATTTTTTAAACAAAAATCCTGCGAAATCTGCAAGGGTAATAATGACTCCTCTCTCTTTTCTGTGGAAGATAGTAAGTTTTTCATCATAAGAGAACTAAAAAAGCGCCAGTCAAATTGGATAAAGGAAGAACTACATGTGAGTGATGAATGTAAAGTTCACGCATCTACACTTCCTACTGTACAGTGTTTTATGAATCTTAAAGTGTAGGAGAGAGACAAAACTTTTTGATAAACGAAAAGAATTAGCTAACGTGTAGGTCATTATTCCCAGAAGCATGTTACTTTTCATTTGTATATTCAACTTAAAAAAGAAGTATATTACATTTAAACTATAATTGAGAAATATACCATTATGTGATAGATAATTAAAAATTTTTGAGCAAGATGTTACTTTGTATCTGGAACTGTGGATGTAAAAATGAAAAGCCTTATAACTTTAAACTTTAATTGAATATGATAAATCTTATAAAATTTTTTCCCAAAGCCTTAGTATGTTAATTCCTTGTGCTAGTGCAACCAGTCAAAGCAAAACATCCAGGAACATTGATTATGACAATATTACAAGCAAAAGAGAAAATGTTATTTTGTGTATGAAACTTAGTATGTAGAAATTGGAATAATCATTATACATATGTCTAGCAAGCCAAAGATAGACAGCTAAAATGATCAAGAAAAATGAAGATTTTTTGAGGTAAGATGAAAAGAGAAAAACTGTGGTTAAAGCTGAGTGATCTAATCCTAGCCCTAAAATGATCAATGCCATAAAAGGATGAGCTTACCTTCTAAAAGTTTTCAAAGGCTTTAAATATTCAAGATTTTTAGCTAAAACAATGGTTGACACCAAAGATGACTATTACTCTGAGGATAAGGGGTAAGATTGAGTTTATCCAGGCAGGGAAAAATGACCACAGGCTGCCAGATCACTAGTCAAAGCCAAGTTCAATTTTATTGAGATAAAATTAATCTTGTCACCTTTGCACATCAGGGGAAAAAATGAAGTGAGGTGGAACACAAGCTTTTTATGCTTTAGAGCCCCATGACACATCAGGGAATGGAAAAAGAGTACCTAGTCTGGGGTATCTCCCGCGTGCCCCAAAGAAGCATGTCCAGGTCACATTGTAGACAGCACTGTAGCTACTCTAGGACCATTGATGTAGTGATATTCTTCCCTAAGAACCTAATGTAATAGACTGGCTACTGAATAAGACAGTCTACAGTTTCAGCAATGCAATTCAGTAGAAATAATCGATATTAATAAAGAATGTCTATATGAACAACCTCGAATGATCTGGTCACTCTTAAGCCAAGTTTTTGGGTTACTAAACATAGACTTTTCTAAGACAGATATTACTTCTTTACTATATTATAGATGTAAACCAATAATAAAGTACCCATCTTTATCTTTTGAATAAACACCATTCAAAAAAGTGGAACTATCAGTTCAGGAATATACCATTGGAAAACTAACATTGAGTGAATAAAATATATATATATAGTACAGAAGAGCATGAAGAGTGATTCCAACTAGTTTGTAACATTGTAAATCGAGTAAAAATGATTTAAAAATCCAAATAGTCATTCTGTTATTTTTCTGTGTCTATTTTCATTATTCTTACATCACAAATGGAGATTTATTGTGCATTTGACATTCCAAATTTAAATATAAATATTATTTTTGTCATCATCTTTTGAATTTATATATGTCAGCTTCTCTCTTGCCACTCATTGGTAAATAAATTTGAGAATAGACTGTATATATAACAGGAATGAATAATAAATAATGTTTATACTAGTGAAATATAATCACAAATTCTGTTTGGCTTTCTCTCTGGAATAAGGATTAGTAATTTGTTTGAAGTCAGACTATTTGCTTTCAGTCTATTAATTATGAGGATTATATGTCTGTTTGAGCAAGTTTTACAATTCTGTTGAATCTCGTACTATATTTTAAGGGAGAACTCAGAACTCAGACAACTAATTTTAAATTTTGTAAATGAATTTAGTTATTTAGTTCTTTCAATATATTTTTCTTGACTCATTATTTATAATCTAATGTATACATAAACCACTGCATATAAAAAATTTGGAACAAAAAGATTTTAGAGATAATCTTTCCCTTTAAAAATGCTTAAAGCAATCTTAAAATACCAAGCCTTAACGTGGAATATATCTTAAGTGAGAGTTTCAAAACAGGTGTAATTTAAGAGAGAACATAAAGAATTTAGTTATGGGATAATGAGCTGATTTTCTTAACTCACTGCCTGTAATACAGGATGATCAGGATGGATAAGATTAAGCATTTTCTTGGATTACTGTTAACGTACTTTTATAACTTTGACATTTATTCTGAAAAATGTTAGATATTAAGAGGCTGATTCTTCTAGCCATATTCACCTGCTGAAGAAACTGATGAGGATAAAACCAATTAGGCCAACTCACAAAAGGTGAGATGGGATTTTGAAGAATCAAAAATGAGTCTCCAGGATCTATATATCAAGGCTGTTTCTTTCTTGGACACTTTGTCATGCAAACAGGGAATACTCTGAATAGCCAGTATACACAAAATCTTTCCCCAGATTCATCCAGCAATAGCAATAACTGTGATTTTAGAGTTTAAATAACAACTCTTATTAGTATCACAAGAAGAATAAGAATTTAATGATTATATTAATTGGTCTTTGCTATTGTGGTTAGTAACATGGAAAATGAACATTAGGGTAATTTCCAAATGCTTTCCTGGACTTACCTAATATCATTTTATGCTTATTGACCTCGGCATAATGTTTAACTTGCTAATTCTTTAATTAAAAGAGTGAACAAATACGACAATATAGTTTTAATCACATCTACACAACTTTTCCCTTGATCTTTCATCTAAGCCTACATGTTCACATGAAACGCATCAGTCATAACAACCACCTCCCATCCTGTGAAAATGTCATGTAATTCCTACATTATAACACTTTTACATCTTTATTATCTTTACTTGACATAAAATTCATTTCTTTTACTAAGTTCCACCCATATTTTTTATCATGGTTCAATTCTTCCCCTCTGACCCATGAAACTTGTCCCTGATTAGTCTGGCTTTGTTTATTTTCCCGATCCACCTGCTAAACGTTTGCAGTTTATATAATTTAACACACATCTATTTTATTTATAATATGAATTGTTTCTAAAATCATTGTCAAAATAAGAAGGAATTTCTTTTAATTTGAGAAAGCAAAGTAAAAGAAAAATTGGTTAGGGAAAATAAAATCAAGCAAATACATCGCTAATACTTATCAATTATTCATTACTTTTAACTTGTTACATGGAAAGTTCTTTGTGTGCAGCACCCATTTTATATACTGTAGGGGATCAGAATTTACCACCCCATAATGTGTCTCTTTGGCTTGATTATTTTTAAGAACAAAAGACTAAGGAAAACCTTTGAACTTCCCCCTAATTGCCTAAAAGGATTTAATATAGAAGACCTATTCCAGGAAGGAGTTATCACCGTAGATCACTATAGCATAATATAAACTAGGTGTGGTAGACAGGGAGGAACTTAGCAGGCCCATTTGATCAAAATCCTCTCCATGTCTCATTGTCTTTGCAAGGCATGGCAAACATTTGTTTACCAAACATTTGCCTTCCAATCTCTATGCAAATTGCCTTCCTCCCCTTTGAACTCTCAAATCACGACCCCCAACATTCTCCTTTGTCTTTAGCTGAAGGTGATATTTAAGGTAGTGACTTTGGCCATTTTCATGAGTTACTCAGTTTTCCTGGGTTTCTACCATGTATACATGTTATTAAATTTCTTTTATTTCTCTTGTTATTCTGTCTCAAGTCAATTGAATTCTTAGACCAGCTGGAAGAACCTAAAAGGGTAGAGGAATGTTTTTCCTCACCTACAACACTATATATGAGACTTCTGGGTTAAGCTCCAACATGTGAAGACCCTGGAAACTATCACTCTCTCCCTGGTAGCAACAAAATATTGAAAAAAATCATAACCAACAACACTTTTGGAACCCTCAGAGTACTGAGGTCCCAAGGTAAACTGGCACCCTGAAATCAGATCAAACAGGTGAATCCAGAGCATCACAAGCAAGACCTTCTTCTGTGGAGGAGAAGCCACTAGAGACATAAACTGGTAGGGGTGCTTAAATGGTAACTTTGATGAACCTCTGAAGGCAGCATGTGGACCAGCTTGAGAGTGAGAAACTCCTCAGAACTGTAGTCTTAACAGTGCCCCCACATTTTCTGTATTTTGCCTTCTGAAAACACACTAGGTTTTCATAGAAAATGTCCAGATAAAGATCTTCTCATGGCTCTGGCAGGATATTGGAAGAATAAACATTGTCATATATGTCCAGAGGATTCTCCACAGCAAGTTATACTTTTCAGGGACAAAGATTTTACCAGAGCCACATCTGATCTTGAGGACAGCTTTTTTCTGACTCCAGTCACTTCTACGCTTCTTGTCTCACGTAAAGAGTGGGCAAAGGTAAGAAGCACTTGAGAACGTCACAGACTAGGGACACACACCTCTAAACGACTCAGATTTAATAGTAAAATTATAGAATACTTTTTCGCTATACCTTAACACCACACAAAGAGCATTCCAGTATAACATCAATGAATGATAGCTAAAAAAGCTACAAGACACAGACTCTAATTAAGAAAGATTTCCTAGAGAAACCCAAAGACAACAAGGAAGATCAAACCAAGGATAGTTGGGGAATTTGAGGCCTCTGGCACCCATAGCTACAACAAACATTAAATACAGTTCACATTCCATCTAGATTGACAAAAATCCTCACAGTAAAGGCCTATTTAACTCAGGTATGATTGCTCAAAAATCATGTCTAGCTTTAAACAAAAATTACAAGGCATGCTAACATGCAAGAGAAAACACAGTCAGAAGACACAAAGGAAGAATCAGAAATAGACTCAGATATGATACAGGTTTTGGAATTATTACACAAAGGAAATAAGAAAAAACCTATGATTAATATATTAGGAGTTCTAATGGAAGAAAACAGACAATATGCAATAACAGATGGGTAAAGTAAGCAAAGAATTGAAAACTCTACAAAAGAATAAAAAAGGATGTTAGAAATAAAAAAGACACTATAACAGAAATGAAAAATCCCCTTAATGGGCTCATATATAGAATGGATACAGCAAAGGAAAGATTCAGTGAATTTAGAAGATAGTTCAATAGACTTCCCTAACTGAAACGCAACAGAAAAAAAATTAAGAATTTAGAGCAGAACATCTTTGAACTTTGGGACAATTTCAAAAGGTGTAACATACAAAATATTGGAAGCATGAAAGGAGAATAAAGACAGAAAGAGAAGAAATATTTGAAATAATAAGGATAAGAATTACAGAGGACTTCTCATCAGAAATCATCAGATAGTGGAGTGAAGGGGAAAAACCCACCAATCTAGAATTTAATATTTAATATTCAGTAAAATTATCTTTCAAATGGGAAGGAGAAATAAAGGCTTTATCAGGCAAACAAAATCTGAGGGATTTCCTTGCCTGTAGGCCTGCCCTGAAAAAAGTGTTTAAAGAAGTTCTTCAGGGAGCAGGAGAATGATATAAGTCAGAAATTTGGATCAACATGAAAATAGGAAGGATGTCAGAAACAGAAAAATAAAGATAAATCAAGATTTACTTTGAAAGGAACCATCATTTTAATGTAAGTTGTTAAATATAGCTTTAAAGTCTCAACAATTCAAAACTAATTTAAGGGACAAACACTTTCCAGGAAGATTATTAGTCTTAATTTATAATCAATAAAATAATTAAAATGAGTCCTAAAAAGTGAGCTTTAAAATTCATATTTAAAGAAATTTAAAAAGAAAGAAAATCTAGAGAATATCTCACATTTATGATGGGGATTTATTAAGTCAAGATCCTTTAATTAAACATCCTATCACCACCAAAAGAAAATATTTTAGATAATCCATCTTGCTTCCTTCTGTTGGGCACTAAATTTTACTGAGAATTCTATTTTCCACATAGACACGCATCATGATCATTTCTCAGTTTCCACTATAAAAATTAAAGAAATGATAATCCTTAATTGGAGTCTTTCAGTGCCTTCTCAAGGTCAGAAATTCCCATTCATTTGGTTCATTTGGGAACCCCAACACCCAACAAAGTTGATGGCATGTGGTGATAAGTAATAAATGATTGTTACATAAATGAATGTGTATGAGTGTATAAATGTATATGCTTACTATTGTTAACATAATAATAGCTAAATTATTTCCATCATAATCTCCTCTTTTATCCACATAATGCATTTTATACTGCTAATTTTAAGTCATTTTACTTGAGTTAAACAATCTGATTACAAAATCAGAGAAGAGAAAAGAAAAATTCATCCTGAATAAATGAGAACATAAATTAAAAGATACTTACAGCTTTAAAGAATTTTATAAATGATTTACTTCAAATGTCTCATGTTACAAAGAAAATATTTTTTATTGATTAATTTAAGGGTATTAAATTTGGCATGCAGACCATAACTGAATGTTTGACTTACAGTGTTGATTAAGAACAACCCTGCCACAGCAGAAGGACACAAGTAGCTCAAATAGGGTCACTCCTGGATCATTTGGACTGGCGACAAGAGAGAAGCACACTGCTGAGTCTCAAAAAGTCATCTCTTACATAAGGCCACTTCTCCAAGCTGAGGAGACAGAGCTGACTCACCTAATATATAGATATAAGCACAGCAAAAGAGGCAAACTGAGGAGGCAAAGGAATACATTACAAGCAAGGGAACAAGACTCTCTCTCCAAGCTAAAGAAAATATCAACTCAATATAGATTGCTATATATGTAGAATATTATATAGAAACCTCATGATAATCACAAACCAGAAACCTATAATAAGCAAACAAATAAGTAAGAGGAAAGAAATCAAGCATATTACTAAAGAAAGTCATCAAACCACAAGGGAAGAGAGCAAGAGAAGAAGAAAGGAACAGAGAAGAATGGCTAAAACACCCAGAAAAAAAAGTAACAAAATGGCAATGAATGCATTTTTATCAATAACTACTTTAAATGTCAATGGACTAAATGCTTCAATCAAAAGACATAGGGTGGTCAACTGGATAAAGAAAAAAAACAAGCCCCTTAAATATGCTGCATACAAGAGACACAGTTCAGAACTAAGTACACTCACAAACTGAAAGTCAAAGTACGGAAAAAGATACTCCATGCAAATGACAGAGCAAAGACAGTGGGGGTAACCATACTTATATGAGGAAAAATAGACTTTAAAACCAAAACTATAACAAGAGACAAAGAAGAGCACTACATAATGATAAAAGGAACAATCCAAGAAGAGGATATAACACTTGTATATATCTATGAACCCAACATAGGATCATCTAAATATATAAAGCCATTATTAACAGACATAAAAGGAGAAATAGACAGTAACATAATAATAGTAGGGGACTTTAACACTCCACTTACACCAATGGGTAGATCATCCAAACAGAAGATCAACAAGGAAACACTGGCCTTAAAGGACACATTAGACCAGATAGACTTAGTAGATATATTCAGAACATTCTATCCAAAACCCACAGAATACACATTCTTTTCAAATGCCCATGGAACATTAGCCAAGATTGATGACACATTAGGCCACAAAACAAGTCTCAATAAATTTAAGAAGATTGAAATAATACCAAGCATCTTTTCTGACCACAAAGGTATGAAACTAGAAATCCACTACAGGAAGAAAATCAGAAAATCCAAAAAAAAGTGGAGATTATACAAAATGCTACTGAACAATGATTGAGTCAATGAAGAAATCAAAGGAGAAATAAAAAAAAATACCTAGAGACAAATGAAAATGAAAATATGACATGCCAAAATCTATGGGATACAGCAAAAGCAGTTCTAAGAGGAAAGTTTATAGCAATTCAGGTCTATCTCAACAAACAAGAAAAATCCCAAATAAACAATCTAACAGTGCACATAAAGGAACTGGAAAAAGAAGAACAAAGCCAAAAATCAGCAGAAGGAAGGAAACAATAAAAATCAGAGCAGAAACAAACAAAATAGAGACTAGAAACACAATAGAAAAAAATAATGAAACCAAGAGATGCTTCTTTGAAAAGATTAACAAAATTGACAAATCTTTAGCTAGACTTGCCAAGAAAAAAAGACAGAAGGCTCAAATAAAATCAGAAATGAAAGAGGAGAAATTACCACAGAGACCACAGAAATACAAAAGATAAGAGAATACTATGAAAAGCTGTACACCAACAAATTGGATCATCTAATAGAAATGGATAAATTCTTCCAAAACTGGATCAAGAAGAAATACAGAATTTGAATACACAAATCATCAGTAAGGAGATTGAAAGAGTAATCAAAAACCTCCCCAAAAATAAAAGTCCAGGACCAGATGGCTTCCCTGGTTACTTCTACAAAACATTCAAAGAAGACTTAATACCTATCCTTCTCCAACTGTTCCAAAAAATTCAAGAGGAGAGGGGTCTTCCTAACTCATTCTACGAAGCCAACATTATGCTGAGAGCAAAAGCAGGCAAGGACAACATAACACAAAAAAAGAAAATTATAGGCCGATATCAATGATGAACAGTGATGCAAAAATCCTCAACAAAATACTAGCAAATTGAATACAACAATACACACAAAACATTATACATCATGATTGAGTGGGTTTTATTCCAGGAATTCAGGGATGGTTCAACATCCACAAGTCAATCACTGTGATACACCACATTAACAAAAAGACAAATAAAAATCATATGATCATCTCAATAGATGCAGAGAAAGCATTTGACAAGATATATGAGAAAAACTCTAAATAAAATGGGTATAGAAGGAAAGTACCTCAACATAAGAAAGGCCATGTATGAAAAACCCACAGGTAATATCATTCTCGGTGGAGAAAAACTGAAAGCTATCCTCCAAGAACAGGAACCAGACAAAGATACCCACTTTCACCACTCTTATTTAACATGATATTGAAAGTCCTAGCCAAAGAAATCAGGCAAGAAAAAGAAATAAAAGGGATCCAAATTGTAAAAGAAGAAGTGAAACAGTCACTATTTGTGGATGACATGATTTTATATCTAGAAAACCCTAAAGAATCCACCAAAAAACTTTTAGAAATAATAAATGAAAGCAGTCAAGTTGCAGGATGCAAAATCAACATACAAAAACCAGTTGTGTTTCTATACACTAACAATGAAGTAGTAGAAAGGGAACTTAAGAATACAATCTCATTTAAAATTGCAACAAAAAGAATAAAATACCCAGGAATAAACTTAGCCAAAGAGGTGAAAGATCTGTACACTGAAAATTACAAAATCTTGTTGAAAGAAATTGAAGAAGTCACCAAGAAATGGAAAGATAGTCCATGCTCTTGGATTGGAAGAATTAACATAGTTAAAATGTCCATACTTCCTAAAGCAATCTATAGATTCAATGCAATCCCTATCAAAGTCCAACAACATTTTTCACAGAATTAGAACAAAGAATCCTAAAATTTATATGCAACAACAAAAGACCCCAAATAGCCAAAGGAATCCTGAGTAAAAAGAATAAAGCTGGAGGTTTCACACTCCCTGATTTCAAAATGTACTACAAAGCTATAGTAACCAAATCAGCATGGTACTGGCACAAAAAATAGACACAGAAATCAATGGAACAGAATCGAGAGCACGCAAATAAGCCCACACATATATGGACAGCTAATTTTTGACAAGGGAGCCAAGAGAATACAATAGAGAAAGGAGAGTCTCTTCAATAAGTGGTCTGGGGAAAACTGGACAGCCACATGCAAAAGAATGAAAGTAAGTCATCATGCTACAGCTCACACAAAAATCAATTCAAAAGGGATTAAAAACTTGAATTTAAGACCTGAAACCATGAAACTTCTAGAAGAAAACATAGGCAGAACACTCTTTGACATCAGTCTTAGCAGCATATTTTCAAGTATCATGTTTGACCGGGCAAGGCAAACAAAAGAAACAATGAACAAATGGGATTATATCAAACTAAAAAGCTTCTGCACAGCAAAGGAAACCACCACCAAAACTAAAAGACAATCTAAAAATTGGGAGAAGATATTTGCAAACCATATATCAGATAAGGGGTTAATATCCAAAATATACAAAGAACTCATACATCTCAACAACAAGAAAATCAACAACCCAATTAAAAAATGGGCAAAAGATCTAAACAGAGATTTCTCCAAAGAAGATTTCCAGATGGCCAACAGGCATATGAAAAGATGCTCTACATCATTAGCTATCAGGGAAACGCAAATCAAAACTACAGTGAGATATTACTTCACTCTGGTAAGAATGGCTATAATTAACAATACAGGAAATAGCAAGTGTTGGAGAGGATGTGGAGAGAAGGGAACCATCATACACTGCTGGTGGGAGTGTAAACTTGTGCAGCCACTATGGAAAACACTATGGAGTTTCCTCAGAAAATTAAGAATAGATCTACCATATGATCCAGCTATTCCACTGCTGAGTATTTATCCAAAGAACTTGAAAACATAAATGCATAAAGATACATACACCCCTTTGTTCACTGCAGCATTTCTCACAATAGCCAAGACTTGGAAGCCAGCTAGGTGCCCATCAAGGGACTAATGGATAAAGAAGATGTGGTATATCTACACAATGGAATACTACTCAGCCATGAGAAAGGATGAAATCTGGCCAGTTGTGTCAACATGGATGGACCTTGAGGATATTATGCTGAGTGAAATAAGTCAGAGGGAGAAAATCAAATACCATATGATCTCACTCATAAGTAGAAGATAAAAACAACAACAAACAAACACATAGCAACTGAGATTGGATTGATGATTACTAGAGGGGAAGGGGGTAAAGAGGAGGGGGAAAGTGGTGATTAGGCTCACATGTGCGGTGATGGATTATAATGAGTTTTTGGGTGGTGAATATATGTAATCTACACAGCATTCCAAATGTATTATGATGTACGTCTGAAAGTTATATAATGTTATAATCCACTGTTACTGCTATAAAAACAAAAATAAAAATAATAAAAGAAAAAGAACTGATTCATGCAAATGACTATAAGGGAAGCAGGTCATATATATTGTTTTGTCCATTCAAATGAGCCACCTGGTTTCTGGAATTGGCATAATTGGTTAAACATTCAAATCCATACATAACTCATTGGAAATAAGAGATTGTATAAAAATTACTAGAATGGAAGTCAAAAGGATTTCATCCACTTCTACTCTACAACAAGAGGCACATTATTTTGAACAATTTGATTACCATTCTGGGTTTGTTCCATAGTATGTAAAAACCGTATTAGAGGATTACAAGTATTCCTTCCATTGCCAACATTATATATTATTATGTATATTATATTATGATATATATATTATATATTATATGTTTTACATCACATTGTAAAGATATTTGACTCTATCACTTCATATATGCACAAAGACATGGAATGTAGACGCAATATGACAGTGTCCAAAAACTGTTTCAGTTACAGTTTTCTTCTGCTTATTGTCTTGAAAATAGCTTGAATCCCATAATATGTTTAAAGAGAGTAAAATAACCAAAACCTTGTGTTACTGTATGCTACTGTAATTTATTTTTGTCATTGTATATATGGCAAAAGCCTTGGCAATAAGGACTGTTGCTATGACTTAACAGAAATAAAATAAGAAACTCTAACATAACTGAATGTTTCCATTGCCTAACAATAGAATGGATCATAAAATGACTAAAGCATATTTTTTCTCACTCAAAATCTTATCACCTAGAAATGATTAAAAAATTGCTCTCTTTTTGTTTTCCTAATCCCCTGACAGCCTAAGCTAATGAATGGAACAAAAACAAAGCCTTCACTAAGAGAAGAGCTACTGAGGCTTTCCATTACTACAAAGATTATTGTACCATATTGTTTTATTTTTACTTTGCAACCTCTACTGTGAAAAATATGGTGGCATGAAAATATTCTTTGTCATTTCCTTTCAGGATACTTAGGCAGTGCTGTTTTTTTCTTACAATTTTTAATGATTTTCATTTTTGGTCTTTTTATTCTAATTTCATTATTTAGAATTATCTCTTAGCACCATACTGTCTCAGATTCATCTAAGGATATTATTTTGCTTAAATGGTGTCTCCAAGGTTGCATGTGACAATCTTTTCATGTACTTCTCTCCCTGCGTTGCTCTTTCTAGAGTAGCATGGTGTAAGCTAAATAAAATATTGTGAAAAAAAAGCATTAAACTGAATTACTATTCTGGATGGAACAGTCAGAAATTCTGTGGCTATTTATTTCTTTATCTGGAGAAACTTTTTAATATCCATCCATTCTAAGAGTCTCCCTTCCAGAGACTGTTAAAAGGCTAGAAAATAGTCTTGTAATTTCTAGAATTTTCTATTTTTGCCCCTCTTTCTCTCTGTCTTCCTCTGTTTCTTTCACACGCCAAGGCCTGTTCCAAAGGCTCTCTCTTCCCTCCCTTCCTTTTCCAAAATTCCCCAAGCAGACCTCCCTAACCCAGAGGACAGGGGCTTTGCCTCACTGGCAATCCTCTTACGAGGAAATATTTATGTTTCTGACTATATATCTCTCCCTACATTTCTCTTTTCCTCCTGTGGTTGATTACCTTGATCAGCCTAGAAATGTCATAGGAACCCATTGTAGTATAGAGTAGGCAAGACCTATTTCATAACTGGGAGCAAATGAGCTGAACTGTGAATACACATAGCTAATATAACTCAGAGGATATTTATTTGATTAGTCTTAAAATATAAGATATACTGCTTTGAAGCTCAGAGTCAGTTCTGAATTCTCTATTGCACTGTTTTCTGTTTTCTGATTAAGTAGCATTATTTGAGAGCTGCAGATTGACTCTATCGAATCAGATCCAATGAATCAGAAAGGAACTGAACATTTCTCCACTTTTCTGAATGCATCAGATGTCATATAAAGGGCCAGAGGTGAACATACAGCCTGATCAAGCTCTCCTGCACTTCTTCAGAAGTGCTTAAGGATTGCTTCTCTTTGTTGCTTATCAAGACACAGAATCCTAAAGGAACATTTTGACTCTTACATTTGATTTTCGTAATTGAACAAAAACATTTTTTGAACTTTCTATCACAGGCAAATCTTTTTCCTCATGTCAGAAATACTGTTTTTAAATCAACCTCAGATTCGCAAAATAAGCAATAATGCACACATTTCTGAGACAAAATTAAACTAGACAGAAACTTAGAAATAGGTGACAGACAGGCTATAAACAGATGATACAAGGCAAACCATTTCTAGAAAGATGGGCATGTAGTAGAGTTCACAATAAATCCTTTTTTAAGAAAATACATTGAGGATACACTACTTTACAGAGTACACAAATTACAAATTTTAAGGTGATTGTTAATGATATTTTTATATGTTTGAAAGCTAAATGAACTGTCTTTACTCTGTCTATACACTCATACACACACAGCACTGAACCAAAGCAATTAAAAAATTAGCGAGTTGAGCATTTAAAAAAAATTTACCCTAGGAGAATGTTGGTTGCCCTGGGCAGCTGGAGAAATTCTTCATTTCTCATCTTGCTACTGGAGTAGCTTCTTGTCATTTATCCCAGTCTCCAGACTCTCTCTCAAACTCCAGTACAAATCTAGTTCAATTCTTGCTGCCTGTATTTCCTCTAGCCAACCCTGGTGGTCTTGTGGTTAACATTCAGTGCTCTCACCACGACAACCAGGTTCATTTCCTGGTCAGGGAACCACACCATCCATCAATGGTCACACTGTGGCAGCTGCATGTTGCTGTGAGGCTGAAAGCTTATGTCACCCTTATTTCAAATACCAGCAGAGTCACCCATGGTGGACAGGTTTTAGTGGAACTTCCAGGCTAGACAGGATAAGAAGGACCTGGCTACCCGTTTCTGAAAAAATTGTCCATGAAAACCCTATGAACAGCAGCAGAGCGTTGGGTGATAGAAGGTGAGAGGATGGAGCAAAAAGACCAGACAGGATTCTGCTCTGCTGTACACAGTTTCGCTAGGAGTTGGAACTGACTAGGCTTACTAACAACAACAATATTCCCTCTATATAGAAGATAGGATAGCAAACATCAAGGGGTTTTTAAAAGGAGAAAAAGTAAAGAAAACTTTTTAAATGATTAAAATAGATATTTTGTTTTGCTTTAATCTTGAACCTGGAGTTAGAGAAAAGAATTTCAAAAGCAAAAAGCAACTTCTGTAAATGTTTGAAGGCTAATGAAAAGGAAAATATAATCAAGTTAGACAAAGAGTTTCTTCTTAAACAGAATCCTACCTAAGATAAGGAGATGTGGAAGCTGTTAGGTGATTAAATACTTCTCAAAAAGATTAATCCTAAAAATCATGGGAGGAATCCATTTATCATGGGAGGAACAAGGAGAAATTAACTGTAAAAAAGAGGAGAAAAGGGGAAACAAAAAAACCCATAAAATAAGGTTTTATTTTTGTTTCCTGATTCTATTCCAATTTATTACCATTAGCAATATAAGGTCAAAGGCTTTCCTTTAACTGTTTCCTCCTTAGAATAAGACATTGAGGCACTCAGGTTTGTCCTCCCATTGAGCAGATCCTTCGTCTGAATTTCCCATCATCAACCTATGTGTTAGAATAATATTTTAAAAATTATTTTACATACACTAAGAACTTAAGAAATTTTGACTGCCTCTCTGAGACTTTATAATCAGTCTAGTTTTGTGAAGAGTAGGAGAGAAGATGGCCCGCGATACGTTGAGTCTGAGGTTGTAACTACTGAAAGAAATGGAAAGCTGCCTAGGTCTCTGGAGTCTTTTGCAAAGAAAAAAGCAGCAAAGCAGATGTGGGCTTGAAAATTAGTCTTAGGGGTTAATCATAGCACAAAGATGTAGGACTCCTTGACAGTCATCTTGAGACATTCTTATGTCAGTAAAGTTTATATATGTGCAATTTCTTGCATTTAAAAGTTTCATATGAAAAACAAAGAAAATTACATAAGGAAAAGTAAAAAAAAATATACACAATTCCATTGCTTATTTTGTTATATACAGTAAGAAGTAAAAGCTTTATCCACTTCTGAGCTCTTTTTCCATCCCATTGGTAACTATGTTTGAAAGTTTGCTTTTTGTGAACAATGTTAGAGGAAAATTAAGAAAACAATTCAATGTATAATCACATCAAGAAGAATAAAATACTTAGAAATAAATTTATCCATGGTGGTATGAGACTTGCACACTGAAAACTAAAAAATATTGCTGAAAAACAATTAAAAATACATAGAAAGATATCTTGTGCTCATGGATTAGAAGATTTAATACTCTTAAGATGGCAATATCCCTCAAAGTCATTTACAGATTCAATATAATCCGTAACAAAAGCTCAACAGCCCTTTTTACAAAAACGAAAAAAGTTGATCCTAAAATTCATGTGGAATTGTAAGGAGCCATGAATAGCCAAAACAATCTTGAAAAGAATAACAATATTGAGGACATACATTTCCCAATTTCATACTTTTCTACAAAGCCAAAGTACTCAAGACATTGTGGTACTGGCATAAGGATAGGTGTAGAGATCCATGACATAGAATTGAGAGTTCAGAAATAAATACATTCATCTAAGGTCAACTGCTTTTTGACAAAGGTGCCAAGACCATTCAATGGGAAAACAAAAATCTTGTCGACAAATCGCACTGGAACAACTAGATAGTCACATGTAAAAGAATGAAGTTAGATCTTTACCTCACACTTTATAGAAAAATCAACACAAAATGGATCAAAGACATAAACATAAAAACTAAAACTATAAAATTGTAATAGGAAACTTTACAATATTGGATTTGACAATTTTATTTTAAATGTAACACCAAAAGCACAAGTAACAATAGAAAAAAAAGATAAATTGGACTTCATCAATATTAAAAACTTATGGAAATCAAAAGACACTATCAAGAGAACAAAAAGGCAACTCACAGGAAGGGGAAAATATTTGCAAATGGTATATCTGATACAGATCTATTATCCAGAATATATAAGGAATTCTTACAGCTCAACAACAGACAAAAAAAGAATCCAAACAAATGGGCAAGTTACTTGAATAGATATTTCTCCAAAGAAGATATGCAAATGGACAAAAACACATGAAAATATGTTCAATATCGTTAAGAAAATGCAAATCAAAGCCACAATGAAATATTTTTCCCTCCCAAAAGGTAAAACCCTTCAGTACCCTGACTTTGTGTATGATATTTTTGTTTAACAGAAAATTTCAATTACCATAAGATCCAGCTCTTCCACTGCTGGGTATTTATCCAAAGAACTTGAAAACACAAAGGCGTAAAGATACTTGCACCCCTATGTTCATTGCGGCATTATACACAATAGCCAAGACTTGGAAGCAACCTAGGTGCCCATCAAGGGACGAATGGATAAAGAAGATGTGGTATTTGTACACGATGGACTATTACTCAGCCATAAGAAATGACGAAATCCGGCCATTTGTGACAACATGGATGGACCTTGAGGGTATTATGCTGAGTGAAATAAGGCAGAGGGAGAAAGTCAAATACCATATGATCTCACTCATAAGTAGAAGATAAAAACGACAAAAAAACAACAACATATCATTGGAGATTGGACTGGTGGTTACCATTGGGGAAGGGGGGAGGGGGGAGGGCAAAAGGGGTGATTAGTGTCACATGTGAGGGGATGCACTATAATTAGTGTTCGGGTGGTGAACATGATGTAATGTATCCAGAATTTGAAATATGATGTACATCCGAAAAAAATAAAAATTAAATAAAAAGCCACAATGAGATACCAATTCACACCCAGTAGGGTGGCTATAATTAAAAAAAAAAAAAAGGGAAAATAACAAGCGTTGGCAAGGGTGTTTAGAAACTGGAGCCCTTATACATTGCTGGATGGAAAGTGATGCAGCCACTGCAGAAAATAAGTGAAGCAAAGATTAACATATAACTCGACAATTCCCTGTCAAGTAATAGACCCCAAAGAATTCAAAACAAATCTTCAAACAAAAATTGTACAAGAATGTTCATAACAATTCTATTTAAAATTGCAAAAAGCTAAACCAACCTAAATGTCCATCAACTGATAAACAGATAAACAAAATGTGGAATATCCACTCAATGGAATATTATTCAGGTATAAAAATGAAGTTCTTATACATGTAACAACAGGGATAAACCTTGAAAACATACGCTAGGTGAAAAAAGGCAACACAAAAAGCCACGTACTGTATGATTCCATTTATATGAAATATCCAGAATAAGCAAATTCATAGAGACAGAAAACAGATTAGTTGTTGCCAAAGACTGCAGGGTGAGGAGAGCGGAGGAAAGGAATAGGGCATAACTACTTAATGAAGATGGGGTTTTTTGGGGCAATGATGAAACTATTTTGGAAGTAGATAACTGTGATTTTCACACAACATTGTGAATGTATAAAATGCCACAGAATTGTACACTGTAAAATAGTTAAAACGGTAAATCTAATGATATGTATGTTTACCACAATGAAAACACTAACAATATTTTGTTCATTATGTTGCTATAATTTTATCAAGATTTCTAAAGATACCTGTATATCTATCCATATAAATCTATATTTACACACATGTACACACTGTTCAGCCAATTTAGCTTTATTCTTTCGAAGTACCTCTTGAATATATTTCCAGGACAGTCCATAAGGGTGGGTCAACTTTATTCATTGTCTAATACTATTATTTGGAGAAAATAATATTTTATTGTATGACTGTGCCATATACCTTGCACCATGAGGTACAAGTCTCATGTTGATGACAATGTGTTAGAAAGACAGGAGGAGCATGCTTTTTTAGTGACCATTGTGCTACCTTATCAGCCCTGGAACACTTCTAGAATTCTCTAGAATTCTTTGACATGATAGAGAAATATGCTATCTTGTATGAGCTCTTGTTACTTTGCAATTCTATTAGTTACAGTTAACACCCATTCTGTAGAATGAGTTGTTTCTTTTTATTTCATTATTAAATAGCAATGAGAATCTTTACAAAAATTTCTACCCATCTGTGCCATTTTTTCCACAGGATAGTGCTTTTTCTAATAACCTTATTGTTTTTCAGAAGTCATTTTGGTCTATATTTTATTATTCATGTTCTAAGAAAGAAAAGTCCCTGGATGCATACAATAGGATAATGAATGAACTGCCCATTCAAATGTTCCTCCTTCTGCCTACTAATAAATCTGAGCAGACAGGAAATGACTCCTAAAAGGCATTCTTCAGCTACAAGACTCCCGGGAGAGAGATGCAGATATACTTGCCCTAAAGTGAATATAACCATCCCCTTCTGAGAGTGTTAGAGAGCATCCTGTCAGACACAACAGTTCTATCACAGCAGGCAGCTCACTGGCTCCTTTAGGGATGCACAGCCCACAGAGGAGCTGTGCTCTGTCAACTGGAGGCGTTATGTCCATGTCAGTGGGGTAAGGACAGAGATGATGCCAATGACATTCATGCCCTATAACGGGTGAACAGCTGCTTCTGTGAAGTAATTAAAGCTGGGCCTGGCCTCCTCATTCTGCTCTTGTATTTTGATGAATCAATCACAATCTCAGGTTCTCCAAAATCTGCTCCATTACTGCCTTGAATAAATCAGGGGCATATGCAGTTTACATGGCAGGAAACCAAAATTAACCACATTTGATCATAGTTTTATATGCCACGCTCTCTAGATATTGATTAGCCTCTTAAAGCTATCTAGTGCTTGTCTTGAAATTTTCTGTTGAGCTCAAGAATGTTTTAAAAAAACAATTCTAAGGACTCAGATAATCCCATATAACAGGTTATTTTACTAAAACTTATAAGAGTCTAAAAGTTTTATTCAAAATAAGCATACTTTAAAGGTTCTTTATTAGCAGCTGAATTAATTTTTTTTAAAGTAAATAGTTTTTTTTATTAAGATTATGATAGTTTACAACCTTGTGAAATTTCAGGTGTACATTATTGTTAGTCATGTTGTGGGTACACCACTTCACCCTTTGTGCCCTCCCCCGACCCCCACTTTCCCCTGGTAACCACCGATCAGTTCTCTTTGTCTATATGTATTAATTTTTTAAAATTTAAGTTTCAGTATATTGGAAAACAAAAATCTAGATGTCGTAGGAGAAAAGTCTCTCTAGAAGGACAATTGCTTCTTTTCATTATTAAACTTTTATTCTTTTATATTTTTGTCTATAATTCAGTTAAGGCATACTTTGCAAAGATGATCTGAACTGGAGTAATAAAAAGTTGCAACACTGTAAGTTAGAAATTGCAAAATTAATAGACATTCTCTGATGGCAAACTTAGGGTCACTAAAGCATTCATTTAGAATAAAGGACATGTTAGACTAGCTATGTTGCCAGTATTCTTTTAGTATTGCAGAAGGGATAATTTAATAACTGGATCTATGGTGATATAGGTTCAATAAATATTTGCTCAATCGAAATTAAAGAACTCACTTGCCATAAGTATTTACTTTCTGAAATCAAATTCTTTACTTTTGGAGTCATTATGTGTTCTTAATTCTACAAGGAAACTAAAAGCTTACAGAAAGCAAATAGGTAAGGTCATTCTTATCTCTCTCATTTCACTAGATTCCCTAGTTTCTTTGCCTGAACATCACCCATCTTATTCCTGTGATTGGCAAGTCCAGAAGGGAAAACAGCTCAGCACAAATTGGGCAGTCTACAACTATTAAGACATTCAAAACCAAGGGTAAATAATAAAGTGACCTCTCAGCTCATTCTGTATCACATAATTTTAGTTCTCGCTGCTGACAGTAGGCAATTAGAGATACCTTTGCTTTTGTCAGCATGGATTATGGTAAACGGCGCTTTGAATTGGTAAAACTAAGAAAAATAAGGCAAATCTCATAGTGGCTTTCAAGAAATTTTGAGTGCCTAATTTGTGCAAGAGTTTCTCTTAAGCAGTCTGTGGGAGAAGGAAATTAATAGAACAATGTTACAGCCCCCAAGCAGCTTAGAGAAGCTGAAAAAATATATCAAAAAATTATCATAAAAACTTGGATGAAGCCTACAATGGGAAATAGAAGTTACAAAAGATGTGCATAGTGATTCGGGCATCCAGGAGAGGGAAGTTGTCTTTCATGTCACATAATTTGATGAGCGAGATATCCTCACATGTGATCCAAGTAACAGGTAGATATTCTTTTAAATGGTTAAACTTGCAAGAATAATGCAAAGTTCAACAGCAAACAGAAATAAAGAATGAAAGTGTTCATATTTCTACTAAATACGTGTATATGTTTGTGCTCATAACTATTTAAAATTAAGTACCTATTGACAAGCACTTTGCATTAAATACTCATTTCAATTTGTCTTTAAATATCAACAAAATCAGGTTTTTCTTCATATAATTTTCCATGCATATGCTTAAATTTAATTAATAACTGTAGTGGCATATCCAAGCAGTACTAAGAATTTGTATACACAAACTAAGTATACTCTACTTATTTGCTTCTAGAACCTAAATTTGAGTAAAGTTGTTTTCCACTCTAAGCCTTAAAATAGAAGTTAAATCACAAAGCGTTGGACAAAAAAGTATACATACTCTTGGTGTAAACACAGATATTCCTGCAAAATGTTTATTTATCAGAGACTATCATTAGAAGAAAAGTAAGACATTAAAGAAGAGAAAAAAAGAGCTGTTTTGGTCTTCTGATTTTTTAACCTTCTCTGAGGGAAACATGGTCAAAGGCAAATAAATTTTTTAAAAAGTAGAGATGGACATTTTATAGACTCTCTCGACAATTTTTCCAATTTTATTTTGTTTTATTCACTATGCCTCCAAAGTTTTTCCTATAAAATTTATCTTAGATAAGTAAGATGTGGCCATGTGAACCAGTTTTTGATAACAAAATGTGAACAGAAGTATTTATACAGTTTCTAATTTATGTTCAATTTACGGACAAGCTAGTTCTGCTGAAAATTTTCTCTTTTCTCCATTCTCTGAGAGAGAAATCTAGATGTGAATTTGAACCACCTTGAATCCTGGCGACAAAAACACCCCAAAAATGATGAAGGAAAAAATAGAAAGAATCTGGCCAGGAATGATCTCGTATATCAGAGCTGCCTATCTACTCTGAGCTGTATCCTCCCTCCAAACTCTCATTACAGAGAGAAATAAATATTAATCTTAAAGACACTCTTGAGATCTCTTTGTTTAGTCACATAGACTATAACTGTCAGTAAATTTTCCTGTCAGTAGTAATATTCTTGCTATGTCATTTTACACCTACTTCAACAGATTAAGTCTTACTTAGCCTCAAGTTTCAGTATGTGTATAACTTTCCAAAGAATTAATTCCTGGCTACTAAAATTTGGGTGTGATTAGTGAACTCCAATATACCTTATTGTATAATAATATTGTATAAATTGTATACCTTATTGTATAATTTTGTATAATTTAAAGAATAAAAAATTCTTTAATAAATAAAGTAATCAACAGATTTTCTTATTCTTCTTTTCCAGTTTTGATTGGTTATCTTTTATTTTAACAAATGTAAAATATTTTTTGAATATTTATCACCCAACATTGTTAAATACATTATCTTGCAACATATTACACTCAAGTTAAAATGTCAGAAACAATCACTAACATTCACAATTCTTTTAAAGAATGTTATATAATGACCCATTAAGGTGTAAATTCTTTTGGCTTATAATTCGTAAAAGAATTATAATGGCAAAAATAATACAAAATTTTGACTGTGAGATTATGATTAAACCACATTTTACAAAAATATAGTGTAAAAGGGCAATAATCCCATTCAACATTCTAGGTTAGATCTCTTCAGAAAGGACTAATAATTTTTATATTCAAGCATTAAGATTTACAGATAAGGCAGTTCAATACTGAGACTGAGAAGGACATCTCTAAAAATATACAACTTTCAGGCCACAGTTTTGAAGATCTGAAGGGTCGTATTGGTTTGATGAATTATTTAGTGGCACTTATGAACACATTTACTTCCTTGTCATGTGTAAAATATATTTTTCAGAGTATCACTGAAATTTTTGATTTTTTACAAATTCTTTCTTTTGGTGTTCAAGTGCACCATGGTTCTGAAATTGATATTTCCTGAAGACATTATTTACTTTATCAAGAAGTTCCTTTATTGCACTATTTATATCTGCGTTTGCAGAAATGTCACTATGTCCTTGATCCCAGCTGGAATCTTACCAATAATTTGCACCTTTTCATTTAGGTCGTAGAATTCTGGCTGTGGTGGTTCAATCATACATTATCCTACATCATCAGCTGCCATACAAACAAGGGACTCTGTAAAGTTGACTTCTACTTTTTTCTCTAAGATTTTCATAAATGATATCTTATATGAGACCAGAGTTCTCTTTTTCAACCAAATGAAAGCCACTCTCAGTGTCAAAGAAAAATTTCATTTTTAGAGGTTATCAGTTTATTACAAAGAATATAATTCAGGAACAACCAGATGGAAGAGATATATAGAGAGGAGGAAGGGAGATGGAGCTTCCGTGCCCACTCTAGTTGCACCGCCCTACCAGCATTACAATGTGTTCACCAACCTAGGATCTCTAGTTAACTTTTGCTAGAATGAAGAGAAAAAGGAGGGAGGGAGGGAAGGAAGGAAGGAAGGAAGAAAAGAAAAAAATAATGGAAGAAAAAGAGAGAGAGAAATGAAGAAAGAGAGAGAGAAAGAAAGATGTGGCTAAAGCTACAGTGAGATTGACAATCTTAAAAGTATATGCTACAATCCAGTGGAGATTAACCAAGAAATACAAAGCTGGTTCAATATTTGATAATTCATTAGTGCAATTTATTACATTAACAAACTAAATAAGAAAAATGATCATTTCAATAGCTACAGAAGAAAAATTTGAAAAGAATTGACATCCATTTGTAAGAAAAACTCTCAACACACTGGAGATGAAAACAAAAAACATACAGGTCAAATAACACTTAATTGTGAAAAACTGAATAGTCCCTCCTAAGATCAGGAATAGGCAAGAACATCCACTCTCAACACTTCTTTTAACATCATACCTGAATTCCAAGGCAGTGGAATAAGGTAAGACAAAGAAATAAAAGGCAAAAGATTTAAAAGGCACAAATATAACTGTGTCTATTCACAAATGACATGATTATCTACGTAGAATATCCCATATAACCTGCAAAAAAAGCTTTTAGACTTATAAGTGAGTTAATTTAGACTTATAAGTGAGTTTAACAAGTTTGGAGGATACAAGATAAATATATAAAGATCATTGCAAAAATATTGAACAACTAGAAATCTATTTTTTAAAGTACCATTTGCAGTAGCACCAAAAATACTTACTTATAAATATTATAAACTACATGCAGGATCTCTTGGAAATGTCAAAGGTAATTTAAGTAAATGGATAGCTATATCATGTCATGTTATGGATTGGAAGACAAAGTACTTGTTGGATACTAGTTATCCTCAAATTAATATATACATTCAATGCATTCTTAATATAAATCAGAGCAGCCCACCCTGTAGTTACTGAGAAGTAAAAGGTAAAATTTATAAAGAAAGGCAGAAGAATTTAGAACCATCAACAATTTTGCGAAAGAACAAAATTGGAGGCCAAACACTGCTGGATTTCAAGACTTATCTTAAGGCCATAGTAATCAAGACATCCTGGTACTGAAGAAAGGACAGACACATGGATGAGTGAAACATAATGGAGAGTCATAAAAAGCATCCAAACAAATATGGTCAATTTGCCAAAATGCAAATTAAGGAAATTCACTGGAGAAATGGTCCTGGAAACTTTGGACATCATATACCAAAAAGACAAAAAGAAAGAAAAAAAGAATCTCTCCACCATATATATATATTTATATATATACAAATAGTTGAAAATAGGTCATAGATCTAAATGCAAAACATCAGATATAAAACTTGTATAAGAAGGAAACAGGAAAATCTGTTTGTGACTTTGTTATACCAAGAGTTCAGATATAACACTCAAATCAAAATCCATTAAAAATAATGATAGATTGACTTCATCAATTAAAACTTTCAATCTGTGACTTTGTTAATATAATGATTAAAAATGAGCCACACGTTATGAGAAAATATTTGCAAATCGCATTTCTGACAAAGAATTTATATCCAATATAAAGAATTCTCTAAACTCAACAAATAACGCAAATAACTCAGTCAAGAAAAAAATGAGCAAAAGATTTGAACAGACACATTACTAAAGAAAGCATAAAAAGGACAAATAAGCACATGAAAAGATGCTCAATGTCATTAGTCTTTAGGGAAATGCAAATTAAAACCACATTGAGATAACACCACACACCTCTGCTTATGCCAAGGGCTGGTGAGACTGTGAGGTAAACGCAACATACATTACTGACGTGAATGCAAAGTGGCAGTTTCTGGGAAATGCAAAATTATGGAGAATAACAGATCAGAGGTTGCAAGAAGTCACACTCGGAAGGTGGGTTTGAATAAAATGGGTAGCTTCATGGAGAGGGGAACTGATCGTGTCTTGAGTACGTGCCTAGATTCTTTCTAATGTATGTTTTTTCTAAAAGGTTGCGCATTTTATCCAAAATTTGAACTTCATTGGCGAAAATTTTTTTATAATATCCATCTTCTCTTTAATATTATAATAATTGGAGCAATATATCCCTTGATATTGGGCCCTTTCCTCTTGGTTTTGATTTCAAAGACCTGACTCCTGGCTGTGTTAATTTTTTGTATTGTGTATTAGGTTTTTTTTCTGTTTATCATATTTATCTTTTTTGTTGAGTAATAATTTATGCACAGCAAAGTTTACAGATCTTAACTAAATGCTATAATGAAATTTGGCAAATGGATATACAAGTTCCCACACTCCAATCCAATATAGAATATTTTATCACCTCCAGAAATTTCCTCATGCCCCTTCGAAATTATATCATCTCTGAGAAACAGTCACTGTTCTGATTTCAATCACTGTAGTGAAATCTCACCCAGTTTTGAATTTAATATAAATGGAAATATAGAGCATGCATTCCTTTTTTTTGTCTACATTGCTTTGCTCCCTGTTATGTCTTGGTATTCATCCACGTTGTACCATGTATTAACAGTTATTTTTATTGTTGAGTAATGTGATATGGTGTGAATATCCCACTCAGTGTCTGTGGACATTTGAGTTGTTTTTAGTTTTTGCCTATTGTGAATAAAGCTGCTATGTATATTCTTGAACAGTTTTTTTCCTTTAGTCATATTTAAGTATGTATTTAGATTTATGAGATTCTGCCAAGCAATTTTCCAAAGTCTATTTAATATTTTACATTACCGCCAGCGTTGCACAAGAGTTTCTGTTCCATATCCTTGCTGCTATTTAGTATTGTAGGCCTTTTTTTTAAATTTTAGATATTCTAATGGGTATGAAGTAATATCTCTTTGTGGTTTTAATTCATACTACCCAGATGACCAATGATGCTGAGGACAGTTTCATGTGCTTATTGGTCATTATCCTTTCTTCTTTTGTGAAGACTTGTTCAATCTATTGCCCATATTTAATTGGTTTATCTAAGATTGATTTGCATGTGAATATTCATTAATTGAAAAATTGTTTCACTGGACTTGTAAAATAACATAAAAAACATTCCCTCAACTTTTATTTTCAGGGTTTGCATAAATTTGATATCATTGTTTTACTTGTATGCTTGGTAGAATTTATAGGTGAAAACATTTGACCATGAATTTTTTAATTACAAATTCAATTTCTTTTAAGGATTTATTTTTATTTTGTCATCTGTCAGTTTTGGGTTCTTATTGTGTGATATGACCATTTTGGTAATTTCTATATTTCAAGGTATGTGTCCATTTCATTTAGCTTGAGTTATTGACATAAAGTTGTTACTCTTATTTTCTTCTTATCCTTTTAATGTCTGTGAAATCTTTGATGAAGTTGTCTTTTTTATTTCTGATGTTATTTATTTGTGTTTTTTCTCTACTTTTTTGGTGACTATCTCCTTTATGAGCTTCTAAAATTCATAAATTTTTTCAAGTAACTCACGTTTAGCTTTGTTGCTTTGCTTCTAGTGTTTGGCTTTTTTTATGTCGCTGACACTGCTAGCTTCTTGATCTTTTAAACTAGCTTAATAAGTTAGAAACTTAGGTATTTAATTTAAAACCTTTCTTCTTTTTCTAACATAAACATTGAAATCCTTAAGTTTCCCTCTAGTTACTTCTTTAGTTATATTCCATCTTTTAAAAAAAATTAATCACTTTTATTTTTCAGAGCAGTTTTAGGTATACAGAAAAATTGGTCAGAAACTACAGAGTTCCCACATACCTCCTCCTTAACAACATACGTAATTTCCACTATTATTGATATATTGTTTTAGTATGGTACATTTGTTGCAATTGAACTGATATTGATACAATATTATTACTTAAAATCTATAGTGTTGGGGCTGGCCCCGTGGCCGAGCGGTTAAGTTCACGTGCTCTGCTGCAGGCGGCCCAGTGTTTCGTTGGTTCGAATCCTGGGCGCGGACATGACACTGCTCATCAAGCCACGCTGAGGCAGCATCCCACATGCCACAACTAGAAGGACCCACAACAAAGAATATACAACTATGTACTGGGGGGCTTTGGGGAGAAAAAGGAAAAAATAAAATCTTAAAAAAAAAAAACTCATTAAAAAAAATCTATAGTGCACTTTAGGGTTCACTCTGTACATTGTACATTCTATGGGTTTTGGCATGTATAATGAAATGTGTCAATCATTACGGTATCATACAGAGTAGTTTCACTGTTTCACTGCCCAAAAAACACCCTGTGTTTCACCTATTTTCACCTCCCATACACCCTCCTAGCAACCACTGATCTTTTTACTATCTCCATAGTTTTTCATTTTCTGGAATTTCATATAGTTGCAGCATTTTTAGAACGGCTTTTCACTTAGTAATATGTTTTAAAATTACCTCCATATCTTTTTGTGGCTTTATGGCTCATTTCTTTTTATCACTGAATAATGTTCCATTGTAGGGATGTACTACAGTTTGTTCACCTACTGAGGGAATCTTGGTTGCATCCAACTTCTGGAAATTATGAATAAAGCTTCTATAAACATTCATTTGCAGGTTTTTGTGTGGACATAAGTTTTCAACTCCTTTGGGTTAATACCAAGAACCACCTTTGCTGAATTGTATCGTGAAAGAATGTTTGATATTTTGTTAGAAACTGCCAAGTAGTCTTTCAATGTGACTGTACCATTTTGCATTCTTACCAGCAATGTGTGACTGTTTCTGTTGCTCCACATCCTCACTAGAATTTGATGCTGTCAGTGTTTTGGATTTTAACCATTCTAATAGATGTGTAGTGGGATCCCATTCTTGTTTTAATTGGCATTTATCTAATTATATATGATGTTGAGCATCTTTTCATATTCTTATTTGTACAGTCATGTGCTGCATAATGATGTTTCAATTAACGATGGACTGCATATAGGATGGTGATCCCATAAGATTAGTGCCATATAGCCTAGCTGTGTAGTAAGCTATACCATCTAGGTTTGTGCAAGTACACTCTTTGATGTTTGTAGAACGATGAAAATACCTAATGACATGTCTCTCAGAACGTAGCTCCATACTTAAGTGATGCATGACTGTATCTTCTTTGGTGACGTATCTGCTCAGATCTTTCTCCCATTTTTAATTGTTTTTGTTTTGTTTTCATATTGTTGAGTTTTAAAAGTTCTCTGCATATTTTGTATACCAGTTCTTTATCAGATATGTTTTTTGCAAATCTTTCCTCCCTGTATGTGACTTTTCTTTTCCTTCTCTTAATCATGTCTTTCACAGAGCAGAGTTATTTTTTCATTTGAGTGAGGTCCAACTTACCAATTTTTTCTTTTATGGGTCATACTTTTGGTATTGTAAAGTAATTGTCAAACCCAAAGTCATCTAGATTGTCTGCTATGCTATTGTTTAGGAATTTTATGGTTTTGCGTTTTACATTTAGGTCTGTGATCCAGTTTTAGTTACTTTTGGTGAAAGATATAAGGTTTGTGTCTAAATTAATTTTATGCACGTACAAGTCCAGTTGTTCCAGCACCATTTGTTGAAAAACTATCCTTTCTCCACTGAATTTATTTTGCTTCTTTTTTCGTGTGGATCTGTTTCTGGCTCTCTCCTCTGTTCCATTGATCTGTTGTCTTGTTCTATATTTTTAATAATTTTTTATTATCACTTGGTTTGAATATTTCTAAATTTTATTATAAATTCATTGACTCATCAGTTAAATAGAAATGTGTTGTATGATTTCTACAAATTTTGGATTTTTCTAGATATTTCTATTTTGTTATATAATTTAATTCTACTGAGGACAGTGAACATACCTGTATGATTGTATTTAAACTTATTAAGATAGATGTGTTTTATGTCCTATCTGTGGTCTATCTTTGTTAATACGTTATCCGTGTTTGAAAGGTATGTAAATTCTGCATTCAGGTGTAGCTTTCTACAAATATCAATAGGTCCATTTGGATGACAATATTGTAGAAATATTATACGTTTTACTGGCTTTTGTCTATTTGTTTTACCAGTTTCTGAGAGAGGAGTGTTAAATCAACAACTAGGAATGTACTACAATTTGTTTACCTATTCACCTACTGTAGGACATCTTGGTTGCTTCCAACTTCTGGCAATTATGAAGAAAGCTTCTGTAAACATTTGTCTATCTCTCTCTTGTTTACATTTGGCTTTTACTTCAAAAATCTTGATTCTTTTTATTAGCTGCATACACTTCTGCAAACATAATTATATCTCTTTGATGAATTGACCCTTCTAAAATTATGAAATAAACCTCTATCACAAACAATATCTCTTTTCTTATCAGTCTTCTTTGTCAGCTTCTTATGTGACCATTCCTATTTCCTTATAATTAATATTTTATGTTATTTTTTCCATTCCTTTCTTTTCTTTAACTTTTATTAAAATACACCTTATTTTTTAGAGTAGATTTAAGTTTGCAGCAAAATTGAGAGGAAAGTATATTTTTAGGGAAAAGGATTTCCCATATACCTCCTGCCCCCACACATGCATAACATCCCCATTATCAAAATCCCCTAACAGAGTGGTACATTTACTACAATTTATGAACCTATGTTGACACATCATTATCACTCAAAGACCGTAGTTTACATTAGGGTTCACTCTTGGTGTTCTACATTTTATAGGTTTTCGCAACTGTATAAAGATTTTTTACAGTGTATAATGGCATGTATCCAGCATTATAGAATCATACAGAGTAGTTTCACTGTCTTAAAAATTTTGCTCAAGTCTGGCCCGGTAGAGCAGAGGTTACATTCACACATTCCACTTCTCAGTAGCCAGGGTTTCGCCCATTCGGATCTGTGGTGTGGACACGGCACCTCTTGGCAAAAGCCATGCTGTGGTAGGCATCCGATGTATACAGTAGAGGAAGATGGGCATGGATGTTAGCTCAGGGCCAGTCTTCTGCAGGAAAAAGAGAGGATTGGCAGTAGTTAGCTCAGGGCTAATCTTCCTCAAATAAAAAATTTTGCTCTGTCTCTCTTTCCCTCCCCCCAAATCTCTGGCAACCACTCATGTTTTTACTGTATCCTTAATTTTGCCATTTATCCATTCAGCTATTGTTATTATTATCCTTTCAACTATTATTTATCCATTCAACTACTGAAGGACATCTTAATTGCTTCCAAATTTTGGCAATTATGAATAAAGTTATTATAAACATCTATGTACAAGTTTTTGTGTGGATGCAAATTTTCAATTCCTTTAGCTACACACTAAGTTTCTTTAACTTTATATTTTCGAATAATTATAGATTCATCATAACTTGAAAAAATGTACAGATATATTCCATGTACCATTTACCTAGCTTACTCACATTTTAATATATTACATAAGTATAGTATAAAAACAAAACTAAAAATTCACACACTGGTACAGTCAAAGAGCTTATTCGAATTTCATGAGCTTTACAGGTATGTGTGTGTGGGTGTCAGTATTGTCAGTTCTAAACAATTTTATTGAATGCGTAGCTTCATGTAACTACCAATAAAAGAGCTGTTTAGACCCACAAGCCACTCTTGTGCTCCTATTTTA
This sequence comes from Equus przewalskii, assembly GCF_037783145.1. Lineage (NCBI taxonomy): Eukaryota > Metazoa > Chordata > Mammalia > Perissodactyla > Equidae > Equus > Equus przewalskii. The sequence continues at coordinate 32,405,434 of NC_091838.1, forward strand.
CAATCACACTTACCTACCCCTCTCCCACTCTCATCTCTAACTTCAGCAACTACAACCTATTCTCCATTTCCAAACTTTTCTATTTCAAGAATATTATGTAAATAGAATGATACAATATGTAACATTTGAGATTGACTTTTTTCACTCAGCATTATTAGTTTGAAATTCATCTGAGTTGTAAGCATGGTAAAATTGCAATAAAATTATCATAAAGTGGCTAATCTAAGGAGAAGTTAAGAATATATGTTCAATAAATCATTCTCAAACTACACAAAAAAAGCATTTTTTAATAGGATGATATGATGGTTAACTTTATGTGTCAACTTGGCTGGACCACGGTGCCCAGATATTGGTCAAATGTTGTTCTGATGTTTTTGTGAAGGGTTTTTTTTGAGGGACGAGAGCAGCATTTAAGTCAGTGGACTTTGAATAAAGCAGATTTCCCTCCAGACTGTGGATGTGCCACATCCAATCAGTCGAAGGCCTTAACAGAACAAAGACTGAACTTCCGTGAGCAAGAAGGATTTCTGACTGCAGATTTCCTTTGGGATTCAGACTGCAACTCTTCCCTGGGTCTCCAGCCCAGCAGCCCACCTGCAGATTTTGAACTTCCCAGCCTCCACAATTACATGAGGTAATTTCTTAAAATAAATCTCTCTCTCTGTATGTGGACATCCTGCTCATTCTGTTTCTCTAGAAAACACTGACTAATACAAACTTATTCTCCAGGAGACTAGTTCTCTCATGAATTTCATGAATTCCATGTTCTAAAGCCTATTCCTTTATTTCCTTAGAATCCAGAGGTAGGATAAAATTTCTGGCATTAGTTGTAAAGTTTTGGTCATGATACAAGACAAATTTTTGAATACCTCAGTGCTTTTCAACCACTGTCACTGATGGAACAAATCAAAAATGATATATCCATGAAGATGAAGCTAATGTGGCTTGAGGTGTTTGGACTATCAATGGGATGTCTCTAATTGTCTTGTGTCTGCACAGTTGTTTTGAGAGCTTCGGTCCTCAATAGCCAAGGAAAGCAGAAAACTAGTGGCACATCATCATGCCCACCATCCTAAAGGGGAAGCAGGTTCTAGCAAATGATGGCAAGAGTCTCAACAAAAAAGACACAGTGCTCACCATCATGGCTGAGCAGAGTAAGTCAATAGATATAGCTCCTTGGAGTGTGCTAAACTGTAAGCTTGCTGAGGGCAGTGTGTCTGCCTCATGCTCTGTTGAAGGGATTTTATTTGCTGATGGATGAACAGTGCTCAGAATTATGCAGACTTATAAGAATTCCACTCCAAAATGATTCTGACCATGACAGAGTGAAGACGCCATGAATCTGCGTTAAACCTGTAGAGTCAGCTGCTGTGTCCAACTTCAGCTCCTGCTTGAGTGACAGAGAAATGAGTCCAATACATAGTTTAAAAATAACATTTTTGTTTGTATATTTAATTGAAATACTCATTACTATAAAGGCAGACCACCGCTGGAAAATGTCCTATTTTCTCCTTTACGTCTCAGTCTTCTCCATCTTTTGGGGTCTGAGAAATAGGCATTTCAGTGGCTAGGGCTTGAGTGCCAGAGTCACATTGCTCAGATCTGTCATTCACTGGCTGAATGACCACAGGTAAATTACTCTGGAGAGTCAGTTTTCACATCCGTAAAAACTAACATTGATAGTACTAGCATTTGTCTCATAAGGTTGCATGAGGATAAAATAAGTTTCCTATAAAAAGCTTCGAAGACTGCCCCACATGTTATGACACTCTATAAACCTTTTATTCTTACAAAAAATAATAAAATGGAACAATGATACTAAGGGCAATCCTGTGACATTTAAACTTTTAGTAAGGCAGGTATCCTCAACAGGGAAATCTCAAACCAGTAAAGGTAAGTATGATAACCCATATATTAGCATCAATGAGGGTAGCAGTGATTGAGAAATCAAATAACTCTCCGGTTTGTGAAATACTGGGGCACAAGGACAGGTTTGCTTACGAGTGAGCAGAAAAGGCAAGACAAGATCTCAGAGATATTCTGAAATGTTACAAATGGAATACTGGCACAGACACAGTTAGACTGAGGAACATTTCCCATATGGCTGTCATGTGATTGCTGATTCATGAGCAAATTATTTTCTATTTGCTTTGATTTTAAGTGCTGAGTATAAAATCATTCATTTTTTCTGTCTATGTATGCCTGGCTTTTACAATTTTTGGAGGGAAAAAAAGGTGCCCAGGTACAAAGTAAATTGTAAATGTAGTCATTTATTCCTATTTTAAAGGATATGCAGAATGCCAGAGTTTGGAGTATGAGATTCCTCCTCTGAAGTTTTGATTTCCGTTTTAGTTATTTATTTAAACCAAACATCAGTCATCATTATAATAAGTCTATAATGCATAAAACTAGATTTTAGTTACTTTTTAGGAACAGGTCTATGGAGGATCATTTATTATGGGGTTATGATTACTTTGGAGAAAAACCCACTTTTCAGTTCTCTTTAATGATTAGTATATATTCCTTAGTGTAACTCTAAGGAGCATCTGTAGAATCCCACTCTATAATGAGTAGGATTAGACAAAGTGGCAGCAGCACAAGGCAAGTGAGCAAAGTATTTCATTTAATAAAATAAATATATTTAAAGGAGAAAAACATTCTTTTTCTCTAAGAAAAGGAGGGATGTTTTAAAAAAATAGATGTTTACTTTATGTGAGTATATAAACTTTTCATTAAGGAATGTTATAAGGCCCTACCCATTGGGCACTTTAACTTGAGATGATTGATGTTCTTTGATCACATAAATTAGGTTGGTGTGAAGAAGAAAGAACAAATACACTAAATGCTTTTTTCCAAGTATTCATACATCAGATCATCAATTACTATTTTTATTTTTTCCACTTAATGTGGAGTGGGGCTTTGAGAGAACACTGTGTTAACATAAATTTATTTTTTATATTATGCCTAAATATAAAAATCAATCAACGTGACAGTTCTCAGTAGTATATTTAAGCATAGGTAAATTAATGTAAACTGCTATCCAGAAGTTATTTACCTGACAGTTCAACTGTCTTAAAAATAGCCAAGAACCAAAAAAGAAGTAAAATTCACTCAGTACTCAAAGCAGAAGTCACAAAAGCAGTGATTTATTTGTAAAGTATATTTGTAGAAAATATCTTCACATCTCTAATGCAATTTATCATTATTCTACTTACAATTCATACTGTATCACCGGTTTTTTTATCTGTTTGTTTGATTTGTTTAACTATATCTATTAAGTAGTAAATCAGAAGATGAAGTATCTGTTAGAAATGACAGAAAGCAGTGAAAAGGATTGTCGACACTAGCATGCAGATCCATTAGTATTTTAACAAAGGGTTCTAAATACTTCCATAGCTTCTGGGAGTCACCTGAGGTTATAACACAATAACGTGGTTGATGCCTTAAGTGACCAAGTAAATATGATGCTGTAGTCACATGTGCTTTCTCTAAGAGGAAAAAAACTTTTGGATAACTCTCACAAAAACTCTAACGCATTTCTTAAGATAACATCAGAAAAATAACATCAGCAGCAGCGTCATAAGCTAAGAAAGACAGTGATCATGAGGACAAATTCCAATTTACTGCAGAGAGGAGGGAGTGGAATACAAGCACCTTTCTGGCTGAATTACAAATCATTCCTCTGAGAAGGAGTGCGGACTCTCGAAAGTGAAGAGACAACATTCTGGAACCACATAAATGCTTCCTGATGTTGTGCGGGGAGCGCTGGAGGCAGAGGCAGCCTGTGGGACACGATGGAAAAGCACCACCACACTGTAGACCAGAAGAGTTTAAAAGCAGCCATGCTTGCAGGGTTCAGGTCATATAGGTAACAGAGAAAAGCAAGAGGCAGCTTCTATTCCAACAACAAGGCAAGAATGTTTTAAGGACTGATGAGGGGAAGCTGTGCCAGGAATGCACACATTTCTGGCTCCCTCATGTAACTTTCTTCTCTGTCATTAAGATTTATCACATTTTTTTCAAAGGGAACTAATATCTAGATCTTTAACTTAAGTTCTGAGAAAGGATTCTGATAGCATCCAAAAAGACATCCAAAGAAAATCTACTGAACTTCAATAAAAAGAGAGCTAAAATACTAGTCACTAGTGGATGAAACAACAGCAACCGAGTAAGCAACTCAAATATGGAGTTCATGAGGGTAAAGCATCTAAAATATGAAAGGAAGATACTCATAGCCTTAAATGAGAAAAGTTATGTTTTATAAAAGGTTTCTTGCAGGGCAGAAAGGTAAAATTTAAATAGTGTCTTCTTTGCACTCTCAACATATCTGAAAATATGAACACCAAACTGTAAGATGACAAGCAAGAGATTAGACAATAACTTGACTTAAGAATGATATGCTGTAAAACACTGTGCCTACAGTAACAATATGATGTTGTTCACATAATAGTGATGTTGTTCACTAAATATATATATATATATATATATATATATATATATATATATATATATATTTAGACTACAAAATCTCCATGAGTTGAGTGGGGGAAAAAAGTCTAAAATTCTTTTTATGGGAAACAAACCGCAGAAAACTAGCTATTAATATACATATATAAAATTAATATATAAATATATAAGTATACACACAAAGATTAACCAATGAAAACAAATAGAGATCGTAGTCCTACATATTTCTTGATTTAAGATTCATCCTATTTTTAGACATGCAATTTATAATATTTCTTCTTAGAAACATTGGAAAGATTACATTACATATAGTAATTTGTAGTAGTTAAAATGAAATACAGAAACAAGTTTCTATTCTAGGAGGACAACATCATTTGACCTTAATCCTTTCTTTGGGCCATCTGCAACTATGTATGGCATATGCTAAACTGTTAGGGGCATCCTGTGCTCATAACTTTTGCCTCGTTAGCAGGTTTAGCATTGTCTCCTTTGCTTCCTTTATCTTCAGTAAACTGTGTACTAAAAAAAAAGGGACCTTGTCTGTGTTGCTCACCTCTGTATACCTGATGTAAGTCACACTATTAACAATTCAAACGATTCAACCTTTGCTTCACAATTGCATTTTCACAACTGGATGGTGAACTATCAAAGGAATACAAAATTTTACCACGTGTTAACTATCGTGTTTCTCTCTGTCCTGTTTCTTCGTCAGTCATATGATAAATACCCATCACAGAAATGTTACAATGAAAGAAAAATTTTAAAACATGAATCTTTGGATCAAGTAAATACATTATATTGGTTAATAAATTTCAAGAAAAATATTTGAGGTCAAAAAGTATATTTTAAAATATTTTATAAAGAACATAACTCAAATTGTAAACATAAGGTCATGGAAGTATGTAGACCAATTAACTAAGAATTGTAATATGTAAATAAAACGTTGTTAAGAAAAAAGAAAACTTGTTTTTCGTTTCTAAAAGCCTTTATCAATGGAATATTTTACTATATTCACTCTCTCCTAGATAGGTGAAATATATAAAAAATAATTTAATAGTTTTATATTAAACCTTGTTTCAAAAAGGGAACTAACTTTCTAATAAAGCACCTGTTTACAAATTCCACTTTTACAGGTTGCTGGTCTGGACTCTTTTACTCCTGCAAAATCATTTTTGAGGGAAAGAAAAGCAGAGTCTGGGGACTCTGGACCAAGACAGTGACATAGAATCTCTTAAATTTGCCTCCTCCCATAGATGCACCAAATGTACAGCTATACATGAGCAATTCCCTATGAGAGAAATCCAGAAACTAGCTGAATGATTCCTACGCGCTGGGCAATGAGAAAATATCCACATGGAAAAAAGGTAGGAAAGGCTGAGACAAACTCTCACCATCAATCCCACCCACTAGCACAGTGCCATACAGTGAGGAGGGAATCCCGAACTTCCAACTTTTCCCTAAAGAGTAAAAGGTTTGAACAGCACATTTAACGTCCCAATTTTCAAAGTTCCCACCTGAGGATGGGTCCCCAAAACACTTGGCTTTGAAAGCCAGTGGGGTTTGAAGTCATGAGTCCCTCAGAACTATAGGAAACAAAGAAGTTGTTGATGGACACTCGAGCTCTTGTCACAGTTTCTCCCCCATGGATTAGCATAGAGGGAGCAAGCAAAAATGCCCATCTCCAGGTCCTTCCATGGATGGGGTTTGATTGTATACAAGCTGCTGCCTGAGGGTCTGGGTACTAATTAGCATGCATCTAGGAGCCTTAGAGTTCAAAAGCACCAGTGGACACTTCCCCACCTTCTTCCACTGGCTCACTCCAACTCTAAAACCAAGCTTCCAACATATCCCTGGAAGGATTTGAAGAAATGGGAACCTTTGTGCACTGTTGGTGGGAATGTAAATTTGTATAGCCACCATGGAAAGCGGTGTGCAGATTTCTCAAGAAATCAAAAATAGAACTACTATATGATCCAAAATACCCACACCACTGCATATATATTCAAAGGAAATGAAATCATTATCTCAAAGAGACATCTCTACTCCCATATTCATTGCAGCAGTATTCACAATAGTAAAGAAATGGAAATAACCTAAGTTTCCATTGTCGGAAGAAGTATAAAGAAAATGTGGTGTATACATATATACAATGGAATATTAGTCAGCTTTAAAAAGGAAGTTAGTCCTGTCATTTGTGACAACATGGATGAAACTGGAGGGCATTATGCTAAGTGAAATAAGCCAGACAGAGAAAGATAAATATTGTACGGTATCACTTCTACATGGAATCTAAAACGAAAGTGGAAATCATAAACACAGAGAGTATAGTTATGGTTTCCAGGGGCTGGGAGGTGGGGTGATTATGGAGAAGCTTGTGAAAGGGTACAAACTTCCAGCTCTGAGATGAATAAGTTCTGAGGAACTACTGTATAACACGGTGAGCATGGTTGATAATACCATATTGTGTAATTAGAATTTGCTTAGAGTAGAACTCAAGTGTTCTCATAAAAAATAAGAAGGTCAAAATGTTAAAGGATGTGTTAAATAACTCTATAGTAGGAATTCTTTAACGATGTGTAGTTATATCAAATCATCACATTGTGCTCTTTAAATATATTGCAATTTTATTTGTCAATTTACCTGAATAAAGCTGAAAAATCTCCACATCTATAATTAGAAAATCATTCATGTATTAATCATGCCACAAGGTCATTTCAATAAAATGTAAAAGGTAGAAATTAAAATGGTTACATTTTCTGACGTCAGCATAATAAACTGGAAATGATTAATAAAACATCAAAATTTAAAATAACTAATTTGGTAATGATTAAAAAATATGTCTTAAATATTGATTGTTTCAAATAGGAAACTAATGGAGATTATAGAACACTTGGAAGTATTGTTAATTAGAATATCAGAAATTAAACTTTAAGAGAGAAAGTCAAAACGTTGCTCTTAGAAACAGTCATAGGATTAAATGTCTTCATGATTAAATATATAAAAATAAAATTAAAATCGATGCAAGAAATAGAAATTAAAAGTCTATGAAATTTAAAAAAGAAAGTAATAAGTAAGTAAAAAATAGAGAGGATGAAAAAAATTAAAATGGACTTGATACCTCCTATTAAATTGATTTTCTTCTTAAGCAAATTAAATCCAATTCCACCTCTGACACACAGATTGTAAAAATGTCCACTCACAGTTGGTATTTGAGATGACTCATATATTTCTGGAGATAATAGAAGCAGCTTGGAATTTACACAATCTAGCAATTGTCATCTCTTATAGTTACTACTGGGAAGCTCAACCCCTGGACAGTGTTTCCCATATGTATGTAGAACAGCATGTCTCTAAGGTCCTTTGTATCTATAACTCTGTGGTCAGGAGAGAAGGCTTATAAACTCCCACGTCAACTGGCTTCCTGTTAGCATTCACCAATGGAAGGCAGTGACTTGACTGGAACATAGGACAAAGTTAACAGCTATTCTTACTTCTGGCTGTCTGAAAACATCTGTCGACACAAATAATCCATAATCAATCTATAAATCAGAATTTTGAGTGAGCTTATTATGAGCCAGGTCTGAGGAATATGGCTTGGAGGGCTTCCTTCCCTAAGGAAGGAAGTACACCAAACAAGTGGGGTGTACAGAGTGGTTATATACTGTCCTGGAACAAAGAGTATACATCACATATGACAAGAATATCACTTTTACAATAGTCATGAAATTGCTTTGCTAGTGCAGCAGGTCAGTGGTCACAAGGTGAGCACAGCACATAAGTAATTAGTCTTTAGTTTCCTGGAAGAGATGCTTATCCTTAAAGAAATGCCTATATGGGAGAAAGCCACATCCCTATCTTGAAAGGCATCATTCTTGTCTTTGAGACATTGTAAATATTAAAAGCAGATGTACAATGCATACTCAGCAAGCCACATCAGGCCTTTCTGGAAAAACAAGGTCAGGCTGAATTAGTTTTAAAGCAATGGCTTCCTCATGTACTCCAATACATCCTATTGCTTTTCATCTATTCATCAAGTCAGTCAGCTGTTTGTATATCGTCTTTTATGAAGCACCTGTTCTGTTGATATTTTTTACTCACTTAAAAATAATTGGGCTACGTATATTTTTGTAATTAACTAGTAGAATTCAAACACACACACACACTTGAATCTCATTATTTACAGTATTTATGTTCTGTAAAGTCACTGCATACATTGAATTAACAAATGCTCAATTATTCCTCCTAGGGGAAATACAAGGTTAAGTTCCTACAAGCCTCTGTTCACAACATTTTTGTCAACTGATCAATACACAACATTTTTGTGTGTGATTATGTTTTAAAATACTTTATTTAATATGCTGCATATTGTTGATTCATTAATACGGAACTCACAGCAAACAACGCTATAACTTAGGACAAAACAAAGCTTATCCAGCACACGCAATTTCTCCATAAGGCACATCACACCTTTTTACACTTAGAAACATTAGACAGCCCTTCAGCATTAAGCTTGGAGAACACTCAAACAACTAAATCACGAAGAAAAAGCCCTCAAATGAAAGAAACATGGTACCAATAGACCATGAAAAGGTACTTGTTTACAGTATGAGATCTGTAAAAAGAAAGCAGAGGGTCATCTTATTTGACCTTAGCTGGAAATGTGTGCATCAGTCGACTCGAACTTTTTATGACTTTATTCATGTCCACAAATGACCACAAAAGTGACATGAGTATTGTCTTAGGGGTTACAAATAAATTTTAGCAAATAATCGAATTTGTAAATATGGAACACATGAATAATGAGGATCAACTGAAAATATCACATGTGGCTATGTGTATATGTATGTATACATGTGTGTATGTTGGCTGCACATATATATGCACGTCTCTTTATATGGGTATACATGCGTATGTTTGCGTGTGTTTACGTATTAGATAACAGTCCTTTGTCAAATAAATGTATTCTGCATATCTTCTCTCAGCCTTTGGCTTACCTTTACTCATTCTCAAGGTGATTTTGATAAATATAAGTTCTCAATTTAAAAATTGCCCAATTAGTTGCCTTAATATTTAGTGATATTTCTGTCCTATTTAAGAACTCTTTACCAAAACCAAGGTTACAAAGCTGTTCTTCCCTATTCTCTTCTATGGAACTTTTAAAATTATTGAGAACATTAATTTAAAATATTAAACTTAAGAGTTTAAAAATAAATAAATAAGCTGGAATCTACTTGCAAAGATTCTAAGGTATAGGTATGAATTCGGTAGGCACAATATATGATTTAGTAATCTCTATTTTTTCAATTTAAAAAAGGAATCATGATCTTTTCTGATGCACAGTGATATTATTGATTAATAAGTTAATCATTTAAGTAAAATGAAATTAAAGTATTAAACTTAACAACACTTACACACTTAAATAGTGTTTAATATGTACCAGGCATTGTTCCAAGCACTTCACATATATCAGCTCATTCAACCTTCATGAAAATTCTATGAGGAAGTATTGGTCTTAGATCAGATCTAGTGAACTGGTGCTCACAAGACTTATTTTGGTGATTATTTATCAATGCATACAAATATCAAATTATTATGTTGTACGTCTGAAACTAATAATATTATATGTCAATTATACATCAATAAAAATATCCATTTTCATAAACAATATAAGGAAGAGTAAATTCCACCACATTCTTGCCATGATAAGGTATTGTCAACATTTTTTTTTCTTTAGCTGCTATGGTGGACCTGTAGTGATATCCCATTGTGGTCTTAATTTGCATTTCCTCTTGCCTAATGATGTTCAACATATTTTCATGTACTTATTTGCCATCTGTGTATTTTCTTTGCTGAAATGTCTATTCATGTGTTTTGCTCATTTTCCAATTGGAATGTTTTCTTTTTTTATGTTGAATTTTTATATTTTCAATACAAGTTCTTTGTCAGACACGTGGCTTGCAAGCACTTGCTCCCAGTCTGTAGCTTGCCTTCATTTTCCTAACAGTGTCTTTCACGACACAAAAGATTTTGTTGTTTTGATGAAGCCTAATTTCCCGATATTTTCTTTCATGAATTGAGCTTTTTGAATATGAAGTCCTGGAGATTTTTTATGTCTTCTAAATATTTTATAGATTTAAATCTTCAATCCATTTTGAGTTATTTTTTCTATAGGATGTGGGATATCATTGGAGGTCGCTTTTTGTCTATGGTTATCTAATTGCTTTTGCAATATTTGTTTTAAAGAAAACTATTATTCCTTCATTGTATGTTGATGTTGTACTATGTGATATTGCTGAACTAAATTATTGTACTAAGAGATTTTACTTGCTTTTATTTGTTTTGGGTCATTCTTTGTGATTTTTCTATGTTGAGAATCATTTATTCTAAAAATAGAGAAAGTTATTTTCTTCTATTCGGATCTGTTTCTTTTTACTTTCTTTACTGGCCTTATTTTGCTGGCTAAAACTTCCATCACTATGTTGAATAGCAGCGGGGGAGCTAACATCTTTGCCTTGTTTCTGATGTCAGAAGGAAAGCATTCAGTCTTATACTATTAAGTATGATGTTTTGTTTAGATGTTCTTTATCAAGTAAAGTTTCAGTCTATTTTTAGTTTTCTGAGGATTTTTTATCGTTAATGAATAACATTAGCATTAAAGTCAGTAATTTTTGCATCAACTGTTTCATAGAGCTTTTCTTCTTCAGCCTGTTAAAAAGGTGGGTCATATTGATTGATTTTCAAATAGTGAGCCAGCTTTGCATCTCTGAAATAAGCCCAAATTAATGATTGTGTATAATTTTTAAAAATATATTAGTAAATTCTATTTGCTGATATTTTGTTAAGATTTTTTCATGTATATTTTTGAGAGATACTAGATGAATTGGTATTATTTTTTCTTTAAATGCTTGGTACAATACTCCAGTAAAGTCATCTTGGCCAGGAGATTTCTTTTTCAGAAGTTCTTTTTCTTTTAATGATTTCCATTTCCTTACAATTTTAGGGCTCTTCAAATTGCTTTTCATATCGGGTGAATTGCACTGTGTACTTTTCAAGAAATTGACCTATTTCATCTAAATGGTCTAATTTATTTGTATAAAGTTGTTGGTAGTATTCCCTTATTATTCTTTTGTTGTCTGCACAATCTCTTGTGATAGCACTTGCTTTATTACTAGCAATGTATTTCCCTCCTTCTGCTTGCTTTAGGATTGTTTTGCTCTTCTTTTTCTAGTTCCTTCAGGTAGAAGCTTAAATTACTGATTTGATTTTCCTTGTTTCTCATATAAGCATTTATTGCTGTAAACTGCCTGTCAGTACATCTTTAGATATGTCCCATAAATCTGATATGTTGTACTTACATTTTCAATCATTTTATTTATTTTTATTTCCCTTGAGAACTTCTCTTTGACCCATGAACTATTTAGAAATATATGGTTTATTTTCTAAAAATGTTTGGAGATTCTTCTGCTTTCATTTTGTTACTGATTTCTAGTTTGATTACATTGTTCTCAGAGAGCATACCTTGTGATTTCAATTATTAAAAATTTGTTGAACCTGCTTTTATGGCCCAGAATACAGTCTATTTTGGTAAATATTCTATGGGTGCTTGAAAATAATGTGTATTCTGTTGTTGTTGTGTGAGCTGTTTCATAATTGTTGATTAAATCATATTATTTGCCGGTAGTGGTGAGTTCTTCTATATGCTTGCTGAATTTCTATCTATTCATTGTCATAATTGTGAAAAATGGGGTGTGGAAACCTTCAACTCTAATTGTGGTTTTGTCTATTTTTCCTTTTAGTTCTATAATTTTTTTTCAAATAATTCACAATTCTATTATTTGTTCCTTATTCATTCAGAATTATATGTCTTATTGTTGCAGTAAACCTTTTATCATTATGCAGTATTTGTCTCTGGACATTTTTTTTCTGAAAATATACTTTATCTAATATTAAGTTCTGAAATATACTTTATCTAATATTAATGTAACTTCACCTGCTTTTTTTGATTAACATTTGCATGGTATGTCATTTTCCATATTTTTTCCTTCCGATCTATTTATCATTATATTTGAAGTGAGATTCTTGTATTCCACATTTAGTTGGATCATGTTTTTATTCACTTTATCAATCTCTGTCTTTTAATTGGTTTACTTATACCATTTATATTTAATATAATCACATATATGTTAATGTGTAAGTCTTCCACTTCACTTTTTGTATTCTATTTGTTCTCTTTTTTGTTTTTCTTAACTTTTTATGCATTAAACATTTATTAAGAATTTTACATTGATTTATCTCTACAATTTTTCAATGTATCCCTTTGTATAACTTTTTTAGTGGTTGCTCAAGATATTATATTATATATGTATAAGTTTATCAAAATCTACTGTCAAAATTTAACTAGTTTGAGTCAAGTGTAGAAACCTAAACTTCCTCTAAGTCCTTTCCTCTCCCTCTCTCATTTTTCTTTGCTAAGATTTGTTGCTGAGGTAAAATCTGTTGCCAATTTTCCTCTAATTTTTTATGTCAGTCACTGCCACGGTATAGCCACCAACAAGTGGCGTAGGTAGACACCGTTGAACTGAACCCAGGCTGCTGAAGCAGAGCATGCTGAACATAATCTCTAGGCCGTGGGGTCAGCCTCCCTTACTCTCTCTTTTTTATAATATAATAGTCTTAAATACCTTCTTTACATGCATTTATAACCATATTCGACAGTGTTAATAATTTTTGATCAAGCACTGAACATAATTTAGAGAACTCAATAAGACAAGGGAAGTCTATAATATCCATATTTTCTTTAGTTTATTCTTTCTTGATTTCTGATAATATGAGGTTTCTTCTTTTTCATTTTATTTCTGTTTAAAGACTTTTCTTTAGCCATTATTTTAGTTTAGGTTATCTGGCAACAAATTCTCTTAGTTTTTCTTCACCTGAAAATGTCTTGCTTTTCTCTTAATTTTGAATGATATTTTCACTGCTCACAGGAATCTGAGATTTCTTTCTTTCAGTGCTGGAAAGAATATTTTGTGAATGCCTTATGGCCTTGAAAGTCTCTGATGAGAAATTCATCATGAAACAAATAGTTTATTCCCTATAGCTAATGTGTTCCTTATCTCTGTCTGCTTTCAAGATTTTTTCTTTGTCTTTAGTTTTCAGCAGTTTGACTATGATGTGTCTTGGCATGGATTTCTGAGGGTTTATCTTATTTGAGATCCCTTAGCCTGTTAAATCATTAGGTTTATATCTTTTGTCATACATAAGGAGTTTTTATCCATTATTTGTTTCAGCAAATTTCCAGTCACATCTTCTTTTTTGTCTCTTTCTGGGGCTCCAATAATGCTGGTAGATCTTTCGTTATTCTCCTTTATGTCTCTGAGTCTTCATTCATTTTTTTAAGTCTATGTTCTCACTGTTTTTCAGAATGCATAATTTATACTGTTCTATTTTAAAGTTTACTGATTATGTCCTCCTTTCTTCTGCTTTTGAGCCAATTTGTTAAGAGTGCTTGTTGTTATTCTATTTATTAGGTTAAAATTTTATTTGGATCTTCATATCTTCTCTTTTTCTCCTGAAACTTTCCATGACTTTGCTGAGACTTTTTATCATTGCATTGGTATTTCTAATTGCTCATTGAAGTATTTTTATGATGACTGCATTAAAACATTTGCCAGAAAATTCTAACATATGCTTCATCTTTGTGTTGCCATGTGTTGATTTTTTTCATTTAGTTTTAAATTTTCCTGGTTCTTGTTATGACAGCTGATTTTTTGTTGAAAATTTGACATTTTGGATATTACGTTATCAAATTCTGGATTTTATTTAAATATTGTATTTTAGTGGGGCCACCTACGCTATTCCAATGGGTGAAGGAGAATGCTACTCCTTATACATGGGAGTAGAATTATAAAGTCTTCACTGTTTCTCCATTGACATCCTAGAGCTGGTGAGTACTTCTTGAAGCTGGGTTGGGATGGGTGTTCAGGCTCCCCATTAGGCCTCCATTGATAGCACATCGCTGGAAGGAAGAAAAACTCATTTTAAATGTAATTTTTCTGCTCTTTTCTTTCCTTTCCTGTGATTACTATCTAAGTCTAGGAACTCATCATTTTTACAAGAATCATTCTTTTGAGCTTTTGGCTCTTATTTCATCACATGTACTGCCCTCAGATTTTCTAAACCACTCTCTAATCATCAATCATATTTTTTTTCTTTTAAAGACTGGCACCTGAGGTAACACCTGTTGCCAATCTTCTTTTATCTTTTCTTCTTCTTCTTCTCCTCAAAGCACCCCCAGCACATAATTACGCATTCTAGTTGTGAGTGCCTCTGGTTGTGCTATGTGGGACGCTGCCTCAGCATGGCCTGATGAGTGGTGCTGTGTTCGTGCCTGGGATCTGAAATCGCAAGGCCCCAGGCCGCTGAAGTGAAGCTCGTGAACTCAACCACCCAGCCATGGGGCGGGGCCCTCAATCATATCTGTAAGTATTCCTATTTCTCACATAATCTAATCATAGTACACAATGATTTGTTGAGCATTTTGGTGTCTACTCACTTATTGATTTTACCTCTTACTGATATTCTAATTAATGATGATCCAGTTCAATCATTTTACTTGTGATTGTGCAAAATACCCTATGGAAATTCATGGAATGTCCTCTTGTCTTCTCTCTAGTTATGTATATTGAATATTTCTTTATAATTCAACATTCCCAAAGACTTTTACACCCAAAACACTTGGGGATGATTCCCTACTGTGAATTTCTATAATTCTGTATTGTTTATTTAGTAATAAGAATATGTGCTACTTTTAGTGCTAGCTGTGAATATATATATACACACATACACACACATATATATACTATCCTTCAAATATATATATACTTATACATATATATATGCGGTCTTTCAAATATATATGTATATATATTTATTTATATACTATTCTTCAATAATGAAGAAAAACTTGAGATTTCCCAGAAAATCAAAAACATTGCTAGCAGACCTACCATATAAGAAAACTAAAAGGAATGATCCAGGCTGAAATGAAAGGACACTAGATAATAACTTCTATCAATCAACATGAAGAAATGAAAAACACTGTTAAGAAATGGAAAACACTGTTAAAGGTGGATATAAAGAAATGTATGTATGCATTTTTGTTTGTAACTCTTTTCTTCGACTAACTGATTTAAAAGACACTTGCATAAAAATAATTGTAAAACTGTGCATCTAAAACTGTGTATAAAAATGTAATAAATATGACAATAACAACACAGAGGAGGGGAGAAGAAAAGAGGCTATGTTGGAGCAAAGTTTTTGTACACTACTGAAAGTAATTTGGTGTAAATCCAATCTAAACTGTTTCAAGTTAAAATATTAATTTAATCCCCAGAGTAACTACTAAGAAAATGACAAGCATATAATAAAAGAAACAGCAGGAAATGAAAAATAAATGTAAAAAGGGATGAAAACATATAAAGTATGATTTCTGAACACAATATAATGAATTAGAAAGTAATAGTGGGAGAAATCCTGGGAAACTTGTCATTTTTTAAAACTTAAACACATTTCTAAATAAAAAAAAGAGTTAAAGAAGAAACAGAAAATAAATAAGAAAGCACTGTGATGAGCAAGAAAACAAAAACACAACACACTAAAACATGATACAATTAGAAAAAAGTTTTGAAGAAAATTTATAGCCACAAATGGCTATATTAAAGCAAGAAAAATCTCAAATTAATAGCTAATTCAATAGTAAGAAACCAAAAAGACAAAAAGCAGAAAGCAGAAAGCAATGTAAACCCAAATCATGGACCTAGGAAAAAAAGAAAGAAATATTAGAGCAGAAATAAATGAAACAGACAAAAGAAAAACAACACAGAAGATCAACTAAACCAAAACTTGGTGCTTTGTAAAGATGAACAAAATTGAAAGACCTTTAGTCAGACTGACCAAAAAATAAGAGAGAAAAATCAAATTACTAAAATCAGGAATGAAAGAGGGAGCATCTCTCTCTTATCAACCTTAGAGAAATGAAAATGATTTTATGGGGATACTATGAACAGCTGCATGCTAATAAATTTTACAACGTAGATGAACTCAATAAATTTTTAGGAAGAAACAAACTACCAAAACTGACTCAAGAAGAAACGAAAATCTGATTAGACCTATAACACGTAAAGAGGAGGAATTATTGAATTGAATTGGACACCAAAGATTCACAACAAAGGTAAACCAATATCCCATATGAGTGTTGAATCAAAAATTCTCAATAAAATATAAGCAACTGGAGGGGCTGGCCCCGTGGCCGAGTGGTTAAGTTCGCGCGCTCCGCTGCAGGCGGCCCAGTGTTTCGTTGGGTCGAATCCTGGGCGCGGACATGGCACTGCTCATCAGACCACGCTGAGGCAGCGTCCCACATACCACAACTAGAAGAACCCACAACGAAGAATATACAACTATGTACCGGGGGGCTTTGGGGAGAAAAAGGAAATAATAAAATCTTTAAAAAAAAAAAAAAAAACAATATAAGCAACTGGATTCCATTGCTGATAGGAAGAAAATAGTATTATGTTCCACGATATTTTGGATTTATCCGTAGAAAGCAAGATTGATTTAACATAAGAAAACCAATTAAGGTAATACACTATATCAGTAGAATGAACAGCCAAAGAAATCACAAGTATATCAATTAGATGCAGAAAAAACACCTGATTAAATCAAAACATCCTTTCAAAATAAAAGCAGTAGACAAACTAGAAATAGAAGAAAGCTTTTTTAACTTGACAATGGGCACCTGAAATACCCATAACGAACATCATATTTAATGCTGAAAAGCTGACTTGTCCCCTTCTAAGATCAGGAACAAGGCAGAGATGTCTGCTCTTTCCACTTCTGTTCAACATTTCAGTGGAGGGTTTAGCCAGGACAAATAGACAAGGAAATAAAAGGTGTCCAGATTTGAAGGAAGTAAAGATATTTTTACTCACAGATATCATGACCTTGTAAGGAATCCATAAAAAAACCTCCCAATACTCTTAGAACTAATGAACAGTTAAAAAATAGCATATATTTTCTTTTCTTTTTTTTTAAATATTGGCCCTAAGCCAATGTTCTTTTTTTTCTTCTTCTCCCCAAAGCCCCCCAGTACACAGTTGTATATTCCAGTTGTATGTCTTTCTGGTTTTTCTATGTGGCATATCACCTCAGCATAGCTTGATGAGCGGCGCCATGTCTGTGCCCAGGATCCAAACCAACAAAACCCTGGGCTGGCAAAGTGGAGCACGTGAAGTTAGCCACTCGGCCATTGGGCTAGCCTCAGAGTGTATACTTTCTGATTCGATTTATATGAAATGTGCAGAATAGGCAAATCCATAGAGATAGAAAGTTGGTTAGTAGTTGTTAGAGATTGGGAAAATAGAATTGGTAGTGACTGTTAATGAGTCTGGAGTTTACCTTTTGTGGTGATGAAAATATTCTGGAATTTGACAGTGATAAAGGTTATACAACTCTGTGAGTATAGTAAGAACCATTGTATTGTACATTTTAGAAGGATGAATTCTATAGTATTTGAATTACACCCCAATAAATGTGTTGTTAAAAAACAGCTTCATAATATTTAAAAGCAGATGAGTGTAAAATCAAGCTAACAATTTCCTAACTAGTATAAATTTACACAATTCTCAAAATGTCACCTATTTTATTGGTGTTACTGTGTATTAGCTTCCACTGCAAAGTTTGCACACCAACATTTATATGGTAGCAAGTTAGGTGGTAGATTGCTATATATAATAAACAGAGACAATAAAAGATTTATGATAATTTTGTGTTCAGTTTATAGCAAAATAAAAATAAGTAATGTCATTGGATATAGCTGTTAAGTTTCTTGCAAAGCTCATACATTTGGTTCAATATATTCTTGTTTTTTTCATGTTTTAGGCTGGACTCAGTCATCTTCATACACGAAATAAATGTACATCTAAGTCTAAAGCCCATGGCAAAAGATCTGATTACTTCCAAAATTTGATTTACGTTTGGAGTTAAAGATGTAATACTGAAAGTTTATCTGAAAACCTTTTCCAGATCTTATATTAGAATTGTTGATGATAATACCAAATAAAACTTTTTGTTATTTACATTTATTTTGGAAGAATTGGTTTACTTTTTAAACACAAATTTAAACAACATATTCCATTTATACTGCAAGGTTAAGATACACAAGAAACTTTAAACTTTTATTTTATGTATCTTTTTAAATGACTGTAGAAACAACAAAAATTTAGGTACATGTTAGGTGTTCTTCATAATTTTGCTTTTTATGAGAGAGCTTCTTGTGCGTGAAAGAAAACCAGTTCACGTCACTAACTTCTGGCTTATTACCCTTTTCTGCTGTCTTCAAAATATTTGTTTTATCCAGGATCACCTTCATTTAAGATCTAGGTAGGAAAATCATTACAGTTAAAATTTAACCTACAGCATAAGCTCTATGAGTGCAAAATCTATATCTGTCTTTTGCCCTCAGAACTAGTATGACATCAGGCATCTAGTCTGCTGAATAAGTATTTATGGGCCAAATAAACAAAATAAAAATTGAATGACTTCCAAATACAACAATGGGACTGGCAGAATCTGTCTCACATAACTATTTTGGAACTCTGGAATCTATTGAAAACTTACAACTTCCAGGGAAGGCTTGAATGTTAACTTTTAGTTAATTTCAGTCAGTTTCAGTTCTTAGCATAGTAGGAGTTACCCATACCCCTCTCTCAGCCCTGTATAGGCAGCCTTGTACTCATTCCAGGATCAGCTTGCACACAGCTTGTGGGAGTCAGGGTGGGCAAAAAGGACCCTGTCCTCTAAATATCAGAGATCTGTGCTCTGATCACTGGTTACTGCTTTTAATCTTAGAGATGTGGATGAAAAGGTGGTGGCCTTTGTTTTTGCACTTAGTTCCATTGTTGCAAGCCCTTCCCCCTCCAGTTGAACTGAATTCCAGAGAATTTAAGGTGCCAGCATTTTTTCTCCCTCCTTTGCTTTTCTCTTTACCCCCTTTTTGAGGGCCAAACATTAAAGACTAAGGCACTCAAAAGCAATTGCATAAGCATGGTAAATTAAAAAATTGTGACACATGCCCAGAGAAAGGTGCAGGCTCAGAAAAGACCTGAGAAGCCTTTAAGTTTATATCACAAGGTGATCCTTGGTACAGAGACATCCTACAACAATAAACAAATAAAAAAACACAGCAGTGAGCCCTAGGGAAGGAGGAAGATCTGATTCCAGAGTTATCACATTATTAGATTCAAATGTCTAGCTTTCAACAAAAAAATATCTCAAGGCATACTGAAAACCAGGAAAGTATGAAACGGTCAAAGGAAAAAATAAATCAACAGAAACTGTCCCCCCAAAATTCCTGATGGTTGATTTACTAGAGAATATCTTTAAAACAACTGTAAAAATGTTCAAAAACCAAAGGAAGAAATGGAGAAAGTCAAGAAAACAGTGTATGAACAAAATGGAAATAGCACTAAAGAGATAGAAAATACAAAAATAAGCCAAGAAAGAAATTCTGTATCTGAAAATTGTAATAACTGAAATAAAAACTCACTAGAGGAATTCAAAGGCATATTTAAGCAGGCAGAAGAAAAACTAGCAAACTTGAAGATAGGACAATGGAAGTTTTTGAGTCTGAGGAACAGAAAGAAAAAAAAGAGAAGAGTGAACAGAGCCAAACAAGCCTCTGAGACAGCGTCAACAGACCAATACATGCACTATGGGTGACTCAGAAGGAGAAGAAAAAGAGAAAGGGGCAGAGAGAATCTTTGAAGAAATAATGGCTGAAAACTTCCTAAATTTGAGGAAAGCTATGAATATAAACATCCAAGAAGCTCAACAAATCTCAAGTTAAATGAACTCAAAGAGAAGCATACTGAGATGCATTATAATCATACTTTCAAAAGTCAAAGATAAAGATAGAATCTTGAAAGCAGAAATAGGGAAGAACTGGTCACATATAAAGTATATATCCTCAGTAGCATTATCAACAGATTTTATCAGAAACTTTGGAGCTCAGAAGACAGTTAGCTCATACATTTGAAGTGCTCAAGGGAAAAAAATCTTCTGGCCAATAATCTTATATCTGGAGAAACTGTCCTTTGAGAGTAAGGGAAAATCAAAACACTACCACATTAAAAAAAAAAAAAAACTGAAGAAATCTGTTACCACTATACCTGCCCTGCAAGAAATGTTCAAGGGAATCTTGAGGGTGAAGTGAAAGGACACTAGTAAGTTAAAGCCATATGAGGAAATAAAGATCTCAATAAAGACAATAAAGCTTTGGGCAATTTTAAAAGCTGATATTATTTTATCAATGGTTGTAACTTCAATTTGTGGTCTTTACATGATTTAACAGAGTAAGAAAAACATTTAAGAAAATCAATTAATAGTCAAAGCCTAATTTTATGATAACTTTGGTTTATAACTCCACATTTTGTGTTCTACGCGATTAAGAAACTAATGCATTTAAAAGAATTATGTTTGGGGGCACACAATTTATAGACAGGCAATTTTGTAATATTAATAAGTAAAAGGGGATAGAGCTGTAAAGAAGAAGAGTTGTGTATGTTATTGACGTTAAGCTGGTATAAATTCAAATTGGAGTGTTATAATTCTAGGACATTAAATGCAATCCCTATGGTAAGTACAATGAAAAAAGCTGTAGAATATACACAAAAGGAAAACAGAGATGAATTTAAATGTTTACTATAAAAAATCAACTAAAGAGAAAAGAAGACAGTAATATAGGAAATGAGAGACAACAAATATGTAAGATATATAAAAAACAAATAACAAACTGATAGAACCCTCTTCTTAGCAAGAATTATATCAGATACAAACTGATTAAACTCTTCAATAAAAAGACAAAAATTGGCAAAGTTGATTAAAAAGAAATGATCCAACTATATCCTGTCCAGAAGCAATTCACCTTGATTAAAGGACATGAGTAGGTTGAAAGTGAAAGAATAGAGAAAGATATTCCATAAGAATAATTATCAGAGAGCAGAATTGGCTATCCTAATATCAGAGAAAATAGACTTTAAGTCCAAAAAGTTTAAAAGGGAAAGCTAAGGACATTGAATATTAATAAAACTTTCAAAATAGTAAGAAGATATAACAATTATAAACATTTATAAATCTAAAAAATAAGCCATCAAAATATATGAAGCAAAAACTGACAGAAAGGAGAAACAGTTCTATAATAATAGTTGTGGCCTTCAGTACTCCATTTTCAATAATGGACAGAAGAACCAGACACAAGATAAGTAAGGAAACAGAGGACTTAAACAATACAATAAATTAAGTAGATCTAATAGACATGTTCAGAACACTCTACCAAACAACATGTGTAGTCTTCTCAAGTGTGCACAAGACATTTTCCAGAATAGACCATATCTTAGGCCACAAATTAAGTGTCAATATTTTTAGAAAGACATAAATTGTATGGAGTATCTTCTCCAGATACAACAGAATGAACTTAGAAATTAATAACAGAAGGAAAGCTAAAAAATTCACAAATTTGTGTAAATTAAATTATGCAACCTATGGATTACAGGACAAATTACAAGGGAAGTTAGAAAATACTCAGAGAGAAATGTAAATAAAAATACAATATACCAAAACTTACAGGGCAAATGGAAAGTAGTGCTACAAGGGAAATTAATAGCTATAAATGTTTATGTTAAAAATGTAAGAGAGATCGCAAATCAGCAGTCTATCTTCACAATTTAAGCAACTAGAGAAAGAAGAAGAGACAAAACCCAAAACTAGCAGAAGGATATAATAAAGATTAAAGTAGAGGTAAATGAAACAGAGACAGAAAAAACAATAAAGAGAATAAATTTTTTAAAAAATTGATCCTTTGAAAAGATCAGCAGAATCAACAAATGTTTAGCTAGATGGACTAAGGAAAAAAGAGAGAAGACTCAAATGGCTAAAATCAGAGATGAAAGTGAGGACATTACTACCTATTCTATAGAAGTAAAAAAGATTATAAGAGAGTACTATGAATAATTGCATGCTAACAAATTGGCAGCCCAAATAAAATGTACCAATTCCTAGAATGCCAAAACTTACTAAGACTAATTCACAAAGAAATAGAAGGAGACCTAATTAGTAATAAAAATTTTTCAAGAAATAAAAGCTCTGGATCTGATGGCTTTACTGGTGAATTCTATCAAATATTTTAAAAATATATAAGAGCAATCCTTCTCAAATTTTTCCAAAAAAATTAAAGAGGAGGAGACACTCATTTTTTGAGATCAGCATTACCTCCATACCAAAGTCAAAGACACTACAAGAAAAGAAAACAACAGACCAATATCCTCTACAAATATACATGGAAAAACCCTCAATAAAATACTAGCAAACTGAATTCAGTAACATATTAAATGGATTATACACCATAATCCACTGGAATTTATTCCTGCAATGCAAGGATGATTCAACATACAAAAATCAATCACTATAATACTCTATATTAACAGTATGAAAGGAAAAAGTCAAATGATCATCTCAACTGAAGCAAAAAAGCATTTGACAAACTTCAACTCCCTTTCACGACAAAAACATTCAACCAACTAGGAACAGAAGTAAACTACCTTAACAAAATAAAAGCCATATATGAAAAATATGGCAAACACCATACTCAATGGTGAAAGACTGAAAGCTTTTCCTCTAAGATCAGGGCAAGGCAAGGATGCCCACTTTTGCCAAATCTTTAATATAGTACTGGAAAATCTATCCAGTGCAATTATCCAAGAAAATAAATAGAAAGAACCCAAATTGGAAAGGAGGAAGTAAAACTGTCTCTGTTTGCAGACAATATCATTATATATTTAGAAATTCCTAAAGATTACACAGAAAAATTTAGAACTAACAAATGAATTCATCAAAGTAGCAGCACACAAAATCAACATATAAAAATTAAATCAAAATGGCTCAAACACCTAAACGTAAGACTTAAAACTATAAAACTCTTATAGGAAACCATAAGACAAAATGCTATATGAGCCTGGATTTGGCAATGCTTTCTTAGATATAACACCAATGGCACAGGCAACAAAAGAAAAACAGACAGACTGGATTCTTAAAAATTAAAAATTTTGTGCTTCAAAAGACATAGTCAATAGAGTAAAAAGGTAATCTACAAGATAGGAAAATATTTTCAAACATATATCTGATAAAAGATTAATATCCAAAATATACAGAGAACTCCTAATATTAAATAACAAAAAAAAGGAATGACCTGATTCAAAAATTCACACAGGTCTTGAATAAGCATTTCTCCAAAGAAGATAGAGAAATGGCCAATATGAACATGAAAAGATACTATACATCACCAATAATTAGGGAACTGCAATTCAAAACTACAGTGAAATACCTTTTCACACTCATTAGGATGGCTACTAAGGAAAAAATAACAACAGGAAATAGCAAGTGCTAGCAAGGATGTACAGAAATTGGAATGCTTGTGTACTGTTGATGGAAATGTAAAATGATACAGCTGCTGTGGAATACCGTATGGTGATTTTTCAAAAAATTCAAAATAAAACTATCATAAGATTCAACAATTCCACTTCTGGGTACATACCCAAAACGTGAAAACAGAATCTCAAAGAGATATTTGTACATGTGTGTTTAGAATAGTATTATTTACAATAGATGAAATGTGGAAGCAGCACAAGTGTCCATCAACAGATAAATGGATAAGCAAAATGTGTCACATGCATTCAATGGAATATTATGCAGCTGTAAAAGAAGAAAGAAATTCTGACTTGTGCTACAGGATGGATGAACATTAAGGACATTAAGTGAACTAGCCAAGTCTCGAAAAGACAATTACTGTATGAGTCCACTTATATGACCTATTTAGAGTATTCAAAACCAGAGAGACAGAAAGTGAAATGGTGGTTGCTGAGTTCTGGGAGTAAGCACAGAGTAGGAAATTATTGTTTAATGGGTAGTGCAGAGGAGGAAAACACTGTTTTCCCTCAACCTTCTGAGTTCTTAGCTGAGATCCTGTAATAAAAGACATTAACAAAAGAGAGACAAAAAGAAGTTTGTTAACATGTATATCTCATGTATACATGGAAGATACTCGGAAAAATGAGTAACTCCAGGATGCCTTAGAATTCAGGATTAAATATCATCTTACTAGAAAAAAGGGTGGGGAATGTAGCCCTCTTAGGGAAGAGTAAATAATTTTAAGAAAAGGTGAATGGGCCCTTAGAAAAATAGATGAGAGGTAAAATAATTTGTGACAAAGTTTGTCTGGGTGTAGTGTCAGCTTCTAGTCTTCTCTCCTGTGTTAAGAGTCAATCTTCTCTAGTTGATGAAACCACGGGGAGGAGATTTATGATAATTGAGTTCCTTTTGGAGGCAGACATTGCCATTATTCTAGTGTCTACAGCTCAAAATAATCAGTGTATCAAAGTCTGCTACCCTCAGTATAGAGTTGCAGTTTTGCAAGATGAAAAGAGCTCTGGAGATGGCTTGTGGTGATGGCAGCATATTATGAATTTATTTAATACCACAGAATTGTACACTTAAAAATCGTTAAGATGAAAAATTTGTTTGTGTATTTTACATTAATAAGAAAATTAGAAAAAATTTATATGTAATTATAACCTCTTTTTAAAAAAGGAAAAAGTATTCAATAAGCTACTTATGAAAAATCAATTAATCAATAAAGTGACTATAAATTTCCTTAAAATGCTAAAAAAGTTACTTTATTATTGTGCTTACTGTGTCCCAGGCATTATGTTTCATACTATCATTTAATAATCACAAACATATTATCAGGTATATATTGACATTCTAATTTTACAGATGAGGAAATTGAGGCCAAAGACATTAACTTGCTCTGCCCAACATGTGACAGAACGATGCCTTTAACACAAGTTAAATGTCTTGTAGTTTTTGCTCCTAATATTTATAATATTAGATGCCTAAGGTCAAACAGTTGCTAAGTGGCAGTATTACGATCCAAGCTTGCTTTATTTTAAAAGTTAAATTTAAATTACCTTCACAGAAAAATGTAAGAATAAATAACAGATGTTTTCTTCCCCCACCCCCCGAGCTGATTTTCTTTTATTCTAGATTAATAATGATAATCTTTCTCTGGAGGGGTGGATGGGCAGACTTGTCAACCTCCCATATATAAGATCAGCATCTCCTAAGCTCAGGGTTTCTCTCTTGTACCACACCCCCACTGCATGTGCAGGTAACACCTGATTCATCCCATCACCTGTGGGACTTGAGGCTCAGGGAACCAATACAAGAGGTTACTCTGGCTGTCACTATCATAATGAGTATTAAACTAAACCTAAAAAGTCCGTATGTGAAAAAGAAAAGAAGGATACATAAACAATCTTACAGAAGGTAAACGACAGGGGCAACTTGACCTACTAGGTAGCGCAACCTATTTTAAAGTAAAGCCATAATAAGACTTTTAAATTTTTAGAGCTGTGGGTCAATAAACCATAGAGCTATGCAGAAATCTACATAGACATCGAAATTAATATATGGTTACATGGCATAAATGATCTATAAGAATAGGAAGGCTCACTAAAATATAATAGAGAGACAACTGGCTGGATTTCCATATAAAAACCAATTATCTCCATGCCATGCAGTTATAAGAATTAGTTCTGTGTTTTTAAAATGCAAAATTACATAACATTTTAGAGGTAAATATTCAATGATATCTTTATAACATTACTATAGAGAAGAATTTCCTAAAACCAAAAAACAGAAACCATAAAAGTAATTACCAAAAAATATTACTGCATAAAATTTTACTACATTCTCACTAAACAAACATAAAAATAAAGTTTCAAATAAGCCACAGACAGGGAAAATATTTGCTTCATATATACCAAACAAGAAACAAGTGTTCAATATACTAAAAACATTTCAATTAAAATAAAGGCAGGGGGCTGGCCCCGTCGTGCAGCAGTTAAGTTCCCATGTTCCGCTTCCAGGCGGCCCAGGGTTCGCAGGTTTGGATCCCGGTTGCGGACATGGGACCGCTTGTCAAGCCATGGTGTGGTAGGCATCCCACATATAAAGTAGAGGAAGATGGGCATGGATGTTAGCTCAGGGCCAGGCTTCCTCAGCAAAAGAGGAGGATTGGCAGTAGTTAGCTCAGGGCTAATCTTCTTCAAAAAAGAAAAAAATAAAGGCAGATTACTAAAGAAACAAAATTACAAAATACGTGAATGGAAAGAAAACGTATTTCCAAGAAAAGGAAACCTGAATGACCAAGATCATTTAAACTAACCGAATTAATGAAATGCCAGTTAAAACCACCATCTATCAACTTGGGCAGACCTTATAGTTAGTTTGCATATGCCACACATACACAGGAAGACATGCACAGGAATGTCCTAGCAGCAATTTTTTAAATAGCAAATACCTAAAACCATTATGAATGTTCATCAATAAGGGATTAAACAACTGCTTTGTGGAACATTGGTAAAGTGAATTAGTATAAACTTCCTGTGACAAATTGTTTTCCCTTGTAAATTAGACATAATATAAGTAAATTTATCATGTTAATATCTTAGAAGTGTTGCAGGAATTAAATAAGTTAATACACCTGAAGTGTTCCAAATAATACCTGCCATGTGATAATTACTCAATTGACTGGGGGTGTGTGTGTGTATATTTTCACTTATTCATTTGTGAATATAAATACACTAGACCTGCATGAATCAACATAGGTAAACCTCAAATATTTTATTTTAAATATAAGTACAAGTTGAAAAATAATATATGCATTATGACACCACTTAGAGAATGATTTAAGGCATGTAAACCTCTAAAGTATCTTGAATAAGGGTGCATGATGGATAAGAAAAGAATAAATAAAGGGATTACCATAAGACCAAACTCAGAATAGTAGCTGTCTCAGATAAGGGAGAATGCATCTTACTGAGCAGGGTACTTTAACTATGTAGTCATGCACCACCTAACAATGTTACAGCCAATGACAGACTGCATAACAATGGTAGTCCCATAAGATTAGTACAATACTTCCTAGGTGTGTAGTAGCCTATACCATCTAGGTTTGTGTAGGTACTGTAGGGGAGGAAGACATTTTCCTCTTTCCTTCCAGGTTTTTCTGCCTGGTCTAAGAATTAAATTGACATGAGACAGATTAACAGGAGAAAAACAAAAAGAAAGTTTAATAACATGTATACATGGGAGAAATCTGGGAAAACTGAACAACTTGCCAAAATGGCTGAAAGCCCTCACCTTAAGTACCCTCCTCAGCTAAAGACAAAAGAAGCTGTTGGGGGTGGGGAGAGTCAGGGACTTCAAAGGGAAAGAAGGCAATGCATAGGTAGGCGAAAGGGAGAAAATTTTTGTGAAACAAGTGTTTGGCCACAAAAAAAACAAAACACAAAGTGGAGCCCAACAAACAGGATTTTCTAGGTTCCTCCCTATCTACCACCTAGTTCATGTTATGCTAAGGTGATAGCTCCCTTCCTGAGACAGGTTTCTTTTTTTTAAGATTTTATTTTTTTCCTTTTTCTCTCCAAAGCTCCCCGGTACATAGTTGTATATTCTTCGCTGTGGGTTCTTCTAGTTGTGGCATGTGGGACGCTGCCTCAGGGTGGTGTGATGAGCAGTGCCATGTCCGCGCCCAGGATTCGAACCAACGAAACACTGGGCTGCCTGCAGCGGAGCACGTGAACCTAACCACTCAGCCACGGGACCAGCCCCGAGACAGGTTTTTTTAATCTGAATTCTTTCAGGCAGTTAAGGGGGAAGCAACAAGAAAAACTTTCTGAGTCTTTCATTTCTTGAAAGTAATCAGCCTAAAATAATTCTCATGTTAAAGAGACACATGTTAGGGGGGCAAATTTTGTTCCCTTTCCATGCACTCTATGATGTTCGCACAAAGATAAAATCACCTAATGACACATTTCTCAGAAGTATCCCTTTGATTAAGTGACACATGACTGTATTGGTAATAATTTTTATTTTAGTAATGAGTACATGGCTGTTGGCGTAACCTTTTATTTCTATACTTTTTACTCCAAAATAATTTGTAATAATTTGAGGTTAGAAATTTAGATTTAGATTCATAGATGTTATCTATTGCCCATTTTTATGAATATTAAAGCTTGTTCAGAATTATTCCTAGAGGAGAATCTTGTTTTATCCATGCCTTTTCCCTTATCTATTGCAGAACAGAAGTGGTATCCATGTATTCAGCCCCAGGACTTGGTTGGCTACACATTTTTAATTTTTTACAGTAAGTTGTCAGCAATATTTCCAACTCAGAAACTGTTTTAATGTTCTACAGTTACTGAGCAACATACCACATCTTTGATCCAGTTATTTGGGGGAAAAAAAAACCTGAAAGTCACTGCTACTTCTGACTAATCAAAAGTTTTGCATCCCTAAATGATATATAGTGAAAATAATGATATTCTACAATCTATCATGAGATTATACAGACTTCAGAAAATATATGGATAGGTTATATTACACTGCTGCCTCTTTTCCACTCCCTTTATTTGTTCTAAACAGAATTATCCATTCTGAATAAACTCATCTCTGTATTTAATAAGTTATTTCTAGTAGTATTTTTGTTTGCTTATCAGTGTCTTTTCCAAGAAGCATATAATGAGATATTGTTTTCTGATCTAATTACTGAAAATAGTTGAGAATTTTATAATTATATAAAAAATTATCTTGCAGACAATGTCAATCAACAATAACTCTTCAGAGAGGTTTCTAGGAAGATGGTGGGGTAGGAGGACTCTGAAATCACCTCCTCCCATGGACACAACAAATCTACAACTACTTGTGTAACAATTACCTCTGAGAGAGAACTGGAAACTAGATCAAAAGAATCCCCACAACAAAGGATAACACTGACAGAGGTAGTAGAGGCAGAAATACCTCTCTGCTGAGGAAAAAGATACTCCACATAACTGACAATGAGAAGAAAGCTGGCATAGCAATACTTATATCAGACAACATAGACTTTAAAGCAAAGATTGTAACAAGAGACAAGAAGGGCATTACATAATGATAAAGGAAACAATCCAACAAGAGATCATAACCCTTGTAAATATCTATGCACTCAACATAGGAGAACCTAAATATATAAACCAATTATTGACAGCCATAAAAGGAGAAATAGTGACACAATTAGAGCAGAGGAATTTAACCCTCCATTTACATCAAGGGATAGATCATCTAAACACAAGATCAATAGGAAAACATAGGCCTTAAATTACACATTAAACCAGATGGACTTGGTAGATGTGTACAGAAAATTCTAATCAAAAACCACAGAATACACATTCTTTTCAAATGCACATGGAACATTCTTCAAGATAGATCACATGTTAGGCCAGAAAACAAGTGTCAGTAAATTTAAGAAGACTGAAATAATACCAAGCATCTTTTCTGACCACAAGAATATGAGACTAGAAATTGACTACAAGAGGAAAACTGGAAAAGCCACAAATATGTGGAGATTAACCAAAATGCTACTGAAAAACTATTGGATCAACAGAGAAATCAAACAATATCTGGAGACAAATGAAAATGAAAATACAACATGCCGAAATTTATGGGATACAGGAAAAGCAGTACTAAGAGGAAAGTTTACAGCAATAAAGGCCTACCTTAAGACCAGAAAAATCTCTAATAAACAATCTAACATTGAACCTAAAGAAACTAGAAAAAGAAGAACAAGAAAAGCCCCAAATCAGTAGAAGGAAGGAAATAATAAAAATCTGGCTAGAAATAAATGAAATAGAGACAAAAGAAAAAAATCAATGAAACTAAGAGCTGGTTCTTTGAAAAGATAAACAAAATTGACAAAACTATAGCTAGACACACCAAGACAAAAAGAGAAGCTTTAAATAAATAAAATCAGAAATAAAAGAGGAAAAATTACAATGGACACTTCAGAAATACAAAGGATTATAAGAAAATATGGCAAAAAGTTATATGCTAATGAATTGGATAATCTAGATGAAATGGATAAATTCTTAGAATTGTACAACCTTCCAAAACTGAACCAATAAGAAACAGAGAATTTGAATAGACCAATCACCAGTAAGGGGATCAAAAAGAAATCAAAAATCTCCCAAAATACAAAAGTCCAGGACCACATGGTTTCCCTGATGGATTCTACCAAACATTCAAAGATTTATTTCCTATCTTTCTCAAACTCTTCCAAAAAATTGGAGAGGAGGGGAAGCTTCCTAACTAATTCTATGAGGCCAGCATTACCCTGCTACCAAAACCAGACAAGGACAACACAAACAAAGAAAATTACAGTCCAATATCACTGATGAACATCAATGCAAAATCTTCAACAAAATACTAGCAAATTGAATACAACAATACACAAAAAAAGATCATGACCATGCTCAAGTGGGATTTATTCCCAGGAGGCAGGGATGGTTCAACATCCACAAATCAATCAATGTGATACACCACATTAACAAAATGAAGAATGAAAACCACATGATCATCTCAATAGTTGGAGAGAAAGTATTCAACAAAATACAGTATCCACTTATGATAAAAACTCTCAGTAAAATGGGTATAGAAGGAAAGGACCTCAATAAAATAAAGGCCATTTATGACAAACACACAGCTAATATCATACTCAATGGTGAAAAACTGAAAGTTATCCCTTTAAGAATAGGAACCAGATGAGGATGTGCACTTCTGCCACTCTTATTTAACATAGTATTGGAAAGGGAAACAAAAGAAAAATTAACAAATGGGACTACACCAAATTAAAAATATTCTGCATGACAAACGAATCATCAACAAAACAAAAAGACAACCTAACAATTGGGAGAAGATATTTGCAAAGCATATCCCTGATAAAGAGTTAATATCTGAAATATATAAGGAACTCATAGAACTCAACAACAAATAAACAAATAACCCAATTAAAAAAAGGGCAAAGGATCTGAACAGACGTTTTTCCCAAGAAGATATATAGATGACCAACAGGCCTATGAAAAATCTTTCAACAACACTTATCATTAGGGAAATAGAAATCAAAACTGCAAAGAGCACCTAATGTCAGAATGGCTATAATTAATAAGACAAGAAATAACAAGTGTTAGAGAGGAGGTGGAGAGAAGAGAACTCCCATATGCTGCTGGTGGGCATTGAAACAGGTGCAGCCACTATGGAAAACAGTATGGCAATTCCTTAAAAAATTAAGAATATTACTATCATATGATATAGCTATTCCACTTCTGGGTATTTATCCAAAGAACATGAAAAAACTAAGTTGAAAGATATAGGCATTCCTATGTTCATTCCCAATAACCAAGACTTGGAAACAACCTAAGTGCCCATCAATGGACAAATGGACAAAGAAGATGTGGTGTATATACACAATGGACTACTACTCAGCTATAAAACAAAAGATGCAATCTTGCCATTTGTGATAACATGGATGGATATTGAGGGTATTATGCCACGTGCAATAAGGCAGAGGAAGAAAGTCAAATACGGTATGATTTCACTCATAAGTAGAAGATAAAAACAACAACAATAGACAAAGAGATTAGATTGGTGGTTACCAGAGGGAAAGTGGTCAGGAATGGGGGCAAAAGGGGTGATAGGGTATATGTGTGCAGTGACACATGGTAATTAGTCTTTGGGTGGTGAACATGATTTAGTCTACACAGAAATTGAAATATAATGATGTACACCTGAAATTCACATAGTGTTATAAAACAATGTTACCTCAATAAAAACATTAAATAAATAATAATAACTTCATATTAGTGAATACAAAGCTCATAGCAAAATCAGTGGAATAGGAATATAAAAGTATAAACTTATAGAAAAAAAGCTCAAACAACCCTCAGGGGTCATCAAGAGTGTGATGTAATTGATTAGGTATATGATTAGAAATACCAAATACAGTGATAGAAAAATGAATAGAATGAAGAAAGAGTTTTTAGAAAAATGTTTTAAACTTCATTATTGGAAAGGAAGTACAGAGAGTCAAGTTTTTTCTTTACATAGGATAGATACACATATTCTTATAAAAATACAAAAAAGATCATCTCAACTCTTCATGTTATCAAAATTTTAAACATGGGTTTCTACTTTGCCTTAGGCATAAATTTAGGAATCGAAATAGGTTTGACTAGATCAGGTGGAAAAGTGATTTCTAGAATTAGGAGGTCTTACATATTAATATTTCATATTGGTAGAAAATTAGAAGATATTAATTATTAAGCTATCTTCATCAGAAAAGACATGAACTGAATCTAAATTATGGAAATTAAGCTAAAAGAAGCAATAATTTTACACATACACAAAATAACTCATGTCCACAGGATGAAATGGTCTTTCTCAAAATATTTTACCTAAATGTTGCCTTAATAACTTTAGGATTTCAAAAACTTAGATTTGAACATACCACCTGCTGAAAATATTAATATCTGAACAAGTACAGCTGTGTGCTCAATTAGCTACACAATCATTAAAATGAAGCATGTATAAAAAAGTACCCTTTTAAAGGTAAAAGCTACAATGCTTAATTCATACCAATGTTCTCTGTGGTGGATGTCCCTTCCTCTAGAGAAAGAGATGTGTGAAAAAGTGCCTGAATCCATACAGGCAGATTGCAGATATCATCCAAGAATTGCTTTCTCTGTTTGTTTTCCCAAGAATCTTTAAATCCACAGCACTCTGTCTAGAAGCTGCATTGAATATACTTCATCTGAATATTGTTCTCCATAGAAACAAGTGAACATGTGTAAAATTAATAGGCCAGAGCAAATTTCTTACTTATATAAACATTTAGGATGTTCTATTTCCTTATAAACATTTTAGATCTAGTAAATACTCTGATAAATATAAAACATTAGCATAGATTGTTAACGTCACTTTTATCTGTTTTTGAGAGATTGGTTTAATGAGTTTGAGTATCTGAGTTTGAAATATATTTGTATGCTTCATTCAATAGAAACAATATCAAAGAATGTTCACACTTTCTTGAGGTGCTACTATTTCATTAAATATTTGTTTTCCTTGATAAGAATTGGTAAATTGCCTACAGTAGGCATTTATGAAGCTAGACATATTAAAAAAATGTTGCCGAGAATTCCTTCTTTCTAGTTTTTATATTAGAATTGAATTGTACTTGGGTGATGTTTTGACAAGATATCTATTCTCAAGAAAATCAAGAAATTATTCGTTAATGCTCACATTTATGAAAATTTTATAACTCAAAGGACCTACAAATAAAAGTTTACCATAAGCAACGTTTACAAAATTTATGTAGAGGGGAAAATATTCATTTGAAAAGAGTTATATGGGACAAAAATGATATGAAGCCTCCCAAATCTTTATTCCAACTTTTCATTCTCAATATTTAATTAGTGTCTAGCACTTATAAAATACTTATTAACTATCTACTATAATGCATTAATCATTGTTTTACACAGAGGATACAGTGAGGAATGTGAAACAACCTCAGGATTCATGCAGTCATAATCTCTTTGTGGATATTGATAAATGAACAATTAAATGTATATTCTATGATCTTCTGAGTGCCATTACAAAGGTTATTATGGAAATACAAAGGCAGGACACATAAAGAGCTTTTGGCAGCAGTTGTAGGGTGGAGAGAGGTCAGAAGAGCCTCCTCATATTACACAATAGCAAAGTTAAATCTAAAGGATAAAAAAAAGTAATACGTGTACAGGTGAGGGCATTCCAGGTAAAGACGACATATGTGAAAGCCCAGTGTAAAATATAATAGGACATGCAGGTTTTTATGTGGCATAAGTTTTCAAATCAACTGGGTAAATATGTAGGAGCACAACTGCTGAATTTTGTGGTAAGCCTATCTTTAGTTTTGTAAGAAACCGACAAACTGTCTCCAAAGTGGTTCTACCATTTTTTATTTTCAACAATAATAAATGAGAGATCCTGTGGCTCCACATGTTTGCCAGAATTTGGTATTGTGTCTTTAATTTTAGCTATTCTAATAGTTGTAGTGATAACTAATTACAGTTTTAATTTGCAGTTCTTTAATAACATGTGATGCTGAACGTCTTTTTAAATGCTTATTTGCCATCTTTAATCTTCCTTGTTGAAGTATCTGTTCAGATCTTTTGACCATTTTTCAATTGGATTTTTCATTTTCTTATCGTTCAGTTTTAAGCGTCTTTTGTATACTTTGGACAACAGTCCCATATGTGTTTTGCAAAGATTTTCTCCCAGTCTTGTATCTTCCTGTCTTGCCTTTTCTTTTCTTTTTCTTTTTTTTAACTGGGAATGATCTGCCCTGAGCTAACATCTGTTGCCAATCTTCCTCTATTTTTTTCTTTTCCTGCTCAAAGCCCCAGTACGTAGTCGTATGTTCTGGTTGGAGGTCCTTCTAATTCTTCTATGTGAGTGCAACCACAGCATGGCTACCGACAGATGAGTGGTGTGCTTCTGTGCCCCGGAACCAAACTCAGGCCACTGAAGTGGAGCATGCTGAACTTTAACTTTCAGATCATCTATTTCTTCTTGTGTGAGTTTCGTAGTTTGTGTCTTTCAAGGTCAATTTCATCTACTAATCTAATTTAGTATTTCTTTATTCTTAATATTCTTTTAATGCTGTAATAATGACTCTTTCATTTCTGGTATTAGTAAATCTATCTTCTCTCTTTTTCTTCATTATGCTCATGTTTGTCAATTTTATTGATGTTTTCAAAGAATTAATTTTTTAAAACATTTCCTCCATTAATTTTCAATTGCAAAGATTTCTGTTCTAATATTTATTTATTTTTTTCTTCTTGTTCTAGTCTTAAATTACTCTTCTCGATCTTATTTTTTAAAGTGGAAGCTTAGCTTATTGAGTTTAGATGGTTATTCTTTTCCACAGATACATTTAGTGTTATATATTTACCTCTGATCACTGTTTCCCCTGCACCCCACACATTCAGCTGAGTTGTATTTTTACTGCCAATGTTTTCAAAATATTTTTATTATTTAATTAAATTTTTATTTATATTTTTCCTTATATTTTTAAATTCATCTGTGACCTCTTTATCCCACATGTTATTTAGATATGTGTTGTTTAATATCCAAGGATTTTAGGATTTTCCAGCTATCTTTCTGTAATTTCTTTCCGGTTTAATTCCATTGTTCTCTGGGAACATATTTTGCATAATTTCTCTTTTGTAAAAAATTTGGTTAGTTCTTTTTTATAGCCTAGAATGTGGTCATCTTAGTGAATTTTTCATCTGAGCTTGATAAGAATGTGTATTTTACTATTGTTGACTGGATTTATCTTTAAATGTTATTTAGTTCAAGTTGATTGATGGTGTTTTTCAGCCAAACTATGCATTTTCTGTTTTTCTGCCTGCTGAATCTATCAGTTTTTGAAAGAAGTGTGTTGAAGTCTTCAAGTAGAACTGTGGATTTGTCTGTTTCTCCTTGAAATTCTATCAGAGTTTTTTTCTTTGTATATTTTGACATTCTGTCATTAGACACATACACATTAAAGACTGTTATATCTTCTTGGAGAAATGACTCTTTTATTATTATGTAATGCCCCGCTTTATCCCTTTTTCCTTATTCTCATGCCAGCCTTATCTCAAATCACTATAGCTACTCCTGGCTTCTTTGTATTGGTGTTAGCATAGAATATCTTTCCCCATCCTGGTACTTTTAACTTATTTTTATCTTTACAATTAAAATGAATTTCTCATAAATATCATATAGTTGGGTCTTTGTAAATCTACTTTTACAAGCTTTGTATTTTAATTGGTGTATTTACACCTTTGTATTTTAATTGGTGCATTTAAATTTAATTTAATTTAAATTACTGTCATTATTTATATAGTTGGATTAATATCTACCACGTATATAACAGTTCTTTTCTTTTTTGTTATTTGTGCAGTTATTCTTTTTTTATGTTGCCCTTTTTCCGTAGGCTTCTGGTTTTAATTGACCAGTTTATATGCTTCCATTTTTCCACTTAGCATATCAATTACTCTTCTTTTTAAACTTTCTAGTGATTGCCTTACAGTTTGCAATATACATTTACAACTTATCTAATTTTACTTTCAAAAAACACTATACTGCTTCACAGGTATAAGAACGTATTCCCAGCTCCTCCCTCCTTCCCTGACATCGTTGTCATTCCTTCCCTGTCCCATATGCTATAATCACCCTAAAACTTTTACTATTATTAGTCTGAACAAATAGTGATGCATTATGCCAACAAAAACAAGAGAAAGAGTAAGAAAGAGGAACGTCATTTTATATCATTCATTCTTTCACTGACATACTTTTTAAATTTTTTTTTTGAGGAAGATTAGCCCTGAGCTAACTCCTGCCAATTCTCCTCTTTTTGCTGAGGAAGACTGGCTCTGAGCTAACATCCATACCCATCTTCCTCTACTTTATATGTGGGACACCTACCATAGCATGGTTTTTGCCAGGCAGTGCCATGTCGGCACCCTGGATCGGAACCGGCGTTCCCCGGGCGCCGAGAAGTGGAATGTGCGAACTTTAAGGGCTGCGCCTCCGGGCCAGCCTCGACACACTTCTTTTCTTTGTGTAGATCTAAGTTTCTGACCTATATCAGAGCAGAGGGTTATATGCATAGGTATTTACATTTCAAGGAAGGATGGGCGCCAGAATTTGGTGACATATCTAGGTAATAAAAGCCGAGGACTAGATGGGGACTATATAGCTGTAGGAGACATTTTCTTTACATACTAAAGTGTAAAATAATGAGAAGCTCTCTCAAAAGGGGAGAAGCACAGCTGCCTTGGCCTCCCTATAAACGGGTGAAAAATCATTTTTCCTCTCTCTTCACCTATGGAGTGCCTTCCTATTCACATAGGACAAATGACCTGGCTCTTTCCAATACCTCTAGGGTTAAGGACTAGAGCAACAAGGGCTGATATACTTATTCTTTACTGTAAGGTCTTTAATAAAAAATCTGTTTATGATCTTGAATCAACTCATGTGTACAATAAGGACAAAATCAATAACGATGAATATTAAAACCCCACAATTTATATACATAATTATATGCCATTCTACCAACACCAGTAAACAAGCACTGTTTCCAAAAATTTTAGAAAGCAACATGATTTTATGAATGCATATCCATATATTATTCATATAAAAACTTGAAAATAGTCTTCATATTTACTCTCAAACGTGTCAATAGAGAGAAGAATAAAGTGATTCTATTGTGAATATAAAATAAGTTAAAGACGAGTTCTGGGTCAGAAAAATGTGATCAACAAATCCTGTGTCCCCTTCACAAAACATTTAGCATCTTGATGCCTTCATTTACTTACTTATAACATGAGAATTATAATACTATGTGCTGAATAATGTTGTAAGAATTTAGAAAAATTTCTAATTAAATTTTATTGAACGATACAGTTCTTAGCACATAATTAGTGCTATCATAAAATAGTAACATAATAAATAAAGAGAACAGATTACTATCAGCATTCAGACTGTATCAGCTCCTTAAAATCTTAAATACATACATAGTTATTTATGTTTTATTATTTCAAAATACACGATAAGAAATCAAATAACATTGAGAGCTTATTGAAAGTACAATTATATTTTGCTAAATATAGAAACACTATAAGAAAATCAACAGAAATTCTTCCTTACTATTGTATGTGATTCTTCCAAGTGAATGAAAAATAGATGAGTAATACAATTAAAAGAAACTATCTATTTCTTAAATAAACAGTACAAGAAGGCTGTATAGTAAAACAAATCACAACATACACACATTCTCGCTCATATGCACAAGGTAGAAAGAAGAGAGAGCAATACAATACATTCAGAGGGGTAGATATAAATGAGATACAGTAGTGGTACTAGGAGCTATTAAAATATTTTTGAAGTCGCTCCAGGACTGAAATCTCATAGTTTGCTTATATCTGGATTTTTAAAAAAGAATACAGAATGTGTTTTACTCTGAGTCATTCATAAAGACTATTGTTCAATAAACACTAATAATGGAATCCTCTACCCTGTGGTACTGTATTACATTTGATGATAATTCCATGCACAGTAAGGTTATTATAGAAGTGAAGTGGCTTGTGCTTGACATTTTTCTAGGAAGCTTATTGAAACACAAATCTACTGTAGTTATTCACACTGTTAATATTAATCTGAACTAGGTTGTTTTAAGTTATTTATTATAATTCCCTGAACAACCAATACAAAAATAAACACTATAGTATTAATATTAGGAAATTAATAAATACTACAGTTATTTTAGTTCCTTTGTTATAAATATGTAATGGGTTAAAATATAATATGGTATATCATATTTATATTATTTATATATACACGTAAAACATAGACTTTAAAATGGTATACTAGAAAATAGCTGTTTGATACAAAAGGAGGCAGTAATGAAGGAATAGAATTAGAAAAGACATGACATATAGAAAATAAATAGAATTGGTAAATGCTAATTCTACATTACCAGCAATTACATTAACTACAAATGGATTAAGCACTGCAAAAGAGAGGCAGATATTGGCAGAATGGAACAAAGAACAAGCGTGATCCAATGATATGCTGTCTGCAACAGATATACTTTAGATTTAAAGACACAAATACATCTAAAAGTTAAAGGATGGAACAGAGATATACAGTGTAAACAGCATGCAAAAGAAACTTGAGGTGGTTAAGCTAAAATAAGACAAAACTGACTTTAAGATAAAATTTGTTAGTAGAAATGAATGCCAACATTTGATAAGAATAAAAGGATCACTCTATCAAGAAGACGTAAAAACTCATAAACATATATGTACAAGCCACAAAATATAAAAAAAGTAAAAGCTACCAGAATTCAAGAGAGAAATGGATAATACAATGATAAATTGGATATTTTAAGACCTCATTTTCAATAATGGCTATACTCTCTAAAGAGCAGATCAATGAAAAAATGGAAAACATGATAAAGTATCTAGACCTAACAGGCAACTATAGAACATTTCATGCAACATAGTCATAATACACATTCTACTCAAGTGCATGTGGACTATTCTCCAATATAGACCATGTAGTAAGATCTACAAAAGAATCTATAAATATAAAATGAGTAAAACACAAAATGCATTTTTTAACCACAATGGAATGAAATTAAAAACAATTACAGAAGGAAACTTGGGAAATTCACAAATATGTGGAAAGTGAAAAATGACATGTCAAAATTTGTGCAATGCAATAAAGTGGTATTTAAAAGAAAACTTATGGCATTAAAAGTTTGTGTTAAAAATGAAGGAACGTCGTCAAAAATGCCAAAGAAGAAGTAGTATATAAACACAATGGAATGCTACTCAGCCATGAAAAAGAATGAAATCTTGCCATGTATGACAACATGGATGGACCTTGAGGGTATTATGCTAAGTGACATGTCAGACTGAGAAAGACAGGTACTACAGGACTTCACTTCTATGTGGAATCCAAAAGAAAACAAAACAAATGAACAAACAACACAAAACCAAAACAAACTCAGATACAGTGAACAGATTGGTGGTTACCAGAGGGGCAGAGGGATGGGAGTGGGCAAAATGAGTAAATGAATGAAGGGGGTCAATTATAAGGTGATGGATGGAAGCTAGACTTTTGGTAGTGATAATATTGTAGTGTATATAGATGTAGATCTATACGGCTATACGCTTGAAACTAATACAATGTTAAAAACCAATTTTACTTCAATAAAAAAAAGAGGAAGGATGGGTCCAGCCCAGTGGTGCAGGGGTTAAGTTCACACATTCTGCTTTGGTGGCCCAGGGTTTGTCAGTTTGGATCTGGGTGCAGACCTACACACTGCTTCTCAAGCCATGCTGTGTCAGGTGTCCCACATATAAAGTAGAGGAAGATGAGCACAGCTCTTAGCTCAGGGTCAGTCTTCCTCACCACAAAAAAAAGAGGAGGATTGGCAGTAGATATTAGCTCAGGGCTAATCTTCCTCAAAAAAAAAAAAAAAAAAAAGAGGAAGGAATGCTTGAATTTTCTTTTCAAAGACAGATCTTGGCTAACTTTATCTGTAAAAGACCAGAACTTAAAAGTTCTCACACAAGAAAAAATAATTATATTTATATGTCATAATGACTGTTAACTAGACTTATTGTGGTGATCATTTGGCAATATATACAATTATTGAATCACTATGTTGTATATCTGAAACTAATAGAATATGTCAATTATATATCAGTAATAGAAAAAAGCTACAGTTCAGACAGTATGGTTTTAGCATAAGCATAAACATATACATTAACAGAACATAATGTAGGTTCCAGAAACCAATTGTTATGAGTTGAATTATGTCCTCTCAAAATTCGTATTGAAGTCTAACCCTCAGTAACTCAGGATGTGATTCTATTTGAAGATAGGGTCTATAAAAAGAGATAATTAAATTAAAATGAGGTCATTAAGGTGGTCTCCATCCTGACATGACTGGTGTCCTTTTAAAAAGAGGATAGGATACAGGCACACAGAGAGAAAAGACTATGTGAAGACACAGGGAGAAGAAGGCTGTTTATAAGCCAACAAGAGAGGCCTTAGAGGAAACCAACCCTGCTGAGACCTTAATCTCAGACTTCCAGCCTCCAAAATAATGAGAAAGTAAATGCCTGTCATTAAAGCCCACCAACCGGTGGCAATTTGTTATGACAGCCCTAACAAACTGAGGCACTAATCCACATGAATATGGTAAATTTATTGTGGGCAAATTTTACATATTTATTTCAATTCAAAAAGGATGGAATTTTTTCCTTGTCTTTTACTTAGTCTTTGTTTTAAAGTAAATTTTGTTTGACATAAGCACAGCTATCCCAGCTTCCTTTTAGTTTTCATTTGCATTAAATATCTTTTTCCAACCCTTTGCTTTCAGTCTGTGTCCTTACATCTGAAGTGAGTATCTTGCAGGCAGTCTTTAGCTGTGTCTTGTATTTATATCCATTCAGCCTCTCTATGTGTTTTGATTGAATTATTCAGTCCATTTACTTTTAAAACAGTTACTGATTGGTATGTAGTTAATGCCATTTTTTAAATTCTGTTCTGGCTGTTTTTAATTCCTCTGCTCTTTCTTCTTCTCTTGCTTTTTCTTCTGTGGTTTGATGTTTTTCTCTAGTGGTCTGTTTGGATTCCTTTATCTCTTTTTTTTTCTGTATCTGTTATAGGTTTTTGCTTCGTAGATACCATAAGGCTTACATAAAACAACTTATATTTATAACAGCTTATTTCATGTTGGTATCACCTTAAGTTTGAGAGAATTCCATTTTTTTTGGTGAGGAAGATCGGCCCCGAACTAACATCTATTGTCAACCTTCCTCTTTTTTTCTTTCCTTGAGGAAGATTGCCCCTTAGCTAACATCTCTGCCAAACTTCTTCTGTTTTGTATATGGGACACTGCCATGGCATGGCTTGATGAGTGGTGTGTAGGTCTGGACCCGGGACATGAACCCACAAACCCTGGGCTGCTGAAGCAGAGTGCATGAACTTAAGCACTATGCCACCATGCCAACCTCAGAGTTAATTTTTGTGTATGGTGTATGATAATGGCTTATTTTCATTCTTTTGAGTGTAGCTGTCCAGTTTTCCCAGCACTGTTTATTGAAGAGAGTTTCCTTTCTCCATTGTCATTGTGTGTTCTTAGCTACCTAGTCAAAGATTAGCTATCTGTAGATGTGTGGATTTATTTCTGGGCTCTTGATTCTGTTCCATTGATCTGTGCCTGTCTTTGTGCCAGTACCATGCTATTTTGATTACTATAGCTTTGTAGTATATTTTTGATTCACAGAGTGTGTTATTTTGTTCTTTGTTCTTTTTTCTCCAATTTTGTTCTTTTTTCTCAGGATTGTTTTGTCTATTTGGGATCTTTTTTTGTTCCACATAAGTTTTAGGATTCTTTGTTCTATCTCTGCAAAGAATGTCTTGTGATTTTGATTGGGATTACATTGAATCTGTAGATTGTTGTAGGTAATATAAACATTTTAACTATGTTTATTCTTCCAATCCATGAGCATGGAATATCATTCCATTTCTTTATGTCTTTCTCGATTTCTTTCAACAATGTCTTATTGTTCTCAGTGTAAAGGTCTTTCACCTTCTTGGTTAAATTTATTCCTAGGTATTTTATTCTTTTTTTGCAATTGTAACCGAGATTGTATTCTTGACTTCTCTTTCTGTCATTTGTCATTAGTGTATAGAAATTCAACTCATCTTTTTATGGTTGACTTTGTACCCTGCAATTTTTCTATTTGTTGATTATTTCAAATAGTTTTCTGGTGGATTCCTTAGGGTTTTCTTATATAGAATCATATCATCTGCAAACAGTGACAGTTTTACTTTTTATTTTCCAATTTGAATCCCTTTTATTTCTTTTTCTTGCCTGATTACTTTGGCTAAAACTTCCAATACTGTGTTGAATAAGAGTGTAAATAGTGGACATCCTTGTCTTGTTCCTGTTCTCAGAGGAATAGCTTTCAGTTTTCCACCATTGAGTATGATTTTGGCTATGGATTTGTCATACATGGCCTATATTATGTTGAGGTACTTTCTACCTATACCCATTTTATTGAGAGTTTTTATCATAAACTGTTGTCATACTTGTCAAGTGCTTTCACTGGATAGAATATTTTTGGCTGACAGTTTTTATCTTTCAGTATTTTGAATATATGATCCACTCTCTCCTGGCCTTCAGGGTTT
This sequence comes from Equus przewalskii, assembly GCF_037783145.1. Classification (NCBI taxonomy): domain Eukaryota; kingdom Metazoa; phylum Chordata; class Mammalia; order Perissodactyla; family Equidae; genus Equus; species Equus przewalskii. The sequence continues at coordinate 32,448,682 of NC_091838.1, forward strand.
CTGCTGAGAAATTTGCTGAAAGCCTGATGGGGGTTCCTTTGTAGGTTGTTTTCTTCTCTCTTGCTGCCATTAATATTTTTTCTTTGTCATTGGCTTTTGACAGTTTTAATATTATATGCCTTGGAGAAGATCTTTTCGCATTGATGTAATTAGGAGATCTATTATCTTCATGTACTTGCCTTTCTAGTTCTTTCCCCAGGTTTGGGAAGTTCTCAGCTATTATTTCTTTGAATAAGCTCTCTGCTCTTTTCTCCTTCTCTTCTCCCTCTGGGATACCTATAATCCCTATGTTACTTTTCCTAATTGAGTCAGATACTTCTTGAAGAATTTCTTTATTTTTTAAAAATATTTGTTCTCTCTCCTCCTCCACCTGAATCTTCTAAGTTTCTGTCTTAGAGTTCACTAATTCTCTCTTCCATAAGGTCAACTCAATTTTTAATGCTTTCTATATTATTTTTTTAATCTCAGTAATTGTGTTTTTCATATCCAGGATTTCTGTTTGATTTTTTTTTTTTTAGAATTTCAATCTCTTTGGTGAAATACTCCTTCTCTTTATTAATTTTACTCCTGAGTTCATTGAACTGTCTTTCTGAGTTTTTTTGAGACATTGAGTTTCTTTATGGCAGCTATTTTGAATTTCCTATCACAGAGCAATCCGGTTTGTTTTCTATAGAGCTGTCATTTGCCTTCTGTTCTGCAGTGTTACTGTAGTTCTTCATGGTGCTTGATAAATTGATACTCTGCTGGTGCATTTATGGTAGTTACCACATTATCTTATTTGGATATGGCTTTGGTTACTTTGGTTCTGAGCTACTTCTGATTGTATTTGAAAACCTGCACTTTCCAGCATACATTGCCTCTGCCAGAAGCATTGTCAGTGCCCTCCTTGTGCCACTTGTACTTCTGGGGTTGCTAGTGCCTTGCTGCTTAAATGTCGCTGCAGTTACAAGTGACACCACCAGGGTCACTAGACTGTGAACACTTCTGCTGCTTCCAGGGTCACCTGGGTCTCATGTACCTCCACTGGCTCTCAGTGGGACTGGATGCTGCTGTCCTGTGCACCACCTGTGCTGCTATTCCTGAGTTGTCTGGGATTGCTGCTTGCAATGCTGCCTTAGCTGCTACGTTCATGGGTGTAGCTTTTGCAGATGTGGGTCTAGTGACCCAGGGACTTGTACGTATCCCTTGCTGCTGTTGGAGCTGCGTCAGGGGTGCTCTCACTGGAGGCTATGTTTCCTAATTCTTCTGGCTGCAGATTCCACCTTCCACCACTTGGGGGGGGCCAGGGGCTGCTTTTTCTGTTTCTGTCCTGCCTGCTCATGGTTCTGTGGCAATCACGCTGCCACCACTGCTGCTGCTCCATCAACAGTCATGTTGGTAGCACTGCCACTCCACCTCTGCCACCAGTTCACAGATATCTGCACTTGGGATCACCACCAGCTGCCTCTGGCTGCCTCAACAACTCAGCAGGTGTTCACATGTGTGAGGCTAGGCCATCCTCACCTCCACTCATAGTCACATGGGCTGCTGTGTGAGCATCTGCACCCTGGATCACTGCTGCCAGGGGAGAGAAAGGGGGCTGCTCCCTTAGATCCACTGCTTCACGAGGGTCCAGTCCATGCATCTTCAGGTGTATAGCTATTGTTCTGTGTAGTGAATCCTCTGTTGGTCAATGGATGTCTGGTTGAAATTTAGAGGGGAACAGTTCACTCTACTATGACACTGACATCACCCCTACAGTGTTTATTTGCCTGTTGATTTTTCTCCTCATTTGACATCCATCACTCTTCTTCACTTTTGCTAAAATTTTTTAGTATCAGTTTCAAAATACTAGGACACATATTTGTAACCAAGCTTTATGTTGCATTGTGAAAAGCCTTCTACACCATTCGTTGTTCTTGGCATATTGTTACATGTCCATAGATAGATGTTCCAATGTTCTATGGGAAATATGGAGCTTTGATTTATGTAATATAGAAATGTGAGTACTACATCAAAGAAGAAATGAAATCAAACTATAAGCCAGTTGAAACTAAGATGTCAACCAGTTTTCTTAACTTTTAGAGCAAAACTGCCTTACAACCAAGTAGTTATGTGGCAAAAATGTTTGCAGCGAAAATGCTTGCAGCAAAGATGTCTATAGCAAAGATACTTATGGTGAAAGAAATTAGAACTTCCTGGATCTGGATGTCTGATTCCTTCCCAAGGTTAGAGAAGTTTTCAGGCATTATTTCTTCAAATAAGTTTTCTGCCTATTTCTCTTTGTCTTCCCTTCCTAGGATCACTATAATGCCAATATTGATCTGCTTGATGTCGTCACATAACTCCCTTAAACTATCCTCACTCTTTTTCATTCTTTTTTCTATTTCCTGTTCTGATTGGGTGAGCTACACTGCCCTGTCTTCTATTTTACTGATCTTTTCTTTAGCTTCATCTAGTCTGTTGTTGAATCTATTGTATTTTTTCAGTTGAGTTATTGTATTCTTCAGCTCTGTGACTAGAATTTGGTACTTTCTTATATTTTCTGTCTCTTTCTTTAAGTGTCACTTTGTTCATTCCATCTTCTCCTGAGTTCAGTGACATCTTTATGACCATTATTTTGAATTCTTTATTGGGTAAATAACTTATCTCCATTTCATTAAGGTCTTTTTCTGAGGTTTGGTCTTGTTCTTTTGTTGGAACATATTTCTTTGTTTCTTCATTTTTGTTGACTCTGTGTGTTTGTTTCTATGCATTAGATAAAACAGCCACTTATTCCAGTCTTAAAGGTATGGCCTCATGTAGGAGATGAAGCTTATCATTCAACCCTGCCTTAGCTGTTAGTTGCCTCTCAGACCTTTGTGATTGTCCAGCATCCTGTTTTATTTTTAATGGCTCCCAGCAGTTTAGGATTTTCCAAGACTTGACAGTGTCCCAAAGGGGAGGAACTCAGTGAGCATATAGATTCTGATTAGAAGCCAGACTTTCAGGCAGTGGCTTTCTTTTCCCTCTCTTTATTTTTTTAACTGAAGTAACATTGGTTTATAATATTATACAAATTTTAGTGTATATCATTATATTTTGACTTCTCTATAGGCTATATCATGTTCAGCACCAAAAGTTTAGTTGATTTCAGCAGCTTTTCTAATTCGCAAATAATGTCTCTTTCAAAGGAAGACTGGGAGATATGTGTTTCTGTCTGCTCCTTTTGTGCTGAGCCCTGGGATGAAAGCCAGTTAAGTACTGATTCTTTCTTTGCTATCATCCTGTAGAGCTCATAAACACAAGCCCCACTGACCACTAGTGCCAGGTGATCAAGGGGTGTCCTTTGGGTGGCAGCACAAGAATGGAGGCACCAGACATAAAAGCCAGCATGCCAGATGTACATACAAGCTCCTTTCTGGGTATGCAGCAGAGGGAGAGGGCGAATATAGCATCTGCCCTCTGAGGTCTGTGTGGAGGATTATAGTAGGCCTTTAGATGTATGATTAATTATAAGCTTGCTCCTCAGTCTACAGATATGAAGATAACCTAATAGGTGTCTTTCACAGAAAGACTGGAAACCTCAGTCTGTTGCCTCTATGCTGTGCTCTGGAGGTAATAAACAGTTAAGAACTTTTTCTCCATTTGGTACAGTCCTGTGTAACCAATGAACATAAGCCCCACTGACCACCAGAGCCAGGTGATCTAAAAGTGTCCCCTGGGTGGCAGTCACAAATATTAAAGTGCTAGAGCAAAGCAGGGGGAAAGCACAAGATAGAACCTGCCAACTTCCATCTTTGGGGAGTATTTCAGTAGGCCTCTAGATGTGTGTTTTATTAGATGTCTGCCACTAAGGTTGATAGTTTAAGATAAGCAAATGGACCTCTTTCAAAGGAAGTCTCAGCACTTTTTAGTCATATGCCTCTCTGCTGGGCCTTGGGTTAGGTAAGTCCACACATGTGCTTCTTAAGAACTATTTCTCACTTGATATAGCCTTGTGGGTCTCATGGATGACAGCTCTATTGGCTTTCAAAGCTAGACATTTTGGGAGCTCTTCACTCAGGTGAAAGTCTTAAAAGTTAGGGTGCCAAATGTGGGGTTCAAACACTTCACACCTTAGAGTGTAGCTCTGCTTTGTGAGTTTCCTTCTGACTATGAGTCATCACCATGCTGGGGGTGGGGTTTAAGGGAAGATTATGTCTCAGACTGTCCTACTTGCTTTGATGTGATTTTGTTTTTCATTTGCCCAATGTGAAGGAGTTGCTCAGCTAGTTTTTGGGTCTTTTTAAAGGGAAATTTCTCTATATGTAGCTGTAGATTTGGTGTGTCCATTGGAGAGGGTGAGTTCAAGATACTCCTATGTCACCATCTTGGGCCTTCCTCCCTGAATTGCTATAAATGTATAAGAAATATTCAAATCAAATAAGTCTTCAAAATATGTCTTTTTGTAAATTGTTTGGCTAATGTAGTTTCTATGCATTTTCATATGAATTTTAGAATTATCTTAATTTATACTAAAAAGTCTATTATTATTTTTACCAATATTGTGTTGAAACTATAAGTCAATCAGGGAAATGGTAAATGGACTACATTATAATTAAGAATACTTTGGGGCCTGCCTGGTGGCACAATGGTTAAGTTCATGTGCTCTGCTTCAGCAGCCTGGGGTTTGCCAGTTCAGATCCTGGGAGCAGACCTATGTACCACTTAGCAAGCCGTACTGTGGCAGGCATCCCACATATAAAGTAGAGGAAGATGGGCACAGACATTAGCTCAGGGCCAATATTCAGCAAAAAGAGGAGGATTGGTGGCAGATGTTAGCTCAGGGCTAATCGTCCACATGGAAGAAAAAAAATCTTGTTCATCCAAAGAAATGCCATTAAGGAGGTAAAAAGGCAAACTAGATAGTATTAAATGACATTTGCCATTAATAATTATCTGGAATATATAAATAAATCGAATACAATAGAAAGTAAGTACAAAATAGATATTTCACAGAAGTCAAGCACATAAATCATCTCTCTTCAAAAATGACAGTGCAATAATATTGTACACATATGCACCGGAATAACTAAAATTTTTTTTAAGTAGTGAAACTGACTCTATTAGTCAGGGTTATCCGGAGAACAAAGTGGGAGAAAGATAGAGACACAGAAAGACAGAGAAACACTGAGAGACAGAGGGAGTGAGACAGAGGGAAAACAAGAGAGAAAGAGGGAGAGATTTTAAGAAATTGGCTGATGTAATTGCAAGAGCTAAAAGTCTGAAATTTGTAGTGTTGGCCTGTAGGTAGACCTTCAGATAACAGTTGATTTGTGCTCTTGAGTCTGAAATCAGCAGGGCAGACCAACAGTCTGGAAACTCAGGCAGCATTTCTGTGTTGCAATCTTGAGGCAGAACTGCCTCTTTTTTAGGAAACTTCAGTCTTTACTGTTAAGGTCTTCTACTGCTTAGACAACATCCACCCAAATTATGGAGGATAATATCCTTTATTTAAAGTTAACTAATTGTAAATGTTAATCATATCTTAAAAAATACCGAGGCTGGCCCTGTGGCTGAGTGGCTAAGTTTGCACGCTCTGCAGCGGCCCAGGGTTTCACCAGTTCAGATCTTGGGCATGGACATAGCACTGCTCGTCAGGCCACATTGAGGCAGTGTCCCACATGCCACAACTAAAAGGACCTGAAACTAAGATATACAACTATGTACCGGGGGTATTTGGGGAGATAAAGCCGGAAAAAAAAAAAGAAAGATTGGCAACAGTTATTAGCTCAGGTGCCAATATTTTTAAAAAAAAAAAATCTTCACAGAAACTTCTAGACTAGTGTTTGATGAAACAACTGGGCACCATAGCCTCAGCATGTTGACCCATGAAGTTAGGCATCATTTTGAAAATATCAAATGTTGTTAAGAGTGTCAGGTGATAAGAATTCTCATATAATTCTGGGAGAAGGAATGAAAATTATTTAAACCACTTTGAAAAATAGTTTGGTATTATCTACTTAAGCTAAACATAAGCATACTTATAACCCTGCAAGAATAAAGTCTAGATATGTGCAAGAAAAGACATGTATGTACAGTCATGTCCATAGCAGTATTATTCGTGACAGCCTAAAACTCAAAGCAAATCAAATGTCCATCCATCATCAATAAAATGAATAAATAATATTAGTGCATTTATTCAATGGAATACTATACAGCAGTGCAAAAAATGAGCCAGTGTAAACCCAATAATGTGAGTGAATCTCACAAACAAATTGTTGAGTGAAAAAAGAAATATATAAAGAGTACATACTGCATGCTCCCTGTTCATAAAGTTAAAAGCAGGCAAAATTAATCTACAGTGTCAGAAGTCAGGACAGTGGTTTTCGTGGGGTGAGAGTTACTGACTAGGATTTCTCAGATGATGCTAATATTCTATTTCTTGATTTGGAAAATGGTAATGTGTATGCCTTCATTTTAGGAAAATTCTCTAATCTATAAGTTATAAATTGTTCACTTTTCTATGTGAATGTGATTCTTCAATAAATAAGATTACCGATAAACATTAAAATAATAAAAATAATTTTTAAGATAATAAAGTTAATAAATTCCTCTTGAATTTGGCAGTTCTATGAAATATTTTCTTATTTATTCCATTGATAGCTTCCAATGAAAATGTCTTCATCATAAAATGTTTCAAAAATTTGTTTTAAATAAAAAAATATATTATTTATCCATATGTCCAAAATTAGGAGATTTTTGTTACCACTTTAAGACTTTGTCAGACAAAAATGAGTAAAAGCATTAACCTTAAAACAAGAAAGGATTCAACTTAATTCAAAACATTCATTATGAGAGTGAACATGTATTTATCTGAAGTGAATAAATTCTAAAAAATGGCAGTTTAACTCAATTGTAAGCGTTTTTGAGAAAAGATTATTTATAGACATAGGGACCAGAAATAGGAATAAATGAAGTTATGAGTTTGTCAGAACAAAATTCACTTGATAATGAAATTATGCCAGTGAGCATTTACTGAACATGTATGTGCAAAAAAGTAATAGAAAAGATGAAAATACTTTCGTTGACATTGTCTTTTAATTTAAAATTACTGACCATTCCTTTCTCTTTATAGTCATTATTATTTACATTTGTCTTTTGAGAAGATAGTATCAAGCTATCTTCATTGTGTCCAGCCTCTATTGATTGCTATAAAACTAAATTCAACAGGAACAGCATATTTTGATATCATTTTTTCCACAATTCACTTTCTCATTCTCATCCTTCTCTTTCTCTCCTTTCCTTCTCCTCCTCCTTCTCTCTCTCAAGATATGCATGCATTATCAAGATAGTTGGACAGACAGATAAATAAATGAATGAATGGATAGATAAATGGGTGGCTAGATACATACATACATACATATGTATAGCTACATAGACAGACAATATACTCAACTACTTCATGATCCAGCTCATATGGTTTAAAGCTTTGGAAAAAATTCTTACATCAATAAACACAGCATTTAGATGTTTCCATACCTAATGTCAATCTCATTTTCTTAACCATGTAATTGATAAAAAAGGATATATTTCTAAATTGTAAATGTTTTGTGACAAATATTTATATGTATAGATTTCAGCATATGTGAAAGTATAAAATAAATATATATAATATATGCATTATTTATTGATATAGGTAGATTTACATATCTATAGATATGTATTTGTATCTATCCATATATAGAGAGATATAATTCAAATTCTTGCCTAAACTCTGCAAGATAAGTAATACAACTCTGGTTTAACAGATTAATAAATCAAATCTCAGGTGAAACATCATGCACTGTAAGCAATATACGATATAGTATGAACAAATGTATGCTATTAATAAAGAAAAGCTCAAACATAATCATCATTGCACTCTCTATTTTATTGATGTCATAATGTAAGCAAAAGCTCCCATTTTGACAATATTTACATTGTATTATGTATTATAAAATATATTAGAAATATAATATTATAACATATAAGCATACTATTTTTATACTACATATTTTATTATGTTATCAATCCAACCTGTGTTGGGTTTTGTGGTTGTCATTATTATTGTTATAGCACATAATTCCATGGTAGAACGTAACATAAATAAACCAGAAAACACATACTTAGGCTGTGTGTAGATATTTTTCAAAACAGATGTCTGTGGACATTTGTAACTGTGTTACACAAGCTTTCAAGCATTTCAGTTTCATTTAAGATTCTTAAATCTTTTCCCCAAAACAGAACATATTTTTTCTCTTACTGACACAGTGACAAGCTGTGCTGACTCAGCTGCCACGTCTCTATTATCCTGAGATATTAATAGCAACTTTAAAGATGAAGGTGCACTCAGCTCCATTTTCTCATGTCATTCCTAATGACATTTGCTTTTATGACATGATGTAACTATGCCCCTCTTTTAGAACACAAATCATGTTCAGACTCAACAGATTCTTATTCAAGAATTAAAATTTAATTTATCATTTACCACAATTACATGAACTCTTTTATAATATGCGATATTTAAGTTTGCTTATTTCTATTTTATGTATGTATCTCTGCACTCAGAGACCGGGAAAAGAACTGATACTAAATGAGTAACTTGTGTCACAGTGTTTGATTAAAATAATATACTTAATCTCAAAACAACACTGTCATTATAACAGATAAATGATATTATAAATAATATAAGAAAAATTATAAATTACAATTAATATATTTTAAATAAATTATATAATAAATAAATTATATATAAATATTTAACATAAAAATGAGATGGAGGTTTGGAGGTGTTAGATAAATTATACAAAGTCACAATTTTATTTTATTTTTTATTTTTATTTTTATTTTTTTATTTTTTTTAAAGATTTTATTTTTCCTTTTTCTCCCCAAAGCCCCCCAGTACATAGTTGTATATTCTTTGTTGTGGGTCCTTCTAGTTGTGGCATGTGGGACGCTGCCTCAGCGTGGTTTGATGAGCAGTGCCATGTCCGCACCCAGGATTCGAACCAACGAAACACTGGGCCGCCTGCAGCGGAGCGCGCGAACTTAACCACTGGGCCATGGGGCCAGCCCCACAAAGTCACAATTTTAAAGTGTAGGGGTTCTTAATTAAATTCAGAGCCGCAAAATTCGCTGTTCTGTGTTCTTTATAACCTTAAGAATATACAAAATCAGCAATAAACATAAAAGATAAATATATGCTAAACATATATGTACTCGAAACATAGATGTCTTCCTGCTCCCGACTACGCTAATTCCACATAAACCATATGAGCTTACATAGCTTTCTGTACTCACGTAATCATGGGCAAACATCTATGTGTGCGTAACACAAATCCCACATGCCACTGCTTTATGAAATAGGAATCATATTACATATATTTTGCAATATATTGTATTTTAATTAGGGATACTTTTTGGAAGACACTTTAATCAGCTGCTACGTATCTAACTTATGTATTTTTAATGCAGAATGATATTCATGATATTTATACACCATAATTTTCCCATTATTTCTATATTGTGACCTTTTAATTTGATTTCTTTTTTTTTTAAAGATTGGCACCTCAGCTAACAACCGTTGCCAATCTTCTTTTTTTTTCTTTCTACTTTTTCTCCCCAAATCCCCACAGTACATACTTATATATTTTAGTTGTGAGTCCTTCTAGTTGTGGCACATGGGATGCTGCCTCAGCTGGGCCTGACAAACCGTCCCACATCCGCGCCCAGGATCCAAGCCAGCGAAACCCTGGGCCACTGAAGTGGAGCGTGTGAAGTTAACCCCATGGCCACAGGGCCAGCCCCCTAGTTTGATTCCTTAGTTCTAGTATCTTTACATGATATGGTCATGATATTTGATTATGCTGGTCTCCCTAAATGAATCCCTAAAAAGAAAAACTATTTATTTTTGTAAAGGCCTGAAATAATTTGTTACATGAAAAATTATCTGTTCTTTAGAAGCTAAGTAATATTTCCTAGTTATTCTTGGGTTCACTTTTATCATTTCTTTGTTTTGATAGATCATCCACTTTTTCCAGGCTTTCAAATATCATGCCATAGAGTTACTTAATCTCATAATATCTACATTTATGACATGTTGTTTTTTTACCTAATCTGGGAATTCTTTCTTTTTACCTCTTAATTAGGGTCATGGAGAACCATTGGAGTCAGTTATGTCCATTGTCAGATATGCTCGGGTAACCTATGTCTTTGGGCACTTGGCTTCTTGCACAATGGAGAGTCCCAGACACCTTCACATTTTGCCTCATCTCCAGACACTATGACTGTCTCAGATTCCCCTGAGTGGTTATTGGTCTTAATCACAGCCTCCATTGACCCATGAAGGCCTGGAGAAATTCACACTGAAAGTTTCAAACAGTATTTTAAAATATAATGTAAGAACTTTCCAGAAACAAAAGAAAATTTAACCCAGAAATTAAATGTTTTTATCTGTAGAAATAAAATAGGGTCATTATTACAGAAATGCTGTAAAGGTTATAAATATTGACAAGGTAGAAATGGCATAAATAATAATAGTTTGGAAGAATTAAGGGGGAAAATATTGAGGATAGAGTAATTAGGCTTACTTCTTATCTTTTAAAAAAATTATCAAGATTAGAATTATAAATTCAGATAATTAGAGGTGTAAGTATATCTAAATACAAATTAAAATAGTACAATCAACTAAAATCAAATTATTAAGGAAAGGGGGAGTGGAAATGCAAGCATTTTCTTTATTGATCATTTTAGGGATGAATATTTAAATGCATTGTATTTAAAACATAAAGGAGGACATGTGTTATTTAAGGTTAGAAGTGTAAAGGTACCACTAGAGCAAAAGTGCAAACCTTCCAGATTACCAGAAGTACAAATCACAATGGAGCAAAATAACCTCGGATCATATAGGGAAAGAAAAAAAGAAATAAACAGAAACAGATAGCATAATGGAAAGCATGGTGAGAGAAATAACGTAATAAATATAGAGTAAACTTATCTCTTCAAAAAATATATTCAAATTGAGTCACCAAGAAAACCTCTCAGTAAGCCGTATTTGAGAGACACATAATTACTCAGAATGGAAAATTACTCTGAACAAAGTTCCTCAGAAAAGTTATGGGAAAAAGTTGGCAAACTCATAACCAAATCATTAAAACACAGATTAGGAGCACTAAGAATTCATACCAAATAAAACTTAATATTCCTTTCTCTTCTTTGTATTTCTCATTTCTCCTCTCAGTCTTCATTCACATTTGAGACAGTTTACCTAACGGAAGAAGTTATGAGCAGAAGCAAATAAGCTACACAGCGAGACATATATCTATTAGAAATTAACAAAGTCATAAATGAACTAATAATTTGCCATGGGGAGAGCTTCAGAACAGCCAACATATTAATTTTCCATTCTCCTTTTGAACACTTTCAAGTCTGTTGCTGTTGTTTTTGTGGATATTTGCCAACTCTCTATCCATTTTGTTCTTTCGACTTCCTCTACTGCAAGCTTTGAGAACAGCCAGAGATAAATCAGCCCTCCCCAGTTGCCTGAATTATCCTGACTAATCTCCGAAAGACTAGAGAATTAAAGAGCCAATAAAAAGGAAATATACAGTGTAATAATGTATAATCCAACCAGAAATAAATTCAAAATGAGAATATGGAGAATTGTAAATATTTTCTTAAGTGTGTTATCCTTGTGAAGAATCTAAATTAACAAACTTGAAATGTGAACTATCAGTAGGTTATCACCTCCATGGGAGACTGCATGATCATAACTTAAATTGCTTTGTATCTGTATACAAATTATAGAATAAGCTATACACGAGGAGTACTTATACATTCCCAAAGGTTAATGTGGAAAACAACAGGGACAGACCCAGAACAAAGAAATATTTCATGAGTGAGAGATAACTGTTGAGTTGGGTAAACAGTATAATTAAACAATAACACACTGTCCAAGAAAAATAACAAAAAGTATTCTGAGTAAACCTTCCCAATCCATATCATACAAGAATGTAAGAACAAAATAGATGTTGATAGAACTGTTAAATTGATCCATACGTTTATGATGATGCATTCCTAATTTGATTCTAAAACACCGTAAATATAAAGTTCTCTCTTTGAAGCACTTCTAGTTTTCAAGGGTCTACTTACCTTACAAAAAGATTGGATAGGTGAGTGAGTATTGTCACAACAAAGGATTATCTCAAGTGGTTCATATTATGGCAGAGCATGGTGATAAATAATACCTAAAAATGAAAATTATTTTTCACTACTTGAACTATATTTCTTATTTTTTCTGATTTTTCATTGATTATTTTAGCACCCTCAGATTAATCCCTTGAGATTTAAAGATCCATCCAAGTAATTAATACCTTGGAGATACACAGATATAACAGATTTTTTAATAAGCAAAAACAAATACTCATTTGCATTGTGAGGAAAAACTTTTATATGTAAGCAAGTCATTAAAAGAAAATTATTGAAAACCAGTACTTGAGGAATCATGGCCTTTTATAGTTCTGTAGTTGACCTCTAAATTGTCTTTGTTACGTGTCAATCTGTCATGCTATGCTACGTTTCTCATATTTTCCTTTCTTGTATTTTTCCATTTAGGGCTGCCACAAGAGACATTTTGCACAATCTCTGGAAAGCAGTTGTCAAGCAGCAAGCACACTGCTTTTATGTTTGGAAGGTAAGGTGCAGGAGCACCAGGCAATGTTGCACCTCAGTCATGTCCTTGCCTATCTGCTGATTCATCTCATTGTCATGGAGCAGCAGCAAGGCTGCAAACAGGCCACTTCCCAAATAAACCCTCCTTCAGTTTCTCTCACACCTTGTCAGGTGCACATTTAGCTCTGTGACAAAGGATGCTGGCCTCTCCTGAAGAGTAATCATCCAATGATTAAAGTGGAAAGTGCAAGATGACGTGATGTCAGTCCATCTTCATGGATTCCAGTACATTAGTTCATACTCATGTGTTCTAGTTTATCCATGCTCTCCCCTACTTTATATCCATCTTCCTTCCCCATTGCCAGCCCTATAGACTTCAAGCTCCAGTACCACATGCAAAGGCAAAAGACTTGCAGAGACTGTTTAAACAGTTTTCAAAATTAGGTAAGGTCAAGTCCCTATGAAAAATTCATGTACACACACATATACACATATGCGTACAAATGTATGTACATGTATACATACATGTGTCTTACCCTGGTGGTGCTGCTATACTATTTGAATTCTGTTTGATAAGTCCACTAAGTGTTTGTGGAAACATGGATGATTGAAGAGAACTAATAAATATTTTCAATTCAGATGGCAAATTTAGTCTAAAAGAAGTCAGACTTGTTTATTTTGGTGCTTTTCACAGATACAGAAGCCATTCAAACAACTCTATTAACCGTGGAACTTTCTGAGTACTCGATTCTTGATAATTCAAAAGAAATATCTGTTGAAAAGGACAAACTCAGAGTGTCTCGATCACAGTGAAATCAAGTAGAATTTATGATCAGTCACAAACTTAATGTTATGAAGAACTTTAAGGATCATACCCTTCTCATTCAACAAAATGCTAAAAGGAAACAAAGAACCTTTGCCATTGAACAAACCATACAAGTGGTCAATAAAATCTGGAGTATAACAGATGAAATCGTAGAGGTAACCAAGCTCCGCTGAGGAAGTGTCAGAGCAGCAGTTGGTAGACAGAAGATGGAGTAAGAACCAGGGACCTTGAAACTAGTGTTATTTACCTCACTATCATCAACAACACTAACAACAACAGAAGCAAAATAATATATAGTGCCTTATTTTTATGGAAAGGATTTGAGGCACTTTAGTTACTTTAACCATGTTACTCTCAGTTCTGTGCAATCTCTGTTTTCAAAAATTAATTTATGGGTTACTTAAAATAATATTTTTCTTGCCTCTGCACAGCACTAGTAGAGAGCACCCAACCGGCGGCCACAAGGCTGGAAGACCCCGGGACAAAAGTAGCATAGCTAGGTGAGCTAACCACAGACTGTAGAAGATGCCAATAGCTCTGCTGCGACCCATAGTGGACAAGTGAGATTTTGTGGGAGCCGAAAGTGACGGAGCGGCAAATATAAGTGATCCTACCCCTGGCAGCTGCAAAAGCCCATAACACTGTTGCAGACCCCAAGGAGGGAGCACGTCTAGGTGGGATGCCACAGTAGGCACCAGGAGCCTGAAGCCCCCCTGTGACGGCCCCCATTGCAGAAGAGGGAATCCAAAGGACCACTGTGACTACAAGGAGGGGCCCAGGCCTGGTTAGCAACTGCGGATAGAGTTCCTGGTTGGTGCAGTATAAACAGCTGCTCCCCCACCACAGCAGCAGAAACAAGTGGAAGGAGCAACTAAACTCTATCTCTATGTGGAGGCACAAATCAACAACATCAAGCAATATGAAAAAATACATTAAATCTCCAGAACACAAGGAAAATAACAAATACACAGAAAACAATCCCAAAGAAAATGAGATATATAACCTAAATGATGATGACTTCAAAACAGCCATCATTGAAATACTCAATGAATTAAGAGAGAATTCAGATAGACAACGAGTTCAGGAGCTATGTCACAAAAGAGTTTGATACAATAAAGAAGAACCAAACAGAAATACTGGAAATGAAGAACTCAATAGAGGAGATTAAGAAAAATCTAGATGCACTGAACAGTAGGGCTGATAATATGGAGGAAAGAATTAGCAATTTGGAAGATGGCAATATAGAAATGCTGCAGGCAGAGGAGGAGAGAGAAATAAGACTAAAAAGAAATGAAGAAACTCTCCGAGAATTATCAGACACAATTAGGAGATGCAACGTAAGGATTATAGGTATACCAGAGGGAGAAGAGAAGGAGAAAGGGGCAGAAAGCCTATTCAAAGAAATAATGGCTGAGAACTTCCCAAATCTGGTGAGAGAGATGGATCTTCAGGTGACAGAAGCCAATAGATCTCCAAACTTTATCAATGCAAGAAGACCAACCACACGGCATATAGTAGTGAAGCTAGCAAAAGTCAACGACAAGGAGAAAATACTAAGGACAGCCAGGCAAAAGAAACTAACCTACAAAGGAACCCCCATCAGGCTATCAGCAGATTTCTCAGCAGAAACTTTACAGGCTAGAAGAGAGTGGAATGATATATTCAAAAATCTGAAGGACCAAAACCTACAGCCGAGAATTCTCTACCCAGCGAAAATATCCTTCAAATACGATGGAGAAATAAAAACTTTCCCAGATAAACAAAAATTAAGGGAGTTCATTGCCACAAAACCTCCTCTTCAGGAAATCCTCAGGAAAACCCTCATTCCTGAAAAATCAAAAAAAGGAAAGGGGCTACAAAACCAAGAGCAGAGGAGATAAGTAGAAGGACAACAACAAAGAGTAGCAGCTCTTCATCAGAACAGATTAAACCATGGGACGAGAAACAAAGGAAACTGAAGAAAACCGGAAAACAAGACACAAAATGGCTGTGGTAGGCCCCCACATCTCAATAATCACTCTAAATGTAAATGGATTGAACTCCCCAATCCAAAGACACAGAGTGGCAGGATGGATCAAAGAACAAGACCCAACAATATGCTGCTTCCAGGCAACACACCTCAGCCCCAAAGACAAACACAGACTCAGAGTGAAGGGATGGAGAACAATAGTCCAAGCTAATAATGAACAAAAGAAAGCAGGTGTCGCTATACTAATATCAGACAAGGTAGATTTCAAAGCAAAACAGATAAAGAAAGACAAAGAGGGACAGTATATAATGATAAAAGGGACTCTCCACCAAGAAGACATAACACTTATAAATACATATGCACCCAACACAGGAGCACCAAAATTTGTAAAGCAACTCTTAATAGAACTAAAAGAAGACATCAACAACAATGCAATAATAGCAGGGGACCTCAACACACCATTAACACCAATGGACAGAACATCCAGACAGAAAATCAACAAGGAAATAATAGAATTAAATGAAAAATTAGACCAGATGGACTTAATAGATATATATAGAACACTTCATCCAAAAACAGCAGGTTACACATTCTTCTCGAGTGCACATGGAACATTCTCAAGGATTGACCATATTTTGGGAAACAAAGCAAACATCAATAAATACAAGAGAGTTGAAATAATATCAAGCATCTTTTCTGATCATAATGCTATGAAACTAGAAATCAACTACAAGAAAAAAGCAGAGAAGGGTGCAAAAATGTGGAGACTAAACAACACGCTTCTGAACAAACAATGGATCATTGAAGAAATTAAAAAAGAAATCAAATATTATCTGGAGACAAATGAAAATGAGAACACGACATACCAAATCATTTGGGATGCAGCAAAAGCAGTCCTAAGAGGGAAATTCATCGCAATACAGGCTCACCTCACTAAACAAGAAAAAGCTCACATAAGCAACCTCAAACGACACCTAACAGAACTAGAAAAAGAAGAACAAACAAAGCCCAGAGTCAGTAGAAGGAGGGAAATAATAAAAATAAGAGCAGAAATAAACGATATTGAAACAAAAAAGACAATAGAAAGGATCAATGAAACAAAGAGTTGGTTCTTCGAAAAAATTAACAAAATCGACAAACCTTTAGCCAGACTCACCAAGAAAAGAAGAGAGAAATCGCAAATAAATAAAATTAGGAATGAGAGAGGAGAAATCACAACAGATACCAATGAAATACAGGGATCATAAGAGAATACTATGAAAAACTATATGCCAACAAATTGAACAACCTGGAAGAAATGGACAAATTCCTAGACTCCTACAATCTCCCCAAAGTGAATCAGGAAGAAATGGAGAATCTGAATAGGCCAATCACAAGTAAGGAAATAGAAACGGTAATCAAAAACCTCCCCAAAAATAAGAGTCCAGGACCAGACGGCTTCTCTGGAGAATTCTACCAAACATTCAAAGAAGACTTAATACCTATTCTCCTCAAACTGCTCCAGAAAATTGAGAAAGATGGAGAACTCCCGAACACATTCTATGAAGCCAACATCACTCTGATCCCCAAACCTGACAAGGACAACACAAAGAAGGAGAACTACAGGCCGATATCACTGATGAACATAGATGCAAAAATCCTCAACAAAATTTTGGCAAACCGAATACAGCAATACATCAAAAAGATTATACACCATGATCAAGTGGGATTTATACCAGGGACACAGGGATGGTTCAACATCCGCAAGTCAATCAACGTGATACACTACATCAACAAAATGAAAAACAAAAACCACATGATCATCTCAATAGATGCAGAGAAAGCATTCGACAAGATCCAACACCCATTTATGATAAAAACCCTCAATAAAATGGGTATAGAAGGAAAGTACCTCAACATAGTAAAGGCCATATATGACAGACCCACAGCCAACATCATACTCAATGGACAAAAACTGAAAGCCATCCCTCTGAGGACAGGAACAAGACAAGGGTGCCCACTTTCACCATTCCTATTCAACATAGTACTGGAGGTTTTGGCCAGAGCAATTCAGCAGGAAAAAGAAATAAAAGGAATCCAAATAGGTAACGAAGAAGTAAAACTCTCGCTGTTTGCAGATGACATGATCTTATATATAGAAAACCCCAAAGGATCCATAGAAAAACTATTAGAAATAATCAACAACTACAGCAAAGTAGCAGGGTATAAAATTAACGTGCATAAATCAGTAGCATTTCTATACACTAACAATGAACTAACAGAAAAAGAACTCTAGAACTCAATCCCATTCACAATCGCAACGAAAAGAATAAAATACCTTGGGATAAACTTAACCAAAGAAGTGAAGGATCTATACAATGAAAACTACAAGACTTTCTTGAAAGAAATTGACGATGACATAAAGAGATGGAAAGACATTCCATGCACATGGATTGGAAGAATAAACATAGTTAAAATGTCCATACTACCTATAGCAATCTGCAGATTCAATGCTATCCCAATCAGAATCCCAAGAACATTCTTCAGAGAAATTGAACAAACAATCCTAAAATTCATATGGGGCAACAAAAGACCGCGTATTGCTAAAGCAATCCTGAGCAAGAAAAACAAAGCCGGCAGAATCACAATCCCTGATTTCAAAACATACTACAAAGCTACAGTGATCAAAACAGCATGGTACTGGTACAAAAACAGGTCCACAGATCAATGGAACAGAATTGAAAGCCCAGAACCACACGTCTATGGACAGCTAATCTTCGACAAAGGAGCAGAGGGCCTACAATGGAGAAAAGAAAGTCTCTTTAACAAATGGTGCTGGGAAAACTGGACAGCCACAAGTAAAAGATTGAAAATTGACCATTCTTTTTCACCACACACCAAAATAAACTCAAAATGGATCAAAGACCTAAAGATTAGGCCTGAAACAATAAGTCTTCTGGAAGAGAATATCGGCAGTACACTCTTTGACATCAGTTTCAAAAGAATCTTTTCAGACACTATAACTCCCCAGTTGAGGGAAACAATAGAAAGAATAAACAAATGGGACTTCATCAGACTAAAGAGCTTCTTCAAGGCAAGGGAAAACAGGATTGAAACAAGAAAACAGCCCACTAATTGGGAAAACATATTTACAAGCCACTTATCCAAAAAAGTGTTAATCTCCATAATATACAGAGAACTCACACGGCTCAACAACAAAAAAACAAACAGCCCAATTAAAAAATGGGCAGAGGACATGAACAGACATTTCTCAAAAGAAGATATGAATATGGCCAATAGACACATGAAAAGATGTTCATCATCGCTAATCATCAGGGAAATGCAAATCAAAACTACACTAAGATATCACCTTACACCCGTTAGATTGGCAAAAACATCCAAAACCAAGAGCGACAAATGTTGGAGAGGTTGTGGAGAAAAAGGAACCCTCATACACTGTTGGTGGGAATGCAAACTGGTACAGCCACTATGGAAAACAGTATGGAGATTTCTCAAAAAGTTAAAAATAGAAATACCCTATGACCCAGCCATCCCATTACTGGGTATCTATCCTAAGAACCTGAAATCAGAAATCCCAAGAGTCACTTGCACTCCTATGTTCGTCGCAGCATTATTTACAATAGCCAAGACATGGAACCAACCTACATGCCCAGAAACTGATGATTAGATAAAGAAGATGTGGTATATATACACAATGGAATACTACTCAGCCATAAAAAAAGACAAAATTGGCCCATTCACAGCAACGTGGATGGACCTCGAGAGTATTATGTTAAGCGAAATAAGCCAGTCAGAGAAAGATGAACTCTATATGACTCCGCTCATAGGTGGAAGTTAGTATATTGACAAGGAGATCTGATCGGTGGTTACCAGGGAAAAGGGGGGGGTAGGGGCAGGGCACAAAGGGGGAAGTGGTGTACCCACAACATGACTAACAAAAATGTACAACTGAAATCTCACAAGGTTGTAATCTATCATAACATTAATAAAAAAAACAAAACAAACAAACAAAAATAATATTTTTCTTAAATAAGCTTTCAATTTTGAATTTTTAGAGATAAATTTGATTGTGAAAAAAAGTGTTCATAATAGCTAGATCACCTACAATCTTTTAAAATAAATTACTTGGAAAAACATCATTAAATTACACATATACACTTAGAAATAGTATTTAGGCAACACATCTGAATATTTTCTCCTTCCAGACTTCCCAGAACAAAAGAAAATTTTAGAATGCCTTCAAGTTACCCAATTAAAGGAAACAAGTATTACAATTCACATTGAATCTAAGTCTTCTGGTCCACAGATTATTTTTAAGATCATTTTATAGCTACATATCTAATTTTCATTCATTTTCTTTTTCTTCTAATTTGTAAAACTGTTTATTTTCTTTTTCTTTTTTTTTTTTTGAGGAAGATTAGCCCTGAGCTAACATCTGCCACCAATCCTCCTCTTTTAGCTGAGGAAGACTGGCCCTGAGCTAACATCCATGCCCATCTTCCTCTAATTTATATGTGGGACACCTACCACAGCCCGGCTTGCCAAGGGGTGCCATGTCCGCACTGGGGATCCTAACCAGTGAACCAGGGGCCACCAAAGTGGAACGTGCACACTTAACCGCTGCACCATCAGTCCGGCCTCTATTTTCCTTGGTTAGTCTTGGAAAGTACTGATTTTTAAGCGCAGGGCTTCTAAGATATGTAACTATTGTGAAGAAAACAAATTTTGAAATTTGAAAACTTTTTATTTTGAATATTTGGTGCATAAAAATTTGCAAAAGAATATACAAAGAATTTCATCTACCCTTCCCCCAATTTCTCCACATGATAACATCTTATGGAACTGCAATATATTATCAAAACCAGGAAGTAGACATTGGTACAGTATTATTAACTCAGCTGCAAGCCTTATTCAGATTTCATCACTTTTTCATGCACTAACAGTTGTGGGGGATGAGAGAGGTTGTTGTATATGAAATGTCATGATGTGGAGATTTTGTGTTGCCACTACCAACCGGAAGTAGAAAAGTTCCATGAGCACAAAGAAACTCCTCTGTGTTACCCCTTTATAGTCACATTGTCCAAGTGATAACCCCGGAAACCACTCATCTATCCCTCGTCACTATCATTTTGTTGTTTTGAGACTATTATATAAATGTAATCATCCAGTATGTAACTTTTTTAAATGGCTCTTTTTCCTCAGCATAATCCCCTCAAGTCCTCCAAGTTGTTGCGTGCAGCAATTCTTTGTCCCTTTTTATTGCAAAATAGTATTCCATTGTGTTGGCTGTACCTCAGTTTGTTTATCCTTTACAAATTAAAGACATTTGAGCTTTTTCCACTTTTTAGCTATAATACATAAAACTGATACAAATGTTTGTGTCCACGTTTGTGTTAACATAAATTTTCATTTATCTGGGATAAACGACAAACAGTCAAACAGCTCTGAAGAAGCAGTGAGATCTCAGCTTCTAGGTGTGCTTGTCACACTTCTATAAGTTTATCTGGTAAGCAGATAAGGAATTCAAATGGATTTATATAATTTATTTTCCATGGCACAGTAGGCAGCATAAGCTTCATATTCTCCTTTACTCCTCAAGTCCTGTGGGGCGCCAGGAAGGGACTGACCACACAGTGAGTTGGTGCCATGGCTGAAGAGCTTAGAAATGCCCCAGTTGTAAGAGAAATGTTCTCAAGCTTACTCTTTGTCCCCTCTGGAGAGAGAGACACACAATTACTACAATGGAATGCAGCAGATCTTCTCTGGGCAGTAAAGAAAGAGATCTTTACTATCTCAGAATGTCTTTGGGGAGGGAGAAGTTCTCTCTCTTTTCTCAGGCTTCCATGAATGCTTGCCGTGCAAGGATGTTTGCATGAGGGCACACAAACATCTTTGAAAAGATAGTCCCTGCCACAAGATGTGTAGAAATCCCATGGAGAAATGAAATTGTTCCCAATATGCTTAAAGAAGTCCAGCTGCTGTATTGTACAGTAAGTGTATGTTAACTTCATAAGAAACTGCCAAAGTACTTTCCTGAGAGGTTGCAACATTTTATACTCCCACTAGCAATGCATAAAGCAACTGATTGCTCTTTATCCTATCCAGCACACATTGTTGTCAGTATGTATTTTAACTATTCTATTAGGAATGTAGTGGTATTTCATCATGACACTAATTTTCATTTTCTGAATGGTTAATGGTGTTCAACATATTTACAAATGCTTATTGGCCACGAGCATATTCTCTGTCCAAAAGTGGTTGTTCAACTCTTACATCTATTTTCTGATTGAACTTTTAATACCTGTTGAGTTTAGAGAATTATTTATATATTCTGGAAAAAAATACTTTGTTAGATATGTGATTTTCAAACATTTTCTATCAGTCTATGGCTTGTCTTTTCATTCCCTTAACAGGGTCTTGCACATAGTATATGTGTTAAACTTGATAAAGTCCAATTTATTGATTTTCTTCCTTTATAGGTTGTACTTTGGTATTTTACTTATATATATGTTTTTGCATACATATGTATATATCTATGTATTTTAAACTTTTAATTTTGAAATAATTATAAATTCACAGAAAGTTGCAAAGAAAGCACATATAGATCCCTTGTACACTTCATCAAGATTCTACCAATGGCTACCTCTTATACAATTACAGCACAATTTCGCACCTGGTAAATTGAGATTGGTACAGGGTGTGTACAGTTCTAAGAGATTTTACCATATGTAGTAGTTTAGCCACTACTATAAACAAGCTATAGAACTAGCTACAACAAGAAGAATTCTCTGGTGCTACCCCGTTATGGTTGTGCTCACTGCCTTTCTCCACATCATACCTAGTGCATAGTATCCACTACTGTGTTTTCTATCTCTCTAATTTTGTAAGTTTGAGAATATTTTATAAATGGGACTATATGCAATATATGACTTAAAATTGATGTTTTAAAAACAATCTTTTCTATTTTAAAATAGTTTTGTTTACAGAAAATTGTGAACCTAGTACAGAGCGTTCCCATAGACCCTGCACTCAGCTTCCTCTATTATAAGATTTTACATTACTACGGCGCACTTAGAATTAATGAACCAAAGTCCATACATTATTTTTAACTAAAATTCATTGTATATTGAAATTTCCTTATTTTTTGCCTAATGTCCATTTGCAGTTCCACAATTCCATCCAGAATAATACATCATATTTAGTCATTGTGTTTCTTTATGCGCCTTTTGACTGTGATAGTTTCTCAGACTTTCCTTGTTTTTGATGACCTGACGATTTTGCGAAGTACTGGTCATCTATATTGTAGGACGCTCCTTTATTGGATCCCATCTGATGTTTTCCTCTTCATTAGATTGTTGTTATGTGTTTTGGGAGGAAAGCCACAGAAATGAAGTGCCATGTTCATCCTATCATGTCAAGGGTATGCACTATTAACATGACAACACTGTTGACACTGACTTTGATCACCTGGCTTAGCTATTTGCCATTTGCCTCTACTGTAAAGCTACCCGCCTCTGTTTCGTTCATATTGTCCTCTGAAAAGAGGTCACCATACGCAGCCCAAAATTAAAGAGTGAAGAGTTATGCTCCACTTCTCAAGGGGAGATTTCATACATTATTTGGAATTCTTTTACATTGAAGCTTTGTTTCTTCTCTTCTCCCACATATGTTAATTTATTCAATAATTTATTTACAGCAGGATGGATTCATGGATATTTATTTTATCCTTTGTCATAATTCAATATGACACTATTTATTTTTTCGTGCAAATGTTACCAGTTTTGGGCATCGGGAGTTCAATTAGTTGGTTCCTGTGTCACTTTGACATACCTTCATCACGGTGGTTTTTTTTTTTTTTTGACTTCCCTATTTCCTGGCTCTGCACAGTACTCCAGGTTTATCTGGTATATTTTTTGCCTCAGTCTTAAAACTAACCATTTCTCAAAAAGATCCTACCTGATTCCTTCTATCAGAGACAGCTATCAGAAACCAAGTTCTGAGTGCTGGGGGAATCTATTTTTTACCTATTTAAATGTTTATATTTCAAGTTGGTTCTTTATAGAAAACATAGAATTGAGTTGTGCTTTTTTATTTCTAATCAACTCTGACAGTGTCTGTCTTTTTAAAAGTAATGATTTTGGGGCCGAGCCTTGTGGCCCAGTGGTTAAGTTCACACACTCCGCTTTGGGGCCCAGGGTTTCGCTGGTTCGGATCCTGCGTGTGGACATGGCACCGCTCATCAGGTCACACTGAGGCAGCATCCTACATGCCACAACTAGAAGGACCCACAACTAAAATATACAACTATGTACTGGGTGGACTTAGGGAGAAAAAGCAGGAAAAGCAAAAAGATTTAAAAGAAAAAGATTTAAAACTGATGATTTTTTTCTGTCTTTTAATTGATATATTTAGATCGCTTACATTGAAAGTGATGATTGATATAGTTGGATTAACAGCTACCATGTTTGTAGATTTTCCATTTATTACATTTTTTTTGTTTATTTTTTCCTTATTTTCCTGCATTATTGTTTAAAATGAACATTTTGTATGACTCCATTTTATCCCCTCTCAACATATCAAGTATAATTTCTTTTAAAACCTTTTTTGGTTGCCCTAGAATTCACAGTATACATTTTTAATTAATCTTAGTCCACCTTCAAACCTCTTCACAGGTAGTGCAGGTACCTTATAATGGAGAATTGCCAATACCTCCCTGTCATTCCTTATGACACTGCTGTCATTAATTTCACTTATACATATGCCATAATCACCTCAAATATTATTACCATTATTATTTTAAATAGTTATGGTTTAGATTATTTAAAAACAGGAAAAAATAAAAGATTTTATTTTCCTGTGTTTGCCCCTTCTCTGAAACTTTCCCTTTCTTTATGTAGATCTGAGTTTCTGACCTATATCATTTTCCTTATTCCTGAAGAATTTCTTCTTTTTCTTGGAAGATACATCTGCTAGTAATGAATTCCCTCAATTTTTGTTTGTCTGAGGAAATGTTTGTTTCTCCAAATTTGGAAGAAAATTTTGATAGAGGATTTTCATTTGGTGTTTTTTTCTTTCAACACTTTTGAATAATTCACTCTCATCTTCTTATATCGTTTCTGAAGGGACATCCAATGTAATTCTTACCTTGTTCCTCTGTAAGTAACATGTTTTCTTTCTCTGCCTTCTGTGAAGATTGTTTTCTTTGTCCTTGTTTCTTTCAGTTTGAATATGATATGTTTGGATGTAGATTTATAGACATTCGTCCTACCTGGTGTTCGCCGAACTTCCTGGATCCTGACTTGGAATCTGTCACTTATTTTGGGAAGTCCCTTGCCATTCTTGCTTTGCATATTTCTTCTACTATTTTCTCTTTATTCTCCTTTTGGTATTCCAATTACTTCTATGTTACAACTTTTGAAATTGTCCCACGGTTCTTGGATATTCTATTTTGTTTTTGTCTATATTCTTTTTCTCTTTGCATTTCAGTTTAGGAAATTTCTGTTGACCTATCTTCAAGCTACTGATCTTTTCTTGGCTGCTTCCAGTCTATCGAGGAACTCATCAAGGCGATTTTTTTATTTCTGTACAATGTTTTGATTTCTAGCATTTCCTTTTGAGTATTTTCTTAGAGTTTTCATCTCTCTTTTTCCATTACATATCAGTTCCTGCATATGTTCTACCTTTCCCTTTATATGTAAATGTATGAAATGATATATATAAAATCATACATATAAATCATATATATTAATAAATAATCATAGCTATTTTAAATGCTCTGGCCGATAAATTAAATATGTGTGTTATAACTTTGTCTTGTTCTGAAGTTTGCTTTGTTTCTTCAGATTGTGGTTTTTTCTTTCTTTCTTCCTTCTTTTTTTTTGCATGGCTTGTACTGTTTGTGGAAAGCTGGGCATGATGTACTGGATAACAGTTAACTGAGGTAAACAGACCTTAAGTCTGAGGTTTCATGTTAATCTGTCTAAAAGTTGGCTGTGTTTATGTTTCTTGTAGCTATAGTTCCCAGAGTCTGAAATCTTGTAGTGTCTTTGTTTCTGTGTTTCTTCTAGCCTTTGGGCATCCGTATGTAGTCATCTTTAGAAAGGCTCTGAATCTTGCAGCTTTTCAAAATGTAATCCACTGTTATTATATTGGAGTCCTGTCTAAGTTCTAGTAAGGTGTTGGGGACAGGAAGCATTGTATAATCTTCTGATTAAATATCAGCCTTTGTTTCTGAGCTGTGACCTTTGCCAGTGTTTCTTAGCTTTTCTTCCCCATCCCCCTGACCTTGAATTATATAGGAAATTCAGAGAGAACTGAGTGTGCTCACTACCTTTCCCTCAGCTGAGAAAAGGCTCTAGTACACTTTTCCCTGGAAAGTACACCTCTGTTATAGAAAATTCCCTCCATATATTTCACAATGGTCATTTTTCCTTTTCCCTGTAGAACGACAAGGACAACGTTTTTCATTTTTCGCTTGAGAGCCTCTCAAGCTTCTTAGAAGTAATCCCATTAAAGTGTAGGATTTAAGTTTCTGTAAAATCCCTTCAATCTTTTTGATCCTGTGGTTTCCAGAAATTTCTTATTCTCGTGTTACTTCATGCTTAGCCTCCAACAGTTCATCAATATTACCATTTGAGTGTTTCTACCAGTTTATGGCTACCATGGCTTTTAATCCAGGGAAGTAGATCTTGCTTAAGATTGTGGTTTTACTTGTCTATCCAGATTTTGGGGTGCATTTTTGTCCTGCAAACTCAAATCCCTGTTGATCCAAGAAAAGTCCTTTTTTTCTATTTGTTCAACTTTTCCCATTGTAAGGATAGGAGTGATGGTTTTCAAGCTCTTCACGTTAAACTTGAAACCCAAAGGTGAATTTTTCTTTTTTCATTCAGCATAGTGCCCTTGAATCCATCAGAATTGTTGTATGCACCAATAACTAGTTCCTTTTAATTTTATAATTAGTTCCTTCTATTCCTTGATATAATGTCCCTCCATTTGTTTAGTAGTTGATCTACTGAAGAACAGTTTCATTGTTTCCAGTTTTTGACTATTACAAGTAAAGGTATTAAGAACAATTTTGTACACTTTTTTGCAGATATAAATTTTTAGTTTTGTTTCTTTTTTAAGAAAATGACAAATATTTTTCAGACTGTGACATTTTGCATTCCTGCCAGCATTTGTTGTCACCCTTTTGAATGTTTTATTTATTTTACTTTTTTATTATAGCTGTTATAATGGGTGCATGATTATATCACAAAATGTTCTTATTCTTAATTAAATATTTTAGTTCTTGCCATTTGTAACAACATGGATGAAACTGGAGGGCATTATATTATGTGAAATAAGTTAGACAGAGAAACACAAATACTGTATGATTTCACTTATATGTGGAATCTGAAAAAATAAACAAACTTATAGAAAAAGAGATCAGATTTGTGGTTACCCAGGGGGTGGAGAGGTGGGGGTCAGGAATTTGATGAAGGTGGTCAAAAGATACAAAATTCCAGTTATAAGTAAGTACTAAGAACGTAATGTACAACATGATGAGTATAATTATCTATGCTGTGTGGTATATTTGAAAGTTTCCAAGAGAGTAAATCCTAAGAGTTTTTATCAAAAAGAAAAAAACACATTTTTCCTTTTTTTCGGTATCTATTCGAGATAGTGGATGTTGACGAAATTTATTGTAATTGTTTCACAATATATGTATGTCAAGTCATTATGCAGTACACCTGAAACTTATACAGAGCTGTATGTCAATTATATCTCAATAAAACTGGAAAAATGTTTTAGTGATTCTACTTCCTTTCCTTTCCCAGGCAAAATTTAGGATACTTTTGTTTATATCTATATGTATACATAGAAATTTCTATCTTTCTCAGATTTTCATTGAAATTGTATTAACCCTATGTATCAATTTGGGGGAGAATTGACTTCTCTACTCTGTTGAGTCTTCCCATCCATGAACACAGTATGAATCTCCATTTATTTAGATCATCTTTGATGTTTTATAAAAACATTTTGTTGTTAACATCGTACAAATCCTATACACATTTTGTTAAAGACGCATCTGAACATTTAATTTTTTGTGTAGTTGTAATCGTTGTTATATTTTAAATTTTGATTTTCATGTCCATTTTTAGCATAGAGAAGTGAAATGGATTTTTAAATGTTGATCCTGTATCCTGTGTTCTTGATAAATTCAGTTTTAGTTATAAGAGTTTCTTTCTTTCTTTTCTGCACATTCTGGGGGATTTTCTTTTCCTTATTTCTTTTTTCATTGAGGTTACATTGGTTTATAACATTATATAACTTCAAGTGTACCTCATTATATTTCGACTTTTGTACAGACTACATCGTGTACACCACCAAAAGTCCAGTTGCCCTCTGTCACCATACAAATGTACCATTTTAACCCTTTAGCCATCTCCCCACCTTCTTTCCCCTTTGGTAACCACCGATCTGTTTTTTGTATCTATGTGTTTGTTTGTTGTTGTTGTTTTTCTTCCACATATAAGTGAAATCATATGGTATTTGACTTTCTCCATATGGATTATTTGCTTAGCATAATACCCTCAAGGTAAATCCATGTTGTCGCAAATGGAATTATTTCATTTTTTTTTTTATGGTGGAGTAGTATTCTGTTGTATATATATACACAACATCTTCTTTATCCCTTCATCCATCAATGAGCACTTGGATTGTTTCCAAGTCTTGGCTATTGTGAACAATGCTGCAGTGACTATAGGGGTACAAATATCTTTTTGAATTAGTTTCCATGTTCTTTGGATAAATACCCAGAAGTGGAATAGCTGGATCATATGGTAGCTTTAATTGTAATTTTTTCAGGAATCTCCATAATGTTTTCCATACTGACAGCACTAGTTTACATACCTGCCAGCAGTGTATGAGGGTTACCTTTTCTCCATATCCTCTCCAACACTTGTTATTTCTTGTTCTGTTTATTGTAGCCATTCTGGCAGGCATGAGGTGATAGCTAATTCCAGTTTTGATTTGCATTTCCCTAATAATTAGTGATATTGAACATCTTTTCATGTGCCTGTCAGCCATCTGTAAATCTTCTTTGGAAAAACGTTCAAATCCTCTGCTCATTTTTTAGTCAGGCTGTTTGTTCTTTTGTCATTGAATTGTGTGAGTTATTTATATATTTTGGATATTGACTTCTTATTGGATATATGATTTGCAAATATCGTCTCCCTCTGTGGGATTTTCTATGTAGACGGTTATGTCACCTGTGAGTAGGGACAACTTTATTTCTTCCTTTCCAATATATCTATCTTAATTTCTTCTTTTTGGTCTTCTCACAGTGGCTAGAACTTCCAATGCAAATTTGAATAGCATTGGTGAGAAACAAAATCCTTGTATTTCCTATCATACATGCAAGCATTCAGTCTTTCACCATTAAGTATAATGCCAGCTGTAAGTTTTTGTGAATATATTTTGCAAGTTGAGGAAATTCTCCCCTATTTCTCTTCTGCTGAGAGTCTTCATCATAAATGCATTTTGATTTTTTCAAATGCTTTTAGTGCATCAATTGATTTTGTCATGTACTTTTTTTCTTTAGCCAGATTGCCATATGATTGATTTTTAAATATCACACCTATTTTGTATCCCTTAAATAAATACCAGTTAGTCAAGTTCATAGTGTTGCTATGTATTGCTGAATTCTATTTGGTAACACTTTGCTAAGAATATTTGTGTTTATATTCATGAGCAATATCAGTCTGTAGTTTTCTTATTCTATACTAACTTTGTTTTTTATATCAGGGAAACACTAAGTTCACATAATTACTTAAGAACTGTTCTCTTTTCTTCTATTTTTTCCAAAAAATTGTATAGGGTTGGTGTTAATGATTCTTTAAACATTTATTGCCACAGTCCAGTGAAACCATCTGAGACTGTGGATTTCTTCTTTGGGAATTATAATTATGAATTCATTTTCTTAATAGTTAAAGAGATATTCAAATTATATATTTCATATTAGGTATAACAGTTTATGCTTTTCAAGAAATTGCCTTCATATAAGTTGTAAGATTTATGTATTTAGACTCTGTATTTAGAGTTGTTCATTTCATATCACATTATACTTTTGATGTCTGCAGGATCATTAGTAATATTCCTTTCTTTGTTCCTGACATTAGTAATTTGTTTCTTCTCTCTTTCCTTATCAGTCTTTTTGATATCTGTTGAGATATCTTCTTTTACCCATGGATTATGTAGAAGTATAATGTTTAACTTCCAACTCTTTAGAGATTGTTTATTCTGTATGATTTCAATTCTTTAAAGTTGTTTTTAAATTATTTCTTCAGGTTTGTTTTATGTTCCAAAGTATGGTCTATCTTGATATATGCTCCATTGAGGCTTAAGAAGAAGGAGGAATCTGGTAATGCTGTGATATGGATTATTCTATAAATGTCAGATTCTATTGAGCGACACTTTGTTGAGTTCTTCTACCCTTGCTAATTTCTGTCTAGCTGTTCAATCAGTTAAGAGAGGGTTGTAGAAGTCTTCAACTATAATTGTGACTTTGTCGATGCTCCTTTCAGTTCTATCATTTAGTGCTTCAAACGCATTTCAGCTCCATTTTTTTAGTGCATCCACAGTTAGATGGCTATATATTGTTGGTGGATGGATCCTGTTGTCATGTTAGGATAACCACGTTTACCCTTGATAATTTCTTAATTTTAATTCTGCTTTATTTGATATTATTTTATCCACTCTTGCTTCCTTTTGCTTAATGCTTGTGTGGTGTATTATTTTCCATCCTTTTTCTTTCAACATATCTATATCGTTACATTTGAAATGAGCTTCTTTAAACAGTTTATAGTTGGGTCATCATGTTTTTTTAATCCCATCTGCTAATCTCTATCCTTTAATTGGTATATCTAGATGGTTTTCTTTTAATATAACTTGTGAAATGTTAGGGTTTAAGTGTGTCATTTGACTTTTTGTTTTCTATTTGTTCTTTCTGTTTTTTGTTCCTGTGCTTTTTTCCTTTTCTTTTGTTTGCGTTCCTGTAGGTTACTTAAATATTTTGTTTGGAATTCTATTTGGCTTTGTCTCTGGTATCCTTAAGTGTACATGTCCTCATAGTTATTTTTTCCTTGAATGTGGTAGGTAATACATTATTATCTCCATAACATGTCTATTTCTTTTATCACTTACAAATTCAGTTAAAGCATAGATATCTTACTTTCCTTTACATTCTATCCTTCTCTATTTGTAATATTATTGTACTGAGAACTTCATCAGCCACTGTTATTATTTTTGCTTCAGTCATCATTCATAGTTTAGAAAACTCAAAATGAGAAACTAAGTCTGCCGTATTTAATTATAATTTTACTATTTATCTTGTTTTTTCTTACTTCCTAATAAGTCAAGATTATGTTTTTAGTAACTTCCTTTCTGTTTAGGAAGTATTCTTTAGCCATTCTTTTGGGGTAAGTGTGCAGCTCATAAATTTTCTTGGTTTCATTTAATCTGAGAAGTTCTTGATTTCTCCCTTATTGTTGAAGGATATTTTCACTGGGTATGGGATTGTGGGTATCCTATTTCTTTGTTTACTTATAAGAAATGGAATAATCCATTTCTTTCAGTACTTGAAAATTATTGTGCTACTTCCTTCTGGCCACTGTAGTTTCTGAAATAAAATCTACTTTCATTCTAATTGTTTTCTTCCTTTCCTAGGTAAGGTGTTCTTTCTCTCTTATTGCTTTTGTTTTCTTTGCTTTTAGTTTGACAATAAAAGTTTTTTAATTGAGGTAACACTGATTTATAACATTGGATAAGTCTCAGATGCACCTAATTATATTTCAACTTCTGTGTACACTGCGTGCTCACCACCAAGAATCTAGTTGCCATTCATCACTATACAAATGTACCCCTTTGCTTCTTTTGCCTTTCCCCAACCCCCAACAGAAGTGTTTTGACTTTGTTGTAGTTTGACTATGATATATTTTGTCCTGGGTTTTTTGACAGATTCTTAAATCTGTATATATATATATCTTTTGCAAATTTGGACAGTTTTCAGCCATTATTTCTTCAAATTCTTTTATTTTTCTAATGAAGATTTTCCCTGAGATAACATTTGTGACAATCTTCCTCTATTTTATATGTGGGTCACAGCCTCAGCATGGCCACCAGCAAGCGGTGTAGGTCCACACCCAGGAACCAAACCTGGGCTACCGAAGCAGAGTATGCCGAATTTAACTACTAGGGAACAGGGCAGGCCCTTTCAAATACTTTTTTAACCCCATTTTTTTCCTTTCTTTTGGAATTCCCATGATACAAACATTAGATATTTTACTGTAAGCCCACAGATCTATGAGGCTCTGTTCATTTTTTTCAGTCTATTTTCTCTTTCTTGTTCAATTTTCGTAATTTCTACTATCATCACACTCATTGATGATTTCTGCTATCCAAATGTTTTCTGTCTTGCTAGCTTGTCCTTTCCCAGATCACATATAGCCAAAGAGAGCATGCTTCTCTTTGAGCCTTTTTTTGTTTGTGCTCATTGGTGTTCTGGCTTATTGATTTCTTCAGTAACTAGTCTGAAATACACGAGGCAGCAAGAAAACTCTGGGAATTCATTGTTATTCCCTTTCTCAGGTCCCTAGTTCCCTAACCCATCTGCATTCTTCTCTCCACGTTTCAGGTGGCCAATAATCTTGCATTCACTTCCTACCTATTTCAGTTATGCTTTGCTTAACCTTGCACAAATCAATAGGCTGTCTTTCTCAGTTTCATTATATACAGAAAGGAGGTAATTAAATGTAGCTCACAGATCTTGGTGATGGTGCTGGGAAGGAGTAGTTTCAGGGAAAGGTTTGTTGAAAAAAGTGACATTTAAAATGAAACCTTGAATGAGTAGAAGTTGGTATATTGGTAGTTGAATTTCCAGGTGCAGGCCACCCCAGGCTCAAAGGTTCTGAGCAGGAAGGAGCCTGGGGAAATAAAGATCTAAATGAAGTCTGGAGAAGTTGAATCCAAGTGGACTTGGCAGAAAGGAACCTGGAGTGGCACAAGTGAGTCATAGAAACAAGGCCAATGTCAATGTAAGCCCAGCCATTACAGCACCTGTCCATTGCAGGGCCTTATGTAGTGTCATCTGATTATTAAGCATACAACAGGGAACCTCTGTATAATATATTCCTAACTTAGAAAAATCATCTTCTCATAAGGTATGTTACTATTTACACAAAGTATCATACTAACATTGCCATAGATTTCACTATATGCGCTGATTGTAATCCAATGTATTTGAGACATCAGACATCCCAAAGAAACATGTTGTGAAGTAGAACACCTCAGGGTAATCCAGGAGGCCACACTTTCAATCACTGAAAACATTGTTAATCTCTGCTCCTATGTCTCATTATATACAAAAAGCAAACAAGTAAAAAAGTTTCCCCACCTTTCTAATAATCTTCCCTGCTTTAATTAATTACTGGGACTGAAATTACATTTAAGCTTCTATCCAAAAAAAATTTGAACACTGGTAATGTTTTACTCATTTTTCCTGCATTTATAATTTACTAGAAAATTTGGGGAAATCTGTTTTAACTCTATATTCTTACTAGTAAAATGAAGATATTTGTACCTATTCAAAAGTTGTTATGAAAATTAAATGAGTTAATATATGTAAAGAACTTAGAAACATGCTAGACCTATAGCAAATGCTATAAAAATGTTACTTATAGTTATTAATTTTCATCCATTTGAATTCCTTCAGATTTTTCCTCCAGTATTTCTCTTAGTTTATTGAAACTTAAGGAGTAAGAATTTTGATAGAACAGAGAGAGGACTATCTCATGTCAGCCATGAGGGCTTGAGAGAGATCATTAGAGTACTACATAAACAAGTTATGCAGAACACATGCAAGGAGGAGCAGGGGAAAATGTGGCTCACTTTCAAAGACAAATTGTGTTCATAAATTATTTTCTGGGGGCCATGCTGAATCCAATACTACACTTAGAATTCTCCTCTGTTTCCTCTGCCCTCAGCACTATTGACTCCTCTGCCACTGGGACTTGGAATTCAGATGAGCAGCATCGTTAACTGCCTTTGTGCCTTATCAGAGTAGCTGGACATTAAGCCATGAAAAGGAATGAAGAACTGATTCACACTAACATAAATGAGCCTTGAATGCATTCTGCTGAGTGAAAGGAGCCAGGCACAAAGACCACATATTATCGTTCCATTTATATGAAATATCCAGAATAGAAAAATCCATAGAGACAGAATGCAGATGTATGGTTGTCAGGAGCTTGGGGAAATGGGAAGGAGGAGAAACTGTTCAATGGGTTAGGGATTTCACTATGCAATGATGGAAATGTTTTGGAACTAGATAGAGGTGGTGGTGGCACAACGTTGAGAGTATACTAAACGTCACTGAACTGTTTACTTTAAAATAGCTAATTTTATGGTATGTGAATTTCACCTCAATAAATTATCATAAAAGAGAGTAGTTGTCGTCTTTTGCAATATTTTCTATAGAAAAGCCTACAGAGTGTTATATGTAATTACCATACAATAGAGTTCTAGGACATAACATGATCATGAAAGTGAAAGTGCTTTATACAAGAGGGAAGACCGATCTGGGACAAGAAGAGATTCGACAGAGTGTTCCTGACAGAGGTGACAATGGCAACACAATCATTTTTTTAGGAATGACATTATTTTGTTCCACATAATCATTTTGAGGGAACTGTTGCAAAGTGAATCTGCAAATCCCATTACTGCACATTCAAAGCCAATTAGAAATGTCCACATAACGTATTTGGGGTTACTTGATGCTGATTCCTTGGTTTCACTTATCTTATTTATCAAATAAAGTCACTAACTTAAGAAGAGAAAAGTTGACATAGTTTCTTTTACCCTGAATATTCTTAGAAAGCTAGCTGGTTACTGCTACATAGCAGAGATCCTTACTGTCTCTGAATGTCATTTTGATTATTTTTATCTTTCAGGGTGCATTTCACAGAATGAATAAATTGAGTTCCTCTGTACAACTCTGTATCTATTTTTCATTATTTACTTTACAATGCCTTAACTTTGAAGTTTTTTATTTTATAATTTCTTTTGGGAAAAATTTTCTCTAAATAAAGAATTTAGTTCTGTAGAGATATGTACTATTCATTAGTTTAAAATTTGACAATGTTGAAAATTTATTGACATACATTATATTACTAGAAGATGCTTTAGAAAATGATAATGTGAAATGAGAAACATCAGACCTAAAAAAAATAAATGAAGAGAAAAACTACGGAGGAATATCAACTCTTGTTTTCTTATTTTGTCAGCTATTACATATATGATTAGCAGTTTCATATAAAAGGAAACTCTCCAACAAATATTTTCTAGGAAAAATAAGCAAGTATGGCAGGACAATAACTAAAATAGTGTAATGTAGTCACTTTAGTAATGTCATCATTTTTAATTATGGACAAAACCTTATGTTTAGTTATTGTTTTTATTAAAATCATTCAAGAATAACACCATTCATTAAGCACCTTCTATGTCCCAGGAATGGTGCTAGATGGTGAATATATGAAGATAAGCAAAATAGACATAGTCTCCGCCTTCAAGAAATTAAAGTTTGATAGAGAAATGGTACATTAAACCATAGCAATAGAGGTGACCAAGTGCTATGAGTTCATGGCAGAAAGAATTCAGCTTTTCTGAAGGAAAGGAAGTAGCAAAAAGCTTCCCATAGTAAAGGACATTTACGCTGCTATCTAAAGGGCTGTTAAGGGTTTGTGTCCCCCCTCTAAAATAGATAGGTTAAAGCCCTAACCCCTAGTACATCAGAATCTTGCCTTATTTGGAAATAGGGACATTGCTGATGCAGCTAGTTGAGTGTGACAGACCCCTAATCCAACTTGACTGAAGTCCTTATAAAATAAGACACACACACAAGGAGAACACCATGTGAAGATTGGAATTATGCTGCCGAGAGCCAAGGAACTACCAGGCACTGTGAGAGAGTCTTGGAACAGATCCTTTCTCAGTGCCTCAAGAGGGAGCATGGCCCAAATGACAGGACTGGTATCCTCCTGAAAGAGAAGATACCCAAAAAGACTTTCCGAGGAGAATGGATGACAAAAAAGAGAGGGAATAATCGCAAAGGATAACATACTGTACATTTTAATTTCAAAAAAGGAATCTTGCAATGGGGCAGAAAGATCAACAGTTGACCTGGGGGTTGAAGTAGGGGAAGAGGTTGCCCACAGAGTGACACTGGGGAATTTGTGGGTGAGATTGAACTGTTCCATATCTTGATCTTGATGGTGGTACATATTCGCATCCATTTGACAAAACGTACAGATCTGTGTTGTGAAAAGGTTGGATTATTTTGTGTCCAAAATCTACCTTATCTTAAAAATTAAAAGAGAATATTCTTGAGGTCATGGATCTTTTCAAATATATACATAATTCCACTTCTGATAATATGTAGTTAGCTTTCAAAAATCTATATTTGCTATTCTTGTTCATAAATTTCCCCAAGACACAGGTATCTCTTTATTTTTCTTATATTTTTGCAGGAGTATACTTATAGAAGAATTTAAACCTATACACTTGTACATCAACTAATTATATTTAATTTTGGCATAATAGAAATATAGATATATGTATAGACTAATGTTCATCTAAAATGAATTGTGATTATTTTCTGGTGTGAGATTTAATATGATATCTACTTGGAGTTTTTTTGTGTATCCTTTTTAATTGCTTAAATTACCTATGAAGGGCATGTACTATTTTTTTCAGCAGAATTTCTTTTTCTGAAACAAAAAAAGAAAACATCAAAAATGAAAGGAGATTAAAATGCTCATTTAGCAACTGGAATAATATGAACATCATAATTGTTCTAAAATGATTTCTATGATCACTCATTCTTATGGCATAGTAATCATCTGAAAGACATCTGTAGTGTTGCATGACATAAAGTGATGAGCGGCTTCTCAGTTGCAAACCACCAGATAATGAGGCCCTGTCAGTCCAGTCCTCTCAATATAGATCCAACTCAAAGGACCAGGGTGAAGATATCAAAGTTGTCTTGCTTTCAAAAGTTGTAACTCTAGTTGTTTAAGTAATTTGGCAAATAGCATCTTTCTTCAATCTGCAAGGCCTTTTAGAGGTCAGATATCTAATCTTCATAAATATTGATAAGCCAGAACACAACATGTCTCAAGAGGTCTGCACCCAAGGTGGACAGATCAAGTCGGCCTCTGTTCATTGCAGTTAAGTCTCTCACCATCATGCTCTAAATGTATGTAAAACCTACAAAATCAAACCCAAGAAGGAAAACACAAATGTAGTAAAAAGTATTTGTTTTTATTTTTCAGTATGCTTCATTAAAAAAGGTACAGTTTTATTAGTAGTATATTAATGAACTCAAAGAATGAAGTGACAAGTTTTTGCCCCAGATATTAATTTACATTTACCAACATCCACCAAAACAATTAAAAATGAAATAAATATATTTACATTTCATATTTCTGATATTTTAATGGCATTTTAATACGTATAAAATATATAACATTTATAATATTTTACTTATATTGAAAAGCAACTTTAAATATGCAAATAAGTGAATTATGATTTTAAAGTATCAAGGAATAAGAATAAATCATAAACAAGAATTTTAGAGGTCTGAATAAAGCAAATGCTTAAGGAAAGCTCATGAGTATAGCAGTAGTGAGTGGCAAAATGTTTGTTATTAATCTCAAAATACCTACACTTACCTTAATAAGTTAAGTATAAGATTTCCTTGCGCTCTTAAAGCTTCTCCATACTGCTGATTTCTAGCAGTAATTCTAAATAATTTTTAGGATTATTACTCTTCCAAAATAATAAATCAAGCTTTTCTGAAATCCAGCATTCAATGTAGACAAAGTTTATGAACAAGATTTGTCATTGTAAATGAGAGAAATATTCATCTATAAACTAATGCACTCAAAGGAAAATGTCTCTGTTTACATAAGTAATATGGATTTGACATTTATCTTCAAGTAATTCCTTTTTTTCTTGCTGAGTGACAGTTTTGTGAGCAAAAGTTTTAAAACTATAAATTGGGATGTGCCTAAAAAATGGGCAAGAAATGGCCAGCTGATTATTATCCTTTTAAAATAGTGTTGAATGGTAAATGTTGGGGTGCCTATTACACTTACATTATCTATTAAAGTATTTTTGAAATAAATTCTTGTTGCACTATAACAAATTAAAAATGCCCCTGCTTTAATAGACTTCAGCTTAAATAAATTGCTATTCTTTATCAGGCAAAATACATTATTATAGTAGTTAGCAAAGATTTCAAATGATGTTTGAACTCCCTTCTCTGACCTAAGTACCTATAATATAATCCCTTTGAGCTTGCACTATGTACACTATAATGAAGCTTTTAAAGTGTGTGTATGTATACATTATAATATGTGTACACACACACATATACATACATACATACATACATACATAGACCAAGGCACTGGAGGGGTTAACACATAATTAAGCGTTCTGCTTTTAAAATGTGCTCTAGTACAAAGTAGAATTTGATGAATAAATCTCATGCATCTAAATGTAAATTACATGAGAAATAGAGATTTATCTGAGTATTTTTGTTCATTTCTAAACTTTCTCATTCAAGTAGTCCAAGTTATAACAAGTGGTAATGGCTAAGCATTGCACTGTAAAAGAAAATGTTAAATACTGATGGCTAACTGATGAAAATGAGAATAATATTTTTCTAATAGGTGACTGCTCCACTAATCATGTTAAGTAGCAAGTTAGGCCTGTTGTTTTTTTATCAATAGTATCAAAAATAAACACAATAATGATATTATCATAAATTTTGATTCAATTACAATTTACAATGTAAATTTAAAGTATTAAGTATATGTATTTGAAATATTTTTCTAATATAATTTTTTTAGCATTTATTATATATATACATATGTATATATATGTGTATATGTGTGCGTGTTGTACAAAGAGATATATACCCATATGTATCTCATTGTACACCTTTTCTTTTATCATACACATGAGCACATAGAAGATTACAATATAACAAAAGGGATATTTAATTATATTGCCTTTTGTATTTTTTAAATGGAGCTTTTACAAAATCTGACTAATTTTTTAATGATTACATTACACTTATGTAAAGTGTTGCCCGTAGACCAGATTATTGCACTGTGGACACATCGATGTTACCCCAATGCAGGGTACACGAGATACAACTCTGGTTAGTAGCAGAGATTCTATAATGAACTGGCTACTACTGCTAAGAATCTTAAAGTAGATACTTAAATCTACTCTTTCTCCATAAGTTCAAAAGTGGCCTACCCACGCCTACTTTTGGTGGGCTTCTAATTTTAGAATATTGTGTTTAACTAATGCATAGCAAAAATCCCACAGTGTTGTCTTAATTTTGGATATGTATTTAGTTTTGTGGTCAGAATAAATTAGATTAAAACTGTATTGTTTCCAATTTGCCATAGTTCTTTTAATAAGATGTCCTAGATTCAACTTAACACTTGCCCAAGTACAATTATGAGTCTTCACTCTTTCTTTTCAAATTAATGTGTTTAATAATTAACCAGGTGTAAAGTGAATTAATAATTTATAATAATTATGGAAATAGTTTGATGTTAATTTCTTAACTTATAATGGTCATGCGTTGTTTCCACAAATAATTTTGTTTCCTTCTTGAGTGACTTTTTTTTCTTTTTAAAAAAAGAAAATCAAACCACTTTATTAGATACTGGATCATTTTCACAAGAAATATCTAATGTTTGATTCAGTTGGGAAAACGTGTGTTAATAAAAAATAATCTTTTCTTTTTTAATAAGCATCTGATTGTTTAAAAGCAGACCTCAGGACAGCTTCAGTGAAGGACAGAGAACGTTTCCACGTTACACAAATAGTTGTGCAATATCTGGATCTAAATCGTGTGCACAAGGTGCTTTCAAATTTCCAGCCTCTTCACATTTATCTTCCTAAGAGACGATACCTAAATAACCCATGTAGTTTGGCATTATGTAATCACTTTCTATGACATGGTAAGATACAAATTTTAAATTTTATTTTCAGATCTCACCTTATTTTCTCAAAAAATATTACAAAATGGACAAATGCCGTTTACCGATAAATAATAGCTTTGAGACTGCTTTCTAGGGACATTTCAGTCCACGATTAACTAGTAGGGTTAGGATTACAAAGAATTGTTTCTCACACCAAATTTGTTGATATAATTTTCTCTATAAAAGTTTTTGGGGGTCACCTAAAATTTATGAAACTTTAGTTTCATAATAAATACCATTAGGTAAAATATAAATCTCCTTAAATGAAGGGAAGAACAAGAGGTTCACAAATGTTTCCATCATTCATAATTAAATTAACAAATTTTGGCATATGTGTTTGACACTGGAAGCTAATAAAACATTTAGTATCCATGATCCAAGGGAGAAATAGCCCATTTCACACATTGTGTCTCATAGGTCAATGTAATTATCCTTTGGCAATTCTTAGGAATATTTTACAATAAAGTAAACAAAATTGAAGTGCCAGTGTCAAATGATGGAATGAGAATACAAGACAAAAATCTACATCAGCAAATTAAACTGCTTTCTTCTTTGATGAGATTTTTTTCATCCTAGTCTCCTTGCTGCCATATTTTTTTTGTCCCCTTTATTTACTCATAATACAATGATAGGGCATTAGTTCATGATCTGGCCCAATATGTATTTGTCATACAAAATAATCTAAAATACAGAAATAACCATTTAATTGCTATTTTTATTTATAGGTAGCTTAAGATTTTTTATATTATTTACATACTTTACATCATTCTTTTCTTTCCATTTTTGATAAAAGCAGTATACTGGTACAAATCAACTGAGTGAGAAGAGGTTGTTTTGTTCATTTAGGATTATTCACAGATGCCTTCCAAAAAATACATATTTTGGAGATCCCTAATGACTCTTTTTTTCTGCTGAAATTTCAATTTGACTTCACTGTTGACTTGGTGACATCATGGTTTCTTTCAGTGTCTAAAATGATTAATAGATTTATTCTGCTTACATAGTCATGGTAAGTGGCAATGCAAAACTAAGTATGTCAAGTCATATACTTTGCTTTGCTTGTAGTAGTAGAGCTGGCAGTAGCAGAAGCAGTAGCTTGACTGCCTAAAAAGAGAGGGTCCAAACAAGCTACCTTGGCAGCAAAGAATGAATGAATGCAGTGAAGAACAGCAAATAGATTTGAAAATTCCA
The DNA here is from genome assembly GCF_037783145.1 of Equus przewalskii. Classification (NCBI taxonomy): domain Eukaryota; kingdom Metazoa; phylum Chordata; class Mammalia; order Perissodactyla; family Equidae; genus Equus; species Equus przewalskii. The sequence goes on from NC_091838.1 coordinate 32,489,420, forward strand.
GCTCCTAAAAAGGAAAGAGAAATGAATCACATGATATAAAAATAAATTCCTTTAAAAAATTGATAATAACTAAATAACTAGATAATAGCTAGACTTTTTTTTCAAGTGCAATAAACTTAGCTAGAATCAATTATATCTAATGTGTGGAAACTGTAGATGTTTTTACTGAATATGTAAATTTCATATGTATTTCAGATTTACTTCAAAACATGGTGGTCTAAGGGCTAGAATGACTAAGCATTTTTATTATCTGTTAAAGTCATTTCAATATTAATGAATACTGTATAGAAATACATTTGGCCTGATTAAAATTTTATTCTTAATAAAGTGCAAGTAAAGAGAAACATGAGAGTAGCTTAAAAAGTATTTTTATTTCCTTATGCACACTTCAAATGATAAATTTGGATTAGAATAATTTTAAAAATATTCTTCACTGTTTTCTAGAATAAGTTATTATCTGTCACAGGAAATTGAATATGAAATACTGAAAGCAAGAGGATATGAATGTTTATGACACTAGGAGCCAAACAGTTCCAGTCCAAAAAATAATCCATGCATTAATTTTAAATTTAATTTATTTTAATTGTTGTAATTAGTTGTTTAAAAAATCAACTTGAACCCATCAATTGGATTTTTAGAAATATGTATCCCGCTTGGATACTGAAGGAAATTTGTAGCCCACCTACCAGTGGCAGCCAAATGATATTTATTACAATGAAAACAGGAAAGTTCTTTCAAACCACAAATGATGTCAGACTAACTGTAAAATCATGAGGTAATATGAAGGATAGAGTTTTAAAAGCTGTCAGAAATATTTTTACGAAAAACCATCAATAGTCCAATTAAAATATTTTAATTCCAAGAGAATTGAGAGAAGACATACACTTATGTGCTTAACAAAGTCTATATGTAAACTTATCACAAATAGGATAACTAGAGGGTAATAAATCATACAAAATTTCTGACAAAGTTGTTTCCATTTCATTACGTATTTGTAATAAAGGATACAGAATTACCATTGATATGCACATTACTGACTGTTTGCAATGTATACTATATGTGCCAATGGAAAATATTACAAAATATCCATTCAACAAATTCAACCAATAGAAAATATTCTAACATCTGTTATGTGCCAGGGATCTACTTAAATAAAATAATTCACTTTGGAAGTATTTTCTCAGCTCATGCAATAGGCGCACAATACAATACAATATAGATTCACAGTTATGTCAACGTAGATAAAATTGCTATACTGTCTCCATAATTCTTTTCAACTTTTCAGTATTTCATCATCAGTTCCCTATGGCAGATCTTGATTTATTCCAGAGAAGAGCAAAGATTTGATTTAACTATTCTAATTTCCTGAAATATTTCCATCTAAAAGTGATTTTAGTTACTTCATCATAGTTATCTTAGAAGATTTATTGTTAACAATACACTTCATTGGCGCTATGATATATTACTGATCAGCTAGCAGGTTTACTCTTTCCTTAATTAAACCCTCAAATCCTCTGTTCACCTCTTCATTCTTTGTGCAAGCAGCTTATTTCACTTGCAGATTTTGAGTACTTACTGTGTCAACCCATATTAAGTCCACCAGATATGAAAAGAGTGGGAAAGTTTTAGAAAACATGAGATGTGCCTGTGTACTATTAAAAAGTAAAAAAACAACAAAAACCATGCAACACACTCTTGGTAAAAAGGAGAGTATTGCTGAACATTGCTACTGGGCAAAAATATAACAAATAACTCTTTGTCAAAAACAATTCCATCTCATCTTTTTTAAATTGGAGATTATATCTTGGTTATCAAAAACAAATATCTAAATATACAGTAATTTTGGGAAATATTAATATTTTAAATTATTTACATATTGTCATTTATGTCAATTATTTGATGTAGATTAAGACTTTAAAATTTTACACCTTCTTTCAGGTAAATGAGTGTTAGACAGGAAATAATAGGTAATTAGAAAATAAAGCAGTGGGCAGAGATGTGTTCACGTTTGGCCCTTGATTCCAATGTCAGCTCATCTGTCCTCTGCCTCAGTGGCCAACTTTGGAAATCATATCCATTCATAGGCTTCGGTTATCACTTCTACATAAGCTAGTACCATTCTCTTACTCATTTCTGATGTGAATCCTAGACCTACATGCCCATCTATCTATTGAGCAGCCACAGATGACTTCCACCAACTTATTTACTATCTCCTTGTAATAAAGCTCTGCTGATCCCCAGAATCTCTCTAAATGTAAGTTCTCTTCAAAATTTAATCACTTTTTAATCAATATTTATTGAGTGCTTACTATGCATCTAGTCTTTTTGTTTGTTGTTGCTTTGTTTTTAGTGAAAAGATAGAGTCGTGAGCAAACAACAGACAAAAATTAGTTCTGGTGGGACTTACCTCTTAATGGCAGGAGACAAAGTAAAAGAACATAAATAAATTAAATATAATATTTCTGAATATTACAATAAGTGCAGTCAAGAAAATAAAGGAGAGAAGAGAGCAAAGACTGTGGGAGGGACTGTGGGATGGGAACACACACATTGCTATGTGGACAAAACCTGAAGGGCACAAAGGAGCAAATCATTTCAATGTTTGTGGGAAAAACATTCCAGGCAGAAGCGTAACTTCAAAGGTCCTAAGGTAGAGACATTCTAGGAAAGTCTGAGAAAAAGGAAATAATGTTATTATGGCTGGAATGGAATGATTAAGGAGTAATTAATAAGAAATGATGTCAAAGAAATGACACAAGCTAGAACTTACAGTGTTGTATGGACGCTTTATGACTTTTACTCTGAGTGACATAGAAAACCATTGGAGATCTTTGAGCAGAGAAGCGACAAGGATTGACATAAGTCTTAAAATGATAATTCTGGCTACACTATTGAGAATGAGCTGTTGGGGAATAAGACTGAAAGAAAGGAGAGAGCTTAAAAATTTTTCAATAAAAAAAGGGGTGAGATTTGAAAGTAAAATTAAGTCAAGAATGATTCAAAGATCTTTAGTTGAGCAACTGGAGGGAGAGAGTTATCACTTACTAAAGTGGAGGAATTGTGGGAAAAGCAGGTTTGGCATGAAGCATCAAAATTTTGGTTTTAAACATGTTAAGTTTGAGAGAAAATTAGATGTACAAGGGGTAAATAGATAGCTGTATACATTAATGTAGGTTTAAGGGAAAAATCAGGTTGGGTATAAAATTTTAGGATCTGTCAGCATGTAGATGACAGATAAAGCTGTGCTCTGAATGAATAGATCAAGCTGTGGAAGGTATGTAGACAAAAGTATTAAAGTCTTATCCCTGGGATGCTAAAATATAAAAATGTAGGAAAGAAGCAGCAAAGAAAAGAGAACAGTAGGTGCTGAGGAAGTGATAGAGAAAAACAGATTCTGGTTAAATGACAACTGGAAATCAACCATTGGATTTAGCAACTTGAAGATCAGTTTTATCCTTAACAATAGAAGTTTTTATGGAAAAGTGGAAGCAAAAGATTCATAGAAATGAGTTCATAAGTAATTGGGTGGAAAGGAGTTAGAGAATGAGTACAGATAACAACCCTTTAGAGGAGTCCTGATTTTTTTCCCCCTAAACAAGCAAAGAAATGGTTCAACAGATGAAATCAAGAATTCCTTTTGGCTGGCGTGGTGATGTAACAGTTAAGTTCATGCACTCTGTTTCAGTGGCCCAGGGTTCGCTGGTTCAGATCCAGGCACAGACCTATGCACCACATATCAAGCCATGCCATGGCAGGCATCTCACATATAAAGTAGAGGAACATGGGCACAGATGTTAGCTCAGGGACAATCTTCCTCAGCAAAAAGAGGAGGATTGGTGGTGGATGTTAGCTCAGGGCTAATCTTCCTCAAAAAAGGGGGGGGGGGGCATGGAAGAATGTTCTTTACAATGTTTAAGAAATTAGATAACACATTAGACCACATGGACTTAACAGATTTATACAGAACATTCCACACAAAGGCAACAGAATAAACACTCCTGTCAAGTGCACAAGGAACATTCTCCAGGATAAATCATAGATTCAGCCACAAAACAAATCTTAATAAGTTTAAGATTGAAACATATCAAGCATTTTTCTGACCACAGTGGTATGAAACTAAAAATCAATTACAAGAAGAAAACTGAAAATTCACAAATATGTGGAATTTAAACAACATGCCACTGAACAACCAACGGATCAATAAATAAATTGAAAGAGAAATTTAAAAATACCTTTAGAAAAATTAAAATGGAACTACAACACACCAAAACTCAGGGGATGCAGCAAAAACAGTTCTAAGAGGAAGGTTCATAATGATATATATTTACCCTGAGAAAAAAGAAAAACCTCAAACCAATAACCTAGCTTTATACTTCAAGGAACTAGAAAAGGAAGAATGAACAAAGCCTAAAGTTAGTAGAAGAAAGGAAATAACAAAGATCAGGGAAGAAATAAATGAAATAGAGAATAAAAAGACAATAGAAAGATCAATAAAACTAAGAGCTGGTTCTTTATAAAAGATAAACAAAATTGACAATCCTTTGACTAGACTCACCAACAAAAAAAGAGAGAGGACTCAAAAAATAAACTCAGAAATGAAAAAGAAGACATGATAGCTGATATCACAGAAATACAAGGATACTACTACAAACAGTTATTTGCCAAAAAATTGGACAACTTGTAAGAAATGGATAAATTTCTACAAACACATAACTTTCCAAGGTTGAATCATGAAGAAATAGAAAATCTGAATGACCATTTCCTAGTAAGGAGATTGAATGATTAATCAAAAACCTCCCAACAAATAAAAATTCAGGACCAGGTGTCTCCATTGGTGAATTCTACCAAGCATTGAAAGAAGAATTAATATTAATCTTTCTCAAGCTCTTCCAAAAATAGGAGGGCACACTTCCAAACTCATTACTCTAATACCAAAGCCAGACAAGGCCAACACGAGAAAAGAAAATTACAGCCCAATATCCCTAATAAACATAGATGCAAAAATCCTCAACAAAATATTATCAAACTGAATTCAACAAAACATTAAAAGGATCATGTAACATGATCAAGTGAAATTGATTCCAGAAATGCAAGGATGGTTGTTCAGCATTCACAAATTAAACAATACAATACACCACATTAACAAAATGAAGACAATAAAAATCAAATGATCATCTTAATAGATGTGGAAAAATAATTTGACAAAATTCAACGTTATGCTAAAAACTCTCAAGAAAGTAGGTTTAAGTGGATCATAACACAACATAATAAAGGCCATATATGACAAGCCCACAGCTAACATCATACTCAATATTGAAGAGCTCGAGGCTTTTCCTCTAAGACCAGGAACAAAACAAGGATGCCCACTCTCACCACTTATATTCAACATAGTATTAGAAATCCTAGCCGGAGCAATTAGACAAGAAAAAGAAATAAAAGGCATCCAACGGTAAAGGAAGAGAGAAAACTATTGCCAGATGACATGAGACTATAGAGAAACCATAAAGACTCCACAAAAACATTGCTAGAACTAATACATGAATTCAGGAAAGTTGTAGGATACAAAATCAACATCCAAAATTCTCTTGTGTTTCTATGCATTAATGATGAACTAACAGAAAACAATCCAATTTACAATTGTATCAACTAGAATAAAACACTCAGGAATAAATTTAGCCAAGGAGGAGAAAGACATGTACACTGAAAACTATAAGCTGTTGATGAAAGAAACTGAAGAAGACACAAATAAAGGGGAAGATTTTATATGCTCATGGATTGGAAGAATTAATGTTAAAATGTCCATACTACCCAAAGCAACCTACAGATTTAATGCAATTCCTATCAAAATTCCAAGGGCATGTTTACGGAAATAGAATGAAGAATCCTAACATTTGAATGGTATCACAAAAGACCCTAAACAGACAAAGAAATCTTGAGAAAGAACAAAGCTGGAGGCATCATGCTCCCTGATATCAAACTTTAATATAAACCTTGAAAAATCAAAACAGTACAGTATTGGCATAAAAACAGACACATAGAAAAATGGAGCAGAACACAGAGCCCAGAAATAAACCTACAAATATATGATCAATTAATTTACAGTAAAGCAGCCAAGAATATACAGTGAGGAATGGACAGTCTCTTCAATAAATAGTGTTGGGAAAACTAGCCAACCACATCCAGAAGAATGAAACCAGAACACTATCCTTACCATACACAAAAAATAACTCAAAATAGATTAAAGACTTGAATGTAAGACCTGAAACCATAAAACCCCTAGAAGAATACATAGGCAATAAGCTCCTTGACATCAGTCTTGGTGATGATTTTTGGATCTGACACCAAAAGCAAAGGCAACAAAATAAAAAATAAACAAATGGGTCTATATCAAACTAAAAATCTTCTGGACAAAAAATAAAATCATTGATAAAATGAAAAGGCAATCTACCTAATGGAAGAAACTATTTGCAAATCAAAAATCTAATAAAGGGTTAATATCCAAAATATATAAAGAACTCATACAACTCAATAGTGACAAAACAAGCAAGCCAATTAAAAAGTATGTGGAAGATTTGAATAGACATTTTTTAAAAGAAGTCATACAGATGGACAACAGGTACATGAAAAGAGGCTGAACATAACTAATCATCAAGGAAATGCAAATCAAAATTATACTTCAATAAAAAAGGCCATTTTACCGTCCTTTAAACTTTAAAAATAAATATTACAATTTTAATTCATATTTTATCGCATATATTTTTAAACTATGTACAGTAAATGTAAGTGTCCAAATTTAAAAATTCAAAGAAAGACTATAAAGTTTAATAAAAATATCTAAAGTATTGTTCTTGAGGCTATCACATGGTTGGATGTTTTTTAAACTTTATTTTCTAATCTCTGCCTTTTGTAATATTTAATCTATTTACTTTACATGTAATTTTACAAAATAGAATTTATGTCTATTGTTTGCTATTTGTTCACTATATATCTTAGTCTTTTTTATTTCTTTATTCTTCCATTACTGCCTCTTTTATGTGTAGTTCATATCAACAAATTTAATTTCAATAGTATTCAAGAAATTGTTCCAATATACCTCTCTTACCTCTCCCTTCCTTTATGCTATTGCTATACATATTACATCTTTGTAAATTACAATACCAGTGACACAGTTTCATAATTATTTATGTACTTGTCTTTTAATCAGTTAGAAGAATTACAAACAAAGATGTATTTATACTGTCAATTATATTAATTATGTACTTACCTTTAACTGTTAAAGAATTAAAGAAATCAATTTCTTAATGTGGATTCAAGTTACTGTCCTTTCACTTTATTCTGAAGAACACTAGTATTTCCTGTAGTGCAGATTTCTAGTGGCAAATTCTTTTATTGTTGTCTAATTTAGTAATGGCTTAATTTCTTCTTCTTCTTTTTTTTTTTTTTTTTTTTGCTTGAGGAAGATTAGCCCTGAGCTAACATCCATGCCAGTCTTCCTCTACTTTGCATGCAGGATCTGGAATGCCTCCACAGCACGGCTGATGAATAGAGTAGGCCCATGCCCAGGATCCCAAACAACTGAACCTGGGCCACTGAAGCAGAGTGTGCAGAACTTTAACCACTCAGCCACAGGGCCAGCCCTTTCTTCTTCATTTTTGAAGGAGAATTTAGCTGGATAAAGAACTCTTGTTTGACAATCTTTATTTCAGCACTGAAATATGTCATTCCAATGCCATCTGACCTCCATGGTTTTTTACGAGAAATCATCTGTTTCCCTTATTAGTGATCCCATGTATGGTTTTAGCCATTTTTCTCTTGCTACTTTCAAGATTCTCTGTTTTGAGCTTTTGGAAGTTCAATCATGGTGTTTGTTTTTTCTTGTGTTTATCTCCCTTAGAGTTCACTGAGCTCCTGGGATGTGTACGTTAATGTTTTTCATCAAATTTGAGAAGTTTCAGTCATTTTATTTCTTTAAGTATTCTTTCTGCCCTTTCTCTGCTCTCCTAAGATTCTCATTACGCATATGATGGTACACACCATGCTGTCACAAGTTTCTGATGATGTGCTCATTTTATTCATTTATTGTTTCACTGTTCCTTAGACTGGATAATCTCAACTGATCTGTTGAGATTGAGATGTATTCAACTCGTCAAGTTCTCTCATTCTTTCTTCTCAAATTCAAATCTGTTGTTTAATTCCTCTATAGAATCTTTTATTCCAGTTATTGCACTTTTAAACTACAGGGTTTCATTTGATTCTGTTTATTATTTCTATGTACTCATTGACATTCTCCATTTAATGAGACTTGTCATACTTTTACTTCTTTGGGCATGGTTTGCTTGAGTCCTTTGAACATACATGCAGCAGACAATTAAAAGTTTTTGTCTAGTAAGTCCAACAGCTGGACTTCCTCAGGGAAAGTTCCTACTGACAGCTTATTTTCTCATATAAAGACCAAAATTTTCTGATTCTTTGAATGTATCACCATTTTTCTTTAAAATTGGACGTTTCAAATAATATACTTTAGATATCAGATTCTCATCCCTCCCCTAGGGTCTGCTATTGTCACAGTTTGTTATTTTGTTGTTTTTCCCCTACAACTCCCTCTTATTTCTTAGTGACCTTCCTGGAGAAATTCGTACTTCTGTAAAGCCTATATCTCTTGTCAATGTGATCAGTAGAGTCTCTGCTTGTTTAGCTTAGTGGTCACCCAATGATTTGAGACATACTTTCTTAAATAACTTGAAGCAATTGCTTCCAACTTTTCCATGGGGACTTGTGTGTATTTTTTGATATTCCTTCAATGGTCTGGCAGTTTACAACTCTTTCTAAGCCTTTACTTCCTTCTTTCACAGGGTCATAAGAGCAGCTGTAGCTGAGACATTATAGCATCTTTCCCTCAGGGTCACACAGCCCTGGACTTCCATGTGTCCTCCTAGGCTGACAGGAATATATTGGAGTTTTTCAAAGACCATTATGGATATCTCATTTCTCAGATCTTTATAAGTTTTTCTGTAGCTTCTTGTTTGCCATAAGCAGTATCAGTAACTCAGAGAGCTATAATCTTAAACATTGCTGCTAACTGTTTTCAATAAATACCTTGGGGTAGGGCTTTTCCCAATGAGTAAGGTCTGAGTAGAGTCAGGTAATGACAAGCACTGCAAATGGGCTTTCCAAGGAGTTTCCAGATTGAATAATTATAATTATTTGTAATTTTCAGCTTCTGGACTCCTAGTTTTCACAGCTAATGTTTTCTAGGCTGCTCATTTTCAAGGTGATAATGGAACTCTGGAGACGATGATAGGAATAGGGCAAATTAAAATTCCACAAAGCTCTCTGTTCTTACCGTAATTCACTTCTTTGTTTTGTTTTTAATAAATGTTCTACAGTTATTGAAAACATTTGGTTAACTTCCAGAGTTAGAAAAAGTCAATTCTCATAATTTTGACTGTTTTCTCATTCCTTTTCCAACAATACAATTTCAGAAGACCTTATTTTGCCATTGTGAAAATTCAACCCATATTCACATTTGATTTTTTAAAATGCCTTAAGGTACAGTGATTTGCAAAAATGATATGGTAAATAAATATCAATTCATTTGCATTGCGATGTTTATTGGCATAGACCAGATTCCAAGCTATTGTTTGTGGATCCTTCCATTTTACTCTCTTCATCTATATTATGGGTTGCTAAGAACAACAGCTTATAACTCTTTGTGATTTGGGTTATTGGTTTATTATTTATCTCTATCTCTTGACTTCCATTACAGGGCTTGATAAATAAAAATAGCAACTCATTTAATTGCCAATTTGTACTAGACTGTTTATTTTCAGTCTCTTAAGTACTTCTAGGATCTTGATATAATGTAATCTTGTTTAATAATGTCTTGTGTCATTCCTTCAAGTTAATTTAAAGAAAACAAGATACATATATATATATATATAACAACAAAAAACTGAAAAACAGAGTAAGTTCCCCCAACTCCTGTGTAAATCCCCATGACTTTCCTTAGTATTTCTGACACTTTGTCTACAACCCAAAGGTTAATTATTATTTGGAACTTTTCATCTTCTAACACCTTTAGCAACTCAAGCAATCATGTTCACTCAAACTATGTTTCTTGTTAAATAAGCTCTGGTTATAATGCATTTGCCTTGTAACTGAGAATGTACATCTTTAATATTAAAATAAAGCAAGTTTTATTAAAATTTATCTACTTATTATCACATATGGCCAGATTTAAGTTCCTCCTCTAAACCATTTTACCACTTTTTAAATCATTTTCAAAAGAAAAGAAGCATTGTAACAGCCTTCATATTGAACCACTTTTTCTGACCCATATTTCAAGGGCTGGCTCACCTTATCTTTTATTTATTTTATTGTAATATCTTTGCCATGTAAAAATTGTATATATGTAAGGTGTACAGCTTGATGTTTTGACAAATGTATACATTGTGAAAAGAGCATCGCAATCAAGCTAGTTAACATATCGTCACCTCTATATAGCTACTATAGTGAGGAGTAGGGGGAGATTTTATTTAAGATCTATCCTCTTTGCAAATTTCAGGTATAAAATACATTATTGTCAACTATCGTCACCACAGTATGCATTAGATCTCTATTCATCTCGCATAACTGAAACTTTGTACCCTTTGACCAGCATTATCTCATTTCCCCTTCTCCCCAGCCCCTGGTAACCACATTCTTCTCTCTGCTTCTACAAGGTTGACTACTGTAGATGCCACACATAAGTGAGATCATGCAGTATTTCTCTTTCTGTGTCTTCCTTATTTCACTTAGAGCAATGTCTTCCAGCTCCATCCATGTTGTCACAAATGGCATGATGTGCCTCTTTTTCAAGGTTGAATAATATCCCATTTTTTATACATACCACATTTATCCATTCATCCACTGACGTACATTTAGGTTGTTTCCATATCTCGGCTATTGTGAATAAAGCTGCAATGAACATGAGAGTACAGATATCTCATCAAGATACTGACTTGATTTCATTTGGAAATATATTCAGAAGCGGGATTGCTGGATATTTTGGTAAATCTATTTAATTTTTTGAAGAATGTCCATACTGTTTTCCATAACAGCTGTACTATTTTACATCCCACCAGCAGTGTACAAAGATTCTCTTTTCCCCACATCCTTGCCAATGTTGTTACCTCTTGTTTTTTTAATAATATCTATCCTAACAGATATGAGGTGACATTGTGGTTTTGATTTGCATTTTCCCAATGATAGTGATGTTAGACAGTTAAATTTCTTCTTTTCAGAAGTGTCTCTCATTAGGTATTTTTCCATTTCTTAATTGAGTTATTTGTATTTTTGTTATTTGAATTGAATGAGTTCCCTATATATTTTGGATATTAACTCATTATTGGATCTGGCATGAAAATATTTTCCCCATTCCATAGGTTGCTTTTTCATTTTTTTCAATAACTTTCTTTGTTGTGAGGAGCTTCTTAGTTTGAGGTAGTCCCACTTGTCTATTTTTGTTTTTGTTGTCTATAACTTTGGTGTCATACCCAAAAAATTATTGCCAAGACCAATGTCATGAAGCTTTTTCCCTATGTTTTCTTCTAGAAGTTTTATGGTTTCAGGTTTTACATTTAACTATTTAATTCATTTTCAGTTGATTTTTATGTATGGTGTGAGATAGAGGTCCAGTTTCATTCTTTTTGCATACATATATCCAGTTTTCCCAGCATCATCTGTTGAAGAGCCTATCATTTCATTGTGTTTTGGGAACTCCTGTCAATGATCAGTTGACTAGTAATGTGTGAGTTTATTCCTGGAATCTCTGTTCTGTTCTATAGTCTAAATGCTTGTTTTTATACCAGCACCATACTGTTATGATTACTTTGTAATATAATTTGAACTTAGGAAATGTGATGTCTCCAGCTTTATTCTTCCTGCTCAAGATTGCTTTGGCTACTTTGGGTCTTTTTGTGATTCTGTATGAATTCAGAATTTTTGTTTTATTTCTATAAAAAACCTCGTGATTTTGATAAGTAGTGGATTGAATCTATAGATTGATTTGGGTAGTAGGGATATTTTAACAATATTAATTCTTCTGTCATTAACATGGGGTGTCTTTCCATTTATTAGTGTCTTTTAAAATTTCCTTCATCAATGTTTTATACACTTCAGTGCACAAATCATTCACCTCTGTAAGTGAATTCGTAAGAATTTTTTTTCTTTTTGTTGCTATTGTGAATGGGACTGTTTTCTTAATTTCCCTTTCAGATAGTTAATGTTAGTGTATAGTGACACCACTGATTTTTAATGCTGATTTTGTATCCTGCAACTTTTCTGAAATTGTTTACTAGTTCTACCAACTTTTTGTAGAGTCTGTAGGGTTTTCTATATGTATATGATCATATCATCTGAAAACAGAAATAATTTTACTTCTTTTCCTCAAATTTGGATGTTTTTTATTTCCTTTTCTTGACTAATTGCCCTGGGTATAACACATGTTGAATAGTAATGACAAGAGCGGGTATCCTTGCATTTTTCCAGATTTTAGGAGAAAGACTTTCAGTTTTTCCACATTGATTATGATGTTAGCTGTGGGTTTTTCAAATGTAGCCTTATTACGTTGAGGTATGCTCCTTCTGTATCTATTTTGTTCAGAGTTTTTATCATGAAAGGATGCTGAATTTTGTAAAATGCTTTTCTGCCTCTATTGAGATGATATGTGCTTTTTAACCTTTTATTCTCTTAATGTGTTGTATCTCAATGCTTGATTTTCATTACATTGAATCCTCTTTGCATCCCAGGCATAAATGCCACATTATAGAGGTATATGATCTGTTTTTTTAATCTGTAGTTTTTTTTGTTTGTTTGAGGAAAATTAGCCCTGAGCTAACATCTGCCACCAATCCTCCTCTTTTTGCTGAGGAAGACTGGCCCTGAGCTAACATCCATGCCCATCTTCCTCTACTTTATCTGTGGGATGCCTGCCATAGCATGGCTTGACAAGCGGTGCCATATCCACAACTGAGATCCGAACCAGCAAACCCTGGGCTGCCAAAGCGGAACGTGGGAACTTAACCGCTGCACCACTGGGCTGGCCCCAGTATCATTTTAACATGCTGTTGAATTCAATTTGCTAATATTTCACTGAGAATTTTTGCATCAATTTTAAACAGGGGTATTGGCCTGTAGTTTTCTTTTCTTGTGTCGTCTTCATCTAACTTTGGAATCTGGGTGATGCTGGCCTCATAAAATGATTTTAGGAATGTTTCCTCTTCTATTTTTTAGAGGAGTTTAAGAAAGATTGCCATTAAGTCTTCTTTGAATGTTTGTTAGAATTCATCCATGTAGCCTTCTGGTCCTGGGTTTTTCTTCGTCAGGAGGTTTTTGATTACTGATGCAATCTGCTTGTTTGTTATTGGTCTGTTCAGAATTTTTATGTCCTCTTGATTCAGTCTTCATAGGTTTTATGTCTCTAGGAATTTATCCATTTCTTCTAGGTTATCCAGTTGGTTGGTGTATAATTGTTCATAGTAGTCCTTTATGATCCTTTTTATTTCTATGTCCAATGTAATGTTTCCTCTTTCATTTCTAATTTTATTTATTTGAATCTTCACTCTTTTATCTCAATCTGAGTTTTTCATTTTTTTCTTTTCAAAATGACAGCTCTTAGTTTTATTGATTTTTTCTATTGTTTATTTGTTCTCGATTTCATTTATTTATGCTATAATTTTTATTAGTTCCTTCCTTCTGCTCTTTTGGATTAGTTTGATCTTCTTTTTCTAGTTCTTTGAGTTGTAAATTGTGCGATTGAGATCTTTCTTCTTTTTTAATGTGGGAACTTCCTCTCAGTGTTGCTTTTACTGCCTCCTATAAGTTTTGGTAAGTTGTATTTTCATTTCCACTTGTCTCAAGGTATTTTGTGTGTGTGTATGAGGAAGATTCACTCTGAGCTAACATCTGTTGCCAATCCTCCTCTTTTTCTGCTTGAGGAAGATTAGCCTGGAACTAACATCTATGCCAATCTTCCTCTACCTTGGATGTGGGATGTCTCCACAGCATGGCTGATGAGTGGAGTAGGTCCACACATAAGATCCAAATCTGCAAATGTGGGCCACCAAAGTGGAGCACACAGAACTTTAACTACTTGGGCATGAGGCTGGTCCCTCCATTTGTCTCAAGGTATTTTTTAAATTCCCTTCTAATTTCCTCTTTTACCCAATGGTTTTTCAAATGCTTATTGCTTAATTTCCACATATTTATAAACTATTCTGTTTTTCTTCTGTCATTGATTTCTCGTTTCATTCCAGTGTGGTCTGAGAAGATACTTGGTATAATTTCAAATTTCTTAATTTTCTTAAGACTTGTTTTGTGACCTAACATTATCTATTCTGGAGAATATTCTATGCACTTGAGAAGAATCTGTATTTTGCTGCTATTAGATGAATATCCTGCATAATTAGATCCATTCGATCTATAATGTTATTCAAGTCAGATATTTCCTTATTGATTTTCTGGCTGAATGTTCTATTCTGCACTGAAATTAGGGTATTGAAGTCTCCTACTATTATTGTATTGCTTTCAATTTCTTCCTTCAGATCTGCCAATATTTGTTTATATATTAGGTGCTCTGATGTTGGGTGCATATATATATTTAGAATTGTTATAGTTTCTTATTGAATTGACTCTTTTATCTTATATAATCCTCTTCTTTGTCTCTACAGACAGCTTTTTACTTAAAGTCTATTTTGTCTGGTATAACTACAATATTATTTTCCTGATTTCATTAAATTATCTGTGTTCTCTTGTAGCTCATTGAGCTTCTTTAGAACAGTTATTTGAAATTCTTTGTCAGGAATTTGTTGATACCCATTTCTTTGGTGTTGATCACTGGAAGTTTGTTCTGTTCCTTTGGTAGTGTCGTGTTTCCCTGATTTCTGTTGTTCATTGTTTGCTTGCTTTGGATTCTGTGCAGTTGAAGAAGCAGTCACTCATTCAGACTTTATGGATTGGTTTCAGTAATGAAAGGTCTTCACCTGAGAAAGAGGGAGGGAGTGCAGGGGGCATTACCTGGGAGTGTGTGGGAGTAGGCTTTTACACCAGGTCTAGCAATTCACAGGACATCATGTACAGGAGCATGTGGCATTTGGAGGAGGTGGGCAATACCATGTAAGCTCTAGATCCTGGGATCCATGTCCACAACTATGTGGCCCTCAGTGGCAAAAATGTAAGAGTCTGCTGTGGCTGCAAGGTCTGTTGGGGTCCTCAATGATACCTCTGTGTGCAGCAGCAAGTGTGTCTGGGCAGGTGGGGGCTGGGCCCTGTGGCATGCAGTGATAAGGGTTGAACGGGGCTAGCTGCAGGCACACAGGTGGCTGTGTGTGTTGTCCACAGGCATATGTTTGGTGGTTGGCTTGCCTCTTCTTTTAATTTTGATGAGAAAAACATTTCTCCACTTTTTACTAATTTGTTTCCACTAAGTTATAGTTTTTATTAGCAGCAGTCTTAACTTCAGAAATATATCATATCAAGACAGGATTTTGAAATGTAACACTTCATTAAATATAGTCTATCCCAGAATTTTCCAAAGAATTGCAAATTCCTCTCCATTCTGCTTTAATTCTTTGATATATGGGAGAACATAATGATGGCATATAAGTGAAATCTCTCAATGACCTTTCATAAATAATTCAACAACGTGTCACATGAGTTGTTAATAAATGGGTATATTCTTCTGCCATCAATAGATTTGGAATGAGGATACATAAAGACAAAGTTTTAAGTATTATTTTTTCTACACAAACAGGATGTTTTATTTTTGACAGAAATATATGTAAAATATAGTCTTAAATCCCTTTAAAACAAACCCAGACTTGATAATTAGATCTTCAGTACTCAAATATTTCATTCATAATATGTCTGGTGAAAGCTTTACATTTAAATGACAATTGATGTGCTTAAGCTATATAAGGCCTAGTGAAATTGTTTTAAATTATTATCCCCAAATCAGCAATAAGCAAAGTACAAAATAATAGGCATCATGAACTACTTAGTAAAACCTTGAAATACCATGAAAAACTATCTTAAGGGACTGGCCCTGTGGCACAGCAGTTAAATTCACATGCTCTGCTTTGGCAGCCTGGGGTTCACTGGTTTGGATCCCAGGCACGGGCATATGCACTGCTTAACAAGCCATGCTGTGGCAGGCATCTCACATACAAAGTAGAGAAAGATGGGCACAGATATTAGCTCAAGGCCAATTTTCTGCAGCTAAAAGAGGAGGATTGGTAGTGGATGTTAGCTCAGGGCTAATCTTCCTCGGGGGGAAAAAATCTTAATATTAACATTTTTAGACATCACTCATAGTTACTTATTTGCTTACCTATATAAAGTCTGGTCAAGAGGGATAAAAGGAAGAAATACAAAGGTTACCTTTGATAAATTGATGCTATTTAATATTTCTAGGATTAAAAATGTTCTGTTGGATAATAACTAATGGAGTGAAAGAAGGGGAGGCAAACAACTTTTTGTAATGCAGGCAGTAGCCTCTACCTGAAGTGCTCTTGGTTTACAATCTCTCCTTAAATAGAATCTATTGCAATTCATAATCCAACAGCAATTTAAATTTATTTTAGATTTAAAATTGAAGCTGAAAATAAAATGTTTAAATCTTAAATTAAGTTAAATTCATTTAAACCATGTAAATTCCTCTCATACTTTTTTTTTTTTTGTCTCCACTCTGATTCTGCAAAGGACTTTTATTTTTTTATTTTTTTAATGAATGTTATGATAGATTACAACCTTGTGAGATTTCAGTTGTACATTATTGTTAGTCATGTTGTGGGTACACCACTTCCCACTTTGTGCCCTCCCCCCATCCCCCCTTTTCCCTGGTAACCACCGATCAGATCTCCTTGTCAATATATTGACTTCCACCTATGAGTGGAGTCATATACAGTTCGTCTTTCCCTGACTGGCTTATTTCGCTTAACATAATACCCTCGAGGTCCATCCACGTTGCTGCAAATGGGACACTATAACTCCTCAGTTGAGGGAAACAATAGAAAGAATAAACAAATGGGACTTCATCAGACTAAAGAGCTTCTTTAAGGCAAGGGAAAACAGGATTGAAACAAAAAAACAGCTCACTAATTGGGAAAAAATATTTACAAGCCACTTATCCGACAAAGGGTTAATCTCCATAATATACAAAGAACTCACACGGCTTAACAACAAAAACACAAACAACCCGATCAAAAAATGGGCAGAGGACATGAACAGACATTTCTCAAAAGAAGATATGAATATGGCCAATAGACACATGAAAAGATGTTCATTGCTAATCATCAGGGAAATGCAAATCAAAACTACACTAAGATATCACCTCTCATACTTTTTACTCTTATCAAATCCACTGTTTTATTCAGTCAGATACGCAGTAGAAAGAAAGTAGAACCAGGAATTATATTGCAGAGAACTTATTTCACAAAATAGATGTATATAACTAGGTCCCTACCTGTGCAGAATCTTTCCCACCAGATTCTGTACAGCTATACTTACAGGAACCATGCCCATAATTAACATTTAATTGTCAGATTTTTGTTATATTTCTGTTACTATTTCATTGGGGTTATGGAAGATGAGAAATCAAAAATCAGACTCACTATATCAATTATTTTTCTTTTAGAAGTGGCATTAATAATACTTTAAAAATAATATAGTTATACTTTGGGGATGATGGAGGAGGAGTACTTTTCCCTTTTATTCCCCCTAAGTATAATAAAAAAGCCTTGGACATCATTCTAGAAAACAAGCATAAAGAGGGAGAGAAGAAGGCCAGCAGGCTAAGGATCTGGAGACACCAGGACATGAGGAACAATAGCATGGTGAGTTCTCTGGGTTTTTTTTTTTTTTTTTTTGCATCATATATCGCAAAAAAAGACAGTAGAGAGAGGCTGGGAACCCATAAATGCAAATGAGTGCAGACAAAAAAACACAAAACTCGAGAGAACTTTACTATCTCTAGCCATGTGACCTGAAAATAGACAGTCTGGAAAGGCAGAAGACTTGTATACACTAATTACTTTATTCTAGCCAAATGCTACAGAAAAACTGTGGCCTCACTCAACTCCCACCAACAAGGGCCTAGTAAGAAGCCTAGACTTCTACTCTTTCCAAGCTGAAATGAGATCATATCCTGGGCCATAAAGAAAATATGACCTAATCAAAAAAACTAAAAATAAAAAGAAGTGAAACCATACAGAGCATGTTCTCTGAGCAACTGGATCAGATTATATATCAATTCTAGAAATATAACAGGAAAATCCCCCAAACTTGGAAACTAAACATCATATTTCTAAAAAAAAAATCCATCTGTCAAAGAGGAAGCCCTAAGGGAAATTAAAAACATGCAGAATTGAACGAAAATAGAAATACAGCATATCAAAATTTGTGGGATGTAGCAAACACAGTACTATGAAAGAAATTATAGCACTAAATGAATATGATAGAGACAAGAAAGTTTCAAATCAAGAATCTAAAATCTCACCTGTGAAATTAGAAAAAGACAAGCAATGTAAAACCAAAGCAACCAAAAATAAGCAAATAATAAAAATAAGAGCAGAATTTATTAAACTGCTTATAGAACACAATAGAGAAAATCAATGAGAAAATAATCCTGATTCTTTGAAAAATCACTAGCAAGGCTAACATAGAAAAATAGAGAGAAGGCACTAATTAGTAATATCAGAAATGAAATGGGATATCATTACAGAATCTACCGATTTCAAAGTGCGAATATGGAAACACCACAAAAAATTCTACACACATAAATTTGACAACTTAGATAAAACTGATCAATACCTTGCAAAGTAAAAATTACCAGAACTCATCTGATAAGAAGTAAATAATTTGAATAGCTTCTATTCAGTTAACTGAATTCACAATTTAAAAATATCCCAAAAATGAAACCTAGTGGCCCAGATGGTTTCACTAGAGAACTCTACCAAACCTTCAAAGAAGAATTAAGAATTCTGTACAATATCTTCCAGAAAATAGAAGAAGAGAGAACATTCTCAACTGATTTTCTAAAGCCAGTTTCATCCTGATACAAAAACCAGTTAAGAATGTACCAAGAAAAAAATAAATAAATAAAATCTACAGACTAACATCTCTGATAGATACAAAGGCAAAACTACTTAAAAAATTTTTAACAAATATAATTCAGCAATATATGTAAAGAATTACACATCACTATTAAGTAGGGTTTATTCCAAGAATGCAAGACTGCTTCAATATTTGAAAATGAGTTTTTACATTTTGCTGTTTAACAAGCAAGACATCACCTGATAGCCATTCATAACAAAACCTTTCAGAAAAATAGAAATAGAGGGGAATTCATTCAACTTGAGAAAAAACTTCTATTAAAGCTCTAAAGCTAACACCGTATTTAATGGTGAAAGACTAAATGTTTTCCCTTAAAATAAGGAATGAATGAAGAATGTCCACACTGATCATTGTAATTTAATATAGAAATTAAATTTGTAGCCAACACAATAGACATGAAAATGAAAGTAAAGTGATATAGATATGAAAATATATATATATATCTGCCCTCATTTGCACATGTTTTAATGACTTGTGTAGGTGAACCCAAGGAATCTTGAAAACAAAAATGGGGGCCGGCCTGGTGGTGCAGCGGTTAAGTTCACACGTTCCGCTTCTTGGCGGCCCGGGGTTCGCCAGTTTGGATCCCAGGTGCGGATATGGCACCGCTTGGCAAAAGCCATGATGTGGTAGGCATCCCATGTATAAAGTAGAGGAGGATGGGCATGGATGTTAGCTCAGGGCCAGTCTTCCTCAGCAAAAAGAGGAGGATTGGCAGTTGTTAGCTCAGGGCTAATCTTCCTCAAAAAAAAAAAAAATGATATTTTTCAAGATCTATGGACTAAAAGATAATGCTCTCAGGGCCGGCCTGCTGGTGTAGTAATTAAGTTTGTGTGCTCAACTTTGGCAGCCTGGGGTTCACCAGTTTGGATCCTGGGAGTGGACCTACACACCACTCATCAACCCATGCTGAGGTGACATCCCACATAGAAGAACTAAAAGGATGTACAACTAGGATATTCAACAATGTACTGGGACTTTGAGAAGGAAAAAATAGAGGAAGATTGGAAACAGATGTTAGCTTAGGACTAATCTTCCTTACCAAAAAGTATAGAAAAATGTATATATATACAGTGCTGTCACTTGCTGAGTATTTTTGTTGTTTTACTAAGATTATTTTCCACTTAAGTTAAAATTTAATTAGACTGTTATTTATATTATGTAATTAAAAGTGTACAATTGTCAACTATCATAAACAACTATAAATGCAAAGCACTGTCCAATAAAATAATGGGTAAGGAATTTGGAATCAGTGGAGGGACAAAAACAACATTCCAAAAATACATTATGAAAATTGCTTAATGTTATACTGATGTCTGCATTTCGCTTCAACATATATCTACGCAAGATAGATTGATGGATGGATAGAGGGATGGATAGATAGATATGTGATAAAGAAATATAGTAAAATGTAAATGATAGAATTTAGATAGTGTGCATATGGGTGTTTATTGTAAAATAATTTGAAATAGCTTGAAAATTTTCACAATAAAAGATGCATTCATTCATCTTATTGAGTGCCTTCTATGTACCAGGCACCAGGGATATTTATTCCTTATATTTTCCCTGCAAGGTAGCAGTTGTAATTTGGTGATAAAATTGCCCAGGTAACATAGCTAGGCAATGGTAAAGAAGAGACTAATTCAAGGCAACCCAATTCTAATTTTCTTTCCACTGTGTCATATTGCCTATTCCCTGGTTTTAAAAAAGTGATGTTCTAACAGAGGAAATGTTGAATATTCAGACGACACCAACTTCAACCATAAGCCATCCTCATGATACATGAGTCCCATAAGTCCAGTCACGTGATACATGCTGGCATTCTCCTTACTGTTCTCCTGTGGTGGTACTTTTGAGGAATGCTCACAAGTTGCAGTTATAAAAGTTATAAAGTAGTTACCAATTATACTAGTTTTAATTCTTACACGGTTTCCATGATGCCAGCAGTGGTGATACACATCAGAATGGCTAAAGAGTTCTATAGACCTGGCCACCATTCAGATGGGTAGGTGCCATTTGTTGTTTAACAGTCTCCATATTTAATTTGTTATTTTCGGTGTTACCCACAGACGTATTATGATTCCTCATTTTCTATGGGGAGATGGTGACTTTAAAGAAGTCTGGTAACTCATCAATTGTCATATCTTCCCATTATTTTTAAGATTGCTCTTCTCACTATTCCTAAATTGCTTCCTATAAGTTCAAGAAACATATTCAACAAATATCTTTTGAAACTACCTCTTAATGAATGAAATTAGGAAATATTGCTTAAGAACACTTTAACAAGAATAAATGATATCTTAGAAGCTGACAGGTGACTAATAATTATAAAGTTTAAGTAAATATAATTAGCTGCATATATAATATACGCTACATTAAATTGAAGTCTAAATCCTATAATTAATAGTCATTTCATTGCATTTATCTTTTTTGCTTCAGGTTGTCAGCTAAGAATTTGTAAGCACACTAAAAAGTATTAGAAGAGAAGTAACATTAAATGCAATACCACTGTGAGCAACTAGTGGTTGAGGTTTTACATTAATTCTAAGAACACAGAACTGAAAATATTAGCATCATTTACCAGTGTTAGAATATGTCCTATGTTTTGAAAGGCTGAGATATCTACCAAAAGCTAAAGAGAGATAATTTTGGACAATAGTAATGCATTTTTTTATAGTATCAGTAAAAGTCACTTTAAAGAGCAGTGTAAGAGGCTGGCACAAATGATTGACCAATGGTAGCCAAAGAGGAAAAGAGGAGGAGAAGAGGCAATAGATGGAGACAAGGCAGCTCCATAGCCAGTTCTAATTTTAGGGAAGAGGCAACGATGGAAATGCAGATTTCAAAATTATGAGGAAAGTTAAATAAACAGAGTGGATAAAGTAACCAAGGTCTTTGCCTAAGATGACAGGAGACAAGAAGAAGATGAGATCAAGTGTAACAATGATTCTTTAGAAAAACGCAGCAGGAAAGAAACCAGCAAAAAGGAGCTCTATCCACAGTTCCCTCTTTAAACAACCTGCATCTTACTACCTACAGAAGAAGTAGTAAGATAAGTCCATAAACAAACATAAGACAGGAATGGGGCATCTCAGAGAGATTCAGACAAAAATCCAAGGAGAAAAGTTAAGAGAAAAGCATTAGCAGATGTATAAGCAAGAAAGGAGTCACCTTGTTAAAAGAATGAAAGTGTCTGACGTAAATATAGAGCAGTGTT
Organism: Equus przewalskii; assembly: GCF_037783145.1. Lineage (NCBI taxonomy): Eukaryota > Metazoa > Chordata > Mammalia > Perissodactyla > Equidae > Equus > Equus przewalskii. The sequence continues at coordinate 32,511,786 of NC_091838.1, forward strand.
ACAAGAGACTTGCACTAAAATATCAGACAGGGCTACTACTTGAAAGGCTTTGAATGTTAGGCTCAGACTTCCCCCTCTGAATTTAAGTAAAGAATGGACCAAAATTATGGCAATTTGATTCAACAGTTGAAAAACTATAGTTGGGTTTCATTTTCATTGAATTAATTTTGCACTTTGGTATTTGTTATTTATCCTTTCCTCCACACTGGAATAAGATACTTATGATTTGTTTTAACTCAAACATTGCTACTGTGAATTTCATAGTAGGGTAATTGAAATAATTCACATTTTCAATATTTACAAAGATATATATTCCTAAAAATAAAAGCAGTAAATCTTTCTGATGAATTAAAAACAGCATAGTTAATATATTTCCGAATACTGAACATCTGCATGAGACATAGCAAAAAGTCATTCATTTATTCATTTTGCTTAACACAAAATAACAAGGGGAAAACATGAAATTAGTTTGAAGTAATTTAAGTGATGCCTTTCAGTGGAAATTTGCCATTAAAACTTTAAAGTGAATATATATTTTTGGCTATCGGGGTTATTCCAAGGTAAATAGAGACTATGTTTTTGCTCTTTTGGTTTTCCTAAATTTTCTCCAGTTTGCTTCTTAACTGGCAATAATGTCATTAGAGGTCAGCCGTGTGATGAATTTATTGGGTTTACCTTTGCTTCAATCTGTTTAGTATCTGGGTTCTGAAACAAAAATTTGATTTTGCTTTTGCCATCATCTGAAGAACCTTTCAGCTGAGAAAACTTATACCTCCAAAGTACAGCCTAAAGGGAAAAAAAGAAACATAGGCAAGTCAATGAAATTAATATCTGCATTCAAACCGAGAAATAGTCCTCTTTGAAGTGGTAAAAGTTAATCAAATTAAGTTAGTACTATATCTCAGATATTAAAAAGTAAATTAAAATATATTTATCAAAGGCTTTAAATTAGTATTTAATATGTCCCTTAATTTTCAGAAATAGCTTTTGTACCCATGAAATAATTATTTAAAAATATATGCATATATAAATCAATTTGAGCATCTTGACTTATACCATCATGAAATAAGACCCAGCTCACTTATAACATATGTCTATGCCAATGAATAAGTAAAAACACTTACTATTCATTTCCTTCGTTTTAACATAAGAAGTGATGAGGTGATTTTAAATTGATAAGTCTGTAGATTATTCTGTAGGACTTGCTCTTGAAGCTTAACCTAATAATCTGTTGCTTTGTTAACATGAAAGATCAGTGTAATAAATAATTACAACAAAAACTTAAATGGTGCTCTCATGAGATTGAACTAGAATAAGAACTATTGCCATCAATCCATAATATCAAAGTCTGTATGATTATTTGATTAAAAGCCACCTTCCAATATTGCAGCAACAAGTTTAGATAGTATACAATCTAAATGAGAACTAAAACACTAATTAAAAAGTAACCATCAGCTTATTGTTTGAATATACAGTGATATGGAACCCCACCAACACATCCTAAGACTTTTATGTGAGTGGGAAGAGAAGAATTCTTTGAACTGTTGAGAAAAATTGAGAAGATAGTGCAGAGAATTCTTATGTGCCAAACAACCAGTTTCCTTTATTATATCTAACTTTAATATGGTATATTTTCACAGTTAATAAACCAACATTATTTATTAATATTATTAACTAGAGTCTATTATTGATTTGAATTTCCTTAGTTGTAACCTACTGTCTTTTTCTGGTACAGGATTCCATCCAGGTTACCACATTACAGTTATTTATGGTGTTTTCTTAGGCTTTACTTGGCTGTGAAAATTTCTCAGCTCCTTGTCAGACTGCCTTTCACAATAGAACAATACTGGAAAGGTATTTTGTAGAATGCCCCCTATTGGAATTTGCCCAATATTTCTTTCACGACTAAAGATTGCCAAAGAGTTTTTAGAAATGAAATAAAACACTGTAGTTTTGGTCAATAATCCCAATGTATACTTCTGAGAGGTTTCCATTAAGAGATATATTATGGTGGAGTGTATTGTGTGTTTATTAAACTTTGCTAGGTAGTGTTAATATGATTCAACAATTCATTTAACCATAAAGCTATGTGAAGAAAAGAATGATTTTCTATGTCAATTCCATTTCTTGTTACTCTATTATTTATTGAAGTATTTAATAACATTTTGTGTGGTTTCAATCTTTTAAAATTTATTACTACTTGGTTTGTGTCCCACCTTCTGGTCTGTTCTGGAGAATGTTCTGTATGTGCTTGGGAAAAATGCATATTCTGTTTCTGTTGCAGAGAGTGTTCTATGTATGTCTGTTAGATATGATTGATTATAGTTTTGTTCAGATTCTCTATTTCCTTATTGGGCTTCTGTTTGGTTGTTCATTCCATTATTGAAAGTAGGATATTGAAGCTTCCAACTATTGTTGTAGAATTGTCTGTTTCTCCCTCCATGTTGAGAGTTTAACTAAGCTAATCCCTGGTATTGCTGCATTGGCCTCCATTTTGTTTGGTCAAGCAGCCTGTAGGCACCTTAAACTAACTAGCCCCTCATACAAGCACATGCCCTACATAGCTGTCACAGAGTCGCAAGCAAATTTAAGTCCTGATATGACTTCCCCAACAGCCCTTGTAATCAACTGCCTCCCAGTGCCTGTGTGCTGCATCCCTGAGATAAGACCCTCATGTGGATTACCAAAACCCCACCGTTTTGGTTTGAATTGACCAATCTGGCCCTAGCCCAGAAACCTCAAAGCACTCCACCTGTAGACTCTAAAAAAGGCATGTGCCTTAGGTCTTGTCCCTCTCTCTGTGCTCTGCCTTGAGCCCCGATGTGGTCCTCAAAACATGTGTATCCTTCCTCCAGGACTTGTGAATAATAAACTTCTGTATTTTCAGTTTTTGTTGTGGTCTGTTGTTAAACAGAAGCTCGCCATCCGGCACCTCTTGCACCATTTAACAGATGTTAGTTTAACAAAATCATAACACTCTAATTCTGTCAAGGTTTGCTTAATATATTTTGAGGCTCTGATGTTTGCTGCATATAGCTTTATAATTGTTATGTCTTCTTATTGAATTAATCCTTTTATCAATATGTAATGTTCTTCTTTGTCTCTTATAGCAATGATTTAAAATTTATTTTTTCTTGTATTAGTTTAGCCACCCAGCCCTCTTTTAGTTAATATTTGTATGGAACATCTGTTTGCATAATTTTTCTTTCAATCCATTTGTGTATTTAGATCTAAAGTTAGATTCTTGTAGACAGCATTTAGTTGGATCATGTTTTCTACCCATTCTGTGGGAGAGGGAAAAGGGGAGCTATTGCTTAATAATTAGAGTTTCTGTTTAGGGTGGTGAAAGTTTTGGAAACATAATGGGAATTAATTAATGCCACAGAACTGTACACTTAAAATGGCTAAAATGAGAAATTTTCTATTGTATATGTTTTACTGTAATAAAAAGGAAACTTTAAAAAATCATTCAGGAAACACCATATCTCCAGAATCCGTTCAAAGTAAATGCTAATTAAAAATTTCACACTTTAAAAGATATAATAAAATACAAAAATTATAAATTCCTTAATAAGGGAGAGAAAATTATTAATAATACATAATAATGAGGCATAATGAAATTGTACAGAACTTCACTCACTTTTTATCTATTCACCAAACATTTATGAAATGGCTACTATATATGATAAAGGAAAGAGATAAGAATGAGGCCAGAGTTGATGTGATGGACACCATGACCACCTCAAAGCTGAGCTGTGGACAGGAATAGAAAATTACAAAAGCTTGACTGATGCCAGAAAGTCAGAGATCAATGCAAAAGTTTTTCCTGCAGTTAAGACATTTGGAAAGCCTTGGGCACAAGATTAACTGTAACAGGAAAAGTCAACCAATCAGAAATTGGACTCAGTCATGCATACCCTGCAGTTTTTGACTTTATAAGCCCAGCTACCTCAAGACGCTGGGGGTGGGGGCTCTGGCGGTGGGAATCATTGACCACTATATGAGTTGAAGAGTACCTCCCCCACTTTGCAAAACGTTAGTAAAGCCTCTCTTTCTTTGAACATTATCCTTGCCTTGTAAAGCTGTTCATTTTGATTGACACATATTAAACATTTTGCTGGATATTTACATGAAAAAGACACTGTCTCAATCCTAAAGATACTAATCTCTCTATAAATAAATTTATTTGCTTTCATTCTTACTATATGAAAGTATGTAATTATACAGAAGCAATATCCAATCATTACAAATCATCTTAAATGCTTTCTTTGTATCTATTATTATACAGTACCCTTTAACAATAAAATTATCTGAGACAATTAACTTTCTGGAAAAAAATACAACAGTTAAATCTTTTATCTCACAACTTCCTCTAAATAAAATCCCTTATGTTTTAAAAAGTGAAGTAATTTAAATAATCCAAATTATATGAAAATTGCAAGGTACTATATAAGTAAATATTTAGTAACTTTTGAAAAGAGGGAGTTCTAAATTTAGGAATAATAAGAAATTATGTACTCATTACATACAAATAATATATGTTAACTAAAATAAAAAAAAGGAACACACTTAGTGGCACATAGCCGGAAATATGGTAAAGTGTAAGGAAAATGCTAAAAAAACCTTATGAATAAGAAGACAAATGATATTACAGAGAGAAATCATTCAAAACGGTGGAAAAACAAGTATTATTTTAATACATATGAGAACATGTTCAATCTCACTAGAAATAAAGTAATAATATTAAAATGATTTAGCTTTTCCCAAACATTAAAATAGTAAAGATCACTGAAAAATATAATAACTAAAGCTAGCGAGGTTATATTGAAACAACTATTGGCATAAAATTGCTGATGACAGTGTGAAATTCTTTAGCACAATAATTTTAATATATAGTTTAAGCGTTAAAGAAGTTAATATTATTTGATTCATAAATTCCATTTCTAAAAACTATAAGGAAACACAACATATAAAAAATAAAGGATAATGTTAAATACCTTATTATTAACAAATATTAAAACAGAAATTCTGAACATTTTGCATTAAAATAAGACTCATGAGAATCATGTAATTACATGGAAAAATGTAAATACTATAATGGTAAGGGGGAACATATGGACATGAAATTAGATGAAATAACTACGTAAAAACAAAGAAGCTTGTAAAAGGCTGGAGGGGAAATATCTGCCAAAATTTACCAACTTTTGTGGCTTAGGTGCTGACGTTAACCTACAGTGTGATTTTGGACAAGAAACTTTACAGCATGGCTGAGTTGTAAAACTAAAGGTTTAAAAATTCTCAAATTATAATTGTAAATTTAAATCATGTTTCACGTGCAGTCTTAATCTTGAGAAACAGGAATTTGCTATTTCAATCAGAAGATCTTTCAAGTGGTAAAACAAACTTTAAAAACTCATTATTTTAAATAAAGAGTAGCAAACTTACTCTGGAGCTAAGAATGCATATTAGAGGTTTGGAGACTTTTTAGAATACGGAGCATGAATCCTTGGCTGTAAGAAGGACACTCCAAAGATGTATAAAGTAGTTAATGAATCTAATGATTAACCAAAAGATTTGCCAGATGAGAGATAACGCAATAAACTAGGAACAGTTAGAACAGTCTTGGTAAACTGTGATTTGGTAACACTCAAAGAAATTTGTAAAGCCCAATTTGGAAGAATCTGATTCTGAAGTTATTATCAGCAAAAATTATACAGTTCTGGAAAATGGCTTAATTCAAGAACTCTTTGGCAATCCTATTTCTTACGCCAATATTTTCTTCTTAAGATTCTGATAAACATTATAGCAACTATGTTAAGAATATTAATGCTCAAAAAGATGAGTGAACACCACTTTTTTTAATAACATGTTGTTTCTATTCCCTGTAGCTGATTCTGAGGTGGACCCAGACAAGAGAGTGTTGTGTGAGCCATGCATGCAGAGTGGGATTGTTTGCGGTTGTTTAACATTTTTCGATGTTCTTAGGAAAAAGGTGGTAGTGAAGAATGACAGGAGCAGATATTCTTTGCTTCAAGAGCTTTCAAATTAGGGTAGAAAGTAAACCAAGATGTAGCAGTAAGTTCTCTATAAAATACATGTAGAATTTTGTTGGAAAAGTGAGTTTGCATGATGCAACACTAAAACTTAGAAAAAAATATGTGAAATTTTTGTCTCCATTTTTTTATCCTGGTAGAGTTCATACATAGTGGTATAGTCAGTAGTTGCCTACATGGAATGAGATTAGGAGGATGATTAAGACCTTAAACTCCTCTTTCCTGATCACCTTCTTTTGGTGCCCTCTTCTACACAGACTGAACTAAATTGCATTACCAGTAAATTAAGATTTTTTTCCTATTATAATGCATGCCTCTTAGGAAAGGTAAGGTATTTTTTTGGCAATGTACTGAAATAAAAACAGATGCTGATCTTAGAGCCATAAATTATGAAATGTAATCCAAACTTTGTATACTACTTATAGGCCACAAGACTTTGGGCAAGATTCTTAATTTATTGAAGCTTGAGTACATTCTATAGTAAATTAGAGATAATGATACCTGACTATCCTACTTTAAAGGGTTCTGTGAAAATGGATGAGATAATAATGCTCATGGAATTTCTTTGTAAGTTACAGGGTTTTTTTTTTCTCTTAGGTCAAACTAGTTTAGTAGAGTTTTTCCAATAGTACAGTAGGATATGGCAAATTTTGATATGAGAAGATCTCTGAACACAAGTAGTAATGGTGATGCTTCTGGGAGAATATGGAATTAGAAGTGAGAACTTTCAGAAGACAAATATTGCCTACTTCACATTTTAATGATTGTCCTTTCTGCATCCTTCTATAAAAGAAAAATCTTTATATTTAGTTGTAAAATTAAAATTTTATTTAACCTTAAACATAATTCCTAAAATGTATAACACTTTGAGAAAATATGTCCCAATAAACGTCTATAATGCTTTTCCAATGCCATTAATGGTATGCTGCATAGACTCTTAGCTTATGTTACATCATCTCTGGAAAACATCTCCTCCCTCTGCATCTGCTCCTATGACCTCTTTTGTTTTCTCCTATTTTCTGCATAAAGCTTTTGGCATAGAATGCCCCTAAAGTCAGAGCAAAGAGGGCAGTCAGTACTGGAAGAATAGTGTACAACTAGTGAGAAGAGGTAGTATTTTTGACCTTGAGTGTTTAGACTCTTATAAAGAGATATGTTTATTCATTAATTTATTCATTTATTTCACAACCCTTTGCATAACAATATTCTTTATCATGCTGCTTAGTGCCCCCATCCAACTCTACCCCTCAGTGTGTGATGCAGCCTCTCCATAGGCCCACAGAAACAGAGAAAACCAAGCTTATCTTTACACTGTCCTCCTTTCCATAGTCTTGCTGTATTGAACTATGGGCTAATACGGGATTATACTGCTGTCCTGTTGCTGCTGATAGGATAATTCTGTAGGGTAACCCAAGTTCCCCTTAGGTATGACTAGCCCTCAGGTACAGTCACCCTGTGGGTCAGCTTATTCGCTTCTCCAACCTGCCTTCCTCTTTCCATACAGCTGTATCTCTGGAGAACATGCATCTTTGCACATGCCTATTTCTCTGTCTCAGATATTGTTCCGTGGAATTCAAAATAAGAGGGTTCATGCTAGTCCTCAATACACGTGCAAAGGTGAGATCTTGGAGGTGGATTGTTTGATAACTGGCTGACAACAGAAGGCCATTACTGTTAGTAGATGAAGTAGGCAGTGGCTTAATTGTATTAATTACAATCTGTCAGACCCTAAATCATAAGAGATGTCTGTTCTGGATAAAGAAGCAGTGTGGAATTTATGTTAAGCCCTAGTAGGAGAATCGCAATATAGATATCCCTGGGTTCTGGAATAAAGCTGTGTCATCTACAGCAAATCCATATACCACTTTACAGGCATTCCTTGGAATGCCAAGAGGCCCTGGTAGATATGGAAGTCCACATGTGGCCAGAGCTGCATATCTTGTTTGGATTTTTGTCTATCCTACTAAGTCATAAGTAGGACAGGCCCATTAAAAACCATTGCAAGATGTAATTGATTCACCTGGAATCAGGCATGAGCAGAGGCAGAGGGTATAAGCAAGCTACCCAAGCTGCAGTCCGGTATCTGTGTAACCACCACTCTTGACCTGAATGACTTTATCAACTCACAAATAGGGCTACATAGGAGGCAGTCCCTATGGCTACCTAAGATGGGGGGAAAAGGCTAAGATTTGTTCCAAAATGACAGGCTCAGCATATTAGAGCATGAGTAGACAGGACGAACCTTTATAAAGAATCATCTCCATGCATGAGGCTTTGTTTTTGGTGGCCAACATTTACATCATACGAGAATGTTCTCCTGATCAGCACAAATGGAACATGCAGGGTCCTTGCTGATAAAATTAAGTGCACTTGAACAAGTGGTGCTAAAGACAGCTTGTTTCTCCAGGTCCCTTGTGGTAAGGGGAGAAGTATTCAACATTTCTGTGTCCGTGAGCCAGTTGGTATACCAACTTTCTTGCTGCAGCCTGTCCCCTGGCATCTGAGAAGAACGAAGCCATGGAGTCTGTCAGAGGGACCAGTGGGAAACAGAGGAAACTATAGATGGTATGTAAATGAAGGATGCACAGGAAACAGATGATCAGTGGAAGTTCTATAGGGTTTTTTAGACAGTAATCTGAATACTCTAGTGATAGAGGTCTTGTTTATTGCATGACTAAAATAAAAAACTCTTTTATGGTTTGGTATTTTTAAAATTTTACATTAGACTCTTCAACTACAATAAGTTAAAAAATGAATGTGAGTGTATAATGAAAGATTAACTAGTGAATTCAAATATCTCAAAAAGTTGATAACGAGTGTATAATTGAACAAAATGTTTTTTGATCTTTACCCATCCACCATGGGAACCACTGTAACACTGATCACATACAAACAAAAAGGCACAAATTAGTAGATACTTAAAATGTTAGTGGTTACTTTTTAAAAGTTACCAAAGAAGTTGTTATAATATATTTAGATGAGTAAGTATAGTTTAAAATCATTCTTTAAGGATAAATTTCTGTTTAGATCAAATGACTTCCCTTCTAAATCAAATCTGCTAATTCTGGACTTTCAGGATTCTTGTTCATGTATCAAAGCAAAGCTATTGATATTGCTTTGTCTGCATTAGCAGAAGAACTTCACAATTAAATGATATTTGTCTATCAATGCTTCAATTGGAAAATCACTTACCTTTAATAACTGTTTTTCATTCAATTTGTGAAATCAAAATAAATCTTTAGAAATTTCGTTACGTCAAAATTAAATTTATTACTTTGAATACTATCATAAATTCAGTTAAAAACTTCAACATTGGATATGTTATTTGTTATTGTGATAATAATATGAATATGTACTATTGGTAGAACACAGGGTTGTGGTAAAATCAATATTTTCCTAAATTAAGAAACTTACGTAGCTAAAGTGCACTGGAATATATACTGGTGAATACACCACTTGTATTTGCATCTCCACAAGCTGTGATACTTTACTATACTAAAAATTACATACCAAAAATAATAACCCTGCTTATTATTCCTTAGATAATCAATATAAATATCTCTTAATTTTTCTTTAATGTGCCAAGATATATGTTTATGTTTTAGGGATAACAGTCTTTTAAAAATAACTTTTGAACAGAACTATATTACAGGTTGACCAATATCATGAAACCAACTTATCAGATAATAAATAATTACTTATTATCACATTTTGGACAGTAAATTGCAGGGTTCTTCCACTTATTGACCACAAAAGGGCCAGATATTCAACTAGAACTCCAGGAAACTCAGATTAGAGAAAAATGTCTCCTACTTTCATCTCTTTTCCAAATAGAGATCTGACACTTCTTACTTAGTGATAGATGACCAGAGATGCAGAATATCTTTCAGCTTGTATCTGCATTTATTTGCTTGTGATTATCTCCACTATATCTGTGCTATCCTCCAAAACCATTTACCCATCCTACTTCTGATATCAAACATGAAAAATGTAGTTAATTAAGACGGTTTAAAGTACAAGGTAAATGTTAAATACAAATATTTATTATGCCATAGAATAAAGGCTTTACATAAGGTAAACATGAATCCATGTTCTATAAAGCAATTAGGATAATCTTTTTACCCGCGCCCCTCACCCCTTCTCCCCTTTATGTTTCTGGAAAAAGCAAAGACCTTTCATGTTTCTGGCTTAACTCTTACTGTTCTCTTTGCTTGAAAATTCTTCCTGTAATTCATTTCACAGCTGTTTTATTCTTACCACGTAGGTCCCCCCATAAAGATCACTGCCTCAGAGAATTTTTTCCCATCAACTATTAAAAGGCTTTCTGAGGTCTTCTCTTTCTCAGTACCTTGCTTGTTTCCTTCACAGATCTAACTGCAATCTGTGGTCATCCTGCTCTGTCTCTCTCCATGGTAAAGAGAGCTTCAAGTTGACAGGTAGTTGATCTGACTAGCTCATCACTGCATCCCTAGATCCTAACAGAGCAGCTGGCATTCAGTAGACACACAATGAACCTAACTTTTGTGAAAGAAATCCATTAAGGCAAAATAAGTTTTAAAGAAAAAAGTTTCTTCACTTCTCTTTTATGATGTGGCTGTCATGTTATTGGAGCCATGTAACTGGGAGAGGTGGGGAAAAAATACACTGTACTAAAATGAGAACTTATAAAGTACTGTGTAATTTCCATCTGTAGAGTGGACATGGTGTAAGCAAGCAGTCGATGGTATGTCCTGGATTTTGCGACTCCAATGGTCCCTGCATTCTCTAGATCACTTTGACGAAGGTACCTTGGATTTGGATTGTAAAATTCCTGACACCAGTACTAATCTTAATTTGTTGGACTTGAAGGAGATCAAGTCCAAAGGAGGAAGAAAAACGACAAAAACAAAACAAATCTAATAGCTATGTATGAAGAAATTGCTGAATTTTTTTGAAATCTGGAATGTGACCCAAAGATTTCATAATAAATGATTGCAGACTAGATTTTCATTTCCCCAAGTCTTTCCATAGATGACTGCTTCTGCTTACTCCTCCAGAAAAGGAGTTCAAATACATTTGGTGATGTTTCTTACGAAAATGAAGTCTGAAGATATTTCCAGAAAAACAACTCATTTGTTTAACTAGGTAGCTTTTTCTATGGAATACATTTCAAGAAATGACAAAAAATATGCACTATAAAATGAAATATTTAATGGATTTAAGTATAGTAATAATGGACCCAAAATGCAGCCTGGATTTATTAAAACATATTTTTTTGCTTCTGACAGTCAGAAACAGTATTTACCTCAACATGTTCTTTGAAAGACTATATGAAATGATAAATATAAAATATATCTGGCATTTTGAAGACATATTTAAATATTTTAAGTGCCTAAATGCTGCAAGTAAAAATATCTATATGTATGAAGAAAGAATAATATGAGTCACAGCAATTTCTATATTGTAGTTATAACAAAGCCAAGAAAGCAAGCAAGTAATAGGAACATATACAGTATAAGCAAAGTGCTCCCACAATTCAAGATTATGAAAGAAAAATAAATTCTGCAAAAGAATCATTTACCTCTGAGCTACTATTTATAACAGATACATTTTATTTTAAAAAATGCAGTTGAACATATAAATGCTAAAGAATGTTGGCTTCAATGCCATTTGGGGTTTCTAATTTAAGGTCACCATTCTTAAACCAGTGTGTAATCCTTATAAATTGTGCTTATAAATAATGGTTAATCTATGTGTGATTGAAGATAAAACGTTGAAGTGCTATCAAGTAGAATATTTCATGTGAAGATAATGAGGTGCATAGTACGTAATCCATCATTCAATCCTGATACTGAATCATTCAATAGGTGAACACATGTATGGATCATAAGTAATTTCAGAATACTTTATTTAGTGCTGGTGAAGCATTCTGTGAGTCCACTGTTGTCCTGCAATGGAGCCTCATCTTTGTCATTACAATGAGGATAAGTGTGTGCTAGGCCCTTGAAAGGGCATTTTCTCAAATCCCTGCAAGAGCTGTGCAACAGCCCGAGTATTGCCACCTTCCAGATGATACAATTAAGTATGCATAATACACATGCATGATATTTCACAGGTAATAAGTAGGAATCAAACCCAAGCCTGTCATCCTCCATGGTTCATATTTTTTATCCCAACCTGCTTATTTGAATTTCTATAGTAACTTGTCTAACTAAACATCACAGACTCATTCATTGAACATGATTACATATGAACTTTCATTGCAAATGCCTGACTCCTTGCTTAACAGAGAGGAGAGACCCAGAGTCTCATTTAGCAGAGGACATCAAACCCAGGGATGTAAACTAGTGATTTTGTCAAACATACAGTGTTCTGAGCCATTGTTTCTTCTTCCTTATATTACTGTTGCTATTTTGAGCTTTTTTTCTCTCTCTCTCTACAAGTAAAAAGTTACTCATCAGCTATTCATTTGTTTAAGATTCATTGGTAGAATTGGCTTAAAGTTTGGAAATGCAGTGATCTAGAGAACTTCAGTGGAAAGGAAAAAGAAAAGACCTGCCCTTGCTCTTTCTTTTTGTCATATATAACAATGACTTTTCAAAGCTAGCTGTAACTTCCATCATAGAATAGAGATGCAAGAGGTTAGTGAGTGAATTCACATTTGTATAGCAAGTTCCTTGCATGCAGACTATTGAAAAATATAATTCACTAATTATATACAAATGAAAAGTTAAGTCACATTAATGATATTGAAAAACTTACATGTTTAACAAAAATAGGCAAAACAATTTCTAATACATCCTTTATCAGTTTTCTTATCAGTTCACTGCAGGCTCCAGTTTTTCATGCCCCACAGAAAAATCCCTCTTTAGAAAAACTTACATAACATCCACATAATGGAGGTAATTTAAGCACTAGGTCAACTATCTTATGAGAAATAGGAGTAGGATATTTTGCTACATAGGAGGCAAAAACACTAGAAAGAACAATCTATATGGATTACAACTTATTACATAAAACATGTTAAAAATTACAGCAAAAATGCTTTGAAGGCAAGGTCTGTTTTTACCCTCCTTTATAACACCAATCACCTGGTATTTGACATTTAACTAATGGTTGCCCAGGGATAACCAGAAACATACTTTTTTTCCTCTTGAAAATTGTCTCGATTAGTCTATACTTAAGCAGTAAATCACACCTTCCCACACAGCTCTGTTTCCATTTTGCATCATCCTTCAACTCTGGCAAGAAGCCCAAGCACATATATCTTGCTTTCTATACACACTTCTACCCCTGGAGTTAATTTACGGCAAAAGTCAATGTTCTGTGTTCAGTGTGTCTCCTTTCGCTTCCTCTTTTTTGTGGGTGAGCTAAGGGTGATATTTAATAGAAACAATAGGAAACCTTTTATTTAAACTATTTTTCTTTGCTCATTTTCATACTTCTCATCTGTTTTCCACTCATGTGAAATTTATCCTAATTAAATATATCTTTGGACTTAATTTCTTTTTCACTAAAAGTAGAACTTAAACTATATACTAATTTTATAAATTTTATAAATTTGAATGGGGATGATGAATACACAAATACAAAATAGAAATATCAAAATATCACAGAAGTAGATGAAAGCTTATAGCTGTCTTTCACTTAATTCCTTTGGTGGTATCATACTCATCAAGGTATTCATTACTAGTCATTGAATTAATTTCATATTCTTGAACTGTGCTTGAGTCTCCAAAAAAAAGATGTGTTGATATCTTCACAAGACTCAATTGTAATACTTCATAATAAGTGCTATGCTGGAGCATGCCTATGATTCTCTGCTCTCAAAGAAGAGACGTCTAAATCAAATTGGTGAATAAAGACTTACTGGATGAAGACTTGCATTCGAGGATGAATGTAAGCTGTGGGAGTGTTATCTGTAAAAGCATAGTGCGTGAGTGAGCCACTAAATACTGAGGGAAATACAGGAGATGATGCTAAATTGCAGGCAGAGACCAGAACATTAAGAGGCTTCTAAACTCTGCTAACAGATACTGTCTTAAAGGCAGAAGGAAGACAGTGAAGTAATTTAACAAGAGAGACTGATGACAAGGCCAAGTTTAGATTTTAGAAGTATCATTAATCTGGCGATGGTATGGTGGATGGAATAGAGAGGGCTGTAACTTTATATACTCATAATGCTTTGTCTCCTTGCCATCCTATCTGCAAGTACCCAGTTCCAGATCTGTCTCTTTCATTAGACTGTAGACTCTTGAGAGAAAGGACTGTATCCATTTTTGTATTCCTAGTGTGTATCAATAGTCATGAGACATTGCTAATGCACAAAAAAGAGCATATTCAATAGTAAATCAGGACAGCCTGTTTGGAAGATATTGCAGCAATCCAAATGAGAAGGGACTACCTTAGTTAGGCTAATCCTTTCAGGGAGTTTTGAGGAAGAGACATGAGTATAGAACACAATTCAGATTCTTTTTGATAACTGAGATAGGAATGCAAAGGAGCCAAACTGAAATGGACAACAAACTAAGAGTTGGACACACTGTGTTGAGATGTGTTAATATGCAGTCTTAGAGATCGAGATGCATGTCTGAGTTGGAGTTAACAAAACAGAAATTTATTATCATCAGGCCAGTTGCCTAATGACTGGATGAAATTGCCCAATCAAGCTCAGAGCTTCTCTATCAAACATATTTCACTTAAATTTGTTTCCTCCAAATGGACTTTATATATAGGGATACAGTCACACGCCACATAATGATGTTTTGGTCAATGATAGATTGTATATATATGAAGGTGGTCCCATAAGATTAGTACCATATAGCCTAGGTGTGTAGTAGGCTATACCGTCCAGGTTTGTGTAAGTATATTGCATGATGTTCACATAATGACGAAATAGCCTGAAACATTTCTTAGAATGTATCCCTATCATGAAGTGGTTCATGACTGTGTATGTATATATATTTCCATCAAATATATGGAACATTCAAAGAGAGGTATACAGACTTTTACTTTAATAATTTATTTGGAAGCTATTAAGAAGAAGAAAGAAAAGAACAGAAAGGTGCTTCTAAAACTCAGACCTCATAGGTTATGTTGCAATAGCTTAAAGTCATCAGTCTGGTGAGTTGATATACAGTCTTTATTTTAATCATAGCCACGTAAAATTTTTCAACAGGATAACCAAACTGCATGTGGGAAAGGAAGCATTAATGTGCTTCCACATACTACTGGACATGGTATGCTATTTGTTATTCTTAACGCACTGATTTTATTTTGAGAAACTTTACGTGCTATCTGTATAATACAAACATGCAGGAGAATTTGGTTTTGTTGGTATAAATGTCTCGCATCATTAAGGTTTTGTGTTTGTCTTGTTTATTGTTGTTGCTTTTTTCTGGCATCATGATAAAATTGAGCCACACTTAGAATTCATATTATTGATTCTTTATATAAATCAACTGTTTTCTAGTTATTTCTTTGTAACATATGCACACATAGGTGAGGGTTCAATAGATAGTGACAGGTCTAGAGAGAAAATGAAATGAGTTTACTGAGATAGCTATATCTAAGTCAATATGTCTGTGCAATGTAATAAGACATCACTGTTTCATTCTCCTCTAGGTTGTCTTCAGGCTGCTCCACTGACAGAGATTAAGCACTTTATCAAATAATTGCTAAATTTAATGAATAAGTATCTGCATATCTTCATTTGTGAGACAGTACTGTTTTTCACATTTACAAGTTTATCGATCTGAGTTAATCATTTATTCTTTTTTTACCTGAACATAATTTTAAAAATCCTGAAATTCAAAGAAATTTGTATTTCTAGAAATCCATAGTTTACATTTGACTCAAATGTAAAAGGCATCACTTGGGAAACTATTGTGTCCATTAAATTAGCAACATACAATTAATTACCTTGAGATGCATAATCTTTCCTTCCGAGCTGAATCATTTTGATTTAGTTAAAAATGCCCTACAATATTGTAAGCAGTTGAAGACTAAAGTCTGAATTACTCAAGGTCAGTGAGGATATATGTAAGTCTTGTGCTTGAATGGATCTATATGGAATAGATCCAATGTGGGAGGTTCCAGGTAGAGCTAAATTGTATTTATCCAAGGGATTTGGAATAAGTTCCCATCTCAGTCTCCTGTGAGGCCTGCCACCAGAAACTTGTTTGTCTTACAGACCAAGGAGTCTCTTGGGATAGAAATCACTCTGAGACAGGTAAAAACAGTTATACAACACTGCAAGGATAGGGAAAAGATATCAGAACTACACTTTGACAATATGTTTGTCTCTAATATATGAATCCTATGGTATATCACACTACTAGGGTGTGCTTTTCCAAGAGACTTAGAAAAGACATTTACCTAAGGTAAGATACATAGCACTGATTTCCTGTCACTAAAAAAGTAAGAAAGTAGCCTCTTCATTTTTACATTGAACATAGTAACTATTCAGTAACCTCTCCATAGCTACTTTCATGAGAATAATTCAACAGATGTCCTGAAAATCCTCTCCTTTTCAGTGTATTTCTTTTTCCCACACAGCTACTCAGGTCGGAAACTTCAGTGCCATACTTAGTTCCGTCTTCTCTCTCTCCAAGCCCTACTGACAGTATATCCTTATTACTCAATTCCCTGCTGCTCTGCATTCTCAAAGTACCCTGCTCTAAGCCACAAGTCTCCTAATAGCCTCCTCCTTTCCCTACGTACACTCTTCTCCCTCTCCAAAGCACTCTCCACAAGGGTACCAAAGTCATCATAGATTGGATCATGTTCCGGCATAAAATCCATTAATATCTTTCCACGGCCCTTGACACGATGGGTGCCTCAGCCCTAATTTTCATCATCACCTGTGTCCACACCTATTGCAATGTAACTCTGAAGTACTCTCCCAAAATAGACTGGGATGATCTGCCTTCTTACTGGTTTGTGGCTCAACCATGTGACATGCTTTGACAAGGGGGATTTTTCAGCTGTTCTAAGAGCAGGGGCTAAAGAAGAATTGCACATTAAGACTTCCTCTCTTCCACCTTTGTCATTTGCAGAAAAAGGACATGTCTGGGCTAGGCTTCTGCTTCTGGGAGGAATGTGGAACAAGCAGAGCAGAGTCAACTCATGGATGCTTTATGGAACCATCCACACTGCAGACTCAGGAATGAGACCTGTCCAGATCAATCTTCTGAATCCCATAGAAGGGTAAGAAATAAGTATTTGCTGCTGTAAGGCAGTGAAGTATTGTCATTGTGAGTTACATAGCAATTTTGTGACCCCAGCTAACTGATGTAAGTGCCAAATCTTTAACATGAAGTCCGAGACTTCTCATTATTTGGTGCCTGACTACTTTACTTTCAAATACTGCTCCCTCCTCATTCTCCTGCTGCTGCCATGCTGAACCTCTGTCAGTGCTCTCTCACCTCTCTTTCACACATGCTACTCAATCTTCCTCCACTGTGAGCCCAGTTAGCCACTCATGACCTACTAATTCTCAGGTGAAATCTAGTTGTCTCCAGGTACTGCCTATGGCCCCTTAACCTGGTTTACATGTTTCCATGCTATCCTGAACTCCCTTTGCTGAGAATCATTAAACTTATAATTACTTGTTTAATGACAATCTTCTCCACTAGGTGCCACAAGAACAAAGACCTCTATGAAAGCAGAGACCCACAAGGACCAGAATGTAGCAAACAAATGTGTTGATTGATTGATCAAGATTTCTAGAAAACACAGTGCTTCTTTGGCATCTTGAGAAGGGCAGCACAGTAACAAGATGTTGTTGGTGCTGACCCTGCAGTTGTCAGAACTATGCAGCATAATGTGAGTAAAATAAGTGTCCACCTCTTATTGAAGGTTTACCATGCATGCACACCACTCGCTGCACAACACGCTCCACATATATTTTCTTATTTAAACATTACAATAATCCTGTGTGAAAAGTGGCATTTGCATATCCATTTTAGAGGTGAAAAAATGAGGCTGCAGCAGCCAAGTGATTTTCTGCAGATGTTAAGGATAGGAGGACAAAAGAAGCTCATTGATGCATTCTAGGGAATTTGAAATAAGAGGGGAAAAGCAGGATGAATTCCTAGGATTAGATGAAAAGACATGATTTGTGGTTGAGACAAGATCCAATGGAAGATGGGCTAGTCGGAAATAATACTTAAATAGTTCAGAATCTATACCTTATATTTCATAGTTTACTATTTTTTTAACAAGGTATCTCATTTAATTTTAGAATAATGCCCCAAGATAGATACACAGCTATTATTATTCTCATTTATTATGTGAGAGTTTCAGAGGTTAATACATTGTAGTAAAAAAATTTCGTGAAAACCAAAACTGATGACCAAAGGAAAGACAATCTGAAATACAATGAGAAAAATTTTAAGTAAGATTTTCTCAATATTAACAAAAAATAATCCAGGAAAAATAAAATGTATCAAAAGCCACAGAAAGGAAGTACAATTAAAAATTTAAAAGGGTGAAGGAAGAGAAAGAAAGGATAAAATGGAAGAAGTATGTAAAACATATTAGCCCAAAATTTTTTGACTCTTACCTGATTTTATTCTTTATATACTTTGAATTATAAATATAACAGCAAAGCATGTGTTAATTTCTACATTGCTTTATAATGTTCTTATATGGCCAAAAATGAATTAAAAATCTAGAAAACTTTATTATTATACTACATCTAGCTATGGCATGAAAACTGGCATGAAAGCTACTGGTTAATGCTTCTCTTTTGAACATTTACTTTAGAGTTATCTTTGAAATGCTTGAGGTTTAAAAAAATTTACCTGATAGATTGTTTCCCTAAATGCCTGAGTTTGTTTTGCAATAAATGCAATGTTCTTCATTCTCCTAAATATAAAGAAGAAATAATTTATCTGAAGAAGAACATAAAGATTCCATCAAATAGCTGTCTTTGTCCATTTTGAGGGGGCTGTAAGTTACACAGCCAAAGAGAAAAAAGATTGAAAGATATGGTAAAAATGAAAAATGCTGAGATATATATGAATATTGTCATAAGTACATTATAGTGTATGTATATTTAAGATTTCTATTTATGTAGGAGATAGTTCAAGAAAATATTCATTTTGGTAATTCCAAATTTTCCTTTTAGATTTGTAATTGCTACCTTTTTTTTTTAAAGATTTTATTTTTTCCTTTTTCTCCCCAAAGCCCCCCAGTACATAGTTGTATATTCTTCGTTGTGGGTCCTTCTAGTTGTAGCATGTGGGATGCTGCCTCAGCGTGGTTTGATGAGCAGTGCCATGTCCGTGCCCAGGATTCGAACCAATGAAACACTGGGCTGCCTGCAGCGGAGCGCACGGACTTAACCACTCGGCCACGGGGCGAGCCCCTGTAATTGTTACCTTTTATATGAAATAGTTGAAATATTATAGCATAAATGGCATAAAATAAAAACAATAAAAGTTTAATTCTATTTTGAGATGTTTAACCTATGGAATTCATATTATAATTATATAAATGCATTTTAGAAAAAGTCAAACATATTATGAAATGAGTGTGTGTACATGAAAATCATATATTTTTAGGAGAAACAGTAGCTCAAAGCTCCTTATAATCAGTGACTTTCAATTTGTCCAATCCAGATCAAACAGTTATTAAAATGAAAAGTGTAAATATAGGTCATATTAACTTCATTTCAAATTTTACCTTGAAACCCTATAGAAATCAGTGTCTACTTAAAAGTACAAATGGATTATATAGATTTAGATATTTCATGAATCACAAATGTTAATGTGTTGACAGTGAATTTAATTCTGAAGCGCAATTATTTGGTAATAGGAAGTCTTCTAACTTTGTAGACAAAACCCAGAAAACAAGAAGGAAGTGATTTAAGTTAGGTTGACATCATATTTTACTGCACAGATTACAAGTTCCTAAAATGCAGGTCACTGTGCACATGTGTGAGTTTTACAAATCTACCCGAGACAATGCTTTCAATTTATATTCAATGAAAGTTGGAATGGGGACAAGAAGAAAACAGGAAATCATTACAGCAGCCTCTAATATAAGACAGAACTAATTCTTAAAAATGTTACTTTTTACTTCATGTTTATTGTCTTTGTAGATCTGTTAGCCAATTATGCTTTTGAAAACATTTTTAATATGCTAATGTCTTAGCACTGTCTCTTAGATATCCTAAAGTAAAAAAATCTTTTAAGTATTTTATCCTACAATTTCTCAAATTCAACTATTAAAACATTTTTTAAAAAATTATCAGACAATAACAATTTTGGGAACTAGTGGTTCCAGAGACTCTACCAAGGAAACGGTAACAATATGAGTAATACTGTGTTCTACTTTTACCCAGGCTCGAGAGCCAAGACTTACAGTGTTCCAGACATTGCGATAGACATATACACAGGATGAACATTCCTTGTCTCCAATTATAGCCAATGGAGCCCTTGAAGACAGCTTATCCCCTGGGCATGATGTGGAGTGCGGTGAGGGCTGAGGTGTGGGCTCAGGATGCCCCCAATGTCATTTTAACCTTTAGAGCTCAGGTGTTATCCATATGATGCAGATAAAAAGCACCCTCCCTCATGTTGTTTTACAAAATTTCATGGTTTAAAAAAATAGTTTAAAAGTTGTTTTTCTAAATTATTGAGGGGAAAAATAAGTATCCATTAATTCAATCTTGCCTCCACCCAATCAGT
The DNA here is from genome assembly GCF_037783145.1 of Equus przewalskii. Taxonomy (NCBI): domain Eukaryota; kingdom Metazoa; phylum Chordata; class Mammalia; order Perissodactyla; family Equidae; genus Equus; species Equus przewalskii. The sequence goes on from NC_091838.1 coordinate 32,532,514, forward strand.
GCAATCTGTACCTCAGTTAGAGTGATCTTTCCACAATATAAATCAAATTTAGGTGAAACATACATTGGACCTTAACTATGTGGCTCAGTTTTTTTCTCCAACGTTGTCTCTCCATCGCTCTCCTTGTACCTTTTCCTTCAGTCATACTGAACATCTCTTAATTCTGTGCATACACTGTGATTATTTTCACTCTCAACTTGTAATAATGTGCTTATTTGACCTTGCCAACCATGAATATCATTTTCTCAGAAATGTCATGGAGTGGTCTACGCCCAGTGGAGGACAGATTTTGAGAATTTAGAATTTAGGGTTTGCCTGGATTCTCTCAATCTCAATCATAGATTGTTCTACTAGTTTTGTTTTATCAAACACACACTTGATCATTTCATTCCTATGTCTGAAACTCTTCAAAGGTATTCCTCTGTTCTAAGGCTCGAATCCAAATAGAACCCCTTTCATTATCTGGCTCTTAGTTACCCACGAACTTAATCTCTCATCTCCTTTGACCTCAAATTTGATGTCCTTCCTGACTTACAGACATTTGCCTGGATAATCAAGGGCTCTTGGGTCTCCATTTCCGTGAAGCTTTCCTTGAACACCCAAGACCAACATGTATACACCTCCTGTGTCTTTCAATAGACAGCAAGTATTCAGTAAATATTTAGTAATATTGCAGCTGAGGTCTCTGTTTACATGGAAAATCTATTAATAGATATAATTAATTAGTGCATTTATGCATGTTTAAAGGAATATAAAGGCAACAAATCTATACTTTCAGCCATGGGAGTTATATAAGGGCTGCAACATCATGCTTTGACACATTAGTAACAAAACCTTTAACACTGAAATGGCTACATCTTAACAAGGATGAAGATTACAAAGAACAAGTTGAGCTGTATATGGCAATAAATTTCTATGAGGGAATTCACCCCAACAACACTAAGTGAAAGAGAAGTACATACAGCTCCCTGCTATGTTGCTAATATAAACTAATGTATGTGGAATAGACTGCTATTCAGTGTGTCTTGTACTCTCTTAGAAAATCCAGGGAAATGGTTTTCCCTGGGGACTTTCATGCACAAGTAATAAATAACAAGTATTAGCTTGACATTCCCAGACACCTCACAGCTTCTGAAACTGTAGCATTTTAGAAACCTCACAGCTTCCAAACTTGTAGCATTCTAGTGTAATCTAAATAATGCTCACACTCATTTCCTACCATGAGTCTCTGATCTGGTCTTTTAGTTTACTTTTTTCATCACTGTTTATTTTATTTTTTAAAACTTCTTGTAAGAAATGAAAAATATGGTTGATTTTTCGTTTTGCATTAATGCGATTCTCGCCTTCATTGATGTATTAATAGCACAGCATCTGCTTTATGTGGAGCTCAATCAACCACCCAGAACACCATCCTCCCCTTTCTTGGAATCTGTACTTTATCATAAGACCTTCGGTTTGCTTCCACAGTCACATCAAGGTTGGAGGACCTTATCAAGATGCAGTACAGATAGAGAAAATGTGTGCAGTCAAAGGGTATGAGTAGTATTGCTGCCACAGCCCTCCTGAATCCAAACATTTAAAAGATCTGCTGGACATATATTCTTAAGGATACTTTCCACATGCATATCAAGTAGAGAAAATAGCTGGATATTGTTTAATTATTTTAATAAAATTTTGGGACAAAACATGTTCTCATTTATATGTAACAATTACCTTTTTGAGTTTTTTTTGTAATTAAAAATAACTTCTTGGGGCCGGCCCGGTGGTGTCGCGGTTAAGTTTGCATGTTCTGCTTTGGCGGCCCAGGGTTCGTCAGTTCGGATCTCGGGTGCGGACTTATGTACCGCTTGGCAAGCCATGCTGTGGCAGGCATCCCACATATGCAGTGGAGGAAGATGGGCACAGATGTTAGCTCAGGACCAGTCTTCCTCAGCAAAAAGAGGAGGATTGGCAGCAGATATTAGCTCAGGGCTAATCTTCCCCCAAAAAACAAAAAAGCCCAACTTCTTTCTGGGCTCATTTTACGGAATGAGGCAAACTTTCTTGCAGTGACGTCAACTCAGTGGTTTGCACAGGGTTCTCTTGGTTTATGCTTGCTGTCCTGACATAATTATTACTGGCTCTTGCTTTCACTCCCCAAATGTCACAGTTTCAGTGATGAAAGCTATCTTCATGATAACGTGTATAGATTCTTTTCCCTCCCTTGTAATTCTCAGATTGTCTTGGAGTTAGATACTTCCAATAACAAAATCAGAAAATGAAAAGATAGTGATCACTACACCTGAGGGTCTTTGGTTTCTCCTGAATGTCAAGTTTGTACTTACTAAAATACCATTTCCTACTAAATCGTTTGCCCTAGACGACATCATAACCCTTCCAGGAGGGTTACACCCAGGGCAGGAGAACACAGGTATGTGGTGTAGAATGCCCATTTCAAGCTTTTCTCCCTTACCACATTAAAAGCCAACACAGGACTCTAACACAGACTCCAATTACACTAACCTTAAACAGAAACTCAAAATAGATTGAGGCATGAAAAAATGGATTTAGGTGAATTTTATCTGTTGCCCTCTCATTTACTAGTATGAGACTCTTTCATCTTCATGTGATAGAGTTTGGTGACAACTCTGGCAATAATATTTCATTTTTAAAAACAGACTTTAATTTTTTTTCTAATCAGTATGTTTTTAAAGTTATTTGTTACATTAATTTAGTACTTATGAAATTGATTAATAATTAAATTGGTTAATTTATTAAATTAATTTAATACTCATGACCCTATCCTGATTAGAATGAGCATTTTATTCAAAAGAAAGTCTTTAGTCATAGGAAAAGTGTATGGCAGTCTCATTTGAGAATCATTAAAAGAGCCGCTGCTGTCTGAAATTCCATATTTAGGGAAGCATTCTTTTGGTGTTATGCAAAGGCAATGCACTGGACAGTCAAATCTAACTGGCATATGTGTCCTATTTAATTTTACAATGTCAAAGTAGAATGAAACATTGGGCACCCTTTAATAATGTGAAATTTTGTGTGACAATCTTGATTGTTGGGACATGAAAAAACACAAGATCTCCAAACAACAACCCACATCCTACTTGGCTGTGACCAGCTGGACTGCACCATTAGACTCCCATCTTTTCCAAGATCAAAACACTCCCACTGTCTGTACACTCTACCTTTCTCATGCATTTATATCACTACCTTGTTTTATTTGCATTTGTTTTTGAAAATCTGTACAAGGCTGAATTTCTATGGTGTTTGAAAATCTATACAAAGCTTAATTTCTAGGTAAAATATAAATTTCCCAATAAGAAATTACTCATTAATCCTTAAAATTAGTGCTAAGGAGTATATCAGTTTATTTTTTAGGCCATACTTTGACAAAGGAGAAAGTGGAATGAATCTAAGAAATTTATGTCCTCATGGGAAGGGAGAGAATGACCTCTTTGGTGACCAGAGCCCCAAGTCAGAAATTGCAGCAGTGACTTCAGTACTGGAAGGAGATTAGTGATGGGTAGGAGGTCAGTTGAGCTTTAACATTTTTTAGATATGACTGGCTGAGAAGATGCCCTTCATCATTCAATCTACATCACTCCCAGAGATATACCCTTTGTGGAAAGGGCAGGTAATCAGACAGTTCAAGACCTTATTAGGTGTTTACAAGGGTTACATTCCCTGGCTAGAAACCCCAACCCCCAAGTTTCTCCATTCTTTAATTCTAACATATTATCTTTAAAACTAAAAATATACATTTTGTCATTGTGATATTGGAGATGTTGACATAGAAAAATAATAAAGAAACACTTTGTTTAAAAAACTAGTTTTGAGAAAGGAAATTTTCCCTCAATATGAGGCGAAATCTTTAGCAAAAGAGAAAAAAATATATATGTATAATATTCATATTATACATAGATTTCAGTTTATATAGTTACAATTTTTTGTGGCAACATATTTGTTTTATTAAAAATTCAAACTTTCGTTTTTCTGTAAACAGATTAACACATAATTTTCTTCTAGTATCAAAAATGAAGATCTTCAATTTGACACATGTTAACCAGTTAAAATGCTGATAGGAGTTACAACTTTTTTCAATCACTCTTAAATTAGAATGTCTGCAGCACATTTCTTAGAGCTGACAAACGCATTACCTTTGTTGCAGCATCAAAGCAGATAAATCCCGTACTAAAGTCAATCGTAAGTCCCATTAGATGACTTTCCAGCACACATGCATATGTCTTGCACTAGACAGAAAAGAAAACTGTTACTTTTCATGTGATTGGCCCAATATCAGTATTAATAGCCAATATTTATCAAAGACTGTGTGACAGCTCTGTAATAAATTCTGTATACAATAGCTAGTTTAATACCAGCAATAATTGTATAAGGAAGATAGTATTACCAACATGTTAATGTTAGCAAAACAGAAGCTGAGTGGTTTTTGACCTGCCAAGGGGTATGCAGGTCCAAGTTTCCAATCTTCTCCGTCTGACCTTATCTTTACCTTGTACCACACTGACTCCCTTTGCTATACTGGCAATAAAACTGGTAAAAAAAATTTTAGATGTAGACCAGATTATTTTAAGTTGTTATATCCTGTGGCTAAAGATTGCTGCATTTTCACTAAACCAAAATCAAATTATGAAAGATTAAAGTATTACTTACATTCTTGGCATATCAATTTCATGGATATTATTAAAAGAGAAGTCTCAGGCACACAAACACAGATTCAGCAACCAGGGCAAGAAATACAAGAAACATCTTGACCTTAAGAGTCTCTATACGTTCATCCATGTGGTGCAAGCTATTTCTCAGAGACATTTACCACTTGACGATTATTTGTGTAAACCCTACTGATTCTTCAGAACTCAACAATTAATGACTTTTCACATTGAGATCATATTAAATTATAATTTTACTTACGTGTAAATATTTTAGGAAGACTAATAAAATATAAAAATAAAAGATATGAAATTAAAACTTGGGGCTTATATGCAACATGATGCACTTTTATGTGCATAGGCCAGTTTTATTTGCATTTAATTGCAAACTGTAGCAGGAGAGTCAAATGATGAAAAATATTTGTAATTCACCAAGAAAGAAACATGGAGGAGGTGGGGGGAAGGAGAGAGGGAGAGACCTATCTCAAGTAAATTTTCAATACCAATCCTTCATCCCGTTTGTTTTTATAATGCTATATATAAAAGTACATTATATGAATCACATTCTGACTATAATGGTGACTAAATGCATCAAGTTGCCTTCAGCAAAAGCTATATTTATGTGTTTAAGCTCAGTTTGCCTAGAAATGTTATAAGCATGCCAAATTATTCATCTAGAGTTACAGTTTTCAAAAACCAGATTAGAAAATATACTTAATGGGCCTCTGGGTGTAATTTTATTTGTTTAACACATGGGCATCTTCTATGTTTGCATCTTCCCATTACTACTTTATTAAAACTACTATCAACATTAAGGAACGTTCAAAGTTATCTCATTTCCTCCAATTTAGACAGAATTGTTTGCTATTTTCAAGTACTATTAATTAAAAAGAATATGTTAGGTGAAAACACCTTCAATACAGAACATTAAAATTTATCTCAGTAAGTTCAGAATTACAAATTAAATGTCATTGTCTCAATAATTAAATTGAAACAGATATGACATAAATTGAGACCCACTGAAGTTTAATTCTATAATTTATAATCTTAATTAACATATAGAATGAGTATACTTAATACATGTTTTAATATTGAAATATTTGATTTATTGCTTGATTTCTGTGTTTGTTTTATAGTGAAACTTGAATTACATACAAATAGAATATACAACTATGTACTGGGGAGCTTTGGGGAGAAGAAGGGAAAAAAAGAAAGAAGATTGGCAACAGATCTTAGCTCAGATGTCTATCTTTAAAAAAATAAAACTGAATTATAGTTAGAAAAAGCAAAAAATTATCCTTTTTAGAGAAGTTCAAAGTAGAAACACTTTGAAAGATATTTGCACACTTACATATTATTCCACAACATTTGAAGATACATCACACATAAAATACTTTTTAATATGCCCTTTTGGATGATTGGAAATATCTATAGCTAGATAAAACACATGAAATAGGTTTAAAATAATAGTAATTAAATGAAATTAATTTTTGAAAGTGATACACATTTTCATTAAAAATTCTATTTTGAAAGAGCTATATTAGTTTAAATTGAATTAGTGTGAAGCAAAAACAATTATCTGCCCCTTACCAATATTATTCACTCACTGAGGGAAAATTGTTCAGAAATAGGACAAATAAAGGTACTAAAAATCCTATAAATGACTTAGGGTTAATACTAGTCCTTTGAATACCAGGGAAATGTTGGAAGAGTTTACTCACATTAATTGTCACCTTCCTGTTTCAATATTCACTACATTTTCCAAATTTTAAGATGTTAATTTAAATGACAATGTGGAATGTTTTAGAAATACTTACTTTCCATGAATTATCTCTTAAAATAAATATGTAGATATTTATATGAATATTAAGTACTTTATTAATCAGAAAATATGCAAATAGGTAGAGGAAAGATCAGAAGCTGGAAAATGCTAGGATACAGTCCTATTACAGAAAACCAATTTCAAAATAAAAGACCATTTTATTTATTAATTCACTAATTATATTAGTCAAATCATTAAATTTTTCCTTTCTGCCTATTTCACAAGAGGACATATATTTCCTCTTTACTTTATTTCTTTAGAAACTTCAATGGTAGTGGAAATATTAGAATGTAGAAGAAAACCATAAGGTTCTTCATGTAAATATATGCACATCCTTGAATTTTGAAAATAACACTACCAAGGTGTTCAGTCATTGATGATTGATTTCTAATAAATAAACAAAGGGAAATTTAAAATCTATAAAACAACTAAAAGCTAAAAAGGCATTTAATATTTTACCTTGCACTTACTATATGCATCTTAAATTGCTCTTGTGAAAAGGAATGGCAGTAGTCCAAAGAATTACACTGCTCAGGACCTCAGCTTAGAGAATATGAAGCCCAGATTCAAAGAATAATATTAAAATACAGCAAAACGACATAATTTTATCCCTATGTCATTTCTAAACATTAGGAGATTTAAAGGGAAATCTTAAATTGAGACCAACATGTAGAAATTGCCATATAGTTGTTTCCAAGTGAAGTACAATATTCTAGAGGAATGATAATTAGGCAAACCTAAAAATATCACTACAAATAACAAAATGTTAATTCCTATTCAACTAACTTATATTTTAATGTTTTAAAATGGTCTTAGATGTTGATACTTAGAATAAAATAATATACAAGATATTTTTCATCTTTCCATTATTGATATTAAATTGCCTATTTTACTGAACTGAGGTTCTATACAGCTAAATTATTGAAACAATATTTCTCAGCTACTTTAGCATTTTTAGATATTTTCCAATCAGCAGAGCTATTAGAAACTGTCAATTGAGCAATGAAACAAGTGAAATTTGAGTTTTCTCCTTCCTCTTTCCCGGATTGTCATGTCATACTGATGCAACTTGATGTGTTGACTGTAGAAGTTAGTAGTCACAAAAAAAGAAATTAATATGTGTTACAAATCAGTTCAACATGTTAAAAAAAGTGTCAAAATCTCCTATTATAAGCAAACATTCCAGGATAGTCAATGCTATATTATCATCATACACTTGTTTTCAAAATTAAGTGTCCATATGTCTATTTAGGTCCTGGCTCTGAGAACCCATTTGCATGTGGCAAGTGCATTATAACTGTTCAGTTTTGCCATAGGTCTCTGTTAGAGGTCAGCCACAGAACAAATACTTGGAAGCCTGCTCCATTCCACGGTTCTGTGAATTGTAGAGGCTGAAGATTCTATGAAGTTTGATCTAGATATAACTTGATACTTAAGAAATAAAGTCTAATAAATATCTGTTGAATACCTGTGATGTACAAAATGCACTGTACTTCAGTTGGTAGATGAGTAAAATAATCCCAAGCAATCTACAATTTAGTATGGGGAATGACAAGCACACATCACCCTAAAACAAGAGGAGAGTGTGAACAGACCTAAGAAAATGGACAAAAGAAAGTGATATTGGTGTTCAAAGTGGGATGAGTTTGAACAGGATTGTAGCGGAAAGAGTAGTGGTAATCAGTGGGCAGGACAGACTGGAAACCAGGAAAATCTTCATGGATTACATTACACTGAAAAAAGTTTCAAATTCCATGTGTGATTTTGAAGGGTAGAGATGAAGGGAAGACTTTCTAGGAAGCCAGGGCATTATGAGTAAATGAAACTATTCAGCTGAAAATTAGATGGTCATGATTGGAGAACAGGAAATGGCTTTGTAAACAATTAATTAAAATCAGAGCATTTTCTATTTTAGATTTAAATTAGAGTAGACTTTAATTAAAATTATAAATACAGTGTTGATGAATGGTAGGAAATAGCTTAGAAAGATAAAATTGCAGAAAAATAAAATGTTTTTTTCAGAGCTGTGCTACTATTCGTTTAATGAAAATGGGTAATTATAGAATGTATTTGAGGAGGTCAAGACCCACAGAACTGTATTCTTATGCTAACTGAATTTATATTGGAACTCTAGGGAAGTGGTCATGCATCTTTGGGAGTCACAGACCCTAAAATTCCAGTCTCTCACCTGTATCCGTTCCACTTCTAGAAAGGTTGCTGTTTGGAAGGCTCTTTCCCATTGGGCGAGGTCACAATCTAACTCCACAGAGAAGTAGAGATCCTCCCCAGATTCAGACTGCACGATGAAGCAGTGTTTCCGCCGGTCCAGCAGGTCACTGTCCTGATGAAAACCTGGAGTTACATAGGCTGGCGTACATCAATTCACATTGCTAACATTGCTATACCTTGAATCAATGTTGACTAACACATGGTGAAAGTGCTACAGTCATATAGATGACACTGTATGATATCACTAAGTCTTCATTAAAAATGGTCATAGCAGACCAAATTGCAGGCCTCACAGTCCATAACTAATGCATTTCTTCTCTGTATACATGCTGAAGCATGTCCATAAAATAGAAGTTAAGATTTTTGGCTTCAAGTCTCACTAGCAATGTAACTACCAAAGCATTTAACACATAGGATTCAGTTTCTTACTGTACAAAAAGATAACACATAGGTCACCATCATGGTGGAGTGACCTCTCATGGTAATCTCTCCCCTCGACCATGCAATGAAAAAGACATTCATACTCCAAAAGAGGACATTGACACAACACAAAAGGCATCTAAAAGACCCATGCAGCCGTATATCAGAGAGTGGAGAGGCTGAAGCCCCCTCAGAGGAGGTGGAACAGGGTAAGGGAAACTTGCTCCCTCCCCAAAAGACTGCAATCTTGGACTGTGTACAGCCTCTGAGAGGGAAGGAAGTTGGGAGGGGACATTCATTCATGGGGATATCAAAGATCCCCAAGAGCATTTGCAGCACAAAGGGAAGCCCCCTACTGGGGTGAAAGTTACCATGGGGAGTGATCTCATCAAGCCAACACCTCAGCAGCACAGATAGCCAGAGCAAAGTGAGTAAGCCCACATGAGGATGCCAAAGAAAGTGCCCCTCCCCACAAACAGCCCAGTTCAGGCTCCAGCTCCTGGAATCACAGCAGAATGCAGAGGGCTCAGAATACTTGGCTCTTGAACCCCACCCAGTGGTGATAGGTGGTTACTATGGCTAAATAATACCACAATGAGCAAAAAGAGAGTCACGCCCTTTAGCAGTATCAAAAATTATACTAAGTATCCAGACCAGAAGGAAAATGACAAGTATCCAGAAATCAGCCCTGATGACACAAAAATATGTAATATAATGACAGAGAATTCAAAATAGTTATCATCAAAAGATGAGTTAAAAGAGAACGTAGAGAAACAATTCAATGAACTCAGGAGATACTTCACAAAAGAGATTAAAACTACAAAGGAGAATCAATCAGAAATATTGGAGATGGAAGACACAATGGATTAGATAAAATAAAATATGAATTACCTGAATGCTCGAGTGAACATCATAGAGGAGCAAAGCAGCATAATCGAGGATAGACATGTTGAAATGCTCCAGATAGAGCAGGAGAGAGAACTAAGACTAAAAGAAATGAAGAAAGTCTCCAAGAAATATTCAACTCAAATAGGAAATGCAACATAAGAATTATAGATATTCAAGAAGAGAAGGAGAATGGAGCAGAAAGCTTGTCCAAAGGAATAATAGCAGAGAACTTCCCATAGCTGGGGAAGGAAATCCATGTGGAGGAGGCTACCAGACTTCCTAAATATGTCAATGTAAAAAGACCTACTGCAAGGCATATAGTAGTGAAACTGGCAAAAGTGAATGACAAAGAAAAAATACTAAAGGCAGCAAGGCAGAAGAAAATAACCTACAAAGGAAGCCTTATCAGGCTTTCAGTGGATTTCTCTGCAGAAACCTTACAGGCTAGGAGAGACAGGAATAACATAGTCAAATCTTTGAATGACAAAACCTTTCAGCCATGAATACTCTATCCAGTGAGAATATCCTTCAGATATGATGGAGAAATAAAAACTTTCCCAGACAAACAAAAGCAAAGGGAATTCATAGCCACGAGATTCCCCCTGCAAGAAATCCTCCAGAAGGCCCTCATACCTGAAAAAAAAAGAGGGAGAAAGGGATTACAAAGCATGGAGTAAGCAGATAAATAGGTAGACAGAATCAGAGCAAGTTAGCAAATACTCAAGTATAGCATTAAAGATAAGAGGAAGAAAAACACCAAAAACAGAGATAATCTGGTCTTTTTAACTGTTAAATCACAATACAACATGGAATAAGTTGTGAGAAAAACACCTTAGGAAGCCAAGCGTGAAGGGAGTGAATCAGCTTAGTCTAAGGAAATAAGAGGTCATCAGGAAATGGACTATTTTTATCTATGAGATTTTGAATACAAACCTCATGTTAACCACTAAGCAAAATTAAAACAGAGACACAAATAATAAATAAGGAGAAAACAAAGAAATGCAACATAAAAAACTACATAACCAGTAAACCAAATTACACAGGACCCTAAACAAAGGAAATGCAGGAGAACTGGACAATGAGAGTTAAAAATGGCAGCAGTAAGCCCTCCTCTATCAATAATCACCCTAAACATAAATGGATTGAACTCTCCAATAAAAAGACACAGAGTGACGAGATGGATTAAAGAATAAGACCCAACATTATGCTGCCACCAGGAAACACATCTCAGCTCCAATGACAAACACAGGCTCAGAGTAAAGCGATGGAAGACAATACTCCAAGCAAATGGCAAACAAAAGAAAGCACGTGTCACAATATTTATATCAGACAAAGTAGACTTCAAGATAAGACAGGTAAAGAGAGAGAAAGAGGGGCAGTATACAATGATCAAAGGGACACTCCATCAAGAAGACATAACACTTGTAAATATCTATGCGCCCAACACAGGAGCACCAAAGTACATAAAACAACTATTAACAAACCTAAAAGGAGATATTAATAACAACACAATAATAGTAGGGGACCTGAACACTCCACTCACATCAATGGATAGATCATCCAGGCAGAAAATCAACAAGGAAACAGTGGAATTAAATGAAAAGTTAGATCAGTTGGACTTAATAGACATATATAGAACACTCCCTCCAAAAACAGAAAAATAAACCTTCTTCTCAAGTGCACACGGAACATTCTAAGGATAGATCATATGTTGGGAAATGAGGCAAGTCTCAATAAATTTAAGAAGATTGAAATAACAACAGGCATCTTTTCCTATCACAATACTATGAAGCTAGAAATTAATTACAAGAAAAAAGAGAAATGGACAAAGATGTGGAGACAAAACAACTTGCTATTGAACAACCAATGGATCATTGAAGAAATTAAAGGAGAAGTCAAAAAGTATCTGGAGACAAATGAAGATGAAAATATACTATACCATCTCATATGGAATGCAGCAAAAGCCATATCAAGAGGGAGATTCATGCCAATATAGGCTTTCTTTGACAAACAAGAGAAAACCCAATAAGAAATCTTAAACTACACCTAACTGAATCAAAAAAAGAAGAACAAACAAAGCCCAATGTCAGCAGAAGGAGAGAGATAATAAAAATCAGAGCAGAAACAAATCCTATTTAAAAAAACAAAAAGGCAGCAGAAAGGATCAATGAAATAAAGAGCAGATCCTTTGAGAAGACAAAATTGACAAACCTTTAGCCAGACTTGCGAAGAAAAAAAGAGAGAAAGTTCAGATAAATAAAATTCAAAATGAAAGAGGAGAAATACCAATGGATACCACAGAAATACAAAGGATTATAAGAGAAAACTATGAAAAGCTATATGCCAACATTGACAATTTATAGGAAATGGATAAATTCTTAGACTCCTATAACCTCCCAAAGCTGAATCAAGAAGAAATAAATAATCTGAATAGACCAAACATGAGTAAAGTAATTGGAACAGTAATCAAAAGCACCCCCAAAAATAAAAGTCCAGGGCCAGATGGCTTCCCTGGAGAATTCTACCAAACTTTCAGGGAGGATTTAATAACTATCCTTCTCAAGCTACTCCAAAAATTTAGGGAAGATGGAACACTTCCTAACACATTCTATGAGGCCAACACCACACTGATACCAAAACCTGACAGGGACAACACAAAAAAGAAAAAAAACAGGCCAATATTACTGAAGAACATAGATGCAAAAATCCTCAACAAAATATTGGCAACTCTAATATAGCAATACATCAAAAAGATCATACAAAATGATCAAATGGGATTTACGCAAGGGACACAGGGATGGCTCAACATCCAAAAATCAATCACACTACATTAACAAAATGAGGAATAAAATCCACATTATCATCTCACTAGATGCAGAGAAAACATTTGACAAGATCCAACAGCGATTTATGATAAAAACTCTTAACAAAATAGGGATAGAAAGCAATTACCTCAACATAATAAAGGCCATATACGACAAACGCACAGGAACATCATACTCAATGGGCAAAAACTGAAAGCCATCCCTCTGAGAATGGGAACAAGACAAGGAATGCCCACTATCCACACTCTTATTCAACATAGTACTGGAGATTTTGGCCAGAGCAATTAGGCAAAAGAATGGAATAAAAGGAATCCAAATAGGGAGTGAAGTGAAACTCTCACTGTTTGCAGACGACATGATCTTATATATAGACAACCCCAGTGAATCCCTCAGAAAACTATTAGAAATAATTAACAACTATAGTAAAGTTTCAGGGTACAAAATCAACTTAAAAAAGTCAGTTGCATTTCTATACTTTAATAACATACTTACAGAAAGAGAACTCAAGAATACAATTCCATTTACAATCACAACAAGAAGAATATCTAGGACTACACCTAACCAAGGTGGTAAAGGACTTATACAATGAAAACTATAAGACATTATTGAAATAAATACATAGTGACATAAAGAGATGGAAAGAGATTCCATGCACAGGGATTGGAAGAATAAACACAGTTAAAATGTTCATACCACCCAAAGTAATTTACAGATTCAATGCAATCTCAATCAGAATCCCAAAGACATTCTTCATGGAAATAGAACAAAGAATCCTGAAATTTATATGGGGCAATCAAAGACCCCAAACTGCTAAAGCAATACTGAGAAAAAAGAACAAAGCTGCAGGCATCACAATCCCTGACTTCAAAATGTACTGCAAAGCCATAGTAATCAAAACACCATGGTAGTAGTACAAAAACAGGCACACAGATCAATGGAACAGAACTTAAAGCCCAGAAAGAAAGTCACACTTCTACAGACAGCTGATCTCTGACAAGGGTGTCAAGAACATACAATGCAGAAAAGATAGTCTCTTCAATATATGGTTTGGGAAATCAGGACAACCACTTGCAAAAGAATGAAAGTAGACCATTGTCTCATGCCATACACAAAAATAAACTCAAAATTGATCAAAGACTTGAAGATAAGTCCTGAAACCATAAAACTCCTGGAAGATAATATGGATAGTATACTCTTTGACATCCAACTTAAAAGGATCTTTCCAAGTACCATGTCTTCTCAGACAAGGGAAATAAAAGAAAAAATAAACAAGTGGGACTTCATCAGACCTAAATGCAAGGCAAAAGAAACTAGGACAAAAACAAAAAGACAATCCACCAATTGGGAGAAAATATTTGCCAATCATATATCTGAAAAGGCGTTAATCTCCATAATATATAAGGAAGTCACACAACTGAACAACATAAAACCAGACAGTCTTATCAAAAAATGGGCAGAGGATGTGAACAGACATTTTTCCCAAGAAGATATACAGATGGCCAATAAATGCATGAAAAGATGTTCAATACCACTAATGATCAGGGAAATGTAAATCAAAGCTACACTAAGATACCACTTTGTGCCTGTTAAAATGTCTAGAATCACTAAGACTAAAAATAACAAATATTGGACAGCGTGTGGAGAAAAGGGAACTCTCATACACTGCTGGTGTGAATGCAAACTGGTGCAGCCACAATGGAAAATAGTATGGACATTCCTCAAAAAACTAAAAATAGAGCTAACATATGACCCAGCTATCCCACTACTGGGTATCTACCCAAATAACTTGAAGTCAATAATCCAAAGTAACATATGTACCCCTCTGTTCATTGCAGCACTATTCACAATAGCCAAGACATGGAAACAATCCAAGTGCCCATTGACTGATGATTGGATAAAGAAGATACACACACACACACACACACACACACACACAATGGAATACTACTCACCCATAAAAAAGACAAAATCATCCTATTTGTAACAACATGGATGGATCCGGAGGGTATTACGCTAAGCAAAATAAGACAGACTGAGAAAGGCAAACACCATTTGATTTCACTCATATGTGGAATATAAATAAACACATGGACTAGGAAAACAGTTCGGTGGTTACCAGGGGAAGGTGGCTGAGGAGTGGGCAAAGAGATGAAGGGGAGCACTTATGTGGTGACGGACAAGAAATAATGTACAAATGAAATTTCATAATGATGTAAACTATTATGAACTCAATAAAAAAGTAAATACAATCTTCCTTCTTCCTTACAGAGATGTTAAGATGATAAAATTAAATAATATTTATTAATGTGTTTGCAATTTTTAAAAGCTTTATAAACATAGTATTTTTTTATTGAGTTGATTTCTGTAATCCATAAAGCATCATGAAAATATTCTTCTACATGACAAATGAAAAAATGAGTCTAAGTTGCCTACAGAAATTTTACTGGTTTTTTAAAAATACACATTTACCCTACTTATTTAACTGTATTTCATTGAGTCAAAAAGACTTTGAAATGGCAATGTCTTGGTTTTACTAGAAGTTTCCAAATAATTTGTCCACATATCTTTGTGTATTCCAACTTCAGAGATGGTATAAGGTGAAAAAAATGCAAAGAATGGATGAAATAGGGTAATCCCACGCAATATGTCAAATATATCCTTTGAATTATATGTGAAGTGTACTAAAAACTGTCAAAGGTTAATCACTTATGTCTTAGTCATTTCTTATATAGAGATATATAAATATATCATCATTAAACACTCAAAATGTTAGAAGAAATTCTCTTCTTGACAAGCGTTTTCAAAATAATAGCAATTTCCCTTCTTTCTCATTTGGAACTTAAATTGCTATAATAAAGTTAAGGAAAGGCAGTTGCTTCCACTGTTGTAGAATTCAGATTTGACCACTTGCTGCCAGGAGATGGTCAGAAGGCGTAAAGGAAGACCCATTTTCTTTGTATTTATTGATTTCCCTACTCTGTCTTAAGATAAACAAATGAAAACATAGTATTTTTGAAAATACAGTCCAGGGATAAACAGATTGTAAAGTACTTTTTAGTAATTTGGATCTTACAATGTCTATGGAGGGTGACAATGACAGATATTAAATAAATAATCACACAAGTAAGTGTGTTAATACAGATCCTTATAAGTGTCATTATGAAAAGTCAGAATGTGGTTTACACCAAAATAGATTTGGAAGGCAGGAAAATGTCCTTTAAGGAGTAAATTTTAAACAGTGGCTGAAAGGTGGATAGAAGATTAAAGTTAAAAGCAGAGAGGAAGCATGATCTGTGAAGACAGAGAGCATGGGACTGGCAGAGGCCTGAAGCAAGTGCATGAAATGCAATCCAGAAGTCCAAAGAAAAGGTGAGAGAGATGTTGAGACCAAGCTGGGGAAGAAGATGGGTCACTGACAGTTCATGAATTTTGAACTTTGACATAGTGTAATGACAGATCCCTTTATTAAAAAATTTCGTAAAGCCTCTATTTGTATTGTAGATATTTCAACTCCTATATTAGCTATTTAAA
Organism: Equus przewalskii; assembly: GCF_037783145.1. Lineage (NCBI taxonomy): Eukaryota > Metazoa > Chordata > Mammalia > Perissodactyla > Equidae > Equus > Equus przewalskii. The sequence continues at coordinate 32,548,890 of NC_091838.1, forward strand.
TTGATAAATATGGCACAAAATTCTAACTAAACACTGCAGAGTTTCCAGAAACATTGCCAATTTTACGGTTTATTAAATCAGTCTTAACTTCTCTCGTAATATAAAATTGTAATATAAAATAATAGCCAGAGAATTGTTGACATTTCCCCTTCTCATAAATTGCATGTTTGCCATAGAATTTTAAAATGACCTTCATTTAAAAGTTTCTGTTTTCTTGGTAACTTAACCCCTTTACTCTTTTAAAACTTGACTTAGAATCTTCTATTCTATTGCCCAAACATTGAAGCTCTCAGAGATGGAGTTCTCTAATTAACTCTGCAAATATAATCTCAACATCTTTGAACACTTGTAGTCATTTGTTATTGTTATTTAAAGGGCACTCCTCACGCACTGACTCACAATACCACTGCAATGGGCATCTTGGGTATTTAGCCCTTACAGTTTAGTGAGGGACACAGTAGGTAAAAATAATAAAAAGCATTATGACAGAGCTATTGCGTTAAAGTGCAAGGGGAAGAGAATAAAGAGCAATGAATCATTCTGGAGAGAAAGTGGGAAGGAGCAAGTTTTGTTCTAGGGAGAGACGTTAGTATCATCAAAGACTTAGAGATGCAGGCAAGAGCAATCAGTTGCAAGCCTGAATAAGCTCAGGCGCTCCTGCTAAGAAGTTCTCCTTACTGCAAGACACTGGAGGGTTTGAGTTAAGAAAGAGGCAGGATCGACTCTGCTTTAGAGAAAGAAGAGCAAGTAAGGTGGAAGATGGAAAAGCTAACATTGTTGGGATCCTCTTTCAGAAGTTTTGTGAAAAGTGACCATAGCCCAAACATTTTAAAGATTTGCTTTGAAAGTAGTCATCCAAAAAATATATATGCCTCTTTCTCTCCCTTTTTCTGTCTTACTCGCATGCATGTGCTACAGTGAAGTGATAAGAACACAGGCTGTAGCCTCAGATGCTGTCTGGATTCAAATCTTGGCTCTTCTATTCATAGGATGTGCTGGTAAGATAATGTATGTAAAATTCCGCCTAGTTTCTGATACATAGTAGTTCTTAAAGTTAGAAATTTCTATTATTAATGTTGCTATTCAATAAAATAAATATATGTGTCATTCCCTAATCTCTGCTTCTTTAATCTGTTTGTCTTTTGTCAGAGTGTGTTTGGCCCCAGTAGAAACAATATCCTCTAGAATACTTTTTGTTCATTGGAAAGTATCATTTAATAATGTAATAAAATAATAGCTAAACATATCTTGAGCACTATCTTTGTGTGTTTTTCTTAAATATGACTTCTCTTTCAGAAATATCCTCTAGTTTTTTAGATTTATTGTAAGCCTCCTGGACACTTTCTACAGACTAATAACCAAATGCCGTCAGTCCTGGGATACGTCTCAGATTTATAAAGCAATATTACACAGAACCAGCATATTACATAGCATATTATAAATATGTTGGCTAATAATGTATGTGTTTTTTCTAAAGTATTCAAAGATCAATGGGTACAACCAAAGTATATTTTTATTTAAAAAAACAAAATAAACCATGTGTTTAGAATAATTATTGAGCTTGTAGATGTGTCCAGCCTTAAACTTTCTATTGTACTTTAAACATCTAAGACTAAATGCAGAAAAATATGTGCAAAAACAGCCAGTTATCCTTATGGCAAAATTTCTGCACGGATCAATATGGTTTCTTTTCTCCTTCACACTACAATTGTTTCATCCAATATTTGCTAATATGACGGGTCCCTTCTTTCACACTTGTCCAGATGCATTGCTCCACTAATAGCATTTTTTTCTTCAAGTTAATGGCATTTGAAATTGAAATGATAAAAGAATAGACAGGTCAAGAATAAATATTTTTACATTGTTGTATTAAATAAAAATTACTTTATGAACTACACAACTTAACTAATATGTTTGTGACTGTTTGCTATGTATGCTGCTTTTTCTTCTACTTGAACTTATAGAAAATCAGGTAATCATTCAATCATTAGTCATGGAGTTATTTAAAAAAAATAAAAATTGTGTCTTTTTTCTCATGAAAGAAGAGCAGTCCGAGAATGGATTCTTCAGCTAAAAATAATGTTTTACTCTTTTCCAAGTATTCTAATAATTAAAAATGAGGAAAAGATATACATCAAAATTAAATCATGCCAATTAATTTTGAATTAGACTTTCAGAAATGATGACGTCTTTAAAGGCACTTATTAAATCTACATCAAGTCTGTACAAAAAAGATAGTTTTAATAACATAAGACTATTTTTCATTTTTATGAAAATATTAATCAACATTGTTGTGTAGTAAAAATTTTGATATAATTCAAAATATTGTTAAGAATATATTTCATCATTAGATGAAAAAGGGAAAGTTTGGAAATTGACTTAAAATATTATAAATCTGAATCTATACATCACAGAACAAAAAGAATATTTATGTATTATTCAGCCAATACGACCAATGTGAAAAAAATAACTTTTGTTTTAAGTTATATTAAGTCAATAATTATAGAATTTCCACTTTCTTTTATGCTATGTAGAAATACATCAAAAGTAAGTGAAAGTAATATACACGAATTTGAATATTTTGATATTTTTATGGCTATGGCAGATATCAAGATATTAAAATTATTTTTTATTAAAATGTCACCTAACGCCTGCCAGAGTAGTTATTTTGACTATGGTGTAGCCTTTAAATTTTTACTAATATATTCATAGGTGAATCTCATGATCTGAAAAGCAAAAGAAAAATTTTCAACTTCTGATGAAAGAGGAGAGATTACAACAGACACCTCAGAAATACAAAAGATAATGAGAGAATATTATGAAAAGCTATATGCCAACAAATTGGATAATCTAGAAGAAATGGATAAATTCTTAGAAACATACAACCTTCCAAAACTCGACCAAGAAGATGTAGAAAATTTGAATAGACAAATCACCAGTATGGAGATTGAAACAGCAATTAAAAACCTCCCCAAAAAATAAAAGTCCAGGACCAGATGGCTTCCCTGGTGAATTCTACCAAACATTCAAAGAAGACTTAATACCTATCCTTCTTAAACTCTTCCACAAAATTGAAGAGGAGGGGAAGCTTCCTAACTCCTTCTATGAAGCCAACATTATCCTGATACCAAAACCAGCCAAGGACAACACAAAAAAAAGAAAATTACAGGCCAATATCACTGATGAATATCGATGCAAAAATCCTCAACAAAATACTAGCAAATCAAATACAACAATACATTAAAAAGATCATACATCATGATCAAGTGGGCTTCATTCCAGGGATGCAGGGATGGTTCAACATCTGCAAATCTATCAACGTGATACACCACATTAACAAAATGAAGAATAAAAATCACATGGTCATCTCAATAGATGCAGAGAAAGTATTTGACAAGATACAGCCCCATTTATGATAAAAACTCTAATTAAAATGGGTATAGAAGGAAAATACCTCAACATAATAAAGGCAATATATGACAAACCCACAGCAAATATCATTCTCAATGGAGAAAAACTGAAAGCTATCCCTCTAAGAACAGGAACCAGATAAGGATGCCCACTGTCACCGCTCTTATTTAACATAGTATTGGAAGTCCTAGCCAGAGCAATCAGGCAAGAAAAATAAATAAAAGGGATCCACATTGGAAAAGAAGAAGTGAAACTGTCACTCTTTGCAGATGACATGATTTTATATCTACAAAACCCTAGAGTCCACTAAAAGACTTTTAGAAATAATAAAGGAGTACAGTCAAGTTGCGGGATACAAAATCAAGGTACAAAAATCAGTTGCATTTCTATACACTAACAACGAAGTAGCAGAAAGAGAAATTAAGAATACAATCCCATTTACAGTTGCAACAAAAAGAATAAAATACCTAGGAATAAACTTAACCAAAGAGGTGAAAGATCTGTACACCGAAAACTATAAAACATTGTTGAAAGAAATCGAAGAAGACACAAAGAAATGGAAAGATATTCCGTGTTCTTGGATTGGAAGAATTAACATTGTTAAAATGTCCATACTTCCTAAAGCAATCTATAGATTCAATGCAATCCCTGTCAAAGTTCCAACAACATTTTTTACAGAAATAAACAAAGAATCCTAAAATTTATATGAAACAAGAAAAGACCCCAAATAGCCAAAGGATTCCTGAGAAAAAAGAACAAAGCTGGAGGTATCACACTCCCCAATTTCAAATTATACTACAAAGCCATAGTAACCAAAACAGCATGGTACTGGCACAAAAACAGACACACAGATCAATGGAAGAATATTGAGAGCCCAGAAGTAAACCCACATGTTTATGGACAGGTAATATTCGACAAGGAAGCCAAGAGCATACGATGGAGAAAGGAGAGTCTCTCCAATAAATGGTGTTGGGAAAACTGGACAGCCACATGCAAAAGAACGAAAGTAGACCATTCCCTTACACCATGCACAAAAGTCAACTCAAAATGGATTAAAGACTTGAATGTAAGACCCGAAACCATGAGACTTCCAGAAGAAAACATAGGCAGTACGCTCTATGACATTGGTCTGAGCAGCATATTTTCAAGTCCCATGTCTGACCGGGCAAGGGAAACAAAAGAAAAAGTGAACAAATGGGACTACATCAAACTAAAAAGTTTCTGCACAGCAAAGGAAATCATCAACAAAATGAAAAGACAAACTAATAATTGGGAGAAGATATTTGCAAACCACATATAAGATAAGGGGTTAATATCCAATATACACAAAGAACACATACAGCTCAACAACAAAAAACCAACAATCCAATTAGAAAATGGGCAAAAGATCTGAACAGAGATTTCTCCAAATAAGATATACAGATGGCCAACAGGCATATGAAAAGATGCTCAACATCATTAGCTATCAGGGAAATGCAAATCAGAACTACAATGAGGTATCACCTCACTCTGATCAGAATAGCCATAATTAAGAAGACAGAAAACTACAAATATTGGAGAGGGTGTGGAGAGAAGGGAGCCCTTGTTCACTGCTGGTGGCAGTGCAAACTGGTGCAGCCACTATGGAAAGCAGTTTGGAGCATCCTCAGAAAATTAAGTATAGATTGATCCAGCTATTCCACTGCTGGGTATTTATCCAAAGAACTTGAAAACACAAAGGCATAAAGATACTTGCACCCCTATGTTCATTGCGGCATTATACACATTAGCCAAGACTTGGAAGCAACCTAGGTGCCCATCAAGGGACAACTGGATAAAGAAGATGTGGTATTTATACACTCTGGACTACTACTCAGCCATAAGAAATGATGAAATCCGGCCATTTGTGACAACATGGATGGACCTAGAGGGTATTATGCTGAATGAAATAAGTCAGAGGGAGAAAGTCAAATACCATATGATCTCACTCATCAGTAGAAGATAAAAACAACAAAACAAAACCCCACATAGCATTGGAGATTGGACTGGTGGTTACCTTTGGGGAAGGGGGGAGGGGGGAGGGCAAAAGGGGTGATTAGGGTCACATGTGAGGGGATGCACTATAATTAGTGTTCGGGTGGTGAACATGATGTAATGTATACAGAATTAGAAATATGATGTACTTCTGAAAAAAAAATTAAAAAAATAAAATTAAAAAAATAAAAGAATATTTGTAATTATGAAGTTTTAAATAATTTAAAATAAATTAATATGATTTAGACATTAAAAATCAATTAAAAGTCAAACCAAGTGAATACTCTGTTTATGTAAATAAATTCATTTTTCTGGATTTTATTATCCTTATCTGACAAAAGAGGGAATGAAACTGATATTTCTTCTTTCTTCTTAGAAACTGGAATCCTGATATAAATGGACATAATAGCAAATTTCAGAAAATACATAAAGGATATTCTTCAAATATAGTCTCTAAATTAATCTTTATGACAATTCATCAAAACAGGCTGTAATCTCTATTTGTCTGAGGAGAAAAGTAGGTCTTGGACATATTAGTCATTTCCTCATTTTACGAGCTGTTTGCCTAGGGATTAATATTACATCTATTTGGGAATCATTCATCTTAAATTCAAATGTCAATTTTAGCACTTATTTCCACCTTTGTTAGAATCAGTGCAGCATTTTTAAAAAGGAGAAGATAGCACTTGCTTCAAGGTTCTTGTAAAGATTAAATCACTTGATACACGTACATCCTTAGAAACCTGACTGTTGTATATTAAGAGCTCTGTAGTACAACTCATATCCCATAACATCACTAGTAATCACATTAGCCCTCCCTAATATTGACTGTGACTAAAGACCTGGATTAGACCAGACTCCGAATCCTATGTACTTTCCAGTTCACACACACACATACACACCCTTCTCTGTAGTACATTGTGATACTGCTATGGTAGAATGTAGGATATATAAAGAGAATTAGGAAGGCTCCATTCTCTAACAAAATTGACAGTATTCACATTGAAAGGGAAACATGCTTCCCAGAATTGTTTATTATTTAGGCAAATTTTACTCTTTTGTCATTCTCTAGGTATTTTGTGTATGTTGTATGTATATATTCTAGCATTAGAATTCTTCTATTCAGAAATCAATGGGGAGGTCAGGGGAGGGAGTGACTTAAGTTAGGTGTGGGATAAATTCCCCCAGATCACCATGACCCTAGCAGAATGGTAGTTTAAAAAGACAAAATTCTTCCTAGGAGCAACCCCCTTGGCCCTGGGATTTACCTGATTCAGATGCAAATATATTAACTGTTATCTTAGACCAAAACCAAGGTTGTTTTCCATGACTCCAACAGGTGATACGTTGACCCCAACCAAGTTCCTGTCCTTCCAACATACCGCCTGTTATAGATTCATAATGACCCCATTGTTTAATTCTATCTACACAGCATGGTTTAAGCTCCTTCACTGGCTTAATATGTGGTAGCTTTAGCTTTCTACAGGGTTTAGGGAAGAAAAGTCCTACTTTTTAAAAAAAGGAAAGTTTCACTAAAGACAACTAGTGCATGTGGAAAAATGCTGTGCACCTTCAAAGGGAAAAATGATTTTTAATATGATAACATTTTTAAAAAGTGAATAGTGGATAAACAGAATACAATTATCAAAAGAAACTTTTTGGTTTTTTTGCTGAGGAAAATTGGTCCTGCATTAACATCTGTTGCCAATCTTCCTCTTGCTTTTTTTTTTTTTTTTTTTGCTTGAGGAAGATTAGCCCTGAGCTAACATCTGTACCAATCTTCCTCTATTTTGTATGTAGGTCACTGTCACAACATGGCCGATGAGTGGTGTAGGTCGGAACCAGGATCCGAACCTATAAACCCAGGCCGCCAAAGCAGAGCACACTGAACTTAACCACTATACCATGGGGCTGGCCCCCAAAAGAAACCTTTTATCCTTGCATTTGATTTGCATTCTTGATTTCTTATTTAATATACTTGAATCAGTTTCATTATTATTTTGATAGATAGCATTTTCCCTAAGACATCATTATTGAAACAAATAGAAGCTTTACTGTCATAAATTAGCAATACTAGAACCAGAAAAACAGAGACACAAGAAACTGTAAGATTAAAAAAAGAACACGGGGCCCGCCCGGTGGCCGAGTGGTTAAGTTCGCGCACTCCACTTCGGCAGGCAGCCCAGGGTTTCGCGGGTTCGGATCCTGGGCGCAGACATGGCACCGCTCATCAGGCCATGCTGAGGCGGCATCCCACATGCCACAACTAGAAGAGCATACAGTTAAAATATACAAGTATGTACCGGGGGGCTTTCTGCAGTAGAATAAGAAGAAAAAAAAAGATTGGCAACAGATGTTAGCTCAAGTGCCAATCTTTAAAAAAAAAAAAAGAAAACAAACAGTAAGATCAATTCATTATTAAAAGCGATGACTTTCAAAATTGCCTTTCGAGATTAATGGTTTTAATTAGTAGTTATAAGATTCATCTTCCAGATTTCAAATCTAATATTCTACTTCTGAGAATAATTACATCATACAAAAAAAATCCTCAAATCCACTGGAAGAGTACATGATTTTCCAAAGAAAAGGCTTTCCAGTGGAGGGAAAAAAAAATGTACTACTTGTTACTATAAATGTGGGACATCATAGGGTCCTAAACAGGAGGAATTGTGGCTGGTCATTTGGTCCTGTTTTCAAGAAATATTCCAAATCATCCCACATTTAAATATCTCTAAAGAATGAAATTCTAATTCTTAGCCTTTAATACTTGATATGTGAAGATTATTTTTCAATCTGCTAGTATTCCTTTTTGAAAACTGAATCCCTCACTCTGCAGTTTATACTAATTTTCTCTTAATCTTTTTTAGATGTGATTAAAAACAGGTGGTCATCATTTTTTAAAAAGTAACCTTTTATATCCTTGAGGGCAATTATCAAGTCACCTGTCAGCTATCTCCTTATAAAACCAAATGAAACAAATTATTGTAGCTTTCCTCATAGGTGTTATGTTTTAGCTGTTTAATTATCTTAGTATCTCACCACTGCTATCTATCCCACTTTTTCCTAATCCCTCAAGTAGTAAAAGCCATAAACTAGCCAGAATGGACTCATATTGATCTGACCAATGTGAGATATAAAGGGAATTACTTGTGTCACCTAAAATTACATTTCTGTTTATACACCCTAGTATACTGTATCAGTCGTATGTCTGGGGAGATGTAAAAAGTGCAGACCATTGTGGGAGGTGGTATCTGGGAAACAAACCTCCCATAAAATATGTTCAATTAATCCTGCACATTTTCTCAGATGAAAGGGAAGTTTTTGGGTCAAACTGCTCAATTAGGGCTCATGATCATAATCTTTCGCTGGAATTGTGTGTCATCTTCTGAAGAATAACTCAAGATAAAACAGAGTGTTATTTACATCCCAGTTCCATTAGATGCTCTCCTATTTTTTTTCAATTGTTACTTCTTAAAGATTTTTTATTTTTTCCTTTTTCTCCCCAAAGGCCCCCGGTAGATAGTTGTGTATTCTTCGTTGTGGGTTCTTCTAGTTGTGGCATGTGGGACGCTGCCTCAGCTTGGTCTGATGAGCAGTGCCATGTCCGCGCCCAGGATTCGAACTAACGAAACACTGGGCCGCCTGCAGCGGAGCGCGCGAACTTAACCACTCGGCCACGGGGCCAGCCCCCAATTGTTACTTCTTTTAAACAAATACAAATAACTTTCAACTATGGCAACATTTTTGAGTAGAGTTCAGGATTGAAAGTACCTGCTGCTATCTCAGAAATTATTTTACCGTATACCAATGCCCATAGTAGGCATTCAATTGAAGTTCAATCAGAAAATCATAGCATGCCTTCTGTATGTCAGGTACTGTTCTGGTGTGGAGACGTCACTGAGCAAAACAGATGATATCTCTGCCTCATGGAGATTCGTTTTGAGTGAGGAGGAGACAAATCACAGAGGAAACAAGAATATGCCTAATCATTACACATCAGAAAGGGACAGAGCCTGTTAAAAGTTTTTGGGGATGCTAGCCTCAGGGGGCACTGGCATTTATATAGAATGACAAGAAAACGGCTCTTTAAGGAGGTGACATTTGTGGAAAGGCATGAAGTAAAAGGGAAATCATTTTGATATTCAGGGAACATGACAAGTTCAAAGAATCTGAGGCTGGCATGTGCCACAATATGATAGTGGAACCAGAGTGAGTTGGGGGCCAGGTATCAGGAGGCTAGAACAGACAGGTGGAGGGCTGAGGGGTGGCAGAGATCTCATAGTGCCCTGTGGCTGTCGTGAAAACTTTAGACTTGACTTTGAGTCAAACTGAAAGTTAATAGGGGGTGAGCGATAGGAAAGAAAACGGGCAAGAACCAATAAAATTAATACAATGAGACATGAGAGTGACCAGCATTGTAGCATTGAGAGTGTAGTGTGAGAGAAAGAGACTCAGAGTGAGTTGAAGGTCTTGGAAGTGAGCAGTTGGAAAGTTAGAATGGCCATTTGCTGAGGTACGCAATTTGGAGTGTGGCTAGACATGCTTGGTTTGAGATGTCTGTTAGATAATCATGTGGAGGCAACCAGAAGGCAGTAAATACATTCATCTGGAAGGTGGGGAGAGTTCTGAATAAATTCATAATTCTTGGTATGTAAATGGGATTTAAAGCAATGCAATTGGCAATTGGTGGTAATATCTGAGGAGTGAGTTTCCATGAAAGACTGTTAGCATTACTAGATCACTCTGAGTAACTTTTTGTCCTCCTCTCTCACTTTTGTACATAACAGCACAACCATCAAAATATTGTTCCAGGGATTGGCCCAGTGGTGTGGCAGTTAAGTTCGCACATTCTGCTTCAGAGGCCCGGGGTTCACCAGTTTGGATTCTGGGTGCGAACATGGTACCACTTGTCAAGCCATGCTGTGGCAGCATCCCACATATAAAGCAGAGGAAGATGAGCATGGATGTTAGCTCAGGGCCACTCTTCCTCAGCAAAAAAAGAGGAGAATTGGCAGCAGATGTTAGCTCAGGGCTAATCTTCCTCAAAAAAAATTGTTCTAAGAACAAATTTCTTTTCATAGGTAAGAAATAGCATTGTTGTCATTTTTAAAGATTTTTGTTGAATAGAAAGGTTATGTGTTATATATAAGTATATATAACAATGCATAATTAAAAACTATATAAAACACTGCATATACACATATATACTAATGTTATATGTTTTAATATACATAATGTTGCTGGAAAATAGACATTATGAAAATAATTGGGCATGGCATAATGCAGAACCATCATTTATATCTAAAATAAAACATATCCCTCTCACCATTTGTATGTAATTCTTTTCCATTCCAGACATTTAAATAACTACATGCCCCATAATGTTCATTGTATCAGTTTATGTTTCTATGCAATAAAATATACCCATATAACCTTTATAACTCTGATGTTTTTGTGAGATACAAAACATACAGGTATTCTTTTGTCCAAAATAAGTTTTTATTTCTGCAATCGAATCTGAAAAACTCGTAGTTAATACCTATAATGGATCTATTATATAGCACTTATTGTATTAGCTCTCAAATTATCAGATCAATTAATAAAGATATTCTATGTCAATTTACCTTTTGTTTAGAAAGTTATGACTTTTGTTTATTTCAAAGCATTTCCACAGAGAAACAGAAGTATAGGGAAGGAAACAAACCAAAAAAAATGAAATTTAATTAGTTGTTTAATTTTATTATGTGGTGTTTGCACATACGGTACTAGAATGTTGATGCAAATAAGGGGTCTGTCCACCCGCAGGTCATTTACTGTCAGTGAGACTAAGCCGAGCTGGAGCTGTGAGCACACACTTGGCTCTGGTCTCACCTTCAGTGTCACTTCTATGTCACAACCCAATGCTTCCATGTCACCAGGGTCCCAGGAAGTTGCTCTAGAGAACCATAGGTCAAATTGGGGGCTGGTGAACAAAGGAAGACAAAAGACAAAGGTGGCTCAGAAGGGCGTTGGCAGTAGTCGACAGAGTGACTGCCATCCTCTAACTGTGCCCAAGTTTGTAGCACTTTCCCGCACACATTTCAGTGTGTGCAAGCTGAGATCCTCTCCAAGTGCAAAGAGAATTGGAAAACGATATATGATAAAGATAACACTTCAAAGTCCAAGGAGAAAAACTGAATCTATTATTTTGAGTGCGTCAATGACATTCACATAATTTTACACTCTGTGTATTGACCAACAACAATTTCATCAGCCTTTTGTACCTAAGTCAAGAAGCTGCAGCCCATAAGGAGTATATTACACAAACAGATTCCTGACATGATTTTCAAATTGTATGTGAGAATATCAAGAGGAGAATGCCATTGGATTCATACTGTTTGAATTATTCTATTAAACAAGTCTAAAATGAACTAGCCTGTTATATACAATACCGTTTTTGTTGTTGTTGTTTTGAGGAGGATTAGCCCTGAACTAACATCTGCCACCAACAGTCCTCTTTTTGCTGAGGAAGACTGGCCCTGAGCTAACATACATGCCCATCCTCCTCTATTTTACATGTAGGACACCAGCCACAGCGTGGCCTGATAATTGGTGTGTAGGTTCATGCCATGCATCCAGGCCAGCTAACCCTGGGTGCCAAAGCAGAGCATGTGAACTTAACTGCTGCACCACCAGCTGGCCCCTACAATACAGTTTTTGAAGAAGCTGTCTGCACTGCATGCCAGCTCTCCTTTTCCCACTGGTGTATGAATGAAGTAAATGGATCCATGAGTTATAGGAATTACAAATGATTGAATCAATTACTATCTTCAAAAGAATTCTCATAATTGAGGGCAATGAAGAAAGAGGAGAACCCTCGGGCTCAATCGAACAGGGTCATATTCCCATCTGCACTGCTGACTGCATAACAAAAGCCCCAGTGATATTGGTTCTGGTATCTTGGAAATAATCACTCACTTTTTGACCTGAGCAGGGGCACATTACCACTATAAGCATACATCAGACTCAGCACAACTGAGATGAGTCTCATAATATTTGGATTTGCTGGCTACCAACTACAACAGGGTATACCCCCAGAAAAGCTATCGACATAAGTGGGAAAATCCAGCTATTACAAGGGCCACGCACAAATTCACCCATCTCAGAAGGCAACCTAAAATCACGAGGAAGAAAGTTTCATAGTTCTTTGGTGAAAAGAGACTCACCTGGTAGTCTCTGGGTGCATCTAGGTGAGAGATGAGACCTTTCCAGAGACTGAGACATTGCTGGCAACTATTGTTGTGACCTAGTATAGGTGTGCTGGCCCAGACATTGGAAGATGCCATTGGAATTCTTCCCCTTGCCTGTTAGACCAGGGGTCTGCCACACCTACTAGAGAGCAGGTTTAATACAGCTAAGCCAGTGCAGGCAGCCAGACTGGCCCAAGCCAACAGCAAGCCCTCAGGCTACTTGTCAGCCTGCATAGACTTGGAGCCTCGATCATCTGCAGCCTGGTGAGTGTGTCCACCACCATGGGGCAAAGCCTGCATGAGAAGCAGGGAGAGTGTTGGGGGCGTTGGTGAAGAGTGTGGGGGCCTCCACAGTGGGGTGACTGTGTATGATCCAGGGGGTTGGGAAAAGTGCATGGAGCAGGACTGTGTTGATGGTGTGTGTGGACCTGTGGGGGGTGGAGCCTAACAGTGGCAAAAGCCCTGTGCTTCACAAACAGCCACAAAGGGGATTGGCCCTGCCTCTGAAAGCCTGAAACAATTGGGTGTTCCTGTGCCTGGGGCCAGCCCCACTCAGCTGCAATTCTGAGAGCTGACAACAGCATTGCAGGTTTGGGGCATACAGCAACTGTAAGCCCTTGAGGCTAGCAACCGGCCACACTGGGTGCCTACTCACTTAACAGAAAAACTGCAACAGAAGTGTGCTATTACACCTTGCAGCCAACTGTGCTGGGGCTCCCCAAACCCAATTTACAAACAGCAGGCCAGCGGGGTAAAGCCTACCCTCCCTAGGTACCTGCAGTAAGAGCAACTCTGCTGCAGCAGGAGTACACATGTGGCCCACACAGGGATCACTTATGGAACATTTGGACTTGTGAAGAGACAAAAGCACACTGCTGGGCCTCAAAAGGCATCTCTTACATAAGGCCACTTCTCCAAGATCAGGAGACATAGCTGACTCACCTAACACATAGATATAAGCAGAGATAAAGAGGCAAAATGAGGGGGTAAAGGAATACATTCCAAGCAAGAGAACAGGACAAAACCCTAGAAAAATATCTCAATGAAACAGAAATAAGCAATCTACCTAACAAAGATTTCAAAGAAAAAGTCATAAGGATGCTCACTGATCTTGGGAGAAGACTGAATGAACACAGTGAGAACATCAACAAAGAACTGGAAAATATAAAAAGAATTAATCATAAATGAAGAATAAAATACTTGAAATGAAAAATTCACTAAAAGGACTACATAGGAGAGTAGATGATAGAGAAGAACACATCAGTAACCTGGAAAAAAGACTAGAGAAAATCACCCAAGCTGAAGAGATAAAAGAAAAGAATTAAAAATAATGAGAACAGTCTAAGGGAACTCTGGGACAATATCAAGCACACTAACATTTTCATTACAGATGTCCCAGAAGGAAAAGAGAGAGACAAAGGGGCAGAGAATCTATTTGAAAAGAATAATAGCTGAAAACCTTCCTAATCAAAGGAAAGAAAGAGACAACCAGGGACAGGAGGCAGAAAAAGCACCAAACAAGATACACGCAATAAGGCCCACACCAAGACACATTATAACTAAAATGTCAAGAATTAAAGATAAAGAGAGAATACTAAAAGCAGCAAGAGAAAGGTAACAATTGACATACAAAGGGAACCCCATAAGGCCATCAGCTGACATCTCAGCCAAAACCCTACAGGCTATAAGAGAGAGGCATAATATAAATAGTGCTGAAAGGAAAAAACTTACAGGCAAGAATACTCTACCCAGAAAGATTATCATTCAGAATGGAGGGAGAGATAAAGAGTTTCCCAGACAAGCAAAAATTAAAGGAGTTTATCACCAAGAAACCAGTTCTACAAGAAATGCTAAAGGGACTGATTTAAGTGGGAAAGATAAGACCACAAATAGGAATCAAAAAATTATAAAAAGAAAAATCAACAGGCATTAAAGTCACAGGTAAAGGCAAAAATACAGTAAAGGTAGCAGATCAACCACCTATAAAGATAATGCAAAGGTTAAAAGACAAAAGTACTAAGATTACCTATTTCAATGATGATAGTGCAATGGATAGAGATACATAAAATAAGAGATTAGACATGATTTGAAAGACATAAAATGTGGGAAGAGAAAAATAAAAGAGTAGAGCTTTTAGAAAGAGGTCAAACTAAAGAGACTACTAATTCAATATAGATTGCTATATTCATGGAACGCTATATATGAACCTCATGGAAATCACAAACCAGAAACCTATAATAAATACACAAGTAAATAAAAGAGAGGAGATCAAACATATTACTAAAGGAAGCTGTCAAACCACAAGGGAAGAGAGCAAGAGAAGAAGAAAGGAAAAGAGAAGAACTACTAAAACACCCAGAAAAAAGTAACAAAATGGCAATAAATACACATTTATCAACAGTTACTTTACATGTAGAGCAGAAGTAAACAATTTAGAGACTGAAAAAAAATAGAAAAAATTAATGAAAGCAAGAGCATGTTCTTAGAAAAGGTTAACAACATTGACAAATCTTTAGCTAGACTCACCAAGAAGAAAAGAGAGAAGGCACAAATAAATAAAATCAGAAAGGAAAGAGGACAAATTGCAATGGACACCTCAGAAATACAAAAGATTGTAAGAGAATACTATGAAAAGCTACATGCCAAGAAATTGGAAAATCTAGAAGAAATGGATAAATTCTTAGAATCATACAACCTTCCAAAACTGAATCAAGAAGAAACAGAGAATTTGAATAGAACAATTACCAGTAAGGAGATCCTAAGAGTAATCAAAAACCTCCCAAAAAATAAAAGTCTGGGACCAGATGGCTTCCCTGGTGAATTCTACCAAACATTCAAAGAAGACTTAATACTTATCCTTCCCGAACTCTTCCAAAAAACTGAAGTGGAGGGGAAACTTCCTAACTCATTCTATGAAGCCAAAATTATCCTGATATCAAAACCAGCCAAGGACAACACAAAAAAAGGAAATTATGGGCCAATACCACTGATGAACATCGATATAAATATCCTCAACAAAATACTAGCAAATTGAATGCAGAAATACATTAAAAAGATCATACACCATCATCAAAGTGGGATTTATTCCAGGGATTCAGGGATGGCTTAACATCTGCAAATGAATCAACATGATACACCACATTAACAAAATGAAGAATAAAAATCACAAGGTCATCTCAATAGCTGCAGAGAAAGTATCTGACAATATACAGCATAGACTTATGATAAAAATTCTGAATAAAATGGATATAGAAGGAAAGTACCTCAACATAATAAAGGCCATATATAGCAAACCCACAGATGTATCATTCTCAATGGAGAAAAACTGAAAGCTATCCCTCTAAGAATAGGAACTGGAGAAGGATTCCCACTTTCACCACACTTATTTCACATGGTATTGGAAGTCCTTGCCAGAGAAATCAGTTAAGAAAAAGAAATAAAAGGAATCCAATTGGAAAAGAAGAAGTGAAACTGTCATTATTTGAAGAAGACATGATTTTATACATAGAAAATCTTAAAGAGTCCACTAGAAAACTTCAGAAATAATAAATGAATACAATCAAGTTGCAGGATACAAAATCAACATACAAAAATCAGTTGTGTTTCCATACACTAAAAATGACATAGCAAAAAGAGAAATTCAGAATGCAATCCCATTTACAGTTGTCACAAAAAGAATAAAACACCTTGGAATGAACTTAACCAAAGAGGTGAAAGATCTTTATGCCAAAAACTATAAAACATTGTTGAAAGAAATCGTAGAAATGGAAATTTATTCTGTTCTTAATTGGAAGAATTAACATAGTTAAAATGTCCATACTTCCTAAAGCAATGTATAGATTCAATGCAATCCTTATCAAAGTTCCACCATTTTTCACAGAAATAGAACAAAGCATCTTAAAATTTACATTGAACAAGAAAAGACTCCAAATAGCTAGAGGAGTTCTGAGAAAAAAGAACAAAGCTGAAGGTATCACACTCCCTGATTTCAAAATATACTACAAAGCTATATACAAAACAACATGGTATTGGTTGTGATTATAGGTGACCCTGCTCCCAGCTGCTGGGAAAGCCCATAACACCGCTGCAGAGCACAAGGCAGGAGCGCATCTAAGTGGGCTGCAACAGTAGGCACCAGCATCCTGAGGCCCCCTTGCGATTGCCCCCACAACCGACAAGGGACCCCACAGGACCACTGTGACTACGAGGAAGGGTCCAGGTCCAGTCAGTAACAGCTGACAGGGTTCCTGGTTCGTGCAGTGTAAACAGCTGCCCCCCACACATACACACACCAGTCGCAACAAGTGGAAGCAGCAACTAAACTCTATCTCTATGCGGAGGCACAAATCCATGCCATCAAGTCATATGAAAAAATATATTAAATCTCCAGAACAGAAGGAAAATGATAAGCACCCAGAAAACAATCCCAAAGACAATGAAATCTATAACCTACATGACGATGATTTCAAAACTGCCATTACTAAAAAACTCAATGAGTTAAAAGAGAATTCAGAGAGATAACTCAATGAGTTCAGGAGCTATGTCACAAAAGAACTTGACACTATAAAGAAGAACCAATTAGAAATACTGGAGATGAAGAACACAATGGAGGAGATTAAGAAAAATCTGGAATCTCTGAACAGTAGGGTTGATAATATGGAGGACAGAATTAGCAATTTGGAGGATAGGAATATAGAAATGCTGCAGACAGAGGAGGAGAGAGAACTAAGACTAAAAAGAAATGAAGAAACTCTCTGAGAATTATCTGACTCAATTAGGAGATGCAACATAAGGATTATAGGTATTCCAGAGGGAGAAGAGAAGGACAAGGGGGCAGAAGGCCTGTTCAAAGAAATAATAGCTGAGAACTTCTCAAACTTGGGAAGAGAGATGGAGCTTCATGAGACAGAAGCCAATAGATGTCCAAACTTTATTAATGCAAGAAGACCAACCCCAAGGCATATAGTAGTGAAACTAGCAAAAGTCAATGACAAAGAGAAAATACTAAGGGCAGCTAGGCAGAAGAAAATAACTTACAAAGGAAACGCCATAAGGCTATCAGCAGATTTCTAAAGAGAGACCTTACAGGCTAGAAGAGATTGGAATGAAATATTCAAAACTCTGAATGACAAAAACCTGCAGCCAAAAATACTCTACCCAGTGAAAATATCCGTCAAATATGATGGAGAAATAAAAACTTTCCAGATAAACAAAAGTTAAGGGAGTTCATCACCACAAAACCTCCTCTTCAAGAAATGCTCAGGAAGAACCTCATTCCTGGAAAATTAAAAAATGGAAAGGGGTCACAAAATCCAGAACAAAGGAGATGAGGAGAAGGACAATAACACAAAGTAATAGCTCCCCATCAGGACAAAATGCAAAAGAATAGGAAAACAAGTGATAAAATGGCAACAGTAGGCCCCCACGTTTCAATAATCACTCTAAATGTGAAAGGATTGAACTCCAATCAAAAGGCACAGAGTGGCAGGATGGATCAAAGAACAAGATCCAACAATATGATGCCTCCAGGAAACACGCCTCAGCCCCAAAGGCAAACACAGACTCTAAGTGAAGGGATGGAAGACAATACTCCAAGCTAATAATGAACAAAAGAAAGCAGGTGTTGCTATACTTATATCAGACAAAGTAGACTTCAAAGCAAAACAGATACAGAAAGACAAAGACAGGCAGTATATAATGACAAAAGGGATGCTCCAACAAGATGACATAACACTTACAAATATATATTCACCTAACACAGGATCACCAAAATTCGTAAAGAAACTATTAACAAAACTAAAAGGAGACATCAACCTCAATACAATAATAGTAGGGGACCTCAACACCCCATTAATACCAATGGACAGATCATCCAGACAGAAAATCAACAAGGAAATTATAGAATTAAATGAAAAATTAGATCAGATGGACCTAATAGATATATATATAGGACACTTCATCCAAAAACAGCAGGTTACACATTCTACTCAAGCACGCATGGAACATTCTCAAGGATAGACCATATCTTGGGAAACAAAGTAGGCATCAATAAGTTCAAGAGGGTTGAAATAATATCAAGCATCTTTTCTGATCATAATGCTATGAAACTAGAAATCAACTACAAGAATAAAGCTGGGAAAGGGCCAAAAATGTGGAGACTAAAGAACACACTACTGAACAAACAATGGATTATTGGAGAAATTAAAGAAGAAATCAAATATTATCTGGAGACAAATGAAAATGAAAACACACCGTACCAAATTATTTGGGACGCAGCAAAGGCAGTCCTAAGAGGGAAATTCATTACAATACAGGCTCACCTCAATAAGCAAGAAAAATCTTACATAAACAACCTCGAACAACACCTAATGGAATTAGGAAAAGAAGAACAAACAAAGCCCAAAGTCAGTAGAAGGAGGGAAATAATAAAAATTAGAGCAGACATAAATGATATTGAAACAAATAAGACAGTAGAAAGGATCAATGAAACAAAGAGTTGGTTCTTCGAAAAAATTAACAACATTGACAAACCCTTAGCCAGACTCACTAAAGAAAAAGAGAGAAGTCTCAAACAATAAAATTAGAAACGAGAGAGGAGAAATCACAACAGATACTGAAGAAACACAAAGGATCATAAGAGAATACTATGAAAAACTATATGCCAACAAACTGAACAACGTAGAAGAAATGGATAAATTCCTAGACTCATACAACCTCCACAAACTGAATCAGGAAGAAATAGAGAATATGAATAGACCAATCATAGTAAAGAAATAGAAACAGCAATAAAAAACCTCCCCCCAAATAAGAGTCCAGGACCAGACGGCTTCTCTGGAGAATTCTACCAAACATTCAAAGAAGATTTAATACCCATCCTTCTCAAACTATTCCAGAAAATAGAGGAAGATGGAGCACTCCCTAATACATTCTATGAAGTCAACATCACCCTGGTCCCCAAAACTGACAAGGACAACACAAAGAAGGAAAACTACAGGCCAATATCACTGATGAACATAGATGCAAAAATCCTCAACAAAATTTTGGCAAACCGAATACAGCAATACATCAAAAAGATTATACACCATGATCAAGTGGGATTTATACCAGGGACACAGGGATGGTTCAACATCCACAAGTCAATCAACGTGATTCACTACATTAACAAAATGAGAAACAAAAACCACATGATCATCTCAATAGATGCAAAGAAAGCATTTGACAAGATCCAACATCCATTTATGATAAAAAGCTCTCAATAAAATAGGTATAGAAGGAAAATACCTCAACAGAATAAAGGCCACATATGACAAACCTACAGCCAACATCATACTCAACGGACAAAAACTGAAAGCCATCCCTCTCAGAACAGGAACAAGACAAGGGTGCCCACTTTCACCACTCTTATTCAACATAGTACTGGAGGTTTTGGCCAGAGCAATTCGGCAGGAAAAAGAAATAAAAGGAATCCAAATAGGCAACGAAGAAGTAAAACTCTCACTGTTTGCAGGCGACATGATCTTATATATAGAAAATCCCAAAGAATCCATAGAAAAACTATTAGAAACAATAAACAACTACAGCAAAGTTGCAGGGTATAAAATCAACATACATAAATGAGTAGAATTTCTATATGCTAACAGTGAACTAACAGAAAAAGATCTCAAGAACTCAATCACATTCACGATCGCAACAAAAAGAATAAAATACCTTGGGATAAATTTAACCAAGGAAGTGAAAGATCTATACAACGAAAACTACAAGACTTTCTTGAAAGAAATCAACAGCGACATAAAGAGATGGAAAGATATTCCATGCACATCAATTGGAAGAATAAACATAGTTAAAATGTCCATACTACCTAAAGCAATCTACAGATTCAACGCTATCCCAATCAGAATTCCAATGTCATTCTTTACAGAAATTGAACAAAGAATCCTAAAATTCATATGGGGCAACAAAAGACCCCGAATTGCTAAAGCAATCCTGAGAAAGAAGAACAAAGCTGGCAGCATCACAATCCCTGACTTCAAAACACACTACAAAGCTACAGTAATCAAAACAGCATGGTACTGGTACAAAAACAGATGCACAGATCAATGGACCAGAATCGAAAGTCCAGAAATAAAACCACACATCTATGGACAGCTAATCTTTGACAAAGGAGCTGAGGGTCTACAATGGAGGAAAGAAAGTCTCTTCAACAATTGGTGCTGGGAAAACTGGAGAGCCACATGTAAAAGAATGAAAATCAACCATTCTTTTTCACCATTTACTAAAATAAACTCAAAATGGATCAAAGACCTAAAGATTAGGCCTGAAACAATAAGTCTTCTAGAAGAGAATATCGGCAGTACTCTCTTTGACATCAGCTTCAAAAGAATCTTTTCAGACACCATAACCCCTCAGACGAGGGAAACAATAGAAAGAATAAACAAATGGGACTTCATCAGACTGAAGAGCTTCTTCAAGGCAAGGGAAAACAGGATTGAAACAACAAAACAGCCCACTAATTGGGAAAAAATATTTACAAGTTATTTATCCGAAAAAGGGTTAATCTCCATAATATACAAAGAACTCACACAACTCAACAATAAAAAATCAAACAACCCAATTACAAAATGGGCAAGGGACATGAACAGACATTTCTCCAAAGAAGATATATGGATGGCCAATAGACACATGAAAAGATGTTCCTCATCACTAATCATCAGGGAAATGCAAATCAAAACTACACTAGGATATCACCTTACACCTGTTAGAATGGGAAAAATATCCAAAACCAAGAGTGACAAATGTTGGAGAGGTTGTGGAGAAAAAGGAACCCTCATACACTGTTGGTGGGAATGCAAACTGGTGCAGCCACTATGGAAAAAGAGTATGGAGATTCCCCAAAAAGTTAATAATACAAATACCTTATGACCCAGCCATCCCTCTACTGGGTATCTATCCTAAGAACCTGAAATCAGCAATTCAAAAAGTCCCATGCACCCCTATGTTCATCACAGCCTTATTCACAATAGCCAAGTCATGGAACCAACCTAAGTGCCCAGCAACTGATGATCGGAGAAGGAAGATATAGTATATATATATACAATGGAATACTACTTAGCCATAAAAAAGGACAAAGTCGTCCCATTCACAACAACATGGATAGACCTGAGTGAAATAAGCCAGACAGAGAAAGACGAACTCTGTATGACTCCACTCATAGGTGGTAGTTAACATATGGACAAAGAGAACTGATCGGTGGTTACCAGGGGAAAGAGGGGTGGGGGGAGGGCACTAGGGGCGAAGTAGTGTACCTACAATATGACTAATAATGATATATGTACCTATAATATGACTAATAATAACAACTGTAATTTCACAAGGTTGTTAACTATCATAACCTTAATAAAAAAATTTAAACAATACATATTTGTTAGTCTCAAAAATAGTGTCCTAAAAATTAAAAAAGAAAGATGGTCTTTCAAAGGGCCTTGCTCCTGCTTATTCTAATGCTGGCTCTAAAAGGGGTGGGCTCACAATATCTACAAACCAACTAGTCCTCTACCTTTGCAATGTTTGCTAGCCAAGTGATGATAGGAGGTCCATTCTATAAACAATAATGTACAAATCAGCTATTCTGCATGAAGTTAGATATTCCACTCATTCCTGCTCTGTGTTTCTTCATGTACAGATGTTTAACATAATTGCTGTACCTTGTCTTTGACATCATGCAGATAGATCCTGTCTTCCTCTCACTAGGAAGAATCTGACCACTGGAATTGAACTCCTGAATCCAGCTGTAGCATGAGATCCAGGTTACACAGGGAGTAGTACCTGAGTGAAGGACTTTGGGTGTCTTCTAGGAGGGAGGGAACATTTGTGTCTAGTTATGTAAGGACAAAACACAGAAGTACACTTCTCTTTCCTACAGACACTGATATTATAAAGTTGTTTTCAATTGAAAAGGCAACCAGAGAGTACACAGCCTTCCAAAAATATAGAGGGAAATAGTACTAAACAACCAAGTTAGCGGTATTTGTCAATTTTTCAAATTATTCTGTATTGTGACTTTTCTTCTTAAACATTCACTTTCATGCCTAATTTTGTATTCCTAGTTTTACAATACGTTTTAATAAATGAGGTCCTTAAACTGAATAAGTGGAAGATCCCAACAACATCTGGACATACCCCTGTTGATCACCAGAATGGCCTGAGATTTAGTATGGCATCAGCTAATTGCCTAGGGTATTGGCTTTGCCACTTTATATAAAATATCTGTTTACCATCCTGCCTTCTCCTAGTTTCTGAAAAAATATCAGAATTCTAGCTTTTGTTTTCCCCTTTTTCTCTAATCTCCGTGTTTTTTCAGGTTCTTCTCCACTTGCTCAATTCTAAATTTGTGACATGTAACATCAGAGATTTCTATTAGACATGTCAGTAGACAGATGTACACAATGAGGAATATTCAGAATTCAGGGGCAAGGTCTAGGCAGAACATATGTGTGGGGGTCATCAGCATAGAAATGTTGATTTCCCTGGAAGGTAGAGTGGATAAGCTCTATTATACTGGAGGAGTTGGCCTTAGATAAACACAAGGACATTTATCTATCAGGATAGGGCTGCCAGTGGATATCGCAATGCTGAGACTTCACAATTGGGAAAAAGGTCATCACCTAAGAATTAGAACGAGAAGTACATGTTAATTTTGAGGGAAAGGAAGAAGGTTTAACTAACATAGGTCCTGGTAGATTAGGCAAGAAGACAGACTAAAAAATATAACATGACTGTGAGGCAGAATTAAAGGCTTTTTTGAAGTTCTAGTCTAGTATTCAAAACATGGTTTGTCTTCCTCCAGCTGCACTCAGCTGCACTGCTGTGTTAGAGAGCTAGAGCTCGGTGATCATTTTTCCAAAAGAGTCAGATGAAAGAGAACAGTGCAAGAGGGCAAGCCTCTGTGGCCACATGGCTATCATGAGCATAACAGCTGACCGTAGGCCTTTATACAGTCTTTGCTTAAGCACCTCTCCTTCACTCCACACCTCTCCAATTCACTGCCCACACCCTTGTTTGAAACATGTCATCTCTGACCAGGATCCTTGAAACAGCTCCTGGAGGCCCCCTCTCCCACCCCTTCACTCCCATTTCACATTGGAGTCAGAGGACTTTTTTAAAAGGCAAACTCCATCACTTCCTCATGCTTGAAATCCTTGGTGGCTCTCCTTAGTTCTTCAAATAAAGTTCGTATTCCTTATTATCGTCTTTTAACAGATTCCACCACCCAAACACTAACACAAACATCACACCCAGCAAATTACAGCCATGCTGAACATTTTTTAGTTATTTAAATAGCACACATTTTTTTGTATACCTGGTCAACTTTACACATGCTTCCTATGCCCAGAATGCTCCTTTCTCTTCCCATTCACTGAACTCCAGCCCCAACAAGACACATTTTCATCAGTTGAGCCTTTCATTTAGATTTCAAGTTTATTTAAGGCCTCCTCCAAAATTCCCTTCCTAAATTCCTTAGTCAGCTAGGCTTTTTCTGAACTCAACCCTTCTATACAGTTGTATTGAATCCCCAGTACCTAGTGGAGTGCTTGGCACATGGAAAATACTTAATGAATATTTGTAATATGAGTTAATAAACAAAAATGTATTCACAAATCAGTTAACAAATTGCAAATCTTTACAACAACCTATGCTTTATTAGCCCCATTGAACAGATGAAGAAATTGAAGTTCATAGTGGCTAACACATTTGCAGAGGGTAACGTATTTAGTAAGAGTTGTCATTTGGCGCCAAGTCTCTTATTCTGAAACCTTTGCTCTCTCATCAGCACCAGGCAGTCTTTCCTATTCTCATTTCTTTCCAATTTATCAATGCTTATACTGAGAGAGAAAGAGGAAGTTTAGTATAATATTTAAGAGCACAGATTTTTGAGAGAGACAGCAGTATTCAAATCCTTGGCTTTGACGTTTACTATCCATGTGACATTGAGGTATTTACTTAAACTCTTTGCCTTTGTTTCCAAATCTGTAAAATGGGAATTATAATAACTATTTCACAGTCTCATCGTAAAGATTAAATAAATTATTACAGCACATAGAACAATACCTGGCACATACATGGAAGCTATCTATACTGGGTAACCATTATTGCTTCATTTTTGTTATTACTGGTGTGGCTTCATATCAGAAGATACAGAGTTTTCCCAATTGGTGGTTTCAGGCTGGATGTAACATGGCATGGTCTAGATCATTAAATTGTGCCTTTAAATTTGCCTTATCTGAGGGATCCCTTTCTGGAGACAGAAGTCTACAACTCACACAATTTGCACAGGACTGCTACCTCATGGTGGTAGATGAGTGGTAATAGAAGACGCCCCTTCAGAATTGCTCACCAGATCCAACTCTCTGAGCCTCGGCTGCTTGTCAAGCCTATCATCCTCTGGGCACTGATCTCCATGCAGGAAAATAATCCATTTAGCACTGAGTCTTATGTTCACAGCTCTGTTCTTGTGCTATTTGAAATTTTCCTTTGAGAAAGAGAATCCTCAAAGGATATTTTTGTATGTCAAATGTAAATCCAAGAAGCATAGAACATGAGTATTGTACTCATTAATGGCAAGAGATTTTTCTTATTTACATATAACAAGTGAAAGTAGATTTATATTTTATTCAATGCCTGAAAATATTGATCTACAGGCCTTAGTAACCTATGTAAAATATTTCCCAAAGTAATTAATAGGTTTATAGCAAATTTTATGTAGAAAGATAAATGAGAGCTGCTCTTTGATTTTAATTAGGCAGAGTGCAAATACATGGGCACTTCCAGATACTTGTGATAGCAGTATAAGTTGGTATGGCTTTTCTAAGAGGCAATTTAGACACATAAACCCAATATCTTGAATATATTAAAATATTTTCCACCCAACATTTCCAAAATCTGAATTTAGATGAAAGGAAATAATTTGAAAGTTACTTAAATTGGTGGGCAAACATCAATTTTGGTTATCTATTTTTTTGGTTCCTTTGCATTTACCTAACATCTGTGACACTGTAATAAAATGTAACCTCAATGACAGCAGTGACTTTTTCTGCCTTTTTTTCCAGCCTAATAACAAATGCTTAGCAGATTAACTGGTATTTAGAGAATACTCAACAATTATCAAATAAATCAAATGATTGTTATGATATGTCTGATGGAACAAATGGGAAAGTATCTAAAAGGCAAAATTAAGGAATTGGCTAAATAAATATGGCCAAAAGATAGGTTAGACAAAATCTACTGAAAAGTCGTAGCTTTTTTGAAGAATGTTAATTAGCATAAAAAAAATCTCGACATATTTTTACATGAAAAACTAGAACACAAATCATATAATCCTAACTTTGCAAGTAAAATCTTTAAAAACAGAAATAAGGGGCTGGCCCGGTGGTGCAGCAGTTAAGTTTGCACATTTCACTTCGGTGGCCTGGGGTTTGCCGGTTGAGATCCTGGATGCGGACCTATGCATTGCTTGTGAAGCCATGCTGTGGCAGGTGTAGCACATATAAAGTAGAGGAAGATGGGCATGGAGGTTATCTCAGGGCCAGTCTTCCTTAGCAAAATGAGGAAGATTGGCAGCAGATATTAGCTTAGGGCTAATCTTCCTCAAAAAATAAAAAATAAAAATAAAAAAGAGAAACAAAATAAACCGTTTATATGAAGCCAGACATCATTTTTATTCTCTCCTTTAAAATTGTCCTTATTTCAAGCATTATGATGAACTACCTTATTTTTAAATGTTAAAATAGTTATAAAGACCATGAAGTTAGTTGGAAAATCGCTATGAAATAATTTATCTAAATAAGACTGTAGAAATGCATGCTGGATTACTACTAAGGAAAAGTTATACTAATATATGGATAGCAAATGGCAAATAAAACTGTTCAAGGTACGTAGTTTCTGGGTTTATCTTTCCTTTCTCTCTTCCTTCCTTACTTCCTTATTTTCTTCCTTTTGTTCTCTTCTTTCTAATTCCGTTAGGTTTTTCTTTTTTTCTAAAACGTTAAATTATAAAGCTATTTCATTAGCCATTTCAGTAACTACTTTAAAAAACTGGAGTTGGGTATGAACTCTTTTTCTTCAGATACTGGTAGATATTTTAGGAGATGCCAGAGCCTTATTTATTTATTTTTTATTTTGCAGGGAACGATTCACCCTGAGATAACATCTGTTGCCAATCTTCCTCTTTTTCTTTTTTTTTCCTCCCCAAAGCCCCAGTACATGCTCATATATCCTAGTTGTAAGTCATTCCAGTTCTTCTGTGTGAGCAGCCACCACAGCATAGCAACTGACAGACAGGTGGTGTGGTTTCGCAACCAGGAAGGGAATCCGGGCTGGCAAAGCAGTGATCACCAAACTTTAACCACTAGGCCATCAGGGCTGGCTCACCAGAGCCTTCTTTACTAACAATAAACTCAAGTATATCAGAGTTGTTCTACCACTATTAGTCCGACAATAAAACTAAAACCACAAAAAGCAATGACCTACATTTTTATTTAGCTCTTGTGCCATTGTGAATGTCAGCTTTAATCTATGATTATTCTGTAGGGAAAAAAAATTATGAAGACATTTGATGTAATCATTTTTTTTTCTCTCTGCCTTCAGACACTTTTGATACATTTCATCGTGTTGTAAATGTCCCAGCATTTTTTATTCTACTGAGTCTTAACTGGAAGAGAAATAACTGACATAAAAGCAGGGAATTTAGTTCTCCCTGGTTACACAAACAAGGTCAACCTTAACCAGGATTTAATTATCAATCTGTAGTATTTCCAAGCCTACAGACCCTAGAGTAGAAACTTAATAAATATTATTATTTAGATGTTATAAATTATTCCCATTTTGATTCTTAAAAATGGCTACAGAAACCATTTGGAATTTTACAGAATTCTCAATGACTTCTTATTGGAACAAACCTGTGATTAGCATAGGTATTTAATTGAATTATGACAATTGTATGTTCTTTTGCATACTCACAGAGATAACCTAACCCTGAGATTAAAAAAAAATTAACTTTCTTTACATACGTCTTTATATTTTCTGCATTTTCTAATTCCAAGTCTTACACAAATTTTTCTCTTCCGTGTTTTACTCAGCAAATAACTACAGTAATACTTGAGGTTTAAATTCAGACTATTTGTATTTGAACCTGCTACTTCTTCCTCAACGCACTCCTGCTAAGCTTCTCTCTGTTCTCCTCCCCAGACTGAGGGGCTGCAGGATCTGCTGAATAGTTATTTAAGCCAATAGGAAGGTGCTCATACACTTCTCTGCATTCGATCTTTTCTTTTATATATATATATTTTTGTCTTTATTTGTTTTTTTGTATCCATGCATCATTTATTTTCATGAACTACTTATGAATCCAGAACCACTGTTTACTAAGGAAAAGCCATTAAAATCTTCATACTTGTTGATCATACCTTGAGAATCTTGCACATAATCTCATAAACTGAAAATGTTTTCTCTGCTCGGGTCCAGTCCCATGTTGTCACCTTTAAAAGATGAGAAACTAGTATATCATCTGTTTTAGAAAGAGAGCGCCCATCTCCCTATTTATTTTACTTATATAATATGGTGCATAGTGGAACTCTCGTACTCATACTATATAGTCTGTCAGTTGTAAAGTTATTGTCACAGAGATCTTCACATAATGTTTTGGTTTCTTCTCCTCCAAGTTTTATCACACTTCTCTTCCTCTTTCAGCAAATGTTTTATGTTATCCTCACACCCTCCATTTGCCCAATGTCTTCACATATTTTAAATAATGTGTGTATTCTCCACATATAAATACCAAGTATCTCACACCTATAATATTTTTTCTCAGTTTACCACCAGTTACAAACAAAGAATACCAGATATCAACACTGGCTTTAATATTTTTTTTAAATAATTTATGTTAAGAAGTCATTCCAAGATACGAAAGCCTTATAACATTGTGAAGACACCAAAACTACAGTGAATTTTGTTTCACTTATCTATGTTTGAAACAAATATTTGTCCAGTCATAAGAAATTATTTCTAGTAGGAATGGAGTGAAAGATATAAATATCAATGACTTTTTTCCTGCCTTCCTGGTTCTTTGAACTTTGTGTCAACATAGACAGTCAAAATAGCAGCAGGTAAGACTTGATAATTCCAAGATCCTGTGCGTTACTAGACCTGTAAGTAAGTGGTCTGGCATTTGGTACTTACATTCAAAAAATATTTATTGAGAATTTACTGTTGTATAAGGTACTTGCTTCCAAAAGCAAGCCCTTAGGTACAATAGGTAGCCATAGATATTTAATACGAAGCCCAAAGACCACCATATAGGATACCCAAAATGCTATTGATTCGATTTAGACAGACTTATGCCACATAGGAAAACATATGTTGAGTGCCATAAGTGCCTAAACAGAAATGCTTTCTAGATTTTTCAAGGGTTAAAAAGTAAATGTTTAATACCAGAACATGTATCCTTAGAAAAATATTTTCAGAAATATTTGGACTGTTTTCTACTTTTGTCTGATCTTATTTTCAAAATATATTGGTAATATGTTATTTGTTACTGTTAAGTTGATGTCACTCTGTTGTGATAATGTGGGAAAAATAAAAAGTGTTGAACAAAATCACTTACTGGAGGTGCCAGAAACTTGTAAAGACATGAACCCCTCAGGGCTAGAAATGTTGGTGAGTACACGCGATCTTGAAGGGGGTCCTGCTCCCGTGCTTCACACCACCCCATGTAGACTATCTGCAAGGAAATTGAATATAATTAACTGTCAAAAAAGTCTCATTTCAGATGTCTTATGTGTATTTTTTATATCTTGTATTTTAATTCTCTTATAAAATGTTCAAATTAATTGATGCAAAAAAGTACGCTAACCAGATTTACGTTCAATAAGTGAATGTAAAGTACGCATAAGAATTTAATACGTTTCTATCAGCACTTATCAAGTATTTGTTTATGCAATCTAACTTGACATGAATTATATCTCCCACTCTCTATCATTCCTCCTATGAAAATATTTCTTTGTAATAAAATTCATTCACTTTATCCTATCAGTTTTCCAATTAGTGGCATTTTACTACCTGGAAATGTGCTCTCAGGTAAAATATTTAAGTGGGTAAAGGAGACAAGACAAAGAGAGATACCTAATGTGATTACCACTAGCGTAGTGTACCACTCTATCTGTGCCTGACATGGCGTGATGATAACCTTTCTTGTTTTAGTCACTGATCTAAGATTATTCAAAAATTATTCATATATCAAATGGTAGTAACAACTCTGTGCCTCTGGCTCTTAAATGTAGCTGATCAATGTCCAAAATAAAATCATGTGAGGTAAGCCACTCCTCTTTCTCTTATTTGATTGTCATGAAGCTCAAACATGTACATAAACATTTATTAAATGAGTACTTCATCCCTAACAAAGTATTCACGTAACATTTCATTTACTTCTTACCACAACTCTATGTAGGAGATGTATTTGGGAATATATATTTCTCACCTCATGTAACTTACTTTGGTTTTATGGTTGGCAGATGTTCTTTCCTGTTCCTAGACTTTTGCTTTTTTGCTATGAGGTTTGCTATGACTAATGGGATTTTAATGCACATGACACAAGTAGAGTTGAACTTAGTATGTCATGCTTCTTCCATTATTGTAAGGAAAGCATACCCAAGGATCAGAGCTCAGATTGCCTCCTGCATCCAAGCCCAGCCAACTCCAGCCTAGTGTCTAATGCCAAACAAACAGTTCTCTTGTAGAGAAAACACATACCTATTGTTGTATTGCACCTAGTTTTGGAGTTGTTTTATTATGCAGCATTACTATGGTGATAGCTGACTAACAACAATGAAAGAATCTGAAGTGTAGAATTTGAAATAAGATATCAGTCTGATTTTAGACCTCATTTTCTTTCCACTATATTATATTTGCTCTCCACAATAATTGTATTGCCCATTATCTCATTATCCAAGTTTGTTTTACAATCAGCTTCTGAGATATAAAGATGCTGTTTTAACAAATTGAGGAATTTTGATTTAAATAAAGTAGCTTAACAAGTGAGTCCAACTTTGTATGAGTTAGAATTGGAATTTGAACCAAAGTCCCTTGCTCTTTTAACTTTACTGCGTATTCTCTAATCTCTTACATTATTAATTTGTTGTTAGTACCCTAAAGTCGATTCCAACTCCTAGTGACCACGTGTACAGCAGAGTGGTACCTGGCTTGGTCTGTTTGCACCATCCTGTCATCTTCTGGCACTATTTCAGACAACATTCTCCTGTTATTTATAGGATGTTCACAGCCAGTTTATTTGGAAGTGGGTGGTCAGGTCCTTCTTCCTAGTCTGTCTCAATCTGGAAACTCTGCTGAAACCTGTCCACCATGGGTGCCTCTGCTGGTAATTGAAATACTGGTGGAATAGCTTTAAGCATCACAACAACACTCAGCCATCATAGTATGAAAACTAACAGATTGGTGGTGTGGTTCCCTGACTGGGAGACAAACCTCAGTGTGCAGTAGTGAGAATGCCCAATCTTTACCACTAGACCATGAGGGCTGGCTCAATTACTCATATATACTTTGAAATTTATAACATGTGGGAGCTATTCATAGAGACTAAATTGTTTAATAATAATATAGTAAGAACCAGCTACAGTAATTGATTATCTTGTATTGCTCACACAGCCAAGTAGATACTTAATCAAATAATATCATAGCTTTTACAAAATAATGAAGTCTAATAGCTGACCATACCACAAGGGAAAAAAAGAGTTAGCTATGGAAGTATATATAATTTGTCAGAATAACTGACTTAAAGTAAAAGTAGGAAAAGATTAATTTCCTTTTCCAGTTGTTGTGTATCATGCAATTCAGACAACCTGCTAACTGAAGTCACCTTGGAAAACAGGGAAACAATATTTTTTAAATGTGCTTAAAGCACTAGATATTTTATTAGGTATTAAAGAATTAAGAGGAAAAACCCATACTAAAATGGAAATTGTAGAGGTGAGCCCAAATGTGGGTTAACTTTCTAATACAGATATGGCCCATCAGAGACTGAGGTGCTTTTTTCAGCCTCACAGGTTTAGGGCATAACGTTAAATTCCAGGGCCCTTCAAGTGGGGAAGACTTAGTAAACATGCTCTGCTTTTATTTCAGATCACAAGTGACTGCATCCTAATAACAAAGTTGAGGCAGAAGTCATCAGCCCTTATAGCAACTAGAACTCAGATTCAAGTCATCCAGATGGTTGAGAAAATGTCAACCTTGAAATGATGTGTGATGAATCCAGATTACAGTTCTCCTAGGCTCCTGGCTAAAGAAAATGGAAACCCTCTCTGGATGATAATAGTATCATCCTGTGTCTCAACTTATTTTTTATAAAAACTGTGCCCTGGACAAAATAAAAATAGCTAAGAATATAAGGGGAAAAATTCATGAAGCACATCAAATGAAAACCATGAAAAACAATAGGCAGCAGGACCCAACATTTAAGCATTCCAGGTATTAAAATTTTCTAACACAGACATTAACTTAATCTTGCTTCCTATGTACAGGAAGATAAGATACGAGCTTGTTTGTCTTCTTTTGAGAAATGTATATTGAGGTCTTTTAGCCCATTTTTAAATTGAGTTATCTGTCTTTTTGCAATTGAGTTTCTTATATATTTTGGACATTATCCCCTTATCAGATGTATGATTTGCCAATATTTTCTCCCATTCCATAGGCTACTCTTTCACTCTGTTGATTATTTCCTCTGCTGTCCAGAAGTTTTTTATTTTGATGAAGTCCAATTTGCCTATTTTTGTTTTTGTTGACTATGTTTTTGGCGTCATATCCAAAAAATTATTGCCCAGACGAATGCTGAGGAGATTTTTCCTTATGTTTTCTTCCAGTTCAAAAAGGAAATTAAGAAAACAATCCTATTCACAATAGCAACAAAAAGTACAAAACACTTAGGAATAAACTTAACAAAGAGATGAAAGATTTGTACACTGAAAATTATAAAATATTAACAAAGGAAATTGAGATATAGATAAATAAAAAGACATGTCATGCTCATGGATTGGAAGAGTTAGTATTTAAAAATATCCATAATATCCAAAGTGACCTACTGATGCAATGCAATCCCTATCAAAATCCAAATGGCATTCTTTACAGAAATAATAAAAACATCCTAAAATTCATATGGTATCACAAAAGACCCTAAATAGCCAAAACAATATTGAGAAAGAAGAACAAAGCTAGAGGCACTGCACTTCCTCATTTCAAAATATATTACAAGGCAACAGTAATCAGAACAACAGGATACTGGCATAAACGTGTATGCATAAACTAATGGAACAGAACAGAGAGCCCAGAAATAAATCCATGCATTTATGCTCAACTGATCTTCAACAAAGATGTCAAGAATGCACAATGGGGAACGGAAAGTCTCTTCCATAAAAAGTGTCCAGAAAACTTGATATCCACATGCAGAAGAATGAAATTGGACCCTTATCTCACACCATATACAAAAATCAACTCAAAGTGAATAAAACACTTATATGTAAGACCTAAAACCATAAAACCACAAAAAATGCAGTTTTAAAACATTATGCATCTTCTCTGTATATATTCCAATGTGGCTACAATAAAAAGGAAGGAAGTGCCCAATTTTGGTGAAGATATGTAGTAATGTAAAAGCTCATATACAGCCAGTGAAAGTTTCATTTTTCACTTCTAATATAAACTCAACACTAATGTTTAGACATGTGCACTGAGGCATACATACAAGAATGTCCATTGTAGCATAATTCTTAGTAGTTCCAACTGCATACCAATATTTTAAAATATTAAGAAACTGCATACCTTCCAACATATTCTTTAGATGTATAAAGTAACAAACTGTGATATAATAAAGTAATAGTATACAGCAAGAAAAATTAGTAATTACAGTTATGTGGAAAAA
This sequence comes from Equus przewalskii, assembly GCF_037783145.1. Taxonomy (NCBI): domain Eukaryota; kingdom Metazoa; phylum Chordata; class Mammalia; order Perissodactyla; family Equidae; genus Equus; species Equus przewalskii. The sequence continues at coordinate 32,582,520 of NC_091838.1, forward strand.
CATACATGAATCCCACAGAATATGTAAATTAAAAGAAGCACATATAGAGTAATATGTACACATACACACATATATATATGTATGTATGTGTGATTTGATTCAAATAATCTATAGTATTTTAGAATGCATTCTTAGTTGGAAGAAAAAAGTACTGTAGTAAAGCAAGACAATTATTACCCAAACTGTCAGGATAATGGTTACATTAAAAGACAGCAAGTCAGTTGTGACTGGGGAAGAATGCAAAGTGGGGAGAGGGAACCTGAGTTGCTAGTAATCTACTTTTCTTGACCTGGAATGTGGTTACACAGGGGTTTCGGGCTTTTGAATAATCAAGCTGTGCATCTATGTTTTATAAACTTTCTATACATGTATTATATTTTGCAAAAGTTCATTATCAAAATAGCATACAATGTGTACTATTAGTAAGAGTTTTATAACAATCTTATCTCAAAATAACATAGGGTTTTGTGAATTTTTTTATTTATTTATTTTTTTATTAATGTTATGATAGATTACAACCTTGTGAGATTTCAGTTGTACATTTTTGTTAGTCATGTTGTGGGTACACCACTTCCCCCTTTGTGCCCTGCCCCTACCCCCCCCCTTTTCCCTGGTAACCACCGATCAGATCTCCTTATCAATATACTAACTTCCACCTATGAGTGGAGTCATATAGAGTTCGTCTTTCTCTGACTGGCTTATTTCGCTTAACATAATACTCTCGAGGTCCATCCACGTTGCTGTGAATGGGCCAATTTTGTCTTTTTTTATGGCTGAGTAGTATTCCATTGTGTATATATACCACATCTTCTTTATCCAGTCATCAGTTTCTGGGCATGTAGGTTGGTTCCACGTCTTGGCTATTGTAAATAATGCTGCGATGAACATAGGGGTGCAACGGACTCTTGAGATTTCTGATATCAGGTTCTTAGGATAGATACCCAGTAATGGGATGGCTGGGTCATAGGGTATTTCTATTTCTAACTTTTCGAGAAATCTCCATACTGTTTTCCATAGTGGCTGTACCAGTTTGCATTCCCACCAACAGTGTATGAGGGTTCCTTTATCTCCACAACCTCTCCAACATTTGTCGCTCTTGGTTTTGGATGTTTTTGCCAATCTAACGGGTGTAAGGTGATATCTTAGTGTAGTTTTGATTTGCATTTCCCTGATGATTAACGATGATGAACATCTTTTCATATGTCTATTGGCCATATTCATATCTTCTTTTGAGAAATGTCTGTTCATGTCCTCTGCCCATTTTTTGATCGGGTTGTTTGTTTTTTTGTTGTTAAGCAGTGTGAGTTCTTTGTGTATTATGGAGATTAACCCTTTGTTGGATAAGTGGCTTGTAAATATTTTTTCCCAATTAGTGAGCTGTTTTTTTGTTTCAATCCTGTTTTCCCTTGCCTTGAAGAAGCTCTTTAGTATGATGAAGTCCCATTTGTTTATTCTTTCTATTGTTTCCCTCAACTGAGGAGTTATAGTGTCCGAAAAGATTCTTTTGAAACTGATGTCAAAGAGTGTACTGCCTATATTCTCTTCCAAACGACTTATTGTCTCAGGCCTAATCTTTAGGTCTTTGATCCATTTTGAGTTTATTTTGGTGTGTGGTGAAAAAGAATGGTCAATTTTCAATCTTTTGCATGTGGCTGTCCAGTTTTCCCAGCACCATTTGTTGAAGAGACTTTCTTTTCTCCATTGTAGGCCCTCTGCTCCTTTGTCGAAGATTAGCTGTCCATAGATGTGTGGTTTTATCTCTGGGCTTTCAATTCTGTTCCATTGATCTGTGGACCTGTTTTTGTACCAGGACCATGCTGTTTTGATCACTGTAGCTTTGTAGTATGTTTTGAAATTGGGGATTGTGATTCCGCCGGCTTTGTTTTTCTTGCTCAGGATTGCTTTAGCAATTCACGGTCTGTTGTTGCCCCATATGAATTTTAGGATTGTTTGTTCAATTTCTCTGAAGAATGTTCTTGGGATTCTGATTGGGAAAGCATTGAATCTGGAGATTGCTTTAGGTAGTATGGACATTTTAACTATGTTTATTCTTCCAATCCATGTGCATGGAATGTCTTTCCATCTCTTTATGTCATCGTCAATTTCTTTCAAGAAAGTCTTGTAGTTTTCATTGTATAGATCCTTCACTTCCTTGGTTAAGTTTATCCCAAGGTATTTTATTCTTTTCGTTGCAATTGTGAATGGGATTGAGTTCTTGAGTTCTTTTTCTGTTAGTTCATTGTTAGTGTATAGAAATTCTACTGATTTATGCATGTTAATTTTATACCCTGCAACTTTGCTGTAGTTGTTGATTATTTCTAATAGTTTTTCTATGGATCCTTTGGGGTTTTCTATATATAAGATCATGTCATCTGCAAACAGCGAGAGTTTTACTTCTTCGTTACCTATTTGGATTCCTTTTATTTCTTTTTCCTGCCGAATTGCTCTGGCCAAAACCTCCAGTGCTATGTCGAATAGGAATGGTGAAAGTGGGCACCCTTGTCTTGTTCCTGTCCTCAGAGGGATGGCTTTCAGTTTTTGTCCATTGAGTATGATGTTGGCTGTGGGTCTGTCATATATGGCCTTTACTATGTTGAGGTACTTTCCTTCTATACACATTTTATTGAGGGTTTTTTATCATAAATGGGTGTTGGGTCTTGTCGAATGCTTTCTCTGCATCTATTGAGATGATCATGTGGTTTTTGTTTTTCATTTTGTTGATGTAGTGTATCACGTTGATTGACTTGCGGATGTTGAACCATCCCTGTGTCCCTGGTATAAATCCCACTTGATCATGGTGTATAATCTTTTTGATGTATTGCTGTATTCGGTTTGCCAAAATTTTGTTGAGGATTTTTGCATCTATGTTCATCAGTGATATCGGCCTGTAGTTCTCCTTCTTTGTGTTGTCCTTGTCAGGTTTGGGGATCAGAGTGATGTTGGCTTCATAGAATGTGTTCGGGAGTACTCCATCTTTCTCAATTTTCTGGAGCAGTTTGAGAAGAATAGGTATTAAGTCTTCTTTGAATGTTTGGTAGAATTCTCCAGAGAAGCCGTCTGGTCCTGGACTCTTGTTTTTGGGGAGGTTTTTGATTACCGTTTCTATTTCCTTACTTGTGATTGGTCTATTCAGATTCTCCATTTCTTCCTGATTCAGTTTGGGGAGATTGTAGGAGTCTAGGAATTTGTCCATTTCTTCCAGGTTGTTCAATTTGTTGGCATATAGTTTTTCATAGTATTCTCTTATGATCTCTTGTATTTCATTGGTATCTGTTGTGATTTCTCCTCTCTCATTCCTAATTTTATTTATTTGCAATTTCTCTCTTCTTTTCTTGGTGAGTCTGGCTACAGGTTTGTCAATTTCGTTAATTCTTTTGAAGAACCAACTCTTTGTTTCATTGATCCTTTCTATTGTCTTTTTTGTTTCAATATCGTTTATTTCTGCTCTTATTTTTATTTTTTCCCTCCTTCTACTGACTCTGGGCTTTGTTTGTTGTTCTTTTTCTAGTTCTGTAAGGTGTCGTTTGAGGTTGCTTATGTGAGCGTTTTCTTGTTTAGTGAGGTGAGCCTGTATTGTGATGAATTTCCCTCTTCGGACTGCTTTTGCTGCATCCCAAATGATTTGGTATGTTGTGTTCTCATTTTCATTTGTCTCCAGATAATATTTGATTTCTTCTTTAATTTCTTCAATGATCCATTGTTTGTTCAGAAGCGTGTTGTTTAGTCTCCACATTTTTGCACCTTTCTCTGCTTTTTTCTTGTAGTTGATTTCTAGTTTCATAGCATTATGATCAGAAAAGATGCTTGATATTATTTCAACTCTCTTGTATTTATTGATGTTTGCTTTGTTTCCCAAGATATGGTCAATCCTTGAGAATGTTCCATGTGCACTTGAGAAGAATGTGTAACCTGCTGTTTTCGGGTGAAGTGTTCTATATATATCTATTAAGTCCATCTGGTCTAATTTTTCATTTAATTCTATTATTTCCTTGTTGATTTTCTGTCTGGATGTTCTGTCCATTGGTGTTAATGGTGTGTTGAGGTCCCCTACTATTATTGTATTGTTGTTGATGTCTTCTTTTAGTTCTATTAAGAGTTGCTTTACAAAGTTTGGTGCTCCTGTGTTGGATGAGTATATATTTATAAGTGTTATATCTTCTTGGTGGAGAGTCCCTTTTATCATTATATATTGTCCCTCTTTGTCTTTCTTTATGTGTTTTGCTTTGAAATCTACCTTGTCTGATATTAGTATAGCAACACCTGCTTTCTTTTGTTCATTATTAGCTTGGACTATTGTTCTCCATCTCTTCACTCTGAGTCTGTGTTTGTCTTTGGGGCTGAGGTGTGTTTCCTGGAGGCAGCATATTGTTGGGTCTTGCTCTTTGATCCATCCTGCCACTCTGTGTCTTTTGATTGGGGAGTTCAATCCATTTACATTTAGAGTGATTATTAAGATGTGGGGGCCTACCATTACGATTTTGTGTCTTGTTTTCCGGTTTTCTTCAATTTCCTTTGTTTCTCGTCCCATGGTTTAATCTGTTCTGATGTAGAGCTGCTACTCTCTGTTGTTGTCCTTCTACTTATCTCCTCTGCTCTTGGTTTTGTAGCACCTTTGCTTTTTTGGATTTTTCAGGAATGAAGGTTTTCCTGAGGATTTCCTGAAGAGGAGGTTTTGTGGCAATGAACTCCCTTAATTTTTTTTTTTAAATATTTTATTTTTTCCTTTTTCTCCCCAAAGCCCCCCGGTAGATAGTTGTGTATTCTTCGTTGTGGGTTCCTCTAGTTGTGGCATGTGGGACGCTGCCTCAGCATGGTCTGACGAGCAGTGCCATGTCCGCGCCCAGGATTCGAACTGACGAAACACTGGGCCGCCTGCAGTGGAGCGCGCGAACTTAACCACTCGGCCATGGGGCCAGGCCCGTGAACTCCCTTAATTTTTGTTTATCTGGGAAAGTTTTTATTTCTCCGTCGTATTTGAAGGATATTTTCGCTGGGTAGAGAATTCTCGGCTGTAGATTTTTGTCCTTCAGATTTTTGAATATTTCATTCCACTCTCTTCTAGCCTGTAAAGTTTCTGCTGAGAAATCTGCTGATAGCCTGATGGGGGTTCCTTTGTAGGTTAGTTTCTTTCACCTGGTGTCCTTAGCATTTTCTCCTTGTCGTTGACTTTTGCTAGCTTCACTACTATATGCCATGGAGTTGGTCTTCTTGCATTGATAAAGTTTGGAGATCTATTGGCTTCTGCCACCTGAAGATCCATCTCTCTCACCAGATTTGGGAAGTTCTCAGCCATTATTTCTTTGAATAGGCTTTCTGCCCCTTTCTCCTTCTCTTCTCCCTCTGGTATACCTATAATCCTTACATTGCATCTCCTAATTGTGTCTGATAATTCTCGGAGAGTTTCTTCACTTCTTTTAATCTTACTTCTCTCTCCTCCTCTGCCTGCAGCAATTCTATATTGCCATCTTCCAAATTGCTAATTCTTTCCTCCATATTGTCAGCCCTACTGTTCAGTGCATCTAGATTTTTCTTAATCTCCTCTATTGTGTTCTTCATTTCCAATATTTCTGTTTGGTTCTTCTTTATCGTATCAAACTCTTTTGTGACATAGCTCCTGAACTCGTTGAGTTGTCGGTCAGAATTCTCTCTTAACTCATTGAGTATTTTAATGATGACTGTTTTGAATTCATCATCATTTAGGTTATATATCTCATTTTCTTTGGGATTGTTTTCTGTGTATTTGTTATTTTCCTTCTGTTCTGGAGATTTAATATATTTTTTCATATTGCTTGATGTTGTTGATTTGTGCTTCTGCATAGAGATAGAGTTTAGTTGCTCCTTTCACTTGTTTCTGCTGCTGCGGTGGGGGAGCAGCTGTTTATACTGCACCAACCAGGAACCCTATCCGCAGTTGCTAACTGGGCCTGGGCCCCTCCTCATAGCATACAATGTGTACTATTAGTAAGAGTTTTATAACAATCTTATCTCAAAATAACATAGGGTTTTGTGAATTTTATAAGAAGAAAGTATTTTGACAAATATGGTTAAATTTCCCTGTTATTCTGGAGCCATTACAATGATAAAATTTAATTATTATCAATTATATCACATTTAATTATCATATTATTTCTCCATTAAGACAGAGTCTTTAATTTTAATTCAATTCGATAAAATAGTTTCTCCATGTTTATTACTTCCCCATATTGGCAAGAGAAAAAAGAGAATGAAGTGGTGTACATAATTCTGAAAAGGAAATATTTAAGCTTCTTATGACTGAAATTTGAATTTGTTATCTCTTCCACCTCCATAATTTGCTAAAATCTGAAAGATTAAGAATGGTATACTGATATCTTTCAAGAAATATCATTGAATACAATTTTATTATTTTGAACTGAGTTTAGCTTTGTGGAATGAGTGAAGGATATAACTAACAAAAATGGGGTAATCAGATCTGTAAGAAATATTTCCTCATGATTGTTCTCTACCCCAAAGATTAACCTTCTCATTGTGTGTGCCAAAATAAGGGAAACTAGTTCTTCACAATTGTGCAGAGATGTCAAAAGGAACTTTATGTTCTTCACCGTTAGCAAGACCTGTGTGAAATAATTATATGGTTGAAGAGATATAAGGCATTTTCAGTAAATTTTCCCCACATATGTCACAGCAAATGATAAATCTAAAGAAAAACTTAATCTTAGAAAAATAAAAATTAAAAAACCAAATGGGCAATATAGGCATAAGGATATTTCAAATAAGATATTACAGAAACAAGTGGAATTAAAAGGAAATAGTTCTCTATGCACGTGAAATGACAAAAAGACTTCCAAACATGGATAATTTTAAGATAAATATTTCAGAAGCATGTGTTTTTTTTTTTTTAGCTTTATTGAGGTATAAATTGACAAATAAAACTGTAAGATGTTTAAAGTGTACATTGTGATGGTTTGGTACATATACACATCATGAAAGGATTCTTCCCATCTAGTTAATTAACATATCCATCACCTCACATAGTTTTATGTACACATATATATGCACATATATAAATTTTTTGGGTGAGAATATTTAAATTCTAATCTCTTAGAAAATTTCAGTTATACAATATAGTGTTATCACCTATTGTCACCATATTATACGATAGATTCTCAGATCTTATTCATATTATAGCTGAAAGTTTTCACCTTTATACCAGCCTCTCCCCATTTTGCCTATCCCCCAGACCCTGGGAACCATTTTCTACCCTCTGTTTCTATGAGTTTGACTTTTTGTTTCTTTCGATTCCACATACAAGTGATACCATGCAGCATTTATCTTTCTCAACATGACTTATTTCACTAGCAAAAGGCCCTCAAGTTTCATCCATGTTGTCACAAATGGCAGGATGTCCTTCTTTCTCATAGCTGAACAATATTTCATCGTATATATTTACCACATCTCCTTTGTCCATTCATCTGTAGACCAACAGTTCGTTTCCATATTTCGGCTATTGTGAATAATGCTACAACAAACACAGGAATGCAAACATCTCTTTGAGATCCTGTTTTCATTTCCCTTGGACAAACATCCAGAAGTGGAATAGCTGGATCATATGGTAGATCTATTTTTAATTTTTTGAAGAATCTCCATACTATTTTCTATAATGGCTGTACCAATTTACAATCTCACCACCGGTGTACAATACTCACCAATGGTTGTTATCTCTAGTCTTTTTCATGACAGTCGTTCCAAAAGGTGTGAGATGATATCTCGTGGTTTTGATTTGCATAAACTTGCCTATTTAAAGCTATATGTGTAATCATCTGAAAATTATGCCTGATATGTGAAGCCTGCCCTGAATAAAAAATTATTTTTTATTATTTTAAAACATTTTATTTTACATTATTATTTTTTCCCCTTCTAAATAGACATTATTTTTCAGAGCAGTTTTAGGTTCACAGCATAATCAAATGTAAGGTACAGAGATTTCCTATAGACCCCCTTCCCCGACACATACACAGCCAGTGAGCCTCCCCCACCATCAACATCCCCCATCAGAGTGGTACATCTGTTACAATTGATGATTCTACATTGACACATCATTATCACCCAAAGTCCATAGTTTACATTAACGGTCAATCTTGGTGTTGTACATTCCATTGATTTTAACAAATGTATAATGACATGTATCCACCATTATGGTATCATATAGGACAATTTCACTGCATTAAAAATTCTCTATTCTCCACTGATTCATCCCTCCATCCCCACCCCATAGCAACCACCAGCTTTTTACTGTCTGCATAATTTTACTGTTTCCAGAATGTCATATTGTTGAGATCCCATAGTATATAGCATTTTCAAATTGACTTCCTTCACTTAATAATATGCATTTAAATTTCCTACATGTCTTTTTCACAGCTTGAAAGCTCATTTCTTTTTAGCATTGAATGATATTCCATTCTGTGGACGTACCACCGTTTACTTATCCATTCACCTTCAGAAGGCCATCTTGGTTGCTTACAAGTTTTAGTAATTATGGATAAAGTTGCTACAAACACCAGTGTGCAGATTTTTGTATGAATGTAGGTTTTCCACTCATTTAGGTAAATATCAAGAAGTGTGACTGCTCAAATATGTGGTAAAAGTATACTTAGTTTTGTAAGAAAACACTAAACTGTCTTCCAAAGTGGCTGTAACAGTGTGCATCCTGACTAGCAATGTATGACAGTTCCTGTTACTCCACATCCTCGCCAGTATCGGTATTGTCAGTGTACTTGGTTTTCATTGTTCTAACAGGTATTTAGTGTATCTCATTGTTTTTTAATTTGATTTCTGATGACATATAATCTGGAGCACCTTTTCATATATTTATTTGCTACTGTATATCTTCTTTGGTGAGGTATCTATTAATGCCTTTGGCACATTTTTTAATCAGATAGTTTGTTTCATTGTTGTTGAGTTTCAAAAGTTCCTTGTATATTTTGGATAACATTACTGTATCAGATATGTGTTTTGCAAATATTTTTTTCCGATCTGTGGCTTGTCTTCTCATTCTATTGATATTGTCTTTTGCAGAGCAACAGTTGTTACTTTTAATGAAGTCCATCACAGCAATTATTTGTTTCATAGATCATGCGTTTGGTGTTGCATCTAACATGTCACTGTCGTATCCAAGGTAATCTAGATTTCCTCCTATGTTACCTTTTGGGAGTTTTATGGTTTTGGATTTTACATTTAAGTCTATGATCGATTTTGAGTTAATTTTTGTGAAGGATACATGGTCTATGTCTAGATTCTTTTTTTGCATATGAATGTCCAGTTGTTCCAGTACCATTTGTTGAAAAGACTATCTTTGTTCCATTGTGTTGCCTTTGCTCCTTTGCTAACGATCAGCTGACTGTATTTGTGTGGGTCTATTTCTGGTCCCTCTATTCTGTAACACTGATCAATTTTTCTATGTTTTTTTCAATACCACACTATCTTGTTTACCATAGCTTTATAGCAAGACTTGAAGTCAGGTAGTGTCAGTCCTCAGAATTTGTTCATCTCCACTATTATGTTGGCTATTCTGAGTCTTTTGCCTCTCCACATAAACTTTAGAATCAGTTTGTCGATATTCATAAAATAACTTTCTGGGACTTTGGTTGGGATTGGTGACAGTAATAATTACTATTTTTATTTAAAAATTATTTTAAAAAGATACAATATAATGTGTAACAATGTATTCATGATAAATAACAAAACTGAAGCAAATGGTACATTCTTGCAGCAAAATAATTACAGTACGCTAAGAAATTTACATTTAACATAGGTCTCTAACTTTTTATCAGCCAAAGTGAAGATAGAGAGTATCCTTATTTGATCTCCCTGTGATAGTGTGGTGCTTGGTCCATCAACATCAGTATTATCTGGGAATTTGTTAGAAATGCAAATTCTCATACCCTCTCCCAAACCTACTGAATCAGAAGCCTTACGGTTGGGGCCAGCACCCTGTGTTTTACCAAACCCTCTAGCTTATGCTGATACTGCCTCAGTTTTGGACATATTTATCCCTAAGTCAGGGAGTAGATCATCTAATTTTGTTATAATCCCAACAGCTGGTAAGGTTGTGTATTATTGAGAACAGCATTTGTTCCTAGTGACAGAAAAAATCATAATGAAAGTATCCTAGTACTTGAAAGAGAAAAATAAATGATAAAGTCTTAATAAAAAGAGTATTTCCAAATAAAACAATGAGACAGACTTGTAGAAAACCAATTCTTCTCCCTGGGACAACTGGAATAAAATAGGCAACAATTTCTAAAAGGCGAATAAAGACGTTTGAGAAAATGTTGTAATGTTACCAAGGCACGAAGATCTAAGCACCCAGCTCCTAGTGCAAAGGAAAGCTCACAGATGTGAGTCACTCTCAGTGCCACTTTCTCCTGTGGCATTTCTACTGTCAATCAGCTGCTGAGGGGCTGAAATGGTGACTCTCAGCAGATTTAAAGGTTTAAGTAACATATGTTGGATTTCAGAGCCCTTCATGAAAAGACCTAGCAGGATACAACACAGAAGAAAAAATAGATAAATGAGTAATAGACCCAGCCTCAAAAAGACTGGAGCCTCATTCATGAACACTCAGCCCTGATTCCAATAAGATAAATTGTACTTCTGATTTTATTTTGCCATAAATAAAAGTAAATCTTCTCTGGAGGATGATAACACAATTCAGAACCTCAAATATTGTCTATAATTTTTATAGACAATAAATAAATAAATAAATTTTATAGACAGTATTTAGAAGCCATACAAGGAGACAAAAATAAATACAATTCAGAAAACCAAGTGATAAAACCAAAAGTAGATGAAAAAACACACACAGGAGATTCATATTTTGGAGTAATAAGACTCAGAGTTTAAAACTTCTCTGCACAAAATGTTCAAAATTTAGATGACTAGTTCAAAAATTATAGCAGATAACTGGAAATTACATAGTATTAAAACACATATCTAGAAATGAAAATTGAATACTGAAACTGGAGCTCAATATAAGGATTTGCCAGAAGTTCATATATAACTAAAGAGAGGAGCACAAAGTTAAGTGAATTTAATAGTCACTATATACAAAATCAACAATCGCATTTCTATACTAAAAAGACCATTTTTCTACTTCTTGATGTGTGTGTGCATGTGTATATGTGCATATATGTGTGTCTGTGCACAGCTTATTAGCAGAAGGTTAAATGCTGCAACTAAAAGCAGTTGGGAGTAACAGATGTTTCCCAAGGTCACAGCAAGCTAAAAAGAGAATAAAAATTTAAAATTATTTACCAAGGAGTTCTGGCTTGGTGGTACCTGCATCTCACAGCACTCCTCCCCTTGCAGAACTTCAGAATTAATCTCAAGTCACTAAATTGAGGGAGAGGAGATATACGTCTCCCAAATCACAATCATCTTTATATTCCACCTGGCCTCTTATTTCAGACAGTGACATCAACAGAACCTAACAAATCCACATGTCTGCTTTTGATGGTGTTTCCAGGAGATTTCTGACAAAACTGTGCCTATACTGGTGATACTCTGTGGCCATTGCAAACACTTTCTACCTTACTGATGTTTTCCCTCAGTATCCACGCCAGCTACCTCTAGGTGAGGAGTCATCGTGTGGAGCCCTGGGGTTGAGCCATGGATTGACTGACTCACTTTCTAATATGAATACATCCTTTATTCTTTCCCTTGTTCTCTCCATTCAATGGACACCACTCCCAGGAGCTGAAGCCATTCAGCTCAAGCAACAGGGCAGACTGTGTCTCAACACAGCCTTTGATGTTATTTGGCATCAAGTTCACCCTCCCTTTTAGACCAGGAGGTCAGCCTGCTTCCATTTCCGACATGTAGCAATCAAACCCACTCCTTCAGTTCCTTCTAGGAAATTAGCCCCTCCCCAATCCCACTGTCATTGTCAGTCACCTGTTGTTTCATAAATGTTTCATTAGGCAATTTTATGTTTGTAAGGGCTTTTACAAGACTTTTGCTTTGTTAATGTTTCTCTAAGAAAAATCTTAATAAAATGAATTTCAAGGAGAGCTTTAAATAGAAAAAAAGTTACAAGATGAGCTAAATGTACCTGAGTGTTCTGGTACAAGCAGAAAAAATTTATCTTCATTTTTGGTAGAAGGGCATGTGGTTGATTGTGAGTTTACAAATGAACCTATTGTCATTTTATATCAGCTGTAGGAAACCATGACCCTTCCTGCTTGCCAGCTGCTTCCCTGAAAGCCACTGCTGAGCCAGCAATTACTGTGGCAGCACAAAGCCCCTCAAATGGGGGACTGTGGCAATTACCCTGATTTGTCACCACAAAGGGTTGGTGATAGAAACTTCTTTCAAGGCATTGAAATTTAGCAGCTTGGGACTGTGCCAAGGTATTTTAGAGGGCAGCAATCAGGAAAGAAAAAAGAACACCGGTGTCAGGACAACAAAGCAGGTAGACTGGGCAGCAGGGGCTGAGTGTGTTAACAAGAAATAGGACGCTGTTGTCTGCCAGCATGTGTCAGTGTCATCTGAAATACATCGTTCATCTTAGGTTGACTTTTCTCTGACAGTTACAAAATAATTTATTCTATGTGAAATAAGTCAGACAATGAAAGGCAACTATCACACGATTTCACTCATATGTGGAAGATTAAAAAAAACAGAAAACAAACACATGGACACAGAGAATAGATTGGTGGTTAAGAAAGGGGAAAGGAGTGGGGGGAGGGCAAAAGGGGACATGTGTATGGTGACAGATGTGCTTTGCGTGGTGAAAATGATGCAGTCTACATAGAAATTGAAATATAATGATGCACACCTGAAATGTTTATAATGTTATAAATCAATGTGACCTCAACAAAAAATTAAATTAAAAAAGTAAAAGATAAAGAAGAAATTAAATAAAATAATATAATTCTAGGCCAACTTGATTCACAAAGAGTAAAACTCATTTTTTGAGTATTTGTTTGTTGGCTAAGAGATATATCAGATATAATGTCATCCAAGGCTTCTGCACATGAGGGTGACATTTTCAGATGACTGATAACCTGGACATTTTTCCTTTTGCCTCTCCAAAATTAGGGTAATGCATTCAAACCTCTGTTATAAACACTTGGGACACAGCAGTGGCTAAATACACATTGCAATAATGTAAATTAGATTCCACTTTAAAAGACTGAGAATTAAAAATGTAAAAAGTAAAATATATGTTATGTTTAAGAGTAAGAATTGCCATGGGAAACAAGGTAAACAAATCAGGGAAGGAAAGATAGAAGTACATTCATGCGTCGCTTAGCGATGAGGTACTGAGAAATGCATCTTTAGGTGATTTCGTTGTTGTGCGAATATCATGGAGCGTACTTACATAAACCTAGATGGTATAGACTACTACATTTCTAGGCTGTATGGTACTAATATTATGGGATCGTCATCGTATATGACGTCTGAGGTTGACGAAACATGCACATGAATGTATTGAGAAGAGGCTGACATATCAGATGAGATTGCCATAGTGGTAATTATCAAAAAAATGCTAAATGAGGTAAAATTGAGAGTGTTTTCTTTTATTGGAAAGAATGTCTACTGAGACACACTATGGTTACTTTCTCTTCTAGAGTGAAGGTTGGTATTCATAGAACTTAAGGTAATTCTCAAGAAGAACTTCAGATCTCAAGAATAAGAGAGCTATTCTTCCTCACCTGAATATATTAGTACTTTGTAAGGCATTTTCTACTAAGACATCTGAGGAGACTCACTATCCTATTGTGCATACTTCCACTGGAGTACTCAGTGTTCTATAAAAAAGCCTTTTTTGTAATTTTTTTTTTCTTTTTCTCCCCAAAGCCCCCCGGTACACAGTTGTATATTCTTCATTGTGGGTCCTTCTAGTTGTGGCATGTGGGATGCTGCCTCAGCGTGGTTTGATGAGCAGTGCCATGTCCACACCCAGGATTCGAACCAACGAAACACTGGGCTACCTGCAGTGGAGCGCATGAACTTAACCACTCGGCCATGGGGCCAGCCCCTACAAAAAAAGTCTTAAACTGTGCTCCTTGCTTTTTCACTCAAAAAGCATAAAAGGAGGCAGATGAGAAAAATCAATATTGTTGTATGATATCTTTGAATCTACACCAATTTATAAATACAGCTTTGATACTTTATATTGGCACTTTACTTTCAGATATCAAAATCTGTATTCGTATTCTGTTGAAGCTATAAAAATTACCACAAACTTAGTGGTTTAAAACAGCATAAATCTATTACCTTACAGTTCTGTTGAATAAATCCAAAATTGATTTGACTCATTAAATACATTAGCAATCAATCCAACTAACCCTGGGATGTTTTTGGTTACCTATCTTCCCTTATCAATAAGATAAGTCATCCAATTCTGTGTCTTGTTTGGATTAAAGATAAAATAGGAGCCAAACATTGACTAAAGATTGTACTAAATACTAAATAAGATTTATGAAACTGTCTGCTAAGCCTGTGTCTAAAATTCACTTGTTTCATGACTTTGAGTAAGTCATTTAACCAAAATTGTATTTTAAGCTCCTTAAGAGTGAGAATGATTTGTTCATATTGGGCCATCAAAACCTAAAAAAGGTTATTTTATAGATAACAGAAAGAGCGTATTGAATTGAATTAAGCTTTTGGCATCTTTCTCTCTGTGAAATGAGATAACTAAATGCAAGAATTCCTAAAGCTAACTCTAAATTAAAAACTTCATAATTTTAATGAACATGATTATATAACAAGAAACTTATTTATCATAAGGCAACTAAGCCCCAAGCAAGCAAGAATAAAATCCTAAGATTTAGAGATATTTTTAGTAAATGAAGTGAAAAATACAGTTAGGTATCCAGAAAGGTTACATTTCCCAGGCTTCTTTTCAAATAGGCATAACCATGAGATTAGAACTCACCAATGGAATGTGAGCTGAAATGATGCATACCACTTCCACACAAGGCTTCTCTATTCTACTCTTCCAACTGGATACATTTTGACACCAAGACTCTAGGAGATAGTGGACCTACAAGATGAGTTTCTGAATCATAGTATGAAGGGAAGTTGCCTGCCTGGTAGGAATACCTGTCTTGGACTGTTAGCTTAGAAAAAAAATTAAACTTACATCATGCTTGAGACATTATACTTTTGGGACTCTGTTATGGCAGCTTACTCACCTTAACTGGTAGAATGATTAGAGAAATTAGTATTGTTATAATTATTTTAATTTTTTTCTCAAATGACAGAAGCATTATTATAATTCTTTCAAACTGCTTTTATGATTTAACAACATGCTAATCTAGGAAACAAGCCTCAAGAACCAAGAAGCGGTATATTTATTAAGCTTAATGTCTTAGTTATGCAAATAGAAGATAATGAGTTCACATTTATTAAATCTATATGGGTACCTATTTCCCCTGAGGTCTTGCTTTTGGAAACATATATCTTACACAGCAGTAGAGTCTCAATAAATATTTATTGAATATAACTATCAAATGCCAGAATGCTCACTTACAGGTCTAATAATACATAGAGTCTAGGAATTATCAAGTCCAATTTGCTGCTATTTTGAAGATCTAAATCTAATTCTTTCTTCTTTTCCTAGTTGTCAACAAATTTCTGTTGGCTACCTAAACTTGCCAGGCACCACACAGGATGTGGGAAATAAAGAGGTTAATTCATGAGACTAATACTAAGTGAATCTCTAGATTATCATGAGATACTATTCTAGGTAATAATGCAGAAGTTTTAAGAGAATCCCTAAGAATTACTTAGAGTTTCTACAGGTCTAATAAGTCTGTTATGGAGCATAAAAAGTAAAGAACAGTGAATGCTACTAAGATTCCAGATGGTCCTTGCTTAATCCCCTTCTCTTGAGTGTGGGTAGGACCTTATCAATATGGTTGATGTCACTCTCTTGATTATATAACATTATGTGGTGAAGCTGAAGTGATATTACACATGTAATTAAAGTCTGTAATCAGTTGACTTTAATTTAATCTGAAGGAAAATTATCCTGGAGGAGCTTAATCACATAAGCCATTTAAAAGAGGTTGGAAACAGCAGGAACACATGCCTGTTGGCCTTGAAGGAACAAACTGCCATGCTGTGGAGAGGACCATGTGTTAGGAAATAGCAGACAGCCTCTAGCAGCTGGGGTCTCAGTTCCAAAATCTGAACTGAATCTTTGAAGAGGACTCTAAGACTCATAATAAATAATCACTGAGGCCAAAACCTTGATTGCAGCCTTATCAGATCCTAAGTGGATGACCCAGCTAAGCCGAGGTTGGACTCTTGACTAACAGAAACTGTGAAACAGCAAATGGGTGTTGTTTAAAGTCACTGCATTCATGGGCATCTGTTATGCCATAAGAGAAAACTAATACAGATTTTGGTACTAGAAGTAGAGTGCTGCTTTAACTAAATACCTGAAATATGGAAGCAGCTTTAGAATTGAGAAGTGAGTAAGTGGAGGCTGTAAAAGTTTTGGGGGAGATGATAGAACAAGCCTAAATCGCATGAGAAAAAGACTCAATCAAATCAAACTGACTGTTAGTAGAAATCTGGACTTCAGGAAGGCTGCTTACCAGTGAGGGCTCAGAAGGAAGTAAGGAACATGTTATTGGCAACTGGAAGAAAGGAGATCCTTGCTAAGTAATGACAGCAAGTGTTGTGAAATTGTATCCTGCAGTTAGATGGAAAGCAAAAATTATAGAGAATGAACCTGGAGCAAATTTTCCAAGAAAAATATTGAAAGGGTGACTGGTTTCTTCCTGTTACAAATACTGAAATGTGAGAAGAGAGAAGGAAGGGAAGAATTTGGTGAAGAATCATTAAATACAAATGAAAGAGGGCTGGATGATTTTGAATCAGGCACACCTCATTTTACTGTGCTTCACAGATACTGTGTTTCTTAGAAACTGAAGGTATGTGGCAACCCTGCATAGAACAAGTCTATTGGAACCATTTTTCCAACAGTATTTGCTCACTTTGTGTGTCCCTGGTTCATATTTTAGTAATTCTCACAATTTTCAAATTTTTTCATCATTATTATATTTGTTATGGTGATCTGTGATCAGTGATCGTTGATGTTATTATTTTAATTGCTTTGGTGCACTATAAACTCCATTCATATAATATGGCGAAATTAATTGATAAATTAAGGCCCTCAGGCTTCCCTATTCCTTGAGAACAACAATCTTGAAAATAGGCTAATTAATAACCCTACAATGGCTTCCAAGTGTTCAAGTGAAAGGAAGAGTCACACATCTTTTACTTTAAATCAAAAGCTAGAAATGATCAAGCATGGTGAGGAAGGCATGTCAAAAGCCAAGACAGGCTGAAAGCTAGGCCACTTTCACCAAACAATTTGCCAAGTTGTGAATGCAAAGGAAAAGTTCACAAAGGAAAGGAAAGTTCATGATGGAAACTAAAAGTGCTACTCCAGTTAACACACAAATGATAAGAAAGTGAAACAGCCTTATTATTGATAAGGAGAACATTTTGGCAGTCTGGATAGAAGATCAAACCAGCCACAACATTCCTTTAAGCTGAAGCCTAATCCAGAGCTAGGCCCTAACCCTCTTTAATTCTGTGAAGGCTGAGAGAGGTGAGGGAGCTGCAGAAGAAAATGAAGATAGTAGAGGTTGGTACATGAGGCTTGAGGAAAGAAGCTGTCTCTGTAACATGAAAGCGCAAGGTGAAGCAGCAAGTGCTGATGTAGAAGCTGCAGCATGTTATCCAGAAAATCTAGCTCAGATAATTAATGAAGGCAGCTACACCAAACAACAGAGTTTCAACACAGATGAAACAGCCTTATATTGGAAGAAGATGATATCTAGGATTTTCATGGCTAGAGAGAAGTCAATGCTTCCTTCAAAGTTTCAAAAGACAGGCTGACTCTCTTGTTAGGGGCTAATGCAGCTGTCGACTTTAGGTTGAAGGCAACGCTCATTTACCGTTCCAAAAATCCTAGGGCCCTTAACAATTATGTTAAATCTACTCAGTCTGTGCTCTGCAAAGGGAACAACAAAGCCTGGGTGACAGCACATCTGTTTACAAAATGGCTTACTGAATATTTTTAGCCCATTGTTGAGACCTACTGCTCAAAAGAATAATCCTTTCAAAATATTACTGTTCATTGGCAATGCATCTGGTAACCCAAGAAATCTGGTGGAGATGTACAATGAGATCAATGTTGTTTTCATGCCTGCTAATACAACATCCATACTCCAACTCATGGATCAAGGAGTAATTTTGACTTTAAAGTCTTATTACTTAAGAGAAATTGCTTCTTATGAATGAACAAAAAAAAAATGGTTTCTTGTGATGGAAGCTACTCCTGGTGAAGATGCTGTGAAGATTGTTGAAATGATAACAAGGGAGTTCAAATATTACAAAAAATTAGTTGATAATGCAGCAGCAGGGTCTGAGAGAATTGACTCCAGTTTTGAAAGAAGTTCTACTGTAGATAAAATGCTACCAAACAGCAATGCATGCTACAGAGAAATTGTTCATGTCAATCAATCCAGGAAACTTCATCTTATTTTAAGAAATTGCCACAGCCACGCCAATCTTCAGCAACCACCACTTTGATGAGTCAGCGGCCATCAGCATAGAGGCAAGATCCTTTACCAGCAAAAAGATCATGATTAGCTGAAGGCTCAGATGATACCATTTTTTAGCAATAATGTATTTTTAAATTATGTACATTGTTTTTCTAGACATAATGCTATTGCACACTTAATAGACTACAGTATAGTGTAAACATAACTTTTATGTCACTGAGAAACCAAAAATTCTTGTGACTCACTTTATTACAATATTTGCTATATTGCGGTGTTCTAGAATCAAACTCCAAGGTATGCCTGTATTCAAAGCTTCTCTAGATGGCAAAATATACTAAAAATTCGGTGGCTCCTGAAATGGCATGGAAGAAAGCCTAGGTGTATTACTATACAACTTTTTCCTAAAATCTTAGAAAGATCAAAATTTCAGTGTCCTTTCAAGAGATTAAGGATGTGGCTCAGAGATCTTCTCAACTAAAATGAAGAGTCTCTAGGAATCTTAAGGGTGTTTTCCCTCAGGCGTCTCAGCAGGAGGCCAAGATAAAGAAGAAATTATCTCAGAAAGATCTGTAAAGATAGCTTTTGTCTAATGGAGTGAATACTTTTGAAATCTATGAGAGACCTATAAATAAGTAAAAAAAATTGTTTCAGCAGAAACATTGCCAGCTTGAACTATAAGAGGGACAGTGAGAATACAAAATGAGAGGAGGCTTTGGACTCCCTAAATTCTATTAGCAGGAAGGAGTCTGATAAAACTAGTCACCTGCAAATACATGCTACCTTTTATGAAAAAGGAAAGAATGACTGAGAGGGTGGAACCAACAGGCCAGAGGGTGGAGTCAATAGCTATAGAGGATTATGACAAGGTTTTGAAATGTAATCAAAGAAATTTAACACTTTTTCCTGCTGGATTTCAGAACTGTTATGGACCAGTGATTACTTTTGAGCTTACATTTCCCCACAATTTTAACCAGAATGTCTATAACTATCATCATATACATTTCCCACTGTTGTGTGTTTATAATGTTGGAGGCAAATAAATGATCTCTTTAGTTTCACAGTCCACAGATGGAGAGGAGTTGGGCCTGGGGAATTATGCTTAATGGATTATACTGGGAAGTCTCATCTGTGCATGATTTATGTGATTTAGATGATTGCATTTTGGGCTTTGAGCTGATAAGATTTAGATGAAACTTTGCAATTTGAACTGATGTTACAATGGCAAGAGGCCCTTAGAAAGCTTTTAGAGGATGAATATGTTACATTTCAGAGGAACATGAGCCACTAGGGGCCAGAGTGCAGACTGTGATAGACATTCTCAAAAGATTATGTACTATATTATTGCATTTATAAAACATTTTTGAAATAACCAAATTTTAGAAATGGAAAACAGATTGTTGGTTGTCAGAGATTAAGGCAGAGTGTGAGGACAGAGATGGGTGTAGTTAAAAAAGTGTAACATGAGGATCATGATGAGGATGGGAATGTTCAGTATCTTGACGACGGGTGGACACATGGACCTACACATATTATAGAATTGTATAGAACTAAAGACACATATACTATACATGTAGACAAAGAAAACTGAAGAAATATAAACAATGTAGATGGATCATATCAATTTAAATATGCTGGTTGTGATATTGTACTATTAGTTTTGCAAAATGATGCCAATACAAGAAACTAGGCAAAGAGGACACAGGTTTTCTCTTAATTATTTCTTAAAACTGCATGCGAGCCTACAATGGTCTCAATAAAAATTTCAATAAATAACTTGTTTAACAAGACAAAGCAACCTGGATGCAAAAATCTTGTTTGCAAAGCTTGAAGATGAGTTCAAAGGTATAACTGCACAAGACAGGAATCAGGTCTCAGTTGAGAACTGGTCCCCACTGTGGGCATCCAGATGAATGACCCAGACAGTAGGTCAGCACCAATGATTTGTTTCCACAGTTAGTGGCCCCCTGGAAGGAACGTTTAATCTGCCAGTTTGTAGTTTTCCGAGTGACAGACCAAATAGCTGGGCCAATGGCAACAGATTAAGTATCAGTGAAAACATAACAAAGTTTTTCCAGGGGAGTATTATCATGAGCTGCAAGGATGGCCTTGAGTCTGTCCATTGAGTGGAGGGACCATGTCCACATTTGGTTCTACAATGCTGGTGCTGAGGATGAACAGCTATGGCAACCCAATGGAAACTCTTGCTGAAGCCCCAGCATTTAGGTCAACTTCTGTGAATATAGGGTTCCTATGAGCTGGAGCTGTCACTGTTTCCTGTATAGCTGAGATGCTGCTGGGGCCAGCTAACTGCATTCTTGAATATTCCATTTCCATTTGACAAGTGAAGCCTGTTGGACTCTTCTCATACTGTTAGTTGTGAAGTCTTAGTTGATTCACCACAAAACAGGAATGTCAAGTCGGAGAGTCACAAGGCCTACCTGAGTCAACTCAATTGTAGCAAGTAAAGAGCCACTCTTCAAAAAAGATGTGTCTGGTAGCCCCTAGGGCTGCCTCTAGTTGGAGGCTGCCTCCCTTTGTCAGAGATTCCAGTCAGTCACAGAGACTGTAGCATAAAGGAGTTATGTGGGTTGTGGAGCCTCGAAGGTATAAGCTTATCACTATTTGTGGCTATTCTCAATTAATAGAAGTCCCTCTGGCACTTATCGGACAGAAAAGTACAACATATGATGCATCAATTCCTGCTATATTTACAGTTATAGAAGAAACAACAGAAGTACATTGAATTTGCCCATGGGGCTTAAACCTCAATGTCACATTAGCCTCTCTTGGTCTTTACACCCTTGCCAAACCACATCTGTTGAATGTAGGCATCCTCTCACCTTACAAGAACAGGTAGGATGATAACATGGGTACTTGTGTCAAACAGAACCATATAGTTTTGAGTCCCTTTTCTACCCAAAGTTCCCCAGCATATTTGGACATTTATATGTCAGTTCTCCTTGGGGACAGAATGACCTCAATAACCACCACCCCTCCCCAATCATATTTCTCTTTAAGGCAACTTGGGTCAAAGTAGAGGGGCAGGGAGGGATCAGGGTACAGAGGGAGCAAGAGGCTCCATGCTAGAAAGCAAGCTGCATTTTCTTTCATTTTTGGCACAACTCTTGTCATTCTTCCTTGTGAAGCCTTGTGTGCCCCACTCTCTCATCTCTTAAGTTAACCACATAAAGTTCTAACTATTCACTTGGTTTCTGCCCAAAGTCGTTATAAATTTTCCTTCTTTAATGCTCAGTGTAGGAGCATATCTGTAATTTCTCTCTGAAAAGAGTCAGAACATTCTGCTGTCTCAGGACCAATCTAACTGTTAAAGGGTGATAGACTTGAGATTGACTGCCAGAATACTGAGCAAGACTGCCCCACCTAGAGTACAGTTAAAAACACCCCAGGCATGGGGCAGCCCCACGGAATAGTGGTTAAATTTGGTGCGCTCCATTTTGGCAGCCTGGGTTGGCAGCCCAGATCCTGGGTGCAGACCTACACCACTTGTCAGCCATGCTGTGGTGACAGCCCTCATATAAAGTGAAGGAAGACTGGCACAGATGTTGGCTCAGGGCTAATCTTCCTCAGAACACTGGAGGCACTATTCATAAGAATGTTTTGGAATCTATTTCCCAGTCCTCTGTCTGTAACAATTTCTCAAATTACTCTTCATTAATAGGCAATAAAGTGGAGGACAACTTTTTGGCCTGATTGACCAAACAACTTCATCAACAAGTTTGCTACTGTTGTCCATGGGATCCTCTCAAATCTGATTAATCATCCATGAGGTCCTCATCTTTCTACCAAAAAGCCATGTTTCTGTCAGCATCTCATCTTCACCGCCAAACTGTTATGAACCAGGAGAAGTCTGAGATTTTGTAAGCTACTAAGTGAGCCTGACACAGGTTTATGAATACTAGCAGAAGACAGAATACTCTTGGTTCAGAGACAAAGGACTTCATTAATAATGGCACATCAAACATCATGAGTATCAGCATGTTTATGTCAGATGTACCTGCACATACCATGGGTTGAATTACATGAGAGTAATTCCTGAGTTTAGGGAACCTGAATCGTTTTTAATGGGCAGTTAAGTATGACTCACCTTTGCTCTGGAGGGAGATATTATCTCTATCTTCCAAGACTATAAGTAAATCTTCCCTTTGCTCTGAAGAGAAAGATTATCTCTATTTTCTAAGGCTGTTCACTATAAAAACATCCTTGAAAAAACAGTCTGAAAAAAAAACATTTCTGTTCACAAGACATGCAGAAATGCAAAAGGGCCAAGGAATGATGTTTCCCAATTCTCAGGTAAATTTCTGGTGATGGTTTTACTCCTCTCTTTTCCCTGATCATACAAGATCTTGAAGATCTATTTCTGTGATTTTTCATAGGAAATATGAAACGGGCTGAAGCTCTTATTTCGAGTATATATTTCCCTCATGTGCCACTGGTTCTACTGATGCCTGACACAATGATCACTCTTCATTTGAAAATCAAATCTTCCTTGCCTTCATTAGAATAAAATGTTTCCTTCCCTTACTGGTTTGTCCAGCCATGAGTAATTCTCTCTGCCTTGGAAGCCATCCTACCTTGACCTCCATAGACACAAACCTCAGCATACACAAGCCACAGACAATCTGGCTTCACAACTCTCCTCTTTGACACTCCCCTGTCTGATTTACTCCACTAAGATCTTGCTTCTCATAGCTAAATTTCTATCTTTATCTCACTCTTTGTATTTATGTTTTAGTACTATTTCTCACTGATAACTTTTCTCTCCCCTAGTTATGGTATCTCAGGTAAATGCCTATTTAGTTCAAATAGGCTGAGAATCCTCCCACCTGGGGATTGTTGCCACTGACCTCATTTTGGGCCTGCAAGTGAAAACAAACAGCCTCAACCTTCACTTTTCATATAGCCACAATTTCTTTTTGAATATGACAGTCTTCTTCCTGTTTTTGTCTTTAGGTTTACGTATGTTTTCCTGATGTTATAATATTTGGCTCACAGTTATGCAAGATGTAGCTCTTTTACTTATTTATATTTCATGATAGTAATAGCACATAAAATGTAATTTTATTAAACTAATAAAAGATAAAAATAAAGTATATGATGTGATATTTATCATTTTATAGTATATTCTCCCAATTCCCATGCCTACCCTTACCTTTTCCTGCTAGAATGTAACTGTAAATAGAAATATAACTAAATAGACAGTTGTATTTTGAGCTCTTTCATCCTTCAATTAATGGCATATCACATGTCTGTGAAAAGTAACCACTGTTAAAAATGTATTTCCTAAACAATGCAGTATCTCCGTTTCAAATGAGCTTGGTACAAAGCATTTCTTAATGACAAATGACTTAACAGATTAGTCACATTATCTGAGTTACACTTTAATGTTTCAAAAAACACAAAACCTAGTCTAATAAAACATAGGAGACTTGAGCATTGGTTTAGTGCCTACATCATCAAAACTGGTAGAAAGGAAATTCTAGCAATAAAGTTTGTGCAGTGTATGCACTATGGAGCACAGAGTCAATCCATTCAACCCCAAATGGGATGGATGGGTCTTTTAAGCCAAACATTCTTACTATGCTTCTCTGTGGCACTAATCACTTATATCTTCCTCCATGTTTCAAGGGAAATGAATTATACACTTTTCTAATTAAATCACACTTAAGGAAGTGATAAAGGAAGCAAAATATGGCGGTTGTCTTATCCGCACCTTATTTAAAAACATAAACCTTTCACCTAATGGGGCTTGTCTTTACTTACTCTTGGCTAATTTGCCTACATGACATGTAATTATGCCCTTGAATAACATTTTGGTTATGGGATTCAGAGTCATTCATTGTTAACTTGATGAGGTCAATTAAATGTTAAAAATGATTCCAAAATATGGAAAGAACGTTACTCAGGCAAGAACACAAAATGTGTTCTGGTTAAATTATATTCATACTCCTGTATTATAATCACAATGATAAATGATGATTATGAAGAAACAATATTAAAGAAAATGTTACATTAACTTTCAACATATTTGTGCCCACTTACTGTACTATGAATAAATAAAAAACTCTGGATTTCTTAGCGCTCCTTTGAAGAGCCCTGGCCTCCTGAGTCAATGAAATGTATATTAAAAAAAGACAACAAGGTTTGCCTTTACTTCTTCTAGGAACATTTTTCTTTTCACATATGAGAATTAGCTCTGTACTTATTTTTCTAGTTAATTTCTCTGATCTGAACTGAAAAGAAATAAAACTTCCCTTTTCTCCCTGAGAGGGCCAAATGGTTACAGCCCAGGCACACCCCCAGGCTAAGTCTCAACATGTCAGGAAGACTGAATTGCTTTCTCTCCAGATATGTACATTTGAAAAAGAAGAAAGCCCAGAGCTTGGAAACACCTCTATGTCATAAAATCCAGAGACACCTGGGGTTTATCTGGCCTTTGGAGAGAAATTTATATTACAAAATGTTAGGCAAAGAGCCCAGGATGTTTCCCTCCTGTCTCAAAAGGACAAGTTGTCTATATCTGCTTTCAGGAGTGGAAAGGACGGTTGTCTTTCCCCTGTGCATAAACAAAGAAATGTTCTCCCTCATCTCTCCTCTAGTGTGTTATCTGACATTCAGGTAGAAAAAAATTCCATCAATTCTCATTGCATTACTTGCAGGTCTAGGTAGGGTGACTGACACTGATGTTACTTTGGCTGTAGATCTGGTTGTGAGAATCAGTGAAAGACTTTTTTTCCTTAACCAGGTGGCTCATGTTTCTTCAACATTAACATATATAAAGTACATACCTTGAAAGTGGTTAACGTCTCAGACTTTTTGCAGTTCTTGACAAAGCTGGTATATTTACTATGTGCCAGACATAATGCTGTGCTATTTACATCTATTAAATCACATCATATTTTAAAACAATCCATTTACAGATAAGGCAACCAGAAGACAGAGTTTAGGACTATCAAGGGCATTCAGCCAGTAAGAAGTGTGGCATTAGAAAATTTAGTTTGCATAACTCCAAAACCCTTGGTTAGTTACTATGCTACCCTTATCACACATGGTATGGACCAGGATTTAGAAGCAGAAGGCAGATAATTTCTGTATTCTGTTCTCCTCTTAAAACATTAAATTAAACTAGTATACCTCTCTCTTTTATAAGGAGGTTTAACTTACGATATTCTTACTTTATAACACAATTATAGTAAGATACAGATATAGGTGTAAATTAAGATTTCAAGGCTCATCTTATATTTTATGATCTTGCATAGAGGTTTATATGAAATTACATACATAATTTAAACCTTTTATAAATCCTTACTTTGATTTTATTATCTCTGATTTCTCACAAACAACATACCCAATGGAAATTGAATCTTAAAAGTAATTATAAAATTATTCAAATATTAGAGAAAATCAATTGATTTATCTATTGGAAAAAAATCAAGTTTTTCCCATGCCTAGGCCCTGACTAGATGATGAGGTCACACATATTAATAATATCAGAAGAACATTGTTATGCATTTTCTTTGACAAAGTATCTAAGTCCATCAGACCCTATATTTTCCCAACATTTTTGGATTATGAGATGTGCCGATTACTGTATAGGATGTTAAAAAGCAGAGAAAATAAGGAATTTACAGTTTATATGAGCACAGGAGATGATTCAATCAGCATGTCTCTGAAGTCGTAAAATAAAGTGCTTTGTGTAAATCTTACAGAAGTGTAAGCAGCAGAAGAGTGCTGAAATGAATATTCTCTGAGCAGGGATTTCGTGTCTTATTTTAAGGATTCAATCATTCTCTCAGCTTATAAAAATGGTTCATTTCACTTATGAAAGATGACATGAGTGGAGCCATATTAAGATAGAGTCTAAGCAGCCATTTCAGAGGAATTGCCTTGCACTCTTATTTTCTTAATCTTCCAAACTGGACCAAACTGCCAACATTCCAAGAAGTCAGTAAGGACAAGATACCCTGTTTGTAAGGACTGATGAAATTGGACTTTGCTGATGACCAAATCGCTAACCAATCAATGAAGTACACATCTAGCTTTACCTCATCTAGCACCAATGAACCGTTCTTTAACACAACTTACCTCATCTTCCTCCCTTTTTCCTGTAAAAATATTGAGCCCCTCTCCTGTAATCAGGACACTATTTGGTTTTCTACCTGAATCTTTGCTCCTCAAATTGCAATTCTTTGATCCCAAATAAACGTTTTGCCTCTCAAACTGGCTTTTAAGTCTTTTTTCGGGGGGGAAGATTAGCCCTGAGCTAACATCTGTCACCAATCCTCCTCTTTTTGCTAAGGAAGACTGGCCCTGAGGTAATGGCTGTACCCATCGTCCTCTACTTTATATGTGGGATGCCTGCCACACGATGGATTGACAAGTGGTGCATAGGTCCACACCCGGGATCTGAACTGGTGAACACTGGGCTGGCAAAGCAGAATGTGTGAACTTAACTGCTGTGCCACTTGGCCAGCCTTCAAACTGGTTTTGTTTCTATAGGTTGACATGTGGTGTCAGAAAGTGAGACCTGAAGAGCTCTCAGCTTGGCAGACCAGCATCCCCTGAGAAGGGGTTTGGTAACAACACAAGTCAGTCCCTTGTGTGCTCACTGCTATCAAGGACCCTGGCTCCTACAATCATGAGTCCTCTCAGGTTCTGACTTCCCTCCCTTTTGGTTGATGTCTTTGCCTCTCTTTGTAATTCTGGAGGCAACAGCCGAATCTGGGGTCAATTGAAAAGGAGACAATTGTCTCCATGTCAGCTCACATCTATTGCCAGCTGGAAGGGTTTCTCTGTTTGAGCCAGGTACAGCTGTTGCCATCTGAGAGTTTATTCTCTATCTGGAGAGTACTCAAATTCTGTGTTTTGTGTTGTTTGTCAAAACAACTGTAGCCAGCGCATGAGAAGCATAGGTAACAATCTGGGGCTTGCATTGGTGCTTCTTTGTCTCTTTGGCCGTGCTTTAACATGGGAATTTCATCTTCTAAAATTTCCTGAGAAGCTCCTCCCCCGGGAACTCCAGCTGTGTTTATATTTAAGAACTGTGGTCCTTCCTCTTTCAAATTTTCATCCAAGTGGACTGATAATACTAAAGATGATTTAAAATTACAGTGGCCACTTTGGGGCTCCTTTGAGCTTCAAAAACTTGTCTTTTTGTGAGCTACATTTGAGAACAGTGGACCAGACAAATTGAATGTAATCTTTAATTTCTAAAGAATCAAGCCTACCACCTTCTGGCACACCTGCTGAAAAACTCTAGTCCCAGAAGTTGTAAATATTTACAAAGAAAAGCAAAATCTTACAAAGCTTGCTTTGTGTCCTAAGAGCTTGGCTTGTTAACCGTCAGGTTGGGGGACCAAATTGTGGTCAGACAGAAATGTGGGTTGTACCCCATTTGCAGCTAGGGTCCTACCAAACTTCTGCCAGTCCTCAGGGGAATATCACTGACCATTAGAAGGAAGGTTCTAATTAGATAAGCTCATCTAAGCCATGAACATAAAAGCAAAGGCTTCAAAATTCCAAAAGAAGTATTATTGAAAGTTTTGTTTCAAAAAGGTAATGAAAAATTAAGAGATAAGAAATACCTAAAGGAGAAGACTGTACAAAATTGCATTAAGTTAATGGCTTTACAGATACCCCCATACCTTCCTTCAAAAGAGGGCTCAATATGGGACCCTCTCAAAGCTCACGAGACTCTGAGAGATTTTCTGATAAACTGCTATGTTATTCCCTTAAACAGCCAAGGAGAAACCAAAATTAAAAGTTAATGAAGTTGTTTAATACTGCCGGAAATATTTACTGTTTGTCCCAGGTGAAAACTGGAAAGATATTTAGAAGAATTTTTTTTAGTAGCTCTTTGGTCAAAAATTGGCCAAATTGGAAGCTGATGTTCAGAACCTGGTAGAATTATTTTAGGTTTTCCCCACAAGCTAAAGTAAAATTATGCACCCAGAGGGAAAGAAAAAATTAAAGATAATGCAGTTGGATGAGTACGTCAGTTATTGATAAGCAACTAATTTCCCCTGTTGATCTCAAAAAGCTTGTAACCTCTCCAGGAACTGTTATCTGGACCATCACCAATTCCTAAGAGTGAAGGGGAAAAAAAGAAGAAAAAGAGACTAAACAGCTATAGAAGCACCATTGTCCAGACTCTAGTATCTTCGATGTCTTCTCAACAAATATTAGTAGAAAAAAAGCTTTAGCCATCTAAGCAGATAACCTTAGTTTATTTCATCTGCCAGAAACACAGTTTGGGTCCATCTGTTCTTTTATAAACTAACGAGTTTTGCATTATCATACCCATCTCATGGCTAAAATTTTAGAACAAAAACTATTTAAGTTCTCTGCCTGTGTCTGCCTATGTATCTATGTATTTTTATGTATGTATGTTACATATTTGTGATATTTTTCTAACTCCAGATGGTATAATTTCTAAAACAGCTGTATTTAATTGGCTTAACGTAAGCACTTATATATATTATTTCTAAATATAATAGAAATGAACCTAAGTGCTTTTCAAGTTAAAGTGATATAAAACTTTTTTTCTATCTAGGTTTACCAAAAGCCAAACAAATTTATATCTGTTATAAAACTTGTCAGCAAGAAGAAAATAACTTAAGATGATACCTAATTGCTTTAATGTCTCATGAAATTTTCATGAATAACCTAAGAATGAGTATTAAGAACAAATGAATTATATAGGTGTTAACGAAATAAGAATTTTAGGTGCAATAATTTTATTTTATAGTACATGTACTTAAAGCTTTCAAAACTTTTTTGTAAGCTGAAACTTTAGAGTTTTGCTAAATTCAGTTAAATGATAGAAATTGATTATCTAGATCATTTCCAGATAAGATATTATACATTAATTACTAAACATAGATTTATCTACTTTTGGCTTCTTATTACAGAAAAACTAAAAGATTTCTATTAACAAACATGCTTTGTGCCACATTAAAAAAATTATACTATAAGAATATGTACATGGGCCAGCACTGTGGCTGAGTGGTTAAGTTTGCATGCTCTGCTTTGGCAGCCCAGGGTTTTTTGCTGGTTCGGATCCTGGGCACAGACATGGTACTGTTCATCAAGCCATGCAGAGGTGGCATCCCACGTGCCACAACTAGAAGGACCCACAACTGAAAATATACAACTATGTACCAGGGGTGCTTTAGGGAGAAAAAGCAAAACTAAAAATCTTAAAAAAAAAAAAAAGAATATGCATTTTTTGGTAAAAAAATGAAGGTATAAGTAATAGAGATAATTTTGTTAAGGAAGTAAACTTGTCCTAAAATAAGACTGGTTATGGGAAAGAAGAAAGGACGAATGCTGAGTGTAAAAAAAGAAAGTTATAGAAGAGGAGCCCTGAGAAAAGACTTTTGTGTGTGGTCAAGATGGCTAAGATTGGAATAAATCTGAGTAAATGAATTTTAATATCAAAAGTAAGCTAGTGCAAAATTAGAATTTGGCTTTCTTTCTATTATAAGATGGTTTTCTTTAGTAATCTTCCTGGAAAAAGCAGAAATTTTATGTTTTATCAAAACAAATTCCCATGTTCAAAAAACTGAGGCCTCTCTGTTAAGAGAGATAAGACTGGGGGGGGTTGTTCAACTGTTAAATTCTGTTTGTCTTTAACATCTTCTGTTGTTAGTTTGGTTAAAAGGATAACAAAGCATTGTTTCACAGTGACTTATGATCTTATTTGACCAAATGTTTTAAAACTTTTTGATATTTTTGACAACATTCCCCAAATTTAAATTCTAAATAAAGTCTCTTTTTTTTTTTAACCTGAAAGCAACTTTGAGAATTTCCAGAGGGTCCCCAGGACTTCTCAAAGAATTTGCTCTCTTCCCTATAAAAGGGGAGATATTAAACTAATTAGTCTTACTTGGTATGTTTAATCACATGGCAAGCATTTTCAAATAAACGGATGATACAACGTAGGTTATATGCATGGATAAATGTTGTTAATGTGTTCTAAAAATTCTAAAGAATTCTTAAAATTCTGATATGCCTTGGTATAATGTTATGAGTCATAAATCTAGTCACTATCTTAAAATATGTGTCATAAAATTATTCAAGTTTCTTTGTCAATTGTATTGTAATATTAAGTCTTTTGTCATTTATAGATAGTTATGTTTTTACTCTGACAGTGTAAAATATACGTTTCTGATAAGCTTTCAGATCATAAAACTGAACTGGGTAAGAAATTACAGAACTCTGAGATATAACTGGTAACAAAAGATTAAAAATGAATATTAATTACATAGGACTATATGAACTGAGCAGGATGCTCTAATGTTTTGTTTTCCCAGATTAAATTCTTTTTTCTCTTAAGCTATCAACAATTTGGTAAGATATACTTTTGTGAGCAAAGATGAAACAACTACTCTTCTTCGCTACTTGATCTCTCCAGAATTCAGAAACTCTCAATGAGTAGTCTTATTTTAACTTATATAAATAATAAGGCTAAGTTTTTAATATAAACAAATTAGTTTTACTGCGATTATCTTTGGCAAGAAAAAGAGTAATCATGGAGAGAAAAATTATGTTTTCACCTTCATAGATGTTGGATTTTGGTCCTGTTAATTGTCTTTGAAGTTTTGCCAATTACCTGTGGACTAGACTCCCTTGGCCTAGGTTATTACTTTTGATCTTGCAGACTGTTTACAGAGCCGTCTTTGTAAAATATGAACTGACTCCATATGGGAGAGTTACCAGCAGATCGGTGTCTGCTAATATGCAACCTTCTGCTGATCCCTTGTTGTCTTATGCTGGTATGACCAGCTACTGTAAGTCTCTAACGTCTTATTCTTAAGCATATCATCAAGAGGTTAAAGAAGCTTTCCCAGATTCCAATTTAAAGGATCCTGTTGGTCACAATCTAGCTCCTGGTGATGGGGTATTCTGGAAGTATCATCAGAGGAAGACAGCCCTTGAGCACCATTGGGAAAAACCTTACTGACACTGCTGCAGAAGTAGAAGGCAACTTTGGGGATACATCCCACAGCTAAAGTAGGCTCCACTTGACATCCAGTCTTGTACAAACGCCGGAGACATCCAAATCAAATTGACTAGGAAGAGAAGCAACTGATGTCTGAGGTAGACAGCTTTCTCCAGTTGGCCAGACTAGGCCTGTACACCTTTTACTTTCTGTGGTTTCTCACTTTCTTTTCTCCCTGTCTTTCTTGGAAAGACAATATTCTTACCTGCATCTCCCAATATATTACAAAAGGGGGAAATCATTCTGACTATTGGGCTTGTCAACAGAAGCCTCATCCTTACGTGAATCTAGAGAATCCTTTAGTACATTTAATTACCAATCTCTCCACTATTTCTTCCATAGTTCATTGTGCTAAGTGCTTAGAACTTGTTGCATAACCAACTGAGTCTCCAGAGATTTAAGAGGTAACATTTGTAACTGCTGTAAATACCTCTTGTTTTACTTCAGTAAGCACGTCTGGCAGGGTAGAGATAGAAGTGGACAAATTCTGGCACAAACTGAATGGTTAAATGCAGTGCCCACTGACATCCTATGGTTCTTTGATCTCTTTAGCTGGCTGTGCCCAGACACTGCCTCATGGTTCAGCTCTATTCTCCAATTTAGAGAGAATTTTGTTTGTTATTATAGGAATTCCCATTGTAAAACTTTGTCTCTTCTGCATAGCTTGATGTTATAAAAACATCACTTCATATAATGGTCACTCAGAGCTTTGAAATGATTGCTAAGACAAATGAAACTTCACGTGAGAAACTTCAAGGAACTGCAGAAGATGTTTACCCTCAAAAGAACTTACAGTAGAGCTTTTGTCCCCTCTGGCACTCTTGTTGCTCAAATGTGGCCTAAAGGCTCCTAAGGAAACAACTTTCCCTCCTATGTAGAACATGACATACTGGGAATGAGCCTTCCTAGTGACGAGGTACAAACAATGCTTAGATGGCTAATCAGCAATGCTTTTCAATAGTCAATCAGCAATGCTTTCCAGTGTTTGATCAGTGATGATTTCAGAGAAAGATCTTGATCAAAAGAGAAAATTGCCTTGCACATCTTGTTTACTTGATCTTCTGAAATGCACCAAACTGCCAACATTCCAAGAAGTGAGTAAGGACAAGAGTATCATATTGGTAAGGACTGATGACACTGAACTTTGCTGATGACTGAATCACTTACCAACAATACAGTACAAATCTAGCCTTACCTCACCTAGCACCAATGAACTCTTCTTTAAGACAACTTACCTCATCTTCCTCCCTTTTTCCCATAAAATCCCTGAGCCCCTCTCCTGTAATCAGGACATTATTTGGGTTTCTACCTGAATCTATGCTCCCCAAATTGCAATTCTTTGATCCAAAATAAATGTGGTGCCTCTGAAATTGGTTTCTGTTTTTGTAGATTGGGACATTGACGACACACTTAAATGACTTCCAATCATGAGAAGCATACAGGATTAGCAAACACTATATATCTAAGGGAAAAAAAAGAATTCTCAAAGGTTTTCTTGTCATAACCAAAATTTTGTATTAATTATATGGGTATGGTCAGTAAGGACTTGTTAGGTTATAACTATTTGGAGAAATTTTCTGCGAGTTTGAGTACAGCTGGCTCCTCCTCTATAGCCTTGACCAGGAAAAATGTATTCCAGTTTAAGGAGCAAACATAGTATCTCTTTAAATGTAATACAACATAAGAAGACAATGAACAGAAAATGAAGAATATTCAACAGGAAATTGTAGGGGAGCTGAATTTGCCACCTCAAAATATGTCTCTTTGGCATAAGGATTATTTTAGGCTGATTATTTTTAAGAAATTGCTGTCATATGAGAAGCTCTGAAAACTGAGTAGAAGTTATGATTTTGTAAGAGATATTTACATTTATAAGGGAAATCTCCCTTTGTAAGTGTGTCTCCCACACTGCACCAGGAAGAGGAGGATGACTCAATCTCTAGAAACTCCTATAAATGGAGAAGGCAAGAATTAAATGTGCATAACAACATTACCCTTGTTTACTGTGCTTTTCCTGATAACTTCTCATAACTGACTCCCCACCCCCAACATCTTCTTTTGTCTTTAGCTGAAGATGGTGTTTAAGGGTGGTGGCTTCAGCATTTTGATGAGTTACTCAGCTTTCCTGGGTCTCTCTCATGTATACAGGAAGTATATGCATTATTAAACTCTTGCTTGTCTTTATCCTGTTAATGTGTCTCATGTCAATTTGACTATTAAACCAGCCAGAAGATCCTAGAAGGGTAGCGGAAAATTTTTTCTCTCTGACAAAATATTTCAATAAAAATTTAAATTGTGCTAAATATTTGCTTAAATTAAAGAAATTTGCAAAAAAGTCTTCCCTACAACAACAACAACAAAAAAAACAAAGCAGGTCTAAGTGCCACAAGTATGATACTAAAGCAAAAAGGAGAAGAAACATAGTTGGTTCATCTCAGAAGACAAATGGAAATAAAAATTTTAAAATTCACAGAAATTAAGGTGAAATTAAAAGTTACTATCCAAATAGGTACTGCTGAATACTCAATTAAGAATGGAGAATGAGACTGAGAAAATAAGAGAAACAAAATAGAAACAGATGAAGAAGGTAAAAGGATTCATTAGAAAATAACTAAGGATTCAGTAGCAAATAACTAAGGAAAGGAAGTAAAGGACACCCAATATGGACATAGTGCCACTGAATAAGATGAGAACAATTAAGAAGAAAAAATGTAAAAATGTATATAAAGAAAAATTTTGCAAAACATAAGATTACTTGAATCTACCAATTAGATAGACACACTGTGTTCTAGGAAAAATTGAACCAGAAGAATCAATCCTGAGGCTTAACTCAATAAGGATATTAAACTTCAAAGAAAAGGAAAGAATCTTTTGGTCAGCCAGGCCTGGTCAATAAAGAAATCTCCTAAGGGAAAAACTCAACTTAGCTTCATTTACCTCGAGTGCAAAATTTAACACAAAAGGATTGTAGTCTTCTGAATGAAAGAAAATGAGAACTTTCTTTCAATATCATGCTATTGAAGAATAAAGGACATAGTTTAAAAATTTGAACATGTGAAAACAAATGGAAAAATTATTCCCCTGAGCACTTCTTTTAGAAAATACAAGAGGACAAACCTCTGCCAACCAGAGAAATGAGACTAGCAGAAAAAAAATAAACCAAGATGGTATTGGGCAGCAGGAACATTACTGTCTATGAGAAACAAGACTAAAATTGAATTGGTAATTATTGTTACAAAAGAGGACTTAAATGTTATAAACTATTGCAATGGAGAAACTAAAATAAATAGGAGGAGTTGCAGTGGCTGAAGAAAGGAAGCCACCAGTAACATAATTACGTTGACTTTATCATCTCTTATAGCCAGTTATCAAAATATATAATTCAATGCAAAAAATCTATTAATAAGGCAGTAAATATATTAAAGACAGGAAAGTAATTTACAGAAGCAATAGGACATTAAAAAAGGAAAAAGGAAGAACAAGTGTATACAGTCTCATTTTTTTCAACTTTTTATTGAGATTATGATAGTTTACAATCTTGTGAAATTTCAGTTGTACATTATTATTTGTCAGTCGTGTTGTAGGTGCACCACTTCACCCTTTGTGCCCACCCCCACCCCCTTTCCCATGGTAGCCATTAATCTGTTCTCTTTCTCTACATGTTTAAATTCTACATATGAGTGGAGTCATACAGAGATTGTCTTTCTCTATCTGGCTTATTTCACTTAACATAATACCCTCAACGTCCATCTATGTTGTTGTGAATGGGACGATTGATTTTATGCCTTCTTTATAGCTGAGTAGTATTCCATTGTGTGTGTGTGTGTATATATATATAATATCTTATTTAGACAATCATCAGTTGATGGGCACATAGGTTGCTTACACATCTTAGCTATTGTAAATAATGCTGCAATGAACATAGGGGTGCATGGGATGTTTGGAACTGCTGATTTCAGGTTTTTTGGATAGATACCCAGTAGTGGGATGGCTGGGTCATATGGTATTTCTATTTTTAATTTTTTGAGAACTATCCGTACTGTTTCCCATAGTGGCTGCACCAGCTTTCATTCCCACCAGCAGTGTATGAGAGTTCTGTTTTCTCCACAACCTCTCCAACATTTGTCACTTTTAGTTTTGGTTATTTTTGCCATTCTAATGGGTGTAAGGTGATATCTAAGTGTAGTTTTGTTTGCATTTCCCTGATGATCAGTGATGATAACATCTTTTCATGTGCCTATTGGCCATCTGTATATCTTCTTTGGAGAAATGTCTATGTTCCCTGCCCATTTGTTGACCGGGTTGTTTGATTTTTCGTTGTTGAGTTGTGTGAGTTCCTTAAATATTATGGAGATTAACCCTTTGTCTGATATATGACTTGCCAATTGGTGGGGGTTTTTTTTGTTTCAATCCTGTTTTCCCCTGCCTAGAAGAAGCTCTTTAGTCTGATGAAAGTCCCATTTGTTTATTCTTTCTATTGTTTCCCTTGTCTGAGAAGACATGGTGTCCGAAAAGATCCTTTTAATAATGATGTCAAAGAGTGTACTGCCTATATTTTCTTCTAGTAGGCTTATGGTTTCAGATCTTACCTTTAGGTCTTTGATCCATTTTGAGTTTACTTTTGTGAGTTGTGAAAAAAATGGTCAATTTTCATTCTTTTACATGTGGCTGTCCAGTTTTCCCAGCACCATTTGTTGAAGAGACTTTCTTTTCTCCATTGTATGCCCTCGGCTCCTTTGTCGAAGATTAGCTGTCCATAGATGTGTGGATTTATTTCTGGGCTTTCAATTCTGTTCCATTGATCTGTGCTCCTGTTTTTGTACCAGTACCATGCTGTTTTGATTACTGTATCTTTGTAGTATGTTTTGAAGTCAGGGATTGTGATGCCTCCAGCTGTGTTCTTTTTTCTCAGGATTGCTTTAGTAATTTTGGGTCTTTTATTGCCCCATATGAATTTTTGGATTCTTCATTCTATTTCTTTAAAGAATGTCATTGGGGTTCTGATTGGGATTGTGTTGAATCTGTAGATTGCTTTAGGCAGTATGGACATTTTAACTATGTTTATTCTTCCAATCCACTTGCATAGAATGTCTTTCCATCTATTTATGTTCTCATCAATTTCTTTCAGGAAAGCCTTGTAGTTTTCATTGTATAGGTCTTTCACTTCCTTAGTTAAATTCAGCCCAAGGTGTTTTATTCCTTTTGTTGCAATTATGAATAGTATTGTGTTCTTGAGTTCTTTTTCTGTTAATTCATTATTAGAGTATAGAAATGCTACTGATTTATGTAAGTTGATTTTATACGTTGAAACTTTGCTGTAGTTATCAATTATTTCTAACAGTTTTCCAATGGATTCTTTATGGTTTCCTATACATCAGATCCTGTCGTCTGCAAACAGTGATAGTTTCGCTTCTTCATTGCCTATTTGGATTCTTTTTATTTCTTTCTCTTGCCTTATTGCTCTGGCCAAAACCTCCAGTACTATATTGAATAAGAGTGGTGATAGAAGGCATCTTTGTCTTGTCCTGGGATGGCACTCAGTTTTTGCCCATTGAGTATGGTGTTGGCTGTGGGTTTGTCATATATGGCCTTTATTATGCTGAGGTATTTTCCGTTTATCCTCATTTTGTTAAGCGTTTTTATCATAAATGGCTGTTGGATCTTGTCAAATGCTTTCTCTGCATCTATTGAGATGATCACGTAGATTTTTCCTCAGTTTGTTGATATGCTGTATCATGTTGATTGATTTGCAGATGTTGAACCATCCCTGTTTCCCTGGTATGAATCCCACTTGATCATGATGTATGATCTTTTTGATGTATTGCTGAATTTAGGTTGCCCAAATTTTGTGAGAAATTTTGCGTCTATGTTCATCAGCGATATTGGCCTGTAGTTCTGCTTTTTTGGGTTGTCCTTGTCAGGCTTTGGTATCACAATGATGTTGGCCTCACAGACTGTGTTAGGAAGTCTTCCATCTTCCATAATTTTTTGGAGTAGTTTGAAAAGTATAGGTATTAAATCCTCTCTGAAAGTTTGGTAGAATTCCCCAGGAAAGCCATCTTGTCCTGGACTTTTATTCTTTGGGATGCTTTTGATGCTGTTCCAACCTCTTTCCTTGTGATTGGTCTGTTCAGATTGTCTGTTTCTCCTTGACGTTGTTTTGGGAGCTTGTAAGAGTCTACGAATCTATCCATTTCCTCTAGGTTATCCATTTTGTTGGCATATAGTTTTTCATAATATTCTCTTATAATCCGTTGTATTTCTGTGGAGTCTGTTGTCATTTCCCCTCTTTCATTTCTGATTTTATTTGAGGTTTCTCCCTTTTTTCCTTTGTAAGTATGGCTAGTGGTTTGTCAGTTTTATTTATCTTCTCAAAGAATCAGCTCTTTGTTTCATTGATCCTTTACTACTCCCTTTTTTGTTTCAATAGCATTTATTTCTGCTCTGATTTTTATTGTTTCTCTCCTTCTGCTGACTTTGGGCTTTGTTTGTTCTTCTTTTTCTAATTCAGATAGATGTAATTTGATATTCTTTTTTGGGATTGCTCTTGTTTGTTAAGGTATGCCTGTATTTGATGAATTTCCTTCTTAATAGAGCTTTTGCTGTATCCCATATGAGTTGGTATGGCATGTTATCATTTTCATTTGTCTCCAGATATTTTCTGATTTCTTCTTTAATTCCTTTAATGATACATTGCTTGTTCAATAGCATATTGTTTAGTCTCCACATCTTTGTCCCTTTCTCAGCTTTTTTCTTGTTAATTTCTAGCTTTATAGCATCATGATTGGAGAAGATGCTTGTTATTATTTCAATTTGTTTAAATTCATAGAGGCTTGCCTTGTTTCCCAACAGATGATCTATCCTTGAGAATGTTCCATGTGCACTTGAGAAGAAGGTGTATTCTGCTTTTTTTGGATGGAGTGTTTTATATATGTCTATTAAGTCCAACTGTTTTAGTTTTTCATTTAATTCCACTGTTTCCTTGTTGATTTTTCTGTCCGGATGATCTGACCAATGATGTGAGTGGGGAGTTGAGGTCCCCTACTACTATTTTGTTATTTTTGATATCTTCTTTTAGGTTTGTTAATAGTTGCTTTATGAACTTTGGTGCTCCTGAGTTGTGTGCATAGATATTTATAAGCATTATTTCTTCTTGATGTAGTGTCCCTTTGATCATTATATATTGCCACTCTTTGTCTCTTTTTACCTGCCTTATTTTGAAATCTACTTTGTCTGATATAAGTACTGTGACACCAGCTTTCTTTTGTTTGCCATTAGCTTGGAGTATCCTCTTCCACCCCTTCACTCTGAGCCTGTATTTTCCATTGGAGCTGAGGTGTGTTTCCTGGAGGCACCAGATTATTGGACCTTATTCTTTAATCCATTTTTCCACTCTGTGTCTTTTTATTGGAGAGTTCAATCCGTTTACATTGAGGGTGGTTATTGATGTATGAGGGCTTAATCCTGTCATTCTGTCACTCGTTTTCTGGTTTTCCTGCATTTCCTTTGTTTCTCATCCTGTGTGCTTTGGTCTACCCATTGATTTCTGAAATTTCTTATGCTGTGTTTCTTAATTTTTTCCTTATCTAATTTTTGTGTCTCTGTTCTGCTTTTTAGTTTAGTGGCTAGCCTGAAGTTTGTATTCATAATCTTGTGCATAACATAGTCCATTTTCTGATAGCATCTTATTTCCTTAGTCTAAAGTGATACATTCCTTTCCTCCTCCCCTCCTAAATTATTATTTTTCTATCTTATTCCAACTTGTGTTGTGAGTTTGTGGTTAAAGCGACAAGATTGTGTTTGTTTTTGGTGTTTTCCTTCCCTTTATCCTAATGCTATAGTGGATATTTGTTATCCTATTCTGATTCAATCTATTTGTCTCGTTACTCTGTGTTTTGTGAACTCTTTCTCCCTTTGTTCTTTTTTCAGGTATGAGGGTCTTCTTGAGGATTTCTTGTGGGGGAATATTGTGGCTATGAAGTCCCTTAGCTTTTGTTGGCCTTGGAAGGATTTAATTTCTCCCTCATATCTTAAGGATATTTTTGCTGGATAGAGTATTCTTTCTGAAGATTTTTATCTTTTAAAGTTTTGAATAAGCCATTCCAGTCTCTCCTAGCTTGTAAGGTTTCTGCAGAGAAATCTGCTGAAAGTCTGATAAGAGTTCCTTTGTAGGTTATTTTCCTCTGCCTTGCTGCCCTGAGTATTCTTTCTTTGTCCTTCACTTTTGCCAGTTTTACTACTATATGCCTTGAAGTAGGTCTTTTCACATTGACAAACCTAGGAGATCCGAGAGCTTCCTCTATACACATTTCTCTCTCATTCCCTAGATTTGGGAAGTTGTCTGCTATTATTATTTTGAGCATGCTTTCTGCTCCATTCTCCTTCTCTTCACCTTCTTGGATACCTGTAATTCTTATGTTGCATTTCCTCATTGAGTTGGATATATGTCAGAGTCTTTCTTCATTTCCTTTTAGTCTCAGTTCTCTCTCGTCCTCTGTCTGGAGCAATTCATCATGTCTACCGTCAATAATGCTGATTCGCTCCTCTATGGGGTCCACATGAGCATTCAGGGAATCCATATTTTGTTTTATTTCTTCCATTGTGTCTTTCATTTCTAGCATTTATTTTTTTGGGGATGATTAGCCCTGAGCTAACCGTTGCCAATCCTCCTCTTTTTGCTGAGGAATACTGGCCCTGAGCTAACATCCGTGCCCATCTTCCTCTACTTTATATGTGGGAAGCCTACCACAGCACGATGTGCCAAGCGGTGCCATGTCCGCACCCGGGATCCAAACCAGTGAACCCCAGGCCACTGAAGTGGAACATGTGAACTTAAGTGCTGCACCACCGGGCCAGCCCCTCTAGTATTTGTGATTGATTCTTTATAGTTTCAATCTCTTTTGTGAAGCAGCTCCTGAACTGGTTGAATTGTTTCTCTAGATTCTCTTTTACCTCATTGAGTTTTTTGACAATAGCTATTCCGAATTCATTGTCATTTAGTTTACCCATTTCTGAGTCCTCAGAACAGAATTCTGGGTATTTGTTTTCTCTCTGGTCTGGAGTTTTGATGAACTGATTGATGCTAGAAGTACAAGTTTATCCTATTGTGTTGTTATTTGATTGCAGTTACAGCCTATTCCCACTGGATGGGGGTTGAGAGCCACGTATTCTGAGTCCTCCACCTTCAGCCAAGATGGCACAGCACAGCACAGGTCAGGGGGGTGCTTTCTCTTGCACACAGTCCCCAGTTTCCTGATCAGCTCTATCTTGTCTCCTGGGGTCTTGGCTTGATGAGGTCACCCCACACTAAAGCTTTCTCCCTGTTAGAGGGCTTCTCTCTAAGTTGCAAGGGTGTTAGAGACTTCTGGGTGATCCTGTGGACATGCGACCCCTCCCCCACTCC
The DNA here is from genome assembly GCF_037783145.1 of Equus przewalskii. Classification (NCBI taxonomy): domain Eukaryota; kingdom Metazoa; phylum Chordata; class Mammalia; order Perissodactyla; family Equidae; genus Equus; species Equus przewalskii. The sequence goes on from NC_091838.1 coordinate 32,623,513, forward strand.
TGCCCTCATGGAGCCTCCTGTGACAGTGATCTCAGTCTCAAGGGGAGGGAGCAAAGTTCTCTTTTACCTCATTCCAGCTCCTCTGAGGGGGGCTCTAGCCTCTCTACCCACCGTCGCTTGGCTGCCATGACTCTCCTAGGATTCCTGTGTTATTAGGATATTTTCTGCATTGGAATATGGTTGCTCCTTTTTGTTGTATGTTGGAGAGGAGAGAGTCCTGTGCAAGCTAACTCTGCCGTGATACTGACACCATCGCCCTACAGTCTCTTATTTTTTAAGTTAGAAATTCTATAGCTCATATCTAATGAAATGGAGAATGATTGTAAATTAGAGGATTATAGTAAGGTAAACTTTCTCAACTAAAGTAAGCACAAACAATAACTATTAAATAATATAACTTCTTTATTAAAACTGATGCAAATATGATTATAGAATTAAACCACATCTGTTATTTTCATTAATATAAATGAAGGAAATTTACCTATTAAAGAATGTCTGTCATATTAGTTTACTAAGTGAAACACAGCTATGTAATATACATGAAAATCATGTGAAACAAAGTCACTCAGGAAAGTTGGAAATAAGATGAATGAAGGCAGACATGCCAGGCAAATAGAATAGAATAGAGGTGATAGTGTTTACATCAGAAAAGTAGAATTCAAGGGAAAAGTCTTAAGTGAGGCTAAGAAAGTCACTTTAAAATAATGAAATGCACAACCTACGATATTGACACACAACAAAATATCGACATCAATGATGGAAAATAAATGGGAATTACAATGAGAAATAAACTGAAACTTTAATTTACATTTCCTTTTCTGTGATAGATCAAATGTATAAAACAGAAGATTGTGTTCTTTCTGGTACAGGAACCAATTTTTACTTAATTTCTTGAGCTGAATGATATAATCTACACTTGTACTGCTCCTTTTGTATTTACTTCTAAGTGTTGTCACCAATTGACAATAACTAATATTCTCAGCATACTTTTGAAATACTTTGACAGATTCTAACAAGAAATACATAGTAAAAGGAGATTTTTGTGCAAAGGAAACTCAATGCACATATTCTCATAAGTGTGGTAGTGCCTCAAAATACATCTAAGAAACTCCTGAATCTAGAAGATAATCTGAAAAAGCATATGCTCTCAAACATGCACACCTGTGTTTGAATTCTGATATCAGAAGAGACTTTGAACAACTTATGTAACCAGTCTAAAGCTGTGTATATGCTGAAGGAAGTGTATGTAACTCACTCCCACAGTAACACCGTGAAGAAAAGCAGGTAGGAGGTGTCTGTTCTCTAAAAGAAATTTCAGAAACTAATTCAATAAATATGTATTCCTAGCCATATCCTAGCTGTATGAGTCATATCTAGACATATCAGAATATCCTACTCATTTTTAACAATTTTCTGACTGATCTGTGTGAAAGTAGAAAATATTCTTCTGAAAACTTCAGGGGCACAACGTTATAAATATTAGCTAATACGTTCAAGTAGAAAAGCAGATCCAAATAGTTTTTGTCAGACTGAAACAAACCAATGCAATATAAGAGTATTAAATGTGAAAGTATTCATGTACTTTTAGAACCTTAATTATCTAAGTATGAGTGGGGTAATCTACCATGGCAAAAGTTTTGGGGGAAAAAAAAGTAGTTGCCTGAAAGATAAATCTAAGTAGATGATTTGATATAACTCTCATAAGTGGTGGTGGTATTCCCCACAATATTCTTTAAATACAGTGCTTACAATAAGGGAAGAAATAAACCCCTTTGAGTCGGGTTGCATTATTTTGGGCCCAGTACCTAATCATGTCAGTAACTAGTGGTGTGATTTTGCTCAAGCTCCTTTACCTCCATGAACCATAGAGTCCCCATCTGTAAGGTGGCATCGTGGAACTTAGTACACACACGTGATGTGGGATCAAATAGAATAATATAAATAAGGAGTTAGGAAAGGAGTATGGTTATTGTTATTATTCTGGAACCATATTTTAATAGGGAAATTGACCAGTTAAAGTATGCTCAAGTTCAACAAAAATGTTGAAGATTCTGGAAAGCAAGTGCTAAAGAAAATGGGTAAAGTAATTAAGTATGCTTAGGTCATCCAAAGAAGACCTAAAGGAAAATACATTTCTTTGATTATGTGAATGTCTCATATGGCAGAGAGTAACCTTTCTCAATATCCTCCAGAGGACACAGTGGTGTCATTGAATGCATATTGCCAGTAATATTACTTCCTGTCATGTTAAGGAAATTTTTAAACAATACTCTTTTCATGAGTAGAAAAGACTAACTTACAAATAAAGGAATCAGTTGTCATCGAAGTGTCATGCATAAACTAAGCACTGTTAACTAGAAAGACGATAATGTTAAGAAATGGAGGATCAGGTTACAGAACAGTTAAGGTCTTCCTCAAGACTAGAATCTCATATAGCTTAATGATGGGGGATCATTACTGCTTCAGACTACATTAGCTCAAAACTGTTACATTTTCTAAGAGTAATGCTACCCTGATATCTCTCTAAGCTGGTCTTGACCTTATTCTTTCAGAGAATCTAGAGTATATATTTCCTTTATTCTGCCTCTGACTTAAAATGACCTCTAGGGCCATTTTGCTCATCTTAGCAAAGTTGATTACAGTTGATATGTGGCCAGAGTGAGCCAAACAACAAACAGAAATTCTTGATATGTGAGTAGATAAAACATTCCTTTAGATCTGCCAAATAAAATTATCAAAGCTACTCACTATTATTGGTCAGCAAAAGTGGTTTTCTGCCAGAGTTGAAAAAGTAAATCATGGCACAAAAGGAGAGTAAATACAAGAATTCTAGTATGAGGTACTGAAATTAAAATGGCACTAGTGGCCACTCAATATGGCCATAGAGTTATATTTTTATAACATATTTGTAGGGTAGTTTTGTGATATGTAACTCTCTGTATATAACTATAGCAATGAAAATTATCTCTGACTCAGAAATTCTACTGTTAGGAATTTTATAAGGAAATTATCAGATATTCACACAAACCAGCATAAACAAGGCTATTCATTGAATCAATATATGTAAGTGTGAAGAATAGAAAACTAAATTTATATATAGAAGATTGCATCTACATAAAACCATTGAAAATTATATTTCAAAAGAATATGGGACAAAGGTCACAATAAAGAAATTTAATATATCTTTCAAAATTATAAAGATTAACAAATAAGATCTTAAGCAAAAATTATATAACATATGCTATATAGACAAAAATGCATATGAATTACTTTTTTAAAAAGATCATTTATTCTGTATTTTGAGATTATGAGACATACTTCTTTCTCTTTTGAAGTATTTTTCACTTTTTCATAGTGAAAAAGTTTATTTTTGTATCAGTACATAAAAGAGAAAGAATATTTTAAAGTATCGCTTTTTATCAAGAAAGAAAAATTATGAAAAGCCATTATAGATTTTCATATTAGTAATGATGTGAAGAATGGTAGTTCGTGAAAATTCTGAAAGTGTTTTTGTGAAGCAGAAAAGGGCATACACAGGATATACACACCAGAAATCACATTTCTCAATCATAGAATTGAACATTTTTTTTCTATTCTAGAACTCCATGCCTATAAAATACTCAGATGTTTTTATATAAAAAAATTATATCTAACGAGGAAAACAGTTTGTAATCCTAAAATATCTGTAATTCAATTTTCATTAGAGTTATCATAAGAACAGATACCACAAGTTTGAGGATACGAAAGCGATTTTGTGTGCAAAGCATTGGGTTAACAAATAATCTTATTTAAGTAGATGAAATGAAAGTTAGTGAATATTCACATATAAGTTATCACAAATTTAATTTAAATTTTTACTTATTCTGTATTCTGTCTACTAATAACAACAAAAATCTTGAAATATTTGACTAAAGAACTCCAAGGACAGTTGAATTATAAACCTTGGATTATAAATGTTTGTTATAAAAACTATATTTGTGGTGATTTTAAAAATTTATTATAGAAAACTATGGCTGTTTACTTAAAATTGTATGTGAGGCTTGCCACTTATTAACTGCTTTGTTAAAATTAACACATTGACTGTAACCTCATTGTCTTATTTTATAGAGTTCAAGAGGAATAAATTACATTAAGTTGCTCTTAAAATTATGAACATAGGTAAAGGAATTCTACCTTATAAAACGTGTCATCTAATAAATATTAAAACTTATATTTGTCTCCCATTCCAATCAAAACAAGCTAACTTTACACCTAAGGGGTCAAATTAAGCCCCAAGTTAACAGAAGGAAGGAAATAATTAAAGATTAGAGCAGAGGCAAACAAAACAGAGAATAGAAAAAAACAACAGAAAAAATCGACAAAATCAAGAGTTGACTCTTCAATAAGATCAACAAAATTGACAAGTTTTAGCTAGATTGACTAAAAAAAAGAAAGAAGTTTCAAATAACTAAAATTAGAAATGAAAGAAAGATTATTACTACAAATTCTACAGAAATAAAAAGATTATAAGGGAACCATAAACAATTATATGTCAAAAAATTGGATAACCTAGATGAAATAGGAAAACTCCTAGAAACATAATGTACCACCACTGGGTCTTAAAGAAACAGAAATTCTGAGGAGACCTGTAATGAGAAGGAGATTGAATCAGTGATTAAAACCTCCTAACATGGAAAAGTTCAGGACTAGGTGACTTCGCTATTGAATTCTACAAAACGTTTAAAGAAAAATTAACACCAATCCTCCCGAAATTTTTCCAAAAAATTAAAGAGGAAGGAATACTTCCAAACTCATTCTATGAGGCCAGTGTTACTCTGATAACAAAGCCAGATAAAGACCCTACAAGAAAAGAAAACTAAAGACACCAGGATATCCCTGATGATTCATGAAAATCCTAAACAAAATACTAGCAAACAGAATTCAACAGTACGTTAAAAATAATTAAACACTATGACCAAGTGGTATTTATTCCTTGAAGTGGTATTTATTCCTTGAGGCAAGGATAGTTCACTATAAGAAAATCAGTCAATCAGTAATAATAATAAAACTAATAATAAATAATAATATAGTATATTAATATGATATATCATAATATATAATAATAATAAAATATAATAATAATAAATGTAATAAATCACATTAACAGGATGAAGGAAAAAAGACACAAGATCATTTCAATTGATGCAGAAATAAAGCATTTGACAAATTTAACACATTTTCATGCTAAAAACTCTCAACAAACTAGGAATAAAAGGAAACTTCCTCAACAAAACAAAGACTGTATATGAAAGCTCACAGCTAACTTCATCCTCAATGGTGAAAGACTGAAAGCTTTGTCTCCAAGATAAGGAACTCTTAAGATAAGATTGCCTGCTTTCACCACTTCTGTTAAACACAGTACCAGAAATTCTAGCCAGAGCAGTTAGTCAAGAAAAAGAAATAAAATGCATCCAAATTGGAAAGAGTGAAGTAAAATTATCTCTGACAACATGGTCTTACATGAAGAAAACCCTAAAGATTCTACCTCAAGAGTTTAGAACTACCAAACAAATTTAGCAAAACTTCAGAATACAATGTTAGCACATAAAAATCAGTGGCATTTCTGTACAATAACAATAAACAATTCAGAAAGAAAAAGCACCTGAAAGTGGAATTTCAAGAAACATGTTCATAGAAAACATTCCCCAATTAGTTTAGAAATATTTAATTCTGAGGAGACGTATTTAGTTTTGAGGGTACATAATTGAAATTCTCTAAACTGTTCATTATTTAAAGATTCCTACTTTAGTATGCCCTTGGGAACTTAGTCTAAGTTCTTTGAAATAGCAGGAAAGCAATAATGCTGGCACAAACATGTTTTCAAAATGATCTAATTTATGATACATTACATTTTTGTAATTGTAGGTAATTTGACATCTGCCAATACATTCTTTATTGCTTATGGTCAGAATCACAATTTCAACAAGAATAAGCAAATAACATTGCTAACGTGTAATTTTTAAATGTAAATTGATTTGCTGGTTAATTCACAAATAATGAGACTTTTCAGCTTATCCTCACTAAGTGACTAACTGAAAACATAAAGTATGATGGTGAGCCTCCCAAGGACAATAAGGACAAATATAAATCACAAATATACACACTCACTATTTTTTGCTAAATCATGTGTAGCAATTTAATCTGAGGAAAGAAAATACAAATTAATAGCAAAATATGTCATTATATCGGGATTAACTCTTTCTAAATAAGCTGAGGTTTTTGGAAATAATGAAAATACTATTAGCAACATTTATGGAATATTATGCATTACTTAATTCAACAAATATTTACTAAGCACTATTTTAGCTACTTAGGATATACCAGTGAACAAAATTAACAAGTGCTCCTCTACTGGTTGTTTTTTACGTTCCAGAGGGAGGAAAAAGTAGACCACGACATGGGAGGTGGTTGCAAGTAGGTTAAGCAGAGAAGTCGGGTAGGCTCAATGAGAAGGGCACCTATGGGAACATGTTTGAGGTAAATTGGAGAGTTGGCAATAGGACATCAGGTAGAAAAGCATTGCTAGCAGAGAGTGGGTCAGTGCACAGACCCAGAGAATGAGACCTCTCAGTGTGTTTGAGAGATGGCCAGTATGTCAGTATGGCCACAGCAGAGGGAAACAAGATGGAAAGCTGCTGGATATGAGATCAGAGGGATGTAACTCATTATTTAGTGCAAGTCCATTTTTTTCTCTCATCAATCTTAAGATTTTTACATAACAAAATGAAATATTTGTAGATTATCTAATGTTATATTGCCAAATTAACTTCTCAATCAATAAATGTCTGTGTGTACTCAATTACTTGTACCAATTAGTCATCAATATATACTTGTCAGGATAATTGATCAAATTAGGCTTTGCCATCTTAGGTTGTGGAATTACAAATAAACAGATTTTTTAATCAACTTAAGTTTATGTCAGTGCTTACTTATTATGCTCTCTATTTCAACTATTCTCTACTTTAAAAAATTATAAAGCAATTGATGTTACAGTTTTGCCTTTTATCATCTCTAATAGTGGCTGTAGTAAAACTTGTTTAAATTTGTTTGAACAAAATATTTTTAAGGAGATAAAGAGTAAGAACCCCCTTCTCCCACCCTTTACACCTCTTAGAGTTGTTGGAAGACTTGTGATGTTAATACTTGAATCAATCACCTTGTGCCTGTAAGGCTCTATCTAAGGATAGAGATAGCCCCAGCCATGTGGCGAGGATGCTTTCCTACCTCTGAATGTATGAACTGTTGCCCGAGGGGCATGGGTATGTGGCATAACATGATTTATTATTTCAAGGGATGTTATATTTACTTGAAAGATTTGATAAAATCTAATAAGAAAGTATGAAATTACTACTATATCACAACAAAAGCAAATAGAAGAGAATGTAAAATTCTCATTAAATAACCACGTCTTAGGGAATGGTACCTCTTTATCCTTACAGTCCGGCTTACCCCTCTGTCTTTCCATTTCAATTAATGACTCCCAATCCCATTACCCTGGATTGCAAAACCCCACATGACCTAGCAGTTGCCTACCTCTTCAGGGTCACCTTGGACCACTTTCTTCATCATCCAGTTCTCTATAGCCACAATCACTTTAATTCTATGAGAAAGCCAAGATTGGTTACCCCTCAACAGATTTGCACTAGATATTTCCTCTGCCCTTCTTCTACATCTTTCCCAGGCAGGTGCCTCCCTTCCATCTATATCTCACCTCTTGGATAATATCTTTGTTCACCACACAGGCTAAAATTGCCACCCAGTCTCCTTTACAGGGAACAACTTGATACTTTCCCTGTAAATATATATTTGTTCATTGTTTGCTTCCCTTAACTAGAATCTATGGCTGTGGAAATTGAAGTCCAGAAGGATAAATAACCCCTGTAAAGCCCACAGTAAACATGAGCTGTGTCCAGCTTCACATCCTATATATGCTCTCCACTCCATCTCCCTCTTGGTGGGCAGAATTATATCTTCTAAATATGTCCATACTCTAATCTTCAGAACGTGTGACTACGTTCCTTTACATGCTAAAAGTGACTTTGGAGATGTGATTAAAGTTAAGGACTTTGAGATGGAGGCGTTATCATGCATTATGGGGTTGGGGATCAATTTAATTACACAAGTTCTTAAGAGTGGAAGAAGGAAACAGACGAGTCCATCAGAGAGATGTGAAAGAAGAAAGAGCACAGATTCAAAACATTAGAGGGACTGAATCCACCATTCCTGGTTTTGAATAGGGAAGAAGAGAGCCAAGCAATAAAGCAATCTCTAGAATCTTGAATGGCCTTCAGCTGACAGCCAGCAAGGAACCAGGGACCTCAGAGCTACACAGGTCTACCACAGGAACGGCACTCTGCCAACAACCTTGGAAAAGTTTGAGAAGGAAACAAATTCTCCCTTAGAGCCTCCAAAAAGGAACACAATGCTGCCAACATCTTAGTTTTAGCCCCTGAAACCCATGTGAGACTTCTAGCCTGCAGAAATATAAGATAATAAATCTGTGTTTAAATGCTATGTTTGTTTTAATTTGTTATAGCATAAAAAGAAAACTAATACAACCATTCTATTTTTCCACAGACACTTCTACAAGGGAGGCTGAAGAGCAAGAACTACTACATTTCAACTAGAAAGGGGTTAAATCACAGGCACATGAAAGGCAGAAGATAATGGGAGTTTAGCAAAATGAGCAAGAGGCCCAAACTGACTTCTTCCTGTGAGGTCTGTGTCTTATACTGACCCAGAGATGAAAGCAGAGAAATAGATACCTTCACACACTGTACAGGCACTGTAAACTAGGGTGTCCCTTTTGTAATTCACTATTGGATTTAGAATCAAAAGAATTTAAAATATTCATTATATTTGAAATAAAAATCCATTCCTAGAATATGTCTCAAATTCAAATCTGAAACATCGAGCAGTTGTAAGTGCAATGATATTTATCATAGTGCTGTTAATGAGAGCATAACCACTATGATGCTCTGTAATATAGAATCTCTATAACAGAGAATCAAAACATGCATATAATATAAAAGTTAAATTATACAGTATAAAGCATTGTTATTTATTCAATATGATTACTGAAACAAAAAATTAACAATAACCATTTGCTAAAACAAACTGGAAAAAAATAAAACGTGTTTATAGTGGTTGTCCTTGGGAAGTGAAATAATTGTTTATTTCTACTTTAGTACTTTCTAAATTTTCTGTAACAATTAGGCATTAAAAAAACAAAAATGGAAGTGTGGTTATTTCAGAAAAAGGAGAAAAATTTAAAAACTAAACCTACTTGCACAGAAGGCCTAAGGAAGAAGAGCCCAGATGAAAATCTAGATGAGGTTAACAAAAAGCCAAGCTGACTAAAATCCAGAAATAATAGGACCAATGAAAGGGTGAATGAGCGAGGATGTGTACACTTTAGTGGTTCATTTTGTACTGCTTGATGTTACCCTTGAAAGTAGCTAAAATTAAATTATTATTCAAATAGGCCCATAAATTTTGAATACCTGCTGTGGTAGGCTAAATAGTGTCCCCCCTAATACCCAACGAATTCCTGGACCCTGTGCATGTCACCTTATATGGTGACAGCAAATTTGCAGAAGTGATTAGGTTAAGAATCATGATTGGGGAGATTACCTTGCATTTTCTGGGTGAGCATGAATTTAATCACAAGTGTCCCTGTAAGAGAGAGGCAGAGGGAAATCTGAGAACAGAAAAGGAGAAAGGTGATGCGGCAACAGAAGCAGGGAAAGAAAAGGTGATGACAGTGGATCCATGAGTCAAGGAAAGAGGACAACCTCTCAAAGCTGGAAAAGATAAAGAAATGGATTCTTCTCTAGAGCTTCTGCAGAGAGCTCACCTGCTGACACCTTGATCTCAGCCCAGTGAAACTCATTTCTGACTTCTGGCCTCAGGAACTGTAAGAACATAGATGTGTATTGTTTTAAGCCACCGAGTTTGAGGTAATTTGTCACAGCAACCATAGGAATGTATTTCATCTGCCAATGAGGAAAATACTATGAAATATTGAAATTCTATAAGAAGCAATAAGAAAAATAAGTTTAGGGTTATTTTTTGGATGTTTGTGTATTTTTCTTTTGTTTTGTGTGGTTTTATGGTGGATAATACATACACAAGTGACCCCAAATGAGTCACATAGTCATGTCCTTAAAAATTTTACTCCCCTTGAGGGACCTGTGACTTGCTTCTAATTAATAGAATATTTGGCTAGCAAAATTCTGTCTTGTTAGCACACTCTAGAGATTATTACCAGCTAGCATTGAAGAAGCAAACAGCCATGATGTGAACGCCTATGGAGAGAGCCACTTGATAGGGAATTGCAGAGGGTATTCAGTATTTGAGAACTCCAGCTGAAAACTGGTAAGAAGCCACAGCCTTCAGTCATAAAGCTACAAGAAACTGAATTCTGCAACAACCTAATGAGATTGAAAGTGGATTCTATCTCAGTCAAGCCTCTAGATGAGAACACAGCCTGGCCAACAACTTGATTGCCACCATGAGAGATCCTGAGCAGAAGAACGAGCTAAGTTATGGAGGAATTCTGGCCTGAAGAACTGTGAATTTACATGATATACATTATTTTAAGCAGCTTACTTTTGGTGGGGGGAGATGGGTTTTTTGAAAACATCATAGAGAAAAATCCAGTAAGTGAGAAAATAATGTGAATATTATATAGATTTGAAAATAGCTATCATAAATAGAATAGCAGAAAATACTTAAGATATGAAATGAACACACAGAAACGAAAATTCCTTGGTTAAAAAAATGAACTTCACAGAAAAAAATTAGGAGACAACAAATTATAGATATATTTAGCTATATCATTGCTGTTATCTTTTTTGTTATGGTGGTAGAAGATTTTCTCTTTTTTGGCTATTTTCCAATTATTTGTAATTTTTTACAGTTTTATAATAAAAATCACAAAGTTATAAAGTTTTAAATGTAGACATTATAACAACTTAGGCACTGATAAGTACTATCTTTCACTTTGACTTTTCTTAATTAATTTAGTTAATTATTAAGAAGTTACTATCTGCCAGACTTAGGTCCAGGTATTCTGGGTATAATGATAAAAGAGCAGAAAGATTTCTGTTTTCATGTTCTTAATTTATTTTGACTTTTCCAGAGGAGCGCATTTTCATTTTTTTTACTTCTTTTTTTACGGCATATTGTGAAATTTTTACTGTATCTTACTGGCATAGTCACATTGACACTTGGATTATGCATGCCAAGATTCATTTGTTCATTGAACAAATTTATTTTGATTTGACAATATGCCAGGTGCAGTTACAGTCATGAGGGAAAGATCAGTGAACAGACAAGATCCCTACTCTTACAAGTTTGTATTCCTGCAAGTGAAGTCAATAATAACGAACTAAACAAATGTATAGCATAGTATCACTTGTATAGTTTAGTATGCATACTATCACTTTAGGCAGTGATAAGTGATATGCAGAAAAATAAAGCAGGGTGAGTGGCACAGAGAATCATGGAATGATTGAGTTACCATATTAGTTACAATATCCTGGAAAAGTGTAACTCTGGGATGATATTTGTCAGATCTAAATGAAGTGAATGACTAGATGCTTATCAGGTAGAAAGGTGTATGGGCGGACACAAAAGCAAATGCCAAGTCCTTGAGTTGAGAACGCACTTGGTAAGCTAGATGAGCAGCAAGGAGACTTGTGCAGCTGGAGTTGATAAAGGAGGGAATGAATAGTTGAGAATTAATTTTGAGTGGTATCTGGAAGGCAGGTGATGTATACTTGCGACAAGCTTGCCTCAAGGGCATGTCAACCCTCCTGTTCTTTCCCATAGTACAGTCCATTGACAGCATGATCATCTTGATATTCTGTACAATGTAACACGGGTCCACTACATTGATGACATTTTGCTAATTGCTTCTAACTTTGTGACCTCTGGAAAATGGGGGAAGTGGACTAAAGAAGGAGGCTGCAAGGATGAAGGAACTTTGTTGTTTATTCTCAGCTACTTCCAATTTGCTCCCTATTTGACATCCTGTCTGCTCATGCTGCCTGTGAGCACCACCTCAGAAAGGCTTCTTCAGCAATTCCCTCCTGTAGTAGCAGTTCTATCCCATTTATGGTGTTCCAACATTTTCAGGACCAGATTCATTGTGCGCTGTCCCATAACGTGTCTCCTCTAGCTCAGAAACACCAGGGCCAGCTAAGCAGTGCATTCTCCTCAGAAGTCTGAGTTTCATTTTCTCAAAGACCTCTCACTTAAGTTTTTATGTTTTAATTATTCCTACTTGTGATGGTTAATTTTATTTTTAGAGGAACATTAGCCCTGAGCTAACATCCACCACTAATCCTCTTTTTTTTGCTGAGGAAGATCGACCCTGACCTAACATCTGTGTCTATCTTCTATTTTACATGTGGGATATCTGCCACAGCATGGCTTGATAAGCAGTGCTTAACCACTATGCCACTGGGCCGTCCTGTTGTGCTGGTTAATTTTATGTGTCAACTGAGTTAGGCTAAGGTACCCAGTTGTTTGGTTACACACTAGTCTCAATGTTTCTGTGAAGCTATTTTGTAGATGTAATTAACACTTACAGTAACCTAACTTTAAGTAAAGCAATTTACCCTTCACAATGTGAGTGGGCCTCTTCCAGTCAATTGAAGTTCTTCTGAGCAAAAACTGAGATTTCCTGGAGAAGTAATTCTGCCTCAAGACTATAACCTTAAATCTTGCCTGAGTTTCCCGCCTGCTGCCTGTCTTACAGACTTCAAAGTAGCAAGCCCCAACATTCACGTGAGACAATTCCTTAAAATAAATCCCCTATATCTATATCCACATCTATATCTAAATTTATATCATCTATACCCATATCTATCTCTATATCTGTCCCCTATTGGTTCTGCTTTTCTAGAATACTTGACTCAGTTACTGCCTCTTTCCTTTTTCCTTTCAAACCTAGGTATGGGGGCTGCTTCCTGCTACCTCCCTGATACCCCTAGTAAACTCTTTTTACCTTTTCAGTTACTTACTTAACACTTTATATCCAGCTAAAGTTTTTTACATTAAATTCTCTCCTTTCAAATAACTGATGTGTTTTCTGTCTCTTGATTGGACTCTGAATGTTGCTTTCTTGTAAAGACATTAGGTATTCTTCAAAGAGTGATTGGACACTTTTGGATAGTTCTTATGAAATGACAATTTCTCACCTCTCTACCTCTAACAAGTAATCTAACACCTATTAAAAATGTGATGTTTATTGTCAGTGTCCTTAGTAATGTCTTCTCCTCCATCCTCTTTTTAATTTCCCTATAAAAGTTATAGCAGAAGAGCTTCTCCACATGGAACCCTAGATACTTTAATTGAACTAAATGCCAAAATAAACTGATAAGTGTTTATTCCTGCTTTTCTTCCTCCAGCCACAGTTCCCTTCTTCCTCTAGATTTCTGCTCAACACCTCTGGTTATCTTAAAACATTACATCATCATAAATATTTAAGCTTTTTAAATTATGTAATCATAACTATTGTTATCTTTTAATAGGCTTTGATACACATACTGCATTTATGGTTTTGCTCATGGAACAAAATAAACTAGTATACAGAGTGCAAGAAATCCAAATAAACTTTATTTGTTTTAATTTCAGAATTTTAGTCATTAAAACAAATACATATTAAGCATATCATTTTAGTCATTCTTCTCAATCTGCCTCTTGTTCAATCTGTGAATAAAATTCAATCATCCCTTAGTGGGTAGGATCACGTAATTAAAATGCAAATTTCAGTATAGGTCATTCCTCATTAAGTAGCTAAAAATAAGTACAAATGTTATCATTGTATTCTACTACATGTCAATTTGTTGGAATATACTCTGAGGAATTAATCCTTCCGCTATATTTCTAATCTCATTTTTTAGTATACACTCAAAATGAACAAACCAGTAAAGTTTCCATATTTGGTGAAAGAAAAATGTCTCTTGATTCCTTGCTATTGTAAACAGCATGATTCTTTTTCTTTTATGAGAATTGTAGGCATTCCAAGCTAGAAATAATCTCCTTCAAGTTTAATAATATAAGTGCTGCTTCTTTGTATTTCAGAAATATGTTGGTATTATTTTCAAAATATAATTGAGTTAAAAGTTACTTGATGCCTGAAGAATTGCAATGTCACAAAATGTTATACATATCATTCACATTTTCTTATTTTTGTGTAATAAATTGTATGTAATATGAGATCATTTTTGTCTTATTTTTCATTGTTTTTTAAATTAATAAAATAAATGTTCATTAAAAATAAGTCAAACATAAAAAATACATAAAATAAAACATGAAAATTGGATCCTCACTCTTCTCCAGCTCCAATGGTTTTTCTAGAGACATTCAGCGTTAACCATCTCAGAGACATCATCCTAAAACCTCAAATGAAACCTGTGTACACAGACATAAGAAAACCCAAACAGATAGAATCTCTGTATGTTTTTGTTTTTGTTTTGTTGAAGAAGACCAGCTCTGACCTAACATCTGTTGCCAATCTTCCTCGTTTTGCTTGAGGAAGAGTGTCCCTGAACTAACATCTGTGCAAATCTGCCTCTATTTTATATGTGGGGTGCTGCCACAGCATGGCTTGGTGAGTGGTATGTAGCTCCATTCCTGGGATCCAAACCCACAAACCCTGGGCCACAGAAGCAGAAGGCACGATCTTAACCACTACACCACCAGGCTCACCCATGTATGTATTTTAATTTTGAACTTTTGTTTCTGTGCATTTAAAACTATTCAAGTACGTTAGTTTGTGTATGTATGTAACCATTCCTATACTGGTGGTACAATTGTCTTGTCATCATTTTTCTAGTACATTTAATTTTTTTCTTTTAAAGGCTATTAAACAATAGCCTTTAAAAAAGAATTCTTGAGCCAAACAATATGTACAATTTAAGTGTTACTACTTAGGCAAAGCTGCCCTCCAAAACTTGACAACAATTCGCATTCTCACCAATTGTAGATGAGAATATCTGAAGATTTAAATGTATTAGAGTAAATGTTTTTATAAACATAAATGAATCAATTAAATCTAATTGATGATATCTGTGCTTCACTACTTAAAATATCTATATTCACCAATTTATTAAGATGCGGGAAAATATGCCTAAAATGTATATTTCTACATTTTCTGTCTCCTTATGTATTTCACTTGACCATAATGAAATGATGTAATTGAATTCTTACAATTTCATTTGGATTTTTAAATACATATTTGTTATTTATAATTGCCCTGTACAGGGGATACATTCTTGGTGATAAATACATGTGTTCAAGGAAGATTTTCTTTTTGCAAAATAGACTCATTTCATTTGTTCCAAATCTCAAAATCGAGGTAACCTGAATTCAGGAAATTTTGAGTCATCAATACTACTCTATATTTCAACTCTCACCACATCAGTCTTAATTTCACCTAAGTCTTTTACATGCATTCCATATACAGAAAGCATAGGTTTGAACTGCACCAGACTAACACTTTCAGACTCACCTGAAACTCTGAAATTTTTCTCTTGTTACCATCAGATACCTACTCATACACTTTAATCTTGCACTTGGATTTTGACAAAGGTATTTTTCCTATTTTCTCAATTTTAAAAAGCCCCCTTTCTTGTTTCATATAGCTGAAAAGTACCCTAATGTAATCTTGCCTAGTGTTTTCTTCCTCTACACTAGACTTTCTGACATTATATTGCCTGTTGTTTTAACCCCCACAGGAATTGAATTCTGAGCCTAAACTACCATTTATGTGCCACATTTTATCCAAGTTATCTGAATCTGTGTGCAACTGCTAGTCAGATAAATGCTAAAACTGTATATTAGAATTAAACGGATGCCTGGAGTTGCTGTCTATAAATATACTGCACTGATGCCCCAGAAAATTTGCCTACTTGGACTTCCTTCTAAAGTCTTAACTTCACTGTTTGGCTTTGTACTCAAGGTAACATAGAGGATGTCAGATTTACATAATGAAGCACGTACACCAGAATATGTTTAATGTCACAGATATTGTCATAGACAATGTAGTAGGTAGCATAAGCATGATTCCAATTCAGTTTCCCAACTTCTAGTCTAAAGTGTACTTCCTAATATCACGTTAATTTCATATTCAAAACTAAAGGTTGATAATTCTTTTCTAATATACATTTTAACATATTACAAGATTAATGGAAAATGACAAAGAGAATAGTTGAATCACTTCTCTTGCAAATTAGTTGAAATTTAATGCATTCTAAAGAGAAATTTAGAGAAAGGGTTTGAATAAAATCATATATTCAGCAACACAGAGAGAGTACATTATACAGAATTAATATATTATTCAAAAGACTTACTAAATCAAAATAGATATATTTAAACTAAATCTTTTTCTGTGGGTTAAGAATTTGTAAAACATTCTTTATAGCTCACTATGTTAAAAAGATCTTTCAGTTGTTATTATGGAGAAAAAAGTTCTCAAAAACTATCAAAAGGCACAAAGCTTAACGTGGCTTGTTTCAAAATATAATATTAAGCATTTGTTTCCATTTAGACTTTCTACAATGTCCATTATACTCTCATTTGTGCTTCATAATTTTAAGCGTAGCCCAATAGTAAAAAGAAAATTTGTTCTATACAGCTATTTAACATAAAATACATTTAATATGGTACGAAATGGAATAAACACCATAATCATTTATTTTATGTCTTGCCTCTGAAAAAAAATTCCAAGAAACTGATTATAATTCAACAGGGAAACCAGTCACATATGATGCTCCTTACAAAATATGCTATATATCTACTTTTCCCCCACTAGATCTAAGTTTCATCCTTCTACACTGTGTCCTGTGTCTGGCATACTGACTTGTATGTACTTCATGAAAAACTACCTTACCCTCTTGCTTCCTCTTGGAGTCATTCTATGAGAGAAACTAGCAGGAGAAAAGAGCACAGGAAGAGAATGAGGTGATGGTGTTTATTTTCCAACTCTTTTCCTGCAGAGGTTGCTAAGGGTTCACTAAGACACTTTGCCAAAGAATACATATGTTGTCAGACATCCTTGTCCATATACACACTTTTTAATGATTCTTATAACAGCACCTTTCCCTTATATCCCCAGGCCTAGGTACTGCCTCGCCAAATATATATATATATATATATATATACATTTGTATTATCTCAAAAAGGGCCGTATGTTTTTCTAAATAGATCCTTAACTTTAATATCCTCAAATTCCCAGTTAGGTTTTTTTGCTATCTTTTATCTACCAAAGTCCTGAATGATACAGAAAACAGTAATACAGACTTATGAAGAGTTTAATAAGCTTTATTTGCATAAAACAAGTTTAAAACTTGAAAAGATTGTCAAAAACAACCATTTCAAGGCTCTGGAGACTGACTAAAGACAGACGACAAATTGAGAAACGTTATCCTTCAAAACCTGCTAGACATTTGGATAAGAACACTGGGAGTCTGTGGTCATGCTGCCTCAGTGTGCTCCCACCTTCCAACTTCACCCTCAGTGGTCAGTGAAAATAATTACTGTACCCATGTAGGCCTGAAAATGAAACCCAACACCTTTGATACCAAAATGCCTGGAATCCACTGGGGCTGGGTAGCATAAACTTGTGACAATGACAACAAAAATAACAAACTTGGTGAAAACAAACGGGGAAAATATTATAGTTTGTCAGTTGAGATTGTGATACTTGTTGGGGAAATTGTCAGACAACTGACAGATTTAACAGACTGACCCTAGAAAGGAGATAGCCAAATAAGGGCTAAATTAGGTCTCCACATATACGTAGCTGAATGGGAAACTACACATGAACGGGGAAGACCCTCCAAAGTGTAGTAGAAAAAAAACAAGGGACCCTGAGAACTGGCTGAACAGATCAATCCGTGCATAGTAGAAGCCTATGGGTTTGAGATATTGTCACATAATCTTTCCAAATCACTGGTTAGCCATAAAAGTATAAAGATACAAATGTTATGTCTTGGAAGCTAGGCAAAAAACAAAAGTAGGAATTAGAAGAAAAAAAACTTAGTGGAGACATCAGTGGCTGCACACCACAGGAGAGACACACCCTGCAGTTTATGTGAGGAATGCTACAATAAAACAAAATAATAAACTATCAGAAAAAATGAATACAAAGCTGATGAAATGTTTTATGTAAAATGTCTAATTTTCAACCAAAAATTATGAGACACACACACATAGATAAAAAAGCAAAATGTGATCCATTCCTGGAGAGGGGAGGAGGGAAGGAGAAGCAGTCAATAGAAACTAACTCTGAAGGAATAAAGGTGACAGATTTAGACAACAAAGAATCAATAGGAGCTATTATAAATATGTTCAAACAATTTATTAAAGAAAAATATTATGGCAACATCTTAACAAATAGGCAACCTCAATAGAGAAATAGAAATTAGAAAATAAGAACCAAATGGAGCTTCTAGATTTGAAAAGAAAACAGAACAAGAAGGAAGAAATAGTAAACTCATAGATCAACAGAAACCGATTTGAAGAACAGAAATAAAAAATGTTGGAAAAAAATCAAAGCAATTTTGAGACCTGTGAGACAATGCCAAGCATATCAACATATGTGTATTGAAAATCCAAGAAGGAGAGGGGTGAGAGAAGGGGGATGACATTATTATTTGAGGAAATAATAGCTAAAAGCTTTCAAATATTCAAGGAAAATCATTAACCCAGAAATACAAGAAACTCAATATACTCCAAGTAGGACAAACACAAACAGATACATCTAGACACATCATAAGGCAAACTTCTGAAGGACATAGATAAGAGAAAATACTGAAAGTAGGAAAACTTTCCCTTCATTTAGGAAAACATCGGTTATTCACCAATTATGTTCTGCATTATTCTGGAGGATCTCGCAGTGCCACAAACCAATAAAAAGAAATAAAATGTATCCATATTGGAAAGGAAGAACTAACAGTGTAGTTTTGACAGACAACATGATCATCAACAGTTACAAAAATTAGAAATAATTTTTGTGAAGTTACAGAAACAAAATCACTACAAAAATGATTTTATCTCTATATACTAACAAAGAAAAAATAGAAATTAAATTTAAAAATTAATATCGTTTTTATACCATCAGAAAACTATCAACTACATAGAAATAAGTCTGATAAAATATACATATCTGTACTCTGAAAACTAAAAACTGTTTCTGAGAAAACTTGAAGAAGACTTGAAAAGATGGAGAGATATGCCATGTTCATGTATCTCAAGACTAAATATTGGTAATAGGTCAACTTTCCCTAAATTTAGTTACAGATTCAATGCAATACCAATAAAAATCCAAATACCCTTTTAAAAATATACACACTGGCAATTTAATTTTATTTGCATGTTAAAATAGCAAGAGCCTGGAGTAGCTAAAATAATTTTGAGTAAGAATTACCAGTTAGAGGACTTACACTACTGATTTCATGATGTTATAAAAATACTGTCATGAAGACAGTGTGATATTAGCGTCAAAACATATAAACAGACCAACAGAACTGAACATACAGAAATAGATCCACACATACATAGCCGATTTATTTTTTGATAAAGGCGTGAAAGAATGCAGTAGATAAAGAATAGTATTTTCAAAAAATGATCCTGGAATAAACTGGATATTCATTTAAAAATAGCTTTCATGGGCCGGCCAGTTTGCACAGCGGTTATGTTCGCATATTCCACTTCGGCGGCCAGGGGCTCGCAGGTTCGGAGCACGGGTGCCGGATGTGGCACCTGCCAAGCCATGCTGTGGCAGGTGTCCCACATATAAAGTGGAGGAAGATGGGCATGGATGTTAGCTCAGGGCCAGTCTTCCTCAGCAAAAAGAGGAGGATTGACAGCAGATGTTAGCTCAGGGCTAATCTTCCTCAAAAATAAATAAATAAATAAATAACTTTCATCTATACTTCACTCTTAAAACAAGTATTAACTCCAAATGGATCATCAGAGAGAGTATTGAGAAAAATACAGGGAAAAAACATAGTTTAAAATTTCTGTTCTGGATTAGGCAATGATTTCTTAAATATAATACCAAAAGCATGATTCATTAAAATCTGGTAAATTAGACTTCTTCAAAATTAACAAATTCTACTCTTGGGCAACATATTTGAACAGATACTTCAAAAAGGAAATTATATAGATTTCAAATAAGCCCATGAATAGATGCTCAACATCATTAAGTTATTGGAGAAACAAAAATTGAAACTGCAATGAGAGATCACAACAGGTTTATTAGAACATCTACAATTTTAAAAAACTGACCATACCGGGGGCTCTCCTTACACTGCTAGTGTGAATGTGAAATGGGAAAACTCTTTGGAAAACAGTCATGCTGTTTCTTAAAATGCTCAACGTTAATCTCCACATTATCCAGCTATTCCATGGCTAAGATGTTATGCCCCTCACTCCTCCAAGATAAAAACTTATGTCAATACAAATAACTATTCATAAATATTTATAGTAGATTTACCTGTAACACTCCAAAACTTAGAACAGAACAAATGTACATTAACATGTGAATGGACATACAAATGATGGTATAGTCATCAATGAAATACTACTCAGCAGTAACAAGTAATGAAGAATTAACGCACACAGTAAAATGGAGAAAACTAAAACTAATTATGCTGTGTGACAGAAGTCAGACAAAAAAATCATACATAACGTATGATTCCATTTATATAAATTCTGGAAAATGCAAACCAATCTTTAGTGGCAGACAGCAGTCTGGGGAGCCCGGTAGGGGTGGGGCTGAGGGAGCACAAGATTCTGCATGTCTTCTGGTGTACAGGCTGGATTTTGTACTTCTACAATTGGAATGTGCAATGATCTAAATATCCTTATAGGTCTAGAAAAGTAAGTGAGAGTGAGTCCTGAGAAGAATTCTTTGTGAGCATTTCCTTGTGTGGCAACTGCTGCAGGTGAAGTGGCTGCTTTACTGGCAAGGAAAGCTCATTGGGATTGGGCTTTACCATTTTAGCCTTGGCTGTACATGCACAAACATTCTCATTCCATATCTAAGTATCCCATGTCTTCCCCATAAGTGCCCTTACCTTAATAGGAAAGACTGTACACTCTACATACTGCATCTATCTAATCTAATCTACCTACTGATCAATCAATTAATCATTCTATTAATGTGCTGATCTATATGTGTGTGTGGCAGTGTGTCGCTGTGTGTATGTATATAAGAAACAAGACTATTTTGCTACATGTTAAATGTTCCTTTTTGAAATTTTACGTGTTTAGGAAAGAAAGCAAATGAGAATTAACACAGCACTTTCAATAATGAGGGCCATATGTGTGTACAAATACAATACACACACACACAGCTTCCCACCATTTAAACAACTCTCTCCCAATATTTCTAAAATGTAGTTCATTGTATTTTGATTATAATAACTATTTTTGTGCATAATTAGATGTGGGCTCTTTTAGCTCGACAGCAAAATATTTTTTATACTTCTGTCTTTTTCCTATGAAACCTCTGCTATTACACTTCCACAAGGATTATGTAAGCTAGTTGCTTTCACCAGTATTAATTTATATGGAAATGTTACTTTTTTGAAGAAGATTCTTCTTTAAACTATAAAATGTCAGCATACTTTTATCACCAAGTATTATAAAATGAGCTAAAACAACAACAGGCTCATTATCTGCAAATTATGTGACTCTATGATTTGTTGTCAACATTTATAAATTTAATATATGGAGAACTAAAAGAAGTTCTCCTTCCAGTTGAAAAGAATCTGGGTTTTGAAATCCAAAATAAAAACGAAGACCTATTTCCAGTCTCATTAGTAGAACATTTTGTTTAAAAAGGACACAAATGTACATCTTCAATAAAGCTAAAAATGAACTAAACCCATACACATCTTATTAGATTATAAATTTTAGGATAGCTGGTTTTAAAAGATGATTGGACCACAACTAGACAATCACTGGATCTTAGGAGATAGACTGCACTGGGAATGTGAGCTGTTATTTTCAAGGCTACCATATTGTTGGAGAGCAGGATTAAGATTAGGTAAATTTAAAATGCCACAAAGTTCCTTGTTCCTATCAAGATTGAGGTGTTTTTCTTGAATAAATGCTCCTTGGGTTCAGCAAGCCTTTGGTGAATTCCCAAAGTTGTTACAAAGTCAACTTGCTCCATTTTTTTGTTGCTTTTATGGGGAAGCAACTTTTTGGAGGTCCTTACTCCTCTACCTTCTTTGATCCTACTCCAAAAATGGGTTTTTAAAGTCTCTTTTAATTTCTTAACTCTCCCAACACTCTTAGAAAGTGCAAGTCATTTTTTCCTCTGTTGTCTGCATCATTCTATGCATCCGATGTACCTCTCTATAATAAGGTGTCCAAATTATTATAGCTAGTCGAAAATGAATGTTTCTATAAGATAAACTACCTGAGGTAATATTTTATTTATTTTAAATAAGTATAATATTTATTTATGTAAACTATTTATAATTTAATGATAATGTTTTGCATAGTGCCTGATATAAAGGGAGCTCATTATATTAATATTTTCATGATGAATTAATCCTCTATAACATTTCTCTTTGGTAATTATAGAATATATTCATTGTAAAAGGCTATTTTTGTGGGAATAATGAAGTATGCTTCAATATGGAGGAATTTTACTTAATGACCATTAAAATGATAAATGGAATAAATAATAACAAAGGACTTGGGTATATATAGCACTGTGATATAGATCTGCTTGTCTAAATGACGTCTAATGCATTGAGTGGATTATCACAACATGATTTTACACTCAGCTGAGTATCAATACTGAATTTAACAGTAAGACCACTGGCACCCCTTGCTGCACTTTTCAATAAAGTTATCAATTGAAGTTGAATTTCAGTGTGTTCACTTTATAAATGAATCTGATCAAAATTGTGGTAGATAAAACAGATATTTACGTTATTTCAGATCCTTTGTTGGCGTGGCTTTGTTTGTTTCTCTTCATCATGCTCAGGAGTTAGTTTGGTTCTGTAATCTAAAGACTCATAGAAACTCTTAGCCTTCATTTCTCTTCACACATGGCCTCTTACACACTTTCTCCAGTCTTTCTGCAGAATTTTTTTTTTGGAGCTTCTTATTCTAAACTCATGTCTTACATTCCCTTTCTGTCTGTTCTGAATTCTGACAATATTCTCAAATATAGTAATTCCAATTACATATTTTATCTTCATCTTTATCTATTCTATTATTCAATTGGTTCATTTATTTTAATTTTAAATATACTCACTTTTTTTTGTTTTTGAACTTCTATTTAGTTCTTCTGCAAATCCACATTTTTTAATACCATGTCCTGTTCTTGGCTTACAATTTCCCTTCCTTTATTTTTTTTTTAAAAAACACATGATAATTAAAGATAGTTTTACATTGTTCTTTAATTTATAGGCTACACTTTCCCTTATAATGCTATTTCCTTATATGGTTTATAATTTTTCATTCAAATCTTTTCTTCAGTGAGAGTGGTTTTACTGAAAGTCTTGTGCATTCTGGACTGTGGGTGTGTCCCTTTAAAGCTCATCTGTGGCACTGGCCTCTACTGCTCAGCAGTAACTTTCTCCAGTTCCATACCGCTTTATGTTTTGTTTTCATTTTGATTTCTCTGGTTGGGGTAGCTGTACCATATGGGTAACACAAATTCAAAACCAAATCCCACAGGAAGCAGAAGACATGCTCTAATAATATCTTACGGGATGTCTTTTTATCTTTTTTGAGACCTCGAGTATCAGGGATATGAAGAGGCTTGACTTTTGTTGTATAACACTTGAATATTTAATGTATGTCTGAATTATTTAATTAAAAGCACTTGTATAAATATGTACATTTATATCCAATCTAAGCTTCAGAGAACTCTACATGAAAATTAAGTTAGGAAGAAATTTGAGATGAAAGCAACAACATAACATGGCTTAATCCAAAGTAAGAGTCCTGTTTAAATGCTAAATATGGATGAGAAATGAGATTACATGGGTTTTAAAATTTTTATTCTTTAAAGTGGCTCAGATTTTATTAAGTACGGAATGTACCCTGGTCTCCTAATGCATTGTTATCATACTATGCAGATGAGTTTTTCCTATTATACATATATGTGAATGTTGAACTACAAACTAAACCTATTTCCTGAAAGTCTTCATTTACATGATGGAAAGTAGGAAGGAAAAAAATCTATTACATCTTGATTTTAGTTTTTAAAATGCCAAGAGGAATTCATTGTGATATCCAAATTGTGAGATGCTAAGATATTTGAAATAAAATTTCAGTATAATGATATTAAAAGACTAGCAAAGACAAAACCTATGAATACTAATGCTTACCTATGTTTATTATATACGTGTTGGACTATTCAACAGTTTTTATTATTCTATATGTAAGTTTTTTAAAATTCTTATTTACTTCACTCAGTATTACTTGATAAATGTAGATAAATGCAGAGGTGCCAAGGAATACTGCAAGTCAGTGAATGGATTATATAGGAAGTGTTAAATGTAGTTATTATAACCAAGATTAACTGTGGGGTTATCAGGGTTATGAAACATTGATAGTAATACAGATTACACTAATTATTAATACTTCACATGCTGAGGTTAGAAAGGGCAAGAAAGGGTGATAACACAGATATGAGAGTCATTCTTAGAGAAACATTCATTATTTACATTTTTGGCAAGAATTCCCAAAATGAGTAAATCTACATTTTTATATATCTGACTATAAAATGACCATATCTGCTGATGGACACTACAACCTTCCCCCATAGCTGATGCTTCTTTCTATTTCAATAATTTCTCATGAATAAATTGTTTCCTCTACCTCAGCCCTATGAAATTGTTAACCCGTGTTTCCCAAGATGTCACCTGTGCCCTACCTGCATCAGAATCATCTGGGATGAGATGGGACCTACAAAGGGAGTTTCCCAGGTATCATCACAGAGTTAGTGAGTCAGAGGCACTGGGCTAGAGATCTGATCTCTGCACTGAAAACAAGGGCCCCAAACACAACTACAACTTGCTGTGGAATGTGGTGAGGCACATACATCTTTCCAACCCTTGCATCAATCTGAAACATAAACTTGGCTCAGGCATGAGGACCTGAAAGTAGGAAGCACAATATCCCTAGGGCTAGCAAGAGAGTTGAGAGCACCGTAGACACACTGAGCTCTCCCAAGCTGGTCTTTCTAGTATTCAGTCACACATGGCTTTGTGGGTTAGTCTGGGCTAGTTACATCATTAATAACATAGTTTATACAAGAACATAAATTCTGTATTCCAGTGAACAAGCTTAAAATTGTAACACATCAATGATAATGATGCCGTATATTGAGAACTTTACATTTATTATCATTTAGTCCTCAAAAATAAATATGTAAGTTAGTTGCAATATACAAATGCTACAGATGAGGCAACTGAAGTTTAGATAAAAAAATAAGTTAGGTTTTATAAGTTGAAGACTATTTTAAAATTTTTACCATTGATGTTAACTTGTGATTAGTGTACCATCTGTAAGTAGATATCTTACATATGCAGATTTTGGTCAGGGGTTGCAAACTGAGGTTGGTGTCAAGAGTAAGGAGTTTATGGCTTACAACTGCAGCTGTGTTGTCACACAAACCTGAAACACTGATGACCTGCCTGAGTCCAAAAAGTGAGCCTATGTTTACTTTTCTCTCTCAAATTAATGTTTTTATTTTGTTTACGAAAGCAATACAAAAATTGTTTACCAAGATAAAATTATAAGTGGAATCAGTTATTTTCTATAACCAATTATTTTATTCTACAATGAATTATTAGTCTAATAAATCAACTAAATTCTTTGCTTGATTAATCAGACATTATTTTCATTCTACACTAATTTAGACTCACTTGAAATACTGTCAGCCAATTTTGAAAATTCCTTTTAACTTTTAGATTAGTTAACATGTAACTAATGTAACTAACCCATAACTTTCAACTCCCATGTTCACATGGGAGTAAACATGGTCTCCCAAATGCTGATACAGTAAAACAATCTTATGTAAATAGCTCTCCAAGTTCTTCAACATTGTATTCAAATAAATATAATTATTTTGGCAAAAATAGTTTTGACTTAGTGTACTTAGATAAAAGTTTTTAATACGATTAGAAAAACTGATATATTACACAATATGAAGGAAATCTAATAAATTATTTATTTTCCTAAATATAGAAAATAATGGTATCAATTATTTCTACATAAAATTAAATGCCATAAAGATTATCTTCTATAATAGATAAATGAAATAAATATATGATTTGGCTTTCCAAATATTTCTTCATCTTACCTGCTGGTTTACAGGAAAATTTCTGTTGATCTTTTTGATCTGCAATGATAAATAAATAATAAAAGTGAGAACAACAATGATAAAGTAACACAACATCCCTCAACTTTTATGAGAATCTATTTTTAGTGAATTAATGTATACTGATATTCTATACGCACATGCTAAAATCACTGCATATTAAACACCAATTACAAAAAGTTGTTTTCCTAAAAAGTTTTGGCTGTCAAAATTATCCCAAATTTTTCATGTAAACATTTTGAAAATGATTTTCTCATTTGTGAGATGGGAAAAGCCCGTGTTTCCATACAATCGTCTAAGAACAGCAAGAGTAACTTTTTGAAGTTTAGTTTTAAACTTTTAAGTCATATTATATTCAATTTGTTTTAACTCTCAAGAGAACCAGAGGAAAAGGCATATTCAAACACTAATGGATAAAGCATATGTGTTGAAATACTTTCAGTCAGGACTCCAAATAAAGTATAACCTTTACTTTAAGACAATTTAATGAGTGACATTTCACAAGAATTTAAAGTAAATTTCGAGAGAAAGAATTTCCTCTTTATTAAGTCATGTAAGCAAACTTTAAAAACCAAATGAAAATGCATATCAGATTTAGACAAGTGGCCGTATAATATACAGACTCTTTGCTCAACAGAAGTTTTACTAATTAAAATCAATTATTATTTTTCATTGGTTTTCTAGAGAAACTTAAACAATACGACCCCTGTGTGGTATAATCTTACATAGACCAAACACAGACTGTTTTCATTTAGAAATTGTTTCATTGAATTATTTTAGTTTTCTTTTTTTTAGTTTTAGTTTCCTTTTGTCTTACTGAAAAATATAAAACAGGAAATTTAATGGATATGGTGCACAAAATTGGAGAATCATCAAATGGGTCATCTACAAGAACAGACATTTTAAATGACAAGACATGCGTCATATGAAATAAGAAAGAAAAGAAAATTTGAGAAGATTTATGTGATTTCAGCAGGGTCATGAACAAAACCATATCTTCCTTACACTGCTCTAATAATTTCAAAATAGTTTGCTCTGGTGAAGAATCAGCCAAGGAAATCTCTAAAACTACTGGTGACTTCTGCTAAGATCACGATAGTTTGGAGATGTATACAGAAAGAGCAGATCCCTAAGCATCTTTTATAAATCAATAAAAAAATCTACATGAATGCTTTGTGGAACTATGCTTTTTGCTAGTTCTTATGGATTGTTATAAAAATTATAAAATTCTATCAGTATTTTATGTGGATCCTTGTCTTCAACTGCACACTATATAGCTTTTTAACTTTTGAGTTTTTAATCTGAGAAACAAAGTCTGAATACTCTGTTTTGGAAAGCTGAATGTCAGCATGTAGATAAACACTGCATGAGAGAAAATAATGGTTGTGACTGCGAAATACACATGGACCACAGAAATCTTGTTCTACTAGTCCACTCTTAGTAGTGTTTGTGGAACTGACATGCTTTCCTCAATAGTGTTCCAATCTTACCTCCCCACTAGAATATTTACCAGAATATCAGTCTTATTACCTATGCAAAGTTGTCTCATTATATTTGCTATTATTATTTTTGTTAAGTTTTCCTTAGTATATATCTGACTCTTCCTGTAGAAGATCAACTTAGTAACATATGAATCTTACCACCTTCATCCTTTAAATAAGTTTATTGTATACTGTTACTTCTATTAAAAGAATAAAATTTATGGTATATTTCCTACCACTTCTCATATATAAGCCAAGAATGTGGAAGCAACATAGACAGACAATTAGAACAGAAGAAAAGAGAAAGGAAGTGTATATTACTGACTAGAAAGTTAGAATAACAAAGTATTTGGTGAGATATGGAAGCAACTAGAACAGAATCTTAAAAAAATAGTATGTAAAAAATGAATATGTTTGGAAAAGCATGAAATGACCTTTAGAAATTATGTGTAGATTTTTTCCCTAATGTGCAACAAATACAATAGAAAAATAAAATGGAGTTAAACGTTAAGTCAACTATTGAAAAACTAACATTCTTTAAGCTGAAAATGTTAACAAATTGTTTCTTTTCTTTCCACATTATATCACCATAACTTTGCAACTTCATTTACTTCTTTATAAATTCTTCATGCCATGCTTTTTAACAATTTATCTTATCCCAGGAATCTGAACATAAATCTTCAGATAGAATGAGTTAATACTTAAAAACTGTTACCTGCAGTATTAATAAAATTATTTGACAATGGTATGCTTTTAAAAAAGAAATTATTTCTACTAAAATATACAGCCTTTTAATTGTATAGTGTATAAAATAATCTACTCATATTTATTCATATTTTAATGGATTAATAATTTAAATAATCAAACCACTAAGCAGGAAGGTTGGTAATCACAGTGTGAGACCTGGTGCACAACACGCGAAGCCACTCCACCTAGTGCCTGAAATTTGGTAACAAGTAAAGCAAATCAATTCTATTCAGGTTTTTTGGGGGGAGTTATAGACATAAAACTCTAATTGCTAAAATTTTGAACCTATATACACAACCAAATTCACTTTAAAGATAATTTCAATCTTTCCTACAGCAAGTAGTGAGGAACAATATAAAATATTCCAACATTAACATTTTAAAATAAGACAATACTTAAATATAGAGAAAAATTTGAAGATCTCACATCTCAAAAATTTTTAAACGCTAATTCTAAACACTCTAACAGCATTTCATATACACACATACACGCACACAGCAAAAACTGAGTGGAAAACGCAGTATATACTGAATTATTTATAGTGTCCAAAACTTTAGAATATTATGCAATCATTACAAATGTTCATGATGTACTATTTGTTGATTGGTAATAAGTGATGCTTGTAAACTGCTCCCATTTAAAAACAACAGGATTTTAAGCAATTATTTTTAAAATTTCATGTAGTTACACATAGATTGGTAAATTATGTATAATCACACTCTCACACATTTAGACTACTGTTTGTATGCATGACTCAAAATTTAATTATTTATTTATTTATTTGTTGAGGAAGATCAGCCATGAGCTACCATCTGCTGCCAATCCTCCTCTTTTTGCTGAGGAAGATTGGGCCTGAGCTAGCATCTGTGCCCATCATCCTCTACTTTATATGTGGGATGCTCACCACAGTATGGCTTGCCAAGAGGTGCCATATGGCACCTGGGATCCAAACCCGTGAACCCTGGGCTGCTGAAGTGGAATGTGCAAACTTAACTGCTGGGCTACCAGGCTGGCCCCTCAAAATTTATTTTTGTATGGTAAATACACACACATAAATAGACCTATGTGTGTGTACAACAGAGGTTTTGACATTTATAAAAAATGTTAATTTTATTTTTGGAGATTATAGCATAATTTTTTCATTTTGCTGCTTTGCATTTTCTAATTATTATTTTTAAATGAAATTATTTGGATAATTAAGAAATAGTAAATTAGTGTAAGCCCTATTTTCTTAACAAATCTGTCCCACTGTACAAAAATTTGAAAATCTAAAATTCCACTAAAATGAACCTCAGAAAAGGACTATTTTTAAGGAGAACACTTTTGTTTTCTCCTTCTCAACATGAAGTTCTAATTCATTCATGATATTTTAAAGGCTTGTAACAACCTTTAAGGCACAGCAATACATATATGTACGTGTGTGCACACACACACACGTACATATATATTTGGTAAATGAGATGAGAAGGGGGGAGACTGTCATTCATTCATTTCTAAAATACTTTCAATGATCTTCTACCAAGTGTGAGTCAGGATCTTAAGTGCTAGAACATGGATGTGAAAGACCTCCCATTAGGCATGCTAGTAGAATGATGCTAGCTTACAGAGTTCACATAGTCCAATACGGTTCCAGTGTGGAGTGAATATAAGTTCAGTGTGGGAGCTACAATGTAGATGCATAAGAACATCATCAAGCTTTGCAGTCAGAGAGACCTGCCTTTGAATTCCAACTGTAACCTTTACTGTATCTTGAGCCAGGTTATTAGTTACCCTTTGTCTAATTTCCTTCCTTTGTAAAATATTGATAATAATATTAACTACATACGTTTGTTGGAAAATTAAATAAAAAAAAGATGTCATGTAGTTAGAGCTCAATAAATGGCAAATTATTACTAATATAAAAGAAGTTTGGATTTCCTTTGACAACAACGTGGGTGTTTTGAAGAATGCTGAGCAAAGATGTCTTCCACAATACTTTGCAGATGGCTTTCTGTTTTCTTGTCAATTCTAGATTAGGATTTGCATACTCAAGTGTCAAGTGAGTGACAACTATGTGTCAATCAGGCTGAGTGCAAACCTATGGCAGAGTGAAGATTGTAGGCTATTAGCCTCCACAGCCTTAATCACTTGCAGGCATGCCCACAGTGAGATAGAAAAGGAACCAACTGAAGCTTCCTCAGATGTGAAAGTGGTGAAATATCCCACTGTTTATCAGTCAGAAACAGTTTACCTATTTTTACATTTACAAGCATATTCTAGGAAACCTAAATTATAAATGAACATTCAATGTAGAAAATAATGGAAGTAATTTGCTTTGAAAATTACTTATTCTGTAGACATAAATAATATCAATAAAACAGTTTACTAAGTTAAAAATATTGGAAACACTGACAATTTAAATTTATTTTTAAAATGCAGCTTTGTGTTATATGATTTTTTAATTTATTATATGTAGTAAAATGTTAAAATATAAATAATATTTTCTTAGTATTGAAATGCATTTATAAAGCAAAGTTTTAAAAATCATCTACGTTGGGCAAAAACACTAACTCTAAATAATGGAAATCCCAAGTTCTCCGCATCATTTTTAGACTGCTCTTCAAATAACAAAAATTAAAATTTTTCCAAATGACGTTTTTAATGTTAAACTTCTTAGAAATCAGTGTTAAGTGTATGCTATCAGAACCAATAATTTGTGTTATGAGAAGCTGAAAATTAATATAAGCTTAAAAAAAAGTCAGTATCTGAACATGAAGGCTTGTGGTGGTGAAAGCACATACTTGCAGTCCACATCACACCAGTTGCTTATGCAGCAAGATTACTTAGGCTATTAATCCTAAGGCTATAAAGGAAGCAGAACATGACTTAGACAAGGATTGCCGAACATGTTATTCTACAAGAACAACAAGTGGCATAAATTACTAGCAAGTAAAATGCATTCAAGTGAAGGAAATCCTTATTAAGGCTTTTAGTCCAAAAGAGAAAGATAAGCCCATAAATTGTATATTCATCCCTACTTGATTTCTTGGAAGATCACTTCTCACAGGCCTCAAAAGCAGATATTATTTTGTTTCTAAGGGTCCCATTACATTGTCCCAGGTAGCAGACAATGAAAACTTCCTAATTCCATATCTATGACCCTAAGCCTATGCCTGCTAATATGAACCCTTTCTTTTAGAAATATTGACTCCAGGCTGCATTGACTGATTCTAGTTCCTATTCCAAGTACCCTGTGTCCTCTGGGGAGGTATAGACATGAGCAGTCTGTGGATCCAACATTTGCCAGGGTCAGTGGCTGTCAACACAACAGAGCAGAGGACTGCTGTAACGGACGAGGGGTATCATCATGTTGAAGTTACACAGCTGAAGTAGCTTCCAGATCACAATAGAGTTTTTTCCTCTTCCATGTATACACTAATGACATTATTCTTCTATTGCCAAAGTAAACTTTGACACTTATGCTTCTTGCCAGACTACATTTAAGCTACAACCTAGGGGGCCACCACTGTTCAGTTGCTGTGCTGGGATATGTTTGTGATAGCAATTATTATCTGTTTCACAAACTAGTGTTCATTCTCTCCTCAGACTCCCTGAATACAAGGGTGGTATCTCATATCTGTTTTCTCCTGGGGAGACAACATGTTAAATAGTTACTGTAGCTAAAAACCACAATGACTTAACTTTGGAGACTATGCATCTATGTTGTATCTTTAATTTACTACTTAATTCAATAATAGCTCCTTTGAAGTTTTCTGGGTTTTATATCAACTCCTTGAGGAGGGAGCCTGTCTTCTTGTTCTTTAGTATTTCCTGTTTCCTCAGTATCCACAGTGCCTTTCCTAACACATTTATACATAGTAGATGCTCAAATGCTGAAGGACATTTCATATATTTTGCACTCCATTGGGACGATTTACTCCAATATGAATTTGTCTCTTATAATGGAAATATTCCATACTTTTCCTACATTATATATCAATTTTGATTTATATGTTGCCAAAACATACTGAATGTTTTAGCAGAGTGTTAATTTAAGCCAAGAATGTGAAATACAATTAATGCCTACTTGGAAGTATAAGAGGACACAATTTGCATTGTGTAATCTTTAAGGAACCCCTTACAACATAGTAATAAAAAAAATAGAAAGTGTACTTGAGTCCATACTCATAATATAAGGAAATGATGAAAGAAAAAGAGACAGAGAAAGAAAGGATGGAAGGAAAAAAGAAAGAAAAAGAAACGAAGGAAGGATGATAGGAAAGAAGGAAGAGGGAGAGAATGGACAAATCTCCAAGGCAGAATAATTCCAAATAATTTATGTAGTTATTCTACCCTCATGGATGAGTAGAGAATTAGAAATTCTTTTGCTTCGTTAACGAAAGACATCTATTTCAAAGATAGCAAATTTTTTTAACCATTTTTAACCGTAGATCTTGTTACAAATCTGATGAAACTTATGTAACTTCTCAGAAAAGAAGAAAAGTTAATACCATGGCACAAGAAACAGAGTTGATTTGATCTTCTTCCATCAGGTATTAAAATATGTTATGACTGCCCTTCTTCACAGAGGATGATGACAGGGAAACAAAAAGAGCTGAGACTGAGAGTGACATGTCCAAAGCAGGAGGACTTTGTGTCTCTAAGAATTTTTGATACCACAGTCATTTACAAGCATATGAATTGGTTTAACTAGTTATATGTACTTTGAAAGACAATATCTAGATTCAGGATGTTATGACTTACGCAAAGGAAACAAAACCTAGGTAGTGAAAATTTCTTATTTTACTTGAGAACATAAGTTTTATATAAGTATGGTATGAAATTCAAATATTTTAAAACCAAATATCAACTTATTTTTGTATTATGCTGCAATTGTGATAAGCAAATGCCCAACTCAGTGGGTCATTCTTAGAATTATCTTTGATGCCTGGCACACTGTTGGCTTTTTGCGAATGGAAATTCTGCTTTCTATCTTTTACTCATATTGCAACAATTCCATCAAAACAGAAAATCACAGGACCTCAGGTAAATTAGATAGCCAGACATTTTCAGATTTGTCGCACACGTACACATATTTATAGCATACCGTACTATGTTTTAACATTGCAGACAATCTGTGGAGACCTACGGAGATTTCCTGGTTAATCTGTGTTCATGTGGTCTAACCAGGGAATGTGTTGAATAATTTTAAAATGAGATTAAAAAATAGTTACCTGAACAAAATTGGTCATTGAAACAGAGGAAAGGATTTAAAAAAATGAATCCTTTTAAGTTATCATGGTGTGAAAAAGAAAAAAGAAAGTTGATGTTTCTTTATAATTCTCTAGGCTTAAAGGTAGCAGAATAAAGATATAAAATAGTGCTCTAATATAAATGGTCTTTTCCTATTTTTTCCCTTCTATATCACTTAGCACTATCTAATACTGTTTATTTTATTTATTTATTTTTTGTACTATCATTTCTTTGCCTTCACTAGAAAGTGAGCTCAGGAGGTCACAAAGTTCTGTCTGTTTCATTAAATACATCATTTCTTCCACCCAAAAGATTGCGTAGGTCTTAGCAGATGCTCAATAAATATTTGTTGAATGAGTGAAAAGAGAGAATTTCTCAGAACAAAGAGTCAAACTCTTTTATTTGAGTTTTAACTTAGTCTTAAAGGCAAGTTACTTCTAAAGAAAAAAAATTCTAAATTTTTAACTTTGAATGCCTATAGTAATTGTAATGACTTCAAAACCTAGAGTTTATACCATACATAAAAGAGCTGGAAGGAATGCCTGATGATTTAAAGGCAAGTTCTCATCTTATGGGGAGAATAATTTCTGTGTTGCAACAACAATATGGAGAGAGTTGAGCTCCTGCATCTTGGCCCCTTAGGTCAAGTGTTAAAGGAGTAGTCATAGAAAGCACAAATTAGTTGGGGAAATCCCAGTGAGAGCTTTGGACTCTCTTCCCCATATGCTCACGGAATCCCCATGTCAAACGTGGTTTCAAAGTGAGAAGAGCCATAGATAGAGGAAGTGTTTCAGTCTGAAGGAGAGAATCCAAGATTTCTCATGCTATCAAGCACGGTGATAAAATAACTAGGAGTGCTGAAAGACAAGAAGCAGCTTCATGAGGTGTGAGCGGAGATCCTGGTGGATCACACACATCAGCAACAAGTGCATCAGGGACAAAACATGACACTCAGACCACCTGGAAAGAACTTCTCTGCAGAAGAGTTAACAAGCACCAGTGGTGAGGGGATCCATTACCTCTGCAAGGAGAAGGGGAGGAAAAGAAGAGGAAAACTAGAATTTGAGTATTTACCCTAAAAGACTAAATTCTAATTTAGAAGTAACTGAGATACTAAAATTCACCAAGATTGAGATTACAGCATTAGAAGAAATGGCAGGCAGATTAAGTGCAGTGAGATTTAAATAGATTTCTGTTAAAAAAAAATTCTTATGAAACTTGAGCACAGGGCTTATCTGGTAAACTGCTAAATATAACCTTCTCAGTAAGATTTGCTATCATCTGCTTTTCCTGACTTTTGACATTAGAGGGAATTTTGGAATTTAGTCATCCAATTTAACATGTAACAAAAAAGGACATCACACATGAAGGTACATGTTCCTGTAACTTTATATGTTTCTGATAAAAGTAGATAATTAAAAATAATATTTAAGGTTTGCCCTTCTGCTATGCTTACACCGTACTTCTAGGATACTATTTTAAAAATTCAAATCTTAAATTGCTCTTTCTTATTAAATTAACTGATCAGGCCCATTACTTCAGGAACGAAAAAGCAGAATCTTACACTATTCAAGTCCCTCCGTGATGGGGTCCTTGCCTCTCTCACGGGTCGCCTATATACCAGGTCTCTGTACAGAACTACTCATGTCTGCCTCTGCTGTGCCGCACCGCCGAGCCCGCGCTCGCTCACTCTCCACGCAACACCCGCGGGCGAGCGTGCACTCTCTTCCTCCCTCCTTCTCTCTTTCCTTCTCTCACGTCCTCCATCACTCTTTCTTCATTCCTGTCACTTTTTCACCTGGCAAGAATCTATTCTTCGTTTAGCTGTGGTGCACAGAAATTAAATAGCTTTAAATTCACCTTGAACGTGGCACAGCCTGTTTTTTTTTCTGACGCCAAAGGCTATGTTACTGTTATACGTGATCAAGAACCATATCTGCCATGAAAACTTTTCTGAAAACCCAAGTAGAATCAGCCGGTAACATATTCTTTAGTATTCCCTGTGAGTCTAGTTGTTCTTACATTGTTTTTGTTGCGTCTGCTTAATGACTTCCACAGCACTGGACCCTTACTTACAGACTGTGTGTTTTCCACTTATCTTCCCTCAGCCTAGCAGTGTGCCACACTACCTAACAAGTGACGATAATAACAGTTAGCTGTCTTGAAGGCATATTGTATGCTGCTCCTACCTTCTCAAACTCCTTGAGAATCCCAGCTCTGAATCAAACTAATGTCAACTGCTCCATCTACTGCTGCTGGTACTCCGCAGCTGGTGACCAGGCTTGGTGAGGCTCCCACTTCTGAGTTGAGAACATATAACTGGTCCAGCTATCCTAATTCTTCTTAACTAGGATCTGACTTAATCCTCTTTCTTAGTATAATCTCAGAACCTTGTAATTTATTGAAGGAACCCTTTTTTTCCACTTTGTCAATGATTTCTATATGAGTAAAATTAACAGAAATACAAACATAATGAAAGTCACTAAATTAATATATATTTTGGACTGATGGGAGCAGTTAGTACTGAGACCTGACATACTTTGCTATGCCAAAATATAACACAATGTTCTAATTTTATCAAATTCTGGAAATTTAATTTTTATGACTAATCTCAACATGTAAATTTTGACATTTACTTTACATTTCAAAGACAGTAAGGACTAAACACAAAAACATATTCGTGAGCCAGATGTGGTTTATGCAAACACATCTATGGGATAGCTATGTGAAGAAGAATAATATTTTAATCTTATAAATATTATAAATATATATGCAAAACCATTTTTAAAAATGTAAACCCAATCTTTGTATAACGTAATGGTAAAGGAAATACAATAAGTAAAATAAGCAAATCATTCTCTTTTTGCATCAAATAGAATCACCATTTATTCCAAATTAACAAATATCATGTCTAAAAATTGGATGAAATCCATTTAACAAAAGAATATGACTCTCATTATTATTATTTAACAGCGACCTTAAAAATTATAGCCAAAATAACATGGCGGAAATTAGAATGTAAAAATACAACTATTAGAAAGAGCAGAATACATGTGTCTTTAATGGAAGATAACCAACTGCATCGTAAATACCCAAGACAATTAGATTAAAAATGACTAGGAGATTTCAAGGTGTTTAAATACCAAATGTGTATATCCAAATCAATAGTATTCCTAAGTTTAAAAAAAGAGGAGATACAGAAATAGAATAAAATGCATTTTAATTACCCTAATAAGAATATAATTCATAACAATTAACCTAATATGAAATATATAGATCCATTCCTGAATGTCAAGTTTCTTCCAAATTAAAATATTTGATGATGTTATTCCAGTGCAACTATTTTTAGACCTTTATGGGCCTGTCAAGAATAAATTTTCAAACACACCCAAGGGTATTTAAGATTAATCTCAGGGGGCTATTTAGATGCATTATAGAATTGCAATAATTAAAACGGGGTTTTACCACTGTAAAACTAAATGCACCAATGACTTTTAATAGAAAATTAATAATTGAATATAAAATCTACATGTCTCAGTTGATGATAAAGATTGTATTTTAAATTTGAGTAGAGAACAACACTAGAACAATTGGTTAATTACTTGAAAAACAATGTATCACCCACTAACTCCCATTGTAGTCTATGTTTAATGCACACATATTTAAGAAATAAAACAAAATTATTAGGTACCTAAATGGGACGGGATAGCATGAGGTACATCTACTTTCCTACTGATAGCAACTGGAATGGAAAGATAAACTTAACTAAAAGCATTTTGTTTAAAGGAATCTGAGAGCTCCTGCTGTAACAAGGGTGAGCATGGCTAAGATTCCAGAGAAATGAGAAGCAAAAAGAGGTGAGCTGACCTTCCATAGCCAGTAGATAGGCACAGCAGAAAGACTGAGAAGCATAATTTACCCAGACAGAGATGATGCACAAAGAAGCAAAGCATTACTCTTCTCATAGGATTATATAGGCAACATTTGTGATTCGTGGGACTTCAAACACAACATTGACTTTCACCTCAAGACATTTGCTGAATTCTGAACCTGAGCAGGACAAAAGGCTAAAAAGTTTAATCAGAAAATCTATGAAGAAACAGACAAGAGTTTTAGAAATCTTCCTATGCTGAGAGGAAAGCATGGAGAATTTGGAGTCAGCTAGGGAGAAGAGCTCCCAGGAATAGACCATGCTCTCAACTCAAAGGCCTAGAAGGCTATATCTTTGGGGCAAGAAAAAAAATAGAAGTAAAAGGGCCTTACCAAAACTTCACCCCAGGCCTGATTCAATTGATTGGATTAAGACATCAATTTTGGTTTATGAGACTAAAGAACGCTGATATTCTTTGATTCTTTTTAGATACTTATATTAAGATATAATCAGTGATGTTTTCACTAATTAATATGTCAACATACTCTTGCAGGAGAATATTTTGAACAATTTTCTTAAGAGAAAGAACAATTAAAAACCCAACATAAGGAGAATCTTCACATTTTGAATGAAATGGAATAGAAAAGAAAGTTATTTCCAAGATTTTACAATTTATTACTGAAAATAGTACTTGCTGCATATCATCCACATTTTATAGATGTTAAATAATATTAGAAAAAAGATGCATCCTATTTTATCAAACATTTTAACCGTCTATTCTGCCTTCTTATTTTATTCTATTAGTGATTTTTTTTTTTGTAGGAATCTCTGGTACTGATGCTTACACTTAAAGAAAAAATAGTTTAAAAGTCTATTATGTACAAGAATATATGTCTATATTATTAAAGTTTAATTTATATTCAGTAGCTTTGATAATAGAGACTTTTCATTAAAACTTTGAATTTTAAATTTGAAACTGATTAAAACAATCAGGGGCAAATTTAAAGTCATTGAATGCTAATTTTACAAGTTTTTTCAGGTGATATTTCTTACACTCAAGAACTGAAAAGATAATGATAATTCTACTACTTTACAGTTTATCGAACATCAAAAGTAAACATCTACTTAAAAATTATGAACCATACTTCAAGAAATATTATTTACTTTGGCTAAATGCTGAGACAAATGATAAATATGTGTCCCTCTTCTTTGAATACATTTCATTGAATGTTAATGATGGAAATTCCTTTAGGGAACTTAATTATTGTAAATCTATTAAATTGAGATAAGGATAATTACACAACTGGATCTAATAAAGAGTTTTTTGGAATTAATTTATTAAAAGTAAAATTTGGGGAAATAGGAGAATCCATTTGTTTTAAGTATCACTCTAATTTTTAAAATTCCTTCATTTTGCATACTCAATTTTATCATTATCAGTTGTATCCAGAACTAAAGCAGTAATATCCTCTCTTGACTATCTCTTTAGACAAAAAGAGAAATATAATAGGAATTTCAAGTATTCTTTTTAAAAATTTCTTTCGTCCTACTTTAAATGTCTTTATAAAATAGGTATTTTCCAATTAAGTACTTGAAGTTTAGTAAATCTTTTACATTTTAAAATTTTTATCCTAATTCTATTAATCTTTTACTTTTTAAACCTCATAATGAGTCAATTTTGATGTCTGGAGTGGTGTGTTCTCAGGGTGGATGCTGCAGGAGCCTATTAACAAGGTATATTCTTCCATGAAAATCAATTTTGAAGATTTACCCAAGCAAATCATTCTCATGGAAGCACGAAACAATATTCTAACTCCCTTAGAGACTTGTGGCCAATGTTATTTAACAGATGTGCGAGGAGCTAGAGAGATCTTTATTCTATAGATAGAAATATACCTGAATACTAGTGTAGTAGTGTGTGGGCCCATTAAGGCAATATATCCATTCTGTAGCTGCTGATAAAAGTCTGCCTTAACCAAGTACAGGGAAAAATCAAAAAATGATTTTTGCCTCAAAAGCCCACATTTCAGCTTATATTTTTCATCCATTTTTTCCAAGATATGGATTCTATGCCCTGTTACCTTTGTTATTCACCATGCATGTGGATAAAATTTTAAAAGCATACCATGCAGCTGTTAAAAACATATTCATTAACAGTAAGTATATTAATACTTCAGGATGATTAGGTATTATATCTAAATGAGCTTTTTAAATTTTTCTAGTGCAAGAACTTTTCAATTTTACCTGTCATCATCTTTAAGATTAGCATATATATGATATATTCAATATGTAATATATAGCACACATACACATATTTTATTGAGAATTAGAAGGCTGAAAGCTGAAAGTAGGTTGCAATCATTTAAAAACATCTATGTGTATTTGTTCAGAGCTGATTCATTCATTCTTTCATGAATTCATTAAACATCAGAAATGACTTTATGTCAGACATAAAGTGAATGCCAGGGATACAGGATTCCTATCCTCAAGAATCATCTGGTATAACTGGTAAAACAAACATGAAACAAATAATTCCAAGTCTTTGTGACAGGTAGTAAAAGACGCCATAGAAGAAATGAAAATGAGGGAAAAATTGGCTGCCAGGTTAGGTGTGCCGGCACAGTGTTGCCACTGTGGGTTGTAGGTTTCAGGAAATGATGAAACATTATTTGTCAGTACTAGTCATAGGTGAAGGAAACCGGTTTTACTATTGCTAAATTACTAGTCAGGACTCCTGAGGAAGGAAATGCGCAGTCTTTACACATATGAACTCACACTAGATCCTCAGGAGATGTTTGTAGCCACCTCTGCTCCTTAGTCAGGTGTCCTTAGCTTTTAAGCTCTGTTTTAGAATGAGGGGTATTATAAGATATATTCAGGTGAGCAACTGCAAACTCAAAATGATTTCTCGCATAATTTCTTAATGGCCCTTCATCTATCTACTTAGCCACTTCATTTACACCTTCTCTTCCGTGCTATGACTGCTACTATTGAGAATGTATCCCCTATGGAAGGCTCAGTACCCAGTAATAAATGATGAAAGGGAAAACCCCTTTCCTTAGTCTTGCTTCCCTAGAAATAGAGCCTGAGGAAAAGTCATACATGCTAAACCTTCATTGAGGGAGGATGTTCAATCCCAAGGAAGCAAGAGTAAAAGGCAAAGGACAGTGAGGTAGGACAGCAGGAAGCAAATATAATGTGGTGAGTTGCCTAGATCACCAAGCTGAACACAGCTTCTCCATAAAACACTGTTGGTTGGTCAGTCAACTGTGATATACTTACAGAGCCTCATGTAATCACTGCATTTCCAAATACTTCACCTATTGAGGAAAGGCAAGTAATTTGTTAGCTAGCTTCATTTTGCTCCTTGTCTTTCATTGGACAGTTATGTCCCATGGGGATTAATTATCCCATATACCTACTGAGTTACCATTAGGCTGGGAGCAACTGGTGGGCCAGTGGGATCAGCATCTGTCACTGTGGGCATGATGAAGGCCATGCTGAAGTCTAGCCCTAGGCACTGGGGGTGGCAGAAGGGGTGGGAGTGTTAGGGTGAGGTCCTCTGTGTACTTACTATAGCTTTGAGACATCTGGAACACTAAGAACTAGGGATGCTCTGCCCAGGAAGAAAGGCAAAAGATGAGGCCTGATGGGGAGAGGCAATGGGGTCAGAGAGGCTTAACCCAACTGGACAAGGGTGGCATATAAACCGTGTCCAGTAAAACTGCCTCATTTTATTAGGATTTCATTAGTGAGTTAACATCAGACCAGATGCATTGGCTTGTGCAAATACAAATCAGCTAATATTTTCCAATATCAACAATTATTTATAAATTTTATTGAACTTTTGGTGAGTAGTTTTCCAAAAGGCAAAGTAGGTTAGTTATTTTGTAGAAATCCCTCCTGACATAACACACCAAAATAAACTCTAATCATATAAAAAGCATAAACATGATTGCCAAAATATGCATACAATATAATGCCCAAACTTGCCCTTGCTTTTGTTCTGATTTAAATTACTGACTCTCTAATTGTTTGATTTCACTCTCTGTAACTCATTTTTAGTTGACGCCCTGCATATCTGATGTTCACGTTTTGGTGTATGAGGAAAAACAATGCAGAAAATAACAACATACTAGCACTTAAAAGTACATCTAAGGACTCAGAAATGTCAGCCGCTGTAAAAAGGAAGTCAGCTTAAGTGACACCCATGCCTGTCAGAACTGCACTCTGCAACCTCTGATCACAGTCTTAGTTCATTTTCGGTAAATCTCCTTTCTGCTAGACTTTATTTTGTCATGACTTTCACTTCACCTACAAGCTTCGTTGAGCTTATCAATGTGGCAGACATAATAGAAGTTTTTCCTTTAGCTTTTCACAACCAACATTTTTATGGAAAAAATACTCCATTTTTTCAACTTGCAAATGTTTGCCATCTAATATTGCAGATCTCTATGGATACAATATATGACTCCCAAATAATTTTTTTGTGCTTCTGCAATGAAATGTGTAAAATATAGGAAGATGGGTAAAATACCTGCTGAGTAACTCAAATGACTGATTAAATTTGCGTGTGTGTGTGTGTGTATGTGTGTAAGAGAATCCTGAAGGACTGTGATCATCTCACAAAAATCAGAGGGTATTGATTATCCATGCATTTTCTTAAGAATTAATGTGTGTTTAGTATTAAGTAATGTGGTAGATGTTGTTGCTTATCTGTCTCAAAAGCTATTTACAATCTTTTCTTGGTCATATCCCACTATAAACGCTAGTAAAGGTAGAGACTAGCCAACTTCACTGCCCCAGTGGAATTGTCATGGGACTGAGTTCAGGAAAATGAGAAGTGAACATTGGTCCACTATGAAGTTTCTGGGAAATTTTCTCTTAGATTGATAAAAGGGGAGATATGTAGCCGGTGCTACTTATCCTTCTTTCCTTCCTTTCCTATTCTGAACACTCAAGTGATATTTGGAACTTTTGCAGCCTTTGTGTGACCATGAGGTGGCAAACATAAGGTAAAAGCCAATATTCTAATGGTAGTGGAAGGCAATAATGTGTACAGATAGAAGATAGTTCTTGGTGGTGGCTTTGAACCACTGAAACAAAGCAGTAAATGCCACCATACAAAATTCTTGTCACTTAGGGACAAAACTCAACTATTTACTCCATCAGCACTTAGGGTTTCTCTTATTTGTCATTGAAAGCATTCTTTATTGATACAACCATTTGGAGAAGAGGGTCTCTACTCTTTCACATAATAAAATCTGAATTATATATTTCTAGACCCTCACATATGCAATCACATTCTTGTTTAAGATCACACTAATTTTCAATAATCGATTAAGGATAGAAGCATATTATATATATATATGTATATATATATTTCTAAATATATATTTCTACACACACAAACACACACACATATACACCCACACAGGTAATACATTTTAAGTAACACGTTTCATTCAAATAAAGGAAATGCACGCATATGTGAAGGAATTTAGAATAGAAGAGGAGATTTCCTTTACGTTAGTTAGGTAATCTTAGTAGAAATGTCATATGTAATTCTCTCTGTTCATCAATCAGGGTTTATTTCAGTAGTGTAGTAGTAAAGAGTGATTGGAAGGTTGGATTCATGAAATGCTAGCTGAAAGAGAGCTTTGCATTTTATCTGTTTCCTGTCTCTTTTAAAGATGAGGGAACTGAGGTTAGATCTTTGGCTTGCCAAAAATCATAGCTGCTTAATTGTGTAGTTACTACTAGACATTTATTTTAACTCATTATATCCACTTGTACCAA
The DNA here is from genome assembly GCF_037783145.1 of Equus przewalskii. Classification (NCBI taxonomy): domain Eukaryota; kingdom Metazoa; phylum Chordata; class Mammalia; order Perissodactyla; family Equidae; genus Equus; species Equus przewalskii. Next base: position 32,667,056 of record NC_091838.1, read on the forward strand.
CATTCTGCTACCCAACCAACTATCTTTCAGAATCTCAAATGACTGTTCAACCAAATACAGATGTGCAACCTCACATACAATAAACAACTCGATACTGCCGTTTACTAATGGCTTACGGATTAAATAATTTAATTTAGAATGCAGTTGGAGAGAAGAAAAATTGCAAATGTTTCAGCATCATCTAAGGGCCAGAATGCTTAAAGCACTTTCCTCATTTAACCCTCACAATGACTGAGGCTAAATTAGTGCCTGCTTACAAAGAGGAATATGAAGCCCAAGTCCCACAACTCACAGGTAGAGTCCTATATTTTACACATTTCATTGCAGAAGCACAAAAAAATTATTTGGGAGTCATATATTGTATCCATAGAGATCTGCAATATTAGATGGCAAACATTTGCAAGTTGAAAAAATGGAGTATTTTTTCCATAAAAATGTTGGTTGTGAAAAGCTAAAGGAAAAACTTCTATTATGTCTGCCACATTGATAAGCTCAACGAAGTCGTACTTACCAAGTCCGATGACACGAAAGCCATGCTTTTTCCCCATTGCAAAATACATCTGTGAAAGCGTCAGTCTCAATTCCCTTTGACTGATCAAACAACAGGGTGTTTTGAAGCTTATACTTCCTCCCAGTTGCAGATCTAGCATATACAAATACCTTTTAGTAATGATTGCTTATATAACTTACCAACTCAGTCATACGGATCTTAGTCTTTTCTATTACCTTCCTCTTCAATAAGTACTTGCTATTCCTACCGTATCTTGTATGTGTGTATGTGTGTGTGTGTGAATATTTGTAATTTAGTCAATTACTGTCACAAGCATTCTGGAGGTTACATGAGATCAGCCTTGAAGCAACTTGAGGAATTGGTTTTGGTGACTTTCCTAACCCGACTTCTTCTTCTTCTTATTATTTTTGGGAGGAAGATTCACCCTGAGCTAATATCTCCACCAATTTTCCTCTACTTGATGTGTGGGACGCTTCCACAGTATGGCTGATGAGTGGAGTAGGTCCACAGCTTGGGTCTGAACATGTGAACCTATGCCGCCAAAGCAGAGCATGCGGGCTCTAACCACTTGGCCATGGGGCCAGCCTCTTCTTTAATGATTTTCATTCTGCTAATGACATCACCATTTCCATCCAGCCCTGGTATTCAGTAACCTGATGTTAATAATTTTGACACTTCCAGTTATTTTAGGGATATATCTAGACCTTCCCTATTTGGCAAGGCTCTAGTTCAACAATTTGGAGAAATATAATTTCCTGAAGCATTAAAAATTTCAATAGTTTGGTGTAATGGGACAGGGCAAAATTCTCTTATTTTATTAGACACAAACATCAAATAAAGCAAAACTTATCTATGATAATTGTTATTTCATAAGAGAATGGCATTTAACACCACAGATATAAGAAGAATATACATCAATTTAATAATCTGTTGTTAAAAAGTAAATTGAGGTTATGAAAACTCTCTTATTTTGATCCAAACATTTTAATGTTACCTATAACCAGTGACAATTTCCATATTAAGTGAGATTCATTGTTGTGATGAAGTCTATTCATTTTTTCTCTGGTATAGATACATGCTATTACTTCTCACAAAATGTCTTCCCCTACCAAATAACCTATTTTAATCTTATTCATTGTTCATATATCAACTTTAGGAAACTTTTCTTACATCTCTGAGTGATAGAAACTCAGCCTCTCATAACACTTCTTCATGTTATCTGTGAAAGTTGTAATTTCACATTTAGTTCAGTGCTTATTTAACTAAGGTCTCTCTTTCTTATTAGACTATTTGCTTCATGAGGGCAAAGACTATCCATTTTTTCTTTATATTACAGTCCCAATCCCTAGTAAATTGACAGTGTAAGCCCTCAAAAATATTTATTTATGTTAATATCTGGTAGTAATGTAAATATATATAAGATAAATATAAATATACATATATTTACATTTCATATATATACACATACCCTTATGTATATTTTTAAATGAACTTTTCATTTTGAAACAGTTATATATTTACAGAAAATTTCCAAAGATAACAATTTCCGTGTACCACACACCCAGTTTCCCCTCTTATTAGCATCTTATGTTTCATTACTATAGAAAATTTGTTACAATTAATGAATTTATATCAATACATTATTATTAACTAAAATCCATACTTTATTCATATTTCCTTAGTTTTTATACAGTATCCTTTTTCTGTTCAAGAATCTCATCCAAGATACCAGATTAAATTTAATCATCATGTTTCCTTAGGCTTCTCTTGGCTGTGACAGTTTCTCAGACTTTCTTTGTTTTTCATGAAGTCAGTTTTGAGGAGCATTGGTCAGGTATTTTTTAGTATCTTCATCAATGGGGTTTTTTTGATGCTTTTTCTCATGACACAACAACTATTATAGATTTGTGGCAGGAAGCCCACAGAGATAAAGTGTCATTCTTCCTACACCATATCAAGGGTATATACTATCAACATGACTGTAACTGCTGAGGTCAACTTTGATCACTTGGCTGAAGTTATGTTTTTTAGGTGTCTCCATTATAAAATTCTACTTCCATTCTGTATTCTGGAAGAAAGTGCTATTCATATTAAGAAACAACATTAAGAAAGAAAACATATCTTTAGTGCTTTCATGATTTTGTTAATTTACTAACATCCACAACATTTTACTTTCTTCTCAAAAATGTGAGGCAAAATATTAGCTCTATATTAATGTTTAATATAAGACTGCTCTTTAAAAATAATACCTGATAAGTATTAGTATTTAGCAGTTGCAGAAACATCTTATTTGAATCTCTTTGTAACTAGTAAAGAAGGCAAGAACAGTGACAACTCAACCTTTGAAAAATTAAGAAACTAAAGAAGTGAGCTTTTGCCTAAATGGTATAGTATGGGCTGCTTGCATCACTTTGAGTATTTCATAATCGGTGCAATCAATACAAGAGCCAGGTTTTCTGACTCAGAAGTGTGTTTAGATATAAATTACATACATAGACTCAGAAGTTTTTTTACTGCTGCTAACATGTTATATAATATTAGTTAATGAGAAAACATGAACCTTGATTAATCATCACAGTAAAATGTGATGTCATTGAGAATTTTCAATTCAGACGGTCCCTGACTTACGATTCAACTTATGAGTTTTCAACTTTATGATGGTGGGAAAATTATTTTCATTCAATAGAAACAGTACCTCAAATTTTGGACTTTGCTCTTTTCCTGGGCTAGTGATATGCTACATGATACTGCCTTGTGATACTGGGCAGAGGTAGCCAGCTGCAGCTCGTAGTCAGCCATCGGAACACAAGGGTAAACAACCGATACACTTGCAACCATTCTGTACCCACAGAACTACTCTGATTTTTTCACTTTCAGCACAGTATTCAATAGATTACATGAGGTATTCAACTATTTACTATAAAATAGCCTTTGTCTTAGATGATTTTGCCCAGTTGTAGGCTAACATAAGGGTTCTGAGCACATTTAAGGTACTTTAGGCTAAGCTATGAAGTTTGATGGGTTAGGTGTATTAAATGCATTTTCGACTTAGGATATTTTCAACTTAGGGTGGGTTATTGGAACATCACCTCATCATAAGTCGAGGAAGATCTGTGTATGATTATAAATGGATACTAAAAAATTAGTAAATAAATGTCAAGATAGTACTGAATCTTGAAGATGCTTGCATTTATGGTAGTGTCAGCAACAAAAGCTTAAATATTTAATTAACACTCTACTTGTCCTAAAGAGCTTCTGCATCAGAGACATTGACCAGGATGGAAAAGCCTGGGATGATATGCCAGCAAGGAACATGGAGGAAATGGTGATACTTTTATTGAAAAAAGCCAAACTGTGGCGTATGATACTTGCCTTTACATGTTTGAGGAATTGCCAGGTAAAAGAAGAAGGTAAATGATTATGTGTCTTTCCCAAAGCAGACCTAGTACAAATGGATGAAAGCTACAAGAGAGAGTTTTATTCAGGATACGAAAACATTTCCTAATACTGTGTTGTCAAAGATTTGGTTGCTGCATTGTCAAGCAATGGCTTTCTCGTCACTGAAAGATTCCAGCAGTGAGTTGTCTGAAGGGATCTTCAACAGGAGATATTTCTTAATTGAGTGGCAGATGGAACTTGACGACCTCCTTGGTCCCTTCTATGAGAAGGTTTTAGAAAAACACATGTAAAAACATTCTTAAGAGGATTATGGTTGTTGTAGAATATACACATGTTCCAGTGTATTTGCCTTGATTTGCAATTACATATATGCATTACAGTCCATTTATTCCCGGCCCTCTGGTACACTCCTTTTTTCTACTCTTGCCTCTTAGAAAGTCACTCAGTGAGTTATTTGAAGAAGGTTTATTTCAAAAACTCACATGTTTATCACACACCTCGTTATGAGAGGTAGAGATTTTATGAGGGAAAAAGGGAACTATATCCAGATAACACGCCATCCACAGAAATCATCTATGGTGGACAGCACTGTCAGTGCCTCCTCTCCACAGAGACTCCAAAACTGGATGATGCTCCCAAGGTTGTAAGAGTTTAATGAAGAGTACGTAATGAGTTGTAATAATTTAATGAGAAGCTCTTATCCTATAAATATATTTAAGCTTTGATCTGGGATGCAGTAAAGTCACTTGGAAACAACTTAATCTTTTCATATTTTGCTTTTAGGATTCGCTAAGAAGGAATAATAATGTTTTCAGTCTGCAGTGCTGACTGTAGCTCAAAAAATTTCACTCTTTTCTCTTTTTTTTCACTTTCTCAGTAATCTTTTCTTCAAACAACTATGGATTAATTGGTTGACTCATTTATTCACGTGATATTTGTTCAGCATGGACTGTGCTAAGTACTGAAAATACGAGGACATGAGACATTGCTACCCATTTGATCACAACCACCTCAAGTGGGATGCACCATTTCCTTTCTCAGGTCCAATGCTGTTGTTGTTACTCCTAGTCAGCCAGCACTTTCAACCTCATTTCTTCACAGTGACTCTTTGACTCCAGTCATCATCTTTCTCAGGTATGACCTCCTAAAGATTTAACCAGTCATGCTTGCTCTTCAGGCTCCAGCAGTTCTTCTCATACTCTGCATGCCATTTCCCCTACCTCATTTTCTCTGGTAAATTAAAGGCTTCTAGCCATGCATGCCAACACTGAGAAGGACAGACACTCTTCCCAACTCCAAAGACAGTCTTTGTTCCATGTGTTTTAACTCAACAATTATGGTAATTTTTCCTGTAATATTATTGCAAGTTAGTTGTTTTCAAAGGATCTAGAGACTGAAAACATGTTATAGGCTGCTTTATAATTGGAGTAATTAATAATATAGCCAGTAGGTTGTATTCTGATATACACAAGTGCATTTTATGGTTATTTTGAAAAAGCTAAATGTGATAAGAGTAAAGGTAGGATTTTCAGATTAAACGATGAGATCTCCATTAAGTGAAAAAAATGCAATGGGTTTATTTGAAGATAAACAGATGCTGTATTCATTTTCTATTATTGCAATAATAAATTACCACACAAACTTAATGGCTTAAAAAGAACATCATAAATCCATTATCTTGCATTTCCATAGGTCAGAAGTCTGAAATGGGTTGCACTGGGATAAACCCAAGATGTTGTCAGGGATGTATTTCTTTCCGGAGGCTCTGGAGGAGCGACACCTCCTTGTCTGTGGCAGCTTTAACTGGCCTCTTGCTTTCTTTGGATTGTGGTTCCTTCTCCCATCTTCAGATCCAGCAATATCAGGCCTATTTGTTCTCAGATTGCCATCTCCATGGTTCTCTCATTTTATTTCCTTCTACTTTTAAAGACATTAATAATTACCTTGGACTCATGTAGGTAATCTAGGCTAATCTCCCTATTCTATGGTCAGCTGATTAGCAAAGTTAATTCCATCCACAACTTTAAATCTTTGCCCTGTGACATAACATATTCACAGGTTCTAGGGATTAAGACGTAGGCATTTCTGGGGAGCCATTATTCTGCTCATTGCAGAGCAAAAATTTGGTTAAAAGAAACAAAAGTTTAAATGCCAATTTTGACTTATTGACTAAATAATATTTTCAAATTTGCTTTCAGTTACTCTTTGTAACATGTAGATTAGAAATTATTAGGAACTATTTAAATGAATGCATAGTTATTCATTTTGTGTTGTGGCAGATAACATTTAAAGGGTATATGTGGGATGGATATTGGATGGTGAGAATCTTGGCAGAACTATGTTGGCCCTAAGGACTCCCGGTGAGAGAAGCTGATAGGTGTTAGAAAAGAGAGAATTAAAGTGAGCTCCACTCCTGGCTTAAGTTGGGGAGGCATCCCAGACTTACTCAGTTCAATAAATAGTTCAGTGGGAGATTTCCACTTGTGTATGATGGAAGAATGTGATAATGACAGGCTAAAATGAAGAAGTAGCCTGAATCTGTTATTTTCGTTTTGTGATTCCACAATCCCTTATATTTCTTTGCTTTTCCTCATAAAAATGCCTTAATTAGTTTGTGGTTCTAGCTCTGGGGTAGCACTTTTTTTTTCCCTTTCTCTTCAGTTTAGTTTTCAGTCTCATGTAGTAGGTACTTTGGATTCCATGTGACTTTAATATTTGCATTTGTTTCCTCTACCTAGTGAATTAAACTTTTTATTATTATGAAGTGACCATCTCTTTCTTTAGTAATACATTGGCCATGAAATATATTTTGACTGTTATTTGTAAGGCTCCCAGACGTTTAATTATTATTTGAACTGTATTTTTCTATCCTTTTACTTTCATCCTTATCATCATCATCTAATATCTTCATTTTATACTTTCTCTTGTAAGAAGAGATCCATATATATATGGATGTTATTGTTGTTGATATTATTGCTGTCCAGTCTGACAATAACTAGACAGTTTGATCTATTTAACTATACTGTTAACACTTAATATTTTTGGATTTACATCACCATCTTACTGTGTGTTTCCTACTTGTCCAACTTGTTTTATTTTACTTTTCATTACTTTTCTTTTTTTGTGGTCTTCTTTTACTCTATTAACATTATTTTCCCCCTGTACTTTGTTAATTTGGAAGTTACATACCCTATTAAGTTAAGGCTTCTTATAGTAAATAAAGCAATTATTTTTGACATGTTAGAGTTGAATATTAAATACTTTTTCTTCCTTTGGACATATATGATATTGCTTTTGCTGTATTTTGATTCAATTTATCTAAATACCTCAAGAAAAAATTATTACTGTTTTATACAGACAATGTTCATCCAGATTCACCTACATGCTTATCATTTTCCTTACTATTCATTCCTTTTCACATCTCCAAGCCTCTCTCTGGCATTATTTTCTTTGCTTAAAAAACTCCATTCAATATTTCCTTTATTGAATGTTCTTGTTGAATTTTCTTTTTCTATTTGACTGAAAATGACTTAACTTTGCCTTGATTCTCAAAATATATTTCCAAAGTATGTCAAGATAGGATAGTAATTATTTTCTTTTAATACACTGCAAATATTTCTCAATTGCTTTTTTTTTTTCCCGAGGAAGATTAGCCCTGAGCTAACATCTGCTGCCAATTCTCCTCTTTTTGCTGAGGAAGACTGGCCCTGAGCTAACATCCATGCCCATCTTCCTCTGCATTATATGTAGGACACCTGCTACAGCATGTTACTGTTATTGATGAGCAGTATGTAGGTTGGCACCCGAGATCTGAACCCACGAACCCTGGGCCGCTGAAGCGGAATGTATGAACTTAACCCCTGCACCAGTGGGCTGGCCTCTCAATTGCCTTTTGCTTACATTTATCTATATTAAAAGTAGCTATTGCTTCCAGTTTTAGCCAAGAAGAAATAAGCCCACTGCAGCCTGTTTCTCCCACTGATCACAACTAAATACATTGGACAAAATAGAAGTCAACTGGCTCAAAAATCTTTAAAGTAAATAATATCAATGACTCTGGGGCCAGAAGTAAAAGTTGAATAATGACTAACATGATTCCAGTGGGTTTCCTGTTTTCTGTTTTTTTTTTTTTTTCTGTCTTGTTTTTCCTTCCTTTATCTTCCAGAGTTGACATGAAGTCAAGACAAATTAGATCACAAAGAGCAAAACTGTTAGAAAAGCCTGCCTTTCTGCTCAGAGGCCTGGGAAGGGAACCCCTGAGAGTCGTGGGATTGGAAAGAACACCTGTGACATTTTCCCTGTTTTGTTCCTGACTCTGCTTCAGGGCCAGTCTGTCAAGGAGCTTCTGCAGTGGAGGCAGTGGCAATGTGAGCACCTAGAATCCCCAAGAGATAATGCACCCTTCAAAATAAAGGGAATAGGAAATTGGATCCTCATTATAGGAGGGATCCTCATTATGTTTGCTCTCTTTTTTTCTGTGCTACTTTGCCATGAAGGAGAGCCCAAACATGAGAAATGTACAAAAATGCAGGAAGCTAAACTCGGAGAGGCACTCTAACTTTCTGGAAATATTAAGGACAGTAGCTGCCTGGGAGCCAGAGAGTGTAAGGAAAACCCACAGAGGAGCAAGTGGGAGAAGATGCCCACTTCCGTGTGTGAACTGAGAGAAGTTCTGGGCTTACACCCAAGCAGTGCAGAATAAATACTTTGAAAACGCAACTGATATTAAAAATACTGCCAAGGAAGTTAAGACAGAACTTAAGGTCTGAATCTAAGTATGCTGTTTATCTGCTGTATTGGTTCTTATGGTGAGCCAAAAAAGGACTTTCCCCCACCACAAAAAAAAAGATATTTGTGTCAAATCCCTGGAACTTGCAAATGTTTTCTTATTTGGAAAAAAATCTTTGCACGTCTAATTAAGTTAAAGATCTTGGGATGAGATCATCCTGTATTATCTGAGCAGGCCCTGAATCTAATGACAAGTGTCCTCATAAGAGACACAAAAAGGAGAGTAGGTACCCAGAAAAAGAGGTGATGTGAACATAAGGGCAGAGACTGTAGTGATGTGGCCATGAGCCACGGAAACCAAGAAATGCTGACAGCCACCAGAAACTGGAAGAGAAAAGGAAGGACTCTCCCCCAGAGCCTCCAGAGGGAACACAGCCCTGATGAGAGCTTGATTTTGGACTTCTGGTTTCCAGAACTGTGAGAGAAGAAATTTATGTTGTCTTAAGCTACCAAGATTTTTCCCTATTACTATATAACACAACTCCAACATTTAGGGACTTTACAAAACACTTACTATCTCATATTTTCTATAGGTCAGGAATCCAGGTATGGATTAGCTGGGTCCTCTCTCTCTTTGAGTTTTTCACAAGGTGATAATCAAGAGTCAGTTGAAACTGCAGTCTCATCTGAAATTTTGACAGGGAAACATCTACTTCTAAGCTCACTGTCCAGCTCACAATTAAGAGGAGAGGATTGCATAAGTGTATAAACACCAGGAAGTGAAGATAATTGGGAGCCATCCTAGCTTATCAAAGTCTGCCTACTGGCCCCCAATAATTCATATTTCTTCTACATGGCAAGTACACTTACCCCCTCCCAAGGTTCCCAAAAGATTCCTCTCATTACAGCATGAGCATATTTTAAGATCTTCAGTTATTTAATATGAGTTGATCATAGAAATAAAAATTAATAACTTTCTACAGATATTTGATCATATATCTGATGAAATAATGAAAGGTAGAAAAAATATAAAAAGTATTAACATGAAGCAAATACTGTTTTACAATTCATGAATTTTACCCTTATAAATCTATTCAAGACTATTTTACCTAAAATAACAGCAAATACCCAATGGGAACTTGTTTAGGCTTTAGCTGGAATTTACCCCACTAAACCATAGCCTCTGTCATTTCTCCCTTTCCAATGTGCAAGCATATAATTGAAGTAAAATGAATGGGCTTCTGAGCAAGCACAGATTTTAGACAAGTCCCTAAAGCATCCTCTTCTAGTATATACCATTTATTAAATGCATTGTAAATATTTTGAAGCCACCCTGAATAATTACAAAATAACATTAAAATAATAAGTGTTTGAATATTTTTAACCATTACATTCAACGACCTTGTGCAAAAAGAAAATTTTCAGATAACAACTATAATTACATGCAACTTCCACATGAAACAGGTATAAAATCTCTCTGTTTCTTGGAATTATTACTGCTGGAATTAATGAGCAAAGAGAATAGAAAATGGTTAGTGCATTGTTCCACTGATTCTAGCACTGGGATTTTTTCTTTTTTCTTGCTTTCTTTTAACCTTTTCTATCTACTCTCCAATTGGTCTATACACTAAAACATGATTCATTATAAAAAAATTTCTATAACGTTACGATTTTAATATTTTTTCTTTTCCTTCTAATCATTACATGTGCATCATTTAAATTACATGATTTTTTCTTTACTTAAGTTATTTTATATGTGTTTTCTAGTTGGCCTCTTTTTCAAATTTATTTTTATGTATGTTAATCTCTGGAGTGGAATTTTCTTAGATATTTATGTCAGTATTTTTCTTTTTGCACCTACTAATAGCAGGTAAACTATTCAAAGTCAGATTTATATAAGCCTAGATGCCCTTAGAATATTTGCAAATATAGAAAAAGTTATACATCATTTTACAAGGTATTATTTCTCATGTATTTTTAGAATCAAGATATATTAAGAGAACTAGAATATATATCTGACCATGATAAACAGAAGTTTTCTAGCTACTCTGGATCTGCCTAATTTCTTTCTTCATACTAATCAACCATATCAACTGTATCATCAATGCATTGTACCTTTACTGAAGTCAATGTAACTTTCACATATTATTAACTAACCTCACATATTGTTACTATGCCTAATAAGTTTTCCACATGCATGTAGCACTATATCTATATGAGGGTATGCTGTAATCATTAGTACTTTTGAGTGAGAAGTGATTTCAAGATCAAATGTTACGTGATTAGAACATAAACACAGCAAAGTGGAAGAACAACTAGGTGACCTTTCATACAGTACCATTATCATGCCAGATGTGTGTATGTCCAAGCAGCTAAAACAACGTAGGACAGAAAGATTGTCTGCTTTCCTAAGATTCCTCGTGAGCACTTATAGCAAGGATGAAGAACAAGCAGTAAAATTTGGCTTGGCCTTCTTTGTGCCTACAGAGGATAGAGACCTTCACATCTTCACTCTTTTTTTAATAAAACATTGACTTTTCATATGCTTGCTTTCTGCACCACAGCATTCTAACTGAACATACATTCCAAAGAAACAATTTTCACAAGAGTATTATCAGGATTTCAGGTCAATGTCAATTTGGATCTATGTAAAGAGTAAAACATTGGATTTAAAATTTAACATGCTGTTCATTTAAAAAAAATTTTGTCATATAAATACCTAATCTGGGCTCATTTTGAGGCACTCTAATTATTGCATGTAATGAAATAGAGAGTCAATACTTCACAAGGTATTTTTCTCTTTTCTTTAACCCTAGTACATCCCTATAAGGGATGGAAAGGATGAGGAGGAGACGCATGATCCTCAGACAAGAACTGCATTTCTGTTGTCAGTCTGAAATCTCTTGTCATCTACTGCAATTCCAATATGATGATACCACAAGATTCGCAAAGATTGAGTGTTGGGGGAGTCATTCTTGCCCAAGCCAGACATGCCCTGGCCAGGCCTCCTTGAGTGATGTCCCTGGGTAAGGCTTGGTGTAGTTGCACCTATTCAGGAACCGTGAGAAAAACCCACCTGCCTTTATTAACACTACAGCAAGGCACAATTTCACACATACCATATAATCAAAAATTAAAAGACAGGATGATACCAAGTGTTGAGGTGATCTGTACACAGAGACCTGTCAGGCACTAAGAGTAAGGGGGTAAATTACACAGCAATTTGGAAAACATTTGGCATTACTAGGAAAAGATGAATATATACATATCCCATGCCTATCGATGCCACTCCCAGATAATCCCTTCAACATCCACCAAGGAGATTCTTGCATTGCCATGTATGACAATATTGTTGTCTTTAATGGCTGAGAGCCCACCTATTTTTAAGAGAAAAATATTTGTCACATTCTTTCTTAGATTTCAACACAAAATTTGTGCAAAGATACTTGGGTCCAAAGGGTTATTTATGTGAGGAGAGTTTTGTATGTTTATGAGTCAGTGAAAGAGTTATACATTTCTGCTTGACCTTTTGTATATTAGACCTCTGAATTTTCCTTAGGACTTCTTAAATACTCCAACATAGCATAGGACAGTTGCAGACAGAGGAGAGTATTAAGACAAAAGCATGGATTTTATCTAGCATTTTCTTAACCAGAATAATCTTTAGTTAAGATCAAATATTCTTTAATGATCTATATCAAAACTCCACGAAACTAGGTTTAAGGTTTTGCATATTTTGTTAGACTATACTTTCCCTGGAAGCAAGAAGGAGAAAGGATTGATTAGGTTATTAAAGAATCGTGGCAATGAGAACATAGTGATAATAAAGAGACAGGAGGGGGAAAGGAGAAAAGGTTGAGTAGAAACACAGAGAAGTAGAGAAGCCATTACTAGTAATATAGACATAGCTCTAATGGTCAAGTTACCACATCCCAGAATGATGTCTTCTGACTGTTCCTGTGCCAGTGTAGTCCCAGGTAAGGCCTTCAGTCTCTGTGCTAAATCTTTTCATCCTTCCCTTCTACCCCTTCAGACATGCCTAGCTGCAATTCTAAAATCACTAAAGGAAAATCTATAATACTCTCTTGAAATTCAGTACTGTTTCAGTGCAGAATGTTTTTATGAATGCGTATATCTTTATACATACATAGATATTTACATATATATGTTTGTGTATATATATACACATATATAATTACATATGCATGTATATATGTATGTTTATATATGTTTAGTAATTACATGTTAAATATATATTTTCACTTATGTAATTAATGTAGATGTTTAGGATGTTTGTGAGTGGAATCCTACATTTGAAAGTATTCTTGAACTGATAAATTAGGCTGAAACTCTCAGGACAAAGTGATTTTCTTTCAGTAAGTATTCTAGAATAGATTTCATGATTGATGTTCTTAAAAAAACACCAAGCAGTTGATGCAAGGTTACATATAAATATTGAAGAAATTTCCCAAGGCTGAGAAACTCTACGGCCAGGGACTCCTTGAATCACTACTTACGTTGTGCTTTGTGAGGTTTGAAATATTAGTTGCTATTGCTTGTAGCCAGTCAATACAGTCTTCAGCAGAGAGGCACTGAATAATCCCACTGCAGACCCCATCCACAGCAATGACTTGAAAAGCATTCTGCCTGTGGACATGTCAGAACAAATCAGATCAAACCATAATCTCATTTATCTATTTTTAACTTGAAACAGTATCTGTTGAAAAGCTCTTCTTTCAAACAGTACAGATGCAGCTTCAGATTCACATTTGCTTACTTTTCTTTGTAAATATCTCTGTTTTTAAATGGAACACTAAAGATAAACTCAGAAAACATATAATCTTGAATTGATAGAAAGTATCTTGAAACTCAGATAAATTTGGAGAAACTTTGAGATGTAAAATATGTATTATGTAAATAGGAGAATATCTAAAACATTTCAGAAAGGTTCTTTTCCAAGTTTACCACAAAATTATATAGAAGTTTATCTATTATTTCAGCTACCATCATCTCCTCTTGACATTTTTCAATGCATTTTCTGATTAACAAAGGAAAGATCACAAAAAAAACCCCACAAATATTAAACATCATTTTTAAAAAATCACTTGATGTTATGAGCAGTAGTATTTTGCCCGTTATTAAAACACTTTTAATCTCAGTTTATTTATCTTCTCAAAGATGGTTCGAGACAAGAGGTTCATAGCTACTCCTCAGGTCCAAATTTTCATGCTCTAAGTTTATGTGAATGTCATGCATTTCACTTACAACCAAACTTTTCTTTAAAATGCAATGGCCAGTCTAAATATCCCGATGGTCTTTCGTTGATTTGTTGTTGCTGTTGTTGGAGAAAACTAAATGATGCCATTCTAAATTGTTCACCAAAGTGCTGTTGAATTTAAAGCAGCTCCCTACAGCTTTAATGATTTACCTTTTTTTTTCCGTATCAAGGTTTCATATGTTCAGATATAAGCTTAATGGACAGGAATTGATAAAAATTCCAAAATGAATGGAAATAGCTAAATGCCTCATGCTTGAGAATTACTCTGCTGTGCAATACAATGCACTTTAGAAAATACACAAACTGTATTTAAATCCCAGCCAATCATGAAGCAATAGAAAAATTCTGTAGTTCAATATTCAAAGCTATGCAAATTGTATAAATGTATGTATTTTTCTCCAAATAATTAACTTTTCTGTCACTTTTGAGTTTTCTAACTAGGTATTTTTGGATATTAGACATGATTTCATTTCCCCAAACACCAAAGGACACCCCCACAGAGCATAAGTTGGGCTCAGTTTCATCACTAGGCCTGTGGCACTCTCCCTTCCCACGAAACCAGTCCATCGTTAGCTTTTAGCTTCTGAGGTACTCTGCATCCAAATTATTAATATTTTTGAAGAAATTTGCTCTCATGTCCTTGCCCAAGCTCTTTCAACTGATAACAGGGAAGCATTCAAATATGCTTTTTTGTTTTATCTTAAAAGTACATGAAAAGCCCATAGGAAGTACAATTATCGTCCGTCTCTTTGAAATAATGTTCTTCTCAATTTGCGACAAGATAAATCATGCATGCCATGAAAAGAATATTAAAACTTTACATGACTTTCTTAGCTTTAATTTTGCTACTCAACAGTAAGTGAGACATTTAAAATATCCAGACAGCTCAACCGTTCATGAAAAATGAGAACGAATTTGAGTTTAGTGATATACATTTCTTTCTGCTCTCTGATTATCATAACCATTGCTCCATGTACCATAAATTAAAGCATGTCTTGAAAATATTTTTCTCTCTGCTTTAAATGAATCATGGCTAATTAATATTTTTCGCAGATTAAAGTTAATTCAGCAGATTAAATCTGCATCTATGTAGTCATATATGTTACATAGTTCCTACACAGAGTAATTCTGAGGTACTAATTTTTTTATAAATCCAGGCTTATATGTTCATATATATTACTTTTTAAATTCTGTTTCAACTTTTCAGGTTGATTTGACGGAAACCCTTTCATGAACATAAGCATAGCAGCTGAGCAGTTTTTTTGCTTCCATTTGACCTCTTACATAAAGGCTGATAGGTTACAGTCTGGGTCATATTTCTGCCTCTACTGTTAAGTAAATGACAGCATTAGGCAAATTAGTCCACTTAGTTGTGGCTCAATTTCTCTGAAAGGAAAATGAGAATAACGTACTTTACATATTTAACAAGTATTTATGGAGTAACTTGTGGGATCCAAATACTTTCCCATATCACTGGAACTCTAGGAATAATTTTCCCTTGAATAATCCAGTAATGTGTCATTTTAATTGCAATATTTGAGAGTGTTTAGTAAGAATGTCTCCACATGGACTTATTGTTTCATCAAGCACTTAGGAGGAACTGCAGTGCTTTTGTTTTTATTTATAGCTTTTAGAAGATGTAATTCTTTTACTTGATAGAATCAGTAATAGTTAAAAAAAGACCCAAAACTTCTTTGTTTCCTCTT
The DNA here is from genome assembly GCF_037783145.1 of Equus przewalskii. Taxonomy (NCBI): domain Eukaryota; kingdom Metazoa; phylum Chordata; class Mammalia; order Perissodactyla; family Equidae; genus Equus; species Equus przewalskii. Next base: position 32,682,678 of record NC_091838.1, read on the forward strand.
ATTTGATGGTATACTTTCTGAAATCAATAGACTCCATATCCATTTGTCTAGTATTGTGAGATATTAAACCTTAAAATTTGTAGCAGTTTAGAAGATACTTAGACAAAATTATGATACTTAGTACCAACCCCCCCATACCTGCTGAAAAAGAGTTGCATAATTAAAGAGTTTGATACTCTGAAGTTTTGAGTTCAGATTATTTTTTCCACTCTTTGCTTAATATTTTTTATATTTTTATAAGGATTCTTGGTCATTGCTCTGGCAATGAATATTATTCTCAAAATTTGCTGAATTTCAATGTAGGTTTATTCATTAAAAATACAAATTTAGTCTTCCTTTGTATGATAAACATACCGCTCACTATAAAAATTCACAAATAACTCTCAATATAGCATGCATACACATAGATATACATACATTTCTGATTCACTATTGATTTTATACTATATGAAGATATAGGTGGGAAGATGTTAAATTTGTGAGTAGTGAATAGGAGAAAGCAGTGAGAGTAGGCATTTCAAGCACAAAGAGCAAGAGCTGCAGAGACTAAAATATGCAAATTTGGAATGGCCAGATTGCCACATCCATGAGGAGGAGTGTAGGAGATCAGCAGGAAAAAGCAGGAAGGCTTGGAGTAGGAGGCCTTTGTATGTCATGCAAGGAGCTTAAAGTCCAGGGAAACACTGCTGAACTTTATATAGAGGACTACCATGGTTAGATTTGTGTGGAGTGGGTGGTCCTGTTAGACCAGTTAGGATAATATGTTATGGAACCAAGATAAACGTGTGCTAGTGAGAATGAAAATGAAACAATTAATTCAAGGGATTTATAAAGGCATTAGAAAAGATGTGATTTAATGACTGCTTTTTTAATGAAATATGAGGGAGAGGATAGAGTTAAAATTACTCCAGAGTTTTGGATCTTACTGGTTGAAGTGTTTAGATAAAAGAAAGAAGGGAAAGCACATATTTTAGACAAGAGATAATTAATCCAAAATCAAATTTAAAAAGCAGCATGAAGAGTGTGACATGTTGAGAGAAATGTGGGTTGTTTGGTTTGTTGCAACATGGATATGAGGAAGAGGCAAGCGAAAAAGTTGGCAACAAAGTAAAGCCTAATCATTTAAGATCTTTGCAACCATGCTACAACATTTCTACTTGAAAGTTAACATTTAATCCTGCAAGTCAGGGAGAGCCAACAAAAACATTTGAGTGCTGAAATGACAGGCTCATATTTGTATTTTAGAAAGATCTAGCAGCGGTGGTGAAGAAGATGGAAAAAATGATAATGAAAGCAAGAGTAATGTAAGAAGCATATTGAAATATTCAAGATGAACAACGATAAGAGTCTGTTTCAAGAAAGTGGTTCACTCTGTATGTAGGTGAGAACACTGACTCAAATATTATTAAAAATAAGCCATTTACTTGATTTGGTTATTAATTATTTGGGGAGGTGATGAATGAAAAGAAAAAATAAAAAGATACACTCATGTTATTGATTTCAGCAGTTAACTCTATTTCTCATAGACTTCAGTTCACAAACAGCAAATTCAGGATTGTTTCTGCTCCGCATATGCTACCTTGGTTCACTAACTCTTCATATCTTTTATCATTCAGGCTCAAAACCTAAACTGCTGGATGAAGTACATGAGGAGCTCTTCCAAACCATTTTGTTACCAATTTTCAAAAGTTGAAATTCACCAATCTGTTTCATTATTTGAAACATGATAACTCATCATTCCCTAAATAAGCCCTGTACCTTTATGCAACTGTCCGTCCTCCCAGTATTCCCTTTGTCTGAAATGCCTTTCAACCTCACTCCATTTATTATCTACAAGGTTGTGTCAAGTAACAATTTTCTGTAACTCTCTGACCTCTAATTTCTCTGTGTATAAAATGAAGATGGCAACTTTTGTCCCACATACCTCACATTTTTAAGACTTGTTTTAAGAGCAGTTTTAGGTTCACAGCAAAATTGAAGGGAAAGTAAAAAGAGTTCCCATAGACTCCCTGACCCCACACATGCATAGCCTCCCTGATATCAACATTGCCCACAAGACGGTACGTTTGTTATAGTTGACAAACCTCCATTGACACACATCATTATCATTCAAAGTCCATAGTTTACATTAGGGTTCACTCTTGGTGTTGTACACACTATGCGTCTGAAGAAATGTATAATGACATATATCCATCATTATAACATCATACAGAGTATTTTCCCTGCCCTATATATCCTCTCTGCTCTGCCGGTTCATTCCTTTACCCACCACCATCCCCACCCCTGGCAACCACTTTTTATCTTTGTATTGTCTCCCTAGTTTAACATTTTCTAGAAGGTCATATGGTTGGTATCATATGATGTGAGTAGGCTTTCCATATTGGCTTCCTTCATTTACTAGTATGCATTTATAGTTCTCCCATATCTTTCTATGGCTTGATAGTTCATTTCTGTTTAGCTCTTAATAATATTCCATTATCTGGATGTACTACAGTTTATTTATCCATTCACCTACTGAAGAACATCTCACTTCCAAGTTTTGCAATTATGCATAAAGCGTCTATACACATTTATGTGCAGGTTTTTGTGTGAACATAAGTTTCAACTCTTTTGGGTAAATGCCAAGAAGCATGATTACTAGATCATATGGTAAAAGTTATGTTCAGTTTTGTAAGAAACCACCAAATGTCTTCCAAACTGGCTGTACCATTTTGCATTTCCACCAGCAGTGAATGAGAGTTCCTATTGCTCCACATTCTCATCAGCATTCAGTGTTGTTAGCATTCTGGATGTTGGCCATTCTAGTAGGTGTGTAGTGTATGTCATTTTTGTTTTAATTTGCATTTCCCTGATGACATATGATGTGCGGCATCTTCTATATGTTTATTTCTCATCTATATATCTTCCTTGGTGAGATATCTGCTAAAGTTTTTGGCCTATTTTTTGGTTGGGTTGTTTGTTTTCTTACTGTTAAATTTTAAGTGTTCTATGTACATTTTGGATAACGGTCCTTTATCAGATGTGTCTTTTGCAAATATTTCTCCTAGTCTATAGCTTGTCTTTTCATTCTCTTGACATTATCTTTTATAGAGTAGAAGTTTTTAATTTTAATGAAGTACAGCTTATCAATTATTTCTTACATAGATCATGCCTTTGATGTTATATCTAAAAAGTCATTGCCATACCCAAGTTCATTCAGGTTTTCTCTTCAGATTATCCTCTAGGAGTTTTAAAGATTTTGTTTTACATTCAAGTCTCTGATCCACTTTGAGTTAATTTTTGTGAAGGATGCAAGGTTTTTCTGTAGACTGATTTTTTTGTATGTGGATGTCCAGTTGTTCCAGCACCATTTGTTGAAAAGATTCTCTTTTCTCCATTGTATTGCTGTTGCTTGTTTGTCAAAGATCAGTTGACTATATTTATGTGAGTTTATTTCTGGGTTCTCTATTCTGTTCCATTGATTTATTTGCCTATTCTTTTGTAACACCATGCTGTCTTTTTTACTGTAGCTTTTTAGTAAATCTTAAAGTCAGTTTGTGTCAGTCCTCAAATCTTTCTTCTCCTTCAATATTATGTTGGCTCTTCTGGGTCTTTTGCTTCTCCAGAAAATCACAAAATAACTTGCTGAGATTTTAATTGGGATTGCATTAAATCTAAGATCAAGTTCGGAAAAACTGACATCTTGGCAATATCAAGTTTTCCTATTCATGAACACGGAATGTCCCCTATTTATTTGATTCTCCTTTGATTTTGTTCATCAGAGTTTTGTAATTTTCTGCACATAGATCTTTTATATATATTTTTTACATTTATAACTATCTCATTTATTTGGGTGCTAATGTAAATGGTATCATGTTTTTACTTTCAAATTCTGCTAGTTCATTGCTGGTATATAAGAAAGTGATTGACTTTTGCATATTAATTTTGCATTCTGCATCGTTGATATTTTCACTTATTAGTTACAGGATTTTTTTGTTGATACTTTTTGATTCTCTACATAGATGATCATGTCATCTGCAAACAAAGACAGTTTTATTTCCTCTTTCCTAATCTACATACCTTTTATTTTCTCTCCTTGTCTTGTTTAATTAGCTAGTATTTCTAGTACAATATTGAATAGGAGTGGTGAGAGGGGGCCTCCTTGCCTTGTTTCTAATCTTAGTGGGAAAGTTTTGAGTTTCTCACGATTGAGTATGATGTTACCTGTAAGTTTTTTGTAGATATTCTTTATCAAGTTGAAGAAGTGTTTTTCTATTCCTAGTTTACTGAGAGTTTTTATCATGAATGGATGTTTATTTTGTCAAATGTTTTTCTGAATCTATTTACATAAGCATGTGATGTTTTTTCTTCTTTATGCTGTTGATTTGCTGGATGACATTAATTGATTTTTGAATATTGATCTATCTTTTCATAGCTGGGATAAATCATACTTGGTTGTGGTATATAATTCTTTTTATACATTGTTGGATTGAATTTGCTAATATTTTATTGAGGATTTTTGCATATATGTTCACAAGAAATATTGATCCATGTTTGTTTTTTTCTTGAATGTCTTTATCTGGTTTGGGGATTAGTGTAATGTTGGTCTCATAGAATGAGCTAGGAAGTAGTCCCTCTGCTTCCTTCCTTTGAAAGAGATTGTAGAGAATTGGTATCACTTCTTCCTTAAATGTTTGGTAGAATTCCTGACTGGATCTCATGCTTTCAACTTTGGAAGTTTATTAGCTATTTATTGAATTTCTTTAATATATATAGTTTTATTCAGTTTGCCTGTTTCTTCTTGTGTCTATCAAGGAATTGATCCATTTACTCTAGTTTGTCAAATTTGTGGACATAGAGTTGCTCTGAGTACTCCTTTATTAGCCTTTTAATGCCTGTAAGATCTGTAATTATGTCCCCTCTTTCGTGTCTGATACTAGTAATTTGTTTTCTTTCTCTTTTTTTCTTAGGTAGCCTGGCGAGAGGCCTATCAATTTTACTAATCTTCAAAGAATCAGCTTTTAGTTTGGTTTCATTGATTTTCTCTATTGATTTCCTATTTTAAATTTCATTGATTTATGCTTTAATTATTATTATTTCTTTTCTCCTGTTTACTTTGAATTTTATTTGTTCTTTGTTTCTAGTTTCCTAAGGTGTAGACTTAATTATGGATTTTTTATCTTTCTTCTTTTCTAATATATGCATTTAATGCTATAAATGTCCCTCTAAGTACTGCTTTCATTGCATTGCACAAATTTTGATAAGTTGCATTTTCATTTTCTCCAAAACTTTAAAAACATTTCTATTGAGGTTTTATTCCTTTGATCCATATATTATTTAAAATCATATTGCTTAATCTCCACATACTTGGGGGTTTTCCTGTTATCTTTCTGTTATTCATTTATAGTTTAGTCCCATTGCATTCTGAAAGCAGACATTGTATGAGTTCTATTCTTTTAAAATCTTTACAGTGTGTTTTATGGCCTAGAACATGGTCTATCTTGATGAATGTTCCGTCAAATTGTATTTTGAAGACTATGGACTAGGCTTCTTAAAACCTAAAAATCTGTTAAAAATGTTGTATTATTTTTACCTGTCAAAATCCAACTCAAATTTTAAAAAGGTAATTTAGATGCCACCTATTCCATGATGTTTTCTATAACCCATGTATTTGGAGGGAATCCTTCCCACCTGAGTGCTCCCAGTCTTCCTACTTCCTTTACTGTAATACTTGTTCTCTGTGGTATTTGCTACATATCATTCTTTCTTAGTAGACTGCCTCCATGAAAAAGGGTCTCTGTGTGTTACTTTCCATTGCTCATAGTACTGGCACAGTGCTAGTGCCCTGAGTGTTTAATTGGTCAGTGCAAAAATATCCATCCCCATTTTATTTTAACAATCCGCTGCTTTTGATAATTTGAGATCTGCTTGTCATTGAAGACAGTTTGACTATCAGACTTAAATTCCGACATTTCTGTTCTTTGACCATAATCTCTTCCTTTCCATCATTGCGTAATTAACTTTTTCTTTTTTGTCTTTTTTACCCCTTCCAATTGTCCTTCTCCATAAATCTATTCAGGATATATCTGTGTTCCTCCCTAGACTGAGCTCCCTGTTCATCCATATCAATTATGTGGTTTTTTTCCCCACCCTAAAATTTTCTGTCATTTTGACCTCTGGCTGTTTCTACTTTACTAATTCCCAGCTCTCAATAACTTCAATTTAGGTAAATTTATAGCCTTTTCTGCTTAAAGTGTCAAGATTCCACGGGAAAAGTAATAATTTGTGCAAAAGAGTTCCAATGTAATTGGTCTTTGGGAATCAGTTAACTTAGTTCCTTTTATCTCCTTTGTTATCTTTCTACCCTCACAGCAGTCAACATTATATATCTTGCAGTTTCTCCTGCCTACCTAGTAGTCATTTTATTTATTTCTTGTGACTGGATAATCCTATTCCTCATAACATCTCTTCCATAGTTTATCTCTCCTTCAATTCCTGAATCCTGCCTAGCTTTATGTCCTTCCGAGAAGATAGCCTTGCCTTCCAACTCTTGAATATCTAGTGTCTAGCCAGTAGAAGCACCATATTGTATGTCTTTATCCTATTTTTTCTTATAATTTTATGGGCTTTAGAAGTATACATCCTTTCATTTTATCAATCACAAATCTTTCATCTTACCCTAAAGCTATCTGGAATATGCTCTTTCAATGGTAATTCCTTACTGATTTTGTCAATTTCCCAGAGATACTCAAGATCCCTGGGACTCTTTCTTTGGCTATGAAAAATATTAAAATGCAATTGGTAGACTTATATCATTGAAGAAGTATGTCACAAACTTGAGAAATGAAACAAGTAGAGAGTTTTTGATGCGATAATTTTCTACAGGTTGAAAAAACTATGCAAAGTTGATGTAGAGTTGTCCAAAGGAATTTCGATCTTTTCCAGAGAGAAGCATTATATACCTTAAGAGAGTTATGGCAGTTTCTTCCTCAAGTTCACAGTACAATTCTATAAGAACACGTGAAGAAGTGGAGTATTTATGAAGATTGTACTAGACAAAGGGACACTTGTACGGCTCACGGAGTAGGTGAAATCAAGTAGCATCTTAATGTTATTTAGTTGAATATTTTTTGAAAGTCATCAATTATTCCTGGTTTACGTAGTGGACCTGCTGGCCTATCTGTGAAAGTGTAAAAAACTCAATCCGTTGATTCACTCTGGATCCACATGTATAGGACCACATATAACAAAAGAGCGATGGAACAGCAAGAGTAGCAGTATACCAAAACAGGGACTCTGTTTTTCCTCCAGCCTCTTTAGTATTGAGTCCTTCTCCTCAATCAGTAACCATGACCATGATATGCCTCAGATTTTATATCCCCCTTTAATCCCACATCACATTATGAATAGCATATCCTTACACATCGTTTCCCTTTCTTTACCATCAATATCCTTCTTATAACAAACTATTTTTCAATCCAATTCACTCCACCAATTATTTACCCAAAGTCACCTCAAAATTAATTACTGTTTCTCAGTCCTTTCAGTATTTATTTTCTGTAGTTGACACTTTCTTCTCCTTAAAATCCTGTTCTCAATATATGCTGTGATATTATAATATTGTAGTTAGTTCTTTTTTCCTCCCTGTATTTTTCTATTTTATATGTTCACTGGTTGTTTCCTTCTCAGATTCCCTAAAATATACATTCTTAAAAGTCCCACCTTTCAGTGAACAACTGTGAATTAAGTGTTTATTATGAAACAGATTCTTATTTGGTGGTATTATTAGAAATCATTTGATAAGATTCTTGCATTATTGGAAGCACTATCACCATCCTGGCTTATTGTTCAGATACTAAACTTCATCCATAGGTGCCCAGTATGGTATCATCTCAAAAATCTTCACTTCAGAAGAGAAAGACTGAGCACTCTTAGAAGGGCACTAGAAATTCTGCTGTCATTGGAATTTTCTAAAAATAATAGTACAAAACTGTAGACTTCATTTCAGTGCTACTGATTTTCATAATGTTTAAGGAGCATGCAGTAGATGATACTGCTATTCAAAAAACAAACTGAGAGATGGAATTCTTCCTTATTAAAACTCATTGAATAAACATTTATTTAGTGCTTTTGAGGCATAAAGCATGCTAAGTACTGAATGTACAGAGTTAAATACTATGTTTCCAAAATCCAAATAGAAATATTATACCATATTATACATATAACATTTATATATTCAATATATAATTTTTCACATACGAAAACACATCTTAGAGATTAAAAGAACAGCAAAAGTTCCTGCAACCTCTACTTTCTGTTCTAATACCCTGATGATGCAATGTTTTGCAATATATGACACTTCAGAATTGAAATCAAACATATATTTCTAAGACAGGGTCATTACTATATGATGAACATAAACTGTTTTATCACAGATAAAAAAACATTGTGATGTTTTAATTCACATCTACACAATAGTATATGACAGCAACACAACTTTGTTGCAATTAAATATGAGAAGTATTATATCATTGAATTTAAAATGATGGGCCTTGGCAAAAGCAACCAACAAATAATATCATAGGTTTTGAACCAAGCTAAATAATTTTCTATACTTGTCATCATGGGCCAGTAATTTATCTTTTCTTTTTTTCTTTTCCATTTACTGTTTCAATTGTCCTTGCTTGTAAGCTCTTTCAGGGAAAGAACCAAACACAACACCTCCCACTTACAGACATTAAAGCAACATTTATTAAGTGATGAGTGAACAATAAATTAGCTCTTGAATCTGAATCACTGTACAGTCTGCTCTGAATAGTGCTATGTTTATAACTGCTTATTACTATAATATTTATTAAGTGCAATTAATTCAATTGCTAAAAGCTGTTGATGTGCTGAGGTACCATAAAAACAAAAATGTAAGGAGTCATTTGAACTCATCCAATTTCTTTTTTCTCATAAACTGTTTTAGCTAAATGCTTCTGCATCATGTATCTGTATAAAATATTTTTAAAGTAAGAACAAAACAAAATAAAACAAATATACACATTTTAAAAAATACCATTAATAAAAATATTGAGAGTTATTAAGGGAGAACAAAAATAGAACCAAAGGAAATAAATGAAGAGAAACAGAAAGATTAAAGGTAAGACACATTTGAATAACTACTTATGTGAAAATAATAACATACCTTGAGGAATTTAAAATACATATATAATTAAAATTATATCAGAAATATTCCCAAAGACAGGAAAGGAATAAAGTAGTTAATTAAAGTATTCTAAGTTTCTACCATTTTCTGAAATAGGAAAATTAATAAATTGTATTAAATGCAAATAAATCATGTATATAGTACCATGTTTGTGCCTCCCTCCAAATTTATATGACAAAATTCTAATGGCCAATGTGGTAGTATTAACAGGTGGAGCCATTGGGAGATGCCTAAGCAATTATGGTGGAGCCCTCATGAATGGGATTAGTGTCTTATACAAGAGGCTCCAAAGAGATACCTAGCCCCTTCAACCATGTGAGAACATAGAGAAGACATCAGATATAAGCCGGGAAGACAGCCTTCATCAGAGAACTTGACCATGTGTGCCTTGATCTTGGACTTCCTGCATCCAGAACTGTGAGAAATAAATTTCTGTTGTTTATAAGCCACATAGTCTGTGGTATTTTGTTATAGCAGCCTGAAAGGACTAAGACACATGGTGTAATGTTTAGGCAATAACTAGAACAAAATAAAAGGATATATATATATATATGTATACACATAATAGAGAGAATATTAAACAATAGAAATGCTTAATTATTGCAAAAAAGTTAAAAAAAGATAAAATAGCATACAAAAACTAGTGTGTTGAGACAAAGAACTCTTTTCTTGCATAGAAGATTTCAGTTGACAAATAAGCACATGAAAAGACATTCAACATTATTAGGAAATGCAAATTCAGGTCACAATGATATATCACTACATATGTATCAGATGTAAAAGATACATAAAAGATAGCAACAACACCAAAACCTGGCAAAGATGTAGAGAAAATGGATCACTCATACACTGCTGGTGGGAACATAAAATTGTAAAGCCACTTTAAAAAAACTATGGGCCTGTTTCTTAATAAACTAAATATGCTATTATCATACAATTCAGTAATTGAGCTCTCGAATATTTACCCAAAGAAATGAAAAAGTATGTTCACACACAAAAAATATATACAAATGTTCATAGCATATGTATTTAGAATAGTCCAAAATTGGCACAACCCAGATGTCCTTTAAGGGGTAAATTTTTAATATGTGGTACATCCATACCATGGAATACTATCAGAAATAAAAAGAAATGAACAATTGAAAAATGCAACTACTTGGAATAATTACCAGAGAAATGTGCTGAGTGAGAAAATTCAATCCAATAAGGTTACATAATGTAGGATTCCATTTACACAATGTTATTAAAATAACAAAATATTAGAGATGAAAAACAGGTGAGCAAGTTGTCAGAGGTTAGGGGTGTGCTAGGGGAGGAGGGATGCTGGCATGGTTATATAAGGGCAACAGGAGGATTTCTGCAGTGATGGAACTGTTCTATACTGTGTAGGTGGATACAGGAACGTGAACATGTGATAAAATTCTATAGAACTAAACACACACATACATGCACTCACACATGTGAATATCTGAAAGAGTGATGGTTTTTACAATGTCAATGTCCTGAATATGGTATTGTGCTATATTTTTGCAAGTTGTTACCAATTGGGAAATGGGTAAACAAAATCTCTGTATTATTTCTTACAACTGCATATGAATCTATGATTATCTCAAGATAAACTACCTCATTAGAAAAAACAAAATCTAGAGTGTTGAACAGAAGACAAATACTGAACTTGTAGATATAATCCCAGATATAACAGTAATTACATTAAAAGTAACTAGACTAAATAATCCAGTTAAAAGACTAAGATTTTTACTTTGGACCAAAAAGAAGACAAAATATATACAGATTAGAAGAGATATTTTTACAGAGTAGGACCAAGAAAAGTTGGAAGAAATGGATAAAAGAATATACAATGTAAATATTAGCCAATAGATATGTAGTGTAATTCTTGAAGGCAAAAAACAATTCCAGAGACATAGGGCATTTCATATCAACAAAAGGACCATACATGAGGAAGTTATAAAAATTCTAAATTTGCTTGTATATAATAACATAGAATTAAACAGTATTGACACAACTAAAAGGAGAAATACACAAAGCCACCATGATAGTAGGAGACTTCAATTCATCTCTCTCAATATCTGATACAATAAACACACAAAAACATCATTAATGATGTAGAGGATCAGAATCACTAATGAGCAAAAATGACCCACTTGAAATAAGCAGAACACTGCACTAAAGAAAATGACAACACACATTCTTTGAAGTGCATATGAAACATTTTCCAAAATTATTCATACACTGAGTGAAATCAAGTCTCAACAAATATCAAAGGGTTGAACTCATTCAGTATGAAATTATACTAGAAAGCAATATGGAAGATAACTTAAAAATTCCAAAATATTTTAAAATTTTGCAATATACTTTTAAATAATCCATGAGTCAAAGAGGCAATTATAACAAAAATTAGAAAATATCATTAAATGGATAATAAGAAAGAACATAAATATCAATACTTGTGGACATCCAGTCCTGGCCAAGCAAGAGTAGACCCATTCCTCCCAAGAGGGCTCCCTAATACTATTAAAGAACCTTGGGCATAACCAAACAGCAAGTAAAACCAGTCCCTGAAAGGTGAAAGGATAAAGCTGATTGCCTAGGGAACTTGGGACTTGAGGAATGACAAGATACTAAGTCCCCTGTGTTTCCTTATTGCCTCCCATATATTGTATGTAGACAGGATGGTCTAGAAGCCTCCAACCCAGAATCACCAACAGCAGGTCAGAAAAAGGCTCTGAGGAAAGTCTGTTCTCCCTAATTAAAGGGCTAGCAAATGAGTGGGCTGAAAGCATTAAACCTTTTTGGCAACTTGCTCAAATTAGTCAAACATCAATGGAACCACTGCCCTTCCCCCCAGGTTTCCATGGGACCCCTCAGAGAACTGTTCTTCCATCCATCCTCTGATTCCTCCACCTGGTGATGTTCAAGAGGCCAAGAAGGAAGCTGATCTTCCATCCTCCACTTGGAAGAAGCAGGCAGCATTCCAATTCTCCCCCAGGTTAGTGTCAGTGGGGTCCAGTGGGAACTTGAACTTCTGTACCCACTATGTAGCAATTATACTGGGTGAGATGGTATGAGATGGGGCTAGTCAGTATTCTGTGTCCCCTTCCATACTGACCACTATGGCTCAGCAGGGAGCTCAGCCTCAACTCTGACCTGTCATCACTGAGGTAGAGTGAGGAGGGGCTGGTTGTCTCAGCTTTCTTTCCATACCCTCCCCTTTGTCAGAAGGGTTCCCTGGAGAGCTGAGCTTCTACTACCATCCTGTAGCAACAAAGAAATGTGCATTGGCCCTGCCCATTTACCCTCCCATGTGGCAGCAGGGCCAAGCAAGGAACTGAGCTGACACCTCACTCAAAGGCAATGAGGAATCAAGTTGGTGTCTGACTTTCACTAGGGTTTGGTCAACAGGGCTGAGTGCTATGCCAAACTTAGATCTCAAATATCTTCAACGATGCAGTCAGTGTCAGCATTTCCCTGTTGCTGGGATGGTTTCAGCAAGGAACTTAGCATACACACTCATCTAGCCCTCATACTATACCTCAACAAAGGGATTCTCTATGAAAAGAAGATTGAATAGAATCAACACTCTCAAAATTTACAATCCAAAAAGTTCAAGACGAAATTTTTAAAAAATAACTTGTTTTACCAAAGCCAGGAAAATCACAACTTGAATGAGAAGAGGCAATCCAAAGACACAAATACCTAGATAAATGAGATGTTGAAATTATTTGACAAGGATTTTAAAGCAACCATCATAAAAATACTTCAACAAACAATTACAAATGCTCTTGGAATGAATAAAAAAACAGAAAATTTCAGCCAAAAAATATATATAAGTTATAAGAGAGTACCAAGTGGCCACGATGGAACTGAAAAACACATCAACAAAACAATAAAATCATGCTGATTGGGCTCAATGGCAGAGTGGAAATGACAGGATAGAATCAGAGAACTTGAAGACAGATCGATAGAATTTACTGAGTTTGTATAATAGAAAGAAAAGCGATTGAAAAAAAAAGAATACATTTTCAGGGATCTGTGGAACAATAATAAAAGAACTAACATGTGTATCAACAAAGTGCCAGAAGGAGAGACGAGAGAGGGGGACTGACAAAGTATTTGAAGAAGTAATGTCCAAAAAATTCCACAATTTGGAGAAAGTCATAAATGTACAGATTTAAGGAGATGTGTGAATTCCAGATAGAATAAACCCAAAGAAATCAGTGCTAAGAGACATCATAATTGACTTCAGAAAATTAGAAAAAAAGAAAAAAACAAGGTAGAAAGAATATATTATACATAGGGAACATCAATTTGAAAGACCATGGAGGCCCAAAGGCAGTGGCACAATATTTTCCAGGTGCTGAAAGAAAAAGAATTGTCAACTCCAAATTCTATATCCAGGAAAACTATCCTTGGGAATAAGAATAAAATAAAGATATTCTCAGGCAAAGGAAAATTAAGAGAATTTGATGCTATCAAATCCACCTTTAAAGAATGGCTAAAATGAATTTCTCTACACACAAAGGAAATGTTAACAGAAGGCTTGGAACTTCAGAAAGAAAGAACACTGGAGTGGATAAACATTGGGCTAAATATAATAGATTATCCTTGTTTCCACAAATTTTTTAAATCATTTTAATGACTAAAGGAAGAAGCATAATACCACCTAATACAGTGCTTGATGTATGCATAAGAAATTAAGATAATTACACTTACAAAGTGGAGATGATAAAGGGACCTACACAAAAGTAATTTTTCTAGACTTCATTCAAAGTGGTAAATTGTCAATACCAGTAGTGTGATAAGATATGTATGCATATTGTAGTACCTACAGCAACCACTCAAAAAACTATACAAAATGATATACTCAAAAACACTATAAATAAACCAAGATGTAATGTTAAAATTTGTGGGTATAGCTAAAATACGCTTTGATGGAAATGTGTAGCTCTAACTACATAGAGTAGGAAAGAAAGTCTGAAAAATTAGTGACTAAACGAGGGGTTGGCAAACTATGACACATGAGCTAAATCTAGCCTGCCACCTGTTATTATAAATAAAGTTTTATTGGAACAGAACCATGCCCATTCATTTATATATTGTCTGTAGCTGTTTTCATGATACAAAGACAGAGTCCAATAGTTGTGACAAAGACATTAGAGTCTAAAATATTTACAATACCACTTTTTACAATAAAGTTTCTGGACCCACAGAACTTCTACCTCAAGAAACTATAAGAACAAAAACATCAAGTCAAAGACATTAAGGAATGGAGACAAGAAAGAAGCAGAAACTCATAATTTACAATATATACATATAATGAAGAGCGGCGACAAAGCCCAAAATTACTCCTTTTAAAAAATTAATTAATTAAAAACTAGACCTTTAAAAAAATAAATTTACAACCCTCTAGCAAAACTCAGATAAAAAGAGAAAAAACAAATTTCAAGAATGAAAAGGAGGGGGCCAGGCCAGTGGTGTAGTGGTTAAGTTTATACAGTCTGCTTCAGTGGCCTGGGGTTCACAGATTTGGATCCCAGGCACAGACCTACACACCACTCAGCAACCTACACTGTGGCAGAATCCCAAATATAAAATAAAGGAAGATTGGCACAGATGTTAGCCCAGGGCCAATCTTCCTCTAGGAAAAAAGAGGAAGATTGGCAACAGATGTTAGCTCACCAGAAAACAAAAAGAAAGAAAGAAAGAAAGAAAGAAAAGGAGGACATTACTAGTGATCCCACACCTATTTCAAAAGATAATAATATGGGAGTATGATAAACTACATGAAAATAAATTTACTCCTTAAATGGACTATACAATTATCTTGAGAAAGAAAAAAACAGCTTACTAAAACTAGCACAAGAAGAAATACAAAAAGACAATGAAACTATGTCTATTAAAGACCCTGAATTCATTACAGTAAGTTAGTAGTAGAATCAGAGTTTTAACTTAGTTTTTTATCACTTGATTCTGATTCCTGTTTTACTGTCATTATACTATTCTTTTAGTTCTTCTTCCTACTATTAGAAAAATGCTGAAAATAAGAATTATAAGGCATATTATGTTAAAAGTTTGACTACAGGTCTCATTTTCAATCAACCAGAAATCAGAACTCACTAACATGAACTCACCGACTCAAATCTGTCCCAGGCACATACTGAGAGAAACGTGAATGAAGTAGAGGGATCAGTCTAAGATCACACCATCGCTTTTCCCATCTCAAGCCTGGAGAGGTGGGCCATGAAGAACATGATAATGTGTCCTGAAAAGAACAGAAACATTCAGTGTTGCTCATTTCCGTGTTTTGAGTTTGTGTGTCACAAACCCTTTTCATTTGGGGAATATTTTTTCCCCTAAATAATGAACAGAGTACCACAAGAAAAAATCCACATTCATTGACAGTAAAGTTGTATTCTTTAACTTCTTCATTAATGGAATTCTAATAAGAAATTGAGGAAGAAATCATTGAAATTGAGAATGTTAGTAAATCATATGAAAAAAATGGAGCAGGGAGAAGGAAGAAAAAAACAGAAGTGTGCAGAGCTGAATTCATTCAAGAAGGGGAAAGATGGGGCAAAACTGTAATTGTAATGAACACTGAATTGCTAGTAGGTAACAAAAATAAAAATAAGTTGTAGTTCATTCAATTAGCCAATACTTTCTGAGTATCTCCCAGGTGCTAGAGATTATTATAAGTCCTGTGAATTATCAATTAGTAGTAAATATTTTTGAATAGAATGAATGCACTTATAAAACAACTTTTTAAAACTACTCAAGTAAATCTTTGTCCATCGTTTTAACTTCATGTTTATAAAATGTTTGTATTTTCTTATATTGTCTTAATGTCATGTTCAGTCAACTTCTGCTGGTTTAAAATTACAAGTATTTTAAGTTTCATTAGAAGTTTGGGTTTTTTATGTATGTATAGAACAGACATATATTTGAATAAAATTTGAGCTTTTCACTTGATGTTGATTTATGTTTCTTTCATCGTGTCAGCTTCATTGCTAAAATTCCTTCCTAGCACTAGTACATGGGATAATGTTGATATTTAAATTGGCATCAGCTGTAGGGGCAAAGTCTCAATTTGATCAGGGAGCTACCGACACTGATTTCTTTCTATTCTATAGATTCTATAATTTTTGAGTGATGATGTTAGAAGAAGATTCTATTTAAGTCTTGATGTTGAAACTTTGTTAGTCTAAATATTACTAACCTTTTCTTTCAGGTTTCAATTTCTTCAAAATTGCTTAGGAGCAAAAACCTTCCATTGTTTTCACTCAAGGTTGAGTGTTCTTTGGCATTATCATGTTAATTGTCACCAACTGTGCCAATAAAAATCTATTAAATCCTTACAGCAGTTTAGAATACAGCGAAGGTGAACTGGCTAAGATCACGCAGTGAGGGGCCCCTTACAGGTTGGTAAATATTCTCTCAGACACCTATTCTTTGATGCAAGACAGTTGCTTTTAATGTTTATCGGGTAATTGCAAGGGCACAAACCTAGGTTTCATGTTGCTCTCCTGGCCTTGCTGTCAGATGTTATAGATGGTCAGCATATGACACAGGGGTCAATTAGGTGACAGGACAACAGGGTAGTGAAAGCTCAGGCTCTGAATCAGAATCAGACCACCTGGGTTCAAAATCCCAATTTCCCAACTGACTAGGCCTTTAACCTAGGGACAGGTTATTTCAACTCTGTATGTCTTACCGTGCCTATCTCCAAAGATAAGGCTATCACAAGGCTCTTGTTACCAAGGCAAAACCTAAAGCTTTTCTAGAAGCATTAAATTATTGCTTACCCATCTTTTCTGCATAAGGCACTTGAAATAATAACCCTATGTGACACACTAGGGTAAACAGACTAAGTTTCTGTGGCCAGGCCAGAACTGACCATAGGGTTAATCAGGGTCCCATGTGGCACCAAACTGTTCTATAGCTAAGCCCATATAGCGTATGGATGAAACACTCTCAAAGGACGTTAGTGCACATGGCTCAATCCTGAGAAGTTTTACAGTAAATAATCTACCCTAGTCATCCAGCCAGAAAATGGCAGTGCCGGGATTTACTCAGACCTACATCTTTGTGATTCCTGAGCCAACACACTTTCATAGCACATTTCACATTCACAATCAAAGGTGAAATGATGGAAAGAATAATTCAGATTTTTGTCTTGATTATTTCACAATTTTGCTACATAATTTAGGCAAATTATTTAAAGACAGTTCCTTGTCTTTCATGAAAAGTACAAATAGCTCCCTTCACCAATAGACGAGTATCATTAGTTTTATAAATTACATTTTATAGACTTCATGGATTGGAAGATATGAAAATACATGTGATCTTTGACACGTCTATGATGTAGCATCTCAACCTGATGCCTTTACATACCAAAGTTATAAATGCCTCACTTCCTTTTATGTTTCTTCCTTATAAAAAATACAAGTCCCACTTCAGCTATTAAACTAATAAGGGTTAATGTATTTCATTTTACAAATCTGTTATTTATAGTGGAATAGCTAATGTTCTTCGAAGATTATTTATCCTTATTTATTTTAATTATGAAAGGAGAATATAAATTTGCTTTTGTCTTTTTCTGTAGCAGTAGTCTTAGAATTAGTTTTAATTGTATAAAAACGATCCAAAACATTATGATTTTATGGTCTTAAGGCCCATAACTACTTTTCAAGAGCTTTATTCATCAAGAATATTGTTTCCTATAATATTAATAGTGTGAATGAGAAAAGTGGCATTTACATAGTCTGCTTTAAAATAGACCCCTTTGGGGCCAGCACGGTGGCGCTGTGGTTAAGTTCACACATTCCACTTCTCAGCAGCCTGGGGTTCGCTGGTTCGGATCCGGGGTGCAGACATGGCACCACTTAGCAAAAGCCATGCTATGGTAGGCGTTCCACGTGTAAAGTAGAGGAAGATGGGCATGGATGTTAGCTCAGTGCCAGTCTTCCTCAGCAAAAAGAGGAGGATTGGTAGCAGTTAGCTCAGGGCTAATCTTCCTCAAAAAATAAATACATAAAATAGACTCTTTTCTCAAAATGTAGCACATTTCAAGGTACCTTGCCACACAATAACATGAAGAACAATTATCTACCCAAATAGAATTGCATACAGGGCAAAATCTTGATCCAGATTTTGTTAAGGAGTTGGCACAGAAAGGATTCCTTAAAGGTATATAGCTAAGAAAAATATTTCTCAGAACCTGGTTAGCTAATTACCTGAATTTAAGTCTCCTGGTGGGCACAAAGCAATTCCTCTTCTCCGCCTCGGCTGGCAAACCAGGTGATTCTCATGTATCCTAAAATTGGTGACCTCAAGTCCTTAGAAGGACTAGACCATGTTTTTATGTAAGACGGTAGAGTGATGTAAGGTGATATAAGGTGCTATTTTCCTATTTGCTTAAAATGATGCCTTAAAATACATTAAGGATGTTTCAGAAAACTAGAATGGCACCTTCTTACTCAAAATTTGCTTTGATTAATGCTCTAATTATTCTCTGAAAATTAAGGCATAGGGATTTAACATGGAGTTACCTGGTCCCAGGATAGAATTGAGGATTTAGACACATCAGAAAACTGAATGTTTCTGTTAAGGAGATTGTCTATAACATGTACACATTCTGTGGAAAATAGGCTTCACAATGCACACTTCCTTCCAAATTTCCACTATTCATTGTTGTTTAGTGATATGTCAGACTACTCCTAATTTTATAAACCTCTGAGTAGAAATGTCCTTTACTCTCCACTCCTGCATCAAAGCCTATTTAAGGCATGAACAGAAACATAGGCGGCACCAGCTGGGCAAGTCTGCATGATCTCATCAGGCTTGAAGCCTAATTCCCAGGTGGGAAACAGAGCACATATTTGGTTCGTAGTCTCTCAATTTTTGTTGAGGCCAATTAAGTTGATATTTAAAGTCTCGAATGCTAATATCCATTGTTCTTTTTCTGCTTATCTTTCAGTTAATTTTATGCATTTGTGTAAAGATCTGGATTTTAAACTTTTTGGGTCAGGGACCATAATTAGCTTCTCCCCTTAGTACCTAGAAGAGTGTTTCCATGGAATAGATTCTCAGTAAATATTCATTTAATTGAAATACATTGAGTTTATTGTCTTTATTTTTAATATACTTTATTTGAATTTACATAAGTCTTGATTTTTATTTTATTCTCTAAAGCATCATGAGAAGTACCATTAATTTTCTTACACTTAAAGATCTTCAGCTATGTCAAAATAATGTTCAATCCCAAGGCTAAAAATAAAAATAAAATTTGCCTCTTAAAAATGGAAATACATGACTCTAGTAAGAAATATTTATGACAAATGATTTGGTACACTCTTGTTATAGAATTACTGAGTGATTTTCTTGCTCTAATTATAGCTTTCTAAAGGAAGACTTTGTATCATGCAACCATATACAGGCACAATTAATAAAATTAATTCTATAGGATTTTTGTGTATGCCAATGGAATGAGTTAAAAACAAACCAGAATGATTCTTACCCATAGGCCATCCACTCTGACTTATCTATTTCTCATTATTATAGAGGTATCCAAAGGCATGGGACAGGAATTAATAAAATATTACCAAGCATCTTTCTGCCACACTAAAGCAAAATAGCTCTTCCTCCTGTCTTAGGAGCAGAGCTGAGATGGGGATTCTTGTGTGGGGGATATGTGGAGGGAAAGTTCTCAGGAGCAACCTGTGAGGACTGAGGGAAGAGTGGATGAGGCAGTGAACAACCTGACTAAAGAGCTGAGGTCCTGAAGCAAGGTCTCCATGTCATCTGCTGAGGCCCTGCAAGGGGCCTACCTTTGTACCCCTCTTTCTAGGTCATTGGGGGTGAGTGGTGAGCCCTGATTCCCAGGGAGAGGTTCCTTACAAGAAGGAGCAGCTGTGAATGGGGGCAACAAATACTCACAGCAGCTGGGGTGGTTGCACTAGCCCAGGGAAGGGGACTGGAAGGGCATCGAAAGTATCAAGAGCATCTAGATTGGAGGGGAAGAAGATGAGGAAAGCAATTACTACAAGGTAAAGACTTGGCTGGAGATTGTAAGAAATCTGTAGACTTGAGAAGGGAACTGATGGGAGCATGGAATGTATATATTCATTTATTTTCTCATTAGGAAATCAATATTTAAGTCACTCAGATCTTGCCACCTTCTAAAGATCAGCATTTTAAATATCTATAGTGTGACAATTATTTCTCTGGCAACAAAAACAAAAGAGAAGGTCAGATGAAATACACCCAGATGTGGCTGGTTTACACACGTAGAGATAACCTTTGGTCTTGCCAAGGGTTCTTCTTCAGGAGCAAAATAACCCCACCAATAATAGATATAAAAGAATTGGGGACCTAAGGCTCTGAGCTGAGGAACACTACTGGTATAGTTAGGTACAGTGAAGGCCACTCAAGCCCGATGACGTTCACAAGGAGTAGTTTGAAGTAAAATGTCACAATTAGGTCAGGGATTTCAAATGGAGAATGAATCATACACATCAGAAGAAGCACCTGTATGTCTTATATATCCTGATAGATGGAATAGAAGAATAAAATTCCAGTTAAAGTCAGCTCTGCTACTCTTCATGTCGGTGAGCACGAGGGATAACTGTTAGACTTATGGCCAGAGAGAAGTGTTCAGTCTATAGAATGCGTGAATGTTATAAAGGGTGAAATGCAAGGACTTTCAAGAATATTTATGAAAGAAAAAAACCTGTTTACTCGAAAATACAAATGAAAATAAAAAATAACATTTTATAAAATGTATATAAAACAAACATGCCAATTTTATCAATTATTAAATATATGCATAGTTTAACGGTCATTACATTTTAACAACGTGTAGGTTAGATTTTCTTACTTTGTGCTAATTCCCCAGTGTACATGAAGATTGCTAAGAAATCCTAACAACTGGCACACTAACAGCTACTTTTAGTTAAATATTTGCAAAATAAAAATCATCTCAAATCATTTAGAACATAAAGTTACATATAATATGCAATGTTGCAAAATAATTAATGATGTTATGCGTGACCTCATGAAGTTAAAAGTCTCTATTTCTTACAAAGAGCTAAACACAGACCTGAAAGGAGGAAAATGACTTTAAAAAAAATAACTAAACTGCTTATTTTTCACTTCCTTGCTTATCATAATACTTAAGTGATGAAGCAACCAAGCATTTCAAATCTATCAGTAAAACCAGATTCAATAGCAGTTTTTGCAAACTGTAATTATGTATTTTTTTCTTGGGTTTTTTTTGATCTCTTAATTAGTTTTAACTATGGTCATCTTACTGTATTATTGGGATGGTAGTTGAGATGTAAGCCACTGTCACACAGAGGAGAAGATGTCCCGCTGCTCTGGTCACTTGGCGCACCTACAGGAGACAAAATCACAATACCACACTGGTTAGAATGCCAGAAGATTCTAGACCAATACAATCTACATTCTATATTTCAGTATACATCAAGTCAGTTAGGTAGTAAAAGGAATTTTTATTTCACTTACATCAAAGCCAGAGTTTTACACGTAAACTAAGTGACTAAAGTGAGGCCCTAAAAGAGACCTACAAATATTTACCTCTGGTTTCATAAAATTAAGTCCTAATTAATGAAAACACACAATCTTATAAAAAACATTGTTTCATTTCATTATACAAAGTGGCCTACACTTATGAACCATACTTAGAGTAGTGTAGGATTTTGTTTGTCTCCAAAATTCTATTTAATGTTGTGTTACAACCTACTGGTAAATCTTATCTTTAGGTACCATAATTTTCCACGATGCAAAATGATTTGCATGTGCTCTGTCTTTATAAGTGCTCTTGCTATGTACTATAATTGGAAAAACCCTCATTGACATTATCTAATTTTGTGAAACTACAACTAAAAAACTTCATATTACATCCTCACAAGAAATCCATTACTATCTATTTTTTAAAGATGAGTAATGCATTTCTTAAAGATTTGTGATTTTCTAAAATTTCACAATTTAGTAATCTTTACAGTCAGGATTATAATATATATTTTTCGATTTCTGATTCATTACTTTTTCTGAAAAGGTTACTTTTTTTGGAGTTGTTAATGTTGACAATTATGAGCTATTAGTGTAATTGAGTCTCAATTTTTATTTGAACTATTATACTTATATTTGAATATTAGAGGTCATAGGAAATATTCCTAACATATTAACCCATGTACTCAAAAAATAAATGATTTTTCTCTCCTCTTTTATTACTTTAAACTTCCGTAATTTTCCTGATGCTAAGAAGGGAATAATAGGCTGTTTTGCTATACTAGCAAAACATATATAAAATGGATATAGTTTTTGCATTCTTTACATCATAAGGATTGTATACTTTGTATTAGCTACTTTTGATGTTTATCTGCATTTCGGTCTTATGAGATGCTATTTTTAAGGCAAACACATGTTACTTTAAAACATATTTATTTTTAAATAAATAAAATAAAGACATAACATGTCAAATTCTGTGACAGCATCCATTGAATGAAATTTAAAGATTTAAATATATACATGAAAAAGAAAACAGATATAAAGTTAATGAACTATGATTTCATCTTAAGTTAGAAATGGAAGAGCAAATTAAAACAAAGTAAATAGAAGACAGAAAATAATAAAAATAAAAGTGGAAAACAGTGAGATTGAAAAAAAAATAGACAAAATTAAAGAGGACAAAAATGAGTTATTTGGAAAGATTAATAAAACCCGTAGCAAAGTGATTTAGTAAGAGTGAGAAAATGCAAGTTACTAATATTAGGAATAAAGGAGGTGGCAGTACTGCAAGCCAACAGATATTAAAAAGAATAATAAAAAGAAATGATAGATAACTTCATGAAAATAAATTGACCACTTAGTTGAAATGGAAAAAAACCTTGAAAAAAATTTTACCAAAACTTACAAAAGAAGAAAAGAGAATATCAAAAAACTTCTACATCCATTCAAGAGATTAATTCATCAAGATAAAAATTATATTTCTAGGCTCAGATTGCTTCTCTGGTGAATTTATTCAATCACTGAAGAAAAAGGTGCTATCATCATTAAAATCTTTCTGGAAATAGAGGACGAATTACCACTTCACTACTTACATGAAGACATAAAAACTCTAATATCAAAATCTCACTAACACACTGCAAGAAAAGAAAAGTACATATGGATATCCCTCATGAACATAGATTGTAAAAAAGGCTCAGCAATACATTAGCAAATTGGAACCAGCAATAAATAAAAAAACATAATACTTCATGACCATGTGGGTTTGTCCAAGGAATCCAAGCTCGATTTCGCATTCAAAATCAATTTTTAAAAATTCACCATATCAACAAAATAAAAAAGCAAAAACATATATAATTCTTCAATGGATGTGGGAAAAAATACTTGAGACAATTACACATCAACTCATATTTTAAAAAAAGCAAAAGAAAAACTGTCAGTAACCTAGGAACGGCAGGGCACTTCCTCAATCTAATAAAGGGCAGCAGTTAACACTTATAGCTGATATCTTACTTAGTGGTAAAAGACTGAAAATTTCTCTCCTAATATCTTAAGCAACAGAAGAATGTCTGCTCTTGATACTTCATTCAAAATTTTACTAAAGGTCCTAGCCATTGTGACAGATAAGAAAAAGGAACTAAAGAAATACACACTGGAAAGGAAGAAGCAAAACTTTTTATTTTCAGATGACATAATTGTATATGTAGAAAAACTTAAAGAAGGTACATAAAATCCTACTAGGATAGATAATAAAATTAAGTTGTGTTGCAGAATATGTCATATATAAAAATAAATTGTATTTCTATCATTGTCTAGCAACAGATAACAATGAAATTTTTAAAATGTCGTTTACAATAGCATAGAAAAAACAAAATGCTGAAAAAAAATTTAACGAAAAATATGCAAGACTTTCCCACTGAAAACACAAAAATGTTACTGAGAAAAATTAAAACATAAATAAATGGAAATTTATATAATGTTCATAGATTGAAAGACAAAGTCATTAAAATGTTAATTCTCCACATTGCCTATAAATTCACTTTAATCCAATTCAAAATAATAATACTTTTTTAATAGAAATTGACATGCTATTTCTAAAATGTATGCAGTAATGAAAAGAACCTAGAATAACCAAACAATCTTGAAAAGTTGCAAAGTTGGAGAATCGGTCCTAGGTGACTTTTTAGAGGCATTATAATTCTACAGTAACCAACACTATGCTTTTGGTGAAACAATAGACACATAAATTAATGGAAATAAAGTGATTCCTTGATTTTTGATTCCTACCTCAGACACAAAAATATTAATTAATATAAGATGGATTATAAATTTAAACATAAAACCAATGCCATAAATCTTCTAGGAAAAATGTAAGGAAATCTCTGTGCAACATTGGAGTAGACAAATATTTCTTAGAGAAGATACAAAAAGCAATAACCATATATAATAAGAACAACAGCAAAGTGGTAAATTAGACCTTATCAAAATTAAAAACTTCTGCAAATCTAAGACACCTTTAGTAAAAAATATAGATATCCATCAACTGAGAGAAAGTGTTTCTAACACATATAACTGACAAAAGGCTTATATACAGAATAAATTTTTAAACTCCTGCAGTGTGAGAATGTAAAGATATACCAATAGAAAAATGGGCAAAATTTGAGAAGACACATTATCAAATAAGATATACAAATTGCCAATAAGATATGCAAACTGCACATAATAAAGAGCTAATCATCCTTAGTCTTTAGGGAAATGCAAATTAAAACTACAATAAGATACCACTACACACTCAATGGAATGGCTGAAAAAAATCTTTGACCATTAAATATTGGAATGAATGGAGAGCAACCAGAACTCTCTTACATTGCTGGAATGGATGGCAAGAGGTCTTTAAAATATATGTCTACCTTAGAAATACCTTTGGCAATTTGTTAACAAGTTAATTAAACATTTATCCTGTGACTTAGCAATTCCATTCCTAAGTAGTTATAGCAGTGACATAAAATTGTAAGACTTCCAAAAGCCTCGCCCAAGAATGTTCATAGTAGCTTTATTTATAATAGCAAAATACTGAAAACAGATCTTTTATCTATCAATAAGATGAGGCATTAAAAAACTATACTATGTTCATATGATGGAATATAACAGCAATATAAATGAACAACTACTGAAATATATAACATAAGTGCTAGTTCATAATGAAAGAAGCCAACATAATAGAATAAATACAGTATGACTCTTCTAAAAAGTTCTATAAGAAGCAAAAATAATATATAATGATAAGAAATGAAATCAATGGTTGTTTCTATTTCTAGGCTATTTCTTGGGAAGAGGCACAGGGGAAGCATTCTGTGATATAAAGGAGTGTGGATTAAGCAAACATGTGCATTAGTCAGAAACAATACAACTGTGTGTGCATTTAATTTGCATTGCATGAAAATTGTACTTGTTAAAAAATATGCTTCTTTCGGGGCTGGCCTGGTGGTGCAGAGGTTAAGTTTGCATGTTCTGCTTCAGTGGCCCGGGGTTCGACAGTTTGGATCCTGAATACAGACTTATGCACTGCTTATCAAGCCGTGCTCAGGGCCAATCTTCCTCAACAAAAAGAGGAGGATTGGTGGCAGATGTTAGCTCAGAGCTAATCTTCCTCAAAAATAAAAAGAAAAGAAAAACAAACAAACAAAAATATTCTTCTTTTACTTTTTAACAATTAGATAATGTACATTTAATTTCAAAATATACAAATAATACAGAAATTTTTAAGCAGCTCTTGTCAAAATTATTACATTTCCACATAGACTGGTGCTTCCTTCAATCTCTTTGTTCTCATTGGGACAACTTAAGTGCACGTGCTTGCTTAGCAAGTTCAGCAGCCAAATAAAAGTATATCATTTTCCAGTTAGAGAAGATATGTCATCAAATGTTATGAATGAAATTTAATAGAGATACAAAATGTATATATTTGATATGATATTCATTTTTAAAATAAATATATGCCTCCAATTATAGGTTAGAAAATAGTTGTAAATGTAGTGAATACGTTATGAAAAATAATATCTATTTCCTCTGCAGAAGGGTTAATAGAATGTT
The DNA here is from genome assembly GCF_037783145.1 of Equus przewalskii. Classification (NCBI taxonomy): domain Eukaryota; kingdom Metazoa; phylum Chordata; class Mammalia; order Perissodactyla; family Equidae; genus Equus; species Equus przewalskii. The sequence goes on from NC_091838.1 coordinate 32,709,004, forward strand.
TTGTGGTATAAAAGTCTTTGTATTTAGACAGAAACTTCAACTTTAAAAAGAAATTACCAATTACTGTCAGGAAATAATTGTTTAGAAAGTAAATATGATGATGTGAGCATTTTATCTATTCTTCATAAATGCTTACATGTACAATCTTCATTCAGTGGGAGTTTGAGGAAAGCAGGTGCTCTTTTTAAAAATGACACTGTTAGGGTAACTTCTTCTCCAGCATTTCGAAGAACCTGAACCTAAATTAAAACAGAATAAAAATGGAACCATTATCAGTATGTTCATGAAATTTTTTATATGATTGTAAAACCTTGATACGATTGGTTGTCTTTTCCACTTCTCTTTTTTCCCTAGTGGTTAGAAACATTTTATGAGAGATAGAGGGCATAAATTATCTAACATTGCAGAAATACAACCATCAACGTTGTTCTTCTTCCCACCATTGTATGGTCCCTGTTCACTCACAATGTCATCACCTTCCATTCGCATTTATTGAGGTTCTCATGAGTATATGCTCTATATTTGGCAATATGAGGGATCATGAAGCATACAGAAAGGTGTAGTGCTGAAGCCACTGAATTTATTAATTTAATAAACATTTATTGAGCCTCTATTATGCACCACTTGGAGATATAAGAATAAATGACCCTGCAGATGTTGACCAGAGAGCCAATTCAAGTCAAAGAAAATTGCCCCAATTCACTCAAACTCTTCTGCAAAAATTATATATTATTTTCCTAGTATATCATTGCATATTTTCTTTTCCATTCCCCTAAAACTTGGAGTAATGATGATGACTGTTTTTATCAATAACTCTCAACGCTTTCCAAATCATAGCATTACCATGTCTAGTTCTGCCAGTTAAAATACTGTCAATTTCAACAAAAATTATATCAAGACAGATGTAAGCAATATTAAACAAAGTGCAAGAAGCTGAGGAATTATTTACAGAAACATACCTGGAAAAGATATAAGTATATTTAGAATTTTAAAATCTCACATAAACTAAGAGGAGAATTAAGAATAATTAGTAAATAAGCAGTTAATAGATATGGAAACATAACTTGTTTTCAAACATATAGAAAACATGTTCAACCTCAATTCATTAAGGAATTGTCTATCAAGGCCAAATAGAATGACTTCTGGTCCCAACAAGATGGCATAGATTCATTTCTCTCTGATTCACCCAGTAAGTACAACTGTAACACTGAAGAAAATGCAAGAGACAACCTAACTGAACTCTGAAAGGTATAAAGAAGAAAGAAGAACTCATTAGGTCCCCCAGGATTGGAGGATTAGTACAGAGGTGAGATGTCTTAAATACTTCTACCCATCGGAGGAATTATCTACCCACTGCTGGATAAAGCATCCCTCTATCCACTTAGTGGCACCAGGTCGCCCACCCTGGGGAAGCTCCTTCCACCTCCTCAAACAGCACCAGTAGGGAACAGTGGAGCTCTAGTGACACAAGGTAAATCAATGAGACCAGTAGTACCAGATAGACTTTAAAAATGATATTGTCAATGGAACCACAGCCCACAAAATTAGACTAGAACCTGTGTGATAGCAGTGAATTTGTGCTAAAAAGAAAAAAAAAAAAAACATCATGAATAAGAGCTAGACTCTCTTAACATAATAAGCAAAATGTCCAGGATACAATAAAATAACATGTCACACCAAGAACCAGGAAAACCACAATTTGAATGACAAAAGGTAATCAACTAACAGTAACTAGATGAATCATATACTGGAATTATCTGACAAGGATATAAAGCCACCCTAATAGAAATATTTCAACAAGAAATGACAAATCCTCTTGAACCAAATGAAAGATTACAAAATCTCGGCAAAGAAATGTTAATTATGAAAAAGAACCAAGTGAAAATTATAGAACTGAAAAATGCACTAACATAAATTTAAAAACTTCCTGGACTGGCTGAATAATAAAATGAGGATGACAAAAATAGAATCTGTAAACTTGAGGACAGAACAATAAAATTAACCCAACCTGAACAATAGCAAATATACAAACATACACACACAAGTCAATATATTTCATCACATTAAAAGTAGCAAAAAAGTTTAAAAATGAAGGAAATTATATAATCATTTCAATAGAGGCAAAGGGACATTTGATAAAATCCATTTGATAAAAACTCATATAAAATTGAGTATGCATAGGAGTATCCTTCATATTATAACGAGTCTACACAAAAAACATTTAAGAAGCATCATAGTTAATGGTGAATTATTGAAACATTTCCCTCTGAGATAAGAAATGAGGCAAAACCATCCATTATCTCCATTTTTCCTTAATCTTTATTCATGTCTTACTGCAATGAGTCAAGAAAAGAGCTAACAAAATGCATAAGAATTGAAAGAAGAAATGAAACTGTCATTATTCAGAGTTCACATGACTTTGAACATAGAAAATCCTTGAGAACCTATAGACATTATTATATCAGACATTACCAGGTGAGCTATTAAGGAAGTTTAGTATGGAATAACATAGATACAAAGTTAATATATAAAAATCAATTGGTTTAGATTTAATAACAAACATAACGAATTTTTAAACAAATGGAAGGACATGCTATGTTATGGATTGCTAGACATAATACTGTGAAGATATCAATTCTTTGCTACTTTTCTACAGATTCAAGACAATCTCATGCACAGAACAAATTTGTTTTTTCACTCAGCTTTTGACTTAGTATGAACTTGGCTTATGTTTCACATTGACATTTAATATGGATATAACTATTATTATGTAACTGTATTGGGAGTTTGTGAGGCAGTGAAATATATGGGGCAGTGTAACGCAATATCTTAAGACTCATATTCTATAGTAAGTGTACAATAGATAATAATAAACAAATAACAGTACGAGCTTCTTAAGTGTAAATATGAGAATAAATTAGACATGTATAAGTTAAATATGAGTGCCACAGAAAAGGCAAAGGGCAACTGCTTTTCTTTTAAAGTTTTACATTTATACTTCAGTCTTGAAATTTTGTTCACAAGTAATTTAGAAAAATAAAAACTTTTTAAATATTATAAAATTTCACCCTAGATAGAGAATTTTGTTTTGTTTTTAATAAAAAGTCGATTATGAGTATCTTTCTGGGCATCACAATTTCAAGTCCTTGACATAAACACACTTCTTAATTAATGCAGGAATATTCATATTTTCAGTGAAGTGGATTGAGATAATATGTTTTAAATTTTGGGGGGGCTTCCTTTTGTGCTTTAAATGCATATTTCGTCAGCCTGATACTGTCAGATTTGAAAATGCATGTCGTATGTCACGAATAATGATGAATGTCATCTTCCTGCAAAATCAGAAATCTGCACCAAGAAATCTAGTTGTCTTTTTCATTTTAATTCCATTTTATGGTGCAAATCAAATGTAATGCATTTCAATCAGATAATGTATTAGCACTGTTATTCTCTCATATTGCCTTGGGTGAGTATATGAGAAAAGGGAGAAGTTGGAAAATGATGGCAATCAATAAGAATAGAAAAGAGAAATGGAAATAACTTAGATACTTATAGGTTTATTCTATTAAACCACGACAAACCTAGCAACTCAGTTCATGAACTGAGTGTTCTTAAGTTCCATTTATCCGTAAAAGGGGAAACTTCATAAAATCATTTTGTGTTCTTTACTCTTTCCTCCTTCCCCTTGGAAGCCACTCTATCTTACAGGAGATTCTAAAGAAGAATTAGCCATCCATCACTGCTTTGGTGTATGAAGTCAAGAATGCTTATAGCTGGGGATTACTACTATTATTTTTTTAAAAAGATTAGCACCTAGCTAACAACTGTTGCCAATCTTCTTTTTTTCTTCTTTTCTTCTTCTTCTTCCCAAAGACCCCCAGTGCTTAGTTGTATATTCCAGTTGTGAGTGCCTCAGTTTGTGCTATGTAGGACACTGACTCAGCAGGGCCTGAACAGCAGTGCCATGTCCGAGCCCAGGATCTGAACTGGGGAAACCCTGGACCGCCAAAGTGGAGCACACAAACTTAACCACTCAGCCAAGGGGCCAGCCCCTGTTTTATATTTGTAGTTTTTAACGACATTATCTTTGTAGGGCATTTTTAGGTTCACAGCAAAATTATGGGGAAAGTACAGAGATTTCCATTAGACTCCCTGACCCCACACATTTTTAGCCTCTCCCTTTGTCAACAACTCCCACCAGAGTGATACCTGTGTTAAAATTGATGACACAACACTGATACATCATTATTACTCAAAGTCCCTAGTTTACATTAGAGTTCACTCTTGGTGTTGTACATTCTATGGGTTTGGACAAACGTAGAATGACATGTATCTACTGTCACAGTCACATAAAGAGTAGTTTCACTGCCCTAAAATTCCTCTGTGCTCTGCCTATTCATCCATCTCCCCCATTCCAACTTTTGGAATTGTTTTTACTTGATGAAAAGAGGGCTTTTGCTTTGCATGGACGTACCTTAAGCACACATCAGGAAAGATACACACACACACACACACATACATACACATATACACACACACACATATCTTCAGTGGCAACAAGAGCAGTGAGACAGCTTGCATGGATTATAGTTACTAGCCTAGCATGATGTCGAAACGACCAAATAAGATGTAGATCTCAAGAGAGGAAGATAAGTATTGCTGCTCACTGATGACAATGATGGAAAACAATTACCAGAATTTCACATTAGCATTGGGCTTGAAATGCTGTTAAGTGAAGTAAATCATTCCCTTATCTCCTGACTTCTGGCTGAAAAGGAAGAGTTTGAGGAACGATTTTAAACAAGTTGCTTTACAGACAAAACAACTAGGCTAACACTAGACACTATAACATGCTTTACTATTCATGTTAGGTTAGTGATTACTTGTACATACTGAATAATCAAATCATTTTTTATTCATTGACTTGTACATTCTGAGAAAAAAATAACTTAACTTGTTACATGTATTATAGGGTAAGAATTTGAGATGAAACTGTAATTTAAAGGCTCTCCTAAATGGGATAAGAGTCTTCTGGCCATTGTGTATCTATTTTCACATGCAGGTTTTACAGATAAATCTGCAGAGTGGCAGGGTGAGGGAGCATCCCACACTTTCTGTGGTTTGAGTATAGGTGTATACAACCACATCTACAAAGTACACATGAGTCATAGTGGCTGCCAGTGTTCAGGGCCTTCTTAAGAGAGAAATGCTTGATCAAAGAAGGAGTCTATAATATTCATAAGACCTGGCACTGTTGAGTGGATAATCAACTGTAACAGTAGAAATTATACAACTGAAAAATAGCATATAGAACTGTACCTAGGAAAATCATATCACATCACCATTGGAAGCAGTGGGTGAATCATCTGTGAGAAATCAAATATAATGCAGAATTTGGAGAAGTCAATGCAAATTAAGAAATGAATTTGGGATAATTTAGAAATATCATCTCTCACCTTGAATTACTACCACAAAGGGATACAGAACAGAAGTGGAAAACCTAGGGATAGATGGAGTGAGGAATGGGGATTAGGATATTGTGGACATAATGGCACAAGAAGGGTAATGTGACATTCCTGAGGATCCTGAGGATGCAGTTCACAGATTCTTTTATTTCATCATCTTTCCTGCATTTTAATTTGTGTAAAACACTCCATAAATATAAAGATGTTCAATGGGAGCCATTCTGTAGGCATTTCTAGTCTAAATTTTATGTTATTTTAAAATGAAACCTCCGTAAAAAGGTATACTTGGTTATATGTTAAAAAAGAACTACTAAAATTTTAATATATTTTAATTCATAAAGTTCCAGCCTAAAATAGTGTTCAAGTATTCAGAAATTTTGGATTTTCGTAAATAGTGCAATTAAAAATGAAATTTGACTGAACAATAAATCCCAGCATAATCAGGATATAATAATGATAATATGCCAATGAATTTCGATGTGAAAAAGAACTATTTACTGTAGTGAGGCAAAAATGTTGAAATCTTTGACCGAATTTTACTGAAAGATTTAAATCTATGACTAAAACTAATTTTATCACTTTCAAAGACCCCATTAAAACAAGATTCTATGTAATAAAAGTGAGTGAAAAGTCACTTCCCAGAGAAGTTGAACTTTAACGCCACAATAGAATATATTGTTAGCTAGTTCACACGGCTACAGAAATGCTATTTCAGCACTTGTTTAATTCCAAGATGATTTGCTCAATGGTTCAAACTATAATTTTTAATTGTTATGTAGCCAATTGACTAGTTTATGTTATATTAAGCAGATTAAATTTTAAAATTGATAAAAGTTTTCCTTGAAAAAAGGCATCTGGAACAGATGGATTCAAAACTAATTTTTATCTAATTCTTAAAGAAGAAATTATTCCAGCATAAAATTATTCAAACCTCCTCAATTCCTGTTATTAAATCAAACTAAAATGAATATTAATAAGAAAGGCTGACATAAATATTATGAAGAAAAGAAAGAAGAGAACTTTATTACTATGAACATAGATGCAACAATTCTAAATACACTATTAGCATATAAAATACAATGAGTTACAAATGAAATTGTACTATGACCAACTAGGCTTTATTTCAAAACAGCAAACCTGGATAAACAGCAAGACGTTATTACTAACGTAATTAATTTACTAACAAGTTAAATGTAGATACATTATCTATCTATTAATAGATAGATGATAGATAGATAGATGACAGATAGATAGACGATAGATTTTTTTCTCTCTATTAGAGATTCTGAAAGGATATTTGGTCAAATTAAGCTGAAATTCCTAATAAAAACTCTAAAAAGATAGGAATAGAAGAAAAACTCATGATATTTCTTGAAAGTGCCTGGCTGTTCCTTGAGCCTAGCACAGCCTTTCCCTAAATATTTGCATGGCTAACATCCTTGCATCCATCTACTCTGCACAAAAATCATCTCAAGAGTCCTACCTTCATGAACCTACTTAAAATTATACCTCTCCACATACCTCTGTCCTTGTTTACCTGCTTTACCTGTCATTTTCCATGCCTGTTAGCACCTTCTAACTTACCCCGTACTGTGCTGACACATTATGTCTAATGTGCTATTATCTGTCTCTTCCCCATGAAAATGTGTGCTATGCAAGGCCAGCAAGCTATATTTTGTTCACAGATGTATTAAAAGAGACTAGCATGGCACCTGGCCCATAAAAAGTTTTCAATAAATAGTTTTGGAAGGGTAAATTTAATAAAGTCAATTTTAAAAAGCTATACAAATTATCCTAAGTGTTAAAACAATGAAATCATGTCAATTAAAATTAGGTACTGGATAAAGATGCCTACTGTCTCCATTATTTTTCAAAAATATTTTAAGAGTTCTAGAAAACACAGTAAAAAAATGAAATTACTTTCATAAATATTAAGGAAATAACTATCTCTCTTAATTAAAAATATAATAGTGTACTTAAAAATATCCCACTACAATGCTAATTGCAATTTAAAAGATAATGTGTTAAGGTAACTTCATGTAAGATTACTATAATATAAAATGCTCTTTTCTTATGCTAGGAATAAACACCAGAAAAAATATTAAAAATCTGGGGGAAAAAAACAAAACCTACAAAATTCTTAGGTATTTAACAAGCAGACAAAGATTGCTTTGAAGTAAATTATAAATTCTTATTGAAGGGCAGAAAACAAAATCTAAACCCTTGCAAAGATATGCCATACATGGTGAAATTTTCTACAAGAATAAACAGTCAACAGAAGTTTTAAAACATCCTCACAGGCTGGCCTGGTGGCACAGTGATTAAGTTTGTGTGCTCTGCTTCTGCAGACTGGGGCTCTCGGATTCAGATCCTGGTCGTGGACCTACACATTGCTTGTCAAGCCATGCTGTGGAAGCATCCCATATACAAAATACAGGAAGATTGGCACAGATGTTAGCTCAGGGCCAATTTTCCTAGCCAAAAAAAAAAAAACTCCAGATATTCGAGAAATACTTATAAAAGTACAGCAGTAAGAGTTGGGAGGAGTTGAGTTATCAATATCTGAACAGGCTATTAAGTCATATAATCAAATCAATATGTTGCTGATATACAAAAAGACACATTAATCAGTAGAAATGGATAGAAACTCCAAAATAGATCTTAATGTACTTGAACTTTTAATACATAGTAGAAGTATTTTTTAAAACCTAGTGTTTAAAAAATAAAATAGAACAATATTTTAGACAATACACTAGCAATGGCTTAAAAGGATTCCATGTAAAATCCAGGAGTGAGAAGAAAATATTAAACTGAACTACAAATCCAGAACTCAAAAGAAATAGCTATATCTATAAAGCTGTAAATATAGATCACAATATATATAAATGTAAATTTTACAACAGGTTTGCCTATTCTTTAGGTTTATCTGAATTAGTCACTTCTTTCAAATAGATGTGAACACAACTGTTTTTTATTTTGTTTTTGTTTGTTTTGGTCGCAATTTCTATAAGAAACTCCTCCACAAGGCCACTGTTAATTTAATCCTAGATATTACACTTTTGGCTAATTCCAAAACAAAATTTCCATGGTCCCTAGATCTCCTAAGGCCAAAAAGTAGAGAAGAGCAGTTTTCAGTTTCATCATTTCACTCTTGTACTGGACAAAAGCACGAAGAATAATAAGCTTGAATCTTGCATCTCATAAGATGTAGATCATATTTTAAATCACAGGAACCAAACTAGACCAACATGCTAAAAGCTGGCTGCATGAGAGCAGAGGTTCCACTCATCCTGTCTTGAACATCACTATCATTCTTAATTAACTGACACGCACATCAATGGTTCTTTAAATATGTACTTTCAAATATGACAATGACACATAATGCAATGTTGTTAAAATATTCCACCAATAATTCAATACGACAGTATTTTCTGTACTGAAAATTGGACTATATTATCTGACTAATAAATGATTTAGATTTGTTAATTTGTTAGTACTAAAATTCTGACATTCAGTTGAATGTTTAATGATTCACACTTATGTAAATGAATAATGTCTCACCAAGTGTGCAAGTTACAATGAATGTTAGGTTTACAAAATAAAGCCTGTGAGGTAAACAAGGCAAATGTTATTACCTTTTACTTTACAAATGAAACTATGAAAACATTTAAAAGTGGCTTGCTCAAATATAACAACTAGTATATGACAGATTGATAAGCAAAACTTCATGTATAAATGCTTTCTCCATTATTTCCATCGGCCGTTTTCCAAAAAAGTTAACGGCAAATCTTAAATAATTATGAAAAATCATATTTGACTCGCCTAGTGATTTTGAGATGATAATCACCACCTCTCAGATCCACTCATCCCTCCAGCTATACAAGAGCACCTCAGTGCCCTAGTTCTGAGGAGATAGAAGACAGAGTCCAATTGAATACCCGAAAACAAGATAAAAGGAGTCTGTAGCTTCTCTCTAAATTGGTAAAACTGCATTTGTATAAATTCCTTACTCATGCATATTTTCTTTTGTGGATGAATAACCACAGAGTTTAAATCAATGCAACAAACATGTACCAAATGTCTACCATATTCCAAACACCATATTATGTCATACAGAATGTGCAGTATTGAAGTGAGGATGACAAAACCCTTTAGTCCTAGAGACTACCAAACTAGAGAGAAGACAAATGCTCACAATATGATAAAAGGAAAAGAAAGGATATAAGGAAGGTTTTAAACAGTAATTAGTATATGTAAATTACTCAGACCCAAATCTACTCAGCATCATAGGCCTCACAGTAGTTTTTCTAGTCACTCTGGTGATAATGCTGATATCACTGAAGTTTTGCACACTATTCTCTTTGCTTAGAATGACAAGAACAAACAAACAAAAATCTGTACAATGCCTGCTCTCACAATGTGAAGGTCTCAGGGGTTTTGCCACCAGTTTCTACAGTTCTCTCATTGGTCACACTTCAGAGACAATCAGTGACTTTGCCAAATATAATCAAATCTTTACTGAGGTCCTAAAATATTTAAATCAGACCATTGTGTTTGAATGGCCCCCCATCTTCTTTCATAGATAGAAAGTATGTTTATAAAAGTCTGTCACTGCACATTAATAAAGCATATTCAGGAGATCTTGTCAAGATGGCAGCATAACCAGACTCTGAACTCATCTCCTCCCATGAACACAACCAGGTTACAACTATTTTTGGGAAAATTACCCTGGATAGAAAACTGAAAACTGGATAAAGAGAACCCCCACAACAAAGGACAGTCCTGAGTAAGGTGGGAAAGGCAGAAATTCCTTCTGGAGGGAACAAAAGCCACCTTCAGAAGCAGTGGAGTTTCTCAGCTGGCCAGGTGGGAGCCACCCTAAGGTACACAGCCTTCCCTGGAGGAGTGAGATCTGGAGCAGGGACTGATACTGCTGTAAGCATCCTTTAGACTCAGCACAACTGAGACAAGGGTCATACTATCTGGCTTTGTGGGCTATTAACTGCAGTGGGGATACCCCCAGAAAAGCTATTGGGAGAAAGCCAAAAAGACCTGGGTCTTAAAGGGTCCATGCACAAAGTCACCCATCTCAGCAAACTAAAATCACCAGAGAGAAGGTTCACAGTCCTTTGGTGAAAAGGGACTCACTGGTGGGTGACTGGTGGGCTCTGGGTGCATCTCAGTGAGAAGAGAGACCTCTCCAGAGACTGAAACATTGGTGGTGGCCATTGTGACCTAGTCCAGGCACAGACCTGGTAGACACGATTGAAGTTCTTCCCCTGACTTGTTAGCTCAGGAGGCTACCAAAACCACTAGAGTGCAGATTTTATTGAGTTCAGTCAGGGAAGGCAGCCCAGCCTAGGAACTGGCCCTACCCAACAGGAAGCCCTCGGGCTACTTGTCAGCCTGGATTTACTGGGTGCTTTGATCCTCTACAGGCAGGTGAGTGTGTCTGCCTCTGTGGGGTAGGGTCTGTGTGAGGACCAGGTGATCTGTAGGGGGCATTTGTGGAGAGGTGGGGGCTTCTGCAGTGGGGCTTTGGGGTACACTCCAAGGGTTTGGCAAGTGTGCACATACGAAGACTGTGTGTATGGTGTGTGTGGTCCTGTGGAAGGTGAGGCTTATCAGTGGCAGAAGACCTGTGCTTCACAAATAGCCATAAAAAGGATCAGCCCAACCTTCCAAAGCCTGAAAAAATTGAGTGCTCCCATGCCTAAGGCCAGCCCCACTCAGCTGCACTCCTAAAAGAGCTGATAATAGCCTTGTATGTGTGAGACCTATAGCAACTGTAAGCCCTGAGTCTAGCAACCAGCTACACTGGGTACCTACCCAATTAACAGGAAAGCTGCAACAGGAGTGTGCTGTTAGACCTTGTAGCCAACAGTGCTGAGGCTACCCAAACTGGATTTACAAACAACTGGCCAGGAAAGGAAAGACCAAACTCCCTGGGTATCCACATTAAGAGCAACCCTGCCACAGCAGAAGGCATAAGTAGCCCACAAAGGGGCCACTCTTGGATCATTGGGACTGGTGATGAGAGGGAAGCACATTGCTGGGCCTCAAAAGGCATCTCTTACATAAGGCTGCTTCTCCAAGATCAGGAGACATAGCCCACTCATCTAATACACAGATATAAGCACAGAGAAAGAGGCATAATGAGGAGACAAAGGAATACATTCCAAGCAAGGGAACAGGACAAAACCACAGAAAAAGGACTAAAAGGCACAGAAATAAGAGACCTACCCTAAAAAGAGTTCAGACAAAAACTCATAAGGATGCTCACAGATATTGGGAGAAGACTGCATGCACACAGTGAGCTCATCAACAAAGAACTGGAAAATATAGAAAATAACCAATCAGAAATGAAGAATACAATACTGGAAATGAAAAATTCACTAGAGGGATTCAATAGTAGACTAGAGGATACAGAAGAATGGATAAGCAAGATAAACAAAAGACTAGAGGAAATCGAGAAGCTGAACAAAAAAAAGAAAAAATAATTAAACAGAATAAGAACAGTCTAAGGGAACTCTGTGACAATATCAAGCTCACTAACATTTGTATTATAGGTGTCCCAGAAGGAGAAGAGAAAGACAAAGGGGCAGAAAATCTATTTGATGAAATAATAGCTGAAAATTTTACTAACCTAAGGAAGGAAAAAGACATCCAAGTACAGGAAGCACAGAGATATCCTAACAAGATAACCCCAAAGAGGCCCACTCCAAGACACATTATAATTAAAATGTCAAAAATTAAAGATAAAGAGAGAATGCTAAAAGCAACAAGAGAAAGGCAACAAGTGAAATACAAAGAAAATCCCATAGGACTATCAGCAGTCTTCTCAGCTGAAACCCTGCAGGTGAGAAGTGAATGGCATGACATATTTAAAGTGCTAAAAGGAAAAAAACTTACAGCCAAGAATACTCTATCCATCAAGGTTGTCATTCAGAATGGAAGGAAAGACAAAGAGCTTCCCAGACAAGCAAAAATTAAAGGAGTTTATCACCAAAGAACCAGTTCTACAAGAAATGCTGAAGGGACTTATTTAAACGGAAAAGTGGTCACAACAAATAGGGGTAAAAAAATTATCAAGAAAAAACCCCCACAAAAAACAGGCAATAAAATCACTGGTAAAGGTAATAATATAGTAAAGGTAGCACATGAATCACCTGTGAAAATAATATGAAGGTTAAAAAACAAAAGTACTAGGGGCTGGCCCCATGGCCGAGTGGTTAAGTTCGCGCGCTCCGCTGCAGGCGGCCCAGTGTTTCGTTAGTTCGAATCCTGGGTGCGGACATGGCACTGCTCATCAGACCACGCTGAGGCAGCATCCCACGTGCCACAACTAGAAGAACCCACAACGAAGAATACACAACTATGTACCGGGGGGCTTTGGGGAGAAAAAGGAAAAAAAAATAAAATCTTAAAAAAAAAAAAAAAAAAGTACTAAAATTACCTATTTCAATGATAAAAGGGTAATGGGGAGACATACACAAAGCAAGAGGTTAGATGTGATTTCAAAAACATAAAATATGGGAGTGAAAATGTAGAGCTTTTAGAAAGAGGTTAAGTTAAAGAGTCTATCAACTCAATATAGACTGTTATATACATAGAATATTATATAGGATCCTGATTGTAATCACAAATCAGAAACCTATAATAAGTAAAACAAAAGAAATCAAATGTATTACTAAAGAAAGCCATCAAACCACAAGGGACCAGAGCAAGAGAAAAAGAACGGAACAGAGAAGAACTACTAAAACACACAGGAAAAAATGTAACAAAATGGCAATAAACACATATTTATCAATAGTTACTTTAAATGTCCATGGACTAAATGCTCCAATCAAAAGGCATAGGGTGGCAAATTGGATAGAAAAACAAGACCCATATACCTGCTGCACACAAGAGACACACTTCAGACCTAAAGACACTCACAAACTGAAAGTGAAAGGATGGAAAGAGATATTCCATGCAAATGGCAAAGAAAAGAAAGCAGGGGTAGCAATACTTACATCAGACAGAATAGACTTTAAAACAAACACTGTACCAAGAGACAGAGAAGGGCACTACATAATGATAAAGGGAACACTCCAACAAGAAGACATAACACTTGTAAATATCTATGAACCCAACATAGGAGCACCTAAATATATAAAGCAATTATTAACAGACATAAAAAGAGAAATAGACAGTAACACAATAATAGTAGGGGACTTGAACACCCCACTTACAGCAATGGATAGATCATCCAAACAGAAGATCAATAAGGAAACACTGGCCTTAAATGACACATTTGACCAAATGGACTTAGTGGATGTATAGAGAACATTCCATCCAAAACCCACAGAATATACATTCTTTTAAAATGCACGTGGAATATTCCCCAGGATAGATCACAGTTTAGGCCACAAAACAAGTCTCAATAAATTTAAGAAGATTAAAATAATACCATACATATTTTCTGAGCACAAAGGTAAGAAACTAGAAATCTACTACAGGAAGAAAGCCAGAAAAAACACAAAAATGTGGAGATTAAACAAAATGCTATTGAACAATGATTGGATAAATGAAGAAATCAAAGGAGAAATCAAAAGTTCCTGGAGAAAAATGAAAATGAAAATACAACATGCCAAAATCTATAGGATGCAGCAAAAGCAGTTCTAAGAGAGAAGTTTATAGCAATTCAGGCCTGCCTCAACACAGAAGAAAAATCCCAAATAAACAATCTAACAGCACACCTAAAGATACTGGAAAAAGAAGAAGAAACAAAACCCAAAATCAGCAGAAGGATGTAAATAATAAAAATTAGAGCAGAAATAAATGAAATGGAGACCAAAATAACAATAGATAAACTTAATGAAACCAAGACCTGGTTTTTTGAAAAGATAAAATTGACAAACCCTTAGCTAGACTCACCAAGAAGAAAAGAGAGAAGTCTTGACTAAATAAAATCAGAAGTGAAACAGGAGAAATTACAACAGACACCTCAGAAATACAAAAGATAATAAGAGAATATTATGAAAAACTATACACAAACAAATTGGATAATCCAGAAGAAATATATAAATTCATGGAAACATACAACCTTCCCAAACTGGACCAAGAAGAAGTAGAGAATTCGAATAGACCAATCACCAGTCAGGAGATTGAAACAGCAAACAAAAACCTCCCCAAAAATAAAAGTCCGGGACCAGATGGCTTCCTGGTGGATTTTGCCAAACATTCAAAGAAGACTTAATACCTATCCTTCTCAAACTCGTCCAAAGAATTAAAGAGGAGGAGAGGCTTCCTCACTCATTCTACAAGGCCAACATCATCCTGATACCAAAACCAGACAAGGAAAACACAAAAGAATAATTACACTCCAATATCACTGATGAACATCAGTGCAAAAATCCTCAACAAAATACTAGCAAATCAAATACAACAATACATTAAAAATATCTTACATCATGACCAAGTGGGTTTAATTCCAGGGATACAGTCATAGTTTAATATCGGCAAATTTATCAACGTAATACACCACATTAACAGAATGAAGAATAAAACTCACATGATCATCTCAACAGATGCAGAGAAAGCATTTGACAGGATACAGCCTCCATTTATGATAAAAACTCTAAATAAAATGGGTATAGGAGGAAAGTACCTCAACATAATAAAGCCCATTTATCACAAACCCACAACTAATATCATTGTCTATGGAGAAAAACTGAAAGTTATCCCTCTAAGAACAGGAAGCAGACAAGGATGCCCACTGTAACTACTCTTATTTAACATAGAATTGGAAGTCCTGGCCAGAGCAATCATGCAAGAAAAAGAAATAAAAGGGATCCATATTGGAAAAGAAGAAGTGAAACTGTCACTCTTTGCAGATGACATGATTTAATATATTAAAAACCCTGAAGAATACACTTAAAAAAATTTAGAATAGTAAATGAATACAGTCAAGTCGCAGGATAGAAAACTAACACACAAAAATTGCTTGCATTTCTATACACTAACAGCAGAGTAGCAAAAAGAGAAATTAAGAAGACAATCCCATTTACAATTGCAACAAAAAGAATAAAATAACTAGGAATACACTTATCCAAAGAGGTGAAAGATCTGTACACCAAAAACTATAAAACATTGTTGAAAGAAATCGAAGAAGACACAAAGAAATGGAAAGATATTCTGTTCTCTTGGATTGGAAGAATTAACATAGTTAAAATGTCCATACTTCCTAAAGCAATCTGTAGATTGAGTGCAATCCCTATCAAAGTTCCAACAACATTTTTCACAGAAATAGAACAAATAATCTTAAAATTTATATGGCACAACAAAAGACTCCAAATAGCCAAAGGATTCCTGAGAAAAAGGAACAAAGCTGGAGGTACCACACTCCCTGATTTCAAAATATACTACAAAGCCATCGTAACCAAAACAGCATGGTACTGGCACAAAAACAGAGACACAGATCAATGGAACAGAATCGAGAGCCCAGAAATAAACCCACACATTTATGGACAGATAATACTCGACAGGGGAGCCAAGAGCATACAATAGAGAAGGAGAGTCTCTTCAATAAATGGTGTTGGGAAAACTGGGGAGCCACATGCAAAGGAATGAAAGTAGACCATTACCTTACACCGTGCACAAAAATCAACTCAAAATGGATTAAAGACTTGAATGTAAGACCTGAAACCATGAAACTGCTAGAATAAAATATAGGCAGTATGCTGTTTGACCTTGGTCTTAGCAGCATATTTTCAAGTACCATGTCTGACTTGGCAAGGCGACCAAAAGTAAAAATGAACAAATGGGAGTACAACAAACTAAAAAGTTTCTGCACAGCAAAGGAAGCCATCAACAAAACGAAAAGACAACCTAACAATTGGGAGAATATATTTGCAAACCATATATCAGATAAGGGGTTAATATCCAAAATATTCAAAGAACTCCTACACCTCAACAACAAAAAAACCAACACCCCAATTAAAAAATGGGCAAAAGATCTGAACAGAGATTTCTCCAAGGAAGATATTCAGATGGCCAACAGGCACATGAAAAGATGCTCAGCATCATTAGCTATTGGGTAAATGCAAATCAAAACTACAATGAGATATCACCTCACCCTGGTCAGAATGGCTATAATTAACAAGACAGGAAACAACAAGTGTTGGAGAGGATGTGGAGAGAAGAGAACCCTCATACACTGCTGGTGCGAGTGCAAACTGGTGCCGCCACCATGGAATGTGGTAAGGAGTATCCTCAGAAAATTAAGAACAGATCTAACATATGATCCAGCTATTCCACTGCTGGGTATCTAACCAAAAAACTTGAAAACACAAATGAATAAAGATACATTCACCCCATGTTCACTGCAGGCTTATTCAGAATAGCCAAGACTTGCAACAACCTAGGTGCCCATCAAGGAATGAATGGATGAAGAAAATGTGGTATATACCCACAATGGAATACTACTCAGCCATAAGAAATGATGAAATCCAACCATTTGTGATGACATGGATGGACCTTGAGGGTATTGTGCTAAGTGAAATAAGTCAGGAGATAGTCAAATACCATATGATCTCACTCATAAGTAGAAGATGAAAACAACAATGAACAAACACATAGCAATGGAGATTGGATTGGTGGTTACCATAGGGGAAAAGGGGGATGGCAAAAGGGGTGATGGGGCTCACATGTGAGGGGATGCACTGTAATTAGTTTTTGCATGGTGAACATGATGTAATCTACACAGAATTTGAAATATATTACAATGTACATCTGAAAGCTATATAATGTTATAATCCAGTGTTACTGCAATAAAAAAATAAATATTGAAAAAAGTATATTCACTTCAATTCTTGGGGAAAGGGGGACAAAAAATATCTTTTAATGGCTGAAAATATTGTAGCCTACTTCTTATACATAGTTATGATATATTTGAGGCTGAATGATGAGGTATAGAACATCTGATTTATCTAAGAATATCTAGTGTTTAAAATAAAGCCTCATACAGATAATGTTTTGTATAATCACATTAAACTGAAATAACTAATGTACATATTTATTATAAATTCATAATTTTAAAACCATATGTACCTGAACGTCTAGTTTGTAAATAGTGAAGAAAATTTATGTAGAATTCTTGAAAGAGAAGAGAGGAATCATAATAGTTTTCCTTATATTTATAGAATTCCATATAAGATTATCTCATACAAAATGAATTGTGAAGATCTGAAAAGCGAAGCTAAGTAAACATTATCACACCCACATTAGATTTACAGCTTAAGCATACAGTTGTTAAATATTTGTTTATGTATATTATCACAACATGTTTGCACAACATAGAACCAATAAGTAGATATTTTAGGACTGTTTGTACAGTTTTCTGCCATATACTGTCATTTCAGTCTATTGCGTGTTATTTAAACATGTTATTTTGAATTTTAAATGCCATTCCCCTGTGATGCACATTAAGTGCAGTATAAATACTGTGATACCATTAGCAGCATTGTTGGGGTCACCAAAGGAAGCTTTGCCAGCATTTCCTTGGTAACTGAAGTTTGCACTTTGAGAAACACAGCTGTACTGCCAAGGGAAAACAGAAGTTTCTTTGGAAGTCTGGTAATTCCATATACTTGGAAATAGATGTGTAGGGAGAAAATAATCTTATATGGTCACCAAACACATGAAGAAAAATATAACCATTCTATTACTTAATAATTACTCCAAATTTTAGTCTTCAGAGAAATCTATCTTGCAGAAAAATCTTATAGATATAACAATTGTAAAAAACATTAAAATATTTATCAAATCGTGCAAGATTCATGAACTTTATGAAATGCATGAACTTTATTTGGAAGCCATGAATGTCACCATCTTACTTATAGGAAATTACGGGGAATATATAAGGATTACCTTTAGCAGAATTCTAACCTTCTTGCCTTTTTATTTGGTCATCTTGGACTTGTCTCTAGTCTGCTTTTCTACTATGAACCCAACTTCTTTTCCAATAGAGTCTCTATACACTCCTGTCACCTGGTACTTTAATGACAAAAGCAAAAAACTAGAAACATCTTAGGAAATCTTTCTGTGTTCATGTGTTCAGCTTTATGTTCAGACTTCATGCATCATTGTCTCAATCCAAAGAAACTGCCAGGAAATGGATAAAAGTATCAATGACAATAGGTTAAACATAGTTTGGTGCCAGAATAGTAACCCCTTCATGTCTAAAAACTGCATTTTGTCAGAGACCATCTGGAATCTTATGTATCTTGTGTGACCACTTAGCAATGGTTTAGTAACAGGGAATTTATGCTCTATGTCTTTAAATATATTAAAGTAAATTAATACCAATTTCAGAAATCTACAGGCTATTCACTTGAGACATAAAATTAAAATGGTTTATGTTCAGTTAGAAATTTTAGGTGAGTGAGGGTTCATTGAGGGTATGCGAACTCACAAAAAATACTTTCAAATGAAACAGCATTGGAGAAAACTACTGATTATAATACCCACAACATTTCCTTTGAAAAGTGGGTGGCAAGTCAATCAGAATAAGGGAAGCTGGGCTCCCTGCCTTCCTGGAGTATTAAAGACAATAGACCCATATGTCTTTGAAATTCTCCTATTCTCACTTCACCTGCCTTACTTATATTTGAAGTCCCAAGTGAGATAAAAGTTCACATTTGTTAGTAACAAGAGGAGTGAAAAAGCTGTTTTTTCTTCTATATCTATTATTGCTCTGTCTGCATAGCAACCTGGGGCAGCAATACCCCAGACAGAGCTGTTCCACAACTACAACTTAGTGAGGGAAAGGAGGAAGCACGGGAAAGACATGTTGACGGAGTGATTGGGGCAACAATTTGCAGATCACTGGACTGGGAAATTGCTACAACAATGCTGCTGACTCTTCCTGTCTTAGCTTCATAAATCAGAGACTCAGTAAATAGGTCTGTAACACATAGCATGCAGGGCTGATAATCTAGAACCAGCGCTGTTTCTGTTCGCTACAGGGACTGACCATCTCTCTTTCTGTGCAGAAATCACAAAACTAACTAACAGCCACAAATACTGCATTGTAGAGGAAATCCTTAAGAGTAATAAATTATGCCTTCTCTTTGATATTGTTTTGTGAAAGAAACTCAAAAGAAATTCTTAGACTTTTCCCAAACTAATCATCAAATTCTCTTTCATGTAACTAGGAGATATACAACCTTATTGCAATTGTTGATAAGCAAAATCCTCAAAGAGATACTACGATTTCTTTCATTAAGTCTAGAGTAACAAAGTGGAGAATGGAGTGCAGGCTTCTTGTCTTTCATATATAATCTCAACGGTTTTTAACATAAGAAAAAGAGCAAAGATTTTGAAGTTTTTTGATGTGGTCATAGTTATTTACTACCCAATAAGCATGATACTTCACATTCCTTAAATATATGGAGCATGATTAATTGTAAGTAGAGAGCATAAAAATCTCAAAATAAAGCAAATGTTATATATTATTTAACCCTAACATCTGATAATACCTTATGTTGTATGTTGTATATAATACCTTATATTGTATGCCTTCAAACTATTACTGCTTTGTTTTGTGAGTGCTGTCAACTTAAACTATAAACTCTTTGCAGGGAGAAAACAGAGTTTTTAGCATGAATGTTTTTATCCAAGAGGATGCTATGTTTATACTGGGTAATCAATACTTGTTTGTTAATAAAAATAATGGTAATTATTGTTTTGTGTCAGTCACATAGTATTTTAGCTATATCACTTTAAAAACAACTGTGTATTCTCTCATTTTCATAACCTATAATTCCCTCAATGAAGTATTTTATATTGTTAAATATAGGCTGATTTCTGCTGTGAAAGTAAAAATATTTTACTAATCATTATTAGACCATACAAAATATTCTATCTTTGATCATCAAAATTTAATTTTGTAAAGATTATAAAATGTCTTTGACCAGGCCTTCAATATCCAGTCACTGTGAATGGAACCCTTCTGAGATTATAAATGTTTTCTGGATGCTTTATGTTCTTAACATTTTCATGTCAAAAGAGTATATCTCATCTGATTATTTTAATTCTAGATAGCAGTTTGTTTCCATTTATTTCCTTGAATTTTTTATGATGCTGTATGTCAGGAGATTGTTAATTCGCCTGAGCAACTCTCCAGGTAAATAGTAAATAAACTTAAGTAAACTAAGCGTTATGCCTCTAACTATACCAGTGGAGTTAGACATACTTTTCTCCTATATATTTTTAAGATATCTCAAGTCAGTGAACTGGAAGGGGCTATATCCATTGCAAAGGTGACTGCATGCATCTGATCAATGGCTGGCCCTACAGTTAAACGTATTCATGATGGAAAAGATCTCAAGGAAGGAAAAGATGATAATATTTGCCAAAGCTAACTTTGGGCTCCACAATCAGAGTGAGTGTAAATGTGTGTGGAGTCAAAGTAAGGAGAAAGGAGAGAGAGAGCAACTTACTAAAGAATGTTACATTGAAGCGCTTGTGATGTTGTCTTATAAGTTAAAAAAAAATTTTATAAGTATTATATTTCAAGATATTTGACATGTATGTCTAGCCAGAGGTATTATTTCCTCATTAGATTAAGGTCTTATCTTTATAATCTCCATAGTTAGTAATCCATCATTTTTATAACCTTTCCTCAGCCAATTTATTATCCTAATCAACAAACATTCAGTGAATTTCTACAATGAAAAATCAACAACATTCATTAAAAGCCCAGGAAAATTTGAAACATAGATAAATATCTGTAATTATCAGACTCTAGTCAACAGAAACTACTTTAGGCATCTCAAATGGGAATTTAATCACGGAATTTTGGGAAAATCTCAACAAAGGAATGAGGCAATGTGTGGACTAGCAGCAGCCGAAACCCACAAACAGCCTGACATAGAGGACAGCTGAAGGGGGTGATATCGGCTGAGCCCAGGAGCCACACTGGAACTAGACTGAAGACAGGGCTCTCTGAAAACAGAAGGGACTCTCCAGTGAGCTATAATGAAACCAGGAGGTACAAATCTTATACCATGTGAAACCAAATTCTGTACAGATCAAGGGCTAATGAACTATCAGGGACATTTAGAAGGTGAAGGAAAGTTGGATAGGAAAAGAAAGCAGCCAAGAATTTCCACCTACCGGTAACTAGGCCGAGGATAGGCACCAAGAAATCCATCTCAATTGCTTCAAGAGAGAAAGCAGTTTTCTACTAACACAAGATCCGCTACAGATGCGGAGCTCTTAAAAACAGTTGCTGTCGGATGAGATTCACATGTAAAACAGAAAGCTGAAAAATCAGGGGTCTCTCAAGCTCTAGAACATTCCCAAAGAAAAAAAAAATCAAGAATTTTAATTCCTATTATATTTTCAGAAGAAAGAATAGTGTAACAAAATCATCTCCAAACTATTTACTTTAAGTGGCATGTACTTGTTAAAATTTGAACTCTGGAGCTAGGTTTTATTAGTTTGAATTCTATTTCCACAATTTGCCAGCTATAACTCTGGGCAATTGATTTAATTTCTCAGTGACACATCTTTCTCATCTGTGAAATAATAGTAACTGTCATATCTTCCTAACAAGCGTATAAACAGTAAATGTTTTGGTACTGGCAAAATGCTTACAGAAGAGCTTGGTGCCTTGTATTTACTTAATAAGTATTAGCCCACAGTAATAAAAAAATAATTAGATTAATTGAAATGAAAGAGGACTTTTGTATAAAATATTTCATTATAGAACTTCTAGGTATTTCTGTGATAGAAATCTTATTAATAAATTTTTTCAATAAATATATGGAACCCCAGTGAAAAAGACTTAGTAGCGTCTGACACACATACCCATTCACTTTCTCATTTTAAAGGCCATAAGATAAATTCCAGAAAAACTCCAACATTTAAATAACACAGCTGTTTGAAATTGGATGAATCCCCAAGAAAACCGAAGGTAGTTTCAGCCATATAGGCACACTACCAAACTCAGAGTAAGAGAAGGAAGGCAAAATCTGAAAATATACTTTCAATGGATATAGTTTACGTTTTGGAGAAAGGGAAGGAAGTTGTTCCAGAATCCTGAAGTTGAAATAAAAAGCAAAACACCAACCTTTCGATTAGGAAGTTGCTTCGGTGGTTAGAAGAGTGAAATGGCTGATAATAATCACTGAATTTCAGGAGCAGAGAGAAACTTTAAATTACGTCTTATCAAATTTATATTATCATTCAGAAATCTACAATTGGGACACAGAAATAGATAAATTGGCACCCAAAAATCTATAATTAAAGAATAGCCCCAGATTAACTGCTAAAGCAATCAAATGTAGAAATATATTAAGAATGACTTAGCATCCAAAGAACTTTTCAAAGGAGGTTTCAAAATGGTAGATGGAGATCCAGAATCCATCGATTTGTCTGTAATTGCACGGTTCTTTGTGGGAAAAGTAAAGACATACTTTAAAACTAGTAGGCTGAGGAATGATGTGTAAAACTTCCCTTCTTGAGTTGGTAAAAGAACTGTTATGACAGTTAAATATAAAAGCTATGGGAATTATTTGAAAAGAGTCAGAAAAGAAGAAGGAAGCAAGATCTACAAGAGAGGAGAAAAGCTATTTCTCAGACTATTGGAACACTCCAGATTGAGATAGAGAGGGCATTTGAATATTTCACTCACTATATATTTATTGATGTGCATTGAGAAAAAAAAACAATTCTTACTCCCAAGGAACTAACAATCTAGATAGGAGTCAGAAAAAAAAGAAAAAGTCAAGTAAAAAGAAAAAAAATGAGATCATACTGTTCTATTCAGTTTTTCTTTTTTAGTAAACTTATGTTAGAATGTTTTTAGATTTATGGAAAATTGAAAAGATTGTACAGAGTGTTCCTATACACCTTGCAACCAGTTTCCTCTATTATTAACAATTTACACTAGTATGGTGCGTTTGTTGTAGGTAATGAACCAATATTGATACATTCTAATTAACTAAAGTTTGTAGTTCATTCATATTTCCTTAGTTTTCCACAATGTTTTTCTTCACTTAGAGGATCCCATCCAGGATATTACATTATATTTAGTTGTCTTGTCTCCTTAAGCTCCTCTTGGCTGGAACAGTTTCTCTGATTGTTCTTTTTTGTTTGATGACCTTAACAATTTTGAGGAGCACAGGTCAAATATTTTGCAGCATGTTCCTAAATTGGGATTAGTCTGATGTGTTTCTAATTAGGCTGAGTGTATGTAATTTTGGAAGGAAGAGCACAGAAGTAAAGTGCTGTTGTCCTCGTGTCATATCAAGTGTGTATACTATTGATATACCTATCACTGTTAATGTTGACCTTGATCAGC
Source organism: Equus przewalskii (assembly GCF_037783145.1). Classification (NCBI taxonomy): domain Eukaryota; kingdom Metazoa; phylum Chordata; class Mammalia; order Perissodactyla; family Equidae; genus Equus; species Equus przewalskii. The sequence continues at coordinate 32,732,821 of NC_091838.1, forward strand.
TGGCCAAGGTAGTGTTTGTCAGGTTTCTACATTCACAAATTATTCTTCCCTCCATTCCTTTTCATACTGTGCTCTTTGGAAAGAAGTTACTACATGCAGTCCACACTTAAGAAGTAGGGAGTTATATTTCACCTCCATACATGTGAGCTATCTACATAAATTATTTGATATTGTTCTGCACAGATTTGTCTACTCTTTCCGCATTTAATTATTTGTTCAATCATTTATTTATATCAGTGAAGACTCATGGATATGTATTTTGTAAAATGAATTATAACCCAGTACTACTTTATTTATTTTGTTGTTCAGATGGGTTCCAGCTTTGCCCATTGGGAGCTCTTTTGGTTGATTACCTTGCCTCTTTGACATAAGCCAGTCAGTGCTTTTGGTGTGTTATGTGTGCATGTGTTTTGAACACTTTCTTAATTTCTGGCACTATAAGATGCTCTGGGCTCATCTTGTATATTTCTTACCCCAGTGCTAGAATCAACCATTTATCTAAGCAACCACATTTCTCTTTATGGAAGAAAGGTAATAGAAACCAAGATTTGGGTACTAGGAGTGCTCATTGCTACTGGAGTGACATTGGCTACTAAAGCCTTCAGCTACCAAGCAAGAAAATCTATCTGTGTTTATAAACCCGTGAGTACACACATCTCTATAAATATTTCTATATGTAACCATCTAAATGTAATTATGTTAATTAGGAGTTCTTACTTAATTGTTTGATTCCATTATACATATATAGTGGCTTCAGATTTTTATTTCATATTTCATGGAAAACAACCTTATAAAGTTAAGTATAGTATTTATGTAGGATTTCTTTGCCTTTAGTCTCACAGACTAATTCTATTTCCAGTCTTCCAGTACCTTATTGATAATACATTTAGATTATTATGTCACATTTGTATTCCATCCTAGGATCCAGGAGTCTCCTAAAAAGACTTTTTTAAAAAACTTCCTTTTATTCAGTAACATGTTATTTACCTTTTGGTTTTTTAACCTGGCATTGCACCGAGAGCTTGCATCATGGTGTGAAAAGACACAATCATTGTCACTATTGTCTCTCAGTTTACTGGGGAGACCATTAAAGACATGTTTACAATATGGTTGACTTTTGTGGGGTTTTATCAAGAACATGATAGTCACTAAGGCCTTATTCTAACTTGAGTACTTTGCCATTCCCAGGGTTGCCACTCAAGTCATGACATAAGCCAGTCAAGCAAATGGGCAAATGAGGAAAGCTAGAAACTGTGGCAAACTGGGAAGCATGTGGGCCTAGAGTTTCCAGAGCTGCTGATGTTTTAAGGAAAAGACACAAATCTGAATTGTTATGTGATCTCTTGATTTTCTTTTAAATTTTTAATTGTGGTAAAACGACATAAAACTTGCCATTTTAACCATTTTTAGGTGTACAGTTCAGTAGTTTTAAGCATATTCCTATTGTTGTACAACAGATCTCCAGAAAATTTTCATATTAAAAACTGAAACTTTATTCCCATTAAACAATAATTCCTGTTTTCCCCTCTCACTGCACTCAGTCCCTGGTAACCACCATTCTACTTTCTATTTCTATGAATTTGACTGCTCTATATACCTCATATAAGTGGAATAACACAGGATTTAAGTTTTTGTCACAGGTTCATCTCACGCAGCATAATGTCCTCAAAGTTCATTCTTGTTGTAGCATGTAACATGATTTCCTTTCTTTTTAGAGCTGAATAATATTCCATTGTATTTATCTATTTTTACTTTTATTGCCTGTGATTTAGGTGTTATATCCAAGAAATCATTGCTAAATATAATGTCTTAAAGCTTTTCCTCTATGCTTCCTTCAACAAGTTTTATAGTCTTAGGTCCTACATTTGAATCTTCAATCCATTTTGAGTTAATTTTTGTATATGGTGAAAGGAAAAGGTCCAACAGCTTTTATTCAAAAGACTGTCTTTTCCCAATTGAATGGTCTTGGCATTGGTGTCAAAAATCATTTGACCATAAATATGAGGGTTTCTTTCTGGGCTCCCTAGCCTATTCCATCAGTTTATGCCTTTTTATACCAGTGCCACATTGTTTTGGTTACTGTAAATTTGTAATAAGTTTTAAAAGTGAAAGACTTCCAATTTTGTTTTGGATGTTAAGGGTCCTGTGTGGTTTGACCTTTGTGGTCCTTGGATGGATGTTTCATTTTGCCAAAAAGGTCACTGGGATTTTGATGGAGATTGTATTGAATCTATAGATTGCTTTGGGTAGTGTTGACATCTTAATAAAATTGTCTTTCAATTCATGACTATGTGATGCCTTTCCATTTATTTATTTCTTTCAGCAACATTCCATAGTCCCTAGTGTACAAATCTTTTGCTTCCCTGATTTAGCTTACTCTAAATACTTCATTCTTTTTGATGTTATTGTAGATACAATTATATCCTTAATTTCCTTTTTGGATTGTTCATTTTAGTGTATAAAAGTGCAACTAATTTTGTTTATTGACTTTGTATCCAAAAATGAGTTTATTTATTAGTTCTAAACAGCTTTTTTAATAGAATATTTAAGATTTTCTGTAAATAAAATTATGTTGTCTGTGAATGCCAATAATTGTATTTCTTTCTTTCCAGTTTGGATGATTTTGCTTTCTTTTTCTCTCCTAACTTCACTGGCTAGGACTCCAGCACTATGTTGAGTAGAAGCAGTAAAAGTAGTGATCCTTTCTTATTCCTGATCTTAGAGGAAAAGATTTGGGTCTTTCGATGTCTTGCTATTGACTATGATGTTAACTCTGGGCTTTTCATGTAAGCCTTTATTATATTGAAAAGGTTTACTTCTATCTTCAATTTGTTGTGGGTTTTTTTTTTTTTGTCAGGAAAGGATGTTGAATTTTGTGAAATGCTTTTCCTGCATCAAATGAGATCATCATTCCTTTTTGTTACTGAATAGTATTCCATTTTATGTTTGTACCAATTTTTTTACCCATTCATATGTTGAAGAACATGTTGATGTTGAAGAACATGTTGATCAGTTCCAGTTTTTAGTGATTATGAATAATGCTTCAATGAAAATTCCTGTACATATTTTTTGTGAGAACAAATGTTTCCATTTCTTTTGAGTAAATATCTCTGAATGTGCAAGCTGGGTTGTATTGTAAGATAATATTTAGCTTTGTAACAAACCATCAAACTGCGTTCCACAGTGTCTTCATCATTTTGCATTTCCACCTGCAATGAATGAGAATTCCTGTTGCTCCACATCCTCACTAGCATTTCGTATTGTTTATTTTTTGAATTGTAGGTATTCTAATAGATTTATAGTGGTGTCTTATTGTTGTTTTCTATTCATTTTTATTCCTTGCACACAATAGATGACAATTTTTTAAGCATGTAGAAAATTAGCATATTGAAAGAGTATCAGCTCACAGAATTGCAACAATGGGTACAGAAACATGCTTTGGTATAAACAAGGGTGTCTCCACACAAAAATATGATTTTAAAATGATGGCTTGATGGAGATGTTTCCACTAGGGCTGACAGCAGGAAATTTACACTAACACACTGAGGTCTTGACCCTTCTTCAATCACAAAACATAATCTCATACATATTGATAATTTACCAATATTACATGCTCTTAGGACTTAAATTCCTTGGTGAAACCATCAAGTTTGGCCAAAATTAATCCAGTGGTTTACGTTCTACTTTCCGGAGAATTGATTTAGACACTATATATTCTTTCTATTAATTTTTGTTATTCTGGGCAATGATCTATTTCCCAATTATCTTGGGACATTCTCCCTGTAGGAATGTTGGTGTGATGCTGGGCAGCCCCAAATGGCAAATGACTTCTATAAATGCAACGGGAGAGAGTCAAAATAGGTGGATGATTTTTCAGGGAAGATCTCCTATCAGGTGAATTTTAGTCTGAGATCTGACTAAGAATGATCTAACCATGGAGAGATCAAGGGAGACGATTGCAGGCAGAGAGGATAACAAGGGTAAAGGCCCTAAGGTAAGTATGAGTCTGATGTAGGAGAGACCAACAAAAATATGAGGGGTGGGGTCTGGGACATTGTGGGCTAGAGGGAGAGTAGTGCCAGATGAGTTTTGCAGAGGCAGGCAGGGACCAGGCCATGTAGGTTCATTTAAGGCCAGAGAAAGAGTTTTCAATCATTTTTCTGCTCTGGGAAATCAATAAAAGGTTTCCAGCATGGGTGACATAACCTGAATGCTGTGTGGTAAATTGATCATGGTGGGATATGGGCATGCAATGGAGTAGGGAGAACAGTTAAAAGACCATTATGGTAGTCCAGGCAAAAAAGATAGCATCATAGACTGCAGGTAGTCACTCACTGAGAGGAGTGAACATGTTTGTGATTTAGTTGAGAGGATTGGTCCACAGGCTGAGATGTGTGATAGAAAAGAAAGGAATCAAGGCTAAATATCTTACCTTTTAGATATAATAACTAAATGATGTCGTTTTTAGACATGAAAAAAGCAAGAAAAGTTGTAAAATTCTTTCTCCTCATTTGGATTTTGGTTAATTCAGAATTCTAATTGGCTATGTATGAAATATATGTTTGATCTATGTAGAGGTACCAAGTTGGCATCTGAGAGAACAATATTTATTGGCCTAAATTTCTCTATATATATGTACATACTAATAAGCAATCATATATAATTAAAAATAAAAACAATTCAAATCTCTACTTAATTATCTCGAACATCAAGGGACTATCTCTTCCATAATTCAAAGTAAAATATCTCATCTTTATTTATATCTTTATCTATCTAATATAAAGTCTTTATCTCTTACATTTATAAACCCCCTTAGTGAGGAGGTGAATAAATAGATTTTTGTCATTCACAATGGAACACCTTAGACTTAATAATTATAGTGATATTGTAGCTTCACATTGAATATAATGACTGCACAGGAGAGACAGATCTCTAGAAAAAGGAGAATGTCTAGTACTTTAAAATCCTGGGTCCACATAATTTTTACTAGTTCCTCATTTAACTCCAATTTGAACTTCAAATTATTTTAACGAATACGTTTTTAGTGTCAATCTGAAATATATGTGAAGAAAATATTTACAAATTAAGGGAAAGTATTCTCTAATCATCGTCCAAATATGACAGATTTCTATTGACATAACCCTAAAGTGAATCTTGCTTTTTTGAAAAAAAAGTGCTTATTTTGTTTTGTCCTTTAATTTTTAGTAATTATTTTTTCGAAAAATGTATTCACTAAGGCACATGCATAATAATATTTATGTAGCCATCAGCCATAAACTTTGGAGTTAGAACTGGATTTGACAATTCTGCCACAATTCGATTTTTACTCAAATTTGGACCAATTACTCCCATGTTTTTCAGTCTTACTTTCTTGAGATGTAGAAATGAAATAGCAATAACTCTATATAATTGAGATAACCACATTGCCTGATCCATTGATTCATTCATACTATTATTTTAAGTGCCGAAATAACTGGTCATGATAAAATAAATAATTCTTTTTATTACTTCTTTATATTCTTTGTTGAAAATTTAGAAGTTATAAAAGTTTACAAAGTAGAAAATAAATACAATCTGTGATACCATATCCAGATTATGAACACTTGAGTAAATGTCTTAAAATTTTATACTTTTATTTTTTAAATGCAATTTAGATCAAATATGTACACTCTCACGCAAGCTACTTTTAAAAACTCCACTTTATATTGTAAATATTTTCCCATGTTAAAGAATTTGTTTATATGCAGACTTATAGTTAACATAGAAAAAAATGAAATAGTAATATACATCCAAGAAAAGTAAAAGCCAAAACATTTACATGTCAATCACATGTATGCCTTATTAAACATATCATTACAGGCATGCCTCAGAGATATTGTGGGTGTGATTCCAGACCACTGCAATAAAGCGAGTCACACAAACTCTTTCCTTTCCCAGTGCATATAATTTATGTTTACATTATGCCGTAGTCTATTAAGTGTGCAATAGCATTATGTCTAAAAAATATGCACATACCTTAATTAAAAAATACTTTATTGCTAAAAAATGCTAACCATCTTCTGAGCCTTCAGCAAGTCATACTCGTTTTGCTGGTGGAGGGTCTTTCATCAATGTTGATGGCCACTAACTGATCAGGGTGGTGGTTGCTCAAGGTTGGGGTGACTGTGGCAATTTCTTAAAATAAGAAAACAGTGAAGGTTGCCATGTTGATTGGCTCTTCCTTTCGCAAATGATTTCTCCTCAGCATGCAATGCTGTTTGACAGCATATTAACTGCGTAAAACCTCTTTCAAAATTGGAGTCAATCTTATCAAATCCTGCTGCTGCTTTATCAACTAAATTTATGTAATAGACTAAATCTTTTGTTGTAATTTCAACTATTTTCACAGCATCTTCACTAGGAGTAGTTTCCCTCTAAAGAAACTATTTTCTTTGCTCATCCATGAGAAACAATTCCTCATCCATTAAAGTTTTATCATGAGATAGCAGCAATTAAGTCACATTTTATGCCCCATTTCTAATTCTAGTTCTCTTGCTATTTCCATCACATCTGCAGTTACTTACTCTACTGATGTCTTGAACCCCTGAAAGTCATCCATGAGAGTTGGAATCAATTTCTTCCAAATTCCTGTTAATGTTGATATTTCGACCTCTTCCCTTGAATCATGAATGTTCTTAATGGCACCCAGAATGGTGAATCCTTTTCAATTTACTTTGCCGAATCTGTCAGAGGGATCACTATCTGTGGTAGCTATGGCCTTACAAAATGTATTTCTTAAATAATAAGACTTGAAAGTTTAAATTAGTCTTGATCCGTGGCTTCAGAATGGATGTTGTGTTAGCAGGAACCAAAACAACATTAATTCGTGAATCTCCATCAAAACTCTTGGGTGACCTGGCCTATTATCAATGAACAGTAACAATTTGAAAGGATTTTATTTTTATGAGCAGTATGTCTCAACAATGGGCTAAAATTATTCAGTAAGCCATGTTGTAAACAGATGTGATATTATCCAGGCTTTCTTGTTCCACTTATAGAGTACAGGCAAAGAAGATTTAGCATAATTTTTAAGGGCCTTTATGATTGGTGGAGTGGTAAATAAGCACTTAAATTCACTAGCTACATTAGCCTCTAACAAGAGAGTCAGCCTGTCCTTTGAAACTTTATAGCCAGGTATTGACTTCTCTCTAGAAATGAAAGTCCTAGATGACATCTTCTTCCAATATAAAGCTGTTTGGCTGCATTTAAAATCTTTTGTTTAGCATATCCTCCTTCATTAATTATCTTAGCTAGATCTTTTGGACCACTTCCTGCAGCTTCCACAACAGCACTTGCTGCTTCACCTTGCATGTTTATGTTATGGAGATGGCTTTCTTCCTTAAGCCTCATGAACCAAACTCTGCTAGCTTCAAACTTTTCTTCTGTAGCTTGCTTATCTCTCTCCACCTTCATAGAATTGAAGAACGTTAGGATCTTGCTCTGGATTAGGCATTGGCTTAAGAGAATGTTGTGGCTGATTTGGTCTTCTATCAGGCCACTAAAACTTTCTGCATAATCAGCAATAAGGTTTTTTGCTTTCTTAACATTCCTGTGTTCACTGCAATAGCACTTTTAATTTCTTTCAAATACTTTTCCTTTGCATTCACAACTTGGGTAATTGTTTGCCTCAAGAGGCCCAGCTTTCAGCCTATCTTAGCTTTCTACATGCCTTCCTCAATAGGTGTAATCATTTCTAGCTTTTGATTTAAAGTGAAAGAATTGTGATTCTTCCTTTCACTTGAACAGTTAGAGGGCATTTTAAGGTTATTAATTGGCCTAATTTCAATATTGGTGTGTCTCAGGGGATAAGAAGGCCCATGGAGAGGGAGAAAGATGGAGGAATAGCTAGTTGGTGGAGCACTCAGAACACACAAAACATTTATCAATTAAGTTCACTGTCTTACAAGGGTGCAGTTTGTAGCACCCCAAAATAATTACAATAGAAACATCAAAGATCGCTGATAACAGATCACCATAACAAATATAATAATGATGAAAAAGTTTGAAATACTGTGAGAATTACCAAAATGTGACATGGATGCATGAAGTGAGTAAATGCTGTAGGAAAAGTATTGCTGATAGACTTGCTCAAGGTGACAAACCTTCAATTTGTAAAAAATGCAATATCTGCAAAGAACAATAAAGGAAAGCCCAATAAAATTAGGTATGCCTGTATATTGTTGGGTAAACTTGTAGAGTAACAAGAAATTATATACATGCATATACATATATATATATATATATATATATATATATATATATACACACACACACACATAGCATATATATACCCAAGGTGTATATATGGGTGTACATGTATATAATACATAGATGAAAAACTTCTCAGTTTATTTTCATTGTAATTTTTTACATTGTTTGCAAATTGTTGGATAATTGTCAAACAAGTAATAAATAATTATTGTTTAGTATGTACTACTTCCCTAGGATTTACATTTTATCTTTTATTGTTTAGCTTTAATTATTTTACTAGGGAAGATTTTCCCTGAGCTAACATCTGTTGACAATCTTCCTGTTTTTGTATGTGAGCTGGTGCCACAGCAAGGTCACTGACAGGCAAGTGGTGTAGGTCCACCCCCGGGAAACAAACCTGGGCCACTGAAGTGGAGTGTACCAAATTTAATCACTAGGCCATGTGGGCTGGCCCAGGACTTACCTTTTAAATCCCTGTAAACCTCCAAAGATCATACTGGCCAAATTTCATAAAAATTATTGCCAACTAATACTCAATAAATTAACAGGAGACTCACTCACAATATTTTATTATTTATTTTTGTTTGGATTTAAAAAACCTGCCTGTGCTAAATATTTGATTTCTAAAATTCAATAAAACTGCAGAAAAGTTGTACATTGATCTGGATTAACTAGAAATGATTAGCATCTACATGTTCTTACTACACTGATGTGAATATTGCCAGAACCTCTGAATGGTGTGAAAATCATATGACCATTCAGGCTATATCAATAGTTCACTCATTTTGTATTTTGAGTAGTATTCCAAGGTATGAACGTACCACAGTTTATTTAATTATTACCATCGAAGAATACCTGGGATTTTTCCAGTTTTGGTCTATTACAAGTACAGCTGTTATAAACATTCATGTATGGTTTTTGTATGAACACCTCTTAATTCCCTGGATAAATCTTTCGAGAAATATATGTACCAAAAGGCTACAGACTTTATGATCTCACTTACAGAACATTCTCAAAATGATAGAATTATAGAAATGGAGAGCAGATTTGTGGTTGCCAGAGTTAGTAGAGGGTGGGGGCAGGAGGAAGTGAGTATGTCTATAAAAAGGTAGAAGAGGGTTCTTTTGGTGATGGAAATATTTTCTATCTTGACTGTGTCAGTCAATATCCTGGTTGTGATATTGTGCAATAGTTGTACAAGCTGCTATTCTTGGGGAAAACTGGGTAAAATGTACATAGGGTCTCCCAGCATTATTTCTTAAATGGCATGTGAGGCTATACTTATATCAAAATAAAAAAAATGTAATGAAAAAGTGATTTAGCTATGACTACAGTCATGCCATATTTTCAGGGTATAAGGAAAAGATATGGTATTTAAAATTCCTTATGTAAGATATCTATTCTATTATCAATGAACAATAAAATTTCAGATGGTGACAAGAAGCATACTGGAGATTAAAAAAGTAAACTACAGAGAAAGTTCTTAAAAAATAGCCAAAACTAAATAATGTTGTGTAGAGATATAATAAAAATCACTCAAGTAAGCAATGAATATAAAATTTAGGATAGTGGTTGCTCTTGGAAGGCTATGATTAAGATGCAGTGCACAGTAGGGTTTGTTAGTGGCAGACAAAATTCTATACTTTGGCTTGATAATAATTAAAAGTTTATGAGTGATGCCAGCAACATGTGGATTGAGCTTTCTGAATAATCTCTCCCTTCCACCATACAATGAAAAGGACGTTCATACTCCAAAAGAGGACATGCAAGCACAACACAAAAAACTCTGAGATAACCATGCAGCCATACAATGGAGGGTGGAGAGGCTGGAGCCCCCCTCAGAGGAGGTGAAAAAACTTTGGTCTCTTGCCTAAAGACTGAGATCCGGGACCATGGGAGACTTCCAAGAGGGAAGGAATGAGGGAGAAGATGTTCATTCATGGGAACATCAGGATCCCCAAGGGCACTTTCAGCCTAGAGGGAAGCCCTCTACTGGGGCAAAAGCTTTTGCAGGGGATGACCTCATCAAGCCAACACCCCAGGAGAGCAGATAGCAATAGGAGAGTGAGAAAAGCCCAAGAGCATGCAGGAGAAAGTGCTCCTCCCCCACCTGCCGAGTGCCAGCTCCAGTGCCTAGGATCCTCCAGAAGGGAGATGGCTCAGAATATGAGGCTCTTGACCACCACCCAGTGGTGATGGGTGGTAACTGTGAGAAATAACACCAGGATGTGAAAAAACAGAGCCACACCCTATAGCAACATTAAACATTATATTAGATCTCCAGACCAGAGAGAAAATGACAAGTGCCCAGAATTGAGTCTTGAAGACACAAAAATATGTAATCTAAATGAGACGGAATTCAAAATAATTGTTTTCAAAAAACTCAATGAGTTAAAAGAAAATATAGGTAAACAATTCAACCAGTTCAGGAGCTACATCACAAAAGAGATTGAAACTATAAAGAAGCATCGATCAGAAATATTGGAGATGAAAGACACAATGGAAGAAATAAAACAAAATATGGATTCACTGAATGCTTGAGTGAACATCATAGAGGAGCATTTCAGCATAATGTAAGATAGACATGTGAAATGGTCCAGATAGAGGAGGAGAGAGAAATAAGACTAAAAAGAAATGAAGAAAGCCTTGAGAAATATCTGACAAATTAGGAAATGCAACATAAGAATGACAGGTATTCAAGAAGGAGAAGAGGAGAATGGAGCAGAAAGCTTGTTCAAAGAAATAATAGCAGAAAACTTCCCAAACCTAGGGAAGGAGATGGAAATCCATGTTGAAGAAGCTATCAGATCTCCTAATATGTCAATGTAAAAAGATCTACAGCAAGCAATATAGTAGTGAAACTGACGAAAGTGAATGACAAAGAAAGAATACTAACGGCAGCAAGGCAGAAGAAAATACCCTACAAAGGAACCCGTATCAGGCTGTCAGCAGATTTCTCTGCAGAAACCTTATAGGCTAGGAGAGAAAGGAATGACATATTCACATCTTTGAAGGACAAAACCTTTCAGCCAAGAATACTCTATCCAGTGAAAATATCCTTCAGTTATGAAGGAGAAAGGAAAGCTTTCCCAGACAAACAAAAGCTAAGGGAGTTCATAGCCACAAGACCTCCCCTTACAAGAAATCCTCAATGAGGCCTCATACCTGAAAAAATAAAGGAGAAAGGGATTACAAAGCATGTAGTAAAGAGATAAATAGGCAGACAGAATCAGAACAAGTTAGCAAATACTCAAGCATAGAATTAAAGATAAAGGGAAGGAAAACAATAAAAACAAAGATAATCTTGTCATTTTAGCCACAAACTCACAACACAAGATGGAATAAGATGTGAGGAAAACAACTTCAGAGAGGAAGAGGAAAGGAGCTGAATAGGTTTAGTCTAAGGAAATAAGAGGCCATCAGAAAAGGGACTATCTTATCCTCAAGATTTTGAATACAAACTTAGTGGTGACCACTGAAAAAAAAGGAAAACAGAGACACAAATAATGAATAAAGAGAAAACAAAAAAATGCATCACAAGACTACATAATTCAACTGGTAAACAAAAATACACAGGATAGGAAACAAAGGAAATTTAGGAGAACCAGGAAAGCAGTGATAAAATGGCAGCATTAAGCCCTGATATATTGATAATCACTCTAAATGTAAATGGATTGAATTCTACAATAAAAAGACACAGAGTGACAAGATGGATTAAAGAACAAGACCCAACAATATGCTGCCTCCAGGAAACACATCTCAGCTCCAATGACAAACACAGGCCCAGAGTGAGAGAATGGAGGACCATACTCCAAGCTAATGACAAAGGAAAGAAAGCAGGTGTCACAATACTATCAGACAGAGTAGACTTCAAGATAAGACAGACAAAGAGAGACAAAGAGAAGCAGTATATAATGATAAAAGGGACACTCCATCAAGAAGAAATAACATTTATAAATGTCTACGCACCTGACACAAGAGCACCAAAGTACATAAAGCCACTATTACCAAACATAAAATAAGATATTAATGATAACACAACAATAGTAGGGGACCTGAATATTCCACTCACATCAATGGATAGATCATACAGATAGAAGATCAACAAGGAAACAGTGGAATTAAATGAAAAGCTAGACAAGTTAACAGACATACATAGAACACTCCATCCAAATACAGCAAAATACGCATTCTTCTCAAGTGTGTGTGAAACCTGCTCAAAGATAGACTGTATGTTGGGAAACAATGCAAGCCTCAATAAATTTAAGAAGATTGAAATAATAATAAGCATTTTTTCCAATCACAATGCTCTAAAGTCAGAAATTAATTACTAGAAAAAAGCCAAGAAAGGGACAAAGATGTGGAGAATAAACAACATGGTATGGAACAACCAATGGAACATTGAAGAAATTAAAGGAGAAATAAAAAAATATCTAGAGACAAATGAAAATGAAAACACACCATACCAACTCATATGGGATGCAGCAAAAGATATATTAAGAGGGAAATTCATTGCAATACAGGCTCACCGTAATAAACAATAAAAATCCAAAATAAATAGTCTCAAACCACACTTAACTGAATTACAAAAAGAAGAACAAAGAAGGGCCAAATTCAGCTGAAGGATAGAAATAATAAAAATCAGAGAATAAAAAAAATGCTACTGAAACAAAAAAGGCAGTAGAAAGGATCAATGAAACAAATAGCTGGTTCTTTGAGAAGATAAATAAAATTGACAAAGCACTAGCGAGATGTACAAAGGGAAAAAAAAGAGAAAGCTCAGATAAATAAAACCATAAATGAAAGAGGAGAAATAACAATGGATACCACAGAAATACAACAGATTATAAGAGAATACTATGAAAAACTATATGCCAACAAAATGGACAATCTAAAGGAAATGGATACATTTTTAGACTCTTAAAACCTTCCAAAGCTGAATCAATAGGAAACAGATAATCTGAATGGCCCAATCATAGTAAAGGGATTGAAACAGTAATCAAAAGCATCCCAAAGAATAAAAGCCCAGGACCATATGGCTTCCTTGGGTAAATCTACCAAAATTTCAGAGAGGACTTTATACATATCCTTCTGAAGCTATTCCAAAAAATTAGGGAAGATGGAATGCTTCCTAGCACATTCTATGAGGCCAACATCACTCTGATACCAAAGCATGACAAGGACAACATTAAAAAAGAAAATAACAGGCCAATATCACTGATGAACATGGCTGTAAAAATCCTCAACAAAATATTAGCAAACCGAATACAGCAATACATCAAAAACATCATACATCAGGACCAAGCAGGATTTATACCAGGGACACAGAATGGTTCAAAATCCACAAATCAATCAATGTGATACATAACATTAACAAAATGAGGAATAAAAACCCATGATCATCTCAACAGATGCAGAGACAGCATTGGACAAGATCCAACAACCTTTTATGATAAAAACTCTTAACAAAATGGGGATAGAAGGAAATTGCCTCAAGATAATAAAGGACGTATATGACAAACCCACAGCCAACATCATATTCAATGGGGAAAAACTGAACGTCATCCCTCTGAGAACAGGAACAAGACAAGGATGCCCACTATCACCATTCTTATTCAATATAGTACTGGAGGTTTTAGCCAGAGCAATTAGACAAGAGAAATGAATAAATTGAATCCAAACAGGGAGTGAAGAAGTGAAACTTTCACTCTTTGCAGATGACATGATTTTATATATAGAAAACCCTAAAGAATCCATCAGAAAACTATTATAAATTATTAACAACTACAGTAAATTGGCAGGGTACAAAATCAACTTACAAAAATCAATTGCATTTCTGTACTCTAATAACGAACTTACAGAAAGAGAACTCAAGAATACAATTCCATTTTCAGTCGCAACAAAAAGAATGAAGTACGTAGGAATAAGTTAACCAAGGAGGTGAAGGATTTATACAATGCAACTATAAGACATTATTGAAAGAAATAGATAAAGACATAAAGAGATGGAAAGAGATTCCATGCACATGGATTGGAAGAATAAACGCTGTTAAAATGCCCATACTACCGAAAGCAATCTACAGAATTAATGCAATCACAATCAGAATACCATGACATTCTTCATGAAAATAGAAGAAAGAATCCTAAAATTAATATGTGGCAATCAAAAACTCCAAATTGCTAAAGCAATACTGAGAAAAAAGAGCAAAGCTGGAGGCATTACAATGCCTGACTTCTAAATGTACTACAAAGTCATAGTGATCAAAACAGCATGGTACTGGTACAAAAACAGACACACAGATCAATGGAACAGAACTGAAAGCCCAGCAATTAAGCCACACAACTATGGATAGCTAATCTTTGACAAATGTGCCAAGAACATACAATGGAGAAAAGATAGTCTTTTCAATAGTGTTAGGAAAACTGGGCAGCTACATGCAAAAGAATGAAAATAGACCATTATCTCACTCCATACACATAATAAACTCAAAATGGCTCAAAGACTTGAAGATAAGTCCTGACACCATAATACTTCTGGAATATAATATAGGTAGTACACTCTTGGACATTGACCTTAAAAGGATATTTGTGAACACCGTGTCTTCTCAGACACGGGAAACAAAAGAAAAAATGATCAAGTGGGACTTCATCAGACTAAAGAGTTTCTGCAAGGCAAAAGAAACTAGGATCAAAACAAAAAGACAACGCACCAATTGGGAGAAAATATTTGGAAATCATATGTCCGACAACACGTTAATCTCCATAATATATACACAACACACACAACTGAACAACAAAAAACAAACAGCCTGATCAAAAAATGGGCAGGGGATGTGAAGAGAGATTTTTCCAAAGAAGATATATTGATGGCCAATAGGCACATGAAAAGATGTTCAACATCACTAATGATCAGGCAAATGCAAATCAAAACTACACTAAGATACCACCTTATGCCTGTTAAAATGGCTATTATCACTAAGACTAAAATAACAAATGTTGGAGAGGGTATGGAGAAAAGGAAACCTGTGTACACTGCTGGTGGAAATGCAAACTGGTGAAGACACTATGGAAAACAGTATGGATATTCCTCAAAAAACTAAAAATAGAACTACCATATGACCCAGCTATCCCACTACTGGGTATCTACCCAAACAACTTGAAATCAATAATCCAAAGTAACATATGTACCCCTCTGTTCATTGCAGCACTATTCACAATAGTGGAGAGATGGAAACAACACATGGTCCCAAAAACTGAGGATTGGATAAAGCAGATGTGGTATATATATATATACATACACAATGGAATACTACTCAGCCATAATAAAAGACAGAATCATCCCAGTTGCAACAACATAGATAGGCCTGGAGGGAATTATGCTAAGCAAAATAAGCCAGACTGAGAAAGACAAACACCGTATGATTTCACTCATCTGTGGAATATAAACAAACACATGGACAAAGAAATCAGCTCAGGGGTTACCAGCACAGGGGGGTGGAGGATGGGCACAAGGTGTGAAGGGAAGCACTTATGTGGTGACAGACAAGAAACAATATACAACTGAAATTTCACAATGATGTAAACTATTGTGAACTGAATTTCTAAAAAAATTAAATAAAAAATTGAAAAAACATAGAGGAACAACTTGCTGTAGGTGTAACCAAAAGAACTGGCAAATGTCATTTAAAAAATAAGTTTATTAAAATATAGAATCATTATTATGCAACTGTAATAAGGTGTTTTTATTCAAAGATTGTGACAAACTAAAAGTGACAAAAAAGGTTACTTGTCTGATAATAATCTATTAAGCTATATATTCATTTTTTGTGGTTTTCTCTATTTACTTTTATTTTACCAGAAAATGAGAAATTAAATTAAATTAAATTAAATAACATTTAAATCATATTCAATGACTTCTGAGATATATTTTCTTTTTTCTAACATCTTTATTGATAAATTATTCATAGACCACAAAATTCCCCTAAAGTTTATAACTCAGTGGTTTTTACTATATACGTAGAGTTGTGTAACCATCACCACTATCTAATTTCAGAACATTTTTGTCAACTCAAAAAGAAATCCTGTATCCACCTACATTTCCCCACTCCCAAGCTCTTGGAAACCACTAATATACTTCCTGTCTCTATATTTGCATTTCTGGATATTTCATGTAAATTAGATCATACAATATATGATATTTTGTGACTAGCTTGTTTTACTTAGTATGTTTTCAAGGTTCATCCATGTTGTAACCTGTGTCAGTAGTTCATTATTTTATTGCCAAATAACGTTCCGTTATTTGTATATATCATATTTTGTTTATCCATTCATCAGCTGATGTGTTGTATCTACTTTTTGGCTACTATGGATTAAGCCGTTATGAAAATTTTTGTATATGTTTTTTCTGTAGATCTATGTCACTTCTTTTGAGTACTTACTGCAGAAACTCAAACTGCAGACAATGAAAAACAAAGAAGAAATCCTGAAATGAGATAAAGGATGGGGGAAATAAATTAAGTAGAGTGGAACAAGGATTAGAATTACAGCAGACTTATCAGAAACCGTGAAAGCAAGAAGAAAGTGAACTGAAATATTTAGTATTGAAAATTCTATATCCTGAGAAATTATTCTTCAAAGGTGGAGAAATACAAACTTTAGCAGATACAAAACAACAGGAATGCCTTACCAGAATCCCTGTAATGCAAGAAATGTTATACGAATTTCTTTAGGGATTAGTAAAAGGATATGTCAGGAATTCAGATCAACATAAAGAAAGCAACAGCTAAAGAAATGAATGGAAGTAAAATCTTACTTTTTCCTATTCTTAATTGATTGGAAATATAACTTTCCATTTAAAGTAATAATCATAACAATGTATGAGCTGATTGAAGGATATGGATAAGTGATATGAATGACAGCAATGTCATAATAGGTGAGAGGGATGAATTAAGAATATACTGTTAACTAGGTACCTGCATTACATGAGAAGCAACATAGTGCTATTTGAAATGCATGCAGGTTAGTTAAAAATGTACAGTGGAAATACTAAAGCAAACATTAATTATTTTTAAAGTATAATTGATACAATAAAAGAAGAGATATAATAGATTCATATAAAAAGCTTAATTTAAACCAAGAAAGTAAAAAAGAATAGGGTTAAAGGGGATGTGGAGGGAGAAACAAAGAACAAATGCAACAAATAGAAAAGACTTAAAAACATGGTGGATATTAATTCAATTTATCAATAATCACTTTATATTTGAGTGGTCTAAGTATATCAATTAAAAAGCAGAGGTTGTCAAGAGAATATAAAAGACAACTGTAAATTTTGCAAAAAATTCCCTATTTTAATAAAAAGATATCAATAGTTTAAGGTAAAGGCATAGAGAAAAATATACCTTGCTAATACTAATCAAAGGTAGCTGGAGGAGTTGTATTAATTACACACAAAACAGATTTCAGAACAAGAAAAATTACCTAGGTTAAAGGGGTATAATAAAGTGGTGGAATCACAAAGAAGACAGTATTAAACAAACTACCAACAGAATATCAAAATATAGAGGCAAATACTGATGGAACTGAAAGGAGAAATAGCTATATCTATTATTATAGCTGTAGACTTCAACAGCACTTTTTCAAGAATTGATAATTAAAGCAGGTAGAAATTCAGTAAGGACATAGTTGAACTAAACAGCACTGTCATTCAAACTATAATAGATTTTTATAGAATATTCTATCCTAAGATAGCAAAACACATATTCTTCCCAAGCTCATATGGAAATTCATAGAGGTAGACCACATTTAGGCTAGAAAACAAAACTTACCAAATTTAAAAGAACAGAATTCATAGAAATTATGTCCCCAGGCAACAAGGAATTCAAACAGGAAGTCAGTAACAAAAAGACAGTTGGAAAATTCCCCAAATATTTGGAGATTAAACAATACCCTTCTATATAACACGTGAGTCAAAGAAAAGCTCTGAAGTGCAATTTAAAAATATTTTTAATTGAATTAAGTTTAATGAAATATAACTTTTCAAAATTTGTGGAATTCAGTGAAAGCAGTGCTTAGAAATAAATTTATACCATTAAATGCATATATTAATAAAGAAGATTAAAATCAATGATATAAGTTTCTACTATAGGAAACTAGAAAAAATAGAGCGATCAAAGCCTAAAGCAAGAACAAGAAAACTTACAGAGGAAATCAATGAAATGAAAAAAAAATAGAGAAAAGTCAGTGAAACTAAACTTGTTTCAAGAATGAAACTTAGGCTTGTTCTTTGAAATGATCAATAAAATTGATAAACTTCTAGTCAGACTAACCCAGAAATAGAGAAGATACAAATTACCAATACCAAGAATGAAAGAGGAGTCATTCTTATTGATCCCATGGACATTTAAGAAAATGTTAACAATGGACTACTACGAACAACTCTATGCCTACAATTTTGATAATTTAGATGATATGGATCAATTCTTTGAAAGAAGCAACTACTAAAATTCACATAAGGAGAAATAGATATTCTGAAATAGCCTATATCTATTAAAGTATTTGAACTGATAACAATAACATTACAAAAAAAACCCACTCGACTCAGAACATTTCCCTGGTAAGTTCTACCACATATTTAATGAAGAAATGATACCAATCTTCCACAATCTTGTTCTAGAATAGAGTCAGAGGTAACACCTCCTAACTTATTCTTTGATGCTATCATTATCCTAATACCAAGAAGGATTTTTAAAAATTACAGAAAAACAAAAATTAACACCAATACATTTCATGAACATAGACACAATAACCTTCAAAAAATTAACACATCAAACCCAACAATGTATAAAAAGAATTATACACCACACCAAATTGGATTTTTTCCAGCTAAGCAAGGATGATTCAACATTTTTAACTCAATCAATGCAATCCACCATCTTGAAAGACTAAAGAACAAAAGGCATTAGGCATATCAAATGATGCAGAAAAAACATTTGAAAGGACACACTGTACACCCATGATTAAAACTCTCTGTGAACCAGAAATATAGAGGGAAACTTCTTCAACTTGATAAAGAACATCTACAAAGTACCCACAGCTAACTCCATACTTAATGGTGAGAAACTGGACTCCGTCCCAATGAGACCAGGAACAAAGCAAGAATGTATTTTCTCACAATGCCTATTCAATTTGTACTGAAAGGCCAGGCTAGTGAATGTGACAGTAACAAGAAAGAAATAATACTTACATAGATTGGAAAGGAGGAAATAAAGTCATGTTTATTCATAGATGATATGATTATCTATGTGGAAAGTCCCAAAGAATCCACCAAAATCAACAATAAAGCAACAACCAATTCTTGGAATTGATAGAGAAATAAAGCAACGGAGCAGAATAGACATTTAATATAAAAAAGTTGATTGCTTTCCCATTTACCAGCACTAACAAGTTGGAATTTGAAGTTAGAAAAGTAATACCTTTTGCTATAACATCAAAGAATTGAAATAGTTATGCTTAAATCTAACAGCATAAATATAGAATTATATGTGCAAAACTACAAAACTCTAAAGATAGAATGAAGACAAGATATTTCATGCCCATGTTATTATGACTCAATATTGTTTACTTGTCGATTTTCCCAAATTAATAATCAATTTAATGAAACCGCCACCAAAATCTTAAAGTCTATCTTATAGATGCCTGAAAAAGGTTCTAAAGTTTATATGGAAAAGCAAAAGACAGAATAACTGACACAATACTGAGGAAAAAGAACAAATCAGAGGATGTACTCTTCCTGATTTCAAGACTTACCTAAAACTGCAATAATCAAGACAGTATACTATTGGCAAAGAATATACATATTGATTAACGGAAGAGAGTAAAAAGACCAGAAGTAGACTCACACTAAAAGAGTCAACGGATCAACAAAGGAGCAAAGGCAATACAATGGAAATAAATAGTCTTTTTGACAAATGTGCCGTAACAATTGAGTATGTCTTGTACGCAGAAAAAACAAAATTAACTTAGAAGCACATCTTACTCCTTTCCAAAAAATTAACTCAAAATCAATCACAGAACTAAATGTAAAATTCAACACTATAAAACTTCTAGAAAAAGCTAAGGAGATTAGCCAGTGAACTTGGGCTTGGCAATGAGTTTTTAGAAGCACCATGAAAAGCATAATTCATAAAAGAAAAAATTGATGAGTTGGACTTTACTAAAATCAAAAACTTTTGTTCACAAAACACACATTTAAGGAAATGAAAAGGCAACTCATAGACAATCCACAGAAAATATTTTTAAAATAAATATTTGACTTTGTATCCAATACATACAAATAGCAATCTCCAATATATACAAAGAACTCAACACTCAACAATAAGAAAACAAACAACCCAATTAAAAAATGGTAAAAATGTATGAACAGACATATCACCAAAGAAAATACAAAGGGTGTAAATAAAGATGTTCAACATCATTTGTCTTTAAGGAATTGTAAATTAAAATAGCAATAAGATACCACTTCACACTTGTTAACATGGATCAAAACCAAAAACCTGACAATACCAATTGCTGGTGAGGATACAGAGCAATGGCAACTCTTTTTCGTTACTGGTGGATGTACGAAATGGTACAGCCATTTTGGAAGACAGTTTGGCAATTTCTTACAAAGCTAATTATAGTCTTACCATATAATCCAGCAATGGCCCTTCCAGTTTATACTCAATTGATTTGAAAACATGTCCACATATAAAGCTGCATGAAAATATTTATTTTAGCTTTAGGCATAATCACCAAAAACTGGAAGCAAGCGTAACGTCCTTCAATAGGTAAAAGGATAAACAAACTGTAGTACAGTTGTTTAATATTCCATTGTGTGAAATATTCTATTGGAGCATTAGTCAGTGCTTAAAAAGAAATGAGCTATCAAGCCACAATGACATGCATAAAGCTTAAATGCACTTTGCTACATGAAAGAAGCCAATCTGAAAAAGCTACACTTGCTATGATTCCAGTTATATGACATTCTGGTACAGGCAGACTATATAAGCAGTGAAAAGGTCATTTCCAGAGGACCATGGTGTGGGAAAGAGGAGAGGAGGGAGATAGATGAAGCACTGATGATCTTTTAGGGTAGTGAACCTATCTTATATGACACTGTAATGGTGGATGCATGATACTATGCACTTGTCAATACCCATAGAATTTACAGCTAAAACATGAGTGAAACCTAATGTGTGCAAATCTTTAAAAAAAAAATTTAGGAGGTTGAAGGGACATCATGATGGAATGCAGAATGTGACAAGAGAATCTAATTTTATTACGAATCTATGAAACACCTCACTGAAGGGGATGGGGTAACAGTACTAACCTATATAACTTTGGAAATGAATGAAATCCATAAAACTAAAGGCAAAAAAGAACTGTATATAAATCTTTACTCTAGTTGATAAAGTTTTTCCCACTGGTGAATGGGTTAACAATTCTGATACTGTTGTACATGCATACTGGATTTGAACAATTAATATATGGATGGCAGATGGTGTAACCACCTGTTGGAGTGGTAGGTTACAGATAAGCAAGAGGAGGAGGCTAGAATGGTCTATGTAATAATGGATTAATTTGGAGGCAGCCATATAAACTCATATTTAGCATAATATAGACAGATGGTTACATATAGAAACATGTATAAACAGATATGTGCATACGAACAAGTTTGTAGACACAGGTGTATTTCCTTGTTCTGTCAGGCGAGAGGGCCTAGAAGTCACTGCTACTCCAGCAACAATGAACACACCTAGAAACTGGATTTTGGTTTCTAATATATTCTCTAATAAAGGGAAGCAGGACCTCCACTAGAAATGACTGATTCTTGGACTAGCAGGAAATACATGAGACAAGCCTGAAACATCTTTTAGTGCCAGAAACTAAGGAAGGCTCAAGAAAAAAAAATCATCCCCAAGAGTATTTCAAAGCAACACTGAAGTCCACTGAAAGAGCTGGCACCCAATAGCCAAAGCTGGGACCACTTGAGCAATAGAATAGATAAAGTAGCACTGGTTTATAACCTAAAGTACAAAATAAACATCCACGAATCCATAGTGATCTACTAAAATGATTGAATAAATAAATAAATTGAGATGAATAGACAAATCTCCTATGTAGCAGAATTCCAAAGAATTTACTTAGATAGTCCACTCTTATGGAGGGAAAGCATACTCTCCTTGACATGTGAGCTCTGCGTAATGACCTCCTTCCAAAGACCACAGCATGGAAAGGAAGCAAAATGTAACTTTAGAGGGGGAGAAACGTGACAAACTATCTCAGCCAGGTGATCAAGGTTACTATCAATAGTGATAAAGTCACGTTGATCGCATGTACATTTGATATGATGTGATGAGACTGGCACATGCCTCTGTGATCTTCCTCCCCAAAACACATAAACTCACTCTAATCACAAGGAAAACATCAGAAAAATCCCAGTTGATGTACATTCCACAAAATACTTGACCAGTACTCCTCAAAATTGTCAAGGTTATCAAAAAAGGAGTCCCAGAAACTATCACAACCAAGAGGAGCCTAATGAGGTATGACTACTAAATGCAATGTGTTTCCTGGATGAGATTCTGGAACAGAAAAAGTTATTAGGTAAAAACTAAAGAAATCTGAATGAAGTATAGATTTTTGTTAACAATAATGTATCAATATTGATTTATTCATTGTAAGAAATGTATTTTCATAATGTAAGACAATAATAGGGAAAACCGCATGCAGTGTATATTACAACTCTCAAGACTATGTTAACAATTTTCTATCAAAGTGTTTTAACATAAACAGTTTGTTTAAAAATCAGGTATAGAAAGAACAAAGTTTGAAGACATACTTTTCAATTTCTCAGCTTACTGCAAAGCTACAATAATCAATACTGTGATACTGTCATAAGCATATGCAAACAGATTAATGGAACATAATTAAGAATCTAGAATTAAAGTCCTACATTCAGACAATCCATTTTTAACAAAAGTGCCAAAGCAATTCAATGAGAAGGGATAATCTTTTCAAAAGAGGATGCTGGGAAAATTGCATACCCACATTACCTTATTTCATACCTTACACAAAAGTTGACTCAAAATTGATTACATGCTTAAATGTAATCATTAAAACTATAAATCCCTTAGAAGAAAACATGGCAGTAAATCTTCATGTTCTTAAATTTATTAGACAGGACAACAAAAGCACAAGTGATAAAATGAAAATATCCATGAGTTGGACTTTGTAACAATCAAAACCTTTGAGCTTCAAAAGATACCATTAAGAAATTGGAGAGACAAGCCACCCACTGGCAAAGATATTTGCAAATCATATATTTGACTTTTAGCCAGAATATACAAAAACAAACTCTTCAAAATCAATAGGAAGTCAAATAACCCAATTAATCAAGAATATATAGCAGTATCATAAACATGTCCAAAGATGTTCAATATTCTTTGCCTTTAGGGAAATGAAAACTGAAATCAAAGTATTACACCACTTCATAAGAAGCATAGACATGTAGACATGCTTTTTTAATTTTCATTTTCTTTTGCTTGGCATTTTGTTTATGTTTGAAAGCATATACCTCAAATCTAGATACTTTTCTTGTATCATTTCTTAAATAAGAGCTAATCCTTTTATGTATGGGTTTTATTTCTGAAAATTCTATTGGTCTGACAGAATTTCTAGTGGAATATCTATCTCTAATATTGTTTTCTGTCTTATTGCCTACTCATTTGCTATTTTATTCCATTTTGAAAGAATTTCCAACATTATAATCTTTCTACATTCTATAGTTTTGTTCAACATTGCTATTAAAGTTTTAATATCCATGAGGTTTTTTCCTTCTCTGCACGTTCCTTTTATATAAAATGCTGGCACTGTGTTATTTATATAATAATTTCTGCTGTCTCTCTAAAAATATTATAGTATGAAGTCCTTTTTTTCTGAAACTTGTGCTGTTTGTTTCCTTCAATTTTTCTCTCTCTCTGTTTTAGCCTTTGCCTTTTATGTGGATGATTTTCTTCAAATATTGCTGATCCTTTGGTATCAGTCAATATTTAACAGTAAGACCCTGAAAATCAAATTGACAGCTTTGGGTAGTGATGCATGGTTTATCCACCACCGGGCTCTACTGCAGAGTTATCAATGGGAACCCGGCCTGAGTGGCAGAGCCCAAATGTGTTATTTGTGGGTTATTCCTCCTAGATCAATTTCACTAATGAAGACTCTTCTAACCTCCTCTCCTAATGGTAAAATAGCCCTGTCTGCTGGTGTTGAGAGTTGCAAGGAGGGCCAAGGTAAAGAAACTTATTGTTCAGAATATATATCTCACTTTATTTTAGTGCAGAACTCTCCCATGCCCTCTGCTGTGCCTGGGCTGAATACTGAGAGTCTCTCATTGAATTCAATCTTCTCTTCTTGATTATTCTCGTTAAATGTCCCTTTTAATGTCCCTGCCAGCTCTGATTCCTATCTCAGTTCTGTAATGTGAATATTTGCTAGACATTGGCTTTTGCTTCAACTTTCTCAGCCCTTCCAGGACAGTTTTCACTGAAATGAAAACCCGTTTTTGATTTTTAAAAAATTTACCAACCACCCTGTTTATTATCATATAACAGAGTGTCAGGAGGGCAGAGAAGTAAAAACATCTCATTTAACTTTAAATCTATGCATTGGCATGTTTCAAGATTGCACATTTACTACTTTGGAAGGTTTCTTTGTCCTTTTGGGCGGCAAAAACAAAATACTACAAACTGGGCAGCTTATAAACACAAGAAATTTATTTCTTACAGTCCTGGAGGCCAGAAGTTTGAGATCAGGGTGCCAGCATGGTCAAGTGAAGGCCCTCTTCAGGATCAAAGACTTCTCCTTGTTTCCTCACATGAGGGAAGTGGCTAGGGAGCTCTGCGGGGCCTCTTTTATAAGACCACAAATCCTACTCATGAGAGCTCCACACTCATGACCTAAGCACCTCCCAGTGGCCCCAGTTTCTGATACCATCACATTGGCATTAGGATTTCAACATATGAATTTTGGGGAGACACAGACATTTAGATCACAGCAGAAGACCTTAGGTTTGCCTTTTGATAGATAATCCTGACAGGGTCAAATATGCTTTTTCTATGCAATTTGGTATCCAAAACCAGGAACTGAAGGAGATTTTCTAGGAGTTTGTTTACATACACACCATTGATACTATTGAGAAAAGATATGATAATTTCTTTTTTTTTTTTTTTGAGGAAGATTAGCCCTGAGCTAACTACTGCCAATCCTCCTCTTTTTGCTGAGGAAGACTGGCCCTGAGCTAACATCCATGCCCATCTTCCTCTGCTTTATACTTGGGACGCTTACCACAGCATGGCTTTTGCCAAGTGGTGCCATGTCTGTACCTGGGATCCGAACCTGTGAACCCCCAGCTGCCGAGAAGCGGAACATGAGAATTTAACTCCTGTGCCACTGGGCCGGCCCCAGATATGATAATTTCTATAGCACAGTTCTATAGTAGCTTCTTTAGGGCTCCCAGACATTCTTAAAAATAAGCATACGGGGCTGGCCCTGTGGCACAGCGGTTAAGTTCACACGTTCCGCTTCTCGGCGGCCGGGGGTTCACCGGTTCGGATCCCGGGTGCAGATATGGCACCGCTTGGCACGCCATGCTGTGGTAGGCATCCTATGTATAAAGTGGAGGAAGAGAGGCACGATGTTAGCTCAGGGCCAGGCTTCCTCAGCAAAAAAGAGGACTGGCAGTAGTTAGGGCTAATCTTCCTCAAAAAAAAAAAAAAAATAAAATATATATATATATATATATGTAAGCATACATACATGGGATATCTTTCTAGCTTAAAGTCATCCAAAGCGTCACTCCCTATCTGGGTGACCACAGATATTTGAATCTTTATTTAAATCTTGAGTGTTTCCTCTTTCTGATGCCCTGATCTCTGATCCAAAGAATCATGTCTATTGCCCAGATTTCCTTCAGTAGTAGCTTATAGCATCCTGAGATGTCTCAGAATTACTTCAGAACATGTAACTCCAGAAGCCTCTTGGTGAGACTTCAATAAATCCCAGGTCTAGATGTGAATTCTAGAAAGCTTCCCACTATCCACAGGATTATAGTGAAGTTTTCACAATCTGAAGGATTCATGCTATTTTTTCTTCATTAATGAGAACTACCCACTTTGAGAGTGACAGATGAATGCACAATCCTTGCCTCATTCATTTTATACTCCCCAAAAAATTACAGAATCTCAACCTCCACAAGAAATAATCTATCCCTTGGTTTCTGGGTGTGTCCATGTGCTAAGAAACTAGTCTTTCAGTATGTTGAATGTGCTATTCTTGTTTTCTTTCTTCCTTTCTGGTCACCTCTGTTAAATTCTCTTAGTTATGGCAGACCCTAACAAGCATTACTGCTTCTGCTAGGTATTGTGGCTGCTTCTATTGGGTACCACTTTTTTCACTGCATTGTGTGAGAAAAGTGTTCTGACAAGCATTTTCGTAGAAGTAGCAACACATCATTCCTTGTATTCTGATATTTTAAAGGCATTTTCTTGAAAACATTTTTCTTAAGTTTTCCCTCCCCTAATGAGCTGTCTCCTGGAGACTCAGACGTGAATCCACTGGAGTTATGGGTGTCCGAAAGAAAAAAACGTATCTGAGGAATTATGACAGTTCTCAGTATTTCTTCTCCATTTCCTTGATTTTTCTATACATCTCCTTTTTTGTTAACACCATGATTTTGACATATATCCACTCACGCATGAGAAAGTGCACAAAAACATGGGTGTGCCTTTTGCCAATTTTAAGAGACTTTATTTTTTAGAATGCTTTTAGGCTTACAGAAAAATTGTACAGTAAGTTCTCTCCCTATCCTCTCTCACAGAGAGTATCTCCTATTATTAAAATCTTGCTCAACTGTAGTAATTTGTTACAATTGATGAGCCCATATTCACACATTGTTATTAACTAAGGCCCATAATTAGGTCCATTAGAGTTCACTATTTGTAATGTATAGTTTACAGGAAAAGTGTGTGTTCTTTTAAAATAAAACAATTGTTCATTTGAGCTAGAAAAGACACTGAGTGATCTATTTCAAGCTCTTCATCTTTCTGCTAACGAAAATGAGGATCAGAGAGATTTAGGACTTTTACGAACATCAAACAGCTGGAAAGTGTCTGTAACAAAACCTTTAATGCAGGTCTTCAAAATTCCATTCTCACATACTTTCTTCTCCTTTCCTTTCAGTTTGATTATTTTGAAAATAAAATGTCAGCTATGTGAAAATTGTATAATCTGTATAACACAAACCACCCCTCCTTATTTAACCTGGAGAGCAGGAGAGTGACTGAGAAGAGTCTTCTGGAGGTATGAAGGGAATATCAGCATGCCCATCTCTACCTCATCAGTCTCTTTCTTCTCTCCATAAGACATGGTCTACTTGTAGCCTCCGTGTCGATTCCTCTGGACGAAAATTGGTTGAGGCCCCACTAACTAATTGGTTTATCAGGCTTTGCTTTGTCTCATTATTAAGGGAGCTGCAAAATTCGGTACTTGAGCTACATAAGACAACAAACAAGGATTTGATGAGGACAAGTAGCTAGGAGTAAAGAGCATACATTTGATTAAAGCGTCACCTGTGCTGTCTATGTTCATAAACTAATAAGGGGACAGACTTGTGGGTCCAGCAGAAAAGGAATTCCTGAGGATGTTAAAGAAAATCTAAGTATGTAAAGAAGCAAATCCTGGATTTTTTTCAAAATCAGAGATAGCATAAACAATATTTCATACCTTTT
Source organism: Equus przewalskii (assembly GCF_037783145.1). Taxonomy (NCBI): domain Eukaryota; kingdom Metazoa; phylum Chordata; class Mammalia; order Perissodactyla; family Equidae; genus Equus; species Equus przewalskii. The sequence continues at coordinate 32,760,893 of NC_091838.1, forward strand.
TTCTTTGCATTTGACATTTCCCAAACCGGAGAGAAGGAGTAAAAGTTAAATGATTTCATATATAGCTTTCCTTGGTAGTAGTTAATTCAAAGAAAAATGGTGCAATATGATTAGAACTTGTAAGGAAATTATTACTCAGTGAGCCCTCGAAACTTATTCCCAAACTGAGAACAAATCGAGAATTGTTCGCAGTTAGGTAAAACATGATTTGTAACTCAACAACATTTAAGTTTTTTTTGCCAAGATCTAAAATGATTTGTGTTCGCAAATCACATCCTAAATATGTTCCTTGGTAACTCATAAAACCTCCTGAACTATTTCAATATATAAATTAATGTCTCATTTTCAGATGATATGATATAACCCTTGTAATGTTGTTTTCTGTTTAAGTGAACAAAGAATATGTTCTTTTTATCACAATGGAAATTTTAAATTAGGTTAAACATATATCAGAACAATTAAATTGCTATTAATCAACATTTGTATTAGTTTTATCAAAATTTTTTTCATTGCATGAATGTATCACTTTAACTGACACAATTTGAACTACTCATTCTCCTCTAAGTTTTTTAGAGTTTGGTTCAAAATCACAAATTCAGAATTAAGATGACAGTTATTTGCATTCCTGGTTATCCAATATTTTCTATCAATAAAACTATAAAAACCAAAAGCAGGTGAACCTTTTTTTTTTTTTTAAAGATTTTTTTCTTTTTTCCTTTTTCTCCCCAAAGCCCCCCGGTACATAGTTGTATATTCTTCGTTGTGGGTCCTTCTAGTTGTGGCATCTGGGATGCTGCCTCAGCGTGGTTTGATGAGCAGTGCCATGTCCGTGCCCAGAATTCGATCCAAGGAAACACTGGGCAGCCTGCAGTGGAGTGCACGAACTTAACAACTCGGCCACGGGGCCAGGCCCCGAGGTGAACCTTTTCTTTTAGGACTCATAAGTCTCAAGCCTGAAACCAGAAATGATCTCGTAGAAGGAAAACTCTGGAATGATTTAGGCATCCATCCTGCTTTGCTTGGTAATGAGCTATCCTATTTTTAAAGCATTATTAGATGGAAATTTCAATTATACTAATACATTCCCATTTCCAGCAATCTTGGTTGCAGAATCAGGATGCTATCTTTTCCGCTACAGTTAAATCTTGTTTCCCTTTATTCCTCATGAGTATAGATAGATCACCATTGTTATATGTATATTTTTTTCTCCCCAAATTCCCCCAGCACATAGTTGTATATTTTAGTTATGGGTCCTTCTAGTTGTGGCATCTGGGATGCCGCCTCAACATGGCCTGACAAGCAGTGCCATGTCTGCACCCAGGATCTGAACCGGCGAAACCCTGGGCCAGGAAACCCTGGGCCGCCGAAGCAGAGAGCACGAACTTAACCACTCGGCCCTGGGGCCGGTCCCCTCACCGTTATATTTTGAAGGCCATTGTAAATCAACATTCTTTTATATTGCCCTTTCCTAATAATTTGTGTGTATACTCTCTTAACTATTAAACTCTAAAGAAATGATGCTCAATAGCAATAAGTTTAGAGACAAAGTTATTTGCATATTCTTTCTCATCACACAAAGGACTCAGTCTCAGTGCATTTCACACAGATGACACTCAGAAGATTTTGACATGTGATCAGTTTACCTGTTAAGCAAAAGAAAATATGGATAGCTATACAGAGCTATGACAATCAGCTTAACGTGTCTAGGGTTCAATGGTAAGGTAAAGAAAGTAGAGTTAATCTTCAAATCGGCAGTGGCAATAGATCTAGCTTTCATTGAAAAATAAGTTGGTACATTAGGGACTTTTGGTCCCTGGGGAGCACAACTTATGGACTACAAAACACATCCACACCAAAAATAAAAAGAGACACCTGCTAAATGAGCAGGAACCCTCTGTTTTCAAAAGGCCCTGCCACCAGAGTCAGGGTTGCCCACATAGATTTCTAGCTGGAAGTGGTGAAGGGAGCTTGGGATGTGAAGCAGCAGCATCATTAGTTATCTCTCTGCATGGGAAACTCCCAGAGACCAGCAGGGATCTCAACAAGACACTGTCCAACATTGACATAGCAATGGCCACTGGAGGTAAATAGGGGAAGAGTGCTAGCATGTGAAGCAATATTATCTGTAGGCATAAATTAATATATAATTTTTCTTAATTGTCAGATCTCTCCTAGGAGTTCCATATACATTACTCTCATTCAATCCTTATAAAAGTTATTACTAGTTCATTTTTACAAATGAATAAGAGAGAGACAGAAAAGATAAGTTAATTTGCCTGAAATTACAATGTTAGTACGTGGTTGAGCCAGGGTTTGTATACAATTGTTTCTGAGCATTAAAGCCCGCTATACTCAGAGCCTTGCTATCTTCCTACCATGTCACATGCAAAGCAATGCTCTTTCTAGTCTTTCTTAATGAAGAAACTTTGGGGGCTTCTCGTCATTAGCAATATTCTAGGAAGAAGAGTTCCCAGACCAGAGTGAGTGAAGCACAGAATTGACTTGTATGCTCAGACTGGTAACATGATAAACATAGAGGCAAACACTTTGATGATCTAATTCTAGGCATTTGGCTAAAGAATTCCATCAACAATTCTACTCAGTGGTTAGAGCAGACAACATGGGTTTCCCCTTCCACCTAGATCAAACGTCATAACTCCAACACAGAAGTAACAGCTATACTGTTGAAGCCTTCGTAAGAATGAAGCTGATCAGGGGCCGAATGCAGAATTTCTAACAATGTCAACAAATAGTGTAGGTGAATAAAAGAAAAGTTCCATGCACAAACAACATGTTGGTACACCTCTCCAATTTGCTTCTGAATTTGGAACTCTGTGAATCATTGACTTAGAGTAAGGAATGTGGTGTATCAGCATGCTATTTTAAGGCTATCTACATCATTTGAGATTCTTATGCCTTTCTGTGCCTATGTAAGCCCATTCTTAAACATTTAATTGATATCTCAGTCCCATTAAGGTGTAAATCTGTCAGCTAAGGTAATTAGCAGTGAGAACCAAAGCATCTAATCACTTTTGGAAAATAAAAGATTGGAACTAAATAAGATTAGTACCTGTATTTCAAAGCTGATAAGCCTAAGCCTCTCAAAAAAATAAAAGTTTTTTTGTGAAGGACCACATATAATTTGCACTACAATCCTAAATTCCCTTTCTTTGAAACAGAATGAACACCATTAAGAAGTGGCATTATTACCACATTCTGATCTTTCATACCACACTAATCTGTTTAATCAAAGCTGCATCATAGTTTGTCTAAGCATGCTGCCTGCCTCTGAAGAGCAAATTGCAAATACAATTCCATCTAACAGCATGTGGTTTTAAAAGAGAATACTCTTGTTTTCACTCCCTGCATGATGAGTTAAAAATCATTTTGTGCTTTTGAAAAATGACTAAAGTTAAAATATCTTTGCTTACACAGCTCTATTTAAAATGTACATGTGAATCTGCAGAACACGTGCTTTGTACCGTGTGTTCTGTCATTTGTCTAAAAACCTGTTCTAAAGTCGTACTTTGTGCATATTTGTAGTAAAAGTGAGACTTGAAATACTTCTATTTTACATGATCTTCACCACAGTGTGGCAATAGGATGGGCCAAGTAAGACTTTTGAGACAACAAAGACAAATAATGAATACTAACAAAACTTGGTTAGCTATTCCAACTGCTCACAATTGAGAACCCTCTCTAATATCACTACTTGTGGAACTGTGGCTTTTCACAGACACTTGAGGTTGCCTCTTTGAGACTTGAAATATGTAAATATATCAGAACACTGTTCTCCAAATAGCTTTTAACAGAGGAGCAATGTATTCAAAACCAGATAAACTAGAATCCTCACTGATCCACTTCTAGTAGGAAAAAAAAAAAATCAATTAAGAGATCATTTGAAAATCTAATAGCACACTGGACCAATGTCATATCTTCCTAAAAAATAAAATGAAGAGTTTTTAGCAATGCATTAAAACCTCATTTGCACATGGGGAAAATCATGATATTAGGAAAATGTTAAAGAAAACTTACCACTTCTTCATGTCTGCATTTTCTCACATTAATTCCATTTATCTGAAACAAAAAGAAGAGCATAGTTTCGTGTGGTATATTGTGAACTGACTTTATGTTTTGGTTGCACACAGAAAATAGTGGTAAAATGCATACCTGTAGAATTGCATCCCCAATAAAGAGTAACCCTGAAAGTTCCGCTGTGAATGGAAAAGGACAGGTGATTATGCATTGACTATTTTCTTCATACAAAGTTTTTTTAATTAATAAAGTCAAAAATGATAAAAGGAAAATGTTAAAGATTTCATATGAATAGCACCTTAAAAGATCCACAGGAATACAAATGCAAAAACTATTATATGATTCAGCCTAAATATTGAAACACGTGCTGAAATATTTCTATTTAATTATACTGTCTCAAGTCTTACAGTTGCCAAATAGTAGTCACTTTTCTGGATGGATGACTAAATTTTCTCATTACTTATAATTTTAATATATCTATGAAAAAGTTTAGCTCTAGACATTGCACCCATCAGCTATGGAATCATCTCCAAATTTCTTTTTAACATTTCATTGTCTGACTGATTTCAGTCATTGAAATAGTTATTTTACATCTTCAGTGTTTTTCCCAATGAAATTTCATATGAAAGTCTGAGTTAAATTGCACTTGAGAAGTGAAAAATATATATATCTGGAATTGCCTATATTTCATGTGACTTATCATTAGTTTTGTTTGTACATTTGTTTGTCTAATGAAAATAGTGAAAAGTTATGCTGTCTCTAATTTATACAAGTTGCATGCTCTGTTGTTGTTCATCCTTGCTCTCCTGTGAGAGAAGCCCTCACCTGGAGTAACAAAGGGTATAGACTCAGGAATCAGACTCAACCACCTACTGCCAGGCCATGAGGAACCAAGAGCTAGTCAATCACATACTAGTGCATGATTATTAAATATCATCTTATTCTTCAATAACAATGGCTTACAAAGGAATGGCTACTACATAACTCTCTTAATACCTTACCTCTTTGTTCCTTGGAGATTTTTGAAATAACAACTGGAATGTTATGTTCTGCTCCCCCCTGAAAGAAGAAAATCATATTTTGTGCTTTTTAATATCAAAAAATAAAAATGCAGCTTTTAGGTAGGAAACCATACAGGGTATGAATAGTATGTTAATAGATGCCAGATAGAATTTAGATAAATTTGTGGAATTTCTTTACCAAGTAGATAATGTTCCCAAGGAACTTATCTACCTGTTTAGAACTTCCTCCAAGAATTAATATAGTTGACTTTGAAAGTTTTCATTTTTCAAATACAGATTGGTAATGCCTTAAATAAGCATTGTCTCCTATGTGTAGCAGTGCTGTCCATTGTAGAAATTCTTATTTAGGATTCCAAATATCCAATAATTATGCATTTTTATTATCTGGCTAAGTTGTTCTGTGCTGGTGACCAAGCACGGACCTCTTTGGATGCGAACTGACTAGAGAGATCTTCACCTGCACAAATGGATACAAAAAATTGGAGTGTGGATATGCTTGATGGGGGAAGGGTCAACTGCATTTCCTTAATTAGTATGAGATTCCTCTTCGTGTGAAAGCACATACTAAGCAATTAACAGAATAAAATAAACTGGCAAAAATATTGCAGTAACATGATGTCTAACTGACCAAATGAGAATGAAAAAAGAAAAGAAAAGAAGTAAGCTAAACTTATGTAGAAGGAAATAAGATAAATCCCTGAAATAACTTCATAAACATTCTATATCTATATTACAGATTTGAGAAAGTTGAAAGTAATAGTTGAAAAATCAAGTGCAGTAAAGATAATCAAATCCTGTATTAATTTCTTCATTAAATAAATCAAATAAGTGCATAAAATGTTACTTAAAAAAGATGGGTAGCACTTTTAACATAGGATAGTTGGCAAGATAATCTAAATTTCACTGGGGTTTCTCTATCTTCAAAATAAGTATATCTCCTAAGCCTTTTGTTTTTTCAAAGACAAAAATTATTTTATTTATTTTATTTTTTAAATTTCTGTTTTTTATTTTATTTATTTATTTTTTTGAGCAAGATTAGCCCTGAGCTAACATTTGCTGCCAATCTTCCTCTTTTTGTTGAGGAAGACTGGCCCTGAGCTAACATCTGTGCCCATCTTCCTCCACTTTATATGTGGGATGCCTACCACAGCATGGCTTGCCGAGTGCTGCCATGTCTGCACCCAGGATCTGAAGCAGCAAGCCCCGGGCCGCCGAAGTAGAACATGCGAACTTAACCACTGTGCCACCAGGCTGGCCCCACAAAAATTATTTTAGAATAGATGTTTTTCCATGAATGTCCCTTTTTAACTCAGAATTGTCAATACACTTAAATACAAGATAGACAATAGTTGTTAAGAAAAGTAGTAGTTTTTAACTTTTTCTTGGCAAGTAGTCCTTTCTATTTCTGGACTATTAAGAACCATGATAAACAAAACGTTGAAAACTGTCTTCCTCAGGTTGCAATTTAAACACACCACTCATTTCCTCTTCTCACCGTTTCCCAACCACCCACCCTCACTATCTTGGAAGAGAGTCTCTGGCATCAGCTACAGTGGCTCCTAACTCTGCTTTTGCCTTTTATTCTGGGCATCCCTAATGAGCACTAATCCTGATCAAAGGGATAGTGATTTGTGACTGACAGTGCGGTGGGAATGAGTGCTTAGTTAGCACACAGGAAACACTGAGTAAAAGGTCACTATTATCCTAATGCAGTCTATGGATTAAGATTTATGAACAAAATTAGAGAGCAGGAAAGTGGTCTATTAAGAAAAATTCATTCTAAGATACTTAAAATTTACTAGCTGGGAGTCTACATTCCCATTCTCCTATATTCTCTTCTATTCTTTCCCCTTTATACTTAGCAGCTTCTAACCTCCTAGTATCTTTATTCACTTCTTACATTCATTATTTATTTTCCTTCTCCTGCATCCATCCCTAAATAGAATGTAAGTGCCATGGGGGCACTGGATGTTTTTGGTAATTTCTGTTTTGTGAGGGATTGGAATTGGCCTCCCCAAGATGTGTCTCTTTGGCATGAAGATTGTTTTGAGCTGGTTACTTTTAAAAACTGCAGACATGAGAGAAACTCTGAAAAGTAGAAGTTACCCTTTGTAAGAGACTTTTGCATTTGTAAGGGAAATCTCCACCTGTAAAGGTGTCTCCTTTTCTGTACCAGGAAGAGGGAGATGACCTTATCTCTAAAAACTCTTATCAATGTGGAAGGCAAGGACTTAAATCTGCATAGTAACTTTACTCTTGTTTACTGTACTTTTCTTGTAATCTCCCATAACTGACTCCTCCCACCCCCAACATCTTCCTTTCTAGCTGAAGATGGTATTTAAGATGAGAACCTCCACCATTTTGGTGAGTTACTCAGTTTTCATGAGTCTCTCCTATGTATATGTGTTATAAAGCTTTTTTTAATTTTCTTCTGTTATTCTGTCTCATGTCAATTTAATTTGTAGTCTGACCAGAAGGACCTAGAGTGGGTAGAGGAAATGTCTTCCTCCCCTACATTTTGTACATTGATGTAATCCCTGTGCACAGAATAATGCCTTTCTTTTTTATGTTTGAAATATTTGTTGAATGACTAAGCAAATAAATAAATGAAGTCTAAGGCTTTTCCATGTCTAAAATTATTTTATTCTTTAAAATACATTGCAGAGTGATTTTAAGTAGAAGCTAAGAAGGTGTACAATGAAATCAAATACCCATGGTCACTGATATTTCTAGAGATACCTGTAAATTAGAAAGGATTTAAGAATGCATCTCTATTTCTCAGAAGAAAAAGCTGATTAACTAAAAGGAATCATCCACTGATCAAGCTTAGGTAGTATAAAATGAGGAAACAAAATCATCCAGACATTGAGGTTCAGATACTTTGGGGCAGAGAACACATTGTTATGTCACTCTTATCTGTGTGGCTGTCATCAGAGTGTTCTCCTTCAGCCGTTTGTGCTTGTCACAGTTTTCTCTCGTGGCACTACTGAATCCAAAGACTTTCTTAGTGTTTATGTTGTAATGCACGTTACCATGGAGGACAGTGGGAAACCTCTCCCTGGGGTCTGTCTAGAGAAAAGGATTTTGATATAGCAATTTTCGGAGGGTAAACTCATTAATCCTATTCTTCCCTCAGGACTGAGATTTAACAACTATCTGCTAAAGACAAGATATAACCAACCCTTATTTTGTCAATATTTTTCTTGTTTATGTAAAATTTCTCTTAAAATTTGAATGGTTTAGTCCCAAGGTGGTTATTTGATTTCTGGAGCTTTATAATCAGACATCAGTGTAGCCACCCCTGACACAGGAAGGGTTAATAATCACTGGAAAAGGCTTGCCAACAAACTGTGACTGAGAGGTGAGAAGGCCGGTCAGCCAATGACAGGTAAGACCTCCAGGGCAGGGCAACCTAAGAGAGGCCCAGTCGTCGTCTGGGGGCACAGATGGAGACATGATATCCATATCGGGAGCAGGAGGGGCATTGCCTAGGAGACCTTGCATGCTCTGAGATGAAAATATATGAGCACAGCAATAACATGATAATATCAAAACAGAGGCTGAGGGAGGGCTTCTTGAGAAATCACTAAGAATTCTTGGCATTCGCTAATTACTTCATCCAGAACACCTGTGTATGTTTAACAGATGTAAGCTATGTATATATTGAAATGCTGGTTATAATAAACTCAGAGTGGCCATCAGCCCTCTCCGCATCTATCCTGATGTGTACATTGGATTGTGACACCGACAATCAGGAGCTCTGAGAGAATGTTTAAATCAACTTCAGAAAATGACTTTATTAATTAGGTAGCAAATTTTAAGACAAAATTCAGGAGATAAATTTGGAACTTAAAATCATAAGACTTTCATTTATTGTATGAAATGTGAAAGGAGTCCAGCTCTATTAAAGTTAATTAGATGTCATTCTGGATCTATATGGGAAAATTCAAGATTTTCCAGGAAGGAATCAAATAATATGATTCACTTTAAAAGAGGTGATAGGTTTGTTGTTACACTTATAACGAAAACCAAAATCCTTAACAACCTCCGTCCTATGGCCTCAGCCTCCCTCTGCAGCTTCATCCTGCACCTTCATCCTTTGAGCGCTAAAGGACATCAACTTATACTGTCCCCTCTGCCTGGAGTGCTTTTTCCTTTTACTCTTAACCTGGTCAACTCCTACTCATATTCAGGATTTCAGCACATGTCCCCTTCATCAGCATCTCCTGATATGAAGGAATTCACTTTTGTAGCACTGCATGAGGATTGTGATTTACATTTAGATACATCACAATGTGATCAATATCTACTTTCCCACTGGAGTGTAAAGGACCTGAGGTCAGGGCAGGGTTTCCTTTACCATCTTCTCCCAAAACTATCCCTAGGCCAGGGTGTGTGGCTCGGGATCATGAGTTAATTGAGCTTGGTTGTTCTGGTATAAAATCAAGATTAGGGAAAGAGAGGTGACATTCTAACGTGCATCCCAGAAAATACTAAAACATATACCATTCAATTTTGTCACAGTCTTTTTACAAAGCATAATTGATTTTTCATAGCTAGCTTTGTAGGAACCAGGATATAAAGTCCCATCTAAAGCATTTTGAGTAGGACTCTATACAATGATTTTACCAGTATAACTGTGAAATTCTGCCAAATCAAACCCAGAATGTTTTTAGAGCATTGAGATTCTTGCCAAATAAGTTTTTTTAATTCAGCGTTTTTATTGGCTCTGGAAAAGAAAGGGGCATAGACTCCACCAATATATATCCACTTAGCTTAAGGAAAATACTTGTAAACAGCTAATAACAACACAGCAATGAGGGTTAAGAGCCCAGTGAACAGGTATAGGAGAGGCAGGTAAGGCAGATCCCCTGAAAGAATAGGGACAACTATCCTTATCCGTTCGAAGCCTATACTTAGCAGCCAGAATCACTTAGTTTGGTTTTGGCAAAAATTAATAGTCTTTCCCACACATTGTATGATTGCCTTCATATGAAAGTCTGAAATAGGGAAATCTATGAGACAGAGAGAAGACTTGTGGTTGCTTAGAGCTAATGCAGGAGGACAAGGAGATAAAGGGGTGATTGCTAAAGGATATGGGTTTTTTCTTGAGTTGATGAAAATGTTCTAAAATTGACTGTAGGGATGGTTGCAAACATCTTTGAATATAATAAAAATCATTGAATTGTACACTTTAAATGGATAAATTATATGGTATGTGAATTATATCTCAATAAACTATTTAATTAAAAAAAATAGTGGTCTTTCAAAACATAATTGGTCACTGGTTTTAAGTGATTCTTGGGACCAATCCATAATCTTCCAACTAAGCTTTATTACCTGCCCAGTATGCCCCTCTCTTCCTAGTGGAAAGGTAATATCCATGTTGTCTCTGATGAAAACAAGTGAATCAGACTCAAGAACAAAGAACAGGAAGACAGAATAAAAAATATATGTGAATGTGTGTATGTACTTATATCAACATATTTAATATGCTACATGATTTTTAAAGACCTTTGCCCTGAAATCTCTAATAAATTAAAAAGTGGGAATTTATTACAGCTACTATGAAGACACATATTTTTATTTAATAAATTTGATACAATTAATACCCTACCCTTGATATAAAGAAACTGAGGACATTTTCATCCATTTATTTCAGTTTTAAACAAACCAGAGTGTGAATAATTTAGAGAGGAAACATTATGTGTGTTCCCAAGTAATAAGCTTAGAGATAATTTATTCTATGTTTTGTAGCTATAGAGCATAGTTATTAAGAGTAAAGATTTTGTCATGAGCTTTACATGGGGTTGAGGCCCAGCTCTGCCACTTACAACTATGGGTAAATTATTTAACCTCTTAATACTTAATCTCATTGTCTGTGGAGGGATTACAATAGCTATCTATTTTGCTGCATAGAAAAGAGCAAAGGAAACAAAATATAAAGTACTAAGCTGAGAATCTGGCACTAAAAGAGCAGATAATAAATATTAGCAATTATTGTTCATAAATGATAACATTTTAATGGTAATAATAATTATAACTTCATTTTTGATTGCTGCAAAATTAAAGCTTCCATATAGAAATCACTTTGATCACAAGCATTTCCTTAAAGGACATGGATAACTTGCTGTTTATGTAAGAAAAGCTGTGTCTGTTGGAAAATACTCCATAAAATATTTTTCTAGTAATGGTATTAAAAACAACTGTTTTCTAAAAGGTGATTTTTTACATGACGATGACCAGAGGCATGATTTAATGCTATGCAAGTGTATGTTATTGCATTTTAAAAGATATGAAAAATAAAGAAAAGCCTCACAAGGTCAAGAAGGTGATTTGCTTTAAGGTGATTATCCTTATGATAATTCTTAAAAGAAGAATGAAGCAAAAATACCAGAATGTTGGATCCTATCATGCAAAACTTTGGCAATTATTAGCGATGTAGTTGTGGAGACCCTGAAGTTATTTTTAGAAATGGTTAAGTATTGGGAGGGCCCAGAGGAGAGAAATGAGCATTTGAAAGAAGAGTCTTCCAGAAGAGTCAGAGGGCAAAAGAGGTGTGAGGGAAAGGAAGGAAGGGAGGCAGGAGCAGCAAAGCTATGAGCAAGAGCCAGAAAATGCCAATAGGAACGGGGGTACAAACTGTAGAAAACCAGACCCACATGCACCATCAATACTAACAAGGGAATCCTGTAGGGAAATTGAGAATATATATACCAGCTCGCCTGATGAATCTGAGAGCTTCAAGGGAAGCATTTTCAGACTGAGAACAGACAGAAATATGTGATTCTAAGTGGAAAATTCAAGGTTTTCTTTGTCGTTCTTTTGGAGAATGACCTTTTGGAATTTTAAAAATATAAATAGAAGAGCTTGACATTTTACTGAGGGGCAAACAGAAACAAAAACCAATACAAGGGAAAAACCGCACAAGTTTGTGGCTTCTGAGAGATTTTTTAATCAATGAAGACAAAGCAATGATAACAGGTAGGAAGAATCCTAAAAAATTGTCAAAAAAGATCCAAAGTTATAGCAGATATGAGAATGAATCTAAAAAGTAACACAAGAGTAAAACTGACTTAAATGAGTAAGGCTTCCTTGAAGACTGAGAGCCCTAGAAGTGGGTCATGACTAAATTTCTGAGGAGAAAGCTTGGCAGGCATTTCTCTCTCCTTCGAGGTTCTGGAGGAGAGGCTGGTATGTGAAATGTCATTTAAAGACAACAGAGGGCTGCACCAGGTATAAACGTCTGCACGTCATGCCTCCAAATTTCATCTCGTCATATCCTGGTTCCGTTATGCATTTAATCCTACTAAATTTGCTAACTGCCATGAAAGAATAACTATAACACGAAACAAGAAAGCAGAGAAACAAGCTGTGATCCAGGGATGGGCACACTTCCCAGGCATTAAAAAGAATTTCTTTCAGTTTTAGGAACTGAGGACAAATAGTTCATCTAAACCAGAGGATGGGATAATGGGAGCAAGAAAGTCAGCGTGTGGCACCTCCTTTCCACAAGACACCTGCTTCACCACGAGCAGCACTGGCGCTAGTCTATTCTGTGCTCAGAGGGCCTTGGTTCTGGGTTTTGTTTTATTATTTTACTTATTTAGAATTAGCGTGGATTTTTAAGTAATTTTGGTCTACACTTTTTCATGGTAAAACTGTTATAAAATGATGGGATTTTAGGAATCTAAAGGATGGGTTTGTCTATGAAGATAAAAGTGCGATTCCTATATTAAATCTCAATGTAATTGATGCAAAAACTCTTTTTGGATGACTATGTCCCAAAGTGAAGGTCTAGAATCTTTGGACATGATTTTAAAAATAATAATTATGACTTTCAAAGGAGAGTTTCGGATTTTGTAAGAAAGGTCTAATAATGCAAATCAAAAATTTTCTTAAGGTGAAAAAAAACAGCAATACTAGGAAGAAAATTAGACAAAATCTGAAAAGAAAATGAATTAAAACAGACAAATCATATTTACAATAATTTAAATCTACTAAAACATTTACTTCATTTTTATTGAATTAATATTTTTTCTTATTCTTTGGGATTTCAGGAATTCTTTGAGAAGGGAACCCTCCTCAATGTGCACTACATCATACCTGGCATTTGGCCTCCCAGAAAGACATCAAATAAAGACATAGATTTGAATTGTGGAGACATACAACTGCCTCAATCTCTAAGCCACATGCACATTTTTGTCCAAGAAGTTTCAACGTTGTCTCATTAATAAGGTAGAGAAAATAAAAGGAGGTAAAGACTGACATTTATTTCCCCAGCTTGACAGGGGAGTCTCTGGAGAGAGTTGTAACACGGACAGGTGACATTAAGGACTGTGTAGCTTCAGGGTCATCATGTAGCCCACAATCTAAAGCCTTTGGGGCATGATAATAAGTAAAGTGTTAGAATAGATGGTATGTTAGAAGCCTCTCTGTGATGTTGCCTACCGACTTTTGTAGCACTTGGGAGACCTGAGAAATCACCACTATGCACAATGGTGACAGTGGCAGGAAGGTCCCAGGAGCCAAGATTCCTCAGGAGCACAGAGCATGGCTGTGAGTTCTAACAGCACGTGTTAGAGTATTTTAGAGTTTTCTGACCAAAAAGGAGACTCTTTTACCATTAAACCAAATTTAAAAGAAAAAAATGGCGGAAAGGTAAAATAAAAGTTAGTGCTGAAATAACAGCACCATGTGTTCTGAGTACAGTGAAATTCGGGAGCACCTGTAGTGTCTTAACTGTATTGGTTAATCCTTCTTTAACTGTCTAACATACACTCTTCCTGCTGTTATCTCCCATCAAGATAGTCAAGGTTTTAATAAATAATTTTCACTACAAAACCTCCAGTGTGAGCCAGCGATGATTATTTAACTGAAGTAAATAAGGATGAAATATATGTTTATATATTTATGAGAATAGTTTTAGTATTGGCTCAAATTGCTCTATCAATAAATAAAAAAGCAAATAAATAAGTAGACAAATAAATAAATAAATGTTCAACGTTAAAATATTAATTCTACATTTAGGCTAGAATAATTTCTTAAACTGTTCATTATATGCATTTAATTCTCAGCTCTAAAGCAAATAGTACAAATAGATAAACATAGTAGTTTATCCAATTCACATATGAAAGGGCAAGGGGAAAAAGGATTTGTAATTATAACATTGCTATTTAAAATAAATAAACTAATAATTATATTTTGAAATACACTAACAGAATGAAAGATTGTTTAAAAAATACCAAAGCAAAAATCAGAGGTAAGTGTTGAGAAAATCAAAGTGGAAAACCTTAAAAGGAAACTTTTTGGGATGAATGGGTAATATTCTAAATAAAAATACTGATGTTTGTATGGCACCAATCAGAGTTCAAATATTACTTTTGTCACCAATATTTTGAACGGAAAATACACACTTATTTGATTTAGAAAATTATTTACTATGTGTATAAGAGTTTTGTTGTATTGAAACTGAAAATATTAAACTGAAATAATTCATTTGGCAAAATTCTTGATGTTTTAAGATTTGTTTAGGTTAAAATATGGTATTTTAGTAAGGACAAGTAACTTAGTATTATCTAGTTTAAATTATAAATGGAAATAGAAGGAAAAACACAAAAGAACATTTTCAGCCTGAAGGAAATTAATGTAGTTCCACTATCAGAAATAGAGTCAGTGCAGGGTAGGTGAAAATCTGATTTCAAACACAATCAACTCTCAATATTGGATCTTGTACACATTCAGCTTTTGTTCACTCTTCATACACTTTTTACTATCTTTAGTAGTACCCTTAAATCCTTCAAAGCGATCTCAATAAATATCATGACAAAAACTAAAATAGGAACAAAAAAACTTGTCTATTGAATGGTGGAATTCCCATGGCATCATTTCCACATCATATAATCTGTTTTGCCCTTCTCTTTGGTCTTAGTTGATGACAGATAAAGTGAAAGTAAAAAAATATATTTTACAACTAACATTTTATATAGTAATGTTCTTATCACTTGACAACACAGTGCTGTTCCACACCGATGAGTTTTGTGCGTCACTTTCATAATGTCAACTAGAGCTGATATTCACCAAATTTACAGTTTCACTTTCCAAGCTTATATAACTTGACTGTATTAAAATTTCATGAAATATATACCTGAGCTTTATGATTTTCACTCTCCTAAGCAAAATGCCTAACCCAACAATCAAGATAAAGTTAAATTTTATTTATCTATGTAGAGATATACGTTTCTAATGGGTGTTTATAGTCATTAAGTCAAATTTCTAATATTTATATAATTTCCCATCCTTTCAAAGTTTCTGTTTTGTTTCAGTGATAATAAATTGCAGGCATGGTACTTTTTCAATAGTCAACAATATATGGAAAGAAAAGCCCCTTAAAATTTAATAATAAATGGAAATGAATAATTATGTTCATTTTTTAAAATAAATCAGATGTTAAAACTTGAAATCTATCCTACATACTTGGCATTGTAACACGAGATTTTACTAATTTCTTAAAAGTTAAACAAAAGAAAAAGATGAATAGAACATTGGTAATACTTAACTTAGTATCAGACCTTATTATTGTAAAACTTGTTCTTGCTACATTCACTTACAGGTCAGTATTTTCTACTCTGCCTGGTTAGAGGAAGATAACGCACAGTACAACACCATATTTGACATTTTAGATGAAATCAGATAAAGAAATTAATGAGTTGTTATATTCGATGCCAAGTATGGTAAAATTCCTAAATATTTTTCTAAAATTCCTGAACAAAAGATGGGCAAATTTTTACATCTCAATCCAGATAGTGAGCAATTTGATATAGCCTACATGTCTAATTATTAATCAGCAAACAAATCAAAATACACAAAAATGCAGGCATTACAGTACGGACTTTGTAAGGACAGACTGGAAAGACAGGCTACCTTAATGCTTAATCCAAATCCTCCTATAGTTTGTCTTCTAATGGTCACCGTTCTTTCCTGAAAGACATGAGTTTAAAAGTTGTTAGTGTTTCCTAATACTATATTTACACACCATTTTTCTCCTTTGGGTTTTGTTTTTGCTCTTTACAAAAGAAATATTTTGTTACAGCATAGAGGCTCCAAAGCTTGCAATAAATGGAGTATTTGGTAGTTTTTAAATCAAAGGTTAATTTGTTTATTAACTTCTTTCAACGATTTTTTGGACATATTTTGGAATCTTAACTTTTAAATTTCTTCTCACTTTCACGTTGCGTTTTGTTGTCTAAGAAATGACAAGTTTTTGATTACATAAAAATAACTCAATGTCAATGGTAGATAGTATCTTTTTCAACCTAGGTCTTATCTCCATCACTACCAACTCACGTTGCTTATGGAGCTTCAGAGCTGACCTGGAGGTTGCTGTGGCTCAGCACATACATGATTCATGTGCATGTCTGGGATTTAAACTGCAAACAAACCAGGTTCAAAATGATTGCTTGTTTGAAAAAAGAATGGATTTTACACCTAACTAATAATGATAATGGGATTATCAATTTCCATCGTCAGTTCTCTCTTTCCTTCCACAATGAAGACAATAATTCAATCACTGGAATATGAAACTTAAAAATAACATTTGGACAAGTCCTTTAATTTTCAATAAAAAATCAATGTTACTCTGTTTTAGGGCAATTTTCTCTACATGATGTATATTCTGGAGTCATGCTGAAGGATTGAAAGCTTTTATTTATAACCTTCTCAATTTATTTATAAACTTCTCCATTTATTTATAACCTCACCTTCTTGAACCTTTGCCTATCCATAAATTTTTAAGACACCACCCTTCTCCCCTTGTACCTGTGATAGATATTTATCTGATATTTGTCTCTGAATCTCCCACAAATGCCCGATTCATTTGGCTATATTATCCATTTCCAAATCTAAATACCGCTCTCTTTCTTATAGATGAATTCTCTCCCTCATTCCCTGGCTTTAGAGGAGCTGTGTGGAACATATAATATCATTTTAAATGAACCAAGAGAAAATTTGAAAAACATGTGCTTCTAGTGGCTATTTCTGAATATTTTAGGATAGAATAAAACCTCATAATTTTGGTAAAGTTATAAGCTACCTTAGCTTAGCCAAGTATTTATATTTTCACAAATAAAAACAAAATAATGTTTAAAGAACAAGATCACCATACCAGAAATTGAAGGTTATTGACTCTTACTTATTCTGAATTAAAGAATAAGCCTTATTTGTTGAAGATTGAGATATAGTTTAAAAAAAACTATTAGTGCTAATGAGTGGCGTTTAATAATATACATTTTCTTCTTTTAGATCACGTGCTAAGAAATTTGATCTATTTGAAACTACTTATAATTTTTACTCTTTTAACCTGTTATGTAATCATGTTTTCAAGCCAACATTAAAACTATATTTATACAAATAAATTTATAGATGTATTACAATTTACGCAAAGCAAATTGAAACATAAAACACACTATTCATATTAAATAATACAGTAAACTCCATTTTTTTTAATTCATAATCCGACTGCTATATCCCTCCCATTGGCAGAGTCACAAGCATGAGAAGATTTGGGGTTTTAGAATTTGTATTGCAAAATTATGAATATAAACATACCTGCATGTACAAAAGCAAAAAGGAAGGTGAACACATGCATTACACATATACAAATCTAATTTAAAATAAATATTTTTGAAATGTCCTTTTATTGAACAGGACAAGAGTAATCTGGTAAATTAATTAATATTTTATTACTTTTCATTAAAGTATTAAGTAAAGGGAAGCTATACATTGCAAACAATATTGGAATTGTAGTCAGAGAATCCATAAATGACTCAAACATCCACAACTTAATAAGTTTGGCAAATTACTTAAGTCCTGTAAGTCTCTGTTTCCAAATTTATAAAATGGTCATAAAATAATACATAGTAATTTGATACATAAAAACACATAGTAATTTGAGGGTTAATATTTGTGAAAGACTTTGGCATGTAGTAGACATAATAAGTATTAACACACACCATATACACACACACTCTCTATTATTCTAGACAGGAATTCTTGCTGAATAGTCACTCAAATATCTAATTAATATTTATCCATTTCACTTTCCAAAATTTACAAAATATCTTAAATACTGGAAGAATCAGACTCAGGAATTGGTCAATTAAATGGACATGTTTATTCTTATAAAACAGACAGGCAAGTGCTGTTACAATACTGCCTATCAAACTAAACTAAAGCTCTTGGATGGCAGAGCTATTTTCCTAATTCCTTTTCTGAAAGGAATAAATACTTGATTCCTTAGAATAGTATCAAAACCAGTGGTGCAGTCAGCTCAGACAACCTACATCAACTGTATCAAAATAAAGATTTCAATCTATCAAAGCAAATACATTTTAATTAGCTAATGGCATCACCTACGTTTTCTAGAACATTTTGCATGGCAGTCTTTAGCCGTGAGGGCAATTGGCGAGTAAATTCTATTAAGCAGGCAAGTGTGTGCTGAAACACTGCTTTTCTTTGAAGAAGCAGCAAGCACGCCAGGGTTGTCAAAGGCTTATGCACTGCCTTTACTCATTGTCTACCAGGCTGCCTTCTGATCTTGGGTAGAAAATATTTAGAACATATTCCAAGTCAAATACAAAATTGCTGATACGAAAGGAGTTTGGAGAGACTACAGAGTCATCAGAAACTGCTGAAAATCTCAGCAGTAGCACTTATTTTAATGTTTAAGAAAGGTAGGAGAGATGGGTAAGACAAATTACTTTCTGTTTTAAAACCAAAATTTTAAATTGGTCACTGCAGGAAGCAGCAAGCATGAAAAGACAATAACTGTTTTTCAGTATGGCACCTTGCTGATATTCTCCCCAACTGTTTGTATGTTTGAGTTAGCTATGCTCTCTATCCTCTTTCCATCTCTTCACATCTGGTTTCCTCTCCTGGCCCAAAAATAAAAGGAAAAAACAGGCAATGTTAATGAATTGTTTCAACTGCTGACCTCATCAATCAGAGACTATACGTGGAAGCTGATCTGAACATGTATTTAGTTAACGCATCTTGAATATCACAAGGCATTGCCTAGAAACAAAGCCCTGTCCTTTGGGAAACCAATGTATTATCAGTTATTTTATTTATTAAAACACAAAATCTAGATGAGTGCTCCTATACACTCACATTTATAAAAAGCCTTTCTTTAATCTTCCTATTCCTTACAAAATGTAAAGGAAGGAGCCCAAAATAAAATTAGATTATACAAAGACATGCTGTACCCCTACATAAAAGGCATTAATGTTACCCAAAAAAGCTTGTTTTAAATGCCTAATGTGCCTTATATAACAATATATTATCTCTTATGCCCTCTGGAATATTATATTTGAAATACTCTATATCTATACTGTATAAATGATATGGGAACTAAAATATACCTTATCAAACAAAAATGTGGCCATTATATATCTCAAGTGTAGAAATTTTTGAGATATATATGTGAACAGAGGAGAAAGAAGTTAGAACAATGCAGAAACTAGAGAGATTATCAAATGGAAAATTGTACTAATTTTATGCAATGGAAGCAAAGAAGATACATAGGAAAAGAGATAGGAATGTCATTAGCTCTTCTTGAGAATTCAAGAAGTGGGAATAAACTTGAAAAAAGAATAATTATAAAGATGCTAACTTCCAATTATTAAAAATCTACTATATGTACTTACAGCTTTCGTAGCACTCATGGTTATTTATTAAAATGTGCAGTTCCCTTGACTTTTTTTCCTACTATTTCCACAATTTCTTAGAGCTAAATCTATGTCTTCTTCACAGTTGTATTGCAAGCATTTGGCATAGGGCCTAAATCAAAGTTAGGTATTTAGGTGTTAAATGAATAAAGAGGTTTATTTCAAACATTTTCCGAAGTAATCATCACAACAGTCCACTGGCATAGGAAATATTTTCCTAATTTAGAATGAGAAAACTAAAATGCCAAGGAGTTAAATTAACTTGAACAAGACCCAAATCATGATTTAAATGGAAGTTTTTCTGATTCTCACAGTCTCTTCTGTCATGACAGGCCTGAGATGAAGTGCAAAATGAGGATGAAAGAAACAAAGAAACTGAAAAATCAGGGTGCAATTTAGTGAAAAAGGAGGGAATTGTGAGAAACTGAGAGTGTTTTCTCTGTACAATTGGGAACAAGGCAATCACCACTCCTCTCTCCACTCCCGGTCAACATTGCAATTGAAGTCCTAGCTAGTGCAATGAGGCAAAAAAATGAAATAAAAGGCATATAGACCAGAAAGGAAGAAATAAAACTGTCTTTGTTGTTTGTCTATGTAGAAAATCCCAAAGAATCAACAAAAATCTCATGGAACTAATAAGTCATTATAGCAAGGTGATGGGAGACAAGGTTAATATACAAAAGTCATACTTATATATCAGCCATGAAATATTGGAATTTGAAATTTAAATCACAATACCATTTACAATAGCACACTAAAAAGGAAATACTTTGGTATAAGTCTAACAAAAGTTAGCTTTATATGTGGAAAACTAGAAAATTCTGGATAAAGAAATCACAGATGATCAAAAGAAATGGAGAGATATTCCATGTTCTTGAATTAGACGTAACATTTTTTTGTGGGTTTTTGGTGAGAAAGATTGGCCCTGAGCTATGATCCGTTGCCAATCCTCTTCTTTTTGCTTGAGGAAGATTGTGGCTGGGCTAACATCGGTGCCAATCTTCCTCTATTTTTGTACATGGGAGGCTGCCACAGCATGGGTTAATGAGTGGTGTGTAGATCCATGCCCTGGATCTGAAACCACAAATCCCAGCCTGCTGAAGCAGAGCATGTGAACTTAACCACTACGCCCCCAGGTGGCCCCAAAAGACTCAATATTTTTAAGAAGCCATTTCTTCCCAACTTGATCTATAGAATCAATGCAATACCCCCAAAAATCCCAGGAAGTTATTTGTGAACATCAACAGACTGGTTCTAAGGTTTATATGGAAAGCCAAAAGACTCATAGTAGCCAACACGGTATTGAAATAGAAGAACAAAGTTGGAGGGCTCAGGATGTCTGATGCAGGACTTATTATAGAGCCACAGCAATCAAGGTAGCATGAGTTTTTGAAGACTGAACACATAGATCAATGGGATAGAACAGAGTACAAAAACAGAGAGCCACACACACACAAAAAAAAGACAGAACAGTCAACTGATCTTTGACAAAGGAACAAAGGCTCTTCAATGGGGAAAAGAAGGAATAGTCTACTAACAACAACAACAAAAAGGAAACTAGACATGGATGTTATCTCTTTCACAAAAATTAACACAAAGTAGATCATAGGCCTAAATATAAAACATAATATTATAAAAGTTATAGAAGAAAGCATAACAGAAAATATATATGACTTTGGGTTTGGCAACGAGCTTTTAGATACAACACCAAAAGCATGGTCCAGAAAAGAAAAGGTTTCATGTTAGTACATGTTAAAATTTAAAAAATTCTGGGGCCAGCCTGGTGGCATAGCCATGAAGTTTGTGTGCTCTGCTTGGCTTCCCAGGGTTCACTGGTTCAGATCTCAGGTGCAGATCTATGCATCGCTTATCAAGCCATGCTGTGGCAGGCATCCCACATATAAAATAGAGGAAGATGGGCACAGAAGTTAGCTCAGGGCCAATCTTCCTCCGCAAAAAGAGGAGGGTTGGCATTGGATGTTAGCTCAGGGCTAATCTTCCTCAAAAAAAAAAAAATTAAAAACTTCTGCTTTGCAAAAGATACTGTTAAGACAATGAAAAGACAAGCCACAGATTGGAAGAAAATATCTACAAACTCACATTTGATGAATGACTTGTTTCCAAAATATGCAAAAACTCTTAACATCCATCAAGAAAATAAACAACCCAAATAAAAACTCACTAAAATATTTGAGCAAACACCTCATCAAAGAATATACAGATGGCAAGTAAGCATATAAAATGATGCTCAAGATCATTTGTTATTAAGGAATTGTGTATTAAAACAATGAGATACATCACATACCTATTAGAATCACTAAAATCCAAAGCCTTGACACTACTAAATGCTGACAAGTATTCTCATCAAGAAGAATTCTCATTACTTGCTGGTGGGAATTCAAGAGAGAGTTTGGTAGTTTCTTACAAAGCTAAACATAGTTTTAATGTATGATCCAGGAATTGCACTAGTAGGTATTTACTGAACTAATTTTAACATTTATGTTTACACAAAACCTGCATGCAAATGTTTATAGCAGTTTTATTAATAATTGCCAAAAACTGGAAGTGACCAAGATATCAAGATGTTCCTCAGCAAGTGAACGCATTGAAAACAACAACAACAACAACAACTATGGTACATCTATACAATGAAATATTATTTAGCAATAAAAAGAAATGAGCTATCCAGCTGCAAAAAGATATGGAGAAACCTCAAATGTATATTATTAAGTAAAAGAAGCCAGTCTGAAAAGGATACGCACTCTAATTTCATTTATATAACACTTTGGAAAGGCAAAACTATAGAGACAATGACATGATCAGTGATTGCCAGGAGCTCAGGGAAAGGGAGGAAAGGTTGCATAGGTGAAGCACAGTGGGTTTATAGGGCAATGAAACTATTCTTTATCATATTACAATAGTAGATACATGACATTATACATTTGTCAAAACTAATAGAACTTTAGAGAACAAAGAGTAAACCTTAATACACACATTTAAAAGCATCATTTAGGAAGCTAAGGGATCCAAAGAAGGTGTGCAGACTATAACAAAACAATCTGCATTACAAATGTATGCTACTACCTCACTGATGGGATAGGGGGAAAATGGGCTGACCTAAGTAACTTTGGAAATGCGTAGACCCCAGTGACACCCACAGACTGCCTCTCCTAAGTGCTGAAAAATTGGACACGGAACATTTATTGTTTTCCTTCCTTTGAGATTAGGAACTCTATTATGTTTCCTGAGTTCTCTGATGCTTAGCCCTTGATCCTGGTATACTTCTTGCTCTCTGCCAAAACCTATACCCTTATATACCCAAGCCTCGAGGGAAATATGGCAGAGGTTACTCCTATCTGTGCCATTCCAAAAATTAATGGAAATTATCACTTTCCCCAAGAAGAAACTGCTTCGTATCAGTCAACCCCTCAATCCCTTGGGGAGTGGGGCAGAGGACCACCCACTCTCCAGTGACTTCTCTTCTTCTTTCTGCTATCTTGACCCAAATACTTTTTTTTTTTCCTAAGAAGATTCACCTTGAGCTAACATCCATTGCCAATGCTCCTCTTTTTTTTTTTGCTTGAGGAAGACTAGTCCTGAGGTAACATCTGTGCCAATCTTCCTCTATTTTGTATGTAGGACACCTCCACAGCATGGCTAGTGAGTGGAGGAGGTCCACACCCAGGGTCTGAACCCACAAACCCAGGCCACCAAAGCAGAGCACGTGGAACTTTAACCACTCGGCCATGGGGCTGGGCCCTTGACTCAAATACTTTTAACGCCAACAAGATATTCTTAGAGACTCTCAAAATTTCATATGTGTTTCCTTGGTTAATATCACATGAATGGGAAACTTAGTTATACAAGGACTCCTTATATTTGTGTTTCTCTATTTTTGCTCTTATAATAAATTGTTTGCTGTGCTGTTTAGGATAACTTAGGCCCTACTGTCTAAAAACCTTCTCTACTATTCAGGCTGCCTAAATACCCCATATAGTTGAGTTCAAAATTAATGTCAAGACATGAAAGGGGCAATTGCAATACACTTCTTATAAATACTGTTTTCTCCCAAATTTGAGGCCTTGGATAGAGGCTGGATGGTTCCCCTTCTTGAGCAGCTGGTTAAGTCCACACCCCTACCATCTTCTGGTGCAAGAAACTACAGGCATCTCTGTAATGTTTATTATGACAATAATCCTGGTTTTTTGGTAATCAATGAGCTACTGGACAGAATTTTGTAGCTGCTTGATATGCCTCCAAGTGAAAAGTAATGGGATGGTGGGGGAGAACATACGATCAAAGCATCAGAAGGCCATGCTTTCTTCCTTGGGTGATATGCTGAGATCTTTGCCAGGGATGATATGCTGATGTCAGGAAGCTCGGGGTCCTTCATCTTGATGTTATCAACAAATTTGAGCTGATCATGCCCTCCTCCTCCCTGGAAATCAATAGTTATCCCTTTTTGTGAAGGTGGGTCTCTGTTGTGTGATTCTCTCCTGGAGTGTCTTTTTCTCCACCCCTAGTGTCCTCCCCCATAGGGAACATCCACTTGTACTTTAATGTTTAATAAGGTAGAAAGCACTGTCCAAAAGAGTTTCCCACAGAAACCATAACAAAAGCTCTTTCCCAGTTTCCCCCTTTCTCTCTGCCTCATGATCAACCCTGGTGCTTCCCTTGAATGGCCCTACATGGTGTGCTGTGTTCTTCCCAGGGAACTGTGAGTAACAAAACTGTAAAACTGTTTCTGATTTCTCTCTTTCAATCTACATCTGGTTCACCACACCTCACCCAAAGTAATATGGCTGAACACACTGTGATAGCAATGAGCATACCCACCACCAGTACCTAGTTGCTAATACCATTCTCCAATAAGATAAAACAGCATTTCCAGGAGAAATGGCTGATTCTAGGACTAGGGCAGGAAGTACACAAGATGATCCCGGAGCGTCTTCTAATGCCAGGAAGAAAAGACATGCTCAAACCCCACCCCACCAAAGGCCCACATTGATTAGGGTATGTCAAAGAGGCACAGGATCCAACTGAAAGAACTGACAATGCCCAAAGCTGGAATCATTTGAACAACAAAATTTTCCCCTGAGATTGTCTACTTTCTGAAAGACATCTTCCATTTACCTGATAAAGGACTTATAAATCTAGCCACTGTGTTCTGCGGGAGGAGTGATGGGGAGGGAGAGTGACTGGAGTAGCTCACCATTCTTCTCAACTGTTTTTAATCCCTTCATTTTCAATGCAATGCCTCACCACAGCTTCACCTGGGGCACATTCCCCGAACCTCTGCTTCACCCTCTACAATAGCAAATGTCTGCTAAGATTGATTTCTGTCACTTACCATTCTAGTTGCTTCGTGTTTATCTTGCTCTTTTTTCCTAGGTTCCTGGTATGGGAGCTTAGGTTATTAATTTGAGGTCTTTCTTCTTTTCTAATGTGTGTGTCTAATGCTAGTTCCCTCTCAATATCCCTCTCAATACTACATTGGTTTCATTCCATGCATTTTGATATGTCGTATTTTCATTTTCATTCCATCCAATATATTTATTTCTCTTGAGACATTTTACGTGACTCATGTTATTTAGAACTGTGTTGATTAGTTACCAAATATTTGGGTGTTTTCTGTTTTTGATTTCTAGTTTCATTCAATTATAGTCAAAGAACATACTCTGTATTTCAATTCTTTTAAATTTGTTGACAATTGTTTTGTGGCCCACAATATGTGTTATCTTGGTAAGTGTTCTCTGTCGTTGCTTTAAAATAATATGTAATCTGCTATATGTGCTATAAATGTTCATTAGATCTGGGTGGTTCATGGTATGATAAGTTCTTCTATATTGCTTGTTTTTGTCCAGTTGTTCTATCAGTTTTTGAGAGAGGATGTTGAAATCTCTAAATATAATTGTGAATTTCTCTATTCTCCTTTGATTTATATCAGTTTTTGATTCATGTATTATGCATCTCTATTGTTTGGTTCATACACATTAAAGAGTGCTGAGTATTTTGGGGGATTGATCCTTTCATCATTATGCAATGTTGTTTCTTTGTTCTGATAACTGTCTTTGCCTACTTTATCTAGTATTAATATCTACTTTATCTGAGGCAAACATTTTTTGTTTAATGGTTTCATTAATGGTATATATTTACATCTTTTTTCCATCATTTTATTTTTAACTTATTCATATCACTATACTTGAGGTAAGTCTGATAGAGAGCATAGAGTAGGCTTATTTTTTGTAATTCACTCTGTCATTCTCTGCCTTTTAATTTATGAGTTTAGACCAATAAAATATTGTATAAAATATATTATATTTAATCTAATAATTGATATGTTAATTCTGGTATTTTATTTTATTTTTTTGTATTCTCTTTGTTCTCTCTGTTTTTCATTTTTCTCTTTCCTTTTTCTGTCTTCCTGTGGATTACTTGTATATTTGTTAGAATTACATTTTGATTTACCTATACTGTTTCTGAGTGTGTCTTTGTATAACAATTTTCGTGGTTATACTCTAGGCATTACATTCTATAAACATAACATCACTGTCCCCTGGTGTCAATATTTTATTAATTCAAAGGACATGTAGAAATTTTATCTTCATTTATGTCCCCTCATCTTTTCCTATTTGTAATATAATTATCTTAAATACTTCCATTGAGAACCACATTAGAGAATGCTGTAATTTTTGCTTGAACCATCATTCTTAATTTAATAAAACTCAACAGGAGAAAAAAATGTATTTTATATACACATATTTTTATTCTTTCCATTGTTTTTTCTTTCTTTGTGATGTTTCAGTTTTCCTTCTTTAATCATTTACTTTCTGTTTACAAAGTTCTTTTTAATCATTCCTTTAAAATATGTCTCAGCAACAAATTTTCTTGGTTTTCTTTCACCTGATAATGTTTCAATTTCCCCTTGATTTCTGAAGGATATTTTAGGCAGATACAGAAATCTGAGTTGATAGTTCTTTCTTTTCAGTAATTGAAAAGTACTGTGAAACTTTATTCTTGTTTCCATTGTTTTTTTGGGAGAAATCTATGGTCATTTGAACAGTTTTTCCCCTATCGCAGTTTTTTTTTTCTCACAGCTTTTAAGATTTTTTTCTTTGTCTTTAGGTTTCAGGATTTGACTATGATGTGTCATGGCATGGATTTCCTTGGGCTTATCCTTTTGAGATTTGTCTCACTTCTGAATATATAGGTTTACGTCTTTTTCAAACTTTCAGAATTTTTCAGCCATTATTTCTCCAAGTACTCTTTGAGGTCTGACCTCTTTCTCTTTTCCTGAGACTCTGCATAAATAAATGTTAGATCTTCTGTTGTAGTCCCATGAGTCTTTTATTTTTTTTCAGTTCAATTTCTCTCTTTTGTTCAGAAAGGGTAATTTTTATTGTTCTCTCTTCAAGTTAATTGATTCTTTCCTCTGTCCTTTCCATTCTGCTGTTATGTGCATCCATTGAGTTTTATTTCAGTAGTATTTTCAGTTCTACAATTTCCATTTGCTTTTTGCTGAGACTGTTTATATTCTCAGTTGTTTCAATCCTGTTTGTAACAGACATGAAGCAATTTTAGGACAGTGACTTTAAAATCCTTGTTAGATGATTACAACATCTGCGCAATTTCAGGGTTGGCATCTCTTGCTTGTCTTTTCTCATTTAAGGTGAGAATTTCCTTCTTACTGGTGGTCATAGATGGGAAGTTCAGCTCCCAACCAGGCCTCCACTGAAAAGACTCTGGCTTGGAGGGGTAGGAGTGCTTCTTTACCGTTCCCTAAGAGGCCTTAACTGACACTCTAATGAAGGTGGTCTCATTATCAATGGGTGGGAGTGAAAGTCCTGACTTTCCACTAGGCCTCCTCTTGCACATCCTCTGGGATGTAGAGGAGAAAAACATATTTTTTAAACAATACATTTCTCTATTTGTAGTACAAAACAACAGATAAAGTCAATTCCAAGAGAGAAAAATAATAAACATACCATTAACAATAATAATTTTGACCAAAAAGTTCACTATTAGGTTAACTCATTAATATCCTTAATTTACATAAATTAAATGGGTCTATTTTCACATTATCTATTTTATTTCACTTAGTTTGTATGATTTTCAATTTTATAACAATGCAAATTTTTGCCTATCAATCATTAAGTATTATGTATTTAATTAAAATGAATTTCTATTGAAGGGATATAACCTTCATAAATCTGTAATCTTTAGAATAGTCCTAGGCTCTTTTTCACTAATATCATATTAAGACCACTTTGTTTCCAAGCAATAATAGTGAAACTCCTTTGCATTTAAAAAGCACTCATTCACTCACAGAACATTTATTTTGGGTTGAGAAATTTTGTTTTCTAATTTTATACAGAAAGATTACTTATCCAGCTCAAATTGCTCATCTAGGACAAACATGCAAAGTTTTAGGCTAAGTGAACTAGAGAAAGGAACAAATATTCATATCAGTAATTTATTCTTTATTTTAGGAAACAATTATGACCTCAGATAAGGTTGTGGAACTAAGATAAACATGTGTAAACAGTTAAAAAGCAGAAAGTGAGAAGAAGGGAACACACTTTATCATTCACTTCTATCAGACAGCATGGAAATGCAATCTCATTTAGTGCTTTCACAGTGAATTATGTAACTTAGGTGTTCTCACTTTTTCATTCATAGGAACCAAGATTCAGAGAAGGTAATTAACTTACTGTAGGTCACAAAGTTAGAAAATGCTGCCACTGAGGTTACATGTCAGGTCAGTCTGATTTCAAAGCCAATCGATTTTCCATTATAAGCACTCACACACACACAACTAACCTTGGATCTGACACTCTTTTGAGTCAGAAATACTGAAATCTTTTTCCAAAAACACAATAAAATGATAGATAAAATAAAAGCAAACAAAAATAATGTCAAATGTATAGCCAGGGCAATAAGAAAAGAAGAAAAAGATTTCCCAGTTGTCAGAAATGATGACAAAGTGATAAAAGGTTAAGAAGAATCAAGAGATAAGGGGGTTCCACACAAGCACTGACCCTGATTGCATCCACCCCGAGTCCACAAATAGAAGGACATAGGCAAGGTGAGAAGCGACAACTTAGCAGTATGCAACTACTAAGAAAAAACATTCCTACCACCAAAAGAGTAATCATAGAAAACTTGACCACTTTTAACTTGGCTCTGGATGAAAGAATTAAAAATCAATTCTCCCAAGAATTTGTAAACATGAATTGGTCCACTGGTAGGTTTGAGATGAGATTCACTC
Organism: Equus przewalskii; assembly: GCF_037783145.1. NCBI lineage: Eukaryota > Metazoa > Chordata > Mammalia > Perissodactyla > Equidae > Equus > Equus przewalskii. The sequence continues at coordinate 32,789,941 of NC_091838.1, forward strand.
TATCTATATGGCCTCAAATCCTCAATCAAGTATTTAGTTTGAGGTATATCTGGGTTGCTAGATCCCATATCCTCAGGTAGTTGGCAGAAGCAAATACAAATTCTAGTTTTGTAATGCATTATAGAACCAAACTCTAAGAAATTCCAACAGAGCACCAAGAAGCACGTGGTCACTGTGAAACATCACAGGAGGGGTGAGTCAGCAGATCAACAAACAAGGGACAAATAACAGATTAAAATCTGCAAAGGCTACAGATATTAGAATTCAAGATACATCATATAAATAGAATTATTTAATGTAATTACAGTCATGCATCGCATGATGACATTTTGGTCAATGGCAGACTGCATATATGATGGTGGTCCCATAATATTAGTACCATATAGCATACGTGTAGTGAGCTATACCATCTAAGTTTGTGCAAGTACACTCTATAATGTTCACAAAATGACAAAATCACCTAATGACACATTTCTCAGAATATATCCCCAGTGTTAAGTGATGCATGATTGTACTAGAACAGGAGGAGATATCACATTATGACAGTGATATAAAATATTATGAGGCAAATATAAGATAGGACAGAACAGAATTTCTGGAAGAAAAACATGTAATTACAGAATCAGAATTTCAAAAAATGTTTAAACAGCAGACTAAATCTAACAAAAGAGAGAGTTAGTGAACTGAAAAGAAGCCTGATGGAAGTTACTTCAGTACTTCACCGAGAGACAAACAGGTGTAAAATATGAGACAGAGTAAGAGAATAAAGAATCAAGAGAGCTGATCTAACACCAACCTGAAAAATATCACTGAAAGGAAAAACAGAGGGAATAGGAGATGAGAAAAATTTAAAAAGATAATGACTGATAATTCTTCTGAATTGAAGAAATGCATAAATCCTCATATTCAAGAATTCCTATGACTTCCAAGCAAAGTAAATAAAAAGAAGTGTTCAGATTGATGCATCAGAGTGAAACTGCTGAGATTCTTAAATCTCCAAGGCACTGAGGAAAAATGGACAGATTCCCTACAGAGGAAAAATAGATAGATGGCAGAGTTTCTAAAACGCCACATTCAACCTAGGAGCAGGTGGGTGCGAGGGCAACATGTAACAAAATAAAGCAAATTGTCCACCTTTTTTGCAAGATGAAGGGAAAAAAACACTAAATAGACTACTTTAAATGTCTCTATCTATCTATCTATCTCTCCTTCATTCATCCTACATCTACATCCACACCCTCTTTCTCTTGAAAGTACCTTACTCTTTATGTGCTGCTCAAACAATTCTGATCTGGCTTCAGGCTTTTCCACACACTTGAAACAGTCTTAAATTGTGTGGACTGAGGCCAGACTACAGTAGTTTGAACATTGCTCCTGTTATTCACTCTTTTGAGTCACTTAGCTTTCTCTCTAACTTAAAGTCTTTCCATGGGATGTTATCCCCTCACTACAAATCTTACCAAATATTATTCAAAGTTTAGTGCTGTGTAAGTGCAGAGGTTATTAAGATGATTAATACGTACTCCCTGCCCTCCAGGGACTCATGGTCTTTTGGAGGCAGCGAACACGTCAAAAGATCAGTTCAAAGGATGTCATATGAGGCACAAAGAGAGAAATATAAATAGGTACAATGAACCTCCCATTATCCCCCTGTCTGTGAAGTCCACATTAGCTTTGCTTATTTGTTTGCACTCCATACTTTGAGGCTCGTCTTGTCGGATTTTTTAAGAGCAATTCTGGCTGAATGTGTTTCAAATTCAACTTTTATCTTACCTCCTCTCTGAAATCTTAGAATCCTCCTCAGATTTCTGCACTTTTCCTGAGTTTGCACCTCACTTTATATCCTGCCCACTCCATCCCACAAGCAAGTTGTCCCACAACTCACAATCCTGATTATTGTATGCTCTTTCACAGCTTGTAATTTTGCACACACTTTCTTTTCTACTTAGAAGTTCTTCTCTTCACACATCTTGCAAAATTCTGCCAACTATTTAAGACAAGTTTCCTTAATTACATCCACTGGGAAGCAGTCCCTCAGTTAGAACTCTGTGCTCTGTGTTATCATCATGTACATACATACCTGCACTGTATCATGTTTCATCTTAATGAAGATATTATTTTTTGAGCCCTTACTATGCATTAGGGAGTGTATTGACTGTTTTACATGATTAACTAATTTAATATTCATAATTACTCAATGAGGTAAATAGTATTATCCTCATTTATATAATTTACATGTAAGGAAATGAGATAAATCTTATCATTCTCCCCAGTTACATATAAGGAAACTGAGATCATTCAACTAGTAAGTGAGGTAACCTGACCAAGAACTAATTTAATTCCAACACCTATGCTGTGTCTTTTTATACGGATGAGTATTCACGGAGAATGTAGGGCCATGGAAGACATGGGACAACTTACTTCCACTTCGGTTCTTCATATTTATGCCTAGGACAATTGATACAAGAAAACTGGCCAGCAATTAAATACCATGCTTCTTATGATAATGCATTCTTCTGTTGAATAATTAGATAATGTGTATATATTGGACAACACTCCAAAAAAACCTCTGTTCATATATACTGAAAACATTAAGATTAACGAAAGGAAAGATGATTTTAATGAGTTATTTGAAAATGCTAAACAAAAAAGAATAGAGATTTTTAAACATACTATTAGTAAGGGACATTCCCAGAGTCTTTTGGTGATCACAGGCTGATCCAAGTTGAGAGATAAACCCTATTTCAAACCAAATAAATTAGCATTCTAGATTGATGAGCCATGGTTATTAAGGAAGCCTAACTATTATGTATTTGACCAATATATGCAAACTGTAATAGGATCTACAAACTAGAAGACTAATTGAATATATATTATGGTGATGCCCTGCGACTCTGTCTGTTCAAGTATTTGACTCACATATTTACAAAAATTGTGTTTATTATTCTTACATACTTATATTTCAGTAATTATGCATGTGATCAGTATAGTATACTCTAGCATCATTTGGATTTTTTTTACAAGGCTCAATTACAATAAGCTGCAAAAGTAACATAATAAATAAATAATATGTTAGTCTTAAAAATGAAACACTAAAGTAAAGTAAAAAAATAAAAGACGTTAATAAATTTGCTTTATATGTAGGAAGAAGAAAATCTTATGTTAAAATTGTTTTAAAGATAAATAAACATATTGCATAATATATAGTTTCCCTTAAAATTCTGCATTTAACAAAAAATGTCAAGCATAATATGCATCCTATACTTAACAATGATTTCATGAGAAAAATAAGTTCATTTTATAAAGTGTCCATCTACCAGTGCTATTGTTGTTTTTGCGGTATTATCATTTCTTTTCTTTTTCATTCGGAAGATTCTTCAGCTAACATCCCCAAAATCTTCTTCTACATCTGGGTCTGCATGTCATAATCAAAAGAGCTGCCAGCAATCACGAGCTTCACTGCTGCTGCTGCCACACACCATTGCAGTTGTCATTGACCAATCAGAACTGTTGCCACCATGGGACTTTCCCCCTGAGCTACCACTATGGGTCTGGAGAAGATGTTGTTACTTGAACCACAATCTTTTCTTCCAGGGCTGACCTATGTGCTGCCTCTTAAGTCCTGGGAGATTTAGGAAGAAAAGTGGCCCTAGTGGTGAGTCTTGATTGTTTCAAAAACAAATGCCTCATAAGTAACAGGGGAGATTTTCCAGTATTGTCTTGTAAATTTAGCAATCTCTGTAACAATAGGAAAAAAGGACATTCTAGTTTTCAGGATCAGGCTTTTGTACATCCTTCTGTTATAAAATCACAACTATCTAAACCATAATTTCCTACTATAACTACTTTTATTTAAATTTTGAGAAGTGTTCATACCCTCCCCTTTCCTAATCTTATTTACAACACATTTAGAATGACTGTCTCCATAAAAAAGAACAGGTCAAAAAGGAGAAATAGAAACATGAAATATCCCCCATTGTGTCATTCATAAACATAAAACCAAATGTAAAAATGATCAGGATTAACACAATAGCTTCTGTGTTAATTTTACTTACCAATGACTCCCTGTACTTCTAAAAACTGATTTGGGCACATCAAGTGCATTTACTTAGATCAAATTTTATAGTATGTTCTAACAGATAATTTTTGACATATGAGACTATTTTCTAAACGTTTGAAAAATATATATAAGGTATGCATGTGTACACAGATTCTGATCTCTGTATTGAATGGCTCTTTGATGTGGGGGTAAAAATATATATATATATGTCTATATCTCTGAGGCTACAACCACCATCCATCTTAGATGACCTAGGGAGAATCTATCATTAGTGAGCACACTATCTAGTCTAGTTGTCATCCTTCTCCTCATCAAATTTCCCACAGATAATGAATCTCATTCCAGACTGCTCTCCACCCTGTCACATGCCACGTGGGGGTTAGCACTAATTCCAAGGTCAAAGTCAGATATTACCTTCTCTTAATATTACCTTCAGTAAATTAAGGTTTCACTAGTGGGATTACTCACTGCATGTTTTCTCCCATGAGGAAAACTAAAGGAAGTTGTTTAGCTTTGTTGATTCTAAATTCTAACAAACCCATTAGAACTCTACTAAGGAACTGATTATATTGATTCTATATATCTGGTAGTACCACCATATTTAGAATTAAATTTCCAAGATTTTCTCATCTTTTACTGGCAGTGCCTTTGGACTTGATGTCTCTGTGATGAAATACATACCCATCTCATATTGATTTCAGCCTCATGGGCCTTCTAAAAATATTTTGTCAGTATTTAAAACCAGCATAGGCTAAATTTGATTTTCTTTCAGGGGAACATTGCAGGGCATGATATTACTCAGACAGCCACAGCTATCTTGACTTAGAGTGGTAGGTTCTTCAGGAGGATCACAGGGATTGAATGTTCAATTTCTGAGCACAAAGGAAGATGATCGAATTCTTATCATGCTAACTGAAGCCTTGACGTATCTGTCTGACAACTGCTGTGTATCATGCTGATCAGTAGCCACTGTAGTATCTGCATCTAAAGATCCTGAGTAATTCTTGTCTGCCATTTGTTACTGTTTACAAATTATCACAAACAGAACAGGTCTTATCTGATATGTACTCAATGCTAAAACTCCAACTCTATAATCTCTGAGCAAGTCATAGTCCTATTTTTGTCCTCCACTACACTTTTTCTGCCTTTTGTTGTTTTAATTGAGCATCTTATATGATTCTATTTTCTCCCCTTTCTTAGCATATCAGTTATATTTCCTTTTTTACTTTTTTTGTAGTTGCCCTAGAGTTGGAAATATATATTTATAATTAATCCCCATCTACTTTGAAATAACGCTACAACTCTTCAAGAGTAGGGTACCTTATAATAACTAAATAATCCTAGTTCCCCTCTCCTATCCCTTGTATACTGGCTGCTATTCATTTTGCTGATATATAAGCATTCATAAGCATATAATAGTACGTATTCATAAGAATACATAATCATATATATTTTTGCTGTTATTATTTTGAACAATGGTTACCTTCAATTAAGAATAAGAAAAATAAAAGTTTTAATTTTTTCTTCACTTATTCTTTGATGCTTTTCCTTTCTTTGCAAAGATCCAAGTTTTTCTTTTGTTTTGTTTTTTGTTTTTTTGCTGAAGAAGATTCACCCTGAGCTAAGCTGCCAAGCTTCCTCTATTTTGTATGTGGGTCACCGCCGCATCATGGCCACTGGCAAGTCGTGTGGGTCTGCACTGAGGAACCGAAACCAGGCCACCAAAGCAGAGTGCATCAAACTTAACCACTAGACCATGGGGCTAGCCTCTGAGGATCCAAGTTTTTGACCCCTATTATTTTCATTCTCTGTAAAAAACAGTTTTTCAACATTTCTGGCAAGGCAGGCTTCTTAGCAACAAATTCCCAGTTTTTGTTTGAGAAAGTCTTTATTTCTCCTTCACTTCTGAGGAATAATTTTGCAGGGTACAGAATTCTAGGTTGGTGGGTTTTTTTCTCTGAACATTTTAAATATTTAATTCTACTCTCTTCTTGTTTGCATGATTTCTGAGAAGACAGATGTAATTCTTATCTTTGTTTCTTTATAAGTAAGATTGTTTTACCTCTGACTTTTTTCAATATTTTTTCTTTATTGTTGATTTATGTGGTTTGAAAATGATATGCCTAAGCATAGGTTTTGGGCCTTTATCCTGCTTAGTGTTCTCAGAGCTTCCTGGATCTGTGGTTTAGTGTCTAACATTAATTTGTGGAATTTCTTAGTCATTAGTTTTTCAGTTATTTCCTCTGTTCCTTTTTCTCTTTCTCCTCCTTCTGGTATTCCCATCGCACATTTGTTATACTTTTTTGTAGTTGTCCCACAGTTTTCAAATATTCTATTCTGGTTTGTTCACTCTTTGTTCTCTTTGCTTTGCAGTTTTCAAGGACTCTATTGATATATCCTCTAGCTCAGGGATTCCTTCCTCAGCTGCTTCCAAGCTACTGGTAGGCCCATCAAAAGCATTCATTTCTGTTACACAGTTATTTATCTCCAGCATTTTGGGAGGAGTTTTTTCTTAGGATTTCCATGTCTCCCCTTACATTGCCCATATGTTCCTGCATGCCGTCTACTTTATTCATTAAAGCCCCTACATATTAAGCATAATTGTTTTAAATTCCTGATCTTATAATTCCCTGACATGTGCAGTTCTTATGCATATTCTGTCTCTTCAAATTTTGTTCTTTTTACCTTTTTGGTATGCCTTGTAATATTTTCTTGGTAGTCAGCCATGATGTATTAAATAAAAGGAACTGCCATCAATAGGCCTTTAGTATTGTTGTAGTGAGGTGTGACTGGACGGGGAGTGTTCTATAGACCTATAATGAGGTCTCAGGTTTTTAGTGAGCCCATGCTTCTGGACTGTGAACCTCACCAGTGCTTCTTAGATTTTTCTCCTCCCTTAGATGGGACAGGATTGCTAGAGCCAGCTGGAATTGGGTATTTCCCTTCTTCCAGCTCAGTTATGCTCTGAAAATATGTCAAGAAGGTTAGGATATGGTGTACTAGTTTTCCCTGATGGCAAGCCTTGTTAAGAAGAACAGAGTGCTCTGGTGTCTTTCAAAATGATTCCTTTTCCCCTCCCTCTTCTGGAAGCCCTATGTGATTTTTCCAATGTATTTTATGTGACAACCTGGTCAAGTTCCTGGACCACTGAATATTATGGAGGCCCTCCTATGACTGGATCCCCCTGGAGGTTTTAACTCTCAGACTTGTCCACACTGAGCCCCAGCAATTCCTCAATTATAGTTCAGGTTTTCCTGCGCCAGGTCTGATTTCTGCAGCAGTTTTCACTGGTGAGTCTGCTCTGGTTAGCAGCAACTCTCTGGATTCAACTGCCTGTCTCTCCAATCTTACGGGCAGTGGTCTGGCCTGTGCCTTTGCCTCTCTTATAGATCCAAGAAGAGTTGATAATTTTTCTGTCTATTTACCTTTTTTCTTATTGTTAGGACAGAGTGACAGCTTCCAAACTCCTTATATATGGAACCAGAAACTGGCAGTCCTTAATTTATTTTTTTTCAAAGAAAAAGAAATAGATATCCATTTTCTGAATACATCAAAATTCATTTATCAGTTCACTGCTTGGTTTGGCTATGTATATTCCTGTACAAGCCTTTTTGGGTACATTTATTTTCACTACTCTTGGGTAACTCCAAAGGAGTAGGATCCTTGAGGTCGGAGCAGGTTTGGGTTTAACTTCATAAGAAACTGCAAATAGTTTCCAAGCACTTGCTCACTTAGTACTCTAATGCCTGAGATTTCCAAGTGAACCCCATCTTTGTGAACAGCCTTTTTAAAAGCCATGATCAGGAGTGTAAAGTTGTGCATAATGTGATTTTAATCTGATCTTCATTTCCTTGATGACTGATGAATTAGAACATCTTTTCAGGCACTTCTTAGCCATTTCCTTATCTTATTTGCTGAAGTCTTTTCAAATCTTTTGCTCAGTTTTTATTTTAATTGGATGGTTTGCACCTTTTTTCGATTTGTGAGAGCCTTTTATATATTCTGAACACAAGTCCTATGTCAGATATGGTGACTATTTTCTCTTACTGTGTGGCTTGCCTTTTCATTTTGTTAAAGGGGTTTTTCAAAGATGAAAGATTTTTAATTTTGATGAAGTTCACTTTAAGAATTTTCTTTTTAGTTTATTAGTAATGTTTTGTCCTAAGAAATCTTTGTCTACCCCTAGCACAAAACTGTTTTCCTATTTTTTCTAGAATATTATTTGTTTTAGTTTAACATTTTATTTTATTATTTTTTAATTTTATTGCAGTAACATTGGATTATAACGTTAAGTAGCTTTCAGATGTACATCGTAATATATTTTGAATTCTGTGTAGATTACATCATGTTCACCACCCAAAAACTAATTATAATCCATCACCTCATATATGAGCCTAATCACCCCTTTTGCCCTCCCCCCTACCACCTTCCCCTATGATAGCCACCAATTCAATCTCCGTTGCCATGTGTTTGTCATTGTTTTTATCTTCTACTTATGAGTGAGATCATAAGGTATTTGACTTTATCCCTCTGACTTATTTCACTTAGCATAATACCCTCAAGGTCCATCCATGTCTTCACAAATGGCCGGATTTCATCATTTCTTATAGCTGAGTAGTATTCCATTGTGTATATATACCACATCTTCTTTATCCATTTGTTCCTTGATGGGCACCTAGGTTGCTTCCAAGTCTTGGCTATTGTGAATAATGCTGCAGTGAACATAGGGGCGCATGTATCTTTATGCATTTGTGTTTTCAAGTTCTTTGGATAAATACTCAACAGTGGGATAGCTGGATCATATGGTAGATCTATTCTTAATTTTCTGAGGCTACTCCATACTACTTTCCATAGCGGCTGCTCCAGTTTGCACTCCCACCAGCAGTGTATGAGGGTTCCCTTCTCTCCACATCCTCTCCAACACTTGTTATTTCCTGTCTTGTTAATTATAGCCATTCTGACCGAGGTGAGGTGATATCTCATTGTAGTTTTGATTTGCATTTTCCCTAATAGCTAATGATGTTGAGCATCTTTTCATATGCCTGTTGACCATCTGAATATCTTCTTTGGAGACATCTCTGTTCAGATCTTTTGCCAATTTTTAAATTGGGTTGTTGTCTTTTTTTATTGTTGAGCTGTATGAGTTCTTTGTATCCTCTGGATATTAACCCCTTATCTGATATATAGTTTGCAAATATCTTCTCCCAATTGTTAGGTTGTCTTTTCATTTTGTTGATGGTTTCCTTTGCTGTGCAGAAGCTTTTTAGTTTGATGTAGTCCCATTTGTTCATTTTTTCTTTTGTTTGACTTGCCAAGTCAGACATGGTACTTGAAAATATGCTGTTCAGACCGATGTCAAAGAGCATACCACCTATGTTTTCTTCTAGAAGTCTCATGGTTTTGGGTCTTACATTCAAGTCTTTAATCCATTTTGAGTTGACTTTTGTGCATGGTGTAAGGTAATGGTCTACTTTCATTCTTTTGCATGTGGCTGTTCAGCTTTCCCAACACCATTTTTTGAAAAGACTTTCCTTTCTCCATTGTGTGCTCTTGGCTCCTTTGTTGAATATTAGCTGTCCATAATTGTGTGGGTTTATTTCTGGGCTCTCGATTCTGTTCCATTGATCTGTGTGTCTGTTTTTGTGCCAGAATCATGCTGTTTTGGTTACTATGGCTTTGTAGTATATTTTGAAATCAGGAAGTGTGATACCTCCAGCTTTGTTCTTTTTTTCCAGGAATCCTTTGGCTATTCAGTCTTTTGTTCCATATGAATATTAGGAGTTTTTGTTCTATTTCTGTGGAAAATGTTGTTGGAACTTTGATAGAGATCGCTTTGAATCTATAGATTGCTTTAGGAAGTATGGACATTTTAACGATGTTAATACTTCCAACCCAAGAGCATAGAATATCTTTCCATTTCTTTGTGTCTTCCTTGATTTCTTTCAATAATGTTTTATAGTTTTTGGTGTACAGATCTTTCACCACTTTGGTTAAGTGTATTCCTAGGTATTTTATTCTTTTTGTTTCAATTGTAAATGGGATTGTCTTCTTAATTTCTCTTTCTGCTACTTCATTGTTAGTGTATAGAAATGCAACTGATTTTTGTATGTTGATTTTGTATCCTGTGACTTGACTGTATCCATTTATTATTTCTAAAAGATTTTGAGTGTATTCTTTAGGGTTTTCGATATATAAAATCATATCATCTGCAAAGAGTGACAGTTTCACTTCTTCTTTTCCAATATGGATCCCTTTTATTTCTTTTTCTTGCCAGATTGCTCTAGCTGGGACTTCCAATACTACGTTAAACAAGAGAGGTGACAGTGGACATCCTTGTCTGGTTCCAGTTCTTAGAGGGATAACTTTCAGTTTTTCTCCATTGAGAATGATATTTGCTGTGGGTTTGTCATATACGGCCTTTCTTTTATTGAGGTATTTTCCTTCTATGTGCATTCTATTTAGAGTTTTTATCATAAATGGATGCTTTATCTTGTCAAATGCTTTCTCTGCATCTATTGAGATGATCAAGTGATTTTTAGTCTTTATTTTTTTAATGTTTTATATCATGTTGATAGATTTGCAGACGTTGAATCGTCTCTGCATCCCTGGAGTGAAACCCACTTGATCATGATGTAAGATCTTTTTAATGTATCGTTGTATTTGATTTGCTAGTATCTTGTTGAGGATTTTTGCATTGATGTTCATCAGTGATATTGGCCTGCAATTTTCTTTTTTTCTGTTTCCCTTGTCTGGTTTTGCTATCAGGATGATGTTGGCTTCGTAGAATGAGTTAGGAGGCTTTCCCTCCTCTTTAATTTTTAGAGAGAGTTTGAGAAGGATAGGTATTAAATCTTCTTTGAATTTTTGGTAGAATTCACCAGGGTAGCCATCTGGTCTTGGACTTTTATTTTTTGGAGGTTTTTCTTTGCTGTTTCAATCTCCTTACTGGTAATTGGTCTATTCAAATTCTGTACTTCTTCTTGGTCCAGTTTAGGAAGATTGTATCTTTCTAAAAATTTATCCATTTCTTCTAGATTAAGTAATTTGTTGGCATATAGCTTTTCATGGTATTCTCTTATTATCTTTTGTATTTCTGAGGTGTCCTTTGTAATTTCTCCTCATAAGATCAATCTCAAAATATTTGTGATTCATGTGAGGGAGGGGTCAGATATAATTTTTCTTTTCTGTACATTTATTGAGTTATTCTAACACTATCTATTAAAAATATTTTTATTTTTCTTTGAACCTATTTTGTACCATTGTCAAAAAACAATTGATCAGACATTAGAACAGATTGGGGAGTAAGCATCAGGAATCCTTCCCACCTGGACAACAATTATACTGATAGAATATGTCCAATGCAATTATTTCAAATTATATAGTCTAAGAATTGCGACTTTCAGGGGAAGGCTTGGACAGTAAATCATGGTTAATTTCAGTTCTTAGAACAGTAGTAACTTCCCATCCTCTACCAGTATCCCAGTGTTAGGCAGCTGTGTTCCTCTTCCTGGAGCATCTTGCATGTGAGCAGCTTGCTTGGAAACAGAGTGAACAGTAAGGATCCTCTATGCCAAATATTGGGTATCTAAGTTGTGATTATTGATTTCTACTTCCAATTCCAGACGTGCACAGACAGGGGCAAGCTGCTGTTGCTGCTATCCCCACTGGCTGAAGCAGCTTCCAGGAGATTTAAAGAGCCAAATCTTTCCCTCTCTTTATTTCCCCCTTTTTCCTTGTTAACAGACCAGATATTTAAAAGCTAATATATTCAAAAGAAATTAGACGTATGGGGAAATTTAGAAAGTAATAGTGCATACTCAGGTAACACACAGGCTCAGGAAAGACCTGGGAAGACATCACGTTGACAATTTAGGCTGTCAGAGGCAGCCTTCAATTAAAGTCAAAGAAATGAGCAAACAAAAGGAGCAAAGCCCGGGGGAGGAGAAGAATTTGATTTTCAGAGCTACCACATTATAAGTCAGATGTCCAGCTTTTGACAAAAAAAATCACAGGATACACATACAAACAGGAAAGTATGGCCCATTCAAAGGCAGTCATTCTTCTCAAGTACACATGGACATTTTTCAGTATAGATCATATGTTAGGACACAAATGAAGTCTCAATAGATTTACAAAGGTAGGTATCAGATAAAGTATCTTTTATGACCACAACAGGATGAAGTTTGAAATCAGCAACGGGAGGAAAAGTGGAAATTCACCATTTGTGGAAATTAAATAATATATTCTTAAGCAACTAATGGGTAAAAGAAGAAATCACAGGAAAAACAGGAAATAATTAAAGATGAAGAGAAACCAAAGTACAATACACCAAAACAAATGGAATGCAAGGAAAGTAATGCTAAGATGGTAATTTTTAGCTACGAAAGTTTACATTAAAAAAGATTTGAGGGCTTGCCTCCTGGCTGAGTGGGTATGCTCCCATACTCTGCTTTGGCAGCCCAGGGTTTCGCCGGTTTAGATCCTGGGCATGGACATGGCACTGCTCATCAAACCATGCTGAAGCAGCATCCTACATAGCACAACCAGAGGCACTCACAACTAGAATATACAACTATGTTCTGGGAGGCTTTGGGAAGAAGAAGAAATTAAAAAAAAAAAAAAGATTGGCAACAGATGTTAGCTCAGGTGCCAATCTTTAAAAGTAAAAAGTTAAAAAAAACAAAGATCTGAAACCAACAACCTAACTTTACCACTTAAGGAAATACAAAAAGTAAAACAAACTAAACTCAAAGCAAGCAGAAGGAAGGAAATAATAACGATTAAAACAGAGATGCATAAAATAGAGAATAGAAAAACAATAGAGAAAATTAATGTAGTCAAAAGTTAGTTCTTTGAAAAGATTTCAGAAATGACAAATGCTTACCTAGATTGGCAAAGTGAAAAAGAATACTCGTTACTAAAATCGAAAGTAAAAGTGAGACCATTACTACCGACTTTATAAAAATAAAAAGAATTTTAGGAGAGTACTAAGAACATATGAATGCCAAGAAATTGGATAGCTCATATGAAATGGACAAATTCCTAGAAACTCAAAACATACCAAGACTGAATCATGAAGAAATAAAAACTGTGAATAGACTTAACACTAGTAAAGATATTGAAGCAGTAAGCAAAATCCTCCCAAGAAAGAAGAGTCCTGAACCTGATAGCTTCACTGGGGATTTCTACCAAACATTTAAAGAAGAATTAATACAAATTCTTCTCAAGCTCTTCCAAAAGTTGAAAAGGACAATAACTTCCTAACTCATCCTTTGACGCCAACATTACTTTCATGCCAAAATCAAAAAAGTCTACTACAAAAACAGAAAACTACAGACCAATATCCCATATGAACACTGATGCAAAAAATCCTCCACAAAATAATAGCAAATTGAATTCAGCAGCATATGAAAAGGGTTACACATCATGACAAAGTAGGATTTATTCCTGGAATGCAAGGATGATCCAAATATGAAACTCAATCAATATAATACACCACATTAACAGGATGAAGGAAAACACACACACACACAATCATCTCAGCTGAAGAAAAAGCATTTGACAAATTCAACACCATTTCAACCTTCTATGAACTAAGAATAGAAGGAAACTATCTCAATGTAAAAAAGACCATATAAGAAAAACTGAAAACTAAGATTATACTCAAAGGAAAGAAATAAACTTTATTCTCTAACATCAGGAAGAAGGCAGGAACTCCTGCTTTAACCACTTCTATTAAACATGGTACTGGAAGTCCTAGCCAGATACATTAGGCAAGCAAAAGAAATAAAATGTATCTAAATTGGAAAGGAAGAAGCAAATTTATCTATGTTCACAAATGACATAGTCTTATGTGTAGAAAACCTAAAGATTCTATAAATTAAAAAAAAAGCTGTTAGAACAAAAAAAGAATTCAGTAAAATATCAGGATACAAAGTGAACACAAGAATCAGTTGCATTTCTATACATTAACAATGAACTCTATGAAAAGAAAGTTAAGAAAACAATTCTATTTACAATAGCATCAAAAAGAATAACATACTTAGGAATCAATTAACGAAGGAAGTGAAAAACATACACGCTAAAACTACAAAACATTGCTAAAAGAAATTCAAGACATAAATATGTGAAAAAACATCCCATGTTCATGGATTAGGAGGCTTAATATTGTTAAGATGTCAATACTACCCAAAGTGAACTATAGATTGATTACTATCCCCATCAAAATCTCAGTGTCTTTTTTTACAGAAATAGAAAAATCCATCCTAAAACCTATATGGAATCTCAAGGAATTCCAGTTAGTGAAAATATTTTTAAAAGAACAAAGCTGGATGCCAGACACTTCCTGATTTCAAAATTTACCGAAAAGCTACAGTTATCAAAGCAGTGTGGTAGTGGCATAAAGACAGATATATAGACCAGTGGAGCAGAATAGAGAACCCAGAAGTAAACCCTCGCATATGTGGTCCAATGACTTTTGACAAGGGTGCCAAGACACAAACAGTGTCAGGAAAAATGAATATCCACCGGAAAAAGAATGAAGTTGGACCCTTATCAAACAACATATGCAAAAATTAACTTAAAATGACATACACGTAAGAGCTAAAACCAGAAACTCTTAGAAGAAAACAGCGGAAAACATTCATGACATTGGATTTTGCAGTGATTTCTTAGATATAACACCAAAGGTACAACCAACAAAAGAAAATTAGACAAACAGAGCTTCTTCAAAATTGAAAACTTTCGTGCATCAAAAGAAACTAGTAACAGAGTAAAAAGCAACCCACAGGTTGGGAGAAAATATTTGCAAATAACATATCTGATAAGGGATTAAACAACAAAGTAGCATAGAATTACCATTTCATCCAGCAATTTCATTTCTGCAAATATACAAAAAAGAATAGAAAACAGTAACTCAGATATTTGTATTCCAATATCTACAGCAGCCTTATTTATAAGGGCCAAAAGGTGGAAACAAACCAAATGTTCACTTTTGGGTGGATGGATAAACAAAATAAACAAAATGTAGTATATACATGAATGGAATATTATTTAGTCATAAAGGAATGGAATTGTGATACATGCCAGACACAAAAGGACAAGTATTATATGATTCTACTTATACAAGTTATGTAGAATAATCAATATCTAGAAACAGAAAGTAGAACAGTGGTTACCAGGGGCTGAGGGGAGGAAGGCATGGAGTTCTTCTTTAATGGGTACATGGTTTCAGTATGGGATGATGAAAATTCTGGAGATGGATAGTGGTGATAGCTGCACAACAATGTGAATGTACTCAATGACACTGAACCATTAAAAATGGTTAAAATGGTAAATTTTATGTTGTATACAGTTGACCACAATAAAAGAAAAGCAATTGACCACATAAGTGTGGGTCTATTTCTGAAATCTTTACATTGGTCCATTGATTCATGTTTCTGTACTTATGACAATATCACATTGTGTTTACTATTATAATCTTATAGTAAGTTCTGAAATTAGGAAGTATAAAGACTCCATTTTTATTCTCCTTATTCAAGATTGTTTTAGATATACTAAATCCTTTGTACTTCCACATAAATTTTAAAATCAACTTGTCAATATCTATTAAAAAATTTGCAGTTTTGATTGATACTGAGTATTTGGGAAGATGTGAACACATCAATATTTAGTCTTTAGTTCATGATCATGTTACATTTTTCCATTTACTTGTTGATTTATTTTCACTTGCTTCATCACAGTTTTGTAGTTTTCAAGGGAGAAGCTTTGTATATATTTTGTTAAATTTATTCCTAAGTGTATTACCTTTTTGATGTGTTGTGAATTGCATTTTTATTTTGTTTGTTGGAAAGTATAGAAAATAAGTTAACTTTGGACATCATCCTCATTTCTAGCAACCTTGCCAAATTTGTATGTTATTCTATTTTTTTTAATATTTCTTAGGGTTTTCTATGTACACTATCAAGACATTGACAAATAAAGATGTTTTACCTCTTCCTTTGCAATTGTTATGCCATTTATTTCCATTTTTTTTTTTTTTTTTAAAGATTTTATTTTTTCCTTTTTCTCCCCAAAGCCCCCCGGTACATAGTTGTGTATTCTTCGTTGTGGGTTCCTCTAGTTGTGGCATGTGGGACGCTGCCTCAGCGTGGTCTGATGAGCAGTGCCATGTCCGCGCCCAGGATTCGAACTAACGAAACACTGGGCCGCCTGCAGCAGAGCGCGCGAACTTAACCACTCGGCCACGGGGCCAGCCCCTATTTCCATTTTCTGACTTCCTGTACCACCAAAAGAATATGAAGTAGAAGTGAAGCATGTGACGGTCCTTGACTTGTTTTCAATCTCAGAGAGTATGTTCAATGTTAACTATAATTTTAGTGAGAAGTGTTCATTAGATGCATATCAGATTAAGGAACCTCCATTGTATTCATCCTTTGCTGAAAGTGTTTCTTATAAATGAGTGTTGAATTTTGTCAAAAGCTTCTTTGAATTTGTTGACATTTTCATAAGATATTTCTCCTTATTATCTGAGTTTTCCCCAGAATTCTGTTCAAAAGAGAAATTAGATCTATGTGTATTAGCTATTTTGACTGCAAAATTTAAAATCAATAATATTATTTCAGCATTAAAATACTGAATTTTCCAAGTTACAATATTTTACTGATTTAAGACCTGTGTGATATATTCCTTGCAAAGAGTTATATGAATCTTATCTCTTCACTGAAAAGGAAAGAAAGAAAAAGAAGAAAGAAAAATGAAAGAAAGAAAAAGAAAGAAAAGAGAAATTGGCCACTATTCTTTTATTAACTGAAAGGAAGAAAGGTCAAGCCCATGGGAACAATTTAATCAGTCTTGACAGCCAGACCCATGATTCAGAATGATTTAAATGGCCTGTGACAAAAGAGTAGCTAAGTCTGCAAAATGTCCATTATCTTTAGTTAGCAAGGGCCTATTGATTTAGGACCTGTGTGACTCGGATATGAAGTTAGGGAGAAGTGAGGTGGACACTCCAGTTCAGCATTATTCACAACCAACAAAACACTCCAAGGTAAGTCTGTTAATAAATTACAAATTAAATTTTCATGCTAAATAGCTACAGATGTCTGAGGAATTAGGGAGCTGATTGTTTGCTGCTTGCTGTGATTTTTTTCTGAGATCACATATGACAACACTGTTATGATGATGTCTTTAATGTTATTATACAATGAACGATAAACTCTAAAACTTGTTCTGTTTTATGATACAATTGTTTAGTTGAATATAATCTGTTTCACCTGGGGATGTCTTCCCCAGCTGTACTTAAGTGCTGGTAAGTAGACCAATGTGTTTGAGTGATAATTTATGGCTCTGTCTGAGACTGGATTAGCAGTAGGGTAATATGGCAACCAGGTGGAGCATTAGATAGAACTTGCTATAAAACTTAGGCCTAATTTTATCAAGGAGGGCCACAGAATTATTCATGCACAATCCCCTGGAGAAAAGCATTGATAGTGAGTTCAGTGACTGCTACCTAAAGCCTCATATTTCCCAGATGCCAAGAGTTGAGCTCCATCTTCGCACCACTTCCAAGAGTTCAATGCGATACAAGACAAGACCATGGCAGTGAAACTGCCATGAACCGGTCTTAGTCTTCTGTGTGAAAAGGTGGAATGTACTGCCTCATTATCAGAAAACACAAGTGTCACTGTAGTCACATAGTGACAACTAGGAGTCAATGAGACGCCAACCTGAATGTGTGGCTGTGGACCCAGCTCTGGGTACTTATACAAGGACATTGCTTACTTGATAATATAAACAAAAATTATATGCAGGTCGATTGACTAGATTCTGAAAGTAAAAGAAAAATATATTAAGAATTTTCTGTGAATAAATATTTTTATTAGCAAAAAACTTCAATAGAAGGAAAAGCTACTTACACCAGAATAGAAAGGCTCACCAGACACACATATCACATCCTGTTCCTGGATCATCAGAATATCTCTGGCTAGGTGCAGCCGGACTTTGAAAGGTTCCTGATTACCATCCTGCAGCAAACAAATCCCTGTCTTTGTCTTCAGATTTAAAAAAAAGAAAGAGCCAACAGAGAAAAAAATTATATTTAGTTTATAGATTATAATTTTATGGCCTATTTATAGCAAATCATAATGAATAACATTTGAGAGCTAGAGAAAATGCTTTCTGATGAGTCTGAAATTTAATGCTTACTGTGGGTTCAGAGAAAAGGATAACCATTTCATGTAAAGTAGATTTCAGTTAATGGAGATTATGTCTGAAAATCCACACAAAGAACTGGAGGGTAAGGAGTATAGTTTATATACTACATTTGAAAAATAATAAAAGTTTTGCTCAATACTTGTAATCTAAATCTAAAATTTTTTATAATACCTTTATTTAGGTACAATTCACATTCTATACAATTCAACTCTTTAAAGCGCACAATTCAATGTTATTTTAGTATATTCAAAGTTTTCAGCCATCACTACAATCAGTTTTAGAACATTTTCCTCACTCCCAAAAGAAACCTAATACCCCTATCTCTCCATCCCTCTCCCCAGCCCTAGGCAACCACTAATCTACTTTCTGTCTCTGTCATAGAGTTTTAAATATGAAAACATATGTACTTAAAATCTTCTCTAACCTCCACCTCATGGTTCTGAGTCGCCAACATGTCCACACACACATTTTGTACAGATGGGGTAACAAGGATAAGGAAGTGAAGTGAACTGCCTAAATTAGCATAGTTAATTAAAAACAGAGGCTAAGACCCAAGATTTTGATTCCCAATCACTGTTTTTGCTTGACACATTTTTGGACATTGTGAAAACAGCGTGTGAAGATTTCTGAACTACACAGCCATAAACCAGTGTTTTGCTATTATTGAAGAAGCCCGTGAATCTTATCACTCCTAAAACGTGTCAGTATTAGACTATTCACTCAGGTAAATAGAAATATTCTGGCTAGCAAGTGCTCTTAATGTTCCCATTTGTCAGAGATGCAAAAGGCAATTCCTTTGAGATAGAATACAATCTCTGGCTATTATCCTGTACCAAAAAATCAACAGGAACAATGAACACTTTGGAAATTGCATTTTCTTTTAACAACTAGGGAGCCATTCTTAATTTGGATAAAGGGATAAGTACATAGAAATATATATATTTATCCTTAGTATTTAACGAACACAAAATCCCAGGCAAACAATGCCAGGTTTTCTCTTGGAATATACACTTCCATGTGTATTGCTAGGAATTTATTTCTTTAAAGGAATGTTCCACAATGTTGATGAGGATATACTTTGATACTGCAGCCTCCTAAGATCATTCTTTCTGTAAACTGCTTTATCCCATGTGCTAAGACATATCATTATACACTCTATCACATATGATCTTATGTTAATCTTTAGTAACTATTTTGTAAGAGTTATGATATCTTTTAAAGAAAAACAAACTTTTTAAAAAGCAAGGACGGCATTTTCCCTTCTATGGGATTGGGGCACAGCTAGTGCTAACTAAATTGTGTCAACTAATCTATTCTAGAGCATAAATCAAGTGGTTATGTCTAGAGGACAAAAATATTTCAGCAAAGCAAATTATATTATTTTTAATATAGAACATAATTTTCTACATTTTTCACATGGAAAAGTCTCTCATGCTTACAACGTGCTCTTGGCTGGGAGACAGCATTGGGACTGTCTGAGGTGGCACAGGGAAGGGAGGGATATAAAATAATAGCAAAACCAAGTGAATATAATTGAGCACATTTACCAATTTTTCAATGTACAGTACATTCTGGGCCAATTTTTTCCCAGAAGTGTAACGGAATAGCTGGGAATCACAAATAATGCTCTATCACAACTTGGGGATGAAAAAGGGGCTTTTCCCTGAAAGCCCATAAATGCATTATTATTACTCATCAAAGAGATATAAAAGATCATCCAGGGAAAGTCTGGGGAACTAAAACTCAGTTATGAGGCTTCTCTTAGCACATTTCTGATGTGGCTCATTCACTCAAATAATTTGTAAAATGTCCCCGAATTATTAGATAGATGTCTGGAAAACAGAATACAGACTTTGAGCTCACAGCTGGGTCCTGAGAGGATAAGAGTTAAAGAAAATAAAGAATGGGCAGCATTTTGTTAGAATGAAATATATATATATATATATATATTTTGACATCAATAAATAAGTGTTTGGAGAAAACAGCAAATAGAGAGCTAAGGAAGCTAAGAGCAAATTCAAGTTAAAATATATTTCCAAGTGTTCTAGATGTTACATATAGTCTTTTATTAAAATTCAGCTTCTGTACATGGAAATAAACTTAAAATCCCATATATACATCTATTTCAAAAATATTATATAACACTATCAGAGAGTCAGACATGAATTAGATAATAGTCTCTGACCTTAGAGTATTCCTACTTAAAAAAATATATGTATAAATAAGATGCAATATGCTATCTGATTATCTGATATGGGAACAAGATCGAGAGAGGAATTAAATATTCATGAGGGTAGAGGGTATTACAGGAGTCTTTGTAGTCAGAAAAATGTCTGGTTCATTTTGGAAAAATAAACTGAAGTAACAATAATTAGAGGAGACAGAAGTTGTTTTATTCAAAAGTGGGAAAATGAGTAGATATGGAAACATGAGAATGTGTAGATCATGTGATGCAAGAAGAAGACAGAAACCTGAAAATACATCCTTAAGGCTGAGCCTCTGTGATTCAGCAGAAGTCACAGGGGAGCAAATGCCAGAAGAGGGGGAGGTGTGTCAAGCACCTTGTATGATGTGCCAGGAGTTTGAAGGTGTTACAGATGCCCTAGAGAAATTTGAATAGTGAAATAATATATTTAGATTTGTGTTTTATAAATATATTTCTTATAGTGGAGTAGAAGAAGGATAGCAATTGGGAAAGTTAAAACATAGTTATTGTTGACAGAAGCATAGACCTTGAACAGGAAATGTTGGGGACAGGTAACAATTGAATTAAATTCGCAGCTGTTATAGTAGATCAAGGAAGATGGATAAAATCCCTTTCAGGGCTGTTTCCTGATTCAGAGCAGCATTACTGGACCATTTGCCATGATATTTATTGTATGCTTACTGCAAAAGTCTGGGTGCATAGTGTTTAGAGTGCAGGCTTGGAGTCAGACACTTATCTCAGGTCCCCCAAAATATTTCCCCAAATAAATAAAGGAACAGCATGGGCAGAGGATGTGTTTTCAGCATAAAAAGGGTAGGAACATGCAGTCAGGGCCTCAGGCAAGGCCGATTTGTATTGCTGGTCCTTCTGTCTTTCTACACTATTAGTATCATTGCTACGGAAATGTTGCCACGTATTTCATTTATATGTAGTTTAATAACCGCTTATATAGAGCTTACTGTGTGTCCAGAAATATTAATTCATTTGACTCTCCTAACAACCCAGCACAACTGCTCTCATAGATTGGACAGGAGCAGAGGAGCAGAGATGAGTGGAAGTGAGGATTTGAACCCAGGCTGCTGGCTCCAGACTCTGCACTCTTAACTCCTTGCCCTGGTTTCCCTCCTGCAGAGATTGAGGGATGCCTCCCCATGTTGTTCTGTATACAATGACATGGCTATCAGCCTCTTTCAGCAGGTAGCATTTTGGTTATCAAGAATCTCATAAGGGAGTGCAAAGAGTTCCGAGAAGGACATCAACTTGAACCAGCTGTTTTTCACGTTATCAGAGCAATGACCACTGAAGGGAAAAAAAGTGAGTAAGAGACCACTCTGGGCCTGGCAGGTGATTTTTCCCACCAAAGCCATGCTACTAAGGGAGCATAGGACAGTGTCTAATGTGGGGACAGCCTTGGTCTACACACCCTTGTCCCCATGGATTGCTTTAGGGATACAACTGGGAAACAGGACCGTGAGAGCAGCTGCTAGTACAGCACAACTATCTGTGGACCCAGATTGTTTACAAATAAAAAAATCACCTAAATAATTATTGGCCCCATAATTATTGGCCACACAGTTTAGTATAAACCTAGGATATGTATTTGTCTTATTTTTATCAACATAACAATCATTTGTCTTCAACCTTTTTTGACTGTGTACATTGCATGTGTGTAAAGAAATGTATGTGCTACATATAATGTACAAATATGTAAATTATGAAACATACATAAAATTTAAAAATTTTTAAAGTTATGATTCATAAAAATTTATATAAACTCAAATGTTGTTTTCCTGTGCCTGATGGATGATCCTTTATTACAGATGGATTTTACTATTTGCTCAGAGGAATATTAAAAGACAGCACCTCTTAATCACTTAAAAGGCAATACTTTTAAAAATCTTGTTTTCTGTAAACCAATGAAATGTTTTTATAAATTTGCATAGATTTACTGTTTGTTTTAAAACCCAAGCCTCACATTTAAATTTATTGAGAATTTATGCTCAGCTTAAACCTAGTACCTAATTTGGAACCGTAAAAAGTAGACCCTCATCCATTTTCTACTTAAAAGTTAAGGCCTCTTTAATTTGGGTTCTCGTTTTTCAAAGAACACAAAATGTGTTTGCATGAAACATTAAAATCTGTGTTCCTTTAATCTTGAATTGTAGAATTTGCAATACCAGTTGTAAGAAACTACAAACTACAAGAAACTAGGCAGAGACAATAATATGAACTGCAAACACTCTTACAGGGATCCCTGGTATTTCTAGATCTTGGTTGACAAATATTATTCAGTTTGTTCTGTAAAGCTATAGTTTTAAGTGACATGTAATTTCTTATACTGTACCATATTGCAGCAGTAGTGCACTAAGCCCCATTTCATGCAGGGTCCTTCAAATTGCAGCTTCTCCTTTATCCTTCCCTTCTGAGATCACTTCTAATCCTGGCCTTTTCCTTAGCTAAATTACAGCCATGTCTCAAGTACTCATGCAAGACTCGTTTCTTCTCGCAGCCTTTGGAGACCACTCCACCCAAAGATGAGTCTTTATTTTTCTGAACTCAGCACTTTCATTAAATAAATATATTCACCTAACAATTGATCAGTATTGTATTTTGGCATCATATGTAGTGACTTCAATAATATTTAGTCCTATATCACACTATTTAACTTCATCTTATACATTATTATTTCAAGAAGGTCTTAATAAGTTATTATGGTTTTTATTCTTAAGGATTATTAATATGCAGAATCTATTACAGTATTTTACTTATAGTAGGATTTCTTTCAATATCTGTTGATTGAATCATAGCAACAGATTAAATTTTATTATAAAAGATGCTAAATTTAATTATATATGTGCATGAATTGTTAAATTATTAAATATATGTTACAGATAAATATGTACTTTCATACTCAACACAAAGATGTGGATCTTATTTTAAGAAATGTAGATGTGAAAATGAAATATGGGAAAAACCCAGACTAAAGATAGCATATTGGCTTATTGGAACACATAGTCATTTTGATGACACTTTTAAAAGCAGAGAATCAGTAATTATGCCTGACTATACACATACTTTTTCTTCTAAATTGTAGATTTTGTGTCTGTCCCAATTGTATTCTCTATCTTCACTTTTGCTTCATGTCAAACTTTTAAATCCCAATTCCTTAAACGAATTGTAACATTTCCTTTTTAAGAGGAAAATTTTCTTAAACATTCAATAAACTTTTCTTTATAAAGAATCTGTATTAGATAACTAAGATGTTTTAAATAAAACTTATCTGGGCATACTCCTATTCCTTTACAAAGAAGAGAGTTCCTGGCATCCACATGGTAATATTCTAGATGTCTGAGGGACATGGATGTCAGAATTTCATTTTTAATGGCTTATTAGCAATCAAGAGAAGACAAGTTTTATTAAATATATCTTTGACTAAGATATAATTTCCAGCAATGTAGTATTTTAGAAAGAGGCTCAAACTTAGACCCAAGAGCTCCAAGCTACACATTATAGTTTTGTTTTTAACTAATTAATTAAATGGCACTCAACATTTCATAAAACTTCTCAGTCCTCATCTGCGAAGTGTCAGAGTTAAGCTAAATTACGTTTATGGTTCCTGACCACTTAAATGTTCTAAGATTGTAATTTTCAGGCAAACTCATTGTGGTCCATCTTCAGGGTGATTTGATCATCTTCATGGCATTCTGTAGTTCTGTATTCCTCCAAACCAGGCAGTATGTGGAACATGAGCACTGTTGATGAGCAGTTCTGAGACAGTCCTACACCATGGTGGGGACAGTAGAAAATGGTAGAGATTCTCAAATGGCTCATTGCAAGAGAACAAATCCTACCACTACAGAAGCAAGGGTAAGATGATCACAACAGTATTACCATTGTGAAATAATTCTTTGGAACATTAAATAGAATTTGATATATATTCCAAATCAATGAATCAAAACAATTTTGTTTAAAAAAAGGCCTGAGAAATCGATCTTATGTCAGCCTCTGAAGTCCAAGGTAAATCATTTGCTAAGATAGCATTTGGCTGCTATACAGTCCTTCCACATGAATCTCATATGTGTTTCATTTGTCTCATTGACACAAATATCCATTCAGTTTCAAGGAGCTTTATTACCCAAAACATAAGATAACACTTTGATAGAAATAGTAGATTTACTACAGTCAAAATTAAGAATATGATACTACATATTGTATTTAAAACTAGAAATGACACAGAATTAAAGGATATTTAAGCTTCTAAAACATTAATTCACTTTTTTTAAAAAAAGTATGAAGTTATAGGTGCTGAGTTAAAAAGATGAATAAGCTGTACCCTCTAACCTTATTATATTCATATTCAGCACATGAGAGAGATTTGTAAATAAGTAGCAATAATGTAATTTGAAAAGTGCTAGCATAGAGATATGTATAAAGTATTATCATACTTAAATATTTGAAAACAAAGAGAAGCATAAGTATTGAAAATATGAAAGCAATTTGTTAATTTTCTGAAAGATCTTACTTATATTCTTAGGATTCTTTGAACAAACTGTGACAAATTTTCTTTAAGAACAATATTTTTGCAAGAAATTTAACACATCATTTCATTAAAAGAGTAACCTTTACAAATATTAATACTGAAGTTTTTGTTTGTTTTTAACTCTATCACAGGTAATCCAGTTATGGTTTTTTTTCTTGGGTTATTTACAAACAATAAAAAATATTTTAAACCTTCTAAGCCAATATGAAATATTTTAACCTATAAAGTTTGCATTTTGAGTGAAAATGCTTTGACTGTTGCACGTTTAGTAAAAAAAGATGATCTTTCTTCCTAATAGAGAATAGTTACATTCTCCAGGGTCCCAAATCCATGCCCTCTTGACTGCACACTTGAACGGCCTTTAATATCCTCGAAAGAGCAATGTATCACTTTAACTCGTACCAAAGTGTGATGATAGCTCTACAGAGAAGCTGAATTGCCATGAATTAACACTTAAATAATGTTGAAATACTAAAATAATATTGGAATCATAAAATCATAGGATTCTAGTGCTGAAAGGAACTTTAGATGTCTTCTAATTTATAACCATTTATGTGAAGATGATTACTTCTAACACTCTTACCACCTGAAAATATACAGAGCATAGTTTATGGAGAAAGACAATTCAATCAAATCAAATTAGCTCCAGTCTTCTTAGAGAAAGAGTGAAAATCCAAGTCTTCCTCCGGCACTCTTTGGCTTTCTAGTCTTACAAAAACAGATCGTACTCTGGGAATGAAATGGACCTCACAACCATCCCTCTGCCAAAAGCAGCATTCCACTTATATAAAGGTGGGCCAAGTTTTTATTGCTTATAACCTGTTTTCCTTATTCAGAAAGCAGAAACCCATTTAACCTACCTCCTCACAGGCAGTCCTGAAATCCATGTGCTATGGCACAGCAAAGGATGTCGTCTGAAAAGACAGAGAAACGATAAGCCATCAAGCACAGCATCCAGTGTAAAAGAGGAGAACACTAATAAAGTGGAAGAAATTATGAAGCAGATCCTGTGGGCAAACTGTGTTTACTGCCACCTGTCAGGAACAAGAACTCTCAGGATATAGTAAAGAGAGAAGAAGAAGGAGAGGAAAAAAGTCTTAAACCCAGCTTTTGCAAAGTATAAACGTAATGCCACCATTCACTGTGATTGAGAATGTGCATTCCCATGCACCTCTCCTCTTCACTAAGCATTCAGACATACCTAGAGTATGATTAACCTCCTCCCTCAAGCGTTAGCTCATTCCCAAAATTCATTTTGAAACCTGAGTTTGCAACTGGGAAAGAAACTTCAAAAGGAGTAATTAAAATTTCCTTTCATGTTGTTATCTCTTGAAAAAATGTTGACTAATCTTTCTCTTTTTAATTAAAAAGCTACATGCATAAATAATTCTCTCTGAAACTTAAAATTTTATTCACAAACAATAAGATGTAAGGAAGCAAGCTATTTATCAGAGTGAATAATGTTAGGATAAATCAATGTATGAACTATCTTACATAATTTCATCTAGTGGTCACTATCCTAAATGGTGGGCATAGACTTAAATGCATATAAATGCAAATAAGGTTTTTCACTTTTAATGCTTTTAGACAGTTTTGTTTTAATTATATGATAAACAATAAAACTGAGTTGTCATAGAAAATTTTCACCCTAAACTATAAAAAAAACTGCAGAGCCAAAACATAATGATTTAGGTAATTGAGACTTCAAAGTAAAATGTATAGTGAATTCCAAAATAGAAGATTTTGTACCCCTCAAAATCACTCCTCTTCTCAACCTTTGGAACTGTAAACTATCTTATCCTTCTTTGTCATTTTCTGTTGTATGAGATTGATGAACACTTGATCAATGAAGTGTGGGAGGAAGAGAGTGAGAGCTTCATCTGTGCTGTCACTGGATTATTACCATTGCCTTGAAAGAAAAGAGACTGAGCATTTTCAATATTAACTGAACATGCCACGAAATGTTTGGTTTTTTTTCAAATATTGGTGCTGAGCTAACACTTGTTGCCAGTCTTTTCTTTTTCTTCTTCTCAAAGGCCCCCGGTACATAATTGTATATCTTTCTGGTTGTGCTATGTGGGACGCTGCCTCAGCATGGCTTGATGAGTGGTGCCGTGTCTGCACCCAGGATCTGAACTGGCGAAACCCTGGGTTGCAAAGCAGAGTGTGTGAAATGAACCACTCAGTCATGGGGCCGGCCCCCACATAATGTATTGAATACTTTCCCTAAATAAGCCTTGTGGCTTGTGAACCTCTTTTATTTTATTGGAATGCATAGGAGGCTTATTTCAGTAAAGTTAGGTAGAGGCTTATTTCAGTAAAGTTAGGTAACCACAAATCATTAACAAGTACAAGAAGAATCTGATGATAGAAATTACTTATTTTGCACCCATGAGAAATTTGTCATTAGTTTAACAATTATTTTTCAAAATTCCTCTTAAAGTTTGCTTTTGAAGAAACTATAAATATCTACTTATCTTCAATTCTGACATGAAGTTATTCCTTTACTGTAAAAGTAGGAGAATTTCAGTATTTATTGAATACATAGAAACCCTGAATCTCTAGAATCAATTTCCTGCTTATAAATGCAGCCAGGAAAATAGACTTGAGGATATTTAACCACTTGGCTAAATTTAATTTCATTTTAATTTCTTATGCAGATTTTAATTTTAGTGAATACATTTTTAAGATATTATTTCTTAATAATATGACAGATTTGAGTACAGGTTGTATCTATGCCTTCTACCATTTTTACCATGTCTTTCTCTTCTTAATTTCCCATCATCTTTCATCAAAATATTAGGTAACGATATCAAGTGTATATTCAGAAAAAGAATTAGTATGGGATTAAAAACAATTTAATTACTAGGTAGCATAATAAATTTCATAGCTATAGTAGAACTATTTTCAGTGATTATAAATTTAAAAACGAGTAAAAGTTGTTCAAGTTTTATTTTTAAAATCTTCTGAGACCTTTTTTTGTATAAAGTTTTATGTTAGAACAGTTTTAGGTTTACGGAAATATTGCGAAAATAGTACAGAGAGTTCCATATACCCCAGTTCCTTTTTCCCTCTATTATTAACGTCTTAAATTAGTATGACGCATTTGTTAAAATTAACAAACCAATATTGGTATTACAAAGTCCATATTTGAAACAAATTTCCTTAGCTTTTTCCTAATAGGCTTTTTCTATACCAGGATCCCGTCCAGGACGCCATATTATATTTAATCATCATGTCTCCTTAGGCTCCTCTTGACTGTGACTGTTTCTCAGGCTTTCCTTTTTTTTAATGACTTTGACAGTTTTGAAGAGTACTGGTCAGTAATTTGTACAATGTTCTTCCATTGGGATTACCCTGATGTTTTTCTCATGATTGTACTGGGGTTATGGGTTTTGAGGAGAAAGATCACACAGACAAGTGCCATTTCACCCCCTCATATCAGAGGTATGCACCATCAACATGCCTTATCACTGTGGAGGCTGACCTTGGTCACCAGGCTGACACGGTGTTTGTCAGGTTTCTTCCTTGGTAAGTTACTCCTTTTTTCCCTCCCTTCACACTTTGCTCTTTGGAGAGATGTCACTATGCTCAGCTCACACTTACAGAGTGGCGAATTATTCTTCTCTTCCTTGAGGATGGATTGTCTACATGATTTATTTGGAATTACTCTGCATAGGATATATGCCTGTTCTTCCCTATTTACTTACTTATTCAATCATTTATTTAGGCCCTGTCAGCTGACAGAGCAAGGAAATGTGTGTATGATAACTCATGTAGTAAGGCTGCACCACAGTTATATTTATCCAGTCAAAATTACACTAAACCTTCACTATTTCCTCCGGTGAAAGCAAACAGACAATGCTATCTGATCCCATTAGCCTATTCCCATGTGTATAAAACCAGCAAATGTTGTCAGAAGTAAGTTAGCCATATTTAGGGGAAAAAAGGCTTTTTATAAACCAAATATATCAGGAATAATGTATTTGAGTTAGTAAAAGATAAAAATAGTTTTAAAAAATAAAACACTGCTGTAAAGGAATATATTGTAGGTAAACACTATCTTTTGAGGGAAGGTTATATTGATAATTTTTAGTTCTTTATAGATGCAATAAATGTGTCAAGCCTGAAAATAACTACAAGCTACAATATGTAGACACTTGTGGGAGATTGAATGTATGGCCCAGATTCTCCACCTTTCCTGACATCTACTCCCATACCATAGATTTATCATGGAAAGGAATGCTTTCTCCATGCACTGACTTTGGCCTTGACCATGTAAATTGCTCCTGCCAATGATGAAGTGACTATATGCTAGTTTCTTTAACAGCTTCCCATGTTCCCACATGATCTCTTGCTGTTCTGCCATTGCATGAGAAGAGCCTCCTCAAGAAGCTACTGCCCACTTGACCCGGCCCCAGAACAACATACATGGAGCAAAACTTCCCTAAATGGACCACAGAACACAGGGTGAAGTGTGGGAAGCATTCCCCCAATCTAGCTGCCATTGTATTGTGACAAGGTCTGGCAATGGAAGGAGATTCATGCAAGGCACTTCTCCAGGGAACATAATTCTTTAAGCAGAATCCTTTTTCCTCCTTTCTAAAGCCTATTACTGATTAACGTATTCCCTCTGTCCTGGAAGCCTTGTAAAAACAGGCAGAACTAGCAATAAACGTATCTCAAAGAACAAACAGCAGCCCCCAAGGATGAGGGGGTCTATATTCCGTTAATTATATACTCGCTGTCCTCCTAACTCCTTTGAAGACCCTGAAACTATGTAACCTCTTCCTAAACAATCGATATGTATGCTGTACATCTGGTATGTAGATAACCACCTTTGATTATTACCTTTAGTCACGCACTGCCCCTCATCTATTGTTCCCATGATGACAATAGTTAGACCACCTAGTGTGATTTTTTCCTATATAAGTGTACCCTGTCCCCGAAATAAATTGGACTTGCTTGCAACTGCATCGAGTCTCACGTCTAGCACTTACACTTTCGCCGACACCGTCTCTCCCGCGGGCACCTGGACTCTGCAGAGGCTGGACCCCGGCAGTGAAGTAGAGCCACCCTCACATCCCTGCCTCAACAGAGTTGCCACAACCAACCTGCAAACTGTGGAGTAAAATCAAGGCTTAGTATTTGTAATGGTTAGCTTTATGTGTCAACTTGACTATGATATAGTCCCCAGTTATTCAATCAGAAACATAATCTAGATGTGGCTGTGAAAGAAGTTTGTAGATGTGGTTAATATCTACAATCAACTTACTTTAAGTATTGGAGATTATTCTCGAAAATGTGAGTCAGCCTCATCGAATCAGTTAAAGAACTTAGAAGAAAACACTGAGGTTTCTTGGAAGAAGAAATTCTGCCTGAAGTCTGCAACATCAATTTCTGTCTGAGAATTTCAAGGCTGCTGGGCTGACATAAAGATTTCAGAATTGCCAGCTCCCTCAATTACATGAGCCAAGTCCTTAAAATAAATCTCTCTTCCTCTCTCTCTCTTTATATATATATGTATCTGTATGTTTGTGCGTGGGTCCATATGCATACATATAATGCATGTATGTATATATGTGTATATGTTTGTATGTATATATACATGAATTATATGTAATATATATACATTATGTGTAATATATACAAACTGGTCTGTTTCTCTGTAGAATCCTAACTGATATAGATTTTGATACCAAAAGTGGTTGTAGAGAAGTAGAATCTTAAAGAAGAATTTTCTGAATTGGTTCTGGGGTTTTCAGAATTGGTTCTCTAATCTGATTAGATTTAAAGGAACCACTGACTCTATGTCCAGTATTAAAGAGAGCACTGAGAGTCCATGGCATGATATAGCAACAGGGATATACAATATATCATCATCAGATACTCTTAATCGAAGTGTGACCCATGAGGAAGTATGCTACACTCCAAAAGACTGTGTATTTTTTTTCTATTTATAGACATGATCCTGGGGAGTACATGTGGGAATGGATACTAAGAATGTGGGATAATGGTAGAAGGAACATAAAGTTGGATAAGGCCAAATTTATTGATATGGTCACATTAAGCAGATATATTCTGGATTTAAAGTTTTTCCTATAGGGTTAGAAAGAGTTTGGTTGGTTGATTGGCTGAAGCATGGACCAAAAGATGGCCCAAAGTGAGAGAGTTGGAAATGCGAGACCTGCCTTGGTTTGATGTAGAGAAAGCGATTCAAAGTTTTTGGTAGATTGGAATGTTAGGGTAGATTCATAATTTAAAACCTGCTCTCCCACCCTGAGGGGGTCCAGAGAATACACCTTTCACCATGGCTATGAGGAAGGAATTTGCTATAGGAATCCAGAAGTGCTGAATAATTCTGTGGTCACTCATCTCTGTAGGTCAGAAATTACAGTGGGAACTGCTGCCACTGAACTGGGATCCTTAAATGCAAGAGGAGTAGTTGGATCTTGGGATTGCAGAGGCCAAGTGGCAGTACTTAATCACCAACAATAAAGTGGGCATGTTTACTATAATGAGCAGCAGAGTCTTCAAAGCAATAATCTGAATAATCTAACTCTCAGAAACCTATAATAATGGTAAGTTGACTATATGTCCCCTAGAAGTGAAACAGATAGGACGCCTATTTAGATTTTATTTGATCTGTGTAAGCAGAAGAGTTCTAGATCAAGTGAACAGAAATATCACTTGAATCACCAAAGCAAAGAGTCATGGACCCTCAATCAATTCCCATACTTGAATGAGTTTAGTGAGCCAAGAATCCTGGAAGGGAGGGGAGGCGAATTCCCCTAGAGGAAGGACACTGGTACACTGCCAACAATTTATACTGTTAATCTTTCTCCAAGTTTTTTTCAAAGGGATCTACATTCTTTTACCAGGGTAACTGTGCATACAGAAAAGGAAATGATCAGGCTTTTCAGAGACTACTGGACACTGGCTCTGAACTGGTACTAATTCCAGGAGATTCAGGCGTCACTATGGTCCACCAATTGGAAGAGGGGCCTATGATAGTTAAGTGATAAGTGGAACTTTTGCTCAGGTCTATCTCACAGTGAGTTCAGGGGACTCCAAAACCCATCCTGTGGTTATTTCCACAGTTCTAGAATTGGAATAGATATAGTCAGCAACTGACAGAATCTTCACATTGTTTCTTATCCTGTGGAGTCAGGGCTATTATGGTAGAGAAGGCTGAGTGGAAGCCACTAGAATTGTCCTTATTACTAAAAATAGTTAAAGGATACTGCATTTCTGCAGGGATTGCAGATATTTGTGCCATCATCAAGGACTTGAAGGATGCAGAGGTAATGATTCCCATTACTTTCTCATTCAACTCATCTGCTTGGTATGCAGAAAAACAGATGGATCTTGGAGAATGACAGTGGATTATCAGAAGTGTAACAGGGTAATGACTACAATTGCAGTTGCTATACTAGATGTGGGGTTTCACTCCTTGAGCAAATTAACACAACCTCTGCTACCTGGTATGCAGCTATTGATCTGACAAATGTTTTTTCTCAATGCCTGTCCATACAGTCACCAGAAGCAATTTGCTTTCAGCTGAAAAAGCCAGCAATATGTCTTCACTGTCCTACCTCAGGGGTATATTGACTCTCCAGCCCTATGTCATAATTTAGTCCACAAGCATCTTGATCACCTTTCCCTTACTCAAGACATCATACTGGTCCTTTACATTGATGACATTTTACTGATTGGACCCGGCAAGCAAAGAGTAGCAGCTACTCTAGACTTATTTTAAGATGTGTGTCAGAGGGTTGGAAGTAAATCCAACAAAAATTCATGGACCATCTATCTCAGTGAAGTTTCTAGGGGTTCAGTGGATGTGACATGTTGAGCTATCCCTTCTAAGGTAAAGGATAAACTGTTGCGTATGGTCTCTCCTAATCAAAAAATGCCTAGTGGGCGTCTGGATTTTACAGGCAACACAGTCATCATCTGGGTGTGTGCTACTGCAGCCCATTGACTCAGGGGCCTGTAAAGCTTCTTGTTTAGAGTGGGACCCAGAATAAGAGAATGTCTGCAACAGGTCCAGGCTGTTGTGCAAGGTCCTCTATCACTGGCCAGATGATGCTTAGATTCAATGGTGAGTGAAATGTCAGTTTACGCACTAAAGCCCTTTTCTGGAACATTCTTGAAGGACAGTGGTGAGGGAAACTTCCCAAATAACAGAACCTCAAGCAGTGCACCTATTTGTTCATTTTGCTTCGAAGGAGAAATGGGTAATGTTATGAATGTATACGGATTCATAGGCTGTGGTCAATAGTTTGAATGGATAGTCCAGGACTTGGAAGAAAGATGACTGAAGAAATTAGTGACCTCAAAGTCTGGGGAAGATTTATAGGAATAGACTTCTCTGAATGGGCAAAAAACATGAAGAAATTTGTGTCTCATGTGAATGCTCACCAAAGGGTGAGTTAAGCAGAGGAAGATTTTAATAATCAAGGGAATAGCATACCAATTAGCCTCTTTTCCCCTCCACTCTTTTCATTGCCCGATGGACAAATAAGCAAGGTGACATTTGTGGCAGGAATTGAGGCTATTCATGGGCTTAGCAACATGGACTTCCATTCATGAAGGCCAACCTGGCTACAGACACTGCTCAATACCTCATCTTCCAGGAACAGAGATCAACATGAATGTGATGTAGCAACATTCTCTGGAAAGATTACCAACTACCTGGTGACAGGTTGATTACGTTGTACCACTTCCATATTGGAAGGGGCAAAGTTTTCTTCTTACTGGAGTTAAGACTTTGGATACAAATTTGCCTTTCCTGTATGCAATGTTTTTACCAAATCGGCTATCCGTGGACTCACAGAATGCCTTATCCATTTTCATGGTATTCCATACAGCATTGCTTCTGATCAAGGAACTCACTTAGCAGCAAATGAAGTGAGACATAGGGTGATTTTCATGGAATTCACTGGTCTTACCATGTTCCCCACCATCCTGAAGCAGCTAGCTGGATAGAACAGTGTGATGGCTTTTCAAAGTCTCAATTACGGTGTCAGCTGGCGATATCTTGCAGGTTTGGGGTCAGGTTCTTCTGAAAGCTGTATATGCTCTGAATCAGTGTCCAATATGTGGTGTGCTTTTTCTCACAGAGCAAGGACTCAAAGGTCCAGAAGTCAAGGGATGATATGGGAGTGGCATCACTCATATCACCACTAGTGACCCTCTAACAAAATTTTTACTTCTTATTTTTGTGACTTTTGCTCTGCTGGTGTTTGTTCCAACCGGAGAAATGTTTCCAGGAAGATACACAATGATTCTATTGAATGGGAAGTTGAGACTGCCACTCAGGCACTTTGGACTCCTCATGCCTCTGGCATCAACAGGCAAAGAAGGGAGCTAGGGTCCTGTTTGGGGTGATTCATCCTGAATCCCAAGGGAAATTGGACTGTCAGTCCACAATAGAGGTAATGGAGAGTATGTGTGGAAGATAGGAGATCCCTTACAGATTTTCTTAGTATTACCATGTCCTGTGATTAAAGCTAACAGAAAACTACAACAACTCAATTAAGGCAGAGCTCCTAATGGGCCAAATCGTTTGGGAATGAAGGTTTGGATCACTCCATGAGATAATGAACCATGATCAACTGAGGTGCTTGCTAACAGAGAAGGAGCATGCAATGACTAGTGGAAGAAGATGGCTATAAATACCAGCTATGACGATGCATTCACTTTGGAAACAAGGGCTGTAATTGTATGAATATTTCTTCTTTATTTTGTTATGCATATGTTTGTGTACATATACGATATATAAATATTACATATTATATATATGTTATATACTTAAATATACATTATATGTATAGATGTTTATATGTGTATGTAATATTTATACAAATAATATATGTATGTATAGATGTAATATGTTTGCGTGTGTATATATATATATCTTTCAAATACCTTTGTTTTCTTCCCTCTCTTATCCCCTTATCATCTAACACAAGATTTATTAATAATATAAACCTTTATATCACAGCATTTAAGTTACAGTACATGAAGGAGAAAAGTGAATATCACCTAAGGACTTTGTATTCGTTTCAAAGGAAATCGTTAGTGTATTTTAGACTGTATGAAGGATAGTTGTATTATTTTGGTTGGAAGCATGACTTTATGGTTTTTATTTGAAAGTTAGTTTGGATAAGGAGATGTGTTTTGGTGCCAAGTTGACAAGGGGTAGACTGTAATGGTTAGTTTTTATGAGCCAACTTGTCTAGGCCAGTTATTCAACCAGGTACCTAGTCATTCAATCAATTACCAATGTAGGTGTTGCTGTGGAAGTATTTTGTATATATAGCTTAACATCTACAATCATTTGACTTTAAGCAAATGAGATTATTTTAGATAATGTCGATGGGCCTCATGCAAAGAATTGAAGGACCTTAAAAGCAAACTCAGACATTTCTCTGATAAAGAAATTCTACTTCAAGACTGCAGCAACAATTTCTGCCCAGTAGTTTCCAGCCTTCAGCCTATCCTACAGATTTCAAATTTGCCAGCCCCAGAATGGTGTGAGCCAATTCCTTGAAATGACTCTCTTAATATATGTATCTAGATATATAGGTATCCAATTAGTTCTGTTTGTCTGGAAAATCCTGACTGATACAAGAGTGCATGCCACTGAATTTTATGGTTTTACTATGAAAAAGTTTTGTTACAATAACTGACTAAAAGAGCATCTGTCTAGGTGTTTGTGAAATTGCATTAAGCAGAGCTAACAAGTACCAGCAATTTAAAAAACATAATTTCCAGAATGCATTATATCCTAGATATTTCAAAAGTATACTGTAAGAAAATTGTGAAAACATTTCATTTTGCAGCTGGTTCACTAAAAAGATAATTTAACTCATACTTTCTTTGAAAATTTGAAACTTAACCTTTTTATTGCGAAACAAAAAGGTGGTTTTTTTTTTTCCTAGAGGCACTTTTATCATCTCCGTACTATTTTTTCCTGTTTAGAACTGAAATTTTTAGGGCTTTCTTCATGTGATTGTCTTTAAATAATTTATCTGTATTAAAATATAATGCAAAACCAAATATACTATTTCCAAATACTTTCATCTCTCGATCCAGGGATAAAGAAAAAAATTTGTTGATTTATTAGTATCTAGTATAGTTTTACCAGGGAAAAAACAAAGCTTTCACAGAAATAAATTTCTTAAAATATTATTATTAGAAACCTTCATTTCTTAAAATATGAAGATGAAAATAGCAATGCATAAGTAGCTTGAATGATTAATGATAAAATTAACTTTAGTATGTACAAGATCACAATATATAAATGTGACATTCCACATTCTTTATCCATTTAGAATCCCCATGACCAGCTCAGCGATAAGCCACACAGTATGGAAAAACTCTAGCTTAAGGAAATCTGTTTATGCTATTATTACGTAAGTGACCTGACAAGCAGTGGTGGCACCCTGGATTCTGCCCAGGAAAAGTAAAGTAGAGCTGAATATTCCCCGACTGCCTACAGAGTGCTCCATTTATGTGGCATGGATCATCAGGATTGGCCTCTATCTAAAGGTCTTAACTCTTGTGATTAAATTTAATACTCAGAAATTAACAGAAACTGTTGTCATCAATTATGCTGAGAATAGCACCAGTTGCTGTTAATTGAACTTCATCTTTGTAACCGAAACAGGAAATTAAAATTAGACCGTACAGCCAAATTCATGCATGCTGCATGTAAAGCATACAACTTCTTCCCCTCAAAATGTCTCGTTTGACATGAGGCTGACAAAATAAAAAGAATACACCTCTGCAACAATACACACGTGGAAAATGTTGAAGTAGAGAACTGAGTAGGTAGTTATACAAAATAGAGTGGAAAGCATTGTTGCAAAATATTTTGGACTTAAATCCTTTAGATAATTTCTATAATGTTTTACTCAGTGAGTGTAAAGACGTCTTTATGATACTAGGCTAACTATCATGGTTCAGTTTACTAAAGGGAAAATATGTTATCTATTTAGAGAATTTGCCCTAGGCAAAACTATAAAATATGCAAAATTTATCTTCCCTCTTTTCATGTATACCAAACTCAAACTCAACATATACTTTCTCCACTTGTTTTTATATCTTTGCATTATGCCTTGACTGTTTGGAAATTGATTGATTGGTTTCATTCAAAATTGATTAAAACGTAGCATTAAAAATGAAAGATACAGTCACTTGGGTATTATTTTTAGTGAACTTTTTGTTCATTTAGCAGTGTGTAACTTGGGAGCAACTACTTATGCATCTTTCATCTTTCTATATTAGTTAGGATACTGGTTGGTAACATAGAGAAAAAGCAATGTAATAGTGGCTTAAACAGCATAGCAATTTGTATGGTTCTCCTGTAAGGGCCAAGCTTAATAGTTAAGAAGTAATTTCAAAGTGTCCGAAACCCACTCTCCTTCCATCTTATTTCTCTGCCATCCTCAGTATGTGTATTTGAGAGAGTTCGGCTTCTGCCCCCATGTCCAAATTCATACCAGGACAGAAAATGGAACTTGAGCACATCAAGTCCATTCACATTTCATTTTTCTCCTTACGAGATCACGTGTAGTCACATTGAGACTGAGAAACATAGTGTTTAAGGGCACAGTCCTATGATAAGATAGGAGAAGAGGGGCCAACAGCAGGCTAGGCCACACCTAATACAAGAACTTCCTTTTCCAAGCATTGCTCTTCTTGCTTTTAACATTCATCTTTGTCCCTTTAGAAAGAGGTTTCCTTTTAGGACAATTTTTGTAGTTCTCAAAATTATTGAGGAAATTTGATGCACTTTTTAGCATTTTAAAATTATCTTTCTGTAAATATTGTATCTATTTTGGCCAGTTTGGCTTAGATTACTTATTTGCAAAGTTGTTACGAAGTTTTGAAATTTTCCATCTATCTCTGAGAAATCTATCCAAAATCAATTTTTTTAAATGAAATGCCTCTAATCTCTTATTGATGTTTTGATAACTAGTGTGGACTCTAAATTTCTACATTGACTTTTACAAGTCTTAAGTGCAAACTTAGGCACTTATGTTAATTCCATAAATGATTTTGCTTTTTATTCTAAACTCATTTTTCAGTTAACCTAATTAGGTGGACTTTTCGACACTTTTGAATAAATATTCAGTTTTAATTACGCAATTTTGTTAATATTCTATGAAAAAAGGAGGTCTTTTTCAACATTTGATACTTCACTTAGAGAAAGAGAAGAAATTCTAGAAATTCATGAAAACATTGCCAGACAAGCACTGTGGGCCTAGTGAATCCCAAAGAAAACAGAGAAGGTGCTGGAAGAGACGTATGCGTTTAAGGAGCCTTCCAAAAAGCTGAGAAATCACCTGTTTTGCAAAAATTAACTCCTCCTCTGTGTTCTTGAATTTGGTGGAATCTAAAAAAGAGCCAAGATGTGGACCAACCTAAGTGCCCATCAATGGATGAATGGATAAAGATGTGGTATATATATATTTTTATATATATATATATATATATATATACACAATGGAATACCATTCAGCCATGAAAAAAGACAAAATCATGCCATTTGCAGCAGCATAGATGGATCTTGAGGGTTTTTATGTTAAGCAGAATAAGTCAGGCAGAGAATGACAAATACCACATGATTTCACTCATGTGTGGAAGACAAACAAGCAAACACATAGATAAGGAGAACAGATTGGTGGTTACCAGAGGGGAAGGGGGCAGAGGGAGGGTGAAAAGGGTAAAGGGGCACATATGTATGGTGATGGATAAAAACTAGTCTATTGGTAGTGAACATGAAGCAGTCTACACAGAAACTGCAATATTATAATGTACACCTGAAATTTGCACCATGTTATAGGCCAATATGACCTCAATAAAATAATAAGAATCAAAAAATATCGAGGGGCCGGCCCAGTGGCGCAGCAGCTAAGTGCGCACGTTCCACTTTGGCGGCCCAGGGTTCGCTGGTTCCGATCCCGGGTGTGGGCATGGCACCGCTTGGCACGCCATGCTGTGGTAAGCGTCCCACATATAAAGTAGAGGAAGATGGTCACAGATGTTATCTCAGGGCCAGTCTTCCTCAGTCAAAAGAGGAGGATTGGCAGCAGTCAGCTCAGGACTAATCTTCCTCAAAAAGAAAAACCACAACAACATTGATAGCTGTGGACAGCTATAAATAACCAAAAAAATAAAAAAGCCAAACTGATAAAAACACAGAGTAAAATAGTGGTTACCAGGGGCTAGGCAGTGGGGAAATAGGAGAGATGTTGTTTAAGGGTACAAACTTGCAGCTAGTAGATAAATAAGCCCTGGAGATCTAGTGCAGAGTATAGTAAAGATAGACAACAATACTGTTTATAATCATTAAACTTGCTAAGAGACTAGATCTTAATTATTCCCACCACAAAAAACAAATGATAATTATGTAACGTGATAGAAGTGCTAACTAATGCCTCAAAGACAATAATATACTAATATATAAATGTTCAAATCAACATGTTGTACACTCTAAAATTACAAAATGTTATATGTCAAATATATTTCAATTAAAAAATAACTTAAAAAATGATCTCCTCCTCCAAATGTAGAAAATGGATAACATACTTCAAATTCCACTCAAAGTTGTAAAAACTTCCCATTGTGCCCAGAAATAAACCAAAAAAGGACATATAACTGGGTATCAATATTTGTATTACTCCACATTTTTTTCGTTCCTTTTTTCCCCCAAAGTTTTTATTGATGTAGCTGCTGGCTTCCCAGTGCCTAGGTTTTACCACTTCAAAACTTTAGCTCAAGTCATTTATAATCAAACTCTCAGCACAGTTTTCCTTCTCATTCTCCCCATAAACACACCTCCCAATTTGCCAAGAGGCAGCTCCTTTAAATGCGGTTATTTTGGGGAGATGACTCAGGAAGCTGAAAATTCATGGCACTTGTCTTAGTGTGATCATGGAGTTCATGGTGTATGGCTAGGACAGGGAACCCCCAGGGCAGGTCTGTTTCCCTCATTAGTTATTTCATTGTCTGGCACAGCAGCTGGCTCACGCAGGCATACATTCCATACCTGCCGGAAGGATTAGACATCCAGATCTCTACAGATTCAAAGTCTTAACACAGGGAATGCATCTCTGATGGTGAAACTTTCAAAGTATGATATCTACTTTGAAATTAATTATTTCGTTGCTACTTTCAAAAACTTTCCTCCACATGTACATGTCTGTATAACACACTGTTTGACTGCCTTCAGAAGTTCTGGATCGAAGTTTTAGCTCTGAAGCATAAGATTAAAGGAAATAAATTCTAAATGCAGTTTGTACAGAGCACAGGAAAAATGATCAACATGTGTTTCTTACAAGAGAAGGTGAAAATGAGTAGAGCTACAGGATAAGATAATGTTCTTTTTAAACTCAGAAAGAAACACTCTGTACATATATTTGTGAAATAGATTAAAATGAAGCCCTGGGATTCATGGAGGCAGGTTAAAACAAACAT
Source organism: Equus przewalskii (assembly GCF_037783145.1). Lineage (NCBI taxonomy): Eukaryota > Metazoa > Chordata > Mammalia > Perissodactyla > Equidae > Equus > Equus przewalskii. Next base: position 32,830,453 of record NC_091838.1, read on the forward strand.
CCAATTTGATGAAGATTCAGAAAGAAGACAAGTGCAGTGTGGAAGGCATAAGGCCATATTCAGGAAGTACCTTATATCAGCTGTGGTACTTAATTGCTAAAGAATTTACTTAAATCGTCTGACTCTCAATACCCTTTTCTATCCAATGAGGAAAGTAGCCTTTCCGCATTCTCAGAGATTATGTAAAGTTCAAATGAGATTCAATGTGTGTAAGTATTTTGAAAAGTTTATAAACTATTACATCAGTCAAAAGTATTATTACCACTTCAAAGAAAATTCATAAGGATGATATAGAAAAGTATTTTACACATTTTAGGACGTGTAAATACTCAAATCTCAACAGCAGGAATGACACTCAACTTTTAGTAATTGCCAATTTTATTATAAATATGAAGTGAAGGATGTATGTGATCTTTGCAGTTACAGTAACATACAATTCCATTTGTTCATCATACTGTAAGAGTATTTTGTTGATATATCTTATCCTGGCTCCCTTTAAATGGGAATAATATCCCCAACAAGTGCATGCTAGGATTGTGATGTTGGCACCATTCCCTCTGGGTAACCTAAATGTCTCCCCTTTCCCTGATAGCTTCCTTGACTGCTTGTTCTCAGCTTTTATTATGATTATAATTATGATTATTCAGCACTCAGGCTCACAGACAGCATTCCTTTTACTTCTCTGCTTTAGTCCCTATCATTCACTTGTCTACTTCACTTGACTCTTCTACAAGTTGTATTTGTTTATGCACAAACTCTTGTATCGGTAAAGTCCTGGGGTTTATCACCAGACTCTCCTGTGAGCTACCCACTTCCCCAGCATCCGTCAGATCAACACAGCAGCTGGACTACTAGAGTGAGTTCCTTCTGCCCAGCCATGTGGCTGAGGGGGATGTGAAGACATTAAAATGAAGATTCAAGCCTCTATTCCCACAGAAGAAATGAAAAGTGATGAAAACAGCATGTTTTATCACTAGCATGCATCACATTACAGAAATGATTTTGTTTCAGAACAAATTACTTATTTTGCCCTGCATTTTCAAGTATCCCTTACATGAGATATCTCCAACCAAGGGCCAAATCTGGCCTGTAGACATATTTTCTTTGTGTGTTAAATTTTCACTATGGCAGGACATTCACTCTTCAATTAATCTCTCACCAGTTGCTTCTCTCCAGGATGCATTATACCTTCACTTGTTTATTTTATCTCCCAGGGCCTGAGGCATTTGAACTTGTGACCATTGCTCTTCACTATGAAAAAATTTTCATTCATGTGGAAACAATTTCCAACCTAAAACAGCTTTTCATCTGCTACATGAAATACAAAATCACCTAGGAAATTGTATTTATTTATTCAGCCATAGAATGCTCTGTTTCACCTAAACATTATGTAGAAGTCCAATATGAAAAATACATAAATACTGAGCATTTTCCATTGATATGGACATGAGAGCAGACTCAGATTTTAGGTTTGCTTTCTTTCCCCCAGCAAATTAAGCTGCTCTTATCTAAGCCTGGAGCTAGGCAATTACTATAGTCTCTATCACTTTTATGACCTGGCTGTGTGATCTGAGGAGAGGCCTGACACAGAGTGGCCAGAAAATCAAGACCCTTTGCATGCCTTATTGCAAAATTATTGCTCATATAAAAAATGTACTATGCATTACAACCCAAACAAAAGATAGACATTTTTCCAAAGAAGACATCCAAATGGCCAACAGATGCATGAATAGGTACTCCACAACACTAATCATCAGTGAAACTCAAATCAAAATCACAATGAGATATCACCTCACACCTTTTAGAATAGCCATCGTTAAGAAGACAAGCAATAACGAGTGTTGATGAGAATGTAGAGAGAAGGTAACCCTTGTACACTGTTTGGTGGGAATGTAATTGGTTCAACTACTATGGAAAACAGTATAAAGATTTTTCAAAAAATGATAAATACATCTATTATATAATCCAGAAATTCCATTTCTGGGTTTATATCCAAAGAAAATGAAAACAGGATATTGAAGAGATATAGACACTCCCATGTTTATTGTAGCATTATTCATAACAGTCAAGGTATGGAAACAATTTAAGTGCCCATCAACAAATAAATGGATAAAAAAGATGTGGTATACAAATGTACGATGGAATGTTATTTGGCCATGAAAAAGAAGGACATCTTGCCATTTGCAACACCGATGGACCTTGAGGATATTATGCTGATTGAGGTAAGTTAGACAAAGAAAGACAAACACTATATGACATCACTCATATCTGGAATCTAAAAAGGCCAAACTCATAAAAAAAGAAAGTAAAATAGTGGTTACCAGGAGATAAGACAGATGATAGGACAGATGTTATTTGAGGGTACAAACTTGCAATGAATAGTAAATAAGTCCTAGGCATCTAATGCAGAGTATAATGAATATAGACAACAGTATTGTATTGTAATCATCAAACTTACTAAGAGACTAGAACTTAATTATTCCAACCACTTAAAAGAAATGATAATTATGTAACTTGATAAACATGCTAATTATTGGTATAATGACAATTATATTACAATATATAAATATATCAAATCAACATGTTGTACATCTTAAATTTACGCAATGTTATATGTCAGATATATTTCAATAAAAAACCAGAAGATAAGGGGCTGGCCAGTGTGTAGTGTTTAATTTCGATGCATTCTGCTTCAGCAGCCCAGGTTCCTGGGTTTGCATCCCCCCGAGGCACAGATCTAAGCCACTCGTTAGCCATGCTGGGGCAGCAACGCACATATAGAGTGGAGGAAGATTGGCACAGATGTTAGCTCAGGGCTAATCTTCCTCAGAAAAAAGTAAAATAAATAAATAATTTTTTAAAACAATCCCAAAAGATGAGTCACTCAACTATGCAAAATACTAACAATACACTGAAATCTAGGAATGAAATTAATTAAATTTAAAAGTGCTGCTATAATTTTGTTAGACAGAATTTAATTACTTATTACAATTATTTTTATGACTCCAAAAATAACAATTCTAGTATTTTCACTAATTAAACATTTAGATATTGAGGGGAAAAATTTGATCACCATCCTATTTGAAAAATATTACCAAATTATTCTATAGCAAGAGCAATACTTTCATCACAATGGTTTAAACATCCAGCCCTTGGTTTTAACAGTGATGGTAATTTTTAACAGACATTTGATTTATCTTTTCTCTTTACAGCTATTAAAAGAAACCTTGTTATGAATTTAAGGAGAGAAATATAATAATAATAGCTCTGATTGAAAAGTCAAGGACTGATATAAATTGGAAAAAATATTCTGTGATTTTTAACATAAGACAAAACTTCAAAAATGTGAAGTCTTCATTCATTATGTGGCCTAGAGGAGTAATTAACTAAAATTTAAAAATTTACTATGCAAAGGAACCACCATGGAATCCTGTTAGCCTGCAGACTCTGATTCAGTTGGTCTCTGGAGAGGGATCAGGTTCCCAGGAGAGGGTCAAAGCCCAGCTGGTTCTTTGACCACACTTATTAGCAAAGTTACAGATTATCAATCTGGCCCAAGGAAATTTATAACAAATTTATAGCAAACAGAGAGGTCTCAAATACCAAAAGGGGGTAAAAAATATGGCAGAATGGCATTGGCAACTTCGTTTCCACAGAGTCCTTCCTCATCAAAATAGGTCTTTTCCTAACAAGCCATTTATTTTAACACAAATATATAGATATCCTGGTTCACAGAAGGCACACACGCATTTGGCTCAATTTTATAAGAAAGAAAATTATTATTTATTGATACTGTTGAAAGGTGCAAGATATAATGTTAAAAATATGAAAGAATAATTGTATGATGGAAATAATTAAAATAAATTGCTTCCAGAAACATTTATCTGTGATCAAGCCTCTTAAAGATTATCTCGATTTATACCTAATAGATTAACAGATAATAAAATGCTTAAAACCAGCATAGCCTTCACGATCGTTTTAATCCAACTCTCTCTTTATACTATTGAGGAAAGGGAGGTCCAGAAAATTGTTGTACATTCTCCACTTGTGGCTTAAATATTTATTGAAACAGTGTTAGGTCTGTGTAAAATAGAAGCCACATGTCACATTCATAACTGGGAAGACAAAGTATAAATTTAATACTAGAAAGGAAATGTTAACTTTGCAATAAAGGAGATCTAAGTTTGAATTTAGGTCACTCACTTATTAACTATAAGTAATTGTAAAATTATTTCAATTCCCTAAGCCTTAGTTTCCTCCATTATAATCTCAGGTTGATGATTTCTACTTCCAGGGGTGAACAAGGGGAGTTCAGTTAGATAGTACATATAGAGAGGTGATTACAGGGCCCATACATCATAGATCCTCAATCATGTTAATGGGAATGACATATGTTTTACACTGCAACAGATACAGATCAAAATATGACACATTTCTCCTTATATTAACTCCCAAGTTGCATAAAAAGGAATATATCACTGTGCACTGGAGTGACTTGAGAAGATTCATGAAATAAAGTCAAGTTACTGAACATTGAATAATAAAGAAATCTTAGCTTTGGTCTCCTCACTCTCATCTCAGAAAGTAGAGGCTGACTTAAGAGCTTACAGGTTGGGTGACTTCAGCAAAATGTCAGAATAAGTGTTTTCTACTATCTTTCCTCCAAAGGACACAGAGTTTGACAATCACTCATGAACAAGAATACTTTTGTGGAAGTCTGGGGGTTCAATGAAGAAGTTCCAGCAAACCAATGTAGAAAAAGAATCCAAGATTAGACACACTGAAGAGAGTAAGGGGAGCAGTTTTACTTGGCCCACATCATGCCCCTGCCATGGCAGCACAGCTCAGTGCCAGGAGAGACCTTCTCGGTCTGTGACTTCTTCCATAGGGGAAAGTAAAAATGTTCAATTGATTACTCAGCATCCCCAGCTGTGCAGGACACTGCCAAAGAGGCCCACTTCTTTCTCATTTCATCCAGAATACAGAGGTGAGCTACATGACTGGAGAGTGGGAAGCGGATGGGAAAACTGCAGCCAGGGTTCTTGGAGGGCATCAAAGAGACATGGATCCTACCAACCAATTTGCAGACTCATCAGTAAGTCTGTACACAAGCTACTGCAGACTCTTCACTTGTGGGTCCCACCAGATGGCCCAAGGGGAGCTCTAATGCTCTGCACCTCATCCACATGACCCTCTACCCCATGACTGACTCCCTGTCCATGCCACAGAGGGCAGTGAGTGCGAGCCTTTGCAGATAGCCAGTGAATATTCACAGAAAACCATCTTGACTCTGTGGGATTGGGAGAAAGCACACAAACGAGCATTCAGCACCACACTAATGAAAGTGAATGGGAGGCTTCCAGCACCAAGTCTGGCTTTTCTGGATTGAAAGAAATCATACTATCTTAAGAACTTCCCCTCCAAGAGGGAACAAGAATTGTAGAGAAGATGTTTTCATAGGAAGGATCTGAGAAAGTCTCAAAATTCCTATCAGGGCTGACAGAAGGTTTTTCTCCCCCAAAGTCAGTCATTAAACACTGGAGAGGGTGGTTGCTTCTTCAAATGCAAATGCAGCAATGTAAGACTTCAAGGAACATGAAAACTCAGGAAACATGACAGCGCCAAAGCAAAACAAGAATTTCCCAGCAATTACACCAAAGAAATGGAGATATGCAATTTGTCTGATAAAAAATTCAAAATAATTGTTGGAAGGAAGCTCCATGAGCTGCAAGAGAGCACAAGAAGATAATTCAACAAAATCAAGAAAACAATACATGAACAAAAAGGAAGTTCAACAGAGATATAGAAATCTTAAAAAGAACCAAACAAAATTCTGGAGCTGAAGAATACAATAAATGAATTTAAAAATGCAATAGAAAGCACTAACAATAGACTTGATCAAGCAGAAGAAAAAATCTGTAAAGTCAATGACAAGTCATTTGAAATTATCCAGTCAAAGGAGAAAAAGGAAGAAAAGAAGAGTGAAGAAAGCCTACACAAATTATGGGATATCATCAAAGGAAACAATCTACACTTTATAGGGGTCTCAGAAGGAGAAGAGAGGAAGAAAAGGTGCAGAAAGCTTGTTTAAAGAAATAATGATTGAGAACTCTCCAAATCTAAGGAGCAATTTGAACCTCTAAGTTCAGGAAGCTTGTAAGTCCCCAAAAAGATTCAACCCAAAAAAATCTTCTCAAAGACATATTATAATAAAACTATCTAAAATCAAAAAAAGAGAATTTTTTTTTTTAAGATTGGCATCTGAGCTAACAACTGTTGCAAATCGTTTTTTTTCTTCTCCCCAAAGCCCCCCAGTACATAGTTGCATATTCTAGTTGTGAGTGCCTCTAGTTGTGCTATGTGGGATGCCACCTCAACATGACCTGATGAGCAGTGCCATGTCCGTGCCCAGGATCCAAACTGGCAAAACCCTGGGCTGCCAAACTGGAGCACGTGGACTTAACCACTCAGTAATGGGGCCAGTGCCCAAAGAAGAGAAAATTTTAAGAGCATGAAGAGAAAAAATTTCTCACATATGAGGAAACACTGAGGCAGCTTTCAATAGATATCTCAGAAAAAACCTTCCAGGCCAGGAGAGAGCAGAAGGTATATTTGAAGTGCTGAAAGAACAAAAATCTGCCAACCAAGAATACTTCATCTGGCAAACTCTGCTTTAGAAAAGAAGGAGAGATAAAGACTTTCCCAGACAAATAAAAACTGAAAAAGCTTATCAGCACTAGACCAGCCTTATAAGAAATGCTGAAAGGAATCCTTCAAGCTGAAAAAAAATTACACTAATTAGTAACATGGAAACATATAAAAATATAAAGCACACTGGTAAGGATAAATGCATAGTCAAATTAAGAATACTTTAATATGATGATGTCACCAACAGGGTGGAGTGAGTGGTTCCCTTTGTCTCTTCCCCTTTGAACTACAACTAAATGGACAATTCATTGACCAGTGGAGGATACCCACATCCCAGGATGCCAAAGAGACCCATGCTGCCACATATCAGATGGTTGATGGACTATCCTCGGGGAGGAGCTGGAGATAAGTGAGAAGTCTCTGGCTCCCAGACATCTCAACACCCGTGAGAGACTGCTCTCCCAGGTGAAACACTCATAGCACTGCCACAGCCCCAGGGTGGGTGTGCTCCTCAGCATGACTGTGGGAACAAGTATCTGCAGCCCTGAGCCCACCATGATTGCTCTTTGGTCCAGTGGGAAAGCCCACAGTCCCACTGCAGCTCCAGGGAGTGACTCAGGGTCAGACCGGGTGGGGAGACCCTGCCCGCCAAGCACAAAGGCTGGTGCCACTTAGGAGCAGATGTGGCACAGCTGTGAGTAAGGGCAAAGAAACCCCCGGCAGGCTTAAATGCCCATAGCTCTGCTGTGGACCTTAAGGGGAAAATGTAACTCAGTGGGACTGTGGGAGAAGGCAGTAACAACCTTGAGCCCCAGTGTAATTGCTCCTTGGTCCAGCGGCAAAAGCCACAGTCCCATCACAGCCCCAGGGAGTGACCTGGGCTCCATCCCAGTGAGAATACCCTGCCCACCAAGCACAAAGGCTGGTGCAATCTAGTAATATACAATGGCACACCTATGGCCTGGGTGAAAGTGCCCCCAGCTACTACAAATGTCCACAGTATCACAGCAGTCCCAAAGGAGCACTACGACTGGCAGGACTGTGGGAGCAGGCAGCAGCAGACCTGAGCTCCTGTGTGAGCACTCTCTTGACTGCTGGGAGAGTCCACAATCCAACCATGGTCACAGGGAGTGGCACTGGTCAGACTCAATGGGGAAGCCCCACCCACCAAGCAAAACAGCTGGTACAACCCAGGGCCAGATGGCAGTGGAACTCAAAGTTGGGAAGAACAAGCTCCCAGCTGCCTTGAAAGTAGATAACACGGCTCCATTCCCTAAGAGGGGAATGCTTCTGGGCGGGTCTGTGGGAGCAGGTGGCAGCAACCCAGAGCCCCTGTGTAATTGTTCCCACAGTTGGTGGGAGAAACCACAGAGCTGCTGTGATCACAAAGAGTGGCTCAGGCTCAGACAAGCACAGCTGATGGAGATCCTGGTGGGTGCACATTACACAGCTCCTGCCTGCTTCCCCCAGTCACAGCAAGTGGAAGCTGCAATCAAATTCTATCTCTATGCAGAGGCACAAATACACACTGTCAAGCAGTATGAAAAAATATATTAAATCTCCAGAACAGAAGGAAAATGACAAGTACCCAGAAATCAATCCTGAAGACACATAAATCTATAACCTAAGTGACAAAGAATTCAAAATAGCTATCATTAAAAAACTCAATGAGTTAAAAGATAATAAAGGTAGACAATTCAACAAGTTCAAGAGATACTTCACAAAAGACCTTGAAACTATAAAGAAGAACCAATCAGAAATGTAGGAGATGAAAAACACAATGGAGGAGATTAAGAAAATTCTGGATTCCCTGAACAGTAGAGCTGATATTATGGAGGACAGAATTAGCAGTCTGGAGGACAGGAATATAGAAATGCTTCAGATAGAGGAGGAGGGAGAAATAAGACTAAAAAGGAATGAAGAAACTCACCGAGAAATATCTGACTCAATTAGGAAATGCAACATAAGGATTATAGGTATTTGAGAGAGAGAAGAGAAGGAGAATGGAGCAGAAGGCTTGTTCAAAGAAATAATATCTGAGAACTTCCTGAACCTGGGAGGGAGCTGGAAATCCACGTGACAGAAGATAATAGATCTCCAAACTTTACCAATGTAAAAAGACCAACTCCAAGGCATGTAGTAGTAAAGCTGGCAAAAGTCAAAGATAAAGAAAAAGTAAAGGCAGCAAGGCAGAAGAAAACAATGTACAAAGGGACCCCTATCAAGCTGTCAGCAGATTTCTAAGCAGAACGTTACAGGCTAGGGAAAACTGGAATGATATATTCAAAATTCTGAAAGGTAAAAATCTCCAGCCAAGAATACTCCATCCAGTGAAAATATTCTTCAAATATGATGGAGAAATAAAAACTTTCCCGGATAAACAAAAGTTAAGGGAGTTCAATGACACAAAACCTTCCCTACAAGAAATCCTCAGGAAGTACCTCATACCTGAAAGAAAAAAAGAAGAAAGGGATTACAAATCTCTGAGAAAGGAGATAAGTAGATAGGCAAAATCAGAAGTTTTCAGCTTTCCATCAGAACAGGTTAGCCAATGCTTAATTATAACATTAAGATAAAGGGAAGGAAAACAGCAGAATAAATATAGACTTGTCATTTTAACCACAAAGTCACAACACAAGATGAAATAAGATTTGACAATAACGACTTAGAAGGCGAAGTGCAAGGGGATGGAACCAGCTTAGTCTAAGGGAACAAGAGGCTATAAGAAAATTGACTATCTCATCTATCAGATTTTTTTATACAAACCACATGGTACTCACTAAACAAATAATTAGTGCTGAGATGAAAATGATAAATAAGGAAAAAACTAAGGAAACTGGCATAGAAAACTACCTAACTGAATTGGTCATCCAAACTACATGGGTGAGAAACAAGGGAAATGCAGGACAACCAGAAACAAGTGATAAAATGACAGCATTAGGCCCTCATATATCAATAATCACTCTAAATGTGAACGGATTGAATTATCCAATAAAAAGACACAGAATGGCAGGATGGATTTAAAAAAACAAGACCCAACAATAAGCTGCATCCAGGGAAAACAGCTCAACCCCAAAGACAAACACAGACTCAGAGTCAGGGGATGGAAGACGATGCTCGAAGCTAATGGTGAATGAGAGTAAGCAGGCTTTGCCATACTTATATCAAAGTTGACTTCAAGACAGAACAGGTAAAGAGAGACAAAGAGGGGCAGTAGATTATGATAAAAGGGACGGGCCACCAAGAAGAAAAAACATTTATAAACATATGTGCAACCAACACAGGAACACTAAAGTACATAAAGCAATTATTAACAAACCGAAAAGGAGGTATTAACAACAACACAATAATAGTAGGAGAACTCAACATCCCACTTACACCAATGGATAGGTCATCCAGACAGACAGTCAACAAGGAAATTCTAGAATAAAATGAAAAGCTGGAACAGATGTACTTTATATATATATAAACATATAATATATATATATATATATATATATATATATAAACACTCCATGGAAAAATAGCTAGTTACACATTCTTCTATAGTGCACATGGAACATTCTCAAGCATAGACCATTTGTTGGGAAAAAAGGTAAACCTCAATAAATTTAAGAGGATTGAAATAATACCAAGCATCTTTTCTGACCATATGCTATGAAATTAGAAATCAATTACAAGAAAAAAGCTAGGAAACGGGCAAAGATATGGAGATTAAAAACATGCTACTGAACAACAAATGGATCATTGACGAAATTAAAGGAGAAAACAAATATTATCTGGAGACAAATGAAAATGAAAGCATACCATATCAACTCATTTAGGATGCAGCAAAAGCAGCTGTAAGACGGAAATTCGTTATAATAAAGCTTCACCTTAACAAACAAGAAAAATATCAAATAAGCAATCTCAAACCACTGGTAAAAGAATTAGAAAAACCAGAACAAATAAAGCCAAAAGTCAGTACAAGGAGGAAAATAACAAAAATTAATGCAGAAATAAATGAAATTGAAACAAAAAAGACAGTAGAAAGGATCAATGAAACAAAAAGTTGGTTCTTTGAGAAGATAAAATTGACAAACCCTTAGGCAGACTCACTAAGAAAAAAGAGAGAAGGCTCAAATACATAAAATCAGAAATGTAGGAGGAGAAGTTACAATGGATACCGCAGAAACGCAAAAGATTATAAGAGAATACTATGAAAAACCATATGCCAACAAATTGGACAAACCAGAAGAAATGGATAAATTCTTAGACTCTTACAACCTCCCAAAACTGAATCAAGAAGAAATAGAGAATCTGAGTAGACCAATCACAAGAGATTAAAACAGTAATCAAAAACCTCCCCCAAAATAAAAGTCGAGAACCAGATGGCTTCTCTGGAGAATTCTACCAGTCATTCAAAGAAGAGATAATACTTATCCTTCTCAAAATATTCTAGAAAATTGAGGAATATGGAACATTTTATAAGACATTCTACAAGGCCAACATCATCCTGATACCAAAGCCAGACAAGGACAACACAAGAAGAAAAATTACAGGCCAATAATGCTGATGAGCATAGATGCAAAAATCATCAACAAAATATTGGCAAAGTGAATACTGCAATACATTAAAAAGATCATATACCATGATCAAGTGGGATTTACACCAGGGACACAGGAATGGTTCATCTGCAAATCAATCAATCTCATACACTACATTAACAAAATGAGGAACAAAAAACCACATGATCATCTCAATAGTTGCAGAGAAAGCATATGACAAGATCCAACATCCATTTATGATAAAAACTCTTAGTAAAATGGATATAGAAGGAAACTACCTCAACATAATAAAAGCCAGACCCACAGTCAACATCAAACTCAATGGGGAAACACTGAAAGCCATCCCTCAGAGAACAGGAACAAGACAATGATGCCCACTCTCAACACTCTTATTCAACATAGACCTGGAGGTTTTTGCCACTGCAATTAAGCAAGAAAAAGAAGTAAAACGAATCCAAATAGGCAATGAAGAAGTGAAACTTTCGCTGTTTGAGTTGACATGATTTTATATATGGAAAAATTTTAAAAATCTACTGGAAAGCTACTAGAAATAATCAATAATGACAGCAATATTTCAGGGTACAAAATCAACTTACAAAAATCAGTTGCATTTCTTTACTCCAATAACAAACTAACAGAAAGAAAACTCAAGCACACAATCCCATTCACAATCTCAACAAAAGGAATAAAATATCTTGGAATAAATTTAACCAAGGAGGTGAAAGACCTATGCAATGAAAACTACAAGACTTTACTGAAAGGAATTGATGGTGACATAAAGAAATGGAAACACATTCCATGCACATGGATTGGAAGAATAAACATAGTTAAAATGTCCATCCTACCTAAAGCAACCTACAGATTCAATGCAATCACAATCAGAATCCCAATGACATTCTTCATGGAAATAGAAAAAAGAATCCTAAAATTCATATGGGGAACAAAAGACCCTAAATTGCTAAAGCAATCCTGAGAAAAAAGAAAAAATCTGGAGGCATCACAATCCCTGACCTAAAAATGTACTACAAAGCTATAACAATCAAAACAGCATGGTACTGGTACAAAAACAGGCACATAGATCAATGGAACAGAATTCAAAGCCCAGAAATAAAACCACACATGTACAGATAGCTACTCTTCAGTAAAGGAGCTAAGAACATACAATGCAGAAAGAAAAGTCTCCTTTTAATAAATAGTGTTGGGAAAACTGGACAGCCACATGTAAAAGAATGAAAGTAGACCATTCCCTTATGCCATTCACAAAAATAAACTCAAAATGGATCATAGACTTGAAGGTAAGACCTGAACCGATAAACTTTCTAGAATAAAATATAGGCAGTACACTCTTTGACATCGGTCTTAAAAGGATCTTTTAAATACCATGTCTTCTCGGACAAGGGAAACAAAGGAAAAAATAAACAACAGGGACTTCACCAGACTAAAGAGCTTCTACAAGGCAAGGGAAACCAGGATTAAAACAAAAAGACAACCCACCACTTGGGGAAAAATATTTTCAAACCACATACCTGACAAGGGGTTAATCTCCAAAATATACAAAGAACTCACGTAATTCAACAACAAAAAATCAAAGAACCTGATCAAAAAATGGGCAGAGGATATGAACAGACATTTCTCCAAAGAAGATATACAGATGGCCAATAGACACATGAAAAGATGCTCAATATCACTGATCATCAGGGAAATGCAAATCAAAACTACAGTAACATATCACCTTACACCCATTAGAATGGCTATAATAACCAACACAAAGAATAACAAATGTTGAAGAGGTTGCAGAGAAAAGGGAGCCCTCATATACTCCTGGTGTGAATGCAAACTGGTTCAGCCACTATGGAAAACAGTATGGAGATTTTTCAAAAAACTAAAAATAGAAATACCATATGCTCTAGCTATCCCACTAGTGGGTATCTATCCAAAGAACTTAAAATCAACAATTCAAAGAGACTTATGCACCCAGATGTTCATTGCTGGCTTATTCACATTAGCAAGGACATGGAAGCAACCTAAGTGCCCATCAACTGATGATTGGAGAAAAAAGATATGGTATATATATGTACAATGGAATACTACTCAGCCATGAAAATGACAATATCATCCCATTCACAACAACATGGATGGACCTTGAGGGTATTATGTTAAGCAGAATAAGCCAGGTAGTGAAAGACAACCACAGTTTGATTTCATTCCTATGTGGAAGGTAAACAAACACATGGACAAAGAGAACTATTTAGTGGTTACTAGGGGGAAGGGGGTTGAGGGGTGGGCATAAAGGGTGAAGGGGCACACCTGTATGGTGACTAACAAATAATAATGTACAACTGAAATTTCACAATGTTGTAAACTGTTATAACCTCAAAAAAAGAGAGAATACTTTAATACTATAATATGATGATGTATGAATCACTTTACCATAAAGGTGAAAGGAAAAGGATTAAAAAAATATATAAAAAAAGTGTTGATGGATAGTTAGAAGTTTTAAATCGTGACACCCAAAACATAGAATGTTGAAGGAAGAGTAAAATGGTAGAGTTTTTATATTCAACTGAAGTTAAGTAGTAATCAGCTTAAAATGTATTGTATAACTATAAGATAGTTTATGTAAGCCTCATGGTAACTATAAAACAAAACCTGCAGTAAAACACAAAAGATGAAGAGAATGCAATCAAAGCAACCCACTATGCAAAAATCACTAATTACAAAGGAAGACAGAAAGAGAGGAACAACAGGAATAGAGAAAACAGGAAGAAAATAATTAATAAGATAGCATTAGTAAATCCTTACATATCAAAAATTATGTTAAGTTTAAATAGATTGAATTCTCCAATCAAAAGGCAAAGATTGGCAGATGAATTAAAAAACAACATCCAAGTATATGCTACTTACAAGAGACTCACTTAAGCTTCTAGGATATACATAGGCTCAAGGTGAAGGAATGGAAAAAGATATCCCACATAAATGGAAACCAAGACAGAGCAGGAGTAGCTATACTTGTATCAGACAAAATAGATTTTGACTCAAAAACGGTAATAAAACACAAAGAAAGTCATTATATAATGAAAAAGAGGTCAATTCATCAAGAAGATACAGTAGTTATAAATATAAATGAGCCCAACATTGGAATATGTAAATACTTTAAGCAAAAATCACTAAATTAATATATATTTTGGACTAATGGGAGCAATTGATACTAAGATTTGACATGTTCTTGCTATGCCAAAATAGAACATGATGCTCTAATTTTATCAGAAATTCTGGAAATTTAATTTTTATGTCTAATCTCAATATATAAAATTTGACATTTACTTTAAATTTGAAAGACAGAGGGAATAAACAGAAAAATATATTTGTGAGCCAGATACAGTTTATGAAATATATCTGTGTGATGACTATGTTAAGAAGACAAATAATTTAATCTTATAAATTGATGTGCAAGACCATTTTTTAAAGTGTAATCCCAATCTTAATAAAAGTAATAGTAAAGTAAATAGAATAAGAGAAATAAAAAGGAAATGATGCTCTTTTTAGATCATATAGAAATAACATCTTTTTCAGGTTAACAAATGTCACGATTAAAAAGTAAACATATGAAAGATCATAAGAGACTACTATGAATAACTATGCACCAACAAATTGGAAAGCCTGGAGAAATGCATACATATTAGAAAGAAACAACCTTCCAAGACTGAATCATGAAGAAACAGAAAATGTTAACAGACAGGTAATGAGTAAGAAGATTGAATAAGTAATCTAAAACCTCACAACAAAGAAAAGTGCAAGGCCTGGTGTCTTTACTAGTGAATTTTACAAAATATTTGAAGAAGAATTAATACCAATCCTTCTCAAACTCTTCCAAAAAATTGATGATAACGGAACACTTCCAAACTCATTTTACAAGGCCAGAATTATCCTGATCTCAAAGCTAGACAAGAACAAGAAAAGAAAGTTAGAAGTCAATATACCTGATGAATATAGATGTAAAAGTCCTCAGCAAAGTACTAGTGAACAGAATTGAATAGTACATTAAAAGGATCGTACATCATGATTAAGTTGGATTTATCCTTGTTATGCAATGAAGAGTCAACATATACAAATCAATAAATGTGACACATCGCATTAACAAAGTGAGGGGCAAAAATCATATGACTATCTCAGTAGATGCAGAAAAAGCATTTGACAAAATTAAACATTCTTTCATGATAACAACCCTCAACAAATTAGATACAGAAGTAGTGTACCTCAACATAATAAAGGTCATCTATGGCAAGCCCAGAGCCAATATCATACTCAATGTGAAAAGTTGAAAGATTTCCCTCTAAGATCAGGAATAAGACAAGGATGCCCCACTCTTGCCACTTCTGTTTAACATAGACTGGAAGTTCTAGCTAGAGGATTGGCAGTTTTCCCCTCTGCTGAGACAATAGAAAAACTCGTGTATGAAAATAAACATGTAATATTGAGAGTTTTTTTAATTCAGTAGGTAGAATACATTCATATACATGCAGGATGGATAAATGTTTCAATTTAAATTTACTCCTCAAAGAGATAGAAACAAAAAAAATCCTTTTCAATATAATGTTGTTAAATTCTAAACCAATTGTTACGTGTACCATTGTCTATTGGAAACTCTTCAAAGAATGTATTTTTTGATTGAAGTAGTGCTTTTGAGATATATTTTACATACAATGTTGTATAAGTTTAAGATATACAACATATTGATTTGATACATTTACATTACAATATGTTTGCCCTTTTAGCATTTTTTTACATACAAGATCTGATTTACCTCCCAAAATTCAGCCCAGTGTGGAGTTTCTTAGGATATGTTCTATGATTATCCAGAGAGAGCCAATCCTTCAGTCTTCACTCTGTACAGGCTTTCATTATTTACATCTTTACACTAGATTTTAATGATTTTTAAATATTTGTTATCCCATCCAATTACATAAACTCAGAGATGTGTCTTCTTTGTTTTGAAAGTCCCAGAGCTTACCATTGAACTTAGTACAGAGTAGACTT
Source organism: Equus przewalskii (assembly GCF_037783145.1). NCBI lineage: Eukaryota > Metazoa > Chordata > Mammalia > Perissodactyla > Equidae > Equus > Equus przewalskii. The sequence continues at coordinate 32,846,685 of NC_091838.1, forward strand.
TTAATAAAAGTGTATTAAGTTAAATTATGATGATCTCTTGCTTATATGACATTTATAACAAGAAATAACAATTCAAAAAGTTTATTTGTCCATTTAAAAATAGAAGCAAAAGGGGAATTACATCAACAAGATGGCAGAATAGAAGCCCCGGCCCTTATTTCCCCAGAGACACTGACTTAACAACAATATCTGGTACACAAAGTCACAGGAAGGAGAAGAAAAGTAGTGATTTCATATGTGATTGAGGTTAAGTTGTTATTCAGTTTGAAATAGATTGCTATAACCATAACCTGTTTTATGTAATCTCTATGGTAACCAAAAAGAATATACCTACAGAAGATGGAAAAAGAAATTGATACATGAATCAAAGCATATGACCAAATAAATAATTAAATAAATAAATTAAACACAAATAAATGCAGCAAGAGAAAATAAGACACAAAATAATCACATGGTATATGAAAAACAATTAACAAAATGGCAACACTGGGCCTTTCATATTAGTAATTACTTTAAATTTAAATAGATTAAACTTCCCACTCACAAGCCATACAATGGCTAAATGGATTAACAACAACAAACAACAAGATTTGACTATATGTTGTCTACAAGAGACTCACTTTAAATATAAGAACATACATAGGCTGAAAGTGAAAGGATGGAAAAAGATATTCAATGTCAGGGCAGCCAAGAGAGAGCAGAGGTGACCACACACATCAGACAAAATAGACTTCAAGTCAAAAACTGTCATAAGAGACAATGATAAAAAGGTCAATTCACCAAGAAGATATAAGAATTAAAACGATATATATGCACCTAAGAGCAGAGCACCCTAATATATAAGGTAAACATTGACATAATGTGAGAGGGAAAAAGTAACGTAATAATAGTAGGAAATTAAAATATTCCACTTTCAATAACAGATAGATCAACCAGACAAAAGATCAATATGGAAATAAAGGACTTGAACAACACTATAGATCAATTGGACCTAACAGCCATATACATGATACTCTACCCAACAACGGCAGAATACACAGTCTCAATGCACACAGAACATTTTCTAGGGTAGATCACACATTAGGTCACAAAACAAGTATTAAGAAATTTAAGATTAAAATCATAAAAATTATCTTTTCTGACCACAGTGGAATGATGCTAGAAATCAACAGCAAAAGGAAAACTGAAAAATTCACAAAAATTTGGAAATTAAACAACACACTTTTGAAAAACCAAGGGGTCAAAGTAGAAATCACCAGGGAAATTAAAAGGTATCTTTAGGCAAACAAAAATGAAAAAACAGCACACCAAAATTTGTAGGATGCAGCAAAAGCAGTAGTAAGAGGAAAGTTTACAGCAGTAAATGCCTGCATTAAAAAGAAGAAAGATACCAAATCAATGACATAACTTTACACCTCATGGAATTAGAAAAAGAACAGCAAACTAAACCCAATGTTAGCAGAAGAAAAGAAACAACAAAAATGAGAGCAGATAAATGAAAGAGAGAGAAAAACAATAGAAAAAAAACTATGAACAGATATACACTGACAAATTGGGTAACTTAGAAGAAATGGATGAATTTCTATAAACATACAACCTATGCAGACTGAACCATGAAGAAATAAATTATCTGAACACATCTATAACTAGTAAAGAGATTGAATCAATAATAAAAACCTCTCAATAATAAAAAGTCCAGGGGGCCCTCTCAGTGGCATAGTGGTTAAGTTTGCACACTCCACTTTGGTGCTGCAGTGTTCATAAGTTCAGATTCCAGGTGTGGACCTACATATCAATCACTGAGCCAGGCTGTGGCAGCATCCCACATACAAAATAGAGGAAGATTGGAAACAGATGTTAGCTCAGGGACAATCTTCCTCAAGAAAAAAGTGGAAGACTGGCAACAGATGTTAGCTCAGGGCCAATCTTCCTCACCAAAATAAAATAAAAAAATAAATAAAGTCCAGGACCACATGGCTTCACTGGAGAATTCTCCCGAACATTTAAAGAAGAATAAATACCAATCCTTCTCAAACTGTTCCAAAAAACCGAAGAGGAGGAAACAATTCCAAACTGATTTTTTGAGATCAGGATTATATTGATAACAAAATCAGACAAAGGCTTTGCAAAAAGAGGAAATTACAGACTAATATTCCTAATGAAAGACAATACAACAATCTTCAACAAAATACTAGCAAACAGAATTCAGCAACACATTGAAAGGATTATACACCATGATCAGTGGAATGCAAACATGTTTCAAGATATGAAAATCAATATAATACACAAAATTAACAGAACAAAGGACAAAAACATGGTCGTTTTGATTGATGCAGTAAAAGCATTTGACAAAATTCAACACTTTTTTTATTATAAAAAGCACTCAAAGTAGGAAAGAAGGAAATTACCTCAGCATGATAAAGTCCACATACGAAATGCCCATAGCTATAATTATCCGTAACGGTGAGAGAGTGGAAGCTTTTCCTCTAAGATCAAGAACAAGATGAGGATGCCTACTCTTGCCACTCCTATTCAAAGTACTACTAGAAGACTCAGAGCAATTATACAAGAAAAAGAAACAAAAGGCATACAAATTAGAAAGGAAGAAGTAACATTATCTCTGTTACAGATCACATAATCAAAATGTATAAAACCATAAATATTCCATAAAAAAACTGTTAGAACTAATAAATGAATTCAGCCATGTTGCAGGATGCAAAATTAACACACAAAAATCAGTTGTACTTCTATAAACTAATAATGAGTAATCAAAAGGAAATTAAGAAAACAACTTTATGATATCATCGAAAAGAATAAAATATGTGGAAAAAAACTTACCAAGGAGGCAAAAACTACAAAATATTACTGAAAGAAATTAAAGGAGCCACAAATGAATGGAAAGTTCATAGAGTGGAGGATTATATCGTTAAGATGTCAATAAGATTGAAAGTGATCTACAGATTCAATGAAATCTGTATCAAAATCCTTGGGCATTTTGTCATTCACTAGCAATTTTTGCAGAAATAGAAAAAAATTTTAAAATTTATATGGGATCTCAAAGACTTTAAACAGCAAAAAAAGAAAAATTGAGAAATGAAAACAAAGCTGGAGGCCTCACACTTACTGATTTCAAAACTCAACACAAAGTTACAGTAACCACAACAGAGTGGTAATGGCATAAAGACATACATATACACAAATGAAATAGAATAGAAAGCCCAGAAATAAACCCTCATGTATATGATCAAATTACCTTTAAAGGGGATGTCAAGGGTACATCCTGGGGAAAAAATACTCTCTTCAACAATTGGTGCTGGGAAATGTGTATATCTATATGAAAAAGAATGAAGTTGGACCCTTACATTACAGCATATGGAAACATTAACTCAAAACAAGTTAAAGACCTAAATATAAGATCTGAAACTATAAAACTTCCAGAAGAAAAGATAGGGAGAACGTTTTATGACATTGGACTTGGCAGTGATTTCTTGGGTGTGACAAGAAAGGCACAATCGGCTAAAGCAAATATAGACAAATAAGACTACATCAAAGTTAAAAGCTTGTGTTCAACAAAGGAAACAAGCAACAGAGTAAAAAGACAACCTACGAAATGGGAGAAATTATTGGAAACCATATATCTAATAAGTGGTTAATATGTGGGAATATATAAAGAAACTATACAACTCATAAACAAAACGAAAAAATAATTTGAATAAAAAAAATCAGCAAAGCACTTGAAAAGACATTTCCCCAAAGAAGATATAGAAATGGTCAACAAGTATATGAAAAGATGCTCAACATTACTAGTTATAATGGCAATGCAAATCAAAACTACATTGAGCAATTATTTCACACCTGTTAGAATGGCCACTATCAAACACAGAAACACAGCAAAACACAGAAAACAACAAGTGTTGGTGAAGATGTGGAGAAATTAGAACACTTGTGCACTGTTGGTGGGAATGTAAAATGGTGCAGCCACTAAGGAAAACCGTACGGAGTTTCCTCAAAAAATTAAAAATAAACTTACTATATGATCTAGAAATCCCACTCATGGGTATATATGCGATATAATTCCATTTATAATAACATCAATTATAAAACAAGATTTCAAAGAGATATTTGCACACCCATGTTCATTGTAGCATTATTCACAATAGCCAAGAGGTAGAAGTAACCCAAATGTCCATTGATGGATGACTGGATAAACAAAATTTGGTGTATACGAACAATTGAATATTATTCAGCCTTAAAAATGAAGGAAATCCTGCTATATGCTACAACATGGATAAACCTTAAACATGTTATGCGAAGTGAAATAAACAAGTCACAAAAAGACAAGTACTGCATGGTTCCACTTACAATGAGATATGTAAGGTAATCAAACTCTTACAGACAGAAAGTAGAATGGTGGTTACCAGGCGATGGGGAGGATGCAGAAATAAGTTGTTGTTCAATTGCTAGAGAATTTGTTTTGCTAAGTGAAAAAGTTATAGAGTAAAATTTCAGAACAATGTTTATATAGTTAACACTACTGTATTGTACACTGAAAAATGGTAAGATGGTACAAAAAATAAAAAGAGAGCGATCTGAGTCATGATGGTCACATTCTGACAGTCGTTGGGTCTATTGCTGTATCCCAAAGTCAGGATCAGAAGGTTGGAGTGTTGGAAGTGGTTTCACACAGCATGACTGAGGACTTCATTTAAGAATGTCTGATGTTGTCATTGATAATAATGTTAGTAATTATCAAGATACTTTAATGTAGAACAAGAAGGAAAGAAATGGGGAGGGGACGGGTGTCTCTATAATAGGGTAGTACAAAAGAGCCTTCTGGCTAAGGTGCTGTCAGGTATCTTGACTGTGGAGTTATTTATCACCACACTTGTGATAAAAATGCACACAGAGTTGGACACACACGGGTTTGTACCAATGTCAGCATCCTGGATTTGAATTTGAAGATCTTAACCTTATAGAAGGCTGAGTGAAGAGTGAAGGCGATCTCTCTGTACAATTCTTTGCAATTTCCTGTGAATCTGTAATTATTTCAAAATAAAAAGTTATTTTTATTTAATGTGTTTAATAAAATAAGGTTAATTTTATTAAATTTATTTTAAAATAAAGAGGCAAAACTTCCTTATGTACATACAGACATATAATGAATTCATTGGTAAACATTTTCTGATCAATTTCCACCTTAAGATCACATAAATTTGGCAAGTAGATGCTTCCAAAGATCCAGATTTTTTAACATATTTTCAACAGGGGCCTCTGAATAAATGATTTTATTCCTCATTTTATATCTGTATACCTCTAAAATATGGAAATATATCATAATGGTTAATTTGTCTTGTGAATCAAATATAATTTCCTATTTAATAATTGTTCAGAATCTACTAGATTACCTATATTGCGTTAAATAATTTCACATACAACCTTAAATTTCACAAGTCTAAGGTGCTGTTTATCTAGAACAAATTTTCAGAGGAAGAAAAGGAAACTCAGTTTGGATAAATGACTTAGCTAAAGTCAGAACTGATAGAGCTAAGATTTAAAAATAAATGTGGCTATGGTCTTTCCACAGCCTAATTCTATTATCTCCATTTTCAAAAATAGGGAGTGGCATGGTGATGCATAAGTAAAGAGAAAAATGCTATGGAAATGCATAAAATGCATATATTTATTACCTTGTTCACATATTACATTCCCCGGACTGGAGAGATAATGAACTTTGGAAGCTATTTTGCCAGGTTAGTTAAACCTCATTTAAATGTGAACAAATGTAATTCCTATTATAAGCAACATACAAATTTATTTTGAAATCCCTTAATAGAAGAATTTATTCTATATTATTTTTACCTAAATATAATACTATGTTACATCTGTTATAGCAAGAAATCACTGGCTAACAATGTTCTGGTGTGGTCTTAGCATCTAATTTTCTGTGAAGGCAAAACACGTGTCCTTTATTAAAGATTATATGCCAGAAAGAAGATCTTTCTTTTCTTTTCTCTGTAATAAAGTGAGTAGTATTTTAAATAGGTGGCATACTGTTCGAGATTATCAAGAGGAACAAAACCAAAAGGATGTATATATATGAATGTCTGTATGTATATATGTGTGTACGTATATATGTATAAATATGTGTGTTTATAAATATATGTATACATATACGTGGAGAGAGAGACAGAGAGAGATTTATTATAAGGAATTGTCTCACATGATTATGGAGGCTGAGAAGTCCCAAGATTTATTGCCAGCAAGCTGGACCCAGGCGAGCCAATGATGTAAATTCCAATCCAAAAGCTGGTAGGCTCAAGAACCAAAATGGTCCAATGTTTCAGTTTGAGTCCAAAGTCAAGAGAAGACTGATATCCCAACTCAAGGGAGCCAGAAAGAGGAGTTCACTCTTAAATTGCGAGCGGGTCAACATTTTTTGTTTGATTCAGGCCTTCAACTGATGTCAAGCCACCCATATTAGAGAGGGCAATCTGCTTTACACAGCCTACCAATTGAAACGTTAATTTCACCCTCAAACACCTTCACAGACACACTTAGAATAATGTTGCACCAAGTACCTGGGCACCTTGTGGTTCATTCAGGTTGACATATAAATTAACCATCACAAGTGGTTACTACATATTATCTGCCAATATAGTCATGATTCAATGCTTTAATATTTTTAGCAAACTATGATGGACAATAAATGTAAAAGGATTCTACATTAGTATAAGTTGTTAAAATATGTACACTTCCCTGTATTTATGATGGTATCTTTATCAAAAATAGTGATATTTCAAAAGACCATGCAGGAAAACACACATATTTCTATCACTGTTCTAAACAAAATAAAATCAAAGAAGTCTGCATGTAAGCTTAGGATATAATTGATATTTTTAATACTGGTTACAGTCCAGCATTTTAATATGGGAGCAAATAAAATTAACATACCACTGATGATTAATTTTATTATTGGAACTTAATGAATTCCACAACTATGCCATTCTAACGCTATTAACTAGGAAATTTCATTGGCTTCAGTACATTTCGTGGTTGTCAAGTACCTGAAATCAAAGTCTCAACTTGTAGCTTTAAAAAAATACCTCTACAAAAAGAACTATTAATTTCAAATACCTAGCTATTACACCTGGAAAAAGAAACAATGCACCATCACATAGATGAATGTTTTCCAAATATCGTGTACTCTGAATTTTGTACTCACACCAGAACAACTATCATTATCTCTAAGATAGGTTCTAGGAATCCATATTATTGATAACTTCTAGCAGTTATTTTTTTACTGAAGTGTAACTGATACACAATATCTTAGTTTCAAGTGTATATCATAATGATTTGATATTTATATACATTACAAAATTATCACCATGATAAATCTAGTTACCATCTGTCACCATTCAAAGTTATTATAATATTATTGACTATATTCCCTATGCCGTACATTACATCCCTATGATTATGTATTTTATAACTGGAAGTTTGTACCATTAATCCTGTTCACCTATTTCACCAATCCCCAATGCCCTCCCCACTCTGATATCCACTACTTTGTTTCCTGTATCTATGAGTCTGGTTTTTTTTAGTTTTGTTTGTTCAATTGTTTTGTTTCTTAGATTCCAGATATAAATGAAATGATGCAGTTTTTGTCTTCCTCTGTCTGGCTTATTTCACTTAGAATAATACCCTCTAGTTCCATTCATGTTGTAGCAAATGGCAAGATTTTATTTTTTTATGGCTAAGTTTCCATTATACTATACACACCATATCTTCTTTATCTATTCATCTATCAATGGACGTGTAGGTCTCTTCTATATCTTGGCTATTGTAAATAATGCTGCAATGAACATAAGAGTGCCATATATCTCTTCAAATTAATGTTTTCATTTTCTTTTGGATAAGTATCCAAAAGTGGATTGCTGAATCTTATGGCAATTCTATTTTTAATTTTTTGAAGAACGTTTTCCATAGTGACTGCACTAACTGTGGGAAAAGTGTTCTCTTTTCTCCACATCCTTGCCAAGACTTGTTATTTTTTGTCTCCTTGATAATAGTGATTCTGACAAGTGTGAAGTTGTATGTCACTGGGGTTTTGATTTGGATTTCATTGATGATTAGTGACCCTGAGTATCTCTTCATGTGTCCTTTGGCCATCTGTATGTCATGGAAAAATGTTTAAGTCCTCTGCCCATTTTTATATCAGATTGCTGTTTTTTTTGACATTAAGTTGTATAAGTTTTTTATTATTTTGGATATTAATGCCTTATCAGCTGTATAATTTGCAAATATCTTCTCCTGTTCAGTAGGTTGCCTTTTCATGTCGTTGATGATTTTCTTTGCAGTGCAAAGGCTTTTTAGTTTGATGTAATCTCATTTGTTTTTGTTTTTGTTGTCCTTGCCTGAGGACACTGGTCCAAAAATTATTGCTAAGACCAATGTCAAAGACCTGACTGACTATGTTTTCTTCTAGGAGTTTTATGGTTTCAGGTCTCACATTCAAGTCTTTAATCCATTTTGAATTTATTTTTTTTATATGGTGAAAGATGGTGGTCCAGTTTAATTCTTTTTCATGTAGCTGTCCAATTTTCAAAATACCATTTATTGAAGAGACTGTCTTTTCCTCATCGTATATTCTTGCTTCCTGTGTCATAGGTTAATTGACCATATATGGCGATTTTTTTTTCTGGGCTCTCTATTCTACTCGATTGATCTATGTATCTGTGTTTTGTACCAGTGCCATACAATTTTGATTACTATAGCTTTGTGGTATAGTTTGAAATCAGGGAGTGTGATGCCTCCAGTTTTATTCTTCTTTCTCAAGATTGCTTTGGCTATTTGGGACCTTATACAGTTCTATAAAAATTTTAGGAATTTTTGTTCTAGTTTTGTGAAAAATGCCATTGATATTTTGATGAGGATTGCATGAATCTGTAGATTGCTATGGGTCGTATGGGCATTTTAACAATATTAATTCTTCCAATCCATGAGCACAATATATCTTTCCATTCATTTGTGTCTTCTTCAATTTCTTTCATCAATGTCTTATAGTTTTCAGAGTACAGCCCTTTCACATCCTTAGTTAAATTTATTCCTAGGCATTTTACTCTTTTTGATACAATAGTAAATGGATGGTCTTTTTAATTTGTCTTTCTCATAGCTAACTATTAATGTGTGGAAATGCAACCACTTTCTGTATATTAATTTTATGTCCTGCAACTTTACTGAATTCATTTATTAGTTCTAATATTTTTTGGTAGAGTCTTTAGGGTTTTCTATATAAAGCATCATGTCATCTTCAAATAGCGACAGTTTTACTTCTTCCTTTTCTATTTAAATAAATTTTATTTCTTTTTTTCTAATTGCTATGGCTTGGACTTCAAATATTACATTGAATAAAAGTGGCAAGAGTGGGAATCCCTGTCCATTTCCTGATCTTAGAAGAAAAGCTTGCACATTTTCACCTTTGAGAATGATGTTAACTGTGTTTGTCATATTGGCATTTATTATCTTGAGTTAGGTTTCTTATACCTACTTTGTCGAGAGTTTTTATCAAAAACGGATGTTGAATTTTTTCAAATGCTTTTGCTGTGTCTCTTGAGCTAATCATGTGACTTTTATCCTTCACTTTGTTAATGTGTATATATTGATTGATTTGGGGATGTTGAACCATCCTTGCATCACTAGAATAAATCCCACTTGATTGTGGTGTATGATCCTTTTAATGTATCATTGCATTCAGTTTGCTAATATTTAGTTGAGGATTTCTGAATCTATGTTCATCAGGCACATTGGCCTGTATTTTCTTTTTTTGTTGTGTCTTTGTCTAGTTTTGGCGTCAGGGTAATTTTGGCCTTGTAAAATAAACTTAGGAGCATTTCTTTCTCTTCAATTTTTTGGAATAAATTGAAAAGGATAGGCATTAACTTTTCATTAAGTGCTTGTTGGAATTCACCTGTGAAGCTATCTGGTCTTAAACTTTTTGGTTTTGGGAATTTTTAAATTACTGATTCAATTTCATTACATATATAGGTCTATTGAGATTTTCTATTTCTTCATGATTCAGTCCTAGCAGGTTGTGTGCATCTAGAAATTTATCCATTTTTCCTAGGTTTTCCAATTTGTTTGCATATAATTGTTGGTAGTAGTCTCTTATGATCTTTTTTATTTACATGGTTGTCAGTTGTAACTTCTCCTTTATTTTTGATTTTATTTATTCAGGCCCTCTCTCTTGGTTTCTTGATGACTCTGGCTAACAGTATGTCAATTTTATTTATCTTTTCAAGGAACTAGGTTTTAGTTTCATTGATCTTTCTAATTGTTTTTATGTTAGTCTCTATTTCTTTTATTTCCACTCTGATCTTTATTATTTCCTTCCTTCTACTAGCTTTGGGCTTTGTTTGTTCTTTTTTCTAGTTTCTTTAAGTGTAAAGTTAGATCGTTTCTATGAGACTGTTTTTGTTCCTAAGGTAGGCCTGTATTGCTATGAACTTCCCTGTTAGAATTGCTTTTGCTGCATCTCATAGATTTTGGAAAGTTGTGTTTCTATTTTCATTTGTCTCAAGGTATTTTTTGATTTCTTCGTTAGGCCATTGGTTATTTCGTATCATGCTGTTTAGTCTCCATGTGTTTGTATTTTCTTTTGTTTTCTTCTTCTAATTGATTTCTACTTTTAAAACATTGTGGTTGGAAAAGATGCTTGCTATAATTTTAATCTTCTTAAAATTATTTAGACTTGTTTGTGGCCTAACATGTCATCTATCCTGGAGAATGTTCCACGTGCACTTGAAAAGAATGTTTATTTTATATTTTTTCTGATGGAATATTTTGTATATATTTATTAAGTCCATCTGATCTAATTAGTCTTTTAAGGCCAATATTTCCCTGTTGCTTTTCTGTCTGGATGATCTATCCATTGATGAAAGTAGGGTATTAAAGTCCCCTACTATTATTTTATTACTGTCAATTTCTCCTTTTATGTCTGTTAATATTTGCTTTATATATTTATGTGCTCCTATGTTGCGTCATAAATGTTTACAAATGTTATATCCTGTTCTTGGATTGACCCCTTTCTTATTTTGGATGCCTTTTTTTAATCTTTATCTGTAGTTTTTTTGATCATTTCCATTTGCATGGAATATCTTTTTGCATTCGTTTACTTTCAATTTGTGCATGTCCTTATATCTGAAGTGAGTCTCTTGTAGTCAGCATATAAATGGGTCTTGTTTTTGTATTCATTCAGTCACCTTATGTCTTTTGATTGGAGCAATTCATCCATTTACATTTAAAATCATTTTTCACAGATATGGACTTATTGTCATTTTGTTTGTTGTTTTCTCATTGTTTTTGTAATTCTTTTCTATTCTTTTCTTCTTTTCTAGGTCTTTTCCTTTGTAGTTTGATGGTTTTATTAGTGTTATGTTTGGGTTCCTTTCTATTTTTCTCTGTTGTAGGTTTTTGGTTTGTGGTTACTATGAGGTTCATATATATCAACATAAATATATATAATATATATTACATACATGTATATACATACATATACATAATATATATTACATATATAGATAGATAGATACATATGGTAGACTATTTTCAGGTGATAATTGCTTAATTTTGAGAGCATTCTGAAAGCACTACATTTTTACTCCCCCCTTAGATGTTGTGTCTATTTTTTTAAGAAGATTAGCCCTAAGCTAACATGTGCCACCAATCCTCCACTTTTTGCTGAAGATGATTCGCCCTGAGCTAATATCTGTGCCCATCTTCATCTACTTTATATGTGGGATGCCTGCCACAGCATAGTTCAACAAGCGTTGTGTAGGTCTGCACCTGGGACCAAAATGGCGAACTCTGGGCTGCCAAAGCAGAGCACATGAACTTAATCACTATGCTATGAGGCAAACCTCACATTTGGTGTTTTTGATGTCATATTTTACATCTTTTCATTTTGTGTGTCCTTTAACAACTGTGGTAGTTATGGTTTATTTTACCCCTTTTGTCTTCTGGGGTGCACTGTAGCGTCTCTCAGTGATTTTGATGTTATTAGTTACATCAGTGACAGACAAAGCAGTTGAATGCTTAAATCTGTGTTTTATCCCTTAATTTTTTTAGCCTTTAGGCCTATATCATTGAAAAAGATTAATGTACATAAGAATCAGTTAAAGAGTGCTTGTTAACAATGCAAATTCCTACCACCCACTCCTAACCCCCAATCTGATTCAGTAGATTTAGGGAAAAACTCATAATTATGGATTTTTCACTGACATTCCAAATGATTCTGATTCAGTGGCCAAGAGCACATGTTGAAAATACTAATTTAAATATAACTGCACACTATGGCAGAAAGGCCATTGGGTCAAGATGCAATTCTGTCCTGACTCATTCTATGATCTGTGGCACAATCGTGTAGCTTCACTTGGTCTTGTTTTAATCTTCTCTTGAGCTATGTTCTTCACTGGATGTAACATCTGGAGGTCCTACAAGCATGCCCTTATAAGTGTTATTGTAGTTGTTGCTTTTGCCATACCTCAAGTTCATGAGGCCATATGAAAGCACAAATATAATTGAGAATGGTTTCATCCATTGAGTGGACCCAAGTTCTCATCCAATCATTGCCAATTGGAATTTTTTATTATTCCATAATAAATGTTCCATGGTCCTCAAAATCTTGGCTGATAAACAGTTTGCTAGCACATCAATAATCATGCCAATTACTTTAACTGTTTTAAATGCAGCCAATTGGTGAGTTAGTTAAAAAAGAAGGAAATATTCAGAAAACAGCTTTTATACCAGGTGCCAGAATCAAAACTAGATTTTAAGCAGTTTTACAACTTTTTGCAGCAAAAGTTTTCAAAAGGATTTATGTTAGCAATTAGAGACCAATAAGTTTTTGAAATACCTTATGCAGTTTAAAATGAATAAGCAAGAACAATTGTGGTTTACCATCCATAATTTAGGATTATAAGAGTTCTTAATCAACAGTCATAATGAAGAAGACACCCTAAACTAATAAGGATATTGAAATAAATAAGAAGAAGACAATAAATTATTGAAGGAACAGAGTAACAAATATGAATTACTGTATCCATTCTTCTAATCTCATAGTCTATATACGACTTTAAAAAACCAGTTATTCATTTATTTCTGCAAGATTTTTAAAAATCTATGATTTTATGAAGTCCTCTCATAAACATTTTAGCTCAGATTTGACAGTTTTCCTATTGTGTGACTAGAAAATCTCAAAAGGAAATTTCATAAATATATATTCAAATTCAAATATATATAATTTTATATATTATTTAATAGATATAATATACTTAATTATACTATATAATATAATGCACATTATATACGTTTATATTATACATTTATAATATAAATTCAAATATATACATATATAAAATATACAGAACTAAAAGTATATTAAAAATAACACATATAAAAGCGAGTTTAACCATCTTCTCTCCACATTTAGTTTATTTTGCCTTAGAAGTCTTTTTAAATAATTGTCTCTCTGTGTCTCCTTTCATAAACTATAATGACAGCAATAAAAGTTTAAACACAATTACAGTAATCAAGGGGTAAGCTTTTAGAGAATGATGTCAGCATAACAGCAGCATGAGACGATCTCTCTGCCCCCTTTTTAATAATACACTAGACTCCCATCTATGAGCAAGAGTGTCTTTGTGTATACTGTGAGATCTAGCAACGTATGCCAAGGGACTAGAAGGAGTTTCACTCATGTGTGCATCTGATAATAGGCAGACAGACCTTGGATAATAGGCAGACAGCCTACAGTATGGGTTGTAGAACAAGGGGAGCCAGTGAACCTGCCCAGACCCATCTTGGGAAAAAAGTTGGAGAGTGCTGACCTGGGCAAATACCCATGCATGGGAAACAATGGGCAGAAAACCATATTTCCCTAGGTTACATTACAGTATTCCACTGGAGAAAAAACTATCCAAAATGCAAGTTTGGTCATGGTGAGGCAGGGGTAAGAGAAATTTACCCAATGCTGCTCCCACCTAAGGAAGCACGTCATGGGGCTGACTTATCTGGCAGCAATGACCTCTCCCACAGGGGAAAAGTATAGCATTGAGTGATTGCCCAGCTACCCTAGTTGTGTGAGACATGATTGGAAAAATTTGTTTCTCTCCAGTAGCACCCAGATTATTGAGGTTGAACCTCCATGTCTAGAGGGAGGGAGGAGATTTGGAAAGAAGCAGATAAGCAGCATGTTTCCTGATGACAGCACAGAAGGAAGTCCACCTGTGAGAGCCTGGAAACCTATGAGCACATAAAGGAATCTCCCTACTGTGTCCAGGGGTGCCCCCAACTACACTAGAGTAAAACCCACACCTCCTCCCAAATCGCAGCTAGCTCCTTGAGTGTGCTTCCATGTGCATTGGCAAGAGAGAACTCTGATAGACAGAGTATGCTTAGGAAAAAAAACACTATCTGTGAGCAAGGGAGAAACCACAAACTTGAGCTATAGCACCACTTTCTGAAAAACAAAAGAGAGGTTCCAGTAACCAGCCCAGTGATTTTTAAGAACCAGAGAAGACAGGAAGCTTAAGAAAACTGCCACAAGAGTGAGCAAGAGGATTGCAGCCAATGTACTAATACAAATACAGATAAAACCCCATAAAATAACAGCAACATTGAACATAATGCATTATTTGAAAGCAGCTAGCAAAGATTTAAGGAGGTGTCTGCTATTTCAAATGCAAAACCGCCAATACAAAACTATTAGGTACATGAAAATAATCAAGGAAATATACCATCCCCAAGAGAAAATAATAATTCTCCAATAACTGAGCTGAAAAGCCTGGAATTTTGTGATGTAGCTGATAAAGAATTCAAAATAACTGTTTTGAAAGAACTCAACATGCTATAAGAAAACTCAGAAAGACAATTCAACAAAGTCTTGAAAAGAATATATGATCAAAATGAAATTCTTTTTCAACAAGATAGAAATCTTAAAAAAGAACTAAACAAAAATTCTGGAGCTGAAAAACTCAACGAATGAAATAAAAAATGAATAGAGAGCATCTGCAGTAGAGTAAAGCAAATGGAGGATAGAGTAAATGAGTTAGAGGATAGGAATTTTGAAATAACCCAGTTAGAGGAGAACAAAGAAAAAAGAATGGAGAAGATCAAAGAAACCTATGTGGTCTGTGGAATTTCATCAAAGGAACAAATATAAGAAGACTCAGGGATTCAGAAGAAGAAGAGAGGGAGAAGGGAGTAGAAAATTTGTTTAAGGAAATAACAGCTGAGAACTTCTCAAACCTGGGGAGAGATTTGGAAATCCAAATTTACAAAGCTAACAGATCACTCTATTATCTCAATGCAAAAGACCTTCTCTAAGACACATTATAATAAAACTGTCAAATCAAGGATAAAGTAGTAAGTTTAGTGGCCAGCCCCACGACATAGAGGTTAAAGTTCGGCATACTCCATGTCGGAGGCCTGGGTTCGTGGGTTCAGATCCCAGGCGTGGACATATACCACTCATCAGCCATGCTGTACTGGCAACACACATATAAAATACAGGAAGACTGGGCACAGATGTTAGCTCAGGGTGAATCTTCCTCAGAAAAAAAAAAAAAAAAAAGTCTGAAAACAACCAGAGAAAAAAGATTTTAACCTACAAAGGAACCTTCATTAAGCCATTAGCCGATTTCTCAGCAGAAACCCTATAGGCCACAAGACAGTAGAATGACATATTCAAACGTTGAAAGGAAAAATTACTAGCACAAAGTACTCTGTCTGGCAAAGTTATCCTTCAGTTATGAAGGAGAAATAAAGACATTCTAGACAAACAAAAGCTGAAGTAGTACATCACCACTAGAACTGCTTTGCAAAAAATACTGAAAGGTACTTTTCAAGATGAAATGAAAAGATATTAATCAGTGACATAAAAACATGAACATATGCAACAAATTGAGGTAAATATACAGCCAGAGTTATAAAATTCTAAATCTGTAATAAAATGATGTGTTAATCACTTAACTATAGTATAAAGGTCAAGGAAAAGAGTATTAACAATAATTATAGCTACTATAATGTGTTAATGAATACACTATATAAAAGGATGTAATAATGACATCAAAAATATAAAATAGGAGTGGAAAAGGATAAGGCATCTGTGGACAATTGAAGTTAACTTACTATCAGCTTAAAATGAACCATTTTATCTATGAGATGTCTTATGTAAGTCTCATGGTAACCACAAAGCAAAAACCTAGAGCAAATGCACGAAGCTATAGAAAGGGGCAACAGAGCATATCACTATAGAAAATCACTAATTTATGATGGTAGACAGAAACAGAGTGAAAGAAGAACAATGAAAGTAGAAAACAAATAGGAATCAATTAATAAGATGTCATTACTAAGTCCTTACATATCAATAATACTCTAAATGTCAATAGATTGAATCCCCAAATCAAAAGGTAAAGAGTGTCTCAATGGATTAAAAAAAAAAAAGATCCAACAATATGCTGTGTATTAGAGACTCACTTTAGTTTTAAGAACACAAATAGGTTCAAAGTGAAGTGAAAGAAAAAGATATTACATGTAAGTGCAAACCAAAAGAAAGTAGGAGTAGTCATAGTTATATTAGACAAGATGGACTTTAAGCTAAAATTGGTAAGAAAGGACAAAGAAAGTCCCTATATAATGATAAAGAGGTCAACTCATCAAGAGATGTAAAAATTATAAATATATATGCAACCAACATAGGAGCACCTAAACATATTAAGCACAGGCTAACAGATCTCAAGGGAGAAACAGACAACAACATAATATTAGCAAAGGATTTCAATATCTCACTTTCAGGGATGAATAGATCATCCAGACAGAAAATCAACAAGTTAAATAATGGACTTAAACAATACTTTAGACCAAATAGACCCAACAGAAATTTATAGAATATTCCATCTAAAAGAAGCAGAATACATGTGCTTCTCGAGTGCACATGGAACATTCTCCAAGGATAGATCATATAATACGATGCAAAAAAAGTTTTAGAAAATTTAAGATGATTGAAACCATACCAAGTATCTTTTCCAACCACAATGGTATATAACTAGAACTCAACAAGAGGAAAACTGGAAAATCTACAAATATTTGGAAATTAAACAACACACTCTTGAACAACTAATGGGTCAAAAAGGAAATCAAAACCCAAATCAAAAAATATCTCAAAACAAATTAAAATACAAATATATCAAAACATATGGAATGCTGCAAAAGTAGTTTTGAGAGGGAAGTTTAAGTGATAAATGCATATATATTAAGAAAATAGAAATATCCCAAATAACCTAACTTTACACTTCAAATGAAAAAGAAGTAAAAGAAGAATAAACTAAGCCCAAAGTTGGCAGAAGGGAGGAAATAACAAAGATAAGAGCAGAAATAAGTGAAATAAGCACCAGAAAATCAATAGAAAAATTCAGCAAATTAAGCCAATTTTTCAAAAAGATAAAATGTTTGATAAATTTTTAGTTAGACTAACAGAAAAAATCACAGAGAAGACTGAAATAAATATGAAATAAATGAAATCAGAAATGAAAGGGGATAGTACAACTGATTTAGAGAAATACATAGGATCACAAGAGACTATTATGAACAATTATACCAAGAAATTGGATAACCTAGAAGAAATGAATAAATTCCTAGTAGCATACAACCTACCAAGATTGAATCAGTAAGAAACAGAAAATCTAAATATAATAAAAATGAGTAAGAACATTCTATCAATAATCAAAAACTTCCCAGTACAGAAAAGCTTAGGATCATACAGCTTCACTTGTGAAATCTACTAAACATTTAAAGAAGAATTAATGCCAGTCTTCCTGAAACTCTTCCAAAAAATTAAAGAGGAAGGCACAATCCCAAACTCATTTCATGAGGCCAGCATTGCCCTGATACCAAATCCAGAAGAGGACACTACAAGAAATGAAAACTATAGGTCAACATCCCTGATGAGTATAGACACAAAAACCTTCAACAAACTATTGGGACACTGAATTCAAGAACAGATTAAAAGGATTATATATCATGACCACGTGGGATTCATCCCTGGGATACAGGGTTATTTCAACACATACAAATACATAAATAAGATACATCATATTAATAGAATGAAGGAAAAAAATCGTGATCATCTCAACAGATGCAGAAAAAACATTTGACAAAATATCCTTTCCTGATTAAAAATAAAAAACCTCAACAACTTGGATATAAAAGGATCAAACCTCAACATAATAAAGGCCATATATGACAAACACACAGCTAACACTCAATTATGAAAGTTTGAAAAATTTTCCTCAAAGATCAGGACAAAGACAAGGATATCCACTCTCCCTACTGTTATTCAACATAGTACTGAAAGTCCTAGCTAGAGCAATTAGGCAAGACAAAGAAATAAAAGGCATCAAAATTGGAAAGGAAGAAGTAAAATTATTGTTGTTTGAAGATATGATCTTATATACAGAAATACTAAAGACTCAACCTAAAAACTGTTGGAACTAATCAATGAATTCAGTAAAGTTGCAGAATATAAAATCAACATACAACAGTTGCATTTCTATACACTAACAATGAAATATTTGAAAAAAATAAAGAAAACCATTCTATTCACAATAGTACTAAAAGCAATAACATAGGGATAAATTTAACTAAGGAAGTGAAAGATCTGTACAATGAAACCTATTAAGAGCTTGATGAAATAAAGTCAAGAAGACATAAACAAATGGAAATATGTCTCATCTTCATGGTTTAGAAGATTTAATATTGTTAAAAATGTCTATACTACCCACAGCCATTTATAGTTTCAACACAACCTCTATCAAAATTCCAATGGCATTTTTCAAGAAAATAGGAAAAAAAAATCCTAAAATTTCTATGGAACTACAAAATATCCTGAAAAGCTAAAACAATCATGAGAAAGAAGAGCAAAGCTGGAGGCATCATACTTCCTGATTTTAAATTATGCTACGAAGCCATAGTAATTAACACAGTATGGTACTGGTGTAAAAATAGACACATAGATCAATGGAACAGAATAGGGAGCCCCGAAATAAACCCCTGCGTATTTGGTCCACTAACATTTTAGAAGGGAGCCAGGAATTCTCAATAGGCAATGAATTGTCTCTTTACCTAATTGTGTTGCGAAAACTGGATAACTACATGCAGAAAAATTAAATTGGACCCCTTTGTTACACCACTCACAAAAATTAACTCAAAAATGATTAAAGACAAATATAAGACCTGATACCACAAAACTCCTTGTAGAAAACATAGGGTAGAAACTCCTTGACATTGGACTTGGCAATGGGTTTTTGAAATGATCCCAAAAGCATAAGCAACAAAAACAAAAATAAACCTGTGACTACATCAAACTAAAAATCTTCTGCACAGCAAAACAATCAACAAAATAAAAAGGCAACCTAAGAATTTGAGGAAATATTTGCAGACCATATATCTTTTAAGAGGTTAATATCCAAAATATGAAGAACTTTTACAAGTCAACACAAAAACAAACAATCTGATTAAAAAAAATGGGCAGAAGAACTAAATAGACATTTTTCCAAAGAAGACATCCAAATGGCCGACAGGCACCCGAAAAGCTGCTCCTCATCATTAATCATCAGGGAAATGTAAATCCAAACTATAAAGAAATGTTACTTATACCTGTTAGAATGGCTATCATCAAGAAGACAAAAAATAACAAATGTTTGTGAGGATGTGGAGATAAGGGAACCCTTGCATGTTGTTGGTAGGAAGGCAAGTTGGTTTAACAACTATAGAAAATAGTATGAAAGTTCCTCAAAAAATTAAAAACAGAACTACCATATGATCCAACAATTCCACTTTGTGACATATATCCCAAGGAAATAAAAATAGGATTTTGAAGAGATAGATGCACTCCCCTGTTTCTTGCAGCATTACTCACAGAAGCCAACATATAAAAACAACCTGTGTCCAATAATGGATGAACAGATAAAGAAGTTGTGGTATATAGAGAGAGATATAGATACGGATATAGACGTTTAAAATGGAATATTATTCACCCATGAGAAAGAAGGAAATCTTTCCATTTGTGACAACATGGAAGCAACTTGAGGCATTATGCTAAGTGATAAGTCAGAAAGAGAAAGATAAATACTGTATGATGTTACATATATGTGGACTCTAAAAAAGCCAAACTCATGAAAATAGAGAGTAGAATGGTTACCAGTGGTTGGGGGCTTGGGCAATTGGGGATATGTTGTTTAAGGGTACAAACCGGGCACTAGTAGATAAATAAGTCCTAGAGAGCTAATGCACAGTATAGTGATTACAGTCAGCAATACTGTATTATAAATTTCAAAGTGCTAAGAGACTAGACCTTCATTTTTCCCACCACAAAAAAGAAATAATTATGTGATACCATAGAGATGTTAGCTAACACTACAGTGGTAATCACATTGAATATATGTAAATGTATCAATACATTGTATACAAACTTATACAATGTTATATGTCAATTATATTTTAATTAAAAAACATTTAGAAATCTAATATTAGACAACCTTTAGATGTCTAATTTTTCCACCTGGACTTTTCCCTGATTACCCATGAAAAGGTGACTATACTGATGGGAAATTAATTGATTCTCACATGAAGTCTGAAATTACAGAAATCAAGTAGATCAGCAGTATATATAAAGTGTTCAGCACAAAACCTAGTGCAAAATCAGTGCTTAATAAACATTATGATTATGGATAGTGGTTGCAATTGTAATTGTAGTAGCAGTAAAAAGAAAATATGTTTTGGTTTTTTAAAAAGCCTCAAATTATTTTTACTTTTTAAAAGTTATCCATTACTTTAAATTCATTTTTTCCAGAAATACATTATTACTATTTTTAATTTTTGTGATATGTAAAAAATCAACAAAATTATTTAAATGTTTACAAAAATAAAAGAGAACAAAAAGTGATTTGCTGAGTCAGTTGGAAATGAATATGATGTATTCGTAAATATCTTCATCAAAGTTCAAGACTCTAGGAAAGCAAATGTAGGTTTGAAGCCTGAATATGAGTGAATTACTCATAACCCTTTTCACAGCCAGAGTAGTAATGAGAAGTACTGTAATTAAAGAAGTGATTTAAGATATTGTGTCTCAGAGAAAATACATTAATAAGCATGCTTTAGATGTCAAAATCATACCAAAAAATACAAATTAGTCTAAAGTTGATCATCATTAAACACACACACACAACAACAACAACAAATTTTCAAGGAAACAAATACTGTCAAATGTGTGGTAAATGTGTTTCTTTTTAATCAGTTTTGCATTATGGCATAACATCATCAGTATTGTAAGACATAAATTTGAGAGAGAGGACTGTCCTTGGGTAGATCAGTATACAAATATCTATGAGAGTTTCTCCAGACACTCACTCCCAAAGGAACTACATATGGAGATGGTTGAATTAATTTAGACCTACAAAAACCTCTCTTAAAATGGCTACATCCTTAGAAAATTTATAATACATGTAACTTGTGAGTCTTCTTAAGGAAGAAAAGTGTGTTTTGGTTTAATCTAATATTAAATAGATATAGCCTAGTTAATATTTGTTAGTAATCAAAATCTAATATGCCTTATTGCAGTTCTCTGAATTTCTTATTTCTTCACCAGTCACACACATCACAACTGAATAGCTAGAGTTATTTCACACACAAACCTACAAATGATTTTCCCCAACCACAAGCTTCAAGAATAAAGTCAATTTTTTTTTGAGGAGGATTAGCCCTGAGCTAACTGCTTCCAATCCTCCTCTTTTCGCTGAGGAAGACTGGCACTGAACTAATATCCATGCCCATCTTCCTCTACTTTATATGTGGGATGCCTATCACAGCATGGTGTGTCAAGCGCTGCCATGTCCGCACCTGGGATCCAAACAGGTGAACTCCGGGCCACCAAAGCGGAACATGTGCGCTTAACTCCTGCGCCACCAGGCTGGCCCCCTAAAGTCCATTTTATATTTATATTTATATTTATATTTTATATTTATATTTAATTCTCCAGGTTAGGGCTTTGGCATTCGTTTATTGGGTATCTGTTCACTTCTTGTTTTGTGTTTGTTTATTGTAACTGTCACTCTTCTTTTGGTACTTGTTCTTTTGAAGATATGCTGTTTGCATCCAAGGATCCTCATCTTCAGGGTGGTTCTAATTTATCAACACCTTAAGACCAGATCAATGAGGGACAATAATATGTGACAAGTTTGCTGCGAGTTTTGGAAAAATCTTTTGTCTCATCCAGGAGACCACATAGAGGCATGCTCCTTCTTCTGTGCTTCCAAGACTTGTCCAGATGTAAGTTACCTGAGGCACTTCTTAATCACTGGTTCCAGGGTCCCACTCCAAAGCCAGATGGGAGGGTCATGCAAGTCCCTGTGTATGCAATTGTTTCCAGAAGATTCTTGCAAGCATGAAAAGTTGGAAACGTTGGCCTACAATGATCCATGCTATTCTTGATGTGGTCCGGTTGGAGATGCAGCGTCAGTTAACACCGGGGAGCTTGTTGTAAATGGGACTTTCAGACTCTTCCCCCGGCCTGCAGAATCTGATTCTTAATTTTAACAATTTCTTCAATATGATCCATATGTATATTAAAGTTTGAGCAAGACTTTACCTAGACCAGTGATTTCCAAAGTATGATCCTTGAACCAGTAGCATCCTCATCACGTAGGACCTTGCCAGAAACGAAAAATCTCAGGCTCTACCTTAACTTGCTGAATCAGAAACTCTGGGAGGTGAGGCCGAACAAGATGTGGTTTAACAAGCCTTCCAAGTGATACACACTAAAATTTGACAATCGTTGACAGTATATAAGGATTCAGGTTGGTAGTGTCTCTTTGCAGATAAAGGATAGGCACTGGAGTTGAAATGAGGATGAGTGAAGCTAATGCTAAGCAATGCAGATCAGAAAAGTGTGAGACAATTTGTATTTGGTTTTCCATTTCTTGAAACGTAAAGAATCCTGATTGATGCAGCTAGTCCTAAACAGAACTAATCCTGGAAGATGAAGACTGGAAGGAGCTGATTAAGATGCCAGTACGAAGGCATAAGCTTTGATATCATCTTAGAAACGCAGAATAAAAGATAGTGTCACACAAATTATCTCAACATACATTACACAGAATGATGATAGAGCATGAGATATTGTTACAGAGAAGTCAAGATGAGTATAAAATGGCGAGAGGAGAAACTCAACCTCAGTGCTAAGTCCAAGAAGAATTTTCTTTTCTCTCTTTTTTTTTAATGACAAAACACTGTGTATTGACTAAATCTGGGGGAAGTGTCAGTGAAGTCAGTTTGATATTTGCATTATCTCTATATTTACCATGATTAAAGGTAGAGAAAAGATTATATCATTATGATAGAATTATGTTTCCTCAAGGACATGAAATACCTTAATTTTCAAGACAGAACATGTATGTATTTGGAAAACTTTTATAAATAAAAATGGTGCAATTATAAAGGATGTCTCCAATATTCCAAGGTACTTGAAAATGTTTTTATTTCCTAAATGTGGAGTTCTATTCATATTTTTATCTCATAAGAAATTCCAGATAAT
The DNA here is from genome assembly GCF_037783145.1 of Equus przewalskii. Lineage (NCBI taxonomy): Eukaryota > Metazoa > Chordata > Mammalia > Perissodactyla > Equidae > Equus > Equus przewalskii. The sequence continues at coordinate 32,870,329 of NC_091838.1, forward strand.
GTTAAAATAAAATGTAAAAAATATGTATGACTACAGTTATATATACCTTCAAATGGTAATAATTATAAGCTATCCAATCAGTAAATGATTAGAAAAGTAACTTGAAATCTAAGTTGCTCTTTATTAAATTTCTTTTTTTGTAATGTTTTGTATTTTGATAACAGTGATCTTTATAATCTATATCATTATAATTTACTTATATGTACTGCGTAAGTATATTTCAATAGAAACTTTTGTAGGTTTCTCTTGTGTGTCGTATTGGGAACAGAGTCAACAATTTGCAGACGTCTTCTGAAACCAGACACAGCCACTGTATATAATTGCATGTGTGCAATTAAATTTCTAGAGTCCATAGGCAAGAGGCTTCTAAGAAGCCCACAAAAATTTCTACTCCTTAAGATTTTAGAATAGGTCATTTTCATTTCTTGAGTATACATGAAGAATTCAGAGGTTAGATTATTTCCAAACACACATACTTGGGAAGAAAAACACACTTTTCAAAATTTAAACTGGCTCCATCATACTAGAAGAGTCCCATTTAATGGATAATAGCAGTAAGTCCCTAGATACCATCTTAATCCACAGGAATATCCATTTTACAATGCAGTGATCTGGAGATTTGCCTACGTGATGTCATGCTGCATCATACAAGAAAGGTACAGTCTGGCAAAGGTGGCAAAATACATTACGTTCCTGCTCAAATCCTTCAGAAGTGATTGTTTTATGAAACTAAGTGCCAAGAAAAAAATTACAGGTAGTATTCTGGAAAATGCGTCATAAACTACAACACAAAAATTACAGCACTCTTAAAAATCTAAAAAGCTACCTGAAATGTTAAGAATCGATGGCATTTTTTCTTTCTTTAACGAAAAATATCTGGGATGCACACACATATTTTCTATTTGTAGGTTTTATATATGTTCGTAAAGTCAATGTATGCATAGCCAATACTTAGGCATTTCTTGTAATTATATGTATCTATACATGCACTTACACTTTGGCAAATATATTTGACATATATATTTTATGCAAACATATACTTGCATAACTTTTTGTATAATAATATAGGCTAATAAATTTTGATAAAAATTATTAAAAGAAAATTTTGTTGGATTGAAGAGTTCTTTTGCCAATAAATAAGCAATTCCGCAATGCACCAATTACATAGTAAACAAATGATCAACTTGGAATAAAGGGTAGTAGCCACACTTCACATTTGTTAAATGGGTGCTACTTTCCCAAAGCATTTTCACATTGTGCTACTGCATTCTCAAAATAAATACAAACATCAGGTTTCTTTGATGTTTGTATAAAGCTGAAAGCAAAAATACATGAAAAACATTAAATGAGGTCCCAATTACTCTTTTCAAAGTGTTCAGTTTCAATTGTGATTCATTGTAATTTTTGAAATTCTTGAGAGCATTGCTATAATTCCCTCTTACTTCCTTACTAAATTTGAATTCTAAGTTGCTTTTCTGAAGTGCATGAAAAATGAAACTTCTGGACAAAGACAATGGATGACTGCCAAGAAAATAACCATTTCCTATTTTGTTCTCCCACTATAGATATTTTACATGCAAGATTTTTGTTGTTTGCTTAGATTTGGTGGGGTTTATTGGCTAGCAATTTATATTTTTCACAACCAATATAATTCAATAACATCTGACCTAGATGTTAAATTCAAATCGCAAATTTGATCACAAATTACATTTTTATCAAAGATTTCCTAAAATACAATTTTACTAAATTCAGTTAGTTTATAAAATTTACTTATAGGAAGAAACTAAGTGGATTATATGTATATATATATATATAAAATACATGACAAATATGTATTTTTTTTTATTTTTACAAACCTTCCTGGTTACCCGTCCCTTGCAAACAATGTCAGGCAAATGTATATGAATAAGTCATTCATTTTAAGCAAAACTGTAATAATAACTACTGAAATAGAACACTAATGAAAGCAATTTAATTTTAATTAAAATATCTATAATTCTAAATATTTTACAAATGGTTTCTTAATTATTAACAATGACTCAAATAATGATAATTAGTAATTAGTCCAAAGATAATAGTAATTAGTCCAAAGCCTGGCTGTCAAGAACAATCTAGCCTGTCACAGTTTCAAGGGTTCTGGCAAAATGCATGAGACTCCTGGGTCAGAGATTAAAGGCTTAATTATTTACTCATAGCACAGCAAGCAGCATGAGCATCTGCATGTTGTGTCAGTTTTCCTTGTCCTCATGTCCCACAGGGGTGGCACAGATGGGTCCAGATGTGTGACAGCACACAGATTGGGTTGCACTACAGTAAAGGAATCTTGAGTTTAGGGAAACCAAATCTTTTATAATAAGAATTAAACATCCCTTGCCTTCTGCTCTGTGGAAAGATGTTATCTTTCTTATGCTGGACATTAAGCATGCCTGCTCTTTGCTCTGGAGGGAGATTATGTATCTTTTTTCTAAGGCTATTTTCTATAAAATTATCCTTGAAAAGATACCTGAAATAGAGCATAGTAAGTATACTTGGCAGTAAATAAGAAAGAAAGAAGGAATTATTATTTAAATGTGTCAGAAAAACAAGTTGACAATAACCCACCAATGCTTTCCAGGATACCACACAAGTACCACAATGATAAGAGTGATAAGTTCCTTTCTCAAAAGGAAAAAATAGAGAAAAAACTATGACCTGCCAAATGTTAGTAGTAAATTGGATTATCAAGTAGATGCTGAATAATCCACATGCCTCTAGGAAATATATGGTACATACACCATACACGGGTAGTATATATTGTGGAAATGGTATAGGTCGCATAGTATATGTAAATCACTTCCAAGATTGTTGCCCAATTTAGTTTAATCAGAAGAAACACACTGAAAGATTTGTAGTAATGATGACCTATCTCTGTGGGTGTGTATATAGTCTTTTGCATAAATAGTAACACTAGTTATTAATAGTTGTTGATTATCACATTGATTGAAAATAAGACTTGAGTCAGTCATTAATTTATCCCAACAACTCTCCTACACAAGTGCTTATATTTCTAGGAAAATTCTGGGTGTTTTTTAACCTGAACATTCAGTGAATTAATTGTGTACCAATGTTGTCAGAAAAACCTGTAATACATTTATGTGGGAAAAGAGAAAAGTCATCCCTGAGAATAGAACAGAAGTAAGGGAATGGAAGACTAGGAGTTTAAATGTGTGACAAGGATGGAAAGAGGCCAACAGTAAGGAAAAAAGGACTAGAGAAATACTTTGAAGTATTTTTTAGTATTTAATCTTGAAGATTTCTTCCTTAAAATTTACTCCCCTCATGCTGACAGGTGTTTTAAAAACAGTTTGGCATGCAGGAGTTGATAGACCCCTCTAATTTTTTTTCACACATTTAATTTAGCATACGTTTGTTTTCATTTGCAAGACAGTGGCATATTTTAGACAGATTCACAAAATCATTTTGAGATTGTAAAACCTTACTGCTATCATTGATGCAAGACTAGATCAAAGCAAACTTTCTTGAAAAAAATGATCACATTGGGAATAACAAGGAAAACAGACATGCAAAAATTGGAGATAAGCCAGGGTTATATTGTGTTATAATGAGCAACGTAAGCAAATTTAGGTCTACTTAAATGCCAGCAGTTTACAATGTACAGACCCAGAGGCTAGAGCAATAGAAGATCCAGTCCCAGTCCAGATGTCAAATGCCTGCTGGTTATTATAGCCGGGTGTGAGTAGGACCTGTGGACCGAGGAGTATGAAGAGTATAAATGTTGGAAAGTAGAGACCTTATTGAATGGAGAGCAATTTCATGAACTGATTTGGAGACTGAACATAGAGCAGAATAAAAGGTATGCCTATTTTGGGAAATTTTGACGTTCATGTACCCAAGGAAAGAACTAGCTGGTAGCTTCAGTTATGATAGCAAAGGCAAAAGGGAAAACATAAGGACGTTAGCAGTTGGAAGGCAGAAATGACAGCAGTACGCAGCGCAGTATGGTGATATGTCTGTGGATGATCAGCAATGAGGATGTCAGGAAGGCCACTTTTTGAGGTCGCAGAATACAGTATGCACAGCTCTTAAAATTTGAGAGATAAAGGAATATCAAACTGTGTGAAAATTTACGTACAATAATAAACAAAATTGTGAGTCAGGAAATTGTTCTATTGTCACACTTGATGGTTTGAACTTGAATAATTAAGGTTTAAAAAGCATTGCCATATCCATATAGAAGGTGGTAATTTTCCTTTGTATAAGATGCTAATTTATTGACTGAATTTGAACTTTGTGAAAAATAACAGAGCATTAATATCAATACTGCTAAAAATAAATTATCTTTTTCACACTCAAGTTGAAGTCATTTGGTAATTTATACTGATTTAAATTATCCAAATAATCATTATAGAAGAATTTCTTAAAAGGATGAACTTGTCATAAAAGTCGAACATAGTTTTGTTGAGTCAATGTTTTGTAGGGCCTAAAACATTGCTAACTTCATCAAAAACCTTAAATGTAAACTGGAGTCCTGGGCTAATTGTCTCCAGAATCGTCCATCCTTTTTTATTCGATTCTTTCAGTGTGTCAAATGCAAACATGGAACTGGTTTCTTATGCTGTCTTTCAGAATTTCCTGAAGACACATAGAGATAAATGGTCCTGACCTTTGCTTTTATCCTCCATTAGTTAATAAAGTTTAAAAAAAATTTACTCTAATGAACACCAAGCAAATGCAAGAGTGTGAGCATTCTTCCAAACAAACTGGAAATGACCTGGAGCACAACTTGTATGGCAAAACTAATATTTCTTCAACTTTCATTCCTATAAAGCTCAAGGTGCTTTTGACAATAGCCCATAGACCCCCGGAGGAGGCTTGCTCCCTGCTGACAGCACAGCATCCCCAGCACCCAGCGTGTGTTTGCCTGCTGCATGGTGGGCACACAATAAATATTTGAGAAATCTCACTTTATGTCAGGGTGGCTGGAAAAGGCTTTTATAGATAAGCTGGGCTTTGGATTTAAAAGAGTAAGGAAGTATGTAAAACAACATAAAGAGAAAACAAACACAACTTTTAACTGTGTATATACTCAATATGGACACAATCAGGTATCAGTCATTGGGGTTACTGAAGGGAAATAGTAGCCACTGTAGTCTGGCAATTATTTATAGCTGGCTTTGGAGTTCATAGCATGATTTTTTCTCTTATTAAGACTATTTCAGGAGCCGGCCCAATGGCGCAGCCGTTAAATTCACATGTTCTGCTTCTGTGGCCTGAGGTTCTCCGGTTTGGATCCCGGGTGAGGACATATGCACCTCTTGTCAAGCCACGCTGTGGCGGGCGTCCCATATATAAAGTAGAGGAAGATGGGCACGGACGTTAGCTCAGGGCCAGTCTTCCTCAGCAAAAAAGAGGAGGATTGGCAGCAGATGTTAGCTCAGGGTTAATCTTCCTCAAAAAGAAAATAAAGACTATGTCATTATTTTTTAAGTAATGTAAGACAAGATTACTTTGTATTCCTTAAAATCACATCACTAAGCAGCTGTTAATGTACTGGAAAATATCTCAGGTAACAAGAGAAAATCATTCTGGGAAAACAGATAAATATGAATGTACTGACAGGGACAATCAAGAGATGACAGCATTAAACCTATTTCAGTATCAAGGCAAGTCAATTTCCTTTTAAGCTAGTCTTATTGCACATAAAATGCTGTTAATATAATATAAAATCTATTCATCTTAGCAGTGGGAGGAATAGTGATAACTCCCAAATGCCAGGAACATTTATAATAATTTCGGAATGTAATTTTGAACTTACTTTAGAACATGAATGTGTCTGATGCTCTGAGAATTCATACCACTTCAAAGTAATAATAACTCATGTCTCAGAAACAACATGTATACTTAGTCTTTCGTTTCAATTTAGCTTAGCACTTGATTTCTACATGCCTGGATAACACCAACACAGGAATACAGAGATGCTGATGACTAAATCCCTGCCCTCTGAGAGTTCTGGAAAAGGACACCAAAGGAAGAAACGCAAGGACCCAGCAGTGTGGGCTGTGCTGTGATGAGGCCACATTTGCAGAGCCCTCAGCTTTGGTTGCTGAGGGTAAGGAGCGACTCCCTGGTTGCAGAGTATGGCTGATATGGGTAATGGTATGAGGGAATCCCAGTGAGGATGTGAGGCCAAACCCTGAAGGAAGAGCAGCTTCTCAGGCAGACTAAGGAGCAAAGGCAGTCCAGAGAGAGAAGAAAGTGCATGTACTAAGACCCAGCAGGGAGATTTTGGATACGACACAATCACGAAGCTCATACAGTGATGATTCACTAAGACTGGAAAAGCAGAACCTGGGGCTGGCTAGTTAGGGGCCCAAAGTTGTGCCAAGGTCTTTGGATGTTTGAGGACCAGCAATGAGCCTGACACTTTAGAAGCCCCATCTTAATGAATTCTCATAAGAGTTATTTCTACATTATGAAGATAAGGAAACACACTTGGTGAGTATAGAATATTTGCCTAAATAACACTACATTTATTTTTAAGGCACAATTGAATATTTCTTCTGGACTATAAGTCCACGATTCTGTCCGCAGCAGCACTGTCATGCCACTCAGATCCCTGCTTCTTTACCAGAGACTTGTAAGGGGAGAGGCAAACCCAAGTAAACAGAGCCGGCTGTGCTTCACTGTGCTGCTTTCACACCTTCCCTGGGAGGATGAACCTCCTGGTTTGGCTTAAAATGACTTGAGGCAGTTCCGTCAAGGTGGTGAACTGAGCAGGCAGTGGACTTCAATCCCTCATAGGCCCGCCTCACATACGTGTGTGTTGGAGAAATAAGCCCCCCAAATGACTATAGCACATTGGTAGGTAATCAGCAGTTCAAGGGGGATCCCCAAAATGCTAAAAGACAGAAAAAAAGAAGTGAAAGAATTTTGGCAGCAGAAAGGTTATAGAGCAAAACAAACTATGACAAGATTGCGTTGGATGTTGTGAGTGGACTACTCCTCTGGTACTGGATGATCTCTGAGCTCAGAACCAGGAGGTACACCGGAACCCTGGAATAAAGCCAGCCTAAAAACCATGATTAACACCAGGCAAATAAATCACAAGCTTGTTCAATGAACAGATTAAGTTTGTACTTGTGATTAACTAATTAATTGTTGAGGTTAAAAATGAGAACATACACGTTCTAGAATAAAACCCTCTTTACTCTTACAGCATAGGAATCCCACAGACTGAGGTCAAACCCCACAATTGATATTTAAGTGAATATGACACATGTGGAGATCAGATTTCTCATCAGTAGCAACTGATGCTAAACAACAATGGCGTGACATGCTCAAAGCTCTGGGGCAAAATGTTTTTCAAACTGTTTTAAAGGTAGAACAAAGACATTTTTGGAGCTGAAAAGATTCACAAATTTTATCTTTCGTCTATATTTTCTCAAGTAAAGCCAGTGAGTATGTAAAGAAGCATAAAATTTAAAAGGTACAGCTTAATCAAAAAATACTAATTGTTTACTACTAATAATTCTCATATTTGGGCAGGAGTAATGTGCAGCATGAGGAGGTAATATAAATAAACTCAATTTTTTTCTTTCAGTAGATTACATCTAATCATGATACATCATAAATTAGAGATATAAACATATTATTTAGATTAAAATTGGAAGTCTAATTAGTAAACTAATGCCTGAATATAAGAAGATCTATCTTCTTCAATTCTCAGATCTTTTACTAAATAGTTGCTTGGTTTATGTTTTTCTGTTTCTTCATTTGAAAAATGAAATATTTGAACTAAAATTCTCTATAAGGTGGTGTGATTTCTGGGAAATAGTGTAGGTGTTGACTGTAAACATATCCACATTTAAATTTTCCTTCTACAACTTCCAGACCTCAAGTCTTCTTCTCGGGAATAATATATACTTCTCCAGAATAGCAGGCTTGCTTTTGTTAAAAGACACTTGACTCTCATATCTAAGTACATTTCTCTATATCCTTCTACTTTCAAGAAGCTTAATAGCACCAAAGTTGTATTCCAATATTATACAACTGGACATACATTTCTGTATGCTTATTAGAACTTTCATTGTATTACTTCTAGCCAGAAAGAAAATGGGGACCTCAGTTCTCCAACTTCAAGGAACTGAATTCTACCAACAGTCACATGAGCTAGGAAAAGGACTCCAAGCTCCGGAAAGGACACAGCCTGGTGACACCCTGATTGCAGCCTTGGGAGTCTCAGAACCAGAGACTCAGTTAAGCCGTGCCTGGACTCCTCACACAAGAAACTGTGAGGTAATAATGCAGGCTATTTTAAGTCACTAAATTCATGGTGATCCGTTCCACAACAATAGGAAACTAATAACAGAATGATGGTAAAGTCAACCCTCCAGGGGCAAGATTCTCCTACAGGTAACCAGGACAAAGGGAAATAACATATAATTATAGCTAACTCACTTTTTAATCACTATATGCAAGATTCAGTAGTGATACAACACATAGAAAATGTGATCCTGGACCATAAGAAGCCTCAATCTAGTATTATAAAAAAAAGGAAAGAAAGAAATTGTTGTTAATATTACATAGAGTATTCCAGACAAAGTGTGGCAATGTTGCAAAGCTTTTTGATGGAATCTAATTTAAAAGAAGCTTGGTCATGTTTTAGTTTGCAGAGAGTCAATAGTGCCTTTTAATAAAAGGTAGATCTGTGACTGTTTGCTCCAGACATAAAGAACTGTCTGTAACTTTTAAACCCTTGGGGGGAAAGTCAAGGCTTTCTTTGGTAAAAGCTAATAAAGGACAACTGTGGTTTGCATCAGCAGGAAGGCAGGGAGAACAGGCAGATTGAGCATTCCAGATAAGGACAGGAAGGGACAGAGCTCTCTGAAATAGAAAATCCTGCTTTGGTGATAATCAAGTGCATATTTCACTCCTAGGTCTGACCTTCCTAGACAGCACACTCCCTGCCTAGGGCTTATGGTCCGCTTCTTTCTGAGAACTAGGCGCACACTATCAATTAGTCCTTCTAAAGCACCATGGGTTTCCTTTGAGGCCAGTTAAAATACTAAATACTAGAAGCATGTGATTTGTGGCTGAAGAATGTGTCTTTCACCCTTGCCTTCCCAGATGGTTTTTAGTCTTCATTTATGAATTCTAGACCCATTCACATTTCTATTCAAAGCACCACTTCTGGTATACTGAATGTGGATTTTGTGGTGGAACCTTACCTCGAATGAATGAAAAGGGATGGTTTCTGGCCTCAGAGTGCCATTAGTCAACAACGTGAAAGAATGCATTGTTTGTGTGTTCTCACACACACAAATCTACATCCCTGGCTAAATGCGCTTAAAATAAATGCACATTCTGTATTTGAGTTATGGATCACACAAAAAATGTTCATATTAGCTTGTCATATCTCATTAAAGGAAACTATTTGACTTGAATTACTTATCAAGGTAACATCCTTATTTTTCATGATATCAGTGAGTTCTGCTTGCTTGGAATAATAGAAAGACTGACATGATCCTGTCCATTTGTGCTACTACTTTCAGAGAATAGGATAATTGCTATAAGTGCTCTTGTTATGCAGGTATTCTTGAGGTCTAAATATTGTAAGACTAGGCAAGAGAATTTCAACCGCTTTTGAAAATTTATTTAACAGCTGTCTTAATTTGTAAATTGGCCATTTACCAGAATGGAAACAAGAAAAGCAATCTCCAGGATTCAGACAGTTTTGAAAAACTGTGAGTCAGGGCTCCTCCCTTCTCCAGGGCTCCTCTGCAGTAGAAAGAAAATAGTCAAAGTACCCTTTTTCAGGAATCAATTAAAATAAGGACATATCAGTCCAACTCTGCTTGAAAATTACTTCCCAATCTTAAGCTAATTATCTAATTGTATTTACCCTTAGCAGTTAATTTGACTACCTTCCCTGGTCTTAGTTATGCAATATCTAAGGGGAGATGATTAGAAATAAGATTCCTTAAAATCTAGTCTAGATCAAAATTCTGAGTCCACGATTCAATCTCACTTGTAAAAGAAATTAAGCGAACGTAAACTATTTTAAACAGTAAGAAGAGAAAGAAAATAACAAGGAAAAATTTCAAGGCTATATTTGTCTTTCTTGTTTAAAAAAAAGCAGTTAAAGACTCCACAGAAAGGTTTACAAAAATTTCCAACATCTCGTTTACTGGGTATCAACAAAACACAAAGAAGCATACATGATGATATAGATTAATAAAATTCTTGACAAGAAAGAATTTTTTAACAGGATAAGTAATATCCTAGGGAAAAAAAATCATCTTAAAATGGTTTCAACATAAGGCAAAATTAACAACCCTTAATAAGTTCTTAGTAAATTCCAAGCAGGAATATATAAATACCATGAGAAAAGCAGACTTTCGGTAAGTAAAAGTATCATAAATTTAGCTACTGTGAAGTAAGAAGTGTTACAATTTCATAATTTGAGAATTTTAATTATTAGCCTTTTGGAGAGTAAAGAAACTAGATGATTCTAGTGTACACGGCGGGTGCTCTATCTGAAACAATGTTTTGGAGGTAATGACATGGTTGACATCACATAAAAACAGAATATCCTGCAGATTTGCAGACTTTACCATATACTCAACATTTTACTGTAAACTATCTTTTTTTGTTCTTAAATGCTTTTTTGTTTTTTGAGGAAGATCAGCCCTGAGCTAACTACTGCCAATCTTCCTCTTTTTGCTGAGTAAGACTGGCTCTGAGCTAACATCCATGCCCTTCTTCCTCTACTTTATACGTGGGACTCCTACCACAGCATGGTCTTTGCCAAACAGTGCCATGTCTGCACCCAGAATCCGAACCAGCCAACCCGGGCTGCCGAGAAGCGGAATGTGCGAACTTTACCAGCTGCACCACTGGGCCGGTCCCAATGCTTTATTTTATTTTATTTTTTTTTTAAAGATTGGCATCTGAGCTACCATCTGTTGCCAACCTTGTTTTTTTTTTCTTCTTTTTCTCCCCAAAGCCCGCCAGGACATAGTTGTATATTCCAGCTGTGAGTGCCTCTGGTTGTGCAATGTGGGACACCGCCTCAGCACGACCTGATGAGCCGTGTCTTGTCTGCCCCCAGGATCCAAACCTGTGAAACCCTGGGCCACCTAAGCAGAGTGTGCGAACTTAACCACTTGGCCATTGGGCCAGCCCCCTAAATGCCAATATATCATCTTTTTAGTGTTCAACTAAATTAGAAGCATTAAAATCTCTTCCATGGCTGGGTATATTCTTCTCCTTTCTCCTCTCCCCCAAGAACCCCAGCGCTTGTAACTTGGAGGCACTTCCTATTTATTTTTCATTCTTAAATACTAAGGTATTTTTTCCAGTTCGGGAGGGGCACAGTGGTATTTCCCAGTAACCAAAGATCATCAGGCCATGGCCTGCCTACTTCAGGAAAGATACAACTTAAACTACTATTTTTAAAGACATCTCTTTAATCAGCAGATCAGTCCAGAATTTATTTTCCAGTTTTCTCAGGCCAGGTATGCCCTGGTATTGAATAAGAAAATTTTCAGCTGCCTTTACCCATTCATTGCTCCTTAAATTAGATGGTAATTTGGTTTCAATACTATTGAACTTTTTTTTCACTTGTTTTCACCATTTCCCTTTCAGTTTCTTATGCCAGGGTATATGTTTCATTGTGCTATTTCTCTGTTATAGGTCTATTTATTTTTAGAATCTATCAGTAAATGCTTAAATCATTGAATGATTAAAGCTCCTTATTAAATTGTATATGATAAAAGGCAATGCTATAAAAAAAAAGGAAAGTATATTAGTCAAGAGAGAAAAACACATTCTTTTTAAAGGTTAATTCCCTAGAAAGTTCCAAGAATAGTATCCATCTTTTCTGTCAAAAATAGAGTGTCTTTTACTGTCTTTCTTATATAAACTGTGCTTTGGGACAGCCATATGGTGAGTGAAGGTAAACTCTATGTGGAATGTTCCATCTCAGTAACCAACTTGCTTTCCTGGGTTTTCCTGGGTTTTCATTGAAAGTCCCATGTCCTAAGAATAGGCACCCCTCATTCTGAGCAAACCTGGAAGTACAGACACACTAACACCAGCTAATATATGAAAACAACTGACAAAACTAGAACATCAACATTTTCAGCCCTAGTGAGCAATAGATCCGGTTAATAATCACCAATGCCAGAGAACCCACTAAAAGGGCAAAGGACCATGACACTCTTCCTGAAGGAGTCACATACCCCTACCTAGGAAAGCACCTTAAAAAACCACACACACACTAAACTTGCATCTTATCAAGTTGTTAGAACTATTCACAAAGTTACAAGACATACGAAGATACATAAACATGTAAAACATAGCAGCGAGATGCAATTAACAAAACCCAGATGGGGAAACTCTGCAAAGAGGTCTTGTTTCTTCAACAAATAAATTTTGGGGATAAAACAAATAGAGTGATAAAGAGAGGCAGGGAGAATCTACAGACGAAATGACTACTTTTCTGGCCAATTTGTCCTGCTACTCTATGGAATCTTTGAAGCAAGGCCTGTGTCTAAATCACCTGCACTCAACACTTAGCACAATCTTGAAAACATAGTGGGCATTTAAAGAAATTTGCTGTATATTGAATACACAAAGCTTTTTCTGATTTTTCTAACAAAAGTGATTTTTCCCTATGGAATCTAATAATTTATTCATGTTATAATAACATATTTGGTTTGTTACAATAAGCACTTAGTCCATTGACTTAATTGACAATAAACCTCTTAATGTCAGGGACTCTTTCATATTATTATAAATTCTGCAGTGTCTCCCTTGATGCTTTACATGCTGTAAGAATTACATATATATTAACAATACATACTATAAGAATTAAATTAGGATTAAATCCACCAGGGTTTATACTTGGAACCTTATGCAGGTACAGGGGGCGTACTGAAATAGTTTCCTACAAGCCCTAGTCCAGCAGTGTTATTAAAAGGCAGAACTTAATCTATATTGAGTACTCGCAGGGCAGGCAAGAAGATGAAACTATGAAATGATTGCCTTTTGCCTCTACATTCCTTCCCTGGAGGGGGGAAAATATCAATGTAAGAGGTGCTTATCTCAAATCCATACAGTGTCATTTGTACTCCACTTGTCACATTCATTACATGTTATCTACTTGTTCATTGTTTAATATTCATCTTTACTAGTTTTACCCTGAATCAGCACGCAATGTATTCTGGACCAGAGACAGATTTCTGATGAATCATTTTAATATAAATATTAAATACATTGGTTCCCCTTGCCTCAGACTTCATTCTTGGGGTGACATAATGAAAACCATGCAGAATGTCCCACACGTGTAGCTGGACACCTGTAAACGAGGGATGGAGAACAATGAATTTTGTCCGTTATATACAGGAGAGAGAGAGTCATTCCATCTTCCAAAAAAAGGAGAGAGAGAAAAAAAATAAAACTCTTTTGCTCGATTGAGACTTGAAGGGAAGGATTCTGGGTTCTTAACCTAACATTTTGGAATGTAAATACACTTTCCAAAGGGCAGATAAACCCCTCTGTCCCTGGCTTTTAAGACCCAGAGATGTCTCCCAGTTCCCTGGCCTCATTTCTCCTTAAAAAGGTAAATACCTGAAAAGATAAGGCTCTAGTCTCCCTGCAACCTTGGGAGCTAACCTAGGTACCTATTCCAGGATGTATCCATCAGCTCTCAGGAAATTGAGAGAATTTTATTTTCCTTTTCCATCAGAGCAATTAACTTCATTATTAGAGAAACAATTCGCTACAGATCTAATCTTCATGGTATGTGAAATGTTTCTTGAAGAAGTGAAAGTAAATATTCTCTGATTTTATATCATATATATTTCCTTGGCTCATAAGTCTAGGGATTTTCATGATGACTGGAAAATCTGGGGCATTTTATTTCCTCATAGTCCTATTTAAAGTATATATGTATATATGGATATTTATGTTTGTATCTTATCCATGTAATTGAATTGAAAGTTCTTTGAAGGGCCCATAACTTCACACTTTCTTTAAATGAATGAGTGAAGGAATGAATATCTGTTGAACACCTACTATAGACATGCACCAGAAAGATTCAGGAGATGAAAAGATGAACAATGTGTGGTCCTTACCCTCGAGGATGTCATAGTTTAGTATTTTTTCAATTTTGTACATATTATGTGCCATGTACATAATAGATGTTCAGAGTAAATGAATCAATAAATGGATCCCAGGTTGAAATCTAAGGGAGTCCAAATACAGCACAAAAAATGTCTCATGGTATGTATTGAAGTTGGCTAGAAGAAAATGCCTATTTGTCTGTGGTTAGTATATCATAGATATTTGTTTAATACATCATAGGTATTTTGGCAATTACTTAGAATATCATTTTGCTCTGTTATGGCCCTTCCTCATATCAAATAATATAATAATAAATTAAAATATAATTGAATTAAGACCAAACATTTACATATTTCTAGTAAAGTTAATTAAATCCAGTTAATGTAATTAAACATAATTAGATTTGGTGAAAAAACACTGTTAAACTAAAGCAGAGACAGTTAACATTAACAGGATGGAAAAAAATACCAGGCACATGCAGATAAAATGAAACAGGGATTAAAAATTTTAATGAAAAAAATCATACTTGAAAAACCATTATTTCATATAAAGAAATTTTATACTTATATAGATAAAAGAGTACCACAACACAACAGTGAAATACTAAAAAGCAAACTTGTCTGAACATAAAGAAAATTTTATAAAAGTCAATAGTCATTGCATACTTTAACTTTTGTCTGAACTTGGTACAGCAATTAGAAAATGATAAAGCAGAAATGAATATTTTGACTTCTCATGTATGGTATACTGGAAGTACAATTCAGAGTACAGAGCCAGGATCCCAGAGGGCCAGTCCAAGATTCCAGAAGGCAGAGCCGGGATCGCACAAAGCAGAGCCAAGAGGTCAGAAGGAAGAGCAAAGATCACAGAAGAGCCAAGATCCCAGAGGCAGAGTCAAGAGCCAAATGCTTCATATCCAGGTACTGTAACTGAGCCTAATGAAGAAACTGACACCATGTCCCTTGCTGGCTTTTAGAATTGCCATGGGCCAGAGGCTTCTGTGGATCTCCAGTGTTGCCTTTTGAACAGGAGTGTCTATTGTGGCTCTTTTATTCCTGTTCCTCCACTGTATAATGGTTGTGGAGGAGGAGAAGATAATGTGTATGTTTGGCACAAAAGTGTATCAGTTTGCTAGGGATACCATAACAAAATTCCACACACTGGGTGATTAAACAACAGACATGTATTTTCTCACTCTTCTGGAGACTGGAAGTCTGTGGTCAAGGTGCCAGCAGGTTTGATTTCTCCTGAGGCCTCTCTCCTTGGCTTGCAGATGTCTGCCTTATTCTTGTGTTCTCACATGGTCTTCCCTCTGTGTGTGTCTACGTGTCCAAATTTTCTTTTCTTATAAGGACACCCAGTCAGAATGGATAAGGGCCCACCCTCAGAGCCTCATTTTAACTTAATCACTTCTTTAAAGTCCATCTCCAAATGCAGTCATATTTTGAGGTACTGGGAGTTAGGGCTTCAACATATGAATTTTGGGCAGACACTATGCAGCCCATAACAACATCCTTCAGAACTGGAAGGGTTATACTCAAGGGATCAAACATGAGGAGCATTATATACACCTGGATCTGAGATGGATGATTGGATTTTGACCTGGAACAATAATGAGATGAAACTTTGAAGAGTTTGGGGCAGAGGTGAGCGTATTTTGCCCATGAGAAAGGTGTCGTGAGTTGTGATGGCCAAAGGGCAGAATGTAACAGATTATATTATCCAAAATTGGCCACAGCAATATTTCTGTTCCCACTTACTCTTCTAGAGCTCTGCCACTACCCATCAAGATGTAGAACCCATTCCCACTTCCCTTGAAACCAGGAGGGACAGTAGGGACAGGTTCAACAAATAGAATGAGGCAGAAGTGACACCACGTGCTTTTCCAAGGTTACACCATAACAGGCATTGTGGTTTCATCCTGGTTTTCTCGATCTCTCTCTCTCGCTTCTTTCTCAGGTCAGTTATCCTTGGAATCCAGTCACCACATTGTGAGGATATTTAGTCCACACAGAGAGTCACGTGCTGATGGACCAGACTAAAGAGTGAGTGAGCCTTCAGGTGAGTACAGAGGCCAGACTTCCACTTGCCCAAGCTAATGCAGCATGAAGCAGAGACCACCTAACCTCGCTGACTTCTGCTCAAATTGAAGATCTTTGAGCAAAATAAATATTGTTGTCTTATTTTAAGCTATTAATCCATGTGTAATTTTTTTTACAAAGCCATACTAACTAGAACACTGAGGCTTTTTTGTTTTTCAAAAATGATCTCATATCAAAATTCACAGAAAAACCATAATAAATTCTGATTATATCACAATCAACCAAGAGACTTATAATAAAATAATAAATCCCCAAACCTAAACATTCTCAGACAAAAAGGGAAATGTCTTTGACACTGCAGTTTGTAGTGTCTTTTGGAAGACTGTCACTGGAGTTTGTGGTATTCTATTGGAAAGAAGAG
The DNA here is from genome assembly GCF_037783145.1 of Equus przewalskii. Lineage (NCBI taxonomy): Eukaryota > Metazoa > Chordata > Mammalia > Perissodactyla > Equidae > Equus > Equus przewalskii. Next base: position 32,886,919 of record NC_091838.1, read on the forward strand.
AAACCAGCTGCAGGACTGAGTTATCATTTCCTCAGGTGCAAACACCAGCACCCTGATGTATCCTTTTTATTGATTGATGTCGTATTCCTGAATTCACTAGCCTGGGAAGCATTCACATTCATCATTATCGTGATGGTGTTAAGACCCAGGCTTTCAGCTCTGTTAAGTCTAGAAGATAATCTGCTAAAAAATGTGCACCTCATATATACTGAATAATCACTATTTTTTATTTAAAAAATCCAGAGGATCATTGCCTTGGTTTTCATTATCTGATAACCTCACTATGTTAAGTGGATATGGTTATCATATAAAAGTCATAAAAATAACTTAACCAATTATTAAAATAACTTTTTATGCAACTACAGGTAAAATGTAGTAAAATTATTTCCTAAATCTGATATAGTTTGCTATTTATATTAATTCATTTAAAAATCCAATGCAGCATTAGTAATCACATCAAAATAATTTTCCTAGTTTTATTTTGTTTGTTTGTACTTAATTCTTTAAAATGTTGTTTTAATGTTAAAGTGAATCAATCATTAAGATGTTAGTAGTCCTTTAGGAGAGGGAATACAATATAGAGAGTTCAATTGCATATATGAAAAGAGGAAATAGAGATGAAAGTAGCATATTTTATGGCAAAGTATGTCTTAGACTTAGTCTAGAGAGAATGTATAGATTGATTTGAATATCAGATAAAGGAATTTTTTTCTTTTTAAAAGGTAAAGCAAATATGAAACTTGTTTTTGCTTAGGTTCTTTCTTATAACTGTTTGTCCACATGACGATATGTAACATATGAACAAAAATTATATCCTCTCTTCTACTGATTATGTTCATGTTTATTACAAATTTCATAGATAATTACAAATTATCATAGAATCTCAAACTAATAAATACAAGATCTAGAAGACCCAGTAAATATGGCATTTAGCGAAGAGAATGGGTTCACCATCATGTGAGGATCTATTAACACATTGTCATTTAACAAAAAGCCTTTTTTAAATAAATTTAGAATATAAATACATTTTAAATGAAAATTGAGTCAATTTTATTTATAAGTATTGATTAAACCATATAGAATTTCTAATATTGAAGATCTTCTTGCCCACAAAAATGGCAATTTCAGCTGTTTCAACCTTACCAAAGAATGACCTTCTAATAGCTTTTAGCTGTACTTAAAAAAATCCAAACACACATAAACACAGAGGAAAAAATTACAAAGTATCCAGCTGTAGATTGTTAATTTCTTAAAAATGGTATTTTTTTTTTAATCCTAATAATGTGGACTAGGTCAAAATACACATCCATCATGTATACATTGAGAAACTAACTTGAATTCTATTATGTTTCTAAACAAAAATGACCAGACTGAAGAATTTTACCTGAATGTAAGATAATGCAAAAATACATGACTAGTTTTAATTCTCATTAGCACTTTTCAAATAGTCTGAATGATCCCACAAGAAAAGAATGTAATACACATTATTTATGCTGTCATCTCTAAAAATGTTTCAAAAGAAGTGTAGAGAGTGGGTTTCAGAAGGTAAATGAATTTAAGAAAATGCAGAATAAGATTATTTCAGCAAAAAGAAGCCCAATTGCAGAGATCCAGAGTTACAACAGGTTGAATGTGTTCAAGGACCTCTGAAAGGTCCGTGGGACTGGAGGAGTCTCACTGATGATTCCGGATCCCATCACTACCCACCATGCAGTTATGAAGATCATTCTGGCCTGAATCTCCATGGCCTGCTGGATAATCTTAGATAGCCTCCAGGTGGAGAAAATCTATATGGTAGTTTTACTTTTAATTTTACATTCAATCATAAAATTAGATAAGGAGAAACAAATATGTCTTTTCCAACTTTTCTAGATTTTTTTCTGGAATGAAAATATTTTGTTTTAGTTGTTCAGTCATTTATTGCTGGAAGGAATGGGGAACCATTCCCAGTTTATATCACAGGAGACTTTCATCAAGAATTCCAGTGATTCCAAAGTGGTCATTTATTCAGTAAACAACTACTTGCTATGTGCTAGACTCTGAGCTCCACGTTACAGGTATAAAGATGAGTAAACATAAAGTCTCCATCCTCAAGAAGTTTTTAGTCCTAAGTAAATAAGGAATAAATTTTAGCCATTGTTGTAAAAATTTTGTCCTATCCTGAATAAGTTTGCATCACAAGAATTTTGTTTATTTGTTAAATTTAGATTACATCCAGTTTGATTAGGAACTGCATGGAACCAAATCACATCAAACCTTTTCTTTGTGTGGGATTGGCATTGATCTCACACAATCAAGCCACAATTTCCGGAAGTAGTTGTGAAGTCAGACTGTCCATATCAATGAGAGGAAGCTCAATGAAGGCTTCCTCAGCTTCTATGCATCTACACTCCTGTGAGATGCCTTTGAGCTACTCCCTCACTCAATGCCAGATGACATGTTCAAATTCTAATGTTTCGACAGCCAAGGCCTAGACAACATATTATTTGAACTTGAATGTGGTCTTCCACTTGCGCCTATGGATCTTACCAATTTTTATTGACTTCTATTGAGAAATAGAAAGAAGTAAGGATAGAGAGAAATAAACATAGTAAATAATACTCGTTTCATGTTTAATTTGTATGAAAAGTCCCCATTTATGCAAGGATCTGGGTCAATGATATCTCAGTCTTCATTTCCACTTTTCTAAGAGCATATCAATAATGATAAGATGGGAACAAAACACATTTGTCTTTACATCAATAACAAGCAACATAAGAATCTTTTTGTTATAATTAATTACTACTAGGTTAAGGTAGATATAGCCAAAACAAATAAGATAAATTTACATAAACATTACCAGAGTGATGATTTTTTTCTTTCAAAGTTATTTTTAATGTATTTGGACAGTTGTTCTTCTCTATTAACAATCACATATTTCTTAGGTTTCTCTTCCAACTTAAGTAGCTTCAATTTTGTTTGGGGAATGTAGGTGAGAGATTTAAGGCAACGTAGAACATGACGAGATTGAACCATTGGCAGATTATACTAAGGGACATATTTAAATATGTAGAGCCAAAAAACTTTTTTCTAAATATATTTCTGGTTTGTCTACCTTAAGCAAAACAATTTTTTCCGTCTATTGCTTTGCATGTAGAGAACTATTTTTTGCAATGGATAGAGTATAATTAGTTTCTGGTTAATTATGAAAATTTCTTGTCTTTAAAATATAGTACAGAAATAAACAGGCCAATTATTTTTCACATAAAGCATATTGAGGTTGTCTTCTTTTGAATTTGTGTGTGTGTGTGTTCCACAAGATAATATTGCACATTTTAACAGCTGTCTTTAGATGTTTAGTATATCTTCCAGTAGGTGGCAGTCTGTGATGTTTAAAGGGTACATGGTATTATTCTGGAAGCTTTTGAACTACATGCAGAACTATACTGAGCAGAGGGGGAAAAAATTGCCTTTTATAGCTGCTTGTTTATTCTTTGGCACAAAAACAAGTTATATATTTATTGTTGTTCTGCAAGTATTGACAAAATTGCTACTGTACAAATAGTGATTATGCCATTTTTATAGTCATCCAGACTATAAGAGAGGCTTCGATGAAGTAAAGTGGAAAACCACAATATTTAGAATAGTACATTTAATCTGAGAATACAGAAATAGGCAGTCATGCAAAAGTTATTTTTTGGAAAATGGTCAGCTATTTGACAATTTTCCAGCATAGCTGAGAGTGAATGCAAGGATAATTTTATTTACTTTTAGCCTATTATTATTCTACAAGGACAATTATCTTTCCATGTACTGAGGATTATTCAGACTCTCAATATCAATTACCTTTACTAGGCAAAAGTGACAATTTTCATCTCTGAACGGGTCCCATTAGTGCTTGAGCCTAACTCCACTAATATTAGTTTTCCTGTAATACATTAAATTTCATTCATCTGCACAGCAGAATTAAATAATTAAGTTGCTTTATAATCATGTTTTCTCTACAATTGTGTAATTTCTTCCTTTCTTCCAATCATAATTTATTCTCAGCTGTGTGTTTTGTTTCTCATGTCAGTTTTCACCTATTTCATTTTCAGTATCTATTGACATTCAGTATTCAAAGGAACAGCGAACAGTGGATACTTTAATAAACACTTGTTGAATAAGTTAATGTAAATATTTTTGAGTAAACAACATGTCAGATTGGCCCAATATTATGCATAGAAATTAATATAGCAAATATTCATTAGTCTTGAAGTCTGGTTATACAGATAGAGAAGAAAAAGTTCGATTTATGGAATAAAAACAAATTATCAGAGACTGTTCCTCCAACTCTTCCTTGTCCCTTGTTTGAACACATTAACTGCGTGTTCTTATAGTATTGATCACTTCTCAATGTGCCAAGGGAAATACTCAGTAATATATTTCTATAATTAAAAAGAGGAAGAGAGAGAGATTAATAGTTCCAAGGAAGCTTGGGACTAAATGTATCTATGCTGCATTGCATTGAGTTGTCCAAACTTATTTAGCCAGAAATAAATCTACAACAACAATGACAAAAACTTCAGAAATAAATACTCAAATAGCTTCAATCTCTTTGCTTGCATCCATGACTGTCCCACATTTGAACATTTGAATTAGGTGAATTAAGTCTGAGTTCAAGAGTAAAATATCATTCTTTTGTGAACAAAGTAATTTCTGCATTAAATTCACCTCTGTCTAGTCTATAATCAAACTCATTCAGTAAACTAAGCAACTATTTTGCAGCAAGAAGTGTTTTACTTTTACTGCAAAGACATAAACAACGTCTCTGACTTATATAATGCGTTATTTTTAATCTACTCATAATCAATGGACCAGTGATATAAACTAATGCAAAGACTGATGAAACTTGGAAAAATACATTCTCAACTTTAAAGCAGACAAAATAGAAATGGTGTTGTGATTATAAGTCACATGCTACAAGTTTATCACAAATAAAATCATTTTAAGGCTTTTATGAATAAATAATACTTCTATTTGTGGAATCACAGAATCTGAAAGGCTAATGACATCTTCTCGTTCTCTGAGGACAATACACCAGATTCAAAAGTTATGGGAGAGCAATGGTAAATGCTGCTCAAAAATACTTTATTAATCAGTCAAATATATTAATTTAAGAACAATACTGTTTTTAAATAACGCTCTTAATAAATATTTTATTAGTATTTTCCTTGCACGCTGGCTAATAACAACCAAGCAGTCATCATCCTTAACATGTAGCTTAGTGTCATTCTACAAGACATGTTGATTTTTTCAAAAGTACACGTATTTGGGTAGAAAGAACTCGGCTGGAATCCTGGCTCTGCCATCTGTTAGATGCGTAAGTTAACTTATCCATCTTCTTTTTAAATTAGTAGACTTTATTTTGTAGGGCAGTTTTGGATTTACAGAAAAGTTGAGCAGAAAGTACAGAGAGATCCCATACACCTCCTCTTCACCTACACAGTATTCCCCTATTATTAACATCTTACTAGTGTGACATATTTGTTACAAGCTATGAAATAATGACCCATTATTAACTAAAGTCCTTAGTTTATATCAAGGTTAAAGTTCACCCCTTGTGTTGTACAGGTCTATGGGTTTTGAGAAATGTATTATGTCGGATATTCACCACTATAGTATCGTATGGAACAGTTTCACTTCCCTACAAATTCCCTGTCCTCCACCTAGTCATCTTTCCCTCTCTTTGTCTCCAACTCTTGGAAACCGCAGAAATTTATAGTGTCTGTATTATTTTTGTCTTTTACAAAGTGTCATATAGTTGGAATCATACAGTATGTACCCTTTGCAGACTGGATTCTTTCACTAAAAATATGCATTTAGAGTTCCTTCATGTCTTTTGTGCCCTGATAGCCCATTTTTTTAATCACTGAATAATATTCCATTATACAAATGTACCACCATTTTTTAATTCATTCACCTGTTGAAAGAGATTTCATTTGCTTACAGTTTTTGACAATTACGAATAAAGGTGATATAAATATTAGTGTGCAAGTTTTTTGTGTGGAAGTAAGTTTTCAACTAATTTGGGTACATACTGGGAGTATTAGTGCTGGGTCATATGGTAAGACTATGGTTAGGTTTTGTAAAAAGTTCTGAAAATGTTTTGGGTCTTCTTGATTTTTATTTACTTTCACATTTTGCCCTTTCGTTGGTGTATTTAGTTCATTCACATTTAAAGTCATTGTTGATATAGCTGGATTCATATCTACCATATTTGTAGCTGTTATCTATTTGTTGCCCTTTTTCTCTGTTTCTTTTTCCCTTCCTCACTTTTTCTGCTTTCTTTGGCTTTGGTTGAGCATTTTGTATGAGTCCACTTTCTCTTGTCTTTTAGTTTATCAATTTTATTTATTTTTTCAATTATTTCAGTGGTTGCCTAATATTTGCAATATGCATTTACTACTAATCTAATTCTTCTTTCAAATACACTATTTCCTGTCATAGGTAATGTGGGTAACTTAGATTATTCATAGGTCCTCCATCTCTTCTTTTTAACATTGTTATCTTTCATTTCACTAATCCATAAGCTATAATCACCAAATATGCTGTTGCCACTAATATTTTGAATAGACAGCTACCTATTAGATCAATTAAGTGTAATAAAAGCGAATGATTTTATCTCACCTACATTTATTTCTTCTTTAGCATTCTTCCTTTCATTATGTAGCTCCACGGTTCTGATCTACATAATTTCCCTTTTCTCTGAAGAACATTTTTTGCATGGCAGGTTTACTGGCAACAAATTATCTGTTTTTGTTTGAATGAGAAATTCTTTAATTCTTCTTCACTTTTGAGGAAAAATTTCACTGGATACAGAATTCTAGTTTAAATGCTTAAAGTGTTTTACCTCACTCTCTTCTTGTTTGCCTATTTTCTGAAGAGAAGTCCAATATAATTTTTTTTTTAAGATTGGCACCTGAGCTAACTACTGTTGCCAATCTTTTTCTTTTTTCTGCTTTATCTCCCCAAATCCCCCCGGTACATAGTTGTACATCTTAGTTGCAGGTCCTTCTAGTTGTGGCATGTGGGGTGCTGCCTCAACATGGCCTGACGAGCGGTGCCATGTCCATGCCCAGGATCCTAACAGGAGAAACCCTGGGCCGCCGGCAGCAGACCACGCGAACTTAACCACTTGACCATGGGGCCAGCCCCTGAAGAGAAGTCCAAAATAATTCTTATCGTTGTTACTCTATAGGTAAGGTGGTTGGTTTATTGTCTTGTTTTGTATTTTCCCATGGCTTCTTTCAAGATTTTCTCCTTGGTTTTGTTTTTTTGCAGTTTGTTCATAATGGGCTTAAGTATAGATATTCTTTTAGTGTTTTATACCCTCTAGTAAGCTATGAGTCCCTGTATTCACGAGTCTCTCCAGTTTTGGTGGGTGGCAATTTGCTCTGCGATCACAGTTTTCTAATGCATCTAAGAAGAGTGGTTAACTAAGAGTTTATTCAGATTTTTCCTGCTGTGAGGAAGGGAACGATGACCTCTAAACTCTTCACACATTAGAGCAGGAAGCAAGAGTCTGAATCCTCAATTTTCTAATCTGATGAAATTCAAGAATAGAAAGGATCTGGCAATACTTCTTCCACAGGAAAGTTATGAAGCTTAAAAAAGAGTTAATATTACCAATGCAACATGTATAACGTCTGGAACACAATAAACACAAAAAGTAAACACAGTTATTTTCTTTAATAATGTCGATATTAAGAGACCTATGGTAGTGAAGATTACAAACTCAATAACAAGAATGCTTGGGTTCAAAGTGCATCTCTACTACTCCTTGGGTCATGACTTTATGCAGTTATTGAACTGCTCAGTGCCTTAGTTTCCTTATTGTAGAATTCTTCTGCCTGGTACATAGTAAACTCAGTATAGGCAAAAGCCATTATTATTAAGAAACATGAATTCAATAATTTATCTGATATTTATTAGAACATTCATTTACATGGCATTCCGTCATTTCAACAAACAAACATAAGGTGGGTTTACCATATGCATGGAACTTCACTGAGCCTGGGCTTGCACAGACATAATCTCTGCTCTGAGATCGCCCTATATTCTGAGGAGGCAGACTATAACTATGGTTCATTAGATATGTAGTATGTAAACAAGGTACTGTGCAAGGATGAGAAAGTAAATGAATAACTGACTCAGATAATCTAGAAGAACCTCACAAAGCCTCCACCAACACCACAAAAGGAGGAGCATTGATAAATGAGTGACATCTCTCCGAGGAGGTAAATGAACATAGAACATTCCAGGAAAACAAAATGATATGGAATGCACAGAATAACTGGAGAGGAGATAACATGTTGAGGGAAGATCTTTGAATAAATTTCACTGTGTGGTGAGACAATATTGTTCCTAATAACAATAAGTAATGTGTTCATCAGAAAAAACAGCAGAAGCCATCTTTGAAATGAAAGGATAAGCTGAAGTAATATGTGTACTATGTGATGGTATCAGTTATTTAGCTAGGAACTGAAACTATATAATTCTGAATAATACACAGGGTAAGCAGATATACAAAAGTTTGAAAATATATAAAACATACATATTAATAAAATGCCAGAAAATACAATACAAACACTAAAATAGTGTCCAATATGTGGCAGATACCATTACACAGGCTTAAGAAATATTAGTTCGTTTCACCACTATAGCAGCCCTGTGAGGTGGGCACTTTTACCATTCCAGCTTTGTAGATTATGAAGCAAAGGCACAAAGAGTTTAGGTTATTGTGCCCAAAGTCCTACAGCTGTGAAGTGAGCCATCAGGACTGGAGCATAGCAGTGGTCTGACTACAGTTAGTCCATTAACCGCTGCTCTAAGCCTTAAAAATGTGCCTAAAAGTACACAACATTAACTATCACTTAAAATATGTCATAGTTAGGCACCTAAATGAAATAATCAAGCACAAACTCATGGGGAAAGTTAGTTCACCCATTCTGCAAATTATTTATTAGGAGAATGGTTGGAGGCCTCCTTGAAGTATTAAGATATTAAATTTTTACTAAGTTAGCTGTGACTTTTTAAAATGAATTTTCTTTTTCCTTTTTATATTGTTTTTCTTCTCATTATCATTAAGTTGTTTGTTACTAATAGTCTATTTTATGGGCAATATCCTTATATCTGAGGCTATATGAAACTACTATCAGTTCACTTCAAATATAATAGATATTACCATATTTGTATGAGGCTACCGGTTGATCCACATTTACAACCTGAGAAGATAGAAGAAATGGACGTGCTCAAATGATTACATTGGTTCTGAGAACAAAGTAATTGTACTTCGGAAGAAATCAGCTGCTCCAACTGTGCTATTCTGTAACTGAGCTCTTTCCTAGTGACATTGTAATCATTTAACACCTAGTGATTCCAATGCCCTGACATGAAAGGAGCAACTGCACACTTCCTTGTGCTCAGGGGACTGGTGTATAATCTGTTCTAATGACGGTGGATATGAATTGCCAGCAAGGCTTTCATTTTAATTTTACAGACAAGCAGTTGCTTTAGTGGACCAGTCATGCATACCTGTGACATACATTATTAATAGTGATGACATGAGATCTTGATATAATAGCTGTTTCCATCAGGAGAATCATGCAATTAAGTATTGTTAAACATTTTACACAAGTATATATATCTTAATATTACATTCCCGAAACAGACTTTATTATCCCTCAGTGAAATTTATTTTACTATTTATTTAATTATGAAAAGTTTTATACTTTTTCCTCCTTAAGGCTGAAGTAGTCATTTTCTCCTAAGGACTCTCTTCTTTTCAAGCTGGTGGGAGTCACAGGAGCACTATAGACCTTGGTTTTTCTTCTGTGAAATGAAAATAATAACAACCACCTGCAAAGTTTGGAGAAAGGTTAGAAATAACACGTCATAAACAGACCACATGGTTCTTATACTGGTGGCTCATTAGAAGGAATGTGGTGATTAAGGGAATTTTTCAGATTTCATAATATGTGTGCTTGCCTGGCTCCATAGTCAACAGTTAAGAACATATGTTTGGGAGCCAAAAATCCAAGAATTAACTCGTAGATCTGCAAAAATTAGTGGCCTCAGAATTCCTTGTCCACTTCTATGATTCAATTTGCTGATGATCGTACTTGTTCTTTATTTCAATTTGCCATCTGTACCTCCCCTCTTGGCTTCAGACATGATTCTGTTATCTGACAGAATCTGAAAATTAAAATATTTTAATTGAACTCTCTTTCTGCTGTTTTCTGCACTTGGAATTACGGCACTTCCATCTACCCAGTTGCTCTTACTATAGCTTTGAAGTGAGGAAATTAAGAAATATGCTTCTTTCTCATCTATAACCCATCATCAAATTCTGTCAACTCTTCCTCCAAAGTGTATCTTTCACCAATCTTCTTCTCTCCATCACAGGCACCATGTCATTCCAGCCACCACTGTCTCTCACTTGGACTACTCCTTTTGAACTGCTTCCTCCCCTTCACTATCCACACACACCCAGATGGACTGTTAAAGCACACATTTGCCATACCATGACCTTGCTTAAAGGTGGTGGCTTTCCTGTAAACTTCCAGAAAATGCAAAAATTTTTTCAGGGACTCTGAGTCATCTGATTCCCAACATTCCCAACAATGGTTTCTCTCTCCTTGTTTGCCTGTTCTATCCTTGCTGGCCTTTCTTCAATTTCTAAAAGTGCCAAGCCCTTTTCCCACTCAGAGGTATTTCTTCCACTGATCAAATATCCTTTGATCTTCAGTGAATGCAACCTAATCAGAGATTCCTTTTCTGACTCCCTCAATCAGAATCAGATCCTGAGTCACCTTCACTTTGCATTCAGAGGGCAAATCAACCCCACAATGTTTACTGCTGTCACCATGACATTCAGCCTAGTTCATAGCAGCTACTTAAAAAAAAATGATGTATAAATGGATGAACTTGGGAAAGTTGCTTAATTTCTCAAGGCCTCAGTCTTCTGTGTAAAACGGGGGAAAAACATCTGATAAAATAGTTTAAGGATTAAATAGGTAATAGATGTAAAGTTCTTCAAAAAGAATCTAGTGTACACTATGTACTGCATTTAGAATTCTTGTCTAGACTTTCTCAGCAAATCTATTCAACTCCAGAAAAGATTGCAGGAAAAGGTTGAAGTAGTATGTGAATCTGGTAAGTGCAAATCCCTTTTCATTATCTGTTGCGAAATCATTTGAAACCATATAAATATATTTATATTAATATACCTATAATATGTACACATATATTTAATACAAATGTTATATATAATAATGTAAAATAATATAAATAAATAAAACAAATATATTTATGCATTTATGAGTTCTTATGGATCAATTGTATGTTCACTCTGGTTTACTCTTTGGAATATCTCACGCTTTTTCTTTATTCAGTCAAGGCCCACTGTAATTTGCCACTACTTTGATATGTTAGTCATATTTTATTCTCTTAAAAATAATTCTTTCCTATCAGTAATGTGATCCTTAATAGTTCTCTGCTGGAAATGAAGAAACAGAAATGTTAAATTGTTAAACAAGGTCTGTAAGAGATTTGAGTATTAACTAGGAATAATACCTAAATATATACTCAACAAAATATAGTATTAATGAAAAATATCTGACAAAAGAGATAAACTGAAAACTTTTTTTAATTTACAAGAGCACAGTAGAGGTCGTGAATTGCTCTTATCAATGAAACTAATGAAATGTTCTTCCTAGAAGTAATAGTTGCCAGTTTCATCAATAGAAAGGTGACACATTGATATGAGTGACTAAAAAGTTATTTAGGTTTGACTTAGAACAAAAGTAGAAACCACTGGATAAAATGTATTCCAAATATTTTATTACTTGGTTTGGAACACTGAAAGAAATAATTTTTTTGTTTTTTGGATTTTTTTGCTGAGTAAGATTAGCCCTGATCTAACATCTGTTGCCAATCTTTCTCTCTCTCTCTCTCTTTTTCTTTTTTTTTTGCCTGAGGAAGATTAGCCTAGAGCTAACATCTGTGTGAATCTTCCTCCATTTTATATGTGAGTAACCACCCCAGCATGGCTGACGAGTGGTGTAGGTCTGCATCTGGGAACTTGGGCCACCAAAGTGGAGTGCACCAAACTTAACCACTATGCCATGGGGCCAGCCCCTAAACATGTTTTAAAGAAAATGCAATCATTATTATGCTCAGTCTATATACTTCTGAGAATGTGGAAGAGTATTCTTATGTGAGTATATATATAAACTCTTTTTTAATTATTATATATAACATTGTATATCACTTTGATTTTATATAAAACAGTATACAACAGGCTTTTTACTAGATGATTTAGATGCCATATAGGCGCTATAAATGCATTTCAGGGGCCGGACCCATGGCCGAGTGGTTAATTCGTGCACTCTGCTTCAGTGGCCCAGGGTTTCACCAATTTGGAACCTAAAGTGACAAATTGCTGGAGGCTCAGTGTGGATAAGTCTGAAAGCGAAAAACTCCAGCAGAGGGTGTAATTATAGGAAGGCCTCAACACCTCTTCGAATTTTACCTGCAGCTACTCTACCTGTTTCTCACAATGTAGACTAAAGAAAAATCACCTCGTGCTTCTGATAGGAGAAAGGGAAAAGTAACTATTTTGCAATATGCTAGAGCATTCTCTTCTTAACAAGCCCTCAACAGAAACTATTTTACCAAAACTTAAGCTATTGGGGTTTTTCTTTTTAAAGCCTAATCAACCTGTATGAAGGGAAATACCCAACTGCAACCCACTGTATACTTCTACCTGGGGAAGGGAAATTTCCAACTCCAGCTCCCTCTAGCCTTCCATGTAGGAGAAGGGAAATATCCAGCTCCAGACCCCTCTACACATCTTGTCTCACCAAAGGGGGTTGGCTGAGAAGCACTGGTCAAGTTCACAGTCCAGAAGCACAAGCTCACTAAAAGCTTGAGACCTTAGCATAGGACTACATAATTTTCCCCCTCCCTTCAAACCTTACCACTGCATTCCTAAAGGTTTATACACCACAATTCCTTTCACTCAGTATATCATGTTTGGCTTTCAACCAAAAATAACAAGGCATTCTAAAAAGTAAAAAACAAAGTTTCAAGAGACAGACAAAGCATCAGAAACAGACATATCAGGGATGTTGAAATTATCAAACTTGGAATTTAAAACAACTATGATTAGTATGTTAAGTGATTTAACAAAGAAAAAGAAGTAGGAAAGAAGCAAGAACATAAGAGTCATGTAAGAAGCAAGATGGAAATTCTAAGAAAGACTAAAATAGAAATGTTATAAATCAAAAACACTGCAACAGAAATGAAGAATGCCTTTGAAGAGTTCTTTAGCAGACTGAATGCAGTTAAGGGAAGAATCTCTGAGCTTAAGTATATGTCAATACAAACTTCCAAATCTGAAAAGCAAAGAAAAGAAAGACTAAAAAAAATGACAGGATATCCAAGAACTGTGGGACAACTACAAAACCTGTAACACATGGATAAATATAATACCAGAACAAGAAGAAAGACAGAAAGAATCAGAAGAAATATTTGAAGGAATAATAACTGAAAATTTCCCCAAATTAATGTCAGACACCAAACTACAGATCCAGGAAGTTCAGAGAACACCAAATAAGGTAAATGCCAAAAAACTACATCTAGCATATCCTAGCCAAACTACAGAAAACCGAAGATAAAGAAGAAATCTTGAAAGAAACTAGAGGGAATGAGAGAGGAAAACAGCTTTATCTATATGGGAGCAAAGACAAGGATTACACCCAACTGCTCAGAAACCAGGCAGGCAAGAAGACAATGGAATGAAACATTTAAAGTGCTGACAAATAAAAAAAGGAATTATCTACAAAATTATTCATTAAAAATTAAATACAAATAAAAACTTTCTCAGGCAAACAAAAATAGAATGAATTTGTTTCCAGTGGGTCTGTTTTACAGAAATGTTAAAGAATTTCTTAGAAGAGAAGGAAAATAATACAGGTCAGAAACTTAGATCTACATAAAAAAAGAAAGAGCATTAGAGAAGGAATGAGTGAAGACAAAGTAAAACTTATTTTCTTATTCTTAATTGACCTAAAAGATAGCAGTGTGTTCCAAATAGTAACAATAAAGTATTTGATGACTATAGCTCATGCATAATTGAAATGAATGACAATGATATAAAGTATGGGATGGAGGAATTAGGAATAACTTATTATAAGTTTCACTAATTTTGAAGTGGAATACAGTTATATGAAGTGGACTTGGATTAGTTGTGAATGTATGTTTTGAATCTCCACAACTATTAATAAAAGTTTAAGAGGAAATATAATTAATATGCTAAGAATGGAGAGAAAATGGAAATGCTTAATTAAAACCACAAATGCCAAAAAAAAAAGAGTGGAAAACAAAGAAACATAGAAACAAAGAAATACAGGAATGAATAGAAACAATAGCAAACACAGTAGATATTAATCCAACTATATCAGTAATCACGGTAATGTGAATCACCTAAATACACCAATCAGAAAGTGGAGACTGTCAGAGTGAATCAAAAAACAAGATCAACTGTATGTTGTCTACAAAAAACCCATTTGAAATGTAAAGACACATAGATTAAAAGAAAAGGGATAGAAAGGTATATCATGTGATCACTAATCAAAGCTGGAGCAGTTATACTAATTTCAGGCAGAGCAAACTTCAAAGCAAGAAAAATTATCAAGGATAAAGAAAAGCATTACATAATGATAAAGGGATCAATTCTCCAAGAAGACATACAATCCTTAATGTGTATGCAACTAGCAACAGAACATCAAAACACCTGAGGAAAAAGCTGATAAAAATGCAAGGAGAAATAGATAAGGCTATTACTGTAGTTAGAGACTTCAACACCCCTCTACCAGACATTGACGGATCCAGGAGGCAAAAAATCAGAAAGGTTATAGTTGAACTCAAAAGCACAATCAATCAACTGGATATAATTAACATCTATGGACTACCTCATTCAACAACAGCAGAATACTAATTCTTCTCAAGCGCATAGCGAACATTCACCCAGATACGCCATATTCTAGGCCATAAAGCTCACCTTCCCATTTTGAAAGAATAGAAATTATACTGTGTATTCTCTGTGAATACAATGGAACTAAACAAGAAGTCAATAACAGAATGATAGCTGGTCAATCCCAAAATACTTGGAAATTAAACAACACACTTTTAAATAATACATGGATCAAATAAGAAATCTCAAGTGATATTAAAAAATATTTCAAACTAAATTAAAATGAAAACAAAATTCATGGGATGCAGCAAAAGTAATGCTCAGAGAGAAATTTCTAACATTGAATGAACATACTAGAAAAGAAGAAAGATCAAAATCGATAATCTGTTTCCATCTTATGAAACTAGACAAGGAAGAATAAATTAAAGCAAGCAGAAGAAAATAATAAAAATTACAGCAGAAGTCAACGAAATTGAATACAGAGAAAAAAATCAATGAAACCAAAACTGGTTCTTTGAAACGATCAATAAAATTGATAAGCTTTTAGCAAACCAAATGAAAAAAATAAGAAAAGGACACAATTTACTAATATCAGGTATAAAAGAGGGGCCATCATTACAGACTCTATGAACACTGAAAGGATAGTTAAGGAATATTATGAACAAATTTGATAACCTAGATGAAATGGACTGATTCCTTGAAAGACATAATCTGCCAAAACTTACATAAAAAGAAATAGACAATATAATTAGGCCTATATCTATTAAAGTAATTGAAGCAATAATTAAAACCATCCCAAACTGAAAGCAAAATTCCCACATGGATTCCATGATGAATTCTACCAAAGATTTAAGTAAGAAATTATAGCAACTCTCTACATGCTCTTCCAGAATACAGAAGCAGATGGAATATTTCCTGTTATTTTATGAGGCCAGTGTTAACACTAATACCAAAGCCAGGCAAAGACAATATAAGAAAAGAAAACTAAAGACAAATATCTCTCACAAATATAGATATAAAAATTTTCAGAAAAAATCAGCAAACTGAATCTAACAACATATAAAAAGAATTGTATGCCATCACAAAGTGAAATTTATTTGAAAGAAATTGTAAAAGAAGTAAATAAATGGAGAAATGTGTTCTGTGTTTATGGATAGGAAGACTCAGTACTTTCATAATGTCAATTCTTCCTAACTTGATTTATAGATTTAACAAAATCCTAATGAAAATCACAGCAAGTTATTTTGCAGATATTGACAAACTTATTCTAAAATTTAATGGAGAGGCAAAAGACCAAGAATAGTTAACACAACATAAAAAACGAACAAAGATGGAGGAGCGACCCTATACAACCTCAAGACATATTATAAAGCTACAATAATCAAGATAGCATAGCACTGGGAAGAGAATAGAAAAATAGATGATTGGAACAGAATAGACAGCCTACAAATAGATGCACATAGATAGTCAATTAATCTTTTACAAAGGAGGAAAAGCAAGACAACTGAGAAGAGATCATCTTTTCAACAAATGGTGCTGAAACAATTGGACATATATATGCAACAAAATAACTTAGATCGAGACCTTATACCCTTCACAAAAATTAGCTCAAAATGGATCACAGACCTAAACATGAAATGCAAACCTATAAAACGCCTAAAAATAACATAGGAGAAAATCTAAATCATCTTCTGTTTGGCAACAATCTTTCAGATACAATACCAAAGGCTTGATCCACAAAATAAATACTGGATAAGTTGGATATCATGAAAATTCAAAAATTCTAGAAAAATCTAGAACACTGGCAACACGAAATAGTGGGAAGGATGTGGAGCAACAGGAAATTGCATATTCCTTGTGGGAAGGTAATGTGGTACAGCCACTTTGGAAGACAGTTTAGGGGTTTCTTATAAAGCTAAACAGTCTTACCATATGATTTAGCAAGCTCACTCCTAGGTATTTACCCAAATGAATAAAAATTTATGTCCACACAAAACCCTGCACACTAATGTTTATAGCCACTTTATTTTGGATTGCCAAAACTTAGAAGGAATCGAGGTGTCTTTCAATAGGTGAAAACAAACTGTGATACATCTATACAATGGAATATTATTCAGCAATAAATAGAAATGAGCTATCAAGCCATTTAAAGAGGAGTCTTAAATGCATATCGCCATAGGACAGAAGCCAGTATACAAAGGCTACATACTGTATGATTCTAACCATATGATGTTCTGGGAAAGGCAAAACTACACAGATGGTAAAAAGGTGAGTGGTTGCCAGTGGTTTAGAATGAGGAGTAGTGGTATGAATAGGTGGAGCACAGAGGACTTCTAGGGAAATGAAACTACTCTATATGATACTACAATGGTGTGTAATGACACTTTTCTTTTGTCAGATCATAGAACTGGAAAACACAGAATCAACCCCAATGGAAACTATGGGTTTTAGTTAATAGTAATATATCAATGTTGATTCATCAACTGTTAACAAATGTGCCACACTAATGCAAGATGTTAATAACAGGAAAACTACGAATGAGGTCACATATGGAACTCACTGTACTTTCTCTTCAATAGTTCTGTAAACTTAAAATTGCTCTAAAAACTAATGTCTTTTAATTTTAAAAAGTTATGTCCTTTCAAAATAAAAAATATCTGCAGACAATGTAGGCAATTTTACAGTTAATTGCACCACATACAACATATGATTTACTTTGGTGTTGACAAATATCTTCAAGATTTATTGTTTTCATGGATAAAGTAGGAACAGGCTAAGTAAAAGCATTTGAGCCACTGTGCTTAACTTGCTTTTTCCATGTGAGGCAAAATGTATGTTTTGACACTGACTTTTCTATACTTTATCTCTCCAAGCTACTGCATAAATCTTCCGGGCTAAATATAAAGATTCCCCAGCCTACATAGATTCTTAGGAACAATCTGTTCATAGGATTACCTATGATTAAATATTCATGCAAAACTTTCGCTTTTGGAGAATTTATCACAATTTAACATATTTCCTTAAGAGTATTAAATGTATAAAAATATGCATTTGGAATTGTAAATACCAGATTCAGGAAACAGGAGGGGGAATAGCATTTTAGAGAGATACTCCTGGGAGTTTCTTTAGCATGGTAGTGATTAAGTGGGTGTGTAATACTATTTCCTATACTGTTTCTCATAACTGACATGTTAAGAAAGTCTACAAATTTATAAAGTATGACTTAGAAGGAAGCTGAGTTAATAAAAGAAGATTTTTATAAAACTCTAAAAAAGATACTCTAAAAGTGAAATAGAATACAATATTCATGAAAGAAAAAACAGAAATCACATAAATTTTTAATGTGGGCTTTATGGAAAAAAGTAAATGCACTGAAAAAAAGTCAAATAAATATAAAAACAATTTAGAAATCTGGAATTATGGGGTGAATCAATTCAGGGAGGTCAATATACATTTGCTAAATGCATCACTGTAATGGATAGAAATACTAAAATTAAAGGGTTCAATCAATTTAGAGAAAGATAAATTTAAAGTATCTAGACACATAACAGTCAATTTTCAGAACAGAAATGGTTAGGAAAAATTGCAAAAGCTTCATAGAGAAAAATGACAACAGTAAAAGTAGACACTATTCATAGAGAGGCAAATGGTAAAATTAGCATCAGACTTTGCATGAGCAATATTGATGGTAGAAAAGAATGGAGCAATATCATCAAATAATATTGGGAAAATATTTTGAATTAAGTAACATTCAATTGTGAGGAAAACTAAAGAAATTTTGTGCATGACTGTCACCTGGTCCAAAGTAAATATTGAAGATGTTCTTGGGCAAAATTTTAAAAGAGCAAAAAAAGATTTTTTAAAAGTATTAAATAATGAAGCCTAGCATCAAGGTGTGTTTAATTGATTCTTACTCCATAAAATAAAACAAAATATAAAAGGAAAGACAGAGTCATTCAAGGATTTAATATTCAGTCAAATTACTTTCAAGTATTGTTTATATAGGTAGTTTCCAACATGAAACAAGTCAAGGAAATCTTCCTGAACAATTGATTTTAGAAAAAACTTCAGATAACAAAATCGACTAGGAGTACATTGGCATAAGGACTAATGTTAAGTATTATATACATAAAGAGTTAAAAATGGTTACAAAGGAGAGATTTTTTGTGGCTGCATATTTTGTCTATGTGGATTCATTGCAATTATCAAACAAGTAAGGGGAACACTATGCACAACAGCCAAAAAGTGAAAACAACCCAAGGCTTACCAACAGATAAGTGGATAAATAAATGTAATATGTCCATACAATGGAATAACAGCCCTAAAAAGAAATGAAGTACTGATACATGCTACAATGTGGGTGAACCTCAACAACATTATGCAAAGTGAAAGAAGCCAGCACCAAAGGTCACATTTTGTATGATTCTGTTTATTTGAAACGTCCAGAATAGGTAAATCTGTAGATATAGGAAGTAGACTAGTGGTTGTTTTGGGGGAGGAGAAGATAGAGAGTGACTACTTGACAGGTATGAGTTTTCTTTGAGGGTGATGAAAATGATCTAGAGTGAGATAGAGATGGTGTAGTAAAACATTATGAATGTACTAAATGTTATTGAATCGTACCCCTTAAAATGGTGAATTTTATATCATGTGAATTTCATCTCAATAAAAAAGGGTAGTCAGGAGAATTACAGAATAGATATACAAAGGTAGAATAAATGAAACAGTGACACCTACCTTATGGTTGTTGTCTGGGAGTAAAAGAAAACTATTTCAGATGCAGGAGAAGAGGAAATAAGAGATTACAAGTTGATTTCACTTTTGCTCATAGGAGGGAACTGACAGTCAATAAGCAAAACCAAAATCCAAACCAAAGCAAAACAAAAAATTGTCGCTAAGACAAGGTAGAAAGTTACCAAAATAAACATCAAAACAAAAATAGAAATCTTCCTAAACATGAAAATAGGTGCAAAAAAGAGGAAGATCGCAAATGAAACAGATCACAAAACAAAAGACGACTATGCTTTAAAATGGAAGCATAAATTATAAAATTAAATAAAAATCAATATCTCACTGGGGAAGGAGGGGATAGGTAGAGGTAGACAGTGGTACTTTGGAATCCTGTAAATATTTATCAGATAATTATGCAACAAAAATATCTAAAAATTCAAGGTTTTAGTGTTGAAAATGAAAAGGGAAAAAGAGGCATCTATGTCACAGATAATATAACTGTGGCATAATCACACACAAAATCCATTTGACTTTCAATAGCAATAATTTAACTATACAGCTGTAGTGTGATACACTATAAGATTAAAGGTACTGCAAAAAATGTAAACTGTTTTCAGTAATCATGTTTTCATGCTAATGTTGATGTTTTTATTCTAAAACTGTCTTGTATGTAATGCAAGATAAAGTAAATTAGTAATTGGTAACAACATAATATTCTAATTCTACCATCAAAAGTATCCCAGAGAAACATGATTCTTGCCGTAGAGGAAGAGGTTATATAAAATACAGAAGGTTAAATAAAAATCCTTAGTATTGAATTTGAATTCAAAATATTGGTATGAATTAATGCTGGAATTTAAGTACTAAAAATACATTTATTTTTGGGAGGTAAATTGAAATAAGTTTGAACCAATAGTCAACTCAATAGAAATAAGTTCAGTACTCCTACATTACATGTTGATATCCCAAAATATCACTTCTTACTTAAAGGATGAGAAATGGTTGATTTTAGGTTTGGGATAGGAAATGCTCAAGATGTATCTAGAACACCATATCAAACAGCAAGGAAGCAATAAAAAACTACTAGGTGAGTGTAAAATAGACACAGGAGCTAAAAATGTTTTTAAGTAAAAAATAATGAATTTATATAAGAAAAGTCACAGGAGCAACCTGAAAGAAGATTGGGACATCAATAAGAATAATAATTGTTGTGACTGAAACACACAAAATGAGTCCATTGAACTCACAATGGCGTGTCTGCGTGCATGTGCATGTTCAAGTTGTTAGCCACCGTTATATGAAGTATACTACTTTTTAAAATTATGTTATACTTTACATACTTTATGGCACAGAAATCTTCAGTGAAAAGCTTGATGAAGAGATATTCAGATGAGGAAACAGAAAGCTTCTTACACTCCAGAAGACTCCACAGGCCACTCTCAATAGTATCAGGCCCAAGAGTAAATACTAATCTAACTTCTGTTACCAGATATTAGGTGTTTTTTTTTTCTTTTTGGGGAAGACTAGCTCTGAGCTAACATCTGCTGCCAATCCTCCTCTCTTTGCTGAGGAAGATTGGCCCTGAGCTCACACTTGTGCCCAACTTCTTCTACTTTATATGTGGGATGTCTACCACAGCATGGCTTGATAAGCAGTGTGTAGGTCTGCAGCTGGGATCCAAACCAGCAAACCCCAAGCCACCAGAGCATAGCATGCAAACTTAACTGCTGTGCCACAGGGCTGGCCCCTAGATATTAGTTTTATCTACTTTTAATCTCACATAAGTGGAATCTTGCAGTATGTATTTTTTGTTTGACTTCATTAACTAAACATTGTATCTCTGAGATTTATCCATACTATTGTGCACATTACTAATTCACTCACTTCAGTTGCTATATAACATTCTACTGCATGGATATAGCACAATTCATTTAGCTATTCTCTTGATGGGGATTTGATTTGTTCTCAGTTCTTGGCTATTGTGAATAAAGCTAGTATGACAATTTTTGTGTAAATTTTAATGGGAATAAGCATGTATTTCTGCTGGGAATATGAAATAATTTTTTGAAAATTGTTAAATAAATGGAAAGAAGCATTTGTTTTGCCTTTAGTATACAACCTGTAATGCTAGATAACCAAATAGTAGAAGAAGGGATGCGCCTACTTATATAAATAGTCCAGTTGATAAACAAAGGTGGAATGATAGACTTAGAATAGAAAATATAGGTAATAACACTTTGAAAAGTTCTTAAAAGAATAAATGCATTAAAATGTGAGTTTTCCTGTTGGATAAATGTACATGTATTATTTCTCATACAATACATTGTTGTGGTTCACACACATATGCAGAACATATATTTTAAGATTTTAGAACAGATATTCATGGCTCTACAAACCTAAATTATCACAGATTACTTAATTCAGGTACCGACAAGAAAGGCTGGCAGCTTCTTAAATCTGCCTAAGGAAATTTATCCAGTAGTATTGGCAGCAGAGCCCTTGGTGCCCCATTAGACCCTTCCAAGAAAAATAGTACAGCGTATTATCATGGGAGTTACACAGCACCATTTGTATTATGGGTAATTGAAAGATTAGTTCTGTGCCATGAAGTGATGGAGAGTAATGAATCACACATTATCTTCCTTTCCTAAGGGAAAATGAGTAAGAAAATATAACAGATGGAGCTCCAGGGAAGTAAACAAGATCTTGAGCACAAGTAGTGTATCAAAATGTGTTCTCAGGTTAAAGAAAGACTGATGCACTTTATGCAGTTATGCATTGTATCCAGTGGAATCCACAATGGCATAATTATATAATTACCTTAAAACATCCCTTTACACATATTTTTAGATTGTCTAGTACCTGCCATGAATAGCTCCAAGTGCAGACTAAACAAAAGTGAAAAGAGACAGCCCCGCCCTCAAGTCCGGTGAGGAAGACAGACAAGCCTGTGCTAATCACAACCCATGTTGTGCGTGATATGCCCTAAGTAGGCAAAGAGTGCTGTGAGGGCACAGATAGAAAAGAAAGGGAAAATTACTTAAAATCCCTTTGTAAATTCCATTTTTTGGACAGATTTGCTATACCGGATAATGACCAAGCATTAAGTGACATGAAAGAAATTTCAATATCTTACACTGCTCTTAATCATGTTTTGTGAATTTTTTGATAACAACATAAGCAAAGGCACTAATTCCTCTTTCTGACAAGCATGCTTTATTTTTAAGTATAATGAAGCATGCAAAATGAGTTCAAAATTAATTAAATATACATGACCATGGTCACATGGTAAGTCATTACAGAAGTTAGGGCTATGCACCCTATTTTCAATGCCCAGAATTTACATTTCTGTTCTTAATTAACATGTTCTGGCTTCATCATGGATTCTACTATGTTTACTAAATTACACAAGCTAGGACAATGTGTACAAATTTATTATGCTTTACTTACAGATAAGTGGCATATTACATGTGAAAAATTCCCAAAAGTACATATTACTTTTTTTAAATGTACATCAAAGCTCTAGCTGGTGGACTTGAAACATCATCTTGCTTAACTCAGTCATCTAACACAGGAAGAAAGTGAGGTTCAGAGACTATTTAAAATGTGCTTACAGGCACAATATTTATTAGATGATAATTACAGAACTACAGCATGGATTTAAGTATTATTCTTCTAGACTGTGAGATGCATTTGAATTGATCACTTGTAATTATAAGACTAAGAATGAAGAAGATTAAATATAATCTAAAGGACAATAATGAAATAAGGTAAGGTGAACCATGTCACTTGAGATCTGAAGGAAAAAGTACCGCTTTAAAATTTGGTTACTTGAAAACCAAATGAATTGAGATTTAAATGAAAAAATTGGGGAAAACATTTGAGTAATATTGTTTCCTTAGAATGATGTCTTCTCACACTCAATTTGTACTTTCTTGAATTTCCAGGTTATTTTATTCAACCAAAATTCAAAAAGTAGAAGTATGCTCAGTATACTTTCAGCTTGCACTTATGAATTCTTGAGCTTAATTGCAATGCAGAAGGTCATAGTGGGGAGCAAAGCTTTGATATTGTTCTTTTTTTTCTTTTACTTGGTTTTGAATGAAAGTTAGGTATGAAAACATACCTGTTTTCACTGTGAGTGTCCAAGAGAAAAAAAATCTTAGAATCACTCTATGGTCGCAATTTCATCTATTCCACATTTTAGTCTAATACTATAGGTTTTCTGAAGCAATCTACATTTTCTGATTTTCCATCCAGCATTCAATAACTTTCTGTTGTATCGTTTTCACTACCTTCAATATTAGTTCATTTTATCTTACATGCTATTTTTCTTACTCAAAAAGTTTGCTTAACCATGTTGCATGGTGCAATCAATTCAGTTATTTTTAATTTGCTTTACTATTTACTATGGAATTTGTGGAGGATGTCAATAAAATGCATGCAGAGCTTGAATGTTATTAATGTATTTATGAAGTAAACAAAAAATATAATTGTTAATTTCAGCTTGTAATTTGTCTCCTATTGGCTTCTGAAAATTAATATTATTTTTTCCTATATGTGGCTCACACATGGGAAATGAAGTTGTATTGCACTAACCCCTTAGTGATCAATGCTGCCCCACCCCTTGATCTCACATTTTAGGAATAAAAAATAATTTACATGAAAGAATATTATAGTAAAGTTAAACTTGAATCATTTTTAACTCATTTTTTAAATGAACTAAGCCATTCACAACCTTTAATGGTTAGATTTTTTTTTTTTTGAGGAAGATGAGCCCTGAGCTAACATCTGCTGCCAATCCTCCTCTTTTTGCTGAGGAAGACTGGCCCTGAGCTCACATTTTAAATTGTTCTATAATTACATTTAGATTTTGATATGGAATAAGGTGACATTGATCATTTCAGTTGATGGAACAGCATAAGGAAAAGCATGATTTTAGAAATCACAAAGCACTTTCCAGAAACAGCAAGATGTTTCAAACTCTTTCATGAGATTCAGATCTCCATTTATACCTCCCAGAATTTTCTTCAAATGGATGACTGCTTTGTCTCTTGATATGAGACATACCTGATAAGGCTCTCAATATCTTCCACTAAAAATCATCTCCTTCTCTGACACACCAATGTACTTGCACCCATTTTTGACTCTACCCTTTATGTCATCTTCTAAAATCAAACATGATCAAGTTATACAAATTTTATTACCCAATTATCCTCGCATTGATTCTCTTTTGCAAAACAATTACACCATCTTAAATTAAGCTATTGTGTGATAAATATGACTGATTTACATTACAGTTGTCTTATCATTTAATTAAGATAACAGCAAATAAAAATTGGCTATTCAGACTAATCATGACTTCGGCTTTGGCCAAGACAGAATAACAGAGACAGGATTTACCTTCCTGCGTAAAACAATTAAAAATAAATAAATGAAAAAATGATTTTCAAAATATTGTATATCAGGCAATAATGTCAATGATCCATAGGAATGGGAAAAAAATGAGATGAGCCCGAGATTGACCCAGTTGACTGCCTTGAGAGAATTTCCAGGCCACAGGTGAGGAAGAATATTTGTATAGGAGGAAATTACTCAAAGCCAGGGAAAGAAACACCTAAAAACATTAGGTGGAATAGTATCCCATCCTCACACAGGCCAGGAAGAGTGCTTCTTCTCTCACCCAGAGTACACAGAGCATTGGGTAAATTACTTGGAAAGATTGTACCTCAACAACGAGATATAATTAGCCCTAGGCTGAACACTGCTCTTACCCAACTTCAAAAACCGTATTCCAGCCTAAGAACCTTAAAGCAAAATCCAGAAGGATCAAACTCTTTCTAAACAACTACATCGAAGGACAGAGCTTAGTAATATTTGTAGGAATATAAAAAATACCTAGCAGACAGAAGAGTAAAATCTATGTCTGATCCAATAAAAAATTACTAGGCATGCAAAGAAGCAGGACAATTCAACCCATTATAAGGAGATAAGAAATCAATCAAAACTGACTTATAACTGAAACAGATGTTAGAATTCACAGGCAAGGAAATTAAAAAAAATAATTGTAACTAGATTACATATATTCAAAGTGAAAATTAGTGATACAGAAGATACAAAAAAAGTCCCAAATCCAACTTTTAGATATAAAAGTATAGGATATGAGATTAAAAAGACACACTAAATGATATAGACAGCAACTTAGACTTACAAAGAAAAACATAGCAAACTTGAAGACCTATGCAGCAGAGAAAGAATAAAGATCTTTAAAAAATGAACAGATCATCACAACTGGCCAACTATACATACAATTGTAATGTCTAGAGTTGAAGAGGAAACAAAAATATTTGAAAAAACAATGGCTGGAAAATTTTAAATTCGGTAAAAACTTTAAATACAGAGATTCAAGAGTTGCAACAAAACCCAGGTGCAAGAAACATGAGGAAAATTACACCAAAACATTTTACAATTGGATTGGTCAAAACAACTGATAAAAGAGAAAATTTTCATGAGCCACAGAACAAAAGGACCAAGATTTTCATTATAAGGCAATGAAGATGCAAGTATAAACTCACAAAAGTTAGATAAAAACACACTAATCAAATTTGAATGTTCACCTCGTGTTTAATAAATAACTGTCAATAGAAGGATTCTAGAAGTAAGGATGATCTAGTGGCGATGGACATCCCTAACAATGAAAGAGCTTGTCTGGGTCACCAACTGGAGAAACCAAAGTTGGAAAGATAGCATAGGGACAGTCAAAAAATCTGAAAAATGGTTGCTTATTAATTACTGATAAAGTTTTATCAATATTTTTTTAAATTATGATAATGGAAAATAGCTATATAGAAAAGAAAGTTCTTGTATCTTAGTTATGCACACTGGAGTAATTAAGGTGGAAATGGGAAGGAGTCCAAATTGACTATTAAATATTTTTGGAAAAAACCAAGGTTGAGGAGAATTGAAAGATAATATTGATCATAGTTTGTTCATTATACTATTATTTATGTCTGTTTAAGTTTTCCATAATAAAAGTGTTTTTAAAGCAGTTATAAAGTAAAGATGTATTTTCAAACACCAGTTTCCAAATATGTTCTACATAATTTTTACAACATAAAATAAATTCGGAAAGTGCCATTTTACAATTTATTTCATTGTCCTGGATAACATAGCTCCCCTACTTAAACAAATAGTTAGTGACCCACAAACAAAATATTTCCTATTAATGAAAACTTCATATAAAACAACTAATGTAATAGTGAATATATAGAGATTCTAACAAGGAAATTGCAGCTGAAGTTAAACGACAGGTTTTACATTTCCATGTGCCTTTTACTGTTTATCTTGAAAACGCTATTTATTTAAGACAAAATTGTGCGAGCATAATCAAAACCAAAGTGTAATCAAGGCGTTCCGCTGTAGGGCACGTATCAACTAAGAAATCTTTCAACTGAGTTATCTGAAACTGGACTGCAGTTAAATAAAATTAATTTTTGCATGCATTTACATATCCTGGTGGAGAATAGAAGAAAGTTTTTCCTAAGTGGCCTTTCCATCATATTCTAACTAAATAGGCTCTAAAAGTGGCATCTCAATAATGTAGTTGTTGGAATCCACATTGATAAACATAAAAAGTATGAATATATTATATTAGCTTTAGATAGCAATTTTGAAAATTGAGAGCATTATTTCTACCATCTTATTGCAGCTTAGACTTCAGTATATACTAAAATAAATTTGTAATCTCTATAACATTAATGCCTCAACAGTTGGAAGTGTTGATGCATGAACAGCCTGTATTATGGCAGGCTGAATCTATGCAGATCTGAATTTGAACATTATACAGAATCATTTGGTCCAAATGTCTTTCTTATTTTTATTAGTCTATGATTAGCTAGGTATACAGCAATATTCAGAAAATCCTTGAAATTTTGTTTAATATTTAACCCCATTAATCATGAAGTAGCAACCTAAAACACACACACACACACACAAAGATACACATATGTGTACAAAAATACAGAAATGATATTTTTTAGATTCGAAAGACAATAGTAGCAAAAGGTCAGTAAAATAATGAAAATGCATAGTGTGAAGAAAACACAATTGGAATGAATAAAGAAAGAAGATAAAATTAATGAAACCAGAGAATAAATTAGTGAAAAGAAAGAAATAAAAAATAATAAACTGTCATATAATCAATTTTATTTTCCATTTTATCATGAAGGGAAAAATACTTTTAAAAACATAGAAAGATCATAAGTGCAGAATAGAACAAATAAGTACATATGTGGATTATACTACAGAAAGGTAACACATATTCTGAATAAATCTAAGTCCAGCATGTAGGTGAAGATGGCTGCTGCTGCATGAGAAATAAGGAGAAAGATGAAAAAGGTAAAAACGATTTCATTGGAAGTCATTTGTGTGCAAAATATATGAAAGATGGCAGATATCTGTAGTCCTATAAATAGTTTTAATGTAGTCAGATCAATGAATGAGAAATAAACGTCACTGGATCAATATAGAGTAAACAATAAACAGACTTAGAAAATAATGTAATGACAAATATAACTGAAATATAGCAACAAAAAAATACCTGAGTGCCACAAACAAATAAGAACTTAAAATATTTTTATTTTTCCCTATGTCCTACTATGTTTTGTATGGGTACTTCACAAAAAATTTGCTCCAAAATTATTTTTTAATAAAGTAAGACTTGAAAAATCTATAAGCATATTTTGATATGA
Source organism: Equus przewalskii (assembly GCF_037783145.1). Classification (NCBI taxonomy): domain Eukaryota; kingdom Metazoa; phylum Chordata; class Mammalia; order Perissodactyla; family Equidae; genus Equus; species Equus przewalskii. The sequence goes on from NC_091838.1 coordinate 32,915,398, forward strand.
AAAATATATTAATTTAACCTTAAAGTACCTATAGTAAATTATTTGTGGATAAATATGACATAAAATCTTATCAATGTCCATACTTTTTCTACTTAATTACATAATTCATTAATTGTCCATTTTACAAATTTCTAGTTATCCAACTAAATAGGGTGAAAAAGTCTTTACAAACAACAAACTGAGTTACTACTCTGCTCTACGTAAAATGTAAACTTCTTGATCGCAAGTTAGCCAATTCACATTTAATAGTATATACCACAATATTTGGTTACATTGTGCTTTGAGCTTTTGATTAGCCTTCTTTTTTCCTTTCCTGCTTCCTTTTTGGTTTATTCAAGCTTTTCTTTTCTTGTTAATTGAATTTTTTCTCTCTGCTGTTTTGCAACTTAAACTTTATACTATTTTTTTTTTATTTCTGCTAACATTTTACCTACATGTTAGACAATAAGTAGCCCTATCTTCCTGATTAACCACTTCCTATATTATGTTCAGCAGTTTCATGGCATTTTGCTGCATGTTATTTTAATATAATCTAAATTATATCAGTACTGTTTCCGTCAATTTTACATTTAGTCACAAATTTATCTGTATCCCTACACATAATTCATTCTTACATCTAAGTCTCTCCTTCTATGTTCAATTTTCCTCTACATTAGGAACAATCTTTAGAAAGTTCTTAATGAAACTATGTAAGAGATAAACATGCTCAAGTACTTTGGCTGAAAAAAAGTTTTGGTGCACTTGTTTTTGAATAGTATTTTAGGTAGGTATAAAATTATAGGTTGACAGTTATTTTCTCTCAAATATTTGAGGTTGCTATGCCATTGGATTCGTGCTTCCACTTTTGCAAATTGAAGTCTGCTGTTATTCTAATTGATTTTTGTTTAGGTAATTTGCCTTTCCTCTGTGCTTTTCAGATAATCTTTTTGCTTTTGATGCTTTGTAATTTCACTCCAATATATGTTGGTGTGGATTTGTATCTATTTATCCTGCTTGGGAGTTTCATCATTCCTTTCATCAATTCCGTAACATTGTTTGTCATTGTCTCCCTTCCTCTTATCAGATAACTATTTTTTAACGTGAAATAATCTCAGTCTATATAACTTTGTGTATCTCTTCATCTCTTGTTACTTACCCTCAAAGGATGTGGAATTACTTATATGATACCTAAATTTGAGAAGGATACCTGGTCATGACTCCATCATTATTGATTTTGATCTTTTGAAAGTTTCTCTCTGTTTCTCCATTCCACAAGTTTTACCTCACAATATTATCTCTTAAAACAGTGACTACTGATGGGTCTGTATTTCTGCCAAGTCTAATGTTTCATTAATAAGTTTATTTGTCTCTCACACTAATGTATGCTGTTCAAATTATTGTCTATGAATAACAAAAATGACACTTTATTTCTAGTTACTTTGTAAAATTCTTCAGAGCCTAATTGAAAAATTGTCATTTATTGGAGAGCCTATAGTGGGGTATCAGAATTTGCCACCCTAAAATATATCTCTTTGTTTTGATTATTTTTAAGAACAAAAGACTCAGAAATAAACTTTGACCTTTTCCCTAACTGCCTAAAAGAATTTAAGATAGAAGGCCTGTCCCAGGGAGGAACTATCACCACAGATAACTCTAAGTGTGGTACACTGGAAGATATCTAGCAGGGCCATGGCCCAGCAAACTTTTGTTTACTGAACATTTACTTTTCCATTTTCATGTGAATTGCCTTCCTCCCCTTTGAAGCCCCAAACTGCTATCTGCAATATCCTGCTTTGTCTTTAGCCGAAGATGATACCTAATGTGGTAGCTTTGGCCATGTTGGTGAGTTACTTAGTTTTCTTGGGTTTATCCCATGTATACATGTGATTAAATTTTCTTTGGTTTTCTCCTGTTATTTTGTCTCATGTCAATTTAATTCTTTGACCAGCCAGAAGAACCTGGAGAGTAAAGGAATATTCTTCCTTCCCTACATCATATGCTAGAGTATTATCTATTTTAAAGACTTAGAAAAAAACTACTCTATGTATGTATTATAAAATACATTTCCAAATCACGTATCTATTACCTTCATTGACTATTGTTAAGGAAAATCAATTCTTCCAGTCCTCTCCATTTGTGTTGATAATCAAGACTCCATGGTGAACCCGTAAGATCAGATAATGCAGAAAAGTCAAATAATTGAACTACATAAATCAAGTACAAAGACTAGTACTTGGTTACATTGGCAACTTACTTAATTAAGTACTTCGCATTACTCTTGGTTACGTCAAAAACTATACAAAGTGTATTTTAAAAAATAATGTTATACTGCACAATTTTCTAATTCTTATCTATTTTTAAATGTTTTCTGTGTGGGATTCATTAGAAATATTTATAAGAAGAGAATTTACTCAGTTGTAGGTGATAGTTTAAGATTGTGAAATGTATTTCTAGAATTTCAAGGTACATAGGTCAAAATTATTTGTACTTCTAATACATTTTGCATGTTAAAAAGATATATTTTAAGATCAAAAATTTATGTATAAAAGGTTGTTTCTAACTCTAGACACACACAACGTGCTTAATGTAACTATGTCAAGCCCTCCTGCTAATAAAAGGTTAATTTTGCTTTCAGTCAAATGCCACAGATAAACAGGAGCCCCATCAAAATGTGATTATAAAAGCACTTAAGCTCTGCATTTATAATGTGAAGTTGGAGGTTAATCAACATACATCACTGACTACAATGGAAAATAGCCTTTACTCAAGTGGCTCACCTCAAGAGTCCTGTAGCCTCTGATATGAATGCTGAGAGAGGTGTACAATTACTCAGGCTGGCTGCAACCAGACCCCTTAGCCATGTTAGATGAATGGCATTGGGGATCACAGAAATGGAAAACAGCCTTAGATACCAATTACAAAATCCAACAAACACGTTTTCATAAACAAAACTTAAGAAGCAGTGATTTTGAGTTCATATGAAAGTTCCTAATACATTTAGAAAACAAACATGCCCTAGTAAAATAAACAATGAAGCAGCAGTTAAGACATAATTTTGGCTCTGGCATTAAGTAGCTAGGAGATCTAGAAATAAAATTTTCTGGACCTTAGCTTCCTAATTTTCGTAAATGCAGGGAGCAGTAATTGAAAATTGATATATATTATAAGACCCTAGTTAGCTATGACATTCAGTCACTCAGTTATACACACATAGATACAAACATTCTTTTTTTATGGGTAAGTGTGTATTTTATAGTCATATGTTCATCATATCTTTATCTAAATATGCTAATTAATTAACCAATTTAGTAAGTCGTATACAGATTCACTTTCAGACAGTACTAATTAAATACAACTGCCATTCTTTAAGACTTGAAATCCAACTCATAGAGCAGCTTTAGAATGCATTTCTGAAACTTTCCTTAGCAATGTAAAATCATTTGAAATTGAAATTTTATGATACTCCAAGGAATCAACAAATTATTTTATTTAATAAATCTAGAGAAAAAGCTGGGTAACAAGTTTCAAATAAAACAAAACAAAACAGGTGTCTTGAGCAATTTTAATATCACTGGAATAAGTAAACTTCTTTCCAAGGTGATCAATTAGAAGGATAGCATTCATTTGGAACTACAAGTTTAGGTATATATTATAGATTAATTCCTATGCCAGTAGATATGCACATATACAGATTAAGGTTTAATTAATATGCATTAAATAAAATGGACAGTTTGATTATTTTCACACACAAAGACACCGACTTTTCACTTTTAATATCAATATGACAGAAGTAACACAAAATTCATGTTTTCCAGTTAATTGTCTCAATTTGATTTCTTGGTTACTGGCCAATAATTTGTGGATTGTGAATTTATATGTGCAAAGTACTGAAATGAAAAACATGTTACCATCACAGTAAATATTAAAATGCCTTTCCTCTAAAGTCTTAAAACTTTTGGAGGAGAAGTGATGAGCTAAATTAGGTATATATTTGCCTTACATCGCCACTTTCTCTTTCTGGTGTTTATGTCAGCCGTCTTTGAAATAGCTGCACTTGGTTCAGCCTTAAATGTCACCTTTCACTTGAGTAGATTTTTATATCTTATCGCTAAAGACTAACACAATTAATCTATCCTAAATGAATGAATGTAGGGTGCATATCAAAATTTCCCATTCATCCCTTAAAATGTGAATGCAATGCAAGAAGATCTTCTGCCAAATGCATTTGTTTGCCCGGCAGTAGTTTTGCATCAAATGATGTGGGAAAAAAATTCAAAGCCACTAGACTTGCTTTTCTTGGAATAATCATTCTTTTTTCTCCTCAAAAGGAAAGAGTCATAGCCTAGTTAGTATTCAAAAGTTTAACAAAAGAGAGAGAGAGAGAATAAATCTATAGCTTGTTTCTAATCATGAACTGTTATCATTATTGGCTTGGGAAATGATATACAGGCTTCAGAATAAATTTAAGGCTAGTTGCTCTTTCAAATATATAACAATAGCAAAACATATATGGTTTTCTTCAACTCCTGAACTTTAAACTTAATTAAACTCAGTAAAGGGCCATTAACACCATCACAGACAACTTTAGAAGCATATTTTTTATCTTTTTCCAGATGAGTATAAACATCAGGAACTCACAAAGGTACCTTTCTTTTCTTTTGTGAAAGCTGTTCAGTCATCTTTGATGTGTACATCAAAACTATTGCTTCTAGTTAAAGTAGACAAGAAATTAGTTTAAAAATAGAGGCATCTTTTAGAAAACAAATCACTATGTCTGTAAGTATGGAACCCTGGAAGATATTTTCTAGGAAAATGAGGGGAAAAAAAGCAAGAACAAAAAAAACCTAAATAACATTATTTAGCATAACAGTCAATTTTTACGTAAGCACGTTGAGTATAAAGGAAAGAAAATAATACTGCTTTCATATTTTGAATTTCTATACTTTCTACCAGAAGAAAATGAATTAATGTATTTAAGATACTTGTGAAAAGAAAATGTAAACTGAAGACATTGTGTTGAGCCAAATTGACTTTAAAGCAAAATTGCCATGACCCTAAGAGCTCAGTAAAGTGTTTGCCTGAGCTGTTCTTGAGGAATCTGCTAGAGAAAGAGCTTCAGGTAGATGAAATGACAGGAGAGACAAAAGGAATGAGAGAAGGAGGCAGGATGACAGAAAGAATGGTGGCAAACACAAATTATATTTGCTGATTGATCACAACTAAGTGATAGCTATAGTGGACAGAGCATAGAATGCAATAACTATATTTACAGACAATAAAGATATGGGTCAAATATCAAGGGTGAAGATGTGAGGTGCTAATGGAGAAAGTAATTGAAAAACAGAATTGGCTCGATGATTGTCTTATAAATATTGAAAGATTAAAAGGCTATTACTTCAAATCAGATGTTGGGGAAAAATAAAACTGTCTTTGTTCACAGATGACATGACGATCTTCGTAGAAAAGCTGAAGGGAGCAAGAAAAACACTCCTGGAACTAGTAGGTAATTATTGCAAGCTTGCATGATACAAAATTGATATACAAAAATCAATCACTTTTCTAAATACCAGCAGTGAACAAGTGGAATATGAAATTAAAATCATAATACCATTTACATTAGCACCCCAAAATATGAAATACTTAGGTATAAACCTAACAAAATTTGTTCAATATCCATATGAGGAAAAGTACAAAATTGTGATGAAATACACCAAAGAAGAACTAAATAAATGAGGAGATATTCCACATTCATGGATAGGAAGACAATATTTTCAAGATGTCAGTTTTTTCCAACTTGAGAGATAGATTCAAAGCAATCCCAGAAAGTTATTTTGTGGATATTGATAAATTTATCATAAAGTTTATATGGAGAGACGAAAGGCACAGACACAATATTGAAGGAGCCAACATAATATTGAAGGAGAAGAACAAAGTCGAGATCAACCTTACCTGACTTCAAGACTTACTATAAAGCTACAGTAATCAAGACAGTATGATATTGGCAAAAGAATAGACACATAGATCAACAGAACAGACTAGACAGCTCAGAAATTGGCCCACATAAATATAGTCATCCAGTCTTTGAAAAAGCCAGCACTGGTCATATAGTGGTTAAGATTTGGTGCTCTCGCTTCCATGGCCCAGGTTCATTTCTCTGTCAAGAAACTATACCACTCTCTTTTGGTTATCGTATGATGGTGGCTACATGTTACTGTGACGCTGAAAGCTATGCCACCAGTATTTTAAATACCAGCAGGGGCATTGATGGTGGACAGGTTTCAGTGGAGCTTCCAGACTAAGACAAATTAAGAAGAAGGAACTGGCCACGCAATTTTTAAAAATTGGCCATGAAAACCCTATAAATAGAAGCAGAGCATGATCTGATATAATGCCAGAAGATGAAAGGGTGCTGCACAAAAGGACAGGGTAGGCTTCTGCTCTGCTGTACACAAAAGTAGGAGTTGCAATCAATTCAACGGCACCAACAATAAAGTCTTTGAAAAAGGACCAAAGGCAATACAGTGAAGCAAAAGTAGTGTTTTCAAAAAATAGTGCCGGAAAAAAATTGGCATCCACATGCAAAAACCTGAATTTAGACACAGATCTTGCACACTTCAGAAAAATTAACTCAAAATTGATCATAGTACTAAATGTATAATGCAAAACTATAAAACACTTAGAAGATAACACAGGACTTATCTAGATAACCCTGGAGTAAGGAGGAATAAATCTAGATGACTTTGGGTTTGGCAATAATTTTTTAGATGTGACACCATAGGCATGATCCATGAAAGAATGAAATGATAAGGTGGATCTCATTAAAATGAAAAATTTCTGCTCTGTGAAGGATATTGTCAAGAGAATGAAAAGAAAACCATTGACTCAAAGAAAATATTTGTGAAGGAATAACTGATAAAATATATGAAAAGAACTCTTAAAACTTAACAATGGAAAAAAAAAGTTGATCAAAATATAGGCCTTAACAGACACCCCACCAAGTAAGACATACAGGTGACAAATATGCACAGGAAAAAATGCTCCTCATCATATGTCATCAGGAAAATACAAACCCAAGCAACAATAAGATGCCACTACACATCTGTTAGAATGGCCAAAATTCAGAACACTGATAACACCAAATGCTGCTGAGGATGTGGAGCAACCGGAACTCTCATTCATTGCTGGTGGGAATGCAAAATAGCACAGCTACTTTGGAAGACAGTTTTGTGGTTTCTTACAAAACTAAACACAGTGTTACTATAAGATCCAGCTCTCATGCTCTTTGAAACTTATGCCCACACAAAAACCTGCACATAGATGTTTATAGCAGCTTTATTCAGAGTATCAAAACTTGAAAGCAAACAAGGTATACTTCAGTAGGTGAATTGATAAATAAACTACTACATATCCAGATAATGGAATATTATTCCACTCTAAATGGAGATGAACCATCAGGCCATAATAAGACATGGAGGAATCTTCAATTACTAAATGAAAAGAAGACAATGTGAAAAGTCTGTGTTCTGCATGATTCCAACTCTATGACATTCTGAAAAAGGCAAAACTGTGGAGACAGTAAAAAGATCAGTGATTGTGAGGAGTTAGGGGGAGGATGAGATGAATACGCAGAACACAGAATATTTTAAGGGTAATAAAAATACTCTATGATATTATAATGGTGAATATATGTCATGACATATTGTTCCAACTCATAGACAGTACACCACCAAGAGTGATCTCTAATATAAACCATGGACTTTGGTGATAATGATGTGTCAATGTAGGTTCATCCTTTGTAATCAATGTACCACTCTGGTGGGGGATGTTGATAATGGGGGAAGTTACGCATGTGCGAGGTAGGGGATATATGGGAAATCTCTATACTTTCCACTCAGTTTTTCTGTGAATCTAAAAGTCTTTAATAAATAAAGTCTTATAAATAAAAAAAAATTAAAACATGATTTACCTAAATGATATCTTTCTGCAATTGTTTCATCCCCATTCCCTGAGCTGTTCAATAAGTAGTCAGATTCTCTCCCTTGATCATGCCAGTGTATTCCACAAGATTCTCCTTTATAAGACAGAGGAAGTGTTTGGTCAATGACAATCTATTTCACTGAAGAGAAAATCAATTGATATAATTTGCAGCATTAAAGTTTATCCAAATTATTATTTCATTTAGAAGATGCTGTAATGTCATGATGAAAATAGGGTCAAGTTGAGTTGTCAAAGCAAAGTACAAAACACATCTGTTTTGGCATAAGTATGTTTTGACTCACAATATCCAACTGCACTTAGAAGAATTAGAGGAAAGCAACTTGGACAACAAATAAGATTCTTTTTTTAATGGAGCAAATTAAGATAAAAACATCAAATATATTTTTACTTTTGAAATTTTAATTCTTAGCTTTGAATTATTTCATTTGCTATGTCCCGTTCACAGAGGAATAAATCCTATGGCCTGAAATCAGACTCAATTCAAGTCACACAATGTAAAATATTAAAATATTAGAATCATTTTATATATTTGAGAATAAAATAAAACAAAAAGACATTTTTAGAAGGCGAAAGCACAAACGTTCTAAATCAACCTATTATTTGAAAATGCTACAAACCTGCATTCTCATTTCTAGTAAAGTATCTTTTGCCGTATCCCAGGAGAATTTACAATGTTCTATGAAATCATGCATTTAATAGAGGTTAGGCCCTTTAAATGCATCTCTTTATAAAATAATTTGAGGCTAACCATAAATTTGATATTATTTTTAAGTATATGCCATTATATCTATATTGAGTACTCACGAGTATGCGATAAAACATTGATTTTCTTTACATATTTGATATATAACGTTGAAATGAATACTAATAAATTGAAAAATTTTATCAATAGTAATTACATTAGTGTTTCTGTGTATACTAAGAATGCCTTAAACTGTAATTAAATAAGAACTACACTCTCAGAAGAAAAATTTAATTTTTCATGTGAAAATAAGTACTTGAGAAAGTCAGAACTTATAAACTCAGAAACAATTTGGAATAAGAGAGTGAACACCTAACTAACTATACTAAATAAATAAAACATCTGAGATTCCACTGTGATAAAATTAATCTCTAACCACGAAGAACATAGAAATACTACTAAAACATTTATAGACTTTCAAAGTAGTAACATAAATATGTACTTAGGTGTTCAACACTAAATTATTTTAAATATTAAATAAAATATCATTTCAAGACATTTTTCCCAAGGTTGTGTATTAATACATTCATTAATTATTTTATCTACCAAATTTATAAAAATTATTCTGGAATGTTCTAAGTGAGGATCTCACCAAATTTCCAAACTGGAAAAAATTGTCAAAAGAAATTAGTTCTTACTCTTGAAATTGACCAAAAGTATACAACCAATTAAGATGTATTTATTCAAGGAAATTTGCTGAACTTCCATAAGAGCATTCGGAGTCTGTGGTGCTTTGCCTGAAATTTCTGTGAAGTCTCCACCTAGCTCCATGAGGAGCTGGTTGTACCAGGGCAGGACAGGTCATAAGCACTGGCAGCCTCACTTTCGGAGGTGGAAGTCTTGATTCTGAACGAGGTATGAAAAAACCCATGATCAGAGGTGTTATCAAAATCTGTCATGATCCCACTGGCAAACAACAGAAAATCCAAGCAACAGACTAGTTAGAAAGATAACAGGAAGATCTGGGAAATGAAACAACCATAGTGGTCTTTGATAAGTTCCCAACATCCTTGGTTGTCCGAAAAGCTGTGCGTCTCAGAAGAGACAACAGAAAGCCTGAGCTAACTGGGATTCTTTGGCTGAGCAGGAGGACCTGCACATGCAGAAAATAAAAGCAAGGACATACCTGTAAACTGCTTCAATATTGATTGTGTTCGGGGTTGGCTCCGTGGCCGAGTGGTTAAGTTCGCGCGCTCCGCTGCAGGCGGCCCAGTGTTTCGTTGGTTCGGATCCTGGGCGCGGACATGACACTGCTCATCGGACCACGCTGAGGCGGCGTCCCACATGCCACAACTAGAAGGACCCACAACCAAGAATATACAACTATGTACCGGGGGGGCTTTGGGGAGAAAAAGGAAAAAATAAAATCTTTAAAAAAAAAAAAAAAAAAAAAAAAAAAAAAAAAAAAAAAAAATATTGATTGTGTTCCACAGCTCCAACACTGATCTGATCCATTTGCAAAGGGTCACTCAATATATATTTAAGTGCAGCCTCTGATGAATCTCTAAATAACTGATCTACAGGTAACTCCAAGGATGCTAAGCTAAATACTAAAGAAGAAACTTAAAATAAGACTTTGGTGGATGAATGCTGCAAGGGAGGCAAGTTGCACAGAAATAATCCAAGCAAGTCATTTAAAAATAAGTGACAAAAAAACCAAACAGAACAACATCAAAAATCACAATATCCAAGGGACATGAGAACCTAGAGCTACAAAAATACAGTGTATAAAATAGTGTATAACATTTTAAGTTTCCAGAAAAAAGTGAAAGAAAACATGCATGGAAACACAAAAATGTGACCCAAAGAAAGAAAGAATAAAACAGTCAATAGAAAATGTCCCTGAGAGGCTTCCTAACTCATTCTATGAAGCCAACATTATCCTGATACCAAAACCAGACAAGGACAAGACAAACAAAAAAAATTACAGGCCAATATCACTGATGAACATCGATGCAAAAATCCTCAACAAAATACTAGCAAATTGAATACAACAATACATTAAAAAGAATATACACCACGATCAAGTGGGTTTTATTCCAGTGATGCAGGGATGATTCAACATCTGCAGACCTATCAAAATGATATAAAACATTAACAAAATGAAGAATAAAAATCACATGATCATCTCAATAGATTCAGAGAAAGCATTTGACAAGATACAGTATCCATTTATGATAAAAACTCTAAATAAAATGGATATACAAGGAAAATACCTCAGCACAAGAAGGGCCATATATGACAAACCCACAGCAAATAGCATTCTCCATGGAGAAAAACTGAAAGCTATCTCTCTAGGAACAGGAACGAGAGAAGGATACCCACTTTCACCACTGTTATTTAGCATACTATTGGAAGTCGTGGCCAGAGTAATCAGGCAAGAAAAAGAAATAAAATGGATCCAAATTGGAAAAGAAGAAGTGAAACTGTCCCTCTTTGCAGAGGATATGATTTTATATATAGAAAATCCTAAAGAATGCACTAAAAAACTTTTAAAAATAAATGAGTACAGTCAAGTCACAGGATACAAAATCCACATACAAAAATCTGTTGCAATTCTATACAGTAACAACAAAGTAGCAGAAGGAGAAATTAAAGGTACAATCCCATTTACAATTGCAACAAAAAGAATAAAATACCTAGGAATAAACTTAACCAAAGAGGTGAAAGATCTGTACACCAAAAACTATAAAACATTGTTGAAAGAAATCAAAGAAGACACAAAGAAATGGAAAGATATTCCATGCTCTTGGGTTAGAAGAATTAACATAGTTAAAACGTCCATACTTCGTAAAGCAATTGATAGATTCAATGAAATCCCTATCAAAGTTCCAACACACTTTTCACAGAAATAGAACAAATAATCCTAAAATTTATATGGAGCAACAAAAGACCTCGAATAGCCAAAGGATTCCTGAGAGAAAAGAACAAAGCGGGAGGTATCACACTCCTTTATTTCAAAATATACTACAAAGCCATAGGAAGCAAAATAGCATGGTACTGGCACAAAAACAGAAGCACAGATCAATGGAACAGAATCAAGAGCCCAGAAATAAACCCACACATTTATGGACAGCTAATATTCAACATGGGAGCCAAGAGCATACAATGGAGAGAGAAAAGTCTCTTCAGTAAATGGTGCTGGGAAAACTGCACAGCCACATGCGAAAGAATGAAAGTAGATTGTTATCTTACACCATGCACAAAAATCAATGCAAAATGGATTAAAGACTTGAATGTAAGACCCGAAACCATGAAACTTCCAGAAGAAAACATAGGCAGTACGCTCTTTGACATTGGTCTGAGCAGCATATTTTCAAGTCCCATGTCTGACCAGGTAAGGGAAACACAAGAAAAAATGAACAAATGGGACTACATCAAACTAAAAAGCTTCTACACAGCAAAGGAAACCATCAACAAAATGAAAAGACAAACTAACAATTGGGAGAAGATATTTGCAAACCATATATCAGATAAGGGGTTAATATCCAAAATATACAAAGAACTAATACATCTCAACAACAAAAAAACCAACAACCCAATTAAAAAATGGGCAAAAGATCTGAGCAGAGATGTCTCCAAAGAGTATATATGGATGGCCAACAGACACATGAAAAGGTGTTCAACTTCATTAGGTATCAGGGAAACGCAAACTAAAACTACAATTAGATATTACCTCACTCCCATCAGAATGGCTATAATTAACAAGACAGCAAATAACAAGTGTTGGAGAGGATGTGGAGAGAAGGGAACCCTCATACACTGCTGGTGGGAGTGCAAACTGGTGCTGTCACTATGGATGGCAGTATGGAGCATCCTCAGAAAATGAAGAATACATCTACCATATGAACCAGTTATTCCACTGCCGGGTATCTATCCAAAGAACTTGAAAACACAAATGCATAAAGATTCATGCACCCCTATGATTATTGCAGCCTTATTCACAATAGCCAAGACTTGGAAGCAACCTAGGTGCCCATCAAGGAACAAATGGATAAAGAAGATGTGGTATATACACAATGGGATACTACTCAGCTATAAGAAATGATGAAATCTGGCCATTCGTGACAACATGGATGGACCTTGAGGGTATTATGCTAAGTGAAATAAGTCAGAGGGAAAAAGTCAAATACCATATGACCTCACTCATAAGTAGAAGATAAAATCAACAACAAACAAACACATAGTAACAGAGATTTGATTGGTGGTTACCATAGGGAAGGGGAGATGTGCAAATGCAAAAGGGATGGTTAGGCTCACATGTGTGGTGATGGACTATAATTAGTTTTTAGGTGGTGAACATGATGCAATCTACACAGAATTTGAAATATATCACGATGTACATTTGAAAGCTATATAATGTTATAATCCAATATTGCTGCAATAATAAATAAATTTGAAGTAAAGAAAACCATGTTCAAAGAATTAACTGGAAGTATGATGGCAATAATTACTCAAATATAGAATATCAACATAAAGACAGACATTGCATTTAAAAGAACCAAATGGAAATTCTAGAGTTTAAAAATACAATAATTAAACTAAACTTTCCATAATAGGGTTACAGTAAATTTGAAGTAGCTGAAAAAAGAATCAATGAACCTGTAGACAGATCAACAGACAGTATCCAATTTAAAGAACAAAAATTGAAAAAAATAAAGAAAAATAAAGACACCCATAGTCCCAATGGACTCCATCAAGCATTTTGAAATATGTATAATAGGAGTCCAAGAAATAGAGGAAAGAGAAAGGAACAGAAAAAAATTCCAAAAAATAATGGCTGAAAACATTTCACATTTCATAAAAAAATATTATCATATACATCCAAATAGCTCAATAAACTCCAAATAGGATAACCATAAAACATCCACTCTAGGTACATCATATTTAAACTATTGAAAGACAAAATCTTGAAAGCAGCAAGGGAAAAATAACTCAATATAAAAAAGAATCACCATATGATAAATATCTTACCACTCACTAGAAGGCAGTGAAATGACATATTCTAATTGTTGAATGAAAAGTAAAATGTCAACCAAAAATTACATAGAAAGCAAAACTATTCTTCCAAAACAAAGGCAAAGAGGGACAGACAGAAATTGTTACTAATACCTGCCTTACAAGAAATACTGAAATAATTGCTTCAGGATAAAAATAAACGACATCAGACATCAACTCAAACCCACACAAAGAAATAACAAGTACTGATGAAGAATATAACACAGGTAGATATAACTATTCAGTGTTTTCCAGATCTTGCTCTGGTAATTGTTCATTATTTTTTAGCTCTACATTTTCTGTAACCAGTCTTTTCTTTCTCTATTTTTCTTCTATGTGAAGATTTGTCTGAATTACTCAATCTATAACCAGAAGAGGAAATTTCCAATTACTGATACTTATTAAAATATCAATTTTTGTTTAAATCAAAACTGACAAGTTGCACGTGAGTTGTGTATATGTAAATGTGTTTTCCTGTGTATATATGCTTTCAGGAATATGTGTTCACCCATATCTTCTGGTCCAATGTTCTCTTTCAACTCTATATTTGTGATTGCATAATAAGATTCACCAGGAAAGTTTAATTCAAAATTATCTTTGAAATCAGATTTATTTTTAAATTTGTTTTGGATTATACTTCTTACATTCAGAGATATTAGTTATATCTTCATCAAAAATAAGAAGAAAAGAATTTATTGGTTAATTGAGATAAGACAGAAAATAGAATTATTTTCTTATTTGGTTAAACTCTGTCACATCAAGCAACTCTTCCTCTCACATTTTCTGAATTACTAAACAAACATTCACACTAACGAAAATGGAAGAAAATGAATCTGAAGAGATATATTTGCCAAGTCAAAGAAATAAACTTCAAATCCTACAAATTTATGTACCCTATTAGGCCAAGTGAGAGATATTTTAGAACAGGAAGACCTCTCTAGAATCACTAAAATTACAGTATGGCAGGATGCATTTTCTAATATGTCCACAACAATATCTCCCAGTTCACATACTCTTTTTTAATCTGACACTGACCTACCTTCCATTGAGAGGTGGGGCCTATGACCCTCCACCTTGTAGCTGGGTAGGATTTTGTGACATTTTAACCAATGAATTACAATGGAAATAGCTCTATGTGATTTTGAGGCTAGGTCATAAAAGGCAATGCAGCCTCTACTTTGTTGGAATACATAATTTTGAAGACTCCGGCAAGCATGTGTCTAATTGGCCTGCATGGAAATACAAGGAACCCAAACTAGCCCATATGGGGAAACCTTAGGTGCTTAGATTGCATGAAAAGAAAGAGATCTACACCACTGTTTTTGTTTGTCACTTTCTAAAGGCATATGAGAGAGCCAAAGAAGACTGACTGAGCTGAGCCTTCCCCTAATTCTCACTTTATCAGAAACTTGGAGAGATAATAAAATAATTCTTGTTGTTTTAAGCTACTTAGTCGTTGGGTGTTTCATTACAAACATTACTGGAAACTATCTTTTAGAATATATTTTATAAAATGTAATTTTAAATTACACTTAAGGACTTTTTTTTAGGGAAATGTGGCCCTAATTGAGGAATTCTCATAATGATGTGGTCATATTAATATTAGTCTGTAAAATAGCCTGCCATAATAATTAGTTTTTTACACTGTTTAATTTTTAGGACTACATTTTCCTTATGTTCTGTAGGCAAGACTTACAAGAAGATATGAAAGATATAAATCTGTAAGTTCTTTAAGCCTCCAATGTGGGTCAGGAGAGTGAGGCTATAGGATACTGTATATTGTTTATACTCGTTCCCCTGCATCTAGCACAGTGGGGACAGGGTCAGTGAGGAACAAAACATGATCTAAGATATTGTCTATATTGTTCATACTTTTACCCCTACATCTAGCACAGTGCTCATAGTTGGCATTCAGTAAACTTTTGTTCAATGAATGAATGAGTCAATGAATACAATCATTTTGACAGAGTTCAGTAGCCATGGCAGGATATGGCATCAGGCTAACAATGATTAATACATAACAAGCTAATTTTTGCTGAGAACCTTCTGTGAGCTGAGCCACAGTTTAAGAGGTTTACACATAACTAACTTATTTAAGTTTTACAGCCACATTGAGGGTGTTAGAATTACTACTTTCATTTTATTGATGAAAAAACTACAAAATAAAGATGTTATTAACTTGCCTAAGTTTATAGAAATAATGTGTTACAATAAAAAAGTTTTCATAACTCTTATTTTCTTTGTTTTCAAATATTTAGAAAGGTTTCACAGAATTTTAATTGTGCATGTTTGTTTTACTTTCTCAATTTTGATCCTTGAGGTAGCTTTCCAAATGAATTTTATGATTTTAATGAAATTTCAAATCTGCCCTTTTCATTGTAAGTGAAAAAAGTAATTTAGGCAAAGTATCATACTCAGAAGTCATAAAGGAAACTACATAATTTTAACCTTATGTCATGCTTAATTAAAGAGAGTAAATTAATATAGAAACCATCATACCCATACTATGTTTGAGAAACTTATTCCTCATTTATCCTGAAAGAATTTAAAATTAATATAACTCTTACCTGTAGGAGATTAAAAATCTTTTCAAGTATCATACATCAGTGCCTAAGTAACAGTGTAAAAATTTAAATGGTACCATGTGCTGGGTGCTATTTCCATTTAAACATTTATTTTTCCTTTCAAACTTTTGATTCAAGTGTTTTCAGTTTGAGATTCATAATATATTGGATCTACTGGGTTGAATTAAAAACACCATTAAAATTAAATTCACTTACTCCTACTTTTTAATGTGACTACTAGAAAATTTAAAACTGCTCATGTGGCTCACATATTTCTATTGGACACTAATCTATTGTTGTGCCAATCTGTAGTCTCTCTTTGTCTCTTCATCAAAATATTATTTATAAAGGTTGCAAGATTCCAAAGAGCTTACTTAAGTGCCAATCTCATGGTGCACACCCAATAAATGGTAGTCCCTTATTTTTTATCTCTTTACTCTCTAAAATAGTAATAAAGATAATAATGAGAAGGAGAAGGAGGAGGAAGAGAAGGCAAAAAATAGGCACTGAAACACTGGCTGATGTTGAAGTAAAAGGGAAAATTTTGCATGTAGATGAATAGAACCATCTGGTTTTTATGCAGTTTTCTACTGTCTGAAACACATGCTCTAAACACAGAGGAAGAAATGCGGGCAATCTCTGGGGACCAGGATGAAATCTTAGGAAGTTCTTAAGCCTACTTGAAAACGATGAGATTATTATCCAAATAACACTTGGGTTTTATATTTGCAAATAAAACATTTGGAAAACCTTTTAATATTTCTCTCTGTTATAGTACCCTAAATCTCTACCTTTGCCATGAAAACCATCAGCATGTGAACCGGTCCTGGAGGAGACAACTTAGTTTTGATGGGACTTAAAATAATATTAACCATGATTTTGGAATTATGTTATTTGATTTGTTTCACATAAGAGTTCTGAGTGTTCAAGTTCAAAGTATATGCTATTTCACTTTCAAACAAATGCATTTAAAATAAACTGGATTTCAATACTTTATCAGTAACAAAATTTTTCTATCACTCTTTTGGGTTGGCACTGTTACTATGAGATCAATGCTTAAAGAACATGAAAATACTAATGAAAAAATAAAGGCTTTGTGAGGAAAGAAATCTTCCCCAGAGTTCTCAGAGCTCATGCCAGGAGTCTTAGCCTTCTGAGACATGGGAATGTATACAACATAAAAATAGGAAATGTTTGCCTTCACTTCCCCTAAAAACATTTTGCTCTTCACATAACATGAGGATTAGATCTGTAGTCATTTGTTCAGGTTATTTCTCTGATCCAAAAGATAATAAAACTTCTCTTATCTCTCTGTGACGGGCAAATAGTCACAGCCAACACCAGCTCCCAGGTTACACCCCAAAGTACTAGGAAGTCTAGAGAAGGTATCTTCCTAGATGTTTACATTTCTAGAAATGATACCTGGACATTTGGCAACATCTCCAGGTGTAAATGTCCAGATACATAAGGCTATATGTCTCCTGGAGAGACTTTATATTTCAAAGGGTTGGAGTTAGGATTCAGGCTCATTATATATCCCCAGAGGAAACTCTTTCAAGAGGGGAGGGGTATACCTGCCTCATTCACCTTTAAAAGCAGAGAAAAATCATTTTCCTCACCCCTCATCTACGAAGTTTCTTGCTATTCATGTAGGAAAAATTCTCATGGGCTCTCATGACATGAGATGAGTGGTAAGACATGGGAGAAGGAGAGTAACAAACTTATTATTTACTCTTAAGTAATAAGAAATGTTTTTGATCCAGAACACTTCATGTGAGCAGTCAATATAAATTTAATAAAGAAGAATATTGTAAAGCTAACAGGCTTCAATCCATGTCTTCTCAACATGTCCTCTCAACCAATTCTTGAAACCTAATTCACAACTTTCTTTACTCTTTATTGGCCACTTTACTCTATATTTATGCAAACTTTTACATTTTTGTATAACCTAAGAATTATTGAATATACAATCCCCAAGGAATTACTGCTGAATGTGATTGCATGCAAAGTGAAACACAAAAACCCAAAGGAAAAATAAGACGATTCACATTTTTAAAGCTGGCAAACTATTCCTACAGGTTCCATGTTTCCTTTTTTCATTGAATTATTGCATTTAGAGCTAGTCCAAAATCATGTAACTTGAAAATTATTGGTTTTTATTCTTTTATGCCTTTGTTCATGCTAACTCCTTTGCCTGAACTATCCTCCTACTCCATTATTTAGCTAACCATTGTAAAGAAACTAGAAGATGTGTCCTACTGAGGAAAGATTAGAGATCGATGTGAAGAATATTGGAAACAAAAAAATATACATTATGGGAAAATATGGAGATGAAAAAGAATGGGAGAAATGGCTAATGTGTCAGGAACACTCTTAGTAATGGAGTGAGATGCATAAGCACCTGTAAAGCTGGATGATGACCGGGTGATTCTGGCCCTTACTAGGGATGTTTTGGCTTTTGAACAGGATAGTGACATAAGGGTCTGTCTTCTTCACTCTACTACCCTACTCTGTTACCCTGTTTTGATAACAAAAGCAATATTTTACTTATATTTGCTTTCTCACCTAGCAGTGTCCTCATGTAACAGACACTTTATTGAGTAAATGGTTGTTGTCAAAAAAACCAAGGCACATGAACCATCTCTCCCTCCTGCAACTCTGTCCTCTTGCTGCTACACTAGTCCCATGCTCAATAACAAATTTTTCAAGTTTCTCTTTCAAAAATTCTCTGTAGTGAATTTAACAAAATATTTTCCTCCATGAAGTAGAAGACCATAAGCATGTACTGGGCATTACAATGTGTTCTGAGCTGTGCTGAGCACTAATGATTTAGGGATGGACAAGAGTGGAATCTGCTCTGAAGGGATCTAGAGTCGACTTAATGAACGATAAATCTTGAGACAGATTTTTGGAACATGTGGAACACATATTTAGGGAGTACTTCGTGTACTCACTGATTAATAAGCAAGATTGTTTATTTCCTCAAATATGATGTAAAGCCCATGGAATGAAATTTGTTTTTTTTTTTAATATCAGCCTGTGACATGCCATTTCCATTACTAGCAGTGTCTCTTTTAATAAGGATACAGAATATAGCGCTGTGCTTAGGAAGAGTGTGTGGTCAGGCAGAAAACAAAGTAAATCTTAAATAATTTCAAGTCTTAAAATCTTCTTAAACACTGTAATAAGAAATTTCCCAGTCTAGGGTCATATTAATGACATATGCACATGCTAAAATGCCATCAAAGGCTCTAAGTGTATTAGATGCAAATTCTGTATTAAGGGTTCCTTAATTAACAATCAGAAATTGAAATCTGTAGAATGGACTTAGACTCAACAGGGGAACATTTGTTTAAAGATCTTAATGTCTTTAGTTCTTCATTTTCTATGTAGGATGTATGGGGATTCCTGCAGTTTCTAAATTTTCTTAAAATTGCCACTTGAATAGTCAAGCAAACACTGTGGCAATGAAAGAAGATCTGCAACAATGAGACTAGTGAAGCTTCTGAGAGTTATGTGTGCACACCAAGACTCATGGGCAGTCATGTTTTTCTCCTTTTAACCTGTCACAAAAAGAAGAATCTATGATTTCAGAATGCAGGTGACTCAGATCAATATATCTGGGACAGCAGCTGGGAAGCCGCTTCCTAGTTACAACTGCAGATGTTGTCAATGAAAACACTGTTTGGTTTAGATCAGAATTCTTGCTTTGAAGAAATCACTCACCTACTTCATTAAAAGAAAAAAAATTCTTAAGGTAAACTGTAAAAACTATGTACACATATAGTATATGTACTATTATAGCACATATACTATGAGAATGCTTATGGATTTTTGGAGGAATAAACAGGGGTGTAGGAATCTTATGAGTGCTTGCAATGGCGGTTGGCAACACAGATCATTTGCACTGCTCGATGGCCTATTGGTATTGACATTGCTGGTATTTACAGTGGGCTGGATTACCACTATTGGAAATGTGTATTATTGCTTAGCATTTAAATGGAAGCCTTAAAAATGCACTTTATCCCTAGGTTGGATTTTATTGCCTTTGCTTTTTCTCTAAATTTTCAAAATGTCTTGGAGGTGGATGCTGTATTAAATTGTTTCTTTCTCAGACTCTAGTATATCCATGAGCACATGATTTGTACAAAATGACTTGTATAAAACATGTTATATTTATCTGACTGCTTTGCTCATTTCACTACCTGGCTACTCCAGGGAAGGACGTGATGTGTTGCTCAGAGGAGTAGCGTAGCACTCACTGTCCAGCTCTGGGGTGCTTTTGGTAGGACAGTGGCCACCTGAACCACTGACGCATGTACCAGCCCCACTGGCCTCCTCCTTGATTTATGATGTGCTGCTGGCAAGCAAATGTAGAGGAGAAACAAATTGCAGTGGTAATTAATTTCGTGTGTCAACTTGGCTGGGCCATGGTGTCCAGCTATGCAGTCAAACATTATTCTTGCTGTTCTCTGAAGGTGCTTTTGGAGGAGATGGTGGACGTTGTGTAAAGTAGATTGCCCTCTATAATGTGGGTTTGCCTCATCCAGTCAATTGAGGCCTGAGTAGAACAAAAGAATAATGTCCCTGAGTAAGAAGGAATGCTGCCGGCAGATAACCTTTGGACGTGAAGTGCAGCTTGGGCTCTTTCCTGGGTCTCCATCCTGATGGCCTTCAGACTTGAACTGCAGATTTTGGACTTGCTAGCCTCCATAATCACATGAGTTCATTCCTAAAAATATATCTGCATATGTATTTATACATATCCTATTGATTCTGTTTTCTGCAATTCCTAAACATACTACCTGTACTAAATGCTGCTCTTTGAATATTGAACGATGGCTCAAGAGCCCTTTCTGCTTCTTGTACATGTTGTATCTGGTTTAGCACTACCCAGAACTCCAGAACTCTGCCCCAATCTAATCCTTAATGTGTTACTACAGGTGTGATCATCTAATTTAATTTATTGATCTATCTGATGTTTTCACCTTTTCCACTTTTAGGAATTACTACATCCTTAATGCAATAATGTTAAATATTCTTAACTTTTTTATGATATGATTCATTCCATTATTTTTCTTTCATTATTTCATAGATTTTTGGGAAGAAGAGAGGGTAGACATATGCACCTAATCACACAACTTGATCCAGTCTTCCACAATTCCTAATAAATATCTTAAATTAATTTATCATTATTGTTTAGGTCATAATTTTTTCTTGATTAGGTGTTCTCTCCACAAGCAGGACAGTGTAAACTATTCTTCTCTAAGAATAGTAAAGTTGTATGTTTATACATACATTCAATATGTGTGATGCTACATATTGAACAATTTCTGGAGAAATTTTAATATTTTGTCTTTCAAATCATAATTCTTTTAAATGTAGGATGTATGCAATCTGATTGTTATGAGATAAATTATGTTCCCTCAAAATTCATGTGTTGAAATCCAAAACCCTCTACCTCGGAATGTGAGTATATTTGGAGATGGGGTCTATAAAGAGATAATTAACTTAAAAGGAGGTCATTAGGGTAGTTACTAATCCAATGTGACTGATATCTTTATAAAATGAGGAGATTAAAACAGGCACAGACAGAAGGAAGGCCATGTGAAGATACAGGGAGAAGACAGCCATCTACAAGCCAAGAAGAGAAGCCTCAGAAGAAACCAACCCTGTTGACACCTCTAGCCTTCAGAATTGCGAGAAAATAAATTTCTTTTTTTTAATCCACTCCATTTGCGGTACTTTGTTACAGCAGCTCTAGCAAACTAATGCACTGACGCAACATCATGAAAAGCTCAATTCTACAATCAATTCTAAAAGCTACACAATAGCTGCTCACACAGGATGTTCCAAGGAGCAAATTGATATGAGCACATTCTGGGATCTCAAAGATACTGCCTACATCAGACACTCTGGAGATGGGGCTCCTGTACCCTTTTTACTTCCATAGTCAGAATCCCCTGGGTTTTAGCTCAGATCTCTGGTTGCTCCTTCTCCCTCTCCTTTGCTCTCTGACTCTCTTCAGTGCTGTTGGAGACTGCTTATTCTCCAGTGCCTCTTGCTCCCCCTCATTCTATGCACTGATAAAGTTCATTTACTCCTTTGGTTTTAATTGCCAGCTGTAGGCTGTAGATGACTAAAAATTAAAATATACATTGCATTTCTGTCCCTAAATATCAAAACACCCATTTGACAAGGAGCACATCAAACTCACGATGCCTCTTCTGTCTACCAGTGGTTTCTGTCTCAAATGATGTTAATACTTCCTCCAAGCCCTCAAAATAGCAACCTGACCCAAGTTCTAATTTTCTTTCAAATACTTTTACTTTCCTATTTTCATAATCACCTTCTAGGCCAAGATCTAATAATCTCTCACCAGTACTCCTGCAAGTCTCTTTAATACATGGTCTATCTGCCTCCTCTGTTTACCTCTCTAAACTAGTCTTCACTCTTCAGTCAGATGAATTTTAAACAAACAATTGAAAAGAAACAATTAAATATATTAGTAGTTGCACACTTGAAAATTCTTCAATTATTCCCCATTATGTTTAACATGATCAGCCAGCCCCATCCCAACTTGACACCAGTTTTTTTCTTTCTACTCATATCACGTCACACTCTCCATTCATTGTATATTTCACCCAAACTAGTCTGTTCTGTCTTCAAATGGGTCATGTTCTCAATTACATCTGTTATGTTATTCCAGCCTAGAATTCCCTTCTACTTTCTTAATCTGATAACCACCCACTATCACACTTTTCTTGACTCTCTGTTCTCCTCTGTCAACACTACACCTGGGATGATATCATCTGGTTCCATAGTTTTAGATATCATCTACATACACTGATAGCTCCCACATTTATATCTATAGATCAACCTTCCCCATGAATGCCAGACTCAAGCCAATTGACTATTTCACTACACATGGTTCTATAATAGTTGTTTCAAATTGAACATTAAAAAAACCCATTAAACTTCCTCCATTCTGCTCCCTACCTTGAAGCTTTCTCCTTTTAAATACATGTCTCTACCACTGGCCGGACCAAAACACTAGGGATCATCTCAATGCCTCACTTTCTCACATCCCAGATCCAATCCATCAACAAATCTTATCTTCTCATCCTCAAAACATATCCTAATTATGCCTTCAATTTAACTTTATTCTTAACATCCTGGTCCAGCATATGAGCAACTCCCCTTTGATTGCTATATTTTTATACTAACTGATCTCTCTTATTTCATTCTTATATTCTTACAGTCTTTTCCCAACTCACCAACCAGAGTGATTTTTTTAAAACAACCAGTCCACTATGCTGCTTCTTGTTCAAAACCTGCATTGGCTCTCCATCGCACAAACAATAAAATCCCAAGTCCTTAGCACAATCTAGAAGGCCATCCACAATCTGGCCCTGCATTTCCTCCAGTGTCATTTCCGTTTCTCATTGCTTAAACACACTAGGCAAGCTACCACTGCATGGCAGTTGTACAAGCTTTTCCTTCTACCTGGAATAGTTTTCCCCAAAATATTTACATGGCTTGTTCCCCTGCTTGATTCAGGTCTCTGCTCAAATAACACTCCTTGTAGAGGTTTTCCTTGACCACTTTATTAAAAATAGCACCATTTGCACACCCTCTGTTTTATTTTTCTTCATAGCGTTGCTCATTATCTGTCATTTTATTATATATTTATACATGTGTGTGTGTGTGTCTCTCTCTGGTAAGTAAGACATCTGAGGAAAGAGATTTGGCCCTTTTGTTCTCTGCTAAAACCTCTGGGATTGCATTGCAAAAGCTCAATAATTATTACTTGAATGAAATGCATACATACAGGAATAAATGAATGAATGAGGACTGATATTATTAACATTGTTACTGACTATGTTCTCAGGGAGAATGAATAAGAGTAGAAAAATATTTAAATATATAAAAACAATAAAGTAATACATTATAGTAATGGTTATATTTAAGGATACAGGATGTTAAAACTTGTAAGAACTCTCTATATTTTTGGAAACTCCAATCCCAAAGTTTTGGGATATTTACAAAAGAATGTACAGTTAGCCGAGAACATTTTATAACTCCAGTAATTCAAAGAGTGATATTTTTCTGCAGTGGCCCTGTGTTATACAGAAAACACAGCAGTGAAGATTGGTACAACTTACTCTACAATTCTTTCAGTTAAAAAGGAGAAAGAAAAAGAATCCTCTTCCAAGGATCTTTGGCATTCCAAATGACATTTTGAAATCTGAGTTGTCACTTTCTATAGAGTTATGACAATTTAAGGAGAAATAATGTAATAACTCACAAAGCATATGATAGTTTGTTTATTAGAACAGTCCAGATAACTAAAATAAGCAGGATTTGGAGGAACCTGGGAGCAGGAGAGGTTTGAGGGACATGAGATGAGGGAATGTGTCAGAAAAAGTCTTCAGCCTTGTATGAGGTAGACAGCTGCCCTTCTTGTGAGGTCAAAGCATTCGCCAGGCACCCAGGGGGTCTGTCAGCACTGCAATAACCGAAAAATCCTACAAGTTGGAAGGGAACCTATCACATCACCCGTGCACACATATACACACACACACACACTCACTCTACAGGACTAATGTTCATGGTCACTCAGATTCTGTGAGTACATTTTGAGAAACTCAAAACTCACTAGATGTTTATGCCATGTACTCCCTTGATATAAAAGGGAAGAAGCGTAGGTATTCAAAAGGAAGGTGAAGGCTCAACTCATTCCGCCATTGTTTGCCAGTACCCATCCTGAGTGTAACCACTGGTAAATAGATTTGTTGTCTCCTGTAAATCGATATTTATTCAGCAACTGTTCATTATTCTACTATTCAAGGCACTGGGAATACAACAAAGAACAAAACAGACAAAATTTCCTATCAGGTATAGTTTACATTCAAGTTTGATATTTAAGTTCAAGTAACTAAATATTTAAGAACTTCAGTGGTGTCAGTGATACAATGATGTATGGAGACTACTTAATGGTGCACAAAAATATCTTACTATAACTGAGGTATAAACAAGAGGAAGTACATCAACTCCAGCCACTGACAGTGCATCTGCATTTTCCAAGGCTGTTATGTTTTATTGCTTTACAGAAGAGTTATGGGCATTGAGCTCTCACCAATTGGAGATTTACCCCTAGTCTGTGCAAACTGTTCAATGGTTACTCCATAGACAATGATGTAAGAGTCAGTAAATATGATGTATTATGTATTGAAGACACGGTTTTACCTGGATCCCTATAAACATAACAGCACATGCGTGGGTTTTATGTCACTTTATTTTCCACATCACATGGAACAAAAGACTACAATATTTATATAGTAATCATCTAGCTAGGTTTATTATATTATAATTATCTTAAGTCTAAATGTTGAACTTTACCATTTTGCTCCTCTCAAAAAATCTTGCAAAGTAAAATTTAAAACAGCACCAGAATCTAATCCCTTTTGGCCAATTCATCACATTTTGAAGCTATGTGTTTTATACTCCTAGTAAGTAGATTAAACCTTAAGACATAACCCTGCTCATTCCATAAGACAAGGGTAAAATTATTGCACTTAATTTAACAATTTAAATTTACACACTGTAAATTGATGTTAGCAACCTATAACATATAATAATTGGGTGATAACTAACAGGTAAACTACCCACTTTGGAGTAAGATTGAGGGTTAAGTCCATTAACTTCTGAAATGACAAAAAATAGCCTTAAATTTCAATGTGAATTGTATAACTTGAGATAATTATGTTTATCTCACCCTTTATTCTCCAGATGAACACAAACAACACATTTTATAATTCTACACACAAAACTGATCATTTGAAATCTTCAACGTTTTTGAGCCCCAGAGAGTTGAGTAGTCGTGAAATTAACAGTTTAATTCACTGAGTATGTAATGTGTGCAAAAGCAGAGTTTTTGATTTGTTAGTAAAAACAAAAAAACAAAACAAAAATGATGATCAAGGTGTTTCTCAGCTCTCAAAGGCAATATAAAGAAGTAGATTTCCCCAATATAGTGAATATGTCTTTAGTAATGGGAAAATAGTATACATCAGTGATTCTCTGTTATAATTAAACCAATAAATAAATGGCATACCACTTGTAAAAATAGAAAATATTTTTAGTTACTTGAGTAGGTTATTTTTCTCTTTTTCCAAACCAATTCAAAATATGAAGAGCCTTGTATTAAGAAAATAAGGCTAAGATGTACAATCTTAGTCCTTTTGAAAAGCCCAAATTGTTATTCTTTAAAAGAAAGAATGTTTATTCAGAACCAACAAAATTTATTTCATTCATTTATATCATTTCATTATGTCCAAATGTATGACTGTCTCTACCCTAGATACTAGAAATAAAAATATGAATAAACAAACACGTCCTCTTATTTTGCAAAAAGAAGCTTACAGTTCTTGAAGATCCATAATATAAATAGCATATCTGGCGGGGGCAAGGCAGAAAGTGGAGAATAGGCACAGAGTCAGAAACGGCATCAACAGAGATGAGATTTGCAGTGAGACTGAAAAAATTTTTAAAAAAAAGCAAAGCCAGGTATACAGAGGGGTGGAAAAAAATCATAGATACTAGGAGTGCCAATGAGTATTAAAAAAGTTGTATGAAACAATTTTTTGAATTTGCTGTGGAATGTTGTCACTGAAGGCAAGCACCAGGAGATGAGTGATAAAAGATTAATTGGGAAAAGAGGAGGCTTTAAATGCACTGATAGGGTCTGTACTTAGGTTACAGTGGTAGGAAGCCAGTTAAGTGTTTAGGCAGGAAAAAAATATGCTCAGGAGTATGTATTAAAAAGATCACTTAGACAATGTGGAAGATGGATCAGATGGTGACGACTCTGAAGGCAGGAAGACAAGTTAGATGTAAAATGAAGAGCTCCTAAACTAGTCTTGAGGAAGAAAGAGATAACTGACCACAGGTTTGTGATCAAGCTCATTGTTAAAGGATTTTGGCATTATTTTGTATGTGGGAGACAGACTGTGGCTTGGCCCTAGGGCACCTTTGTGCTTCTTAGTAAAAGTGAGGCCCAGCCAGCCCTGACCTGGGTGCTGTGTTGCAGGCAGTGGCTTCCACAACCGTACATGGAAGCTCAGATACTGAGAGTGAAATGGAAATGAGTTTAACTTTCAGACTGTTTGATTGAGTGGTTTTATTCATGAATACAACAAACAGGAAGAGAACAATATGAGGGGAAAAATACAGTGACTTAAATTCAGAAATGGTACCTTTCATTTGGAAATAGTCAGTAGGCCAAGATTTTAAGAGATAGACCTTAACCTGATACATGTTTGGGCCAGTAAGTAAAAACATAGATGTTGGAAACATCCAAATGGAAGTAAAAACAGCATGGTACTGGCACAAAAAAAGACACACAGATCTATGGAACAGAATCAAGAGCCCAGAAATAAAATCACACATCTGTGGACAGCTAATTTTCAATAAGAAAGCTAAGAACATACAATGGAGAAAGGAGAGTCTCTTTAATAAACGGTGTTCGGAAAACTGGACAGCCACATGCAAAAAATGAAAGTAGACCATTATCTTACATCATATACAAAAATTAATTCAAAAGGGATTAAAGATTTAAATTTAAGACCTGAAACCACAAAACTTCTAGAAGAAAATACAGTCGGTATGCTTTCTGACATCATTCTTAGCAGCATATGTTCAAACACCAAGTCTGATGAGGCAAGGAAAACAATAGAAAAAATAAAGAAATATCCCTACTTCAAACTAAAAATCTTCACAGAAAAGGAAACCATCAGCAAAATGAAAAGACAACCTAACAATTGGGAGAAGATATTTGCAAACCATATATTTGGTAAGGGGTTAATATACAAAATATATAAAGAACACATTTATCTCAAGAACAATAAAACTAACAACCCTATTAAAAAATGGACAAAAGATCTAAACAGAAATTTCTCAAAAGAACATATATGGATGGCCAACTGGCACGTGAAAAGATGTTTAACATCACTAATTATTAGGGAAATGCAAATCAAAACTATATCACCTCATATCTGTCGCTATGGCTGTAATTAACAAGACAAGAAATAACAAGTGTTAGAGAGGATGTGGAGAAAAGGGTACACTCATGGACTCCTGGTGGGAATGTAAACTACTGCAGCCAATATGGAAAACAGTATGTATTTCTGCAGAAATTAAGAATAGAGATCTTGTCAGGATGGCAGAATAAGCAGACTCTGAATTCATCTTCTCACATGAATACAAACATGTTACAACTATTTTAGGAAAAATTACCCTGGATAGAAAACTGAAAACTGGATAAAAAGAACAGCCACAACAAGGGACAGTCCTGACTAAGGAGGAAGAGGCAGAAATTCCTTCTGGAGAGAAAAAAAAGCCACCTTCAGGAGCAGCAGAGTTTCTCAGCTGCACAGGCAGGAGCCACCCTAAGGTACGAAGCACTCCCTGGAGGAGTGAGGTCCAGAGTGGGGGCTGATACTGCTATAAGCATCCTTCAGACTCAGGACAACTGAGATGAGGGTCTTACTATCTGGCTTTGCTGGCTATTAATTGCAGCTTGGATACCCCCAGAAAAGCTATTGCATGAAAGCCGAAAATACCTGGATATTAAAGAGCCCACAGACAAACTCACCTGTCTCAGCAACCTAAAATCACCAGAGAGAAGGCTGACAGTCCTTTGGTGAAAAGAGAGTCACCTGGTTGGCTCTGGGTGCATATTGGTGAGAAGAGAGACTTCTCTGGAGACTGAGACATTGGTGGTGGCCATTGTTGTTACCTAGTCCAGATGTGCTGACACAGACCCCAGCAGATGCCTTTGAAATTCTTCCCCTGGCCTGTTAGCCCAAGGGTCTGACACACCCACTAGAGCACAGATTTAATCCAGTTCAGCCAGGGCATGCAGCCTGCCCTAGGGACTGGCCCTGCTAAACAGGAAGCCCTCAGGCTACTTCTCGGCCTACATTGACCCACCACCTCAACAGGCAGGCGAGTGTGTCTGCGTCTATTGGGCAGGGCCTCTGTGAGGACCAGATAAACTGTGGGGGGCATAGGTGGAGAGGTGGGGGCATGTGCAGTGCAGCATAGGGGTATGCTCCAGGGGGTTGTGAAGTGTGCATGGACCAGGACTGTGTTGATGGTGTGTGTGATCCTGTGGGGGGTGAGGCTTGTCAGTGGCAGAAGAACTGTGCTTCACGAATAACTATAAAAAGGTTCAGCACCACCTTCCAAAACCTGAAAAAATTGATTGCTCTCGTGCCTCGTGCCAGCCCCACTCAGCTGCACTTGTATGAGAACGGACAGCAGTCTTCTAAGCCTGAGGCCTATAGCAACTGTAAGCCCCTGAGCCTAGCAATGAGCTGCACTAGGTACCTACCCAATTAACAGGAACACTGCAACAAGAGGATACTGTTAGAACTTGAAATCAATGGTGCTGAGGTTCCCCAAACCAGATTTACAAACAGCTGGGCAGGGAAAGAAAGACTAGCGTCCCCAGACACCCGCATTAAGATCAACCCTGACACAGCAGAAGGACACAAAGAGCCCACAAAAAAGTCACTCCTGGATCATTTGGACTGGTGACAAGAGAGAAGCACACTGTTGAGCTTCAAAAGGCATCTCTTACATAAAACCACTTCTCCAAGATCAGAAGACATAGCCCAGTCACCTAATACATAGCTATAAGCACAGAGAAAAAGAGGCATAATGAGGAGACAAAGGAATACATTTCCAAGCAAGGGAACAGGACAAAATCCTAGAAAAAGGACTAAATGAAACAGAAATAAGCAACCTACCCAACAAAGAGTTCAAACAAAAACTCAGAAGGATATTCACAGATGTTGGCAGAAGACTGGATGAACACAGTGAGCTCATCAACAAAGGACTGGAAAATATAAAAAAGAACCAATTACAAATGAAGAATACAATACTAGATATGAAAAATTCACTAGAGGGACTCGATAACACAGTAGATGATACAGAAGAACGGATCAGTAAGCTAGACAAAAGACTAGAGGAAATCAACCAAGCTGAGCAGAAATGAGAAAAAAGAATTGGACAGAATGAACACAGTCTAAGGGAACTCTGGGACAATATCAAGCACACTAACATTCGTATTATAAGTGACCCTGAAGGAGAAGAGAGAGACAAATGGTCAGAAAATCTATTTGAAGAAATAATAGCTGAAAATTTTCCTAACCTAAGGAAGGAAACAGACATCTGAGTACAGGAAGCACAGAGAGTTCTAAACGAGGTAAGCCCAAAGAGCCCCACGCCAAGACAAATTATAATTAAAATGTCCACAATTAAATATAAAGAGAGAATCCTAAAAGGAGCAAGAGAAAGGCAACAAGTGACATATAAAGGAAATCCCATAAGGCCATCAGTGGACTTCTCAGCCAAAACCCTACAGGCAAGAAGAGAATGGCATGACATATTTAATATGCTAAAAGGAAAAAACCTCCAACCAAGAATACTCTATCCATCAAGGTTGTCATTCAGAATGGAAGGAGAGATAAAGAGCTTCCTAGACAAGCAAAAATTAATGGAGTTTATCACCAAGAAACCAGTTCTACAAGAAACGCTAGGGGCCTTATTTAAGTGGGAAAGTGATGATCACAAATAGGGATAAAAAATTATCAAAAACAAACCCCCCAAAAAACAGGCAATAAAATCACTGGTAGAAGTAAGAATATAGTAAATGCAGCAGATCAACCACCTGTGAAGATAATATGAAAGTCAAAAGACAAAAGTACTAAAATTACCTATTTCGGTAATGGATACACTCACACAAAACAAGAGATTAGATATGATTTCAAAAACATAAAATGTGGGAGGAGGGGAGTGAAAAAGTAGGGCTTTTAGAAAGAGATCAAGCTAAAGAGTATATCAATTCAATATACACTGCTATATACATAGAATATTACATAGGATCCTCATGGTAATCACAAACCAGAAAGCTCTAATAAGGAAGCAAGTAAGTAAGACAAAAGAAGTCAAATATATTACTGAAGAAAGCAATCAAACCACAAGGGAAGAAAGCAAGAGAAAAAGAAAGGAACAGAGAAGAACTACTGAAACACCCAGAAAAAAAAGTAACAAAAAATGGCAAATAAATACATATTTATCAATAACTATTTTAAATGTCAATGCACTAAATCTCCAATCAAATGGCATAGGTTGGACAATTGGATAAAAAATCAAGACCCATATAAATGCTGCATACAAGAGGCATACTTCAGACCTAAAGACACTCACAAACTGAAAGTGAAAGGATGGAAAATGATATTCCATGCAAATGGCAAAGAAAAGAAAGTGGAGGTAGCAATACTTATATCAGACAAAATAGACGTTAAAACAAAAACTCTTACAGGAGACAAAGAAGGGCACTACATAATAATAAAGGGAGCAATCCAGCAAGATATAACACTGATAAATATCTATGTAAATACCCAATGTAAGAGCACCTCAATATATAAAGCAATTATTAACAGACATAAAAGGAGAAATAGACAGTAACACAATAATAGTAGGGGACTTTAACACTCCACTACATCAATGGAGAGATCATCCAAACAGAAGATCAATAAGGAAATGCTGGCCTTAAGTGACACATTTGACCAGATGTACCTAGTGGATATATATAAAACGTTCCATCCAAAAATCACAGAATACACATTCTTTTCAGATAGACATGGGACATTTTCCCAGACTGATCACATATTAGACCACAAAACAAGTCCCAATAAAATTAAGAAGATAAAAAAAATAGTATGCATCTTTTCTGACCACAAAGGTATGAAACTAGAAATCAACTACAGGAAGAAGACCAGAAAAGCCACAAAAATGTGGAGATTAAACAAAATGCTACTGAACAATGATTGGGTCAATGAAGAAATCAAAGTAGAAATCAAAAAATTCCTGGAGACAAATGAAAATGAAAATACAACATGCCAAAATCTATGGGGTACAGCAAAAGTAGTTCTAAGGGGAAGTTTATAGCATTTCAGGCCTACCTCAACACAGAAGAAAAATCCCAAATAAAGTATCAAACAGTGCATCTAAAGGAACTGGAAAAAGAAGAACAAACAAAGCCAAAAATCAGCAGAAGGTAGGAAATAATAAAAAGCAGAGCAGAAATAAATAGAGAGTAAAAAAATAGAAAAAATTAATGCAACCAAGAGTTTGTTCTTTGAAAACATAAACAAAATTGGCAAACCCTTAGTGAGATTCACCAAGACAAAAAGAGAGAAAGCTCAAATAAATAGAATCAGAAATGAAAGAGGTGAAATTACAATGGACACCTCAGAAATACAAAAGAAAATGAGAGAATACTATGAAAAGCTATAGGCCAACAAATTGGGTAATCCAGAAGAAATAGATAAATTCTTAGAAACATACAACTTTCCAAAACTGGAGCAAGAAGAAGTAGAGAATTTGAATAGAACAATTACCAGTGAGGAGATCAAAACAGCAATCAAAAAACCTCCCAAAAAATAAAAGTCGGCGACCAGATGGCTTCCCTGGTGAATTCTACCAAACATTCAAAGAAGACTTAATACCTATCCTTCTCATACTCTTCCAAAAGATTGAAGAGGAGGGGAGGCTTCCTAACTCATTCTATGAAGCCAATTAAGAAGATCAAAAACAACAAATTTTGGAGAGAATGTGGAGGGAAGGGAACCTTTGTACACTTCTGGTGGAAGGGAAAACTGGTGCACCCACTATGGAAAGCAATAGGGAGTATCCTCAGAAAATTAAGAATAGATCCACCATATCAAGGGACGAATTGATGGGTGGAAAGAAGACGGGGTATACATACACAATGGAATACTACTCAGCCATAAAATAGATGAAATCTTGCCATTTGCAACAACATGGGTCAATCTTGAGGGTATTACGCTAAGAGAAATAACTCAGAAGGAAAAAGTAAAATAATGTATGATCTCATTTATAAATAGAAGACAAAATCAATAACATCAACAAACAAACAGAGACAGAGATTAGATTGGAGGTTACTAGAGGGGAAAGGGGAGTGAGGACGGTCAAAGGGGTGACTGGGCATATGTGTATGGTGATGGATGGTAATGAGTCTTTGGGTGATGAGCATGATGTAATATACACAGAAAGTGAAACATAATGATGTACCCCTGAAATTTATAGAATGTTATAAACCAATGTTTCCCCAATAAATTAAAACCGACAGAAGATATATTGAAGAAGCTATAGCAAATAAAGCCATACAGATGAATAATAGCAGAATGGCTACAATTCAGATTGAAGTGAATTTCATCAAAATTACTAGAAGGTGATAAAAATGGAGCAAAAAAAAGGGGGAATGAAAGAGATCATCAATTTCACAGCACCAGAAATCTTACAAAATAGAAATACACAGTTTACGCTTTATTTACTTTCCCATTCAGTTCTTTTTAGTCTTGACATCAGTGAGAGGAAACAGTAAGAAGTTACCTAGGATTTTCCAAGCTAATTATAATCCAGGCCATAGAGGAAAACTTGAGGATGACATTTGAGAGCTGCTTTTAGTAAACTTTGAGTTTCCAGGAAGGGTACCAAGATGGAGGTGGGTTCTGCAAAATAAAGTACATCATCCGGCACAAAGATCTCTCATTAATTATGTTCTTAGCTAAGCAATATTTTTTACAGTTTGAGAATATACTTTATTTTTCTCAGTGATAGTCTTTTATTTTTATTTTTTAAACTGAGATTCATAATAGTTTTTTACATCATTGGGAAACTTCAGTTATACATTATTTTTTGTCTGTCACCATACAAGTGCTCCCCTTCACCCCTTGTGCCCACCCTCCACCTCCCCTTCCCCTGGTAACTGCTGAATTGTTTTCTGTGTCCATGTATTTGTTTATATTCTGCACATGAGTGAAATAATATGGTCTTTGCCTTTCTCAGTCTGGCTTATTTCGCTTAGTATAATATCCTCCAGGTCCATCCATGTTGTTGCAAACGGGATGATTTTGTCTTTTTTATGACGGAATAGTATTCCATTATATGTATTGTACCACATCTTCTTTATCCAATCATCAGTCGATGGGCACTTGGATTGTTTCCATGTCTTGGCTATTGTGAAAAGTGTTGCAATGAACAGAGGGGTGCATATGTTACTTTGGATTGTTGATTTCCAGTTGTTCAGATAGATACCCAGCAGTAGAACAGCTTAGTCATAGGGTATTTCTGTTTTTAGTTTTTTGGGGGAATCTCCATACTGTTTACCATAGTGACTGCACCAGTTTGCATTCCCACCAGCAGTATATGAGCATTCCCTTTTCTCCACATCCTCACCAACATTTGTTGTTTTCGGTCTTGGGAATTACAGCCATTCTGACTGGTGTGAGGTGATAGCCCATTGTAGTTTTGATTCGCATTTCCTTAATGATAGGTCGTGTTGAGCATCTTTTCATGTGCCTGTTGGACATCTGTATTTTCCTTTGAAAAATGTCTGTTCATAACCTTTGCCCATTTTTAACCAGGTTGTTTGGGGTTTTTTTTGTTGTTGTTGAGTTGTGTGAGTTCTTTATACAATGTGGTTATCAACCCTTTGTCTGAAAAATGATTTGGAAACACTTTCTCCCAGTTGGTGGGTTGTCATTCCATTTTTTTGATGGTTTCCTTTGCTTTGTAGAAGGTTTTTAGTCTGACATAGTCCCATTTGTTAACTTTTTCCTTTGTTTCTTTTACCCAAGTATACATGGTATTCAAAAAGATGTGGTTAAGACCAATGTCAAAGAGTATACCGCCTATATTTTCTTCTAGGACTTTATGGTTTCACTTCTTACGTTCAGATCTTTAATCCATTTGGAGTTAATTTTTCTGTATGGTTCAAGATAATGGTCTACTTTCATTCTTTTGCATGTAGCTGTCCAATTTTCCCAACACCGTTTATTGAAGGGACTTTCCTTTCTCCATCATATGTTCTTGGCTCCTTTATCAAAGATTAACTGTCCACAGACGTGCACTTTTATTTCTGGGCTTTCAATTCTGATCCATTGATCTGCTTGTCTGTTTTTCCACCAGTAGCATGCTGTTTTGATTATTATATCTTTGTAATATGTTTTGAAGTTAGGGACTGTGATACCTCCAGCTTTCTTCTTTTTTCTCAGGATTGCTTTGGCTATTCGGGGGTCTTTTTTTGTTCCATATAAATTTTTGGATCCTTTATTTCTGTGAAGGATGTCTCTGGGATTCTGAATTGAGATTGCATTGAATCTGTAGACTGTTTTAGTTCATATGGACATTTTGACTATGTTTATTCTTTTGACCCATGAACATGGAATATCTTTCTATTTCTTTATGTCTTCCTCAATTCCTTTCAATAATGACATAGTTTTCAGTGTACAGGTCTTTCACCTATTTGACCAAGTTTATTCCTATGTATTTTATTCTTCTTGTTGCAGTTGTAAATGGAATTGCATTCTTGACTTCTTTTTCTGCTAGTTCATTGTTAGTGTATAGAAATGCAACTAATTTTTTTAAATAGATTTTGTAACCTGTAACTTTGCTGTACTTGTTGATCATTTCTAGTAGTTTTCTGGTGGATTCTTTAGGGTTTCCTATATATAGATTCATATCATCTGCAAATAGCAAATTTTTCACTTCCTCCTTTCCAATTTGAATTCGCTTTATTTCTTTTTATTTCCTTATTGCTCTGGCCAATACTTCCAGTACTGTGCTGTATAGGAGGGTGAGAGTGGGCAACCTTGTCTTGTTCCTGTTCTCAGAGGGATGGCTTTCAGTTTTTTTCCATTAAGTATAATGTTGGCTGTGGGATTGTCATATATAGCCTTTATTATATTGAGGTACTTTCCTTCAATACCCATTTTATTGAGATTTTTTATCATAATTGGTTGCTGTATCTTGTCAAATGCTTTCTCTGCACATATTGAGATGATCATGTGATTCTTATTCCTCATTTTGTTAATGTCATGTATCACATTGATTGATTTGTGGATATTAAGCCATCCCTGAATCCCTGGAATGAATCCCTCTTGATCATGATTTATGATTCTTTTAATGTATTGCTGTATTCGGTTTTCCAGTATTTTGTCAAGGATTTTCGCATCTAAGTTCATCAGTGATATTGGCCTGTAGTTTTCCTTCTTCATTTTTTCCCTGTCTGGTTTTGGTTTCAGGATAACGTTGGCCTCATGCAATGTGTTTGGAAATGTTCTATCTTCTTCAATTTTTTGGAATAGTTTGAGAAGGATAGGTTCTAAATCTTCTCTGAATGTTTGGTAGAATTCTTCAGAGAAGACATCTAGGCATGGACTTTTGTTTTTTGGGAGGAATTTTATTACTGTTTCAATCTCTGTACTTGTGATTGGTCTGTTCAGATTCTTCATTTCTTCTTGATTCAGTTTGGGGAGATTGTATGAGTCTAGGAATTCATCCATTTCTTCTAGGTTATTGAATTTGTGGGCATATAATTTTTCATAGTACTATAATTGTATTTATAATTGTATTTTTATAATTGTATTTCTGCATTATCTGTTGTAATTTCTTCTCTTTCAATTCTAATTTTATTTATTTGATCCATCTCTCTTTTTTTCTTTGTGTGTCTGGCTAAGGGTTCATCAATTTTGTTTATCTTCTCAAAGAACCAGCTCTTATTTTCATTGATCCTTTTTACTGTTTTTTTTTTTAGTCTCTATTTTATTTATTTCTGCTCTGATTTTTATTACTTCCTTCCTTCTGCTGTTTTGTCTGTTCTTTTTCTAGCTCTGTTACTTGCATTTTAAGAGTACCTATTTGAGATTTTTATTGCTTGTTGAGGTCAGCCTGTATTGCTATGGATTTTGCTCTTATGACTGCTTTTGCTGCATCCCATAAGAGTTGGTATGTTGTGTTTTTATTTTTGTTTGTCTCCAGGTATTTTTTCATTTCCTCTTTGATTTCTTCAATGATCCAATGATTGTTCAATAGCATGTTGTTTAGTTTCCACATATTTCTGACATTCCCAGTTTTGTTCTTCTGGTTGATTTCTAGCTTCACAGCATTGTGGTCAGAAAACATGGTTGGGATGATTTCAATCTTCTTGAATTTATTGAGGCTTGCCTTGTTACCCAATATATGGTCTATCTTTGAGAATGCTCCATGGGCACTTGAGAAGAATGTATATTCTGCTGTTTTTGGATAGAATACTCTGCATACGTCTATTAAGTCCATCTGGTCAAGGGTTTCATTTAAATCTACTATTTCCTTGTTGACTTTTTGTCTGAATGATCTGTCCATTGAAGTAAGCGGGGTGTGGCAGTCACCTACTATTATTGTGTTGCTGTTAATTTCTCCCTTTAGGACTGTTAATAACTCCTTTACATATTTGGTGATCCTGTGTTAGGAGCATATATATTTATGTTATATCCTCTTGTGGAATGCCCCTTTTATCATTATATACTGCCCCCCTTTGTCTCTCATTGTCTTTTTTAACTTGGAGTCTGTTTTATCTGATAAAAGTATGGCAACATCTGCTTTCTTTTGTTGGCCATTAGCTTGAATTATTGTCTTCCATCCCTTCATTCTAAGCCTATGTTTCTCTTTGGAGCTGAGTGCATTTCCTGGAGGCAGCATATTTTGGGTCTTGTTTTTAATGCATCCAGCTACTCTGTGTCTGTTGATTGGGGAGTTCAGTGCACTTACATTTAGAGAGATTATTGTTATATGAGGGTTTAATGTTTGCATTTTATCTCTTGTTTTCTGTTTGTTCTATGTTTCTACTGTTCCTCTTCCTTTATAATTCTGACTGCCATTTCAGTTTGTTGGCTTTCTGAGTGGTAACTCTCAGTTTACTCTCTTTTTGTGAATTGTGGCTCTGCTCTGATTTTTTGTTTAGTGGTTGCCATGAGGATTGTATGAACAATTTTGGAGATGAGATAGTCCATTTTCTTATAGCCTCTTATCTCCATTAACCTAAGCAGGTTCCTTCCCTTTCCTTTCCCCTTCTGAATAATTGCTGTTACACATTGTTCTGTTTCTAATTTTGTGAGTTTGTGGCTAAGTTGAAGTGTTTATCATTACTTTTGATGCTTTCTTTCCCGTTCTCACTTAAGTTTTAATTGAGCCTTTGCTTCCCTGTTCTGAGATAAAGCTGCAGGTTTCTGATCATATCTCTTTATCTCCTTGCTCATAGCTTTGTAGACCTTTGGCTTTTTGTTGCCAGTGTGAAGGCATCTTTAATTATTTCTTGTAGGGCAGATCTAGTGGCAATGTACTCCCTCAGCTTTTGTTTATCTGGGAAAGCTTTTATTTCTCCATCATATCTAAAGGAAAGTTTTGCTGGATAGAGTATACATGGCTGAAAGTTTTTGTCTTTCAGTATTTTGAATATATCATTCCATTCTCTCCTATTCTATAAGGTTTCTGCTAAGAAATCTGGTGAACGCCTAATAGTGTTTCCTTTGTAGGTTATTTTCTTCTGCCTTCCTGCTCCTAATATTCTTTCTTTATCCAAAATTTCTGCCATTTTTACTATTATATGCCTTGGAGAGTGTCTTCTAGCATTGATGAAGTTGGGCCTTTGATTAGCTTCATTTATCTGTAAATCTGAAACCATCCCCATGTTTGGGAAATTCGCAATTATTTCTTTGAACAAGCTTTCTGCACCTTTCTCCCTCCCTTCTCCCTCTGGAATACCTATCATCCTTATGTTGCTTTTCCTAATTGAGCTGGATATTCTCAAAGACTTCCTTAATTTTTTAAAAATCTTAGTTCTGTCTCTTCTACCTGTACAATTTCTACATTTTTATTCTCAAGGAGACTAATTCTTTCCTCCATAAGATGAATTCTATTTCTTAATGATTCTGAATTATTATTTATCACATTAATTGTGTTTTTCAGATCCAGAATTTCTACTTGATTTTTTTTTATAGTTTAAATCTCTTTGGTGAAGAGATTCATTTTATTGCTGAGCTCCTTGAATTGTCTTTCCTTGTTTTCTTGTAAGTTGTTGAGTTTCCTTATGATGGCTATTTTGAGTTCTCTCTCATTTAAGTTGTATATTTCTGTGTCTTCAGTGTTGGTTTCTGGAGAATTGTCATTTTCCTTCTGATCTGAATTGTTGCTGCAGTTTCTCATGGTGTTTAATGAACTAATCTTTTGTTGCGGCATTTGTGGTATTCTTAGGATGCAGATTTCCCCTGTTACCAGTAGGGTGGAGCAGGAACAGTGTTTCTGGCCCCACTCTGTCTGCTGAAAGCTGTTTAGGTATTATGGGTGCTTGCTCCAGCCTGGTATGCATTCAGGCACTTGTGTGGACTGTCCTTGTCAGGCTAGGGCCACTCTTTGGCACTTTAGAGTTGCTCTGAGCTCCCCCTCCCCTCCATAAAGTGGTCACCAGTGGGCTCAAAGCTACCATACCTATTCCCACAGCCACCTGTGACAGGATCCCTCTCTGAGGACTGAGTTGCACTATGAGCACTTGTGTGTGTGCCTGGGAAGTGTTTTCCCCAGCACCAAGATCTGCTGACATCTCTGGTTATGGTCTGCAGGGCCACTGTGGTTGGCAGGTGGGGCTTCTTTGCTGGGAGCCAATCTATGGCTGCTCCTTGATGGCCCTGGGGTACGATTGGCTCCCCCTCCCTGACAGGAAATTGAACGTTCGTTGGTTCAAAGTTGCTGTGCCTATCCCAGCAGCCACCCAGATGTGTTCCCTCTTTGGGATCAGAGCTGTACTGTGAGTGTTTGTGTGAGCCTGGGAAGTGTTTGCCCCAGCACCAAGATCTTCTGAAGTCTCTGGTTATGGTCTGCAGGGCCACTGTGCTTGGCAAGTTTGGGACCCAAACTATGGCTGCTCCTTTATGGCACAGGGGCATGGTGCGCTCCCTCTCTCCACAGGGAGAGCAGCCATGAGCATGCGCTAAGGGTTACCACCTCCTTCTCTTATGGTCACTCCTATGTGTGAATGTCCATTTAGTTGCAGTTCGAAAGGGGCAGACACAAAGGAAACAGCTCACTCTGCCATGTTGCTGACATCACTGGAGAATATAGTCTTTGAGGTTCATCACCATTGTTCCAACCTGGCATCCCCTTTTAATGACTGTATAGACTGAGGCAGGTTATTTAATTCCATTGGGTGGTATTTTTATTTGTAAATTGAGAATAGAATTTTTAAAACGATTAACACATATCTGGTACATAAGTACCAAATACATACGAGGCATTGTTAATGTCATGACCAGCATTACCACTATCTTTATTTCCAGCCATTTACTCTTTTGACCTTTATTTATTCTTTTAACCCAACCCGGATAGTTGCTGAGTTTTGTGTACCTTATTATTGTGCTGGGCTTTGGAAATATATGGATATAGATAAATAGAAAAAATTCTTCATTTCACAGAGCATAAACTCATTACAAGGAGCATGCAGGACAGGGAGATTCTGAAGAATTTACTGTTGTCAGAAGTTAGGATAAAGCTTCAGGGGAATTGACAGTCTGACTGAACTCAGTAGCATGAGGAGGAATTTATGAAAGTGTTATGTTATAAAAAGCTTTTTGGAAAAAGGAAATAAACATTTGGAAATGCAGAATTATATAAGAGCATATTTGTTTTGGGGGAATTGAGTTTGTGATAATATGAATGGAGAGAAATTGAAAGTCAAATCTTAATAGAGGAATTGTGGGAAATCCTTGTCAGTTTTATTTGACAACAAGTCAAGAAGGCTGTATAGCTATCAAATACAGAGCTTTGATTTGAGGGCTGTATTTTTCAACATAGAAAGTGTTTCAGGTTGAATTGTGTTCCCCTCAGAATTCATATGTTGAAGTTCTAAGACCCAGTACCTCAGAATGTGATCTTATTTGGAGACAGAGTTTTTATAAAGGTAATCAAGTTAAAATGAGGTCGATAGGATGGGCCCTAATTCGATACGATTGTTGTCCTTATACAAAGGGGAAATTTGGATACAGAGACAGACATGCATAGAGGGAAGACATGATACAAAGAGACACAGGGAAAAGATGGTCATCTACAAATCAAGGAGAGAGATCTGGAAGAAATTCTCCCTCATAGCTCTCAGAAGGAAGCTACTCTGCCAACATCTTGATCTTGGACTTCTAGCCTCCAGAACTGTGAGACAATAAATTTCTGTTCCTTAAACCACTCAATTACTGGTACTTTGTTACTGCAGCCCCAGCAAATTAATGCAGAGGATGAAAAATAAGGATGTTGCATTTCTGCTTCAGTTTTCAATGATCAGATAATCCTTACTTACCCAGTCTTAATAATATCACATACAATGTATCCAATGTCAACTATATTGTTCCTATACATGAAGCATTTTAATGCATTTTAATATGGAATATTTAATGATTTTCATTGTCTTTCTTTAATTACTCAATTGTTAATGCCTTCATCAGGCTATTATATTGGCCCTGGCTTTTGAGATTGTAATTATGAAGCATTTCTCCCAAATTGAAGACAACTGACATGAGCCATTGATGTAATACTTAACAGTTTGTACAATTTGTCCAGGTTACAAAGTTCATTCATATGTACTCTATTGTGCTTCATGACAACCACAAGAGGAGAGTGTTCTCATCCCTCTGGCCTTACCCTTTTGACAGATGAGAAACTTGAGCTCACATGATTCACTGAAGAGCCCAGGTTACAATGAGTAACTGACGCTCTGTATAGTGCTCCTCCTTTATGCCATGCTGCCTCTATTTGTTTAACCATCAAGCTCAAAAGAGCAGCAGAAACTAGAGTCTGTGGCCTGGTGTTCTGCCCCAAATGAGGGAACCATGAGACATTGAAAGCCCCAGATCACTGCTCTCAGGAGTGTGAGAGAGGCCCCGGGCAGGATTCTGAAGTCACTCTCATTTTGGTATGCTGACCCTGAGGTCTTGTGGGAGAGGGAAAAAATCTGGTTAAGCCAGAATATGAAACATGTTTGTTGCTCCATATGCACGGGCTGAGAATATTCCTAGGCACTTTGAGAGTTATAATTGCTCTGATGCAGCCAATAAAAAACTATGTTGGAAGGATGAAAATGAAAAAGAATTGGAAAAACTCCATTTGCTCATATTTATCCGAACCATAATATTTTAAAGGGCAGAATAAAATTTTTCAAAGGAAAATAAACCCTAGCTTTATAGAATGTCTGCATCTATCTGTTTCTCTCCATGAGTTAAGCTTATAGGTTAATGCACTAGCAATAATAGTCTAGCACCCATTCTGTGATCACCAAGCATATCTGAGCTACAAGTTTTTCTTAATCATATAATCATGACATTGAACTGACCATTTTGTGATCTTGTGCTGGCAAATGGTTGGTAAACATTCACATGTTTGTGGATGCTGTAGATATATAGATTGTAGTCCATGAGAATGTCTGCTCTGCTAATAGAGTTCCTGAGGTGGAGAGTGGCTGAATTTCATATTGAAATTTAAAATTCCTGAAGGAAACACAGAAGAATTATCATGGTTTATCTAAAATTTTTAAAATGTACTTGAAGTGGACACATTTTAGAGTCAAATGGACTTGGTTTTGAAGTCCATCACTTTTCTGTTTTAACAGAAGAACATCATGAAACAATACTGAGAATAACAAGAGGATATAGGGTGGGATTTTCACAGGCCTGCCTTGACACTATAAGTAATTTGTTGAAACAGTGAAAGGCAGATTATGAAAATGAGTAACTACATCAGAACAAGAATCTCCTCACTTGAAAAAAGGCTCCCTCTCCCCCTAAACAATAGCTTGCTGACACAAAAGTTTCAATCTTTTGAGGCCTCTTCAAGTTTATCTCAATGATGAAAAAGGAGGCATCACAGAATGTATCAATTTTCCATATCCTCTATCACATGTAATTGTTTGCACTGTGTGTTTGTGATTTTTGTAACATGGAAAGAGAAAACCTATCAGAATTTAAGTTTCCAGACTAACATTGTAGATCTTATGATCTAGACATACACCCATGTAATACTACAGAAAAGTGAAAAAAAGTGGAGGTCTTACACTGACATCTGGCCCAAAGACAAATACCTTAAAATACATTACTTTTTCCCTTAGGGAATAGGCCCAATGAGTGTTGGGCTAAAACTGGTGAGTTCGCTGTACCTGAAGATGTCAAACAGTGATTAGTCAATGATATAACAAGAATAGCATAGAATTGGTGAAGCAACAGATGGACACTTGTATTTTAAAATCCATTCATATCTGATAGTTTTTATTTCTAAGCTTGGTGCAGTGTCAGTAAAAGAAAGATACTGATGTGGCAGGAATTTTAGAAAGTCAAATTGAACTTTATAACTTTATAGTAAATAAGAAAAAGGTACTCATATGTAAAATACTCAAAAATATCTATAAACTCAAAAATGTACTTATTTGAAATCTTAAATGAGCATAAATTGTTTATTTAAATTGCTTATGGAATCTGAAATATAAAATAATATTGTTATAAAACTTTTGTAATACAGTCACAATACTAAAACTATGAGTAATTTTCAGACAGGTCATTTAAATATATATTAAGATAACAAATCAGAACTCATTTATCTGCTACACATACCATTAGGTGTCAATTTATTCCTAAATATTTTACAGATGTATGTTTTAGGTTGAGCAGAATGCTAATTCCTATATATATATATATATATATATATATATATATGTTAATCATTTAGCTTTCAGAAGTAGAATTTAATTCTGTTATGAATTAACATTTCAATGATGAGTCCAACACCTCAGTAGAAACAGCAGACAAACTCAATGATCTCAACAGCAACACTCGGTGTTTCTATAAACACTTAATTAAATTAAAAGTGATATACACATTGATACAGAGCTACAAAAGTCTCACCAGAAAGGTAATGCGTACCCACTGGCATCTCTCAAAGAGTGGAACGTGTGTATATTTTAGAGGGCCACATCAACATATTAAACAGAAAAAATGAGATGCATCTTTTAGCTTCAGCCTTACTCAGATTTAGAGAAGAAATTTCTTTATGATAAACCAAACACATATCAATGGAGTAAAATATGTGAACAAAATCACATTAAAAATAACCTCTGGATTCGAAAAAAATGTACTTCTGCCATTAATGCTTCCAGCTGCACCTCTATATATCTCAGAGTGTACCATCCAGTTTCCTCTGACCTGAAGTCACCTCTTTGAACATTTGAGAAAACTGCTCTGTAACTGCTCTTTGTAAAGGCTCTGTTGCTTTAGCTTCTAACTAATTCTCTAACACCATTTCGCTTTATCACTGTAAGTTTTGTAAAAGAGATTCAGATGCACCAAGTAAAGTTGTGAACTGGCTCTCGTACTTAACTGCACCAATCCTTTTAGGAAAGAAGAGTTCAAGTTAGAAAGTTCATGTGGGTGCTTGTATAATGAAGGTGATGGCTTGAGTTTCTCTAGATATGAATTCTCTTTGTGGATGTATTAAGCAACCTATGCACATGTGTGTCACTAAATATCATTTACAGCTTCA
Organism: Equus przewalskii; assembly: GCF_037783145.1. Lineage (NCBI taxonomy): Eukaryota > Metazoa > Chordata > Mammalia > Perissodactyla > Equidae > Equus > Equus przewalskii. The sequence goes on from NC_091838.1 coordinate 32,960,158, forward strand.
GATCTATACATTTTAAGTCTGCCACTAGGGACTTAAGTCATTTGTATCTTCCTTTAGTTTATTTTAAAATAAGGTTTTTATGAACTGAAGAACGGAATGTGCTTTTGCTGTATTCTCATCATCCTAGAGCATCTCTCTCTATCTATCTATCTATCCACATGCTTCAAGATGCACCTTTTACAAAAACTGTCAAGAATTAGTACTAGTCAGTAATACCAGCAATAACAACTCATAAAAATAAATGAGCATAGTTAGAATGACTTTGGGATATAATAGAAAGAACATGTTAGAAAAATGCCTGACACTATCACGTGCCATCCATTTCACCTTGCATAAACATCTCAACTTCTACAAGGGTATTTTTAAATAAATTTTTGAGCTAATACTAAATTCCTTGTTTAATTAACTAGTACTGATCAGCAGAACTCTTCCATACCCTTCACCTCACACCCACCTCTTTTCGCCTTTATTTTCAATAACTCTAGGACACAGGGGTTACAGATCAATCTAGGCCACAGATCAATCTTGGCACAATGCAAAATGGAGGCAGAAGCCTTACCCTATGTCTCCTTTGCTTGGTTCGAGGTTTAGTCTTTGTACTGAGTACCTCAGTACCACAGGACCGTCTATGACTAATCCTTGCTCAGATGACTTGAGACTGGTGTGTTAGTGCTTCCCAGTGGGATCCTTATTGTTTCCTAGGTTCCAGCTGTGATACGTCTGTTCTGATAACAAAGTTCATCGCATAATTTAAAAGTCTATTTTCACCTCCTAGCTTTAGTCACTTCCCCCTGCTCATCTGTAAGTTTTTACATTAGTTCATGTTTCTCAGCACATTTTGTGGCAATTATTACTGCAACTTCTTCTTAGGTTTGTGTCATCACTTTACTAGTCTCTTCCAAAGCACTAAGCTCTGTCTGCCTAACCCAAGAGCAGTACTTAGGTCCTTGATGGGACTTCTCAGATACTGCATGCCTGCCCACTTGGACATTGGAGCATCACCCACCCTATCCCCTGTCCCCTTCATTCAGCTGCTATACATGTTTACATGAATATTACGTAATTTCATCTTGGTCACTGCTGCAGGCCAGAAGCTAAAATTCAATGAAAGATTGTCATACACCAAAAATATTGTTTTTTCTCCATTTACTCAAGATCTTCGTGTCACCAATTTTAGTTCCATCCAGACTGAATTTGTCTCTCCCAAATTGTAACTCTGATGCCAAGCTATTCCCTCTCAATCTCTGCCCTCTTTCCCATATTTTTGACTGTAAATATAACATGATGATTCACATGAATCTAAAGCAAGAAAGTAGAAAATGTTAAAGAAATAAGATATGTCAAAACACTTCATAAATAAAAAACACGAAACAAATGCATAGATCTATCTTTTAAATTGTGAGTGTATCATAACATTACTCTACCATTAATCCTTACTCATATCCATGTGACACAGTCTTTTTCTTTATGCTAACTTTCCAATAAATGAGAAAATTATCTTATGCCCTCATGAATTTCTAAATAGCTTTTTAGAGTGGACACTTCTTCATTCTACTGTGACAATTCCATAAAGCTACCTTTTTTCCATTTACCATCTTTCATTACTAGAAAAAGTAAAACAAAAGAATACACATAATTTCCTTGAGATTAAAAAATATGAATTTAGAATATGAATCTTTCATGAGTAAGAAAGAACTGGTAATCAAAATTATCTAGGCCTAAAATATTTTCTGTGTTTAAGCATTACATTATAAATTACTTCTACTTGGGGATGAGAGACTGAATCAGAGACCTAAATAAAGAACCTCTAGTGCTAAACCATCAGTTGAGACAACTTTGAGGATTAAACTGTATTCTGCTCCCGCATCAGCAGGAATCTCTTCACTGCTTGTTTCCAGCTTTCTCTGCTCACCACAGATGAGAACTCTCTTGTTATAAAATGTAAAATATAAAAATTTGAGACAGGTTTAGTTTGTTAAAGTTACAAAACAAAAGTAGAGTAAATGATTAATGATAGTTCATAAAATTTAAATTATTTCAGTATAACCAAAAGGACCTCACTGGACTTTTAATTCTTTCAATTAAATAAATATCATTTATTCCACAAATGTTATTAAAAATAGAAGTGTTACGTTGGTATTTGAAAAAGCAGTTCAGGTTGTCATTACCTTCTGTTGAAATTAAAAACACAAAACCAGCTTGATAAAATAAAAACGCTTTGGGTCACTATTAAAAGAAACAATATGCAAAGCTTTGTGTATGCTGCAAAAGCATGAATTTGTCATTCCCTTTGAGTGCTGTTCACTTGCTTCCTCAGAAGGGAAACACATGGGCGTACTGCTGCAAAAGCTTCACAGGCACATTCATGACTGCTCTCTACAAATCCCAAGAGCCTTTAGTTTGTTCTTCCATTAACCCTGGTCAGTACTCTTGTTATTAACTCTTCCTACAACTATTCCTTCAACTTTCCACCTTTTAGCTGAGGTCAAAATATTATAATTAGTTATAAATTATCATAGTTTATAATCTCATGATGTAATAGAAGTCAAAGTTTGTTCTTACATCAAAGGGGAGAATTGGGAATTTTTACTTGAAGCTGTTCTAACTATTCAAAATATTTTCAAATTAAGTGACTGAGATCAAGATCTGGTCAAGATATTGATGTATTTATACACCTCCCAATTTTCAACCTTCTCCTTATCCCTGCAATAAAATGAAACAGCAGAGCAAGTAGGGTAAAAGAAACAAACCAAAAAAATGAAGGAATAAATAAAACCATAGACAACATCTAGAACAATATTTAGAACAATATTGGCAAAGTATCCTCACAAACCCAAAATATTACAAGAGACCCTAATTACACACAGCAGCAATCCCTGGGTGATGTCAGCAGTTCTGCAGGAGATTTTGAAGCAATGAAATAGAAACGAATCTGATAGCTCTGAGAGCAGAAGACATTGAATTGCCAACTGGTTCTCACCTTACAGCTTAGCGTCCTCACTCAATATGGAAGGCTTAGCAGACTAATTATAAAACAGAAGCCAAAGATGGGATTTTCAAGCACGAGTTCATATATATGCCATGATGATATAGAATATCTTCATTTTAAGTACCCATGGAACATTGACAAAAATTTTCTGTATCTTGTCATAAAAAAAATTTCAATAATTTTCAAAGAGTACAAATAATGCTAACAGCACAATTTGAATGTAGGTATGTTAATTAGACAAAAGTAGCACAAACAGAAAACAAAAAGGTCTAATCAACAACTTAGATTAAATAAGAATTCAAAATGAAATCACAGAGTTACTTTAAAATAATGATATTCATTATACAGTGTTTCAGACTCTCTGGGAAACAGCTAAAGGAGTTATGAGAAAGAAATTTATGAAATAAAGTATTGATGCCTTTGAAAATGAAATGAATTAAACCCTCTACTCAAGAAAAATAAGTAAAATAAAATGAAAATGAAGAGTGGAAGAATGGAATTAGCAAATATAAATCAGAAATAAAAAAGTTAAAACAAACAGAAAAATATGTAACTAATCCAAATTTGGAGCTAAAATCCAAAAATTGATTCATTAATAAAATCAATAAAATAGGGAAAGCCCTAACCAATCTAATAGGTAAAAAAGAGAGAGAGAATGGACAATCAGATAAAATTGAAAATTAAAAAGGATAATAAGCATTCAGAGAGAAAATGTCAAAAGCTTAAGACTGTACTTTACAAAATTCTTCATAAATATATTTTATTTTATTTTATTTGAGGAAGATTGGCCCTGAGCTAACACGTGTGCCCATCTTCCTCTATTTTATATTTGGGACACCTGCCACAACATGGCTTGATAAGTGGTGCACAGGTGCACACCTGGGATCTGAATTGGCGAATCCCAGGCCACTGAAGTGGAACATGCAAACTTAACTGCTGTGCCACTGGGCTGGCCCCAATAAGTATATTTTAAAATGTAGATGGAATGAAAAATTTTCTAAAGAAAATATAATCTTGTAATAGAGCTAAGTATATACTAACCAGAAAAAGTACCATAGAAGAAAAGGAAGAACTAGTTGAAAAGTTTCCCTGCAAACAGCAATAAGTTCAGATGGTTTCACAGTGGAATCACACTAAACGTCTAAAAATCAGTTATTAATGCTACTAAAACTATTGTTGAGCATAAAAAAGGGAAATGAATTTCCAAGTTCTTCGTATTAAATAGAATAAGAGAGATCTACAAATCCGACAAATTGCACTAGAAAAGAGCACTACAAGATTATTTCACTTGTAAATTTAACGCAAAAATTCTTCTAATATTTAAGCATATTAAATAGTTCTACAATATCACCATTTGGAGTTTATGGAATCAAGATTGATTTAAAATTAGAAAGCGCTTTAATATAATCCGCCATCTTGATATATTTAAAGAGAAATTCATATTAACACATCTATAAGTATAGAGATGTATCAAAATTCAAACATTAACATAAAAATTGTGTGATCCATTTTTAACACTTTATATAGACACATGGATGTAGATATGGATGCAGATACAGATATATATCATCTTTCTTAAAGAGGAAACATTAGAAGTTTTCCTGCTAAAACAAAAAAGACAATAAGGACACCCATATCACCACTGCCATTCAACACAGTGTGAGAGTGTGAGCAACTGAAGCTGGACAAGAGACAGCAATCAGAGGCATATGAACTATAAAGGGAAATGCACATATCTGGAATAATGAAAAGAATAAATGGAAAAATTGAAAAGTCAAAATGAAAGAATAAAAGAAGAAATGGCAAATGTTATAAGAGGGAACTGTATAAGAATGAAAAAAAAAGCAGGTGAGAAAATCAACACACAAAATTCAATATTTGCATACAAAAAAACCTGAAAACATTGCGAAATAGTGAAAAGTATTAATTAAAGGCAAAAAAATCCCCCAAAGTAAAATGTATACAAGCTATTAACAACTTATATGAAGAAACACTTCTGAATAACGCAGTCAGACTTGAACAAAAACATGTGTTCTTGGATAGGATGGTAAGAAGACAACATTATTTAAAGTATTCTGAAATAAAGATATTGAGTCAATTCATAAATTTAATGAAACATGCCACAAAATATTAGGAAGTTGTTTTTTTCTTGGACTAAAAAGTTAAGTCCAAAGTCATTTGGAAGAATGAAGAGGCAAGAATATACTGGAAAATCCTGAAAAGGAACAGTAATTGGGACATTATTAGCAATTACAATGACTGTAAAATTAAAGCAATTACAGCTCTGATACATGAGTAGGCAAAGAGACCAGTGTATTCAAATAGAAAAAGCAGAAGTACTTTCTACTTCAAACAAAAATTTCATTGCTATGAAGACAGCATTAGTATTTCAAATCAGTGGAAAACATGGTTTTTCTAATAAATGGTTTGGGAGATGATTGCATAGCTAGATGTACAAAGTTAAAATTGGATTTATTACCTTTTACCATACTCCAGGATAAATCACAATGCATCAGATATTTATGTGAAATTTTAAAAATACAAACGCTAGTTGAGTGAATTATTCTTTGTCTTTAGAGTTAGAAAAACTTTCTTTATTGTAACAAAATACACAGGCATAAAAAGAAAAGGTCAATGATTTGACTACGTAAGAATAACAAAATAAAACACTTGTCACAGCAAAAACCATTGGAAGGTAAATGACAAACTGAAAAAAATCACTACTATATTAAAAAGATTCTAAACAGCGAATTGAAAAAGACCAACAGCTCTATGTAAAAATGGGCAGGTGAAATACAGTTTTAAACAAAAGAAACAGAAATGACCTTTTATTATGCAACTTAATATCTCCACATACTGCTATGAAGTACACCTGAGGATTTTATGGGGTAAAAACAAGGAGGAAATTATACATAGTATACTACCATATATCTATATATTTTATATACATAGTACTTTTTAATATTAGAAAACTATGTTGTAAAATAAAATAAATATCCATGTTGGAAAGGATAGAAATAAGATTCTACAATTACATAAGGTTATTATAACACTCTATGATTGTATATTGATTTGCGCATTTGAATTTGAAACCATGTAAATAATAAATATGAAACAATACATTTACAAAAGACAATTCCAAAAGTGAAAGTGAGTGAAATGCATGAAATCTAATTGCTTATCCAGAGTAGTAAAATCCTACCGACAGAAACTATTTTAAATGGCTTTAAAATATAATACTTTATCATACATTGTTAGAAGTTATATAAAAAGGAAAAACAGGACTGCAAAATCATATCAACATTCTCATTATTCTTATATTTTAGGAGGGTTGGTACTATGATTCTAACATTGTGTGTATTGTGGAATAACGTAAACTACTATCTTGATGCTGTTAGAAACCAGGATTTTTCAGTGCAGAAGAAAGGAGATATAAACGTGAAGCCAAAGAGTCTATGTAATAACTCCACAATTTTATTGGGAAGGATGATCCCACAATGTGTCCCATCTTGAAAAAAAAAACAAGAAGAAGCTGTATCTTTCTACTAAAAGGCCTAGAAACACCAAAGGTTTGAGTAGCAGTGTCTACCCACAGTGCCCAGAGTTTTGTCTCTAAATATTTTCTTGAAGGTTTACCTAATTCTAGGGTAGGTGATATATAAGCCTGAGGAATCTTGTCATAACAGAAGGCAAAACACCATCAAACACTACTTACAAATGCTGTATTACATGGACTCAGGAGACAATTTAAGACGTTCTTATTGGCCAAAGTTAAGATTATTTTACCATTGGTAAAAATATTTACGGTAATGGGTTAAGTGTGTTTAAAAGGACCTTGAGGGTATTATGTTAAGTGAAATACGCCAGATAGAGAAAGACAATCTCTGTGACTCCACTCATATGTGAAAGTTAAACATGTAGACAAAGCAAACAGATTAGTGGTTATTAGGGGGAATGTGGGATGGGGAGTAGTCACAAAGGGTGAAGTCCTGCACCTACAACATGACTGACAAACAATAATGTACAACTGAAATTTCACAAGGTTGCAAACTATCATAACAATAAAAAGTAAAAAAAAAAATTTTTTTAATAAGAATTTAAAGGAATGCTTTAAAAAAAAATCCCCTTTTACCTTCTCGAAAAATGCTTTGGGAAAAAGACCATCATTTTGAAAACTGGTCAGTAAAAGAATAATCCAGTACTTTTCATGTCTTTTCCATACAGACTGTTGCTCAAGGTAAGTATACAGTTGATGAGAGGAAGTTTTCCAATACAAATGTATTGTAGGTAATAAATTAAGACCATTTTCAAAATTCTAATGAAATAATACATCTAGTTAATGGTCATTGGTGATGGTTGACTTCATACAAAGAGAGAAAATAAGGCACACATCTTCTGATAGACGTACATAACATCACCAATTAAGTATTCTTAACAAAATAATGGAACGTGCATCTCATCAAGCCCATAGCTTCAGTGAGAAATTTGCAAGAAATATATAGGGAGCAGAGGAACATTAACATCAATCATATTACTTCATAGGCATGCAACTGAGAAAAAAAATCTAGACTCTGAGAAATACTATCAGACAGAGTTCTTGTTTTTTCAAGAAATAAATTGCAAGGAAAAAAAGTAACAAAAGAGGGGAAAATAGGAGGGATAGAGAGAAGAGGGATTTACTGTATGATCTCTAATTTATAGTCTTTATTTGCTCCTGACTTGAATAAAGTATTATAAAATATTATAAAACAATTAGGGAAATTCAAACACTAAATACTTGTTTATATTAAAGCATTACTTGTGATGAATAGTGCTGTTGTATTGGAGTTGTGATTCTAAAGTGTTATTTTTTAAATACACATACTGAACTACTGAAAAGGGAAGTTTTATCATGTCTAAGATTTGCTTCAAAATAACCAGATAAAGTAGAGAGAAGTGAATGGAGAGTAAAGAAGAAAGAACTTGACCATACATTAACAGTTGTTGAAACTGTGCAATATCCACTTAGGGTTTATGTTAATTTATATCTGTACTTTATATTTTCAAAGTTTTTCTAATTAATAAAATTCTGTGAACATAAAAAATAGCCTTCACTCATAAAATATAAACACATAACAGACAGAGCAGTACATCTGAATCTTATACCTTGAGAGGAAAGTTTTAAGAACTTAGTCACTAAGGAACCAATTAGAATGAATGTTATGGAATGTCTCTCTACATTAAGTGTGGACAATTTTTTATTCCTCAAATTATTTCTTCTTAATTTGTTACTTTTGCTTTCAGGGTACCTGAGCAACGCAGCATATTATCATAAAACACAGTGCTCCTCTTTGTTAGGATAGTAAAAGGAGATTTGTGTGATCTGGAAAAGCCATCCAGGGAAGATTCTATGTCTTCTCAAAGAGGCACATCCCCTTCTCCATTTCCCAAATGCCATTCACAAATCTCTCTGCTCAAGGGTTAGAGGCAATAGGTGGGCTTTAGACTCCTAGATTTGTTTATAAATTCATCAAAAATAGATTATTCAACTGTCTGTAATTCTTTATGGGTAGGATATCATCTACATTAAGTTAGAATCATAATAGAAACATTTTTTTCTTTACTGGAGTTATAATGAAAAATACAGCTAACACATTTGACCTGGAGGAAAATTAGAAAACTAAAGTGAATTTATTTTAAGGACATATATATTGTTGTTGTCCAGCACATTTAAGGAAAGAAAAATATAAAAAGTATACCTTTTTTTTCCTATTTTTCTAATTTGCGTGTTTATTATTATTTTTTTTACTCTTTACTTTTGAGAATTCTTTATAAATTCTGGATATGAGCACTTTATCAGACTTGCAGTTTGCAGATGATTTCTGACTGTCTGTAGCTTGTTTTTCCATACTCTTGATAGGGAATTTCATAGATCAAGTGTTTTAATTTTGATGAAGTTCAACTTACTGAATTTTTCTTTAATGGACCATGCTTTTGATGTCATGTCTAAAAGGTCTTCACCAATCTCTAGGCCCTAATATTTTATCTTATATTTTATTGCTAAGGTTTTAATGGTTTATAGTTTTCATTTAAATCTATGATCCATTTTGAGTTAATTGTTTTTATAGAGACTGAGCTTTAGACCAAGGTTCACTTTTGACTGTGGATATCCAATTACTCCAGCACCATTTTTGAAAAAGATTATTTTTCTTCATTCAATTGCCTTTGCATCTTTGTCAAAAGTCGATTGGCATATTTGAGTGTGTATATTTCTGAGATTGCTATTCTCTCCCATGGATATTTGTGTCTATGCCTTTGCCAATACCACAGAGTGATTACTACAGCTCTAAAATATATCTTGAAATCAGGTACAGTGACCCATTCTACTTCATTCTTCCTTTTTAAAATTATTTTTGCTTTTACAGTTATTTGGATTTTCCACGTCAATTTTAGGAAATCACACTTTTATCCACAGAATATATTGCTGAAATTTTCACATGAATTGGATTAAGCCTATATATCACTTTGTGGAGAACTGATACCCTCATTATTTTGAAGGTTACAATCAATGAATACAATATAAATCTCAATTAATTTAGCTCTTTTTTATTTATTTTATTAGAACTTTTTATTCTTTAGCATACAAGTCCTGTAGATGGTTTGAGTTTATATCATAGTATTTTATCATTTTAAGGAAATGTAAACTATATTGTATTTTTGATTTCAAGTTCCATATGTTGTTGCTAGCGTACAGAAATACAAAGAGATTTCGGAATATTGATCTCGTATTCTTGTGACCTTGCTGAAGTCACTTATTAGGTCCAGGAGGGTGTGATTTTTTTGTATATTCCTTGGGATTTTCTATGTGGATAATCATGTCATCTATAGTTAGGGATGATATTATTTCTTCCTTCAGACCCATATGTGTTTTTTCTAGCCTTATTTCACTAGCTAAAACTTCTGGAACTATGTTCACTAAGAATAAATGAGAATAGACACCCTTGCCTTGTTTCCAAACTCAGACGGGAAACATTCAGTCTTTCACAATTAATTGTTATATAAACTGTGGGGTTTTTTTGCAGATGCTTTTCCACTCTCTCCTAACCTGGAAAGTTTCTGCTGAGAAATCCACTGAAAGTCTGATGGGAGTTCTTCTGTAGGTTATTGTCTTCTCTCTTGTTGCCCTTAATACTTTTCTTTGTCATTGGCTTATAACAGTTTTAATAGTATGTGTCTTGGTGAAGATGTTTTGGTATTGATGTAATTAGGAGTTCTATAAGCTTCATGTACTTGTGTGTCCAATCCTTTCCCCAGGTTTGGGAAGTTCTCAGCTATTATTTCTTTCAATTAGCTTTCTCTTCCTTCCCCCCTGTCTTGTCCCTCTAAGATACCTATAATCCTTATGTTACATTTCCTAATTTACTTGGATATTTCTAGAAGAATGTCTTCATTTTTAAAAAATCTTAGTTCTCTTCACCCTCCACCTGCATCATTTCTCAGTTTCCACCTTCAAGCTCACTAATTCTCTCCTACATGAGATCTGCTCTATTTTTCATACTGTCTACATTATTTTTTATCTCATTAATTCTTCCATTAAATAGGTATCCAGATCTTCTGTTTGGGTTTTTTTTTTTTTATTTTAGAGCTTCAATCTCTTTTGTGAAATTTCCTTCTGTTCATTAATTTTGTTCCTGAGCTCATTGAACTGCTTTTCTGAGTTTCTTTTTGTAACTCATTGAGTTTCTTTATGACAACTATTTTGAATTCTCTGTCAGTTAGATTATAAGTTTCTGTGACTTCAGGTTTGGTTTCTGAAGAGTTGTCATTTTCCTTCTGTTCTACAGTCTTTCTGTAGTTCTTCATGGTGTTTGATGAATTAACCCTATGCCAGGACATCTGAGATAGTAATCACCTTTTCTTATTTGGGTATAGCTTTGGTTACTTTGGTCCCGAGCTGCTTCCGATTGTATTTGAGAGCTGACATTTTCCACCCTTCACTGCTCTGCCAGAAGCATTGTCAGTGCCCTCCTTGTGCCACTTGTGCCTCTGAGGTTGCTGGTGCCTTGCTGCTTAGATGTTGCTGCAGTCTCAGGTGACAACACTGAGTCACCATGCTGCAAGCACTTCTGCTACTTCTGTGGTTGTCTGGGTCTTGTGTTCCTCCATTGACTCTCTGCAGACTCAGATTCTGCTGTCCTATCCACCACTTGTGCTGCTGTTCCCAGGTTATCTGGAGTTGCTGATTGCAATGCTGCCAGGGGTCCTGAGTTCATGGATGTCACTGTCACTGGTGGGGGACTGGGAACCCAAGGACTTGTATGTAGCCCCTGCTACTGGTGGAGCTGGTGTTGAGGGTGCCACCACTAGGGGCTGGGTCACTGGTTATGCTATGGTTCCTGATGCTTCTGGTGGCAGGTTCCACCTGTCCCAGCTTAGAGCATCAAGGGCTATTTTTTCTGCTCCCATCCTGTCTGCTTGCAGTTGTGCATTCAGATCACCACTGCTACCACCACTCTGCTGACCATCATGCAAGCACGGCTGCTGTGAAGCCTCTGTTGCCACTCCACTAGTGATCACATGCAAAGAGCTAGGCCACTCTCACCTCCAGTCACAGTCCTGTGGTGTGCTGCACAAGGATCCACATCCTGGATTGCTGATGCCTTGAGAGTGGGAGGGAGCTGCTCCCCTAGTTCCACTGCTTCCAGGGGCTTCAGGCCACCCACCTTCAGATGTATACCTGAATGGATCTCTTAGGTGCCCTGTTGTGCTGTGTAAGGAATCCTCTTTTGGTCAATGGGTGTCTGTTTGGTTGTAAATTAGATGGGAGAAACAAAGGGAGCAACTCCCTCTGCCATCATGCTGATGTCATCTCTGTAGATGATCTTTATTAAGTTAAGAAACTTCCTTGCTTTCTACTACTAATTTTCTGAGAATATTTATCATAAATATATATTGAATTTTGTCAGCTCTTTCTTCAAGTGGTTTTTCTTTTTAGCCAGAAAATATCACAGATTTTATTGAGTACTTTAAAAACATCAAACCAGCCTTTCCTCCCTGGAATAAATACCTGTGGTCATGTTACAAAATTCCTATGTAAATATTGCTTAATTTTACTTATTGCTTTTTTTCTAAGTGAATTTGCATCTATATTAATGGAAAAATTGCTCTGTACTTTTATTCTCTCTTTTCTTTTTTATTCTCTGTTGCTAGTTTTGGGATGAAGTTAATACTAACTTAATTAAAATGAATTTGTAAGTGTTTTCTCCTCTTCTATTTTCTGGAAAAGATTGTGTAGAATTGATGTTTGTTTTCCTTTAAATGTTTGGTAGAATTTACAAATAAAATGATTTCATTCTACACATTTAATTTTTTAGGAGTTTTTATGTTACAATTTCTATTTTCTTAATAGTTATAAAGCTACCCAAATAATCCATTTGACATTAGATGAATTGTGGTAGTTTGCCCTTTTTAAGAAATTGGTCCATATTATCTAATTTGTTAATTTATGTGTAGATCTATATATAGTGTTGTTCCCCTAATATACTTTTGATACCTGCAGGATCACTAGTGAAATTTCCTTTTTCGTAATGATGTTGGAAATTTATATTCTCTTTTTTTCTTTCTCAGTCTTTTTAAAGGTTTTCAATTTTTTTGATCTTTTCCAAAAAATATATTTGTTTTATTGATTTTTTCTATTATTTTCCTGTTTTGAATTTCATTGTTTTCTGTTTTAAATTTGTATTATTTTTCTTCTGTTGCTTTAGTCTGATATTGTTCTTTCTGTGGTTTCTTAACTTGGAGGATTAGATTGTTATTTCAGATCTTTCTCCTTTTTAATATATATGTAAATATTATATATGCACATATAAATTCAGTGTTGTAAATCTCACTCTATATACTGCTTTTGCTACATTCCACCATTTGATAAACTATACTTTCACTTTTATTTCAATAAAAATATTTTTTAATTACTCTTGAGATTTCTTCAATGACCCATGGGTTATTTAGAAGTATGCTGTTTAATATTGGGGGGCTGTTCCAGCTGTCTTTCTGTTGTTCTGGCTTGATTTCATTGTATTCTGAGAACATACTTTGTATGATTTCTATTATTTTAAATGTGTCAATGTATTCTATTTATAAATTATATGTTAATATTATATATTAATTATAATAATTATATTAATACTATATATTAATGTATGTATATATTATGTCTGAACACCAATTAGAACAAGTTGATTATAGTGCTTTCAGGTCAATTATACTGAATTTCTGCCTGCTTGATCTATAAATTACTGAAAGAAATATGATGAAATCTCCAACCGTATTTGTGCAATTATGTATTTTTTCTTTCAGGACTATCAGATTTTGCCTCATGCATTTTGACACTCTTGTTACTTGTGTATATATTGAAGATTGCAAGATCTTCCTGTAAAACTGATCATTATTCATGATAATCTTTCTTATTTAGAAGTCTGGGTTTTTTTTTCCTGAAATTTGTATGGCTACTCTAGTTTCCTTTTTATTAGTGTTAGTACATTATATCTTCTTCTGTACTTTTAGGTTAACTTATCTGGTTATTTGTATTTAAAGTGTTTACTGGTAGACAATATACCAACATTTAGTTTGGGTCTTTTCCATTCTGAAGCTGTCTTTTAGTTGATGTATTTAGATAATTTATATTCAAAAGAATTATTGCATTGATATTTACCATGTATATCCATTATCAATTTGTTGAGCTTTTATATGATTCCCTTTTTGTCTCCCTTCTAAGCGTATTTACTATAATTTGTTAAATTAGTAATTGCCCTAGAGTTTACGATAAGTAACTTGAACTAATCTAATTCCACCTTCAAATAACACTATATTACTTCACTTACCATAAATATACCTTGTAACAGAGTATTCCCACTTCTCTCTTCCATTCCTGTGGCACTGTTATTCATTTAACTTATCTGTATGATACAATCATCTTATGAATTGTTCTATTAACACTTTAAATAGTTATATTTTCAATTAAGAATAAAGAAAATAAAACATTTCTTGTGTCTTCATTTATTCCTTCTACTATGATCTTCCTTTCTTTATGTAGATCTTAGTTTCTGAGTTATATTACTTTTCTTCTTTCTGAGGAACTTCTTTTAACATTTCTTGTAGGACATATCTGCTGGTGATGAATTCCCTCAGTTTTTGCTTGTCTAAGAATTTCTTTATTTCTTTTATACTTTTGGAGGATAGTTTTGTTGGATATAGAACTCTAAGTAGGTGGAATTTTTCCCTTAAATATTTTAAATATTTCACTCCACTCTTTTCTTGCTTGCATGACTTCTGATGAAAAGTTTGCTGTAAATTTTTTCCTTGATCCTCTATAAGGAAGGTGTTTTTCTGTGACTTATTTCAAGATTTTCTCTTCTCTTTTGGTTTTCTACAGTTTAAATATAATAATCCTAGGTGTATATAATTTTGGTGTTTATCATGCTTAGTAGTCTCTGTTCACCCTGGATCTGTGCTTTGGTGTCTGTTACTAATTTTTGAAAGTTCTCAACTGTTATTACTTCAAATATATCTTCTGTTCCTTTCTGTTTTTCTTCTTCTTTAGATATTTCAAGCATGCATATGTGATAATTTTTTAAATGACTTCACAGTTATTAGATACTTTCTTTTTCTGTCATTCTTTGTTCCTTTTTGCAGTTAAGTTTGGTAACATGCTTTCTTTTGCTATGCCAAGTCTAAAAAATTAGAACAATAAAGGCATTCTTCATTTGTCTTACAGTGTTTTTGATTTCTAACATGTCCTTTTAAATTATTTCTTAGAGTGTCTCTCTCTCTGCTTTCATTATTCATTTGCTATTTTACATTGTCTAATTTTTCTATTAGAGACATAACATAATCATAGCAATTTTCATTTCTTATCTGATAATTCTAAAATGTGTGCCACATCTGATGCTGGTTCTAATGCTTGGTTTGTCTCTTGAAAGTTTTTGTTTCATTTTATGAAGACTTTATTTTTTTAGAGCAGCTTTAGGTTCACACCAAAACTGAAGGCAAGGTACAGAAATTTCTCATTTACCACCTGCCCACACACTGCATAGCCTTCCCCATTATCAACACCCCCCACCCAGAGTGGTACAAATATTACAAATGATGAACCTACATTGACACATCACAATCCAAAGTCCATAATTTACATTACAGTTCACTCTTGGTGTAAATTTTATGGATTTGGACACACACTGTGTTCAATTTGTTTTCTTTTTATTTTTTTGTTTTTGTTTATGTTGTTGCTTATAAATTTTGTTGAAAGCTGAATATATTGTGTTTGGTAATAAGAACTGAGGATAAATAGGCCTTAAGTGAGTATATGTATATATACAAATTTGACTTGGAATTAGGTTTTTCTTTCTAAAAATAATTCTTTGAAACAAAGAGACTTTCTTATTTCCCCAAAGCTCACAACAGATAAAGTGTTGGTTTTGTTTTCAAAGATTGGCACCTGAGCTAATAACTGTTGCCAATCTTCTTTTTTTCTTCCCTGCTTAATCTCCTCTAACCCCTCCATACATAGTTGTATATCTTAGTTGGAGATCCTCCTAGTTGTGGAATGTGGGATGTCGCCTCAATGTGGTCTGATAAGGGGTGCCATGTTCATGCCCAGGATCTGAACCCTGGGCTGCTGCAGCAGAGCGCACGAACTTAACCACTCGGCCACAGAGCGGCCCCAGGAGTTAGGTTTTTTAAATAATGTCTTTATTTATGGTTGCCAGAGGTTTCAAATCCTATAGTTTTCTTCTCTCTCTTTCTCAACTTTTGCCTTCCCTAAAAACTCCTCCTCAGAGACAGCTCTTTCAACTGTAATCTACTGTTACTTTACCGGAGTCCTGTTGGTTTAGTGGTAAGATTTTAGGGAGGAGAAACATTCTAACAATCTAACGATGAAATCTCATTCTTTTAGTAGGCCTCTCTTTCATGGCTGTGACCTTCACAATTTCTTCTCAGTGGCATAGCTTTTTATTTTTCCCCGTAGGGACAGGAAGGTTAGAGGAAGCTGGAGTGGAAGAAATACCTTTCCTCAGTTGGAATAAAACTCTGTGGAGTAAGTCTTTTTATGGAGACTTACCTGGGCCTATTTGACAGTGACCACTCTTCCCCTGTCCCTGCCAGAGCCAACAGGAGATCTTTCTTGGATTTTCACTATCAGAATCTAGTGCGTCCCTGGACGTAAAACCATGACAGTATGGAGACCTCCTCTAAGACTGCAGTTTCCCACTCTCATCCTAGTCCACACTTAGTCTCCACCAATTTGATAACATTGCCATTTAATTTTTCCCACCAGTCAGCTTATAGCTCTAGGGCCTTCTACCCTACATAAGCAGATCCTAGATATCACTTTCCAAATTTGCCTGTCCCCAAATTTTGGTGTGGTGATATACAGGCATACCTTGGAGATATTGCAAGTTCAGTTCCAGACTACCACAATAAACTGAATATCACAATAAAGCAATTCATACACATTTTTTGGTTTCCAAGTGTGCAATAGCATTATGTCTAAAAAAAACAATGTGCATACCTTAATTAAGAAATACTTTATTGCTAAAAAATGCTAGCCATCATTTGAGCCTTCAGTGAATTGTAATCATTTTGCTGGTGGAGGGTCTTATAAAAAATGCAATAACAGTGAAGCAAAGTATAGTGAAGCACAATAAAATAAGTTATGTCTGTACTCAGCAATCTCAATTTTTTGATGAGTACAATAAAAGTCATTGATTTTTCAGTTTGGTCAGATTTATCTTGTTGTAAAGACTGGAGTGACAACTTCCAAAGTCTTTGCATGTTAATGCTGAAAACAAACTGCTCTCTCAAAATGTTTATTTTAATTATCTTTTTGAAAATATTCAAAATCACCAATTCAATTAAATGGCAAAGTGTTGTTTATAATAACAACATATAAAAATCTTGTTAAATACTTTAAATAAAAATTTCAACTTATTGAAACCTTAAAAATTTATCATTTTTAAATAAAATAACACTATTTACAATTCTATTCTTCAATGTTCATCTTTTTAAAGAATGAAGAGGTATCATGTTTCATGCATTCATGTCTGGATATACATATAAACACATTCAATAGTAATATTAATTATTTAAATATTGAAAAATGTTTTCAGCTACCAGCTATAACTGTTGCACATGCTGTGCTAATTTTGAATATTTCTGGAACCCATAAGTTAGACCACAAATAAAACAAAATGAATGTTTAGTTCTACTGAGTAAGCATACTTTATAATGAAAGAACATATTACATTCATGCACCTGATAAGTATCTGACCTGTTACCTAATTTATCTTTCTCTTACCCAAGCACTTCACTATTCAAAATTCTCCCTGTTTTTCATGTAGTTCAAACATCAAATGTTCATGGTATTCAGCCAAAATCTTCTTTTGTTTTAGGGATATAGAACATTAGATATTGAGAAAGGTTTCCTAGGGACAGAGTGGTATTAGTTACAGGCCTCAATGTTTAGGGTCAGGGTCTGACTGTGTCAAAGTTGAGTTCTGGATCCTGCATGACAGAGGAGCCATACATCTTATAGTAAAAGTATTTATATTTCTGATATGTGGAGTTCTACAAGGCCTGGGGTCCATGAAAGAGCGCCTCTTGAGTAAATCTGAGTATGGTGCTGTTTGAAAATCTCTGTGTGCACTACACATCACTTTCTCTTGTTTTAAATATTTAAATAAATTTAAGTGCAATTGATATGTTTAAAATAGTAGCATTTCCATTAACATTATATGTCTCTCAACTGTTTAGGTTTTCTATAGCGTATGTCATTCAGTTTATATATTTTTACATGCAGATATTTTATGTATCTTGTTTCATTTATTACAATGCATACTTAATGGTGTTTGACATTTTAAGGAATTTTTATGTTATTCATTTTATTTTCAAAATGTTTGTTTCTGCTGTATAGAAATATCATTTGCTGGTGTGAATTGATCTTACATATTGCAATTTTGTAAGTCTCTTATTTGTTCTAATAATTTGAGATTTTGGGGGTTTTCTTTGTAGACAATTCCTCATATGCAAACAGTAGCAGTATTTTATTCTACTTTATTCTTTGTATTTTCATATTATTACTATTTTTATGTGGCAAAAGTTTAATGCTATATTAAAAGAAATATTGAAAGTAAATATTTCTGTCATTTACAGAATTTTTTTGTATCCTTGTCTCTTTGTTGAAGAGAATATTTGCTATAGATATTTCAAAAATACACTTTATCTAATCGAAAATGTTCCCTTTCATGTATAGACTAAATTATTTTAGTTGTTTTATTTTGTTTGTTTTTTGTTGGCATTTTCTTTTTCTTTCACGAAAAGTAGTTGCATTTCATCAAATGATTATCTTTTGCGTTTAATGAGATGGTGATTTTCTCTTTATATTTTGTTAGAAGAATTTCGTTAATAGATTTTTAAAGTTTAAAATACCTTTCTCTCCTATAATAAATGCAATGGTGCAACGATCATTATCTTTTTTATACTGCATCCCACTTGCTAATTTTTATTTAATCCCTTCGTGTCTTTATATTTGAGTAAAATTGACATTTTTTTCCTTTCTCACAGTTTTATTTTCTAATTTCCCTATATAATTATACTAGCTATATAGAATTAGTATACTGAGTTAGGCGCTTTCTTTCTTTTTTGTTCTCTATAAATTTATCTGTAAGATTGAAATGATCTAAGGGATGTCATCAAGATGGCAGAGTAGGTGACCCAGACTTTGTCCCTCCACAAAGAACAACAATTAGACACCTACCCGCAAATGAAAATAGCTCTAGGAAGTCTCAGAAGTCTGGTAGAGCTCCAGCAACATAGTGGAGCAGAATAATAGAATAACCAAGAAGAACAATTTCATTTTGCCTGCATCTTTCCATCACCTGGGCCGGACTGCTCAGTGCCAACATGGAACCCCCTTGATTGAGAGAGTTTCCCTCTCTGGGAAAAGGAGTGCAGTAAACGATCTGCTTTATCAGCTTTTGGGACACTACACAAAGGACCCTCTTCACTTTCACTCTAACCAGAGATGGCAAAGCTGAGATGTCTAGAGGTGGCTAGGAACAAGGAAGACGGTCTGGGCCTACCTGTACCAATGACTCAGTGGGAGCAGCTGCAATTTCCAGTGGTCTGTTTTGCAGAAGACCCTAAAAGCCTTTGCAGCTGAGGACCTCTACACCTTTTGCAGAAGCTGCAAATACTCCCAGCTTTCATAGTGGAGAACATTGTGGTGGACCCCAGCAGATTGCTCCACAGAGGATCCCATCTGCTTTCACCACTGAGAAAACCAACAGCCAGCAGAGCTCTCATGGACCCCTTGCAGATTTTGCCAAAAAGGTTTTTGCTTATAGGTTTTTGCATTTGCAAATGCAAGCTGCCTGAGTACCTCCATGCTTTCTCAACCCCTTACTGCTGGAACCTGGGATTCATGCAAACATCCAACTGCAGCCTCTATGACTGTGCTTTGTGCATACATATGCCAGCCTAGGACACTGTAGCTGATGTTCACCATTTCATGTGTGCCTGAGGCTATACCCCACAGCCACACAAGTGCACTACAATAGCCAAGTTCCCCATAGCTGCTTGTGGGCCCTGATCCCTCTTAATGGCCTGAACCACTGCATTCACCTGCAGCTAACCTCTACAGCTGCACACCTGCACACCACTGGCCTGACTCCCAACACCAACCTCTGTGGCCTTGCACACCCCTCAGCTAGCCCTTGAAGCTGAGTGAGGGCATGATGACAGCCAAGACCCCAATAGGTACTTCTGGGCCCAGATCCTGCCCTGACTACTACAATGCCATGTGGGCCTGCAGCTAGATTCACAAAAAATAAATAGAAGAGGATCAAAGCATACCACTACAGAAAATCATCAGATCACAACGGAATGCACCAATAGAGGAAAAATAAACAAGCAAGCCAGAAAACAATAACATAACATTTGTATATCCTTACCTATCAATAATTACTTCAAATATAAATAGATGAGTTTCTATAATCTACAGACATAGAATGGCTGAAAGGATAAAAATCAAGACTCAACTATATGCTGGAGAAAAGAGACTAACTTCAGTTTTAAGGACACACACAGTCTCAAAGTGAAGGAATTAAAAAAAGTATTCCATACAAATGGAAAGCAAAAGAGAGCAGGAGTAACTATGCTTATATCAGACAAAACCGATTTTAAGCCAAAACTGGTGACAAGCAACAAAAAAGGTCATTTTATAGTGAGAAAAGCTCAAGAAGATATAACAATTGTAAATATATATGCACTCAACATTGGAATACCTAAATATATTAAGCAAATATTAACAGAACTAAATGTAGAAATAGACAACAGTACAATATGAGTATGGGATGCCAAATTCCACTTTCAACAATGGATAGATCATCCAGAGAGAAAATGAATAGGAAAACTTCGGTTCTGAACTATGCTTCATGTCAAATGGGCCTAACAGACATATATGGAACATCCCATCAAACAGCAGCAGAATACACATTCCATGGTAGATCATATGTTATATCAAAACACAAGTCTCAGCAACAAGAAAAGTTTTGAAATCATACTAAGTGTTTTTTCTGACTATAATAGTATGAAACTAGAAATTAATAACAGAAGGAAACCAGAAAAATTCACAAATAACATATCCCTCAGCAACCAATGTGTCAAAAAAGAAATCAAAAGGGAAATAAAAAAAATCTCAAAATAAATAAAAATGGAAACACAATATATCAAAACTTGTGGGATGCAACAAAAGCAGTCCTAAGAGGGAAGTCAATATTGATAAATGCCTATATTAAGCAAAAAGAAATATCTCAAATAAACAACCTAACTTTATATCTCAAGGAACTAGAAAAAGTAAAACAAAGCCCAAAGTTAATAGAAGGAAGAAATAACAAAGACTGAGCAGAGATAAATTAAATAGAGAATAGGAAAACAAGAGAAAGATCAACAAAACTAAGAACTGCTTTTTTTAAAAGAAACAAAATTGACAGCCTTTAACTAGACTTATCAAGAAAAAACGAGACATTTCCTAAATAAAATTAGAAATGAGAGAGGAGACATTACAACTGATACCACAGAAGCACAAAGGATCATAAGAGACTATAGTGAACGAGACTCTTAGAAGAAAACATAGGGAAAAACCTCCTCACCATTGGTCTTGCCAATAATTTCTTTTTAAAATTTTTTGACATCAAAAGTACAAGAAACAAAAACAAAAATAAACAAGTGGGACTACATCAAACTAATAAGCTTCTGCACAGTAAAAAAAAAATCAACAAAATGAAAAGGCAACTTATGGAATGGGAAAAAATATTTACAAATTTGATATATTTGATATATATATGATAAGGGGTTAATATCTAAAATATATAAGGAACTTATACTACTTAATAGCAATAAAACAAAAATATGATTAAAAAAATGGGCCAAGGACCTGAATTGATATTTTTCAAAGACATTCAAATGACCAATAAGCACATTAAAAAAGTGCTCGACATCACTAATCATTATACCACAGATCAAAACCACAGTGAGATATCATCTTACCCTTGTTAGAATGGCTATCATAAACAGGAGATAACAAATGCTGGCAAGGATGTGAAGAAAAGCAAACATGTGCACTTTTGATGGGAATGCAAACTGGTATAGCTATAGGGAAAACAATATACAAATTCCTCAAAAAGTTAAAAATAGAACTATCATATGATCCAGCAATCCCACATCTGGGTGTATGTCCGAAAGAAATGAAATTAGTATCTCAAAGAGGTATCTTCACTTCCTACATTCATTGCAGCATGCAGCATCTACTAGCCAAGACATGGAAACAATGTAAGTGTCCATCAACAGACAAATGGATAAAGAAAAATTTGGTATAAATATATATATACATACACAATGGAATAGTTCAGCCATGAAAAAGAAGGAAAGCTTGCCATTTGTGACAACATGGACAAACACCAAGGGCATTATGTTAATTGAATAAGTCAGACAGAGAAAGACAAATATTGTATGATCTCACTTACATGTGGAATCTAAAGAAGTGGATCTAATAAAAATAGGGAGTGGATTGGTAATTAGCAGGGGCTGGGGATTGGGGGAAATTAGGGGGTGTTGATCAAAGTGTACAAACTTCCAGTATAAGATAAATAAGTTTTGGAGATCTAATATATAGCATGGGACAATAATTAACAATACTTTATTGCATATTTGAAAGTTGCAGAGAGGGTACATCTTAAGTGTTCTCATGCCAAAAAAAAATAGCCAAAAAAAATAGTAGTTAACGTGAGGTGATGTATGCATTAGCTAACCTTATTGTGTTAAGCATTTCACTATATATACGTATCAAATCATTATGTTGTATACCTTACAATTACGCAGTGTTACATTTCAATTATGTCTCAATAAAGCTGGAAAAATAAGATTGAAATGATTTGTTTTCTTAATAATTGGTGGAACTTACATGTTAAACTATTCTGCCTCTGGGAGATATTTTATATCTAATTTCTTTTAAAGTATACAATTCAGCGGTTTTTATCCTATTCACAAGGTTGTGTATCTATCACCAGTATTTAATTCCAGAACATTTCTGTCACCTGCAAAAGAAACCTGTACTCATCAGCAGTAATTCTTTATTCCCATTCCTGTTAATACACTATTTTTGAATTCTTCAATAGCTTGTTCTGTTTAGAGTTGACCCTAAAAATGTTTCCAGAAATTTTTCAATTTTATGTAAATTTTCAAATTAATTGGTATTAAGTGTTTGAAGTTCTGCTTCTGATAACTCCAATTTCTGAAGCCCCTGTTGACTTATTTCTGTTGAATATTTGTTGTTTTTGCAATTTTCATTCAAGTCTTCTTGCCTCCTCTTCCTGTTGGTGATTAATTTTCATTGCACGTAGAACATTGTGTCTAAAAAGGATGTTTGCAGAAATAATTTAAAGTCTAGGATATTATCTGCCTCCAATGTCCATTTGCTTCTGTCTGCACTTGGAGGCACTAGCACTCCACGACCATTTAGATTAATTTTGGCATTGGAGATCACTTAAGGCTGAGCAGCATTCCCTGGTCAGGAACTGTCTACTTCAGGTTTATTCTTACTCTTAACCTGTGATTTTTCAAGGACCAACACTCAGGAATCTCTAGCTTCAAATTGCTATCCACATAGTGCCACAAAGCTGTCAAATTCTTCCCGAACTGGAAGATAGAGAGGAAAAGCAGGCCACGCATACAGCACTCTAGATCCTCCCTATATTATTACGTCTTCCTCACTGCCTTTCATTATATCTTCTTATAATTGGTCGGTCTTATGTGTGTGTGTGTATATGTGTATGGTGGGGAGGAATAGAAGAAGTGAAAGATCTTGTATTAAGTATTGTTCATAAATTTTTATTAATCTTTTGCTTTTTTGATCTTATCTTTTTTAACACATTAGCTTTGTTGATACTACTTATTGTCTTTGCTTTCTATTTCAATTCTCATTTCATGATTTCTTTCCTTCTATTGCACTTTTCTTAGTAAAATTAACTGTTCTTCTTGCATTTTTCCCCAATAAATACATTAAAGGCTATACATTTCTCTGTCCTACAAATTTTTAAATTTAATAAATTTTATATTACAATATTGTATGTATTTGTATATATTTACATAATTTCTTCTTTGAACCATGAGTTACCTAGGAGATTAAATTTAGTTTCCAAATACATGAGAGACTTAATGGTTTTCTTTCATTATTAATTGTAAACTTAATTGTGCTGTAGTCAGAGAATATAGTCTATGTGCTACAGTATTTGTGTTATGGACTTGATTTGAAAGGGAGATGTTTTATCCAATTTCCCAGTGCAATGTTCCATATACACCCTATTATGCCACAACATGTGTTTCTAGAAAGCAAATTCTCTCCCATATGCTTCATTAATAAGGGAATTTTTTGGAATAGAGCAAAAATGGAGTTAGTTCATCCACAATGATATCCTAAGCAAGAGTAGGCAGGATGATAGTATAATTATGATCTTTACCTAGAAATGGAAAAGTCTTCAACATTACTGCAATGCTGGCAGGAAAAGCACCTCAGCACCTATCTTAAGTGCTGGGAACTAGGCTCCATTTTAGGAACAAACCCTTAAGACTCCATCTCAAAGAGGTGCAACCTAGCTGGTGCTATACGTGGCTCTTCCTCCATTGTCCCACCTCCTATGATCACCCCAACAGTAGCACATGGCTCACACTTCTTCCATCTGTCTTCGCACACACAAGCCATAGTACAAATAAAATTTTTCCATCATTACCACTCTAATGTTTGGTACATTTTCAGTAACCACTGTGACAGCATCTGTTCACACGAATACATATGCATGGGCAGTCCAAATTTTCCCCTCTAGTGTCAATAATTACTCTTTTCCCTTGGTACTCTTATTATAAAGCTACAGAGTTTTGCACTGTCATTCTCAACTCACTTTTTCTCAGAAGCCCTGCTGCGTTTTGTGCATAGTTTTTGCAGAACAGAATGGTTTTTGGGATGTATATAATGTTTAGAACAGAAGTATCGATGTGTCCTTCAGTTTTACCTTGCAATTTGTGTGTTGAGATCATCCATACACTTACTATCTATTTTGAAGACGTGTCCCCAAAGTTCAGTAAATATGTCAATTTCTCCTATACCTCCCTCACGTTTTTTCATTTTTTACTGCAGTAGCATTGGATTATAACATTATATACCTTTCAGATGTACATCGTAATATATTTTGAATTCTGTGTAGATTACATCATGTTCACCACCCAAAAACTTATTATAGTCCATCACCACACATGCGCGTCTAATCACCAATTTTGCCCTCCCTCACCCCCCTTCCCCTGTGGTTGCCAAAAATCAAATCTCTGTTGTTATGAGTTTGTTTCTCACTGTTTTTTATTGTTGACTTATGAGCGAGATCATACGGTATTTGACTTTCTCCCTCTGAGTTATTTCACTCAGCATAATAGCCTCAAGGTCCATCCATGTTGTCACAAATGCCCAGATTTCATCATTTCTTATGGCTGAGTAGTATTCCATTGTGTACATATACCACATCTTCTTTAACCATTCCTCTGGTGATGGGCATCTAGGTTGCTTCCAAGTCTTGGCTATTGTGAATAATGCTGCAATGAACATAGGGGTGCAAGTATCTTTATGCATTTGTGTTTTCAAGTTCTTTAGATAGATACCCAGCAGTGGAATAGCCAGATCATATGGAAGATCTATCTACTCTTAATTTTCTAAGGATACTCCATACTGCTTTCCATAGTTGCTGCACCAGTTTGCATTCCCACCAGCAGTGTACGAGGGTTCCCTTCTCTCCACATCCTCTCCAACACTTGCTGTTTCCTGTCTTGTTAGTTATAGCCATTCTGATGGGAGTGAGGTGATATCTCATTGTAGTTTTGATTTGCATTTCCCTGATAGCTAATGATGTTGAGCACCTTTTCATATGTCTGTTGGCCATCAGTATATCTTCTTTTTAATGTATTGTTGTATTCGATTTGCTAGTCTTTTGTTGAGGATATTTGCATTGATGTTCATCAATGCTATTGGCCTGTAATTTTCTTTTTTGTGTGTTGTCCTTGTCTGGATTTGGTATCAGGATAATGTTGGCTTCGCAGAATGAGTTAGGAAGACTCCTCTTTTCTTCAATTTTTTGGAAGAGTTTGAGAAGGATGGATATTAAGTCTTTGAATGTTTGATAGAATTCACCAGGGAAGTCATCTGGTCCTGGACTTTAATTTTTTGGGAGGTTTTTGATTGCTGTTTCGATCTCCTTACTGGTGATCAATCTATTCAAATTCTCTACTTCTTGGCCCAGTTTTAGAAGATTTTACGTTTCTAGAATTTATCCATTTCTTCTAGATTATCCAGTTATTTGGCATATAGCTTTTCATAGTATTCTCTTATCTCTTGTGTTCTGAGGTGTCCGGTGTAATTTCTCCTCTTTCATTTCTGATTTTATTTATTTTGAGAATCTGCATCTGCAGGGGTCTGTGCCAGCATACTTGGACTAGGTAACAACAGTGGCCACTAACACTGTCTCAGTCTCCAGAGAGGTCGCTCCTCTCACTGAGATGCACCCAGAGCCTACCAGGTGAGTCTCCTTTCACCTAAGGACTGTCAGCCTTCTTTCTGCTAATTTTAGTTTGCTTAGATGGGTGAGGTTGTGTGGGGGCCCTTTAAGACCCGGGTGTTTTCTTTGCTCCTATATTTTTTCAAGTTCCACAACTAAAACATGTTTTGATGATGACAAAGTATTATTTTAAGCATAATGGCTTTTGTTTAATTGAAAACTTCACTGTAATTCCCTACACTGGAAAGAAAGCAAAGGAACAATATAATCATGATTGTCAAGTACTTTATAAGTCCTTATACATCTGAAGATGAATAGCTCTTTTTATTCCTCTAAGAAAATGTAACACAGGTACTGACCAGAATTAAATAAATCTGAATATATAAGAGTCACACATTCTTATTCTTTTATTTTTGTGTGTGAGGAAGATTCACCCTGAGCTAACACTCATTGCCCATCTTCCTTTTTTTCTTGAGGAAGATTGTCTCTGAGCTAACATCTGTGCCAGTCTTCCTCTACTTTGTATGTGGGATGCCACCACAGCATTGCTGATGAGGGGAGTATGTCTGCACCCAGGATCTGAACCCATGAACCCTAGGCTGCCAAAGCAGAGCATGTGGAACTTTAACCACTCAGTCGCAGGGCCATCCCCTGTCAGATTCTTATTCTTATACTCTGGAATCTAATACAGTTGAATGTGAATGAATTCTTTTTACTGTGAATTTTTAAATATTTTTTTCTTATATAACTCAGTTTGTTGAAGGGTGTTTAGAAGAAAAGAATAGGAGACAATGTTAAAAGTTCTTTCATGCCTTTAATTCCGTAATTTCCTACAACCCTCCTTATACTCTCTATATACCATAGAAATTGTTAGAAAGTATATTATTCATGTGGTTCGACACAAAACATCGTTCTCATTTTATAAAAGAGCTTTTGTATCAGGAGTCCAGATTGTAACAATTGTAAAAAAATGAAAAAAAAAATATACTCAAATCTCATAGCAGGGAATTAGTTCATGCTGAAACAATATTTGAGCAGTTTTGAACACATATGAAACTCTCCTATTCCAAAGTCTGATGCGATATATGTTTTTTATGCTTGGTTTTATTTCCAGAGCAGAAGTTGATGATAACAAAGTTACAATAAGGAATCTAAGTTCCAAAGCTGAGCTGATATATGCTCTTTTTCCCATGGCTCAGAATAAAATCAATCTCTATTCTTTCCCTCATCTTCAGATCCACTGACTCTTCCTTTAGTTTAATGATGTGATAATATCACAGAGCTGTAAATCAGAACAACAAGGTTTGAATAATTTCTATATGACTCTAAAGGTCATTTAAAAATCAGGTAATCTTTCTTAGTCTCACAATCTGTAGAGTAGTCATGATGAGTATATTGTTATTAAATATGAAAATGCTGCTTTTTAGAATATAAAGGGAAATTTAACGTAATAAAATTTTAATATCATACATCTATTCTAGATCCTAGAATTAGATCATAAACAGGGTTAGCCTTGAGTTCTTCCACTCAACTTTTTTCTATTAAGCCTACTGTTGGCCTATTTTCATTGTATGGAAAATATAAGAACATTGTTACATAGTTACCACCTATTATAAAGGTGCTGAAAAGCAATCCAAATGAAGAATTGGATTATATTGCCAAGATCAGCAAATTGTATTTTAAAAATTGATTCTGTCATCCAACAGATGTAAAATTCCTTAGCCATCTGGACTATCTTTCCAGTGATTGAAAAAAAGTCTACTAGTATTCCACTAATACAGCTCTCATCATAGGCTCATCTGATTTTTATTAGACTTGTCCTATACATGGTTATAGATCACCAATATAAAATGACATAATATATATTAATATCTCTGTCTTTATGTGACTGTTGTTGCATTTATCTTCTATTTATCAGTGAGATCGTATAATATTTGACTTTCCCCCTCTGACTTTTTTCACATAGTATAATACCTTCAGGGTCCATCAAAGTTGTCACAAATGGCCAGATTTCATAACTTTTTATGGCTGAGTAGTATTTCATTGTGTATATGTGCCACATTTTCTTTATCCATTCGTCCCTTGATGGGCACCTAGGTTGTTTCCATGTCTTGATGTTGCGACTAATGCTGCAAAGGTGACCATAAAGGAGCACGTATCTTTATGCATTCATGTTTCCTTGTTCTTTGGATAAACACCCAGCTGTGGAATGCCTGGATTGTATGGTAGTTCTATTCTCAATTCTTTAAGGAATCTCTTCACTGTTTTCCATAGTGGCTGTACTAGTTTGTACTCCCACCAGCAGTGCATGAGTGTTCCCTTTTCTTCACATGCTCCCCAATACTTGTTATTTTCTGTCTTGTTAATTATAGCCATGGGTTACCAGAGGGGAAAGGAGGAGGGGGGAGGGTGAAAGGGGGATTTAGGCACATGTGCATGGTGATGAATTTTAATCAGTGTTTGGGTGGTGAATGTGATGTCATCTACACAGAAAGCAAAATATAATGGTGTACACCTGAAATTTATGTTGTAAAGCAATGCTACCACAATAAAAAAAATGAATATTGCAAAATAAATTATGAAGAATTAAATATTAAAAAAATAAAAATAGAACTACAATATGACCCAGCAATTCCACTTCTGGATATTTATCCAAAGAAAACAAAAACATTAATTTGAAAATACATATGCAATATTCATTGCAGCATTATTTACAATAGTTAAGCTATGAAGGCAACCTAAATGTCAATCAATAGATGACTGGATAAAAAAGATGTGGTGCATATACACAGTGGAATATTACTTAGCAATAAGAAAAATGAAATCTTGCCATTTGTAACAACCTGGATGGACCTAGAGGGCATTATGCTAAGTGAAATAGGTCAGACAGAGAAAGACAAATACCATATGATTTCACTTCTATGTGTAATCTAAAAAATAAAATAAACAAACAAAACAAAACAGGAAGAGATTCATTGATATTGTGAATAAATTGATAGTTTCCAGTGGGGAGGGTGGTGAGAGGATAGGCTAAATAGGTGAAGAGAATTAAGAGGTACAAACTTCCAGTTATAAAATAAATGTCATGGGGATATAATATACAGCATAGGGTAAATGGTCAATAATATCATAATGACTCTGTATGGTAACAGATGGTAACCAGATTTATCATGGTGAGCATTTCATACTATATATAAATTTTGAATCACCATGTTGTAGTCCTGAAACTAACATAATGTTTTATGTCAATTATACTTTAATAAAAAAGTAAATGCAAAAATATATATATCAATATACCAATCATACTTAAATTAGTAATATTTCAATAGGTAAACATTCATATCACGAGGAAGTTTTACTTTTATTAAATTAATCTATCTGGGCCAAGTTGAATCACAGGCTTAAAAATCAGCTTTCTTTTGGTGTCAGCACATTTATTTCATTAATGTTCAATATCAATAAGCTTTAAAACATATTTTTATGTGTTTATCCTTGACCTGTTTTCTCCCCCAAACTCAATAAGTAACGTTTCTATTTCTGTTTAATATTAACAGGATAAAATCTGATGTGTTGACCAATCTCTGTCCAAGTAAACCTTGTAGTAAGGGCACTCCAAATGCTATTCTGGCATATGTTCTGGGTTGGATACATTCAGTACTCTCTAAAATCATTCACCAACCTACATTTTTTGGTTAATTGTTGACATAAAATTTTAGCAACTTTTCTCTGCTTGTTAAAATAATCCCAAGACACTAAACATTTCATCTTCTAATTAAACATTCAACTATGATTAATGCATGCACAAAATTTTTTAATTGTCAAAAATAGTTTCAATTATTATATCCTATACCTAGAAAAAGAATTTCTTTAATCATATGATCTAGTGATTACCAGAAAAAAAATTGATACATCAGATAAAATCTAAAAAATAAACATGTCTTAGATTAGCAGCAGCTACTTCATTTCTCCAAGTCTATCAATCACCACTCTTTAAAGTGTAAATTCATTGAATTTTCTTAGTTTCCTTTCACTAAGTTCTCATGAAAATCAAATAAATATTTATTGACAAAATAATTAGCACACATCTTTCCTTCAGTAATGTACTATCTTACTGGAGAAACAGGAGACCCAAAGTTGAAAAGCAGTCAAAAAAAAATGATACGTAAAAAAAGTGCTAGGAGAAGATCCAAGATGGTGCCGTGGGTAGTCCTCTTTGTCTCTCCCCCTTCGAGTCTACAATTATTTGGACACTCATTGCTTAACAAAGGATATCCAGACAGCATCTCAGGATGTCTGAGAGACCCACGTGACTATACATCGGAAGGCGGACGGACTTCCCTCGGGAGGTGGAGATAGGTGAAAACTCTCTGACCCCAACTGAACAGCCTAGTACCTGCAAGTGGCTTTCTTCCAACGGATGCCCCCAGAAGATCAACACACACCTAGGGCAGGAGCGAGCACACACCAGAGGAGCGACGGTGGAAACAGGTGACCAGAATCCTACCTAACCCCCACCCCGCAATTACTCCTAAACGCAGAGGGAAACTCTAGAGTTACACACTTGAGCCCGCGGGGAGAGTCTCGCCCCGCCATTGGCCGGGATATCCCGCCTGGTGTCCACAGCGCCCAGAGGGTCCCAGAGAGAATCACAGAGGGCGTGGCGGCCCCCCGGCTGCCACTGCCTGCACGGCCGGGCAAGGGATTGCCGGAGATCTCGGAGAGGACTGGGGCTGGGTGGAGTTCAAGAGGCTGGCTCTGCGGCCCTGGGGGGAAGCTCCAGAGTTCCGCCCGGGCAGCAGACAAAACTCTCTGTCTGCAATTAGCGGAGGGGCCACCCCCAGCATTCACAACAACGGGAAGGTCCCAGAGAGGAGAATATCAGGCAGGGCAGCAGCTGACCAGCTACCACTGAAATCAGGATCTCCGGCTATCCCCCATTCAGGGCAAACGGCTCCCCGAGTTCCTGGGGAACAGGACTGGGGCTGGGTGGAGTTCCAGCGACCCAGCTCCATAGCCTAGGGGTAAACCCTAAAGGCTCACAGCAGCCTCAGCGAAAGCCTCTGCACAGCACTAGTAGAGAGCACCCATCCGGCAGCCACAAGGCTGGAAGACCCCGGGACAAAAGTAGCATAGCTAGGTGAGCTAACCACAGACTGTAGAAGATGCCAATAGCTCTGCTCCGACCCATAGTGGACAAGTGAGATATTGTGGGTGCCGACAGTGATGGAGTGGCAAATATAAGTGATCCTACTCCTGGCCGCTGGAAAAGCCCATAACACTGTTGCAGACGCCAAGGAGGGAGCATGTCTATGTCGGCTGCAACAGTAGGCACCAGCAGCCTGAAGCCGCCCCGTGACAGCGCCCACGGCAGAAGAGGGACTCCAAAGGACCACTGTGACTATGAGGAGGGGCCCAGGCCCAGTTAGCAACTGCGGATAGGGTTCCTGGTTGGTGCAGTATAAACAGCTGCTCCCCCACCACACCAGCAGAAACAAGTGGAATGAGCAACGAATCTCTATTTCTATGCGGAGGCACAAATCTACAACATCAAGCAATATGAAAAAATACATTAAATCTCCAGAACAGAAGGAAAACAACAAATACACAGACAACAATCCCAAAGAAAATGAAATATATAACCTAAATGATGATGACTTCAAAACAGCCATCATTAAAATACTCAATGAGTTAAGAGAGAACTCAGATAGACAACTCAACGAGTTCAGGAGCTATGTCACAAAAGAGTTTGATACGATAAAGAAGAACCAAACAGAAATACTGGAAATGAAGAACACAATAGTGGAGATTAAGAAAAATCTAGATGCACTGAACAGTAGGGCCAATAATATGGAGGAAAGAATTAGCAATTTGGAAGATGGCAATATAGAAATGCTGCAGGCAGAAGAAGAGAGAGAAGTAAGACTAAAAAGAAATGAAGAAACTCTCCGAGAATTATCAGACATAATTAGGAGATGCAACGTAAGGATTATAGGTATACCAGAGGGAGAAGAGAAGGAGAAAGGGGCAGAAAGCCTATTCAAAGAAATAATGGCTGAGAACTTCCCAAAACTGGTGAGAGAGATGGATCTTCGGGTGACAGAAGCCAATAGATCTCCAAACCTTATCAATGCAAGAAGACCAACCCCACGGCATATAGTAGTGAAGCTAGCAAAAGTCAACAACAAGGAGAAAATACTAAGGACAGCCAGGCAATAGAAACTAACCTACAAAGGAACCCCCATCAGGCTATCAGCAGATTTCTCAGCAGAAAATTTACAGGCTAGAAGAGAGTGGAATGATATATTCAAAAATCTGAAGGACCAAAACCTACAGCCGAGAATTCTCTACCCAGCGAAAATATCCTTCAAATACGATGGAGAAATAAAAACTTTCCCAGATAAACAAAAATTAAGGGAGTTCATTGCCACAAAACCTCCTCTTCAGGAAATCCTCAGGAAAACCCTCATTCCTGAAAAATCCAAAAAAGGAAAGGGGCTACAAAACCAAGAGCAGAGGAGATAAGTAGAAGGACAACAACAGAGAGTAGCAGCTCTTCATCAGAACAGATTAAACCATGGGACGAGAAACAAAGGAAAATGAAGAAAACCGGAAAACAAGACATAAAATGGTAGTGGTAGGCCCCCACATCTCAATAATCACTCTAAATGTAAATGGATTGAACTCCCCAATCAAAAGACACAGAGTGGCAGGATGGATCAAAGAACAAGACCCAACAATATGCTGCCTCCAGGAAACACACCTCAGCCCCAAAGACAAACACAGACTCAGAGTGAAGGGATGGAGAACAATACTCCAAGCTAATAATGAACAAAAGAAAGCAGGTGTCGCTATATTAATATCAGACAAGGTAGACTTCACAGCAAAACAGATAAGGAAAGACAAAGAGGGACAATACATAATGATAAAAGGGACTCTCCACCAAGAAGACATAACACTTATAAATATATACGCACCCAACACAGGAGCACCAAAATTTGTAAAGCAACTCTTAATAGAACTAAAAGAAGACATCAACAACAATACAATAATAGTAGGGGACCTCAACACACCATTAACACCAATGGACAGAACATCCAGACAGAAAATCAACAAGGAAATAATAGAATTAAATGAAAAATTAGACATATGGACTTAATAGATATATATAGAACACTTCATCCAAAAACAGCAGGTTACACATTCTTCTCAAGTGCACATGGAACATTCTCAAGGATTGACCATATTTTGGGAACCAAAGCAAACATCAATAAATACAAGAGGGTTGAAATAATGCCAAGCATCTTTTCTGATCATAATGCTATGAAACTAGAAATCAACTACAAGAAAAAAGCAGAGAAAGGTGCAAAAATGTGGAGACTAAACAACACGCTTCTGAACAAACAATGGATTATTGTAGAAATTAAGGAAGAAATCAAATATTATCTGGAGACAAATGAAAATGAGAACACGACATACCAAATCATTTGGGATGCAGCAAAAGCAGTCCTAAGAGGGAAATTCATCACAATACAGGCTCACCTCACTAAACAAGAAAAAGCTCACATAAGCAACCTCAAACGACACCTAACAGAACTAGAAAAAGAAGAACAAACAAATCCCAGAGTCAATAGAAGGAGGGAAATAATAAAAATAAGAGCAGAAATAAATGATATTGAAACAAAAAAGACAGAAAAGATCAATGAAACAAAGAGTTGGTTCTTTGAAAAAATTAACAAAATCGACAAACCTTTAGCCAGACTCACCAAGAAAAGAGGAGAGAAATCTCAAATAAATAAAACTAGGAATGAGAGAGGAGAAATCACAACAGATACCAATGAAATACAAGGGATCATAAGAGAATACCATGAAAAACTATATGCCACCAAATTGAACAACCTGGAAGAAATGGACAAATTCCTAGACTCCTACAACCTCCCCAAACTGAATCAGGAAGAAATGGAGAATCTGAATAGGCCAATCACAAGTAAGGAAATAGAAACAGTAATCAAAATCCTCCCCAAAAATAAGAGTCCAGGACCAGATGGCTTCTCTGGAGAATTCTACCAAACATTCAAAGAAGACTTAATACCTATTCTTCTCTAACTATTCCAGAAAATTGAGGAAGAAGGAGTACTCCCTAACACATTCTATGAAGCCAACATCACTCTGATCACCAGACCTGACAAGGACAACACAAAGAAGGAGAACTACAGGCCGATATCACTGATGAACATAGATGCAAAAATCCTCAACAGAATTCTGGCAAACCGAATACAGCAATACATCAAAAAGATTATACACCATGATCAAGTGGGATTTATACCAGGGACACAGGGATGGTTCAACATCTGCAAGTCAATCAACGTGATACACTACATCAACAAAATGAAAAACAAAAACCACATGATCATCTCAATAGATGCAGAGAAAGCATTCGACAAGATCCAACACCCATTTATGATAAAAACCCTCAAATGGGTATAGAAGGAAAGTACCTCAACATAATAAAGGCCATATATGACAAACCCACAGCCAACATCATACTCAATGGACAAAAACTGAAAGTCATCCCTCTCAGAACAGGAACAAGACAAGGGTGCCCACTTTCACCACTCTTATTCAACATAGTACTGGAGGTTTTGGCCAGAGAAATTCGGCAGGAAAAAGAAACAAAAGGAATCCAAATAGGTAATGAAGAAGTAAAACTCTCGCTGTTTGCAGATGACATGATCTTATATATAGAAAACCCCAAAGAATCCATAGAAAAACTATTAGAAATAATCAACAACTACAGCAAAGTAGCAGGGTATAAAATCAACATACATAAATCAGTAGCATTTCTATACACTAGCAATGAACTACCAGAAAAAGAACTCAAGAACTCAATCCCATTCACACTCGCAACGAGAAGAATAAAATACCTTGGGATAAACCTTACCAAGGAAGTGAAGGATCTATACAATGAAAACTACAAGACTTTCTTGAAAGAAATTGATGACGACATAAAGAGATGGAAAGACATTCCATGCACATCGATTGGAAGAATAAACATAGTTAAAATGTATACACTACCTAAAGCAATCTACAGATTCAACGTTATCCCAATCAGAATCCCAAGAACATTCTTCACAGAAATTGAACAAACAATCCTAAAATTCATATGGGGCAACAAAAGACTGCGAATTGCTAAAGCAATCCTGAGCAAGAGAAACAAAGCCAGCGGAATCACAATCCCCAATTTCAAAACATACTACAAAGCTACAGTGATCAAAAAAGCATGGTACTGGTACAAAAACAGGTCCACAGATCAATGGAACAGAATTGAAAGCCCAGAGATAAAACCACACATATATGGACACCTAATCTTTGACAAAGGAGCAGAGGGCCTACAATGGAGAAAAGAAAGTCTCTTCAACAAATGGTGCTGGGAAAACTGGACAGCCACATGCAAAAGATTGAAAATTGACCATTCTTTTTCACCACACACCAAAATAAACTCAAAATGGATCAAAGACCTAAAGATTAGGCCGGAAACAATGTCTTCTAGAAGAGAATATAGGCAGTACACTCTTTGACATCAGTTTCAAAAGAGACTTTTTGGACACTATAACTCCTCAGTTGAGGGAAACAATAGAAAGAATAAACAAATGAGACTTCATCAGACTAAAGAGCTTCTTCAAGGCAAGGGAAAACAGGATTGAAACAAAAAACAGCTCATTAATTGGGAAAAAATATTTACAAGCCACTTATCCGACAAAGGGTTAATCTCCATAATATACAAAGAACTCACACTGCTTAACAACAAAAAAACAAACAACCCGATCAAACAATGGGCAGAGGACATGAGCAGACATTTCTCAAAAGAAGATATAAATATGGCCAATAGACACATGAAAAGATGTTCATCATCGCTAATCATCAGGGAAGCGCAAATCAAAACTACACTAAGATATCACCTTACACCCGTTAGATTGGCAAAAACATCCAAAACCAAGAGCGACAAATGTTGGAGAGGTTGTCGAGAAAAAGGAACCCTCATACACTGTTGGTGGGAATGCAAACTGGTACAGCCACTATGGAAAACAGTATGGAGATTTCTCAAAAAGTTAAAAATAGAAATACCCTATGACCCACCCATCCCATTACTGGATATCTATCCTAAGAACCTGAAATCAGAAATCCCAAGAGTCCCTTGCAACCCATGTTCATCGCAGCATTATTTACAATAGCCAAGACGTGGAACCAACCTACATGCCCAGAAACTGATGATTGGATGAAGAAGATATGGTATATATACACAATGGAATACTACTCAGCCATAAAAAAGACAAAATTGGCCCATTCGCAGCAACGTGGATGGACCTCGAGGGTATTATGTTAAGCGAAATAAGCCAGTCAGAGAAAGACGAACTCTATATGACTCCACTCATAGGTGGAAGTTAACATATTGACAAGGATTGATCGGTGGTTACCAGGGAAAAGGTGGGGTGGAGGGAGGGCACAAAGGGGGAAGAGGTGTACGCACAACATGACTAACAATAATGTACAACTGAAATCTCACAAGGTTGTGATCTATCATAACATTAATAAAAAAAAAAAGTGCTAAAACATGTTGAGCCAGAAATAATAAATGCTAAGGAAGGTAAACAACAATAAAATAAAAAAACAGATCCATAGTATCTAGAAAGGTGATTTAAAATTATTCTTGTCCCTTTACAGCTTTGGAAGACACTTTTTATGGAAAAATAAGAAAAGGGAACATCAGTCCAACCAGTCAAATCAGCTGGCTTCTATTAAAGCAATTAATAGAATGACAGATGTCCTAGCCCTCTGTCAGCACCAAAGAATTAGACATTTGTCAGTAGGGAAGACACACCTGAGCCATGCTCCTGAATGAGGTAGAACTTCTCTGATTTCTGTTTTTAAAAATCCTTGACTTCACAGTTAATAATCAGTGGATTTGCCAATATACTTTTTGCCGTAAATAAGCTATTCCAACTAAAACTGATGACTAGTTCAATTTTGCAAATAGGCTGGATTTTACTCATAAGAACTTTTTTTTGCATTGATTCTTATTACTCTGTAGCAAAAACTATATGAACAGTCACCTGGGATAAATTTAATGAAACTCATAATCTCCTTCTTAAAATGCTCTAAACATTTGAACACTATTGAATTTCAAGTCTCAGATGCGTCTCTGCCTATTGTCTCTCTTTAATGGAGAGAGCTTGGACTCATTCAGTTATGCAGATTACAACTGTTTATCTGCCTTGATAAAACTTCTCAAATTGTTTTAAAAAATAAATCTATAATTTATCTCCTATCTTACGAATCTCATTGATATTCCGTAATGGAATATCAATTAGAAAATTTCAAGATATCCTAAACCAACCTCAACTCTTAATCTATGTCCAATTATGGATGATACATTCAAGCAGGAATATAGTCATTACAACCCTGAGCCTTAGTTAAATAGCATAATATGATGATGAATTTCCATTTTAGACAAAAATGTTTTGTTCTTCTTACCAATCATTTCATAACATAACTGATATTTAGTTACCTTGCTCTAAAGTGTTAATGTAAATAAAACAAAAAATAAAGAACCTTTCTCACACTGTGATCTGTCATATAATGCCTTTTATATGGTTCATTTCATCTAATTTATAATGGCAAATCAAAGCACATTGAGAAAAGAAAAAAATTATTTCTCTTTTCCCCTTGCTTGTCCTTCAGCCAGTGGTACTCAATATTAAAATGTTTTGTGTATCCTTCTACATAAAACTTTTCCTATATTGATTCACACATGTAAAAATACATAAACACCCATAGCTTCACTTCTTACAGAAAACAATAAAGTATCTTGTAACATGGCCCTATTCATCATAATAAAACCTTAAAATGTTGATTCATTTGTAATACGCAGTAGTTTTCGAGAGCTATATAAACTTAGATAAATATGTATTTAGTTAATAGAGCCAAATGGCTTATCATATGTTATATCTAATGTTATTTTAAGCAAAACACTGGATACAATATTTTAATTTTTATATAAAAAAGAAAAACTCATACAAATCTCCTGAAGAATACCATTCTCCAAAATTCTCAGCTGATTATTCTATTTTTCTTTTTTGATATAAACTTGTTGTGTTTTAATTAAGACAAGCCTAGTTGGTGGTGCCTTGAAAGATAGATTCCCCGGGGTCAATGGCCCCTCCAGTAGTTCGTGTACGTGGAGACATCTGGTGGTCAGGCTACAAAGAGTAGCAGAGCAAATCCAGACAACCGCATTCTGATTCCATAAATAGAAGATAGACACAGGTTTGTTTTAGTTTGTTTGTTTTCTCTTTGGCATCAAAATCACTGAAAGTTCCACTAGTAAAGTCAAGCAAGGACTTCTTGAGACTTGCAGGTGGCTGTGTGAAGGATGACAATTTCCCCTTTTTCTAGGATATCACTTTTCTATAATTTCTTCAGCTTTTTCAGGCTAGTGGTGCTGATACCACCTCAGTCGTGATTTGTTCACATTGCTATAATCTATTTGCTTTGTGCTTTTCATTTTTCATTCTAAGTGTCAAAGACTAGAGTGAACAAATAAAAAAGCTTTTCCTGGCCCAAAATCAAAGAGTTTTTAGAGATATAGACTTAATATTGAATCAGGTCAGGCCAATTCCATTGCACAAATAACACCAAGGAAATCTTCAGAAGCAGAAACACAAAACAGTAGAAGATTGCACAGAAGAAGATATTATCTTGACCCTAATTTTCCTAGTATCTACAAAATACAAAACATATGTATCCCTCCAAACCCAAACAATGTTGTACTATCCAGTGCGAAGTGATCTCATTTTTTTCTGGTCCATATAGAAATAAAGAGAATATGGAATTTGGGTTTTTCTAATGCTATAACTGGAAATAAAACCATATTTTATTCTTCCAAAAGTTCAATGGCAAAACACTTTAGATCATTTTCAGATCAACTCATAAATATGAGTTGCCAAAAAGTATCCCTAGAATTACCCCCCGAAAATTGTAGTAAGTGGTATACCACAGCCTACTTAATTCATGAGTGATTTGATCAGCACTACTCCCATTCCTTTTGGATTGGCTTTACCACTGAATGTGAATTGAATAAGAATATAAATTGGTAAGATAGACCCATTTGAAAGAGATGCCTGTACAGAATACTTCATTGAGAAATTCCCGTTCAGATGTTAAGATGTTGCAAGTTACACACACACACATATCTAATATCTATTGAATGTCTTCTGTGCAGGAGCAAGCATATTGCATCTATAAAGATATGTAGTTGTCTACACTTTGATAGGGAAGATGACATATATGCATACTGCAAAGACACAAAGGAATGTATGGCAAGGGCTACATAACCCTACAGGCAATAAATTATAAGTAGTTTAGGAGCAGAAGAAAAGTTGTTTTTAATTGGAGGGTTTTGGGAGAGGCATCACTGAAATGTTCACCACTGCAGGCCTAAATTGTGCTGTAGGTGCATCCACACATTTTCTGACAAAACAGTTCAGAGAACATTCCAACCAAAACTTCTATTCAAATTGGTTAGCTTGATCTTAAAACACAGCTGCTCAAAGGAAGTGAATGGTACTTTTGAATTCCTGCCAATCACACTGCCTCATGGACAAACCATGTCCATTCAATAGCACATTTAGAATTTGAATTTCTTTGCTACTGAATATATATAGACACGGCCTCAATAAATAGTCAACGTGGCAGAGATATGAATTAACTGTCTCATACCACCGTGTTCCTTGTAATAGAAAAACAGAATCTCATTTTTCTTATGCTGAAGTATTAGCATTTTATTTTAACTCATCTGTCTGTCCTACCAGCCTATGAATTGTTGGAGAGCAAGGGTTATGCATATTTATATCTATATCACACATTACTTATGTGCTCAGAGAATGTTTGCCTAATGAATATTCAATGGGTATGGAGTGATTATGTTACAGCCTCCATGTACTCCAGTATCTCAACACTGAATTCTACATTTTTCTATCGTCAGGTATTTCTCCGACAAGCGAATTTCATTACTCAGGTTGCATAAAGTACCTGTCATTCATTAGGGGGTATAATCTGCCTGTCTTTACTGATGGTTAAACTAGTTCCCTATGTGGAGCCAGAGGAATACAGGAGAGAAAAGTGTTTCCCAGGCAACAGAGCCACTTTGTTTGAATGGCTTTCTTTATTATCACAATAGAAGTCAAAAGATATAATGTTCAAGAAATTACTGAGTTTGTTTAAATGAGGGTGCTGATGAAGAAGACAATAAGAGAAAAACTACTACTTTTAAGTGAAAGATATAAAATTTCTGGACTTCTGTCAATGTTGTTTAGGTTGTATAATAACACATTTATATTCATTAAAAATTATTGAAATCCCTGAAGAAGTTCAGGAGTTTACCGCAGTATGCAAATCCAGTTTGCCATTTATTTTTCACTTGATTATTTTCTATTTCTCCTTTTGAAATGTGAGCATCTTGAGAGGAGAAGCCTTGTTGATCTTATTCACAGAGGTTAACTCATATACTAGGAATTCAAGAGACATAGAATAATAGAAAACTAAACTTTCAAACTGGGTGTCTGACACTATCTAATATGTAAATTATTTTGTCTCATTAAAACAAAAAATGATTTTATATATGTAATTGCACACTTCTTATAAAAATAAAACACTTTTTATAAATATTTAATATCTTTCTTTTAAAAGAATCAGGGGTGGAATCTTATAGCTCATTTCATTGATAATTATTTCATTTCTCTTAGAATTCTCTTAATTGAAAAGTAGTAACACATAGCAGTTCTGAAATTAAATTGCTTGGCTTCAAATCCCAGGTCCAATTCTTATAGCTTTATTACTTCATTGGTGAAATGGAGTAAAAGATTACTGACTACGTAGTGTTGCTATCAGGATTAAAAGAGACAATACATTAAAGAATTAGCACAGTGCTTGGCACAAAGTAAGTAGGCAGTGCTAGGCATTATTATTACTAACTGAATATAATCATATGCAGATAATGAAATGAAGTATTTCTCTGACAATAAAGATCTTATCAAAATCAGTTCAAATGTCAGTAATAGTGTTCATTTTTCTGAAGTGCATATATGGTGTAGAGTAAAAATACAGTCTTTATTAAGGAAAACAGATTTCTTATATCCACCTGGTGGTGCTAAACAATAAATCTCCAGATTTATTGACACTTAATTATGAAATTTATCTGAAAATCACCATGTCATAGTAAAAAAAAATCCATTGTGCATATCTTCTAGTGTCAACATATTTTGTCCTGATTGCATCATATTACATTTTTTTGGTCTGATATTGTAACATTCTATTTCCTCACTTAGTATTGTTAAACAACATTGATTCTAAAATATTAGACTTGAAAAAAGCAAGCACAAATAGTCATTGCCGGAGTCTTTAAACCACAGATAGTATCTGGAAAGATACAAGACTTGGCTAAGAGCAAAGCTAATTAGTGATTATGGGACTTTCTTCTAATCTGGTTCATTTTTTTACCCGGCCATTTGTAAGAATTAAAATACCATGAAAATAATCATTTAAAAAAAATTGTTGGTACTATTATAATACTCCTTTGAGATATTTGAAGAAATCTGTGTGTTTCAAATTAAATGATGAGAATCACTTTATTATTCAATCATAGCCCAACTCTATCTACCAATGAAGGGGGCAATTATCAAATTACTTTCATTTGGTTTTAGGATTAATTAAATTTATTTTTAATAGATTTATTTTCACATTTACACCACTCTTAGGTTAATATTTACAGAAATGTACTTGCAGTTTACTTGGAAGATATCTAGGCCAGAAAAATATTGGCTGGCAAGGAAGAGACAGAAAAACCCTGTCAAAATAATTCATGTGTAGATAATCCAGCATTGACTTTATTTATATCCATACCACATTCATTTGGCAACAAAAAGATATCTAGTACAGATATAGGTATAGTGGAGGTGAGGGAAAATAGAAAAATATTTAAAAGCTCTTCACTCGAAGAAAATAAATCTGACTTGCAGATACACTTTGAGCTGTGCAAGTTTAGACGGCTAGGCTATCAGCAGGCAAACTTGAAGAAATCAAACATTCTGCTTCCTGTATTAATGCATTAATAAATTGTTAGGTTTAGATTAATTCTGTGCCTGTACACAAAATGTATTCATTACATTTTTTCAAGAAATATCATTGTGTATTTTTCATGA
This sequence comes from Equus przewalskii, assembly GCF_037783145.1. Taxonomy (NCBI): domain Eukaryota; kingdom Metazoa; phylum Chordata; class Mammalia; order Perissodactyla; family Equidae; genus Equus; species Equus przewalskii. The sequence continues at coordinate 33,002,526 of NC_091838.1, forward strand.
CCTTATAAAACAGAAAGGTCTATGGCAGGGCTACCCTTTACAGAGCTCATCAATACCAATAGAATTATTAGATTTAAAGATTATCTATTTGCCACAAAAATTGCACTGACACGGCCTAGCTATTTATAATAATGCTACATTTCCTTTATAACTTCTTATTTTTAGACTAAAATTGTTACATTATTCTTCACTATAAATACAACCAGATTTTGTTAGAAAACACATGTGCTCTTTTACATCCACCAAATATTATGACCGATAGTACAATGGATGAACATTTGCATTAACCATATGCTGACCCTCTCTCATCCCAAGAACCATTAGGAATGATCAATTAAAAGGTAAACATTTCACATTTTCATTGCATGATTTTCTGCACAGAGAGTAAAACCATAAAATATACAGCCTGGATACTCCTCTTTAAAAACAGTAGGCTTCTGATTTCAGCTCTGTTGAGTAGAGAACTTGGAAATAGTAACTTTCATCTTTACAACAAGAAAAACAAAACTGAACAAAATGAAAGTCCCATCAGAGAACTGAGGTCTCAGAGCAAACTGCCACTCTGAAAACTGGTGAGAGAGGTGGATACAAAGAAAGAGCTGAGATCAACTTACCTGGAGGAGAGGCTGCTGGAACTATAAGCTGGAACCTACTGGAAAAAGTCATTATGATGCAAGAACAGGAGGGCAGTGTAAACTGAGCAACAGAAACTCTAAGAAAGAGTGAAACAGAAATGCTAGAATCAAAACCCTGTAACAGAAATGCAGAGTGCCTTTGATGAGTTCATCAGAAGCCTAGACATGGCAAAGGAAAGAATATGAGTTTGAAAATATCTCAATAGAAATTTCTCAAACTGAAATACAAGGGAAAAATAAGAAGAATGACAAAAAGAGGAAGAAGAACAGAAGGAAAAACTGTGGGACAATTCCAAAGATGTAACATACGTGTAATGAGGATACCAGACGAAAAGAGAGACAACGGAGTAGAAGAATTTGTAGCAAAAGTGGTCGAGAACTTTCCAAATAATGACACACCAAACTTCAGATCCAGAATGCGTGTGTTCTCTTAGTTAAAACCAAAGAAGCAGAAAAAGAGGGAAAGAAAAAAAGAAGATCAATAAATAGTGAACAGTTATATACAAGTAGATATTAATTAAACTATGTCAATAGTCACCTTGAATTTGAAATGGACATATTTGAATGATCTAAATATACCAATTATAAAAACAGAGATAGATCAGAGAAACACAAATTAAAACAATGAGATGCCACTTCATACCTAGTAGAATGGCCAAAACCCAGAATACCGACCATACCAAATGCTGATAAGGAGGTAGAACAAGAACTTCCATTCATAGCTGGTGGGAACACAAAGTGGTACAGCCACTTTGAAGACAGTTTGGTGATTTTTGACAAAGTTAAATATACTCTTATCATAAACTCTAGCAATCATGTTCATTGATATTTACCCAAAGGAGATGAAAATTTAATAATGCTTAATGGAAAGAAATTAGACCCCCTCCACTAAGATTGGGGAAAAAAAACATGATTTTCGTCCCCACCACTGCTATTTAACTTCCTAATGGAAGTATTAAATAATGCATTACGACAAGAGAAGGAAAATCAAAGGTACATAGATTAGAAAGAAAGAAAGAAAATTACTTTTATTTGCAGAGGATATAATTATTTACATAGCAAATCCCAAACAATAGTTGACAGGAATTGACAAAGGAAAAACATTCCTGGAACCAGGAAGTGAATAGGACAAATCACAGGATACAAGATCAATATACAAAAGTTAATTGTTTTCCTATTTAAACTAAAATTTGCAATAAAACGTACTATTTACAAAAGCACTAAAAAATGTGTAAGAATAATTCTGACAAAATATGTACTGATCTATATATAGGAAACTGCATAACTGTGTTCATGAATTAGAAAACTGAGCATTGCTAAGATGTCAGTTCTTCCATATTTACTTACAGAGTCAAAACAATCCTATTCGAAATCTCAGCAACCTATTTTGTACCTAGTTACAAACTGATTCAAAAATTTATATGGAAACACAAAAGATGTAGAATAAACAGCAGAATACTGCAAAAGAAGAATGAAGATAAAAAGATTATACTAACCAATGCCAAGACAATATAAAGCTACAGTAATCAAGACAGTGTGGTATTGGACCATGAATAGACACATAGATCAATGGATCAGAATAGACAACCCATAAACAGACCCATACAAATATAGTCAACTGATCTCTGACAAAGGAGTAAAGACAACTCCATGGAGGGAGGAAGGTTCTTTCAAAAAACAGTATTGGTATATCATGATATCCATGGACAAAAAGAAAATTGACTCTAGAACGATGTGCTACATTTCACAAAAATTAACTCAAAATAAAACATATCTAAATGTAAAATACAAACTATAAAACTTCCACAAGAAAATATAGAAGAAAATCTATGCGACCTTAGATTTGGTGACGAGTTTTTAGACATAACCTCAAAAGCATAAACATGAAATTTAAAAACAATTGATAAATTGGTCTTTAATATTAAAATTAAAACTTTTGCATTGGAAAAGACACTGTTGAGAGAATGAAAATACAAGCTATAGCCTTGGGAAAAATATTTGGAAAATTCATGCAATAAGGACTTTGTTCCAAAATATAGAAAGACTCCTTAAAACTCAACTGTAAGAAAACAACCTAGTTAAAAATGGGCAAAAGATCTGAACAGACACTTCCCAAAAGAAGATATGCAGGTGTCTAATAAGCATATGAAAAGTTTCTCAACATAATTTGTCAATGAAGAATTGCAAATTAAACAACGAGATATCATTAACACCTATTAGAATGGCTTAAATCCAAAAACTACAATAGCAATTGCTGGCAAGGATGTGGCGCAACAAGAACTCTCCTTGACTGCTAGTAGACATGCAAATGGTACAGCCACTTTGGAAGAGTTCAGATATTTCTTCCAAAGCTAAACATAGTGTCCCTATACGATCTATCTATTGCACTACAAGTGTTTACCCATTTAATTTGAAAACTTATTTCCACAGGTAATGCTGCACATAGATGTCTATATCAACTTACTCATACTGGCCAAAAACTGGAAGCATTCACAATGTCCTTGAATAAGTGAATGGATTAAAAACTGTAGTTCACATGGTCAACCGAGGCCTAGCAGTTAAGTTCGCATGTTCTGCTTTGGCAGCCTGGGGTTTGCAGGTTTGGATCCTGGGTGTGGATCTATGCATCGCTCATCAAGCCATGCTGAGGCAGGCATCCCACATATAAAGTAGAGGAACATGGGCACAGATGTTAGCTCAGGACCAATCTTCCTCAGCAAAAAGAGGATTGGTGGTGGACGTTAGCTCCGGGCTAATCTTCCTCACCAAAAAAAACACAAAACTGTAGTTCATATGTACAATAAAACAATATTTAGCAATAAAAAATTATATTATCAAGTCACAAAAAGACATGGAGGAAACAATAGTGTATGCTAAATGAAAGAAGCAAGTCTGTAAAAACTACACACTGTATACTTTCAATTATATTACATTCCGGAAAAAGCAAAAAATATAGATATGATAAAAAAAGATTGGTAATTCCAGGGGGAAATAAAGAAGGCAAGAGGGATGAATAGATGAAGCACAGGATATTATTTAGGCCCCTGAAACTATTCTGTGAGGTCCTATAATTGTGGATACATATCTCTATCTACTTGTCAAAAATCATAGAACTTACAGAACAAAGAGTGAAACTTGCTGCATGCAAATTAGAGAAAAAAATATTTAGGACGTTAGGGGATCCCAGGAAGGAATTCAGACTGTGGCAAGAGAATCTAAATGTATTACGAATGTGTGAAACAATCTTACCGACGGCGTTGGGGAGAAAAGGTGCAGATCCAAGTAACTTTGGAAAAGAGTAGAGTCTATAAGGCTGAAAGGTAAAGAAACTGTACATAAGCATTGTAATTTAGTTGATAATGATGGTTCTCATCAAGGTATTCGTTAACAATCCTGATATTACTATATTTGTATTCTGGAATTGAATATTACGGTAAATGTACGCCTGATGGTGAAAGGCATATTTTCAACAATTGGGGTGACAGTTTACAGATAATCAAGGGAGGAAGCCAAAATGACCCATGTGGTTAATTGAGTTGGAGTAATTAGTATCAACTCATGTTTAGCTTAATATCGATACAGAGGCATAGATAGAAATATGTATAGATACATGTTTATACAGAGATTAGCATAACACACTTTTTTTTTTTGCTCTCTCACCTGAAAGTGCCTAAAAGAAAGGACATCCAAGTAGCAATGAGGACACATGGCACCCAGATCTTGGTTTCCAACACCATTCTCTAATAAAAAGGAACCAAGTCTCCTTGGAGAAATAGCTGATTCCAGAAGTTGGGCAGGAAATATACAAGATGATCCTGGAGTATCTTGCAGTGCCAGAAAGTAACACAGTGCTCAAAAACAAAACAAAACAAAAATAAAAACTTCACCATCATGGGCGTATGTTAAAGTACAGGAGCTATCTGAAAGAAGTTCCCAATTGCCAAAGGTGAAACAATTTGAAATACAAATGAATAAAGTAGTATTGAATTAAGACCCAAAGTATAAAATAAAAATCCATGATGGGGCTGGCCCCGTGGCCGAGTGGTTAAGTTCGCGCGCTCCGCTGCAGGCGGCCCAGTGTTTCGTTGGTTCGAATTCTGGGCGCGGACAGGGCACTGCTCATCAGACCACGCTGAGGCAGCGTCCCACATGCCACAACTAGAAGAACCCACAACGAAGAATACACAACTATGTACCGGGGGGGCTTTGGGGAGAAAAAGGAAAAAATAAAATCTTTAAAAAATAAAAAAATAAATAAAAAAATAAAAATCCATGAGTCCATTATGATGTAAAAAATTGATTGAAAAAAGTAACAAATGAAGGAGAACAGACAAATCTCCTTGCAGAAAAATTCCAAATAAATTTTGTGGACTCTCTACCCAAAATAAAAGGGAGCATAACTCTGTACTCCTAAAGTGTGGGCTGCGCATGGCAACTACCTTCCAAAACGTGCAGTATAGAAAGAAGTGGGGAGTAGCTTTCCTGTGGAGAAACTACTTTGGCCAGGTGATCAAGGTCAACATCAATACTCATAACTGTATTGATATTAAGTGCCATTCATATGATGTGATAAAAATGGCACTTACATGTGTCATCTTCCTTCCAAGAACCCTGTTTAATCAGGAGAAAAACAACAGAAGAACTTTAATGGAGAGGCATCCTATAAAATACGTGACCAGTACTCCTCAAAACTGTCAAGGTCTTCAAAAACAAGGGAAGTCTGAGAGAGTGTCACAGCCAAGAGAAGCCTAAAGAGACATGAAGACTAAAAACAAATGGTATGCTTGATGAGATCCCGGAACAGAGAAAGAAATATGAATATACTATGGATTTCACTTAAATTAATGTATTAATATTGGTGCATTAGTTGTAACAAATGCATCATACTAATACAAGATACTAACAAGAGGAGATTGGGTGTGGGATACATGGGGGCTCTATACTACCTTCTCAATTTTTTCTGTAAATCAAAAATTGTTCTAAATATTAAAGTCTATTTAAAAATCCATCACTATTTTAAAAAAGGGATAAAGTGGATATCATGAATGTGGGCCCACTTTCTTATTGCATTTTGAACAGTAGTCCATTCCTAAAATGCATGGTTGGAAGTGAACTCAGACACATAATATGCATTCTTTAAAGTCATTCAAGATGGAATAAAAATTCAATCCAATGATTCCCAATACAAATATTAGAAAATATACAAGAAAAAAAGAAAAGCCATAACATGAATGACACTCAATTTTTCCCATAATTCATAAACATAAAATTAGACTAATGATTATAAATTTTATTCACAACTGCAATCCATTTATTTTCAATTTTCTTGGGAAAAAGAGAAATTTAACCTACTTAATTATAACAAAATATCACATAAATTCCTAGGAAGGAGAAAACGAAACTCCATTATAGTCATGCACCACATAACAACGTTTCAGTCAACAATGGACTGCATATACAGCTGAGGTCCCCTAAGATTAGTACCATATAGCCTAGGTATGTAGTAGGCTATACCGTCTAGGTTTATGGCTTGTGTAAGTACACTCTCTGATGTTTGCACAATGACAAAATCCTCTAACTATGCATTCTTTAGAATGTATCCCCATCGTTAAGTGACTCATGACTATGTTTATTGTCTGACTTTAGGTTTATGCCCTCAAGGTGTATGTTAACTGTTTTAAACCTCTAGTTTCCTATCTTGAGAAGGAGTTGATATATTGTTTCTATCTACCTTTTTCCACTGTTTCAACAGTTTTGTCTAAATAAATAAATAAATAATTTTTTTAACACTGAAAGGAAAAAAATCAAACTTCCGTGGAATAGAAGAAAGTGTTTCCTACCTTCTTCACCCAAGAAAGTGCATTCCAAACATAAGCATGATTAAGTTTCCTTTGATCCCAACTTCTCAGGTGAGATGACCCTAAACATTTTCAACAATAAATCTGTCTATTAAGCATTTCACGTGAAGTTTCACCAAAAATTAAAATAATTTGCCATGGTCACAATGACTGAGTGTTGGAAATGGGACTTAGTTTAGGTTTTAAAGTCTTTCACTTATTCACTATACTGTTAATTCTCTGATAAAATATTTGAACCTCCTTATGAGTGTGATACCAGAAAATCCAAGAATATGAATTGTGCTATACAGAAAGCAAATGATCATAGAAGAACACATTGGTTCCTTGAATTACGTCGTTAATAACTGTTTTTACTATTTTCTCAAACTAAAGGTTCTACCAGGCTTCATATTGTTGGTTAAAAGAAAATATGATACATAAAGAAGATATGGATGCTTTACTATAGTAATGCCACCTCTCCCCACCTTCAGAGCTGGCAAACTAAAACTAAGAGATTCCTTCCTCCCAACTTTCTCCCTCCCAATGTTGCTTCTTTCTAGTAATCTAAAGTAAGTTACTGACCTGGGGATTTTCCTGGTGGAGGGCAGCAAATGGAAGAGTTAACCACAGTGCTATGTGGCATGCATTACTATCTGATTGGGGCTCATTCTTAAAACAAAACAAACGTAAAGATATACTACAAAGCCATAAAAATAAATATAGTGGTAATGGTAGGACTGTGAACATCAAAGGAACACAATAGGGAGATTTAAGCGGGCAATTTACAAGTGGCAACAAAATCTACAATAAAGATGCCACTAAAATCAATGGGAAAAATACATTTGTTTTAGCAGATAGTATTAGAAAATGTTCTACTATTAGGAAAAAACAAAACCATATCCCCACCTAAATCCATGTTTAAATTTTGAAACCAGATGTATTGTAATAAGAGATAATGAAATAGAATATTTTTTTTTCTCCACAGTGCTAGTTTGGTCCACCATTCTAGAAAGTAACCTAGCAATACAAAATCTAATTATGTATGCGCAAACCACAGGACAAAGAAAATGTGACCCTAAATAAAAATTTTAAAGATATTCTCACACAAGTGATCAAATTCTTGAATTTGAGATTTTTTTGACTTAGTGTGGTTTATGTTACAGGTACAATGCATGTACCTTAGTGAAAGTAGTTTCTCTAAACAGTGAAAACATACTGAATTTCAATTTGAAGTAAATTGAATAATAATACATGTCTTCCACATGTTTCCCATGGTGTTTGAAGAGACAGAAAGTAATTTAGTAAAACAATTTGAATTCCTCAAAAGAAAATTTCAATAAGTCAGATTGTAGTTAGAAAAACAATACTTCTTACATCACCCATTTGCCTCTCATAGTTCTACTGAATAAATAGTTGTTATCCACATACTTCATGTAGATAACACTTGATTTCAAACTAGCACATTATTAAATTTCTAGGTGTAATGAAAAGATGTAAATCAGATAATAAACCCAATTCTCACCAAAAGAATATGCAGAGGAAGTGAGAGTAGATTCTTCCTGAATGCTTAGAATTTACCAACAAAAACATTTTATCAAAGTATTAACTTTAAAGAAGATTGTAGTTCACTTACATCTTGAGATGAAATTTTAATATCAATAATTAGCTTACATATCTTTATCCATCCAAGTATATGAAGGTGATTTAACTGGAGTAATTTCAGGAGTTCCTTGAGCTCAATGCAAAAATTTCTCTTTTTCCCTAATATCCTTATCATTTCAGACTCCTGTAGTTGGTGGAATTGTCCTAGTAAATCACTTCCAGAAAGTCTTAGAACGCTGCACCTGAGTTTGCCAATATCCACAAGAATTTTTGACCTACTGTTAAGGAAAAAGCACTAAAATAGTAGTCAGAAAGCTTGGATAAAAACTTGATCTGCTGTTTCATAGCTAACAACTGCATATCTAGTAGTTTATCTATACAATGTTCTTAGAAATAATGAGGATATGGAGGTCTTAATGAAAGCCTAATGATGCAGTCTATAAAAACCGATATCCACAAATATTAAAGAATAAAATCATCATGATGGTAAGGGCCAATCGAAAACATTCTTAGATGCAGCCTTCAAGCTATCATTTCCTCTTATTTGAACTCCCTCTACTCTCCTTTAGACCAAGTCTGGCTGGGTGAAGAATCTAATGCTTATCTGCTTTTGATTATTTAGATCAAAATATTTACTGCTTTCTTTTTTTATTTCAGTCAATGTACTAGAGTGTAAAGAGCAAAGAGAAAAATTTTTGGGGGGGGAGATAGCAAGTAATTAGATTTGAAAATGTTTAATGCACATACAAGTAGCAGAGAGAAAGAGAGAGAGAGATTATTTTATTCAAAAGATGTTACTATGTTACTACTAAGTTTATTTTCTTAAAAAATAGAAATTGACAAAAAGCCTACTCTAGCAAAAAGGATAGTTATTTATTTATAACTACATTTATACAACAATATCTATAACCATACATGTATATGTAAAACATATGCATACATATAACTATATAGATATAGTTAAATGCATACATCAAATATATATATATACATATAAATACATAGATATAGATACAGGGATAGATATCTTTCTACTTCTATCCCTGTATATATATAGAGAGAGATATATCTTCCTATATCTATCCCTGTATCTATATCTATTTATCTATTCATCAATAGTTTAAGACATTTTTAATTATAGTTAATTGCAATTACCCTTGTGGAAAATCACCAAATCACAAAGGTAAGCAGTATGAGAGAAAAAAAGGAACAACTGAATTACAAAACATTCTGAATATAATTAAGAGAATGGCATTAGTAAGTCCTTACATATCACTAATTACTTTAAATGTTATTTTATTGAATTCTACAACCAAAATGCACAGAGTCTCTGGATGGATAAAAAACACGACCCGACTACATGCTGACCATGGAAGACTCACTTCAGGTTTAAGAACATACACAGGCTCAAAGTGATGGGACAGAAAAAGACATCCCATGTAAGTGGAAAACCAAAGAAAGCAGAAGTAGCTGTATTAATTTCAGACAAAGTGGACTTTAAGTCAAAAATGGTAATAAGAAAAAGAAGGTCATTATAAAATGCTAAAGGGGTCAACTCATTAAGAAGCTATAACAGTTGTAAACATATTGCACCCAATATTGGAATACCTAAATATATTAAGCAAATACTAATAGATCTGAAGGGTGAAATAGAGAACAATACAATAATAGTAGGAAATTTCAATACCCTACTCTTGGCAATGAATGGCTCATCTAGACAGAAAATCAGCAAAGAAATGCTGGACTTGAACCACACTTGAGACGAAATGACCCTAACAGACATTTGTAGAACATTCCATCCAACAGAGGCAGAATATGTGTTCTTTTCAAGCGCATGCAAAATGTTCTCTAGGATTGATCATTTGATAGGTCACAAAATGAGTCTTAGAAAAGTAAGAAGATTTAAATCAAATGAGTATCTTTTTGGACCACAATGATATGAAACTAGAAATCAACAATAGGAGGAAGCTGGAAAATTCACAAACATGACAACTAAATAACACACTCCTGAACAACCAATGGGCCAAGGAGGAAATCAAAAGAGAAATTTTAAAAGTGTGTATCTTGAAACAAATAAATATGGAAAAACAACATATCAAAATGTATGGGATAATGCAAAAGCAGTTATGAGAGGAATTTTTATAGTAATAAATGCATATATTGAAAAAAAACTCATTCAAAAAACCCAACTTTCCATATCAAGGAACAAGAAAAAGAACAAACTAAACCCAAGATTAGTAGAAGAAACAAATAGCAAAGATCAGAGTAAAGATAAATGAAATAGAGATTAGAAAAACAATAGAAAAGATCAACAAAATTAAGTTGTTCTTTTAACAGATAAAATTGACAAATTTTAGCTAGACTAACTAAGAAAAAAAGATAGAAGACTCAAAGAAATAAAACCAGGAATGAAAGAGAGTACTTTACAACTGAAACTACAGATACATAGAGTCATAAGAGACTACTATGAACAATTATACACCAAAAAATGGATAAGAAATGAATTAATTCCTAGAAACATATAACTTACGAAGACTGAATCTTGAAGAAATAGAAAATCTGAAGAGACCAGTGATGAATAAGGAGCTTAAATGAATAATTAAAAATCTCCCAACACAGAAAAGAACAGGGCCAGAAAGTTTCCCTGATGAATCCTACCAAACATTTAAAGAAGAATAATACCAATCTTTCTCAAACTCTTCCAAAAAATTTAAGAGGAGGAAACACTCTCAAACTCACCTTATTAGGCCAGCATTACCCTGATAAGAAAGCCAGATAAGGACACAAGAACAAAAACTGGAGACCAATAGCCCTGATGAATATGTATGCAAAAAATGTTTAACAAATATTAGCAAAAAGAAGTCTACAATACATTAAGAGGATCATAAAACATGGTCATGGGGCATTTATTTCTGGTCTGAAATGATGGTTCATCATAAGCCAATCATTAAATGTAATCCACCACATAAACAGAATGATGATCATCTCAATAGATGCAGAAAAACTATTTGACAAAATATAACATTCTTTCATGATGAAAATCCTCAACAAATTGGATATAGACGGAACATACCACAACATAATAAAGGTGATTTTCAACAAACTCACAGCTATCATATTCAATGGTAAAAGATTGAAAGCTTTTCCTCCAACGTAAAGAATAAGACAAGGGTGCAGTCACCACTCATTCAACACAGTACTGGAATTACTAGCTAAATAAGATAAAGAAATAAAAGCTATCCAAATTGAAAAGGAAGGAGTAAAATTATCTTCATTTGCAGATGACATGATCTTACATATAGAAAATTCTAAAGACTCAACCAAAACCTGTTGGAACTAATCCATGCATTTAGTAAAATTGCAGAATATAAAATCAATATACAGAAATCATTCGTGTTTCTACACACTAACACAAAATATCTGAAGAAGAAATAAAGAAACAATCCCATTCACAATAGCATAAAAAAAAACTCTTAGGAATAAATTTAACCAAGGAAGTGAAGGGTATGTACAGTGAAAAGTATAAGACTTTGATGGAAAAAAAATTGAAGAAGACACAAACAAATGACAAGATAGCCTGTGTTCATGGATCACAAAACTTAATATTGGTAAAATGTCCATGCTCACCAAAGCAATCTATAGATTCAGTGCAATGCTTGTCAAAATTCCAATGGCATTTTTCACAGAAGTAGGAAAAACAAATCTAGAATTTTATAGAACCACAAAAGACCCCAAATAGCTAAAGGAATCTTCAGAAAGAAGAAGAAAACTGGAAGCATCACACTTCCTGATTTGAAACTATACTACAAAGCTATAGCAATAAAAACAGCATGGCACTGCCATAAAAATAGACACATAGATCAATGGAACAGAATTGAGAACCCAGTAAAAAAAGACACCACACATATATGGTCAACTAATATTTGACAAGGGAGCTCTTCAATAAATGGTGCTGGGAAAACTGAATAACCACATGCAGAAAAATGAAAATAGTCCCCTATTTCACACCATTTACAAAAATTAACTTGAAATAGATTAAAAACTTAAATATAAGACCTGAAACCATAAAACTCCTAGAGGAAAACATGGAGAAAATGCTCCCTGGCATTAATATTAGCATCAATATTTTGAATATGACACCAAATCACAAGCAACAAAGCAAAAATAAACAAGTCCGATTACATTAGACTAAAAGCTTTTGAACAGCCAAAGAAACAACCAATAAAATGAAAAGACAATCTAGAGAGTGGGGAAAAAAATTGTAAACCATGTGTCAGATAAGGGGCTATTATCCAAAATATTTTTTTAAAAACCTCATATAATTCAATAGTAAAAAACAAACACTCCAATTTAAAAATGGGCAAAGGAACTGAATTAACATTTTTCCACAGAAGACATACGAATGGTCAACAAGTACAAGAAAACCTTCTCCGCGTCACTAATGACCATGAGGACATTATACTAAGTGAGAAAAGTCAGTGAAAGTACTGTATGATATCACTTATATGTGGAATCCAAAAAAAGCCAAACTCATAGAAACAGAGAATGGAATGGTGGTTATCAGAGGCTGGGGTCTTGGGAATTGGGGAGAAGTTGATCAAAGGGTACAAATTTCCAGTTAGAAGTTGAATAAACTCTGAAGGTCTAAGACACAATATTGTGTTTATAGCTACCAATACTGTATAATATACTTCAAAGTTTCAAGAGACTAGATCTTAAATGTTCTCACCACAGGAAAGAAATGATAACTATGTAACATGATGGATATGTTGCCTTACACCGCATTGGTGATCATACTATAACATAGAAATGTATCAAATCATCACGTTGTTCACTTTGAACTTACACAATGTTTTATGTCAATTAAAAAAAGAAATATTCTTCCTCAAGAAAAAACAAACTCAACCTGAAGATTAAGTCGTAAAACTATCACTGCATACTAAGGTGACAGCTCTAGACTGATGTTCTAGAGAGGAACCCATCCAAGTTGAGAGATACTTTGTTCCTCAGAGCTTTCTTGGAAAAAAAAAAAAAAACAGAGAAATAATGCACTGCTCAGGGTGTAAGTATTTTTTTCCCACTTCAGAGTAACAAACAGCAGCCAACTAAACTTTGGTTAAACAAACAAAAACAGAAACAAGATGTAAGAGCCTGTTCTCAATTAGGAGATCTCTGTTTATTCAAATGCAAACATGGATCAAGAACCCCTGGATGCTTTCCAAGATTGCTGAGAAGTACATTAATAATATCTTAAAATGAAACTATGATTAGACACTGAGTTTAGGAAAAGTGCCTTTTTACAAATGGAATTAGACTCTCTCTAGAACCTAAAGCTATCTCTGGAGAGAAGCAATTTTTCCAATTCTATATGTATGTCTATACAACCAAGGTGCTCTTCTAACACAGTGTTTCCTGAGGATGATAGTTTTCTCCTCATTTTTAATAGTATTTATATAATGTCAATAATGGTATAATTTATTTGTATTAATTTTAATTGACTTCTTATATTTAATCATTTTTATATGCTTCTGGATTCTGTTATTTTTGTTCAAACAGATAAAATCTATGAAAGAACACACTGTAGTGCCTTAGGGAAACCTAAAGGAGCATTATAGCAAGTTATTTGGCAATGGAAAAATTTAACTTCTAAGTTATTTACTTTTAAAATTCTGCTTTATATCATTTTGCCATCCTAGAGCAGTTCACACTCACGTATAGTTTGTATGAAACTATATAATTTATTTTACTTTCTTTAGCCTCAATCTATTTCTATCTCATGTTCTTTAATGTATTCTCCATACTAATATAGAAATAGTATTATAATATAATAATGATAACATGGTATAATATTATAAGATAGGAGGAAAACATGACAAAAATTTTTTCATAAAACATTAAGAAAGATTTTATTTTAAGGCAAAATTTTCTACAATAATCAATGTACAACTCTATATATTTATGTTTACTTCTTTCTTCCTCTTCTTTTCCCAATGCTCAAGATTTTCTCAGTGAACCACTTAAATAATATAAACTATTTCTCATATCTGCCCTGCCCAATATGCTCAAAAGAATTAATGATCAATAGTCTCTCTATAGTAATGTTAGTATCAGAGAATCACGAACAGCGATGGTTGAACCCCTAAAATGAGAAGTGTTAATTTAACAAGGAGCCTGTTAGACTGAGGTGGCTTTAATGCCTTAATAGGATATGTACCTAAGCAAATCAAGACCTAAGCCTGAAAATGCCTCAAGGTTAAGAAATCGAAACCTAAGGACAATCAATCACAAACAGCCAACTAGGCTTTCCCAAATAATACAACTGCTTAAGCTATAGCAAATGGAATAATTTCCTTGCTTTGCTTCTGTCCCTTGTCTGTAAAAGCCTTTCCTCTAGTTCTTGTTGGTGAAGTGCTCCTAACCACTTCTGTTTTGGCACTGCCTGCTTGGAACCAATTTTTTGCTCAAAGAAATTCTTAAAATTTTTAGTATGCCTCAGTTTGTCTTTTAACGGTAGCAAATTGAAAACCCTTCTTTCACTCTGTCAAGTTAGTCCCTAATTTTGACTAATGAGCTCACAGCACACTCATCTGTTGTTTATCCTACCATCCCACGTAAACAATTTTAAGGACCCTGGAATGGATCCACACACATATGTAGTACTATACGTTTCATGCTGGAGGAAACTCATCCTAGATCTGAATAAGGACATGACCTTGTATCACACAGAAACACATTCTCACACTTTGGTGTTTGTTTGCAATCCTTTAAATGACATCGTAGGTTGCTAAAGGTCAAAGAGAAAACAGAAGTGTGAAGATCATAAACAGTATTAACACATAATAAGTAGCAAAATTTTACCATATATCTGTAAATATTTCAGAAATTTATTAGATTATTTCCCTGAAATATGTAGGATCTGACCCTGTTCTGGAGTACAGTTTTTATGGAATTTAGATTTTTCAAGAGTACAATTGAGAAAATATCTGATCCAGATTCAATATATTCTGGACATGCAAGGGGAGTTCAGAAGGTTAATCTAGTAGCACACCAAATCTCAGAGGACAAGCATGTCACTGTGGATCTGTGGTGATGTTTTTACTACCGTCTGGCTCTGTTGAATGTAGTGGTTGGCCGTGACATTATTCGTTAGTCCATAGTAGCCCAGAGCATTTCATTATGCCCATGCATCACACTAAATCCTTTTTCATTTTTTCAAATACACTAAGTTTATTGGTTCTCAATATCTATCCAGCACTACTAAATTTTCTTATATCCTCTAGCTACCAATGTTAACCCTTGTTACTTTTAGTCTTTTAAATGTGGTAGACTGAGAAAAGAGAGGGAATGCTTGGATTCAAAATTAAGTGGCATATATAAAAATGAGAAAATGCTTAACTAACAAAAGTATCTCAGATTGTGAGCACACACAATGGCTCTAAGGATGACTAGCTGCAGTAAGTAGGGATAATACAGGCCCCCAAAAAGATGTTGAAGAGATCATAGCTGTAACCCTGACAAAGTGAACTCTTCGAAAGATGACTATCAGTATTAGAAATTCTGAAAGAGTCTTTTTACTGAATTTTCTATAATGGATACCCGTGGTTGATCTGAAGGGATAACAATGTCAAGACTAGGTGATGGCTTTAGAACGTGCATTTTCTGAAGACCTTGAAAATGAATTTACCCTCTGACTAGTCCGAAATCTATTAGTCTAAACTCCAAAATTATTAGAGCTAAAAGCATTTTGAAGTTATGCAATGCAACAAATTATCCCCACAAATAAACATTCCTTCATTGTTTCTTATGTTTTGCTGGTGGTGGTTGTTTTCCTTAAACAGTTGCTGTGTATGTGGCTCACCATAATCCTAAAGGCACCTCCACGGTCTCTCAAAATAATTTCAGTATCAGCCACCTGCAGTGTAATGTACTCTCTTTCTCTTTCTACTTAGATGGTCTTAAGTGTTTAGTTGATTCCTTCTTAAATTTATTGAATTTACTCAAAGAGAGAGGTTCTGAATGAGTAACTTAGAAAGCATAAGATCAGAAACAACTTTGAGAATTTTCTTGAAGAATTTGTCAAATTGGAATCTGACTGACATTTTAGAAATAAATAACATTTTAAAGTCAACAGCATCTAGATTTTCACCATTAAAAGATTTTCACATTAAAACCAAATAACACTTTCTTTTTAATTACATAAAGCATAGTCCAGAGCATATCTTTTGGTTCATCGCCTAAAGTCATGCAACAAATTTAGCAGTAAAAGGTATTCAATGAACAATTTTAAGGCAAGAGACAAAGTAGAATATAATGAGATGATTCTCCGAAAATAGCCTTTAATTAAATACATTGTCAAAATTTAAAGCAGCAAGTTGGTCACTGGTACTCTTCCTTTGCTAAGAGAAACTAACAAATTCTGGCTCATGGTGTGAAATACCTTTCCATTTCAATGTAAACTATCCGTATTTCTTCTAACTCTGATATATAGTAGATGCTTGTCATCCTATATAATGATGATAAATGATGTTTCTAGTGGTTTTAAAGTAATATACTTTGTTATGCTTTATAGTTCTCTTAAACCACTTCTAGATTGAATTGAATATAAAATACATGAAATTTCATTTGGAACAAATCTTGATCATTTGTAGAACTGTGGTCTGTTCCACCAAATGTTATATGATCTTTTCCTAGAATTTCATTTGTGCCATATTGTTCATCTTCAAATCGGCAAATGATATATCACATTTAAAGCAACTAGTAGGGAGCATTGATAAAAGATACTCATTAAATTGTAATAATTAATATATTTTTGTTATTAAAGATGTTAAACTCCTTACAGGTTTCACTCATAGAAACTTTAGAATTTTATGATGTAGCATAGAAAAAGGATGACTATCCCTTTCTAAACTCTGATAGACCTGAAATTAGAATAAATGTCTTTTTAATAAATTATACTGATGTGTTTTTTCAAAGTTATTTTGTTGAGATCATATTGCCTTATGACATTGTGTAATTTCAGGTGTACATCATTATTCATCAGTTTCTATATGCACTGCATGATGCTCACCTCCAAAAGTCTAGTTTTTTATCCATCACCATACATATGTGCCCCGTTACCCCTTTTACCTACACCCCACCTCTGGTAACCACTAATCTGTTCTCTTTATCCATGTGTTTGTTTATCTTCCACATATCAATGAAATCATGCAGTATTTGTCTTTCTCTGTCTGGCTTATTTCACTTAATATCTTACCCTCAAGGTCCATCTATGTTGCTGCAAATGGGATGATTTTGTCATTTTTATGACTGAGTACTATTCCATTGGGTATACACACCACATCTTCTTTACCCATTCATCTGTAGAAGGGCACTTGGGTTGCTTCAATGTGTTGGATATTGCGATAATGCTGCAATGGACATAGGGGTGCATAAATCTTTTTGGTTTGTTGATTTCAAGTTCTTTGGATAATATCCAGTAGTGGGATAGCTGGATCATACTGTATTTCTATTTTTAATTTTTTGAGATAACTCTGTACTGTTTTCCATAGTGGCTGAACCAGTTAGCATTCCCACCAGAAGTGATTAAGGGTTCCCTTTTCTCCATATCCTCTCCAACATTTGTTATTTTTTGTCTTGGTAATTATAGCCATTCTGACAGGCATAAGGCAATATCTAATTGTAGATTTGACTTGCATTTCCCTAATAATTAGTGATGTTGAACATCTTTTCATGTGCCTCTTGGCCGTCTATATATCTTCTTTGGAAAAATGTCTATTCATATCCTCTGACCATTTTTTGATTGTGTTGTTTGTTTTTTGTTGTTGAGATGTATGTGTTCTTTATATATTTTGGAAATTAACCCCTTGTTCGATATATGATTTGCAAATATTTTCTCCTAGTTTGTGGGTTGTCTTTTTGTCTTGTTGATGGTTTCCTTTGCCTTGAAGAAGGTTTTAGTCTGATGTAGTCTCATTTGTTAATTTTTTTCTTGTTTCCCTTGCCTGAGTAGACATGGTAGTCAAAAAGATGGTGTTAAGACCAACGTCAAAGAGTGTTCTGTCTATATTTTCTTCGAAGAGACTTATAGTTTCAGGTCTTACATTCAAGTCACTAATCCATTTTGAGTTAATTTTTGTGCATGGTGCAAGATAATGGTGCTTTCATTCTTTTGCAAGTGGCTGTCCAGTTGTCCCAGCACCATTTATTAAAGAGACTTTCCTAGCACCATTCTATGTTCTTTGTTCCTTTGATGTCCATAGATGTGTGCTTTTATTTCTGGGCTTTCAATTCTGTTCCATTGATTGCTGCATCTGTTTTGGTGTTGGTACCATGCTGTGTTGATTACTATAGCTTTGTAGTACATTTTGAAGTCAGGGATTGTGATGCCTCCACCTTTGTTCTTTTTTCTCATGATTCCTTTGGCTATTTGAGGTCTTTTGTTGTTCCATATACATTTTAGGATTCTTTGTTCTATTTCATTGAAGAATGTCCTTGGGACTGCATTGAATCTGTAGACTGCTTTAGGTAATATAGACATTTTAACTATGTTTATTCTTCCAATGCATGACCCTGGAATATCTTTCCATTTCTTTATATCTTCTTCAATTTCTTTCAATACTGTCTTATAATTATAAGTGTATAGGTCTTTCATCTCCTTGTTAAGTTTATTCCTAGATATTACATTCTTTTTGTTGCAATTGTAAATGGGATTGTATTCTTGATTTCTCTTTCTGCTAGTTCATTATTAGTGTATAGAACTGCAACTGAATTTTGTAAGTTGATTTTATACACTGCAACTTTGTTGTAGTTGTTGATTATTTCTAATTTTTGACTGATTCATTAGGGATTTCTATATATAGAATCATGTCATCTGCAAACAGCAAGAGTTTCACTTCTTCCTTTCCAATTTCGATTTTTTATTTCTTTTTCTTGCCTAATTGCTCTGACCAAAACCTCCAGTACTATGTTCAATAGGAGTGGTCAGAGAGGGCACACCCGTCTTGTTCCTGTTCTCAGAGGAATGGCTGTCAGTTTTTCACCATTACTTATGCTGTTGGCTGTGGGTTTGTCATATATGTCCTTTATTATGTTGAGATACTTTGCTTCTATACCCATTTTATTGAGAGTTTTTATCATAAATGGATGCTCATTCTTGTCAAATGCTTTCTCTGCATCTATTGAGATGATCATGAGATTTTTATTCCTCATTTTGTTAATGTGGTGTATCACATTTACTGATTTGTGGATGTGGAACTGTCCCTGCATCCCTGGTATAAATCCCACTTGATCATAGTGTATGATCCTTTTAATATATTGCTGTATTCAGTTTGCCAATATTTTGTTGAGGACTTTTGCATCTATGTTCGTCAACGATGTTGGCCTGTAATTTTCTTTCTTTTTGCTGTCCTTGCCTGGTTTTGGTATCAGGGTGATGTTGGCTTCATAAAATGAGTTAGGAAGTGTTCCATCCTCTTCAATTCTTTGGAATTGTTTGAGAAAGGTAGGCATTAACTCTTCTTTGAATGTTTGGTAGAATTCTCCAGAGAAATCATCTGGTCCTGGACTTTTGTTTTTTGGTGGGCTTTTGATTGCTGTTTCAATCTGCTTACTTGTGGTTGGTCTATTCAGATTCTCTCTTTCTTCTTGATTCTCTTTTGGGAGGTTATATAAGTCTAAGAATTGATCATTTTCTTCTAGTTTACCCAATTTGTTGGTATATAGTTTTTCATAGTATTCTCTAATAATCCTTTGTATTTCTGTGGTATCCATTGTAATTTCTCCTCTTTCGTTTCTAATTTTGGATAGTTGAGCTTTCTCTGTTTTTTTCTTAGTGAGTCTGCCTAAGGTTTGTAAATTTTACCTTCTCAAAGAACCAGCTCTAAGTTTCATTGATCCTGTCTACTGTTTTTCTGGTTTCTATTTCATTTCTTTCTGCTCTAATTTTTCTTATTTCCCTCCTTCTTCTTACTTTGAGTTTTGGTTCTTTCTTTTCCTAGTTCTTTAGGTGTAGTTTAAGATTACTTACTTGAGATTTTTCTTGTTTGTTGAGGTAGGGGTGTATTGCTATAAACGTCCCTCTTAGTATCACTTTTCCTGCATCACGTAACAGTTGGTATGTTGTGTTTTCATTTTCATTTGTCTCCAGGTATTTTTTGCTTTTTCCTTTGATTTCCTCATTGACCCCATGGTTGTTCAGTAGCATATTGTTTAATCTCCACAAATTTGTGCCTTTCCTAGCTTTTTCTTGTAGTTTATTTCTAGCTTCATAGCGCTGTGGTCAAAAAAGATGCTTGATATGATTTCAATCTTCTTAAATTTATTGAGGCTTGCCTTGTTTCCCAACATGTGCTCTACCTTTGAGAATGTTCCATGTGCACTTGAAAAGGATGTGCATACTGCTGTTTTTGGATAGAATGTTCTATATATATCTATTAAGTCCATTTGGTCAAGTATTCAATCTAAGGCCACTCTTTCCTTGTTGAATTCTGTCTGGATGATCTATCCATAGATGTAAGTGGGATGTTGAGGTCCCCTACTATTATTATGCTGCTGTCAATTTCTCCCTTTAGGTCTGTTAGCAGTTGCTTTAAATACTTTGGTGCTTCTCTGTTAGGTGCATATATATTCATAGGTGTTATATTCTCTTGGTGGAATGTCCATTTTACTGTTATATACTGCCCCTCCTTGTCTCTCATTGTCTTTTTTATCTTGAAGTCAGCTTTATCTGATGTAAGTATGGCAACACCTGCTTTCTTTTGCTCGCCATTTGGTTGGAGTATCATTTTCCATCCCTTCACTCTGAGCCTGTGTTTGTCTTTAGAGCTAAGATGTGTTTCCTGGAGGCAGCATATTTTGGGGTCTTGTTTTTTAATCCATCAAGCCTCTCTATATATTTTGATTGGAGAATTCAATCCATTTACAATTTAGAGTGATTATTGATATATGAGGGCTTAATACTGCCATTTCTTGTTTTCTGGTTGTTCTATATTTCCATTGTTTCTTTTCCCTTCTATTTCTGACTGCCATTTCAGTTTGGTGGTTTTCTGTGTTGGTTTTCTCACTTTTCTCTTTATTTCTAATTTGTTGCTCTGCTCTGATTTTTTGTTTAATGGTTACCATGAGGTTTGTATAAAAGATCTCATAGATGAGACAATCCATTTTCTGAGAGCTGGTAACCAGCTGAGCCTGCAGATCTAGACAGGAGGGTCACCCAGATGGGGGCTGAGCTGTTGTCACTTGGTCAGTAGTGTTCACACAGACAGGGCTGCTCTAGTACTATGGGTGCTTCCATGTGCCAGACTACCACTCCAAAAGCATTCATGGGCAGGCTGGCCTGCCCCTGCCTCCATGTACAGTCATTCTGGGCCAGCCACTGTGTAAGAATCCATGACCTGGTTTGCTGCCACTAGGGATGGGGAGAAGTGTGCTAGCCTAGTTCTTCCGCTTCCTGGGGATCCAGTCCACCCACCTTCAGATATATGGCTGCAGGGATCTCTCAGGCATCCTGTTGTGCTGTATAGGGAACCCTCTGTTAGTTAATGAACGTGCATTTAGTTGTAATTTAGAGGGAGGAGACAAAGGCAACAACTCCCTCTGCTATGATACTGACATCACTCCTACTGATGTATGTTTTACTAAGGAATTTTTATCTTTATATTTAAGGTAGGAAGGTACAGTACTCAAAGGCTTTAACAAAGTATTTTAAATAATGTAATCATCCTAGTTGTAGTTGAGAAGAAATCAAGCTTTCAAATTGCAAGACATGAATCTAAACCATAGGGAAAATCTCCTAAGTAAAACTGATGTTTTAGTATTTTTTTAAAATGCTAAAAATATGGCTCTGTTTTAAAATTATCAGGCAAATACTGCATGTATTGCTCATTTTACCTGTTTATAGGTATTTGAGATATAGTACAGATTTATCTCTTGTTTAATATGAAAAATAAAGAAAGAAAATAAACACACTACAAGAGAAAGACATGATTAAATTTGTATTTTTCTGCCAGAGGTAATCCCATGCCTACACCTGTGGCCAGTGTTGCCTTAACCCTTAGCAAAGTATAATTAGAGCAAAACAGTGGAATGAGGCTAAGTTCCTTGTTTTATAGATTAAATAACTAAGGTCCAAAGAAAGCAAGTAAATTTCTAAAAATTCTAAGGCAGAGACTCCTACATCCCACGCTGGTAGAATCTGATGACACCAAATTCCTTCTGGTTTTGTTCTAAAAAAAAAAAAACTACCAAACAGACAAACAAAAATGTTTTGTTGCTATTTTCTGCTGTGCTCAGCATGAGTGTCAGAGAGCCTATGTACTTTCACTCAGGCCATTTATGGCCAGGCCTGGGCTGGCTGGCTCCCAAAATATCAGACACTTAGTCATTATATGGAGTCTCTAAGTAACTACTGAGAGGTAAAATGATGCAGTGAAATTTGGAAATCCTGCCGTTTAGTGTCCTGTCATAATATACTAATTTACTGAGAGGACAAACAATAGTAATTGACATCACTGTTCTCATCTCAAGAATAGGTTCCTCTTCATCAATTCTGCATTAAAAATATAGGTTTTTCTAAACAATTTTCAGTTAATTAATCAAAGACAGTAAAATAAATGATTTTTCAAACTATTTCAAATTGTGCTCTTGTGAATAATGTGAATAATCCTGATTCATCTGGTATATTGGATCAAACTACGTCAAGAGCTCAATGTTTCCAAATTTAAAAAAAAAATTGCAAAGTATTATTTTCCCTTTGTCATAATCTGTTGATTTCAATGAAGGAAAATGAAAATAAATATAATTTTTAAAATAAAATTTTGGTCTTCTTACCATCAACAAACAGCTACACAGAGTGTAAGTAGCTTGACATCAAAGAGACTTTTGTCCTCTGGAAAATCACAGCCTAATATAAAAAAACCCAGCCTAATGTTTTTAACAAAAAAGTCCCATTAACCTATGAGCTTTAAAAAGAATGAGTATTTATGATGTATGGCAAGACAGGTGAAAACAGAAAAATTCTGAAATGGTAAAATTTGGAAAGAAGAGCAGTAAAAGAAAAAACAACAATTCTGCTTATCTAGAAAATACTCTAACCCAGAAAGGCTTATTGGCAATGAAACGTAAACTGTGTGCAGTGTAATTTTACTATTCTATCTAAGCCAAATTTGTTCTTACTATTTTTTCATTCCACCTTTTTTCCCATAGATAGTCTGGCTGCCTTGCCTCATCTACTGAAAGTGTGAACAGGTGGCTCCATCCTCCCTCGGAGCTTGTTATTCTACGTTGTTAATAGTCTTGCCTCCAAATGACTAGGCATGTCACTTCTGTGATGGGTGCACATTCTTGCTATGCTTGTCAACAGAAAGTGATAAAATGTCTTACAAATCTTCTACAAGAAGCTTCGTTGAAACAATACACCTCTAGAAAGCACTGGCACATGTTTTTGTAGAAAAAAAAAGCACTTGCTGTACTACAACTTTCTCAGATTTTCAAACAGAAAACAATATTCATTTGAACTATGACGTTAGTTAGTTACAGCCAACTCTTGATTTCTTTTCTCAAAGAGAAACAATTTAAATCAACTGGAGCTATGCATTTCAAACTGATTGGAAATAGTGATACCCTCACTGATGTTACCAATGTTATCAATAGCAGATAAATCAGTGTGTCTTTTAAGTATATACACCTTATTGCCCTTTAATTTTGTAGAGTAGATAGGATGATACAGCAACCATTTGAGGTTGTGA
Source organism: Equus przewalskii (assembly GCF_037783145.1). Classification (NCBI taxonomy): domain Eukaryota; kingdom Metazoa; phylum Chordata; class Mammalia; order Perissodactyla; family Equidae; genus Equus; species Equus przewalskii. The sequence continues at coordinate 33,026,343 of NC_091838.1, forward strand.
CATATAAATATATCTTTTGGAGATAATCCAAATTCAAATATAATTCAATATATCTTTTAGTTTTACGCATTGAATAAAAATTTATCTGAATTGTAAACTCGAGAGCAGAAAATATGGAACACGAGTCTTACTACTTTTTGTTCTGACTGACCTCTTCAATCAAGGGAGGTGGTGACTGTAAAACACAATTAACAGCTGAATTTTGCACTGCACATATCACCTTATACAAGGAAATATAAAATTCTTCTGGAAAGAATCAGAAGTAGAATGCTGGCCTTCCTCTGTAAAGACTCAGTTACAAATCACCAGAGTGAGAGCACCAGAAAGGCAGTAATTTAGGTCTTATTCATCTTTGAATCTCCATGATTAATGGAGAACCTAGTATGTAGTGGTTATTCAGTACATAGTTGTTGAATGAATGAATGAATAAAAGCTATCAAATAACTCTTACAAATAACTTAGTTTTCAAATAGAAGATAGGGAATACCCATAATATAACCAAATGTTTTCTCATTGTTCACAAAATAAGCTTAACTCAAATGTGCTCTAGAGGAGAACTTAGATTAAAATTTAGCTTAGGTTAGAATTTAGAATTAGGATTCAAAGAACTGTAATTCTTAGATCTGCTACTGATGTCAGTTTAAAATCCTTTCTTTTTTTTTGTTTTTATTCCTTTTTGTAAAGATATTATATTTTATGCATAGAATATTCAATATTCATACTTGCTCCAAATTTTATCTCTTCTGAAGTACATTAAATGTTCCAGTCTGCTGTGCAAATGTCTCACAGTACCTAGATGCAAGCATAATTAACACAAGAGTTCCAGCGTGGTCTCACAGTGTACCTTGCTACCCTGGAGTCTGAATGCTGTTCACTTCTCTTCTGCAAGGGGCTGCTGCAATCCCTTACCCACAGACCAAACTCAGAAATAAAACAGACGGTTATTAGTGAGGAAGCACAGCAGAGCCAATATATAACTTTCTTTCTGATGTAAGTCATCCATTTCAGTCCCTAGTGGTTCTCAAAGTGGTCCCCGCATGAGCAGCACCTGCGAACTTCTTAGAAGTGTAAATTTTCTGGCTCCATCTCAAACTTACTGAATCAAAAATGCTGGGCTTTGGGGTCCAGACACCTGAGATAGCACCAGCTATCCAGGTGATTCTGATATCTGCTCTATTTTGAAAGACACTGCTCTATGATATCTAAGAGTATTTAAAAAAAATAATAAAGCCGTAGGATAACAATAAGCAAGTTATTTCTTCTTCAAATTCATAAAATCTCTGTTGGTTTAATTATGTTCCTCACGAGTTTCTAGGATCCAGTGGTCTGGACAATATAAAAATATCCCTTACAATGTAAATAAAGGACAAGTTTCCTTTTCTGACCCCTTGTACTACTTCTACTGGGCCATCTTTGGGTTTTGGAACAAATATATACTTCATTTGGGTAAAAAACTGCTAGTTTTGAGTGGGACAGAACAAGAGAAGGCTCAGCAATGGGTCCAGGATGCCATGCCAGTTTCTATGCCATTTGGGTCATATGACGCAGCAGAGCATATGGTGCTTGGAGTTCCAGTGGCAGGTAGGGATGCTGTTTGGAGCCCTTGGCAGATCCCTATAGTGAATCACAGCACTGTCCCTGAGGATTTGGGGACAAAGTTCTGCCATCCACAGTGGATATCTACTCTCCTTTCAAGAAATAGCTTTTGGCTTTTTACATGGACTTAGAAAAGACTACACACTTAACCAGGGGTCACCAAGTTACTCTGTGACCTGAGCGCCCATTAGGAACTTTGATATTGTTTCGTCCAAAAAGTCATAAAGTTGGGTGCTTTCAGCCATTATCAAGTGGAAGCGATATATACATGATTGGGCCCAAGCAAGCCCTGAAGCCACAAGTTGCCTGAAGAAGTGGCCTAAATGCCCATGGTCTTCAATCCTGCTACACTGCCTTCTCTCTCCCAGCCTGCACTGATGGCCCCATGTGGAGCTCCCTATAACTAGTTGACTGAGGATGAAAAACCTCAAGCTTAATTTACAAATGTATATGCATGATATAGATAAAGGCACTACCTAAAAATGGACAAATACAGCACCACAGCCTCACTCCAGGATAGTCCTGAAGACAATCATGAAAGAAAATGCTACTGTTGGACAGAACTTGGATCAGTATACCTGGTTGTTCATATTGCCTAGAAGGAGAGATGGTCAGAGACTGATATGTGAGGTGAGTGATTTATGAGCTGAGGGTAATGGTTTGGTTGAATTCCTAAGAATTTGAAGGAATATAATTGGAATATTAGTGCCAAGGAGCTCTGGGAAAGAGGCATGTGGATAGTCCACTCTACATAACCTAGAATGTGAAGACGTTTGTCTCTGATGTGAATGAGTGTCAACAAGTGACATCAGCAGAGGAATATTTTAATAATGAGAACAGGATGACCCATTCTGTAGACATCAGTCAGTTTCTTTCCCCAGTCATTACTGTCATATCTCATGGGCTAGTGAACAAAGTGGCATGGTGGCAGTGATGGAGGGTATGCATGGGCTAAGCAACATGGGCTTCCTCTCATCTGGGCTGAACAGGATGCAGCCACTGCTAATATGACACCATTTCCTGGGGTGATCAGCCAGCTGCCTTGTGGACCACTTCTATCATGGAAGGGGCAGCTTTTTGCTCTTAGTGGAACAGACACTTACTATAGATACAGATTTGCTGTCCCTGATTACAGTGCTTTTGTCAAAATTATCATCAGTGGACTTATAAAACATTCTTTCCAACATCACAGTTTAATACAGGATTGCTTCTGATCACAGAGTTCATTTTATAGCAAAAGAAGTGCCGTAATTGGTCCATTCTCATGAATTTTCTGAAAACAAATGCATCTTGCGCTTATACCTATATGGCCTTGTACAATTTGATATTTCTTATTTTTATTTTATCAGTTATACAATAAGCCCAATAATATCATCTCCTTAACAAAGCTATTGTAAAAATCAAACAAAATTTTAAACATAACATTTTCCAAAATTAATTGTGATCTTTAAAGTGAATTAATGATTTAGTATTTTAAATCTAGTTACTAATATTATGTGCTTATTATTTGACAGACATCACATGAAGCACTTTACGTATATTATTCACTTATTTTTTCCAAAGCACTATTAGCTATATGGGAGCTAAGACTGACAAAGTTTAAGAAACTGTAGAAGGTCTCACAGCTAGTGAATGATAGCATCAACTTTGCACCTCAGCAGTCTAATTTGAGAGCTATGACTTTTAATAAAACTTTCATATATTTTCTAAGAATACTGTAGAACCTCATCACTTTATGGAAGACATTTCTCATCCTCACAGAAATCAATGTCACAAAGTATCCATTTGAATAAGAAAAATCTCAAAGTGTTCTTTGCTAATAATTTTAAAATATTAGAAAAAAGATTGAGACATTTTATGGGAATAAATAATTGACAAGACAAAAAATAATTTCTTAATTCCACAGAAAGGATATTTAAATCTGGACTGGGAACATTTAAAAAACTTTTCTCACAAAAATATAGCAACCACAACATTTTTACATTTGGAGATCCAGTGTACATTGTTAATGCATGTAAGCACTATTAAGTCAGAAAGAGAAAGACAACTACTGTATAATACCACTCATATGTGAAATCTAGAAAAGCCAAATTCATAAAACCAGAGTAAAATGCCAGAGTCTGGTGGCTGAAGAAAGAGGAGAGGTGCTGTATAAGGGTACAAACTTACAACGGGTGGTGAATAAGTCCTAGAAAACTGATGAGCAATATAGTGAATATAGACAATATTGTACCATAACCATCACACTTTCTAAGGGACTAGAACTTAATCATTCCAGCCACCAAAAAGAAAGGATAATTATGTAATGTTATAAAAGTGCTAAATATCACTACAATGACAATTATATTACAATATATAAATGTATGAAATTAACCTGTTGTATACCTTAAATTTATAGAATGTTATATATCCAATATATTTCAATTTTAAAAGTAATAAAAATAAATATGAATGATATTGAGCGAATAAGGAGGAAGCTATTTTATATCGATAGTGAAGGGAAAGGGACATAATATTAGCTAGCTATTGGTCACCTTGATAAGAATGGTTTCAGTGGAGTGGTGGGTGAAAACCTGTTTGTAACAGTTTCAACAGTGAATAAAATGGAGATTTGAAAATATGGAATATTTACAATCACCTTGAGGAGTTTGGTACTGAGGTAAGCAGAAATTTCAGGCTGATATTAGAGGGATAAGTGGAGTTAAAGGAGGAATTTTATTTAATTTTAAGATATAACCACGTCTGTTTCCTGAAGGAAATAAAGAAATAGAATAGAGAGAGACAATTGGTGAATACTTGAATATATTTGAGTAAATAAGACACAATTTCAGGAGAAAGTTTTTAGGTTGGTGAAGAAAGATAGACTCCAAAATAAAAGTGAAGAGTTTTTGGCCAAGATGGGAGCATACACCTTCCGTTCATAGTCACGGGAAGATTATAGGTAAAGATGCAGGTAGACTGGTAGATTTCCTGATGAATGGGTAAGGTAATTTCCTCCTATTGCTTCTATTATAATAAATTAAAAGCAAGATTATTAGGTATAATGATAAGGGGGGAGGTTTACTGAAAGTTTTGCTGAGAATGTAGATACAAATAGCCATGTCCGACAAATGATTACTGACAAGTAACAGTTATGCCCTGATTGAGGTTTGGGGTCAAAAATTAAAAGTGGTCTCATCAGCATAATTGTATCTTTTCTGTCAGTCATATTCTGCTACTTAGGTATGCAGATAGAAATACAGTTTAGGTTAATGCTTTTCTTGGAATTATAAAAGGAGAGAAAGGTAAAAAGAACTTGAGGATGTCTGCACGATAGTGATTATACTGATGTATCATGGAATCTAAGTCACATAGGAAGAGCATGAAGGCATAAAGGGTTATAGACACTGACAAGGGTAAAGGTTGATGGATTAAAGTCCTCAACACACTCTGGAGTAGAATAACAAAAGTAAGTGAGTTGTTAATTAGTATTAGCAATATTTATATTAGGAATTACTAATTAATAATAATCATCATTATTAATATTAGTATATATAATTAATATATTAATTAATTATATAAATTATATATACTATATTATATATAGTATATAAAATATATATTTTATATAATATTTCATTATATATATTTTATATATTGATATTTATATATTATATATTTATCTAATATATATTAGATATTATATTTATATATAGTTATGCATAAAATTTATTAAATGTAATTATATATAATTTATGTTTATATAATTTATGTATATAAATGAATAATTATTAATATAATCACTATATTAATAATTAATGATTAATATTAATAATCATTAATAAAGAAAGTAAGTGAGTAAACATGGAATCTCAGTCAAAAACTTAGATTTTGGAGATAGTACAGTGAAGGCAACAATATGATTGATTGAGAGAATTTCCTAATACAAATGGATCGTTGTGGAAGAATAGACAAATAACTGAGAGGGAAGATGTGCAGAACTGACAGACCAGGCTGTTGAATCTTCTACAAATGAACACAGAAGCACAATAACTGCATAAGTAGTGTAAAGAAACACCATTAGTCAGTCTTTAATAAATGAGCAAGAATGACCAGGTTATAGCAGCTGATGTCATCAAGTTGTATATGAGCAATAAAATTAAATGGAATGTTTTGCAAAGGAGCAGCAGTTTATGAGGAAAGAAAGAGGGGATGCTCTGCATCACCAGTAAGCAAAGAGGAGCAAGTGAACATATGGCCACCTCTGTGCCTAGTGGTTCTTGAGCTGTAGAAGAGACAGCCACATCTGAAAAGGCTGGAAAGGAAGCATTGTCCCTAGGGGATTTCCAGGTTTGGATTAGGGCAAGAAGGTGAAAGGAATATTTGTGGTACTCAAAGGGATAGAGGAGATTTTGCTGATGACAAATAATAAGTAGTAGAGAGAATAGTTCAAAGGTTCAGGAGATCAGGGAAGGGTGAGAGACTGGGTCAGATTAGGCGTTGCAACCATATGGAGCAAGCCATGAAAGGATGCAGTCGGCCACCTCTTGGTATGAAGTACCTATGAATGTTCATTTCTCAGGACAATGCCTCTGAGGAAATAGGAGAGGTAATATATCTACTGGCTGTAGTCTCCTAGTGATCAAAGATTTGCTTTATGGATTATTAATTCCATAGCACTTTTGGGTTCTTCAATGTCTCACCTTAGTGGGAAATTTCAAGGAAGGAGAAAATAGATGAATGGTACGAGATGCAGAAATAAGATGAGGAGCTGGTAATTCGTGCCTACATAATAAAGTATTTCAAAGTCCAGGTAGACCTCACCACTGCATTATCAGCTGAAGCCAGAATAAATGATGAAAAGAGATAGATGAAACCAAGAGAATCAGAAGTAGTTCTTAAGTGGTGTCTGGTACACACACACACAAACACACACCGCAAAATATACTTTTCTTGAGAAGTTCTTCTAGTTATGGTTGGGGCCACTTCTATAGCTAATACATTGTGTTGTTGGTAGATATAATTGTGAAATAATTTGTATTTAGTAACATCTATCCATCTTATATGTATTTCTCTCATCCAACTCATCTTCATTAATTGTTACTTAGCTGAGAATTCATTCCTTAGACTCTTCAAACCCTGAATGATTAAAATGAGGTTTTTCAAATAGTGGAAAGAATATTGACGTAGTTGATAAAATTCTGAAGAGGCATTTCTTGATCTTCCATTATCTCAACATATACTTTGGAGAAATGCAATTGACAATAATAGAAACTGCCATGCATATATCAAAAGCTAGATGATGCACTAAAATTTTAAAATGTTATGAAATACTACACAAATACCACGTGTTATTACTATATATTCACTTCTCTTTGTCTCTACAACACACAAGCAATTAGGCTGTGGTTCTCATTTTGTAAATGGCATTCTTTCCTAAAATGGAGGGTTTGTGAATTTTGATATAACTTTAGAAAATAATCTTATTTTCTCATTCAGATGTTACCAATTGCTGACTTCAGACATTATGCACTGTGACACACAAGTGTATAATAATTTTAAAATCTGGCTTGGTTTTTAGATAGCATAATAATTCTTGTTTTGTGTCATGACATTTATTTCAGTGGAACCATGTTTCTTCATTTGGCCAAGTGGCTCCTTCCCAAACTGTTGATTTTCCTCCAGTGTTATTCAAGAAATAATATGCAGAAACACCCAACTTGAACTTATAAAAGACTAAAAGGTAACATATGTTAAAAGCATCTCACTTTTTGTACAATATTATTCATCATGAAGAAATCTTAGAGGTGAAATTTTGCAAAATTTTCTCACCTTTGAGCATTTTTATATGCATACTAGCAACCACATTAAAAAAGAAAGTTTAAAAATTTAAATTAAAAAACCTGTTAACGATTATCCATTTTGCTAGGTTACATTTTTCCTTAAATACTCAAAATGTTAATTTGTTAAATCAATGAATGTTGTAAAAACCAATTCAACACAATTCAACTAAAAAAAATAATGAGAAGGTACAATGTGCAAATAACACCTAATGAAATCGGCTCAGTCCCCTTCTCCACCTATTTATGGTGGTGGAAAAACTAATATGTTAGCAAAAAGGATGTTCTTGGAGCTTTAGTTTGTGGAAAGGCAAGGATCTGGAAGTATATCAAGATAATTAAAAGAACCAGGGGTCACATTTATGTTAAAGTCCATTAGGAAAATCAAACACAAGGATCAAGTCCAAAGAGCCAGATGCAATATTTGAGGGGTGCAAGATACAGAGAAATAAATTTGGAGACTGGAGAACATGTAGAGACATAGGCTGTGAGCCAGATTAAGTTAATTGGAAATCAGGTCCAGGGCAGTCACCACCAACAGTGTTAGCCTGCAGACTCATGACTCAGACAGGCAGGATGAAATGACCAGGACTGAACAAGTACTATTAGTAACAAAGCAAATTCAAGCCTTTCTCTTTAAGACTTCACAATCTGGTAGGGAGAAAAGATAAAAATAATCTAAAATGTTATCATAGGTGTATAGAAAAAAAATAATAATTAAATAGGATTTGGGCACCTGAAAAATTTGTGGAAGGTGGTGGGATTTGTGTTTGGTTCTTACATGATAATAAGGATATTAATAGAGGAAAGAACATATCTTTGAAGAATTAGTACCATATAGAGTTAAAAATGTGGGATATAAGGATGAAGCAAAAGTAGATCCGGATAGGAAGAACATAAATAATCATCAGAAAATGGATGAAAAGATGGGAAGAATAGATTGCTATAGACTTTATGAACAAATGGAATTCCATGAAGTAAGGAATGTCTCATTGTATGATTTAATTTTGCAGAGAAGTGGAGGAAGGTGTTGACTACACATTGACAAAGTGTGTCCTATGATTTGCTGAAGGGACTTCATACATTATCTGTTCCTTGATGCATTCATTTGTGTTGTTTATAATTGCATTTTCCAATTTGTTAATTCCAAATCATATGTGTTAGGCAACCACTTAAAATTTCCTTAAGGTTCTCAGAATGTGTGCTTGTGTGTATGTGCGTGTGGACAGACAGACAGAGAGGGAGGAGGAGGGGGAGGAAAAAGGGGGAAAAAGGAAAGCAAAGAAGGGAAGAAGGAGAAGGGGCAAGAGGAGAAGGAGAGAGAGGAGGAGGAGGAGGAGAGGGAAGAGGCGCAGGAGGGAGAGGAGAAGAAGAAGAAATCAGAAATCTCATTTGGTTTTTCCCACGGCTACTTGGCATTTCCCTCATAGAACTTGCAACTAATTACAACTACTTTAATTTTTAATTTAATGTCTGTGTCCCATACCAAATATTACTCAGGATGTATATTTGCATCATACAGTATTAATAAACTGTTACTTTGGAGAAAAGGTCTGTACTTAATGTGAAAGTATATTTTTAAAGTGCCTTTTAAATCCATTTGTTCTTAATTTTAAAAAGACACTATAAAAGTTAAACATTAAAAAAATGCATAGCATTTAAAAACTTCTTAAAAATATTTTTTATATTTTAAAAAGATAATTTTCTGGCAAGGATACAGAGCAACAGGAACTCTCCTTCATTGCTGGTGAGAATGCAAAATGGTACAGCCTCTTTGGAAGACAGTTTTACAAGAAGACCAACCCCAAGGCATATAGTAGTGAAACTAGCAAAAGTCAACGACAGAGAAAATACTAAGGGCAGCCAGGCAGAAGAAAATAACTTACAAAGGAAACCCCATAAGGCTATCAGCAGATTTCTAAGGAGATACCTTACAGGCTAGAAGAGATTGGAATGAAATATTCAAAACTCCGAAGGACAAAAACTTGCAGCCAAGAATACTCTACCCAGCGAACATATCCTTCAAATATGATGGAGAAATAAAAACTTTCACAGATAAACAAAAGTTAAAGGGAGTTCATCGCCACAAAACCTCCTCTTCAAGAAATGCTCAGGAAGAACCTCATTCCTGAAAAATCAAAAAAAGGAAAGGGGTTACAAAATCCAGAACAAACGAGATAAGCAGAAGGACAATAACACAAAGTAACAGCTCTCCATCAGGACAAGTTACCAAAAGTTAAATAAAACATTAAAGATAAATGGAACAGAAACACCAAGAATAAATATAACCTAGTCATTTTAATGACAAACTCACAACGCAAAAAAGAAGAAGAGAAAAAGAAAATCTGACAATAACAACTTAGAAGGGGAAGAGAAAAGGGATGGAACGTTTTAATTTAAGGAAATAAGAGGCTATCAGAAAGAGGAGTATCTCATCTAGGAGATGTGTTATACAAACCACCTGGTAACCACTAAACAAATAACAAGAATAAAGACACAAATTACAAATAAGAAGAAAGCCAATACAGAAATTTACCTACTTGAATTAGGAATCCAAAAATCATGGGAGGCGAAACAAAGGAAATGGAAAAGAACCGGAAAACAAGTGATAAAATGGCAACAGTAGGCCCCCATGTTTCAATAATCACTCTAAATGTAAATGGATTGAACTCTCCAATCAAAAGGCACAGAGTGGCAGGATGGATCAAAGAACAAGATCCAACAACATGCTGCCTCCAGGAAACACACCTCAGCCCCAAAGACAAACACAGACTCAGAGTGAAGGGATGGAAGACAATACTCCAAGCTAATAATGAACAAAAGAAAGCAGGTGTTTCCATACTTATATCAGACAAAGTAGACTTCAAAGCAAAACAGACAAAGAAAGACAAAGAGGGGCAGTATATAATGATAAAAGCTATGTTCCACCAAGATGACATAATACTTATAAATATATACGCACCTAACACAGGAGCACCAAAATTCGTAAAGAAACTGTTAACAAAACTAAAAGGAGACATCAACAGCAATATAATAATAGTAGGGGATCTCAACACCCCCGTAACACCAATGGACAGATCATCCAGACAGAAAATCAACAAGGAAATTATAGAATTAAATGAAAAATTAGATCAGATGGACCTAATAGATATATATAGGACTCTTCATCCAGAAACAGCAGGTTACACATTCTTCTCAAGCGCGCATGTAACATTCTCAAGGATAGACCATATCTTGGGAAACAAAGCAAGCATCAATAAGTTCAAGAGGGTTGAAATAATATCAAGCATCTTTTCTGATCATAATGCTATGAAAGTAGAAATCAACTACTAGAATAAAGCTGGGAAAGGGGCAAAAATGTGGAGACTAAACAACATGCTACTGCAAAAACAATGGATTATTGAAGAAATTAAAGAAGAAATCAAATATTATCTGGAGACAAATGAAAATGAAAACACACCATACCAACTTATTTGGGACGCAGCACAGGCAATCCTAAGAGGGAAATTCATCGCGATACAGGCTCACCTCAGTAAGCAAGAAAAATCTTACATAAACAACCTCAAACGACACCTAACAGAATTAGAAAAAGAAGAGCAAACAAAGCCCAAAGTCAGTAGAAGGAGGGAAATAATAAAAATTAGAGCAGACATAAATGATATTGAAACAAATAAGACAGTAGAAAGGATCAATGAAACAAAGAGTTGGTTCTTCGAAAAAATTACCCTTAGCCAGACTCACTAAAAAAAATAGACAGAAGTCTCAAATAAAATTAGAAAAGAGGGAGGAGAAATCACAACAGATACCGAAGAAATACAAAGGATCGTAAGAGAATATTATGAAACACTATATGCCAACAAATTGAACAACCTAGAAGAAATGAATAAATTCCTAGACTCATACAACCTCCCTAACCTGAATCAGGAAGAAATGGAGAATCTGAATAGACCAATCAAAAGTAAAGAAATAGAAACAGTAATCAAAAACCTCCCCAAAAATAAGAGTCCAGGACCAGACGGCTTCTCTGGAGAATTCTACCAAACATTCAAAGAAGATTTACTACCTATCCTTCTCAAACTATTCCAGAAAATAGAGGAAGATGGAGCACTCCCTAATACATTCTGTGAAGCCAACATTACCCTGATCCCCAAACCTGAGGGGACAACACAAAGAAGGAAAACTACAGGCCAATATCACTGATGAACATAGATGCAAAAATCCTCAACAAAATTTTGGCAAACCGAATACAGCAATACATCAAAAAGATTACACACCATGATCAAGTGGGATTTATACCACAGACACAGGGATGGTTCAACACCCGCAAGTCAATCAACATGATTCACTACATTAACAAAATGAGAAACAAAAGCCACATGATCATCTCAATAGATGCAGAGAAAGCATTCAACAAGATCCAACACCCATTTATGATAAAAACCCTCAATAAAATATGTATAGAAGGAAAGTACCTCAACATGATAAAGGCCATACATGACAAACCCACAGCCAACATCATACTCAGACAAAAACTGAAACCCATCCCTCTCAGAACAGGAACAAGACAAGGGTGCCCACTTTCACCACTCTTATTCAACATAGTACTGGAGGTTTTGCCCAGAGAAATTCAGCAGGAAAAAGAAATAAAAGGAATCCAAATAGGCAACGAAGAGGTAAAACTCTCACTGTTTGCAGACGACATGATCTTATATATAGAAAACCCCAAAGAATCCATAGAAAAACTATTAGAAACAATCAACAACTACAGCAAAGTTGCAGGGTATAAAATCAACATACATAAATCAGTAGCATTTCTATACGCTAACAATGAACTAAGAGAAGAAGATTTCAAGAGCTCAATCCCATTCACGATTGCAACAAAAAGAATAAAATACCTTGGGGTAAATTTAACCAAGGAAGTGAAAGATCTATACAACGAAAACTACAGGACTTTCTTGAAAGAAATCGACGACAACATAAAGAGATGGAAAGACATTCTATGCACATCGATTGGAAGAATAAACATAGTTAAAATGTCCATACTACCTAAAGCAATCTACAGATTCAACGCTATCCCAATCAGAATTCCAATGTCATTCTTTACAGAAATTGATCGATTGGATAAAGAAGATGTGGTATTATATATATATATATATATATACACAATGGAATACTACTCAGCCATAAAAAAGGAGAAAGTCGTCCCATTCACAACAACATGGATAGACATTAAGTGTATTATGTTGAGTGAAATAAGCCAGACAGAGAAAGACAAACTCTGTATGACTCCACTCATAGGTGGTAGTTAACATATGGACAAAGAGAACTGATCGGTGGCTACCAGGGGAAAGGGGGGATAGGGGGAGGGCACTAGGGGTGAAGTGGTGTACCTTCAACTTGACAAATAATGATGTACAACTGTAATTTCATAAGGTTGTTAACTATCATAATCTTAATTAAAAAAAGACAATTTTCTGGCAAGGATACAGAGCAACATGAACTCTCCTTCATTGCTGGTGAGAATGCAAAATGGTACAGCCTCTTTGGAAGACAGTTTTATAGTTTCTTATAAAACTTTACGTAGTCTTACTATATGATACATGAATTGCACTTCTAGATATTCAACCAACTGATTCAACCCTTATTACAGACAGCCTACACGTGAATGTTTACAGCAGCTTTCATCCTAATTTCCTTCAGTAGAAGAATGAATAAACAAACTGTGGTACATCTATAGCATGGCATGATTCAGATAAAAAGAAATTACCTATCAAGCTACAAAAAGACATGGTGAATCTAAAATGCATATTGCTAAGTGAAAGAAGCCAGGCTGCAAAGGCTAAATACTGTATGATTCCTATTATGACATTCTGGAAAAGGCAAAATTGTAGAGACGATAAAAAATCAGCAGTTTCCAGGAGTTTAGAAGGAGGAGAGGAGAGCTGGGTAGCTGAAGCATGGGGAATTTTGGGGGGTGGAGAAACTTCTTTGTATGATATGTAACTATATGACACTTCACTTTTGTCAAAACTTATAGGACTTTACAGTACAAAGAGTAACTTAATGCAGATTAAATAAGTGTGAGACCTCTCTATGCATAATAACCCTGAATGAGTGATTGCACATTTCTTCCTCCCATGAAGCCAGCTCTGCTCCTGTCTCACTGGTCAATGTTTGCCTAGTGAGCTTGCAACCTCTTTACTTCTGGTGGCGTAACCAGTATCTCTAAGCAGGCAACTTGGGTCCAGTTTGGTTGCACCAGGACTGTAGCTGCCATGGCTCCTCCTTTGTGGGAATAATGGAAGCTGTGTTGAAGACAGCCCTGCATGCAGCAGAGGGGGAGACTTTCAGGGATGTTAGGAAATGAGGCACTGACTGTAGCAGAGGCTTCATGAGAACACTGTGAGCTATTTCAGGAATATTCCTTTTAAAGTGATAATATTTATGATATTCTTTTCAGAAATTTTGTTGTTTTCTCTATCACCATGTGTATCTGATCGTGACCTAAAGGTTTTCTTTTGAATCTTCTTCACAGCCACACGCAAATACACGACTATACTTTGAGCACTAAGAGGCTACCAATAGTCTTTACCTGACCAGAATTATTCAACCTTCTCTTGGCTGATTTTCCAGAATAAGGGGAGATGAGATTACCAAGACTAAAGTAGCTGAGATTAATCTGTTGACAAAGGAAAACAATATAGAGAGCTACCAGAAATTCACTCATACTGACTGAGAGATGGAAAGGAGAGCAATCAGAGAGATTTTTTTTTCAATGTAGTATGACTTTTCTCAAGTATGAGAGAAAGTCTTTGATATGCACAGAATGCAGCTCCAGAAACATATTCATGAATTTATTAATTTTTTGAAATGTTTATTGGGGCTCCATATATCTTGCCATGATGGTAGATCTGGGGTTACAAAGAGAAACTACAATTTCTTCCCTCAAACTCTCATGGAATATATTTTGATAAGCAAAAACCAAAACGAAAGTGAGGTAAGCAAGGCAGATGGAGTGTGGGTCACAGTCAGAAAACATTAAGAAAGTTGCCTAGAATATGAAGTCAGTCTTCGGCTTAAGACTGCACATCTTTGTGTTTAATAATTGGGTCATTTAATCCATGATAGACAACACAGTCAGCAAAAATTGAAATAGAGATATTTTATCAGTGAGGCCAGTAACTCTAACATCTGAAACGATTGGGAATTTGAATAACAATTCTGGTGGCAAATGGAGCAATAGAAGTTGCATCTTATAAGCAGGTGCAATATGTAACATAAAGAGAGGACAGACCACAGAAAGACTAATCAAAGTACAAACTCAGATGCCTCATACAACCTCAAGCATGGAAAGCAGAAATAGTATAAAATTTACCCATTCAAATATTAAGTATTTATATTGCAGTAATCCTGTTCTGGCAATAAGAAAATGCCCAGGAAAAAAAATATTTGCAAATGATATAGCCAACAAAGGGTTAATCTCCATAGTATATAAAGAACACATACAACTCAACAACAAAAAACCAAACCACCCAATGTAAAAATGAGCAGAGATATGAACAGACATTTCCCCAAAGAAGATATATGGATGGCCAATAGGCACATGAAAAGATGCCCATCATCACTGATTATCAGGGAAATGCAAATCAAAACTACACTAAGATATCACCTTACACCCGTTAGAATAGCTAAAATAACCAAAACAAAAAATAACAAATGTTGGAGAGATTGTGGAGAAAAAGGAACCCTCATACACTGCTGGTGGGAATGCAAACGGGTGCAGCCACTATGGAAAACACTATGGAGATTTCTCAAAAAATTAAAAATAGAAATACCATATGACCCAGCCATCCCACTACAGGATATCTATCCAAAGAACTTGAAATCAGCAATTCAAAGAGAGCCATGGACCTTTATGTTCATTGCAGCATTATTCACAATAGCCAAGATGTGGAAGCAACCTAAATACCCATCGACTGATGACTCGATAAAGAAGATATGGTGTGTATACACACACACACACACACACACACACACACACACACACACACACACACAGTGGAATACTATTCAGCCATAAAAAAGGATAAAATCGTCCCATTCACAACAACATGGATGGATCTTCAGGGTATTATGTTAAGTGAAACAAGCCAGATAGAGAAAGACAATCTCTGTATGACTCCACACATATCTGGAAGAATGACACACCTGTGGACAAAGAGAACAGATTAGTGGTTACCAGGGGAAAGGGGGAGTGGAGAGTGAGCACAAAGGATGAAGTGGTACACCTATAATATGAGTGACAAATAATAGCGTACAACTGAAATTTCACAAGGTTTTAAACTATCATAACCTCAATAAAAAATAAAATAGAAAAAAAAGGAAAAGAAAATGCCCAGGAAGACTGAGATCTCCTCTAGCCAAGTAGGGAGGACAGAAAGCACAAAGTTGGGGCAGGCAATCCACTGGGATAGCAGCTCACACACTGGTCATCCAATTTTCTCTTGCCCATGGGGCTATTTTCCACTCAAAGGTGAAACCAGTCTAGCTTTAAATGTAGACAAATATGAGCATGAATAAAACATGGGATGAACAAGGAAAATTCTACAGATCAGGTCAGAGACTATAAGAAATTCAGTAACAGTACATTCTGAAGCATATAGTTTTTAAATTTTCCATGTGCGCAGTGTATCAGAAAATAGGCAAGGTGGGTAGACTATTTGTTATAAGAACATGTTTAGTATTTATCCTCTTCATTAATCCTCTCTCAAAACAATATTGATTCAGACATTTTTCTTGTCAATAAAGTAGTTTGAACTTCAAAAATCAAACAAATGTGGGAGGCAAAGATACATACCTAAGAAGATAAAGAAATGTTTGAAATGCATGCAGATGTATTTTTTAAAATTACAAAGTATTAACTATTCTTTGTGATGGCAGAAGAATGTGCTTTGAGGACGGGAATAGCCACCCTTAAATGAATTTCCGTTACTCTCCTTACAAGTGCCTTTCTCCTGTTCTTCATTTATAACATGTAACGCTTGTTGGGCTTTAGTTGGTATTTATAATGTATGATACTTTGAACTCACGTAGAGTAGGCTTTGCACAATGGCGAAGTGAAAACATACAGGAAAACAATTGACATTGGGAAATTCTAAATAGGTAATAAACGACACACTTGCAGAGCAATAACTTTGCTATTTATGGCTAGCACAGCATAATTTGGGCAGTTCCCACATCTATGGTTTGCTCTCTGTCTCTGCTCAGTGAATTCTTCCACATAGGCTTCTAAATGAAGGACAGAGAAGCCAAGGAATCACAAGGTTCCAGGAAATATTAATGTCCATAAGGTTTGTAGGGGTTTGGGGAATGAGGAACAGATTCAGAGAACAAAAAAGGCAGTGGTAGAGAGACCAAGCGGTTCTAGAGCACCAACCCGTTTCAATAAAAATGCTCTTTTCTCCTTATTTTTTTTATCTATTGGTCTTCTCTAAGATGTTTTATTGGAAGAGCAGTTCTGTGAAAAAAGGTCCAGCTATGAAAACTCATTTGAAATCCTCAGGTATAATCCAGAATTTATGGTGCACTATAATGTGTTCTTTTTGTTTCCTAGGAATTTGTTCATTAGAATTTTCTGAGTTACCTCAAATAATGAGAATAGAGTGTTTAATTTAAGGATAAGGAAAAGAACTACCTGAATTCAGGAGCTTTGGGATTGGTATTAGGTGCAGAAAGGAAAATGAACTATTAACAACCCATCCCTATCTGTGTTCTAGATGAGAAATACAGTGTATAGCACAATATAGCTTCCATGTCAGATAGAATATTTAGTAATCAGAAAAACTCTAGACCTAATTGCTTATAATCCTAAGTAGCTCTAAACTTTGCCATAATCCTAGAGAACCCAGTCTGGAAAATCCATTAATAGACCATCTGCATGGATGCATCCAGTACCAGAACTCCATGAGTTTCACAGCATACAGATATATATACTCAAGAATTCTTGCAGTTTTAATATTACAATTAAATATAGCTTAATACAATAATAGATGCACAATACACCTTAAGTGTTATCATTCATTTAAACATAATAGATGACAATGAGTTTTATGATTCTCACTAAAGCAATGCTCCACGTCCTTGCATTGCCAGGAAATAAAAACTTGAAAATACTGTGACAGTTTATTAGGAAAATAGATTTAGTGATTTCAATTCCAAATTGTGGCTTTGCTCTTTCTAGAAAACAGAGTATGAGTCCTTCTAAAAGTAACACCTGTCCTAGCTCCAAGTTCAGAAACCTTAGTTATCCTCCACCTGCTTTGCCTATGTTGACTCACACTCCCATTCTGAAGATATGTTTGATTTATTTTACTAATTTCACATTTTTTTGTCGTTCCTTCTGAACAAACAACAAAGAATGTGATAGTTCCCTAGGCTCTATGTTGTGAAGCATTTTAGGAAACACTCTGCCAAGCCCTCCCTTGGATTAGTGCATATCTACACTTTCTCTGGGATTCCTTAGCTCACTGAAATGTGTGACACTAGTTCTCCTCTTGATGAGGAGTCATGGACCCCTTTAAACTACTCTATATTGTGCATTCCTATGAATGATGCTCATTAAAGGAACAACATAAATTCAATATAACTGCTTAAACATATATGGTAGAAAGATATGCAAAATACAGTCTAACTAGTAAACATTGGCATATGTTTGGAGTACTGCTACCCTCCCCAAACTAGGAGACTTAAAAAAAAGTTTGATATTGTTCTAGACCAGATAAAGAGGCTTCATAAAACTTAATACTGGAGAAAACAAGGATTAATTATTCATTAATTTATTCAAAAAAATTTACTGGAAAGTAATGGTCTTACTTGAATTTAGGTAGAGCAATAGTTTCCTTTTTCAGAGGTCACTCCTCTGGCAATCTCAACATTCTGGAGAGTAGTCTAGATGCAGAAAGCAAAAATAAAAAGTCCTGTGAGCATTCAAAACAGAAGCAATAAAATCTGTACCCTGAAATTTATTCACTTTCTCCATAAAGCATTGACACTTATTTCACATACAATTTTGCCACATTTCCTTGTCAGTTTCTAGGAGTAACTCAAAGCCTTGTGAATCATCAAGAGGGGAAATAAGATAAGTATTTCCCAAATGACTAATGTCATAAGACTAAGTTTTACAGAGCACAATTAAAGGAAATTGGCTTTAAAAGAAGTACAAAAAGATATTTAGTAATTTGACCAAAATTGCATCTGCCAGTAGTTGGCATTTAGATCTAAATTACCAATATTGCAGCCTTTAGAATTAGACTCCAAGTTTAAACTATTGATAATATTTAAAAGCATTCCTTGTGAAGAAGAGCCTGTTGATTTGATGCAAAGAAGTAATTCCTACTTTCAATGAGACATAGCTGTTAACTCAGTTTTACACTGGGGGAGAGGAGTTGGTCTCTGTAAATCAAGGCCTGAGAAACACATTGCTAATCCTAAATGCTAGAATGATGTTCTGACTTTGCCACTTAATTTTTAATGATCCCATTTATGTTATTTGTCTTCTTGTGAACTCAATAGTAGTTTTGAAAATACTCTAAAACTTTAACAAAATTGTTAGCCAGGTGAGATGTCATATTTATAGAACATTGATTATCATGAGAAGTTCCAGGGAAATGGAGCTGGCTGCGTAAGAGTTTCTTATACAGCTCATCAGACACACATCTGATATAGTAGATATATTCTGATTCTGAATCTGATTCAGATTTATACAGAGGCCCATGAATATAGATTTCTAATAATTTTCCCAGAGAAATCTGAACCTTAGCCAAATTGAGAGCCCTAAAATAGAATATAAGCTTCTTGGCTGCAGTAGGAATAATTCCAGAATGGCTCCTAGATTCCCTCCCCCTAGTGTCCACTCTATATCATCCCTTCCCTGGGATTGTGGGCTGAGCTTGTGACTATGATGTATTTAACTCCTGGAGTGAGGTTCCATTAGATGACAAAGGTGAAGGGATTTTGCAGCTATAATCTCCCAAATTAGTTTACTTTTGAGTTACCCAGTTTGAGGGAGATTATCTTGGCTGGCCAGACTTGGTCAGGTGGGAGCTCTTACAAAGGGTCAGAGATTCACCTGGAACAGATTCCCTTGTTGGCAGAGGGCCACATGCCTAAGTCCTCTAGAAGGCAGCCACTTGGCGCTCAGAACAACTGGTGGCTGGCACACGACATAAAAATGGAGAAATCAGTCCTACAAACAGAAAGAACTGGATTCTGCCAATGACTTAAATGAAATTGGAAAAAGACCTCAAGCTCTGGATGAGAGCGCAGCCTGGCGCACACGGAGACTGCAGCCTTGGGAGACCGTGCATGTGATTGAGGAGATTTGACTTATAAGTTTAAGAATTCAGAATTATGTATTAAGTAAGAATATATTAATTGAGCTTCAATCATCGACACTGTATCTCAGGAAATACAAAATTTAAGCTTTTGTTGTTTCTTTAGTTGCTTTTCATAAACATTATTTACCCTAACCCCATTTTTTCCATTATTTTTTTGTATAGATGTATTCTATGGGTTTACTTCTGAAATAGTAAATATACATCAAACATCTCAAATTAAAAACAAAACAAGCATGTCCAGGTTCCACAGGACTGCTGTTGAGATGTGAGAGTAGGAACATTCTTTAGAGAACAACGTGCTGCCCTCACTCAGGCTGGTCCACACCTGGTTTCTATCAGTATAGAGAGAGGGGATATTAAAACTTGAATCCAATGCCCAAGCTGCCATTCTCATATCCCCAAGTGCAAGCAGTACCAAGTATACAAAGTGAAGAAAGGAGAGGAAACTCAATGTCTCAATATCTTAGCCAATGTCTTTTGTTCACATACCAGCTTCAAATCCACAACCAGCGACTGATTTTTAAACAACTGTTAGTATCTCTGCTAAGACTTTAATGTAACACTGTGAGTGAAACAAAGAAGCCAAATTAAAACTAAATCAAAACAACAGGGAGCCAAAGGAAGAACTCACTACGGCTAATGAATTAAATAAACACCTAAAGAAACTAAGTTGATTAATTGATCATTTAAGAAAATAGGAGAAAGGAGGGATTCAAAGTTTCTGCCACCCAGAATATACGAGGCAAAAAAGAAATCCCAAGGCCCTCACTCCTATGTTTTTGCACAGGTTCTCAGCTCCTTGGCTGATCTGCCTTCTTATCTCTACCTTTCCAGTCTTTATATGTTCTTTTTATATGTGATATCCAGGATTTTAAGTTGTACTCAAGTGGCAGAAATAGACAGAGCTGATTCTACTCCAGTTTGTTCAAACCAGAAATCTGTCTCCATTTTTTGATTAGGAATGTAACAGGAACTTTTAAATGTGAAATTTAAGAGTATATATTTGACTTTTAAAAACACATTCCTGACTTCAGTTTTTTGGGGTGTGTCATTAAAAATAGGTATATTTATATTATCTATATGCCCTATACTGGCTTTCCTTGAAATAAATTACTATTCACTGAAAACACTAAAATATCACTAAGGAAAACAAAATCAAGCACAAATATGGAAAAATTAAAGAAATTAAACCTAAAATATTTTGGAACACTATTCATCTATAGAGAAATTTAAAACAATTGTTCTGCCTGGAATATTATTTAATGAGGCAAGACATTATCAAAGTACTACTTGGATTTCAACATAGAGTTTTATCATAGACTTTGTAAGACAAATTCATCATTACTTGATTGGAAAGTAAATTTTGATGTGTTTTCACAACGTTTTTCTATTTATGAACAGTAAGAACTTTACCAGTCATGGCTTTTTTTTTTTTAAGATTTTATTTTTTTCCTTTTTCTCCCCAAAGTCCCCCAGTACATAGTTGCATATTCTTCGTTGTGGGTCCTTCTAGTTGTGGCATGTGGGATGCTGCCTCAGCGTGGTCCGATGAGCAGTGCCATGTCCGTGCCCAGGATTCGAACCAACGAAACACTGGGCCGCCTGCAGCAGACCGCGCGAACTTAACCACTCGGCCACGGGGCCAGCCCCTCGTCATGGCTTTTTTAAATGGAATGTTTGTCACTATTTGAAAAATGCTATCAACTTTGATCCTTACAAAAAGTAAGAGTGAGCTATTATACAATTGATGTCAAGAAAACTATAGCAAGCTTTCTTCTTACTCAATCTCACTCCAGCACCCTGTTACAGTTAACAAAAGATATTTTGTGTCCTCCAAACATCAGAGTCTTTTGTCACAAAATAACATGTGTTGTAACAGAGTGACAATCTCAAATTAAGCTTCCCAGTAGTGGCTAAAAACACACATACTGCAGAGTGCTATAAACACAAGGTCTCGATTTGTGTTCAAGGGGCAGGCTATGTAGAAAGCATTCCATACTACAGGAGGAGGGAAGGAGTATTATGTGTTACCTCAAGAGTTTTTTTTCAAGAATGCCTGAAAAGAATTTTTAATTAATTTTAATACTATTTATAGAAAAATAGTAAGTTAATGATGTTTTATTTGCTTTTTTATATTTCATAATACATTTTGTAAGATTACTGTGGTAAAGCAATGAGATAATTTGTCAGAGTAAGCTTAGGATGACAGAGATAGGGAGAAATCACATCTTGCAAAACCATTGTAGTGGGGCCAGCCCCGTGACAGAGTGGTTAAGTTCTCCTGCTCCGCTTCGGCGGCCCAGGGTTTCGCTGGTTTGGATCCTGGGCGCGGACATGGCACTGCTTGTTAGGCCACGGTGAGGCAGCTTCCCACATGCCAAAACTAGAAGGACCCACAACTAAAAATTATACAACTATGTACTGAGGGGATTTGGGGGAGAAAAAGAAGAAAAAAAAAAAAGATTGGCAACAGTTGTTAGCTCAGGTGCCAATCTTTAAAAAAAAATTGTAGAGATTATAAAAAGAGTCATAATTCTTAACTCTTCTCTGTATCCAAATCTTTTGCAATTAGATTTCATAACATCTCTCAGTGAAAGTGTCTAGTTCCATATCACATAAATCTCTATTGGGCTTGGTCATTAATTTGCAGCAGAAGTAAACATACGCTGGTAGTGCAACTAGAGCTCAGGAAGCTTTGCATATTTCCACTTTCTCTCAGAACTTTCCAGTGGAAAAACAAGCCCAGAATATCTTGCTGGATGATAACAGCTCATTTGGAGGGGAGACTAGTTGACCTATCTGAGGGCCTGGATATTCGAGAATTCAGCAAAGTTGCTTATGCGACCTACAGTAGAACATAGAAATATGCAAGAGCCAAGAGGAGGGATTATCAGCTGACCGACAGACTCATAAACAATAGAAAATACTTATTTTTTCAAGTTACTGAAATTTGGCATAGTTGTTATGCAGCAAACACTAAGTGATACAACCACAGAACTGGAAAAATTTTGCATGCAATTGCATATATAACAGACACTTTTATGAATCTCATATTCGTTTAAGTAATTTACATTGAATTTCTTAAGGAATAATTATATGTACATCTGCTTATTGTATCCAGAGAACATCCTTTGTAGACCTCTACATAGGCATTAGTCTGTGAATTATTTGATATTCTTCTGTCTTCTATTTCTATCACTTTGGTGATAAAATAAACCTGTATACAATTATTGCAAAAGTCAAAAGTTATAGTCAATGTCCTTCACTATAGCCACATAAATTGATCTCTTATTGTCTGGAATTAAGGCAGCAATTTGGAAAACAGTTTCATAGTTTCTCAAAGTGTGAAACAAGTCTACAAGAGATGTCTGCTATTTCATGTCTTAACAGAGTTTCACAATGGGAGCATGCTGAAGTCTTTGAAATAAAATGTTCAATGACGAAAAATCAAGTACCTGAAAATGGAATTTGTTATAATTCAGTTTTTATAAAGTTAAAACAGAAGAAAATTAACACCATATCTTTTAAACATACATTTTCTTTAAAGAACAAGGGAAAGGAGAAGATTCTGGAAAGATGGCAGAGTAGGAAGCACCAGAAAATTGTCTCCTCACTTAGGAGACAATTATACTGGCAGAACCTGTCTGATGTAACTATTTTGGAGCTCTGGTGTCTACTGAAGGCTTGCAGCTTCCAGCATAAGACTTAAATGGTAAATTGTAGTTAATTTCAGCTCTTAGTACAGTAGCAAGTAGTCATCTCCCATCCCCAGCCCTGTGGCAGATGCCGTACACATGTTTCTAGAGCAGCTTGGTAAGGTGGGAAAAAAGGACCCTGTACTCCAAATATTGGGAATCTGTGATCTGATCACTGATTGCTGCTTCTTGTCACAGAAGTCAAAGAGATGAGCAGTCATCGTTGTTGCACCGTTCCCCATTGTAGCAAGTCCCTTCCTCTCTAGCAGAAGTGACTTCTGGAGGGATTAAAAGGCCTATGCTCTTTCCCTCCACCTTTACTTTTTCTCTTTTTTCCCTTTTGGGAGTCTGACATTAAAGACAAGGACATGCAAATGCAGCTGTATATACACTGAAAGTTAGAAAGCAACAGTGTGTGCCAAGGGAAAGGGCACAGGCTCAGAAAAGACCTTAGTAGACCTTAAATTTACACCTTAGATTAACTATTGGCACAGAGACAGCCTACAAAAAATTGTTTAAAAACAATAACGAAAAGAGCAAACCAAGGGAAAAAGGAGGATATGATTTCCAGGGTTACCACATTATTAAATTCAAATTTCCAGTTTTCAACAAAAACATCATCATGAGGCAAACAAAGAAACAGGAAAGTAAGGCCCATTCGAAGGAAATAGACAAACAGAAACTGTCCCTGAAAAGCTGTCCCTGAATGGCAGATCTACCTGACAAAGACTTTAAAACAATTGTTTTAAAAGTGTTCAAAGGAAAATATGGAGACAGTTGGGAAAATAATGTATGAACAAAATAGAAATATCAATAAAGAGATAGAAAGTTAAAAAGAAACCAAAAAATTTGGAGCTGAAAAGTACAATAAGTGAAAAATTTACTAGAAGTATTCAAAGGCAAATTTGAGCAAGCAGAAGAAACAATCAGTGATTTTGAAGATAGGACAATAGAAATTATTGAGTCTAAGATATAGAAAGAAAAAAGATTGAAGAAAAGTTAACAGAGCCTAAACGACCTGTGAGACACCATCTAGAAAACCAACATAAGCATGGGAATCCCAGAAGGAGAAGAGAGGGGAAAGGGGCCGAGAGAACATTTTAGGACATGCTGGCTGAGAACTTTCCAAGTTTTATGAAAGACATTAACATGCACATCCAAGTTCAAAGAGCTCCAAGGAAGATGAACTCAAAAAGAAACATGCAAGGACACATTTTGATCAAACTAACAAAATACAAAGAAAAGACAGAAACTTCAAAGCAACAAGAGAAAATGGACAATATACAAGGGATACTCATAAGATTATCAGAAGATTTGTCATCAGAAATTTTGAAGACCAGAAAGTAGTAGGTCAATATATTCAAAGTGCTAACAACAACAACAACAAAAACTGTAAAATAAGAATCCTGTCTGTAGCAAAATAGTCCTCAAAACTGAGGGAGAAATTGAGACCTTCCTATGTGCAAAAGCTGAGGGGACTCATTACAGTTAGACCTGCCCTTCAAGAAATGCTCAAGGGATTTCTGTAAGGTAAAATGAAAAGACACTAAGCAGAAACTTAAAGTCATATGAAAAACTAAAGTTCTCAATAAAAGTAAATACATAGACAATTATAAAAGTTAGTATTATTGCAACTATAGTTTCCAACTTTACTTTTTTATTGCCTACATAATTTGAGATGAATATGTGTTTTTAATTATTAGTCTAAAAACTAGTATTATTATAACTTTGGTTTCTAACTCCACATTTTTTCTACCTAATTTAAGAGACTTATGCATTTAAAAGAATCATTAATTTGTTTGAGAGCATAAAATGCATAAAGATGTAATTTTTTGACATAAACATCAAAAAGTGGTAGAGATAGAGGCATAAAAGAACAGAGCTTTTATATGTTATTGAAGTTAGGCTGCTATAAATTTAAATTAGAGTGTTATAACTTTAGGATGTTAAGTGTGACCCCCATGGTAACCACAAAGAAAATAGTTATAGAATATACACAAAAGGAAATTTAAAAAGAATCTAAACATTTCACTACAAAATATCAATTAAACACAAAAGAAGAAAATAATGTGGGACAAAAAACCTACAAGGCATAGAGAAAACAAATAGAAAAAAATGACAGAAGTAAGTCTCTTATTAGTAATTACTTTAAATGTAAGTGGATTAAACTCTCCAATCAAAAGACAGAGATTGGCAGAATGGATAAAAACTTATGATTCAACTAATATACTGTCCTCAAGAGACTCATTCTAGATCAAAAGACACAAAGAGACTGTAAGTAAGAGTATATGGATAAAGTTGTTCCATACATATAGTAATCAAAAGAGTGAAACTATGACTCAACTAATATCAGACAAAATAGGGTTTTAATCAAAATTTTACAAGAGACAAAGAAGCACATTATATATTAATGAAAGGTTCAATACAGCAAGAATATATAATAATTATAAACACTTAGACATCTAATAACAGACCATTCAAATACATGAAACAGAAACTGAGAGAAGGGAGAAATAGACAAGTTGTAGATTTCAGTACTCCACTCTTAATAATGGATAGAAAACCAGACAAAAGATAAGTACAGAAATACAGGACTTACACAGTACAATAAGCTAAGTAGATTTAACAGGCAGACCTAGTACACTCTGCCAAACAAAAACAGCATAGACATTCTTCTCAAATGCTCATGAAACATTTTCTAGGGTAAAAAATTAGGTGAAAAAAATGAGTCTCAATAGATTTAAAAAGATAGATATCAAACAAAGTATCTTCTCTGACCACAATGGGATGAAGTTAGAAGTCAATAATAGAGTAAAAAGGAAAAATTCATAAACTTTTGGAGAATCAACAACACATTTTTAAACCACCAATGGATCAAAGAAATCACAAGAGTAATTATAAAATACATAAAGATGGATGAAAACAAAAACACAACACACCAAAACTTATGGGACACAGGAAAAGTATTGCTAAGGGTGAAATTTATAGCTGCAAACTCTTATATTAAAAACAAAAAAGATCTCAAATGAACAGACTAATTTTTACAACCTATGGAACTAGGGAAAGAAGGTGAAACTAAACTCAAAACTAGCAGAAGAAAGAAAATAATAAAGATCATACTAGAGATAATCAAAATAGATATTAGAAAATCAATAGAACCAAAAGTTGCTTTTTGGGAATGTCAAGAGATTTGACAAGCTTCTAGCTAGATGCTCCAAGAAAAAAAGAAAGAAGATTCAAATTAATAAAATCAGAAATGAAAGTGAGGACATTACTGCCAAATCTACAGAATTAAAAAGATTGTAAGAGAGTACTATGAACAATTGCATGTCAAAAAGTTGGATAATCCAGATGGGAAGGACAAATTACTAGAAGCATAAAACCTATGAAGACCAAATCAACAAAGAAATAGAAAATCTGTATAGACTTATAAGTAGGAAGAAGACTGAAACACTAACCAAAATTCTCCAGGCATAAAAAAGTCCTGGACCTTCACTGGTGAATTCTACCAAAGATTTAAGAACTACTATCAATCCTTCTCAAACTTTTACAAAAACTTGAAGAGGAGGAAACACTTCGTAATTCACTCTATGAGGGCAGCATTACCCTAATATCAAAACCAAGCAAAACACTGCAAGGAAAGAAAACTACAGACCAATATTACTTATGAACAATGATGCAAAAATCCTCAACAAAATATTAGCAAACCGAACTCAGCAGCATATTAAAAAGATTTTACACCATGACAAAGTGGGATTTATTATGGCAAAGATGGTTTAATTTATGAAAATCAATTGATGTAATACAGCACATTAACAGAATGAAGTGGGAAAACCATGTGATCATCTGCAATGGTGTAGAATAAGCATTGAGCAAAATTCAACATACTTTCTTGATAACAATTATCAACAAGCTAAGAATAGAGGAAACTACCTCAACAGAATAAAATCCATATACTCACACAACAAATATCATATTCAATGTTAAAGGACTGAAAGCTTTTTCCTCTAAGATCAGGAACAAGGCAAGGATGCTTGCTTTCACCAATTCTATTAAACATAGTCCTGGAAGTAGTAGGCAGAGCAATTAGGCAAGAAAAAGAAATAAAAGGCATCAAAATTGGAAAGGAAAAAGTAAAATTATCTCTGTGTGCAGACGATTTGATCTTATATGTAGAAAATTCTAAAAGTTCCATGTAAAAAACTGTTAGAACTAATAAATCAATTCAGCAGATTCACAGGATACGAATGAACACACAAAAGTCAGTTGTATTTCTATACACTAACAATGAAAATCTGAATAGGAAATAAATACAAAAGCAATTGATTTACAATATCATCAAACAGAAAAAAATACTTGGGAATTAATCACAGGGTTGGAGACTTTTACAATAAAAGAAATTAAGGAAGATTTAAATAAATGGAAATTCATCTCATGTTCATAAACTGAAAGACTTAATATTGTTAAGATGTCAATACTACAAAAGATGAGCTGTAAATTCAATGCAATTTGCATCAAAATTCCAATGGCGTTTTTTTGCAGAAATAGAAAATTCCATCCTAAAATTAATATGGGATAAAGGTATACAAAATAGGGGGAAAAAATCTTGAAAAAGAACAAAGCTGAACGTCTCTCACATCCTGATTTCAAAACTTACTACAAAGCTATAGTAATCAAAACAGTCTGTATGGCACTGGCATACATTAGGGAAATGCAAATCTAAATTACAATGAGACAACATCTCATAGCTGTTAGGATGACTAGTATCAAAAAATCAAAATAACACTCTTGGCTTTAACATAATCTTCCTGGAAACCTCTGTGCCATGAAAGCCAAGTGGAGGAAGCAGTGAATGCGCAGGCTGAAGCCCAAAAGAAGAAATATGAGACAGAGAGCCAAGTAAACTGCTGGTTCATGTACCCAGGGAAAGCATAGGAGCAGAATTAAGGAAAGCCAGAGGCCAGGGATGCTAGTACAAATTGTGGGACTGTTCCCATTTTGTGGGTGAGCTTTTGAAGAAACTGGAATATTTGTGCACTGTTGCTAGGAATGTAAAATGTACAACTGCTATGGAAGTAGCCCAAGTGTCCATCAATGGATGCATGGATATGCAAAATGTGTGTACATACAATGGAATATTATTCACTCTTACAAAGGAAGGACATTTTAACATATACTACAGCTTTTATGAACATTGAGGACATTATGCTAAATGAAATAAACTAGTCACAAAAATACAAATATTGTATTATTCTACTTATACAAGGTACTTAGAATAGTCAAAATCATATAGACAGAAAGTACACTAGTGGTTACCAGTGGCTGGGGGCAGGGAGAAATGAGGGGTTATTGTTCAATGAGTATATAGTTTCAATTTTATAATATGAAA
Organism: Equus przewalskii; assembly: GCF_037783145.1. NCBI lineage: Eukaryota > Metazoa > Chordata > Mammalia > Perissodactyla > Equidae > Equus > Equus przewalskii. The sequence goes on from NC_091838.1 coordinate 33,055,237, forward strand.
AGAGTTTTTGAGATAGATGGTGGTGATGGTTGCACAACATATGAATGTATTTAATATCATTGAACTGTACATTTAAAAATGGCTAAAATGGTAATTGTATGTTATGTGTATTTTAGCACAATAAACAAATGAGAAAAAAAAGCAAAGGAGAGAATGTACATTTCTCAGATAAGATAGAGTACACTCACTTTTATTTATTCTTCCCCTCTAACAACAACTAAATAACGTAAAAATATTTCAAAAGACAATCATAACATGACTCTAAAAGGTGAAAAGAAAACATGAACTGTCTGGGGAACTCAAGACTTCTGGAATGTCACTACAATGAATCCTTGAATTTTACTTTTATTTTCATATATCCCAAACCAGTGCCTGGACAGCCCTGCAACTCATAACTGCCAAAAAGTATAGGATAAAATAAAAATACAAAACAAACAAATTAAATAAATAAAAAGCCTGCTCTCTCTATCCTAAGCATAGGGAATGGTCAGCTCAGCAAAGACATCACAGGGAGAAGCACTCCCAGTCTACACTCCAGGCAGCCTTAGGCCCTGTTTACCACAGTGTGAACATATTCAGGTTCCCTGCTGAACACCCACCTCATGTTCTGGACAGTGAAATCAACGTCAGTGGAGTCCCTATCCAACACCCCCAGCAAACAACACACCTATCCAGGAAAGTAGCAGTGTCAGTGGGGCTTAGCTAAGAGCACATCCCTACTTGACACTTGAAGCAGCTGCAGCCTGATCTACAACAGCAGCAGCAGCATAGGTGTCTCTTCCTGCCACCTGGGGCAGTGGTAGCCTGATCTGCAGTATCAGTACAGCAGGAGCTGACAACGGAACTATGACCCACCAAAGACATGAAGTGGCACTAACTTGATCTGCTGCAGTAGCAGCATCAGCAGGGATCCCAGCTCAAGAATTGAGACAGCAGCATATTTGATTTGCTACAATAACAAGGTGAGACCCCACTTCATAAGCAGAGCAGCATCAGAACTGGCTTGCTGCAGCTGTAGTTTTAGCAGGTCCCTGTAGGACACTTGGGAGAGTGGCAGATCTACTCCATCATACTGCTAGTGACCAAGGCCCAGCCTTTCCTGAATTTCCCACCCAACAGCAACTGTCAGCCTAGTCAGTATATGCATGGTTCTAGAGGGTGACCAGTGGAGCAAGAAAAATGAAGCCAACAAGAATACCATTGCAAGGGCTTTGAAAACTAAACCTTCATTGGTTTTACAACTCACAATAGTAGGCCAGGACTTACATCATAAAGCAATAGGATGATTGCCTGCTAAAATTAAGATTTAAATAAGATCAAGACTCTCCTAACATAATATATAAAATGTACATTGTACAATAAAAAAATAACTCATCAACACCAAGAGCCATTAGAAATACAATCTGAATAGAAAGTGCAAGCAACAGACACAAACACAGATGAATCAGATGGTGGGATATCTGAAAAGGATTTTAAAGCAGCAATCATAAAAATGCTTCAACAATTATAAATTCTGCTGTAACAAATAAAAATTTTAAAATGGTAACAAAGCAATAGAAATTACAAAACAGAGCCAGGTGGAAATCAGAGAATTAAAGCTATAATAACTAAACTTTTTTAAAAAGTCACTGGATATGCTTAATATTAGAGAGGAAATAAAAGAAGATATAACCAGTGAACAGAATTTACTTGATTTTAAAAATAGACAGAAAATAGACTAACAAAATATTAACATACACTCAAAGACTTAAGGAAAAATAACTAAAGGTCTAACCTTTTATCACTGAAAATTCTTATGTAGAGAGAACAGAGCGTAAGATGAAAAAATTATTCAAAGAAATAATGGTTTAAAGCTTCTCAAATTTGGCAAAGAACATAAACCTACAGATTCAAGAAGCTGATCAAACTCAAAGAGGATAAATGAAAAGAATTTACATAAAAACACACTAATTCAATTTTTAAAAAGCATCGACAGAAAAAATTCTAAAAGGAGCAAGAAAGAAACAAATTGTTGCCTCTAAAGAACACCAAATCAAATAACAGCAGATTTTTTTTATCTGAAACCATGGAAGCAGAAGGAAGTGGCACATTTTCAATTATTGAAAGATAGGAATAGTCACATGAAAGTTCTATGTCTGGAGAAACTACCCTTCAGAAATGAAAGGGGAATTAAAATATTCTCAGAATATGGAAAATTAAGGAAAAGTTATAGAAAAACAGAAAAACCGAAGAGGAAAAAAATCTAAGGAAAACTAAGTTAATTTGTTGCTGGCAGAGCTACCCTCATGGAATGGTTAAAGGAAGGGGCCAGCCCAGTGGCACATCAGTTAAGTTCACACATTCTGCTTCTCAGAGGCCCTGGGTTCGCTGGGTGGATCCTGGGTGTGGACATGGCACTGCTTGGCAAAAGCCAAGCTGTGGTAGAGGAATATGGGCATGAATGTTGGCTCAGGGCCAGCCCTCCTCAGCAAAAAGAGGAGGATTGGCAATAGTTAGCTCAGGGCTGATCTTCCTCAAAAAAAAAAAAAAAAAAGAGAGAGAATGGTTAAAGGAAATTCTACAAACAGAAAATGATAATAGAAGAAGGTAGGGACTGTTATAAAGGAAAGACAAACAATGAAATAAATCAAAAGGCAGATAAACATAATCGATTAACCTTAAAAAATTTCCTAAATCCTATTTTATGGTTGAATCAAAAAAATTAGATCATGTGATGTGGTAGTCAATGTATGTAGCAAAGGTACAAAAGTATGTAATATATATATATATATATATGCACACACACATATAGCATATATACATTACATGTAATATATATATTACAATAAAGTTTTAATACTTTACTTGAAGTGATAAATGTTGATACTGGTATGCTATGATACTGGTTACTGTTCAAGTAACTACCTAGAAAGAAAGAAAAAAGAAACACAGAAATGAAAAATAGTAAGAACACAATAAAACCAATAGTAACATGGCAGACTTAAGCTCTAAGATGTTTATAATTTCTTTAAATGGAAATGATCAAAATATACCATTAAAAGACAGAAATTAGCAAAATGCGTTAAAAATCCCAACCCAACTGGGGTTGGCCTAGTGGTATAGCAGTTAAGTTCACATGTTCCAGTTTGGTGGCCCAGGGTTCGCTGATTCGGATCCGGGGTGTGGACCTACGCACTGCTGGTCAAGCCATGCTGTGGCAGGCATCCCACATATAAAGTAGAATAAGATGTTCACAGATGTTAGCTCAGGGCTAATCTTCCTCACCAAAAAAAAAAACAAAACACAGAAATGGAAAAAATACACAACTGTTTAATCATGTGACTCTTCACTTTCAGTTCTTTCATGGATCACCATTGTCTTCAGGACACAGCCAATATCACTTAGAATAATGGTCATTGTTCTTAATGATTGGTCTATAAGCCTTGACTTTACAATCTTATCTTCTCCTCAGTTTTACTATTCAGAAGTCAGTCCTCTCTTTGTACCAGTGCTGCTTTTCATTGGTAGTTGCATCTGCCAGGACTCCCCTTTCCCTGAACCCCTTAGCCTCTGATCCCTTCTGCCAGGCCTGCTCCCATTTGTTCTCCAAAACTCTTCCAGAATGTACTCACTCTAGTCTATGGCCCATGCTCAAGTAGTACACTTCCAAAGTACCATAGCTAGCCTGCACTTCTACAAGAGCACAGCGAGTATCAAATAAGCTAATATATGTGTAACTGTGCTGTCAACTTCAAAATGCATAGCCTACATTATAAGGTAATTACAAGCTACATATATTGTTACTTCGGGAGATTTAATACCCATATTACTATTCAGGAAGATCACAAACTACACATTTTATTATTCAGAGAAATTTAATAACATTATATTATTTTAGTTACATTTCATTCCCATGAACTGTAAAGCTTAAATAGCTCTCTGGTCCGTAATATAACATCAAAGTACAAACAGGAAAAGCAGGTCAAAGCTTCTAAGTAACCACAGCAAATCTTGAGCAATCCCTATGATCCTTTCAGAAAACTGAGACATTTTCTTCTTGGAAAAAAGTAATTGTTTGAAAACAATAGCATTTCCCCTTTGAATTCATTTCAGAAGTCAACAAAAGGTTACCAGTTACCTTTAGAACACATATTGTTTATATCGTTTCTTTCACATGGAAATTTCAGATATAATTGAGAATCAATTTGCTGTGGCAAACTCTGTGTCAGAAACTAAATTCAATCCCACAAGCCTCCAAGTGAGGATTGTTTACAAACAGTTATTTTAGCCCTAAAGATTACTAAATTTTTCTCAAAAGATTTGGCGTAAACTGCATCAGAAATTAAGTGCAACGCCCAAGAGCTTGTCTTCCTTTTATTAGAAAACCCAGCGAACACGTCCTTCAATACGTCCTGCATGAATGTCAAACGTGCAGAGATTTCTACATGTTTCTTGTTTTGAATTAAAATTTTTCCCAGCTGATTCTTCATTTTAAATCTATCAGAGACGTATTTGTTTAGGTAATTGGGCTTATTTTTCAGTAGTAGAGGAAGCTGCAGGTGGATTCTGAAGAATTTGGTTTAATCTCTCCTTCTATCTTACTGGTGGTATTCCTCATCAAGATAATTAAGGCTGAACAGTGGTTCCCTTTCACAGATAATGAGATTGGTAAGACCAGTGGGGTAGTATAAGTTTGAGGGCGGAATGAGAAAATGTCTCTGAAAGCATCATAGAAATACAAGACACTGCTATTGAATAAAAATTGCTGATAGGGTCAAATAAACAAACGTAAGCAGATGGCTTTTAGTTTTAGTGAAGCTTCAAAATAAGTACAACTATTTTATTCACTTTTTTAATTCACATATCAAATATTAAAAATATTTTCTAGTTAAGCATACTATAACAATAGATTAAAGATACATTTTCTTTTTTTCCATCAACCAAAATTCCATTGAGGTTACAGTAAAGATGTTGGACCAACGTAAGACAAATTTGTAAAGAACCGGAAAGGATACAACAAAATTTTAGAAGTTAAAAATTAGATGGTTGATGAATAACTTGCTTAGAGGGCCAAAGAGTGTGTAAACCTGTCCTAACCCACCAGTTGGCAAAGAATAGGAATGAGGCAATTTATATTCCAGAATTCCATTAAAGCTAGGAAGTGTAGAAATTAGATTAGTCTGAAAATATTGCCACAAGTGGGACTGAAAATAAGAAAATTAATTTATAAGGTGTCTAAAGAGTTAAGTCACAGAATGTATTTGCCACAAAATACAACTGAAAAAAAGGGAATATTTAAAGAACATTAAAAATCCTCTAAAAGTCGATTAAAAAAGACAACTCTATAAAAATGGACCCAAGACTAGAACAGCCATTTCAGGGCAGAAGAAACTCAAATGACGAGTAGTCATATCAAATGTACTCATGTTCACTGGTGATCAGGCAAAGGCAAATTATATTCACAACACAATGTCATTCATAACCATCTAATAGGAAAACAATTCCGATAATGATTAGTTGTGACTAAGTAGAGTGATTTTTACACTCTACTAAGAACATAAATTGGTAAAATCACTATGGAAAATAGTCTGGTGTTATTTATTAAAGTTGAAGATATCCATATCTGAAGTCCCATCAATTTTATTATCAGATATATACCCATTTAAAAAAACAAAACTCTTGCACTTGAGCATCAAAATACAGGAAACAGTCTGTTCACCAAAAGCATTTTTATAATAGCCAAAAACTTGAGAAAAACAAGGATATATCCATGGAAAAAATAGAAAAATAAACAGTGCAATATTAGTGTAATGGAAAGTTGGTTACAACAGTGAAAATTAGCTAACTACTGACCAGTGGTATCCTTTAGCATCCTCAAAACCACTTCATATCTTAAAAAAGTATTCAGTATCCAAGGAGTTATTGTGTATCTGAGTCACAAAGATCAATACAGACTGTAATAGAAATTAAACTAAGAAATTTGAAAAGTATTTATCAATTCATTCAAAAATAATCAATTTATTATGCTAACATAAATAACATAATCTTATAAAAACAGCTATTTTTCACAGCAAAATAAATTACTGAGAAGAGTGTCATTGTTATATATATATATTTTTTTGCAAATCTCTTTACTGTCTACCTTAAGAGATGAGAGCCAGATTGTCCTATTTGCTTCTCCATTGTATCTGTTGTGATATGTTGTTTTGAGTGAAGCAGATGAAGCAGATTCAAGTTTCTCCAAATCTAATTTTCTTTTGAACGCTTTTATTTTATGATCCACAACAAATACGGTCACTTTTCTTCGAAGTAATACACTCACTTCACTCACTTTTGAGAAAATGTCTGCCAAATACTCAAGCCTGAATAAATATATTTTATCTGTCAGTCCTACTTTCAAGTAATAATGGAGTTCCATGAAAAAAGTGTTCGAGTCACAATTAAATCTCTTAAGTGCTTTTTCTTTAGATAACCATTGTGCTTTGGTGTGCTGCAGCAAGTTGTATGTTTACTTCCCATTTCTTCACACAAAATATTAAAATGATGTGCACTCAAGGGTGGAGATTTAATAAAATTATGTTTTTTCTGCTTCATCAATGACATTTTTAGATATAACTAGCATTCTTTTTTAACGATGACTGCATATCAATTAAAAATTCTGTGACTACTCTATGGTGCCACTGCTTTGATTCACACTAAGGCTCCAATGGTTTTACCCACCATTGCTTTTGCACCATTGGTGCATGTGTAAATATAGTTCAATAGACAAATAAAAACTTGGTATTTATCAATATAATTTTGACATCTCAAACTTTGAGAGGATCTCAGACACTGCCCCCTCCCAAAGGTCTGTGGATATCACTTTGATAAATACTGCTAAAATGAACTCAGATACAAATGAGCTTATAATCAAATAGAAGAGGAAAATCTTACACATGCTGCACACCAGAGAGTAATAAATGACTTGGAAATTCAAAGTGCTCTGGGAATTCAGGGGCCAATGAAATTATCTCCTTCTTTTTGTCCTGGGAAAGCCGTCTTAGATTTAGCAAATTTGCAGATACAGGGACTGATTCTCCAAACATAGAAATTAGAGAATCAAATGTGTGGAAATGAGAAAGTGCCTGGTATATAAGCTGAAAAGCAGGGGCATGATTGTAATTGACATAGACGTTGTATGACCCAGCATAACCATGGCAGCAGCTGACTCCAGGGAATTGTTCCTGCTCAACTTTTGACTGGGTCAACTCAAACTATTAATTCTACATGACCAATTTCCAGTTGAGTTTCTTCTTTCTCTCCATTATTTAATGATCAAAATTATTTTTAGAGTTGAGCTCAGAATCATTGAAGCCACACATTTAAGGAAATGACTAGTTATGTTTGGCCTTCATTTTTGAGATATAAAATATAAAAAAACTGTGCTAAATATATTGAATTTCCCTAAGTAGGTATATTACCTTTAATGAAGTAATTCATATTTAAATGAAGAATTTCATTCTGGTAATTAGTTTAGTTAGTTTGTTCTTTTTTTCCTTAGAGATATCCTTAAAAAAAAAAGAATATATGTAAGAGATGAATAGAGATCATGTAAATTCAGAAACTTCTATATTTTCTAAAATTTTAGTCTTGGACACCATGGCTCCACCATAATCTGTCTCTGAAAGTGGGAAAAGGATAAGTTATTGATCTACAGAAGTATCAACCTAATTTTACACCTCAAGGAACTAGAAAAAGAAGAACAAATGAAGTCCAAAGATAGCAGAAGGCAGGAAATAATAAAGAGCAGAGCAGAAATAAATTAAATAAAAACTAAAAAGAAAATAGAAAAAAATCACTGAAACTAAGAATGGAGTTTTTTAAAAAGATAAACAAAATTGATAAACATTTAGGTAGACTAACCAAGAAAGAGGACTGAAGCAAAATTATAAATGAAAGAGTAGACATTAAAACTGAAATACAAAAGAATACAAAGGAATCAAAAACCATAAAAATACAAAGGATCATAAGAGACTACTACTAATAATTATACACCAAAAAATTAGCTAATCTGGAAGAAATAAATTTCTAGAAGCATACAACCTACCAAGACTTCATCATGAAGAAATAGAAAATCTGAACAGATCAATAATGAGCAAGGAGATTGAAGTAGTAATCATAAAACTTCCAACAAAGAGAAGCTCAGGATCAGATGCTTTCCTTAATTAACTGGTGAATTCTACCAAACATTTAAAGAAGAGTTAATACCAATCCTCAATCTCTTCCAAAAAATTGAAGAGAAGGGAAGACTCCCAGGCTCATATTACAAGCCAGCATTACCCTGATATTAAAGCCAGATAAGGACACTACAAGAAAAGAATATCACAGGCCAATATCTCTGATGAACATAGATACAAAACTCCCAACAAAATTGCGGCAAGCCTAATTCAACAGTATATTTAAAAGATCATACACTATGATCATGTGGGATTTATCCCTTGGATGCAAGGATGAATCAATATACATGAATCAATAAATGTGATATATCACATTAATAGAATGAAAGATAAAAATCATACAATCTCTTCAATAGATTCAGAAAGAGTGTTGCACAAAATTCAACAACATTTTATGAAAAAAGCTCTCAAGAAACTGGATGTAGAAGGAACATACCTCAACATAATAAAGGTTACTTATCACAAAACCACTTCAAATGTCATACTCAACAGTGAAAAGCTGAAAGCTTTTCATCTAAGATCAGGAACAAGGCAAGGATGCGCACTCTTGCTGCTCTTGTTCAACACGGTACTAAATGTCCTAGCCAGAGCAATTAGGCAAGAAAAAGAAACAAAAGGCATCCAAATTGGAAAGAAAAAGGTAAAACTGTCTCTGTTTGCAGATGACTTGATCTTATATATATAGAAGACCCTAAAGATTCCACCAACAATCTTTTAGAACTAATATATGAATTCAGTAAACTTGCAGCATACAAAATTAACATGCAAAAATCAGTTGCATTTTTATACAGCAATGGTGAACTATCTGAAAAAGAAATAAAGAGAACAATCTCATTTAAAATAACAACAAAAAATAAATTACTTAGGAATACATTTAAGCATGGAGGTGAAAGATCTGTACATTGATGAAAGAAATAGAAGGCACAAGTGAATATAAATACATCCCATGTTCATGTTTCAGAAGAATTAATATCGTTAAAATGTCTGTACTATCCAAAACCATCTACAGATTCAACACAATCCCTATCAAAATCCCAGTGGCATGATGGAATCATAAAAGAATCTTAATTTCCAAAGCAATCTTGAGGAAGAAGAACAAAGTTGGAGGCATTACACTTCCTGACTTCAAACTATGCTACAAAGCTACAGTATTTTAAACAACATGGTTTTGGAATAAAAACAGATACATAGACAAATGGAACAGAATAAAGAGCTCAGAAATAAACTCACACATATATGATCAACTAATATTTGACAAGGGAGCTGAGAAAACTCAATGGAGAAAGAATAGTCATTTCAATAAATGGTGGAGAAAAAACAGAATATTCACATACCAAGGAATGAAATGGGACCTTTATCTTACACAATTCATGAAAATTAACTAAAAATGGATTAAAAGCTTAGATATAACACCAGAATCCATAAAGCTCCTCGAAGAAAACATAAGGAAAAATCCCCTTGACACTTTTTTCGGATATTACACCAAAAGCCCAAGCAACAAAAGCAAAAATAAACAAGCGGGACTATATCAAAATAAAAAGCTTCTGCAAGCAGAATAAACAAGCAAAAAAATAAAGAGACAATCTATAGAAAGGGAGAAAATATTTGCAAACCATCTATCTGATAACAGTTTTATATCCAGAAAAATAACATGAGGAACTCCAATAGCTCAATACCAAAAAGACCTCCAAATAATCCAATTAAAAATGGGTAGAGACACTGAATAGATATTTTTCCACAGAAAATACAAAAATGGCCAGCAAGTACATGAAAAGATGCTCAACATCACTAAACCCCAGGTAAATACGAACAAAAGCCAAAATGAAATATCACCTCACACCTGTTAGAATGGCTATTATCAAAATGAAAAGAGAGAAAAGCTGGCAAGGATATGGAGGAAAGGAAACCCTGTGAACTGCTGGTGGGAATGTAAATTGGTGCAACCACTCTGGAAAACAGTATGGAATTTCCTCAAAAAATTAGAAATAGGACTACCTTATGATCCAGCAATCCCACTTCTTGGTATTTACCCAAAGGAAATGAAATTACTATTTCAAAGAGCTATCTTCTATTTCATGTTCATTGCGGTATGATTCACAATAGCAAGATATAGAAACAACCTAAATGCCCATTGACAGGTGCATGGATAAGGAAAATTTGTTATATATATATAATGGAATATTATTCAATCATAGAAAAGAATGAAATTTTGACATTTGTGACAACATGAGTGTATCTTGAGGGCATTATGCTAAATGAAATAAGTTTGAGAAAGACAAATACTGTATTATTTCATTTATATGTGGAATTTCAAAGAAGCTGAACTCACAGAAAAACAGAGTAGACTTTCGGTTGCCAGGGGCTATGGTGTGGGTGCAATGGGAGATTTTGGTCAAAGTGTACAAACTTCCAGTTATAAGATGAATAAGTCCTGGGGATCTAACATATAGTATGGTGAATATAGTCAACAACCCTGTATTATATACTTGAAAGTTACTTAGTAAATCATAAATGTCCTTACCTGAAAAACCATTATAATTATATGAGGTGATGGATGCGTTTACTAACCTTATTGTTGTAATCATTTCACAATACATATGCATATCAAATCATCACGTTGTACATCTGGTACACAGTGTGATACATTAATTATGTCCCATTAAAGCTGGGGAAAAAAAGAAGTAATCATTAAAAGGTGTGTATCTTGATACTCACTATGGACCAGGCCTCCCAAACTAAGCAGAAAATTTAATTTGTCACCTACACAAGGACACTTTTGAGAGTGATAGATATACCTAATAATAACTCATTAGGACAATAGGCATAAACCAGGAAGGGCCTGGTGAAAAGAGGGCATATGTTTAACTTATCCCAAACTGACAGCTGCTTTTGTTTTTGTCTTCCAATGGACATTTTCTTAGAAATTTTTGGAAGAACTTTTTTATATGTGACTTTGGTAACCACCTTTATAACAGTGTTAACTTTGTCGATTTATTTCCATTTACAAGAATGTGCAAGACAGAAAATGTGCTTGTGCTCTACACAAAGCATTCAGTAGGAATCTTGAGAAAGTGTGAATTGTCCTGTTTCCTTTGCTGAATTCTTGAATTTTGTCTTCCTTTTTATGATTTTAATTTTTTTATTATAATAAAAACTCCTAATTATCAGATAACATACTATCTTCATGTTCCAGGAAATTCTATAGTTCAAAGTTCTCCTTAAGGCTGTTGTTGCTCTAATACTTAGATTTCCTCCTTTTTCAATTGGGAAATAATGAAGATGCAGAGGATAAGTTCTTAACTGCATGATGTGGTGTGTGGTACAATATGTATTTTGTGTATCCTAATGTATTTCTGTAATCAGATTCACTTTACAGCATTTTTCAGACAACTCTTGAATAGCAGTGTTTACTAAGGTATAATTTCAACAGAATAAAATTCTCAGATTGGAAGGTGACAGTTTGATGAGTGTTAACAAATGTACATAGTCTTGTAACCATTCCTCTGACCAAGATATAGAACATTTCCATAACTCCACAAAGTTCAGCCCCCAGGCACAATCACTATTCTGATTTTTATCATCATAGTTTGACCTGGAAAGCAAATAAATGAAATAATACAGCATATGTATATTTTTCTATCTGGCATCTTTAACTAAAAAAAATGGTTTAGAGATTCAGCTATGTTTTTCTGCGTATCAGTAGTTCATTCTTTTATTGCTGAGTAGTATCCCATTGCACCAATATAATACAATTTGTTTATCCACTCATTGTCCTGGAGTATTGTGGGTGGTTTTCAGTATTGAGTATTATATAAAAAGTTGCTGTGGACATTACATAAGTCTTTTCAAGTCTATATGTGTATATACTCCTTTTATATAACTATATGTGTATAGTAATATATATAACCAATACATATATAAATAATTATATATATGCATGTATATATGCATATATACATATAATTATTTCTGTATAGTGAAGCAACCTCAGATTTCTGGACTGGATTTATTTGATGGTGGTGTGTTATCTTTTTATAAATTGCTGGATGAGATCTGACAATATTTCATAAAAGATTTTATAGTCCATGCTCATAAGTGATATAGTTCAGTAATCTTAGTACTTTTCTATTCCAGTTTTGTGCTTGTCAGGAGTTGGATTCAGAGGTATGCTGGCTTCACAAAACAGGTTGGGAATCTTCCCTCTCCCTCTATTTTCTGAAAGAGTTTGTGTAAGATTTATGTAATCGCTTCTTGAAATTTTTAATAGACTTGAGTGATGAAGCATTTTGGACATGGGAATGTTTTGTGTAGACGGACAAGGATGGGAGGAGTTTTACATTTCAATTCCATTTATTTAAGAGATATAAAGCTACTCAGCTTTTCTCTTCTTGTATTAGTTTTAGCAGGCTTTGTTCCTCAATAAAGTTTTCATTTCATTTCATTTAAGTTGTCATGTTTTTGGCATGATGATGTTTAAATTATTACCTTACCAGACTTTCAAACTTCTCGTGTCCATAGTGATGCCCCCTCTATCATTCTTGATACCTGTAATTTGTAATGTTTCTTTTTATTTTCTTTTACTATTCTAGCTAAGGATCTATTAACCTTTTCAAAAAACTAACTTTTTCTTGATTATCTGCATCATTTTTTCTGTTTTCTATATCACTGATTTTTGTTCTTATCCCTATTGTTTGTTTTCTTCAACTTATCTGTATTTCATTAGATCTTATTTCATAGAGACTTAAGAGGAGAAGGTTGAGGGGTTTTTTTTCCGTAAACCTTTCCTTTTTTCTAATATAAAATTTTAAGGCTATACATTTCCCTCTAAGCACTACTTCAGCTGCATCTCACAAATTTTGATATATTTTCATTACTTTAAAGTGATTTTTAGTTTCTAACTTCCCTTATGATTTCTTCATTTAGATATTTGTGGCTTAACTTCCAATTATTTGGGGAGTTTCTAAATATCATAGTAGTATTTATTTCTTATTTAATTCTGTTAATGTCAGAGAACATACACTGTATTATCTCAATCCTTTTAGATTTATTGAGACTTATTCCTTGGCCATATAATTTGTTATAGTGAATACTCTGTGTGAACTTGAAAAGAATGTATATAAAGTGGCTATTTGTTATAATATTTTATAACTGTCTATTAGATGAAGAAGATAGATGCATTGTTCTCAGTTTGTAAGGACAACTTGTTCATGAATTGAGAGAGATTAAAATCCCCAAATATGATTATGAATTTTTATATTTTTGCTATATTTATTCATCCTCGCCTCATGCATTTTGAAACTGTACTAAATATTGTATCAAACATCTCTTCTTGAGCAATTGACCTGTTGATTATTATGAAATAATCCCTTTTATTTCAGTCAATACTTCTTGTCATTTTTTTCTATTGAGATAACTTTGATTTATAACATTATATAAATTTCATGTATACATCATTATATTTCTATTTCTGGGTAGACTACATCATGTTCACCACTCAAAGACTAATTACCATTCGTCACCATACACGTGTTCTATCACCCCTTTTGCCCTCCTTCCTCCCTCCTTCCCCTCTGGTAACCACCAATCTAGTCTTGGTATCTATGTGATTGTTCTTGTTGTTGTTTTCATCTTCTACTTATGAGTGAAATCCTATGGTATTTTACTTTCTCCATCTGTCTTATTTTACTTAGCATAATACCCTCAAGGTCCATCCATGTTGACACAAATGGCATGATTTCATCTTTTTTTATAACTGAGTAGTATTCCATTGTGTACCACATCTTCTTTATCATTTCATCCACTGATGGGCACTTAGGTTGTTTCCATGTATTGGCTACTGTGAATAATGCTGCAAAGAACGTAGGGGCATATATATCTTTATGTTTTCGTGTTTTCATATTCTTTGGATAAATACCAGAAGTGGAAGGGCTGGATCATGTGATAGTTTCATTCTTAAAGTTTTGAGGAATCCTCATACTGTTTTCCATAGTCACTACACAAATTTACATTCGCACCAGCAGTGTATGAGAGTTCCCTTTTCTACACATCCCCTCCAACACTTGGTATTTCTGCTCTTGTTAATTATAGCCATTCTGATGGGCATGAGGTGATACCTCATTGTTTTGATTTGCATTTCCTTAATAATTAGTGATGTTAAATATCTTTTCATGCACCTATTGGCTATCTGTATATCTTCTTTGGAAAAATGTCTGTTGAGATCTTTGGCCCATTTTTTAATTGGGTTGGTTGTTTGTTGCTGAGATATATGAGATCTTTATGTATTTTGGATATTAACCCCTCATCAGACATATGGTTTGCAAATATCTTCTCCCAATTGTTAGGTTGTCTCTTTGTTTTATTTTTGGTTTCCTTTGCTATGCAGAAGCTTTTGAGTTTGATGCAGTCCCAATTGTTTATGTTTTCCTTTGTTTCTCTTGCCTACTGAGACACAGTATTTGAAAAGATGCTGTTAAGGCTGATGTCAAAGAGTGTACTGCGTATATTTTCCTCTGGAAGTTTTGTGATTTCAGGTCTTACATTCGAGTCTGTAATCCTCTTTGAGTTAATTTTTGTGTCTGGTATAAGATAACAGTTTACTTTCATTCTTTTGCATGTGGCTGTCTAGTTTTCCAAACATTGTTTATTGAAGAGGCTTTCCTTTCTCTACTGTGTGTTCTTGGCTCCCTTGTCAAAAATTAGCTGTCCGTAGTTTTGTCGTTTTATTTCTGGGCACTCAATTCTGTCCCATTGATCTGTCTGTCTTTTTTTGTGCCACTACCGTGCTCTTTTTGACTACTATAGCTTTGTAGTATATTTTGAAATCAGACAGTATGATACCTCCAGCTTTGTTCTTTTTTCTCAGGATTCCTTTGTCTATTCAGGGTCTTAAAGTGTACTTCATTAGATATTAATGCAAATATAAAATGTTTCTTATGTTTAGTGTTTATATGTTTTCATCCTTTTACTTTCAACTTACTAGTGTCTTTGTCTTTAAGGGTAGTCCCCTTTTTTTTGTCCTGTCTGACAATCCCCGCTCTTTAATTGATGTTTATTGTTTTTCTCTTGTATTTAACATTTTATTACCTGTTTTCTACTTGTAGCCTTTCTTCTTTTCTACTACACTTCTCCTTTTCTTCCTTTTATTTACCTTATTTGAATATTTATGTGACTGCATTCTGTTAGCTCAATTTGATTTTTATTTATTCTTGTTTTTATTATAATTTTAGTTGTTTCCCAATGAATTAAAATATGCGATATTAATTTGTTCTTCCTTATTGAATAGTAGACCTAATATCAGTATATTTCCATTTACTCTCAATTCAACCTTTTGTACTATTGTTTTCATAGATTTCTCTTAAAGTATAAATCTTTCATTGTTATCATTTTTTATTTAAATATCCCATTAACATTTGAAAAGTTCTAGAAAGGATAATATATTTACTCATATGTTCACTATTTCTTGTGTTTTTCCTTAATTCTTGATGATCAAAATCTCCATGCAGTACTGTTGACATTCAGCTTCAAGAACTTTCTTCAGCAATTATTATTCTACACATATGCTGGCAACAAATTTTCTGAATTTTTCTTCTCTGGAAAGATCTTTATCTCTTTAATTTTGAAAGAAAGTTGTTGGTGTAGGTTCTTTTTTTCTTTCAGTACTTTTCTCATTATCTTCTGCTCTCCAGTGTTTTTCACAAAAAGGCAGGGAACATTCTTAACTTTGGTTCTTGTGTATTATGTCTTATTTTCTCTATATGTTTAAATTTTCTGCTTATTTTTAAAAGCATTCTTGAGATTTAATATACTTCATATAACAAACTGAACATATTTTAAATACAAAATTTTATTAATACTGATAAATTGACAAATTCTGACATGTGTATATGACTGTGTAACACGTTCCATTACCTCCCAAGTTTTCTTCATGTGCCTTTGTTATCCTTGCCACTCATCCATCCCTGCCTTCCCACACTTTTTGCAGAACAACTTTCATTTGATTTATTTTACTATAGATTATTTTACATGTCTTTTAGACATTTATATGAAAGGAAACACACAGTATGTACTTCTTTTTGGTCTGGTTTCTTTCATTCAGGATAATTATTGTGAGATTAATCAATGCTGTTGTAGTACCAATAGTTCATTCATTATACTGCTTAACAATATGCAAGTGTATAAATATATCAAATCAAACTTGATTATTCACTCACTAGCTGATAAACATCCAGTTTCCAGGCTCCGGCTATTAAAATAAAACTGCTATGAACATTTTTGTACAAGATTTTGTGTGGAAATACACTTTAATTTCTCTTGGATAAATAGCTAAGAATGGAATAGCTAAATAGTATGGTAGGCGTATGTTTAACTATTTAAGAAACTACTAAATCGAGCCTAAAGTAGTACAACATGCTATACTCCCAATAGCATTGTAGTAGAGTTCCATTTGCTGCACAATCTTGTCAACAGTCAGTATGGTAAGTCTTTAATATAAGCTGTTCTAATTGAGGTGTAGTGGTATATCATGTGTTTTTAATTTACATTTCCCTGATGACTAATGATTTGAGTATCTTTTCATGTAGTTACTTACCATATTTACATCTTCTTTGATGTAATGTCTGTTCAAAACTTTTGCCAATTTTTATTAGGTTGTCTGTTTTCTTATAATAGTGTTTTGAAAGTTCTTCACATATTTTGTAAACAAGTCCTTCATATGCTATATGATTAGCAAGTGTATTCTTCCAGTCTGTGACTTAATTTTTTATTCTCTAATAATGCATTTTGAAGATCAAAATTTATTTTGATGAACTCTAAGTTGCCAGCACCTTCTTTTATGGACTGTGTTTTTAGTTTCATAACTAAGAAATTTTGCCTAACACTATCAATGTTACAGTTTTGCTACAGAATCTTAACATCAGCCCCGATACCAGTTCCCCTACATTGAACCCAGCGTATATGGGGTTAAAACTAAAACCCACTATCCCCTTTCATGCTTCTCTAGCTCCACTCACATGTAAATACCTGTTTCTTTAAACTTTGACTCTTTGAGCTTTACAACTAAATGGGAGTTACAAATTGTTAAAAGCCCAGGTGGCCTGGAGTGGGAGGCACACTAAAGTTTAGCTAATCATGTGTTCTTGAAGTTTGCCAGGAAAGCCGCTGTCTCAAGGATATGAAGGAGCGGAGGCTTCCCAGACCACGACTCCTTAACTCCCAGCGCTGGAACCCGCCTCAAACAGGAAGACGAGACAACAGACAACTGCAAGGACGCCCACCCGCCATCCTCCTGTCTCACCCTCCCCCCACTGCCTTGCTGCAGGCAGCCTCTCAAGGCCAAACGCAGGCTGGTGGGAAAACACCGACCTGCATAAGCTACATGTTTTGCCCTCCCCTACCCAAAACTCCAAATAAAAGTCCCTACCCATTCCTCATCTGGGAGCTAGCAATTTTTGAGGCATTGAGCCCTTGCTTTACTTCCTGTGCCTGACATAGTAAAAACCTTTCTTCTTCCACTCAAGACTGTTCTCGTTATTTGGATTGGCATCGGGTTCAGAGACCGAACTTTCGGTTACAGTTTTAGGTTTTACAGTGTTCTCTGTTACCATTTGGATTAACTTTTAGATATGGTTAAATGTTTAGATTAAGGTTTATCTTGTTTATTTGTGGATATCTAATTGTTTTGTTACTATTTGTTACAAAGATGATCCTTTCCTCATTGAATTGCCTTTGCAACTTTGTTGAAAACAAATTGATCAAGTGAATGTGGGTCTAATTTAGACTCTCAATTCTGTTTCGATGATCTATTTGTCTATCATTACACCAGTACCACAATGCCTTCATTACCACAGATTTATTTTAAGCCTTGAATTCAGGCAGTACTACAATTTTGTTTCAAGCAAGATGGCAAATCTGAACTCAGTATATATACATATATATTTTAGGAAGATTAGCCCTGAGCTAACATCTGCCACTGATCCTCTTCTTTTTGCTGGGGAACAGTGGCCCTGAGCTAAGATCTGTGCCATCTTTCTCCATTTTATATGGAGGATGCCTGCCATAGCCTGGCTTGACAAGCAGTGTGTAGGTCAGCAGCTGGGATCTGAATTGGCGAACCCCAGGCCACCGAAGCAGAGCATGCAAACTTAAGATCTATGCCACTGGGCCAGCCCCATAAAATATTTTCAACAGAGAATTCCCCTACACCTTTCAACCAGCTCTCCCCTAAGGTTAGCATATTAATAACCATACAAGAAGTTAAAATTGGCACATTACTATTGACTGAATTATATGCTTTGCTCAAATTTCATCTTTTTTCCACTAATGTCCTTTTGCTGGTTCCAGGATCCAATCCAGGATACCACATTGCATTTAGGCATCATGACGCCTTGGTTTCCTCCAATTTACAGCTTTTTTTTTTTTCAGGCTTTCCTTGTATCTCATGACTTTGACAATTCAGGTCATTTGTAGAAGTTTCCTCAATTTTGGCTAGTCTGATAGCCTCCCGTAATTAGTGTTAGTTTATGAATTTTTGTAAAGAACACCACAGAGATGAATTCTGTTCATATTTTATTAATCAGGAGGTCCAGGATTATCATCATAACTGATGTGGATTAAGGCTGCCCCAGCTAGAGAAGCCCAAGGTGACCTGGCCTACATGCCAAACTATATGACCCAGTGGACTTTTTTATGGTATGAATTAGGACTGCCCCAGGGAGAGAAGCCCGGGGCATCCTCACCTGCATGCCGATCTATATGGCCAGATTCGTATCTAAAGTTATATGACCGCACAATAACCAGACCCCATCTGCACTGAAATCATTTAATGACTTTTTACATCATCTTTTTCTTTTTCTTTTTTTTCCAGTAAAAATAAGTCACGTACCCATGCCTTATAAAATTAGCCCTAACCCTCAACTCAGGGCAGCAGCAAGAGCTCTGACTGCCCGTGGGTCCTGTCCCCACACACCAGCTCTGCCTGCCCATGGGTCCTGTCCCCATGCCAGCGGGGGCAGCAGCAAGAGCTCTGACTGCCCGTGGGTCTTGTCCCCACGCACCAGCTCTGCCTACCCATGGGTCCTGTCCCCATGCCAGCGGGGGCAGCAGCAGCGGCTCTGCCTGCCCATGGGCTCTGTCCCCATGCCAGCGGGGGCAGCAGAGGCAGCAGCAGCAGCTCTGCCTGCCCATGGGTCCTGTCCCCATGCTATTCCACACTATTCTCTAAATAAAAGAGCACTACTGCCAGATCTTGAGAGTCTAAGAAATCTTTCTTTCGACTCCTCGGCTCACCGATCCCGCATCATTTCTGGTGGCCCGTACGGGGAATTGCTTCATCGGCTTGTGAGCTCGAGTTCTGGTAAGTGCCCTTTTCTTCCTTGTGCCTTTCTCTTTTTCAAGGATGGATCTAAACTCACTGCTCCATCGGGAACTTTCTCGGACAGCTGTATGAATCCACGTTTGCTGCCAATGGCTACTCTATGGGGCAAATTGTGGCATTCAGCTTGAAGAGATTCAGTACCTTAAGCCTCAGGGTGATGGAGAATGAATTAATCCATTCCTTCCTGCTCTTTTTCAAGGATGGATCTAGATTCACTGCTCCATCAGGAACTTTCTTGGATGGCTGTATGAATCCACGTTTGCTGCCCATGGCTACTCTATGGGGCAAATTGTGGCATTCAGCTTGAAGAGATTCAGTACCTTAAGCCTCAGGGTGATGGAGAATGAATTAATCCATTCCTTCCTGCTCTTTTTCAAGGATGGATCTAGATTCACTGCTCCATCAGGAACTTTCTTGGATGGCTGTATGAATCCACGTTTGCTGCCCATGGCTACTCTATGGGGCAAATTGTGGCATTCAGCTTGAAGAGATTCAGTACCTTAAGCCTCAGGGTGATGGAGAATGGATTAATCCATTCCTTCCTGACTCTATCTCTAATAGACAAATTTTACGTGGGCACGGGTCGGCCACTTAAGTCATTAGGACGGCCGCCAATCTCCAAGACTCCCGTGGAAGGTTTCTTTTCCTAAGGCTGGATTGGGATCCCTCCCTCTGGCACCTGACCACGCTCTGAACTGCGAGGAAAGTCCCACTCGGGACTCCAGTTCAAGGGAAGTACCAAACTCTAACCTTTGGTGGAGTATGGGAACCCCTTCTTGGGAGAATGGCTCCAGGATGCAATTGGGTAGAATGTCCCCCAGACTGGCGGAAAATTCCTCACTGTCTTTCTCTTTCTCACTGTCTTTGTCCTTTTCTCTCCTGGGGACCATACGCCAGGCACCTATTACTGTCAGGCAGAATAGGGAAGATGTTCAAGGGATGCCCCCATCATCCCTTGCTACAGGAACTCCATTGGGGGGATTTTCAAGGTAATGGCTCCCTTTCTCTGGGACCATACGCCAGGCACCTATTCCTGCCAGGCAGAATAGGGAAGATGTTCAAGGGATGCCCCCATCATCCCTTGCTACAGGAACCCCAATGGGGGGATTTTCAAGGTAATGGCTCCTTTTCTTTCTCCTTTTCTCTCGGGGACCATTCACCAGGCCTATGCTGTCAGGCAGAATAGGCACCAGGCACCTGTTACTGCCAGGCATAACAGGGAAGGTATACAAGGGATGCAATGCCGGGGGACGCCCCCATCACCCCTTGCTATAGGAACCCCACAGTAGGAACAACGGGTAGGACGCTGCCCTAGGTTCAGGGGGGATTTTTCATGGTAATGGACCCGTTTCTTTTGTCTCTCTTGGAGTTACAATGGCAATTTTCATCTCCTTTTGAGCCTTGTGACTGGGAAACAAAGAAATCTTTAAAGAGTAAAAGGCTCCACCCCTGGGAGCCCCAACTTTGGGTTTCTGGGCCTGATCACCCCAGCAACCCTAAGTGGGGGTGCCCTCTCTTGACAGTTGACTCATTGAGTATTTTAGTCACCTACTGAGTCGGTTATGAGGGTAGGAGACCTGTGATTTATTCTGTGAACTGTCGTGCTAGCATAGTGTGCCCCAGTACAGGAACTGTTGTGTGACTCTTATCTTGATAACCCTCTGGAAGAGGCCATGAGGGTGAGGTCTGATCTCTTCTTTTCCTTTCTTTGTCTGTTTTGCTCACCATCTCTTCTGTTGTCACCAAGTAGAGGTTAAGTTCAGGCTAGACCTGAGCAGAACCTTGACCTTCTGTAAAATTGGAAAAATAAGCCTTTTGCCAGGGATTTAACTCTCAAACCTGTCTCTGGGAGCCCCAGCCTCCAGCCAGTTCCAGGCCTTTGCCTCCTGCTTCCCTACCTCAACTTTGCTGGCTCAGAGACAAAGTGCCCAGGCTGAGTGGGACTTGACTAAATCTTATAACTATGTCAACACCCGCAATCGGCCTCTGCACACCCACAATCAGCCTCTGTACCCTTTCTCCAGCTGCTGTCAGTCAGACACTGGCTTTACCGCCACGGGGAAGGCTCCTAAGCATCCCCAGAGACCCACCCTGTGGATGCGTTCTAACTCCATCTGGGAGAAAATCTGAGGGGTTTCTCTGTGCCTTTGTGATGCAGTTGGACAGGTAGATCAACCTGGAATGTAATTTGAGTTACAATCCAGTTTCTGGGAAATCAAGAGCAACTGTCCTTAGAAAATCCTTGCAAGACTGGAAATACTGCTCTAGAGGCAGTTCAGATTCCACCTAGTTCCTTTATCACAAAAAGGATTATCATCTCCCCTCTCCAGGAACTACTATCTAGCCCATCACTAATTCCTAAGACTGAAGGAAAAAAAAAAAAAAGAAAGAAAGAAAGAAAGAGGAGGGGAGAGGCAAAACGGCCATAAGCGTGCCCTTGCAAAAAATCTAGCATCTTGAGTATCTTCTCCACAAATATTGGTAAAAAACAATAGCTCTAACAATAGCTGTGCAGTCTCTGTGTACGTGTGTCTATGTGTACGTTATATGTGTGATATTTTACCTCCGGATGGTGTTACCAAAATTAAGAGCTCTGTTTAATTGGCTTCAAGTAAGCGCTTACATAAATTCTAAATGTAGTAGAAATTAATCCAATGTCTTTCAAGTTAACTTGATGTGAATTAACTTTTGGTAAATGAAAGCTTGTTTAAGTTTGTTGGTTTGATTGAAAATAGTCTTCTTGTCAGAGTTGTCAGTATTTGCATATGATGCAGGCATGCAGCCTGGGTTTACTAGTCAAATAAGTTCACATTGTCTGTTAAATTCGTCAGCAAAATAATAGCTTTAAATGATGACCAGTTTTGTCTAATGTCTCATGAAGTTTTTGTGGGTACAATAACTGTTTTATGGTCTGCATACTTGAAAAAAAAAAAAAAAACAGGTTCCAAATTGTTTTGATAACAATCTTGAGTTTTGCCAAGTTAAGTTAAATGATAAAAATCTGAGCATCTGGGTCATTTTTGGATTGGATAGCACACAAGCATTACAGCTAAACTTATCTAAGTTATCTACTTTTGGCTTCTTATTGCAGAGAGGCTAAAAGTCTTTGGGTCTGTTATTGTAAAGCAGCGTGTTTCTAGAAATTATGAAGTGTTTAGAATGCTGGTATAAAAGACAATTCATAATTGCTTACCTTTTTAGTGTTTACTATGGTCTGTTAAGGGTTAAAAGTTCTTATTAACCTATATAATTAAAGCTACTGGAAATTAATAAGGAAAACAGCTCTGTATCTAAGGAAAGTTAAAATGTATGTTTTCAGTAAAGAGGGTATAAAGAATGGAAGTATTTTTGTTTGATGGGTTAAGAAAGATAAGTTTGTCCTAAAGTACTAGAAAGGAAAAAAGACAGACTTTGGGACAAATTCTGAAGGCAAAAAGAAAGTTGTAGAAGGTTTGTGAAGGAGAAATTCTGAAAGGAGTTTTATGCCTGGTCAAGTAGACTAAGATTAGAGTAAATCCAATTAAGTGAATGAGTTTTAATGTTAAAAATAAGCTGGTACAGAAATTAAAATTTGGTTTTCTCTCAAAGCATAATTTTCTTGAACTTTTGGCCTGCTCTAACTCTACCTAAAAGACAGAAAATCTATGTTTTGTTAAAATAATTTCCTATATTCAGAAAGAAAGAGGTCTCTTCTAAAATTTTTTGACGATGTTGTTTGCTCTTGACTGTCTCTGTTGTCACTTTGAATGGATGCCTGAGCATTGTTTAACAGTGAGCGTTGTTTCCTATTTGAACAAGCATTTTAAAAACTTTTGATATTTTTGACAAGCTTCTCCCTCAAAAAAAATATTCAAGTCCTGAATGAAGGCTTTCTTTTGACCTGGTAGATGGAAGAAGAATTTCTCTGAGGATTTTCAGAGGGCCCCTGAGACTTCTCAAAGAAATTTGCTCTCTTCCTATAAGGAGGAAAATACTAAATTAATTAGGTTTATTTGGTTTATTAAATTACATGGGAAGCATTGTCAAATAAGCGATGATAAACTTTCTTATGTGGTATTACGTGGGTGAATATTATTAATATACATGTCTTAACATTATATAGCATTCCTAAAATTCTAATCTGTTCTGGTTATCAGTCATAATTCCAGTTATTATCTTAAAGTGTTATATGTCACAGAAATAGCCAAGTTTCTTTGTCAATTGCCCTTTTGAGTCTTTTGTCCATTTGCAGATAGTCGCTGTTTTACTGTGATGCTTTTTGCTTTTGCAAATATGTTTCATCTCCAGAGAAATTCCTGGAAAGGATTCTGACACAAGGGTTCTAAACTACAGGTTTCTGATAAACTTTCAGATTGTAAAACTGAACTGGGTAAGAAATTACAGAATTCTAACAGAAACTAAGCTCATAGACCTGCTAACAGAAGATTAAGCTCAAGAACTGATTATACAGGACTGTGTGAACTGATGAGGATGATTATAATTTTTTTATGACTTCTGTTTGAAATATTGCTGAGTTTTGATGTTTTGTTTTGTTTTCTCATGTTTAAGGAAATCTTTCTTTCTTTTCTCTTATGCTAACTATGACTTACAGCAATTTAGTGAAATACGTTTATGAGCAAAACTGAAACATTTATCTTTTTCTCCCTATCTGATCCCTCCAGAATTAAGAAACTCTGTGAGTGAGCATGGTTATTTCGTGGCAATATAGTTATTTGCATAAGTTCAATAAGAACCTATTCTCCTTATAACAGGATACATTGGTTATATTACCAAGGCTTTGACTGGAATGTCATATTTGAAATATACAGGCTCAGATATGACAACACAGCTTTTCAGGAACAAAGATTGGACATTCTGGAATACAGCCACTTGGAAACATGGGCCTGGTACCTTGTTTACAGAGATTCTGGCAATCTTACCCGGTAAGTAAGGAAGCTTGCTTATCTGGCGGGTGCAAGGAACCTCAGAATATTTTGGGGGACCTCGAGAAGAGAGGAGTCCACCCAAACCTGTAGGTACTGCAGGCAAAATCTGATGGCAAGTCCTTGGCTTGGCTTTTCTGGCCTCGAGAGGCCTTTACAGTTCAATCTGAGATTCCTCATAAAAATTCCAGCAAAGCAGATTTAAAAAGCCTGTATAATCAATTGGTATTCTTGCTGCACTTATGTAAATAATTGGCAGACCAGTTAATCTTAATTTGGCTATCTTTTATAAAAATGAGGGTGATTTTAGAGAGAAAAAAATTATGTTTCAGTAGAAGGTATAGTACACATTCATGGATATTAGATTCTAGCTCTTTTCTTCCACAAGATTCATCTGTTACTAATCATAATGTCTCCTTGTGGCCATCCATCTCTGACACCTGGGAGATCCCTGGCCACAATCAAACCTTTTCCTTCAATACTACTGCCCAAATACTAACTAGATTTGCCTTGTCACAGGTGGATCATAAACGACAAGTTCCAAAGGTAAAGTCCCCAATTTATTGATACACACAGGATGGACTATATCAAATTTGGGACGAATATATTTGGCTCACTCCTACTAGTGGTCAACTCAGTCAAAAGGCCACTATATGTTGGGAACAAACCAATCACACCTGTGATACGTGGCCTAATAGCACCCGACCTATGGGACAAATTCCCCGTCATATGTGTTCTCATATCATAACCTTAAAAAATACTGATTGGTTTGAGACTGACTGGGATAGACGGCCCAGCACGCGTTGGTTAGCCCCTAATGGCACTCAGTGGCTATGTGGCTCCAACTTATGGCCTTGGCTGCCACCTGGATGGATTGGACGATGCACTCTAGGCTTTGTCTGGATGCAAGGTAGAACTACATTTACTATATCTCCTCCTGCTAACCTACCCAACCTGCAACAGCGCTGGACCTGCTCTGTCTTCCACTGGTATGACCACGTTGCCTCAATTTTCCTTCCCCAGTTAGGAATCGAAAGTGTCATCTGGCCCATGGAAGCTCTAAACAAATTTACTATGAAAGCATTAAATGATACACAACATAGCCTTTTGCTGCTTGATTTAGAAGTGTCCCAAATGCGTAAGGCAGTCCTCCAAAACTGAATGGCACTGGATGTCTTGACAGCAGCACAGGGGGGCACCTGTGCCATTATAAAAACTGAATGTTGTGTCTATATTCCTGACTACCATCAAAATATCTCCGGCTTCCTGTCTGATATGAGCCACCAAATTAAGTCCATGTCTGACCCTCCCCTATCTCTAAATGACTGGTTGAACTCTTGGTCAGGACCAGGTTTCTGGACTGCTATCAAAACCTTATTCATTGGGTTAATCATACTGCTTGTATTTCTTATTATAATTTGTTGTCTGTTTCATTGTTTGTCTTCCGCATGTCAACAAAGTTTCACCTCCTGGACCACCACTCGTCAAATGATTCTCTCGTCCCCAGAGGCTCTGGATGCCTTGTCAGCCTTGGACTCCACGGGTGCAGTCTTCCGGTCCGCTGAACCTCCTACCTATACCTATGGCCCCATTTAGGGACAGCTCTACGACCTTGTACAGCCGGAAGTAGTTACAGAAGACTGACCGTCGTCCATATCCCCAAAAGATTTTGGGGCCAAATGGGTTCAGGGGGGGTTTATGATGTGGATTAAGGCTGCCCCAGCTAGAGAAGCCCAAGGTGACCTGGCCTACATGCCAAACTATATGACCCAGTGGACTTTTTTTATGGTATGAATTAGGACTGCCCCAGGGAGAGAAGCCCGGGGCATCCTCACCTGCATGCCGATCTATATGGCCAGATTCGTATCTAAAGTTATATGACCGCACAATAACCAGACCCCATCTGCACTGAAATCATTTAATGACTTTTTACATCATCTTTTTCTTTTTCTTTTTTTTCCAGTAAAAATAAGTCACGTACCCATGCCTTATAAAATTAGCCCTAACCCTCAACTCAGGGCAGCAGCAAGAGCTCTGACTGCCCGTGGGTCCTGTCCCCACACACCAGCTCTGCCTGCCCATGGGTCCTGTCCCCATGCCAGCGGGGGCAGCAGCAGGAGCTCTGACTGCCCGTGGGTCCTGTCCCCACGCACCAGCTCTGCCTGCCCATGGGTCCTGTCCCCATGCCAGCGGGGGCAGCAGCAGCAGCTCTGCCTGCCCATGGGCTCTGTCCCCATGCCAGCGGGGGCAGCAGAGGCAGCAGCAGCAGCTCTGCCTGCCCATGGGTCCTGTCCCCATGCTATTCCACACTATTCTCTAAATAAAAGAGCACTACTGCCAGATCTTGAGAGTCTAAGAAATCTTTCTTTCGACTCCTCGGCTCACCGATCCCGCATCAATAACTTATCACTGATGATGTTCAACTTGATCACTTGGTCAAGGTTGTGTCCGCCAGGGTTCTGCAATCTAAAGTTACTATTTCTCCCTTTGTATCCCTTATTTTTTGCAAGTGAGCTTTAAGTCCAGCCTACACTCAGGAGGGGAATTAAGCTCCATTTCCTGGAAGGGGCTGTATCTATATATGTCATTTGGAATTCTTCTGTAAGAAATATTTTTCTTCCCCCCCATATATCTATTTTCTCCATCATTTTTATATCAGTATGAACACAGGTATATTTATTATCTACTTCAGGCTATACTGCACATTATGTTATATATATTTTTTCTCAAATTGTTCCAAATTTGACTATTGTGAGCTCTTTCAGGTTGGCTTCTGTGTCCTTTTGAAATGGTATATCTTTATTTAACTTCTTTTTTTTTTTTAGCGTTTTCCTACTTTCTAGCATTATAATATGCACCGGGCATATCTTGTATTCTCCCTGTCCCAGGTCTAGAATCATCCATTTCTCCAAAGATTCTTGGTTCATGTCATTAGAGGTTGCTATTTAGAAACTGACATGTGGACACTAAGTGCTCCTTGGTGCTAATTTTACTGCTTCGAGACCCTATCAGTGGACAGAGCTGGGAAACACATGTATATGTCCTACCCTATATGCACATACACTGTATCTATAATTTCTGTATCTATATCTATCTATCTATCTATCTATATATATATGTTACTAAAGTAAACATGAGTTCATGTTGATATCTCCAATTCTAATCCAGAATCACAAAACGTATTGTGATGCCCCACCCACCTGTTGCTTCTTTTTCTGATAGTGAAAATCTTGGATCTCATCACCTATAATATATTTACTTATTTGTTAAACCCTAGCGTACTTGTAAAGTGGTATTTCAGAATTGCTAACTTCTCTGTAAAAAAACAAAGTTAGTAAATAAAGTACAGTGTTTATGAATAGTTCTTATGTCTTTAGCCTTACAGTTTCCAGTCAAAACAGTCCTTTTCCCAATGTGATTTAGAAGAGCTCTTTTCTTCCCCCCTCACCACCTTCAGTGAAATTATATTATACATTTATAATAAGTTTGATTCATGTTTTCATAGTCTACATTCTATTCTGAAATTCCCTTGACATCCTGGTTAATTTTTTCTTTTCATTGGCATAGTTCCAAGTTCATTTTTTGTGTTGGACAGTTCTATGTGTTTTGATAAATGCATAGAATCATACCACCTAAGTACCATGCAGAACAGTTCTGTCATTTTAAAAATTTCCTGTGTCCTATTTGTATTCAACCACTTTTGCCTTTGGTTTTGTGGTAAGTTTTTAGATACAACATCAATAGGATGCACAAACAAAAAAATTGAAAAATTGGACTGAATATTTAAACTTTTGCTATGTGAAGCACACTGTTAAGAGAATAGGAAGACAAGCCATAAATTGAGAGGAAATATTTGTTAATCACATATATGATAAGGAAATTTATCCAGATATATACTGTATAGGATTGCACTGTGCTAGACTTTTCAGCAGCAATGTAAGTATGTCTTTGAGCAAAAGTTTCTCTTTGAGCATTCTCCTCTCATGGCTTCCACAGGCCTACAATCTCCCATTTCCCTCCTCCCTCCCACTTCTACCATCTGTGACTGGCCTTGACACAGGAAGGGTTAATATCATTGGAAAAGGCTTGCTAACAAACTGTGACCTGGACGTGAGAAGGCCCATTAGCCAAAGATGGGTAAGATCTCCAGTGGGAAGCAACTTAAGCCAGGCACGGTTGCCCAGGGTCACAGATGGAGACGCAATATCGGGAGCAAGAGGGGCTGTTGCCTATGAGGCCTTGTATGCTCCGAGATAAAAATATACAAGCACAGCAATAACATGATAATATCAAAACAGAGGCCCAGGGAGGGCTCCTTGAGAAATCACTAAGAATTCTTGGCATTCGCTAATTACGTTGTCCAGAACACCTGTGTATGTCTAACAGATGTAAGCTATGTATATATTGAAACGCTGGTTATAATAAACTCAGAGTGGCCATCAGCCCTCTCCGCATCTATCCTGGTGTGTACATTGGATCGCGACACCGACACCATCCTGGCTGCTCCTATTCTTCTTTGTTAGGTCCTTCTCTATCCTCTCTCTACAGTCTCTCTCTAGGTTGGACTACCCATTCTGGTGCCTTTCTATCAAAATGCTGATGACTCTCACATTCTCTCCCCAAAATAGTCTTCTCCTCTTAACTCCAGGCTCCTATTTCCAATTAAACTTCTGATTCCCCACCCCCTCTCAATCTGTGATGTCTCACTTTGGTCCTCCGTGCTGCCTACCTCCCTAATCTCACTCTTCACTCACCCTGGCTTGCTGGGCACCAGTCACTCTGTCCTTTTTAAGTTCTAGAAACACATCAAGGTTGATCCTGTTTTGGTGCCTTTGCACAAGTTTTTTGAGATTTGTTGTTCTGGAACAAAAAAATTTCTTTTCCTTTATCTAAATTTGGTTGGGTGAATGGTAATAATATTTTGGTTTATGTTACCACTCCTTAAAACAGAGTATCTCAGCATCAGTTTCTCAATACAATGCCACAGTCATTTTTTTTTTTTCATTTTTATTTTTGTTTCAAGGCAGTATAAGCATTCAGGCTCCATCCTAGAGAGCCATCATCAGTAAATCTGTAAAGGGGCCTAGGAATTGCATTAAGATTTCCTTGTTTGACTCTGATCTACAACTATGGTTAACAACCACCATATAGCCTTGGTATCTATTTTTTGCCTTACAAATGGAAATGTATCAATTATTCTAAAAGTAAACATTAAAAATGTAAAGACATCTTTTCTCCACAGAAGAAAGAGCAAACAAATGGAAGTAACATCAGTAATTCCATCTAGCCAGATGTATACATGTATTTGTATATATATGTATGTATATACAGGTCTGTATATGTGTGTGTGTGTGTGTATAAAGACACATGTTTCATATTTATCTGCTTTTATTCACAGCAAACCTTCCTGAAAGTTTTGTCTATAGTCATTGTTTCCACTTGCTCATCTTTGAGAATCTCCTCAATTCAGTCCAATCAGGCTTTTCACCTCTGCCCCCTTAAGATTACACCCTTCAAGGTCACCAGAGCTTTTCATGTTGTGACATCCCATGGCACACAGCAGCAGCATTCATTACAGTTGGCACCTCCTTCATTCCTCAAGCACTGTATTCTCTTGGCTCTGGAGTTATCATATTACTGGTATTTCTCCTACCTCACCTGATGCCTCTCCTCATCTTCTTTTCTTGTTGCTCTCCCTCAGCTGGATCTCTAAAACCTAAAGCACTGCAAGTTTCAGGCATGTGCCCTCTAATCTCTCTCGAGACTCTCTCCATATGATCTCCTCCATTCCCATGACTTTAAACATCACTTATATGTCAGTGGCTTCCTACTCTGTTCTTCTTCCTGAGCTCTGTTCAAGACATCTAAGACTGACTGCCTGACAACACTACTTGAATATTTCACAGGCATCTCAAACTTAGCACTAAAAAAATAGAACTATTTATCCTTTCCTTTTACAAAAACCAAAACAAAAACTCTACATATATATGACTAGAACCACCATCCATCCAGGTGCTTAAGTCCTAACCTAGAGTGTCTCCTCTGACCTCTCAATTACAATCCATTCATTCTTGTCTATTTGGTCTCTACAGGGTATCTTGGAAATACACAGTTCTCTCTATTGCCATTGCTTCCACAGTTATGTAAGTCACTATCATTTTCCTGCATTTCTGAAAAAACTTCCTTAATCTTCTCCCTGATCTGATTTTTGACCCTTCCTATTCATCCCACAGCATTAAATCATGAGTCATGTTATGACACTCCCAGCCTAAAAACTCTCTGATGCCATTTTATTTATTTTGTGGTAAAATTCTCACCCTTTACCTACAACATCATAAATGGTTTTGTCCTTGGCTAAACCACTAATCTTTATCTCTTACTGCTCCCTTTTTAGTTTGCTGAGTGGATATCTTTTCCCTAAACGTGATAAGTTTGTTCCTGTTTCAAGTCCTTACACTTACTGCTCCTTATTCCTAAAATATTCTTCCCTCAGCTCTAGTATTTCTTGCTCAGAGAAGCACTACTCTTTGATAACCTAATCTAGATAGTGTCTGGCCTTGTACTCACCTCTATCTTGTCACTCTATTTTATTTTTCTAGTAGAAGTCACCACTATCTGGAATTAGCATCTTCATTGTAATATTTCCCAGCTAACTGATTTTTCCCTCTGCCTCTCCTCTGCAACTCCAACATACAATGCAACCTAATTTGTTAAATAAATGAGGCAATTTTATCAGTGACTTTTGTGACTATTTCAATTTTGAAAATGGCATACATAACATACCTTGAGGTAGCATTGCTCATAATTATCGTTGAAGCTGGCATTTGGTTCAATCTGACAGAATTTTCTAGGCTAACATTTCTAGCAAGGATACCTGAAATAAATATGTGTGACTATATCGCTTTGTCAATGCTTCTGATGAAATGTCGTATGATTTGTTTCTGCTGTCCAGGGTACACTGACTCAAGTTCACACAGAGGAGTAAGGCAGGCTTTCTGGTGACATGTCCTTATTAAGTGTCTCAGTTACTTGTCATGAAGTTAAAGGGAATTCCAATTTTTAATACCGGTTAAGGAATATGGTGTCGCAGTTTATTGGCAGCATTGAATAGCTGCATTCCAAGTCTCTGTCTGTGGAGTCAATTTTAAAGTTATTTCTTATTATCAATAAAGTGAAAAGCATCTTGCATGGAGGTTTTATTCAGGAATATTTGACACATTCATTCTTTCATCTACACTAAAACATACCCCCCAAATTAAACCAGATCACAGCCAGAGTTGCGTACCTATTGAGTATTATATTGGTTCTCCCTAAATTGCTTTTATACATTGGGGGCTAAGCAACTTTTACCAAAACTTACATCTGATCCAATGTTATATAAATGCACATTAAACATAAGAGAATATCTGACAAAATTTGATGGAAAACAATTTCCATTTAGACTCTTTTAAAGTTCTGTACCTAATGTGAGTAAGTTTTTGACACACAAAATCAATTTCTGCTACACCACTGACTAGTTTTCACCCCATTTGGGAACAATTTTCAAGAATCATCCCTTCCTATGCTAAAATATAATATTGCTCCCCTTTCTTTCAGTATGTAAATGTCAAGGGAGGAAAAGGAACAATAACAACTTTAATCTTCAATAAATAATTTAATAATATAAAAACTAGCAAGGCAAAACCTGAAAACTAAGCAGACAATTTTGCCTCAGATAGAAAGTGACACTATTATAAGAGAAGTGGAAGTCAGAAGCACATAAACAAGTTTGCTACCAGATGAAATGTTAAAGCGGATAGTAGGAACATGGTAATTTAATGTCATTGTTTTGGATAAAGGGATGTACTATGGACTTTATTTTTAATATGTCTTATTTTTGCAAAACTGTAGTGAAAATTTGTAACATGATTAAACCTGTGTTCACGAGTTTATCACAATTTTATGAAATAAAAATACAATTCTTTAGAAAATTTTACTCAATTTACCATCAACTTCATTAACTAAGGCATATCTTTTCCCTAATAAACCTGAGTGCAATGTTCTTCGTATGTATTCTTTCTAGTCAGCTTTTCTTAAAACATAAAAAAAATTCTTACATAGTTAACTGTTTAACTCATTCACTTCAAATATTCAAGTGAACAAGAGCTTTGTATTAAGAAAAGAAAAATAGTTTTTATATATGCTATCAATACCCATTGTGAATCATTCTTCAATCTCCTACTCTATTCTCACAGTTTTCTTTGTTCACAACTTTGTTGTAAGTTTATGCCACCATGTTATATACTATATTACATCTTTTGTCTTCACTACTGTCTGAGCTTCTGTCGGAAAACCACTACACTTCATTCTGGTGCCTTCAGACCATTGCAAAATGCCTATCATGTTGTAGGTGTTAATAAATATTTATTTCATGGCTAAATAACTTTGGAAATGGTTAAATAAAATTATTGTGTCTATACTATGAAATATCATAGAGCCATGAATATAAATGAAATAAACATACAAACAAAAGCAATTATGGTGACTCAGAAAACATACCATAACATATTAAGTTATACCTACATTAAGTTGTTCATGGATACATAATATAAAAAGATGTAAATTATAACATCAAATTTTTTTGAGTCTTCTTTCATAAAATGTGTGTGTTAGGGGAGAATAAAAATATTGAGCTTTCATATGTGAACAAAGTTAAGTGGTTATCAGCTTAAAATAGACTGTTACTATAAGATGTGTATGTAAGCCTCATGGTAACCACAAAGCAAAAACTTGTAGTAGACACACAAAAGATAAAAAAAAAAAAAAAGAAAGAAATCAAAACATGCCATTACAGAAAGCATCAAATGGAAAAGGAAGACAGCAAGACAGAAAGGAAAAAAAGAAAGATAAGATCTACAAAACACCCAGAAAACAAATAAGAAAATAGCAGTAGAAGTCCTTACTTATAAATAATTAATTCAAATGTAAGTGGACTAAATTCCCCAAGCAAAAGACATAGAGTGGCTGAATGGATAAAATAATAAGACTATCTGCTCAACTATATGCTTCCTATAAGAGACTCACTTCAGATTTAAGGACACACATAGGCTCAAAGTGAAGGGATGGAAAAAGTTATTTCATACAAAATGGAAATCAAAAGAAAGGAGGGGTAGTTATACTTGTATCAGACAAAATAGACTTAAGTAAAGAGCTGGAACAAAAAACGAAGAAGGTCTTTATATAATGATAAAAGGGTCAATTCATCAAGAGGATATAATGACTATAAATATATATGAAACCAACATTGGAACACTTAAATATATATAGCAAATATTAACAGATCTGAAGGGAGAAATAGTCAGCAATACAATAATAGTATGAAACTTCAATACCACACTTTCAACAATGAATAAATCATCCAGATAGAAAATTAATAAGGAAACATTGGACTTGAACTACATTTTAGAACAAACGGATCTAACAGACTATTCCCCCCAAGAGCAGCAGAATATGCCTTCTTGTCAAGCACACACAGAACATTCTCAAGGATAGATCATATGTTAGGCCACAAAATGTCTTAACAAATTTAGGAAGACTGAAATTATATCAAGTATCTAGTTCAACCACAATGGTATGAAAATAGTACTAAAAACAAGACAACAGGCTCAAAATGGAGTCACTTATGCTAAGCCCATGTCACCAAACTGAGACTTGACTTAATTACAGTTTTGGCTCTCCCAGAGATGAAATCTTAAACCAATCTATCACAAATTGCTTGATCAGCACTAGTTAGATAATTTGCCTGATAGACCACTGCCATCCTCCAAAGGAAAGCAACTTTGCAATAACCAACCCATTTTTTTGCCTAGTTATAACTTCCTTGTTCCCACTCCTTTCTGATTATAAAAGTCTTTCAGTCTGTAAAGCTCCTTGGAGCTCCTTTCTACTTGCTAGATTGGATTCTGTCTGAATCAAATCAATTTTTGTTCAAATAAACATAAAATTTTGTATATGCCTCGATTTATTTTTTAGCACTAGAATTCAATAAATATCTGGAGGTTGAACAAAATGTTCCTAAACAACAAAGGGGCCAAAGGAAAATAGAAAAACAAAGTGAGATAAACAAAAATAAAAACAAAACATAAAAGATATGACATGCAGTAAAAGTAATTCTAAAAAGCAAACTTATGACGGTGGCTACATTAAGAAAGAAGAAAGAATTCAAATAAACAACCTAACTTATGCTTCAAGGAACTGAGAAGAGAATAAAACCTAAAGTAAATAGAAGTAAAGATATAACAAAGACCAGAGCATAAACAAATGAAATAGAAACTAGAAAGACAACAGAAAAGATTAATGAAACAAAAAATGTTTTTTTGCAAAGCTCAACAAAGTTGACAAAGCCTTAAGCTAGAATAACTAAGATAAAAAGAGAGAAGACTCAAATAAATAAAATCAGAAATATAAAAGGGGACATTACAACTGATTATTTCTGATACCAGAAATATAAAGATCATAAGAAATTACTGTGAACAATTATATGCCAACAAATTGGATAAAGTAGAAGAAATAGATAAATTCTCAAAAGCTTACGACCTACCAAGACTGCCTCATGAAAAAATTGAATGTCTGAACAGACCAAAAATGACTAAGGACATTGAAGCAGTAATCAAATACTCCCAACAAAGAGAAATCTAGGACTAGATGGCTTCACTGGTGAACTCTATCAAACATTTAAAGATAAATTAATACCAATCTTTCTCAAATTCTTCCAAAAACTTAAAGAGGAAGAAACACTTCTAAACTCATTTTTCAAGGCCAGCACTGCCACAATACCAAAACCAGACAAGGACACAATAAGAAAAGAAAATTATAGGCCATATTACTGATGAACATAGATGCAAAAATTCTCAACAAAATACTAGCAAACCGAATTCAATAGCACATTGAAAGGAGTATACAACACGATCAAGCTGGATTTATACCTGGGAGGCAAAGATGATTTAACAAATACACGTCAATAAATGTGATACACCGCATTTACTAAATGAGAGATAAAACCACACATCTATGGACAGCTAATCTTCGACAAAGGAGCAGAGGGCCTACAATGGAGAAAAGAAAGTCTCTTCAACAAATGGTGCTGGGAAAACTGGACAGCCACATGCAAAAGATTGAAAATTGACCATTCTTTTTCACCACACACCAAAATAAACTCAAAATAGATCAAAGACCTAAAGATTAGCCCTGAGACAATAAGTCTTTTGGAAGAGAATATAGGCAGTACACTCTTTGACATCAGTTTCAAAAGAATCTTTTCGGACACTGCAACTCCTCAGTTGAGGGAAACAATAGAAAGAATAAACAAATGGGACTTCATCAGACTAAAGAGCTTCTTCAAGGCAAGGGAAAACAGGATTGAAACAAAAAAACAGCTCACTAATTGGGAAAAAATATTTACAAGCCACTTATCCGACAAAGGGTTAATCTCCATAATATACAAAGAACTCACACTGCTTAACAACAAAAAAACAAACAACCCGATCAAAAAATGGGCAGAGGACATGAACAGACATTTCTCAAAAGAAGATATGAATATGGCCAATAGACACATGAAAAGATGTTCATCATCGCTAATCATCAGGGAAATGCAAATCAAAACTACACTAAGATATCACCTTACCCCCGTTAGATTGGCAAAAACATCCAAAACCAAGAACGACAAATGTTGGAGAGGTTGTGGAGAAAGAGGAACCCTCATACACTGTTGGTGGGAATGCAAACTGGTACAGCCACTATGGAAAACAGTATGGAGATTTCTCAAAAAGTTAAAAATAGAAATACCCTATGACCCAGCCATCCCATTACTGGGTATCTATCCTAAGAACCTGATATCAGATATCTCAAGAGTCCGTTGCACCCCTATGTTCATTGCAGCATTATTTACAATAGCCAAGACGTGGAACCAGCCTACATGCCCAGAAACTAATGATTGGATAAAGAAGATGTGGTATATATACACAATGGAATACTACTCAGCCATAAAAAAAGACGAAATTGGCCCATTCACAACAATGTGGATGGACCTCGAGGGTATTATGTTAAGCGAAATAAGTCAGTCAGAGAAAGACGAACTCTACATGACTCCACTCATAGGTGGAAATTAGTATATTGAGAAGGAGATCTGATTGGTGGTTACCAGGGAAAAGGGGGGGTGGGGGGAGGGTACGGAGGGGGAAGTGGTGTACCCACAACATGACT
The DNA here is from genome assembly GCF_037783145.1 of Equus przewalskii. Lineage (NCBI taxonomy): Eukaryota > Metazoa > Chordata > Mammalia > Perissodactyla > Equidae > Equus > Equus przewalskii. The sequence continues at coordinate 33,091,965 of NC_091838.1, forward strand.
AACAAAAATGTACAACTGAAATCTCACAAGGTTGTAATCTATCATAACATTAATAAAAAAAAAAAAAAAAAAATTAAATAATCATCTCAATAAATGCAGAAAAAGCATTTCACAAAAGTTAACATGCTTTCATAATAAAACTTTCAAAAAATAAGTATAGGAGAAATGTACCTCTACCTAATAAAAGGCAAACATGACAAGCTCACATTTAACATCATACTCAATGGTGAAGAGCTGAAAGCTTTCTTCTAAGATCAGGAACAAGACAAGGGTGTCTTCTCTTGCCACTTCTATTTAACACTGTACTGGAAGTCCTACCCAGAGCAATTATGCAACAAAAACAGATAAAAGGCACCCGAATCAGAATAGAAGAAATAAAGTTGTCTCTGTTTGCAGAAAATACCTCCTATGTAGAAAATCCTAAAGATTCCACTAAAAACCAGTTAACTAATGAATGAATTCAGTAAAGTCACAGAATACAAAATCAACATGAAAAATTCAGTTGCATTTCTATACACTAACAAAAAGCTATCTGAAGAAGACATTAAGAAAACAATCCCATTTACAGTAGCATCTAAAATAATAAAATATTTAGGAATAAATTTAACCAAGGAGTGAAAGATCTGTACACTGATAACTAAAACACTCATGAACGAAATTGAAGAAGATATAAATAAATGGAAAGATATCCCACATTCAAGGACTGGAAGAACTAATATTGTTTAAGTGCCCATTCTAATCAAAGCCTTCTTCAGATTCAATGTAATCCCTATCAATATTCCAATGGTATTTTTCACAGAAATAGAAAAACAATCCTAAAATTTATATGCAATCAAACAAATGCCAAATGGCTAATGCAATCTTGAAAAGGAAGAGTTAAGCTGGAGACATAACATATCCTGACTTCAATCTACATTACAAAGCTATAATAATCAAAACATTGTGCTACCATCATAAAAATAGTCACATGCATCAAGGGAACAGAATAAAGAACTGGAATAACTTCTACACATACTGTCAATGAATTTTTGACAAAAGTGCCACTAATACACAATGTGGAAATTATAGTCTTGCTAAGTAAACTGTGTTGGAAAATTGGATATCCATACGTAAAAGAATGAAATTAGACCCTTATTCTATATCATACACAATAATCAACTCAAAACTGATTAAGGACTTAAACATAAGACCTAAAAATGTAAAACCCCTAAAAGAAAAAAGAAGAAAGAAGATCCTTGACATTGGACTTGGCAATAACTTTTGGATTTTTTTATACCAAAGGCACAGGTAACAAAAGCAAAAATAAACAAGTGGGACTACTTAAAATTAAAAAGCTTCTGCACAATAAAAAAAATGAAAAGGTAACTTATAGAATGAAAATATTTTCAAACCATCTATGCTATAACGATTAATATCCAAAATATATAAGGAACTCATAAAACTCAATAGCAAAGAAAATCAAATATTCTTATCTAAAAAGGGGCAAAGGACATGAATAGACATTTCTGCAAAGAAGGTATACAAATGGCTAACAGGCACATGAAAACGTGCTCTACCACATACACTACTGATATGAATGTAAATTAGTATAGTCACTATAAAAAATGGTATGGAGTTTCCTCATAAATTTAAGAAGAGAACTACTATATGACCCAGCAATTCCACTTCTGTGTATAGGAAATAAAATCACTATCTCAAAGAAAGATCTTCACCCCATGTTCATTGCAGAATTATTTACAATAGCCAAGACATGGAAACAACATAAGTGTTCACTGACAGATATATGGATGAAGAAAATGTTGTATATGCATATAATGGAATATTAGCCATATATAAGAAGGAAATTCTGCTATTTATGATAACGTGGATGAAACTTGAGGGCATTATACTAAGTGAAATAAGTCAAATAGTGAGAGACAAATACTGTATGATCTCACTTATACATGGAATCTAACAAACAAAATGAACCATGGAAACAGAGAGTAGATTGGTGGTTGCCAGGTGCTGAGGGGGAGGGAAGGAATGGGTGAAGGTGGTCAAAGAATATAAATATCCAGTTATAAGATGAATAAGCTCTGGGGATCTAATGCACAGCGTGATGATGATAGTTAACAGTACTATATTGTGTACTTGAAGGTTGCTAATAGAGTAAATCCTAAAAGATCTCACTATGCACACAAAAAAGTAACTATGTGAAGTGATAGATTATGTGAAGTGATAATATTATTGTGATTATCATTTTGCAACATATATGTATTTCAAATTCACATTGTACACTTTAAACATATACAATGTTATATGTCAATTATATCTCAATAAAGCTGGAAAAAGATACAAATCATTAGCTATTTGGAGTCACAAATCTGAATTTGATTTAGTGTGCTACTCTTAGTACTAATTTTTCAGTTACAGATATTTTAAAGAGGGAAAAAAAGTATAGTTCCAATAATGTTGTGAACATAAGGACACAGAAGCAGACAACGTGAGCATAGCCATCAAAAAAATGTCATTATACTTATGAAAGTATATCCTTTACTTCTGTAAAGGAACATAATATTTGATATGCAAAAGTCAATATAAAGACATGAATCTATATTCATATATTTTGGCACCAGTGAATATAAATACATCAAAATATATATTAAGAGCAAGCATTATACTAGACACGAATTAAGAGGAAAAAAATTTAGTAAAAGAATAAATTTAAAAATAAAATTACCTCTTAATGAAAGGCATATGTTTGAGGGGATAGCAGCCAAGTTTGTTTATATTTTAGATTAACTACATCAATTTGTTCAATAAGTTGTGATTTCCTTCATAGAACATATTTAATGAAAATGGAGCACATAATGACAAAGCATGAAATAAATTGAGAGTTTTCTTGCAACAGGTAGAAAAAATTAGTTAGAAAATCTTTTCCTGGTACATCATAATTAAAATGCTGCATAAAACATACAAGTTGAGTTGGCTTAAAAGTAAGTAGATGTCCCAAAAAGCAGAAATAAGGAAAATGCGCAAGTTAGACACATGAGATCTTGAACAGGCATTAGATTTAAAGGTATGTGCCAAGCTCAGGTGTAGTAGGACCAGGATTTCTATGCTCAATGTATGCAGGACATAACAGAAACACCTCAAGTCCACACTAAGAGATGATTTGAACAAAAGACCTGAGAATAATGCCTGAATGTCTGCAGAACAATACCCATAACTGGTGACATCAAGTCTGTAAAACCCATCCTCTGTACAGAAGATACTGAGTATAAGTGTTTCAGCCATTGTTGTGGATCCAGAAAATTAGCAAGTAAAAGAAGTGTGTGCTGAGAATTTTTAGCTATAATTTTACAATAACCTGCTATGCAGATACTTCACTGACAAAAATAAATCTTACAAACATATCTAACTCTTAGTGAATGGGGCAGTAAGAAACACAGAACATTAGTAAGCAACTCTAATGATCACCAAACCACATTCCAAGTATTCTAGAGACAAAGATAAAAGGAAAACGAGAACACAATCAAAATCATAAACAAATGGTAAAGGAAATCATTTGTGAAGAAGTATTAGCATAAAAAAAGCAATCTGGAGATACTAGCAACATTGGAAGTTCTACAGAATCATAACTGTAAATACCACCAAAATCATAATCAGCGACTAGGAAATACAAAATGACTAGGTATATTATGTCTAAATAATTGAAAGGCGAATTGGAAAAGAAACTGTAAGAATAAAAACTTATCAAGATTTATGAGATAGAGTCAAAAGAGAATAAAGTTCTTATAAAAGTATATTACATAATAAATCAAATAATAATGAAAAGTTAAACAGTAGAATCAACGAATTAGGCAGATCTCAAGTAAATACTCAAAATGTAAAATTGAAAAAAAAAAAACAGCTGTGAAATTTATCAGAGGTTAAGCGCTAACTTACATCTAGTCTGAGTTCTGGAGGGTGAGAATATAGAGACTGGCCAGAAGCAATATCCAAAAGAATAGCAGGGCATTTTCTAGAACCAATGAGGGAGATAAAGTCATAATTTCAAGAGGACCATCATATATCAAAAAATATGACTAAGGAGAGATGCTATTCAAATAGGTAATGGTTAATAATTTTCCAAAATTGTTGAAATCATCAACCCTCAGATTCAGGAAAATTAAAACAATTGAAATAATTAAAAAAGATATCAATACTTAAAACATCACAGGGAAACTTTACAATAGTAAAAACAAAAAGAAATATTAAATCAGTCACAGGAACTGATTACTAATAAATTGACAAAGAAACAGATTACCAGATTGCCAATATCATAGCCTTCTTCCCAATGGAAATTAGGAAAGCCATAAAAAGTGAATGAAATAATATATTTAAAGAAAATTGCTGTCAAATCTGAATTTCAAGAAAAATTAATTTTTAACAAGAACAAAAAGAAACAATGTGTTTTACACAAGCGTAAGTTAAGAGAATGTGTTTACAGACGACCTTCATTCAAATATATCCAAAAGATTTTACTGGAATTTTAATACAAATGAAACAAAATTCTCTTCTGTTTTTGCTTAGGATTCAGGGGTACACACGCACACACACACGCATGCTCAAGATGAATAAGAATGGAGAATTGACTGAGGAAGGGAACATCACCTATAGCATTTCATTAGACTCAGAGCAAACTGTACACTTGGATACAACTGGAACAATGCAATCCTGAATGTGAGAGTCTTATCCTCTCCAAATACTCTTCTTCCTAACTACCACAACAACCACTGAGTTAGTTAGGTGATCCCTCTTTAAATGTGGGAATTCTTATACTTCTTGACTACTAACTTTGCATAAAACAAAGATTTGCCTCATTGATGCTTATTGATTTATTGATGATTTCTGATCATCTGTACTGGGACCTTATAGAATAATATATTGTCCTAACAACATAATGAATCGTTTGACATTTTACTCTGGCACCTGTAACAATTTTTTCATTGTTATCTCCACAATATAAATCAAAACCAAGGTTTTCTATTACACGTGAAAATCTTTAAACATCAGCTGAACTTGGAAAGACTGATCCAAACTCAATGAAATTCCTGAGCTATTTGAATTTACTCATCACTAAGAATCACTGTGAATCTCCCTGCAAACTGTCTCATTCTTTAAACTACAAAGACTCACTCTTGGCTCTGGTGCTTTGCAATCTCGCCAGGTATCTGGGGAATGTGCACAGTGGGTACATGAAAGATGATTAGCTGTTTCTTCAAATAGCACCATTGTGGAGTACACTAAGATAATTCCAAGTCCTACAAATGGAGAGAACTCTTTCTTCCTTCCCTTGCTAAGCTCTCCAAGAGTAGACTATATCATGACACATCTAATGACTCTGTTTCTGTTTTTAGATCTTCACTAAAGGACTCAAAAAATAATTGGGAGTCATTTTAGCATCGATTTGGGATATTTATCTAAGTCACATGCTGGCAGACATGGCACAGGCATTCTGTTTCTAGGTCAGTGACATTTTCCCATATATCTCAAACCTTCCTGGGAGGGCCATTCAGCAATATGTATTAAAGCTTGTTTCCATCTTTTGATTAACTCAGTCCACAATTAGGACTTAAGGAAATAAACCATATCAATAGATACTATGTGAGTATCCATAGCAATGTTAAATTAGAAAATAAAAACAAATAACATGTCCAAACATAAATTATTGATTAAATAAATTGTTGTATGTGCATTCAGTATAATATTTTGCTGCCACTTAAAACTCTTAGAGAAGTTTTTTGATAACATGATCTTCCTATGCTATTTGTCTTCTGTGGACTAAATTGTGCCCCCCCCCAAATTCATATGTTGAATCTCTAGCCGCAAGGTGACATTTGGAGATACGGTAATTAAGATTAAATGAGGTCACAAGACTGGGGTCCTGCTCTGATAGGGTTAGTTTCCTTATGAGAAGAGACACCAGAGAGCTCACTGTCTCTCACACCATTAAGGAAAGGACAAGTGAGGATCTAGCGAGAAGGTGGCTGTCTGCAAGCCAGGAACTACGTCAACTCCATCAACCTTATCCTTGATCTTCTCAGCCTCCAGAAGAGTAAGAAAATAAACGTCTCTTGTTTAAGCCACTCAGTCTGTGGTATTTTGCTATGGCAACATGAGCAGACAAATACAATATTGAAAGTAGGTTTCAAAATAAGATGTCCGTTATATCTCAATTTTGTCACCTAAAATATGAGTGTAAATCCTCACAGATAGGTGTAAATATGCACAATTATGTGGAAAAATTCTAGAAATGGATACACCAAAATGATACCAGTATTTTTTCATAGCAGGATTACAAGTGAATTTTATTTTATTTTCCACTGTTTTCCTAACACTTCTAAATTTTCAGACTTTAATTTAGTAATTTTACCATATCAATCTAATTTTTAATAAAAAAGTCAATATGATGTATTCTTTATCAGCCAAACATAGTTTATGATTTTAATTGTTCATAAAAATCTACAATATCACTACTCACATTTATGAAACCCAACTTTTTATCCAAGCAATTTAGGTTTTTTCTGCCTAAACTGAATGGTTATTTTATTAGCACAAGAACAAAAACACAAATGGTTGTGTATAGCACCCACCAGCAAGTATCTGCTGCATGCACACCGAAGAAAGTTGGTGCATGAATCCTTTAAGGAACTTTTCCCACTAGGGTTGTTATATTTTCGTTGGCATCATTCTGATTTATTTCAGTTGCCAATTATCTAAACGGAAATTTTCAACGTTTTCTTTATCAGTGGAAAAATATATATCTGAAGTGTGTTTGTGGGTGCATGAGTGTGTTTGTGATGCCCTGATCTTCTTATTCCCGGAATGTTTAATAAGGTAGTCACACTAAGACTATTTTTAAAGTTTGTATAAAGTCACAAATTATTGGAGTTTGTGAATTATTCCTCTACCAGATAGGCTTCTAAGCTTTAGCTAGCAGACATAAACTTAAGCAGAAATGCATTTGGAAGGATACTGATTTGACTCTATAATTAAAGGAAAGGCTGTAGAATTGGACTCAGCAAACTGTATCCTGGGAGGTGAGGCTTAGCTGGCATCTTGGCACAAGAACACTGCTGTAAGGAGTCAACACTATTGAGGTCACTGTTGGTCACTTACTGTGGCCTGGGCTGCAGTAAAACCACCACTCCTAGCTATTAGATGCTGTGCAACTGAATTCTCATTTATGCTTCAGCTTTCTTAAAAAACACCAACTTTCCTGCATCTTTGTCTCTCATTCCTGATGCAGAATCCTGCAAAGGACTGTCTTCTGTGCAGAGTCTAGACCCTATTGGATACTGTGACTCTTGAGAAGCTGGGACAGGACATGTCTGTACTTCTTGGTTTCCATAACTGGAGGTGATACCCTGGCTTCCATTTAGTGAAGATTCCTCCAGCAAACAAGGGTGTTTGATTGTTGGAAAGCCAAAATGGCAAAGGTCTACCACATCTCAAGTAGAATTAGAAAAAATAATAATAATAAAGAAACTGGCTAAAATCTCCTTTTGTTAATTAGCTTAAGTGTAAACAGATATGCCAGGTTTTCTAAAACAATGCTAAGGAAAATAAAGCACTTTCACATACAGTGCACCTTTATAATCTTATTTAATGTCTTTAACATATGATATCTTAACAGCTTTAAGATTTGATCAGTTCAAAAAAAAGATTACAGGGGCTGGCCTGGTGATGCAGCGGTTAAGTTCGCACGTTTGGCTTTGGTGGCCTGGGGTTTGCTGGTTTGGATCCCGGGTGTGCACCTACACACTGGTTGTTAAACCATGCTGTGGCAGGCGTCCCACATATAAAGTAGAGGAAGATGGGCACAGATGTTAGCTCAGGGCCAGTCTTCCTCAGCACAAAGAGGAGGATTGGTGGTGGATGTTAGCTCAGGGCTAATCTTCCTCAAAATAAAAAAAAGATTAGAGCTATATACTTTATGTAAATAAATGTGTGTGGTCATGGTGTGCATATGTAGAAATCTATTATTATAATTTTAATTGTATCAAAACAGTGAAATTTCCTGAAATAAATATGTTTCAACTTTCACTTCATTAAGCCTTCTCTGCATGAAAAGAAATGTAAATGCACCATAATCCAATCAATGAACACTTATCATTAATCCATTCAATGATTAAGGATCTATTAACTGTCAATACCTGTGATTAGATTTAAGTGTACAGATACATGTTAGAAACAGTTCATGTCACATGGACCTCACAACTTGCAGATATATTAAAGAAATTCACTAACACCAATTAAAATAAATAAATGCTACATAAACGCTTTACTAAGATATAGAGATCACTACTCCATACATGAAAAGGCTAAGCCTCTTTTGATTCTAAATAGAAATCATTGTTGTAAACACTTAAATGTGCGTGAATGAATTCAAAAATCTAAACATTGTAAATAATAGGAGTGAAAATAAAGCAGTAATTTTTCCTGGCTTCACAAAGGAAATGATATTTGAACTGATCATTAAGAAATTAGTGGTATTTTTCCGAGTAGAAAAGAGGAAAGAATATTAGAGGAAAAGACACACTCTGAGCAAAGTCAGGTAGACATAAGGTAACTAGATGTATTTGGAGAGTGGGGAGGAGTGACTTCTGCCTGGTATATAGGACATACATAGTAGATTTTGAAGGGGAAGAGAGATGAGGCTGAAATGGAGAGTTTGGAATCTATTAGAAAGTGGAGGGTATGAAAAAGCCTCCTTTGAAGGTAAATTCAAAGAATCGGAGCTTTCTTCTCTAGGAAATGGATAGGTTTTAAAGTCAAATACTGTATGATTGACTCCTAAGTAGAGGATGAAAACAACTACAACAAACAAACACATAGACATAGAGATTAGACAGGTGGTTACCAGAGGGGAAGGGATGTAGGGGGATGGCAAAAGTGCTGATAGGGCACATGTGTATGGTGATGAATGGTAATTAGTCTTTAGGTGATGAACATGATGCAGTCTACCCAGAAATGGAAATTTAATGATGTATACTTGAAATTTATACAATCTTATAAACCAATGTTACCTCAATAAAAAAAAAAATCAGAGATTCTAAGTGATCTGATTTGTGTTTTATACAATTCTTCTCATCCATTCTCTCTTGAACAATGATTTTAACCAATGAAACAGCTTTTATTAATGTCAACAATCCCTCTCTCATTGGTAAGTTCAACGATCCATTCTCAGTCTTCATCTTATCTGACCCATTGGCAACATTTGACATATGTGCCAGACAGACACAGAGATGAGACCCCCATGGGGCTGGGAAGATAATCTCTACCTTCTGATATGAACACCTTTGCGCAAATCCCACCCCTTGTGAAGAGTCAGTATTTGTGACTTGCTTCTAACCAATAGAATAGGCCAAAGATAATGGGATGCCACTCCCATAAATAAGACTCCATCTCAGCACACTGAAGCTAGACACTCTCCTTGCAGGTTTGATGAAGTGAGAGGCATGCTGGAAAAGGTTATGCGGCAAGGAACTCTGCGTGAGCTCCAGTTGACATTCAGTAAAAAGCTGAGACTCTCAGTCATATAACTGAAAGAAAACAAATTCAGCTAACAACCTGAGTGAACTTGGAAGCAGATTCTTCCCTAGTTGAGCCTCTAGATGGGAATGTAGCCTGGCAACACTTTGATTCTAGCCTTGTAAGTCCCTGAAACAGAGAATACAGCTAACCTGTGCCCAGGTTCCTGGCCCATGGGAACCGTGAGATAATAAATGTATTTTGTATTAAGCCACTAAGTTTGTGATCACATATATGCAGCAAAAGAAAACCAATATATCATAGTTGGTTGTCCCTTCTTTATTTTGGAAACGTGCTCTTCATCTGACTTTCAGAGCACCCCCATTTCTTGGCTTTCTCTTTCCTCACTGGTGATAATGTTTTGTTCTCCTGTTGGTTGTGATTCATCATTCAGATGAATCTATACAGTTTGGAAGGCACTGAGCCTCAGTCTTCAGAATTCTTTTCTCTGTACATCCAAGGTGACCCCATCCAACTGAAGTGTGTGAAATGCAATCCGTGTATTGACAAGGCCTCAAGACAGGAAACAGAGCCCCTGCCCTTTGGGTTCTTCTGGAATCTCATTCCCACAGACTCTCATAATTTACTCACTATCTCTTCCTCCAGGTCACTGTCAGCTATGACTTCTCATTGAGGCCTTCCCTGACCACCCTACATAAAACAGCACATTGTCACTCCGTCTCTCTCACCCTACTTCCTTTATGCTTAATGATATAAATTGCCTTCTAACATACTCTCTATTTACATGTTTATTTAATTAATGACTGTCCTCCTCCACTAGAAGATAAACTCATTAGTACAGAATCTTTGTTTTGTGTACAGCCATGTTTCCACACCTACGCTAGTGCCTAGAACACAGTAATCACAATATAAACATTTGCTGAGTGAATGAGGGAGAGTTGACTATAGGCAGCAGGAGCAGTTGTAATGCATTGGCACAATGAGATGGGGTACTAAGATCTTGTCTTTTGCACTAGAATAAAGATGAGAGGGCAGATTAAAAATATTGTCTTAAACTATTCTCCCTTTTTAATCTTTCATTTATTAATGTAGAAGCCTTCTAACTCATCTTCTCACTTTCAGTCTCATCCTAATCCTCTTCATCCTCCACACTGCCTGGGAGGATTTCTAAAGACAGGACATTAATACTGTGTAGGAGGTAATGCTTCTATTCTGTAGAGTGTCCTAGAGGGTCCTCCATGGTGACGATTTTGCTGAAACTGAATCATTCTGAAGCAGTTATATTTTCCCCAAATATGTTGTATTGTATGTTTCTCTCCATGTATCCCTTTCCAAAGACCACTGTGGAGCCGAAAATGCTTTGTGCCCTTTTCTCCTTGCTGAAAACCTACCCTCATTCGATAGACACTTCAAACATGTCAGTTCTAAACGTGTCCCAACCTCTTCCTCATTTAGGTAGCACTGACCACAGCTTCCTCTGTGCCCCCTACCCCATACTTGCATGTACTGCTAGTATGTATGTATGTATGTATGTATATATGTATGTATGTATGTAGTCACTCTGAGGCTTATTGGTTTGTAGGTCTGTTTAACATGAGCTCCTTGAGCACAGGGATAAGCCCTATTCATCTCTGTGACCCTCACAGCTCAGACCTAAAATAACATTCAACAAATATCAAATCGATGCTCCAGTAAGTAAATGGAAACTGGGATGTGGAGTTCAATGAGAAGGGTGGTGAGGAAGGAAAATGAAGGAGAAAAGAAAAGGAAAATGAGAGAAGGGGGAGGGAGATTAGTTGAAATTGTGTGAAGTTTATGGACTAATCCTCACAGAATATGTAGATTTAAAACAAAATGAAGTTAAAATAACTTCAAAGAGTACTGGCCTTGGCAGAGTAGGTAAAGAAAGAGGTGTTGAATAGTGACAAAGTTAGAAAAGAAATAAAAATTGACCAGGGTGGTGGAATGTACGGTTGAGATTATTTTTTAATCAAATGATTTAAAGAGAAAAACTATTCCTACAATTGAAACATCAGGAAATTAGTCATTGCATTTCACAATTAGAGATAATTAGTGATTTTGAGATAGTAATTTTAGTAGAAAGTAAAAAATGTTTTCCAAGTGTTCTATGTTTTCTTTTATATTTTTCTTTTCACTAAGCAGGAGCATTGCAAAGAAAGTCAAAGAAAATTCTGAAAGGCTATGTAAAGTTTAATGAGAAAACATCATATATCCACAAACAGACATATGAAAAAGAATAAAATAGGCCTTGCTTCCCACGGATCATTTTAATATCTGCTACACAGTAATGGCAGCTATGAACAAATTTCTTTGTTGGTAAAAACACAACTAGAACTAATATATCAACTCAGATAATGAAAAATGACTACAAAAATATAAATAAACTTAAAAGAGGACTATAGTTCTTCAGTTTCATTCTTGTATGTGATATTTTAATTTTTGATTTATCTATTTATTTATTACCAAATGATGAAATGTTGTTTAAGAACTGTCAGAATTTTTATATAGAGTCAGATTCAAATATTAACACATATAGGATAAAGAAAGCTCCGAGGACAGAGTGTTGGGAAGGGGAGTAAACAACTGTGAGTAAGATCAAGTCACTTCTGATACTTTTTATTGTTGACACAAATAGTGCTTTGAAAGAACTTAGCTTTTCTCATACTGCAGCAAGCAGGCAGGCAAAGAGCAAACTTGAGTCTCACAGAAAAGTTCATTTCCAGGCTGACTACTGGATAAACATAATTGAACTTCTGGAGCTGTTTTTCACTGAGATGACAGAAAATAACAAATTCAACTTCAGATGTATGCTATAGGTTCTATTTCTTTGATCCTTTTTTCATTGTAAAGAACATGAAATAGGACTGAGATTACTCTTACAACCACTGAAAGAATATCATGAAAGCTTGATCCTTTTTTATGGTAAGTTAGGATCATTCTAGTCTCCTGTTCAAAATTAATCTCTCCATCTAACCTCTGAATCTCAATTTTTCCAGGAACCACATCCTGTAAGTCATTCAAATATTCCCTCTGTTATCTTTGATTTAAACTTTCAACTACTTTTTCTCCTTAAGTATATACACAGCATGTATGAAAGAGACAGAAATGAGACAAAATGAAGGAAGAATGAACCCAAAAGCAGAGCCACAGATGTAGAGGCCTGGGCCAATAGAACCTTCTCAGGCTAAGAGGAAAGAACTGCTACTCCAGAAGGCCCAGAGGACATAGCAACAAGCCACAGAGAATTATTGTCAGGTCTTGAAATCTAATGGAATCTGCTGCTGAGTTTTGGACTCACCTGGGACCTATGCCACCTTTTCCCTTCCAATTTCTCCATTTGGAATGGGAATATCTATCCTACATACGTCCCACCATTGTCTCTTGTAAGCAGATAGCTTATTTTTTAGAGTCACATGTCCCCAGATGGAAAGGTTTTGCCCCAGGATGAATTATACGCTGAGCCTCACTCATAACTGATTTAAATTCTTTAGATGTTGAAATTTGGGGCTTTTTGAATTGATCATACTTGGATGGGATTTTTGGATGTAGAGTTGATGCTGGAATGGTTACAACTTTTTAGGATGTTGGAATGAGGTAAATGGATTTTGATGATGATGATGATTTAAAAAATACATGGAACAGCCAAGTATCTATTTTCCAGGTCAAAATGTACACCTTAACAGTAAAGTTGAAGTTCTTTGTAAATGCTTCCCTGATCATATTGCTAGCCTTCATCCTGGAGGCAAATACTATCATAAACTTGTTGATTTATAATTCCCATACATTTCTTTCTATTTATACTACACATGTGACTACTTAAGAACTATATTATAAATGTTTGACATTTGTTTAGAAAGTGCATGCTGTGATGTTTTTAATCCTTCACTAAATGTATCTATTCAAAGCTTTAGATTATCTTATTTTGTTCCACATTTTCTATGTATTTTTCCTGTTCTCTTTTTTTTATTAAAAACTCTGTTTTTCTTCAATTTGTTTCCAAAATGTTGTTTTTATTTCACCTATCTTTACACTTTTCTGGGGTTACACTAAATTAAGAAAGCATATCAAAATTTTAAGGTAAAGTGAATGAATACCTGCAATCTTCCCAAACAGTACAAAGAGCTTAAATGTTGATTGAAGTCATCATCTCCTGATCTCGGGGGATATTGTTGCCCAGTACCTTAGATCTCTCTTTTTTTTTTTGAGAAAAATTAGCCCTGAGCTAACTACTGCCAAAGCTCCTCTTTTTGCTGAGGAGGTGAGAAAGACTGGCCCTGAGCTAACATCCATGCCCATCTTCCTCCACCTTATATATGGGACACCTACCACAGCATGGCTTTTGCCAAGTGGTGCCATGTCCACACCCAGGATCTGAACTGGTGAACCCCAGGCCTCCGACCGGTGGAACATGCGAACCTAACCACTGTGCCACCGGACCGGTCCCTCCCTTTTTTCTTAACCCCCAATAACTATCATTGTTTTATGTAGTCAGTGTACATTTACATTTATCCAAATATTTAATAATTTTTGTTCAATATTAGTCTCTGATTCTCAGACTTTTCTTGCAGGATCATTTTTCTTCTCCCTCGAGTACATCTTTTAGAAAATCGTTTATTGAGTGTTTCTTGGTGGTAAACTTTAATGATTTTGTAAAAGAAAACGTTTGTCATACATATATATTTCTTTTTATTTATCTTTCTCACGATTTTCATCTTTCCTCAATTCTTAAAAGATAGCAGCATCTTTTCGAATACCATGTCTACTCAAGGAAGAGAAACAAAAGAAAAAATTAATGAATGGGACTATGTCAGACTAAAAATCTTCCACAAGGCAAAGAAAATCAGGAACAAAAGAAAAAGACAACCCACCAACACGGAGAAAATATTTGCAATTCATATATCCAACAAGAGGTTAATCTCCAAAATATATAAAGAAATCACATAACTCAACAACAATAACAAAAACAACCTGATCAAAAAATGGCGGAGGATATGAACAGATATTTCTCCAAAGAAGATGTACAGATGGCCCAGAGGCACATGAAAAGATATTCAACATCACTATTTATCAGGGAAATGCAAATCAAGATTACAATTAGATATCACTTTATGTCTGTCAGAATGGCTATTATTAACAAGACAAAAAATAACAGGTGTTGGAGAGGATGTGGAGAAAATGGCACCCTCATATACTGCTGATGTGAATGCAAACTGGTGCAGCCACTATGGAAAACAGTACGAAGATTGCTCAAAAAGCTAAAAATAGAAATACCATATGATCCAGCTATCCCACTACTAGGTATTTATCCAAAGACCATGAAATTAACAATTCAGATCCAAAGAAGATATATGGATGGCCAATAGGCACATGAAAAGATGCTCATCATCGCTGATCATCAGGGAAATGCAAATCAAAACTACACTAAGATATCACCTTACACCCATTAGAATGACAAAAATATCTAAAACTAAGAGTAACAAATGTGGGAGAGGTTGTGGAGAAAAAGGAACCCTCATACACTGCTGGCGGGAAGGCAAACTGGTGCAGCCACTATGGAAAACAGCATGGAGATTCCTCAAAAAATTAAAAATAGAACTACCACACGATCCAGCCATCCCACTACTGGGTATTTATCCAAAGAGCTTGAAGTCAGCACTCCCAAAAGTCCTATGCACCCCAATGTTCATTGCAGCATTATTTACAATAGCCAAGACATGGAAGCAACCTAAGTGCCCATCAACAGATGAATGGATAAAGAAGATGTGGTACATATGTACGATGGAATACTACTCAGCTGTAAAACAGAACAAAATCATTCCATTTGCAATAACATGGATGGACCTTGAGGGAATTATGTTAAGTGAAATAAGCCAGCTAGAGAAGGATAATCTGTGTATGACTCCACTCATATGAGGAATTTAAAAATATGGACTAAGAACAGTTTAGTGAATACCAGGGGAAAGGTGGGGTGGGGGTGGGCACAAAGGGTGAAGTGGTGCACCTACAACACGAATGACAAACATTAATGTCCAACTGAAATTTCACAAGATTGTAACCTATCATTAACTCAATAAAAAAAAAAACAATTCAGAGAGATTTATGCACCTCTATGTTCATTGCAGCACTATTCACAATATCCAAGATATGGAAGCAACCCAAGTGCCCATCAATCGATGAATGCAATATTACTCAGCCATAAAAAAGGACAAAATTGTCCCATTTTCAATAACATGGATGGAACTTGAAGTTACTATTTTAAGTGAAATCAGCCAAACAGAGAAAGACAAACATGGTATGATTTCACTCATATGGTGAAAATAAACAAACTCACAGGTGAGGAGAACAGATTAGTGGTTATCAGAGAAGGGAGTGTGGGAGTGGCAAAAGGGATAAAGGGGCATATATGTATGGTGATGGATAAAAGTCAAACTATTGGAGGTGAGCATGATCAGTCTACACAGAAACTGAAATGCAGTAATGTACAGCTGAAATTAGACAATGTTATAAACCAATATGACCTCATTAAAATAATTGGAAAAAAAGAAAAGAATTGCTATAAACTAAGAATAAAACGAGCTCCTTTTAGACGGGAAAAAAAGTAGAACTACCATATGACTCAGCAATCTTACTTGTGAGTATTTATTCAAAGGAAATGAAACTAAAATCTCAAAGAGACATCTACACTCCTATGTTCATTGCAGCATTAGTCACAACAGTCAAATATGGAACCAACTTGATTGTTTGTTGATGGATAAAGAAAATATTATAAATACATATAATGGAATATTATTTGGTCATAAAAAAGAAGGAAATTCTGCCATTTGCCACAACTTCAATAAACCTAGAGGTCATTAAGCTAAGTGAAATACATCAGACAGAAAAAGACAAATACTGTATGATCTCATTTATATGTGGAATATAAAAATGTCAAACTCATTAAAGCAGAAAGTAGAATCGTAGTTTCCAGGGGGTGTGGGGTGAAATTCTTGACATGTAGCATTGCTTTGTGCTTAGGTTTTCTCCTGATCTTTAATAACAAAAGTCTCTTTTCTGCTGTAATTTTAAATTATTGCTTATGTGAAGATGTGAAATCATTTTTAATTGTTCTTAATATTGAGAAACCTGTAATATGTGATGGTTCCTCCATAACAGTTGGGGGAACTTTCAAGCCTGAAAAATTTTCCATCTGGGATGGCACAAATTTATACTCCAGAGTCCTAGGGGAAAATCTGTGAGTAAAATTCTCACTAGCAATATCTTGTACCCCACTCAGAGACAGTCATAGCCTCAAGTTTTCAAAATTTTTTTTGCAGACAGACTGATACTTTTTCTGGACTATATTTCTGGGACTCTGAGTGTCTTGGTTTTAAACTGAAGTTTCAGTTCAAATTTTTAAAGCCCTTGCTGCCACAGACTCCTTCAAACGTATCTGTTGAAGCCCTAATCCCAAATATGATTGTATTTGGAGATGAAGTTTTGAGGAGGTAATTAAGTTTAGATAAGGTCAGGACGGTGGAGCCCTTATGATAAGAATAGTGCCCTTATAAGATGAGATATCAAAAAGCAAGCTCTCTCTCTCTGTGAATATACAAAGAATAAGTCATATGAGCACAGAGCAAGATGAAGCCTGCCTATAAGCCAAGAAAAGAGACCTAGAATGAAATCTGCTTTGCCAGCACCTTGATCTTTGACTTCAAAACTTCCAGGACTGTGAAAAATAAATTTCCATTGTTTAAGCCACATAGTATATGGTATTTTGTTATAGCAGCCTCAGAAGATTAATACACTTGCCTCTGTCTTCTACTTGGACGGCAAAAGCCAAGACTTTCTTCAGGTCTGCTAAAAACCCTTAAAATAGGAACTCTGTCAACCATTCTTTTACCTCCAGCACAATGCTCAGTGCTCTGTGATCAGGCATCCTATATGTTAAATTCATCATATAAAATATAAGCAGTACTAGGGAAGAGATTTTTAATTTAGTTTATTCATTCCTGTGTCCCTAGTACCTAGTACAGTGCTTGGTTAATAGTAGGTACACAATAAATACTTGTTTCGTGAATAAGTAAGTTTCATGTCATAAGTTTAAGATACATGCAATAGCAGAGAATAAAGTTGTCTGCCATGTTCACTTCTTCATTTAATGGTATTTTGACTCAATTTTAGTCATGTCAAGTCTTAGTCAAGTTGGATTTCTTAGTAATTTCATTATTTTTCCAACTAATTACTAAACTAAGACATGAATGCAGTATGTAATTGCAGGTTATAAATATATAATTATATCTTTATAGAGAGCTATGGAGACACAGTTGTGAACTTTTTAAAGAATGGAATGGACATATAGATAGAATGGAGAAAATTCTGTGCAAAAGCTTTAGTAATTTTAATTATAACTAACATTTATTGAGCACTGGCTATAGACCGGGCACTGTAATAAGAACTTAAGTACATGATTTCATTTATTCTTCAACACTCCATAAGGCAGGTTCATTTATTTTCTCCACTTTATGGAAGAAAAAACAAAAAGTTTACCTTGTTCAACATCATAGCAATATTAAGCATTATTAAGCATTATTACGTCATGGTACTGCAATTTGAACCTAGGATGAAGTATCAGGAGCAATATGCATTTCATTTATGTAAATGGACATTTGTGCAGGCCTTCTTGAAAGAATGTAAGTATTTATTATTACTGCTTTCTGGACCTGTGAATCTTAGCACCTTTGCTATAGGCATCTTTCAAAAGCGCTTTTTATCGTTTAAAGTAATTTTCCTTTTACATTTCTACAACCTCTTTCTACAAGCTCATCTCTAAAGACAGAAGCTCTTGCTTTGAGTGATACATTCAAACACAGACAGGCATTTCTTCACTTGTCCCTTAATCAGAAACATCTCTCCTTTACTTTGTGCTTGGTGTACGACTTTACCTCCATTCCCCTTCACTGTCAGCAATGGAGGGAAATAAAATTAGCTCAAGGGTACTGATATTGAGGTAAACAAATAGTCTCTCTACGTAAATCTTTTCTTCCTCAGTATATTAGTTGCTTTTGTGAGTTGTGATTCTTCATCAGAGGGTAATTAGAGTTCCACATTAAAAACTTAATATGCAGTGCTATCCAGTTTAAGTGATTTAAAATTTGATCCTTTGCATTTGTTTGCAGTAAAAGACATTTCTTTAGTCTGTCTCCCCAAGCTAATAACCAGTTTAGCATGATAATCATGGTCATAAATTTGCAACCACCTATTGAATACAGAAGCGATACTGGAAGCTGTGTTGAGATGCAGTGGTGCGTGATCATACAGAGGCAGTCACAGTCAGATAATTAAAACAACTGGACTTACAAAACATACTTAAAGGGAATCTATAAAAATAAATGGAGAAAAAATTTCTTTACTGGAGAGAATATGTCTTAATTCTTTCTTTTTTGGTCACAGTTTATAGCTTGAGGTATCATTGAGAATATAAAGATATTAGGTTTGGACATTTTGGTTTGAAGTATTATTAAAGACTAATCAAAATAGCATTACAAGTGATAGAAACCTCACTGTATATGTTCAGCGTTTCAATGCTGTCAAACCCAGTGCTGGACCAGGAGGCTTCTCTGCAAATATTGTAAGACAACTGCCAAGCCCTGAACATGTCAGCTATAAGAAGATTCCAGCTCTGAGAAAGCCTCAAAGACTTTTATTCCTGACACTTCAGCTCCTTGCCTGGCGACCAGAAGAACCATTCTGATGAAAAAGACCTACAGAGACCATGTGTTATAATTGAACCCCTTACCTGTCATTCAAAATTAAATCCAACGTATTTTACTTTTAATATTACTAATTAAGCCTATAAGTTCATTATGACTTCATGTTCCCCCTAGTACACTAAGAATGTATTTTAACACAATATTGGTACCATCTTATTACTATTTAAAGCAACAATAAACTGCTTTCCCAAGTGCCTCTCTCATATAGACCACACATGTCATAGTCTAAAGAGGGAACATCAGCCTCAATTTCCACCTCTGGATCCAGAGAAACACTATTCCATCATCTCTCAGGAATTCACTCTTTTTTAAGATCTATCATCTACTGAATCAGGACATGGTATACTCTCTTGGATATTATATGTCAGATTTCTCTATCTTCACCATTCCATTGTCCTTATTTATCAGGTGACTTAACTATCCATGTTTCTATCCCTGACTGCGTAGATCCTAAACCCTCTTGACTTCTTTGATAGGGTTATAATTTTAAAAGCATGCTAGTTTGGTATTTTATACTCCTGAAGACAAAGCTTGCACTTCATCACTTTGTAGAAACTGCTTTTAGCCCTCAATATGGACTTAGGCCTTTTCTGGTCCTCGTAGCTCACAGACTTTCTTTTGTTTTCACCTGTCTTTCTGTTACTTGGATACTATTTTCATCTTTTTTAAAAATTTTTTCACTGATAATGTCGAGTCCCAAACCTTCTTCCACAATAGCAACTTGACAATTAGCAACATCAAGGTCAGTATAATACACGAAAAAAGTATCTTAAGCCTATCCCTTCTCAAGTTAATGTCCATTCTTTTCTTTTCCATAATACTAAACTTTTTGAAAAGACGTACTAATCTAATTTCTCACTATTGTCCAGTTATTTACTATTAACTTATTTTAAGCAAGTTTATATCCATTCTAATGAGAAGTTCTAAAAAGAACTCATTTTTGTTTCATTCAAATCAATGTCTTCTCCTGTATTTGCTGTTACTGTAGATCATGTCACAAAAGCATATAGTTTAACGAGGCCAATCTGCCCATTCTGAGTCCAATGACTTTCATATGAGAGTCTTAGAAATTTAGTCACATAGCCCTTTCAAAAGTTAAAATCACCGTTTTCATTACTGAGTAACGTAGATAAACGACTTCTCTGAACATGCCAGCCCTCCATTACTGCCCTTCCATTGCACCTTCTTCAGCAAGTAGCCCTTTGTCCTTAGGGGGACTGACTCAAGACAGCTGCTGCAGTACCAACCCTCAGGCCTTCATACAACAGAGTTCAAAGAATGGCAGCAGTGTCACCAAGACAGCCAGAGACAGTTCTTCTTATGATCCTCTGTTCTTTAACGTATATCTTATCCATCAGAATTGAGTCACATGCCCTTTTCCAGATCAGTCACTAGTATGAGGAATTCTCTGAGTCTGTTTGATTTGAACTGATCATTTTTCATTCCCTGGACTAAAATTATTGCACATGAACAAAATAGAATTTCTGTTAGTAAGGAAGGAATGGAGTTGAGCAGAGTGAGGAGTAATTGTTGGGAGGCAATTAAAAATATCTTTTAAAGCGTGATTTCAAAATGTAATTTCCATGCCAGCCTAATTTTACCTAATTAAAAAAATGGCTTGATAAAATCAATAATCTGAATATTAATAAGATGATGATCATCATCTAGATTTATCTTCCATTCCTACCGATGCCCTCTCTAACAGGCTCAAAACGAAGATTAAAAATAGAGTCAAAATATTCCGTGTGTTTCCTTGATTTAGTATATTTTGTTCCTCTGCCTGTCTACTCTCCATATTTTCAAACATTTCTACATGAATATCTAAAAAATACAGCTGTAGGATGATAGCTCTAATTATTGAGCCACGGACACTTACTATAAGTCAAGAATAGTAAATATGTATTAACATTTATTATTACGTGTGACGAATGTTGCAAAGCATATTTACTTGAATGTGCTGATTTAATATAAATCCTGAGAGTATAAGCTGGCATCTTCCATTTATATATAGAAAATTCATCTGCAATGAGAATTTACATAATCTGTCCAAGGTTACCAGCTAGTAGATAAAGGGCATGGATTCCAAATAAGACACTGGCTTACACTTCAGCCATGCTTTTAACTGTTGTAAATATGGTATCTCTTTTCATTCACTCAACTTTATGAATGAGATAGTATTAGCTCCATTTCACAGATCAGGAAATGGTGATTCAGAGATATTAAATAATTTGAACAATATCACAGTTATTGATATGTAGAGCTGAGACTCGGCTTAGGTTTGACTGACATTAAAGCCTGTGCCTTTAACTCATTGTTCAAGGAACAGCTAGAATGTTACTCTCTCTATAAACATTCCTAATTCCCCCAACATTCATATGCCTCTTACCCTCCATGGACTACCCCCATACATAGTACTCCATATAAAGGAACTTAGCAAGCCGAACAATAGGTACTTATCATACCATACAACCAGCATTTAGCATGTATTATGATGGTCACTTGGCACACTGTATGTTGTACTTAGGACACTTTATTATTGAAATTCCACACACCATACAATGGTCACTGACCACAGCATACAAAGGCACTTAGCACACCATGCAATGAGTACTTTCCATGCTGTACAATGGGGACTTAGCACACTACAATGGATACTTTGCACTGTATATGATGAGAACAGCATATCATATGATGGGCACTTAGCACACTATACAATGGTTACCTAGCATGCCATATGGTGGGCACTTAGCACACCTTACCATAGGCACATAGCTTACCATATGACGGGTACTGAGGACACAGTGTACCACACAATGGTACCTTTCTATTAGTTTAGACCAAACGTGAGCCCTGCCACAGCAAGTTTACATGTTATCTTTCTATTCACAGCATCTTGCACAGTACTTAGTACACAGAGTGAGTTTAACAGTAGAGTACTTGAGGTCAGCCCTGTGATATGGTGGTTAAGTTCAGTGTTCTCTGCTTCAGATGCCTGGATTCATGGGTTCAGATCACGGGTATGGACCTACACCATTCATCAGCCATGGTGTGGCAGCAACCCACATATAAGTGGAGGAAGATTGGCACAGATATTCGATCAGGGCTAATTTCCCTCCGCAAAAAAAAAAAGAAAAAAAGAAAGAAAAAGTAGAGTACTTAGCACAATAGTTATCTTAGTAAATCAAAAGAAACTTTATGCGTTTTTCACAGAAAAATACATATTCTAATACTACATAATTAAACTTACTAGACACAAAATATTTGCGTGATTATTATGTGACTCACACTCATAAATAAAGAAAAAACTGGATGCCTATTTAAGGAAACAAAAAATAAAACAGTGATACTGGACCAAATTACGTTCTCCTTCAGTTTAGTTAACCTTTATTTTATAATAATAATTAACTCATTTTGAGACTGTTTAGAGGATGGAAAAACAAGAGCTGATGATATCTGTATTTAAGATTTCATGCGTAATTGTTTCAAATAAGGGTTTAGATTCTTAGTAAGGATTTAATTTCATAGTTAAAGGAAGAAATTGATTACTGAGTTCCTGACATTAAAGGTACATATGCTCGCTCACTAGTCCACCTATCATGCAAATGAGACCTCTATAATTTGCTTTTTATCTCTTTTAAGAATGCTAAGCCAAAAACAAAATATGGCTTTCAAAAATAAGCAGTTGGACTCTTGCATAATGACAACAGCAATCTGAGCACTTTCAGGTATGGCTATATCAGTAGATAAGTAATAATTTTATAGTATCATTTATGAGACAACACACTATGAAAATAGGATGTTATGTTCAATGGAAGCAATTACATATCAGCAAAAAGAATTTGTAATCCAATTACAAACTCTTTCACAAAGCAAATAGTTAGAAAGTTCTAGGAAATATTTAATCCCACCTTTAAGAATAAATCCTATTCTCATACTTTCTTCATCCTAGCACTCCAGTTTTAGCAATAAGCTTAAACATGCAGGGCCAATTTCTTTAGGAATTTGGCAGCAATTTTCCCCATCGCGGCCTAGCATAAATGGAAGGAAGGAAAGTCCCTTGGAAGTAATTTGGAAAGTAAATGAGATAATTTCCTCCCTTATTTATGAATAATTTGAAGCTCTATCAATAATTTATAAGTAGACGATTAAAAATAATGCTTTAATGTCTGTTCCATTCATGTAGTGAGGGCCATTTTGCTTTCAGCATCTTGTGTTTAGATGTCAGTTTTACTAATATGTAGTTTTAATTTTCTAAAATATTTTTTATATTTTTGAAGCATCAGACAAATACTGTCTTACACAGTTTGTAAGAAATTTATAAACAATTATTTGTTACATCCATCCTTTAGCAAAAATGCTATTCACATACTAAGAAGATATTAGGCCTGTCGTAACAAAGTACCACAGACTGGGTAGCTTAAACAATAGAAATTTCTTTGCTCACAGTTCTAAAGGTTACCATTCTGAAATCAAGGGGCCCATAGGGGAGCCAGCCCTGTGGCCGTGTGGTTAAGTCCATGTGCTCCGCTTCAGCAGCCTGGGATTTGCAGGTTCTGATCCTGGGCATAGATCTACACACCACTCATCAAGCCATGCTGTGGCAACATCCCACATAGAAGAACTATAAGGACTTACAATTAGAATATAAAACCATGCGCTGAGGCTTTGGGGAGAAAAAAAAAAAGAAGATTGGTAACAGCTACTAGCTCAGGGCCAAGCTTCCGCACCAAAAAGTATACCTTAACAAAAAGGTGCCCACAGGCATGATTTCTCCTGAGATCTCTCTTCTTGGTTTGTTGATGGCCATCTTCTCTCTATGTTTTCACAAGGTCTTCCCTCTGTGTGTATCTGTGTCCTAATCCCCTCTTCATATAAGGACACCTGTCATATTGGATTAGGGCCCACCCTAATGAACCATGATGGGCTCATTTTAATTTAGTTACCTCTTTAGAGAATCTATCTCCAAATACAGTCAGATTCTGTGATACTGGGGGTTGGAACTTCAACATACGAATTTGGGGAAAATACAATCAGCCCAGAATTGAAGGGATTTTTTCTTATGCTAAGAAAAAGAAACTAAAAATCCTGAGTTATATTTATTCATATCCAATTGTGTTGAAAATAAAATGACTTTTGGAATAGTTTTGATTCCAAGCTCTGCTGCATGCTACCTGTGAGGCCTCGGACAAATCATCTAAGAAAGCAAATATGTGGGGACCTTTGAGCATTTTATTTTATTTGTTTGTTTATTTTTTGATGAGGAAGATTGGCACTGAGCTAATATCTGTTTCCAATCTTCCTCTATTTTATGTGTGAGTCGCCACCACAGTATGGCTTGATGAGCAGTGTGTAGCTCCACGTCAGGGATCCGAACTGCAAACCCAGGGCTGCAGAACCAGAGCAGGTGAACCCAACTGCTATGCCACTGGGCTGGCCCCAACCTTTGAGCATTTTAAACTTTGTACTTGAGGGTTACATAGCTATTTGTTATACAAGAGTCCTTATAAGTTACTACTCCATAAAAAGCTGGGTTTCCCAAATACTCTGACTAAAAGTGCTAGGTGTTTGGGTGTGGGTATGTGTTATCAACCATACAGTTTCCCAGACCCCTTCCTAGAGGATTCTGATTCATTGGGTCTTGGAGGGGGCCTAGGACTTGGTGTTTAACAAACGTCCTGGTGGTTCTGAACAGGAAAGATTACAAAACCCCGATATACATCCCCTGTCCTCTAGACACTGCTCTCCATTATCTTTCTGTGCCCTTGTTTCCTATATCTGTAAGTGTGCTGTGATAATGTTGAGTCATTGTTGCCATTGTCATTATGATGACCATGACTATCATCATCATGATTATCATATTCATATTTAAGTATTAACCTTGTTTGCCTGAAATCACCTCTTCCTTTGCTTTCCACGATATGACTGTTTCCCAGTAAGAAACAAAACAGTATTTTGGATACAGCTAAAAGGTAAATTTTATTCTGAAATGATGTTTCTATGTAAAAATTATGAGAATTAATTCAGGATTATGATAAGAATCCCAGCAATCTGACATTTCATCATTTATAATATACTTGAGAAAAGATTGCACTTTTGCTTTTTTAATATAAAGAATTCTTTTTTTTCTGCTTTATCTACCCAAACGCCCCCTGTACATAGTTTTATATCTTAGTTGCAGGTCCTTCTAGTTGTGGGATGTGGGACGCCACCTCAACGTGGCCTGACGAGCGGTGCCATGTCTGTGCCCAGGATCCGAACCCTGGGCCGCCACAGCAGAGCGTGCGAACTTAACCACTCGGCCACGGAGCCAGCCCCTAAAGAATTCTTAAATGTCTGATCTCTTTACATTTTTTAGCAGTAGCAAATAAAACTATAAAATATTTTAGCTGAGCTTAACTGTATCATAGTCTTTCTATTGAACAATTGGTTTATCTATTCATCATTAGGAATTCACATAAGACCTGTTCAGCATCCTAGTCTCTCCTTTTTAGGAATACTAAACCCAGCAAACACATTCATTTTCTCAAATTAACTTTCTGACAACTTAAGTATCCATGCTTTTATACATCAATGCAATTGTGTGTTGGAGCATTGAGCAATACAATTATTGATAGTTTTCTTTACGTAAATCTCTGCAATGCCTAGAAAAAATTGGCAAATTGGGTTTTGGATGAGTTTCATGATTTCTTAGAAGTATGTCATTACCATAGCAAATGAATCTAAGATTTTATACTCTAGTGATCTAATTTTCACATTCATTGTTGATGACTTTATTTTGCCTCATGTTTCCACACACTTCTGTAATCTTTAACACAGTGATGGAAGTTATGAACTGCTTGACCCCATGGAGTACTTGTGTTTAGCACATAATAGACACTCAACAAATATGTGTTACATAAATGTACTACCATCCCCATTTCATAAGCAAAGATATTAGATTCTCTTCTCTGTTCATTTGGTGTACTGCTCCTGTGGGAGTTCATACAACTCAATTTCCTAGGAGGAGAAGTATTGATACTATATTTTACCATATATAACTTTGGAATCTCTTTACTACTCCTATTCTCCCTTAACTAATCAATAGTGCTTCCAAATGCATCTTCTTCTCCCCATGTCCATGGCCCTCTTCCTGCCCAGGCCACTGTGTCCCCAACCTGGAGTGTGCCAACAGTCTCCTCCCTGGTCCTGAGCTTCCAATCTCATCCCTTCCTATAGTTCTTGGTATTGTACCCAGAATGATCTTGCTAACGTATACGTCTAAATGTCATCCTCTACTCAAAAAACTTCAAGCTCTACTAATTGCCTTGAGGATAAAGTCTACACAGCTTAGCACAGTTTCCAAGGCTCTTGGATCTACTTTCTGCTCAGTGCCCAGACTTCCTCTTTCCACTCCCTTTCTGTTCATGCTGGCTTTGCTAACCTATTTTAGTTTCTGAAACGTACCTCACTCTCCATTTTCTTTACCAGTTTGGTACACGTTAAGAACTTGATACATACTTCCTGACTAAACGACATATGGGGGACAAAATTACAACGGAATCTGAAAATTAAAAATGTGATTAATAGAAACAGTGGATTCAGAAGAAGAAAACTCTTCATAATTGGAGTCATACTTGTGGTGGTGTTGGTGGTAGTCAGTGATGGTAGCAGTAGTGGTGGTGGTGGTGCTGATAGTAGTGATAGCAGTAGTTAGTAGTAATGGTAGCAGCTAACTATTTCTTGAATGTTTATTAAGGGTCAGGCATTATTCAGAATCCTTATGAGTATTGATTGATTCACTTTTTTTTCCTTATAATAACCCTGAAAGGTAGGTTCTGTAACTATTACCTTTTGACCAGAAAGAAAACCAAGGCAAAAAGATGCTGAGTAACATGGCCAAGGTTGCACATTTGGTAAAGGGCAGAGGTGCAATCTTAACCCAGGCAGACTGGCTCCAGAGACCATACTCCTAGCTACTATGCCTCTCAAGGTATGATTCTAAATTATCAGGCACAAGACTAATTATGAGCAATCATTAATGAAGAATGAGCAATATTTTTATAATCCTGGAAATTCTGAATCAGATTCACAAAAGTATATAATGCATATCATATCTGAGCATTTCACTCCTGGAAGAGCAAGTATGTTTTTAAGATTAATGAACTTTGAGCTCATATTGTAAGGATTAATATTTTTTGAACATCTACATATTCTGGCTCCTAAATTTACTAAATATGAGCATAAAGCAGCTTGTTTAACTTCCCTCTGCCTCAGTTTCTCATCTGAAATAAGGATATTAAATGGATTTACAGCATAAACTTTTTATATGGCCTGAATTAATACAAGGGCCTAGATAAAAAATGATAGGTAGTTAGCCCAATGTTAGCTATTATTTGTTTACATATTACCTCATTTAATTATCACATTTTTTAGATGAATGAATCAATGTGAAAAGAGATTAAAAGATGTAACTTCAATCACATAAGCAGTGATTAGTTGAACCAGGATTTGAATCATTATTTCTTTAACTCTTAAGTCTTGTGTTCTTGCCACTACACCATACTGTTTTCCTTTGGATTGCAAGGTAACTTCGTGGATCCCATCTGTTCAGATCCTTCCTACCACCACTCACCTCCATTGATCTTGGGAATTGGCTCGTTCCTGCAGCTGCTATGAATGCAGCAGTGCCTCTGAGACTCTTGATTAGACCAAGGAGGCCAATCCCCAACAACATCAACCTCAGTGCTTTCCTGAAATCTTTCAAATTGCAACCGAAGAAGAGAATCAGTCTTCTCTCAGTAGTAGCACTGATAAAATATATAATTGGGCACTTTCACCGGCTATATTTTTCCGCCATGTAGAGAAAGCTAGCAAGAGAGGAAAAAAGGCTAACTCAAGAGATAAAGTCAGGAATAATAAATGGAAAATGATTTCTACCAGTATTTATTTTTTGGTTGCAGATGTTTCTGAGGCCCAGCTGCGTGCTCTATTCCTAGCAGTTTGGGGGTTAAACTCTTCATTAGTTTTCATGAGCAAATATGGTGCCCATGTATTCCTGAGCTACTTAGAGGTAAAATTCTTTCACTAAACCAGAACATAGTTCATATCTATTCAAGACTAACACACAGAGGTTCTAGATTTCGTTATTCTGTTTCCAACTCTTTTATATTAAGAGGTTATTTTTTGTTTTCAGAATGAACACAATATTATATTTATCTCTTTAGAATGATAACATAAAACTCATATATTCTTGTCAATTGAAAAACTGGCATAAATGGAATTTAAGGATGAAGTTCAATTTTATAAACAATGAAGGAAAAATAAAAGAAAAAAACTGTTTTTTTCCAAGTAATAAGTTGACAATTTTTCTTTTAAACTTCCCAGGGTTCTCTGGAGGCCATATGGAAGAGGGTGAAGTGGGCTCTTAGTCAGCCTGCTTACACAATCCACTTCTATAATTTGCTAGCTGTGTGGTCTTAAGTAAATAAGTAAAATACACTTGCTTCTATTTTCTTATACACAAAGTAGAGATAACAATTGTACCTCCCTTATGGGGATATTGTAAGGATTACATGGGTCTAAATATGCAAAGCATGTATAGCACTGAGAACAGTAGTTGACAGTTAATAAATCTTAATTCAAGTTATTATTTCCTAAATATTTATTTGAAGTAAAATATTGGAATTACAATAAATGTAATAAAAAAGCTTAAGAAATAAAATAAACTGTTGCTTCTTGGAGTTGTATTTCCTCCTCTAGCCATTGAAGAGTGATTTCTAAATCTTTGGGTCAGAGCCCGCTGATAATGGACTCCAAGTGGCTAAAACACCTGAATTGCTTGAAAAACTAGGAATTTCCAAGTTGACCAGCAAATCAGCCAATTATATTTTCAAGTTACAGATGTGCAGCCTTTCCTTTTACTATCAAATGGATTGTTTTAAATCCATAAATTGGAAAAATAGGAAAGCAATAGGGGCTTTATAGTAAACACAAAGTAAAAACAAGGTATATTAAACCTTGTATGGTAGTCAGGGTCTGTTTTCCTTGTCTAGTACCAGCATTCACCTAGCTCTTACCAAGTCACAGTGTACTCAGCATGCCCCTGTTTTGCTAATTACAAATCTAACCAGTACTCATTAGATTGCCAGGCGAAACTAAAACATAACCTGATTTCAGACCTAATATTAAAAAGAAAAAAAAATGACTAAGGGAAATGTTACCTTTCTCCTGGTTCCTGAGACTTTTAAGTTATTGGTAAATGCTTACTGTTATAGTCCAGTGGCAGCAGTGAGAATCACTAAACTTAGTGATCTACAGAGAGCAACTTTAGCTATTCACTTTCAAAAATTCAATGAGAGCTATATCTGTGATGCTGAAATTAAAGTGTTTGGAAAAATTATTTTAAAAAAATGAATTCTGGGATTTTGACAGAAATCCGGCAAAGAGGATTTTGCTGACAGTCGTAAGGGCCGGTCTTGTGCCTTACTTTCCTCCATAGCTATTTACCAGTTTACTCTGAGATCTTGGTGCTTTCCAGAGTGAGAATCAAGCACCTTACCTTTTAGTTCTCTATAAGTAAAAGAAGGGAAAATATATCACATACTGATGTTATGAATCAGTCTTAGGTAAGGGGTAATCCTTCCTGTTTTATTTTTCCAGAATGTTCTGAAAATCTGAAGGATGACATACATTTTGATCATACAGTATAAATAAGCTCAACCTGTGTATTTTATGATATGCTGGAATATAATGTTGGAATCTAAAGTTACAATAATAAATTTTATCTATTCTTAGGTTGAATTATTCTCATACTGTAACAAGTCTAAATTATGTGCACATACTCTGGAAATAATGTCTAAAAACGTATTTGAATATTTTTACACATGTGAAACAATGACAAATGCTGGTTCTCGTTCAGCTGGCTGATTAGAGCTTTGTCAAGCAGAAAGAATAGAATATGTTGGTTCTAGTATTATTAAAATGTGCTTTACAATACTAACCTTGATGATAAAATTATTAAACATAATATTTTTCATGCTGTGCTGTGCCTCCTTCTCAACTGAGAAAATGAGTCAGCATAAAAAAAATTCTAAGTGTTCAGAATTTCTGGTCTTCTGCATGTAAGATACAAATTTTTCCACTTAATTTAAAGAGCTAAAATATTTCATAACTATGTCACTTATAGTTCTGGAAATTCTTCTGGCAATGGCATAACCAAGTAGATTTCTATGTAAATTTTCAGAATGAATAGAAAAAAACTCAGGAAGTTATTGAAATATGACTTCTGCATCAGCATAGAAATAAGAGCAACAATCACCATAAGCCCCATAGCTAAACGCTCATACAAAATGAGTAAAAATAAAACAGTTTTGGCATATTCACAAACTAACATAAGCAACAAGAGGAAAAGATAGATAAGGTTTTAAAACACAAAACTTCACATAAGGGGGCTGGCCCTGTGTCTGAGTGGTTAAGTTCGCGAGCTCCGCTGCAGGTGGCCCAGTGTTTCGTGGGTTCGAATCCTGGGTGTGGACATGGCACTGCTCATCAAACCACGCTAAGGCAGTATCCCACATGCCACAACTAGAAGGACCCACAACAAAGAATATACAACTATGTACCGGGGGGCTTTGGAGAGAAAAAGGAAAAAAATAAAATCTTAAAAAAAAAAAAAAAACTTCACAGAAGCATGCATCCAATGGGAATGCTAAGTAAATACTAAGAGCGTATATATTCAAATTTCTTACAAATTTTTAAACTAAGAATGAGGTGGGCTATCATTCAGGATGTAGAAGTAGTTCAGAATTTTATCCTATGTATATAAAGTCCTTACCAACTCAAAGTCAATAATGCTCAAAAATTGCAATTAAAGTAAACAAAAAGACAAGTTAAGAGTCACAGAAATAAAAGATCTGAACATCGAGTTGGGGAAAAGCCAGAGCCAGGGAGAGGTCAGGAAAACAACAATTTTATGCTAAAACTGATATTTGAAGTATAAGTCAATTTAATCTTTTTGATCTGCAAATGAGGAAACATGTTAGAGCCAGAGATGTCTGAGGAAATGCTACTTCATAGAGTCATGGAAAGTGTTATATTAAGTAGTAAAAAGTCATTTGTAAAGTGTAAAATGCTAGAGTGTGTTAGTTATAATTGTTCAGATCACGAGGTCTGGAATCCAAGATCTTAAATTTGATTATTTGTTAGCAATTAGAATTCACTAATGTCTGTCTACGTGGTATTTTTTTTTAATGTGAAATAGGGATAAAAGTGGAACTTGTCTCTTCTGCACACTTCACTTTGGCCCAGGTTTGTGGGTTTGGATCCTGGCCATGGACCTACTCCACTCACCAGCCATGCTGTGGAGGGGTCCCACATACAAAAAAATAGAGGAAGATTGGCACAGATGTTAGCTCAGGGCTAATCTTCCTCAAGCAAAAAAAAAGAGGAGGATTGTCAATGGATGTTAGCTCAGGGAAAACCTTCCTTGACAAAAAAAAAAAAGGAAAAAACATGGAACTTATATGAGGTGAAATAAAAAGACATGTGAACACACTTAATACAGTGCCATGAGCGTGATAAATACTTAAAAAATGCTTTTAATGCTGCACTGTGGCATATTTTACATGACCACAGACCTAGGCCAGGATGATTGATACCTGATTCCTTTTGAACCAAAATTCTGTGCAGTCAGTATGCTTGGCTATAAGCAATTATATCTAGACCAATTGTTTCCAAATAGTACAGGAAATTGGAGCCCAGAAGGATGGATGGCATGCCTAGAGGCACACTTTCTTGCTACTGGGGAGGACTAGAGTTCACACCTTCTCGTGTTAATTTGGGCTTTTAAAATGTTTCCCATTTTGACCATTGCATAAGTACAGCATGAAGAATATTCAAAGATAATTTATTCAAGCATGGGTTATACACAAAGCCATTGCAGCCTTGTTGTTTAGTTTCAAAAATAATTCCTACTAGTCAACTGTGTCAAGGAAGATGGCACAGTCATAAGGCAAGGTGGGGCATTAGGCAAGACCATTCATGAATGCCTGGGTTCTTTCAGCATTAGCAGATATATTAATATCTTAAATCTCTTGGTAATTCAATCACTAAATGATTTTACATATGTGAACAAGTTTCAAATGTTGAAAAGTACTAAGTAAATATGATATTTTAGAAGAAAATTGTTTTGAAAGTCACACTCATTCTTATCCAGAACAGAACAATGTAGACTCACTTTTCCTTGCTTTTTCTCTTTAAATAAAACTAAATATCCTGAAAATTATTCAATAGGATACGATAAAAGGGCTCAGAAGTCTAGGGGGAAAAAAAGAAGATGAAGTGTCCAGAAAATTCAGGGTTCTAGGAAAAACAATATAGTGAATTTGCAGCATTTTCTTTATTTCTCACATATGGTGGACTGGGTGTCCAAGAGATCTACAGGAATTGCCAAAAGAAGAAGACAAACCTCTGTCTCTAGACAAAGGACCGGGAAAGGGAAGTTCAACAAACACCTGGCAGGAATCCCATCATTCACTGGGGCTCTGGAAGTGGTCCCATCCCTGGGAGAAGAACAGCAGTGAAGCCCCTGCTGCCCTGCCCCACTTTAAAACTGGCCCAGTGGTTGGTCTAATCTACGGGCATCATGGAAGACCTGGCTGCCCACACCTCCATGCCAGAAATAGGGCACTGGCAACGATCTGTTCATCAGCATCAATGCCAGCAGTGAAAATTTGACTATCCTAGCCACAACTGGGGCACTAGTGGGTGGTCTCATCTACTGTTGGCAGCAATAGCAGCAATCCACTCAGTGCATAAAAAAGACCTAGCCAAGGGGTGACGTCAGCAACATGGTGAAGTGAGCTGTTCCTTTTGTCTCTCCCTCTTCGAACTACAACTAAATGGTCATTCATCGATCAGCAGAGGATACCCAGGCGGCACAGCAGGATGCCTGAGAGACCCATGATGCTATACATCTGAAGGTGGATGGGTTACCTCTGGGGAGGTGGTGGAGCTAGGTGAGCACTCTCCCCCAGGCAGCCCAGTACCCACATCTGACAGCTCTTCCAGCTGAAGCATTCATAACATCACTGCAGCCTCAAGGATGGCCATGCACCCCAGCATGACTGTGGAAACATGTGATGGCAGCTTGGAGCCCCCACGTGATCGCTTCCCCATCCAGTGGGAAAGTACACAGGGCCACAAAGTCCACAAGGAGTGGCTCAGGCTCAGACCCAGTGGGGAGGCCCTGCCCACCAAGCACAAAGGCTGGTACAACCTAGGAGCAAATGGTGGCAGAGCTACTAGCTTTGAATGCCCATAATACTGTTGCAGTCCTGAAGTTGGGAGTGCGACTTGGCAAGACTGTGAGAGCAGGCAGCAGCAGCTTTGAGCCCCTGTGTGATCACTCTCTGGTCTAGTGGGAATACCCACAGTCCCACCACACTCCAAGGGAGTGGCTCTGGCTTGGACCCAGTGGAGAGACTATGTCTACCAAGCACAACAGCTATGCAACCTAGGAGCAGACAGAGGTGTATCTGCAGCCCAGAAAAATGAGCTCCCAGCTGCTGCAAATGCCCACCATACCACTGTGGCTCCAAAGCAGGGAATGCAACTCAGTTGGACTGTGGGACCAGGCAGCAGCAGCACTGAGCCCCCAAGTGATCAGTCTCTCGATCAGTGGGAGAGTCCACAGTCCCACAACAGTCTTAAGGAGTGACTCTGGGAAGGACCCAGTGGGGAGGTCACACACACAAAGCATAAAAGCTGGTACAACCTAGGATCAGATGGCAGTGGAGCTGTGAGTCCAGGAGAACAAGCTCCCAGCTGTTGCAAATGCCCGTAGTACCACTACAGTCCTGAAGGGAGGAGTGCATCTGGGCAGGACTGTGGGAGCAGGTTTCAGCAGCCCAGAGCCCCTCTGTGATTGCTTTCCCATTTGATGGGAGACCCCACAGGGCCACTGTGATCCCATGGAGTGGCCCACGGTTGGACAGGCACAGCTGATGGGGATCCTGGTGGGCTTAGATTACAGAGCTCCTACACCCTGTGATGGAAATAGTATCTCTATGTGGAGGCACAAATACACAACATAAAGCAGTATGAAAAAATATATTAAATCCCCAGACCAGAAGAACAATGACAAGTACCCAGAAATCAATCCTGAAGGCACAGAAATTTATAATCTAAATGACAGAGCTATCATAAAAAACTCAATGAGTTAAAAGAAAATACACATAGAGAATCCAATGAAATCAGGAGCAAATTTAATGAACAGAGGGAATTCTTCACAAAAGTGATTGAAACTATAAAGAAGCACCAATCAGAAACATTGGAGATGAAAAACACAATGGATGAGATAAAGAAAAATCTGAACTCCCTGAACAATAGAGCTAATATTATGGAGGAATGAATCAGCAGTCTTGAGGACAAAAATATAGAAATGCTTCAGATGGAGGAGGAGAGAAAACTAGACTAAAAAGAAATGAATAAATTCTCTGGGAAATATCTCACACAATTAGGAAAAGCAACAAAAGAATTATAGCTATTCAAGAGGGAGAAGAGAAGGATAATGGAGCAGAAAATTTGTTCAAAGAAATAATATCTGAGGACTTCCCAAACCAGGGGAAGAAACTGGAAATACAATTGATAGAAACCAATAGATTCCCAAACTATATTAGTATAAAAAGACCTTCTCCAAGGCATATAGTAATAAAGCTGGAAAAAGTCAATTATGAAGAAAAAATATAAAGGGCAGCAAGGCAGAATAAAATAACTTAAAAAGAAATCCTGGGGCTGGCCCCATGGCTGAGTGGTTAAGTTCACGTGCTCCGCTGCAGGCGGCCCAGTGTTTCTTTGGTTTGAATCCTGGGTGCGGACATGCCGCTGCTCATCAAACCACGCTGAGGCAGCGTCCCACATACCACAACTAGAAGGACCCACAACAAAGAATATACAACTATGTACCAGAGGGGCTTTGGGGAGAAAAAGGAAAAAATAAAATCTTTAAAAAAAAAAAAAAAGAAATCCCTGTCAGGATTTCAGCAGATTTCTCAGCAGAAATCTTAAAGGCTAGGAGAGAGTAGAATGATATATTCAAAATTCTGAAAGACTAACACTTTCAGCCAAGAATACTCTATCTCGCAAAAATATCCTTCACATATTATGAAGAAATAAAAATTTTCCCAGATAAACAAAAGCTAAGGGAGTTAATCACCACAATACTGTTCCTACAAGAAATCCTCAAAATGGCCCTCATACCTAAAAAAATAAAGGGGTTACAAAACCCTAAACAAGGAGATAGATAGACAAAAATCAGAAAATTGCAGCTCTCTATCAGAACAGGTTATCAAACATTTAATTATAACATTAAAGATAAAGGGAAAGAAAACACCAAAAATAAATATAATCCTGTTATTTTAACCACAAACTTACAACACAAGATGGAATAAGATGTGACAATAACAACTTAGAAAGGGAAGAGGAAAGGGATGGAAGTGGCTTAGTCTAAGCAAATAAGAGATTATCAGAAAATGAACTATTTCATCTGTGAGGTTTTTTACGTAGACCTATGGCAACCACTAAACAAATAATTGGAACAGAGCCACAAAGGATAAATAAGGAGAAAACTAAGAAAACAAGCATAGAAAACTACATAACTGTATTTATAGTCCAAAATATATGGGATGAGAAACAAAGGAAATGCCGAAGAACCAGAAAACAGGTGAGAAAATGACAGAACTAAACCCTCATATATCAATAACCACTCTAAGTGTAAATGGATTGAACTCTCTAATCAAAAGACACAGAGTGGCAGGAAGGATTAAAAAACAAGACACAAAAATATGCTGCCTCCAGGAAAGACATCTCAACTCCAAAGGCAAACACAGGCTCAGAGTGAAGGGATGGAAGAAGATACTCCAAGCTAATGTCAAACAAAAGAAAGCAGGTATTGCCATACTTATATCAGACAAAGTGGACTTCAAGATAAAAAAGATAAAGAAGGACAAAGAGCAGCAGTATGTAATGATAAAAGGGGCATTCCAGCAAGAAGACATGACACATAAATATTTATGCACCCAACAGAGAAGCACCAAAATACATAAAGCAACTACTTACAAATCTAAAATGAGATATTAACAAGAACACAATAATAGTAGGGGACATCAACACTCCACTGACACCAATGGACAGATCATCCAGACAGAAAGTCAACAAAGAAATTTTGGAATGAAACAAAAAACTAGACCAGATGAACTTAATAAATACGTATAGAACACTCCATCCAAAAGCAACAGATTACACATTCTTCTCAAGTGCACATGGAACATTCTCAAACATAGACCATATGTTGGGAAAGAAGGCAAGCCTCAATAAACTTAAGAAGACTGAAATATTATCAAGCTTTTTTTCTGACAATAACACTATGAAACTAGAAATCAACTAAAGGAAAAAGCCTGGAAAGAGACTAAGATGTAGAGACTAAACAGCAGGCTAATGAACAATCAGTGGATCACTGAAGAAATTAAAGGAAAAACTAAAAATATCTGGAGACAAATGAAAGTGAAAACACATCATACCAAGTCATTTTGGATGCAGCAACAGCAGTTCTAAGAGGGAAATTTATTGCAATAATACAGGCTCACCTTAACAAACACAAAAAATCGCAAATGAGCAATCTGAAACTACACCTAACAGAATTAGAAAAAGAACAGCAAACAAAGGACAAAGTCAGTAGAAGGAAGGAAATAATAAAAATTTGAGCAGAAATAGATGAAACAAAAAAGACAGTAGAAAGGATCAATGAAAACAGAGTTGGTTCTTTGAGAAGATAAACAAAATTGATAAACCCTTAGACAGACTCACTAAGAAGAAAAGAGAGAAGGCTCAAGTAAATAAAATTAGAAATGAAAGAGGATAAATAACAATGGATACCACAGAAAGACAAAGGATTATAAGAGAATACTGCGAAAAGCTATATGCCAACAACCTGGACAATCTAGATGAAATGGATAAATTCTTAGACTCTTACAACTTCCCAAAGATGAGTCAAGAAGAAATAGAGGGGCCAGCCGCATGGCCAAGTAGTTAAGTTTGCATACTCCGCTTCGGTGGCCCAGGGTTTCGCTGGTGCAGATCCTGGGTGCAGACATGGTGCCGCTTATCAGGCCATGCTGAAGCAGTGGCCCACATGCCACAACTAGAAGGACCCAAAATTAAAATATACAACTATGTACTAGGGGGATTTGGGGAGAAAAAGTAGGAGAAAAAAAAGAAGATTGGCGACAATTGTTACCTCAGGTGCCAATCTTTAAAAAAAAGAACAAATAGAAAATCTGAACAGACCAGTCACAAGTAAAGACATTGAAAAAGTAATCAAAAATCGCCCAAAAAATAAAAGTCCAGAGAATGCTACCAAAAATTCAAAGAAGACTTATTACCTATCTTTCTGAAATTATTACAAAAAATTGAGGAAGACAGAACACTACCTAACACATTCTACAAGGCCAACATCACCTGATATCAAAGCCAGACAAGGACAACACAAAGAAGGAAAATTACAGGCCAATATCACTGATGAATATAGATGCCAAAAGCCTCTACAAAATATTGGCAAACCAAATACATCAATACATTAAAAAGATCATACACCATGCTCAAGTGGAATTTATACCATGGACACAGGGATGGTTCAACATCTGCAAATAAATTAATGTGATGTACCACATGGACAAAACAAGTAACAAAAACCACATGATCATCTCAATAGATGCAGAGAAAGCATTTGGCAGGATCTAACATCCATTTATGATAAAAATTCTCAATAAAATGGGCATAGAAGGAAAAACCATAACACAATAAAGGCCACACATGACAAACCCACCGCCAACATCATACTCAATGGGGGGAAACTGAAAACCATCCCTCTGAAAACAGGAACAAGACAAGGATGCCCACTCTCATCGGTCTTATTCAATATACTACTGGAAGTTTGGGTCAGAGCAATTAGTCAAGAAAAAAAAATAAAAGGAATCCAAATGGGCAGAGAAGAAGTGAACTCTTGCTGCTTGCAGATGCCATGCTTTTATATATAGAAAACCCTAAAGAATCCATAGGAAAACTATTAGAAATAATCAACAATTACAGCAAAGTTCCAGGGAACAAAATCAACTTACAAAAGTCAGTTGCATTTCTACAATTGACAATTCTGTTACAAACTAACAGAAAGAGAAGTGAAGAATACAATCCCATTTACAATTTCAGCAAAAAGAATAAAATATCTTGGAATAAATTTAATGAAGGAGGTGAAAGACCTATACAATGAAAACTATAAGAAATGATTGAAAGAAGTTGATGTTGCCTTAAAGAAATGGAAAGATATTCCATGCACATGGATTGGAAGAATAAATATAGGTAAAATGTCCATACTACCAAAAGCAATCTACAGAGTCAATGCAATCCCAATCAGAATTGCAATGACATTTTTCACAGAAATAGAAAAAAGAATTCTACTCATATGGGGCAACAAAAGACCCCAAATAGTTAAAGCAATCCTGAGAATAAAGAACAAAGCTGGAAGCATCACAATCCCTGACTTTGTATGACTAGAAAGCCATAGTGATCAAAACAGCATGGTACTGGTACAAAAACAGGCACACAGATCAATGGAACAGAATTGAAAGCCCAGAAATAACACCACACATCTGCAGACAGCTAATCTTTGACACAGATGCTAAGAACATACAATGGAGAAAGGAAAGTCTCTTCAATAAATGGTGTGGGGAAAACTGGGCAGCCACATGCAAAAGAATGAAAGTGGACCATTATCTTATGCCATACACAAAAATAAACTCAAAATGGATCAAAGACTTAAAGGTAAGACCTGAAACGATAACATTTCTAGAAGAAAATATAGGCTGTACACTCTTTGATATCAGTCTTAAAAGGGTCGTTTCGAATACCATGTCTACTTGGACAAGGAAAACAAAAGAAAAAATAAACAATTGGGACTTCATCAGACTAAAGAGCTTCTGCAAGGCAAGGGAAATCAGGGTCCAAAGGAAAAGACAACCCACCAATTGGGAGAAAATATTTGCAAATCATACATCTGACAAGGTGTTTATCTCCACAATATACAAAGAACTCACATAACTCAAAAAAACAAACAACCAACCAAACAACCCAATCAAAAAATTGGCAGAGGATATGAAAAGATATTTCTCCAAAGAAGATATATAGATGGCCAATAGGTACATGAGGAGATGTTCAACATCACTAATCATCATGGAAATGCAAATCAAAACTACACTAAGCTATCACCTTATACCTGTTAGAATGGCTATAATCACCAAGACAAAACATAACAAAATGTTGGAGAGGTTGTGGAGAAAAGGGAACCATAATACACTGCTGGTGGGAATGCAAGCTGGTTAGCCACTATGGAAAATACTATGGAGATTTCTCAAAAAATTAAAAATAGAAATACCATATGACCCAGCCATCCCACTACTGGGTATTTATCCAAAGAACTTGAAATCAAACAATTCAAAAAACTTATGCACCCTTATGTTCATTGCAGCATTATTCACAATAGCCAAGATGTGGAAGCAACCCAAGCACCCATCAACTGATGATTGGATAAAGAAGACATGGTATATTTTATACAATGGATTATTACTCAGCCTTAAAAAAAAGACAGCATTGTCCCATTTGCAACATCATGGATGGGCCTTGAGGGCATTATGTTAAGTGAGATAAGCCACACAGAGAAAGACAAGCACCATGTGATTTCACGCATATGTGGAAGATAAACACACAAAGAGAACTGTTTAGTGGTTACCAGGGGGAAGGGGTTGGGGTGTGGGCACAAAATGTGAAGGGGCACACTTATATTGTGACTGACAAATAATAATTTACAACTGAAATTTCACAATCTTGTAAACTATCAATAAAGAAAAAGACCTAGTCAAGTCACTTCTGTCCCCTCCCTAACTTCAGAAGGTTGCCCAGCAAACACAGGTGGCTTCAAAAGTACCATGCACCTCTGTAGAGGTCACCTGCAGGGATTGAGACAAAGACATAGAAAAAAATTTGCTAAATGAAGCAGACCAAAATAGCATTGGTGTTGGAGGCTCAGAAAACTAAACAGACATTGGAAGTACAGCTGACAAAAGTGAAAAAGAACCTACATGCTAAACATAAACCGTGTGACTGCCCACTAAATTACAAGTTTAAATACTATTGAGAGTCTCTTAACACCATAACCAAAAATACCCAGAGAAATATACAAAGAAAGTAAGATCAAAGTAAGATACAAGAAAACCAAAATTTCAATCAACTGATGTCAACGTCAAGATGAATGAGAAGTCAGAATTATCTGACAAGGAATTGAAAATAACTTTCATGAAATGCTTAAACAGTCAATTACAAATTGTCTTGAAACAACTAAAAAAAATAGAAAATAGAGATCGAAGCTGTAAAAAAGAGCTAACAAGAAAGTATTGAAATGAAAAATAAAATCACTAAAACTAAAAACTTGTTGAACGGACTCATGAGTAACAGCATATGACAAAAGATACTTTCTAAACAACTGAGAGAAAATAGACTGAACAGAACTTCAGAGGTCTGTGGGAAACAACGAAAGATATACGTACTGTTAGAATCCCAGGAGAGGAGAAAGAGTGTGGAATTGAAAAAGCATTCAAGGGAATAATGCCTGAAAACTTTTCAAATTTGGCAATAGACATCTATGATTCCAGAAGTTGAGAGAATTTCAAAAAAGAAAAATCAAAATAAGTTCACACCATAGCAGATCATAAATAAATTTCTGAAAACTAAAGATAAAGAAAAATCTTAAAAATTGTTAAAAAGAAATGATGCAGTACCTATAAAGGAACACAATTCAAATGACAGAAAATTTCTCATCTGAAATCATGGAGGACAGATGGAAATGACGCAGCACTTTTAAAGTGCTGAAAGAAAAAGTTGTTGAACCCAAATTTTCTGCAAGAAATAAAGACATTCTCAAACAGGAAAATTAAGAGAATTCATTGCTGGCAGAACTACCGTTAAGGAGTGACCAAAGGAAGCTCTCCAAACAAAATGAAAATAACATAAAAGAAGATTGGGAACTTCAGAAAGACTAATAAAATAATGGGTAAAAATAAAAGTAAATATAATAGGCTATCATTTCTTGAGTGTTTATAATCATACTGTAAGGTCAAAGCAAAGGTTACAATGGACGGCA
Source organism: Equus przewalskii (assembly GCF_037783145.1). NCBI lineage: Eukaryota > Metazoa > Chordata > Mammalia > Perissodactyla > Equidae > Equus > Equus przewalskii. The sequence goes on from NC_091838.1 coordinate 33,133,479, forward strand.
CTTAATGTGATACAGGAAGATGTGGACGTTAAGAGGACCTAATTCTGAGTGATAAAACGTTGACACCAGTAAGCTGTGATAAATTATATATATATATATTGTAACACTTATTGCAACCACTAAGAAAAATATACAAAGCAATAAACTCAAAAATATTATAAATAATTCAAAATGGAACTCTAAGAAAACTTTCAAGTTTTCTTTACTTTCCTTTTCTTCTAAGTAACCTAGAGTAAGGCAAGAAAATAGAGGAACAAGAAGCAGAGAGAACAAAGGGAAAATGAATAATAAATTGAAAAAGTTGTCATAAAATGTCAATATTATTGTAAATACAAATGTTCTAAATATATCAATTCTAAGAGATTGGCAGAATGGATTAAAAAAGGCAACATTCTATGAGAAAATCTCTTCAAACATAGCAATATAGGTAGGTTGAATGTGAAAAGATTGAAAAGAAATATCTTGCAAATGTTAATTTTAAAAAATCAGAAATGGCTGTAAAATAAATTAGACTTCAGAGTAAAGAAAATTTACTAGTAAAAAAGATGAGGATTATATAATGATAAAAGAATCAATCCACCAAGATGATGTAGCATTCCCAAATGTGTTTATCTCAATGAACAGAGTTTGAAGATTCAAGTAGCAAAAACTGATAGAGCTGAAGGAGAAACTGAGCCATCCATGGTTATGTTGGGACTTCAGCACCTCAGCAGTTTGACAGAACTACTAGACAAAAAAAAGCAAGGATATAGAAGAAGTGAACAACACCATCAACTAACACGAGCATTGTAGAAGAGACACCCAATAACATCAGATTAAGCATTCTTCTCAAGTGGAAATGGAACATTTACCAAAATAATATATATTCTAGGTAAAAAATCTAACCTTAAGAAATTTAAAGAATTGAAATCACACAGAATATGGTCTGAGTCATAATGATAATAACTTCCCTGCAAAGACCTTCCAGGATCTTAACGCTCTCTCTCATGTTATAAAATTGCATTTGTGGCACAATCCAATCAACATTTCCTCCAATCTTACACATAATCAGAGGAATTTTGCAGAAGAATATCAGAAAAGTAAACTCCCTTGTTTCACTTTAAATTCATGATCTCAAACATGATCTTTCATCATAAGCCTTATACATTTTCAGTTAAATTTACTTTTAAGTATTTTCAGCATATTTTTCACTATTGGGAACGAATTCATTCTTTCACTGTTTATTGTAATATAAGGAAAATCTATTGGTTTTTTATATTTCTTATTTAGATAGCTAGCATCGAATTTTCTAAAATAACCCCAGTTGCTTTTAGTTGAATCTTTGATTTTCTAGGTATGCAATAATGTAGATGAAAATAAGTTATTGTATCTCTTATCCAACATAGTGTTGTTTTTATTCTTGGGTGACCGTCACTAGTCAGCATCTCTAAAATAATCCAATACTTACCCATAGTGGAGATAGCACTCTGACCTGAGTTATACTAACTTTAATAATAGCTTCATTAGTGTTTTAACATTTAATGTATTTGTTATTTGCTTTAGGAAAACAGCATTACAATGTCTAAGTACTTTCAACCTTTTCCTAATTTATTTGTCTTTAAAAGAAATGGTCATTTAATGTTATCAAATGTCATTTTGGTGGAGAGTTAGGATTTTTTTCTGTTATAATAAAATAAATAATAAAAAACAATATACATAAAATTGAACCATGCATGCATACTTTAAATCAAATATTTTGTTAAGATGTATCATCATTTTGCTATATATTTTGATTTTATAACTAGTGTTTTAATTAAGATTTTTGTGTCTAATGCTTCATTTTATGATATTGTATTAACTCTATGGTTTGGAGATTACATTAAGTTTACTCTTTTTTCTCTATTTTAATATGTTTAGAATTGAGCCATCTATGCATGCCTCTCTGGTTTGCTATATTATTCTTTTGGTATAAGCTTAGATTCAATTTACTAGAATTATATTTAAAATGATTATATCTATACTCTTAAGTCAAATTTATTTACAGTCATATCTTAATAACATTTTCATATGAAATATATGCCACTATCTTTTCTGTAATCTCTAATTCTTTGAATGTTGAACTGATCATCTGTTCTCTGAAGGATAACACTTGTCTTTTGTATTTGACCATTTTTCCAGTATTATTGCATTATTCAAATTTTCTACCTCATTGCAATGGAATTTGATAAATCATAATTTTCTTAAAATGATCTATATTATTTCTTAAATTTATCCATAGAGTTACCTGTGTTATGACTATAAGGTTTTGGCCTAAAGGATTGCTTTTTTAATATTTTCTCATGTGAATTCTTTCATTCTAAACCTTGGAAACTTTCTTTTTTTCATAGCCTCACTTTTTTTTTCTGATTTCTTCTTTCCTTCTTTTTTTTTTTAAATTTTTTCATTTATTTGGTTTTTTTTGAGGAAGATTAGCCCTGAGCTAACTGCTGCCAATCCTCCTCTTTTGCTGAGGAAGATGGGCCCTGAGCCAACATCTGTGCCCATCTTCCTCTACTTTATATGTGGGATGCCTACCACAGCATGGCGTTCCAAGCAGTGCCATGTCCCCATCTAGGATCCAAACTGGGAACCCCGAGCCCCTGAAATGGAACGTGTGCACTTAACCACTGTGCCACTGGGCTGGCCTCTCCTTCATTTTTTTTTTATTTTCCATTTCAACTCCTATTATTTGATAATGGAGTTCTCCTCCATGTCCCATTTATTACTTATGATTTCCATATTCTGGGATCTTTTTCCTTGGAACTATGGTAGATATCTTCCACTGGGTCCCGGCAAATACTAATGCAGTTCACTGATGGTCATCTTTTTCTTTTTTTGTTAACCTTTTAACCCGGGGGAGGGATGGAGAGTGTATTAATCTGCTTTGTTATTAGCACTGCCAAGTCAATTCTGAACCTGTAAACAGCAGAGCAGAACCCTGCCCAGTCTTTCTGCTCTACCCTCTCACCTTCCTACACTATATCAGACAACGTTTCACTGTTAATCATAGGGTTTTCATGGCCAATTTTTTTGAAAGGGGTGTCCCAGTCCTTCTTCCTAGTCTGTCTTCTGGAAGCTCCATTGAAACCTGTCCACCATGGGTGTTCCTGCTGGTAATTGAATTACTGATGGCATAGCTTTCAGTGTCACAGCAACATACAGCCACCACAGTATTTCCCCCCACAGATGGATGGTGTGGTTAACCAACCAGGAAACAAACACAGGCTATGGTAGTGAGAGTGCTGAATCTTAACCACTAGACCACCAGGGCTGGCCACATTACTGTGCTAGGATGGCCAGAGCAAAATACCATAGACTGTCTGACTTGAACAACAGAAATTTTGTTTATTTTCTCACATGTCTGGAGGCTAGAGGGTCAAATCAAGGTACCATCAGGTTTAGTTTCTGGTGACTTCTCACCAAGTCTTCACATGGGTTTTCTTCCTGTGTACAAGAATTGAGGTAGAGTGAGATCTCTAATGTCTCTTCTCATATGGAAAATAACCTTAGGGATTAGGGCCTCACCCTTGTAGCCTCATTTAACCTTAAATACCCCGTTAAAGGTCCTACCTACAAATACCATCACATTAGGGGTGAAGGCTTCCACACTTTAGGGGAGGACAGACTTCAGTGTATAGCAGGGGGCTACAGTAGTTTACTGAGGAGGTGAATCTAAAAAGCAAATGTGAGGGAGCTTGGAGAGAAAGAAAGGAAAAGAAAAAAAATCAATACTAAGGTGTATTTATTAGTATTGGTACTATAACTAACAGAGTTAATTCTTCCAGGAGTCCTGAGATGATGCTGAATTCCTTCCTAAAAAATCTCTGTGAAACAGACACTGTCAAACTACAATCTGTGGGTAAGGTTGCAAAATAAAATACAAGATACTCAGTTAACTTTGATCTTCATATAAATAACAAATAACCAATTAGGACATACTTATGCTAAAAAAAATTAATTGCTATTTATCTGAAATTCCAATGTAAGTAAGTGTCCTGCATTTTTATATATAAATATGGCAACCCTACCCATTGGCCACATTTAGCCAATGGCCTGTTTTTGTAGATAAAGCATTAAGTTTTATTGGAACAAAGCTACATTCATTCATTTGTGTATTGTGTATGGCTGTTTTTGCACTGCAGTGGTATTATTGAGTAATCACAACAAAGACTGTAAGCCAGCAAAGGCTAAGATATTTGCTAACTGTCTGTTAACTGAAAAAGTTTGTAGACCCAGGGTTTAAAGAAAAAGAAGCCCATCTCCCATTAGTTGAAGTTGGTTTTATGAGCTTAATCCTCCCGCCCCTCCACTGCTCTTCCAGGTCTATGTGCCTGCAGGAGGATTAAGATGTGCTCAGTATTGGACAAGCAAAAACGTTGAAAGGTAAATAGCTTGTCTGAGCTGACAGACTCTCTACCATAGCTGTGGATGAAATCAGAAGTGTGGTACACCAAAGGCATGTGCTGCCACAAGATGGCAAAGCAAGAAGACTGACGATAGTCATTGATAACTGCTGCTGGACTTCCTGTTGAATGGGACAACTCAACTATTCTTTAAGCAATTGTGGTAGGTTTTTTATTCGTTAAGTTTGAGTATAATCCTAACTGATACACATATGAACATTCTTTAAAAACTGCAAAACATAATTTGAGCACTCCTGCCCTAAAAGGAAAATTAGTAAGTGCAGGTTTACCAATAGTCCTAGTATCACTTCTCCATCTTTTATAATCTCCAACGAGGCTCTTGATTCTGACTCCTGTAGTTTATGGCAATGTGATTTTCTATAGGACGTCAGAATTTATGATTTCAGAAACTTTTATGTGAATATTAATGACATCTGCTTAACAATTCTCATTATATTTGATATTAATGGCCTGTTTGCACAATTAAATCTTTGCCTATTTATGTCAGTGGACATGCAGGTTAGACTTTTGGGGATTCTGAAATAAAAGGCAGTTGAAGTTAGAGGGGTAGATTTTTTTTTCCCTGAGTTCCCACAGCATGCCATGGATTGACATCCTCTGACTTTTCAGGAGAAGGATGTAGGATACTGCATGCTCAAGAGCAAGGAGCGTCTCTGAGTCAAAAACAACCAGCTGATCTCTCACAAAGCTGCACCCAATAATCAGAGGGGATCTCTTTCCCTTTCTTAATGGGATTTCCTTAAGTCAATTATACTCCCCTCCTCTGACCATATGCATAAACAGAAGTGATGCTAAGATTGCTGCAGATAATGTCACCTCACACCTGGAAAAATCCTCAGGCCTCTGATATGTCCAAAGTCTCCTTTAGACTACTACTACAGTCCAAAAGTAGACACGAGCTGTTTTAGTGATGTATTTCCCTGAGCAGTGTATTGGATATAACAAAAATCAAAGGGCCTGGCACATAGTAGGTTTTCAACAAAGATTCAATAAGTGGAACAAAAATTTATAAAGTAATTTTGGCTTCACTAAAGTCACAAAAATAAACTGTTAAGTTGTATTATGTTGTTTTATTTAAGTGTATATCTTAACTCGTTTTTTTTCTCATTCATAGAACTTTTTTTACAATATAAATCTTGATTATTTAGAGTATCATTTTATAACGCTGAAAATTCTTTTTTCCATTTTTCTTTGCTACTATCGTTTTTAGACAACATCAAATCAATTCCAATTCCACAGGGAATTATTGCCAAGGACAGCAAATGTATGTTGCTCTTGACTACATCAGCCTTTGATCTGTCCTCTGAAATACCAGAAAATAACCTGTCCTGTATTTTGTAACATTTCTTCATTCTCCTGAAGGCAGCTTGATTTTATTCAGCATATCAAATCAAATAAATAACAGTGCCGTAATATTTTTTTAAATTAAAAAAATGCTCTATTTTGCTTCAATGCCTTTGAACAGAGTTCTGTTTAGTGAGTACACCATATTGACTCTAGCATTTGAAGACAGAAAACTCTGCAAGGCAGAGTTGTGTGACCCGTGGGAGGCTAACTCATCATAGTCTAGAATCTCATCTGGTGCAAACATTTAGTATACTGTCTCATGCAGTTGGGACGTGATCAGTGAAATGCACACTGACTCATCATTTAAACTGTAGCTTTGGGAACATCCAAGGCAGAGGCAAGGTAATTAGTGTTTATCAAGGGAAATTATTTATGAGGTACTAAAACTAAACATTTTAAATATATCCTCATTTGATTTTTACAATTCCTTAGTGAATTTTTCTTGTTAAAATCATGATTCCTAATTTAAGTTACTTTAGCTTTAAAATAAGCTTTGCAGTAACTTACTCCTAAATCTTACATAAGTGAATATGTTAATTGTAGAGTTATCAAAAATAACAAACTAATAAAAATGAAGTATTTAAAAGTAAACTTCATTAAAAACCGACCTTTAAATAACATCTATATGTGCAAATACACCTACCTATCTATCTATCTGTCATCTATCCATCTGTCTATGTTGTTGATATTCTGTATAGAATCCTAATATAATATGGAGGGAGGGGTCCAGATCTCCTGCCTTTAATTTGGTCATTACTCTGGTTTTTTTGGCAATTTATGAGTGTCTTGAGAGATTTTCATAAAAGGTAAAGACATTTAGAATATGAGAATATTAAAGGGAATTTAAGGAAAATTATTTTAATGGGCCTTGGTAAAATTGTCTTCATAGGTAGTAAAAGTTTAAGTTCTGAAATTATCCTAATATAGAATGGAAAAGTATTTTGCTTGTATTGACTGCCACCTTGGTGCCCTCCAAGCATATTGTCAGTAGGCTACAGGATGCCTGCACAACTCTGCTCCTGCCATTCGAAACACTTTTATTTTGGTACCATGAGTCAGTCAGCTGTATTTGTCTCCAAACCTGTTTATTGCGGTGTAGCTTGTTATTGTGATTACCTAACATAATATTGAAAAAATACATAAATTGTTGAAATACTTATGCCAAAATATAGAATTGGGCCTATGAAATCTATGAATGTTTGGATAGACATAACAGAGGTGAGTTGTCAAGCAAAATGTTATCCAAACTAAAGTAAGATAACTGTAGAAGTTTGAGAAACTCATGAAAATATATTAAAAAAACTGTACTCAGATTATTGCTTTTCAAGAATCTAAGTATTGTTATGCTTTAAAAACCCTGAAAATGGAAATGTGGTATATAAAATGCAAACCAGGTACCATTTACGCAAGGAATTAAAAAAGAGGATAAGACCCTAATCAGCAAGCCCATATTAAAGAAAATACCTTGGCCTTACTTCAAAAGATTGAAAAGTAAGTACACAATTATAATTTGGTGTTAATTAATATATTTGGGAGAATATGTCATTAAAAAAATCCCCTTTTTAACCGGTGTTCTCAATTAATCAATGACTCTGGTTCCTGTACTACTGTGTGTGTATGTGTGTGTGTCTTTCAGACACTGTTCAAAATGTAAAAAATGACTGAGTTCTGTTCAGAAAATAAGAAAACTACCTAAGTTCTCAGAGACCAGCATCAGAAATCTACTTGTATGGTGGAGAACATTATTAGCAATGGAGTAAGAGTGAATATCTACCCATTCGTAAATATCTCTCCCATGTAGGTAACACAGAGTCTAGAATTCTACCATTTGAGACATACATCTTAGTTGAACCACCCACTTGACTTAGAGGTTTTACATATTTTTTTAAACTCATTATAAACACCTTCTGCAACCTCTGGTTAAGGTTGTGGCCTCTTGTTAAATGTGTACATGACTTAATATACACTTTCTATAAAAGAACATTAGTGTAATTTGAGCACTACTTTATGTAAATCTGTAGTGAATACCTATCTTCTTTGTTAGATTATGAACTCTATGTGAAAATGGCCTTTTGTTCTATAGAATCTGCAAAACCTAGCACAGTTCCTGAGGAATAGATGAATGACTATATTCCTGTTAATACTCCCCCAAATCGTATGGTGATTTATAAATAAGAACTGAGGCTTAAAGCAATAACTTGTTCAGGATCGCAACGATAAAGATCTCATTATGAAATGGGCTTGTGTAAAACCCAAACACACGCTTTCTCCACTATATTAAGAAACATTATCTTACTCTGTCTTGAAATACAATGCTTGGGAAGAATATTTTGTTCATTAAATTCTCTAGAGTAAATTAGTTTGGCGGATGACCTTTTCTTGACCAGCAAGATCAAATCAGTAGGAACACTTTGAGCTCATTGGAAAGATATCGAAACCATAAAAATATTTTTAAAAGTATCAGGAGACAGTAAAGATAAATCTGTCTCCACCCCAGCTTTGCCTGGAGTTAATGCTGTGGTTTAATTAATCTGAAATTCCCCCAAGAAATTCCCATTAGAAAAGTAATGACAATTATAGAATTGGAGAGAAGTAAGAAGAGTTCCAATAGCTCTTCACACACCAAAACTTAATATTTACACCTTTCAAAATATTCACATAAAAATGTATATACAAGTTTAATTATGCGAAGGATAATCATTGAAACAAAAACTGTGGCATAAGCTTGAAAAACATACAGCAGCACACTTAAAACAAATATTTACCTTACATAAAAGTTTCTTTTGACTCTGGAAAGTGCCAAATTCTTGATGGGTGGAAATTCTCTTAAGATTTTCCACTCTGAATCAGAATTAAAACAATTTTTTCTGTATATTCTTTAAATTATATATACAGTACATATGTACTGTACTTATAACTGTTCTGAGCTTCAAAATTGGCTGAGAAAAGAAAGAATATCTAGTCATCAAGCCATAATTTATCTTTAGAGCTAAGAACTCTTAGAAAGAAAAAACTTTGTGATTGTTTGTATGGTTTGTACTACTCTAAAGACAAATTATGAAAAAGAGATTATTTGATATTGAAACTTCTGGTAATGCCACATTCATTGATAACTATTGGGTTCTAGAAGAAATTAATTCTTCAACATGGAGTATACCAAATTCAGAACTCTATCTAAAGGTAACTATTTTTGTGTGTGTGAGGAAGATTAGCCCTGAGCTTACATCTGTTGCCAATCTTCCTCTTTGTGCTTGAGGAAAATTGTCACTGATCTAACATCTGTGCCAATCTTTCCCTATTTTGTATGTGGGACATTGCCACAACATGGCTGGATGAATGATGTATAGGTCCATGCCCCAGATATGAACCCATGAACCCTGCGCTGCCAAAGCAGAGCACGTAAACTTAACCACATGCCACCAGGCTGGCTCCTATATCCACAGGTAATGTTTGGTGGAATTTTATAGCAATTCAAACAAGTTATAGTAAGAGTTCAGTGTTTCATGTTTTCCTGAAATGATTTCTATGCTACTGATTTTAGCAACACCTCTACTATTTCTTTGATCCTCCTACATAAATACTTGAGGAAATGTGTTCATTCAAATACATCCTGAATGATTACTTGAAAAACAACTACAGGCTCTGAAACAAAAGTCAATATGACCCATTCCTAACTTGTGTGGACCATCCCACCAAATCTTTTTCTCCATGTGCTGTTCTAAAAACAAAACCAAACTTATAGATGGCTATTCTTTGCAGAGAAAAAAAGGTCCCTATTTTTCAATATGTATTCTGTACTAGCTCATAAATATTTTATGTTATCATATCTTGCCACCTTTTTATGCACAGTTTATGATTTCCACTGACAGTGGGTCATATTATGAACATATAAATAAAAACTGTTCCATTACACTCTACAATTCTATTTTCAGCACAATTATAACTATTGTTTGGTAAACTCAGGAAAAGACTTTCTTTACTTCAAGGGCAGACTCATTTGGATCTTACACTCTACACTAATAAATCTTGCATGTCCTCCTTCATACTTAAACTCATCTCTTCTCTCTTTCAAATTTCTGTATGTTTTGCAGAAGCTCAAAGATTTCCAGAGTTAAACCTTAGTGAAAAAATTCAAGGGAAGAAACTTGAACTATTCTAATTTAAAAACTTTGCTGAAATCCTCCACTGGATATTGGCATGGATAGAAATTTGAATCCTACTCTTGGACTTTGGCAATTTCTAGCTATACGAACTTGGAAAGGCAACACGTCTTACTTTAGGATGCCAACAAAGTACCATATACTGGGTGGTTTATAAACAAAAGAAATTTATTTCTCACAGTTCTGGAGTCTGGAAGTCTGAGATCATGGTGCCAGCATGGTCCAGTGTTGGTGTGAGCTCTCTTCTGGTGACTTCTCATTGTATCCTCACGTAGTGGTAAGAGAACTAGCTGGTTCTCTGGCCTCTTCTTACAAGGGCACTAATCCTATTCATAAGGGCTCTACCCTCATGACCTAATTACCTCCCAAAGATCTCACCTGTCAATACCATTACATTGAGATTAGAGTTTCGACATATGAATTTTGAGAGAACATAAAACTTCAGTCCATTGCACAACATAACTAACTTGTACTTCAGTGTAAAGATTAAAAATGGTAAAATAAATTACAGTGTAGTTTCCACATTTTAGTACTTACTTGGCTGGGGATCTTTTGTCTTTAAAAAAGTCTTGCTATTCCAGGAATTATTTCTTATATTTAGGTAATGGTAATTAGGATAATAATTTACAGTGCCATATGACTTTCCACATTTCAAAATAACTTACATATATTAGTTCTTTTGACTCATCACAAATATATGAGAAAGGCACATGTCCATTTTGGAGAATGAGAAAGCAGGGTCCATAAAGAAAAACTGACACACTAAGGAGGGATTCTGAAAAACAAAATATGTGATCTTAATGTTAATTCAGATTTTTTATGCTTTACCTTTATTTAAAGGTATCAATGGGTAAGGGCAGAAAAAAACGTCTTATCCTGGTAGAACACTATACTTCCATAAGCGCAAAAGCAGAATTTCACCTCTTCTCCAATATGCCACCAAAACCGACCCTAATGCTGTCCAAAAAGACTTTCTAAATACCACGTCCAGCAAAAAGATTTCAGTCCTCGCACTGCTGAATTTCAGTGCACCTTGAACACCAAGTGGCACCCTCCTCTTGTCAATTCTTTCTTCCCTGGACTGATTGGACAGCCCAATCCAATGGTCTTTCTCTTTGCTCACTAATCTTTCCCTTTTTGTTTCCTTTATACCCCTTTCTATCTCTGTTCCCTTTTGAAATGTTAACATTATCTCAGTGCTTTCATCTTCTTCCTTTCACCACCACCCACCCCAGAGATCTTAAAGACACTCATGATTTCAGTAAATATCTAGACAAAACTCAAAAATCATTTTATTCAACCATATATAGCCCTAAACCCCAAACCTCTATAAAATATATAAATAAATGAAAATCAAAACACATAAGCAAAAGCCTTTCCTTTTCCTTTCTGTCTCTCAGGTCATGCTCTCATTATCCTCTCAGGTCACACAAAGTAGAATCCTGGGTTTCATGTGAGGCTCTTATTTCTTCCACATCTTTCACTGAATCCGCACAAAGTTCTATCCATCTTTCTATCTTGTTTTTCACTTTTTAATCTAATTGTCAATGAATTTTCGGGGACCTTAACAATTATTGCCTTGGTTTCTGGAAAATCCTTCTGATTCATCTGTTTACAATCATCTTCAAATTTTTCAAGTTCATCTTCGAAGCTTTTGCCAAAATGACCTTTCTACAAAGCTATAATCAGATTTCTTTGTGGTTTAGCATTGTTTGATGACTCTTCGTCATCTTCAGATTAAAACCCAAAGTCTTATGTGGAACATGGGCTTTTTAAGATTTGACCACAGTGTACTTTCATCTTAGTCTACCATCTCTAAACTTTTCACTACATGTGCTGAATGTCTTGTAAGTCCTTAAAGAGACCACATTTTTTCACATCATAATATCTTCACGCATGGTACTTTCTCCAGGAGTTAGTAATCAAACCCCACTGATACCTTCTCCATCTTCAAAACTCAACCTATTTCACCTCTTCTAAGCAAGCTTCCCTGAACTTCTCATGAAACCTTCTCTTCTGGGTTTACCTAAATCTTAGTGAAGACTGTATGAAAGAACCTTAGGCAGGACCTAGGCAGAACCTCAGCTTAGCCCTACCATGAAGCCAGATCTATGTGGAATTTTAGTTTTGACTTCACTTGGCCTTACAGAAACTATTCAAGAGTGGGATAATGTAGTTTGGTATCAGACAGTAGTGAGCTGGCCAGGCTTTTAGCACTTTGCTATTTAAAATTCCATTTGAATGATGAATTTGTTCTAAATTAGATAGCACAGATCATTACACAACTCTGTGAATATGCTAAAAGCCACCTGACTGTACATTTCAAAGAGCAAATTGATGGTATGTAAATTATATCTCACAAAAACTGTTATTAAAAATATATATGGCCTCAGGCCTTATTTCAGACCTGCTGAGTATTATTACAAGGTCTTCAGATTGTTTGCATAAATACATAGATATATACACGCACACAAGTATATTGGGAAGTATTATAAAGAATGGTAGGGGATCTCAAACCTCTTAGGTGGAATCATTAACAACTGCCGACCCTTATAAGGCTCTAATAATCTAATAATCAGGGATGTTTGCTCCTCAACTAGGATCTATGCTTTGCATGATTATCTCTATACAGATGAGTGTTCATATTCTTTGATATCCAGAATTCTTCAACTGTATCCATTGGTGATTTCCACTAGTCACATTCTTTTCCTTTTGTGATAAATCCATATAATATAAATTATCACACATTTACTATAGTGAAATAACTCTTTCTCCAAATAAAATAAGATTTCATTAGGAATGTTAACTGTCATTTTTATCTTTCATTTCTAGAATCTAGCACAGTAACATCATGCTCCCTACAGGTTGTAAAATGATAAAACTATTTGTCAATGTATCATGATTGTGTTAGTCCAGGTCCTCTGAGAAGCAAATGCCAAGATGGGATTAAACATGCAAGATTTTTATTAGGAGAAATGTCTGAGAAGTTTACACGGGCCCAGGAAGTCTGGTCCAACAGACAGTGATGCTAGGCTGACTCTAAGAGAAGAAGAGAGGAGAGGCTAGGTAGAAGTTTCCTAACTTGTTACTCAGGCTGAGGAAAGTTCTGCAAGGCAACTGGGAAGTCCTCAAACGTAGGTCAGCCATCAGAGGAATCCTATAGCTTCCAGAAATGGATCTGCCTGCTATGATCCCTACCACAGTCCACAACAGCTGAGAGTAGCCCATAGGAGCAAACAGAAAGGTAGAATTCAGAGCAGAGCAGATGGAGCCATATATCAGTTATGCTCCCTAAAGTCAGTTATCTGAGAGGCATTTTCATTGTTGTCACAATGGTTTCCATAAAACTGCCAATTTTTAATTATTTAGATTGCTAACAACTTGTTCATCGATTGCAATAAGCATCTTGTATAGGTGTTTGTATTTCTCTTCATTTGACATTGATTCCTTATTACTCATGAAGGGCTTTCTTTGTCTTTCTGTAGAGGACAGAATACTTAACCAGGTGGACGGGTGTCTACCATTAGAAAGCTGAAGGGTGTAAAATGACAAATGTATGCAGGCAATTTATTAATTAGAATTGTGTTAATTAACACAACAAGGAATAATTGCTTTGTGATATTTTCCTTACAGGGGAAAAAAGGATATAAGAGTTTTATATCTAGACTTGGAGTTCTCATGTGACATATTTTATGTTTTGTCATTGCTGTTGGTCTCTTGGCTGAGTTCCTGCCATACTGTACATTTTACTCAAATTAAATTTTACATTTTGATTAAAATTATACTAAGCTTCCAGAGGCCATTAAACAGCAGATAAATTTCAAAATTAAAAAAAGTTATCGTTTGTTATCCTTCTAATGGATTGCCTATACTTTGATTTCCCCTCAACCATTCTTCAGCCAGAGTACACTCACGGAAGTCAAAAATATCACTTTAAGTAAAATATACTTAACAAGATAAATATATAATCTACTCTTTCTCTAACTGTAAATTAAGAACGATAAATATTTCTTATTACAAACTTTTTTGATTATCCATGCCACTGTTTTAATTTACACTTATGAAGAACTAAAAATTCATTTTGAAAAAAAATATTATTTGGTCCTTGAACATTCACATGAGCACTTTTCATTTCTATTAGATTTGAACATGTTTAATACACTAGTCCTTTCTAAATAAAGCCCTCAAAGAATAATTTTAGAAAGGATCTTGTATTTGGCCTTGACTCTAGTAAAGCAACCTTGCTATCCTTCTTTCATTTGTTTTTCCTGCTTTCAATGCACTTAATTTACTCGTTCATTCTTTGTGTCATTGTACTCTTGATGTTCTAACCAGTGCAAAGTGTACAGAGAGATAATAGCTCTTAGTAGTTGTTGTTTTCTGCCTTACTGCCCATCTCCCCTTCTTTGCCAACAGCTCTTGGTTTTTCTTGGAACACACACCCCTTTGTCACTCTCATTTAGTATAATCTGGAGGGGAGGCTCTATGGGTTCCAAAGATGAGGTGCAAGACTCACCTGAATCATTAGCTTCCCCTATCCATGCTAATAACTTCAAGAGGTAGCCTTTGAACCAAGTTGGTAATTTCACAGTGAATCTCAGGACTTCTGAAGGACTTTTGAAAATAGCTTCTCCAAATCTGTGGCTCTTTGATTTGTGAAGATGTAAGACTGAAGCCATCGTAACGCTTCAGAAGAGAGCCTGTACCATATGGGAACCAGCCCAGAGGAAGAGAAGATGAGAGATGGAGAGAGAGGAACTGGATCCTACTGATGCCTTTTGAGACCCTTATTTAAGATCAGCCTAGAATCAGCTCTACCTTCATGTCTTCAGTTACAAGTCAATCAATTTCTTTTTTGCTTAAATGAACTTAGGACTGGATTTTTATCACTTGCAACTAAAACAACCTGAGGAATACACAAAATGAATGAAATTAAAAACTTGACCAAGACCTTAAAATATTTAATGAGAAACACTGTCTTCCCATTATAGGTAAAGCACTTAAAGTTGCCATGATAGTGGTACATTGATGTTGTCTGACAAGCAGCACAGCAGAGCAAGTAATAGCCACATTCTGGCAAACTGAGAATACTCCCCAAAGGAAGTGGCATTTGTGTTGAATTTTAAAGTATGAGCAAGAATTTCATCAGGCAGAAAACAGAATAAAGGCATTCTAGGTATTACAAAGATATTGTGCTAAATTTAGAGAAAATGTGACACTCTGTTCCAACTCTTTTATTTCACAGTTTGGAAGAAACTGGTCTCCTGAGTGGTTGTGATGCTTTAAAAATATATCTATGATGAGTTGGCTAATTCCAAACTTGCTATCAGCTACCATTGACCAATCATGCAGAAGAAGCAGAGAAATGGCAAATTACTAGTTGATGTTTATCTAGTTTGTTTGGCAGTGGTTTGCTATGTTTAATCTATTTATTAGCTGAAGAAGTTTCATTGTCATACTATGATATCATATGATCCATATGATACTACGGAATTTCTTTCTCCTGAAATACCTTCTAAAATATTTTTTTAAGTGTTCTAGGACTTTCTCCATGATGGTTTGTTGGGTAATTTGAATCTGAGTTTAACAAAATTGCTATCCACACATATTTTGCCATAGAGAAGATTATCAAGCTTATACTTTGATTAAAAATAGTCACTGAGCTAAGTAGAATACATTCATAGACTATTATATGGTTTGATTATATAAGATATTTTTTCACATGAAAACACAACATATTTTAGAAGCAAAAGGAAATGGAGGAAAAAGTAAGAAAGAGAAGATGGGATTTTTTAAATGTTATTTTGATACCATGTAAAGATTTCTGAAATTATTGAAAGAAGACATTTTTACATGACATAATAAAATCATAAATTACATTACTAAGAATTTCAGGCACTCTGGAACTGTGCAAACTCTCTATTTGAGATATCAAATCTCCACGATACTTGAGCAACAATCTTGTTACGATCAAAGACAAATTGAACTCTTTCAGAGGAAGCCAGAATCCCCAGGAGATCACAACAACTGTGAGAAATATTGTAACAACAAAAGAAGAACCTAAAAATGAGTCAGGCATTCCTAAGGCTTTCTAAAACAGGTCTTTCTCACAAAAGTCCAATAACAGAGGCTAGTTGAAAAAAAATAGACATGACAATCTCTCACTTATTTCACAAAAACTATCTGGAACATAATGGTGTAATACCACAAGCCACAGGTACCTTTAATCCAGACAAGACTTTGAAGTGCCTTACTGTGTGGAACAAATAAAAGAATAATGACCCTTCCTTAGAACTGTCAAGAAACACAGAATATATTATCTTCAAAAAGAGTGTTCTAAAACACTGCCCACTTCCAATCTTAGAGGACCTTTATTCCATTACTACAGTTACCTAAAAGGTTACCATTACTGCTTTTAGAATCTGTATCCTAGTTCTTCACTACTTTATACAATATGTAATAGTTTCATTTTAATAAAGAGTTGTTGTTTTTTTTAATTCTAATGGTGATCACCAAGCCCATATTTTCAATGACCTCTTGCAAACAACACAGAAAGCTTTGTCTCTATTCATGAACACCCTCAGTTGACTCACAGGATTGCTACCCACAGCTTCCTGGAATGACTCGGGCACTTCAAACACAACCTATGACTGACATTAACTTCCAAGTCTGTCTTTATCCCAGTATTTCATCTCTCTCTAAATGACATGGACATGGGAAATAATATATCAGGCTCAGTGGTCAATTTGCTTCATCTGGCCATTCAAGTAGAAAACTGGCTGTCATCCTAAAACCCTGCTCTTCCTCACCATTCACAATAACACTAATTGATTACTACATCTTGTTGATCCTTTTCCTCCTTATCCCTTTGATCTGTGGCCTTGTCTTCAGATCCTTTGCTACTGAATTAATTCAATACATAGTCTCTCCTAAACAAGCTTACACTCATAGCTTCCAAATGGTCTCCCTGCCTCCCGTTTCTTCCTCTGTACCCATCACACTGCCATCAGAATGAAAAATTGCCACTGCAAATTTGATTATGTCAAAAACTTGTCTGACAAGTTTCTGCTAGTCTTGGAGACACAGCTCAAACATAGCGTGCAGCTTTCTATGGTCCCCTAGCTAGGTTTGTTTGTATTCTCCTCCCACAACACAGCATGCCACCTTTGTCTTAACCCTGCAGAAAAGTGTGAAAAATTTGGACATGGTTGGTTGCCACTCCATATCAATCATTCCTTTCTCAGAGAATCCCAATGTAATTGGAGGTTTCACCCATTATAAGATAAAAAGGTAAATTCTCATTACTCTAAGCCAGCAGTCCTCAGACATGACTAAAAATGTGCAGTCTTTAAAAAGCACAATTTTCAAGTCCCCAGCATCAAAGATTCTGATGTAATTGGTCCAGCATAGGACATGGACATCAGTGTGTTCTGTAACTTTTATTATTATGAAAATTATAAAAATAAATTATTATTAATTTTATTATAAATTTTACATATACATTTTTGTATAATTTTCATAATTTATGTCAAAAATTCTAAAGGACAGCCATGAATAAGAGCAATTTTATAAGTCAACAAACATATGGAATTCTTTGAAGATTTTTAATGTTCCAGAGTTTGGCGCAAGACTTAATGACTTAATCAGATGAAAACAAATAATTTATATTCTAGGCTCAAGTGTCAGATTTGCTAAATATGAACAGAGGATATTTAGTAAAGACAGCAGCAGAGATTGTCTACATAATGTGACAATGAACCAACCTAAAAGTGAATTAAACAGGAGTGAGAGGAGTAATAAATAGTAGAGAAGAAGAATGGAAAGAACCTGAGAATTCAATCACATTACTGAGGTCCTGATTATACTGTGCCTAGAGCCTTGTCTCTGGTCTTTGAATATTTTAGCTCTCGACGTTCCCAGAAAAATGTACTCTAAATGAGAATAAGATTTTATTTGACTTATTCAGCACTGTCTCACCAGCGCCAACAGGGGTGCTGAGAACTTTCTTGTACTCCATATATAATGTAGAAGGAAGAAAAGAAGAAAAAAAGGAAGAAGGAAGTTAGTGTTATGAATCATTAAATTCAAAAAGGAGAGTACAGATATAGCTACTAAGAAATAACAGAGTTTTTCAGTGACCAGTGGATCTTCTATAAAAACAGAAAAATACTGTAGATTGTAGGATTATTCATTATTTTCCTAGACTTATATACATTTTTTGTATGTTCTTAATATTCTAAAATATTCATGTATAATTTAAATAATGGAAGAAAAGTTATTTTTAAAAATTAATAAAAGAGGTTTTATCTAACTTTCTCCATAACTACTTTATGACATGGACAGTTGGGATTACCTGAAGAAAATGTTGCAGTATAGCTTCCTGCTATTGAATCATTTAACTTGAGACTGTACTGTACTGATACATATAAAAATTACAAACATGCTGGTAATTAATTATAATTACTAACATACAATGATTATAATCATAAACATGTTCATAAATAGTAATTTCAGGCATTATAGTGCAACGGTTTACTTTCATTGGGTCATAAAATAATTAAAGCAAGGATCTACAAATGACTTACCAAAGTGATGTAGATTTTATTCATCTAGATTTTGGCAAAAAAATTACAGTATATTTAAAGATTTTGAACCACTACACAATTGTAACACAGTATTTTCTCAAAATAAACCATTTAGTATTAGGAGTAGGGACTGTCTTTAAGAGGTAGGTCTTGAAGTATATACACATTAAAATAAGTATGCATATATAATAATTTGCATGTTTTAAGCTATAAGAATGAGGCACTTCAAGTTTAAAGAAGTTCTAGATAAAAGTTACATCAACATATTAAGGATGGCCAAGAAAACATTAAATTAGTGTGCTATATTGGTTTTTCTAGTAATTGTAGATTAAGAAAACCTTGTGATATTATTTGCAGAACCAAAGATGCACAATTTTGAATAACAAAATTACTGACTGAGTGGTCAGAAAGCATGATGCATTGAGCAAATGAAAAGCATCAGCAAACATAGTTCCATCATTTTGGCAGTTAATTTTTTTCCCAAGAAACAGGAATATATTATGACACAGATATATATCTGTGTTAGGACAACAACAAAATATTAATACACTAATCAAATGAATGCTTGAAGTTGTTTCTTAAATCATCTTATAGTTTATATGCATCATACACTATTTCTGATGAATAAAATTCTAGTAGTGAAAGAATATGTTGCTTTACATAAAATTCACAAATTTAAGATCTGAATTTGTACATTGGTAATAAAGTCATCACAGGCTCCGGTTGCCTTATTCTTCGTGTTACAAGCCATTTCTCTCATTGACAGTCTTTGATTACATTTGCTGTGTTTGATTAAATGTAGCCATCACAGGATAATTTGTGGGTACAAAACTGACTTCTACTATTGAACAATGGATTTGAAAAGAAAAAAACGTCTAAGTGCCTTTAGCTTTTTATATAAGCATTTATGTGAAAATGTTATTCTGACTTCTGGCATGAATAGATACATCTTCCTCTCAAAAATCAACTATGAAACTGGACAAATGACCAAAATCAGCTATCTTAGAGCTCCGGAGTTTGGGCAACGTCATATAGCAAACTGAAAAATATTTATTCATGGAGGCTGCTGAACTTCGACTAAGAACAGTGAAAAATCATGCTCAACAGTTTCTGGTGGTTTTGCCCAAGGCTGTCCCGAAAGTCCCTTAGTTCTGTAGTAGTTTAACCAAGGTGGGAGAGGCCGTAAAAATCAACAGTTTTACAACCACTTAATAAAGATCTCACTTGATCTGGAGCATTATCAGTTAAGTTGGCAATTTTGGTGATAACTGAAGAGAGGACGGTGGCTCCATTAGCCTGAGATCATGAGCCTATCTTTGGCAAACAACTGGCTATAGGAGTGTCATGGGGTTTACCAGAGGGCTATAGAAGTTGAGATAGTCTTAGGGGTCTAGACAACTTGACAGGCTGTCCACATATTCCTAAGTGAGAGGAGTCAGTGTACATGCACAGCAGAGACCAGGGGATGCTAAGACACCCATATGCCCTTGGCAAAAGAAGCCTGTGGACATGTGCAGAGGTAGCATGAAAGAGCCCATTGGAAGTAACAGCCAGGGAAATTTTAAAATGACCTGACATTTAAAAACTCTCTCCAGGACACCTATAAATCCACCAGCAGGGACTAGAAACTTTACCGGCTAAAGATATTTGAGTATATCCTTTTGCTCATCTTAAGACAAACCCTAAACTATTCAAACACAGCAATTACTGGTAGGAACCCAGACTTAAAAATAAAATGACGAAAAGCAGAGCAGAGAAATAACCAGGCATACATTTCAGGGAAGGGAGGCTTCATAAATTTCTCCAGGGACGTTACAAAACAAACAAACAAACAAACAAAATGACAACAACGCTCAGTGGAAAACGTCAGAATTCAGAGTTAAAGTAAGTTACCAAAATGCTCATTATTATGCAAAAATAATTAAAACATGAAAAGAAACAAGAAAGTTTGACCAACACTTAGCCAAAAAAAGGGAAGACAATATATATTTCTTCTGATTACCAGCAGATGTGGGTTTCAGCTAAGACTTCAAGGCAGCTCTTTTAAACATTTTCAAAGAGCTAAAGGCATTAATATCTAAAGAATTAAGGTAGAATCACAACAGCTCAGCAAATCTAGAATCTCAACAAGCATAGAAATTATTTTTTAAAAAAAGAATAAATTGGAAATTCGGGGGTTAAAAAGTACAATCGTTAAAGTAAATTTTCTAAAGGAGCTTAACAGATAATTAGAGATGGACAGAGAAAGAATCAGTGAACTTGAAGATAAGGCAACATAAATTATCCAGTCTGAAGAACAAGGAGAAAGAGGATTAAATAAAAAAGAACAGAGCTTCAGAAACTTGTGGGGAAATGTCAAGCACAGCAATGTACATAGAGTTGAGCCACAGGAGGAAAAGAGAAAAAGAAAAGGGAAGAAAAAATACATGAAGAACTAATAATTCAAACTTTCCAAATATTATGGAAAACTTTACTCTAGATTTAAGAGGCCAAAATAAATCCCAAAAGTAATAAAGACATATAGACACATCAGTCAAACTATTGAAAGGAAAAGAAAAAGACAAAAACTTGGTAGCAGGAAGAGATAAATGACCAATCCTATACACTATGATTAATGGTTGGCTTGTCAGAAATAATAGACAAAAAATTAATTTTTATTATATTCAAATTAATGACAGAAAAGTATAGTCAACAAAGAATTTTATATAGCAAAAGATCTTCAAAAATGAAGGCAAATTATAGACATTCTCAGAAAGAAAGAAGACTAAGGAAATCTGTTACTACCAGACCTGACATAAGAAACACTAAAATAAATCCTTTAAGCTGAAAGGAAACAACCACATGGTTGTTAAATTGACAGAAAGAAATTAAGAGTGCTGGAACAGTAATTGTGTGCATATTTATAAAAGACTCTATAAATACATATTCTCATTTCTTGTATTAACATTTAAAAAACACAAGATGGTATAAAGCAATAATCATCACACTGTATTTTAGAGTTTATAACATATAGATATAATATATATGACAATATTAGCACAAAAGGAGAGGAGGACAAGAAGATATATTATAGCACAATTTCTGTATTTTTCCATGATGAATCTATTACAGTTCTGAAGTAGATTGTAACAAGCTAACAGACACAGGGTAATTCGTAGAACTCAAGAGGATAATGACCCATAAATCAGATCTGGCTCACCATCTGTTTTCTACCTAAATTTTTATTGGAAAACAACCAATGCTTCTTTGTTAACATATTGACTGCAACTGCTTTCATATTACAATGACAGAATTGATCAACGACAACAAAGAATGTATGGCCCACAAAGTCTAAAATATTTATTATTTGGTACTTTAGAGAAAAAATGTCAACTAACCCCTACCAAAGATGAACACTAAAAAAATAATTCAAAAATAATGTAGTAAAAATATAAACAGAGAAATTATAATAGCATACTAAAAATGCTTAGCACAAAAGGAGGCAGTAAAGGGGAACAGAGAAGATAAAAAGACATGACATGATTAAAAAATAAGTAGCAAATGGCAAACAAATAATATGTAATAGTAGCATTTAATATGAATGGGCTAAACATTCTATTCAAGAGGCAGTTTTGATTACAATGTCAGTTTTGATTAAAAATCAAGACTCAACTATATGTTGTCAACAAGAAGAACATATTCAATTCAAGAACATAGATTGAAAACAAAAGGGTGGTAAGTGATATATCAGGTGAACAGCAACCATCAGAAAGCTGGACTGGTTTTATTAATATCAGACAGCAGATTTTTTTTTTTTTTAAAGATTTTATTTTTCCTTTTTTTCCCAAAGCCCCCCGGTACATAGTTGTATTTTCAGTTGTGGGTCCGTCTAGTTGTGCTATGCGGGACGCCACCTCAGCATGACCTAATGAGCGGTGCCATGTCCGCGCCCAGGATCCGAACCCGGGAGACCCTGGGCCACTGACGCGGAGCGCGAGAACTTTACCGCTCGGCCACAGGGCTGGCCCCCAGACAACAGATTTTAAAACAAGAAATATTACAATAGAGAAAAGGGACATTCTATAATAATAAATTTACTATACCCAAAAACATAAAAATTATATAATATATACACTTAACAACAGAATCCCGAAATATATGAAGCAAAAAAATGACAAAATTGAAAGGAGAATTAGAAAATTTAACAATCAATCACAGTTGATGACTTCAACTACCCTCTCTAAACAATTAATAAAATGAGGATAGAAAATCAGGAAGTATGTAGAAAACTTGAAAACATTTTCAATGAACTTGGGCATGTGGACATGTTAAAACAATCCATGCAATAATTGAAGAATACACATTTTTTAAAAGTACATAGGGAACATTCTCAGGATAGATCTTATGCAAGACCACTGAAAAAACACTCAATAAAGGTAAAAAAGATTAGCATCATGAAAAGTATATTCGATAGCAAGAAAAGAAATTAGAGATCAACCACAGGAATAAAATTGTGAATCCAAAAATATTTAGAAATTAAACAATACAGTTGTAATAACTCATAAGTCAAAAAGAAATTACAAATTAAATTTTTAAAATATTTTTTCTTGAATGAAAATACTGCATATCAAGCTTATGGAATGCAGCTAAAACAGTATTTAGAGGAAAATTTATATTTTTAGTGATGCATCCAAAAAGAAGAAAGGTAACAAGTTATTAACTTAAGCTTTCATTTTAAGAAACTAGGAAAAAAATTCAACTAAAATCCTATCAAGCAGAAGGAAGGAAATTATAAATTATGGAGTGGAAATTCAAAAAGAAAAAGAAAACAGGAAAATGATAGAGAAAATCAGTGAAACCAAAGGTTGATTCATTAGAAAAAAAAAAAGACAAATTTAGACTGTGTACAAAAGTAGGAAAGAAAGAGAGAACATCACTGCTGGCTTTATATGAAAAGTAAAGTCTTGTTACAGGTAACTCAAACAAGTGTATGCCAACAAATTAGACAACTTAGATGACGTAGAAAAATATTTTAAAAGACTCAAATTATGCAAAATGACTAACTAAAAAACAAAAATCTAAGTAGACTTATGAGAAGTAAAAAAATAGAATTAGTGATTAAAATCTTCCCACAAAGAAAAACCTAGCCCAGGTGGCTTCCCTCTGAATTCTACCAAATATTTAAAGAATTAACGATACAAATATTTCACAAAATCTTTCAGAAAATAGTGGAGAACACTTTAAACTCACTCTAGAATCCAAGATGCTGTGAAACCAAATCAGAAAAAGATATCACAAGAAAGGAATACTATAGAACAACGTTCCTCTTGAACATGGGCATAAAAATCCTTAACAAAACATTGACAAAACAAATTTAACTGATAGAGAAGATTACATATTATGATCAAGTGGAATTCATTTCAGGAATGCAAGATTGGTTTAACATCCAAAAATCAATTAATGTATTAATTTAAATCACAGTGATAGAATAAATGACAAAAAACACATAATCACTTCAATAAACACAAAAGATTTTTCAAAATCCAACACCAATTTATGACAAAAACTGCCAACAAACTAAGAATAGAACAGAAATTTTTCAACTGATTAGGGATATCTTTGAAAAACCTATGACTAGCATCATACTTAATAGTGAAAAAAATGAATGCTTTCTCCTTAAATTGGGAACAAAGCAAGAATATCAATTTTCATCACTTATACTCAAAATTTTACTTGAAGTTCTAACCAAGGCAATAAGGTCCAAAATAAATAAATATATAAAAGCATCCAGATTGCAAAGGAAGGAATAAAATTATCTTTATTTGCAAGTAACATGATCCTTTATGTAAAAAATGCTATGGAAACCACAATAAAACTACTGGAATTAATAAACAAGTTTAACAAGATCATAGGATAAAGGATCAACATAAATACAAATTGAGTTTCTAGTAATAACATTGGGCATTAGAAAATGAAATTTTTAAAAATCCCATTTAAAATAGCAATTAAAATTATAAATAATCTTGAAGTAATATTAACAAAAAATAAAAACTTATACACTAAAATATATAAAACATTGCCAAGAAACATTACAGAACATCAAAATAAATATAGAGATATTACATGGTCATGGAATGGAAGATTCGTTGTTAAGAGGGCAATTTTCTGCAAACCTTTCCACAGATTTAATGAAATCTCTAGCAAAGGTCCAACAGGCATTTATTGTAGAAATTGGCAAACTGAACATAAGATTTATATGGAAATGCAAAGGAAGTGGAATAACCAAAATAAGTTTGTAAAGGAAGAACAAAGGTGGCAGATGTACCATACCCAATTTTCAATTTTCAAACTTACTATAATGCTACAGAAATCAGGACAGTGTGGTACTGTCTAAAGTTTTCATATAAATCAATAAAATAGAGTTAAGAGTTCAGCAATAGATCCTGACATTTATTTTCAAACATTTTTTGGCAAATGTGCAATGACAATTTAATGAAGAAAGTTCATTCAACATATGAATATTCACATACATATACATGTATGTGTATATATATACATACATCTGTAAATATAAATATACATATATATGTATAGTCCCTTACTTCATGCCATAAAAAACACTAACTCAAAATGAATCAAAGACCTAAAGGCAAAGCTAAACCTATAAAACTTTCTTTAAAAACCACAGGTATGCATATACACAGACACACACACTCACGGGAGAAAAATCTTTATGACATTGAATTAGGCAAAAATTATCAGACACACACCAAAAGTGCTGGTGTTCAGAGTAGGGATTGACTCCAAATGATCTTAAGATTTTAATGATATACAGTCATGGGTGGCTTAATGACGAGGATGCATTCTGAGAAATGCATCATTAGGCTATTTTATCTTTGTGTGAACATCATAGAGTGTACCTACACAAATCCAGAGGATAACCTACTACACACCTAGGCTACATGGTACTAATCTTATGGGACCACCGTCGTATATGCAGTCCATCATTAACCAAAACATCTTTATGGGTTGTGTGACAGTATAATAGAATATGTAGGACTAAATACATGTCAATGTCTTTTTCTTGGTTTATACTTACCTTTGGTGTTATTTATTTTGGTTTAATCGTAATTATTATAGTTTGTGACGCCCTTTTATAGTCCATTCACAGCAGTTCTTCTAGGAAAGAAATAACTTTATATCTGACTTTTCTGCTGTATTGGCAGTCATACATTTTCAAAGAACCCACACTGTCCAACACTTAACATTAGTAACATATTAATGTGTTGTTAATACACATATGCCAACTTTCACAGGAATTCAGTTTTTTGTTTTTAATGTTACTTAAAGAATAAATGATGTCACTGATAAAAAAGGCGTGACCCCAGCCAAACTGTCCTGTGGTGTTTGCTGGTCCATGCTCATGGTGTCAACCTCTTGATCTGCTGGAAAATTCCTCACACTTCATGGGATTAGTGTTTGTTGAGGGTAGACAGGCTTCCAACTGGGGATTTCTGTAGTACTCAAAAATAGAATATTGAGCTTCTCCTTCAGCAGTGTGGATGAGACAGATCTGTTCCTTAAAATTCCACTACAGGCACCTAATCAATCCAGAAATAGAATTTAGGATTGTGGGATTCTCTATCTTAGCCTCCTTGGATGTGATCTGGTTAGGGCAGTGTTATGGGTTGAATTGTATTCATCAAAAAGATCTGTTTAAGTCCTAACCCCCAGTTTGTGTAAACATGACCTTATTTGGAAATAGGGTCTTACAGTGGTAATAAGTTAATATGAGGTCTTTAGTATGTGTCTTCATTCAATATGACTGATACATTTATAAGATGAGAAAAATGCCATGTAAAGACAGAGACACACAGGAGAACACCATGTAATGACAGAGACAGTGAATAGAGTGATGGAGCTGCAAACAAGAGAATGCCAAGGATTGCCAGGTGACAACAAAAGCTAGGAAGACAAGGAAGGATTCCACCCAGTGTCTCAGAAGGATCATGGCTCTGCTGACACCTTGCTTTTGGACTTATAGCCTCTAGAACTATGAGAGAATAAATTCCTATTGTTTCAAGCCACCATTTATTGTACTTTGTTACAGCAACCCTATGAACTAATACAGGCAGTTAACTCAGGAAAATGGAAGATGCCTGGATTACTATTTCCCCTGTCAAAAAGACTTAGCTTGAAGAAATTATTAGCTGCATGAACCATAATTTAGAATTTACACCTTTCTTTAGTCTCTTCCTTCTGTGACTTGTAAAAGGATACTTCCTACTATGACTTATAAAAATACTATTTGTTGAGTGCCTACATGTCTCAGCACTATGCTAAATAATTCATATACATCATCATTTAGTAATCAATACTCTCTATGGTAGTGACCACTATTTCCTCTCTCTGTCATATTGGAAGGGCATAGGGGCAATTATATGACCAGAGGAAACAGATCCACGTCTGTCTAAATCCACATCTCAATCTCTTAAACATGACGCTAAATTGTAATCTGCTGTTTAATTTAATGATATTTGACTTTCAAAATACACTGACTTTCAAAAATGCATTGAAGAACGAATTTATACAAATAACACTAAGGGCCCCATCTATATTTTTTTCATAGTTTAAGTTTCTGGGAATGTTAGAAATATTGGCAAGGAAATAATATCATTCTTTATTGGAATAAAACAAATGGATTAGCTCTTATCATTTCTATATTTTATCACTGACATTTATCTCTACTGGATGTTGCAGAAAAATTATCAGGTGAGACTTTACCTATATTGCTGAATAATTCCTCTTAGTTTTATTAGAATCAGCATGTTCTCCTGACTAAATCCAAAGCTTGTTATTTCTTAAAATGAGTTTGTGCACATATGGCAGATTAAAGATTGCCACAGATTCTTCCACATTCTTCCCGGAGTAGTTGGAATCCATGCTCCCACTACCTGAATTTGGACAATTTGTGACCACTTTGGCCAATAGAATACAGGGTAAGTGAATTGTGCTCATTTCTGGGTCCAGGACTTAAAACACTGATAGTCTGCACTTCTTGTCTCTTGAAACACTCTGCCTTGGAGTCCTAAGGTTCCGTGTAAGAGTAACAACTGCCCTCTAAAGAATTGTATGGAAAGTCTACAGTCTCCATGAAGAGGATAAGAGAGAGGGGCCTAGCTTCTAGCCATCATTACCATGGCAGCATGCATGTGAGTAAAGTCATTTTTCACTTTCTAGACTAGCGCAGCTATCAGCTGAACAAATTGTGATCATAATTGATAACATATGGGACAGAAAAATTACCCATCCAAGCTCTGCCTGAATTCTTGAACCGCATAGTCATTAGCTGTAATAAACGGTGGCTGTTTCAAGGCATGAGGGGTAGTTGAGGGGTAGTTTGTTATGCAGCAAGAGATAACCTGAACAGGATACCCAAATGCATCTTGCAGAACAGAGTTGAAGTCATTTCGATTTTTTGGTTTCTATCCTAAATCTCTAACGTGGAGGCCCTGTGCTGGCTGCTTTCATGGAATTTGGCTTATGAGACTTGTTTGACCCCACCAGTAGTTTACAGGTGCATGACTGTGAACGTTGCCTAATTTAATACTTTTATTCTTAGCAGGAAAAAAATACAGATTGAATTTATAGTTGCATCTGTTTACAAGAAGGTAGAAAAATGCTTTTAATTTTTGGTTTATGATAGATTTTCAATATGGTTTCCAAAATTTAAAGACAGTTGGGAAAATGAAAGAAAAATTATTTTTCATTTTCAAATGATGGAAGCAATAGGAAGAGAACTTTTTTGCCTCATCTTGATTTCCAAATTGACAGAAAAAACAGAAGGAGTTCCACAAATTGTGTTTAAATTTTTCCCTGTATTTGGGTAACCCCTATAAAGCGATGTTTTTGTTATTCCTCAGTATATATGTGTTTTGTTTTGTGTTTAGATTTTTTAGGGTTTTTTTTTTTTTTGCTGAGGAAGATTCACCCTGAGCTAACATCTGTTGCCACTCTTCCTCTTTGTTTGCATGAGGAAGATCAGCCTTGAGCTAACATCCATACCAATCTTCCTCTATTTTTTCGTATGTGGGTCACTGCCACAGCATGACTGATGAGTTGTGTAGGTCCTCACCAGGAATCCAAACCCACAACCCCAGGCTGCCAAAGCACAGCACACCAAAACCCAACCACTACACCACAGGGCCAGTCCCTGTTTTTCAGATCTTATATAGAG
The DNA here is from genome assembly GCF_037783145.1 of Equus przewalskii. Taxonomy (NCBI): domain Eukaryota; kingdom Metazoa; phylum Chordata; class Mammalia; order Perissodactyla; family Equidae; genus Equus; species Equus przewalskii. Next base: position 33,162,229 of record NC_091838.1, read on the forward strand.
TGAATTGCTTAAAATATCTTATTAAATGTTGCAATGACTATACTTTTACTATCATCATATCCATTCATTCTTTATGGTTTTACCAAACGTTTATTGAATATTTTCTGTTATAGGTATTTCACTGGGGAGACAGCCCCACAAATGATCACAAGAGAAGAGGCTGATAAGCTAAAAACCACCCTGCTTCCCAGCCTGATGTGCTCCAAGAAGTATCCAGGGCAGGGACGGGAGGGATGAGGAAGAGCAGTCTCCATACAGACTTGCAGGAGAAGGCCAGCTTAGTTAAGCTTTGAAAGGAGAATCCTGAGGGAGGTGGAGAAAGGGAGTATGAGGGATGACAAGTTTTCTCCTCAGCCAAACTTTCATCAGATCCTTAGTATACTCTGAGCCTTCTGCTCAACTAGGCCCAACCTTGGGCTTCTGTCTCCATTCCTGTTGAGTTCAGTTTTTGCAAGAATCCTGCTTAGTCAGTTTGGAGTGAACCCTCACCCTCAAAACCTGATCACTCTGGGTAGCTGGTAAAATTCCTCTTACCCCACCATCCCGCAGGTGGATCTGATTCCTCTAGCCTACCTTTAGTAAGAATCCCATCAAGTTGATTTAGCCAGAAATCCCCTTTTCCACTTGTGTTTCTTCTTAGTAATTTTCCATACACTGGGCTCCACCTTGGTCCTTGACTTGTGACTTCTCATTTCTTCATGTTGTATTCAGAATTGGGCCCCAGTTCCAAACTGAGGTCTCTATTCACCTATTGAAATAGTTCCTGAGTAAACTCTGTTTTTATCACTTTAACTATTGTCCAGCTCTGGTTTTTCTTTGCCAGTTGAGGTGGATAGGATCAGATTCATCACTGGACACTAGGACATCTCCCCCATGATCCCAAGTGTGCACCTTTGGAGCCTTTGTCTTCTCTCCAGCCAGTTGACAGGGGATTCATTGGTAAGTCTGACTCCTGAGCCAGTGCTCTGGATGGCAGTTCGTTGAAACACAGTAGGAGAGATTTTGATTCTTCAGATTCTTAGAATACTCTACAAGCTTCATTACAGTCCCAGATAAACAGAGGCTGGATTAAAATTCTAAGCTTTTATGTTTGTAAGAGGCTAGCCTGTGTAAGGAACAGAAGTTACATTAGGGTCGCCAGTTCTCTGTTCATAAGCATAAAGGTACCATTAATTAGTAATAGGAGCATCTCAGTTGACTGAACCCTTCTTCTTGAATTTCTGCTGACTCTATGCTCTGCCAGCTCTGTCTTCTTCTGTTCTTGTTGGCATAATTTTCCTAAAGATAATGTGAAATACAAGTGACCTCTGTGGGAGACAATATCTCCCAAAACTGTCTACTCTAAGATCTCTCCCTTCCCAACACCTCTGCTCTTCCTTCCTCCTTTTCTTACCTTCCGTCTTCTCTTCAGTACTCTTGAATCCTTTGATTTGGCCCCCTTCAAATCCCGGTCCTCCATCCCTCTGTCTACAAAGCCAGCCCCTCGGCTCTCTACAACCACTTGAATTTTAGGCTCCTGCTTCTTCATCAGGATCTCACAAGGAACTCAAGGACCCTCCAAAGCAGTCACTGAGGCTGAAAGTGCAAAAAATGGCTAATTGGAAATAGACTGGATATTTTATTCACTCACATAAGGCTTGGAGACAACCTGACAGCTGCTTGATGTCCGCTAAGTCTCTCACCTAAAAGGTAGTCCACAACCTCCATAAGATTCCATAGCCTAGCAAAGGAAGTCTGCAAAGTCTCCTCCACAAATATTGGTAAAAACTTTCAGTCTTATATTGAAGAGGTAATCTCAGCTTGCCCCATTTGCCAAAAACATGATTTGTATAAAAAATATAAAGGGGGAGCAAAGATGAAAGTATATTACTGTTTGCTGACTCACAGCTCATATTTTAGAGTAAAAGCTGTAAGATCTCTGTTTGTGTCTGTCTGTATGTTTATGGACGTCAAGTATGTACGTTATGTATATGTGATATATTCTTACCTACAGATGGTAGTACAAAATAAATTATAAAATCCTTTAAAGAAGTTTTATTCAAACTGGCTTAGAGATACATGAACACTTATATAAATTAAATATTCCTAAAACTCACAGGAATATAGAAACCAACCCAAATGCTTTTCAAGTTCATGTAACTTGGATAAATATTTGGTAAATAATATTAGTTTAATATTGTTGGTTTAATAAAAACATCTGCATCTTCTGAGTTAAGTACAATATGAGCATACATTTTTCTTCTATGTGGGTTTACTAATAAAATACATTGATAGATCTTTACTAGATGTTTAAGATTAAAAAATTATAAATTCAACATAAGAAAAAGTGTGTAAGTAAAGATACAGTCAAAAATGAATTGTGGGGCTGGCCCCGTGGCTGATTGGTTAAGTTTGTGTGCTCTGCTTCGGTGGCCAAGAGTTTTGCCAGTTTGGATCCTGAGAGTGAACCTAGCACTGCTTATCAGGCCATACTGACGTGCTGCCCCACACAGCACAATCAGAAGGAGGTACAACTAGAATATACAACTATGTACTGGGGGGGTGGGGGAGGCTTTGGGAAGAAGAAAAAAAAGCAAGAAGATTGGTAACAGCTCAGGTGCCAATTTTTTTTTAAAAAGTAATACTTAAAAAAAAGAATTTAAAAATGAATTGCTTGATATCCATTACTTCATTCATATCAGGCAGGCACTGCAGTAAAACAAAAACTCGTATGTTTAACTTTTTAAGTTTTTTTTTTCTTTGCTTTTGTGATACTTTCCTAACATGTGCATGCTTTAAAATAGTTAAGAAGGAAATAGCTTGAGATGAGAACTAAGTTTGTTTAATATGTTTGCCTCAAAAAAAAACAGTTTCCAAAATCTTTTTGGTAACTTGCAACCTTAGAACTATGCTAAATTACATTAAGTAATACTTGTTAAGAATCTAAGTCATTTCTAAGTAAGATAAACTACTAAAACACTAATTACTGAACATGTTTAAGTTTATATACTTTCATATTACTTTTATATGATCAAGAGAAGTTAAAGATATTTGAATCTGTTAATAAATATGGTCTTTTTGCCACATTGAACAATTATATTATGAGGAAGAATATACCTATAAAAAATGTGACATGGTATAAAATTTGCTAGTATGTTCCAGAATGCTGACATGTTACACACAATTCACAATTATCTACTTCCTAGTTTTTTTGTGTTAAAAAGAGGGTTCTAGAGGTTAAAAATTATAATCAGAGGGCTGGCCTGGTGGCGTAGTGGTTAAGTTCACACACTCCACTTTGGTGGCCCAGGTTATATGGGTTCAGATCTTGGGCGTGGACCTACATGCCACTCATCAACTCATGCTGTAGTGGTGTCCCACATACAAAAAAATAGAAGAAGATTGGCACAGATGCTAGTTTAGGGCCAATCTTCCTCACCAAAACAAACAAAAAAAAATTATAATCAATATACGAAAGTAAAACTACTAAAAATAATAAGGGGAACAATTTTGCATTGAAGTGTACAAGGAATGTAGGATGCATTTGAAAGATATCTTTTTATTAAGTAGAAAAGAGAATAAATTTGTCTTAAATGACTGGATGTTTCAGAATAAGATAAAGGAAAATGAAGAGAAAAACATAGACATAAAAAGTTGTAGAAGTTTCTCAGAAAAGGAATTTTATGTGTTGTCAAACTGGCTAAGATTTATGTTTGATTTTTTTTAATGATGTTTAATATTAAAACTACACTGGTGCAAATCTAGGGTTTGGTTTTTTCTCTGTTAAAATGATGAAATTTTCTTGGATTATTGGTCTGCTCTTCATAATAGATTATAGAAGATTTTTACCTTTCGAGCAGCCTTCCTAGAAATCCGAGATTTTATGTCTTATCAGAATATTTTCCTGTGCTTTATGTTAATTTTCTACTTGTCCTTGACTATTTAAGAGATGTGAGACTTCTCACTTTTAAAACAGGTAAGATTTTACTTTTTGACAGTTTCACTTTCCCAAAATCCAATCCTAAATGAAATCTTCTTGTTCTCAAACGAACCTCCAGATCATCCAGAAGGCCCCTGGATAATCTCAAAAGATTTATTCTTTCAATTTATAACAAGAGATAAGTCAAAAGTAATTTAGCGGGCCAGCTCAGCGGTGCAGTGGTGAAGTTCGCATGTTCCACTTCTCGGCGGCCCGGGGTTTGCCAGTTCGGATCCCGAGTGTGGACATGGCACTGCTTGGCAAAAGCCAGGCTGTGGTAGGTGTCCCACATATAAAGTAGTGGAACATGGGCACGGATATTAGCTCAGGCCCAGTCTTCCTCAGTGAAAAGAGGAGGATTGGCAATAGTTAGCTCAGGGCTGATCTTCCTCAAAAAAAAAAAAAAAAAGAAGAAGTAATTTGGTTTATTTGATATGTTGAATTGCTTGAGAGACGTTGACAAGTAAGAAGAGATGTTTTAACATTTCCTAGGTTATATTTATATGGGTAAATGTTATTAACGTAATTATTCTAGAAATTGTATGCAGTTCATAGTATTTTGTCAATAATCTTGCTATTCTTGGTATGTCTTGGTATAATGTTATCCATCATAAATCCAATTATTATTTAAAATGCTATATGCCACATTTTCTCGTCAAATGCACTCTCATAAAATCTTTAACCATGGTCATTTTAAGCCTTTTGTCATTCACAGAGGATAATTTTACTCTGATGCTTTCCTGAAAGCTCTTACCATCAGCTACAGGCCAGAACACTTTATGATGACATTGCTTAAATAACTTTGAGTCTTTACGACTGGACTGAGTTGGAATTTCCAGAATTCTACTGGAGAAGCTGATAGGTTCATGAAACTGCTAACCCAAGATCAAGCAGAACAAGAATTAATTACCTAGGACTGAATGAACTGATAAAGGATGATTATGTTTTTTGTTTGGAATGTTGATGGTTCTTTAATGCTCTATTCTCTGGATGTAAGAAACCTCCTTTCTCTTTTCTTTCACGCTATCAATAACTTGCAGTAATTTTATAGATTACACCTTTGGAAAGAAAAAGTAAACATTTACATTTTCTCTCTGTCTAATCCTCCAGAATTTGGAAACTCTTACTGAGTATTCTTATTTTCATGGCAGTATAATTATTTGTATAAGTTAAATAAGAATTGGTTTGCTCCATAATAGGATCTAATTGAAAACATGGATTATATAACCCAGGCTTTGACTGAAATGTTATGTTTGAGAATAATGTGCATAAACCAGTTTTAAGGAACTAAGGTTGACTTTCTGGAGTTAATGCCTACAAAGTCCTCTTGGAAAAACTGGATTTGTATCTGGTTTACAGGATTGTTAGCCTTGCCAGTGAGTGAGGAAGGTTACTTCCTGGCAGACCCAAGAAACCTGGGATATTTGAGAGACCTAGAGGGAAGAGGAACTCACTTGAATCAATATGTACCGAAGGTGAAAACTGGTGATGAGTTCTTGACTTGGCATCCTAGACTCAGGAGAGTTTTGTTGATTTTTTTTTTTTTTTTTTTTTTGAGAAAGATTAGCCATGAGCTAACATTTGCCACCAATCCTCCTCTTTTTTTGCTGAGGAAGCCTGGCCCTGAACTAACATCCGTGCCCATCTTTCTCTATCTATATGTGGGATGCCTGCCACAGCATGGCTTGACAAGCGGTGTGTAGGTCCACATCCGGGATCCAAACCAGCAAACCCCAGCCACTGAAGCAGAATGTGCGAACTTAACTGCTGTGCCACCAGGCTGGCCCCTCAGGAGACTTTTAAACGTCTAATATGACATTTCTTTTGTAAGATTCCAGGAAAACAGACCAAAAAGGCCTGCACAGTCAATTACTATTCTTGCTGCACTTACGTAAACAATCAGGCCAAACCTAATGAAACCAGATTTATTCTGTAAAAAGAATCAAAAAGGGGGTGCATATAGGGAGAACTTTTATGTTTGAATGGAAAGCTATAGTAAATTCTTTTGGGTTCTCAATTCTTCTAGTTTCCTCCGATATAGGGCTACAACTTTCCAAACTAACTTTTCCAATTTTTCTTTCACCTTCCTTACTTGGTGCCACTGAGTAAACAAAACCCTGATGCCCAGATTTTCGTTGCGACCATCCAGAGAATACCTGTAGACTGATGCAGGACGCTTCCTTGCTCTACTCCAAGTAACAACCATGACCTTAACACTGATATATATGCCATCACCAGAGATAGTCAAACGGCAAACCAGAAATCTGTCAACTTGTCATTGCTATCCTCACTCCACTGTCTAAAGATACTTCAAACCCAAGATCTATAAATCTTTTCTACTGGCTATTCTCTGTGCTCAGAAATTGGATTTCCAACCATTAATCTTCATTTTTCTTTTATTTCCATAGAAATTTGCTTCATTTAATGCCTGTCTATTCACAAATATCCTCTACTACCAATTCTCAATGCATGGTTCTGTTGGCCCTTAATGAACAAAAGGCAACTAAATAAAATTTACTTATATTGTCCAAATGAAAGAAGAATATTTTTTCTTTTTTTGTGCAAGAGAAAGGACTGACAAAGATACTCTCCTTGACCAAACTTTATTCAGGCTCCTATGTGTTCTCTGCTCAACTAGATCCAAACCTGGTCTTCTGTGTCTGTCGTGTGGAGTTCAGTTTTAACAGGAATCCCGCTAATTCAGTTTAGAGAGAATCCCCACTGTGGATAGCTGATCAAATTCCTCATCCCCCATCCTCCCTCTGGTTATGTCTGATAACCCTGATCTGCCTTCATGGTGATCAGCAAGAATTCTGTCGAGTCGGTTTAGCCAGAATCTCCCTTACTCCTGATGTTTCCTCTTGGTAATTTTCCATCCACCAACCCCTTTCTCTGCCCCTTGACTGTAAATCCCCACTTGTTCATATTATAATCAGAATTGAACCCAATTCAATACTCAGATTTCTTTTCTCCTGTTGCAATATTTATGATTAAAATCTGCTTTTACCACTTTAACTATTATTCAGCTCTGGTTTTTCTTTGACACAGATTGTACGCCAAGCAGAGAAAGAAGCAAGCAGCAGGGAGAAATAAAGCATAGGAAAGCACCCCAGGGATTCATTGTGAGTACCCTGGAAAGAAGTCAGGTGGAGGTAGAATGCAGTGGGGACTCTGAAAGTAAAAGATTCTCTGATTCTGAGACTCTATATTCTCACTGGAGAGAAAGCAAAAAAGAAAATACACTCCCAATCCCACTACCCAGAGATAGCCACTAGTATCTTATTAGAGTATTTATTTTCAGTATAGTTTCAATATACAATTTTTAGTAATGAATAATTTTGTATGCCATCTTCAAGCTGTATTTTCCCATGTCAGAAAATATTCTATGGAAAATAATTTTATAATCATTGTTAATTGAGGAACCTACATTGACATCATAATCACTCAAAGCTCATAGTCCACGTTATAGTGCACTCTTGGTGTTGTACATTCGATGGAGTTGCACAAAGGTATAAGGACATGTATCCATCATTATGGTATCATACATAGTATATTCATTGTCCTACAAATCCTCTGTATTCCACCTAGTCCAATCCCCCCACCAACCACTGTCAAGCACTGGTCTTTTAACCATCTTCATAGTTTTACCTTTTCCATAATGTCGTATTGTTGGAATCATACAATACGTAGCCTTTTCAGATTGACTTCTTTCACTTAGTAAAATGCATTTGATGTTTTTCCATGTCTTTTCCTGGCTTCAGCCTCATTTTTTTTTTTTTTTTTTTGGTGCTGGCTGAATAATATTCCATTGTCTAGATGTACCACAGTTTGTTAGCCATTCATCGACTGAAGGGTATCTTGATTGCTTCCACGTTTTGGCAGTTATGAATAGAACTGCTTGCAACAGTGTGATTTATAAGAAAAATATATATTTGACAATTAAGATAAACACAATATATTTCTCATATACAGTCATTCTTTGCAGATATTGCAGGTTTGGTTCCAGATCACCACAGTAAAGCAAGTATTACAATAAAGTGAGCCACACAAGTTTTTTGGTTTCCCCATTCATGTAAAAGTTATGTTTACATTACACTGTAGTTTATTAAATGTGCAATAGCACTATAGCTAAACAAACAATGTACATACCTTAATCAAAATAATACCTGTTGCTAAAAAATGTTAACCATCACCTAAGTCTTCAGCAAGTTGAAATCTTTTTGTTGGTGGAGAGTCTTATAAAAAAATAATATTTGTAAAGTGCAATGAAATGATGTATGCCTGTACATTTGGTCTTCATCCATAGTTCTTGGCTTACAACTTCCAAAGCCCTTAGAATTCCCTCGGTGTTGAGAATGACAAATGTGTCTTTTGTTATATTAATGAGATGACTTTTGGACAGCGCCTAAGGATGGGGGCTGGTTGCCAGTGGAGCCAACCATGTGATTAGAGGGTTGGAGCTTCCAGCCCCACCCCCACCCCAACATCTATGGAGAGGAGAGGGACCTGAGGTTGAATCAATTGCCAATGGCCAATGATTTAATCAATCATGACTATGCAATGAAGCCTCCATAAGAACCCAAAAGGGTTGGATTTGGAGAGCTTCCAGGTTGGCGAATGTGTGGAGGTGCTGGGAGAGGGGCACAACTAGAGGGCATGGAAGCTCTGTGCCCCTTCCCCATACCTTGCACTATGTATCTCTTTCATCTGGATGTTCCTGAGTTATATCCTTTTATAATAAAATGATGATCTAGTAAGCAGAATGTTTCTCTGAGTTCTCTGAGCCACTCTAGCAAATTAATTGAACCCAAGGAGGAGGGCTTGGAAATCTCTAATTTACAGCCAGACTGTCAGAAGTATAGGTAGCAACATAGACTTGCGACTGGGGTCTGAAGTCCAAGGAGAGGGTCAGGGGAACCCCCAGTCTGTAGCCAAAGAGTTAGAAGCGAAGGTGACAACCTGAACTTGTAACTGGTGTTTGAAGTTGAGGGGAGGGGAGGTTGTGGGGATGAGCCCTCAACCTGCGAAATCTGCGCTATCTCCAGGTAGATAGTGTCAGAATTGAGTTGAATTATATGACACCTCGCTGATGTCCTGAGGATTGCTTTTCGGTGTGAGAACCACCCCTTCATATTGGTAACTGAGTCTCAGAACTAAAAGACTGCTATAAACATCCATGTGCAGGTTTTCATGTGGGCATAAGTGTTCAACTGTTTTGAGCATGAATTCTAGATCATATGGTAAGAGTATGTTCAGTTTTCAGAGAAATCACCAAACTGATTTCCAAAGTGGCTGTACAATTTTGCATTCCTATCAGCAATGAATGAGAATTCTGTTGCTCCACATCCTCATTAGCATTTGGTGTTTTCAGTGTTCTGGAGTTTGACCAATCTAATAGCTGTGTAGTAGTATCATATTGTCATTTTAATTTTCATTTCCCTGAAGACATATGAGGTAGAGGAGCACTTTTTCATACACTTATTTGCCATCTGTATATCTTCTTTGATAAAATGTCTGTAAAGATCTTTGGTCCATTTTTTAATCGCATTGTTTGCTTTCTTATCATTGAGTTAAGAGTTCTTTGAATATTTTGGGTAACAGTCCTTTATCAGATGTGTCCTTTGCAAATATTTTCTCCCATTCTGTGGCTTGTTTTCCCTTTCTCTTGACATTGTCTTTCACAGAGCAGTTTTTATTTTTAATGAAGTCTTGCTTACCAATTATTTCGTTCATGGATTGTACATTTGGTGTTGTATCTAATAAGTCACTGCTATACCCAAGGTCATCTAGATTTTTCTCCTCTGTTATCTTGTAGGAGTTTTATAATTTGGGGTTTTACATTAAGGTCTGTGATCCACTTTGAGTTAATTTTTGTGAAATATGTAAAGATTCTATGTCTAGATTCATTTTATTGCATGTTGATGTCCAGTCATTCCAGCACCATTTGTTGAAAAGACTATCTTTGCTTCATTATATTGCCTTTGCCCCTTTCTCAAAGATCAGTTGACTTTATTTATGGTGGTCTATTTCTCAGCTCTCTATTCTGTTACACTGATCTCTTTGACTGTTCTTTCACCAATTTGACACTATCTTAATTACTGTAACTTTATACTAAGTCTTAAAGTCACACAGGGTCAGTCCTCCATCTTTGTTTTTCTCCTTCAATATCATGTTGGTTATACTGGGTCTTTTGCCTCTCCATATAAGCTTGAGAATCAGTTTGTCCATGTCCACAAAATAACTTTCTGGTGTTTTGATTGGGATTGCATTGAATCCGTTGATCAAGTTGGGAAGAACTGACATCTTGACAATATTGAGTCTTCCTATTCATGAGCATGGAATGTCTCTCCACTTATTTAGTTCTTTGTTTTCATTCATCAGAGTTTGGTAGTTTTTCTTATACAGATCTTATACATATCTCATTAGATTTATACCTACGTTTTTCATTTTGGGGGTGCTAATGTAATTGGTATTGTGTTTTTAATTCAAATTCCAAATATTCACACCTGATATAGGAAATAAATTTACTTTTATATGATAACCTTATATCCTGAAACCTTACTATAACCACTTATCAGTTCCAGGTGTTTTCTTTGGTCAATTCTTTTAGATTTTCTACATAGATGATCATGTTATCTATGAATGAAGACAGTTTTATTTATTTCTTTACAATTTGTATACATATATTTTCATTTATTGCCTTATTGCATTAGCTAGAACTTCCAGTATGATGTTAAAAAGAAGTAGTGAGTGGGGAAATACTTGTCTTGTACCTTGATCTTAGTGGGAAATCTTTGAGTTTCTCACTATAAGTAACATGTCAGCTGTAAATTTTTTTGTAGATTTTTTTAATCAAATTGAGAAAGTTTCCCCCTATTCTTAGCTTATTGAGAGATTTTATCATGAATCATTGTTGGATTTTGTCAAATGATTTTCTGCATCTATTGATATGGTCATATGATTTTTCTTTCGTAGCCTATTTTTTGTGATGGATTACATTAATTGATTTTAAAATGTTGAACCAGCTTTGCATACCTGGAATAAATCTCACTAGGTCTTGGTGTATAATTCTTTTTATGCATTGTTGGATTCAATTTGCTGACATTTTGTTAAGGTTTGGCATCTATGGTCATGAGAGATATTATCTGTAGTTTTCTTTGCCTAGGTTTACTATTAGGGTAATTCTGGCCTCATAGGATAAGTTAGGAAGTATTTCCTCTGTTTCTATCCTCTGAAAAAGATTGTAGAAAATTAGTATAATTTCTTCCTTAAATGTTTGGTAGAATTCACAAGTGAACCCATCTAGGCCTAGTGTTTTCTGCTTTGGAAGGGTATTAATTGTTGACTCAATCTTTCTAATAGATACAGGCTTATTTACATGTCTCTTTCTTCCTGTGTCCCTAAATTACTTTTACTGGTGTACTGGTAAATATTGAGATAAATGTTTAACGTGGAACATTCTGGAAAGGAAAAACCCTGATTTTCAGCACTTGAAGATTTTTGTTCTGTAAATATTCCCACTCTGGTTAATTTCAAACTACCATTATAATGTCACTGAATGTAGCCTTGGGAAGAAATGCACAGAATGGTTTCTTTAGAGCTGGCATAAGTCGACTCACTGAGTTTATTTTCAATTTCATAGCTAGACCAAACTTTATTTCATCCTTTTTGTTGTTGTATACTTAGTTAGTTCCCATGTATTTCTCTTTTTAAATAAAATCTGTCACTCTAAATCTAGTCCTCAAAGGAAAATACTGGATAAAATTTATAAAAGGTAGTTACAATTATCAATGGTCTGGAGAAAACTGATACATTTTAAATCATAGGTAAGATAAGATTTTTGCTTGTTTTTCTGTTTTTTAAAGAACTGCAATGAATGGATTACCACTGCAATGCAAGGAACAAATTACTACTTCTCTGCACTTTTTATAAATAGTACTTTAGTAACTGTAATTTTGAATAAATTTAGAAACAACATAAGGAGAAATGAATGACAAAGCAGGAACAAGAGAAATATTATTAAGAAATATTTATTGAGCAGCTATTCTGTGTTAGGGATGGTCTTAGGCACTACTGATGCAGTAATGAACCAACAGAAAAAGTTTCTTACTATCTGTAAGAGTCTATTCTAGTACAGAAGATAGATAATAACCAAGATCAAATGGTAGCATATAATACGTTAGAAAGTGCTCAGTGCTGCTGGAAAAAATAACTGGAGGAGGGGAACTAGGAATTGTGCCATCTGGCAGAGGTTTGGCTGCAGCTTTAGACCAGAGAGTAAAGGGTAGCATAATGTGCCACCCTAAAATATACCTTTTTGTGTAAAGATTATTTTGAGCTGATTATTTTGGGAAAAAGCAGGCACCAGAGAAGCTCTGAAAACAGATTAGAAGTGAGCCTTTTCTAATGGAAATTTACTTTAGAAAGGGGGCTTATACATGGGAGAGAGCATTATCAGAGATAACTTCTTCACCTGAGAGCTTTATCTGCATGTCTAGGCAGGCTTTGTGTACCAAACATCTTCTCTTCTAACCCTCCCATAAATTTTCTTCCCTGTTTTGAAGTCCCAGACCCCTATTCCTTTCCTTACCTCAGGGTGGTATATAAGCCTCAATTGCCTGGCTGCCTTTTGAGTCTCAAATCTTTGTGGGGCTCCTAACAAATAATTAAAATTGTGGTTTTTTTCTCCTGTTAATCTGTCTTTCATTACAGGAGAACAAAACCTTTTGTAACCTTTTGTTATAACTTCTTAGTCAAGCACCAAGAAGGGTAGAGGGGAAATTATTTTTCCTTCCCTACAGAGTTCAAACCATGCTCACTGAGAGTTTGAAGTGGTTGAAAAATGACCACAGTCAGTATCCTCAGGCCCTGTTCATACCCAAACACCTTGGAAATGGTTGAAAGTGATTTTTCACTCAGGAAAGTGACCGCTGTGCTCTGGTTTCACACACTGACATGGAGAAGAAAGTACAAGTCAGGTGACAAGAAAAGTTACAATTAGAGGTGATATCACATGTGGATAATTTGCCTGAAGATAATTTCAGATGAATGTAAAAGCAAAATTTCCAGAACCCTTTTCCAGTCACACCCATTAATCCCACTGAGATTGTAATTTGAATCACATTGATAAGGATTATTTTAGGCTGGTTACTTTTAAAACCGCAGATGAGAAAGGGGCTGGTTACTTTTAATAAAAGTGGAGTTTGCTTGCCCTTTGTTGGGAAACATTTACATTTGTAAGGGAAATCTCCATCTGTAAAGATGCCTCCCTCTCTGTGCCAGGAAGAAGGGGGATGACTTTATCTCCAGAAACTCTTAATCAATGCCAAAGGCAAGAACTTAAGTTGTTTACTGTCTGGCAACCTCATGTAACTGACCCCCTTCCAACATCCTCCTTTGCCTTTAGCTGAAGATAATATTTAAGCAGTGGCTTCTGCCATTTACTTAATCCGGTTTGATTCTTATAGGACCACCCAATAACCAGACTCTAGCAGCACTGATACCATTTTTAACTCTTTTTACATATTCTTTCCTTTGTCTTGTAAAGAGATAACTCACATACCTATGCCTTAAATTTAGCCTTACTCTCCACCCATGTTTGCAGCAGCAGCTCCTCCTGCCCTTGGGTCCTGTCCCCATGCAGCAGCTCTGACTGCCCATGGGTCCTGTCCCCATGCTATTCCACACTATTCTCTAAATAAAAGAGCACTACTGCCAGAACTTGAGAGTCCAAGAAATCTTTCTTTCGACTCCTCAGCTCACCGACCCCGCATCAACATCACCCCTGTTCCTTGAGAAGAACAGAAATATTGCTTTTGTACACAATTTATCAAGGAACTTGATTGATGGTTCTCCACCCCTTCATATCTTTTACACCCTTCGGCAAAGTCTTGTACTTTTCTTCATATGGATCCCTCAGATTTATTTTATGAGTTTTTCTAGGTACTTTTTCTGATTTTTGTTGTGTCTAAAATGTGTGGGTGTGCTAGGACATGATATGTAGTAAGATGATTAGAAATTCTTAGCAAGATCTTTGGGGAACATCTAATTTTGTCTAAAAGATCCCTGCAATCATTCATGCAGCAACCACTGATTGAGACCCTGCCCTGTGGCAAGCCCTCTCAGGCCTGTGTGCCCAAGTACTGAAGACAGAGAACAGGGGCCACATACACAGCAGCATTCAAGGTCTCCTGGGATAAGACTGTGAGCCAGCAAAGAATTAGGGGAACAGCAACTCCAAATGTCCATTCTGAAGTCATCAGCCCAAAGACATTGAAATCATGGTGTGAATTCTCAAACTTTGACAAATAGAGAAAATTAGGCAACTGCAGATATTTAATCTAATGAATATAATACACAAGTTAAAATTAAAGAAATGTATTTTGAAAAGTCTAAAGAAAACAAATTACAAATTGTTAAAGCAAAGACCAAAAAGGTTTAAAAAATTTTAAGAACTGGAAGAGCAGTTCAAGGAACCGATTAATTTCACACTGAGACAGGTAAACAAGCCGATTTGAAATAAAATTCTACATTAGAAATGGAAAGACCTGAAAACAACCATATGGCCTGCAATTGTATTTAGACTAATTTTATTTTCTTAATGCTTAAAGGTAAACTTAAAGTTAAATTAGGTTCAAAATGCAGTTGGAAGTTAAATGGTGTGTAAATTAATGGTTCAATTTTTAAAGTAATAACATTAGTTTGGATTTTGAAATAAACTGGTGAAAAACCACATATGTGTGAAATAAGAATGTTTTCAACATCGTAAAACTTCATTAAAACTGTTCCCACCAAAACATAACAAACAAACTAATGAAAGGAAGAAAGCAGCAACGCTAAGCACAAAATAATGTAGCACTTTGATGTCTTTTGGAATAAAGCACATTTAAAAAAAATCAAAAATAAGATGAATGTGGTTGATAGCAGAATGGCTTCTTGTCTTTATTAAAAAAGAATGAAAAAGAATTGATGAAAGAATAAGTAATGGTTAATGATAATTATTGTATGCATTTATTGCTATAATTAAATTCATTGTACTGTTTTTTTCAGTGGTATTTTCTACATCAGAGTACCTTTTCTTTACCATGTTTTTTTCTCCACTTAAGGATTTTCCAATAAATTGTTCAGAAGGTTCTAGAAACCACTAGTGACTGGGTAGTTTGACAGTATAAAGTCAACATATAACGGGGACTATCAATCAAGATACACACAGGCCTGCAATGAGAATACTTCCACTTTATCCTTCATGCACTGAAGCTAAAGCAGCTTCTATTTATTCTTCACTACAGACTTATAACATAAGGAATAGAACTATGAACTCACATGTTTTTACCTTAAGTTCTGCACTCATTTGTGTTTGAAAATATTTTTATTGCTAGAGCATAAACAAACCAAAGAACAAATAGAGGAGAAAAGGAAGGAAATTTAATCAATTATTTTCAAGTTGTCATTATATTGCTATTATAAGTTTTATTATTACCCTGATTTCTCAAAAAATTTTCCCTGGATTAAAAAAAAAAAAATCCAAGAAAATAGCCAGTATGATGTGGGGATTATTTTAAGCTGAGAACTCAAGTAAAATGAGAAACTGTGTTCTATAGACCTAATCCTCTAGTCAAATCTTCCTGGAAGACATCTGTGCCTTGAACATGTTAAGAAGGCAGTAAATTTATGGTATATATATATATTTAACTGTCCAAATGTGCTCCCTTATCTGAAAGTACTTTCCAGGCTGGTTAAACAGCATGCTTTTGCATTTTAGCTCATGTATAAGCTACCAAGGTACATATAGGAAAATGGAATAGTCTACCATTCTGTAATGATTCTGAATGTCTGTATTTCTCAAGGCAAAATTTTTAAAAAGGATTTTAATATCCTATAAGATGCAATACAAGAAAAACATTATTGAGTCACATTTTTCTTAAAGGTTGCTTATAATTAGAAGCTATTATTTTTGATGTCATAACCAGAGAAATGCCTAGCAACTCAGTTTCAGTAAACTGGACTTCAAATTAAATCGTCATTTTATTTCTTCAGTTTATTTATTCATCTTTTTATTTGTTCATCCGTTCTCCTCTAAATTCTTTTTAATATAAAATTATGATTTTTTTAGTTCCTAAACAGTTTAAAACAAAAATAAGATTAAAAGCATGATGTTTAATATCAACTTCTTCCTGGTATTAGTGAAAGGAGACTTTTTTTAATTATAGAAAAAATGGTATCTCAAAATATTTTAATTTATCACATTTTATTAGATATGCAACACGGGCCAGTTCTTTTATTTGAAAATCAACTGCCAATATGCAGGACTAATTATTTTATTAAATCATGATATTTTAAAGAATATTTGAAGGCTAGTAACCTAAGACCTAATTCTTAATGAATTTTCGCCAATATATTTAATTACTTTATCACTTTGTATTTCTTCTTAAACATTTATTGAAGAATAACTGTGTGCTAAGCACTGTCCTACACACTTAAGAATACAAAGAGGTTCATACTCTAACACTCTAATGAGAGGGAAATAAATAACTTGTACGAAATTTATGAAGGCTATGAAGACAACAGAACATGGTGATGTGGACAAACATGTCTAGGGTATTTTACATATGGTGGTCAGAGTTAGCCCCTGAAAAGGTGATAAGGGAACTGAAATCAAATGATTTGAAGGAGCTGGCATGCAAAGATCTGATCAGAGTCTTGCAGGCAGAAGAAGTAGAACAAGGAATGACCCTGAAGTGGGAATGAGCTGGAGGTGTTCAAGGGCCAGAGAGACGTGTACTAAAGAAGACTAGAGTGACCACTGGGAAAGCACTAGAAGATAAAGCCAGAGGTGTGCGCAGGCCCAGATCACGCATGGCCACCTAGCCCACAATAGAAGTTTGGAGTGATAAGCTACTGAAGCTGAGAGCATATTTCTGGATATGAAAAGATGACTTTTTCTAACTTGTGGGTGATGGATTGTGGTGTGGTAGAAGCGATGAGGCCATGAAGTGCAAGTAGGAAAGTCAGGAGAAGAAAGCAGAAGTGCACTTAGGGGATACAGTGGCTTGAACTATGTGGGAGCCATGGAGGTAAGGAGGTGGATTTAGTTATTATTTGTAGAGAGAGAAGGCAAAACTTCCTGACAGGGAGGAAAAAAGGAAGAAGGAAAGGACAACTCAAGCTTGATAGCTATGTTAGGGGCCTCTGAAAATGGGTTGATGCCATTTCTAGGGACTGAGGAGAGATGTTCCTTAAGTATGAATATGGAAATCAAGGACTCTGTTTTAGTCGTGTTATACTTGGTAATGCTGAGAAATTATTACAAATAGCTAACATTTATTGAATGCTCAATTTGTGCCAAGCATCATCTAAATTTCTTTACATGTATTTTCATATTAGCACATCATACTTCATAATAACCCTATGGTTAAGTACCATCATTAGTCCCCTTTTGCAAATGAAGAAACAGAACCATAGAAAGTTACTAAATTGCCCGGAATTATATAACTAGTAAATCGATATAGAAAGAATTTGAACTCAAGTAGCTGACTTGATTTTGTGTTCTTAATCCTTGTGTTATGAAATACACTCAATGAGACTCAGAATAGGATTTGAGATTAGTAAATTTGGAGGTCACCAGCAGCTGTAAAAATGTTGCCATATATTTTCAGCATTTTGAATCTACAGTGAAGTTCATCCT
The DNA here is from genome assembly GCF_037783145.1 of Equus przewalskii. NCBI lineage: Eukaryota > Metazoa > Chordata > Mammalia > Perissodactyla > Equidae > Equus > Equus przewalskii. The sequence continues at coordinate 33,179,871 of NC_091838.1, forward strand.
TAAGACATGAAAATGAGATTGCCTTTGCTAGTGTTACACTAAGTCATTAAATATTTAAAATCAAAGGAAAAAGAAGCATGATTCCAAATGTAAAGAGCCATAAAACTATAATGTAATAAAATAATAATATATTATTTTATGTATATATATATAATATAAAACCTGATATAACTATTTCTACTTACAAAGAGGTGTTAACCAGGAGGGGTTTGGTCATAATGTGGAGGGTAAAGGGAGAGATGAGAGTTAATACTGGCAGAGCCCTCCTAGAGGACATCAGCCAACATCTTGGGTGTCAGTCGCCACTGTTAAGATGGTCAGAGCATCCTGACCCTACTGGCAACATTGTTTTTATTTTGTGGACTGATGCTATTTAACTCTTGAACCATCTAATTCACATACCTATTTTCTTCTCTTCATGAATCTTCCTAATTTTTATTTGTCTGCTGATATAAAACATGACGGTGAGTTCTCATTGTACATATACAAATGTATGGCCATGCACACATGAATATTCTGGATACTTTGAAAATTCTCAGTGTTTTCATTTGCTGCTTTGACGCATTCATCTCCCAAATTTGGTTCTGGACCAAACTGTAAAACGCATATGCAGTCTCATTTTGCTGATAAAATTGCATATCTCAGATTGCAGATCTAAGGCACCAACTCAGACTATGATATATTCCAACTTAGCGGTGCTTCACCTTTATGCCTATTGGAAGACAGTCTGCCAGTCTTTTCCCTGGGGAAGCAAAAATCCACTCTGATGCCACCATGGGGCTGAATAGCAGTGCACATATCTAAAGCATCCTGTAAATATACCTACCATGACAAGAGGATTAAATCTAAGATCACTAATACGTCTATGGTCAAGTAAGTCTTTTTATATAGCTAACCTTCAATTTCCTTACATTTGACTGAATTTACCATGCAATTAGATATAATTTGGGGTGAATATACATATATGTGCAAGCAACATAAGTAACATATAGAATTTATAAAATGTTTGCAAATTTCATTCAAATCCATGATATGTAAATTTATGCATTAAACCAATGTTTGTAGCAAATCACCTTTCAAGGTTCTCAGAATTTAATGCTGAAAAAGTAAAACCAAATCCCACTTGAAATGAGTAAGATCTTGCTGACTACAAGAGACACTTCAAATTCAAAGACATAAGGGCCAGCCTGGTGGCATAGTGATTAAGTTCACGTGCTCTTCTTCAGTGGCCTGGGGTTCATGGTTTCAGATCCTGGGTGGGGACCTACACACTGCTCATCAAGCCATGCTGTGACAGTGTCCCATATACAAAATAGAGGAAGATTGGCAAGGATGCCATCTCAGGGCCAATCTTCCTCATAAAAAAAATAAAAGTAAAAATAAATCGAAGACATAGGTAGGCTAAAAGTAAAAGAGTGCAAAAAAGATATAACATGCAAACAGTAATAAAATAAAGCAAGGGTGGCAACAACATTAGTGTTGGATGAAATAAATTTCAGAAACTTGCTAGAGGCAAAAAGGAACATTATACAATGACAAGAGGATCAATCCACCAGCAAGACATAACAATCTTAAATGTGTATGCATCAAACAACAGAGCCACAAAATGCCTGAAGCAAAAATCTATGAAGTTGAAAGAAAAAATAAACAAATTCACAATTGGAGTTAGAGATTCCAACACTCTACTATCAGCACCTAATGTAACTGCTAACTAATAAATCAGCAAAGATATAGATGTGAACAACAGAATCAACCAACCAGATCTCATTAACATATATAGCATACTCTACCAACTAATAGCAGAATACACATTTTTTTTCAAAAAGGAATGAAACATTCACCAAGAGGGAAGATATCAAGAGCCATAGAACAAACCTCAATAAATTTTAAAAAACTGAAATTATCTGACAATAATAGAATCAAACTAGAAATCAATAATATAAAGAAAAAAGGAAAATTCCTAAAAATTTGAAAATTAAGCAACATATTACAACGTAATACATGATGATAAAAGAAATCTTCAAAGGAAATAAAAATCACATAAAACTGAATTAATAGGAAAGTAGAAAATATTGAAGTACATAGGATGTAGCTAAAACAGTCATCAAAGGGAAATTTATACCACCAAAACCTTACATTAGAGAATAAAAAGATCTTAAATAAATAATCTAAGCCTCCACCTTAGAAACTGGGGGAAAAATGAACCAAATCAAGGAAAAGAAATTCTATAACAATGATAAGAGCAGAAATAAAAGAAATTGAGAAAACGGAAACAATAAAGAAAGTCTATGATGCAAAAAGATGGTTTCCAAAAGGAATAAAAAAAAATTAATAAACCGCTAGCAAAACTGACAACAATAAAAAAAAGAAAAGACACAAATGACCAATATCAGGAATGAAACAGGCTTTATCACTGCAAATCTTGAAAACCTCAGAAGAGTAATAAGGGAATACTATAAAAAACTTTATGCCTAGAAAATTGATAAATTAAGAGAAATGGACAAATTCTTTATAAACTACAAACTGTAAAAACACAAAGCAAAATGGATACCTAATCTAAATAGTGCTATAATCATTAAATAAATTAAAATAATAATTTAAATCCCCCATAAAATCTATAGGCTCAAATGTTTTCACTTTTGAATCTATTAAACATTTAGAGAAGAATTAACAACAATTTTACACAATCTCTTCCATAAAATAAGAGCGAACACTTCCCAACTCATTTTATAAAGCCAGTATTACCCAAATAGCAAAACCAGACAAAGACTGAACAAAGATAAAACCTATTTGCAAATATTCCTCTTGAATTTACATACAGAAGGCGTTGACCAAATATTAGCCAATCGATTCCAACAATATATGAAAAGAATTATACACTGTGATTAAGTGGGATTTATTCCAGGCATGAATAATTAATTCAACATGCAAAATTCAATCAGTGCAATACACCATATCAACAGGATAAAAAAGCAAAATTATATGAACATATCAATTCACATAAAAAAAGCATTTGAAAAATCTCAACACACATTTACAGAGTGAGAGGGAGAAACTCCCAGCAATCTAGAGCCAGAGGGGGAATACTTCAAGTAGAGAAAGATCATTTACAAAAACTTGCAGCTAGCAATATACATAATGGTCAAAGACCTAATGCCTTCCCCCTAATATGAAGAAAGGGCAAGGATGGCGCTTCTCACCACTTTTACTCAGCACCGTACTGAAAGTTCTAAGTGCAAACCTCTGCATAAGGAAGAAAAAAAAAAAGAAAAGGAAAAGAAAGACCCTTACCAATACCATCTAAAAAATTTAACTTAAATTGGATCAAATACTTAAATGTAAGAGCTAAAAGAATGAAACTCCTAGATGAAAATATAGGTGTCAATCTTGTGACTTTGGATAAGGCAATGGTTTCTTAGATGTGACACAGAAAGCACAAGCAACAGAAGACAAAATCAAAAAGTAAAAACTTTTTCACTTTAAAGGACACTACCGAGAAAGTGAAAATATAAGCCACAGAATGAGAGAAAAATTTTGCAGATCATATTTCTGATAAGGTACTTGTATCTACAATACATAAAGAACAAGTACTACTCAATAATAGACAAATGACCTAATTTTTTAAAATGGGCAAATGATCTGAATAGATATGTCTCCAAAGAATGTATACGAATGGCAAATAAGCACATGAAAATATGTCCAGTATCATTAACCATCAGGGACATGCAAAGCCAAACCACAATGAGGTACCACTTCACACTCACTAGAATGACAATAATCAACAAGGAAGAAAATAACAAGCGTTGATGAGGAAGTGGAGAAATTGGAGCCCGCACGCACTGCTGGTGAGAATGTAAAATGGTGCAATTGCTTTGGAAAAGTCTGGCAGTTCCTCAAATGGTTAAACATAGACGCAATTCCCACTCCTAGGTATATATCCAAGATAAATGAAAACATATACTCACACAAAAACTTGTACACAATTGTTCATATAGCAAAGTTATCCATAAAAGTCAAAAAATGCAAACAATCCCAATGTTCATCAACTGATAAATGTATAAATAAAATGTATATCCACACACTGGAATGTTATTCAGCAATTTTAAAAATCTAATACGTGCTCCAAAATGGATGAACCTGGAAAACAGTATGCTAAGTAAAAAAACCAAATCACAATTGACCACAGAATTTGTAATTGATTTATACGAAATATCCAGACTAGGCATATCACAGAGAACAGAAAATAGATTAGAGGTTACCTAATGCTGGAGGAATTGCACGTATTGGAGGGTGATGGTTGGGGGGTGCAGTGTTTCTTTTTGGTGTAATGAAGATGTTCTAAATTTGAATGTATTGAAGAATGCACAATTCTGTGAATATACTAAAAGCCATAGAATTGTATGCTTCAAATGGGTGAATTATATGGTATGTGAATTATATCTCAATAAAGCTATTCAAACTAAAATTAAGCTGAACTAAAATAAACATGCAACTTCCATACAATCCAGCAATTGCCATCTCGAAATTTATCCTAGTGAAATGAAAACTTATATTCATACCAAAAAAGATGCATGCTCATAGCAGTTTTATTGATAAAAGCCAAAAACTAGAAACAACCCAAATGTCTTCCAATGGAGGAGTGGTTAAACAAACTATAGTAACTCCATACCACAGAATACTACTCAAAAATTAAAAGAAAGAAACAATTGATACATGTAACATCTTGGATGAATCTCAAGGGAATGATACTGAATGAAAAAAGCCAATTCTAAAAGGCTGCAAACTATATGATTCCATTTGTATGACATTCTTGAAATAACAAAGTCATGGAAATGGAGAACAATTTACTGCTTGCCAGGACTATAGGGAGGGCACACGAGAGGGAGTGGGGGCGGGGAGATGGTTATAAAAGCACAACAGCAAGGATCTTTGCAGTGATGAAACTGGTCTGTATCTGGACTCATGTTATATACATGAGAACCTACACCCGTGATAAAACTGTATATCACTAAGGATAGACACACACGCACGTGAATATAAGCAATACTGCACATTTCTAAAAAAGATCTGTTGATTGCATCAATGTCAATTTCCTGGTTATACTGTAACTTGAAATGTTTCCACTGGGGGAAACTGGGTAAAGGGTACACAGGATCATTCATAATATTTCTTACAACTGTATGTTAATCTACAATTATCTCAAAATAAAAAGTTTAATTAAAAAATTAGTGTTAGTTGTAGAAAGGACACTGGACTTTGTGTGAAGCCAGATGTTTGTCGACTCTGGCCTACTACTTATTTAGCTGTGCCACCTCAAAAAATTTACTTTATCATTTTAAACTTAAATTTCCTTACAAGAAAAAGAAAGATTTAGATCAGATGTATGGTTTCCAGGATATTTGATAATTAGTAATTATTTTACACAGCAAAACATTTTACAGATCACTCCACCCACAGCTATCGTTATTACCGTATTTACAAAACACTGATGGAGATTTTCACACTAAAAAAATCTCTTCTGTGTGTTTCTGCTTTCATTAATTACATGAATATCTACACCCACTAGAAAAAGTATAGTTTATTATTATGAAAATATTATTCATCTATTCTACAGACCTTGTTTGTAACCTGTATGTGTCCTATTTCCCTTGTAACTCCTCAGCCCCTCAGCGTCCACAGTTTATGGTTTGCAAATTTTAAAATACAGTATAAAAAAATCTCAAATTTCTCTTCCAGTTCTAGGAATCCAAGGCAGAGATTTAGATTTTTCAGCCATACAAATTTATATTAAGTTTTGACTTACTACAGACCACAGAGAGTTTGTATATGAATCGTATTTTCCAATATGTGAAAATGCCTTATCAAATTACATGCAAGTCACAGTCAATAACTTATAAAGCAAAAAAAGACTGTTATCACTATCTGAAAGATATATCTTCAGTCAGAAGTTTTTGTGCATTATTCCCTGAGTTAAAGTAATCATTGGTCCTGGGATCCTGAAATAGGAACCACCGTCCTGAGACATGACGTTCCTCTAACTTCCACTCCATGAAAGTGACATAGCCAAGTGCTGATGAGCAACAAAAACGGAGTAGGCACAGCCTCGGCTCACAAGTCCTCCCAGTGCAAAGACAAAGGAGAACAAAGTCCCTGTTGACAGTTTATCCTATGTAAATGGTGCTGCGGACATTAGCATCCACCTTATGTATTTAATCCTTAAAGCAATCCTTATCATGAGACATTATCTCCATTGTACAAATGCTGACACTGATGCTTGGAGAGGTTGTATAATCTGCCCAAAGACATACCAGACCTTGCATTTGACCTTAGTTCTCTCTAATTTTAGAGAGACTAATTTAGAGCACTTTCTGCTGCACTGTGGAATTTCATATGGAGTTAGAAGATTAAAAAAAGAAGAGGAAGAACTAAGGCTTCAAAAGAGAAAAAAAAATGTACAGGCTCAGCCAAGCCACATGTCCCAACAAGATATCATCACCTTAGCCCATTTTATTGTCGTGCATTTCGGCTTCCGTCTATGAGCTGAACTTTTTTTTTTGAGGAAGATTAGCTCTGAGCTAATATCCACTGCCAATCCTTCTCTTTTTGCTGAGGAAGATTGCCCCTGAGCTAACATCCATGCCCATCTTCCTCTACTTTATATGTAGGATGCCTGCCATGGCATGGCTTGATAAGCAATACATATGTCCACACCCAAGATCCAAACTAGGTAACCCCAGGCCACTGAAGCAGAGCCAGTGAACTGAACTGCTACACCACCGGGCCTGCCCAGAGCTGAACTTATTTTTGACAGTTAACGTTTCTACTCAGCATAGTCCTCTGACCAATATGACAAGAGATGAATGCATGTGACAAAATAACCTAACCCCGGCGAGGAGAACACCACATTATAGGCAAACAATTCCTTCCTCCTTAAAAGAAGGAAAACGGGAAGGAAGGAAGGCTGGCAGGCAGGTGGGAGGGAGGGAAGAAGAAAGGGAAAACTATCCAAGTGATCAATTTCTGAACAACATTCACAGTTCTAAATATCTCCTCTAAATTATGTTCTGCTGAATCACTACAGAAATGCAGAATGAAACGTAACGTTCTATCTTATCTCTTGTGACAGTATACTTATGTTAGATATAACAAATTATAATAATTGGATTAAACCTGAAAACAGTGTATCTGACATGGCCACTCTCTGTGAACCTGAGCCTAGAGGCTCAGTGAGGACTTGTTTGCTTGCTTGTTTATTTTTTATAAAGATTTTATTTTTTTCCTTTTTCTCCCCAAAGCCCCCCGGTACATAGTTGTATATTCTTTGTTGTGGGTCCTTCTAGTTGTGGCATGTGGGATGCTGCCTCAGCGTGGTTTGATGAGCAGTGCCATGTCCGCGCCCAGGATTCGAATCAACGAAACACTGGACCGCCTGCAGCGGAGCGCGCAGACTTAACCACTCGGCCACGGGGCCAGCCCCTGCTTGCTTGTTTATTTTGAAATAAAACAGGTCCATCCTCCTTGATCCTAACACACATAGTCCAGTGGACTACTGTTTTGGTAATCCTCCATTGTTTCCATGGGCCCATTCACTCATTTGTCTTACATGACACTGCTGGGAGGTGAACCTTGATAATAATAGCTCACATTGATTGTAATCTTGCGCCACACAGTGTCTAAAGGACTTTACCTACAGTAAATGGTACAACAACCTAGGAAAAAAACACCATTATTGTCATCTCTATTTGACCAACTATGTGACTGCTTGCAGAGAGGTTAAAAGTCCTGCCTTATATGGTTTCCAAACAGATTTGACCCACACAGTAAGGCTCTAGGGCCAGCAAACTTCACCACTAGGCTATATATTTTGAAAGATGATTCCCAACTCCTAACTTCACTATTCTCTATAGTTTTTTTTTTCACCTTGTCATATGGCTGGCCTGGATATTTGAAAAAAAATTAGAGGCATATTTCCACAGTGATAGGAGGAGGAAGCTGATGTAGCTTCAAGTAAGGTGCTGGCTCTTCTCTTCTTGACAAAATGATCTAAGACTCATCCTAGGTCCAAAATCCCTGCCCACTCACCTTTGTCCTAAATGGTTGAGCTCAACATCGTATATGTATAGCCTAGTAGGACACGTGGTCTTTCACAATCTTTTTCCAACTAAGCCCTATTGAAGCCTAAGGATAGAGAATCTTCAGATTAAAGCAGGAGTGACAGACAACAAAAGAGATTACGAGGCTGATAGAAATCCATGCTTCATCTGCTGCAAAGACAAACAATATAAGGCTATTATTAAACACAGTTTGACAATCCAAAATGCACATACAGGAAGGCAATGATTCATTTTTCCCTCCATTTGGAACTGCTTCCAAGCCCCTGAAAACAGAAAGGAAAGAAAAAAGAGGTCTGTTCAGTTCATCATCTGATGCTTTCAAGAAAAAGATGGTATTTTATTTAAAAAATATATTTTTAAAGAAAACAGGGACTTTCAAATCTACAGAAAAGAAAAATAATTTTTAAAAAGTTACAAAATACTTTAATGTGCTTATCTCTCCAACTCTTGCTTAGAAATAGTGCAAATGACTTCTTTTCTTATGTGAGAGAACAAAGGATGGATTATGAGTAATGATAAGTCTCAGGGATACCTTTTCTCAAGATGGATGGGAAGAGAGAGGTATTTTGAGAAAAGATGAGAAAGAGAATAACTGTCTACTAAATTGACATGCTTTATACACAGCATTTCTTTTCATCCTCAAACAGTCTTCTGAGGTATTATCATGCCTTTTACAGATGAGGAAAGTGAGATTCAGAGATGTTAATAAAATTGCCTACACCGGAAAAATCATCTGTTTTCCTCCCTCCACACTCTCCAGCCCTGTGGAGCCTCCTGACATGAGCTTCTTCACTGTAAAACAGGAAGGAGCACAGAAACAAGAGTGTTAACATGTTTTTCAAAGTTTACTGAAAGCCTGGAAAATTCCTTTCAGATAGTATTTATGCATTCATTCATTCAAAAATATGTATTAAGCATAAGATTTTTTTCAAAGAAAATTATAATAAAATAGGAGTCATTCCTGCTGTCTCAGATACAACACTGTATAGGGGATAGAGAAAATTGAACACATAATTATAAGAAAGTACTAAGGGGGTTTTATAGCAAGGACACTGCACTAAGTTGGGGGAGATCAGGGAAAGATTCCTAGAAGCAGTAGGAGGTCTGTCGATTCCTGACTATTCAGTAGGTATTAGCTAGTTGGGGCCATGGAAGCAGTTGACATTAATGTGGGAAAGAGAGTGAGTCTGAATTACAGGCAAGTTTGGAATGACTGAAGGATTGCAGCCCATTTGAAGAATTAAGAAAAGTCAGTGTGGTTCAGTCATAGGCGTGAAAGAAATCAGAACTGAGGCTGGAAAGATGGGCAAGAGGAAGGTTATTCAAGAACCATGTTAAGAAATTTGGACATTACCCTGAAAAATGGAAGATAAGGAGCAATGCTCTGATGAGAATTAACATTCTGGGAACAGGATGAAAAATGATTTTAGGAGAACAAAGCTGGAAGCAGCTTAAGAGTTTGTCAGTAATCTAGATATGACAAGACGGTGGTTTGGGCAAGGATGTTAGGGGCAGAAGAAAATTTGAGGAATACAAAATCTCTTTACAAGGCAAAGTGCACAGAACTTGGTGATTGATTAGATGTAGAATGTAGGTGAGAAGAGCTTTCACAAATGATGTCGAGCTTTCTGGTTTGAACAATTGGATAAGTTATGGCATCATTTACTGAGAAGGGAGCTACCTGGAAAGAACTACATTTGAAAGAGAAGAGATGAGTCCTATCATCTCCAGGTGGAGTCTATTAAGTACGTATCTTTAACTCAGGAGAGAAGCCAAAGTAGAAAAGGCAAATTTGGGAATCTCCACATAAGGGTGATAATAAGTTGGTCCTCTGTATTGTCAATATCATAGTAAAGTAAGAGGATCAAAGCAAGAATTAAGATGTCATTTCTTTTTTTTTTTTTTTAAAGATTTTATTTTTTCCTTTTTCTCCCCAAAGCCCCCCGGTACATAGTTGTATATTCTTCGTTGTGGGTCCTTCTAGTTGTGGCATGTGGGACGCTGCCTCAGCGTGGTTTGATGAGCAGTGTCATGTCCACGCCCAGGATTCGAACCAACGAAACACTGGGCCGCCTGCAGCGGAGCGCGCAGACTTAACTGCTCGGCCACGGGGCCAGCCCCTAAGATGTCATTTCTTAAAGGCAGATATATGACCTTTAAACTTTCCTGGAATGCTTAAGAGATGTGATACAAGATCCCAGTAGTGACTAGAATTCCTGAAATCTCTTATTTTTACCCCAGTGGGAGCTCAAGAGTTTTGGTATTTAAATGATTGCTTGAGGGACCAGCCCGGTGGCAGAGCAGTTAAGTTCACGCACTTCACTTCAGCAGCCCGGGGTTAACTGATTCGGATCCCAGGCATGGACCTAGGCACTGCTTGTCAAGCCATGCTGTGGCAGGCATCCCACATATGAAAAAGAGGAAGATAGGCACAGAGGTTAGCTCAGGGCCAATCTTCCTAAGCAAAAAAGAGGATTAGCAGCTATGTTAGTTCAGGGCTAATCTTCCTAAAAAAAGAAGATTGCTTGAAAAAGGTAATACAAATTTAGAATGTCAAGATAGTCAACATCAGGGGCCGGTCCCATGGCCGAGTGGTTAAGTTTGCAAGCTTCGCTTTGGCAGCCCAGGGTTTCACCGGTTCCGATCCTGGGCGCAGACATGGCACCACTCGTCAGGCCATGCTGAGGTGGCGTTCCACATGCCACAACTGGAAAGACCCACAACTAAAAATACACAACTATGTACTGGGAGGCTTTGGGGAGAAAAATAAAATCTTTAAAAAAAAAGCAGATAGTCATCATCAGTTCACAGTATGTGTATATGTGTTGTTGTAGATAAAGAGATGAGTAGAATTAATTGCAAGAGATAACAAAGGAGTCATTGAACCAGTTCATGTTATACCAATTTAGAACTCTTGGAGGCTTAGAGCCAACTTTCTTGGAGTATTTCTATATGTTTACATATATATATTTGAATTAAAAAAGATACATGCTTTATATTCAAATATAAACATTTGTTACAAACATATAAGTACACATTTGTTTATATATGTATATAAACATGTATAGTATATATGAGCTTTATTGAGATATAATTCACCATTTTGAAGTGTTTATTTCAGTGATTTTTAGTGTATTACCGGTGTTGTGAAGCTATCACTACTCTCTAAATTTGGAACATTTTAATCAGAGAAAAAGAAACCTGCACCTGTTAGCAGCCACACTTCATTCACCCCTGCCCCTTGTCCCTGGAAACCACTAATCTACTTTATGTTTCTATGGGTTTACCTATTTTGGACATTTTATAAATGTGAAATCATACAATACATGGTCTTCTGTGATTGGTTTCTTTCATTTAGCTCAGTGTTTCCGAAGTTTATCCATGTTGTAACATGTATCAGTAATTCATTATTTTTTATTGACAAAGAATTTTCCATTGTATGGATGTACCACATTTTGTTTGTTCATCAGTAAATGGATATTTGGATTGTTTCTACTTTGTGACTACTATGCATAATACTACGAATCTTTCAGCAAAATTCGTTGTGAGGAAATGTTATCTTGGTATATACATAACAGTGGAATTGCTGGGTCATATGGGAACTGTAGGTTAAACAATCAGAGGAACTGCCAAAAGGTTTTTCAAAGTGGCCTCACCGTTTCACACGCCCATCAGCAATGTAGGAGTGTTCTAATTTCTCTACATGTAGGCATTTGCTGTTGTCTGTTTCTTGACTGTAGCCATCCTAGTGAATATTAAGTGATATTTCAATGTGGTTTTGATTTGCATTTCAATAGTAATTAATGATTCTAAGCGTATTTTCATGTGCTTATTGGCCATTTGTATATATTCTTTGGAGAAATGTCCATTCAATTCTTTTCATTTTAAAATTTGTATTCTCTTTTTGTTGTTGAATTGAAAGAGTCCTTTATATATTCTGGATCAGAATTATCAGAAATACAATTGGCAAATATTTTCTCTAATTTTATAGGTCCTTTTTTAACTTTCTTCATAATGTCCACTGAAGTAAAAAACGTTCTTGTTTTAAATTTTAATGGAATCCAATTTACATATTTTTAAATGTATTGCTTATGATTTTGGTGTCATAGCTAAGAAACCATTGCCTAAACAAAGGGCATAAATATTCTCATGTTTTCTTTTAAGAGTTTCATAATTTAGCCTTTGCATTTAGGTCTATAACCAATTTTTAGTTATATTTTATATGGCATAATGTAGGGAGCCAAATTAAATCTTTCACACGTGGATATCCAGTTGTCCCAGCACCATTACTTGCTTATTGAATTGTCTTGGCAGTGTTGATGAAAATCGCTTGAATTTAAAGGTAAGAGTTTATCTCAATTCTACTCCATTGATCTGTCTGTCTCTATGTTAGTACCACACAATCTTGATTACTGTAGCTTTTAAGTGAGTTTTGAAATTAGGAAGTATGAATTCTCCAACTTTGTACTACTGTTTCAGAATTGTATCAGCTATTCTAGATTCTTGCATTCCATATGAATTTCAGGATATGCTTGTCAATTTCTGTAAATAAGAAAAGACAGCTGAAATTCTGATATGGATTGCATTGATTCTTTAGATCAATTTGAGAAGTATAGCTATCTTAACAATATTAAGCCTTAAAATCTGTTAACATGATACACTTTTTCCTTTTACTTACATCTCCTGTAATTTTGTTGAACAATATTTTGTAGTTTCAGAATACAAATTACGGGTGGAATTATGTCTCTGCCTCTCCCCAACAATTGAAGTCCTAACCCCTACTACCTCAGAATGTGACCTTATTTAGAAATAGTGTAATTGCAGATGTAAGCTGTTAAGATAAAGTCATACTGTAGTGGAATGAGCCCTTAATCTAATATGACTGGTATTTTTAAGATGATGACCATGTGAAGACAGAGGCACCTGAAAAATGCCAGGTAACAATGAAGGCAGGGTTGGGAATTATGTAGCTACAAGCCGAGGAATGCCAAAGATTGCTGGCAAACAAGTAGAAGCTAGGGAGAGGAAAGAAAGGATTTGCCTACAGGTGTCAGAGGGTTCATGCTTCTGTTGCTACTTTTATTTGACTTCTAGCCTCCAGACAGTGAGACAGTAAACTTTGGTTATTTCAACCCACCTAGTTTGTGTTATTTTGATTTGACAGCCTTAGGAAACTGATATACAAATTTTGCATTTCATGTGTTAAATTTGTTTGTATACATTTTATTCTCTTTTGCTTTTATTCTGTTATGAAACTGTTCTCAATTTTATTTCTTGATTCTATATTGCTGGTGTACAGAAATACAATTTATATTTAAACATTGATCTTAAATCCTGCTTTGCCTTGCTGAAGATGCTTATTGATTCAAATAGTTTTTTAGGTGTGTTTATATAACAGAATTTTACATATACAAGACAATATCCTCTAGTAATATAGTCTTACTTTTTTCTTTCCAAAATAGATGTGTGTTATTTCTCTTTCTTAACTTATTGCCATGCCTAGAACTTCCAATATAGTGCTGAGTGTGAGTGACAGAAACATATATCCTTGTTTTGTTCTGGCAGTCAGGTGAAAGTATTTAATCTTTCACCAATAAGTATGACATTAGACATTGTTCATAGACTCCTTTTATCAGTTGAGGAATTTCTCATCTATTCCTAGTTTGTTGCATATTTTTAATATAAAAGGGTGTCGGATTGTACCAAATGCATTTTCTCCATATATTAAGATGATCCTGTGCTTTTTTTTCTTTATTCTATTGATACGGTGAATTAAATTAATGTATTTTCAGGTGTTAAAACAAGTTTACCATAATGAGATAAATATCATTTGGCCATAGTGTATAAGCTGTTGGATTCTCTTTCCTTGTTTTGTGTTTAGGGCTGTGTACCTATATTCATAAGAGATATTAGCCTATAGTTTTCTTTTCATGTGATATATTTGCTTGGTTTTTATAGGAAGGTAATACTGGCCTCATAGAATAAGCTGTTATGCTTCCTCCTCTTTTATTTTTGAATATTTTCTGAAGGATTAGTATTATTTATTCTATAATGGTTGGTTGATTTTACCAATTAGGTATTTGGGTCTGGGCTTTTCTTTGTGGGAAGTATTGATTTATACTTCAATCTCTTCCTTAAATGTTTGCAAGAATTTACAACTAGATACATCTGGTCCAATGCTTTCTTTTTGAAAGGTTATTCTTTACTGTAAATTCCATATATAAATGGAATATATATATATATATATATATTTAAAGCTTATTCAAATGGCTTATTTCTCCTTGAGTGAATTTTGGTATATTGTGCCCTTCGTGGAATTTGTTCATTTCAATTAGGTTATCAAATTTGTTGGACATAGAGTCATTCATAATCTTCCTTTATTATCCTGTTAATGTCCATGGTGCCCTGCTTTATTACTGATAATTTTCCTTGACCTGAAATCTGCTTTGTCTGAAGTTAATATAGCTATTTCAACTTTAACTAGTATTAGCATGGTATATGTTTATTCATCCTTTTATGAGTAATCTATCTGTGTCTTTATATTTAAATTGGATTTCTCCTAGACAGTGTATAGTTGAATCTTGTTTCTTTATCCACCCTGATAATGTCTGTCTTTTAATTGATAGACTTAGAATATTGACATTTAAAGTGATTATTGATATACTTGGCTTAATATATAACATATTAGTTATTGTTCATATTATTACCTTCTGATTTTTGCCCTTGTTCTTTTTTTCCCACTCTTTTCTGCCTTCTCTGGTTTTAATTGATCATTTTATGTGATTTCCTTTTTTATTCCCTCTTTGCATATCAATTATTCTCTTTTTAAAAATTGTTTTAATGGTTGCCCTTGATTTTGCAATTATGCCTTTACAATTTATCCAAGTCATCTTTCAAATATCACTATACCATTTCACGGACAGTACAACTACTTTATAAAAGAATATTTTCAATTCCTTTCTCATGTCTCTTATAATCTTGTCATTCATTTCTGCTATTCATTAGCTATAATCACTGAATATATTGTTTCTATTAATATTTTCAACAAACTATTATCAGTTAGATCAATTAAGGATAAGAAAAATAAAAGATCTTATTTTAACCTCATTTAGTCTTTCTCTACCACTCTCATTTTCTTTATTTGGATCTGAGATTCTGATCTATATAATTTTCCTTTTTTATGAAGAACTTATTTTAACATTTCTTGAAAGACAATTCTACTGGCAACAAATTCCCTCAACTTTTGTTTGCCTGAGAAAGTCTTATTTCTCCTTTACTTTTGAAGGGTAATCTCATTAGATACAGAATTCCAGGTTGGTTTTATTTTTTTTCTTTGAACACTTTAAATATTTTACTCTACTCTTTTCTTGCTTACATGGGTTCTGAAGAGAGGTCCAATGTAATTCTTATACTTGTTCCCCTATAGGTAAGATGTTTCACCTCCCTCCCATCACCCAACCAGTTTCTTTCAAGATTTTCTTCATCTTTGATTTTCTGCAGCTGGAATATGATATGTGTAGATGTAGATTCATTGATACTTATCCTACTTGGTGTTCTCTGATCTTCCTGGATCCATAGCTGAATGTCTATCTTTAATTTGGGAAAATTATCGATCATTATTACCTCAAATATTTCTTCTGTTCCTTAATCTCTTTCTTCTACTTCTGATATTCCATTAATATGTATGCTAAGCATTTTGTAATTGTTCCACAGTTCTAGGATATTCCATTCTGTCTTTTTCCTTATTTTTTCTTGTGTTTCGGCTCTGGAAGTTTCTATTGACATTTCATCATGCACACTGGTTGTGTGCTTGCTGCATCCAGTACACTGATGAGCATTCTTCATTTCTGCTATGATGTTTTTCATTTATAGAAATTCTCTTTGATTCTTTCTTGGAATTTTCATCTCTTTGCTTATATAACCAATCTGTTCTGTATATTATTCACCTTTTCCCTTAGAGCCTTTGGCATATTATTCACAGTTGCTTTAAATTCCTGGTCTGATAATTCCAATATCTCTGCTATATCTGAGTCTGGTTCCAAAGCTTTCCCTGTCTCATCAAACTTTGTTTTTCGTCTTGTAGTATGCCTTTCAATTTTTTGTTGAAAGCCAGGTTAAACTAACAGAGGTAAATTGGCCTTTAGTGTGAGATTTTATGTATATCTGGTTAGTAGGTAAGCTGTGCTGACTATTTGTTAGAGCTTTTAGTGCCAAGGGCTTAATTTCTTGTGGGGTTCTTGTTTTTGTCTCCCTTATGGTCTGTGGATTTCCCTAGACATTATTTCTTAAAAATGAGATCTGAGATGTGCAGTTCTTTCAGTTGCGTTCCTGTGATTATGCAGAAGTCCTACTTGTGCGGTGGTGAGGTGTGGGGCTAGAAGTGTCCTGCAGTCCTATGATTAGGTCTCAGTCTTTTAGTGAGCCTGTGCCCCTGAGCTGTGACCTGCACAAGTGCTTCTCAGTTTTATTTTCCCCACCTTTGATAGAAAAGGAAGGCTAAAGGAGACTGGCGTTGGAAATTTCCCTTGCCTCAAGTGAGTTAGTCTCTGGTAAAACGCCAGGCTGTTAGACGTTGGTAAAATAGTTTCCCTTGAAGGCAAGCCTTGCTAAGAACAAAATTTTCTGGGTTTATTTCAAAAGGGTTACTTTTCTCTTCCTCTGCTAGAAGCATGAATAGATTTTTCTCTCATCTGGTAGGGATCCTCAACGTAAAACTAACAAATGTATTGAGGCTGCTGCTAAACTGGCCCCCTCTGGAGTCTTTAACTCTTAAAACTGTCCGCAGTGATCCTCTAGTAATTCATCAACTACAGTTGAAGTTTTCCTACACTGGTACTGGTTCTAACACAAGTTTCTGCTCCTGGGCTTCTGCTGTGCTAAGCTGTGATTCTCTGTATCTGTCTGTCTGTCTCTCCAAATTTGGGGGCAACATTTTGCTGTGTGATCTCAATTCTCTGATGGATCTAATAGTTGTTGATTTCTAATTTACTCAAATTTGTTTTCTTTTTGTAAGAATGAAAATACTGACATCTAGGCTTCTTACTTGCTGAAACGTAAATCAAAAGTCAGCTTTGTTCATTTTTGTTCATTCTTTTTACTTAACTGTTCCTCAGATTGGGTAGTCTCAATTAATTCATTTTTAAATTAACTGTGATTCTTTCTTTCCTTGAGTCTTGTTAGTAAATTTTTTATTTGTTATTCTACTTTTCATCTTTAAAAAGTAATTTACATCTCTTTTTTTGATATTTTTTATTGGTGAGGCATCATTCTCATATTTTGACTTGTTTAAAAACTTTGATTTGTTTAAAAAAATTAAGGATATAACATTCATTAATTTTTTTAATTTTTTTATTAAGATTATGATAGTTAACAACCTTGTGAAATTACAGTTATACATCATTATTAGTCATGTTGTAGGTACACCACTTCACCCCTAGTGCCCCCCCCAACCCTCTTTTTCCCTGGTAACCACCGATCAGTTCTCTTTGTCCATATAACATTCATTAATTTTTAAAATTTATTTGTAGTTGCTAATTTAAATGCTTCATTCAATAATTCTAATATCTTGGCTCCCTCAGGAATAGTTTCTTTCGACTGATTTGCTTCTTGTATCTTGGGCATACTTTCCTGTTTCTTTTATGTCTCATAATTTTTGGTGAAAATCAAACATTTTAAATAATTATAATGTTGCAACTCTATAAATTAACCCCTGCATCACTTCAGGGTTTGTTATTTCTGTTTGTTGTTGTTACTATGTTATTATTTCTCTGTTTGGAGACTTTTCTGAACTAATTATGTAATATCTGTATTCTTTGTTGTGTGTGACCACTGAAGTCTCTGTTCATTGTGTGTGTGTGTGTATAAATGTTTTGGTATGCTTCCAATCCTACAGCAGTTTAAAACTCTAGCATAGCCTTCACTTTCTGCTTGTACAGAGCCTCACAGTCGGCCAGAGATGAGAGACTAGGCTTTCCTCAGGTCTTTCTTAGATATACACACAGTCTTGCTGACTCCCATACTATTCTAGACCCCCAGGAATATACTGGAGTTTTTCAATGTCCTGTATGGACATCTTGTTTCCCAGATCTTCATTTTTAGCTTTTTGACCAGCCTCTTGTTTGTCCAACAGGTATTGCTGGCATAGGCAGTTGTAATGTTAAACAACTGTCACTGATTACTTTCAACAAACATCCTAGGGACAGGGAGTTCCCAGTGTGCAAGTTTTGAGTCAGGTCAAGTAAAACTAGGTCGTGTGAAAAGGGCTTTTCTAGGGAACTATCAAACAAATCAAATAGTGACAATTTTCCGTAGATGGGGCTTTTTTAGGAATCTGTTGTCCTCCCTTCAGTGGTAGCTATGCTGCTAATTTTCACATCTACTATGGTTGTGATGCTGCTGGTTTTTAAGGCTAGTGTGGAAGATGGGATAGGAGATTAAAATAGGGTAAATTAGCATGCCAAAAAGTTCACTGCTCTTGCTGAGATTCAGACATTTTTCATGAATAAATGTTCTTGGAATTGTTGTAAGCTGCTGATTAATTTCCAGACTTCTGAAAAAGTTTATTTTGACAATTTTGCCAGTGCTTCCCTGTTTTCCTTCCTTTTATGAGAGAATGGATTTTGCAAAGGTCCATACTTTCCATTATAGAAGTGCTTTTACATGTATATTTTATTCTTTGGCATTCATTTTCTATACATATTCTATTGATACATTTATAGAAATATATATTATAATATATCTTATAAGTTATAATATATAATATACTATACATCAAATAATATTTTATATATTTATATTTTACAACACATATATTTTCTGTATGTATATTTATATATTCTTTACATGTATATTTCTCTCTCTCTCTCTATATATATATATAATTTAACTACTTGTCCAGATTAATCATATGCAAATTTACTAGGAACTGTGGCACCTCATCTGAGAAAACTTTGTGAAACGCACAGATGAAACTGATCACTCCATCTCCTGTGCCGCACTGTGTTAATATAAATACTTCTTTTGCAAGGCCTGAAACATTTTGTGTTGCTTATGTCTCTGTGTAGGTTATTTTCTTCCTCTAAACTATAAACTCCTTGAGAATAGGGACTTACCTTATCTTTGAATTTTCATTGCAAAACATACAGTAAAAGAAATGAATAGATATTCAATAAATGGTTACTGAACATTGATTACTCTTTGTAAAATACTTCTCATCCCTGAAGTAACTTCTGAAGAACAAATTATAGTTTCCTGTATCTTCAAATTTACAATTACATAGCAAGTTCACGTTTAAAAAAACCACAAGAATAGGAATTCTTGAGACTTGGGAAAACTTAGGGGATAAGAAGATAAATCAGAAAACCCTTTTCACACTCCTCAAGACAACTGTATTTTCTAATAGAGGCAATGAGGCACATTGTAAATAATGCTAATTCCAATCAGCGTAGCAGAAGCCAACGAAACATAAAACATTACAAACACAAAAGAAATCTACACACACACATCACACACACACACAGATATTCAGCAGAAACATGCATGCATTCATTCATTTAACAAGTATTAATACAATGTTGACTCATGACAGTTTTTGCCTTTAAGAAGGTTAAATGACAAGGGCTGGCCCCGTGGCCGAGTGGTTAAGTTCTCGCGCTCCGCTGCAGGCGGCCCAGTGTTTCGTTGGTTCGAATCCTGGGTGCGGACATGGCACTGCTCATCAAACCACGCTGAGGCAGCATCCCACATGCCACAACTAGAAGGACCCACAACGAAGAATATACAACTATGTACCGGGGGGCTTTGGGGAGAAAAAGGAAAAAAATAAAATCTTTAAAAAAAAAAGAATCTTAAATGACAAACTGAGAATTAGACACGAAACAACTACAATGCAAAGAATAATTAAATAGAAATGTAAACCAGTGCTATTAGAGAAAAACTTAGTTGACAATTCTCATCACTTGTAACACGCTAAACTAATTTTAAGTCAGAAATAAAATATCAAGGTCAAACATACAAAAAATCCACACAGGTTTATTATATTGCTAGTGTTTATATAATTAGTGTTGAAGAATCTTAGCCAAATGCTACAAAAATAGTACTAATGAATTAACCAAAAAAAATAGAGTTTCATCATTTTCATTTAATCTTTGCTTTTTTTACTTGAGTCAACGCTCTTTGTACTTTATGATAAATATAGTGCTGAAAAAGAAACAGGCTAAACTTAAAAGTCTAAAAATTACATGTAATGACTATTTTAAAAGAAGAAAAGAAACAAATAGGATATACTAAAATAAATGAGCACGTTTAGAAGTGAGACACAGTAAAGCAAGTGCAGGCAAGGCAGCACGCAAGCATCGCGGGTTGCTCCCATTTTCTGCAATTCTTTGCATGGCTGGTAGCAGATAACTGAAAAATGGGAAGTAAGAGTTCTCATTTCATGTAAGCAACTGTTTAACTCTGAATCCTGGGCATTTCACTTTTTTTGTTGTTTGTTTCAGTTTAATCAATGTCTAGACTTCAAATTTGCCCCAATCCAAATACTTTTGGATCTATTTTAACCCCTCGGTTTTGAGTAGGGTAAACTAAAGTACAGGAAAGTTAAAAAATTTGCCTTGAGCATCTTAGACGGTTGTTTAGGGGAAATTATTCTATCTGATAAATAAAATAATATACCCGTAATGTCCTTACCTATGAATGCCAATGTTAAAGCAAATTTATTTCGATTTTATTATAGTTATTAGCACCATTTATTGTTTTCTGTTTGCTTGTCTCTGAAATAAATCCATTGCATATGCTCTCTCATGTAACCTTTTAATCAATATTTTGAAATGGGCATTATTAGCCAATTTTATAGCAAAAAACAAAGATTCTGATCCTTAACTCATAAATACTAAACCAGGGTTATCAGACTTGCCTAATTTAATAAAGAAAATCATCTCATCCACCTGTGAAAATGCAGATTCTTTGGCCAATCTTCCTCTAGAATCCTCAAGACCCGGAGAACGTTTATTTCAAAATATACTCCTTAAGGTCATATGACAGACAAGTGTGGCAAACACTAGATAAGCTTCGATGTCACTATTTCTTTGAGGGAAGAAAGTGGGAGGAAATTTTAGGTTTAGCCTATTAAGATGCATTAAAGAAATGACAGTTATTAAGTTAAAATCTTTGCACTAGAAGATTTCCTAAAATGGCAATTATTTCTCCCCTCAACTTGCCACAAGAAACATACCTTAACTATTCTGGTCATGTGACCAAAATAGAATTTTGTGATTACCGAACATGTCTTAATTTTGAAGCTTTCCTAGGATCTAACTTTTATCTCTCACGATGTACATAAAGCCAATTTTTAATTTAACACTGTAAAAAACTCATAATTTTAAAGTGGTTCTGCATATAGATAAATGATATTCAAAGTTCTATGCTAAACTCAAAATTATGTTTCTTTTAGCCTTTTATCATACATTCTAGCAAAATCTAATATTGCTAAAAACTAGAATGTGGGTAAAGCACCTGGCATTTAGGAGATTTGAAGAAAGTCATTTATCCACATAATATAAATGACACTTTAAATTTTGAGAGCAACAGTAAATTCTAGCTAGAACAAAATTAATATGGAATTATAATCCTAAAAATTGTTATAAAAAGCTAACAATTTGACTGTGAAGAAGCAGCAACTCCCACGAGGTGAAAGAAGCAGCAGGATAAACTATAACGAATCAAAGTAATTAGACACATAGGAAAATCTGAGGTGCAAAACTTGAACAACCAGCATTTGTGGTAGTGAAATATCATTTTTTGTGTAAACAAATAAGGATATACACATCCCAAGGAAATATTCAGATTATCTTTGATGCCTATATGGGGACAAGATTGGTTTTTTTAGGGTTATTTAATTGAATTCAGTTTAATGAATGATTACTCTTGGCCCAAGTCTTGGAATGTTTATAATCACTTTAGAATGAAGTTGGCTATGATTATAGATTTCGGAAAAGTATTTAGAAAGGAAGTGAATTAACACCATTGATGAGTGACGAGAAGTTAAACATCAGAGAAAGAATTGTGATTGCCCTTCAAAAATTATGAGCCTGAAGCTATAAGGTAATTTTCAGAAAGAATACCAAATGGAGAGGCAGAAATAAGGATGTGGGTAGAAGAATGAGAAAACAGATCAAAGAGGGACAGCAGTCAAAATAACAGAATCAAGAACTTAAGAGTATAATGGCTCTTGGAAATACTCTAATTCACGGGTCAGAAAACTCTGGCCTTGCCACCAAATCCAGTCTGTCGCCTCTTTTGTATAATCTCTGAGCTAAAAGAGATTTTTACATTTTAAAGATTGTAAAAAGTCAAAAAAAGATTAACATTTTGTCAAAAGTGAAAATTACATAAAACTTCAGTGTCCATAAACACAGTTTTCTTAAATCACAGGCAGAGGCTCATTTGTTTATGTATTGTCTGTGACTGCTTCCTTGCTAACATGGCAGAGCTGAGTAGTCACAACAGATACCATACAGGCCCTTAAAGCCTAAATTCTTTACTCACTGGTGCTTTACAGAAAAGTTTGCTAACGTCTGATCAAGTTGAACTTTTCTTCACACAAGAGGAAGTTTTTAGGGCTTTGGTCATCTGTCTAAAGTCCTGCCAATTGTTTAGAGCAGAACTAGAATCAGAGCCTAGATATCCTGACTGCCTAGGGGCTCTTTCAACTATGTACACTGTCTCTCTGCATCTCTGCTATCCTAACAGAATCACATACCGCTAGGATTGGCGCCTGAGGGGACTTAAAAAGTTTGAAAATTACCCAATATTTATCCTACTGTATGCCAATCATCTTGTGAGGTATTTACCTAATTTGATCGTTATAATATGTAGACTTGCTCCCACAGTCTGTCTCTCTATCTCTATCTTTCTATATATCATATTTCTACATAAACCGACATGTTTCCCATATTTTAGATGCTATTTTAAGCACTTTGTACATATCTTATTTAATTCACTGAACAATTGGGAAATCCTTTGTAACCACATAATCAGCTCTTAAGTTCTTATATCTAGAAGTTTTTGAAGAATGAGTAACTTTTTCTCACCTTACCCATAAACAAAAGTTTTCAATGGCTAATTGGATGAAGCAATTTGTTATTCACTTAAAAAAATTGCATACATCAGTTTATAGATATAGTTTGCACAGAGGAAGCAAGAAAAAATCCCAAGGCAGCACCCTAGACCTTTCTATAAACCTATGGTTCTCGACTACAGTGCATTTGGTTTAATTTGCAGAGCTGTTAAGAAGCACAAGTTCCTGGCTGCATGCCATAGCTTCTCTGAATCAGAACTTCTGAGTGATGACAGGATGTGGACTGTTCAAAGCAATGGGGACATTCATATGCCCAATAGAGACTTGTCAAACTAAAGCCTGCTTTTGAGCTTATTCCAGCATTAGAGGACATTAATGTTATAACTGAATATAATTCTATTTTTTTTTCCTGTTTCAAACCAAGTTGAATTTTGGTAAACAGGGAATAATTTAAAAGACACTTAGAATTTTTAATTAGCATATCTAACAAACAGCACTCATGATTCCCTCTAAAATGTATTTGAGGATATTCTTCCCGTGTTCCTGGATGAAAATATTGGCAAGTCCATGACCTACCTGATAATTCTTGGTTAAAAATTCTGTGTTCAGGGGCTGGCCAAGTGGCACAGCGGTTAAGTGCACACGTTCCACTTCGGAGGCCCGGGGTTCGCCAGTTCGGATCCCGGGTGCAGACATGGCACCGCTTGGCACGCCATGCTGTGGTACGCGTCCCACATATAAAGTAGAGGAAGATGGGCACGGATGTTGGCTCAGGGCCAGTCTTCCTTAGCAGAAAGAGGAGGATTGGCAGCAGTTAGCTCAGGGCTAATCTTCCTCAAAAAAGAAAAAATTCTGTGTTCACTTTAACTTAGAAACACATTCTTAACTTAGTGATTAAATATATCTGACTACATGTTATATTCAAAGCAATGAACTTGATTCAAACATATCTTTTTTCCCTTAATTGGACCTTCTGTGAGATGCCCTCTGGAGGAACAGAGGGAAATATGGTCCTTCTCCTCTTCTTTAGCCTGCCCAGGGTGGCAAAATGTGACTGTTAAAAATATTTTCAGTTGTCTATGGGGGTAGCAGTGTGCAGGCAGATGTGACTGCTGTTATGATCGGATGATTTGTCTTTCTCTAGACTTGGGAGACGTTTAAAGCTTATTAATTTTCTGGTGGTTCTTCAAAGGTCCTCACGGAGAACATCTCCCTGACCCATCATGATGTAATCCATGATTTTCCTCAGGATGCCAGCTTGCCCCTTCAACTCTGGCTGTTTCTGGTGTGTGTGCATGTGTGTCTCCCCTTGTAGTCTTACTGGTCTACAAGAAGCACTCCCTGACAAACTGGGAGTACAATTTGCTCCCGAGGCATTATTAACTCTGCCGTTGAAGCGGGAAACATCCAATGTCTCATCTTTTGGGTTGTCTGGGCATGAGTCAAACACCTGTCCACTATGACCCTGAAATTGCTGAGAGACATACTCAGCTCTAGGAGTGGTTCTGTTGAGACCATTCGCACCAGCCTGAGGATAAAGGAACTTACAGTTCACTCCACCAACTCTGTCCAAAGGCATCCCATTCACAAATGATTTTATTAATCAGATATGCTTTTACAAGCTCAATGTGAGTAAGGTCCCAGGAAAAATTTTCAGTTATTTCTTCTTAAAATTTTTATCTTGGCCATGTTGGTAGGCCATATATGTTATACATTTGTGCTTTAGTCAAAAATTCTAATTTAACTTCCTGCTACATAAGAAATAAATTCAGAAACTTTTGGAATCTCTCTTAGTGAGCACTATCTATTAAGATCATTCTCTGTGCTCATAAAAATTCAGATTCCTGGCTTCACTCCAGACTTGCTCATATAGAATCTTGGCTAACAATGCAAACTTTATATTTTTAACAAGCTCTCACTAAATGGTTCTTTTGCATGTTAACATTTGAAAAAGTGTGCTATCTTTATTTTTTTAGAGTAGGAAGAGGGAAAATAATAGAAGGGAAGAGAAGAAAGAGCGGATAATGAATGAACATAGAGCCACGAATCTTCAGAGTATAATGATTTTTAAAAATTAAAATATTTGTTAAAATGAAAAGCGAGTTATTCCTTCATGAATCAATGACTTATACACATGTGGTCACAAGCCAAAGACTACAGTGTGGTGGTATTTGAATAGAAAATTATCAATGTTACAATTAAAATGAAAACTTTACATGAACATCTGAATTTCAAAAATTGTTTATTTTCAAAGGTAATATAATATCTGAAAATGAAATTATTACTTAACTTTAAAAATATTTAGTTCAAACTCTTAATTGCTCAAGTACTAATTAAGAGTAAAAATCATAGCAACCCTAAAGATAGAGACGATAAAACCCTATATCATATTAGGGCTGCACAGCGGCTATTCAGCCTTAAATTTTATCACAATAAAAAAGACTACTAAGTTTAAAATGCAGAAATTATTAATAGTACTCATTGGGTGAATTTTCAAAATAAACACATGTTAACTATCATAATTTCATTTCTATAAGGCTTTTGTTTTAGTTTATCCATAAATTGTTGTAATTGGGAAATGAAGTGAAAACAGACACATAGCAGCAGTAATGCACTTCCCCAATTTCTTTATCCCACTATATTCATATCTTCAGCTCTTTTAGTATATAAAGCATGACCTCCACAAAAATGACTAAGAAATTAAATTATTGTTATCAGTTCCATAAAGCAATGAAGATTTAGTATGATTTTTTATCCTGTAAAACCCAGTTATTATTTGAAATTATATGAGTCTTCAGTTAAGGGATGAAATGTCACATATCAGGGAAATTATATTTTAACACAAGTAGCTGAGAAATGACTCTGGAAAGGGTCTCTTTCAGATAAGAACAGTTACCAAGTTTTAGAATTTGTATTGCTTTCTTAAAAAATAAATACATCTATTTAATAAGTTATGGGATTTTTTTTCCCAACAAAGCTTCAAATAGACTCTTGTAATTTTGGTAAATATAGATCTCTTACATATAGGCATCCAACATTAATCCTAGTTCTCCAATCCTAAAATAGCTAGCAACTAATATCATTGAGCTTTCAATCTAGCCCAATGAAAATATACAATAACTAATCAGACAAAAATGTATGATTGACATGGTGATAGAGGGCATTTAGCATGTTGTAGTAATAAACATCAGAAAGATCTAAATTTATCAGAAATGAGGACAACTTTCCTAAGGAAGTGTGACTTACACAAAGGCCTGAAGGATAAACAAAGTGATGATGGGGAGAAGAGTGATTTAGAAGGGCATGTTAGGTAATGACTCATTGTGGTTTTGATTTGCATTTCTCTAAGAATTAGTGATGTTGAACATCTTTTCATGTGCCTGCTGATCATCTGTATATCTTCTTTGGAAAAATGTCTGTTCAGATCATCTGCTATTTTTTAACAGGCTTGTTTGTTTTTCTGTTGTTGAGTTGTATGAGTTCTTTATATATTTTGGATATATATCCTTATCAGATATATAATTTGCAAATATCTTCTCCCAATCAGTAGATTGTTTTTTCATTTTGGTGATGGTTTCCTTTGCTGTGCAGAAGCTTTTTAGTTTGATGTAGTCCCACTTATTTATTATTTACAGTAACCAAGAACTGGAAACAACCTAAGTGCCCATCAACAGATGAATGGATAAAGATGTGGTATATATACTCAATAGAGTACTACTCAGCCATAAAAAAGATGAAATCTTGCCATTTGCAACAACATAGATGGGCGTTAAGGGTATTGTTCTAAGCAAAATATGTCAAATGGAGAAATACTGTATGATTTCACTCATATGTGGAAGATAAAAAAAATAACACACACCGAGATACAGAGAATAGATTGGTGGTTATCAGAGTGCAAGGGAGGTGGGGAGAGGATAAGAGGGTAAAGGGGGACATTTGTACAGTGATGAATGGAAACTAGACTTTTGATGGTGAACAAAATGTAGTTTATACAGAGGTCAAAATATAATGACCTACAGATGAAATTTTTATAATGTTATATACCAACGTTACCGCAATAAAAAAGAGAAGGGCATGTGCAGAGGTGCAGAGCCTAAGAAGAACATGACAGCTTTAAAATACTGTCAGAATTGAAATTAGAGCATAGCAGGTAAGATGGTAGGAAGAGAAGAAGCTGAAAAGATAATGGTCAAAACATGAAAAACCATCTATATTGGTTTTCTAGGGCTGCCATCACAAAGTACCACAGACTGGTTGACTTAAACAACAGAAATTTATTTTCTCACAGTTCTGGAAGCTAGAAGTCCAAGATCAAGCCATTGACAAGGTTGGTTTCTCACAAGAAAGCAGATGGCCATCTTTTCCTTGTGTCTTCACACTGTTGTCTCTCTGTATATGCACGTGTATGGTGTCTCTCTGCATTCTAATTCCTCTTATAAAGACACTAGTCATATTGGATTAGGTCTCATCCTAATGACCTCTTTTTAACTTAATAACCTCTAGAAAGACCCTATAAGATCACATCTGAGGTACTAGGAGTTAGGACTTGAACATATGAATTTTGAGGGAACACAATTCATCCCATAACACCATATATGGGCATTTGAACTTTACCAAATGAAGAATAGATACCAGTGAAGGTTTTTAAGTCCATAGAATTATGGTCGTAGTTTATTTTTGAAAGTTCTTTCACTATGCCATGTGAGGAACAGTCTGGAAGGAGTAAGATTTTTGACATGTTAGTAGTCACCCAGGGGAAAGATCACTGGGGAAGATGGGGTGGCTAGAGAAGTCACCCTGGGAGTGGCGAGATGGAAACAGATCCCAGAGAGAGTTATATTAAATTACATTAAATTAAAATTATATTTAATTGTTACATATTGAAGAGAAAGAAAATCAAAGATTAGAGAAATTACCTCATGTATAAATGCTAATAACAAAAAAACTAGAAGAAAATAAAAGATTGAAAATACAAGACAAGGTAGAAATATTCAAAAGTGTGAAGTATGATGAGACAGGGTAGGGATATTCAAAAGTGTGATATAGATAAGTCAGGACCAGGTGAGCTATGAAGGTGACAGGCACTTCTGTTAGGAGCAAAGCCCCTCCTGCAGGAAAGAATGGTGACTGATAATTTTACTTTGTACTTGCCCAAACTTATTAGGAAGAAAAATCATCTCACATAGTCGAGATAAGAAACACTGTCAAGTACAAGATCCAGGAAGCAAACCCACAGAGACAAGCGTAAATCAAAAGGGGAAGCTGTTGCTCTTCAAGTGGAAGACAAATACGGCTCCACTATCCCTTCATCACTTCCCGGAGCCTGAATACAAGAAGGTATAAATTATAAAAGAAGTATAAATGTTTTAAAATGCAACAGTAATGATGATTTAAAAGGGAAAAAATACATCTTGACATTAAAGCTTCTACTGAGCTCAATCCCTTTTAATCCCAAATGAATGCCTACATTTTACATTGAATACAGTTCTCATTCCTGTCTCTTATCTCACCAGCTTCACTGTGACTTGCTGATTTAATTACCTTCACCAGAAAACTTGAGTTTTGAAGGTCACAACTTAATATAAATCTTACAATACAAAATGTTTAAAGACTTTAGTAATATTCTTTTTGTTAATTTAGTATATTTGTTTTATTATGAAAATTTTCAAAAACATATAAAATTGGAATGGTGTAGGGGCTGGCCCAGTGGTGCAGTGGTTAAGTGTGCTCCTTCTGCTTTGGCAGCCCAGAGTTCACCAGTTCAGATCCCGGGGAGGGAGGCGGGGGCATGGCACCGCTTGGCAAGCCGTGCTGTGGCAGGCATCCCACATATAGAGTAGAGGAAGATGGGCATGGATGTTAGCTCAGGGCCAGTCTTCCTTGCAAAAAGAGGAGGATTGGCAGCAGATGTTAGCTCAGGGCTAATCTTCCTGAAAAAAATTTTAAAAATGAATAATAAATAAATAAATAAATGAAATAAAACAATAAAAGAATGGTGTAATAACCCTTCCTGAACTCACCACCCACTTCCAACAGCCATCAACATTTGGCTTCTTGTTTTATCATTTTCCCCTTCATTTTTTGCTGAACTTTAAAGCAATTCTGTGATACCACTTTATTCCAACTGTCAATATGCCTTTCTGCATGTCTAAGATATAAAGACATTTTAAACAACAAAAATGCCATGAAAACATCTAATAAAATTAGCAACTGCTTAATACCATCTACTGCCCAATTCATTTTGAAATTTTCCCTAAAAGTCTCATAATTTTTTTTTTGAGGAAGATTAGCCCTGAGCTAACATCTGCTGCCAAACCTCCTCATTTTTTCACTGAAGCAGACTGGCCCTGAGCTAACATCTGTGCCCATCTTCCTCTATTTTATATGTGAGACGCCTACCACAGCATGGCTTGCCAAACAGTGCCATGTCCCCACCCAGGATCCAAACTGGCGAACCCCAGGCCGCCAAAGCAGAATGTGTGCACTTAACCACTTTGTCACCATGCCGGCTCTCTCATAGATTTTTTTATCATTGTTTTGTTTAAATGAGGTCTAAACAAGGTCCTCATGTTGCATTTATTTGCTTTGTCTCTTAAATCTCTTTTATCTGTAACTATTTCCTTCTCTTTTTTCCCATGCCATTTATTAGCATTTTACAGCATTGTGGGGCAGCCCTGGTGGCCTAGCGGTTCAATTCCATGTGCTCCGCTTCAGCTGCCCAGGTTCAGTTCCCCAGCAAGGACCTACACCACTCATCTATCAGTGGCCATGCTGTGGTGGCAGCTCACATACAAAAAAAGAGATAAGACTGGCAGCAGATGTTAGCTCAGGGCAAATCTTCCTCAGCACAAAAAAAGAAAGAAAGAAAGAAAAGAAAAGAAAAGAAAAAGAAATAACATTGCTTGTTCTGTAGAATATCTCACAATCTGAATTTGCCTGATTGCTTCCTTATAACTACTTAATAATTCCTGGATTAGCTTAATCACAAGTCCTTCTTCTTTGATAAATTTCAAATTTTATAAGTTAAAAGC
This sequence comes from Equus przewalskii, assembly GCF_037783145.1. Taxonomy (NCBI): domain Eukaryota; kingdom Metazoa; phylum Chordata; class Mammalia; order Perissodactyla; family Equidae; genus Equus; species Equus przewalskii. The sequence continues at coordinate 33,210,092 of NC_091838.1, forward strand.
CTTCCAAGTGACCACTAAGAAATTAAGATCTATAATGTAATTAAAGTATACCAATCATAATTGTTTAATAAGTAAGACAATGGATGTCCAAAAACACGATGGGAAAAAAGGCTATAATATTTCATACCAAAAAAGATACGTGTCCCACTTATTTTTAATAATATTTGATAGATGCAATTCTAACAAAACCAGAGACGTGGAGTTAAATGTGATGGGTTTAATGTTTGATGCAAAAGACCTAGTCTATTTCTACCTGAACTGAAAAGTGGGTCTACTGTCAGTCTCAAGTGAGGTTGAGGCATGGGTGTTCATAGCCGCCAACCCTGTGAGGAGCACAAGTGGATTTTTGGTGAATGTCCAGAGCTGTGGTAAGCATATCTCCCCCTGTTAACTTGTCGTTTTGCTTCTCTGTTTTATAGTCTACACAAGTCCTTAACTCAAAATTATTCATCTTAGTACTTATTTCCAAAACTCAGTGTGAATTCCAAGAATCAGTGGGCGCTGCCCCAGAGATGTCTTCCTTGGGTACACACAGACATCCAGCCCTCCCATGCACTGTGGCTTGGTCCACAGCCATGGAGATATCTCTGCCTTGAAGGTTGCCATGGGCAAAAGCCACCCCACCTGCACCACTTATCTTTCAGTTAACAAAAGTCAAGCTTGGTGTCTTTTGAATCATGACTTATGGGTCTAGGATTTAAGTTTATGCCACCCATATGACCAGGAAAGATAAGAAATGAATATGACCAATCTGACATAAAACAAAAACACAGAAACTAGAAAATTTACATTTATTAAAGCACTCAATGGAATCCAATAACAAGTGTTTATATGGATAATAGGGAATATATTCAATAGACAAAAAAAGTAAATAATTAAAGAAATGTATGAGGAAAGATGAAAGGAATGATAATATGCTCATTCAGATTAGATCTGGATAAAAGAGATAAGAATATAACCCACACTTAGAGGGTTTCTCCTGTACTAACAGACATTTTAGATAAGGAAATGACCTGGTAGTTAAACTGAATTTTTATTGCAAGAGTTATTTATCAGACACAATAATCAGACCCAGGTGGATAATTGGATAAAAGCAGGGAACTGTTGTGGCCATTCTAAGAAAATGGCACTCCCTTTTTACTAAACTTCATGGTGTCTTGACTCACAAGAAGCAATGGGATGCCTCTTGAAAGCACATCGCCTCCTCAGGTCCCACTGGCTCATGCTGCATCACAGCTGAAGAGTGTGTATGCCGCCTGAAGGGTCATGGTCAGCCTATTTGTCAGGCAGGTGACAAACACTAGAGTAACAAAACCTGAATCTACAGAAAGACACTCTTGGCTAAGCAGAGTGTCCACAGAGTCTGGGGGTGTCGTTTTCTGTCATTACAGGGTGTCAAATGAGTGATTAACACTATCTTCATCACCTGTGGGTGAAGCCCACTCACATATGGCAGCCACTTTCCCCTGGGTTGTACTTAAACTCACTTTGGATTTTACCCTCCCCATTCATCTTCTTACTTTTGGGTTTTCTTGGCAAGGAAGTCTTGCCATTTAGGAGCAGTTTTCAATTGAGTCTCAGCTAGTAAGAAACAAAACTACCATCCATGGTGTCAGAAATTTGAGCAGAAGATTATATAAAAATTCTAGGCTACACTCATAAAGTTGCCACATTCAAGCCAATATTTTTTTTCTTTATCACTACAGCCAATTGTTAAGAGGGAAAATAGAAGGAAAGAAAATACTGCAATATATAGATAATCACAAAAATTAACTAGAATTAATGTTCAGTTACTTCATTCTGTCTCCTTCCAGATGTTTAACAAAATTTACTGATCAGACAGTCTTAAATTTAGTTTTCTTCACCAACTTGGCAAAAAAAAAATTAGAAAAATAATCAAGAATCAAGAAGCAAGATGGAAATGAGGAAAATCAACAGAGACTGGTTAACCCATAAATGAGATCATTTCCTATTAAATAAATATGAATCAATACTTCATCTTCCTGGTAACAATAAAATACCAGTCCAGAAAAAGTAGCTATAAATATAATCCTTTACGGTAACTCTTTCTTTGATTAATCACAACTTTATAAAAAATTAATTTAAGTACATTCCTTGAGTATCATTGGTCATTAAGTTTCTTTAGAACTCTCTCTTTAGGATCTTTATTTCTGACTTCGATGAGGACTTGGATGTCAGGCTGAGATATATATTTTTTGCCGTTGACACAAAAGTGAAGAAAAAGCAAATTCATTCACAGAGAAATTATCCAAATCCATGTGAATTGGCATGATGCCAACATAACAAGAATGCGTTTAACCAGAATAATGGTATTTGGGTCTACCAGACACCTAAACCCGAATACCCAGGAGGATGGGAGAGAGGAGTAACACAGCTGCACACAGGAGAATGTGGGATATAGTCAGCTGTGATTCTCACTGTGCCCACACTGTGAGATGGCCACAGTGTTGATGTGATTTGTGGTTGCACAAAGAGAACCACAGTAATCAGAACAGGAGACTTGGAAGAACCCAGTCCAGAGTACCTACCTGGGGTTAGTCTAGCCCACAAACATGGAGGTCACCTCTGGATGATCAATTTGAAGAGCTATGTAGAAACTATAGATAAGCAAAAGGGGTCAAGGTGGAAAGGAGGGTCTAGATTGAAGAGTCTGTGTTTTCAATCTGAAAGGTGAAAGAAAGGGGGCAAGTTAGCAATAACTGTCAAACACTGAAGGACCAGCTCATGGAAAAATGATGAGGCCTTTTCTGTATGAATCTACAGGAAAGAATGAGGCCCAGAGGGGGAAAATCCAAGAAAGCAGAGTGAAACCCCAATGCAGGCATTTCAGTGATTAAATGAAGCACAGGTGCAATGGGTTCTCAGCCTCTCAGGTGAGGATAGATGTCATATCAGAAGTGATTCAAATGTCAGATGAAGGTTTGAGTTAGACACCTCTAAAATCCCTTTCAACATGAAAATTTGATAATGCTTTCATCAGTTTCTACAGAGAGATTATTATTATTATGACTATTTTCCATGCTTATTGCTATTTAATGTGAATTTACCCATTTTCTTCAAAAGAACTCCCAGAGAAGGGATCTTAAGTTTAGTATGTAGCCCAGTGTTATTAACTTCATAAGATAATTAACGACTTTTCCCAAGGACAACCAACTACTAAAGGGGTGATCCAGACCCTTGAAATCTGGCTTTAAAATTCATGCTACATGGGCTCTTTTAAAATACACAATGGGTATTAGGAGAAATAGAATAAATTTAATTCACATTAACAGAAATAATATGAAGCATTGACATTCTAACTATTCATCTATTGTATTTTTATTACCAAACTTACTTCTAATTCCATTTTGAGCGTTATGAAGCTTGAATGAAACAAATGAGAACTCCTATTTTGAGGTCCACAAGCTGGCACACAGATCATCACAGAGAGCTGGTTAAAAATGGTGAATCTCAGGCTTCACCCCAGCCCTACTGAATCTGAATCAACATTTAACAAAATCCCAGGATGATTCAGGTGAAATAAAGTTTGACAAGGACTGGTCAAAAACCTTAGAAATACCCTTTGTTAAAATAATAACTTTAAAATTATCTGTAGTTTAACCAAACTATCTAATTAAAATGTGGAAATATACACATGCTGGTGATTTCCAAAACTTAGAAAATAAAAGTGCTGGGTATGCAACCCAGTTGTCACATGAACTTAATTAGAAAAGGAATCAGGAACACCTAATACTGAAAAGCTAGAGAGTTATGAAACAGTTACATACCTACTGTTAAGTGAAGAAGCTATAAGTATCTGGGGAACAGATAAACGTTTATAATGAAATTTACATAGGTATTCACTTCTCAAGATTGCAGGTTCCAAAATCTTAATGTTTTTATTCTTACTTAACTTCTTGTAGATTTCCTAAGCACTTAGTCCCAGACGCGTCTGCCAGTTAGGGAACAATACCTATTGTTAGAACACAATTTAGGGCAAAATAAAAGATGATATAATACATCTCAGGAAATAAAACCAAGTTCTTCTAAACTTGCAGAGAATGCTTGCTATGGTTGAAGAAAAGGAGTTTGGCTTTTAGAATTTTAAATACTCATAATAAATAATCAACTATGTTATCCATTCATTCCACAAGTATGATCATCTACTTATGGTGGACTAGGCACAGTTCTAGGGTCTGGGATGCCTTAATAAATAAAATATTCTCCTTAACCAAAGGGAATTCCTAGTCTAGTGAGGAGATGGGCAAGGAAACAGGCCATATTGATGGAGTATAAGTGTGATGATAAGGGGAAGCATTCTGAGAATAACTTATCCTGCGGAAAATTAAATCTAGGATGAAGCTTAATGAATGAGTAAGCATGAACCCAATGAGAATCAGAGTGGGAAAGAGATTTTTCAGGCAGGGGAAAGAAAACGTGCCTAAAGTTGAGAGTGACACTGGGCATAGCACATGAAAAGAACAGAAAATATTGTGCAAAAGCTGCATAGTGATATCAAAATTTTATTTTTCCCAGCAATACAATAGCGTTTATATACCTTGCAGCTATTTTTAAGTGTTCAGGAGAGATTATGTATGTGAAAGCTCATGTATAAAATATGACAATTTAATTCATTATTATTGCACATTCATTTGTAACAAGTCTAATTAATTTTTGCTCATACCACTACACATTGTACACCACCTTCAATCATCTTATACTATCCTGAGTGGATTTGTTGTGAGGAGAAAGCTAGGCACAAAGAGACCAAATTTTCTTAATTTTGCAATGTTGATTCTTTATGACCTTTCTTCTCCCTGGCTTTTTTCTCTCTAGAGCACTGATATAAGCCCTAAACCGGCCTTTACCAACTTTTCCTTTAGTTTGATTATGGCAGGTGCAGACCATGCTTGGACATCTGTCCTAACGATTAACCCAGATCTTTTTCAAAGGAACTCCATCTGGCCCTCCTTGCTGTCAGTTTAGCACTTTCTAGTCTAGCTACAGATGCCCTCTTTTATCTCACTGTGCCTTAAATGGGCTTGTTTGGAGCCTGTTGAGACGTCTATGTTGGACTGTTATCTGAGAAGTCCTGTGATACTGGGCAGAGGCCAAAAGTGATTTCCTTTGCCTGAATTTTGAAATCCAAACTGACAAATGACCCTTAAAATTGAATTGACCTAAACAAAAGAGGACATACCAGGACTTTTTCTGGAGATACAGTACTCATTTTTATACTAAGAACAGGGGAATTTTGACAACTCCCAAAATATTTGACTTGTATCTTTCTAAGTTTCACATTTTTATTCATGTGCCATCTCTAAAAAAGTGGACTCAGGGAAAAAATGACTATATGGGTCCAAAGCTATATATCTTGAAAATAGGAAAAGATTGTTTACAGACCAGGAAAGTGAAGAGGTTAAGTAACTTCATCTCAGAGAAGAGAAGACATGAGAAGTTTGAGAAAAAGAATAAAGAGAGGCCACAGAGGTGGGAAATGTTAGTGGAAAATTGTTCCCAGGCTTAGTGGGAGGATGGAGCAGGGCCAATTTGGCTCATTTATTTAACAAATAACACCAACTCTCTGAAAGAAGCTGTATTTCCAAGAGGTAACATTTCAGAAGTCCAGCACTCCTTAGAGGAGTCAACCAGACTCCCTCAAGGGAATTCTCAGTAAGATTTACAAATATTGCTTTCAGAAAATTACACTAATTTCTAAAGCACTAGATTATCCAGGACATCATAACATCCCAGGCTGTGGGCAGAGGCTCACACCAAGTGAAAGTTGAAAGTTGAGATGCCCCTACCTCATCCCACTGAGTCATCAATCCTCTTACTGCTATAGCAATTTCAAACAAAAGAACTCCCTTTGCTTTAAAAACGCTAGCATTAGCCTTGTACTTAAACCTCTTAAACAAGGAAACAGCCCTTCTAGGATCTTGGACAATCTTGTTTATTTTCTAATAGACTACATAGCAAGTCTAGGAAAGTTTCATCCACATCATATTGTTTCTGATTTCTTCTAATGAAATGAACAGTGTGATTTTTACTACCCCACTTGCCTGCATTCTGGCAACAAGTTTGATGGTCCAATTGCGGCATTTATTTAGATTGAGAAGGAGAGACACTCTAATTTCTCCCAAAGTCCAGAACCTTAGGGAAACCTGTGCCCAATTGTTCCAGATTTTTAGGCTGACTATTTTAGCAGTTAAAAGAAGTTTCCTCGTCACTCTCTTCTTCAATGAGCTATGACTTCCACCACCAAAGAATGCAACTAATTACATATCTTTTACCACAATCAAAAGAGAGGTTGTTGAAAGTTCATTTCCCTTCTTACTTCTCACCCTTTCCTATCTATGACTTTTAACAAATCAATTCAAGAGATTATAGAGCACCTTCTATATCCCAAATAATATGAGGGATATTGGATATATATCAACTATGATTACTAAAAAAATTAATTACTTTTATCTAGCACTATGCAAGATAGTTTTCAGAGAAGTTTCATTTGCAACATCTTATTTTGTTGTCTAAAACAAACCCACGGCTTAAGGAAATGAAAGAGCAAACTGAGGTCCAGTAAAATGTTTGTTTTGAGCAATTATCTAAAGAGGAATGGACAGTTCTGAAATATCATTACTTAAGAGAGAACCAGATTACTAGTGACCTTAATACCAGGCAAATAAATTTTGATTATATTCTTTAACCTGCCCTTGGTACCCGGGATTTCTAGCAGATGAGCAACATTAAAAATGCCATATTAAAAGATTAATCAAATTTTGATGTCTGCTTCCTAGAAAATTGAGTAGATGTACTCTTCCCCATTCTGATGCAAAGTACAACAAAAAACTCTAGACATTACATAAAAAACAAACATAAGAAGACACTGTAAGTTGGAAAGAAGAAGGTAGACCTTTTAGGGACCTGAGACTGACTACAATACTGGTACTGGAGAAGTCAGTCACCTGGAAATGCCTAAAGGTATAGACAAAATAAGTTCCAAGAAAAACTTGCTCTCTCTAACCAAAAGACCACAAAAGGAATAGCTTAGAAAGACTGAAAACTCATAGACCATTCCAGCTGTACTTCAGCCAGATACCAGAGGAAGAAAAAAAACTGGCCCCATTCTCACTTATGCCAGCAAAAGCTGAGCGGGGGCCTAGATCCCCACTCTTTCCAGGCTGTAGTGAGGCACTTCACACCCCCACCAGAATGGTGTCAGAGAGGTAGGAGTGAGGCTCCTGCACTTTATTCCCCACAGGTGGAAGCAGTGAAGACCACATGGGGATCCTTAACTTCCATCCCACTGGCAGTAATGAGAGATCTCTCTCTCTCTCCACACTGGGGTTGTGACAGCAAAGGCCTAGTGGAGGTTTAGGGCTTTTACCATCACTCAGCACAAAGAAGGCCCCCTTTCCATGGTGTCAAAGGAGGCCATGTAAGGACCAGGGATGAGGCATTTGTGAGAAACTGTATTTCCACATCCACGCAGTATTAACAAGAAGATTCTCTCCACCCAGGCATCAACAGAGCAAAGAACCTGTTCTTGCACCCTTACCTGGCAGTAACAAGATAGTACCCTCCTTCACTCAGAGCACTGTCAGAGGAGGCCCACCAAAGCATAAGATTTAAACAAGACCCAGAGTCTTATAATATAATACTCAAAATATCAATATTTCATATGAAAATCACATGAATAAAAATCCTAGAAGATCTCCAACTGAAGAGGAAAGACAACAAACATATTCCAAACCCGAAATGACACAGATATTAGAATTATCTGAAGAATCTTAAAGCAGCCATTATTAAAAATGTTGCAACAAGCAATTATGAACATACTTGAAACAAATGAGAAAAAATTAGAAAGTCACAGCAAAGAAACAGATAGTCTAAGGAAAGCAATAAAAGATATGAAGAATCAACAAATGGAAATTTTAAAACTAAAGAATACAAAGAATAAAATAAAAATATTAATAGATGACTTCAATAACAGAATGAAGAATACAGAAGAAAGAATCAGTGAACTTTTAGATAAAGCAATAGAAATTGCCCTACCTGAACAGAGAGAAAATAGACTGAAAAAACAGAAAAATAAATGGAGTCTCAGGGACCTGTAAGACTATAACAAAAGATATAACACTCTTGTAATCAGAGTGTTTGCCAAAGCAGAGCAAAATGGGTGGGGCTAAAAAAGTATGCAAAGAAATAGTAGCTGACATGCAAAAGAATGAAGGTAGATCATTATCTTTCACCATACACGAAAGTTAACTCAAAATGGATTAAAGACTTGAAGGCAAGATGTGAAAGCATAAAACCTCTAGAAGAAAATATAGGCACTACACTCTTTGACCTTGGTCCTAGAAGGATCTTCTCGAATACCATTATCTACTCAGGCAAGGGAAACAAAAGAAAAAATAAATGAATGGGACTTCATCAGACTAAAGATCTTCTGCAAGGCAAAGGAAACCATGAACAAAAAAAAAGGCAACCCAACAGCTGTGAGAAAATATTTGCAAATCATCTATCTGACAAGGGGTTAATATCAAAAATATATAAAGAACTGATACAACTCAACAAGAAAAAAACAAACAATGTGATAAAAAAAATGGGCAGAGGAGGGGCTGGCCCAGTGGCCCAGTGGTTAAGTTTGCATGTTCCACTTCAGTGGCCCAGGGTTCACTGGTTCAGATCCCGAGTGCAGACCTACACACTGCTTGGTAAGCCATGCTGTGGCAGGCGTCCCATGTACAAAGTAGAGGAAGATGTGCATGGATGTTATCTCAGGGCCAATCTTCCTCAGCAAAAAGAGGGGGATTGGCAGCAGATGTCAGCTCAGGGCTAATCTTCCTCAAAAATAAAAAAAAAATTGGGCAGAGGATATGAATAGACATTTTTCCAAAGAAGATATACAGATGGTCAATAGGCACATGAGAAGATGTTCAACATCGCTAATCATCAGGGAAATGCAAATCAAACTACAATGAGACATCACCTTATACCTGTTACAATGGCTATAATTAGCAAGAGAAAAAACAGTAAATGTTGGAGAGCATGTGGAGAAAAGAGAACCCTCATACACTGCTAGTAGGAATGCAAGCCGGTGCATCCCCTATGGAAAACAGTATGGAGATTTCTCAAAAAATTAAAAATTAAAATACCACATGATCCAGCTATTCCACTACTGGGTATTTATCCAAAGAACTTGAAAGCAACAATTCAAAGAGAATTATGCACCCCTATGTTCATTGCATCATTATTCACAATAGCCAAGACATGGAAGAAACCTGAGTGCCCATCGATTGATGAACGGACAAAGAAGATGTTACACACACACACACACACACACACACACACACAATGGAATCCTACTCAGCCATAAAAAAGACAAAATTGTCCCATTTGCAACAACATGGATGGAACTCGAGGGTATTATGTTAAGTGAAATAAGCCAGACAGAAAAGACAAACTCTGCATGACTTCACTCATATGTGGAAGATAAACAAATACATGGACAAAGAGAACAGGTTAGTGATTACTAGAGGGGAATAGAAGGGAAGGAGGTGTGGGGGTGGGCATAAGGAATAAAAGGGTGCATATATATGGTGACTGACAAACAATAATGTACAATTAAAATTTCACAATGTTATAAACTATTATGACATCAATTAAAAACAGTCAGTAAGAGAGAGAGTAAAAAAGAAGAAGAAATAGTGGTTGAAAATTAGGAAAGAAAACACAAACCAGCCAATTCAAGAGGCTGAGTAAACCCCAAAGAGGATAAACAAAAAGAAACAACACCAAGATATATCATACTCAAATTTCAAGAAACTACAGATGAAGAAAAAGCCTTGAATGCAGCAGCAAAACCATGCATTACTTACAGGGAAAACAAATCAACTGACAGTACATTTCTCATCAGAATCTACCGAGGTCAGAAAGAAGTGGTACAGCATATTTCAGGTGCTGAAAGCAAAGGATTGTCAACTAGAATTTCATATCCAATGAAAATATCCTTTAGGAATGAAGACAAAATCAAGACATTTTAGGATAAAGGAAACTAGGAGAATTTGTCACCAGCAGACCTACTATCTTAGTTCTTTGGAGTGGCTATAACAAAATACTAAAGACTTAGTGGCTAATAAACAATAAACATTTATTTGTCACAGTTCTGGAAGCTGGAATTTCTAGATCAGAGTGCCGGTGTGGTCAGGTGAAAGCCCTCTTCTGAGCTGCAGATTTCTTGTCATAGCCTCACAGGGGAAAAAGGACTAGGGAGCTCTGTGGATCTCTTTTATAAGAGCACTAATCTCATCCATTAGGGCTCCACCCTCATGACTTATTTCCCAAAGATGCTCCCTCCTAATGCCATCACATTGGTGCTAGGATTTCAACATATGAATTTTGTGGGAACACAAATATTCAGACCATAACAACCAACTCTTAACACAATAGCTATAGGACATTTTCAAAACAGAAAGAACATGAAGAAGAAAGAGAAGGGCTAATGAGGAAGGAAAGGAGAATATGGATAGAGTAAAATTATGGATAAATAAAATCCACTTTTCTTCTCCAGTTTCTAAATAAAGTTTGAGGGTTGAAATAATAACACCATAATGTGGTTCTCTACATATGTAAAATAAATAATTAAGGCAATTGTATTATAAACGGGGGATTGTAAAGAGACATAAAGTGAAATAAAGTTTCTAAACTTTGTGTGAACTGGTAAAATAGCAATATCAGTAGACTGTGATAAGATGTATGTATGTGTATATGTGAATTCATTTGTGTGCACATAGATGTATATATATATATGTATACTTAAGTACATTTGTATATGTATGTATGAATGTGTGTGTGTAGTAATTCCTAGCGCAATCACTGAAAAAGCTAAGCAAAATGATATACTCAAAACTCCATGGCCGAGTGGTTAAGTTTGGAGTTTCGCTTCGCTGGCCAAAGGTTTTGCTGGTTTGGACCCTGGGCACTGACCTAGCACCCCTCACCAATCCCTGATGAGGCAGCGTCCCACACGGCAGAGCCACAAAGACCTACAACCAGAATATACAGCTGCATACTGGGGGGCTTTGGGGAGAAGAAGAAGGAAAAGAAAAAACACTATAGATAAACAAAAATAGACCTCAAAAGGAAGGTAGAAAAAAGTCAACAGGAAAATGAAAAAACAGGCGAACAAAGAGAAAGCTAAAGTTAAATGGCAGACTTAAACTTCAAAATATCAATAGACACATTTAATATAAACTACTAAACACACTAATTAGAAGAGAAAGATTGGCAGTGTGGATTAAAAATAATAATAAAGTTGCCCAACTATATGCTGACTTTAATAAACTCAGTTCAACTATAACAATACATATAGGTAAAAAATGAAACAAGATATATCATACAAACATTAATTTGAAAAAGCAAGAGTGGCTGTGTTAATATCAGATAAAGCAGACTTCAGAACAAGTGCCAAAACGAGGGACATTAAATAATGATAAAATATTTGAGTAGATATAGCAATCCTAAGTGTGTATATAAAAACTAACAGAGCTGTAAAATATGTGAATCCAAAACTAATAGAACTGGCATTTCCAAAATTATATTTGGAGACTACAACACACCTCTTCACCAATTAATAGGGCAAAAGGCAAAAGAAGGACTCATCAACACCATCAAACAAAAGCATCTAATCAATATATATAGAACATTCTACCCAACATTTTTTTAAGTACCTGTGGAACATTTAAGATATTAACTACATTTTGGACTTTTTAAAAAATTACAAAAATTCAAAAGAATTAAAATCATGTAGAGTATGTTCCTGAACAGAATAGAATCAGAGTATAAATTGACAACAGAAAGATAACAGGAAAATCTCCAACACTTCGGAACTAAACATATATATCTAAATAATTTATAAGTCAAACTGAATAAAACTGAAAATAAAAAAAGTTGCGAGGCACAACTAATGAAGTGCTGAGATGGAAATGTATAGCCAAATGTTTGCATTTATAACTAACATTATAGCTATAAACATTAGTATATATACTATATACTATTATACTATATATAATATATACTATATGTTATATATAGTATAATATATACTATAAATACTATAACATTCTACTTATAAATGTTTGCATTTATATCACTAAATGTTTACATTAGAAAAAATCAAAAGTCTCAAATCAATTATCCAAGTTCCCATCTTAAGCAATTAGAAAAAGAACGGTGAAATAAGCCCAAGTAAACAAAAAGAAATAAATAATAAAGAGCATAACACAATGAAATTGAAAACAGAAAATCAATGAGATGGAAATTGGTTATTTTGGAAAAAATTAATAAACTTAGCACATCTCTAGGACGGCTGACAAAAAAAACGCAAAATAAGATACAAGTTACAACAGGAGTGAAGCAAAGTACATCATTACAGACACTGTAGATGTCAAAAGGATAAAACAGAATTAGCATGAACAACTCTACACACATAAATTTGACAAACTAGACAAAATGGGAAAATTCCTGGAAAAGTATATGAACAAAATTCAATGAAGATGAAATAGATAATTTCAATAATACTGTAACTACTAAGGAAATTAAATTTATGATTAAAACATCCAAAAAAGAAATCTGAAAGTTCAATGGTTTCATGATAATTTCTAACCAAATTTTCCAAGTAGATTAACATAAATTCTCCACATTCTCTTTCAGAAAATAGAGAAGGCAATACTTCCCATCTCATTCTATGAAGCCAGTATTATTCTCCCACCAAAGCAGACAAAGAAAACGCAAACAAACTGCACACCAATATCATCCATGAATATAGAGGCAAAAATTCTTAAGAAAATAGTGAACAGGATTTAGCAATATATAAAAAGAATTACACACCATGACCAAGGGTGGTTCATTCTAGGATGCAAAGCTGGTTCAGCATTTGAAAATCAATCCATACACTCCACCCTTTCACAAGCTAAAGAAGAAAAATCAATCAAATGATCACATCAATTAATGAAAAAAAAGTACTTATCAAAATTCAATATCTATTCATAATAAAAACTCTCAGTAAACTAAAAATAGAGGGATAACTTTCTCAAATTGATAAAAGATACTGGAAAAAAAATTAGAGTTAGTATGGTAAAATACTGTTTTCCCCTTAAGATTGGGCTCAATACAAGGAAATCTACTCTCACTACAATTCAAGATATCACTGGAAATTCTACCAATAAAGCAAGCAATGGAAATAAAAAGCATACAGATCTGAAAATTGGATATAAAATGGTCTGTATTCCTACATAATGGTCTATGTAGAAAATTCTAAGCAATGTAATGAAAAAGGCCTAAAATTGTTGAGTGAGTTCAGCAAGGTCACAGAATACAAGCTCACCATACAAAAATAAATTGTGTTAATATATTTTAGTGATGAACACATGGAAACAGAAACTTAAGACACAATACTATTTACAGTCTCTAAAAAAATATTTATATGTAAATCTAAAAACTTTTGTACAGGAACTATATGCTGAAATTACAAAAGACTACTGAAAAAAATAAAGATTTAAATAAATAAATTCAATGTCCCTGGATTGGAAGATTCAACATAGTAAAGATGTCAGTTCTCTAATTTATACACAGGTTTAACACAGCTCTTGCCAAGATCCTACCACCTTTTTAGAAAACATAAATAAAATTATTCTAAAATGTACATGGAAAGACAAGGAAACAAAAATAGTTAAAACAATTTTAAAAAAAGAAGAAAATGAGAAGAACACTCTACCCAAGTTCATGAATTATTGTCTACTAATCAAGACTCCGTGGTCTTGATGGAGGGAGTGAAATACAGATCAATGGAGCAAAATGGAGAATATAGAAACAGACCAATACAAGTATTGACATCTGACAAAACAGCAAAAGCAATACAATGGAAAAAGTATAGTTTATTTAATAAACACTGCTGGAGCAATTGGACATTCATAGGCAAAATATGGACCTCTAAATCTCACACCAGATACAAAAAAATAACTTGAAATGAATTATAGATTAAAATGTAAAATTTACAACTATAAATTTTTAGAATAAAACATAGGAAATTGTTGGGACATAGGGCTAGGTAAAGATGTCTTAAGACATGAAACCAAAAGCACAAACATAAAGAAAACTAATTGATAAATTAGACCTCATCAAAATTTTTTGTTTTCTTCTGCAAAAGATCTTGTTAAAAGGATGAAAATACAAACTATAGGCATAAAGAAAATATTTGCAAATCATATATCTCACAAAACACTTCTATCTAAAACATGCAAAGATTTCTCAAAACTCAACTTTAAAAAAACAAACAATCCAATTAGAAATTGGGCAAATGACATGAACAGGCATTTTACCAAAGAGAATATGCAGATGGAAAAATAAGCACATGAAAGATGTTCAACATCTCTAGCCATTAGGCAAATGCAAATTAAGACCATAATGAGATATCATGACACATTTATTAGAATAGTTAAAATTTTAAAAAATAATAGAAATATCAAATCTGGCAAGGACTTGGAGAAACTGAATCTCTCCAACATTTGCTGATAAGAAATTTAAATGGTAGTCAACCTGGAAAGTATCAGTTTCTTAAAAATAATAAATAAACATGCAACTACCATATGACCCAGCAATTGCACACCTGGGCATTTATCCCAAGGAAGTGAAATGTATGTCCACACAAATATGTGTACACAATTGTTCATAATAGCTTTATTTGTAACAGCCCAAAACTGGAAACACAATGCCTCTCAAAAACCAAATGGTTAAACAAACTGGTACCACAGAATCTTACTCAACCTTAAAAAGGAACTCACTATTCATACATAGAACAACTTTGATGGATCTCAAGGTCATTACGCTGAATGTAGAAAACCAACCTATAAGGTCACATTATGGTATGATTAATATTCTTGAAATGACAAAATTATACAGATAGAGAACAGGCTGGTTTCCTAGGGGTTACAGGGTGGATGTGACATGATATATATATATAATCTTGGTAGCAAGGGAATAGTTTTGTATCTCAATTGCTTGCAGTAGTGGTTATAGGAATGTACACACGTGATAACATAGAACTATATACACACAATATACCAATGTCAATTTCTTACTTCCAATATTTTCCCCTAATTATGTGAAGATATAACCATTAGAGAAAGCTGAGTGAGGGTAAACTGGATGTCTGTGTACTATCTTTGCAACTTTCTGTTAGTTTATATCTATTCCAAAATAAAAAGCATAAAAAATGATTAATCAATTAAGACAGAGGATGAATTGAAAGAGTACAGTATTGCGACAAAAATCAATGTAATTCTACAATCTGAGCAGCTGCTATACGAAATGAATTTTGTTGGATGGTATATTAGCTTTCTTGGCCTACTGCAGCAAAATCTTACAAACTAGGTGGCTTAAAATGCAGAAAGTTACCCTCTCACAGTTATGGAGGATAAAAGTCTGAAATCAAGATGATGGCAGGGCTCTGCTGGGGAAGAATCCTTCTTGCCTTTTCCAGGCTTGCAGCTGCATCACTTCAATATCTGCCTCTGTTGTCACATAGCCTTTTTCCCTTTATGTGTGTCTTTGTCTTCACATGCTTCATATGCTTGGCCCTCATATTAACTAATTATATCTGCAAAGAATCTATTTCCAAATAAGGTCACATTCTGAGGTTCTGGGTAGACAGGGATTTTGGAGGGACACCATTCAACCCAATACAGATGAACACCCAAACAGCAAATAATGTCTCTGAATAGGACTGGTGCCAATACCTGGTTACCAACCGAAGAGACAATCATGAAGCCATGGGTAGAGAAAGATGACAACAAAACCTTGGGTACAAAAAGAGGTCTAGAGAGCATGCAGCCCTGAGAGACAAAGCTACAGTTTGCTATAAAAATGACCTATTTTTTCCCTTCCACCATCAAAGTACTTTCTTTTATTCCCATTTTTGCTTGTTTAAACACAGAAATTATATGATTACCAATAGTTTATAGAAAGATCAGTCTCTGAGTGGTGTATAGGATGTACTCAAAAGGGAGAGAGTTAACAGCAGGTGACCAGTTAGGAGGAAATAAATGCTGTAGATGAGTAACAGTGGGGTCTTCAACAGTGGAGATGGAGACTGGAGGCAAATGAAAAAGGCTCGTCAAACAAATAAAGTCAGTGCTTGTTTATTTAGCCCTGATCCATACTTACTTACTTTAATATTCTTCTACCGTTGACACTCCAAACACATATTTGTCAGTGGCAAAAAAATATATATAGGTTTTAACAATGCAAAATCTATAAATTCAAAAATCTATAAACCCTTCTCTTTGTGATGTTTCATGCAGAATTTATTCCTTTCAATGGGGGCAAGATAGTTTTCTAGTTAATGCATATATAGATTTACATAAGTTCATAAATGTAATTTTTGAATGAAGACACAAATCACTTCCTGATTGAGCTTTCTTAATTTGGGCTATTTTTCCATTTGTGGTTTTGTGTTCCTGTTGAACTGTCCTTAAGTTCATAAATTTCACTATGTGCCACATTTTGCATTTGTGATGTGGTAGTTTCCAGCACAAGAGTGTGGGCACTGGGTTCTCCTCCTCATGAAGGTAATTGGTCAAGAGGGAGTTGACGCTTCAAACTTTATCTCATTAATCAACTCCCTTTAACCAGATTAAGTAACTGGCCAGACAAGTGTATTACAATCAGTGCAGGAAAAATCCATTAGGTTATTATCCACATACATATACGTATCAAGTAGTCCAAGACAATGTAGAATTCAGATAGGGAAGATTTTCCAGAACAAGAGGCCTAAAGCAAATATAAAACCATTATCCTCTGCACATGCCCAAAGACTTTTTGTAAGTCCTACAAAGACAACAAAATCATTATTGGCAAGATATACCTAGACTGAAAAATAATTTAAAAACTGGACTTGGTAGCAATATAATAACACTTTTATATTATATCAGAAACAGAATGCATGTTGATCAAACATAGCATACAAGTGATCACAGAAAATCCTTATAAATAAACATTTGAACTTTTTTGCAGTAGAGAACAATTTTAGATAATTTATTTTCCTCTGAAACTCATTTGTATTCTACTCTAAATATACAACAGCCTAAAAGGTTGAGAAAATCTGGGCCAGAGACCTAAATACAGAGCTCTGGGGATGATTGCTGGCTGGATGCAAGCTCATTTATGTAACCAGTAGTCTAGCATTTTATCAAGGTGAGACATAGAGTTATTTGCTTCACCTGTGGCCGGTGGGATACACTGTTTATATCAACATGAAACAATGAGAGAAAAAATCCCAATGTATCAATTAGAAAGGTAGTTCCTAAAGCAATAGCAAAGTGAAAGAATAGTTTTAGAGTGGTTCTAACGTCTTTGGCGTGCTGAGATTTCCACACATTTCTTCAAAAGGTGAAAGTTTTTCAAAAATATAGGATTTTCCTCAATATCTGAAACCTTGAATTGACATTTAAAGGCTTAAAAAATACCAGCATTGTTTTTTTTGACTTGCAGGACTTACCACAGCTGTTTCTTTTCCCACCTACTTCCCTTAAATGTTCTCACTTAATAGCTCTTCTCTTTGATTTATTATATGTCTCTGAGTATCATTATAAAAAGAAAACACATTTCTTACCCTGTGGATATCACATCATCCCATAGCACTAGACCTCTCACCTTCCAATAATTTTTGGAAGAACAAATTTATCACTCTAAGCTAATTAATAGTTTGACAGACACTGCTGATGCATGGTAAAGTTAGTAGAGAAAAAAATACTTAGTAAATAAAATTTTGGATAAATTAGGATTAGGATCAATGATAAAGCTGCCTATTATAGATGACTGAAATTAATTAATATGTCCTTTTAAAATGTGAAATAGTGTTATACTTTGTGCCAGAGAAGCCCCAGAGTGAATGTATTTTTATATTTAAAAACGTTCATCAAAAACATGTCTTTTGTCATTTTTCCGTATCTTCCACAGCAGTTGTTAGAAAGAAATATTACCAAGAATTAATGTGTAAAAGTTTACATTTCAGTAATGACAACTGGTATTACTAAAGTAACAATATTGTACTGGCTTCTGTATTGTGGAAGGTAACGGAACATGACTAAAAGGAAGTGAGTTATTCTCACGTGTTTAAAAGTAAGCTTTCCTAAAAGGAATCTAGTATACAAGCTTTTGCAAGTTTCCTGAAGTATCTAATGATATCTTGCTTTATTATACATTCATTCCTTTTCATAGATCTGGACTCTATTTGCCTAGAACTGTAGTTCTCGAACTTTATCATGCAACAAAATTACCCGGAGAGTCCATTAAAAGACAGATTGCTGGACTATACTGTCAGAGTTTCTGATTCAGTAGCTCTAAAGTGGAGCCCAGATTTGAGTTTCTAGCAAGTTCCTGGGTGATGCTGATGAAGCTCGTCCAGGTATCACATATGGAGAACATATGGGGTAAAAAATGGGAATATTCTCCTTCTTACCACTGTGTAAACTATATCCAGACTGACAAAAGACATGTCTTAACAGAACCAAGTTTAGAACTGAAGTGCATTTCCTTACCATCCACATAAATACATGCCGATGGCTTAATATAACTCAGAGATGTCCTAGTTGAGCTGAGACCCAGAGCTTGAAAGCCTGTGGAGCCAATTACGGCTGGTACCGATGGTCACAAAGGAGCAGGCTTAGACATTTAAGGTGAAGTCTGCTGTCCACCTCGATGATTATTTGGGTTTTATGGAAATTTCTGATTAAAAGTATTTTATTGCTCTTTTTTCTTTTCTTTCTTTTTTCTTTTGCTGAGGAAGCTTCACCCTGAGCTAACATCTTTGCCAATCTTCCTCTCTTTTGTATGTGGGTCATTGCCACAGCATGGCCATCGACAAGCAATGTAGGTCCACATCCAAGAACCAAACTCGGGCTGCCAAAGCAGAGCATGCCGAACTTAACCACCAGGCGATGGTGCTGGCCCCTAATGCTCTTATTATTGCCATTCATTCTTTTAGTTTAGGAAAGATTGACTTACTGAATATACTGGACACTAGTGAAACTGCATTTTTCCTTCTCTGAGGCAGCAGGAGCCTTTAAAGAAAGACAAGGGAAATGCTGAAAAGGACAAGGTAGGAGGCTGCCAGGTAAGTTTTATGGTCAAATACCTAGGAAATCTCTGGAAACCTGTTAAAATTCCACGGGTAAAATCAAATTTTCTAAAACCCACATTTGCATACATGAATAAGATTTTTGTAACAAACACAAAATTGACTTTAATCTTTGCCTTCTGAACTGCACTGGTGACCTGAAGAGTTCTACTTTACTTGGGGAGCTATCATCAACAAAATAGTGCCATCTTGAGTGCTACTTGACTTTTTTTAAGTTTATAAATCTGCCACTCTTGATGAGGATATAAAAACATGTTTCTGCTCCTCTCCTTACCTATTCTAATCCACAGCTGAGTCTCCCTAAACTCAGATCACCTAACTGTATCACAGTCCTAGAGAAATTATTAAATAATGGAATGCAGGCTTACTCCAATTTTAATTATTAATATGACCACTGTCACTCATAAGATTCATTGTTCCCCTCTCATATCTTCAATTTATCACTCTCCACAAGCTCCTTCCTGAGTACAAGTACAATCTGTCCCAAGCCTAAAAAAGACTTTCACTTTACTGCCCTACTTTTAACAATTTTTATCTTCCATCAACGGCTAGAATTCTTACACTGGTGTTAAGATGCTTTTCCTACCAGATGTTTGCAGAAAACATTAACTAATTGAAATCTCTTTTTCTTTTTTACCACTGATCTCTTGATTACCTACTCAGCTCCCATGAGGACAATTGTAAATATTCCTTTCACCTGGAAATCCTAGATCTGCTTCTTTTGCTCCTCACCAAGGTGTATACTGTGTGTGAATGACCACAGTGATCAAGATTCACATCCCCCACACACATACACTTCCCTTCAGTTTGCCAGGAACCATGTATTTTGCATTTTGCCTGATGGGAACATGGGTGACACGGACACTGTTTCTGAATTATATATATGCTCTGGCACCACAGATCTTCCTGAAAACACAGACAGTAAATAGTCCCGAACAGATAAAAACCCAAACAAAGCAAAACACCTCTCACATGTCCGATCAAGGTAGAGGTATTCTATTCCACTTAATGAAATCCAGTTCCATAGAATTTAATTCAATATATATTTAAGACATTGACCAAGTTGCAGACCTCCTTAGAGGAGATCTATCAGTGCCAGAGTGTACCTGCAGCTTTCATGGGTTTGTTTAATAATCTGCCTTGTTTTAGTTTCTGTGGCTTCCTAGAATTTGATAACAATAGCTTCTGTCCTATACTACTCGACCATTCACAAGACTTCCTATGGCAGTATTGGACTCTGGACCAGCTGCCTTGGTAAAGCCTGTTCTGGGTCTTTTCCCAATACATCTCAAGACATAATTGGGTATTTTAACCCCTGAAACCTCAAGCATTTTGTACAAATTTCTATTATAACACTTAGTGGCATCATTCTTTCAATGATCTGTACAGTAGCCTCAAGAGGGTGTTATTACCTTCATCACACGGATTTACTATCCCCATTACTGAGTCTATAGAGATTCCATATCTTGCTAAATGTGACACAACAAGAAAGTGATGGAGCTTGGTCTCTTATATGACACCCCTTGTGTTCTTTACATTACAATGCTTCCTTAGGTGTACTGTGAATTCTCCCATTACTGTTTTATTCACTAGAATGAAGTTCCTTTAAAATAACTGTGCTATTTTCCTTCTTGTAACCTAGCACATGTGTTATGTCCAGCATATAGAAGGCACTTGAGCTAAACTGTTGATGATCACAGAGCCATGTAACACACCAGCACTATGACTACCAGACTGATGCTCCAGGCATGGTTCCCAGAGTCCCCAGACTAATAGTACCTATGGAAAATGTCATTTAGTTTCATCCACTCCATGGGAGAAATAAATTTATCAAATTAAATGGTCTTGTCTAACAAGGACTTGAAGGAATGTGTCATTGACCCTACACATGACGTGAGTAGGAGAGATTAAGGGAAGTCTAGACTCTGGAAAGAGTAACTAGACTGCAGCAGTTTTGACAAAGGGATGGCAAGAAAAGGGTAAAAATAACAGGATTCACATAAAGTTGGTGAGGAATGATGAGAACGCAGACAGAATTAATGAAGCAAATAGGAAAAGAGCATTATCAACTTGGAAGATTTTAATGGAATTTACAGCTCTTTCCCCTGAAAATCAACTCTGGAATCATGAGGACTTATCAGAGCCAGTTTTTCAGGTAGGTTCGGCTCTGATAAAAACCTGCACAAGGGCTTTGGTATTCTGAAGGTTCTACAATATCTGGAACTGTGGTTAAAATGCAGCCTCCTCTGCCCCCACCAGTGAGATTCTTTTGTGGCAGCTTAGGGGTGCCCTTAATCGAATCCATTGCTGAAGGCATTCTGGCTGATTCTGAGTTAACATGATTTAAGACCACAATTTGAGAAACTCTCGATTTTGTCTGTATCTAAGATTTTCAATTAGAATGAAGAACATTTATAATAGAATTTATCCCCATCAAATAGTTTATCCCTACCAAATATAGCTCTCCCCTACCAAATTCCTTAGAATCTACAGAAGTAAATTCCTTTTTACCCTACATGAAGAAGAAAGTAAAAATCCTGGGTGCACTGAATATTCCATTTATAACCTGAGAAAAAAAGCATTTGCAGTCTCCTCCCCATAATAGCTTATCAGAATAGAAACAATCAGTCTATACAGGGATGTCATTTGTATTTATTTTCACCATCTACATTCCAATAAAAAATGCCTTTATAAAAACATAAGTGGATCCAAAAAAAGAAAAGAAAAACCTCCAACACAGATTAATGGTGTGCCTAAATTTTTAATTAGACAATTATTACAAGAAGAAAATATTTTACGGATAAAATATATTTCATAAGGAATATAATTGAAAGTTTACTACCGCAAAATGATTTCATTGCACATAGTAAAGTTATTATCCAAGGTAATTAATACACTTGACACACATTTTTGCATTTGTTTGCATTAAACCCAGTGATTTAAAAGTGAAATGAATAGCAGGCTGGCAGCCATAAGGGAAGCCTTGTTTCTGTCTTCCATGTAAGAAGATCTAGTGTAAATATGTCAAAATCCACCCCAAGAAAGTGGAGGCATTTTATTCACTCTGTATTGTGGGATGCCTTTACCTCCTCTAATAAAATGAAAAATAAGAAGTAGAAGACAAAAAAAGGAGGAGGAGAATAGCTTTCCATCAAAGCAAAATATTGTTCTTTCAGATTTCAGATTTGTCAATAAGAAGAAAGAGATAATCACTCTAAGTGCTGTTTAATACTAAAGGAAAAGAGAAATCCCATATTCAGTGATGGAGTGTAGTGGCACAAAAGGCCTGACTGCCTTCTGATCTTTGGTAGAGATCAACAATGTAAGTGATCATGGATTCTGCTGCTTTATTATCTCTTTATTTTATTCTGTTTTATTCTCTCAATCACATTATTTCAATAGCATTTAAATTTGACAGCTGAAGCAAATGGTGACCATGTTTAGAACACACCTTTATCTCTCTTGGAATACATGGTACCCCTGTGTTTAACGCTTTACACACAGTAAGAAATTAACACGAATAAAAGACAATTAAATATCAGTTTGTACAGTTGTATTCCAAGCTCCCACACCTTACAGTCGTTTCCTCATTATCATTATTGCTCTCTACTCTTAACATATCCTTGTGTATTTGGGGAGTTATTTTTTTGTTTTTTGGTTTTTTTTTTTACTGAATGTATGATGTATGAGCCACATTTTTACCAAGATTCTCATCCTTTGAGCTAAGAGGTTCCTAAAGTGTACTGGATGGATCCATGGATGGAAAGAAGAATGAACAGATGCTTAAATGAATGATGAAGGGATAAAAGAATAGTCCAGATAAATTCTTCTGATGAGTCAGATATAGAAAGCAAGTTAAACTAAGAGATTTTGCTGAGAACAAGTAGAACATGTAAAAAGAGGTTCTTTGGATTTCACTCAACAAATAAACTCTTCTTTCTCCATCTTAAACTATACAACACATTTCACACCTCTCTGCACATTCATTTGTACTTACTGTGTTTATAAGCCTATCTCCTACAACCACTGTTTTAGGGAGACTGGATATCTTATCAAATAACAGAACATAATTTTCCTCAAATGTATCAGAAAAACAATGGAAACTTTTTCTACAGCTTTGTTGAGAAATGTTTCACATACCACAAAAATCATCCATTTAAAGTATTTACTTCAGCCTTTTTAGTATATTCACAGAGTCGTGCAACCATCATTGCAAACTAACTTTACAACTTTTTCAGCACCTCTAAAAGAAACTTTATAGACATTACCAGGTATTCCTCTTTCCTGCATTTCCTTCACCCTTCCCCAACCTTATCAACTACTAATCTACTTTTTGTCACTAAATATTTGCCTATTATGAATATTTAAAATAAACAACATCATACAGTACATGCTCTTATGTGCCTGCCTTCTTTCAGTTAGTATAATGTATTCATCAATGTTGTAGCATGAGTGAGTACTTCATTCTTTTATATTAAAAATATTATTCCATAGTATGAATATACCACAAATGGATTACTTTATCCATTCATCAGTTGATGAACATTTATGATGTGTCCACTTTTGAAGTATTATGAGTAATGCTTCTGTGAACCTTTGAACACAACTTTTTGCATGAACATATGTTTTCATTTCTCTTGAATATATAAGTAGGAGTGGAACTGCTGAATCATATGGTAATTCTATGTTTAACTTTGTGAGGAACGACCAATTGTTTTCCACAGAAGCATGCACCATGTTAAATTTTCAACAGCAATATACAAGGGGTCAAATTCCTCCATATGGTGGCCAACACTTGTTATTTTCTGACTCTTTAATTATGGTCATCCTAGTGGATGTGAAGTAGATCTCATTTTGGTTTTGATTTGCATTTACTTAATGACTAATGATGTTGTAATGATCTTTTCTTGTGCTTATTGGCCATTTATATCTCTTCTGTGGAGAGATATATAGTAAAATCCTTTGCTCATTTGTTAAGTTGGTTTGTTTGTCTTTTTGTTCTTAAGTTGGAAGAGCCCTTTATACTCTGGGTATTCCACCCTTATTAGATATATCATTTGAAAATATATTCTCCCACTCTTTACATTGTTTTTCACTTTCTTGATGGTGTCCTCGACATGCAAGTTTTTAATTTTGATAATGTTTAGTTTATTTATTTTTTTCTTTTTTTTTTGTTTCTGGTATCATATATGAAAAAACATTGCCTAACACAGAGTCAGGGAGGTTTACTCATATGTTTTCTTCTAGAAGTTTTATTGTTTTAGCTCTTAAATTTACATCTATGATCTATTTTGAGTTGCTTTTTAAGTATGTTAAGTGGTAGGGGTCCAAACTCATTCTTTGCATGTGGATATACTGTTGTTCCAGCACCACTGGTTAATAAGATTATTCTCTCCCCATTGAATAATCATGGCCTTGTTGTCATAAACCAATTGAATATAAATGTGAAGGTTTACTTCCAGATTCTCAATTATATTCCAGTGATCTGTATGTCTATTCTTATGCCAGCCTTCAACATCTTTATTACTGTAACTTCACAGTAGATTTTGAAATCAGGAAGGATGAATCTTCCAACAATATTCCTTTTTGAAATTATTTTGACAATTCTGAGTCATTGCCATTTCATACCAATTTTATGAAAAGCTTTCCAGTTTCTATAAAAAACTTGCTAGCATTTTTTATGAGGATTACAGTGAATCTGTAGATTAATGTAAGGGATATTGCCATCTTAATAATGTTAAGTCTTATGATTGATGAAAATGGATTGTCTGTCCACTTATTTAGAAATACTTTAATTTCTTTTGAAGGGTTTTGTATTTTTAATATCCCATGTGCACTTGAGAAAAATATATATTTTGCTGTTAAGTGTGGTGCTCTATAGATGTCTGTTAGGCCAAGTTTCTTTAAAGTGTTGCTCATGTCTTCAATTTTGCCATTGATCTTCTGTCTAGTTGTTCTATCTATTATTGAAAGTCAGTATTGAATTTCCAACTAAATTGTTGACTTATCTGTTTCTCTTCAATTCTGTCAGATTTTGCTTCATTTATTTTGAGGATCTATTTTTTTAGGAGCATCTATATTTATAATCATGTATATTTCTAATTAATTAACATTCATTTAAAATGTGCTTCTTTGTCTCTAGTAACAATTTTATCTTAAAATCTATTTTGTCTGATGGTATTGCTATTCCAGCTCTCTATTGCTTAAACTTTGCATTGCATATGTTTTCTATCCTTTTGTTTTTCAACTTATTTTTGTCTTTAAATGTAAAGTACTTTTCCTCTAAACAATATATTGTTGGATCATATTTATTTTTTTATCTATTCTGCTAATCTCTGACTTTTGATTGAGGTGGTTAATCATTCAAATTTAATGTATGTAATGCTAAGATAGAATTTATTATATATTCATGTGTTGCCTAAAAACAGGTATATGTTCTGGGAAATGCATCATTTGGCAATTTTGTCATTGTGTCAACATCACAGAGTGTACTTACACAAACCTAGATGGTATAGCCTACTACACACCAAGGCTATATGGTACTAACCTTTGGGCCCATTGTTGTACATGCAGTCTGTACTTGACCAAAATGTTGTTATATGGCACATGACTTTATCTGTCATTCTGTTATTTGATTTCTCTATATTGTATGTCTTTTTTATTTCTTTATTCATCCATTCCTGCCTTTTCTGTTTGTTTTTTAAGTAGATATATTCTACCATACTTTTTTAATTCCCCTGTTCTTTTCTTTACTGTATTATTTTTCAGTCATAATCTTACTGGAACCCTGGAGGGAAACACTTCAATTTAAAACAATCTAGTTCAGATTAATAATAATTTAATTTAAATGGTATACAAAATCATCTTTGCTCTAATATACTTCTGTTTCTTCCCCACTTGTTTGTATTATTATCATACAAATTACATTGCTGGACACTATAAGGTCACCAAACTGTCTTACAGTTATTGAATTATGCAGTTGTATTTAAAACAAATGTGACAAAAAAAGAATAGCAACCAAAAATACATTTATGCTGTCTTTCATAATACCAATGTAGTTACCTTTACTGGTGCTTTTTATTTCTTTGTATATATTTGAGAAAACCCCTACTGTCCTTTCATTTCAGCATGAAAGGTTCACTTTAATATTTCTTGTAGGGCCTGTCTACTAGTCTCTCAATTTTTGTCTTTCTGCAAATGTTTTAATATTTTCTTGTGATTGAAGATAAGTTTAGGTGAATATAGAATTCTCAGTCAATGGCCTTTTTCTACCAGCACTTTGAAAATGTCATTGTTTCTGGCTTCCATGATTTCTGATGAGAAGATAGCTGTTAATCTTATTAAGGATCGCTTGTATGCACAATGCATAAGACATTTTTGTTGTGTCTAAGAGTAGATGTCTTTGAGTTTATTCTACTTGGAGATTGTCAAGTATCTTGAAAGTGAAAGCTAATATTTTTTATCAAATTTGGGAAATTAACCATTATTTCAATTTTGTTTTCTGTCCCTTTCTCCTTCTCTATTCCTTCTGTGAATATTTACAAAAGCTTGATCACATTATATGTATATTGGTAACTTTTATACCGACCTACATGTTTCTGAAGCTCTGTTTATTTTTCTTCATTGTTTTTCCTTTCTGTTCCTCAAACTGCATAATCTCTAATGACCTATATTATAAGGTCATGATAAGCTCCCTGATTCTTTCTGCTGCTTGTTCAAACCTGTTGGTCAAGTTCTATAGTAAATTTTTCATTTCAATTATTCTACAACACCAGAATTTCTATTTTCCTTTAAAATTATTTCTGTCTCTTTAAGATATTTTCTACTGAGTGAGACATTGTATTTATATTTTGCTTTAATTCTTTAGACATGGTTTACTTTAGTTCTTTAAACATATTTATACTAGTTGGTTTAAAGTCTCTTTCTACTGAGTCCCAAATCGGGGCTCCTTCAGGACAATTTTTGTTGATTCCTTTCTTTCCCCTCTGCATATGACATACTTTTCTGTTTCTTTTCATATCTCATAATTTTTGTTTAAAATTGGACACAATATAACATATTATAATTTCTCTGGTGTCAGATCCTTCCACTCCCTATCTACCAGCTCCCACCCTGGTCCCCCACTGCTAATGTTGTTCCTTATTTGTTAGCAACTTTCTTGGACGAATTAGAGTCTGAATTTCCTGCAGTTTGTGGCCACTGAGAACTCCTCTAACATTTTCTTTTTAATTCTTGTTATTATTTTAAGGTTGGTTTCTTAGGAGTCATACCTTGGTCATTATAATTTAGTAGTCAGCCAATGATTTGTCAGAAGATTTCCTTAAGAGCCTTGCCTAGATATCGTCCATCCTTTGCTGAGAAGATATGTGTCTGAGGGCATACCTTCTAACTTCAGAGAGTTTACACGACAGGTATAAATCACTTCCTGCTTGCGCAGGGCCTCAAGGTCAGGCAAAGGTGGGTGAGTGGTGCCTTCTCCTTTCTCAGACATTTTTTGCACATATATGCATCCTTTTAAATGCCCAGGAATATGTCAGAGCTTTTTTGAAGTCCCTGTCATGGTGTAGTTCTTATGATTTCCTGTTAAATTCCTTGCCAAGCTCTTGTTTGCCTCAACTGAAATTTCAGCCTTAAGTATTTACAATGTTGCCAGCAGGTTCCTATTGCATCGGTAATAATGTGGGGGTAGACTCTTTATTTTGTCACCTCCTCTGAGCTGAGCTCTGAATCAAATCAAATAGCCACCCTAATCTGAGATTTCCCAGGGATCTCCAAAGTTGGACAAATTATTGACTGTGCTCTGGGGATAGTGCTTAAATGGAGCTCTAAAAGTGTTCACATCTCTCCATTATCTACAATGAATGATTTTGGCTTTTGGCTACCATGTCACTGAGCTGGGGCGTGTGTGTGTGTCTGTGTGTCTGTGTGTGTGTCTGTGTGTGTGTGTGTGTGTGTGTGGTGTGGGAGGGACGGATAGGAATAGCCCAAGTTAAAACATCACAGAGCCTGCTGTCCTACCATGGTTCAATAGTTTCTCTTGGATAGATGATCTACAGTCCATTCTGTGGCCTTGGTAATTGCCCAAGTTCTGAAATGGTTGATTTCAGTTGTTTTGTCATATTTTTGTGGCTTTAGAGAAAGATAGAGCTAACTGAAGTCCTCACTCTGCAATCCTGGAATTATTTTTATAGAGGAAACTTTTTAGGTTCCAAGTCTGTTCTCTCTTAGCATGGGTAAAAAACTCTGAGCCCATGTTTATTTTTTCTCTTTGTAATTTCCCAGGAAAATATGATAACTATATTTAAAGTTTTATAGAATTATATAAAAGTACCATTAAAAAGACACAATATTTTTCCCTGATTTTTGTGCAGATAATTACTTTCACAAAGAGCCATATTGATAAAGCATATATGTATTCAGCCCCATCCTGAAGGGTATAAGTTTAATAAAGGGCAATTTTTACAGAATAAAGAAGAAATCAATATATTTTTAAAAAGTTGACAGGCAAAGCTTCCAGTGAGAATTTGATTTGAGAAATGTGGAAACAAAAATCTATGACATAGTTCTACTTTTCCTGTCCCTATTTTAAGAAAAAGTTTTTCCTCATCTTTGTAGTCTTTTACATGTTCAGTGAACTCTTTATAACTTTGTTAAACAATAATACTGTTTCTCTCCACTAAGATCAAACACTAGTAAGATTATAGTATGATGATTTCTGAATCAGTTATTCATTCATTCAGTTAACAAATATTTATTGAGCAAAGTGCTTGGGTTTATATTAAGCATGTATTTTTATTCTGATGCTTTGATATCTTGAGCCTTGCTATCCTAGAGGAAGTGCCCCCCCCCCACAAGGCTAGTCAATTCCTAGATGTAGTGAACAACTCACCGCTCATCTGAGAGTGCACCCTTCATACTGAAACTAATCAATCCAGAGCCCACACTCCAATCGTCTCCTTTATTTGTTCTCACATTCCAGGCTGCCATCTACATCACCCCAGGGCCAGGTACCAGACAAGTAGGGAGAATCCCTACGCCTCAGAGTCCACTGAAAGATTGAAAGTAGCCAATCCTAACCATGCTTACCCTGTTTCACTTATTCCTTCCCCTGGAGGCCACAAGAAAGGCTCTTGCCCACAGTTGTCCCCTCTCTTCTGTTTCCTGGCAGAGCCTGGTGCTTCTTTATGTGGCTCGTCATTGAGCAGTGTGTCCTCTCCTTTTGGGTACTGTGAGTAACAAACTATCTTTTCAATGGCAGTCATCACACTATCTGTTGGCCTCACCACAGCTAAATAATAATAAAGCCTACACTTTAAAACAGGCCTAACATTCCAGTAAGTTTAATAACCTGAGTTCCCAACCTAAGTGTCATTGCAATAAGACAATAACAAATATATAACCTATCTGAAATGTTGAAGTTTGTACAAGTGTAAGAGATTAATATTATCAAGACCCTGTACTTCCCAATGTTTTTATGATTCACTCATTTTTGCAGATCTTTACCCACAGTATTGATTCTGGGTATATATAGGATAGAGACAGCATTTTTTATATGTGCAGCAAGACCAAATTTCCATCTAGAACATAAAACAATCCATCCTCAACTCTCAAACTCCATTAAAACCAAAAGAAAACTAGCAGCCTCAGTTGCACTCTCTTGCACGAAGACAGGCAAACAGAAAATGAGACGAAAGCAACATCCACAGAAAAAGACCAATGTGTTCATGGCATCTAAGCAGTAAAATTGTTAAATAAAAGCACTTTTTTAAGGTAAAATTAATGTGTGTGTTGAAATAATTCATCTTTTGCCAACTTCACTTAACTTTATGCCAAAAATGTATTTAATGCCCTTCCTATTGTGTAACAACCTGAATCGACTACATGCAAAGAATTACTTGCAGAAGGTGTTGTAGGCCATGGTATGCTCCTAACAAGGATACAATGAAGATGATAAAGTTTTTACAGCACTGATTTTTGCCCTACAAGGAAGGGCACTACATTTTATGGCTGTTCAAGGTTTTGACACCTTCTTCAGATCGTAAGTTCCAGAAGGACAGCATCTGCTGTCTCTATGTTCGCTGCTGTATTCTCAGCACCTGGCACTAAGTCAGTGACCTGTCCATCTTTCAGTGTCAGAAAAGACGATGATTTCACAAAATATATGTCCCCTATCTGACACTAAGGAATTGGCAATCTTTGTCCAAGATGTTCAAAAGATCTTTTCTTGCCTTAGGACAGTGGCCTGGAATCACACACACACAAAACAATTCAATCTTGGCACCACTGGATTTAACATGTTGCTGTCAGCAAAGGAAAATTTAAAAGTCAAAAAACATTGTTTAAAGTTTAAGTTCATCAAAGCCCTCAAAATTCTGAGTTGTTACATATTTGGAGAAATATTTGTGCTTGAAAATACGGAAGCGTTCATGGAGCATCCCTGCATAAGGGTAGCAAAAGTATCGTGTAAAAGGGTCTGGTTCTTTAAAATATTATTTTTACCCCTCAAAATTCCTTAAAATGGGTATTTTTATCTCACTTAGATTTCTTGACTTAAGGCAGAAAAACTAATGCATTTCAGAGCTGCAATTCAAAATTATGTCTGTCAAATTACAAATCCTTTACTCTTCCTAGTTCTCCAAATAGTCTCTCAACAAGATGGTGAGACTGATTCAATAAACCACATGTAAATTTCCACGCATTACTTAATGTAGAGCCTGTCCCATTTCAAAGCCCTGCCATATGTGGTTACATTAATATACCTAGACCTGCATTTAAAAGGACAAACCAGATATATGACAGAAATCATTTAAAGTTGTCTCTATTTTATTCATATTCAACACATCAAAGTGGCATATATGTTATTGATTTAGGGATATATTTCACTATTATTAAAACGATTGAGCAACAGTGTGACACTATGAAGAAAAAATATTTAAAAAAGGCACAACTCTATTTCTGTTGAAGTGAGTAAAGGAATCTGAAACAATGACAATAATTACCCTCTTGCCTTCTACCTGCCAAAAATTAAGGGATTGTTTGAGAGGACTATGCCCTCAGATCTTGCAGTTAACTAGTCATTCAGTTCATACATGCCTGGCATTTTCCTCCTACTCTCCACTAGACAACTTATAACCAAATATCATAAATTATTTCATAGCTAAAAGACAATAGCCCGTCTAAGGAAAACTATGGTTGATAAAGTGTAAGTTGAGGTTTCCTAAGCAACCAAAATATTGAGAGTCTGTACAGGGAAATTTTTACTAAGCGTATTTTTTTAAAAATCTACTACTTAAGAGAATGTCTCAGAATTTAAGATAATGCAATGGCATTCATCATGTGTAACTACTAAATCTATCATTTTTATAAAAGAAAAAAACTATTTCGGTGATTCTCTATGATATATGACTTCTTATCTATATAATAGTATTAGTAATTACATGATACATTCAAATATTGTTTTATGAAGTTAAGCATTTAAGCAACTTATCACTCTAAACATTAGCAAAACGCATAAGGATTGGTAAAATTACCAAATTGACCAAGGGCACCCTTATTTACTGTGTGATTACAGGCAAGTTCCTAAAACTCTCTCTGCTTCAGCTTCCTCATGTGTAAAACGAGGAAAAGTTCTTATGAGACTTTGTGAGGATTAAGTGAGTTATTCTAAGTCATACACTTAGAATAGTGCCTGGAATAATTGAACACAATTTTTATCCTATGCAGGTATTGCATAGACATAATTCCAAAGCAGTATGGATAAGATCAGAAAGTGTTAAATCTTTACCTTTATACATGTTAAAACTTTCTTTTAAAACAAATAAATTGAAAAAATTTGTCAAAAAAGTAAGCTTAATTAAGACTTGATGGAAAGGAAAAAAAGTAAGGGGTTCAAGAGATAAATAATAGAACAGAGTACCAGTATTTCACATACTCTTATTTGAGTAAATAATAATTAACACATTGCAAAATTCTTTCTATACAATAGCTCAAAAGAAACTTTTGTTGATTTTGCAAGATTGGCAACAACCAAAAAAAAGTTCAGATAATTTATTCTGGACCACTAGAGAGATGATGGTTATGACAAGAATTGGTTCTCAAACCACAGAACATAATGAAATAAAATGGCACCACAACACCCCCAAGTAAAAATGCTTAGGCTAATACTCAGATTACAGACATTCTTCCCTTAACGTATATTTCTGAGAAAGATAAACAAACATATGCCAAATTACATTCCCATGCCAGTCAGAACCAGAGGAAAGGTAGTCCAAGTCTACCTAAACAATTCCTTTGGCTAGAGAGGTGTTTACATTAGAATTCTTATACTATGCACAATGGGAATATAAAACTCTGAATATTCCCAATGTTAAAATTAAAAATAAAAAAAATGGCAACTGAAATTAAATTATACATTTCAAGTGGGAGCTTAGTATTATATAAATATCAATCATCAGTTAACAAGCATGTAAGTCATGTGGAATCAGGACACACACCCAGAAATGACAATATGGCAGCTTAACAACTTTTCAAATAGACATATATAATGTCCTTACAAATAATCATGAGAAATACAAGATTTGATCAAGATAATTTAAATTCTGACAAGTCAATAATTAATCAAAGCACTAACTGAGAAATCGATTCTCTATAAAAGGCAAACTGTAGGGTTGAAGAATGAAAATTAAATTACTTAAAACTTACATAAAATAATTACTTATGTGTTGTGAGAAAATAACATGGTGCCTCTTTAATGTATTTGTTTAATTTTGTAACTATGGACAAGCACCTGATTAACAACAGGAGATAGATATAGCATGCATTAAGTAATACATCTATATAAATTTTAACGTAATCATTTAAAAACCTTATGAGGAATCTAATTCGCTTTTTCTAACAAATCAGCCATACGACAAAACAGGCGGTTGAAATACAATTTGATTTACTGAGATAAGCTGTAGATAGAATTAAATAAGCATAGCATTCTCTAACATTATCCACTATAAGGTTGATGGAATATTTTTTTTGTTTCTCTGTCCATCCATATATTTATCCATCCATCCATGTATCCACATACCACACCTGGGATGATTTTTTTTTTAATTTTTTGCTGAGAAAGATGTGCCCTGAGCTAACATTTGCTACCAGTCTTCCTTTTTTTTGTATGTGAGCCACCATCACTGTCTGTCGTGGACACTGACAGACAAGTGGTCTAGGTCTGTGCTTGGGAACCAAACCCAGGCTGCTGAAGCATAGTGTGCTGAACTTAACCACTGGGCCACCAAGGCTGGCCCTGGGATGATTTTTTTTTAAGTCTGTAATAATGAGCTTTACATCAAAAGGAAAACTGGAAAACTAGACTTGACTGTTAAGAAAAGTAATAGCTCCTAGAGGATATTGCTAATAATAGAAGATAACAATCATCAAGTGTTTATCCAGACACTGCACTAGGAAATGTGCACATATTAGCTCATTTAATCCTTAAAACACACCTGGGCAGGTACTATTACAAGCTCATTTTCATATGAGGAAACTACAGTACCAATGGCTTGGTAACTTTCTTGATGTCATTTAGTTACTGGGAGAAGAGTGATTATTCCAATCCAGAAATTTTGACACTAAAACCCCTGCTCTAAACCACTAAGTATTACATTCTACATAGAAATATTGTTTTTCTGTAGAATCTTTGAAATTCTTCTCTGTTCCTCTAAATTCCTACCAATGAAAGCTGGACCTCCCCTCAATAACATTTCCCCACCCTCTCCAGCTTGCTGTGATTTTTCTCTTCTCTGAAATAATACAGAACTTGTTATAATTTAGGAATCACTTATGGCCTGCCACATGGCATATCTGAAAACGATTCATAAAACTATTGACATACATCATAAGGTTTTTATTTCTTCGCCTTTTAAATTTTGTCTAGTCAATTCTAAGCTCATTGAGTCCATAAATCTTACTAATTTACTTTCCTTTCTAGGGAATGCAGTATCACTGAAAGGGTAAGGAAAACAGCTATGTTTTAAAATGCATTACAAATTTCCAGTCCCGACAATATGGTGAAGACTGTTTCTCCATCTCCTCCCTGCAAGTAGAACCTAGGCGAAAAAATGCAAGAGACAACCAGAAGAGAACTCTAAAAGATCGAGAGAAGAAGACGAACTGGTTATGGACCCCAGGACTGGAGGAGCAGCACAGATATGGGGTGTCTTATATACCTTCACCTATCAGAGGAAGGACACTCAGGTCCAATGTTTCCTGACCCTCAACATAGTAAGAGAAGGCAGACCACATAAGCTTATAGCACCTCTGGATCAAAAGGGAACCCCACTAACACTGGGAAGGTTGGGAAAAACTAGTACAGGGGACTGATCAGAAATCCTGTGTAAATAGACAGCCAACGGAGTTTGTCTTCTTCCCTGGTCTGATTCCGCTCCGCCACCTAGTGACACCGTTTAGACAGTACACCAACAGGGGCATGCTGCCACAAAAAGTGCTCAGCCTGGGAAGCCACTTTGTTTCCTAGAGCCTGAGATCACTCTCTCACCCAGGGACATTACACTGTGGGGAAGCACACACAATGGTAACCCTGCCCCAACAAACAGCCTCTTGAGAGCTGCTTCTCATCCATCCTACCTCCTCCAGAAGTCGGGTATATCCTTCCACAACAAGAATTGGCCTGGAAATGCTCTGAGTCACCACTGGACAAGGGATTCTTTTTCCCACTTAGCGATACCAAGAGGCCCAGCCTAGGTAGCTTTTTCTGTCCCTTCAAGTAGTACCAGCGGGGACCAGTAGAATGAGATCAACCATTCAGATCGGAATAGTACGATACAGGGTCAAAATATTAGATTGCCAATGAAAGCCAACAATCGGTCTACAAAATCAGGGCAGGACCTGTGTGCTAAAGAATAAATGCCTATTAAAAAGAAAACAAATGTTAATTAAGACTCAAGAGTCTCATAACATAATAAGAGAAAAGACAGGATACAATTAAAAATTGTATCATACCAAGAACCAGAAAGATCACAATTCAAAGTTAAAAGACAATCATCTAACACTACCAGTTAGATGAATCCCATACTGCAACTCGATAAGAATTTTAAAAATTGTAGAAATGTTTCAACAAGCAAATTAAAATTCTCTTAAAACAAATGAAAAATTAGAATTTTTCAACAAAGAAAAAAGATATAAAATAATGAAATTTATGGACAGGAAAAATAAAATAAAAGCAACATGCTAGATGAGCTCAATTTCAGAGTGAAGATGAGAGAGGATAGAAACGGTTTGCTGGAGGACAGCTCAAAAGACTTTACCCAAATTAAACAATGAAGAGAAAAATACCAAAAACAAAGAGTTTAGCCTGAGAGACCTGAGGAACAATAACAAAATATCCAAGATTCACATCATCAAATCTAATTCTGTCTCATGGAGCATTATATATCTGAATTTCAAATATTCATCATGCAATACCTGAACTGAAGATCTATACATGTAAATCAACACTTCTAGTTCACTTTAAAACTGATGCAATTAGGAGGTTGGTTAAGATGGCAGTGTAGGCAGACTCTGAACTAACCTCCTCCCATGGAAAAAGCAAACTTACAAGTACTCTTGGAACAATTACTCCTGAGAGAGAACTGAAAACTGGATAAAAAGAACCCTCACAACAAGGGACAGTGCTGACTGAGGTTGAAGAGGCAAAAATTCCTTTCTGGAGAGAAAAAGAGCCACCTTCACAAGCCATGGTGCCTCACAGCTGTCCAGAAGCAATCCTAAAGTATATAGCCTTCCCTAGAGGAGGAGAGGATCTGAGCAGGGGAGCATTACCACTATAAGCAGATTATGGACTCAGCACAAACTAAACAAGTGTCGTAATATCTGGCTTTGCTGGCTACTATCTATAATGGAATACCCCTAGAAAAGCTATGCTCTGCAAGGGGAAAAAAGGCTGCTCTTAAATGGCCCATGCACACATTCACCAATTTCAGAAAGCAACCAAAATTCACCAAAAGGAAAGGGGCTTTGGGCCTTTGGTGAAAAGAGACACCTGTTAGGCTCTGTGTGCATCTTGGTGAAAGGAGAGACCTCTCGAGAGACTGAGCCATTATTGTGACCTAGTACAGGAGGACTGACACAGATGCTGGCAGATGCCATTCGAATTCTTCCCCTGGCCTGTTAGCCGGGGGTGTCTGCCCCACCCACTAGAGCACCAATTTAAACCAGTCCAGCCAGGGAAGGCAGCATGTCCTAGGGAATGGCCCTACCCAACAGCAATCCCTCAGGTAGCTTGTGGGCCCCCATAGGTGGGGTGCCTGGAACATCTGCAGCCAGGCGAGTAGGTCCACCTCTGTGTGGCCGGGAGTCCATGAGGAGTGGGTAGAGTGTGGGAGGCATTGGTGGAGGGTGTGGGGCCTCTACAGTGGGGTGACTGGGTCCACTTCAGTGAGTCACAGCACAAGCACAGGACAAGACTGTGTTGATGGGGTGTGTATCCTTGGGGTGGGTGGGCTTGTCAGCTGCAGCAGACTAGTGCTTCTTCAACAGCCACATAGGGGATCTGTCCCATCTTTCAAAGCCAGAAACAACTGGATGCTCCCAAGCATGAGGCCAATCCCACTCAGCTGCAATTCTGAGACAGCTGGGCCTACAGCAATTGTAAACCCCTGAGTCTAGCAACCAGCCAGGCCAGTTGCCTACTCATGTAACAGAAAAACTGCAATAGCAATGTGCTATTAGACCTTGCAGCCAACCATTCTGGGGCTCCCAAGACCTGATAAAGTGACTGAAGGATCCATAGCAGCCACACACAGCTGAGCATTACAATCAGCCAGCCAGGGGGCACAGCCTAGAATCCCTGGGCACCTGAAGAAAGAGCAACTCTGCCACAACACAAGGACACATGTAGCCCACACAGGGACCTCCTGGAACATTTGGAACTGGTGGCAAGAGGGAAGCAGACTCCTGGGCCTCACAAAGCATTTCTCACATAAGCCCACCTCTCCAAGATCGGGACACGTAACTGATCTACCTCATGCATAGATATAAGCACAGAGAAGGGGGAAAAATGAGGAGACATAGGAATATGTTCCAAGTAGGAGAACAGGACAAAATCCCAGAAAAATAACTAAATGAAACAGAAATAAACAATGTACTTGACAAAGAGTACAAACTAACAATCAGAAGGATGCTTACTGATTGTGGGTGAAGAATGGATGAATTTAGTGAGAACTTAAACAAAGAACTGGAAAATATAAAAAAGAACCAATCAGAAATGAAAGATACAATACAGGAAACGAAAAATTCACTACAGGGAGTCAATAACAGACTAGATGATACAGAAGAATGATCAGCAAACTAGATGAAAGACTAGAGGAAATCACCCATGCTAATCAGATAAAAGGAAAAATAATTAAAAAGAACAAGTAGAGGCCAGCCTGGTGGTGTAGCAGTTAAGTTCACATGCTCTGCTTCGGTGGCTCAGAGTTCACGGGTTCAGGTCCTGGGAGCAGACCTAAATACCACTCATCAAGCTGTGCTGTGGAGAACATCCCACATATAAAGTAGAGAAAGATGGGGATGGATGCTAGCTCAGGGACAATTTTCCTCAGCTAAAGAAGGAGGATTGGTGGTGGATGTTAGCTCGGGGCTAATTTTCTTCCAAAAAAAAAAAAAAAAAAACATGAGGACAGTCTAAGGGGCAGTTGGAACAACATCAAGCACACTAACATCCATGTTACAGTTGTCTTAGAAGGAGAAGAGAGAGACAAAAGGGCAGAAAATCCATTTGAAAAATTAACAGCTGAAAATATTCCTAACCCAAGGAAGGAAACAGACATCCAGGTACATGAAGCACAAAAAGCACCAAACAAGATAAACCCAAAGAGGCCCACAACAACACACATTATAATTAAAATGTCAAGAATTAGAGATAAAAAGAGAATCCTAAAGTCACATGAGAAAGGCAACAAGGTACATACAAAGGAAACCACCTTAAGGCTATCAGTTGACTTCTCAGAAGAAACATTACAAGCAGAAGGGAGTGGCACAATATTTTAAAGTGCTGAAAGGAAAAAACCTACAGCCAAGAATAATCTACCCAGCAAAGTTATTCAGAATGGAAGGAGAGATAAAGAGTTTCCCAGAAAAGCAAAAACTAAAAGAGTTTATCACCAAGAAACTAGCCCTACAAGAAATGCTAAAGGGACTTAATTAAGTGGAAAAGAGAAGAGCACAAATAGGAATAAGAAAATTATCCAAAAAAAATCAATAAAATCACTGGTAAATGCAAATAACCAGTAAAGGTCGCAAGTCAGCCACCTATGAAAGTACTATGAAGGTCAAAAGACAAAGTACTAAAATTATCTATTTCCAGGATAAGAGGGTAACAGATACACACACACAAAGAAAGAAGCTAGATATGATATCAAAAACATAAAATGTGGGAGGAGGGGAGTAAAAGAGTAGAGCTTTTACAAAGAGGTCAAATTAAAGAGACAATCAACTTAATATAGATTGCTATATACATAGGTTATTATATATAAACATCATGGTAATCACAAACCAGAGACCTATAAAGAATACACAAAAAATTTAGAGAAAAGAACCCAAACATAGTACTAAAGAAAGCCATCAAACCACAAAGGAAGAGAGCAAGAGAAGAAAGGAACAGAGAAGAAAAACTAAACCACTCAGAAAAAAGTAACAAAATGGCAACAAGCACATTCTTATCAATAGCTACTTTAAATGCCAATGGACTAAATGCTCCAATCAAAAGGCATATGGCGGCCAATTGGATAAAAAAATAAGACCCATATACATGCTGCATACAAGAGACACACTTCAGAGCTAAAGACACAGACTGAAAGTGAAGGGGTGGAGAAAAGATACTTCATGCAAATGGTGAAGAAAAGAAAGTTGGGGTAGCAATACTTAGATCAGACAAAATAGCCTTGAAAATAAGAAACTGTAACAGGCGACAAAGAAAGGCACTAATAATGATACAGGGAACCGCCCAACAAGAGGATATAACACTTATAAATATCTATGCACCCAAAATAGAAGCACCCAAATATATAAACCAATTATTAACAGAAATAAAGGTAGAAATAGACAGTAACACAATAAGTAGGGGATTTAACATTCCACTTACACCAATGGATAGATCATCCAAACAGAAGGTCTATAAGGAAACATTGGCTTTAAACAACACTTAACATCAGATGGACTTAGTAGATATATACAGAACATTCCATTCCAAAACCAGCAAATATACATCTTTTCAAATGCACATGGAACATTCTCCAAGATTTATCACGTATTAGGCCACAAAACAAATCTCAATAAATTTAAGAGGATTGAATTAATACCAACCACCTTTTGAGACCACAATGGTATGGAACTAGAAATCACCGACAGGGAAAAAAAAACAGAAAAGCCAAAAATATGTGGAGATTAAACAAAATGCTACTGAACAGCAATTGGGTCAATGAACAAATCAAATGAGAAATCAAAAAATACCTGGAAACAAATGAAAATGAAAATACAACATGCCAAAATATATGGGATACAGCAAAAACAGTTCTAAGAGGAAAGTTGATAGCAATACAGGCCGACCTCAACAAACAAGAAAAATCTCAGATAAAAAATCTAACAGTATACCCAAAGGAGGCAGAAAAAGAAGAACAAACCAAGCCCAAAATCAGTAGAAGGAAGTGAATAATAAAAATCAGAGCAGAAATCAATGAAATAGAGACTAAAAAAATAAAATCAGAAAAACAGAACTGGTTCTTTGACAAGATGAAAAAGAGTGACAAACCTTTAGCTAGACTCACTAGAAAAAAAGAGAGAAGGCTCAAATAAATAAAATCAGAAATGAAAGAGGAGAAATTACAATGGACACCTCAGAAATACAAAAGATTATAAGAGAAGACTATTAAAGCTATACACCAACAAATTGGATACTCTAGAAGAAATGGATAAATTCTTAGAATCTCACAACCTTCCAAAACTGAATCAAGAAAAAATTGAGAATTTGAATAGACCAATCACCAGCAAGGAGATCAAAACAGTAATCAAAAGCCTCCCCAAATATAAAAGCCCAGGACCAAACAGCTTCCCTGGTGAATTCTACCAAACATTCAAAGGTAACTTAATACCTGTCCTTTTCAAACTCTTCCAAAATATTGAAAAGGAGGGGAAGCTTCCTAACTCATTCTACAAAGCCAACATTACCCATACCAAAACTAGACAAGGACAACACAAAAAAAGAAAATTACATGCAATATCACAGATGAACATTGATGCAAAAATCATCAATGAAATACTAGCAAATCAAATACAACAATACATTAAAAAAATCACACACCATGATCAAGTGGGATTTATTCCAGGGATACAGGGATGGTTCAATATGTACAAATCAATCAACATGATACACCACATTAACAAAATGAAGAATAGGAATCACATGATTATCTCAATAGATGCAGAGAAAGCATTTGACAAAATGCAGCATCCATTCATGATAAAAACTCTGAATAAAATGGGTATAGAAGGAAAGTACCTCAACAAGATAAAACCCATATATGACAAACCCACAGCTAATATCATTCTCAATGGAGAAAAACTGAAAGCTATCCCTCTAAGAACAGGAACCAGAGAAGGATGTTCACTTTCACCACTCTCATTTAACATAGTATTGGAAGTCCCAACCAGAGCAATCTGGCAAGAAAAAGAAATAAAATGGAATCAAATTGGAAAGGAAGAAGTGAAAGCGTCATCATTTGCAGATGACGTGATTTTGTATAAAGAAAACCCTAAAGAATAAGCCAAAAAACTCTTAGAAATAATAAATGAATACAGTAAAGTTGCAGGATAAAAAAATCAACATACAACAATCAGTTGCATGTCCATACACTGACAAAGAAGTAGCAGAAAGAGAAATTAAGAATACAATCCCACATACAATTGCAACAAAGAGAATAAAATACCTACGAATAAATTTAACCAAGCAGGTGAACAATCTGCACACTGAAAACTACAAAATGCTCTTGAGAGAAATTGAGGAAGACACAAAGTAATGGAAAGATATTCTGTGCTCTTGGATTGGATGAATTAACATAATTAAAATGTCCGTACTTCCTAAAGCAATCTACAGATTCAATGCATTCCCTATCAAAGTTCCAATGAAATTTTTCACAGAAATAGAACAAAAAATCCTAAAATTTATATGGAAAAACAAAAATGTCTAACAGCCAAAGGAATCCTGAGAAAAAAGAACAAACCTAGAGGTATTATACTCCCTGAATTCAAAATATACCACAAAAGTATAGTAACCCAAACAGCATGGTACGGGC
The DNA here is from genome assembly GCF_037783145.1 of Equus przewalskii. Classification (NCBI taxonomy): domain Eukaryota; kingdom Metazoa; phylum Chordata; class Mammalia; order Perissodactyla; family Equidae; genus Equus; species Equus przewalskii. The sequence goes on from NC_091838.1 coordinate 33,251,642, forward strand.
ACGAAAACAGACACACAGATCAATGGAACAGAATTGAGAGCCCAGAAATAAACCCACACATCTACAGAAAGCTAATTTTCGACAAAGGAGCCAAGAACATACCATGAAGAAAGGAAAGTCTCTTCAATAAATGGTGCTGGGAAAAGTGGACAGCCACATGCAAAAGAATGAAAGTAGATCATTATCTTAGACCACACACAAAAATTAACTCAAAATGGATTAAAGACTTGAATGTAAGACCTGGAACCATAAAAATTCTAGAAGAAAACATAGGTGGTATGCTCTTCGATATTGGTCTTAGCAGCATATTTTCAAGTACCATGTCTGACTGGGCAAGGGAAACAATAGAAAAAATAAACAAATGGGACTACATCAAACTAAAAAGCCTCTGCAAAGCAAAGGAAACCATCAACAAAATGAAAAGATAACCTAAAAATCGGGAGAAGATATTTGCAAACCACATATCTGATAAGGGTTAATACACAAAATATATAAATAACTCATATATCTCAAAAAATAAAATCCAACAACCCAATTAAAAAACGGGCAAACGATCTGAACAGACATTTCTCCAAAGAAGATATACAGATGGTCAACAGGCACATGATGTTCAACATCATTAACTATCAGGGAAATGCAAATCAAAACTACAATGAGATATCACCTCACTCCCATCAGAATGCCTATAATAACACAACAGGAAACAACAAGTATTGGAGAGGATGTGGAGAAAATCGAACTCACATACACTGGTGGTCGAGGTGCAAACTGGTGCAGCCACTATGGAAAACAGTATGGAGAGTCCTCAAAAAGTTAAGAATAGAATTACCACATGGTCCACCTATTCCACTGCTGGGAATTTATCCCAAGAACATGAAAACATGAATGTGTAAAGATAGATGCACCACTATGTTCACTGCAGCATTATTTACAATAGCCAAGACTTGGAAGCAACCTAGGTGCCCATCAAGGGATGAACGGATAAAGATGTGGTGTATATACACAATGGGATACTACTCAGCTATAAAAAACGAGGAAATCCGGCTATTTGTGACAGGATGGATGGACTTCGAGGGTATTATGCTAAGTGAAATAAGTCACAGGGAGAAAGTGAAATACCATATGATCTCACTCATAAATGGAAGAAAAAACAATAACAAATAATAACACACAGACAGAGATTGGATTGGTGGTTACCAGAGGAGAGGGAGTGCTGGGGGGTGAAAGGGGTGATTAGGCATATGTGTATGGTGATGGATTTAAATTAGTATCTGGGTAGTGAGGATGACGTAATCCTCACAGAAATTGAAATACAATGATGTACTCCTCAAATTTATATAATGTTATAAACCAATGTACCTCAATAAAAAAATAAAATAAAATAAAAATAATCAATCAATCAATCAATTGGCTTGTGAATGACAAAAAAAATTTAAATGGAACTGTTTTAATATTAAAAAAATGATGCAATTAAGGTATACATAATTATATATTTACACATACATAATAATCTTTATGGTACATCTTCAGTTTATTTAGGATAAAAATCTTTCAATTTTATTTAACAAATATGTACTGTATTAAATATACAATCAAATGGTCAATTATCTTCCTTTATTTACAGCAATATTTGTAAAGTATGTCATCGTATTCAAATAATCTCTACTATTTTTTCACAAGATGAGAAACAATAAAAATGTTTAAATTTCTTCATGATGCATACATTTAATTAAATGTAATATACATATGACAAATTGTCATGACAGAATATATAATCTCTTACTAAAGATTATCAATTTTTATGATCCTTGGTACAGTTCATTGCATTTTGCAAAATAAAATAAGATTTTATTTTTCTTTCTTTAACACTTGCAATAGTATGAAAGCCATGCCCTATATTTCACTGTTCCCCAGTTTAGAATGTAAATTTTCTCTTTTGATTTAAAGTGCATTTTAATTATTACGATTAACAATATGAAGAAATAGATTTTAGGCACTTACTAGGCTATAACTTTCTAAGTATTAGTATCTAAAGCAATACAAAAAGCATATATAACCTTATCTATATTTCAATGGATTTTCTGTTGCAAGAAACAAAATAAATAAATATCATTAAATCTGGTCCATGCAATAAAGAGGATTTATTAGGTCAAATAATAGAAAGTCAGTGGGCATGGAGGTTTCATGCACGATTTCATTCAGCAGTGCAATAATGTCACAGAGACTCTAATTTCATTCAGTTTCCCTGCTTCGTGTCGTGTGATATCAGGTTCATTCCAATGCTGGCTCCCCTTTTAGTTCTAAGGAGCCATAGGACAGCTTGCTCTTTCATCCTCTTCCAAGGATAGAGAGAGAATTTTTTTCTGGAAGTTATTTCAGGAGATTAAAAATGTTTAATCGCTTGTTTCTCTAAAGGCTCCAGACATCTCTGTGTAGATATTATTGGTCTACATTGGGTAGCATGCCAATCACAGTAGGAACTATTGCCAGTGGATTGGATGTTAGGACTGAGCAATTTGCCCATTTCTACAGTTAAGATGGAGTTAGCTTTACCAAAACTAATAAATTGGCTGTGCAGAGAAGGTGTGGGAGCATTAATAAAAGAAGGGGAAAAGAACAGGGCTTTGGGTGGGCAAGCACAATATCCATGGCAGAATTACATTAAGTGCAGATCCTACAGATCCCGACAAAAAACCTCAGTTCCCGGTAGCCATGACTTGTCATTGTCCTCCCTCCCCTGCTGATATCTGGGAAACCACCAGCCTTTGTTACACATAGTTAAAGTGACTATATTTCCCAAATTTACTAGGAATTCCAGAATAAACATCTTTTGGAACTTAATAATTCCCAATTTATGTGAAGTGAGCTGGTTTAGTTTAGATAAAATCCTTTGGGCACAAAAGAGGATAGAATTTAAGTAGTTACATTACCACGATTACAACTACTTTATTATACTAAAGCTTTGTGTACATTATCAATTTAATCCTTACAAAAATCATTAATGGTAGATGCATATTATTCTAAGAAAGGGCTAGAAATTGAGGTTAAATGATGTTAAATAATGTCGGTAGGATTATGTGATCCCAATATATATGCTGCTAACCACTACCATGTGTATCCTTTTGCAAATTTTGAAAATCAAACAGAAATAAAAGTCCTCATATAATTTTGTATTCTTGGCAAAGTCTTTTAATTGGAGCAATAACCCTGGGTCAACCACAGTGAAATTCACTCCTCCAGATTGTTCTGGATCAGAACCAGATCTGGAGAACAGGATGGAGACACCTGGAAGCATGACTTAATTCTAATAGAAAATGCCAAGTGAGCAAGCAATTTTCCTCTGGACTTTTTCCAGAAAGAAAGTGACCAGATCATTTTTATCCCTCCTGGAGAAATTAACACAATGTTCTAACATATACAAAGATAGCTCCTCTTGCAGGAAAAAAACCCAGTAAACTATCACATAATTTCTGCAATAAAAACATCTACGTAGAATTTTGTTCTAAGAGCAAGAAGTACATTTCACTCAATAATCTTGCTTTTCAATTAAAGTAAGACAAATCTTTCCATGATTATTAGATCAAAATTTTGAAATGTATTGTTTTATCATGAGTTAAAATTTATCTTTTAAATTAAATAAAATGAATTTTTTTAATTCAGGTGCTTAATAAAAATAAGGTAATTATTGCAGGATTCCATGAAGAATTTTCTAAAGTATCTGTTTTTCCCAGAAGACCACTGCAATTGCTTGGAGAAAAAATGTTAATATTTAATCTTTAGTAGTTAACAATTATAATTTAGATAATAAGAAGAAATAATTTCCTTGCCATTTATTTTAAACCAATATAAAATGCCATTTTATATTTTTTACATAGCTTTATTGAGCTAAAACTCATATACCATGAAAATTTACTTTTTAAGAGTATACAATTCAGTGGTTTTTAGTATCCTTATAGCCTTGTGCAACTATCACCCCAATTTAAGAACACTTTAATCATCCCAAAAGAAAACCTTGCATCCATTAAATAGTAACTCACCATTCCCCTATCCCACCAGCCCCTGGCAACTACTAATTTATATTTTACATTTACAGATTCCCTTATTCACGGCATTTCATATAAATGGAATCATACAATATGTGGTCTTTTGTGATAGCTTGTCTCATGTAGCACAATGTTATCAAGGTTTAGCCATGCTGTAGTGTGTATCATCACTTCGTTCCCTTTCATGTCTGTATAACATTACATTAGGTGCACATACCAATTTGTTTACGCATTTGTCTGTTGATGGCCATTTCGTTGTTCCCACCTGTTGGCCATTATAAATAATGCTGCTATAAACATTTTGTATAAGTTTTTGTGTTGTCATTTCTCTTGGGTTTTTACTCAGTAGTGGAATTGCTTGGTCATATGGTAACTTTTACTCTATTATTATACAAACAACGCTCAAATCTACCAAATTTGGAGGTGGTGTTGTGTGTAATCTCTTAAACAACTTTAAGAATTGAGACCTGAACGAGGCTCACAGCTAACAAACAGAAGAACTAAGCAATCCTCCCAATAGTCTGACATTTCTCTTCAAAACAAAGGAAAACGTTGTACTATGATATTAAAATTATGTTCAGGTTTTCTAATTATTGAACTTAAATGACTGTTCGTATTATAAAATATTGCATGATTTTATTGAAAATACTCCAATAACCACAGGGAGAAATAAGCACTAATAAATTGTTCACTTCTTTTATTTAGTATTTATTTAACAATTCAGAGTTTTTAATTAGATGTATTCTTTTCACTTTTACTAAAATTTCTGACCATTTTTACTCCACCTCAACCCCTAATAGATAAATCTTCTCATTGAATTGTATTCTAAATTAACAAACATTGATAGATGTGCGTGCGTATGTAGAGCACCTTAAAAATGAAAATATATTTTATTGCCAATAATTTTTCCTTTAGTCACACTATACACCAAGTGTATACCATTAGTAATACATACAAATAAGAGATTTCACCCATATCTTCCAGAAGATTATAGTTAGGGAGACAATATAGACAAAAGAAAAAAAATGCAGTAGACTATCCTGAGGGCCAAATAGTAATGACATTGTGTTCCTGTGGTTAGAGGAGAAAGAAAACATCTGAAGTGAGGTCCTCTAAAAAATATCTATTTTGGACACATCACTTTCCTAAATGATTTAATCTCATCACTTCAATTTGCACCTATGTTTCTTCATGGTGTCCAGAAGTATTTTTCAGTAACAGAACTTCTAAATATAATAAAATGTCTCATGTTGGAGGCGTCAAGCACACTACAAGCATGATAAGAAATGAGGTGCCGACTGGAAAGAACCCTGATCTTGGAGCCCCAAAACCTCAGTTCTTGCCTGATTCTGTTGCTTTATTCTTTGTGTCGCCTTTGGCAAACATTTAATTTTTCTGAGCCTAGTGTTCTCGTCTACAAAACAGAGTTCAGTTCCCTGCCTTCTTCACATGGAGGTTATATAAATCAAATAAACTGATACTTGTGAAATTACTGTATAAACCACAAGTTTTGCTGAAAACTAGCTGTTTAACCTTGAACAGGCCACGTGATTTGGCACAAGGTAGCACAGTGCTGCTTCCTGACATTGAGAGGGAAGTAGTCTATGCCCTTCAACAAACAGTAATTGATTTTCAAAAGATTAGACCAGAAAGAGAAGTTAACGCTAGTTTTACATCTATCTCACTTATGCTGTTTTGAGCATGCACTCTCTGTCTTCTTTGTACTGTACAGAAAAGGAGAAAATCCACAAAACCCTAACAGTTCTTGGTGCCTAGGTAATAATAGTAAGCCAGAAGTATCAACTAAATTAGATGATAATGTATCTTGAAAGAAAATGAAAGGAAAAAAAAAACCATTTTGACAACTGTATCACTTAGTAACTACGCTCTAATGCTTTCAAAGAGCCAAAAGTTCAGACACGGTCAAACAGTTTCCCTCAATTAGCTAAAATGAACAAACTTGTCTGCCACTGACATAAAGGATAATCTCATGTCCAAATCTATAGTAGACTAACAAGAATGAAATGAAGTGCATTAAAGAACTAACAGGAAGCCGTTATTTCTGACTATATTTATAAAGCACAATCTCTGGTCTCTCATACCTTTATGTGACATTAAGAGCAGGAAAGAGTAAAAGTTTGGTTTTTTGGAGCCAAGGAGAATATTTGATGTTGCGGATAACAAGTAGCCTAGAGGCTGTGGTATTTGTATTATCGGCTAGCTTTCCTCAGGTCAGGTTCAACACTGAAATTTCTTCCTTTTCAAAAAGTGTAATGCCCCTCATATTATGTCCTCATATCCTGTGGCAGCATAGCTGAAAGGGGCAATGTATAGACACGCAGAGCTAAAACACACCATGAGAAAAAGAAATAACATTACAGGATAACAGAGAAGAGCAGGGATTTTCAGAATGCACACGATCTCTTTCAGTATTTCTGTGATTTAAAAACTTGGAGGAATGAGAATTGACAGATTTTTAGGAATATAGTTGATGACACTTGGACTTAAAATCTGCACTAGGAATAATGGCAGTGGCAGTGAGAAAAAGACTGAAAACTCTTTGCTGTAGCTATTAAAAGCCATGATATGAGCAATCAATCATTTCAACACAAATGGTGAGAGGCAAGAAAGAAGCAGATCATGAAGCTCGAAATATGAAAAGATGATATCTGGATTGGCTTGGCACAATGCTAGTTATTAAGGTCAGCACTAAATTAAAAAAAGAATGTTAAACGAATGAACAGGCTTTCTCTTGGCCATACCAGACTAAGGTTTTGTTTTTATTTGTAATGGAATGATTAGACGCTAATGCAGGCTACAGTTAATTGATCAGCTCAACAATATTCATCAAGCCAGGAACTGATCTAGGCCCAGGGGATACAGTAGAGAACAAAGCAGCAACAAATCATCCTCATTCTTTTGGCGCTTCCATTCTAGTGGGGGAGGCAAATAAAACAAAGCAAATTATTTAATGTACTTAGTATGCCAGGTGATGACAAGTGCTACAGAGAAAAATAAAGCAGAAAATGGGAATGGGAAGTAATGGCATGGCAGTACTTACAAAAGGTGCTCACCTTACAAAAGGTGGCAGAGAAGGCAGGGCTGTGAAGGGGACATTGAGCCAGCCTGGAAGAAATAAAGAAGTGAGCTATGCACCTGAGCAGAGCATTCAGGTCCCTTTAGGACAGCAAGTGCAAAGCCCTCCGTGAAGAAGCCCATGTGGCTCTGAGAAGGGAGTGAAGGGCCGGGCAACAGCTGTGTTCACAAAGAATGGGGGTGAGTAGTCAGACTCACATACAGGCCATTGAGAGAATTTTGGTTTTTACGAGGGTAAGGTGGAAAGTCACTGAAAGAAATTGATCAGACTTGATTTAACTTTATTATAATAAGATAACTTTGGCTATTGTGTCAAGAATACACTGGAGAGAGTGAGCAAAGACATAGACAAAGAACAGACTAACACCCAGTCAGAAGGCTATTATTAACATCCAAGCAAAAGATAGCATTGGCTTGGGTGAAATAGTAACAGCAAAGCTAGAGTGATGTGGTTGGATTCTGATGTATTTTGAGGGAAGCAATACTCTCTTAGTGGATTAATGTGAGAGAGAGAAAGAATGAAAATTTTGGCCTCAACAATTGGAAAAATAGACACAATTTTTTTAATGCACAAGAGAAGGTTTGAGAGGGAAAATCGAGAATTAGATTTGGATATCTTAATTTTAATATGGTTTTAGGCCATCCAATGAGCTATGTTGAACTGTATATATTTGAGGCTGGACTTAGGGAAGAAATCTTGATTGGAAGATACAAATTTCAGAATTAGCATAGTGTTTAAAGGCATGGAACCTGATGAAATAAGAGACGTCCAAGGAGTAAGCCCTGGGACAATCCAAGATCTCAAGATGAAGGAGCTAATAAGGAACTCCTCCAACCGAAAAAAAAAAAAAAAACCAACAATAAAGAGTTACTAGTCAGATTAGAAGAAAGCTAGGACACTGTTTTTTTTTGGAAAGTCAAGTGATAAAATATTTCTAGGGTTAGTGTATAATCAACCATGACAAATGTGCTAATAGTTTACTCATGGACCCTCACTAAGATGAGGACTGAGAACTGGTTGTTGTTGTGGCAACATAAAGCTCAGGGGTGACCTCGAAAAGTTCAGTAATGGGGTGAGGGAGAAATAAGATTTAAGGTGACCATAATGAAACAGGAGTAAGAAGGAATTGGAGACAGGAATTGAGGAGTAATGGAAAGTAGAGAAATAAAGTAGTAATTCATGGAAATCAAGAAAGTTATTTTTTAACTCTTTTTTATGTAAAACATAACAATATATCTATATGCTTATAGGAATAATCCATTAAAGCATTGGAATTAAGAATGTGATAAAAAGGGGGAAGAATTTCTGGAATGATGCCCTTGAATAGGCCAGAAGAAAGGAATGGGAGATGGAGTGTAATGGAATGAAATACATGGATGGTTTGGCTTTAGATAGATCTATGGACAAACACATAACAATTCAGTTCAAATTAAAATAAAATATGTAGATTCTCATTCCACAGTGTTAGTTTATATAGAGAAAAGCTTCATGGATTCTCATAGTTGCCTAATTCAAGTAAATTCAACTTAAATTTTATATTCTCAAATGATAAACTAAGTAAATAGCTCACAGAAGGCTACCAGAAAAAAGGATAATTATTTTCTAGATGTGCCACTCATTGGACATACCTTGGATAAAATAAAGACATTAAAAAAATTATTCCAGCATTACTAGCAATCTAAAAAGTATACAATATTGGCTTCTATCTCCAAATTTAGATTAGAAAGCAATAAACTCTCTTAGATATCTGCTAATATCAAGGCTTAGATATTAAAAATTAAAAGGTTATGATAGATGCTAGCTATTAAAACCATAACCCTTCTGATAGTATTGAGAAGTGAAAATCATTGACAGTAGATCTATATCATTTCCAGGCAGTAAATTTTAATAAACATTTTTATTGTCATTAAGTCATTTCTTCAAATAAAATTACATTTTGTAATGGTTGGTATTTGAAGAAGTATTGCAGTTTATTCATTTACAGGGGCTTTATTGTTTTAGAAAGTATATTTTATATTTTAAGCTCAACCTTATTTCCAAGCTTTATACTGACAAAATCTTTCTCTCCAGCACATAATGTGAGGCTCTTAGATAAAATTAGAACTGAAGGAAAAGGGGAATGACAAGGACGTGAAGAATTAAGCACTCTTTCTTTAAAGAACGTTTCATCAAACTGTGGAAGAGAAAGAAAACACATTGCTTCTGCTTTAACTTTTCACTTCAATACATTTATCCAAGAATAATGAGCAGTACAATCCTTATTTCCAAGATTTTTAATACTGCAGGTAATTTGGCACATGCCTATTCCCTGGAAAAATCATATCACCCTAGAAGAAGTAAAGCAGCTGTTGTAAAATATTAACTACATCCTTCTATTTTGTTTAGTTTTATGTATAAATTTGGGGAAATAGGGGGCCGAAAGAAATGAAAAGGACTAAGGGGTTTGTTTTCTAAATGGTAAAAACAAGACAAAGCAAAAAATGCTAATTTAAACATTAAACTGAGTAATGTATGTTTTCCAGTGTTCAGCTACACTTTTAAATTTCTAAACTTTTTTCCTTAATGTTTAGAATTGACACATTTTCCCTGTAGTTATACTCCCTGTCAGCATGAATTTGTAGATTCAATGAAACTGGGAAAATATTTATGTTTAAAGAAATGGACATAAGGCCTAAACAAACATTAAAACTTTAGAGTAGAAGTGTATCTTGATCATCAACTAATAAGAAGCCGAATAAATGGTATTGAAGTAACAGAGGAAAACGGTGATCTAATGAAGAAGCAGTAAGTAATGTCTGAGTGTACAGTCTGTCCGCTGAGCTGTGAGGACATTGCAGAGAGTATTCTATTCTAGAGTCGGTTTTTCACTCTTTATTGCACAGACGTACTAATATCTATCTTGTCAGTATCCTGAACACTTTTTGCTGCAGTACTCTTTCACACTGACCAGATAGTATGGGTGTGCAGGGTGGGGTGGGGGAGGAACTTCACCTGGATAAGTGTGCTTCTCTGCCAGCTCTGCAAAATCCTTGAACTGCTGAATGATATTGAAGAAAAATCACACAACTGCATATGTTGGTGCCACCATTATTTTATGGTTTCCAAACTCAACTGGGCTCTCAACTCTGCCCACCAATCCTTCCATGTCAATATTTTCTTCAGTCTTCTTTAGCAGGTATATTTTCCAATTTCTCCATTCTTCTTAAACTTATAACACTGTGGCCACACAATTTATTCTCAGAAAATAATATTACTTCCAATTTTCCTTTAAAAAAGCCATCTAAAAATAACACCCTCAATATTTACCCAAAATCCAACAAATATACCAATAGCTGCATCCATTCGTCCTTTTTCATTTCCTGTTTCACACTATACAGAGTGGCTTTGTTTGATTTAAAATTGAACTCTGTCAGACTTTAGCATTTTCTCCACTCTGGAATTTTTGTCAATTCATTATTTCCTTTTCTCTTATTTCATTAATATCTCCCCTTCAGTTGGTGTTTCTCAGTCTGTGGATTCTCCCATCTTAAAATAAAACCAAGTTCAAATCATCTCACTATTGGACCTCAGTATTCTTATTTAAATTATGAGGTGATATGGCTAGGCAATTACTACATCTTTTATAGCATTTACACTCTATTAATTAAAAGACCTATGGGGCTTTGAGGTAATAAAGTATCATTTACTGCATCTTAAGATCTAGGGTGATTCTAAACGAAATCAAGAATAGCTAATATAATATTTAACACCCTATTTTTGATAGCTCTTCTAACCCATTCAGTGTCGTGCTCCTGACTTTTCCAGCATAATTGTCGTCGTCTTTCATCTTATTGCATCAGGGTGCTCTCTAGGTTCAGAGGAAAGAATGAATATTAGTATTAAAAAATGAGGGGACTATATTAGAGAAGCTTTAACAGTCCTTTCAGCTTTGAAATAATATTATTTCATTGGGTTATCCCAATTCAATGACGAGCTCTTTATAATGTTTCTTAGTAAAAAAAAATGGTCTTCAGAATTAGATCCAATATTAGGTGGATAGTAGAAAAGAAGAATTTGGTTTTTTACATCTCATTTATATCATCTAAGACAAAGCATTTATATGGAATTATAAAACTAATTTTTGTATATGTAAATATACTCTCTCTCATGTACATATATATACACATTCATAACAATTTAAAAAACACAGAAAAGGGCATGTAATAAAATTTAATAAACTACAGAGTGTATAATGGATATCCTGGGGACTAGAATCCTATGTTGTAATAGGTTGAGAGTAGAAAAGGATACAGAAGTTTCCCCACAAGTTTACATGTATAAGAATTCAAAGGTGTTTTCAATAGAAATATGATGATTCATCTGATATTCCACTCTTTCTATAATCAACACCACCTTCTCAACACAGAGCCCATGGAAAAGTATGATTCTTACCCTAGGATGATAAGACCAGGTATCATTCTCCTTGATCTTCTTAAAGATATAATGATGTTAAATGCATACATACATACATGTAAGCATATATATGACTAGTTTTTTTCTTCACAAAGGAAGAGATTTAGAATATGTAAAATTTAGATATGGATAATATTTTCTAGTAAAAGTAATACTCTGCTTTCAAGTTCACAATGTCTACATGTATTTATGCTCTAGCCAAAAAAGTGAGTGAATGCAAAAAACACAATGTAAATACCACTAGTTGCATTCACAAAAAGCTTATTTTAGTATTTCTGTGAGAATTTTATTTACAAAGAATAATTTTTAGCATTACGTCTTGAATTATGTCTGTAAATAATGGTTAGGGCAATATAGAAAACCTAATTGTTCTCAAGAGATTCACTACTAGATGAAACCCACTTTTTTTTTTTTTTTTAAGATTTTTTTATTTTTTCCTTTTTCTCCCCAAAGCCCCCCCGGTACATAGTTGTGTATTCTTCGTTGTGGGTTCTTCTAGTTGTGGCATGTGGGACGCCGCCTCAGCGTGGTCTGACGAGCAGTGCCATGTCCGCGCCCAGGATTCGAACCAACGAAACACTGGGCCGCCTGCAGCGGAGCGCGCGAACTTAACCACTCGGCCACGGGGCCAGCCCCTAGATGAAACCCACTTTTACCCTACAGGGAGAATAAAGTGTTTCAATCAGGAGAAATGTACTACTTAGAATTCCACCTTTCTGATGATGTTAGGCACTATCATGAAAGCCAATTTAAAGTTTCTTCCAGCACTATCCGTTTGTCAATGCAGACGAGTGGGAGTTTGTTTCCAGTTAACAAGGATTCTGAGGTTCTCTGTGTGCACTTATGACTTTCACCCATCAAGATTCCTTTTACTATTAAGTACCTCAAGTAATGTAAAAGTTACATGCTTCAAATCAAGTACTGTGGAAATCTCATATAATAAAATGATAGTCTTCAAACCATATGATCCAGCTATTCCACTGCTGGGTATTTATCCAAAGAACTTGAAAACCCAAAGGCATAAAGATATCTGCACCCCTATGTTCGTTGCGGCATTATACACAATAGCCAAGACATGGATGCAACCTAGGTGCCCATGAAGGGACGAATGGATAAAGAAGATGTGGTATTTATACACGATGGACTACTACTCAGCCATAAGAAATGACGAAATCCGGCCATTTGTGACAACATGGATGGACGTTGAGGGTATTATGCTGAGTGAAATAAGTCAGAGGGAGAAAGTCAAATACCACAACAAAAACACATAGCATTGGAGATTGGACTGGTGGTTACTATTGGGGAAGGGGGGAGGGGGGAGGGGGGAGGGTAAAAGGGGTGATTAGGCTCACATGTGAGGGGATGCACTATAATTAGTGTTCAGGTGGTGAACATGATGTAATGTATCAGAATTCGAAATATGATGTACATCCGAAAAAAATAAAAATTATATATTAAAAAACAAACAAACAAACAAAAAACAAAATTAAAAAGATCTCTCCCAAATAAGAAAATTACGTTGTGATATTGCAATTTATAGGAAGAAATATATATTTGGTCTTCATCCCTATTTCTGGCTCAGAGCTTCTAACATTTTGTAAGTGATAAAAGCAATAAAGCTGTCTTGATATTCATAAGAAACTCCTTTCAACCACACCTGAGTTTATGTCAATGAGATCACGGGTAATCAACCACGTGATTAGATGGTTGAAACTTTCAGTCCCATCTACCTCATCTCAGGAGAGGAGATGGGGGCTGGAGGTTTAATCAGTCACCAACAGCAGTGATTTAATCAATCATGTCTATGTAATGGAGCCTCCATAAAAGTCCTAACGGACAAGGTGTGGAGAACTTCCAGGTTGGTGAACATGTGGAGATTTGGGGAGAGTGGATTGCCTAGAAAGCACGGAAGCTCTGCACCCCTTCCCACTTCCTTGCCCTATGTATCTATTCCATCTGGCTGTCCTGAGTTATATCCTTTTATAATAGACAATCTAGTAAGTAAATTGGTTTCCTGAGTTCTGTGAGCTGAGCCATACTAACAATTGAACTTGAGGAGGGGATTGTGGAAACCTCCAATTTATAACCAACTGGTCAGAAGCACAGATGACAGGCTGGACTTGTGATTAGCATCTGAGGTGGTGGCAGTTTTGTGGGACTTAGCCCTTAATCTGTAGGATCTGATAATCTTCAAGTAGATAGTATCATAATTGAGTTAAATTTGTGAGACGCCTGGTCAGGGGCCACTGAGAATTGAGAATTGCTTGGTGGTGTGGAAAAAAAAAACACATTGCAATTGGGGTCAGAATGAGAATATGTCAAAACCTAAAATGTAAAATTACAAAAAGTCAGTATGCTTTGGTTGACTTGCTGAAATTGAGAGTAGGATCACTGCAGTCCTTCCTCAGTTGCAACTCTCTTGCTTCTTCCACCCTCACATCCTGATCTGCACTACAATATGATACCATTTCTGAAAATTTCTTATTTCCCTACATTCTTAGTTTGAAAACTATTACAAAAATGTAATTTGAAAATTCTCTTTCTTGACCCTGTGGAAATATACATTATGTAGCTCCAAGAATACAGGGAATCTAAGTTTCAGGGTTGTTCAAATCCTGTTCCAGCATAAGAATGCATGCTGTAAGGGAGGCATGGTAAGTAGTATAATATTAGAGAAACATAACAGGAGGGAAAAAAGGGAGAATTCTTCTTTAAGCCATTCTTTATTTTTTAACAGCTTTAATGAGATATAATTCAAATACCATAATATTCCCCCATTTAAACTCTACAATTCACTCATTTATAGCATTTACAGAGTTGTGCAAAATCACAACTAATTTTAGACTATTTCATTAAGCCAAACAGAAACACAATACTCAGCAGTCATACTCCTGTCTCCCTTCTCCTATCAACTGGTAACTGCTAATCTACTTTCTGGCTCTATGGATTTGCCTATTCTGGACATTATATATAAATGGAATCATAAAATGTGTGCTCTTTTGAGACTGCATTTTCCACTTAGCATAATGTTTTCAAGGTTCATCCATGTTGTAGTATGTATGTATTCTTTTATTACCAAATATTTTTCCATTTTATAGATATACCACTTTTTGTTTATCCTTTCATCAACTGACGGGTATTTGGGTTGTTTCCACGTTTTGGCTATTGTGAATAACGCCACTGTAAGTATTTGTGTACAAGTTTTTAGATGGACATCTGCTTCCCTCTGTCTTGGGTATATCACTTAGGAGTAAAATTTCTGGATCATATGGTAACTCTGTCTAACATTTTGAGAAACTGCCAGACTGTTTTTAAAAGTGGCTGCGCCATTTTATGATTCCAGCAGTAATGTTTGAGGGCTCCAGTTTTTCCATATTCTCAGCTATACTTGTTATTACCTTTCTTTCTGATGACAGCCATCCTAGTGGGTATGAAGTGGCATCTAATTGTGGTTTTGATTTGCAATTCTCAAATAGAAAACGATGGTGAGCATCTTTTCATGTGCTTATTGACCATTTCTGTATCTTCTTTGGAGGTGAGTCCATTCAGACTCGTTTCTCATTTTTTAATCAGATTATTGTCTTCTTATTATTGAATTTTAAAAGTTCTTTATATATTCTGGATACAAGTCCATCATCAGATATATAATTTGCCAATGCATTCCCAAATTCTGTAGGTTGTATTTTGATTCTCTTAATGATGTCTTTGAACAATAGATTTTCATTTTGATAAAGCATAATTTATCTATTTTATCTTTTGTAGCTTGAACTTCTTTGTTGTATCTAATACAGCCTTGCACAACCCACAACCATGAAGATTTTGTTACATATTTTTTTCTAAGAGACTTATTGGTTTAGATCTTATATTTAGGTCTGTGATACATTTTGAGTCAATTTTTGTGTGATGTGTGAGACGAGTCAAATTTCATTTTTTTGCACATGGATATTCAGCTACTCAGCACTGTTTATTAATAAGACTCTTCCTTCTTCATTAAATTGCCTTCATACAAATTGAAAATAGATTGACCGTAAATGTAAACGTTTATTTCTGGACTCTCAATTTTATTCCATTAATCTATATGTTTATCCTTACGCCAATACCACATTGTCTTGATTACTATAGTTTTGCAGTAAGTTATGAAATCAGGAATTTTGAGACCTCCAACTTTGTTCTTCTATTTCAATATTATTTTGGCTATTCTGGGTCCTTTGTGTTTTCATATCAATTTTCAGATTACCTTGTCAATTTCTGCAAAAAGATAATTACAAACCAACCTGGGTCTCACTAGAGATTGCATGGAATCTTTAGAGCAATTTGGAAATTATTGCCATCTTTACAATATTGAGCCTTACAATTCATGAACATGAGATGTTGCATTATTTAAGGTCTCCTTTAATTTATTTTAACAATGTTTTGCAGTTTTAATATTATATATGTTGTATTCCTTTTGTTGCTATTGTAAAAGGAATTGTTTTCTTAATTTCATTTTCAGGTTTTTCATTATAGAATATAGAAATACAATTGATTTTTGCATATTGATCTGGTACCTTGCAACTTTGGCAAAATTTTTTATTAGTTCTAATAACTTTTTTGCGGATTTATGATGACTTTTTACATATAAGAGCATATCTTCTGCAAACAGTTATACAGTTGGCCCTCTGTATCTGTGGATTTTGCATCCTTGGGTACAACCAACTAAGGATCAAAAGGCCTGTGATGGTTGTGTCTGTACTGATCATATAAAGACATTTTTCTTGTCAGTATTTCCTAAACACTACAATATAACAACTATTTGCATAGCATTCACATTGTATTTGGCATTATAATTAATCTAAGAGATGGTTTAAAGCATACAGGAGGATGTATAAAGGTTATATGCAAATACTACACCATTTTATATAAGGGACATAAGCATTCACACATTTTGGTATCTTCAGGGGTCCTGGAACCAATCCCTTGGGGCTACCAAGGGACCACTGTAGATGCATTTCTTCTTCTTTGTTTTTTTCCTGACTACCCTTGCTAGAACTTCCAATAAAATGTTGACTAGAAGTGTGGAAAGAGTATACATTCTTATTTTGTTTCTGATCTTAGATGGATGCATTCAGTTTTCCACAGTTAATTTATGTTAACTGTGGGTTTTCCAAAGATGCCCTTTATTAGATTGAGGAAGTTACCTTCTATTCTTTATTTGTTGAGTTTTTTATCATGAAAGGGTGTGGCTTTTGTCATATGCTTTTTCTGTGCATATTGCTATAATCAAGTAGTTTCTGTCTATTATTCTGTCAATATGGTGTATTACTTTGATTGGTTTTCAGATGCGAAACCAATCTTGCACTCTTAAGATAAATCTCCTGTGTTCATGATGCATAATTTTTTCATAGGATACTAGATTTGGTTTACTAGTATTTAACTAAGAATTTTTGAGACTGCATTTATGAGATAGTATTCGGTAGTTTTCCTGTGCTGTTCTTCTCTGTTTTTGATATCAGGATAACACTGGCCTCATAGAATGAGTTGGAAAGTGTTCCATTCTCCCATGTTTTTTGGAAGATTTTCTTTTAAAAAATTGCACTAATTCTTCTTTAAGTGTGCCTGGGCTTTACTTTGTGAAAATTTCTAAATTAATAATTCAATCTATTGAGAATTTATAACGTTTTTGCATCAACTTCTGACTTTCTTGAGTCAAATTCTTTTTGAGAACTTGTCCATTTTGTCTATCTAGATTATTTGTATAGAGTTGTTCATCGTATTCCCTTATAATTATTTTTAATTCTATAAGGTCAGTATTGATGTCCTCCTTTCATTCCTGATTTTAGTAATTTTAATCTCTCTTTTTGGCTTGATCATTCTAACAAAAAGTTTTGTCATTTTTTTTTTTAATGTTCTCAGAGAACCAACTTTTGGGTTCATCAATTTTCTCTATTGTTTTTCTATGTTTCATTGTATTATTTTTTGCTCTTATCTATCTTATTCCTTCCTTCTGTTTGCTTTATGTTTACTTTGCTCTTGTTTTTCCAGCTTTTTGATGGAATAGACTAGGTTACTCAATTAAGAACTTTTTAAAAATATAGGCTTTTAATCTATAAAATTCTTTCTAAACACTGCTTTAGCTAAATGAATCGATAGCATTCATTTTTATTCATCTCTAAGTACTTTCTAATTGCCATTATGATTTATTCTTTGGCCAATTGGTTATTTAGGAGGACTTTGTTTAATTTCCACATATTTGTGAGTTTTTCAGTTTTCCTTCTGATATTGATTTCTAATTTAATTGTATTGTGACCTCAATGTGTACTTTGATTTCAATGCCTTCAGGTTTGTTGAGACTGGTTTTATAGTTTAATGTAATTACTCTCCTGGAGAATGTTCCAAAGCACTTGAGAAGAATGTGTATTCTGGTGTTGTTGAGTGGAATGTTCTATAGGTATTTTTAAGTCTAAGTGTTTTACTGTGTTTTTCAAGTTTCTCTTTCCTTATTGATCTTCTTCCTGGATATTCTTTCCTTTATTGAAGGTGGGTTTTGGCGAGAAGTTGAAATGTCTAACTATTATTTTTGAATTGTGTATTCCTTCCTTTAATCCTGTCAGCTTTTCTTTCATGTATTTTGAACCTCTGTTATTAGGAACATATATCTATATATCTATATATATGACTGTTATATATTTCTGATAGATTACCCTTTTATCATTATAAAAATATTCATTTTTATCTTAGTAACATATGGTAGTTTTAAAGTGAATGTTGTCTGATGATATTATAGCCACTCCATTTTTTTAAGATTGCATGATATATATTTTTTTCTTTTTCTTTCAATCCATTTGTTTCTTTGAATTTAAAGTTTGTCTCCCATAAACAGTACACAGTTGGGGTTTTTTTTAACAGTCTGATAATATCTGCCTTTTGATTGGATTTGTGTCAATTAATTCATTCACATTTAGTGTTATTACTGATATAGAATCATGCATCACATAATGACATGGTCAAGATAGATTGCGTATATGACAATGGCCTCATAAGATTAGTACAATATAGCCTATATGTGTAGTAGGCTATACCATCTACCTTGTGTTTGTGTAAGTACACTGTATGATGTTGCCACAATAACAAAACTGCTTAATGATGCATTTCTCAGAATGTACCCCCATTCTTAAGTGATACATGACTGTAGTTGGATTTATATTTGCCATTATACTTTGGTTTTCTATATATCTCATCTTGTTTATTCCTCTGTTCTTCCTTTTTTGTTTATTTTTCAGAGTGAATACCTTTATTATATAATTTAGATTCCTTCAAATACTTTTTCACTACATTTTTTAGTCATTTATTAGTGGTTTCGCTAAGCCTAACATTGTACATGTTAACATCAAAATCTTTTTCAGATATATACTAACTTAATCCAGTGAGATATATATATATATGTGACTTCTATATAACTCTATTCCCTCTCTCCTTTTTTGTGCTATTTTTGTTATACAATATTATATCTAACTATGTTACAAACACAACAATATATTGTTGTTATAGTTACTTTATGCAATTTTACATCTTTTAAATAAGCTGAGTGAAAGCAAAAAAAATTTTTTTAATTTTGAAATATTAATCTTTTCATGTAACATTTCTTGTTCTCAATTTTTTCCTGTGGATTCACATTATTTTCTAGTATTTTCTATTTCCTTACTCTAATATAGCTTTGCTACAAACCATGTTCTTTTGTTATCATCAGATTCTTACATTTGTACATGTTATAGGGCCAATAGTAAACTATATACATTAGGTAAGACAGAACAGGGGAATAAATCTGCAATTATACTGTTTTTTAATTACATAGTTACTTTAGCATTACTCTTTGATGTTTTTTGAGTGGATTCAAGTTACTTTATATGGTCACTTGTTTTTAGTCGAAGGAAATCCCTTCAATATTTTTTCAAAGGCAGGTCTAGGAGCAACAAATTCTCCTAGCTTTTGTTTCAGGTATGCTTTTTTTCTCTTAATTTTTGATATATAGTTTTGCTGGATATAAGATTCTTGTTTGACAGGTTTTTTTTTCCTTTCAGCCACTCTTAATACATCATCTCCCTGACTTCTGGCCTCCTTTGCTTCTGATGAGATGTTAGCAATAAACTTTATTGACATTCTTTGTCCATGATGAATTATTTTTCTCTTCCTTCTTTCAAGATTGTATCTTTATCTTTGGCTTTCAATATTTTACTATAATGGTTGAGAAGCTCTCTCTTTAAGCTAATTAGTGTGTTGAGCTTCTCCAAATTCTAGATTCATTTTTTTCATCCCATTTGGGATATTTTCCACCATATTTCTTCAAATATTTTTTGTACTCCTTTCTCTCTGTCCACTCGCTCTGGTACTCCCATTGTGTTTGTTATCCCCTGTTCATTTTTCTTCATTTCTTTTTCTGTTCTTCAGGTTGCGTAATTTCTATCAATCTATCTTCAAGTTTGCTGATTCTGTCTTCTGTTAGCTCAAATGTACTGATGGGCCCATCTAGTGAAGTTTTCATTTCAATTATTGATTATATTTTTCAACTTTAGAGTTTCTATTTGGCTCTTTGTTATAATTTTCTCTTTTTACATTGCCTATTTGCAGAAACATTGTTATCATATCTTCCTTTACTTCTTTTTGTATCATTTGCATTAGTTCGTTGAACACAATATAGCTGCTTTGAAGCATTTTTCTGCTAAATATGACATCTTGGCTTCTCCCAGGCAGTCTCCATTGATTTTCTTTTCCTATGTACAGATCACCATTTCCTGTTTCTTTTTTTTACGTGCAATTTTTTTTTGTTGAAAACTGGTCATTTTAGATAATGTTGTAATAGCTCTGGATACTAATTTCTAACCTCATTCCTCCAAGTGTTGTTGCTTTTGCACCCTTGTTTGTTTGTCTTGTTACTTGGCTAGACCATTTTATTCAAGTCTCTTTTGCTCACCATGTGCTGTCTCTAATGTCATTTCTCAGAAGTTGCAGCCTTGAGGGTGCAGTCACCATGAGATGACAGTGGTTTTCAAGAACTCTTTTGAGCATCCCTTTTCTTGATCTCTCTAAGTTGTCTACCTCTGTTTACATTGTACCTAGCTCTTAGCTTCCACTAATTTCAAGCTGATGGTTTTACTATATTCAAAAATGCCCCGAAGCATAAAATGTTCCACAGTTCAATCCAATTAAATCTGGGCTCCTTTGCAGGAGTAGACTTTGGGAATAGAATTTGAGACTTATTCCAAGCCCAGAAAGACTCTTCTTAAATGTGTCTTTTCCTTGTTTCTCTCTGTTAAACTTTCGGATGGTCCAGAACTTTGTTTCTCTCATGGAGGTACCAGTCTTCTCTTAACTGCTTATAACCAAAATTTCCATTGTTTTCAACAGCACTGTTAAGCTTAAACTTCCCACATCTGTTTTCAAATAAAATCAATTCCTTTGGGGAGATCTTAAGAGCACTCTATCTTAAAATCTGCCTCTCCTCCTGGGTAAAGCTTCTATGTCACTGTAGCAGAGTTCAGGTAAAAGACAGCAGCCCACTTCTCCTAGAGTAACAGCTGTTTTACACTGGGGAGTTGGGTTTAGGTAGGAGGGTCTGATTTTCTCAGTTTGCCTCTCCTTGCATAGATCCTTTACACTATGAGTGAGCTGGGACTAAGGAAATTGGGGCCCCAGTATTTTTGGCTAGGGCTTCTACTCTACAAATGGGAAGTGGGTACACAGACTGAACCCCAGACCTCTTGCCTAAACTAGAGCTTCTGGAACATGGAGCTGGGAGAGATGAGAAAAGTGATGGCTTGCAACTGCAGTGGACATTATTTAGCCTTAGACTGGGAGCTAGGTAGAGAGGGAAGTCCTGTGTTCTTGAATGCACTTGATCAGGGAAGAGCATTTGTCATGCTGAGCTGGGTTGGGGCAAGTTGGTTAGGACTCAAATGCAGTATCTCTATATTCTTACCAAGATTTAGTAAATTTCTTGAATAAATGTTTCTTCACTAGCTTTATGCCATTGAGACAATTTCCAGAGACTTTAAATCGTTGTTTATTTGTTTGTTTGTCTTATAATTTTAACCAGTATAGTTGGTTCCCTGAGGGCCGTGGAGCTCCTAGCACTGCCCTTCTGGAAATCATTCTCTTAACTGATGAGTTATACACCCCTTTAAATTTTCTATATACTCCCTTAAATTTTCATACTTCCTACGATTTTATACTTGACCCTTATCTATTTTCTTTTCATTCTGGATATTCATCATTTGAATGACTCCTAGCCTCTCTCCCAAGTTCCCATATGGCACTTAAACCTGATTCTAATTATCTCCTCATAGACCAACACACTATTCAAATTCAGCATTCCCCAAATGGAACTTATCATATTTTCCCAAACATAACCCATTTCTTATTTCCCAATATCAGCTGTGGCCAAATGGAATTCCTTATTTCAGGTAGAAATTTTGGACTACCCTTAAATTTTAATCCTCAATGTCCATTACAGACGACTTTTCTTCTCCATACCCAATGTCCAGGTGTTTATCATTTCATCCAGGCTATATTGAGTATGAACCATATCCAACACCCTGTTCTGATGAAAGCTGCTATGCAGGAAATTGTGAAAAGTCATTAATTTTGCATAGTGCCAATGATTTGCCCCATATAATGCATCCAGCCTAACTACACCTGATTTAATCAATGATTAAATCAAGGATCCTACTCAAACGTATTTTGAGGGAAATATTTGTATCTCTCCAAAATGTCCAATGTGATGGTATTAGGAGGTGAGGCCTTTGGCAGGTGATTAGGTCATGAGAGAGGAGCCCTCATGAATGAGATGATCCCCTTGAAAGAGGCCTGAGAGAGATTTCTTGCCCCTTTCACAATGTGAGGACACAGTGAGAAGTTGGTAGTCTGAAACCCAGAAGAGGGCTTTCTCCAAAACCCAACCATGCTGACATCTTTATCTCAGACTTCAAGTCTCCAAACCTATGAGAAATAAAAATTTGTTCTTCCTAAGCTACCCAGTCTGTGGTATTTTGTTATAGCAACCTGAACAGATCAAGACAGAAAATTGGTCCTGGGAGCTGGGTGCTGCTGTAATAAGTACCTAAAAATGTGGACATGATTTTGGATGTGGGTAACAGGTAGAGATTAGAAGTTTGATATGCACACTAGAAAAGGTCTATATTTCTGTGAAGAGACCATTAAAAGCAATTCTGATGAGGGCCCAGAAAGAAGAGAGGACAGCTGTAGAAAGCCTCAATCTTTTAGAGAATATCTAAGTGGTCATGAACAGAATGTTGGTAGAAATATGAACGTAAAGGCCATTCTGATGAGGTCTCAGATGGAAATGAAAAACATATTATTGGACAATGGAGGAAAGGCTGTCCTTGTTATAAAGTGGCAGAGCTTGGCTGAATTGTGTTCACGCCCTAGTGTTTTATGCAAGGTAGAACTTGTGAGTGATAAAGTTGGATATTTGGCTAAAGCTGTTTCTAAGCAAAGTGTTGAGGTTGTGCTTGGTTGTTTTGAATGTTTATAGTAAAATGTGAGAAGAGGGAAATTACTTAAAGATGGAATGTTTAATCAAAAGTGAAGCAAAATTTAAAAATTTGGAAAATTCTCAGCCTATCCATATAGTAAAAAATGAGAAAACATGTTCAGAAGAGAACACTAAGGGATGGTCAAGCAACTCTCTGATAAAGAGATTAGTATGGGTGTGAACCATGGACTTAATCAGCCACCCCAGCAGGAAAACGGTGAATTTGAATAGAAAAAGAAGGAGAAAGGAAGCAAAGAAGGAAGGTTATCAGGCTTCTTAGAGTTTATGAGATGGGGCCATAGAGCTACTCAGCTGTGAAAGTGCATTATTCTCCAGGACAAGGGAAGAAGGACCCCAAAGTGATTCAGAGATCATTAGGGCTGAACCCTTGGTTTCAAAGTAAGGCCGTTGTCTGAGTTTCAACAGGCCAGATGACTCCTGCCCTAAACCATGAAGGCCAGACCCCTGCCCAGCAGGGACACAGAGGAGTAGCTACCTCCACCTAGGTGTCAAAAGATGGAGCCACTGGTACTGCCAGCATGTGACCCAGGTAGAGGGCCACAGTGAGGGTAAGGCCACTGCCGAGGCAATGCCCAACTGACACCCCCCAACCCAAGATGAGTATAGTCACAGGCATACAACTCCAATCCATGAAAGCTGCTATGGGGGCTGCACCCAGCAAAGCCATGGGAGAAGTGATGTCCCAATGTGTCCAGAAGACAGGCCCCCCCATCCTAGTGAGCTTGGTGGGCAGGGAATCCAGTTAAAGAATATTCTTGAGTTCTAAGACTTGATGTTGTTTGCTGTTTTGGTTTTGGACTTGCTTGGAAACTATCACCCATTTTTTTCTTATTTCTCTCTTTTGTAATGGGAGTGTTTATCCTATATCTGAGGAATTCACTTCAGGATGAATCACACCTTGAGTGTCATTCATATGAGATTTAGAGGATATTTAGATGAGACTGGACTTTAGACTTTTGAGTTGATACTGGAACTAGTTAAGACTTTTAGGGTTATGGAGATTGAATGAATGCATTTTGCACGTGAGAAGGATGTAAATTTTGGGAGCCCAGGGGGAGAATCTATGGTCTGAATGTTAGTGTCTCCCCAGAATTCTTATTTTGAAGCCTTAAAGCCCAATGTGATGGTATTAGGAAGTAGGAATTTGGAGAGTGATTAGTTCTTAAAGGAGGAGCCCTCATGAATGAGATTAGCCTTATTAAAGAGGCCGAGAGAGATCCCTCATCTCTTCCACCAAATGAGGACACAGTGAGAAGTTGGCAGTCTGCAAATCCATAGAAGGCCTTCACGAGGATCCAATCATGCTGCACCCTGATCTGGGACTTCCAGCCTCCAGAACTATGAGAAATAAATTTTTGTTGTTTGTAAGGCATCTAGTCTATGATCTTTGACCTCATCAGTCTATAAAAGTTAAAACTGTAATGTTTTATGAAATGGACTTTAATATTTCAGCAATGATCCTGTGCTACATTTGTTTTATGAAACATTCCCACTATGTGTGTTATATGATTTATGTGAAAGATTTTGAGTCATTAACTCCCTCAACTTGCAATGCTAAGGGAAAAAATTTCCATTCTCACCTCTAAATAAAAGCCTAATCTACCTAAAGAAAATTCTATGATAACTTAATAACACTAATTCTCTCTAGGAAGATAATGAGAATTATGACTTCAATATTTATTTTAATAGAATAAAAGCATTATGCTTGCTTCCACTTTTATAACATTTGCAGTATAATTCAATCATCGTTTTCTGTCTCTGTAACTTCCATTCTCAGTTCCTGATTACACAGTTTTAGTTCCTTAGGAATGTATTCTGAGCACCAGAAGGAAAATTGATAAATTAGAATTCAATCAAAAATGGCTTTGAGATAATTTTCCTTCTGGAAACTGATAAGGCGGAAGTTAGAAAATGTACTCCAAGAGGAGAACAAATTGCTTTCTGCTACAGATTCTTAAGAACTTAACGTTATGGAGGCATCTTACCTTGCATGACACTACTCCAGCCAAAATTTTTAACAGTATAGTGTGGGAAGTTTGCCGTTTCATTAATGAAATCAGCTAGGCTGAAACTCCTAAAGCTATACAATATTTAGCCTAGTAATCTCTTCCTATTACAAAGTGTCAATTTTTTAATTTACTTCCCTTGGAATGTAGTGATGGTTTCGAAAAAAAGGAACAAAACAGTAATTTAGCAAGATAAATTATAGTTTAGGTCTAAGACATTAGGAAAAATTTTATGCCTCAAGTCATTCATTTAATGTTATTGGAAATAATTTATATTTTATTTCCTTCCAATCCACGAGAAATATACTGCTTAGAAACAACAAAAGCAAAAGCTGGTCACAGCATGAGTTTTATTTTTTAATGTTTTTGCTCTAATCCAAATCAATTTGTTTCTAAATCAACAATTTGGAAGCTAAAATGCCTCCAAAGGAAACTAGTGATATGGAGAGTCAGAAAAATGGTGGATGCAGAAGAGAACAAGACAGCACCCCCCAAGTAACAAACGGAATTTGCGCTTGCCCCAGAGTTAAATCCTAGCAGAGCCTCAGGCAACAGTCTTCTGCATTCATCTCCCCGGGGTCAATCAAATGTTCTTCTGAATAAAACTAACCAGAAAGTTCTAAATCTACAGTATTCTCTGCATACTGTAGAGAGGGGGCAAAGACATGGGAGTATAGTAAGAGTGGTTCTTTCTTCATCACTTTCCTGAAAACCTTTCAAAAACATCAGGATAGGGAGATAGCATAATCCTGGTGACCTTGCTGGCCACTGCTGACTGCTGTGGCTGAGCTGCAGGCCATTCTTCTCCATGACAGGGCATTGTGTGGGCCTTCAGCAGGTAAGTTAGAGGTAGAAGAGCAAGAACAGTAAGTTATTGGCCATCTAGGCACTCACTGCACTTATATATGTTATCTCAATTGGTTATTAAAGTTCACAAATCTCAGAAATTTCTCAATAATAAAAGGCAAATCAGGTTATTTATAGTTAGAGATCCAAAAGAGAAAATAAAAGATTTCTTAAATATACAAAGTTCATATTCTTTGTATTAAATGACTTAATTTGATCTTTTCATTGAACTCAGAATTAACAATACCATATGTATGGAATTGCATTAAATCTATAATTTTATAAAGGGGTTGTTTGAATTTTGAATTCCAAACCATTTGATCTTTATACCGGATGTATAGGCAACTCTCTCTTAACAAATATTAATGAGAAATTTTCCATGTTAAATTGTTTTCCTTGTCAGGGTTGAGTTTCCATGAAATATAATTATTTATCATGGACAAGTTGCCTAGAATCAAAGTGACTGCATAACTGTGGAGCTATACTCGAAGTTTTATGGTCCATGAAACCACTCTGGTGTAAATCCTCCTATCACTGCATCCTCTCTGGATAAGTGTGAGAAGAATGTGTATTTATGAAGTGTCACTAGTCTTACTTTAGATAGCTTTTAGCCTTTGAAAAAAATGCATTCAAAGTACACAAAGTGCATACTATTTAATACTTTTTAAAAATTAATAACTTTCCAACTCAGCTGAATGGAATTACATCATTGAACTGTATTTTCTATCTCTCATGGTTTAATACTAACTTTGAAATATTCTAACATCTACTGAATAATTATAGGAAACAGGTGGGGATAAACAAAAAAAGTAAAACTAGATATGATCTAAACTAGACAGGATTAAGCCATCTATTTCCTTAAGGTTAATAAAAGATAAGGTAAAATCCCTAGTACTTTGTCAAGTGTATATAATGTTATATTTATGAATACACACACTAATATATATATATATATATATATACATATTTTTGTATCTATAGAGTGTGTATATATATATATTGATAAATTCAAAACTTTAAGCTATCAAAATTTCTTGCATATTTCCCTTAGAACAATGCCTAGCAAAAAGCAGATGTGCAAAAAATATTTACTGAATGAATCAAAATCACTTGAACCCACAAAATATGTTGAACTCTCAAAATGAACAACTCAAATGCTGGTCACTTGAGCAGTTGAATATGACTGAGGTGCCCATTCAAACTATGACTGAAAAGCCTCACATGCTCACCAGGTAACTCTCCAGAGCAGAGATACAGTTTTGCCTTTATAACTGATTTCATGTGGAACCGGAAGGATAGTCTTCTTTAACTTAAAAGAGACATGAAACTTTAGTTGAACCAGATTATTTTGAGAAGTACATCCTTTTTTTCCAAAGAATTTCACTTTTAAAGCCATTATTTTCTCCATAGATTCTATCATCTTTAGTTATTTTGCTTAACAAAGATCTGTTTTAAAATGTTAATGATATCTACATCCCAAACAGTAAAGATAAACCTAAGGCAATGATATTCTAAAGACATCATTTCATTTTTTAATACTTTTATTTCATTACAAAGATTTTTCAGAAACTTTACATATTCTGAAAGGGCAGTGAAGGTAGGGATTGTTAGTTTTTTATATATAACATTTAATTTCTTAAATGAAAGCAAAATATTTTCGTGCAGCTTTAAGGACAGAAAAACATTTCATAAAATGCATTCCTTAAAATACGTAAAAAATTAATTATATTATTTCAACTATTATTGGTCACCTGGAAAAGATAAAGCTGTTCCGGGCTGGCCCAGTGGCACAGCCGTTAAGTGCATGCGGTCTGCTTTGGCAGCCTGGAGATTGCCAGTTCGGATGCCGGGTGCAGACATGGCACCACTGGGCAAGCCATGCTGTGGCAGGCTTCTCACTTATAAAGTAGAGGAAGATGGGCACGGATGTTAGCTCAGGGCCAATCTTCCTCAGCAAAAAAGAGGAGGATTGGCAGCAGATGTTAGCTCAGGGCTAGTCTTCCTCAAAAAAAAAGGAAAAAAAGTGGTAGCATTGAAAACTAAAAAGAAAGAACAAAATAAATTGAATAATAAAAAAAGGTAAAACTATTCAACTGAATTCATTTACTATAAGATGTACTGTTAGGGTGGGCATATTCTCTTTCTAAAATTCCAGTTAACATAGTTGGTGGCAGACAAGTAAACAACTAACCATAGCACAGGACAGCCTAAAACAAAAGATATTTGTCCATCTTTTTGTCCTATTCTATTCAATAATGTCCTTAAAAATAATAGTGTAATACTGTAAGTTTAAATGGCATGGAGTCTAGCCTCTTTATCATTCCAGTCTAGCCCACCTTCAAGATAAACAAAACAATGACATTCAAGGTAGATCAGAGCAATGGGCAAAGTTTCTGAACCTGAAGCCAGGCGAGACTCAAGTGTTTCCTATTTACATTTGTATTATTTGGATCCTGTAATTATGAGTGCTGCACAAGGGTCTCTGGTGCCAGTTTATTTGTTCCTCTCTCCCTTTTTTCCTTTCCTGTTCTGCTAGTATTGCTATGGCTACTTCAAATATTCTTGTTTGCTTTTGTTCTGTGATCCTTCCTCTTTTAACTCCATGTCACCTTTCCTTCTCCCCAGATTAATTTCCTTGCCTGCCAGAAGACTCAATTCCATGCTTATCAGGAACTTAGCCTGGAAAGATGTTAGGCACTTAACAGCATCTATTATTTAGCTCACTAAAGGCTGACACATTATTCTTCACTGTTGTATGTGTGCAGCAGCTTTAAACGGTCCCTTATGGAGATGAGGCTGCTGTCCTGGGGATTCACTTCATTTTCATTGGAAATATAGCTCTTCTCAAAGACAAAAACAAATTTCTTTTCAAACAAGAGCAAGAAAAATAGAATAGAAATCTTAATAGTTTACAGGTTGTGAAAGAATTCACCAAAAGTTAGGTTTAATGTTTCTAAAGGCTTAGGAACACATTTCCCTAAAGAATGTTTTATATTGAATTTAATTTCTCAGTCCAAGTCACAGAACCTCTTTATCAAAAAACACCCGAAATTAAATTTTATTTCAACCACACCCAAGTGTAATTTATAACATGTTTTTGATAGGAAAAAAATTGAGGAGCACTTGCTGTGCTGCATGAGATGACTGCTGTGTAGCAGAGAGGCAACCAAGCTGTGGACCAGGAGCTCAGGAGGCAAAGGTGTCTCCTGCTAGAGGAGTAAAGGCCCTGGGGGCTGGATATGGAAGAATCAGTGAAAACAGAAATTGGAGCAGGGTATTTTGTGTGAGTGTGAGACCACATATAAATTGGAAGAGCAAAGCGCTCAGTCTTCTTAGGGCTTAGGCAACAATGAGAATTTCAGGGTGACTGGATCTGGAGTGTATATAGGAGAATGGTCACTGGTCCAAACATTTAATTTCTTTACAGTGCCCAGCATGCTCTAATTAAAATGGAAGGAGGTATCTAGAGCAATTAAATTCAAACATAATGTAGGATGCTGATTGCTAGGGACTGGGGGAGACAAAGAAATGGCGAGATGTTTAACGAGTATAGAGTTTCAGTTTTGCAAGATGAAAAAGGTCTGGAGATTGGTTACATAATAATACGAATACACAACACTACTGAACTGTACTTAACAATGTTTAAGATGGTAAATTTTGTTATGTATGTTTTACCACAGTTAAAATTTTTTTTTAAAATAGAGTGTGATTTACAATCTGACATGGTGTTCACAGTTCAACAGCAAAGACACATGAAAGTTTAAGGTGATTATCCAGAAAATGTAGATACAAAATGCATTTGTCCAAACAACTGAATAAAAGAACAGAAAAGTTCATGGTTTGTTTTTTTCTTTCACTTGCTCTACCCATGCATTTCGAGAGGCTCATGGCATCTTTCTATCCAGAGAGTATGAAGTATGTCTATCAAGCAACATTCAGCGAATTGTGTTCTCTCTATTTGGGTACAAGTGACTGTTTTTTAACAGCAAGCTCTTTCATTAGGATAGAATTTTCCCCAAAGAAATAATCTGCAGATATAAATGACCATGTGCATCTGCCTGGCTGTCTCTCTCTACACACACACACACACACACACACACACACAACTATAAATAACTGATGCATTTGCTGCTTGCACACTCATGAGGTGTTAGTATGGACATTGCACAATTCTCTTATTGGACATTCAGCCAACATGCATTGAGCAGCTTCCATTCCCAGGCATGTTAGTAAACAGGACCAGCATGATCCCTGTCCACACAGAGCCTATAACCTGGAGAGACAGGCCACTAAACAGTCCATGATGCTATGTCTGTACCGAGTGCTAGGTCCCTAGCCAGGCCAAGCCAGTAACCCAAGAACAAATGAGTGCCATGGAGGTATGTGTGTAGACAACTGGGGAGAGATGCAGGGGCCAGAAGGAAGAGCAAAGGTTAGGTAGAAGGAGCAACATATAAAAATCACCTGGAGCAAGAGAAATATTGTTATCAAAACCACAGAATCTTGGTTATGAGCAACATATACATGATGGGAATGAACAGTTACTGAGCTGATGTGTGCGAAGCATTGTACACTTTTTGACAAAAATGATCCTCCCAGCATCTCTGTAACACGATCTATTAGTATTTTCCATCATAAAGATATGGAAATTAAGGCTCAACAAGTTCACCTGTCTGTGGTCACAAAGCTAGTAGGCCGCTTTCTTAGGAAGCAAAGTTAGGACCTTCTGAAGTCTAAAGAAGTATTCTTGCCACTGTCTCTATCTCAGAGGCTGTATGTGTTTTCTTGTCTGCTAACCATGTCTTCTAACTGTATCTTTAAATGATCTTTACTGTGAATTCCTTTCTTGCCATCTTCTATCTTTGACATGATCTATAGTGAGAAAGGAGAACGCAAGTAAGGTTTCAAACTTTAAAGAATCGTTGAAGAAGGAGAGGCTTCACACCCTGGGCATGGTCTCTTTGCCACTGGTTTCAACAACAGCTTATCCAGGACACTCTTCTGAGTTTATTGTAAGATAGCTCCTGCCTTCCACCAATTTACCATCTAACAGAGAAGACAAAGCAAGAGAAACAAGTGCACATACAAGCAATAGCACTGCGCAGACTAGTATACCTGTCTACACTCCCACGGAGGCCCAAACCCTCAACATATGGGGATGGAAGAAAGAATGTTTTGGTGCTGTGGGCACTGGATCATCAGACAGTCACACGGTGATGCATGAAAGGAAAGGATGACAGTGAGAGGCTCGTGGTGGTGGTAGAGACTAGTGATGACAAGAGGAGAAACTGGGTATTTTTGTCTCCCTTTGAGGAAAGATAAGTGATCCATAGGAGAATTTCCATGAGCATCTCTACCCTTAGAGAGCGTTGCCCAGACCAAATACCCAGACTGTACAGCCCAGCCCCTTAACTTCGGAAGTTTCTGTCTGCACCAATTATTCTTCTTTTGTGTTTTCCTACTTAACTTTTCTTTCAAAAAATTCTTATTTAGAATTATAAAAATTATAAATTCATTATAAACAGCGAGATACAATTAGCACTGGACTGGGCATCAGGAGGACTAGGCTCTAGGTCCAGACAGTACACTGTTGGCTAAACGGCCTTGCATATGTGGTATAACCGCTCTGGGCGTGAGCATTTTCATTTGCCGAAATGAAGGATTAGATTAAACAGCCTTTGACATCCTTTCTGGTTTGAAATGTAGGATTCTACATTCAAAGTGCCAATGAAGAGAAGTACAGTCCACGCCTTTTCTCAATTGTTTGTTTCTTTTGACTGGTATTTTTTATTTCTGAAGAAAATCATCTAAAATACTTATGGATGTAGTACAAGGAGTTAGAAATGTTTTAAAGTCATATGCCTGTTATTTATATAATGAGTCTGATTGGGTTTTCTGAGAGGATTTGAAATTCATTCTTCCTTCATGCTCCGGAACTGCCTCTGTAAGCTCTCCATTTCCCACCGACCTTCCCTTTCAGTCTGGTCTCCCTCCTCTTTGAATTGGGTGGGTGAGAAGGACTGCGATTTCCGATACCTCGTAATTAAATCCTGGGCTCAGAGCCCAAAATACACCCATTGTTCCTCACCAGCACTTCCTGTGTGCAAAGTATCAGCATCTGTCCTGTGCGTCACTAGAACAGAGCCCAACTCCTGGTCTCTGGGCTGCCTTCTCATCTCTATAATTCTTTTTTGCACATAATATCCAGAAGAATCTCTTCAAAACAAATGGAATCATGCCATTTAATCTTGCTTAAATCTGCTGGTGGCTTCCTATTGTACTTAGAATTAAGTAGAAACTCCTCTCCTTGGCTTTAAAATCTTCACATGATCAGAAATAAGGTGCCCTTCCTCCCTCTTTAGTTTCTCTTTCTGGCAAGCTCCCCAACCCTGGCACCTTCCCTCTAGTTGTTTCTTGAAAACTCTTTTAATCTTCACATAGTTTTCTTTCTTCTGTTAATTACATCTCAGTTTGAATTTTATATCTTCAGAAAAGCCTTCCCTGGACAAGTTTAAATCACTTTTCTTTTTTCACAATATTATAAAATTCTCTGCATAACATTCATCAGAATCATATGTTTTATTTCTCTGTTTGCTTTTTTCTCCTTCCCCTGTCTGTCCCAAATACACATACCTGGATGTAAGTTTCATGAAAACAGGGAACTGTCTGCCTTATTCAGCCTCATGACTTGGTAGACATCAGGGAATATTTGGGGAATAAATATAAAAACATAGAAAATAAGTGAGTGGCTTGCCTTGTAACCCTTCCAGTCTGTATGAAAGGCTCTTAAATAACATTATATAGATCTCACTTTATAAAAACAAAGAAAGCTTCTCTTCCCATTCCTTTCTGTTTTCCATGTAAATATTCAGACACTGAACTTTCAAAGAAGGCCTTGCTTTCCACCAAAAAAGATATGAAATATAATTAAATTTGCCACTGATTGCACGGTACACCTGGATGAATCATTGCCATATACTAAATTAAGATATGAATCTTGAGAATTAATAATACTTGCCAAAAACGGTAGCAGATCTTTCCAATTCAATTTTTGAAATAAGAATAAGAATAATAAATACCTCAGGAGCAAATATACCTTGTAAAAGAAGATGTTAATTGAAAAATAAATGAAACTCAATTCTATAAACCCTATCACCAACATGAACAAAAAACAAAAAATAAAAATGAAAAAAATGCTGAAACAAGTCGATATAACGAATTCTCAATTCCATTAACTCATCAGAAGCAAAGACAAAAATTATTTGAACTATATATCAAAAATGGAGCCTTTACAGGTATAAACACGCTTTTGTAAGTGTTGCAGGCACACAAAGATGCTGTTTTAAAACAGGGTAAATCTTCCCTCAAACTGAAAGTAACAGTCCCCTTCTGTGGACTATGGATGATTTACGTGTATAGAGAACCTGTCTGTTATGGCTATTAGAGAGCTATCTTGCAAGGCCTGTGCCTGCCAAAAGCATTCAGATCAACTTCATAGTGTTCTTATCCTGAAACAGTAATAAGAAAAAACATTCTCAGGAGTTGTAAAGACTGTGTGCCAACTTTACAACCCAGCACAATTGCAATGATCTTAAAGGCAAAGGCTGTCGTGTATGGCGATTATTTAAAACCTTAACCTTGGGAGACTTAGTTGAATAGCTTTATAATAAAGTCAACATCAAAAGCATACTAAAGTAAACTGAGTCAAGGATTCTTAATATGAAATTCCAAGAAATTTCAGAAATCTTTTCATCCAACGCTATCATAAACAAAGAGGAACTAAAATCATCTCGGCAGCTGAGGCAATCAAAACATTTTAAATTTTATGTTTGTAGTTCTAGTTAGTAAGAATCTTCTTTAAATTTTGTTTCAACAAACGTGTCTTTAAGCACACAGCCCTTAGCCACCTCAAAGTCATTTTGGAAGGTATAGGTAGACACAATGATGATTTGCTGACTGAGAACCTTCGCTGACTGTTTTGGCTATGATGAGTTTTCCCAGGAAGCATTTCTGGACCACCGCTCCCAAGAAATGTGCCTGAAACGCATACCTGGATATATTCATTCTACATGCTCTTTTCACATTTTCACTCTGCATTCAGTACGTTAAAGTTACCAAGAAGTCCTGTCCTAAAAAGATAATGTCTAATTTTGTTTTTCGCTGCATTTCCCAAAACCAAATTGCCCATAAAACTCCTTTATAGGGTAATATACATTAACATACATGAAACTAATGTTTTCAGAATACATTTTGGGAAACTTTCAGCAATAAAATATATTATTGTAGAAGTCATATTTTCTTTAATATCTTAAATTATTTTAAATTGAATCACCTAATTTTATAGCTGAAAGTATTTAAAATTATCTATAGTTCAAAGCCCTCATTTTACAGTTGATGAAAGGAGCCACTAGGTCATGAAGCTAGTAAATCACTGATATGGTATGTGAGAGCTGTGTTCTCTAAATTCCCAGGCCAGGACTGTCTATTACCAACACCAAAAGAAGAAAACTCCTTATGCATAATCCTGAGAAATGGTTGAAAGAGCAAGAAATTTGAAATCAAAAGGCCTGAGAATAATTTTACTACTTTTTAAATATGTCCTTGGGAATATAGGCTCCCCTTCTAGAAAATATGTATTTTAATAATAATTTATCTACCTGTCTCATAAATAATTAAGTCCAAATAATCTAATAAAATATATAAAAGCACTCTATGCAATATGGAGGACTAAGCAAGTATTAGTGCTCATTAATCAATATTACGATGGGTGGATATGTTGCTTTGTCAACCTCCATTTGGAAATCTAAGGTGGTTTCTGGTAACTAATATTATCAGTCTATAGTTTTTATGGCTTGCTAATGGAGGTGAGGCCTGTGCTTCCAGACAGAAACAAAAATACAGCTGGATAATTTGAAATTTTGGAAGCTACATTCATTCACTTTGGAAAACAGCATACTTTCTATAAAATAAAAACTCAAACTAATGGATACTCTTAATGTATTCAAAGAGGAAACAGCCTAACAGTTTAACCACATGAAAGTTGGAATTTCTAGTAGAATGTTGACATGCTTTCCTCTCCCCTAAAATGGTAATGTGCATAACACTGAGAACCCGCTCTTATTTAATTTGAATAAAAATACAGAACCTAATGCAGTTGCTAGAGTAATTGCAGAAATATTGCTTGGTTGAAATGAAATGTTACATATGTTATCAAATAGGATCAGTGTTATCATTTTTTCTGTCATTTTTATTTTCTCAAAATATTCATTTCCCCACCTCTGCATCTCTAATTTTATTTAAAGTCCTAAGGTCAATTGATCTGACCTATATACGGAAATATATTGAAAGAATACTAAAGATATTGAAAGAAAACTCTTTTCTTTCAATATATAATTTTACAAATCTTTATATTTTGCTTGAATTATTTTTATTTTTTTAAAAACACAGTGATGCATATTTCATGGAAGCTGGAACTCACCAAATTACAGCAATGAATTTCATCTCCTCTGAAACAGATTCTTTATCTGAAGCCAGCTACTAGTTGCGTCTCTGGCACATTTATAGTGCCACTAGTTCTCACACATCCCCTATATCTTTACATCAACTTTGCTTAGACTTGGCATCACATCCTAACTACAGATGCCTACTCTTCAAGGTAGGAGAAGAGGGGTCTCTAGCATTAAAAACATAAATAAATAAAGCTGTTTGCCAGTCTCACTAGCTCTTGAACCAAGGACAGCAGAAGTGTTTTTCTCGAGAGACATGATGGCTAGAACTGCTTAAGTTACCTCTTTCTCTGACCCTCAACTCAGGCAGGAATCTTATGCAATAAAAGAAGAAAGATAAACTCCTAACATAATTTGGATTCGAGTAGTAAATGTCTGTTATTTTAATGAAATGCATTATTTGCTATTGATTCTTTTGGAAGCTCCAGAGCAGAAACAATCATCTAAAACAATTGCATGTATCCTGAGAAGATAGTCACTGCTCAGATCAAACAAGATCACCAAATACTAGATGCTGAAAAATTAAAAACAGTACTATAAAACAGACGTGCATTACTGAAAGAATGCAATGCAGTTCGACGCAAGTCTCTATTTGCAGCACTACCCACTGGGCATAAACAGTTGTTGAAACTGTTTGTTGATACTGACAGTTGCCTGGCAATAGCCTTGTAAAGCCACTTACTCACCATACAAGCACTGAGAATTTTTGCAAGAAGGTGAGGTACAGAGATGTTACTGGAGTTTCAAATCACTGAAACGCTTTAATAGTTGGATATCAACCAGATGGTTCATGTGGTCCCTTAAATCAGTATGCATCATGGCAATTAAGTCAAAATAAATAATACAAACATGAGATGCTCATTGGGACTCAGTAGTACACCATGCTGATAAAACACACATAGTCCTTACTTCCATCATCAAAAAGCAATAAGTATTGGTAGATGCATCATCAGCAGTATCTGGAGTGTGGCTGAGAAGGGGAGAGAGAAGAAACTGCTACTTTTCAAGTTCTACAAATTTGGAATTATACTAGCGTCACCATTGTTTTGACAATGAAGCTCTCTCTCTTCTTTAACATGTCCACACACCAAGTACCATATGTCACAAATATAGTTTGAAAAATCAAGTGAATTAAAATAAATTTGCTATTGAGAATTTTCCTAAATTTTACAATTCTCCCTAAAGTAACTCATGGATCCTATGGTGAAAGAAATCCAAGATTTCATTGTATTAATGCCTCTCTCTGAGTTCTTACAGATTCATAATCAATCAAAAGGCAGAAATGTTAAAAGTGGACTAAGCCTCCTAAAAAATTAGTTCAATCACCTCATTAAAAAAATTAAAACGGAAGACTTGAATTGAATTAAGCAATGTATACACAAGTCACTGATACATTAATTACCTTGATCCGGATATGCTGTCACCTAATTCTTCTCCCATTCAGTCGTTAATTCATTTTACACACTGTTCTTAAATTATTATTTCCAAAGTTCAGAGCATTTACTCCTCATCCCATTCCTCCAGACTTGATCCGAGCCCCTTTACTGGGCATTAAAGCTCCTTAAGTTTAAGATGCAGTCTAGTTTTCACTCTTCCCCCTCAGTATTGGTATTTGCCTTGACTAAACACCAAACCAATGGAAAGATCCATTATTATCCCAGTTGAACTCTGAATGCCCTTGCCTTCCCATTTTCTGGAACACTAGAACATAGCACGTATACACAACTGTGACGGAACTGAGTGAAATAAATGCTCTCTAGTCTGCCTGGGAGGTTCTCTCATCCATGGGAAAGTCTTAACTATTCTTCAAGATCTAGCTTAAGTATTACCTTCATTGTGAAGTTGCATCTGATCCTCCCAACTTTATATTATCCACTCTGCATAAGAAGGCACCTTCCGCTCATAGGAACCTGGAAACTTTACTGTAAGTCCTTTCAGGGCAAGGATCACGTCTGATTCATTTTCTGCCCTTTCAGTATGTCATCCAGTAATCTTTTCATTTCAGATACTTGTGGAAATTCAGGGTCTAAAAGATTAACTCAAAGTCAGGCACTGAGTCAACTTGCTGAGGGAAAGTACTTTGGGATATGTTTTTTACTGTTAGCTCTCAAGTAACAAGAAGCAAAAGTAAAAGTTAAAAAAATCTATTTTATTACTCCAGAGAATCAGAATCATATATATATATATATACACACACATACACACATACATAGGATATTTGTTATGAGGTATTAGCTCACATGATTATGGAGGCTGAGAAGTCCCAAAATCTGCCTTCTGAAAGCTGGAGACTCAGGAAAGCTGATGACGTAATTCATTCTGAGTCCAAAGACCTGAGAACCAGGGGATCCAATAGTGAAAATCCTAGCCCAAGGGCAGGAAAAGATGAGATGATATGCCCCAATTCAAGCAGTGAGGCAGAAGAAAGGGGCTAATTCCTCATTCCTCTGCCTTCTATTCTATTCAGGCCCTCAATGGATGGGATGATGCCCACCCACACTGGGGAGGGCAATCTGCTTTACTGAGTCCACGAATTCAAGTGCTAATCTCACTCAAAAGCACTCACACAGACATAATCAGGAGTAAGGTTTAATCTGGGCATACTGTAGCCAGTCAAGTTGACACATTAAATTAACCACCACATCTATCCTTGAGACAAAATATAGCATGACTAGCAGGAGAGACGGGGTGCTGAAATTCCGCAAGCTAACATAGGGTTTTGGGGACATATTTCAAACTATCAAATTCAGTGAAGTATGTGGGCAATGGCTTTGCACACAGAGAAATTGAAAGAACAGAAAATATATTCATTCTTCTCTATCAAAATCTTTGCTCCCTTACAAAATGATTTATATAAATATAAATTTATATTGAGCAGTTACCATTGTATTTCTTTGCAGAAAAGACAAAGAATGTCCAGCAGATATAAAAGAAACATACTTGGCCTTGCAAGATTAGTAGAGCAATTCTCTGATGCCCTGCAGGATAAGGATGGGACAAACTGTGAGGAGGAGAATACACTCCCTCTTATATCTACCTAAACAGATGCACACTCACTTCTTGGGGACAATGAAGGAGATACTGGAAAAACAGATTACTTTGATAATCGTTATCTTAAACTATAAATGTCAAGTAAAGACATAGATGCTCATGGCATCTTATATTTGCTTAAAAATTTTCCATTAAATGCTAGCCTAGTAATTAATTTTGCTTAATGGAATTTTTAATCTCACGGCAAATGAAAGAGATACTGCGGAGAAAGGGCTGAACTCAAAAGACCTGGCACTGTCATGGTAAAGCTAGATGGAGAAAAGGCTAAAGATTACATTTATTGAACTTTTTTTTGCCCAAATTAACCCATTAGAACTTAAACACACTTAGCACATTATAATAAGTTAACAAAAGCTGAAAATACAAAAGTGATAGTGAAGATTTTATCAGATGAAAAACTTTCAGCATATATATATATATATATATATATATATATATATATATGAAAACAGGGGCTCAGCATTTTGATGGAAACAATAGAATAATTTTTAAAGGCACAGAATCCAAAGTGAGACAGGGATTGTTCAAAGTCCTGTTATGCCACTTTTTTAACCATGTGACTTTTGGCAAGTCACTTAACCTTTCTGTGAGTCAGTTTATTCATCTGTGAAATAAAAATCAGAACAGATCCAGCTTCATGAGGTTATTATGAGGATTATAATATGCCCAAGCACTTGGGAGTAATGCTAGCCAATACCAAATGTTAAGGAAATGTTAGCTTTTATTATTATTCATGGTATTGCCTAACACAGTGTCCTCCAAATAACAAACAGAGCGCAAAAATACTTGTTGACATTGTTTATCGAAGGATTGAAAAAAATATTGTTGGCAAATTCATGCTGTGACACTAAATTTACATAAACTGTAATACAGTTGATAGCATTGCAGTATAGTCATAAAACAAACACTTAATGAGCATTTATCATGTGCCAGGCATACACAGAGTAGTACATACAAAATATGACTACAAAATGAAGAAAATGATTTCACAAGTCATCACACCCTTCGTTTATCACAAATTAACTACCACTGGAATAAAACAAATAAAATAAAAATAAATCATTCTCAGAGGTAAAATTTATGTTTTAGTAGAAAGGACTGGAATAAGCGATAGACTGTTTTAAACAAGAAAAACAATAATGGTATCTAATATGTCTAAAGTGCTAACTATATTTCAAGTGCAATTCTACAACTTACAACAACTCTATGAACTAAAACCTGTATATATGCATATACCCTTCTTATAGATACATAAGCTGATGCATTTAAGAAGCAGCTTGACCAAAGAATCAAACCAAGTAGTCAGACTCCAAAGTCTACTTTCTTTCTGTTTTCCTAATAGAGGCAAGAAAAGTGTAGAGAGACCACTAGAGACTTGAATAAGTAAAAAGTCAACCAAAAATAGAAACCAAATATATTTTAGGTATGAATAGTACATGCTAAAAATATGGGAAAAGAAACATAGGAAGATGCACAAAAATTTAAATGAGCAGATGGAGGAGAGGAATAAGGTCCAATATAAAATGTTGAAACACAGCAACAAAAAAATAAATTGATTGGCTTTAATATTCATGCAAACAAAATAAAGGTAAAATGAAACATGATGAAAGATCTCAGGACAGAATTAGAAAAAGAACCTAAGTCAATTAGTAAAAATAACATGTAGGAAAAAAGATAAGGGGAGTGGAATTTAACTAAAATTTGTAACATAATGTTTGGTTTTAAATATGTTTGAAATTACAAAAGCCAGAGTGGTACCTATGTGCACTATTTTCATTGAAACATCCTAGGTTTGGGCCGGCCCGGTGGCACAGCAGTTAAGTTCGCACATTCCACTTCGGCAGCCCGGGGTTCACCAGTTCGGATCCAGGGTGCAGATACGGCACCGCTTGGCACGCCATGCTGTGGTAGGCGTCCCACGTATAAAGTAGAGGAAGATGGGCACGGATGTTAGCTCAGGGCTGGTCTTCCTCAGCAAAAAGAGGAGGATTGGCAGCAGATGTTAGCTCAGGGCTAATCTTCCTCGAAGAAAAAACATCCTAGGTTATCTAAAAATTGAATCCTTCTGGTGGAGGAAGGGACCACTGACTATAATCAAGATCCGTGACAAAATCCACCTTAAGGAAATACAAGTCAAGCATCTGACTACCTAGATTTCTAATTTCTATAGAGATCTTTGTCCTGGTGTCTAGAGCAAGAACTCTATTGAGCTTCTACCAACAATCTAAATTCTTAATTTTCTGAATTCACTCTCTGTTTGTTCAGTTGAGTAAGCATCAAAATCAGAGCAAGATGGGGGCTGGCCCAGTGGCACAGTGGGTAAGTTTGCACATTGGACTTTGGCAGCCCAGGGTTCATCAGTTCAGATCCTGGGTGGAGACCTATGCACCGCATGTCAAGCCATGCTGTGGTAGGAGTCCCACATATAAAGTAGAGGAAGATGGGCATGGATGTTAGCTCAGGGCCAGTCTTCCTCAGTAACAAAGAGGAGGATTGGTGGCACATGTTAGCTCAGGGCTAATCTTCCTCAATAAAACAAAACAAAACAAAAAACAAAATAAAAGTTTGAAATCAGAGCAAGATGCTCTTGGAAAGAGAACAAACTGATTAAAAAGTAAGTTGTTAAAATGAAAATGATAGCATGCCATACCAACTCATATGGGATACAACAAAAGCTGTATTAAGAGGAAAATTCATCACAATACAGGCACATCTTAACAAGAAGAAAAATCCCAAATAAGCAACCTTAAAGCACACCTAACTGAACTAGAGAAAAAAGAACAAATGAAGCCCAAAGTCAGCAGAAGGAGAGAAATAATAAAAATCAGAGCAGAAATAAATACTATTGAAACAAAAAAGGAAGTAGAAAGGATCAATGAGACAAAGAGCTGGTTTTTTGAGAAGATAAATAAAATTGACAAACCACTAGCCAGACTTACAAAGAAAAAAAGGGAGAAAGCTCAAATAAACAAAATCGGAAATGAGCGAGGAGAAATAACAACAGACTCTGCAGAAATACAACAGATTATAAGAGAATACTACAAAAAACTATATGCCAACAGAATGGGTAACCTAGAGGAAATGCATAAATTCTTGGACTCCTACAATCTCCCAAAGCTCACTCAAGAAGAGGCGGACAATTTGAACAGACCAATCACAAGGAAAGAAACTGAAACAGCAATCAAAAACATCCCAAAGAATAAAACCCCAGGACCAGATGGCTTTCCTGGGGAATTCTACCAAACTTTCAGAGAGGATTTA
Organism: Equus przewalskii; assembly: GCF_037783145.1. Lineage (NCBI taxonomy): Eukaryota > Metazoa > Chordata > Mammalia > Perissodactyla > Equidae > Equus > Equus przewalskii. The sequence goes on from NC_091838.1 coordinate 33,293,452, forward strand.
ATACCCATCCTTTTCAAGCTATTCCAAAAAATTAGGGAAGATGGAACACTTCCTAACACATTCTATGAGGCCAACATGACGCTGATACCAAAATCTGACAAGGACACCACGAAAAAAGAGAACTACAGGCCAATATCACTGATGAACATAGATGCAAAAATTCTAAACAAAATTTTGGCAACCAGAATTCAGCAATTCATCAAAAGAATCATACATCAGGATCAGGTGGGATTCATACCAGGGACACAGGGATGGTTCAACATCCGCAAATCAATCAATGTGATACACCACATCAACAAACGGAGGAATAAAAAACACATGATCACTTCAATAGATGCAGAGAAGGCATTTGACAAGATCCAACAGCCATTTATGATAAAAACTCTGAACAAAATGGGCATAGAAGGAAACTACCTCAACATAATAAAGGCCATATATGACAAACCCACAGCCAACATCATACTCAATGGGCAAAAACTGAACGCCATCTCCCTGAAAACAGGAACGAGACAAGGATGCCCTCTATCACCACTCTTATTTAACATAGTACTGGAGGTCCTGGCCAGAGCAATCAGGCAAGAAAAAGGAATAAAAGGAATCCAAATAGGGAGGGAAGAAGTGAAACTCTCGCTGTTTGCAGACGACATGATCTTATATATAGAAAACCCCAAAGAATCCATTGGAAAACTGTTAGAAATAATCAACAACTACAGCAAAGTTGCAGGGTATAAAATCAATTTGCATAAATCAGTAGCATTTCTATACTCCAGTAATGAACCAAAAGAAAAAGAACTCAAGAACACAATACCATTCACAATCGCAACAAAAAGAATAAAATACCTTGGGGTAAATTTAACTAAGGAAGTGAAGGACCTATATAATGAAAATTACAAGGCCTTTCTGAGAGAATTGGATGACGACATAAGGAGATGGAAAGACATTCCATGTACATGGATTGGAAGAATAAACATAGTTAAAATGTCCGTTCTACCTAAAGCAATCTACAGATTCAATGCCATCCCAATCAGAATCCCAATGACATTCTTTACAGAATTAGAAGAAAGAATCCTAAAATTCATATGGGGCAACAAAAGACCCCAAATTTCTAAAGCAATCCTGAGAAAAAAGAACAAAATGGGAGGCATCACAATCCCTGACTTCAAAACATACTACAAAGCTACAGTGATCAAAACAGCATGGTACTGGTACAAAAACAGGTGCACAGATCAATGGAACAGAATTGAAAGCCCAGAAATAAAACCACACATCTATGGATAGCTAATCTTTGACAAAGGAGCTGAGGGCATACAATGGAGAAAAGAAAGTCTTTTCAACAAATGGTGCTGGGAAACCTGGAAAGCCACATGTAAAAGAATGAAAATTGACCATACTTTTTCACCATTCACCAAAATAAACTCAAAATGGATCAAAGACCTAAAGGTGAGACCTGAAACCATAAGGCTTCTGGAAGAAAACGTAGGCAGTACACTCTTTGACATCAGTATTAAAAGGATCTTTTCGGACACCATGCCTTCTCAGACAAGGGAAACAATAGAAAGAATAAACAAATGGGACTTCATCAGACTAAAGAGCTTCTTAAAGGCAAATGAAAACAGGATTGAAACAAAAAAACAACCCCCTAACTGGGAAAAAATGTTTGCAAGTCATATATCTGACAAAGGCTTAATATCCATAATATATAAAGAACTCTCGCAACTCAACCACAAAACATCAAACAACCCAATCAAAAAATGGGCTGGAGACATGAACAGACATTTCTCCAAAGAAGATATACTGATGGCCAATAGGCACATGAAAAGACGCTCATCATGGCTGATCATCAGGGAAATGCAAATCAAAACTACACTGAGATATCATCTTACACCCATTAGAATGACAAAAATATCTAAAACTAATAGCAACAAATGTTGGAGAGGTTGCGGAGAAAAAGGAACCCTCATATACTGCTGGTGGGAATGCAAACTGGTGCAGCCACTATGGAAAACAGTATGGATATTCCTCAAAAAATTAAAAATAGAACTACCATACGATCCAGCCATCCCACTACTGGGTATTTATCCAAAGAGCTTGAAGCCAGCAATCCCAAAAGTCCTATGCACCCCAATGTTTATTGCAGCGTTATTTACAATAGCCAAGACATGGAAGCAACCTAAGTGCCCAGCAACAGAAGAATGGATAAAGAAGATGTGGTACATATTTACAATGGAATACTACTCAGCTGTAAAACAGAACAAAATCATTCCATTTGCAATAACATGGATGGATCTTGAGGGAATTATGTTAAGTGAAATAAGCCAGCGAGAGAAGGATAATCTGTGTATGACTCCACACATATGAGGAATTTAAAATTATGGACTAAGAACAGTTTAGTGGATACCAGGGGAAAGGTGGGGTGGGGGGTGGGCACAAAGGGTGAAGTGGTGCACCTACAACATGATTGACAAACATTAATGTACAACTGAAATTTCACAAGATTGTAACCTATCATTAACTCAATAAAAAAAAAAGTAAGTTGTTATATTCGAAAATATATTCAGGGCTCAATAACAATATACATATTCAGCTATTCATGAAGAAAGGAATATGAAAAGGGTCACTGGATTCCACCAGGACCACAACCATCATCATCACCATCACCTATTAAATGTTTTGCTCTCTGTAAGTGGATTTGTTACAATCTGCAGTAGAAAACTACTTTCTTACAGTTAACTATGTGTAGCCTGACACGATTTACTTAATGCAAATCTATCACTTTCATAGGTGTAAAAAATATTCAAGGAAAATATTGCTTATGATGGTTAACTCATGACATTTTAGCATATTAGGGAGAGCAGTCAATGCCAGTATTCTTTACCTGAGGTAAAAAACACCATTAACAGTGGGGTAGGTATTTTTTATTTCAGGTTTTTCATTTACCAGTTTAACTGTTACAAACACAGACATTCAACAACAAAAAAAGGTGAATGACCCTGGACATCATTTCACAAAAAATAGTATTGGTCTAGTGTTTCCTAGTTTGACTGAAATTAAAGGTCAGAAATTTCATATCCTATCCTGCTCCATATGCCATTAATAATTTCAACTTGCCTCAGTGAATACTGTACATGTAAACTCTAATTTATATTAAATGCTGGCATAATGTGTCTGCATAATACTTCATGTACCATAGATGACTACTAATCATAGAAGACACAAAATGCACAAAACCTCAAAAATATACTGAGCATAATTCCATCTATCTTGAAGATTCTCAAGATACTTTTAAAAACTTCATTGCATCAAAGACATCACTTATGAAAATGTTCTGTCTTTGAACTGGACAAATATAAAAATGCTGGTCAAAAAGGTAAAAGAGAATAGGAATACAATAAAAATGAAAAAAGTGTAGGAACCTAATCTGTTTCAACAAACATGATTGTGCATCTTCACTCTGCCAGCATTGTGCTAGGACTAGAGATTGCAAAGGTGAGTAGAACAAACTTGTACCAGAGGTTTGCCACCTTGTGAGAAAGAAGGAAGGACCAAACTCACTGTCACTAAGATTATTAGTCAGGGTTCTCCAGAGAAACAGAACTAACAGAATGTGGGGGAAGGAGGGAGTATGTATGTATATATACAGAGAGAGATTTATTTTAAAGAATTGGATCACGTGATTATGTATCTGGCAAGTCTAAAATCTGTTGGGTAGGCTGGCAGGCTGGAGCCCCAGGGAAGAGTTGAGGCTACAGTTTGAGTCCGAAGGCAGTCAGCTGACAGAATTCCCTCATGCTCAGGGGTAGTCAGTCTTTTTCTATTCAGACTTTCAACTGATTGGATGAGATGCCACCCACATTATGGAGGCCAATCTGCTTTACTCAAAGTCTACTGATTTAAATGTTAATATCATATAAAAATTCCTCTACAGAAACATCAAGAATAATGTTTGACCAATTATCTGGGTGCTTTGATCTTGACCCATAAAATTAATGATCACACTGAAGGCCTACTATGAACAAGCACTGTGACACGTGTGAAATATGTATTCAATTTAACTGTCTTAAGTTGAAAATAAATTGTGGGAATTTAACAGATTTAATTCAACCATTTTTCTCATTTTGAGCTTTAGAAATAAGTTTAAAAAATCAGACATTAGTGAGGAGGCAAAGCAAAATTCTTTCTAAATTGAAAAGATTTACAAAGACGTGTTTGTCACATCAGCTATGGAAAACAGAGAAGAAAATGAAGTCTTTGCAAGGTCCTATTTTTAACAGGTTTTAGAACTCACTGAAATAAATTGGGAACTATTTATAGCATTGCTTACTGGATTTGAGCTCAAACAGTCATCCAGAGGTACAATACAAAGGCCAGGAAAGGAAATAGCATCCCATAAGCAGTAGACCTGAATTCTACCTGTCTTACAGAACTGAAAAGAGAAAGGTATAGAGGCAATGCCTACTTGGTCAGGAATTTTCCCTGCAAGGTAAAGAATCAAGATAAATGACGCTTAATTTTTTGGAAAACATAGTAAATACTAAAAAAGAAACTCTATTGCATTGAAGTACTAATATAAGCCACGTCTTTACAAACTATGACTCAAAAAAGATAAGAAAATTGCACAACAGTAGTCTATAAATGAATATCGCAAGCCCAAGACATGAACCAAAACAAAATCAGACCTGGCAAGATAAGAATTGGGCAATATGCCAAAAGGCACTTTCAAACACTAGTCTCCAGTCTCTTATTTATTTGATTCCTGGGAGAGTGTTTGCAGAGAAATGCTCAAACAGCATGTGCTGCGGGCACATCTTGGGCCTCTTTGCTTTCTGAGGTAGGGAAAGCCAAGGAAGTAACATTGGTTAAGGATGAGGAGGACTTCCTAATTTGGGGTTGAATGATTTATTCATCCATTGATTCTTTCTTCACTCATCCACTCATTTATTCTTTTAATTAATCTGTATAGGTTTGATCTACTACAACTATGGGGGGTGCTGTAATGAAACTGCAAGAAGTCAGCAGTTCCCTGTATGTGCTACCCTCTTCTGGCCCGATCGCCGCCTACTCAGTTTCATGAAGCCCCTTTGCTCCTGTCAGGCTAGCCCTCCTCCTGCCAGAACAAGCCCGGCCTCACCACCACAGACAGCCCTAGAAGCCTGTCATTAGAACCACTCACCCAGATACTAGAGAACCCCAAGACTACCCCTACCTACCTCTCATCCTTGTTGACCTCATGTCCCATCTACACTCATCTACCAATTTATTACTCAGTGTATGATCATTAAGGTCAGGTCTGCACATTCTGTAGTCAGACTTAGTCACCAGTGCCGTCCCACCCAACACTCTGCACTTCTGACCTCAGCAATACTTCCCCACAGATTCTCACATTTGTTTCTGAATGTCCCTTTGATTATAACATGCTAACCAGAGCCTCAGGGAGGGCCAGAGAAGCAGAGGGGAAGCTGGTGTTTGCCTAGCAGCCACTAGTGTACCTTTGCCTGCCATTCTCAGAGTCCCTCAAAGCCAATTACAAATTGTTTTTGTAAAACCAGTAGAAACAGTCATTTTTTTCTGTAGTTTGATGGAAAATCATGAGGTGACCATGGTACTAAGCAATTGTGTGATTCCAACAAGTCACTGGATTCTCCTGAGCTTCATCCTTCTTTCATAAGGAGGGGATGACAGGAGTTCCAGGCTCAGAAAGAAAATGTGAGCCATGGGATCCACAGTAAAAGCATTGTATCAGGGCGATGACTCAGTATATGAGTTCAATCAACATGAGCCATTACTGTTCTCTTTCAAGTAGATCAGGTATATAACATTACACCAATTTACAAGAGAAAGTCCTTCTCTAAGGAAGCCCACTAAAAGAATGTGATATTCCTTATCTCAGGTTTTTCGCTTACCAGAATAACAGTTACAAACACAGACTTTCAACAGAAAAAAAGGACAATATTGAAAATTCCACTTCAGGAAGAAAGTGGGTCAGGATGTAGAAACACGTGACCTCAACAGGGATCCATGTTTCTACTCATTAGAAAGCACCAGCCATTCTGGTCCCCACAATCAGAAGTTTTCCATCCACGGTGGAATCTGAGCCCATGGAAGATAGTGGGATATGGACTTCTTACTGGAGGAAAGACTTTTCTTTTTATTGTTGATAATGCTGCTAAATCTTAAATACAATAATTAATGTTAATAGTGTTGCTGCAAACTGTTGTTGCCTGGCAAACAACAGTGAATAGAAACTTTCTTTTAAAAAAAAGCAGCTCTGAAGTGGGGAGAAAAAATGGCCAGCTGTGTTTCTGAAGTGGAGTCTTCAAAACACAGGACCCATACAATCCTGTATAACCAAGCTTCAGCTAAAACACTAGGTCAGCTTGCTACTTCTCTACTTGTATTCTTGCCAAAGCCAGCAGCTAACATTCTGGAAAATCACAGTTCTGATTACATAGAAAAACAGTTTCCAAGATGGTCTTTTAATAAAAGTGTATTTTCCTATATGTGTAACACTTTTCCCTCTTCATAGCACTGTTCCTGTTAAGACTCCTAGCCACATCCAGGCTATGAATTCCTCTGCATTTTCCTAATTGACGGAAGACTTTCACCTCTATACCCACAAATGAAAGTCATTATCTCACTGTATCCTACACAGGATTAGGGACACATTGCCTTTAACCTAGGGAAATACAGACACAGAAAGTCACACAAGCCTTTAGTAGCAGAACAGAGCTAGAACACGGCCCAACTCTTTCTAGAGTTCTATCCACATTGTGACTTTATTTCTTCCATTCACTTATATGTAATATATGTGAACATCCATCCATTATATCTATCTGTGTGTATGTGTATTCCTTAAAGTAACTCATGGTGCCATTTGCACCATAGCATTATATAACTTTAAAATGCTCTAGACATCAACATATGCAGTCCACTCAAAGATAATGTAATTTAGGCATAAATAGATTGTTTCTTTTTCAAAATCATATTTCTAATTAGCATAAAAAGTATCATCAAGATCTGTATTGAGTCGAATCTATATATTTGCTATAATTGGCCTTAAAACACGCAATTTAACTCTCTATTATCCACTTCCTTGTCCATTAGTTGTTGTATTATCTTGACTCCTTAATATGACTGTAGTTTCTTTTGAACTTAAAAATATCCAATATGAATTAATATTTATGTTCAATAGACATATGTTAGATTAAATTCATACAAATTGAAAGTCAAGAAAATCATTTTTTCAGCTTTATTGAAATATAATTGACATATTTGACATTCTTTACAAGTATTGTCTTATAAATTCAAGAAAAACAAATTGAATTTGATATTAGACAACACTTGTAACAAATGTCCTCAGTAAAGTGTTATGTGCATATAAATATGCACTGTTAACACCCAACATACTGCATACATACACACTGTTTGAAGCATCGAATATGGTACTTAACAAAAGTTCAGTTATAAATAGGGATTGTTAGTAAAACAAATATATTCTCTAACAAAGAAAAATTATAAAAATTATGTTCCTAAGTCAGCTCATATGATTCCACTTCAGTTCAATTTCACCTAGTTTGGTTCTATAATGCACAAGAGGAAGAACGCTAGTCTAAGTCTCAGCAAATTTTGAGTTCCAAATTCGGCACTCTCTAGCTGTAATTTTGTGGGTAATTAGCTAAATTCATGGGCCCCAGTTTTCTTATCTCAAAAGTGAAGATGTTAAACTAGAAAATCTTCATCCATTTTAACCTTAAAGATTCTGATGGAATTTAATATCACATGGGGGTCAGCAGGTGTGCTCTGCAGACTAGCAAAAGTTATGATATGTATTCTAGAAATTACAGGTAAGTTGTACTGTGCTTCCATACAAAACCATGAACACAAATGTTCATGTTATTCATAATAACCAAAAAGTTGAGACAGCCAAAATTTCCATGCATTGATGAGTGGGTAAACAAAATGTGATAACTCCATTCAACAGAATATATTTGGCCATACAAAGGAATGAATTATTGATACATGCTACAACATGGATGGGCCTTGAACACCTTACAGTAAGTGAAAATGCCAGTCGCAAATAATATCATGTGATTCTATTTATATGAAATGCCAAGAATAACCAAATCTATAGAAACAGAAAGTAGATTAGCGGCTGCTCAGGGCTGGAAGTGAGGAAAACGGAGAGTACTGCTGATAGATACCAAGTTTCTATTTGGAGTGATGAAATGTTCTAAAATTAGGTTATGATGATGATTGCACAGCTCTCTATATATTAAAAGGCAATGAATTCTATGTTTTAAATAAGTGAATACTATAGTGTGTACATTGTCTCAATAAAGCTGCTATAGAAACGTAGTGTGCTAAGAATAGCTCTACACAAAAACAATTCAGATGTTTTGACTGCTGTGATGCCAGGAACATATGAACTCACACGTTAGCTAAAATCTTAACCTTCTGGCAGTAAGAGTTAGGGGCTCTTGGTCAATGACATCCCATTTCTCAGTAAAATTTAATAATAATGAAAAATAACAGAAAGGATTTTTCTTCCCTTTTTCTCTCCTTTCTTGCTCTTTTTCCCCCTGCTCCGTCTCAGGGGCAGCAGGAGAGACAGACTCCTTGGCACACCTGGATTTTAGATCATTTTCTTGTGAGCATAATTTCCATAAATCAGAAAATGTCTGCAATGTGATTTAACAACTACTAATAAAAATATAAACAATGTGTCTCACTTATCTTTAGCAGGTAAGAAGTATTGAAACAAACAAAAAATTCCGAACAGCTAATTCAATGAATTAAAATTTTATATTGCAAGGAGAATCATATTTTCCACATTAATCAAAAGATCAAAAAGCATGTCATTGGATGTTTAGAAGCTTTTTTCAACTATGAGATAATTTAAGCTCTGATTGAAGCTATATTTTCACTTTTATGAAGGCCATAATCTCTGCTTTGGAGACTCAAATGGAGAAATATTTCTCCAATAATAAGTATCATCTTTCTACTCCATGATTAGTAATGATTTACCTGTGATTATATGTGCTGTTTTCACCTAAGAATAATCTTAACTAGGTTTAACAGTAGTAAATTCTTGGAGTAGAAAGAAAACATTAACAAACAAATCACACCGGGAGTTGTAGGATTGCCTCCTTTTTTGATATCCATCTTTATACATGGACATCATCTCTCTCTCATCCAGTTAGTGGGTGCAGGCCTCCATACTGACAGTTTGCCCTTTGTTTGGTCCCACGTGGATTGAAAGTGTTGATTTGTATAGGCAGAACACAGGCCCTCTTGCTATCCCCAGTGTCCCATGGACCTTAGCAATTGGTTTCTCTCTCACGTACCTTCCTTTCATGATCTCCCCCCATGTCTGAATACCTGATCTCTTATTAAAACTAGAGTTGCATCTTTCATTGTGGAAGTTCAGCATTAGACATAGGACTGCAGAGATATATTTTAAGGGCAAGACTTCTGATATCATGCTCGACAGTCCCTACATCATCTGCCTAATCTTAAAGCCACCACCTCCCCTTTCAGCCAACTCTTCAAAATCCAACCAAAGTGAAAGATGAAGGTAATGATGTGATTAAGTATACTCGTTCAGACTCTGCTGATAGTCTAGCTTTTATTTCTATCTGGATATCTGCGGGAAAAGTAAACGGGGCAACTTTGTCTTCTGGAAAACATACTTTCCTGCCAGCTTATCCTTGTCAAGTGTTTTCCTCACCGGACACTCCCTCCCATGTATGGGGACATATAAATCTCTCACTCTTCTACATATGGTCACGTCAACTCCAAGTGCTCAAAACTATTCACATAAAATAGAGCAGTAATGAAGGAAAAAAAACATAAAGATGAATGACAACCATAGTTAGTAACACTCATGTTTACAAAATAAATTTATTTAATTACAATTTAAAAAATACACTAGAGATAGGACAGCCATAACCAAAATGAGCTCAGGAAAATGGCATTTTGCTGATTTTGTTGTCCCCATTCTTACTAATAAAATATGGCTGTCTCCTGGAAAGTGTGGGAACAAGACAACCCATGCACCTTTTCACAAGACTTACATGAAACACCAATTAGGGCTGCAGAAGCACTCTCTTTAAGGGTGGAACTCTATTGGTATAGGATGCTGACTGCCTGTTTTTGTTAAAGCTTTGGGGGGTGCTACCTTTAAAAGACTTGAATTAGCCATTGCTTGTCTAAGTTAAGATTTTATTTATCTTATTTCCTGAGTCCCATTTTCACATATGTGTATGGAGACAAACATGAATAACAATCCTGTCGGAGCTACTCTGTGATGTGCACTGCTTGAGGTTGTACACAGATCACTCATTTCACTGTCACACCAGCCTCAGCACCCACATTTGTTTTAATTACAGGCTGAGAAGCAATGCAAGGACCCAATTTATAGAGTAGCCATACAAAGTGGGAGATATACAGTTATTTAGAAAGATCAGGCCTTGCAACTTAGGTAATTCAATCAAAGGACATAGTTTGGGTTGTTTTAGGTTTTGCCTCAGTTGCACAAATTGGCTCAGTAGGGTTCTTTAACTCACTGGTTGAACAATGTGTTTTGCTCAAACTCCTAAATTACATTCTTTTTACTTCACACGTAACAGTAAGTAAAATTTCTGCCTGTAAAATGTAAAATAAAGCTGACAAGAATTTTAAATCTGTATATTCTTTGTACCAATGACTCTCATTAAATAAATAGCAACTGATACATGTAACACCACATAAGATTTCTTTGATGAGAAAATTTATCCAGCTGGATAGAAGGAAAATTTGTCATAGAAAAGAAACATATGTCAATCAAAATAAAGCGGAAGGAAAATGGCATTGAAAATGAGATGACATATATTGTTCCTAGAATTCTTTGCCAAGGGCTTAGGAATCAAGGCCAAGGGCCTCTCAGAGCTTACAGGCCTTACAGTAGGCAAGCCTGGGAAAAGCTCATAAATGCTATTTATCTCCATGATGAAATAGTGATGAGTTTTGGAACCTTCAATATGTGTGACAAATCTGCTCAGCAGTGTGAGTGACCATAGCGGTTTTGCAGTGCCTCAAGATTTTGTCTTGGTCTTTTTACAGAAGACAGTGGTGCCACTGCAAATTAACATTGTTAAGTAGAAAGTCCACTAACATCAAAAGAACACTAAGTACTTGATAACAGTAAATTGCATTAATCCATTTCACCTTAAAGTTAAGTAAGTGATAAAAAGCTTCTAGATATGTCTTTGCCAGTTGATTTGTAATTGTAAGAGATTTACTTCTTGCTTGTACACTTGAACATGCAAAAGCAGCTGAAAGCACTAGGCTCACTATAAGCAGACAGCTTCACCTCACCCTATCCATCATGACAATAGACAGACTAAGACCCGCATTAAACATGTGTGTCATTGAGCTATGATGCAGTCGAGAGTGGAGGTGCTGCCAAAAGAGAGTATCACTTTGCTGAATGAATACATTCTAATGAGATCATTTTAACTTTAAAAATTATTTTAACTAGCTAAAAGAGAAAAAGTTATTTGTCCAGTCTGTACACAAAAGAAATTTGTGAGTTAACTGAATATACATTGAAATACATTATACAAAGTCTTTGGTCTTGAAGAAAAATGAAGTATGTCAAACATTCAGGCTGAGAGTGTTTTCACTCATGCCACACATGGATTATGAATCTTTAAGAAACAAGACTACAGAGGACACATAAGAGTAAAATGATGCCATGCAGGGGCCAGCCCTGTGGCATTGTGGTTAAGTTTGGTGTGCTCTGCTTCCATGGCTCAGGTTCTCAGGTTCAGATCCTGTGTGTGAACATACACCACTTGTCAGCCATGCTGTGGTGGTGACCCACATATAAAGCGGAGGAAGATAGGCACAGATGTTAGCTCAGGGCTAAACTTCCTCAAGCAAAACCAAAAAGCAAGACTGGAAATAGATGTTAGCTTAGGGCTAATCTTCCTCAGCAAAAACAATAACTAAAAAAAAATGATGCCAAGCATAATGATTCTTTTGATGTTCATGGAAATACTTCAAGTTTGTTCACATTTTTGGAGTCATTAAGAACTCTATCAGTTATAGAGATGCCAGTTAATAAATACTTCTGCTTAACAGCATGCTTGATAAAGAAACATTTATAATATATGGATCTTGAATAACTAAAAATGTTGTAGGAGTCTGAGTTCTTTGAAGCAAACAATCAATAAGAAATATATTACTTAAAGTAATATTACATACTAATAAGTCGATAGGTTTTTGTCTCTTTTTTTAAGGAAATAGGAAAAATTATGAGTGGAAACATTAGTCTTCTTTCTCAGAAACACTCTGAACTTATAATAAAAATAAGCTCTGCCATTTATTCTCTGGCTCCATATTTAACGAAGGGGAGGGTAACTGATTTAACTAAGGTTTCTGGCCTGTAAAATTCCAAGAAAATGGCAGATTTTATTAGAACCATAAATTAAAGACAAAAAGAAAGGAAGGAGAAAATACACTTTCTAACTATTTTAAGTTCTGCTTTTGACTCCATATTTCTCTGTGAAAATTTAACACAGAATTAAGGAAATATAGACTGGATCACCTTTCTCTCTCTAAAGTGCACCATTTACAAATTGGCATTATAGTTAATAATCAAACGTATGAACCATTTAGCTTATGTGACATCTCTCTGAATGTGTTCTGCTAATTCAACTACCATACTTAAGACAAAAGCATTCATTTATATTTTACTATCTGGCCACGTGAGATTCTCTGTCTAGTCGGGTTTCCTTTAAAAATTACCCAGCTAGTTGCCGAATATTAAGGAGATGAAGATCAAATAAAAATAGACATTAAATTACTACAATTATTTCTATACAAACCTTTCTCATAACATTTCTAATCATACCTTCTACCATGACATTTTGATTGTACCAGAAAATGTAACAGATGATTTCAATCTTTAACTTTCTTCACTAAAGAAAAATAGTAAAAATACATTCTGAGACTTCCATTTGTACCTGTTTATTTTTTAATCACAGAGAATTTTTATTACAAATATAACAGAAATGCCTCCTAAATAAGGGAGAAGAAAAAACAACAGCAAGTTGTAGTTGCCACATAAAATAATTTCATAATTTTCTTTTGTAGTGCTGTAATAGTTCTTTTATCAGGCATCTGATTTTCCAAGAAACAAACTGAGCCTCCACAAAATTGAATTTGTTTTTCTAACATAGGCAGTGTTTTCCTTCACTCTATGGGAGACCTGGGCTCAGCAATAACAATACTAATCGCTATATAAGGCTTTAAAATTTTCAAGGTGATTGCCAGTGTCTAAAGTAATTTAATTCTTACTATACCCTGGGGAGATAACAAATTAAATATCTTCTACATTTCCTTTGTACTTATACAGCATTAAAAGTAAGTAAGAAAGGAGAGTATGAATGCCACAATCTTGATTTAAAATATTTTGCTCTCTATACCAGGTATCTTGTGTTATCTCTTAGACTCTCCCCACCTCTCTACCCTCTTTGTCTCACTAGGACACTAACCTATGTGATTACACCATCTGTTGGTAGTCGCAACAAAAACAACAAAGGATGCATTACACTGCTCACTTTCCTCTCTCTCAATCCTATTCTGTATCATCCGTCATTCCTAAGCATCAGCGACAGCAATGTCTAATTTGTTGAACAAGCTGAGATCTCTCCCATTTCCACATGGGTGTGTGAGTTGTTTCTCCTTTGTCGAACGCCTCTCCCACCCTTCTGTGCAGCACTGGTTCCTCCTGTTCCATTCTCACCCCTAAAGGAGGTCTTGTCCCTCCACATTTAAGGCAACAGCACTGATGTTTACTTTATAGAACTTCCTACAATCTGCTTACTGTCTTTTCTCAAAAGCTCTATGAGGAGAGAAGCTAAGTCTGTTCTGTGTATTGCTTCATTTTTCATGGCATAGTGTAGTGTATGGTATATGACAGTTAAATAAAGACAAACAATACAGGTAATTTATTGTAAGAAGTCTGCTCATTGTGAGCAGTCTAAAATGATATTTCTGGCAGAAACCTTTGTCTAGAGTCTGAAGTGGTCTTGAGATCAATCCAGTTCCAATTATTCTCATAATACAACAAACAAAAGAGAAAAAGAGTGGTTCTAGGTGATATATTTACTGATGACCACCCTTGCCACTCCCTGTGTTCACAAATTGCCTCATGGAGTTAAATGGATGTTAATAAAGATTTGCACTAATAACAGTGCTGCCACTTCCTGATTATCTGACCAAGGCCAGCATATACTCTCTCTGTGTCTCAGTGGCGTCCACAGTAAAATGGGCTAATTATATCTGCTTTTAAAGTTTTAAGAGGACTCATTCAGATATTTTATTTCAAGCCTGGATATAGTAAACATACAGTTGTGACATTTGTTATTTTTTAATTTCTGAGTCCACTGATTATTTGCTTATTATTTCACTGGCAAAATATCTCTGCTTTCACTTTTCAAGTGTTTGCTGTATCAAAATAGTATGAGGGCAAAACTAATTTCTAATATTATTTTGACCACTAATACGCTGTGGGAAATTGGAGTAACGACATAATCTTTCTTGGTCTCAATTTCACAATCCTCAAAAATGAAAGTATTGGAGTAGATAAACTCAACATTACCTGAAAACTCTATGATTATAATGGTCTTATGAATAAAGAAAAAATAGCTTGGTATTATATAGACAGCAGATCTACATCATTTGATATTGAAAAAAGTATGATGTAAGTTTGTTGCAAGTGCAGAAACGCAGTTTCAAAACAGTCGTAATATTTTCTGGAATTCTGGGAGAAATTCACATGTCTCGGAGGCTTGAGAAATGAAAAAAGTCTGGGGAGAATTTGGTATAACCCACATTTGGTAGATGGTGAAGGTGAAAACTGACGGACTTTCTACATGCAAATCAAAACTAACTGCCTAGATATCTACTGCCTGATCAACATTATCATTTTGATAAAGCAAAACACGTCTTTTTCATAAAAAATATGGAGATGTTAATAAGTTGCTTTTTACTTGATTGGAAAAGAATAAGCATTTTTTCCTGAATTCCTGACTTCATTTAAAAAGGAAAAAATAATAGCCTAAATATTATTGCAAATAGGAACTGCTAGAGAAACAGCATACACAATGCAAATAGCACTTGTTCAAAACTTTTACAATTATAATTAAAACTGAAAATAAATTGCTTATTTTATCAATAATATGTCATGGAACATTTAAGATGGTCGATAAGATATTTAGCTTTAATTTTAATAGAAATTAAGCAAATAACATTTAAGATTTACCTAGAGAGGAATAGTCAATAAAGAGCTAATAAAACCGGTTGTCCTTTGAACCTTCCTTTAAGGTCAAAATGTTCCAACAGTAACTGAGAATCTCAACCAGCAATAATTACATTCATAAAAACATTACTTGAATAGAATTGCTCAGTTAATCAAAAGTGTGTGTTAATAAGTACTGCCTCATGCTTTTGGAGCATGGCATCCTTAGGCAACACAAGTTACCTATGAGCACATGGAATTTAGGTCTCTCACTTATCGCAACTGAAAAACACAAAAATCAAAAACATCCAATGAGTCCATCTATTGTGTAAAGCTCTTTTTTTTTCAAGATTTTATTTTTTTTCCTTTTTCTCCCCAAAGCCCCCCAGTACATAGTTGTATATTCTTCGTTGTGGGTCCTTCTAGTTGTGGCATGTGGGACGCTGCCTCAGCATGGTTTGATGAGCAGTGCCATGTCCACGCCCAGGATTCGAACCAACGAAACACTGGGCCGCCTGCAGCGGAGCACGCGAACTTAACCACTCGGCCATGGGGCCAGCCCCCAATAATGCTTTGTCTTTTGAAGAGCTGCATGCAGGTCAGAATCAGTAAAGTCTATCCTTATTTTCACATGGATTCATGCAATTTAAAATAACTAAATAACAATTAAGATCTCATGAGGTGAGCTTAATTCCTATAAGCAAAGAAAAAGAGAGTGGTTTTCTCTTAACAAGACCAGGTGAATTATAGATTAAGGATAAGGGCTGAAATACATTTAGTCCAACACATAGGATTGAGTATTCATTCTTAATTTGAAATTAAACTGTAAATCACCCTGTTGTGTGTGGAAAGAGATTAATGGTACTTTTTTCCCCTCATGATGACATTGATTCTTGATCTATGTTGATATAAATGAGCACTATCATTTCAAATGACTCATTATCAAGTCTTTGATAGACAGCATCCCAACTGGCTTCTTCACCAACAAACCACCAGCAGCTCCTGGAACCATCAGCCCTGGAGATAGTATGGATTCAAACATTAATGGTGTTTGGACTGATAACAAGCACAGAATGTTTTCCTACTTGGCCTAAGGAAGCTTTGGGAGCAGGGAGTGAAAGCCAATAAGTAAGAATCAGTCCACTTATGATGTGGAGAGTGTGATTCTCAGAGGTTCTGGAACCATTAAAGGAAGTATGACATAGATCTTGGAAGACCCAATGGGCAAGATGAAAAAATGGACTGGTCTTCTCTATACCCTGAGCCTGGGAGCACTACAGAATCTGTAGTTAAGGCAACTGTAGAGATAATGGATTCTTCCCAATGTGTCAGCAAAAGACTGACAACCTTCTGGCCTAGAGGAGCTCTACCATTTTCACTGGTTTTGCTTAACAGCTAGAACTGAGCTTTAGGTATCAATCACGAACAGCCATGATAAATAAGGATCTAGAGAGAGAAAAAATGAACAAAAGGAATTTTTACCAAAGTACAGCTGCTAAAGGAACCAGAGGACATTTTGAACCAAAAAATAATGAGAGTACTTCAGGATATTTAAGCACAACACTCAAAAGTCCAGTAAATAAGAACATAATTTTCAAACTAAACTATTCACAGGATGACTAAAGAATAAGATAGTAATTCTTGAATGTCTTGAAAGTTAAGGTTGAAGAAATACCTCAAATTACATAGTGAAAAATGCATAGGACAAGAACCATGAGAGAAAAGTTAACAGTTTTGGAGGACGTATTTGAGTCTTTATTACAATAGATCTGTAAGTCCTCATATCTGGCAGAGGATGTCTAAACATCTTTAAGGTTCAACTCCTTTACCACAAACTGAGTAAAATAACCTGATAGTCAATGAATAATGAAATAATATATTTAAAGCAGTTTTCAGAGATCCAGCTTAGAGTGTGAACTTAATAAACGTTAGATTTTAATAATAAAGTATCAGTCCACATGGATTTTAATTTACAGATATCTTATGAGACTAAAAGGGACAGAATAATTGAGAGTCACAGACGTTTATGCTATAATTGCACAGATGAAAACCTCTTCAGAATTTTTTATAAGGTGCCAAATTTTAATGTTAATGGAGTTTCAATAGAGCTAAAATACATTTAATTGGAGAAAGTTTAAATTTTTTGAGGATTTTCTTTTAAAATCCTAAGCTCCAGTGACTTGGTCTTCTAAGAAATTAGAAAATGGGCATTACTACATAAAATCATTCCTGAGTTAACCTTCAATGCAGATTAAAAATATCTCCAGCAATATACACCTTGTCACCAATTTTCACAGCTTGTTAGTTAGAAAATGAAAATATATTGACGTAGGCAACATCTATGGGAGATTAAAATATCTTTAAATTTGAAGAAGAAACATCCTCCCTGGAAGATATCATTTATAATACTTAGCAGTGAACACGAGGAAGCAGGAGGAGGTTTGCTCACTATCCTGACAAAGATGATGACGACAGTGAAAATGATGCCTTCACCAATATAGTAGTTCTTTATAGTCTGCCAAGTGCTTTCATATGCCTTACCTCATCTGAAATTTACAGAGGCCTTGTATGGCTAGCATCAGAAATATCATTTCTACTTTACAGACTAAGAAATACAGTACCAAAAGGACCAAATAACTAATAAAAGGATATATTGCTAGTAAATTGCCCATTTAGATTTATGAATGAGGCACCTAAATTTGGTTTCAAGCTGTTTAAAAATCATTATATTTTTTCTATTTCTTGGTTTATTTGCTTATATATGCTCCTATTAATTTTTTATTGAATGAAATAAATATTAGCTTCTCTTTTTCAGTAATCATTTTAAGATTCTAAGAAGCATTTTCACAATATCCAAAATTTTAACTTTATTTATTTATTATTTATTTATTTATATTATTTATTAACTTTATTTATCCTAAATAAATAAATTGTTGACAAGATGGTGGCACAGGTAGACTCTGAATTCACCTCCTCCCATGGACACAACCAATTTACAACTTTTCTTGGAACAATTGCCCCTGAGAGAGAACTGAAAACTGGATGAAAAGAACTCCCACAACAGACGACAGTCCTGATTGAGGTGGAAGAGTCAGAAATTCCTTTCTGGAAAGAATAAAAGCCACTTTAATGAACTGCAGCACTTGACAGACAGCTGGGAACAATCCTAAGGTAGACAGCATTCCCTGGAGGAGTGGGGAATCTAAGCAGGGGAGTGATATCGCTGTAAGTTTCCTTTGAACTCAGCAGAATTGAGACAAGTTTCGTAATATCTGGCTTTGCTGGCTATTAACTACAACAGAGAATATCCCTAGAAAAGCTTTCAGACATAAGTGGGAAAAAGCCAGCTCTTAAGGGCACATGCACAAATCTACCTATTTCGGAAGACAATCTAAAATCACCAGAAAGAAAAGTGTACAGTCATTTCTTGAAAAGAGATTCACCTGACAGGCTCTGGGTACTTCTCAGTGAGAGGCGAGACTTCTCCAGGGACTGAGACATTTGCAGCAGCCATTATTGTGACTTAGTGCAGGCCTGCTGACACAGACACTGGCAGAAAACATGGGAGTTCTTACCCCAGCCTATTAGCCCAAGGTCTGCCCTGCCCACCAGAGCACCAATTTAATGAAGCTCAGTCAGGGCAAGCAACCCAACATAGGGACTGGCCCCACCCAACAGCAAGCCCTCGGGCAACTTGTGGGCCTGCATAGACTGGATGCCTGGATCCTCTGTAGGAAGGCAAGTGGATGTGTCTCCATGGAGCAGGGCATGTGCGAACAGCAGATGGAGTGTGTCAGGGGTTGGTTGAGTGTGTGGGAGCCTCTCCAGTGGGGTAACTGGGTCTGCTTCAGGGAGTTGTGATGGGAACACAGGCCAGGACTGTGTTGACAGTTTGTGTTGACCTGTGGGCCATCAGACTTGTAAGCTGCAGAAGACTTCTGGTTCTCAAACAGCCAGATAGTGGGTCAACACAACCTTACAAAGCCAGAAACAATTAGGTGCTCCAGTGCCTGGGGTCAGCCCCACTCAGCTGCAATCATGAGACAGCTGACAACAGCCTTGCAGGCCAGAGGCCTAGAACAATTATAAGTCCCTAAGCTTAGCAACCAGCCAAGCTGGGGGCCTACTCACTTAACGGGAAAACTGCACTATGAAAATACTATTAGAACTTGCAGCCAACTGTGCTGGGACTCCCCAAACCCAATGAAGTGATTGAATGATCCATAGCAGCCACAAACAACTGAGAATTACAACCAGCCAGCCAGGGGAAGAGCCTAGCCTCCCTGGGCACATGCAACAAGAACAATCCTGCCACAACAGAAGGACACACATAGCCTACACAGGTGCCCTGGAACATTTGGAACTGGTGATGAGATGAAACCATACTGCTGGGCCTCATAGGGCATCTCTTACACAAGGACATCTCTCCAAGATCAGGAGATGTAGCTGACACACCTAACACAGATATAAGCACAGAGAAAGAGACAAAATGAGGAGGCAAAGGAATACACTCCATGTAAGGGAACAGGAGAAAGCCCCAGAAAAAGAACTAAGTGAAAAAGAAATGACCAATCTACCTGACATGGAGTTCAAACAAAAAGTCATAAGGATGTTCACTGATCTTGGGAGAAGAAACAGTGAACTCAGTGAGAATGTCAACAAAGAATTGGAAAATATAAAAAAGGACCAATCAGAAATCAAGAATGTAATACAAGAGATGAAAAATTCACTAGATGAACTCAATAGCCAGGAGATGATACAGAAACATGGATCAGCAAGAGGGACGAAGACTAGAGGAAATCACCCAAGCTGAATAGATAAAAGAAAAAATAATTAAAGAGAATGAGAACAGTGCATGGGAACTCTGGGACAACATCAAGCACACGGACATTCGTATTATGGGTGTCCGAGAAGGAGCAGAGAGAGACAAAGGGGCAGAGAATCCATTTGAAGAAATAATGGCTGAAAACTTTCCTAACCTAAGGAAGGGAATAGATATCCAGGTACAGGAAGCATGAGAGCACCAAACAAGATGAACCTAAAGAGGCCCACACCAAAAGACATTATAATTAAAATGTCAAGACTTAGAGACAAAGAGAGAATCCTAAAAGCCACACGAGAAAGGCAACAAGTGACATGAAAAGGAAATCCTGTAAGGCTATCTGCTGACTTCTCATAAGAAACCACACAGGCTAGAAGAGAGTGGCACACTATATTTAAGGGGCTGGAAGGAAAAAACCTACAGCCAAGAATACTCTACCTGGTAAGGCTATCATTCAGAATGTAAGGAGAGCTAAAGAGTTTCCCAGACAAGTAAAATTGATGTAGTTTATCACCAAGAAGTCAGTTTTACAAGAAATGCTAAAGGGACTGATTTAATTCAGAAAGAGAAGACCACGAATAGGAATAAGAAAATTATGCAAAATCAAAAGGCAATAAAATCACTGATAAAGGCAAAAATACAGTAAAGGTAGCAGATTAACCACCTATTAGATAATGTGAAGATCAAAAGACAAGAGTACTAAAATTAGCTATTTCAATGGTAAGAAGGTAACGGATATAAACACACACAAAAAGAAGTTAGATATGATATCAAAAACATAAAATGTGGGAGGAAGGAAGTAAAAGAGTAGACCTTTCAGAAAGAGGTCAAACTAAAGAGACCATGAGCTTAATATAGATTGAGTTGTTTGTAGGTTATTGTATATGAACCTCATGATGATTAAAAAGCAGAAACGTATAATAAATACACAAATAATTAAGAGAAAGGAACTCACACATAATACTAAAGAAAGTCATCAAACCACAAGGGAAGACAGCAAGAGAAGAAGAAAGAAACAGAGCTCTATTAAAACACACAGAAGAAAAGTAACAAAATGGTAATAAGGACATACTTATAATTAGCTACTTTAAATGTCAATGGACTAAATGTTCCAATCAAAAGGTATAGGGTGGTCGGTTGGATAAAAAAACAAGACCCATATACATGCTGCATACAAGAGACACACTTCAGCACTAAAGACACTCACAAACTGAAAGTGAAGGCATGGAAGAAGATACTCCATGCAAATGCCAAAGAAAAGAAAGCAGGAGTAGCAATACTTAGATCAGACAAAATAGACTTTAAAACAAAAACTGTTACAAGAGACAAAGAAGGGCATTACACAATTATAAAGGGAACAATCCAACAAGAGGATATAACACCTGTAAATAACTGTGCACCCAACATAGAAGCACCTAAATGCATAACAGAATTAACAGACATAAAAGGAGAAATAGACAGTAACACAATAATAGTAGGGGACTTTAACACTCCACTTACACCAATGGATAGATCGTCCAAACAGAAGATCAATAAGGAAACACTGGCCTTAGATGACATTTACACTAGATGGACTTAGTAGATGTATACAGAACCCTCCATCCAAAAGCCACAGAATGCACATTCTTTTCAAATGTACATGGAACATTCTCTGGGATTGATCACACATTAGGCCACAAGACAACTCTCCATAAATTTAAGAAGATTGAAATAATACCAAGCATCCTTTGTGACTACACAGGTATGAAACTAGAAATCAATTACAGGAAGAAAATCAGAAAACCCACAAACATGTGGAGATTAAGCAAAGTGCTACTGAACAACGATTGAGTCAATGAAGGAATCAAAGAAGAAATCAAAAAATACTTGTAGGCAAATGATTATGAAAATACTACATGCAAAAATTGATGGGATACAGCAAAAGCATTTCTAAGAGGGAAGCTGATAGCAATACAGGCCTACCTCAACAACTAAGGAAAATCTCAAATAAACAATCTAATAGTAGACTTAAAGAAACTGGAATAAAAAGAACAACCAAAGCTGAAAAGCAGTAGAAAGAAGGAAATAAAAATCAGAGCAGAAATAAACGAAATAGAGACTAAAAAAGAATAGAAACCATTAATGAAACCAAGAGCTGGTTCTTTAAAAAGGTAAACAAAATTGACAAACCTTTAGCTAGACTCACAAAGAAAAAAAGAGAGAAGCCTCAAATAAATAAAGTCAGAAATGCAAGAAGAGAAATTACAATGGACACCTCAGAAATACAAACGATTATAAGGGAATACTAAAAAAGCCACACGCCAACAAATTAGATAATCTTGAAGAAATGGATAAATTCTTAGAATCACACAACCTTCCAAAACTGAATCAAGAAGAAATCGAGAATTTAAATATACCTGTAAGGATATTGAAACCGTAATAAAAACCTCCCAGTAAATAAAAGTCCAGGACCAGAAAGATTCTCTGTTGAATTACACCAAACTTTCAAAGAAGACATAATACCTATCCTTGTCAAACTATTCCAAAAATTGAAGAAGAGGGAAAGTTTCCTAACTCATTTTACAAAGCCAACATTACCCTGATACCAAAACCAGACGAGGACAACACAAAAAAAGAAAATTACAGGCCAATATCACTGATGAACATCAATGCAGAAATTGTCAACAAAACACTAGCAACTCAAATACAACAATACATTAAAAAGATCACACACCATGATCAAGTAGGATTTATTCCAGGGATGCAGGGATGCTTCAACATCCACAAATCAGTCAATGTGATACACCACATTAACAAAATGAAGAATGAAAATCATACGATCATCTCAATAGATGCAGAGAAAGCATCTGACAAGATACAGCGTCCTTTTATGATAAAAACTCGAAATAGAATGTGTATAGAAGTAAAGTACCTCAACACAATAAAGACCATATATGACAAACCCACAGCTAATATCCCATTCTCAATGGAGGAAAAGCTGAAAGCTGCCCCTCTAAGAAGAGGAAGCACAAGTACTCCCATTTTCACCACTCTTATTTAACACATTATTAGAAGTCTTAGTCAGAAGAAGTGGCTAAGGAAAGAAAGAAAAAAGATCCAAATTTGAAAGGAAGAAGTGAAACTGTCACGATTTGCAGATGACGTGGTTTTATATAAAGAAAACCCTAAAGAATCCACTAAAAAAACTTTTAGAAAAAATAAATGAATACGGTAAAGTTGCAGGATACAAAATCAACACACAAAAATTAGTTGTGTTTCTATACACTAACAATGAAGTAGCAGAAAGAGAAATTAAGAATACAATCCCACTTACAATTGCATCAAACGTAATAAAATACCTAGGAATAAACTTAACCAAAGAAGTGAAAGATCTATACACTGAAAACTGCAAAACATTGTTGAAAGAAATCGAAGACACAATTAAAAGGAAAGATATTCCAAGCTCTTGGACTGGAAGAATTAACATAGTTAAAATGTCCATACTTCCTAAAGCAATCTACAGATTCAGTGCAATCCCTATCAAAGTTCCAACATTTTCATATGTGTGGAACAAAGAATTCTAAAATTTATATGGAATAACAAAAGACCCTGATTAGCTAAAGCAATCCTAAGAAAAAAGAACAAAGTTGGAGGTATCATGCTCCCTGATTTCCAAATATACTAAAAAGCTATATTAACCCGAATAGCATGGTACTTTTGTACCAACAAAAACAGACACACAGATCAATCAAACAGAATTGAGAGCCCAGAAATAAACCCACACACCCATGGACAGCTAATTTTGAACAAGGGAGCCAAGAACATACATTGGAGAAAGGAAAGTCTCTTCAATAAATGGTGCTGGGAAAACTGGACAGCCACTTGCAAAAGAATGAAAGTAGACCATTATCTTATACCATACACAAAAATTAACTCAAAATGGATTTCAGACTTGAACGTAAGATCTGAAACCTTTAAACTTTGAGAAGAAAGCACAGGCAGTACGCTCTTTGACATTGGTCTTAGCAGCCTATTTTCAAGTACCATGTCTGACTGGCAAGGGAAACCATAGAAAAAATAGGCAAATGGGACTACATCAAACTAAAAAGCTTCTGCAAAGCAAAGGAAACCATTCACATAACAAAAACACAACCTAACAATTGGGAGAAGATATTTGCAAACCATATATTTGATAAAGGGTTAATACAGAAAATGTCTAAAGAACTCATACTCTCAACAACAAAAAAACTAAAACCCAATTAAAACACAGGCAAAAGATCTGAACAGACATTTCTCCAAAGAAGATATAGAGATGGCCAACAGGCACATAAAAAAATGTTCAACATCATTAACTATCAGGGACAAGCAAATCAAAACTACAGTGAGATATCGCCTCACTCCTGTCAGGATGGCTATAAGCAACAAGACAGGAAACAATAAGTTTTGTAGAGGACGTGGAGAAAAAGGAACTCTCATACACTGCTGATGGGAGTGCAAACTGGTGCAGCCACTATGGAAAACAGTATGGAGATTCCTCAAAGTGTTTAGAATAGAACCACCATACAATTCACCTGTTCTTCGGCTGGGTATTTTTCCAAAGAACATGAAAACATGAATGCATAAAGATAATTGCACGCCTATGTTCATTGTAGCATTATTCACAATAGCCAAGACTTCAGAGCAAACTTGGTGCCCATGAAAGGGCAAATGGATAAAGAAGATGTGGTATATGTACACAATGGACTACTACTAAGCCATAAGAAACCATGAAATTGGCCATTTGTGACAACATGGATGGACCGTGAGGGTATTGTGCTAAACGAAATAAGTCACAGGGAGAAAGTCAAATACTGTATGATCTCATTCATAAGTAGAAGATAAAAACAACAACAAACAAACCCATAGAAACAGAGATTGGATTGGTGGTTGTCAGAGGGGAGGGATGGAGGGAGGAGGGTGAAAGGGGTGATTAGGCACATGTGTGTGGCAGTGAATTGTAATTAGTCTTTGGATGGTGAACATGATGTAATCTTTCAATCACAGAAATTGAAATATAATGATGTACACCTGAAATTTATATAATGTTATAAATCAATGTTACCGCAATAAAAAATAAAGTAAAATTAATACATAAAATAAATTTTAAAAATTTATTTTAAAGAGATAAGATAGATATTTCGGGAACTCGTTTTTATCTTTTGAAATTTTGTGTGTAATAAGTTCAAATATCTCATTGCCAGTTCTTTTTTATTTTTTCATATTCTATGAATTTTTTTTTTG
Source organism: Equus przewalskii (assembly GCF_037783145.1). NCBI lineage: Eukaryota > Metazoa > Chordata > Mammalia > Perissodactyla > Equidae > Equus > Equus przewalskii. Next base: position 33,318,816 of record NC_091838.1, read on the forward strand.
AGGTAGATCAGCCCTGAGCTAACATCCATGACCAATCCTCTTCTTTTTGCTGAGGAAGACTGGCCCTGAGCTAACATCTGTGCCCATCTTACTCTACTTTTTTTATTATTATTATTAAGATTATGATAGTTTACAACCTTGTGAAATTTCAGTTGTACATTATTGTTAGTCATGTTGTGGGCACACCATTTCACCCTTTGTGCTGTCCCCGCATGCCCCTCTTTCCCCTGGTAACCACCGATCAGTTCTCCTTGTCTATATGTTAACCTCCACCTATGAATTGAGTCATACAGAGTTCGTCTTTCTCTGTCTGGCTTATTTCACTCAACATAATACCCTCAAGGTCCATCCATGTTGTTGTGAATGGGACGATTTTGTCCTCTGTTATGGCTGAGTAGTATTCCATTGCATATATATACCATATCTTCTTTATCCAATCATCAGTTGCTGGGCACTTAGGTTGGTTCCACGTCTTGGCTATTGTAAATAATGCTGCGATGAACATAGGGGTGCATGGGACTCTTGGAATTGCTGATTTCAGGTTCTTAGGATAGATACCCAGTAGTGTCATGGCTGGGTCATAACGTATTTCTATTTTTAATTTTTTGAGAAATCTCCATACTGTTTTCCATAGTGGCTGCACTAGTTTGCATTCCCACCCACAGTGTATGAGGGTTCCTTTTTTCTCCACAACCTCTCCAACATTTGTCACTCTTGGTTTTGGATATTTTTGCCATTCTAACGGGTGTAAGGTGATATCTTAGTGTAGTTTTGATTTGCATTTCCCTGATGATTAGTGATTATGAGCATCTTTTCATGTGCTTATTGGCCATCCTTATATCTTCTTTGGAGAAATGTCTGTTCATGTCCCCTGACCATTTTTTGATCGGGTTGTTTGATTTTTTGTTGTTCTGCTGTGTGAATTCTTTATATACTATGGAGATTAACCCTTTGTCGGATAAGTAACTTGTAAATATTTTTTCCCAATTAGTGGGCTGTGTTTTTGTTTCAATCCTGTTTTCCCTTGCCTTGAAGAAGCTCTTTAGTCTGATGAAGTCCCATTTGTTTATACTTTCTATTGTTTCCCTCGTCTGAGGAGTTACGGTGTCTGAAAAGATTCTTTTGAAACTGATGTCAAAGAGTGTACTGCCTATATTCTCTTCTAGAAGACTTATTGCTTCAGGCCTAACCTTTAGCTCTTTGATCCATTTTGAGTTTATTTTTTTGAATGGTGAAAAAGAATGCTCAATTTTCATTCTTTTACATGTGGCTGTCCAGTTTTCCCAGCACCATCTGTTGAAGAGACTTTCTTTTCTCCATTGTATGCCCTCAGCTCCTTTATCAAAGATTAGCTGTCCATAGATGTGTGGTTTTATTTCTGGGCTTTCAATTCTGTTCCATTGATCTGTGCACCTGTTTTTGTACCAGTACCATGCTGTTTTGATCACTGTAGCTTCGTAGTATGTTTTGAAGTCAGGGATTGTGAGCCCATCTTACTCTACTTTATATGTGGGACATCTGCCATAGCATGGCCTGATAAGAGGTGCATAGGTCTGCACCCCGGATCCAAACTGGTGAACCCTGGGCCACCAAAGCAGAGTGCATGAACTTCACTACTACACCACCTGGCCAGCCCGTTCATATTCCATGAAATATTTTAAAAGAAAACTTTGTAATCGTATTTCATACATTAAAATACAGACATATAAGAAGTATAGATATTTTTAGTGCCAATCCTATTCAACCCAAGAACTCATATAGTTATATTTATTTTTAGAGTGACTTTTAAAGGACTTGTCTTTCACATAAATATTAAGAATATGAGGATGTGCTAAAAAAGATCAAACACTTGCTAATATTGTACCTTTTTTAATCGATATTCCCTAGCTTTTTATTTCAGAGCCCATATGAATTATGCTGCTTATAGAAAGCTAAAACTTATTGAGTATCCATATGATAGACGTTTTTGTAGATGTTTAATTTATTAACTTATATCATTTCTACAAAATCCTAAAAGGCTTACTATTATTATCTTATTTTTTTTTCCAAACGAGGAAGGTGAATCTCAATGAGACAAGTGTCTTGCCTAAGGTCACACAGGTAAGTGAGTGTTGTGGCAAATCCAAGCCCAGGTCTTTTTCCTTTGATCTTCTTTGTGACAGTAATTTTCTCTGCAGCTCCATTTGTCAAATTTATCCTATCAGTGAGAATAATTTATAACTGTTTTGAGGGCAGAAGTCAGTATTTTTACTCTCCTTTAATCTCTTGTACCATTTAAGGAATAGTTAGTTTTTAGTAGATGTATTAAACATATATGTCAAATATGTTAATATAAAAATTGAAAATATAAATATTTATTTATATTCATTTTAAAGAGAAAGAAAATGGTATGCAAATGACATAAAATTTGAATCCAATTAAAAGTTACATCTCCTAAGAATTATTTAACAGAGATACAAAGGTTAATCTTTTAATTGTTTAGATCTTCTTTAGATAAAAGGAGGAATCGTGTCATGTAATGGCTGATTTTCAAAAAATTGACCAGATTCAAATTACATCAGAAAGTCCAGTTTGATTACAAAAAAACAGTGCAAGACTTAATTCAATATTAAGCCACTTTTCCCCCTATTCCAAATAAGAAATATTCTCTTTTCTGTTTCATGAATAAAGAAAAGGAAATCCTGAAATCACTTCCTCCTTAAATCTGTAAAGTAAAAGGTACTACCACCACTGTAAAATCAGTTCTTTTTAAATATGTAAAATTCTCAATAACCCAAATAAAATTTGGAAAAGATTTAAGTTCTTAATAAGTGTACACACACACATCTCCCAGAGTTTTCAAGATTTTATTCATAGATTCTTGCTGAAGCCTAAACTGGTAAAAACATATATTGAATTATTACATGCATGAAGTTATTTAAAATATTTTGTCTGTTGTAATAATAGACTTTAGTGTGCTGGTAAATATGGGATAATGGGACCATAGAAGCTAGGAGTCAAAATTCATTTGAAAAATGAAAGGAGGCTGAAGGTCCCTGGGAAGAAGAGTAAAGCTAGAAGAGATCAATCTTTAAGGAAGTTTGAAGTCTTCTTCCAAGATTAATATACACATAGTATGGATGCTGGACTAGACAGAGGGAGTGGGAACAGTGCAAAGAACAGCAGCTTTGGACTCAGATCAAAATTAGCTTCCCGGCCTGTCTACCTTGTGTGACCCTGGGCAAGATATTGAATCTTTCTGATTCTCAGTTACTTTAATTGCCAGAAAAGGGGATGCTTATAGTGACCTGCTTTCATGCAAAGATCATATTTAAGAGGAATGATATTTTGAAGTATTGTCCAACAAATATGCCCACCCTCTTGCTCCCACTGTGTGCAGAGTACCTGTCCTGCTCCACTCATGCTCAATTTGACCATATGATATGCTTTGACAATGGACTACTAGTGAATTGATGCAAGCAGAGGTTTTAAACTTGCCTGTGTTCTTTGGCTTGCTTGTCAGGTTGCAGTTGTCACTATGAGAATATGGCCCTGACAGCTGTTGCCCCTTCAGCCCGGGCCCTGGAGGGCAATTGTGAAACAGACCTAACCCAACCTTGTGCCTAGAGCAAGACTGAGCCCACCACAGATCAGCTCAACATGGTTCATCTCCAGACTCATGAATGTGAAAATAAAGGATCAGTGTTGTAAGTCACTGAGTTCATAATACAATATTATTGGGGGGAGAACTAATTAGAATAAGATCAATGACAAAAGGTTAAATAGATGCAGACATCGGCTTCCTAACTATTTGGAGCTGCCCAATAATATAAAAGGCTACTTCTATAAACAAATTGTTTCTATTGCACGAGGCGCTCCAGCAGAGCATAGAGGAAATGCTGGTCTGCCAGGGATACTGCACCAGGGACTTCTACATTTGGATGAGGAGAATCTTTTAACCACAGATTCTATCAATCTATGAATGTGTGTGTGTATTTTAGTATCAAAATTAACTTAGCAAATTCTAACATGCTTTGAACATTATCAATCCCAAGCCTAAAGATGGAATAAATGGACGATATCTTAAGGCATCAAATACATAATTTACTAGATACTTATTCAGAATATTCATCACATCATGGAGAGCAAATTACATAGCAATTAATACTTTAATGGGGGACTTTATGACAAATACAGTAACAAACAGTGGTTAATATTCAGATTAAAGAATTAAGAATATGTTATGTAATTGACAGAGATGTCCTTTTTCCAAATACTTCTTCCTAACACAGGGTCTACTGATTTACGGAATAAAGGGTATAGTAGTAAACTCAATGAATCCTTAAAATAGAATTCTAGACTCACAGCACACAGAGAGCTTTGCAAAGTCAAACCTGATAACCTGTTTAACCACCTTAGGAGCTGTTCTTCTTTTCCCAGTGAAACAGTTGTGAAATGTTAGAATTGGGACCCCTAGAAATATTTGGCACTAGGATAATATCATACAGAATCAGGAGATTCATAAAATAAGGATAGAGTAATTGTTGAAATAATTTGGAATGGCACATTTAGAAAGATAATTTTTAAATTATCATACAGTAAATACCAAAATAATAATACATAAAATAAATTGATAATATTTCTCACATCTGCATTTATATTGTAACCACTTCATATGTTTTATAACCACTGTGAAATTAAATTTTTCTGCTTTAATTTTTAAAAAACGTTTTAAAAATAATAAGTGCATTAACCAAATTATCACTAACAAAAACTAAGCATTCAAACTTGTGATTGCTTAAAAATATTTACTGAACTAAAATGAAAATAAAATTCAAATGCAATACACCACTGATGCAAAAGTTTATTTTTCTAAGAAAGACCCATGTTACTAGAAGAGGAAATGCAATCTAATTTGGAAGAAGTAGAAACATAGAGATAGTTCCATCTAAATAACTCTTATATTTAATGTGGGGATCACAGTGAAATTTCAAAAACATGAATTACAAGGCCAGAGGGTTAAGGATTACAATTCTACAAGTTGAGCAAAATAGTAATCATTTGGAAACATAGTAATGTTGGCTCAGGACTGTAGAGAGGGGGATCCTAGCACACTCTCATAGCTTTTATCCTAAATTCATTCTCTATAATTCCCAGCCTTAATAAGTAATCCTGTTCTTCTTTATTATATATTTCAGGAAAAGCAATAATAGTTTCAGATGTCTACATTATCCTAAAATGCCAGCACATGTAACTCGTGCTTAATATTTATTACTAAAATAATTACTAGAACATATGCTTTGTCTTCATCCTATAACACCCAATCTTGCAATTTTTTCCTTTTTTGACAGATTTCTCCACTAGTTTGGTGACTTCCTATTGCCAGGCAAGGGGTACTGCCTGTGAGTCACATAATTTGGGTGCAGTCCTGGATTTGTGTCCTTTGAAAAGTCACTGAGCTATCCCTTCAAATACTACCTTATTTTTTAATAGGCTGGCCATAACTATTAAATATCTTAGAAGAAATTTATTGAGCAACAAAATAAACAAAGAAGTAATGTATTATAGCCAAAAGTATAAAATAAATATCCGTGAGTCCATACTGATACATTTAATGATTAAATAAATGAACAAGTGTAGGAGAAGGGACAAATACCTCATGAAGAATTTCAAATAATTTTTGTAGATAGTCTGCCTTCAAGGAGGTGGAACCTAAGTTTCTGTAGTGACTTCCTTTCAAGAGTATACCACAGAAAGGGCAGGGTAGGGTGAGCAACTTTCTAGTAGAGAATGCTGGGAAACACTACCTCAGCCAGGTGACCGAGGTCAATATCAACAGTAAGTCAGGTTGACAGTAGGCAGCCTTGATATGATGTGATGAAAATGGCACTTTACCTCTGTGATCTTCCTCCTCAAAACCCGTAACCCTGCTCTAATCATGAGAAAAACATCAGAGCAAGCCCAATAGAGGGGCAACCAAACTACACCTGACAGTACTCCTCAAAACTGTTAGGGTCATCAAAAAAACAAGGACAGTCTGAGAAACTGTCAGTCAAGAGGAACCTAAAGAGACATGATATTAAATGTAATGCGATATCCTGTATGGGATCCTAGAGAGAAAAAGAACACAGAGAAAAACTGAAGGAAACCTGAATGAACTGTGGACTTTAGTGAAAAATAATGTATTAATATTGGTTCATTAATTGTAACAAATAAGCCGCAATGTTAATAATAGGGAAAACTTGGTATGGCCTATATGGAAACTCTCTGTACTATCTTTGTAATTTTTCTGTAAATTTAAAGATGTTCTAAGAAATAAAGCTTACTTTTTGAAAAAGAAGTTTATTGTATGTAAGACATTTTTAAGCTGGAAACTGATATGTAAATGAAGGCTATGATCATTATTGGTTAATTTTTTCTCTTCTCCAGTCTTGGATATGATTCACTCATTCCAAATAGAGCATCTATTAAGAAAACTTCTTACCAGATTATTTGACCAAGGTTTAGAATGCCTCCTTTACTCGATTATACCAATGTCCTGTTGGAACGGCAGACGCAGACTAGTCTATATTTAGCACACACTTCCCCCTTTTGTCCTATTGATCTATATTTATCTATAATCATTTGTAGGCATTCTCATATGCACCACCAGATTTTAAGTCTCTTGACGGCAAACACACAACTTTTGAGTCTAAACATTTCTCTTCTCTTTTATCCTAGTACCTTGCTCTCAGTAGGCTTTCCAGACTAATAAAAATCTATTACTCCAAAAACAGGTAAATATAAAATGGCAAAGCAAGACAGAATTGCCTTTGGAGGAAAAGAATCACTTATATAATTTTAGGCAGATTGAGGGGCCAGTCTGGTGGCGCAGCAGTTAAGTTCGTACATTCCGCTTCGGCGGCCCAGGGTTCCCCAGCCCGGATCCCGGGTGTGGACATGGCACTGCTTTGCAAGCCATGCTGTGTTAGTTGTCCCACATATAAAGTAGAGGAAGATGGGCACAGATGTTAGCTCAGGGCTAATCTTCCTCAAAAAAAAAATTTAAACAAATAATAAATAATTTTAGGCAGATCGAAATAGATTAGAATGACAAATTCAGCCTCTATCCAGAAAGCTTCCTATCCTTTTATTACAGACTTTATTACAGAGTTCATGGTATCTGCTAGTGAAGCATGACATAGACTTCCACTTAGGAATGCCTGTCAGGTGCATGAAGTAAATGGGTGCACGTGGCAGGGTTGGGCATCCCAAGTCCAAAGGTGCTAACTCAGGCTGTCAGCAATGATCCACATTAATGTTAAGGATGTGAGAAGGCCTCTATGCCTGACATTAAGTGCTACTTTTTATTAAAAATTGTGCTGAGTGTTTTGAGATAAGCAATTATTGTTTAATGAGTTTCAGTGAGAAAGTCAGAATTAAGATAAGGTGTGACATCAGGATGTTAACAGTAATATCAATTATAAGTGGGGTGACCATCTTGGACCCTCTAAGAAGTGTAGGAGAGCTGTAAACACAGCTTGGTCTGTGAAGAGGGACTCCATTATTGTAGAAGAATTGTTTGATCTGTTGGGTGACATCAAGTCACCTCAAAAGGAAGAGCAGGGAGCCATATTTTCTCTGGAAGGTGGGTGAAAGGTCAAAGGGGAAGTGTCATATAAACCTACCTAAGGGCTGAGTTAGTTTATTTATGCCTTGTCAGGCCTTGAGCTCCAAGTAATATGGGCTAAAGAGTTTATCTTGGAAAGATGCTTGTCCTCTCAGATACACCTTACAAAGGGGCATTTTATTGGTGAAATCTGTCTAGATAATGCTCTAGCCTAAATGTCCAAGATGGTTCCTAGAGTGCATTAAATATTGCTCCATCAGAGCTACCTTAATTTTATCAATTAAAGTTTACTAGACTTAGAATATCAGTTCAAAGATCATTTCCTTAGGGCAGTCATTCCTGACACCTCAGACTAGGTATTCATGGTGGTAGCATCCTGCATTTCTCTCTCACGATATTATGCTCTCACATTTTACATTTTCACTTGTATGATTATATGTTTAATATTTCTCTCCCCCACCAGATTATAAATTCCACGAGGGCAGGGCCATGACTGTTTTGTGTTCTCTGTCGCTAGCACAATATCAAAAGCATAACAGAACTCAATAAATATTTACAAAATGTTATTTGATGAAAGGGACTATACGGAAATGCTTTCTGTTGAAAATATCATCTCTCCTTGAGCAAATTAAAAAGGAGGTCAAACATTAGAAAAGTTTGCTTGGTGATTCTGGAATCAAAACCAATGATTTAGTTATATGAATTAAATAATGTATATAATCAAGTTAAAAGACAAAGCATGTTGGGATAAGGATATATCTGCCACTGTAACTGGATCAGCCATCCCTGATTCTACTTAGACAGTATTTCTCGAGTTAATCTCCTTTTTCCCTAAACTAACCAGCTGCCACTCACCCTGAGTGGACACAGCCTTTCTTCAGATATGTTGCCTGGTCAATGCATCTGATAAAGACTGTCTAGTTTATTGTCTATAGACCCAATTTCTGAGATCTTTCAGGCCATTTGGTTTATGCCTTTGTGCCGCCTCCAGGATTCAGTGCACAGTGTCTCTGTAATGGGTTGGTCCAATCTCAGCACCTCAAATTTCAGGAACTTCAGATTATACAGAGCAAATCCTGACAGAGTCAAATCCCAGGAGCAAGAAATCATTGCATGCTAATCAAATCCAAATATCCTCTAGTGTATCATTTTATTGATTTTTAAAGCTTTCCACTTTAGCTTATTCCACTTTATATATTTTGTTGCTCCTCTTTTTCTTTTTAAAATAAAAGGCAGAGAGGAGACGCTCTCACTCTAATGGATCCTGGAGCTTCTGAGGATCTGCTGTATTCCCAAGAAGCCCCATGTTTAGAATTTCTTCTGAAACTCAAAGCTCTTCAGAATAGAGGAATTGAGGGTCAGCCTTATAAAAAAGAAGAGATAAGAATAGAACATACTAAAGAGCTAGAGAACAAGTTGTTCAGTCTGGTTACTTTACAAGTTTTATTGACTGATAGCTTCAAAGAGTCAGAGCCAACTCAAAATCATATGTCAGGAATTGGACATACAAAAAAATAAAGTATGGTACATTGCTTTTTATTTAATGAGCATTTATTGTGTGTCTACTAAGTGGTCAAGGGCAAGGGGCTTTTAAAAAGCTGTGAAAGGCCACATGCAACGGTATTCTATCATTCCGTTAAGCTATTTATTGACATTTGATTTTAAATAGACAACTTGCAGATGGGATCCTAACAGCTGAAAAAATTAGAAGAGATTCTAAAAAACACTAGTAATGACAAAAATACAAATTCAAATGCCAACATATTAATTTTCACTCAACAGAATGGCAAAATTAAAGAGTGAAGTATGCCAAAGTTTATCTACAATGTGAGAAAATGGAAATCCTCATGCACTACTGGAAAGAATATAAATTCAAAGAGCCATTCTGGAAAATAGCCTGGCAGTGGTTAATGAAATTAAAAGTGTGAAAACTTTCTGACCCTGCAAACCCATAAGTCAATAGGAGACGTTCAAAGACTTTATTCCAATATTATGCATGATATCTGGTAATTGAAAGCAATCTGTGGGTCCATCTCTAGAAGACGGGTAGGTAAAATATGGTAGGTCACTATTATGGGATACTATGCAGCACTTAGGAGTATTTGAACTACAGGAAGATAAACAACATAATGATATCTTCACAAACATTGCTGAAGGAAAAAGTGATAACAGAACTAGATGTGCAGCACAATACCATTTGTGTAGACTTAGAACATACACAAAATGTTACCTATTTTGTAGGGATATTTTCACATTTAAAAAGATCTTTCTTTTACGTTCACCACTCACCTCTGTACCACAGGAGGCCGACCTGAGTAGACTATATCAGATGGCTTTCTTTTCTCTGGTTTCTACTTGGATGAAACCAATGAGAGGCACCAGCAGGAGATAGCAGGGCTGGGGAAGAGAGTTTGGGGCTTTGCTCTCAAGCTCCCTGCCTGTGAAGTCGTTGCAGTGGCTAAGTCATTCTTTAAGAAAACACAGGTCCTGGCAGGCAACCCTGTCCATACAATCATCTTCTCTGAAATGAGGTGAGTGCTCCCATCCTCCATCCTCTGTCCCTTCAGGCACCTCCCAGTGGGAGACCACATGCTCTTATTGTTTCCCTATATCCTGCCTACACTGCGTAAATAATCCATTTATTAAACTCCCTTTGAATTATCAACTTTCATTGATCTATGTTTCCTGCTGAGACACTAACTGATAGTAAGTAGTATACTTAATAAACTCCTGTCATGAAGTTCAAGAAAATAATGAAAGAAAGTGAGAGAGAGAGGGAGAGAGAGAGAAAGGGTTGCGGACTGGCAGGAGGGAGAAATAGCACTAAATGTTAGGCACTGGCAGACCAGTAGAGCAGTTAATTTGAATCCTGACTATCTAGCCATGATTGTCAACTTGAGTATTCAATTTAATAAATACGCATCATGTTTCTTCATCCATAAAATGGAGATTAGAATGTTACCTACCTCGTAGGATTCTTATACAGATTAAATTAGATATGGCATGAAAAGTGCTTAGCAAACACTGAGATGATATTTTTATTTTGCAACATATCATGGGGAATGATCAAACATACATGAGATTAGAGAGAAAGGTGGGCTCAGCTTGTGAAGAGCTTTGCAGATTACACCTAGAAGTTACCCTGTCAGTTGTGAGCAGCCAGTGGATGTTAATAGGCAAGGGCATGGAAAGATTAGGATTTGTGTTTCAGAAAATAAGCCTGAGAGTGGTATGGATTTGGAAGTAGTCAGGGGACCAATGAGGAGACTGCTAGCACAGCCACAGAGTGGAGAAGCCAGATTCAAAGAAAAATACAAGGTAGAATTTAAAAGTGTGGGCCAGCCCATGGCTGAGTGGTTAAGCTCGCACACTCCACTTCAGGGGCCTGGGGTTTTGCTGGTTCGATCCTGGGTGCAGACATGGCACCCCTCATCAAGCCATGCTGAGGTGGCATCCCACATAGCACAACCAGAAGGACCTACAAGTATAATACACAACTACGTACTGGAGGGCTTTGGGGAGAAGAAAGAGGAAAAGAAAAAGATTGGCAACAGATGTTAGCTCAGGTGCCAAACTTAACAAAGAATTTAAGACTGATTACTGATAGGATATGAAAAAGCAAGCAGAGAGGCAAAGTCAACGACAATGCCCAAATTACTAGCTTGTGGATGTTTGGAATAACGTTTCACAAATAGAGGAACCCAAAAGAAGAGGGGGAGGTAGTAAAAGAGAGAGGGAGAGAGAGAAGAGAGCACAGTGTCTTCAAAAGAGCTGAACAAGTTTTAAAGAGAAATGTAAGATCAAAGTCTAAAAAAGTCACAGATTGCATTTGATTGCTATTTTTCATAAATGCCTTTTAACCATATATTTGTTGAAAAATCCTGGTCATTTGTCCTACATTCTCCACATTCGGATCCAGCTGACTGAACCCCGGGGGAGGTGTTTAACATATTTTTTGTCTCCCATATTTCCAGCAAAATGGTAGTTAGGTTTAGATCAGCACTTTTCAATAGAAATGTAATGCAGGCCACATAGGTCATTTTAAATTTTCTAATAGCCACCTTTAAAAAGTACAAAGAAACAGATGAAATTCGTTTTTATAACAGTTTTAGTGAGGATTAAGTGACACCAACAAACTGCACATGTTTAAAGAGCAAAATTTAAAACTGTCACCACAATCAAGATACTGAACAATTTACTTGAATCAATTTGGCAATTTATCTCTTACTTACCAAACGTGAATGATACTTTTAAAATTTTCTAAAACTGCAAGTTGCATCATAATTCTTAAGAGTATTAAATTCACTTTAAAATAAACTCATACTATTATTAAACAGGGAAGTTGTAGCAAAAGTGGCTTTAATCCTTTCAACACAGTGAAATTTTCAAGGCAAATAATTAGAGGAGCCACATATAAAAAGTAAAAGAAAATGTTCCTTTTATCTAGCTCAATATTTTAATTTATTTTTTAAAGATATTACTTTAGTTGACATAATTTTGGCCAACTCTGCTAACAATCCTTACTCACGCACTGAGTCTTTAAGCATCAATTTGCAATGCCTCCTAGGTCCTTGCGTTTTGGAAATTCAACCATTGCCAACTAAGTCCATAGGATCCGTTCTAAGGAGGATTCTATTCAGTGTTCATAAACATTTTTTAGGTTTAACTTTAACTGGTTTCCATTGAGTTCATTTTCACATTATCAATTAGTTCCTTTAAACTGTGATTGCCAAAGTTCATTGCTTTCTGTGGCCATTGAAAGATCACAGATATTGTAGCACGGCATTTAAAAAACAGAAATGATACAACCATATCTCATGGTCCAGTAGGGAAAATGAATGGAGAATTGACATGAGAATAACAATTTAAAACACCACAAAATGAGCACATCTATCAGGCTTTCTGGAGAATTGTAGTGTTGGGTTTTCAGTGGCCAAGGTATTGGAATTCTAGCTTGCATCCACTGAGCCAGAGCTGAAGGTTGAGAACACAGAACTGTGCCAGGTATACAGGAGAAAGGCCATGGATGACAGACATACAAATCTGGGTGCTGCAAACCTTGGTTCAATCTTTGCCATCTGTCTTAACCAGGACTGAGAAGGCAGGGACCAGCATTTATTTGGACAAAGCCACCTCCTCTGCTTCAATGATTCTTTCTTGTGTCAACCCTCCCTCCTCACATGGACCCATTTTTTCCAGTCACCTAGCATTTCCCACAAGTAAAATCTTCCTAAGCATCTCTGCCTGTGCTTAACACCAAAAAGTGAATAATGGCTTTGAGGGCCCTTAATAAAGGAAATAATATGTGGGTCACTGATGATATGCTTCTAATTCCTTACTCCATTAGGATGTTCTGCAAACATTTCTTCTCAAAAGACAAGATCAGAACATCCACAAAAGTTGTAAACACACACACACACACACACACACACACACACACTTCTACTTCACTGCTCTCTCATTCCAGAGACAAGATTAGGATTTGGCAAGTCTAGAATAGGGCCTAGAATCCATAGTTTTGTTAAAAGAGTCCCAGAACTGCTTTGCTGATTTTCTTGACAGGTAATCTAGAAAACTTCATTTGCTTCCCTCAACCTTTATGGTATTGTATGGTTTGAAATTACTAGTGCTAAATAAGTATTGACATTGATTTCTCATGCCTTCTCACAGAAATAAATAGTAACTTTTATTTATTTATTTATTTTTAGGAAGACTGGCCCTGAGCTAACATCTGTGCCCATCTTCCTCTACGGAATAGTAACTTTTAAAAACAAGGTTAAGACTTTTTCGCCAAAAGTTCAAAGCAAAGCAATTCCTTTATTTCTGTATTTGTCTCCAGGCTTCTTACCTAATCCTGTCAGAGATCTATTTGTAACATACAGGCATAAACTTGTTTAAACTGTTTGGCTGGTTAGGTATTTCATGCTGAAACACATATTTCCCTAGGCAATTAAATTTCAAATGAACTTATTTACCTGTTCAGATAGGATATTTTCATATGCACACACAAACATATTGTTTTTATTTTTGCACCTGTATTTTTGGTGAAATGTCACACTAACTATAGGTAATCATAACAATAACAATTACTTTTGTGTTTACTTTGCATTTATTTTCTTTTTGGAACAAACACTGTCACTAGACACATACCCTTGAGGGGAATGCTTTCCAGGAAATACTTCAGTCACATCTCCCTGAGATCTCTCCCACTCTTGCATTAATCTTCCCTTTCTCAATCATAGCATTTTTTCCTTGCATTAGTCATTTAATATTCAAGTGAAATGGGGCTCTAACTCTCATGAATTAGGTAATTTGCAAATACCATTCTATCATGCTTTCCCCTAAAAAAGGTCTACATGACAATATGCCAAAGAACATATTACACATTTTATATTTATATTCTATGTCTAACATATGTATATATTATAATGTATATTATATAATACATGTGCATTATATATTATATATAATATTGTGTATTACATATAGTACAATACTATATATGATATTATTATATACTATAATATAGCATGATAATATACTATTATACATTATATATGTATGTTATATATATTATAAACTACAATACATATTGAGGAGAGGTATACATGATCAGGAAAGATGACCACGAGACGGAAAGGTGTTTGTTGCAACATATGTGTGCAAACATGTGTTTGTACACATAATCAGAAAAGATATCTGGGTTGAAGTAAGCTATATGTGACAAGAACTAGAGAATAACAGAGTCAAATGTAGGTTAAGATTTTGGGCAGCAGCCTAGGCTCACTCATTAGATAAGAGACTTGCTCTTGCTCACACACACGCTAGTCTCATAAACTGTACCATTCACTTCTCTGCCTAAGCATATTTGATTTCTGTTATGAACTTATTGAATCACAGGAAAAAGTAAATATTTGGGATATAAGTTATTATATATATTTATTTATTCTTTCATATATATGCCTTTTCTCTTTCCCAAATAATATCTAAGCTAATCAGAGACCACATAATATGAATTGCTATCCCTTTCAAACCTTCTAAAATCTAGTTCTGGAAGTTACAAATAAATATTCATCACATGAATGAATGAGCATCAAGCAAGATGCAATAAAACTGAATGGGCTCACACTTGCCTGTTTCAAAACGTAGTGCAAAAGTACAGTGAAAAGAGTGTGTGGTACTGGGATGAAAATAACATGTAGATCAATGGACAAAATTCAGAATCCAAAAATAAACCTTACATCTGTGGCCAACTGATTTCCAACAAAGGTGCCAAGATCATTCAACGACAAAAGCATAGACTCTTCAATAAATGATGCTGGGACAACTGGACAGCCACAAGCAAAAGAATTAAGTTGTCTGCTACAACACAGCACATACAAAAGTTTACTCGAAATGGATCAAATACCTAAACATAAGAGCTAAAACTGTAAAACTCTGGGAAGAAAGCATAGATGGATATCTTGGTATCTTGGATGAGGCAGTGGTTTCCTATGTATGGCACCAGTATCACAGGCAAAAAAACAAAATATAAAACAGATAAATTGGATTTCATCTTAATTAAAATCTTTTGTGTCTTAAAGGACATAATAGACAAAGTGAGAAAAAGCAACATATACAATTGGAGAAGATATTTTCAAATCATATATCTGATAGGTTCTAGTACCCAGAATATATAAAGAACTCTTACAAATCATTAGCAAAAAGACAAACATCCCAGTTAAAAAATGGGCAAAGAATTTGTATAGAGATTTCTCCAAAGAAGATACATAGATATCCAATAATCACATGAAAAGATGCTTGCTGGGAGCCGTGGCTACATCATTTGATCGGCTGTTTGACAGGGTCCAGCCGATTAATGCCTAGGGGTGCAGGGTTGCCCCTTGGTGAAGAATAGCGGGCCAGCCCCTCACATAGTTCTGAAACCTGTGCTGCTTCTAATTGCCCTTCATTCCTTTTCCTTTCTTAACCTCCAGTTTTCACTCCTTTGGGTGGCTGCTTGGGAGGCACTACCTCCTGGGAAAATTAGATATAGTAAGAGAATGTGACCACCTGCAGGTAACTTTCAAGATATTTTTCAGTTAATTATCGGAGGAGCACACAGTCCCATTTGAGACAATCAGAAAGGAATCCTGCCCAGATAAGATGTCGAATTAGGTTTATGGCCTCTGTCTGGTTAATGTTTCCTTCTCCCTCCAGTTCTTTGTCTAAATATATATATGCATCATCCTTCTAAGTTTGCTGGTTAATTGGATGATCAAGAAGTATCTATATATTATTCTTGACCTTCTGCTTTCTGTTAAAATGTTATAGAGGTTTTCTCCTAAAAGCAATAAATAATAAACAATTGATGAGTAGAAGGGTCGAGGGGTGCAGGGATGACCCACGGTGAAGAATGGCCGGCCGACACCCCTGATATTTTCTGAATTATATGCATGCTTTCTAGCAAGGTTATGTCTATACTTATTTCTGTTTTTTATTCTTGAAGATATATAGTTTAGCTTAGCTTTTCAGCCCTTTACTTTACTAACAAAATGATACTTTCTCCGGCAGTGTGCTTAAGGGACTATTAGCTCTACAATTTAAAAGACAAAGGAATGCTTCCACCCCCTAAAGGGCGCGAAAATGTAAAGATGTTTAACTGCCCGCTGAGAATGCAGATAGCCCTGGGGATAAGATACCCTGGAGTCGCCTTTTGTTCCCATTAACCATCTACACTAATGGCATAAATGATTGAGGGAGGTAGGGATGGCTCCACCAGGATGTAACCAAACGGACTGCTGTCCTGTCCGGAGGCCCGGACCTTCTCTCTTTGATTTAACTTTACCTTGAATCACAACAGACGCCTAGGTACCTATCTCCTTTAGCTTAGAGACAACAAACACTAGCTAATTGCGGAGAAGACTACCATTAACCTTATGCTCTATAGAATAGAATGCTAATAAATATTCTTGTGCTCGTTCTTTACTTCCCTATCTCTCTGAGAATATTTGTAGAACTATTTCTGTACTAATCCTGAAAAATATATAAACGACAGTTGTGTACAGTAAAGTTGGACTTGCTAACACCAACCCAAGTCTCACGTCCCCTTTATTTTCCCCTCATTGCGCCGACGCCGTCCATCCCTCACGAACCTGGACTCCGCCGGGGCGGGACCCCGGCAGATGCTCAACATCACTAATCATTAGGCAAACGCAAACCAAAACCAGGAGATACCATTACACACACTAGGATGGCTATAAATAAAAAGACAGACAATAACAAGCATTGATAAGGATGTGACAAATTTGGAACCTTCATGCACTGTTGATGGGAATGTAAAATGGCGCAGCTGCTTTGGAAAATAGTTTTGCAGTTCCTCAAAATGTTAACCCACATGACGAAGCAATTCCACTCCTAGGTATATAACCAAGAAAACTGAAAATATATGTTCACATAAAAACTTGTTCATGATTGTTAATATTAATGACTATTCATAATGGCAAAAAATGGAGAAACACCAAAATGTCCATCAACTGATGAATGCATAAACAATGTGTGGTACATTCATACAATGGAACATTATACATCTATGAAAATAAATGAAGTACTCACTCATGTTACAGCATGAAGAGACTTTGATAACATTATCCTAGGTGAAAAAATCCAATCACAAAAGACCACAGATTTATCATTTCATTTATATGAAATGTCCAGAATAGGGAAACCTATGCTGAGATAGAGATAGAAAGTAGATTAGATGTTGCCAAGGTCTGAGAAGAGGGGAAAATGGACAGTGACTGCTAACAGGTACATAGTTTCTTTTTGAGTGATGAAAGTGTTCTGAAATTAGATAGCGGTAACTGTTGCAAAACCTTGTGAATATACTGAAAACCACTGAATTTTATACTATAAAAGGGTAAATATTATGTTATGAGAATTATATCTCTATGTATTAAAAAAAGCAATAGTGAGCAAAGAATTGTCAGCACATCTAAAGAAGTGCTAACTAAAAAAAAACAGCAATAATGACTAGGTTTGAGATAGTTAAAAGTGTGTAACTTAACACAGTACCGAACATCAATAACAAAAGATAGGATATTAACCAAGAGTAAATCTAGGTGAAGGGACCATAGGTGTTTATTGTACTATTATTTCAATCTCTTTGTAAGATTCTAATTTTTCAAAATAAAAAGTTAGGGGGGCCAGCTCCATGGCCGAGTGGTTAAGTTCGCGTGCTCCACTACGGCAGCCCAGGGTTCGGATCCTGGGCGTGGACATGACACCACTCGTCAGGCCACGTTGAGGAGGTGCCCCACATCCCACAACTAGAAGAACATGCAACTAACATATACAACTGTGTACAGAGGGGTTTGGGGAGATTAAGCAGAAAAAAATAAAAACAAAAAAAATTAAAAGTTAGAAGGAAAATGAATGCAATTGCATTGAGGATAAACAACAGGACAAAAATTTTATGTAATATTAATCTTCTTTGAAAAGGTAGACGTTCACTCAACAAATACTTTTGAGCACTCACTATGTGGTAGACAAAGTACTAGGAACTCAAACAGAGAAAGTGGGTCTTTTCATAGCTTGGTAGTTCACTTCTTTTTATCCCTGAATAATATTCCACTGTCTGTATGTAGCACAAGCTTATTTACCCATTCAGCTACTGAAGTACATCATGCTTGCTTCCAAGTTTTGGCAATTATGAATAAAGCTGCTGTAAACATCTGTGTGCAGGTTTTTGTATGGACATACATTTTCAATTCATTTGGGTAATATCAAGGAGCACGGTTGCTGTACTGTATGGTAAGAGTATGTTTAGATTTAGAAGAAACCACCCAATTGTCTTCCAAAGTGGTTGTGCCATTTTGCTTTCTGACCAGCAATGAAGAAGAGTTCTTTTTGTTCCACATCCTCACCAGTATTAGGTGTTATCAGTGTAGTGGTTTTGAATTTTGACCAACTAATAGGTATACCATAGTATCCTATTGTTGTTTTAATTTGCATTTCCCTGATGACATATGATAAGGAACATCTTTGCATATCTTTTTTGCAATCTGTGTATCTTCTTTGGTGAGGTGTCTGTTCAGGTCTTTTGCCAGGTTTTTTAATTGGGTCGTTCATTTTTTTATTGTTGAGTTTTAAGAGTTCTTCATATATTTTTGATAACAGTCCTTTATCAGATATGTCTTTTGCAAATATTTTCTCCCAATCTTTGACCCGTCTTCTCATTCTCTTGACATTATCTTTCACGGAGCAGAAGTTTTTAGTTTTGTGAAGTCTAACTTATCAATTATTTCTCCAATAGATTGTACCTTTGGTGTTGCATCTAAAAAGTCATCGCCATACCTAAGATTGTCTAGATTTTCTCCTCTGTTGTCTTGTAGGAGTTTTATAGTTTTGCATTTTACGTTTAGGTCTATGATCCATTTTGAGGTAATTCTTAAGAATGGTGTAAAATTTGGATCTAGATTCACTTTTTTGCACGTGGATATCCACTTGTTCCAGCACTATTTGTTGAAAAGACTCTACTTATTTTCTTACTAATTTCTTTTTTAATTAAATGGTATTGATTAAAGACCATACTCTTAGACCTTTAAACCTTTGAAATTTGGCAGGATTTTCTAGGAGGCACAATATATGGTCAAGTTTTTGTAAATGTATTTGTGAACTTATAAATAATATAAATTGTAAGCCATCTATATTTGTACATATTGTTAATTTGCATACTCATATCCTTATTTTTTTGTTATGGACTGTGTGAAAGATTATAAAATCAAGTACATCTGGCATTAACTAAAATCTCTTCTTTGAAAATCAATAAGTGTGTGGAAGTACTATTGAATTGTTTAAGCTTCTGCATTAATTCTAAGAAAAATATTATTGTTTTACACCTACAGCGTATCAGAAACTAGTACTCATAGAGCAAAAGTAACTGGTATAAAACCATCATTCATCAGTGGAAAGCCAGAGTTTAAAACAGTATTACTTGTCCCAAATCCTTTGTTTTCTCCAGTATATTGCCTGCCTCCTCAATATGTGTTATTAACACATCCTGTTAAGTGTTCAAGTGTACTTATCGGGGGATATTCTGGTTATATATTACTGCATAACAAACTACCTATACATGAATGTTCATAACACTGTTATAGTAGCCCCAAATTAGAAACAACTCAAATCCTCCAACCAGTAGATGGACCAACAAACTGGTACATCCATACCATGGAATACTATTCAGGAATTTAAAGGAATAAACTTCTGACACATGCAACAACTTGGATGGATCTCAAAGGTACTATGTTTAATGAAAAAATAAAAGTCAATCTCAAAAGATTGTACACTATATGATCTCATTTATACAACATTCTCAAAATGGAAACATTCTAGAGATGGAGAATGGAATGGATAAGTGGTTGCCAGGGAAGTGGAGAGTGGATCACACTATTTATGGTTAGGACAAAGAAGTTTTTTGTGGCAATAAAACAGTTCTATATCTTGATTGAGGTGGTGGTTATGCAGATCTATACATGGGATAAATTACATATAACTACACACACACACACATACACACACACAAATGAGTTCAGATAAAAACTGATCAACTCTTAAGTAAGATTTATAGTATATTTGACATTATTGCACCAATATCAATTCTTGGTTTTATTATTGCACTATAATTATGTAAGATGTTACCATTGGGGGAATCTGGGTGAAATATTTACAGTAACCAATCTCTGAAACTTCCTTTGAGTCTGTAATTATTCAAAAATAAATAAAAAGTTAGAACAAAAAGTGATTTTCTAAATACAGCAGCGCTACACCTAGCTGCATCCATGATGGATGTTCAATCACCCGTGCTTAAGACTTTGGGAGACTTGCCTCTTCTCTGTTTTCTCAACATCCCAGGTTGCTCATTTACCCTGAACTGTGGTTTCATAAAGAGACATTCATTAAACAGTATTCAATTTTCCTTTACCATTCTTGGAGTTTCATCACGGATTAAATCATAGTTTATGGTCTATTTCAACTCGGTCATGAACTAAATTTGAATGTTTTAATAAATTTAAGAAATGTTCTGAGGATCAGCTTTCTAACCTCATAATCTGTAAGTACATTTCCAGTTCTACCTTGTAATGACTTCATGATTCTAGATATCCTTGCTTTGCCTTATTAGACTCTAACCTCCTTGAGGTCAGAGACCAAGATTAGTCCTTAAAAGCAATCTATAGTGTATCATTCTGCATGTTGAGGTGACCTACAAATACTTGTACAAACAGAAACTGGTGAGTTATGAGCTGTTTGCTTCTGTTCATCAGTATTCTGGCACCTGACTATGAAATTTAGAATTTTGACAATGCCATCAAAACAAGTGTTGAACAGAGATTATTTCTGACAAACCATTTTTTTCTTACAAAATATGTTCATGTTTCTTTATGAAATATGCAAGAATTGAAAACGATTGAAATGTTATATCTTTATGTAGTACTATGAATCTTGTTGTATAATTCTATGCATTGTAGAAATTTAAGAAGCTTTCAGCTTCTCTTTATTGGTTATATAACTAAAATTTTTACTAGTTTAGCAGAGCTAGTTGATATACTAATTCCGTTTATTAAAATTTCACCTGCCTTGAACTTTCTTTCAAAATATCCTAGAAAATTACAAAACCACTGGTATTACAGTAACACATATATTCCTTTAACAATCCAATATAAATATATATATGTCTAATGGTGTTGTATAATGTACTGATTCAGTATCATGTTAAACATTTATTGCTAATTCACTTTATAACATGCTTTATTAAAAGTCATTAAAACTTGCAGCTGCATCTCATAATCACTTCCTAAATATAAAGACTCCATTTATAAATGATCTCCTTGTTCAAAATACTGCCATACAGATCACAAACTCTTTGTTAGTAGCCAGAAAGCTTTTATTCTTTACAAAAAGAAATGCTAAGTAATTCATCAGATGCCAAATCTTTTTTTCCCCCACATATCGGCCTTGTTCCAAGTGTTCAACTTCTATATTCATTAATAATAGCTATAATACAGTCTCAGATTGACGTTCAAAACTTTTATCTATTTGAGCGTCATCTTGATGCTAGGATTCAATCTCTTAATGTGTATCCTTGATAGACTTGAAAAAGCTCAGTGATTTGGCTCAGCTAAGCACACTGAAGTGAAGCTCTTATGGAAATATTCTGGAACTACACATTAAAGGAAGA
The DNA here is from genome assembly GCF_037783145.1 of Equus przewalskii. NCBI lineage: Eukaryota > Metazoa > Chordata > Mammalia > Perissodactyla > Equidae > Equus > Equus przewalskii. Next base: position 33,340,619 of record NC_091838.1, read on the forward strand.
GACTGCATTTCATTTAGAGTTTTGTTATTTCTGTTCAGAAGAAAATAGCTTATGGGGGCTTTATGCGCTTGTAAAAATAATGTAAATTATTTCTAGGCTGCATTTAATTGATTATTCTATAATTATACTGCTTTTATACATATCCTCCTGAAAGCATTTCAGAGAGATAAAGTTTGGATAAGATTTAAGGAAATTTCAATTTGCAAAAAAAAAAAAAAAGCATTGAATCGTGTGCAATAGAGTTGCTTATTTGTCAAAGCAATTTCATTTATTCATTATCATGACTGATAAGCCTTCAGCATTTGTCAATATTTTTGACAGTATCTCCTAAAACAATGTAGGATAGCTGTGATTTATTCAGTAGAACAGCATGTAATATGTATCTATATATTGCTTAAAATATGATCCATGGGCAAAAGGAAAAAAATCTTAAAATAAATTTCCAATTGCTATTCCAGGTGGAATATCAACAACAACAGAAAATAATAGTAAATAATAAAGTAGACATAAATCATTACAACTATTGGTAAGTTTATGGAGAAACACATGAAGGGTTATAACCAAAGAGTTGCACTTAGTAAGTTCATTTACATTTAAGTCAATGAAATTTATCGTTGGCAGGAAATAATTTATCTCACTACTCAAATAAGGCCAGGACAAAAAAAGTCAATGGTTCCTACATTAAAATTAAAGAAGGTGATTACTTCACAACAACACTATAACCAGATAATTCCTTGTGACCATGGATTGCTAACTTGCCTATCATTGCCAAATATACAGACAATGTTATAGGAATTTCATTCAGATAATGGTTGATAGCATTATCTACATTTTTCAAGGGTGGGGACACCTCATCTCCCACTCCCCTCCATCCTCTTCCACACTGATAAAGAGCTCCTACCCTCTTTGGCTTAGCCCAAGAGACTCACTGACTCAATGCCCCACAATGACTAAAATGTGATTCATTGATTCAAAGCAAAACTCTCATTAACACTCCAAACTATCTGATTCCATCACTGATGAGGGAATAAATCGCCCACCGTTTGGAAGCATATTAACTTCTTTGGATTATTGGGGAGACTTTTAGTACACTGTAAAGGTAATTTGCTAAATGGCACACTAGTAATTTAGAACACTTAATTGGCCTCCAGAAAGTAGATAGTTTACTCTTTTGGTACCAAGATAAAGCTAGGTAATTATCTGGAAAATTTGAGTGGTTTGAGATAGGTGTTTGAATATTAGACAAAACCAAACTTTTTGTTTGCCTGAACTCTCTGGAAATTCCAGCTATTCTGATGGAAGTGGCAGTGTCTTTGTTGGTCTTCTAGGTCACTCAGCTCAATGAGAGATAAAAAGCACTGAGGAGATGTAGATTGGTCTGAAGATCTCTTGTACTCACATTTGTCTTCAGAAATTTAGAAAAATATGGAAATTTGACACAAGATCTAAGGAAGAGAGGGCTAATAATGTAGATGAGAATATAAAGGAGGATATAATAAAAAAGAAATGATTATTTGCGATTAAATTCAGCTTTTCAAGTTAAGTCAACTCTATGTTACATATTACCAGTGGAGAAAAGTTAATTTTCCATCGACTAAAACCAATGAGTAACTACTTAATATTTTATATATTTTACATGATCAATTAAAAATGAATAAAAAACTAATTGAGGAACATAAGAGTTTAAAGAGATCTCTTTCCAAGTATTATATATATCTCTTTTAGATTTATTGCATAATAAATGGTATCTTCTCTCACCAGACCTCCATCACCTCAGGCAAGACTAACACAACGCAACAAAGTATTCACATTCCCAGAATGCACTGTCACCAGATTCAAAATGGGGCTGAGAACTGGAAGTGACAGGGTAGATTATATTGCTTCCTGTTCAATTATAGTGCATTCATTTCTTAGAATGAATGTGGTCTTTCCTTGCCTTGTTCCTGTAGTTTAATCCTTGGGACCTTACAGTCTGAGGATTACCTCAACCATTTATCAGAAACTGTTCTCTCCAAGATGTTCAATGATCTGCTTTTGAGCAAACCTAGAGGCACTTCAATCTTCATTGCTTACACCTCCATGAAGCATCAACACTATTAAGAATCTATTTTTTTCTTGAAACACTATGTGTTTTCCCTTATACTTTTCTAAGTACTCTTTTGTGATCGTCTCTCCTCCTATTATTTCCTCCTTCCCAGTTGTGAGTGTTTACAATCATAAACTCCTGTTTTTCCTTCATCCTCTCAAATAGTTAAATGTATTTTCATAGCTTCAGCAATAATCTTAATTTGGATAACTCTGAGTTGGATACGTCAGGTTTTACCCTCTTTCTGACTAATGGTTCCTTCACCTGCCACCTGGCTGTTACATCTTTTTCACCACTTATTTGACATGTTCCAAGTCAGTTGTGACACCTTTCCTTCCAAAGACTAGCCTTTCACATTTATTCGCTTTAGCACCTCACACGTATCAAACACATTATCTCATTTTGTCTCCTTTTCTTGATTCTTCATTTGTTTATTATTGGCATCACTTTTCATCTAATCATCCAGTTTTAATCCACTCATTTCTAACCTTGATCCTATTAGGTCAAGTTCTCCTCACCTCAAACATGAATTACTGCAACAGAATCAACACTGGTCTTTCCTGACTCACTTACGCTTCTAAAATATGACTTTCAACATGTGATTATTGTTTCCAAAAACCTCTGTATTTGTGTGAGATCACTGTCAAGATAATATGTGAGCCTTTCAAGATCCTTGAGAATCTAAACCTTTTCAGTTATTTAGTCAGGAAAAGTAAAAGTCAGTAAAATACAGTTGCTTAGTTTTGTTTTTTTTTTCATTACAATCTGAAGCAAATGAAGCATGTAAGGCATGAGAGGCAGTGCTTCTTCCCAAACACCTATAAAGTGTGGAAAAATATGAAATATTAACCTGAATCTTAACTTTGACTTCATTTATAGAGAATCATTTAACTCTCCCAGATCTCAGTTATCTCATTTACAAAACAAGAATGATAAAATCAGCCTCACAGTCCTGCTATGAAAATCACATGAGATATCCTAGAAGGGGCTTTTTAAAAACTGCTGGAATCATACAAAATGCCAGGGAATAATATTATGAATAGAAACTAAGGGAGAAAGTTAAGTTTCCTGGAACATATTTATTGGGCTCTATGAAGACTTTATAAGACAATGAAATGCCCTAACTCCAACTTCAAGGGGCTTTCCAGAAATTTATTGCCATGGAAAGAAAATACAAAATGGAAAATAAAAACAAATTGATTAGGTGGGTAATAGGAAAATTTTATTTTTCTGTAATCACTTAAAAGGATTTATAGGTGGAGAAAATGATGGGCTTGGAGAGAAAAATGAAGAGTCTATTAGTTTGTGAATTTAATAAATTAGATGAACTTCCCTAATCTTACGTACCTTGACTCTAAATGTGCCCTATCATAATACTTCTTGCTTGTATTATCTATTATCAGTGGTGTAACATTTAGTCAATTATGCTAATTTGCTTTTAGGAGTTTTACTTCTTCAAGATTAAAGAAAGACCAGATAAACAAAAGATAAGCTGTCTAGCTAAACTAGAGAAAGCTTACTGTAAGATAAATGAGAAAAAATTATTTAAAACTGTTGGAAAAAAACCAAACATAGGAAAAAAAAACCTATCTAGAAGGAAGCACTATTATCCACACTGGTCTCTTTTCTTACTCTGTGTGTCCTGTTGATATTACTCATTTCTGAATAATAAAGTAAAAGAACACACAGAAAGCTTTGGTGCATTAATTACATTGAAGGTCACATTCTGAACATTTTATCTTAAAGTGTTCTTTCTTAGAAAAGCAAGCTTTTAGAAAGACACTAAGCCTATTAGCCAACTTCTGCTGAGTATTCCACCAAGAGTAGAAACATTAAATGACTTTGATATATTTGGTAGATTCTTCAGTAATATGGACAATTGATGTTCTTTCTATCCTATAATATATTCCTCGTTTTCCTGAAAACTGAACCAAAATTTGTATTCAGTAGAGTGGTGGGGGTTTTACATTTATTACACAGTAGTCAGTAACTGATTATTTTTCTAGTCTTATAGTGACTCAAGGTTATCATCTGGGCTATTGTTGCTGCCACATGTAAAAAAGGAAAGAAAGATAGTGATGGGAAGAGATGCTGGAATAAAACACATTATGGAATATTATTGCTCTACCTTCACTCCTATTTATTCCACAGACTATTTTTTTCCCACAATATTTCTGATCATTCAAAGAAATACAATATCTATTTCATCTCAGTCATTCATTATTTTTTGAGATTTATTTCCTATAAACTTCTAAAAGATATTAAGATGAGATTTTATTTTGCCAAGTCATGATTTATTCTTCTACTTTTAGATAAAAACATAGGGAACTGGAAAAAGACTCTGACGAAATACATCAGTTTTGGTTTTTAACAAATGCCATTGAAATCAGAAAAGTAATAGTTCTGCAAGGTACAGGGCACAGAAGGCATCTTGTGCACTGAGTCCATTTTGCTCCATGAAAATTTTTAAAAATTAAGTTAGGTGAAAATGGGGAGATTTCACACAAAATTCTGTTTTCAGTTCTCAGGTTTCACTCTCATTGAGGAAAGCTGAGAGGCAGAAGCCCTCGTGAGAGGCTTGCTCTTTACAGTTTGCTGCAGGCCCCACTAGCCAGCCACACTCCTTAGTTCACCGGCGTAAGCCTTGCAGGCATTGGAAATTGCAATCCATGCAAAGAGATGTGCGTTCGGTTAAGCAAACAGAAATGGATACAGTTGAGGACAAAGCATGAAGAAACCTAGAACTAGGTAGTGGTGAGCACAGTATGTCTGGAAAGACAATATAAAACAGAAGGGATGTATAAGAAATACTAACAGAACAGTTGTAAGACAGCCAATCAGAGCCGCAATACTCAGACTGGCCTAAAAAGCTAAGTAATAACAAATACCAATTTGACTGATTTCCTGCTGTGTATAGATGGTGCATTAGCCGTTCTCTATACCCTATAATATGAACTGTTCCCAACAACATATTGAGGCAGAAATTTTCTTTCACCTGACGTATGAAAATAAAGAGACTGAGAGAGTTTACATCCCCTGCCCAAGTCTGTGCAGTTAACGAGTCTCTAGACAAGGGTTCACATTCAGATCTGCCTCACCCAAATCTGATGTACTTTCCACCGTTAAGAGTACGGGGACATTTTCAACATAAATAGTCTGAGGGAAGCAAAAGAAAAGCTTCTGAGCTCAACTAAACCTACAGGATCATATTTGCTTCTTTTCTCATGGGCATGATAATGATTTCCCAAGAGAATCAAGAAAACAGATGAGCTATTAAATTAAGGTAACGTGATTTACCCAAGATCACACGATTAGCTGATGAGAAAACCAGGTTTGACTCTAGACTTTGTATGTACTCATTTCTTTAACTATGCAATACTATTTTCTCATTGACATTCTAAAATTTCTTAATCTCAGATACTTATTTCTCACCATGAATCCCTTTGAGATGATTCAAAGAGAATGCATTATTCTTTTAAAGAGTTTCAAGTGAGTAACATATTGTTAAAATTCTGGTACCATTTCTAAAAGATTCCTGCTTTCTTTTCATTTATTCAGTGAATTTATCAGGTAAGCATTTATTCCTTTAAAACATTAAATCTTCAGTTCTTTGAAATTTTGCGTGAATGCAATATATTTGCTAAATATAAATGTAGTTATAACTACTTAACAAATTTTAATTTTAAGAATTTATGCAAGTATGTACATTAAAGGTGATGAAGAATTAGCCACTATTCCAAAGCATTGATTTAAGATTCTTTTATTTAAAAATAAATAAATAACACTATTACACTTTAGCTTTGCTGATAATTTGAAGATTAAGTTCATGAAATTCTAAAATGATCTTCTGACACTTCTACTTTCACATGTAGAATGTGCTAACAAGTTTCACAATGATAATTGAAAAGTAAAATTCTTGGTCACATGACATTATTTTATGAACTTTCACTTTCTGCTTTTTTTCCATTTTCCTTCCATTGTTCTTTCTTTCCTTTTTCTTTTTTGGTAAAGGATAACAAATCAAACCAAAAAAATTTGCAAAATTGTATCATTAACTAGGAAATTAATTTTCCATCTCTGGTACAGTTAAATAGGTTAGCCACAAATAATATTGAAAATGACTGTAACATCAAACAATAATTTAGATTTCCTGAACATACTACCAGTATGTTTTTAGTGATAGTCTAGAAATCTATACAGACCAAATGTTTTAAAATTACATTTAAAAAACATAGTCACTTTTAAAACTCCAACAGTCAAAAGAAAATAAGCAGTGAGATATTACTTAACTTCAGATTTCCTGGAGACGTCTATAAATAGAATCTAAGTTTAAGACTAAATCAAGACTATATTTTTACAGCATTTCTGGGGTATCCCCATAGATCAGCCCCATGTTCCCCACACTTCACTGCATTCTCACTAGCCAAAAATCAAATTAAAATGCTTTCTAGATGTGTTTTCAGATATCAAGTTTTAAAGCCCACTTAATCAGAGGAGTTTCCTGGTTGATATAATAATAAATATTATTCCTCCTTTATAGAGCCGAAAATTATGACACAAAGGCTGTCAAAATGAAAGTAGTTTAACTGAACTTGGGTCATGTTGACCTAGACTTGACCATTTGGTGTAAAACATGGTGTCAATTTTGAGCAATAAATATTTTTAAACCAGGTCCTGCCTTCATTGAAATATTTATTCCATTAATAGATATAAGAAATTCATCCTGGGCACCAGCCCGGCCCAGTGGCCTAGTGGTTAAGTACAATGCACTCCACTTTGGTGGCCCAAGTTCATTTCCCAGGCATGGACCTACACCACTCATTGGCGGCCATGCCCACGTACAAAACAGAGGAAGACTGGCAACAGATGTTAGTTTAGGATGAATCTTCATTGGCAAAAATAAAAAAAGAAGAAAAAGCAAAGAAAGAAATTCATGCTAAATTAACAGGAAAATACTATATTCCCTACACTGAGAGTTAGTTTTTTTTCAAAGATTGACCCTGGGCTAACATCTGTTGCCAACCTTTTTTTTTTCTTCTTCTTCTCCCCAAAGCCCTCCAGTACAGAGTTGTATGTCCTAGTTGTAGGTCCTTCTGGTTCTGCTATGTGCAACGCCACTGCAACATGGTTTAATGTGCAGTGCTAGGTGCGTGCCCAGGAGCCCAAGTAGCAAAACCCCAAGCCACTGAAGCCAAGGGCACAAACTTAACCACTCAGCAACAAGGCCAGCCCCAAGGGTTCTTAAATTTAAGAGCCATGCCTGCCATATAGTAATCAGCAGAGACTTTTTTGATGCATGCTATTGGAGATTATTTATGATAATTCAAAGATATAGCACTTAAGCTTCCAAAACGCTCTCAAAAGCATCATATTTGGACCTTCTAATATTCCACAGATTAGGCATTCATTCATTCATCCCACAAATATTTAGGTGTCAATGATATATAAAGAATTATGCCTCAATTAGTAGGTAAAGTATCCCCTTTTGGGGAAGAGAAATTAAGTTTCAGTAGGTTGAGTGACTTGCCCAAGGTCTAATGACCAGCAGTCCAAGAATCCTGACCTCTGGACTGTCAAACAGTGCTTGTCTTGCTACATCATGATGCACAACAATGTTTTATACTGCAGCATGCTGTATCTTTCAACATAGAAGAGGACGCCATGGATAACTCATTCTGCTAAGCTAAACAGGAAGAAAATACCAAACAAGAGGTCGCTCTCCATTGGATGCTCTTCTATGACTCACTGTATAGGTTTCTGGGGAGGCGAGATGACTATAGAAATAATTTCTGGCATACAGTGCACTTTTCTTCCCTAACGGCTTTACCTTGCTAATAGAACTGAATGAATAAAAGGGCTGCTTGCCTGCAATTTATATCTTTAATTGGTACAAAAATTAAAAGTTGATTACAGAAGACCTTTTTAAATTCCAATAATCATCATCTATTACTTTTACATTTTTTTGTAAATATGTGTGTAAGTTGTTTCAAACCCAAGCAAACAATTCCAACGGCAAACTGTGGTCATTCAAACCCAATATGATTTGGTGGTGTCAATAATTACACTAGAATATCAAATTAATATTTAGATGGTCTACACAAAAAGTTAACCAAGAAGTGTTTTTTATAATATTTTATAATTTAAAGATTGAGGCCAGAACTCCCTGTCCCACTCTTCATACACTATTCTTGTTAAAAGAAGAAAAGCCACTGAAGAGATTCCAGGGCTCATTTCTAATTATCCTCTGGTTCTAGATACACTTTACATTTTCCTCATTATGCATCCTATTTCACTTTTCTCTTTTGCTTCTCAAATATAAGCAACAGCCAGCGACACTTAACCCTACCAACAAAACTTCCTCCCTCACCCCAGCAAAGAGAGGATGTTGAATTATTGTGTCTGGTCCTTCACAAATCTCATGCATCCTTTTTCGATAACAGGCCAAAATAACTATGAAGACAAACAGCTTGCTTTAATGGCATGGGGATGTCTTAAAATAAAGTACTGATCTCTCTTTAAAGATAGGTGATTCTGTCAAAAAAGGAGATTTGATTCTATTAGCCCACTTACTCCTTTTATTGGGGGGGAAGGAAGCAGTTAGAGATTAGCAGATAGGTAGTTGGTTTACAAAGCTCTGTCTCAATGTAACCACATTTCCCCAGAGATAAGGATTGACATGAATTTCCATGCACCTTGCCTGAGCTTGGAAAGATGAATTAAAATTATTTACTTCTGTGACTAAACCTCCAAAGGGATAAGCAAAGGTAACTTTTACTTTGTGAGGTTTCAGCCAAACACAGGGAAAGCCTGCCCCCTTTCCCACTAAGAAGGTAACTGCGGTCACGTACCCACAGGCACCCTTCCTGGAACACATTCTCTGCTTTTATTTTATCCTCTGGTGATCAGAGAAGTCTGTCTATACTAATTAATTGACAACCAAAACAACAGTCTAACAATATGCTGTAACTCTCTTAAAACATGATTAATTATTCCCTGTGGTAATTTCACTTCCACCTCTCTTAGAAAAAAATCAGGTTTCTCAGGAATACTGTGTAGGTCTCCTGGGAAGGAATCCAAATCAACGGTACATATTTTCCTCCTCAGATTATCATTTCTGACCTATGTAGGGCAATATAGCCCCCAAGGAACTCAATGACATGGATGCCTCTGCTCTCTTTCTGCAAAGCAAGCAGTCTCATGGTAAGTGGTAAGTGACAGTTAAGAATGATTTTTCCTCAGAGTGTAATTGCTACTCCCAGCCAATGCAAATCAAAGGCCCATCAGCCCACCAACAAATACCATCTCAACTGCCTCAGAGGACTTCTGTGTTGAAGTTGAGAAGGAGAGTAGATAAGAATATGTATTAGAGGTATTTTATTGTCAGTTATATATGACCTATGAAATTGAAAGGAAAACCTAAAGAACTGTAATTTTTCAGAGGCAAGAACAAACCCTTTCTACAGTGTTGGTTATGCATATAGGATCAAACATATTTACGTGATTGTAAAAGTCCATCCTTGCAAGTGAACACTCTCTACTGAACTGAATGTGCTCATTGGAACTGATCAAGTTCTTATGTCAGGCTATAAATTTGCGTAACTGCCTTTACCCAGTGAACCCTTTTTATTAAGGCACAGTGTTTATCAAGGTCATTGTGAAAGATTGTATTTTTAAAGCTCCAGGGGAAGACCCAAGAAATAAGAAACAACAGAAAATAGGTTTAATTAACAATTTAATGTTTACGGTTTGTCAAGAACCTATTGGCCCCTATCACTTTTTGGATTTCAGTGACAAATGTATTTTGTAGAACTAAGAAGCCAAAATGCTATTAAAACCCAGCCCTTCTAAAAAGGCACACTAAAGCTTCTCATTTTCTGCCTTCTGGCAGTTCTGGTTTGAGCAAGCAGTCTTAAACTTTAAAAGGGTGGAAAGATGATGCTAAGTAAAAATGAGTGTATTTCTTTAGGTAAGATTCTACAGGTGCAGGTATACTTGGGGGTTGGGGTAGAGAGAGGGATCAGGTATGTATGAGTACATGTGTTTGTTCCTGTGCATAGTTTGGCAAATTATAACCAGATAAAATATAACAGAAGAGCTGGTTAAACCACCTCTATTTGTAACTTTTTGAGTCTTGTATGCTCTATAACACAGACAGGATCACATTAAACTGTATGCATAAGGAAAAAAAAAACCCTCTTACAAAATGCCAGATTATATTAGTTTTGGAAAGAAATAAGACATACACAAATTCAAAAAGTATTAGATCAGCAATAAGAAAAACATCCAACTAAGAGTTTACTATAATTATATAAACCAATATATATTATTTTTAATATTCGTGTCACATTAGGGACTTGAGAGAAGTAAAATATCCAACTATTTTATTAAGCAAGAGATTTCCTAAGAACATGATGCAAGAACAGTCATTTAAAAATCAAATTGTTTATCCTCTCCTTAATAATACTATTAATAATCTTCCCATTAAAAGCTTGGGGGAGTCATTAGAGTTGTAAATAAGCAGAGATAGTATTTTCACTTACCTGCTAAGTAAAGGAATTAGAAGTCTTTCAGTTTCTCTAAGGCAGGGTTTTGAGTAGCTCTGGAACCTCGTCTTGTGAAGCTATTTCCAAAACAGTTGCAATTCTCTCATGAACATTTTGTTTATTTCAAGTGTGGGCCTTTGAGTGCTTTCACTCTTACTGCAGAGCCCATGATTTCTCAGAGCCTCTAGGAACTCCGACTTCACTCTTCTGCTTGCATTCCTCCCGGCCCCCTATAGAAAATTGTTCTTGAAGTTGCGGCCGAGAGTTTAATCTGTGAAACAAGAGTACTCCTCAGAGCCCTGTATGGTAGTCGTAGCAGGTGAATAAGGAGGGTTACATTTCCTCTATGAAGAAAGGGGAGGAGGATGAGAGGGTATTAGGAGGCACCGCCTTTTAGCTGCGAGGAGCAGGGAGCCCAGCTGCCCGTGGCGACGACAGTGGAGGCAATGACAGCAGTAGCGGCAGCGCAGTTCTGTCCCAGTGGCTACAGCCTGGTCCCGAGACGCTGTCCCTACCTTCGGGTGCTGAAGTATGGGGACTGGAACACTCCAGTCCGTCCCCAGGTCGCACTTTCCTCCACCAGCGAATGCAAAGAGCTTCCTTGTCTTCCAATCTCACCTTCTTCCTTTGGCGCTTTCTATTTTGATAGGAGTTAATTGGTTTTCCAAAATAATACTTTCATACTTATTTGATGGCAACGTTTCCTGACATTATTTGACGTTGGAGGTAGAAATCCGTGAGAAATCAGATTTGAACCTCTCCTGACTTTTCAGTGGCCCTGAACGAGTTTCCTAATGCTGGAAATGAAAGGAAACACAGGCACAGGCGCGCGCGCACACACGCACGAGGAGGCGGGGGTGGAAGGGAGGAGTGGAGAGAATAAAAATAGATTATGTACCGTAGAAAATTCAGAGCTTCTTTGGGTCTCTAATTACATAAGATGGAAAGGGCTATTTTGGAAGACTCCGCAATCTTGATTACCAATTAGAGAGACCACATTTAAATTCGGAGAAGCCCCATTTGAAATTCCTAGATTAGACACAGTAAAGAGGTCATGGATTCTTCTTAGACCCTCTAAGCAGAAACGACAGGTTATGGTTAAAAAATAAAAAGAGAGCGAAAGAAAGAAAAAGGAAAGAAGACATCTCGGTTCTGCTACCTTTTAAAACGCTGTTGAATTGATTCCGAATCATTGCAAAGCAGCTAAGAGGATCTAGCCGGATGCGGTTCGCGTGAGTGTCGGTGCTATGGGAGTCTCATGAAATAGCTCGGCGAACCGGGAGCCTCGGCAGGCTGCATTCCCAGGGCAGTCAGTGCTCGAGAGCCGCCCACAGCCCAAGCTCCTGTAGGGGGGGCGGGAAGAGGCTGATTTCACAAAGGAATTGAATAGGGAATGCATAAAGTCAGAGGGAGGGCTCGACCATCCCCGCCGTTTTAAAGCCAGATCAACGCCCAACCCACCCGGCCCATTGCCTGGGTTTTCAGCCCATTTTCCTGCTCGTCTGCCAAGCTGCACCCTAGCCTCCCTAGCCTGGAAGCCTTGCAGGCTCTTCGTTCCTGCTCCGCTCGGTATAGTGTCCCCGTTCTGCCTGCTCCTCCTGATCCTAACAACCGACAGATAGCCAGCTTAAGCGTTTGCGTGAGTGGTCCTGAGGGCGGTCACCGAAGGCTCCGCCACCCACTCTCGGCAGCAGGTGCAGATGCGAGTAGGGTGAGACAGAATTAAAACATACAACGTCGAAACTTTTGGGAAACTCATCAAAATCATGTCCATGAGGACCCTCGAAGGTATGTGTAGGAAAGAGTGAAAATGCAAGTCGTAACACAGCCCACCTCTTCAGGCACCGAATTTATACAGTGTGGATTTCTGCGCCAGGAGATTGCAGAGTTGGGAGGAAATTCGGAAAAGAATGACTAGCGGTGCCAGGGTGAAGGGAGTGCAGCGCAACATTAATTTCTCCACGGCAGTGGGATACCGGCTGACTCCGGTCTCTGGCCTCCCTTCCCTGCAAATTTCTCGGATTCTTCTTCCTCAGATTCTGACTGTAAAGGGGAAGTGGTAGGTGTAGTGCTTTCCTCCCACTCTTCGGTTAAGGATTAGAGCGTGGGCCAGCTGGGCTGTCACCATTCACTCGGGGGTGGGGATGGGGGCTGCTCTTCGCCTCCCGGAGGTAGCCTGCTCTCCAGACACCGGCTGAGCAGAGGCGAGCTAGGGGCACGTGGGAGGCGAAACGTGATTGAACCTGGATGACTTGGGAATGAAAATCAAACAGGCAGGTTATTTACTCACACCAAAAGTCTATGTTTTCGTTCGACTTTGAGCCATTTCGCTGCCGCAGCAATTCTTTAATTTCCCCAGAGTGGCCACCAGCCATCACTGCCCGCTCCGGGCTCTGGCTGGAAGAGGCCATGCCCAGTACTGGACTCATTTCAGGCTGAGAACGCTGTGTGGAGCTACACACGCAGGAGCTGTTCGCAGTGAAAAGAAGCTGATTATCAACTTCCTCTGACAGGCCTTTGGAACAGAGGTACTATTAAAAGATGTGAGTGAGTCTCTCTAACCTTGTCTGTTGAAACCATCGGGCCTCACCGAGGTACACAAACCTATTCACAATATTTGTTTCTTGAGGCTAATTTGGAAGGGTGTGTTTTGCTTTATGGTCCGTATGAAAATAGACGAGTTGCTCAGGATTGTGGCAAGTGAAGTTTCCCTTTCTCTTTAGACAAGTATAGACAAACACATGCTGCTTCTTTCTGCACAGACAAGTACGTGTCATCTGTACAAATAAGTTTCAGAAAGTGCCGGGGTTTTTGTTACAGGATGAAAAGAAATCTCCTGTGTGAGGGCTACCCTCTTCTGGCGCTACCCTCTCCCTGTCAATAAAGAGGCTTTTCTCCGCAGTATTTAATTCTGCGCTTCCGCCAGTTGATTTGATTGTTTAAATTACTTTCTCCGGAGATGTAGAGACAAGAATAATCACAGAAGTTTAACACACTAAACAAAAGAAGAGCGTTTAAATGAGGCACATGGTTCAAAGGTGTTACTAATTAAAAACATACATACTTGATTATTCAGACCTAGGGAAACAGATTCTTTCTGAGCATTGACTGACGTTAATGCAGTGTCTCTCTCAATCTCTCCCTCCCACCCTCTCTCTCTGCCAGTAAGAGAAAAAGAAACAGTTGATTAATTTGATCTGTCAGTCCCACTAAGATAATGTTAGTTTGATGTCTTTTTTTAAAGAAGCAAAATCCACTCCATATTTTTCCTCACCAGGTTGTGTAACCAGTTATGGAAATTAAGATGACAACTAAATGCAGTCTAACATCTGATGATATAAATGAATATAAACGAAGTACAACAAAATCAAGGGACAGATAAACTGAGATGAATCAAAGAAATATTTTAAGAAATTTCACCGTTGGAGCAGATTTTTTAAAGTTAATTTTGAACGTAAATTTTTATTTTACCATTATTTTAAACTATAAACATAGTAAAATGTGAATGTAAATCATCAAAACAATACAGTATATGAAGCCTTATAGTCACAAGAAAATTTAGTACCCTAGGATGGTTACTGCAAACCTAAACCAGCTCATTCAGTCTCTCTTGTTTACAAAACTAGGATACAATCCCCATCCAGCCCAACCTTCACAGTGTAGGAATCTTAGAAAATGTATTAGTTTGTGAAACATTTTGGAAACATTCTGAAGTCCTTTGGAGGAAGGAGTTTGAACTGCAAAGCAAAATCTGCATACAATATGATCTAGAATAACCGTCACTGTGTATGAAATTCTGACCCTGGCCATATAACTTACACAAGCCTCCTAACTATTCTGAGCCATCTTGATACCATATATAAAATGGTGACAATGTAATTTCTGCTAACCTCATTGAATTGTCATACACACAAAAAAACAATGTGTGTAAAGACTTCATATACCCTTGTGTATTTCTATAAAAAATAGGTAATATTATCATCTATGGAGTATCCTTTGGTCGCTATTTCTGCACTTCAATTTCAAAACTGGATAGGTAATTTAGGGTTTTTGTTTTTGATTAACATACAGTATTTTTCTAATTATTTCTGTGCTTCACTTCATGTATCCTTTTAGAGATAGGGCTATATGAGTTCAATGCCCACATCTGAACCCTTTTCAGTTCATGGTTTCAACATCCTTAGCATCATTTTTAGCTGTTTTTTTATTGTCTCTGTGGCTGAAAGTCAGTCTTGTTTGTGATGTAGTTTAGTTATCACTATGGGAAATTTTAATGCATGGTTTTCCTTATTGATTCTCTTATCCATCTATAATCCAAGCTGCCAGAGAGCATTAATTGTGTGCCTTGTGAGTTCCCTTGCTTAAAACCGTACCCAGTGGATAGCAGGTGCTCAGTAAATGGTTAGTGACTGAGTGATTAAAATACTGATGCTCTGTAGCAATTGCTAAGAGTACAAAATTAAACAAAATATTGTCTTTGCTCTTCAAACCTGGGAAATATTTGTTGTTTACAGAAAAAAGAGCTTTAATACTGTGGTTACTTCTATAATAATGGCTTTTAAACAATGTGCTCATCCATTTTGAAACGATCAAAGGTGTATTTTCAATATAATAAGGATTTATTTTTAGAGACATTCACCTTGTATGCTTCTATAATTATGTTTTTTTAGTATAATTAGCTAGATGGATATTCATGTTTAAAATTACAGAAATGATTCATAGTCTCGCAAAAACAAAAGTAAGGGCATAGGCACAGATTTTGTTTTAAACCCTCTCCTCATTCTCTTTGATCTACATTCCTTATACTTTCTTTATTTCCATTTAGGCAGAAAGAATAGGTATGTGATTATTTTATCTAGAAATGCATTTTCTATTGTAAAAATCAATACAATGACTAAGAAAAGTTGGAAAATAATGAAGAAAACAGTCTGGCACATCCTTACCAATTGCATCACACTTTTAATGTATTTTCTTCTAAGCATTTTTTAATGTATCACCCACCTCCCATTAATTATCATGGTATACTTACAATTTTTACTAATCCTCCTAATTTGACATACTATATTAAGACTTTTCTGTGGTGTTATATAATCTTTATAGTCACTTGTAAATGCTGCATGTAACTCTCTTATGTGGAGGTAATATAATTGGTCATATCTTTATTTTATGACATTTAGTATATTTTCAGACTGTAATATTATTTATGTGACTAGTTTCAATGGATATACCTTTTCTATCATTTGCATTATTTTGGAGAGAAGAGTCGAAGAAATGCAAATAGTGGTTTAAAGTTGCTGCTTATTTCTATGGTTCATAATATATGGTCTGTGTATATGTGTGAGAGAGAGAAAGAAAGAGAGAGTAAGAGAGACAGTCTGAAAGAGAGGAAATTACTTGGCCTACCCCACCTTACCAGGGAGAATCATTAGCCACTAACCACATATACAAATATACTTGATAAATGAACCTTGTTACGCAGTTATTCTCTCCAGGACCCACTGTATGGAGTTTCCCATGTGACAGGTAGCTTGATTTCAAGTTAGTACATGTAATTTTTCCTTGTGACTCTCTCTGTGGGCTTATATTTGCAACCGCTTTTAGTTTCCTGTTTTCACGTCTTAATATGTATGTGTCAATATTACACACCTCTTGTAGTATTAAATTTTCAGCCTCTCAAGAGGATTACACACCTTTTGTGATATTAAATTTTCAGCATCTCAAGAGGATAACTGTCTGCCTCTTAGAGGTACACTCCCCAGTTCCCCAAGAGTGAACTCTGTAAATGCCACATTTTGTTAGTCCACCTCCAAAATGCCATACAAGAGTGACAAAAATACATTCTCAGCCACGCTTTTCTGGGTGATGACCACTTAATATCTTTGAAGTTCTCTCCAAGGTCCCCCCATGTAAATTTCAGATAGCACATATCCTTTATTTTAAGTAAAATCACCTGAAAACTCATTCAGGTTTTGATAACAGACAGATTTTTAAAAAAAGAAAAAGAAGAAGTAAACAGAAATTTTTCATTTCCTTGTTTTTTAATACTTACATATATTTATGTTTGAAAAAGATTGGAACCAAACACAATGCCAAAGGCAATGTAGGAAAATATAAATTTATGGTGGATTCCAATAAATGTAGATTGTATGTGACATAAATATTGCTTTCCTTTTACACTGATTTGGTGCCTTGTCATAACTCCTTAGGTGAAAAACAAACCTCTGGCAGGGATTCAGCTATATGCTATGTCATAATCTATTTACACAATAGATCGTGTAATAGTCTTTGATTCAGATAGACACATATGTGTAAAGCATATCTATCTACCTATCTAGTGAATTGATTGAATTAATATATTTAATTAATGACCTCCCTATATCCCTACTTTGCAATGAGACTTTGTAGTTTTCATAAAGAATTGTAATCTATTTCTCCGCCCCTTGAATCAGGGTAGTTTTGAGATTTGCTTTTAGTAATAGAAGGCAGCAGTAGTGATGGTGTGTTACTCCCAAATCTGGCCATCAAGAGCCGCTGAACTCTTTCGTTCTCTTTTAGATCTTTTCCCCTACCATGATAACAAGGACAAGCCAACTAGAGGATGAGAAATGATATGGAGCATCTTGCGTCCTCTCAGCTGACACTATCCCAACCCAGTCATTTCCCAGCCATCCCCCAACTTGCCACAGACCCATCTGCAAGCCCACCTGAGATTAGATGATCTAGACTCATGACACTAAGTATGGGGGTAGTTTGTTTCATGTCAATAACTAACTGATACAATATATTTTATTTACAGTCAAATGTCACACTTCCATGAATTCTTTTCCAAACAACCCAGTTGACTTAGAACATCCTTCTCTCTTGCTTCTATAATACTTTATTACTTATTTTTATTTTTTTTCTGTACCAAAATCAGTTAAGGAAAATTTAAAAGCCTAGTATATCATCCTATGTACTTTTAACATTGAATCATAATTCCTTTTCTTGCTGTTTTAAGGTTTTTTAAAGCAAAGTGTGGGAATAGATTGACTCTCACAAACTGGCAGTCCAGAGAAGTAGGGTCAGGCACATTTGGATCCTGGAGCTAAAACCTTTAGTGCGGCCATTGCTACTCCTTTGCCCTGTTCCTCCTCTGAGTTGGCCAAGTGTTCCAAACATTTAATGGAAAAGTGGGACATAGAGAGCTCCAGATACCTATTATCTAGCAAACTCATTGGGAAAAACATTTATTGCTTACATATCTGTCTCACTAGTAAATGGACAATGGAAGAACACGGCTGGACTCTCAAGTAGTGAACACATGGACTGGTACATACTAGTGCCTCCCAGTCTATGGGATGCATGCACATGCCTGTGTGTTGTCAGCACCCCTGGAAAATTCTCATGCCCAGCAACTTTCCACTACCTCAACTAAATCACAAATGTGTCTGACCCTCAGTTGCGGACTTCATGCTTCTCCCAGCTCATCTTGGAATTTTCCCTTCCTCGTCCCCCTATTCGGACTTGTGAAAATAGTATGTACACTCTGAACTCCAGCTAAACCCCTCTTCTAGGGGAAAATTGAGCAGTTCCCTCTACAAGCAGTTTCTTAAACTGCAGAACCTCATAAATAAAGGACAAACATATGTTTTAATCTTAGAATAAAATTTATTTTACAATGTGTGTGTGATTTAAGTGTTATAGTTTCTCTGTATAAACTATACAGAGAATAGTTTTTATGCAAAACATTTTTGCAAAAAAAATATTTTTATGCAAAACAAGTATGCTTTCTTTACATTTTCATATTTCTATATTTTTATTAACACTCCTGGTTTAGTTGGAAATTTTATTTTTCTTTTTCTGTGAATACAGATCACCATGTTCAAAAGGAGTACTGAATTTCCAAAGTTGTACTAAGACTGCTGGCTGAAAACTCCTATAATGTTTATGTACCATTTGTAATATTCAAAGTTTTATTCTTTAATCTTACTTATTTTTTTCTCCCCTCCTTCATTTCTACTCCCACTTCCTTCTCCTTCTCTTCTTCCTCCTACTTCCATTGTTGCTTTTTTCCTCCTCCTTCCTCTTCTCTTTTTCCTCTTCTTACTCTTTCTCCTTCTTTTCTAGTTTATCTGCTATATCAAAAAGTATAGAATTATGCAACACAGTGATTTCATAACCAGTGATGATATATATGTGCAGAGCAAAATTGTTCTAGTTGTCTTCTGATATTCTCCAAAGTTATGGTCATAGCACACTTTCAGATCTTAAAGTTTCAAAGATCTTAATAACCAAGCTTTGTCTGTATAAGGCATACTCCTATTGTGAAATTCTAGTTGTCTAGAATAGATTTTTTTTGATACTCACTTATTGTGTACCTTCATCCCTTTATTCAATAATCAGTCAGCAAATGTTTTTGAGTAGCTGCTGTCTGCAGAACACCTTGCTAAGCACTTTGCTAGGAACTCCAACAGACAGCAGAGAAAAAACCTGTCCCAAGCCCTATGAGTTTATAATCTAGTGATAACAGTGTGCATAGCTATTCTTGAGGCTCCGTACAGAGCAGCTGATATGGCTTAGGCGGCAAGACAATATCATACTACAATGAAACCATGTTGGGGGATTTGATCTGTGAAATATATCTAGGAGGGTGAGAGTAGATATGAGTTTGTGGATAAGTAGATGGATAAATAAGAATTATTTCAATTATAGAAAAAAAATAAGACTTTAGTAATATTTCATTTTTATGAGGTTTCCTCCCAACAAAGGATATGGAAAGTGCAAATAACTTAGAAAATCAACCCACTGTAGCAGTGTGACAGAGTAAGCTTAATCTCTGTTTCTACCTGAGGGACTCTGAGAATTCGTTGCAGGCCACTAGGGCTCTTGTTTGAATAAAACTCTGTAAGACCCTTACGTGGTCAAGCAAGAAGACCATTAAGCATCTTATAAACCTGAGTTGAGGACCTGGGGATAGTAGATTACTCACTTGTCCCACTCCAGAGCACCAAGACATTGTGCAGGAGGAGTGCTGTCTGTAGGACATAAGATCAGGCTATTCTCTTTTCCAACACAGGTCTGGAAGTCTGGATCTCAGCACAGAAGCTGAAATTTTGAAAGGTCAAGATCACCCTCTCTCGGGTCAGAATATCTCTACACTAAGCTGCAAAGCCCTTTTCAGTCAGAGGTGCGAACTTCACCCTGAGTGATTCAGCACCTCATACTCTGAGAAGATGGCAGCCTTGGTGGTTGATGGAGGAGAAGTGGGGCCACCAGTGACACCAGAAAGAAAGACTCATAGGATTGGTAGGTAAGGTCACCTCAGTCTCCTCTAGTCATTGGTGATGAATGGAAAAGTGAAACTCATGCAGCTCTCCTTAGCTCTGTGAATCTGTCCCTGAAGAAAAAATGGCATCCCACCTCCTGAAAATGGCACAATGGGTTAGGCAGTTGGAGAACGGGCAAATAGCACAACAAATACAGGGGAAGTCTGAGGTAAGAAGATTATAACTGGAACTTCTTGTTTCCAGTAATAAGCAGTTTGGCCTTCAGATTACACTTAAAAAGTAAACAAACTAAATAAAGAAAACTTTAGAATTTCCAATTTACAGTTAACTTATGCCTTGAATAGTTGTGAAAGAATTTCTACCCAAAACAAGAAGTAGGATGAAAATATGTCTCAGTGTCTGAAAAGTTCAAGAAGTATATTGTATCTTGTTAAAATCTATCAAAATCATCATGTCTGACATAACTTTCTGTCTCTAATAATACAACTATCAAATTTCTAGAGAATATTTTGGGACAACTTAGCAGTGTAATAATGAAATGTTTTAGGACATTTAAAAAACCTACTTTTAATGACCATGGCATGGATCAGCATAATATTAACAACAAATGAAACCAAAGCATTTTAAAAGAAAGCTGTGTAAGTGCTGAGAATTTTAACTTTAATGCACATTCTTTATATTTGAAATCCTTTAATACTTTGCACATGTAAAGGAAATTTTGTATAATGTATTAAATATTTACTGTTTTGCCTGCATATATTCTACTTAGAGAAAAATTTTCATAAAGAAATCCCGGATATTGGGTGGAGGCTCCTTATGGAGTTTCTACATGTCTGGTGACAGTTTCTGTCCTTCATTATCTTTTCCAGGATGTTTGTATAGCAAACAGCCTTGGAAGATAAAGGTAGTACAGTGCCTTCCTCCAAGACAGAAAGAAGATTTTTTCTGACCAGGATAAAAATGACAATGTCTCCTTGTGGGGCAAAAATTGAGCAGGTTTGCTTGCAGCTCCTTGATAAACTGGAGATTTCCTAAGCTCAGAGTTCCTCAACTGTGCCACAAGCCCACTCTGTGTAGGGCATCCACCTCAGTCCACCCTTGCATCCCATCCTCATGGGACTTGATGGACAAGAGAAATTGATCTGAACATGAAACTAGTTCTGCTTGCTGTATCTTGAGTAATGAAGTCCTCTGTTTCTCACTCTTAAGTCTTGTGTCTTTTGCTAGCATGCATTAAACTGTGACAGGCTAACATATTAGCTTATAAGGTAAAATCTCAGATCCTTCATAGTTGTTGACACCAGAGAACAGAGAAGATAGCTGGAGAAGCCTCATAGTGTTACTAGGGATAAGGAGATTTTTCTCAGATAATGATGCTAAAGCAGGCGAAACTGTTAATCTGGATCAATAGTTATTAGTTTATTTTAACCCCAATGAGGGAAGGAAATAAAAACAACATCTAAAGTGATTCATAACCCATACTAGAGATATGAAGTTAGGATTTTAAAATTTAATTTAATCTATTATCTTACTCAATTTATTAATATAAATCCAGAGGCAAGTTAGCTGGTGATATTAATTGATGCTAACTTATAGTGTTTTCAACTATCTGACCTCAGCCAGTACGGTTTTATCAAAAGCTTGGCTGAATTAGTCATTGCTGAACCTTTCTTAAATGTAGTCACATAATCTTTAAACATGAAGGCACCCAAGATTAAATCAATATGACTTCTATGACATGACTACATTAATGGGTTTTGGGTTATAATATAATATTGGCCACTATATATAATAACTAAAATGATGTATTCTATCTGTGCTAAAAGGAGAAAAGGTATACCTAGTCATCTTAAAATTCTGTCTTTTACAAAATATTTATATCACATTTATACTCTTTATAGCAAAAAGTGTTTTTTTTTTAAGATTGGCACCTGAGCTAACAGCTGTTGCCAATCTTTTATTTATTTATGTTTTTTCTGCCTTATCTCCCCAAATCCCCCCGGTACATAGTTGTATATCTTAGTTGCACGTCTGTCTAGTTGTGTCATGTGGGATGTCACCTTCAGGTGGCCTGATGAGCAATGCCATGTCGACGCCCGGGATCCGAATCGGCGAAAGCCTGGGCCGCCGCAGCGGAGGGTGCAGACTTAACAGCTCGGCCACGGGGGCGGCCCCAGCAAAAACTTTGTGATAATGTAGTTTTTCACCTGCTGACCTTGTCTTCCAGTTATTTTTAAGAAGAATTAATAAATTTTACATTATAAACCTGAACTTTCTCTCTGAAAAAATGGAACTATATAAACCAGAGTTCGTATTTTACTTTGGACAATGATATATCAAAACGTATTTCATGTGGATGAGCACATGAGATGGTAAAGTAAGCCTGAACGTATCTAGAGCCAACAATGTAATCTATTATAAATTCTAAATAGAGGCTTAGGGGAACATCGCATCTTCCTAAATATAGGTAATCAGTAATTTGTGATGATACATTAAATTGGCATTTTGCCATATTGTTCAAATAAAGGAAAATAATGAAGAGAAAATGTTGTATAATCACACTCAATTTATTTATTGCATCTTCATTTCATAGCTAATCTGATTTCATTTGTTACCATCCGTCTGCAAAGAATTAGATTCTTAAGGTTTTCATGGACTTGCAACTTATTTAATATTTCTTCGGAGCAGATTACTCTCCTCTCTCCCAGACTTTACCATGGAAGGCCCTGTCCTGTTGGCCTGCGTGAGTGCTGAGAAGCCCCTTCCTGTGCAGTTGTTTGTTTTCTTCTCCCTCTTTCTCCACAATTTCCATTTAATCTCCTTTGTAAAAGATGATTAAAAGTACCGAAAGGAGATGGAAATTTTCCATTAAACCATCCTGGCGATGGCGTAACTGAGGAGCTACGAGAATGAAATGAAGGGTTCTGATGACAAGACTATATCTAGCTTCTGTGAAACTTCAGCCTTTGAAAATTCTCTACCCAGACTTGCAGAATTCTGCTTTCTATACAACAGCATGGAAACAATTTTGCTATAATTATTTAACTTTGTTTTTCATTTTTTAATGGTCACTAGATAGGTATATCCTATATTTTTCCATTTTCCTTTTAACATAAAAGCTCCAGTCTCTATTTTGTTCAATATGATCCCCAGGCAAAGAGGGAATCCTGCTATCAATTCTAAAATAATCTTACCCAGGAAAATATCTTCATAAAATGATATAATAAAACCTTATTTATGATATGAGGTACCCGGAATAGTCATATTCTTAGAGGCAGAAAGTAGAACGGTGGTTACCAGCGGTTGGGGGGAAGGAGGGATGAGGAGTTCTTGTTTAATGGGGACAGTTGCAGTTGGGGATGATGAAAAAGTTCTGGAAATGGATGATGGTGATGGTTGCACAACAATGTGAATAGACACTGTCACTGAATTGTACACTTAGAAATGGTTTAAATAGTCAATTTTATCTTATGTATATTTTACCACAATAAACTAAGTAAAACTAAACAAAACAACTTACTCAATTTCTAAAAAAAGAAGATATCCCCCTTTTCTCTATTTGGCTTCCTTCTATAAAATACTGCATAATTTTTGTAAGCTTTCACGTTTTCTATCTGCCCCAACACTGTATAATGCACTTATTTTATTGTGCTTTTATATAAACTTGAAAGAGAAAGAAAAACTACTTTTACTCATTTCCAACTTTTCATTTTCATGAATTCCAGCCCATGTTATCTTTTTAATTCAAAATGTGTGGTCATATCAGTATATTTCTTAAAAAAATTTTTATTTCCTTATTTTCATTATCTCACACCATCAACTTCAGCCAGAATTTCAACTTGTATAAATGTGATCTTTTAAGGGAGAAGACACATGAAAAAAGAATTAGAAAATACGGACTATAGATGGAAGGCAGAGATGTAGAATTGTAACAGTCTGGCATTTCTAAGGAGGCAGAGGAGGAAAAACAACCTTTCTGTCTACCTTCTTAAGTTCAGTGGCTGGGCCTGCTAATTAAACTGACAAAAAACAGATTAACAGGAGAAAAGGTTTATTCTACATACATATGGGGGCCTTCACAGAAAAGAAGTGAAAACCCCAAGGAACCATTAGACCTGGCAGCTTATATGCTGTTTTAACAAAGGAAGATAAATTGTGGAGAAGAGACCAGACAAAGGAAGAGAAGTTTGGGCATCTAGGGGTGGTAAATTTTGGGAACATAAATATATGGGGGAAGCTAATGGAAGATAAGAGTTATTTAGCAAGGTTTGTTTATAGAAACTCAAGTCAGTGAAGTTTCCAGTGATGAGAGCTCTTTCTTGATTAAGAATTGTTCTCCTCAGTCAAAGACCATATGATCTCACTCCTAAGTAGAAGATAAAAACAACGACAAACAAACACATAGCATTGGAGATTGGATTGGTGGTTACCAAAGGGGAAGGGGGGAGGGCAAAAGCGGGGATTAGGCTCACATGTGAGGGGATGGACTATAATTAGTTTTTGGGTAGTGTAGGGGAGGAAGACATTTCCTCTTCCCAAATGGGGGTTCGTCTGGCCGGAGAACAAATTAAATTCACATGAGACAGAATAGCAAGAGAAAATTAAACAAAGCTTTATGAGGAACCATGGCCCGGGGCCTTTCTTCCCGAAGGAAGAAAGGGCACCCAAGAAGTGGGGTGCACATAGTGGTTATATACCCCCAAACAGGGTGTTTCACATGTGATTGAAATGTCCCTCCCACAATCACAAGATTGCCCTGTCAGCACAGCGCTTGATGGACACAGCAGGTAGTGGTCTGCTGTCTCAGAGGGCATAGCCGGAGCCAAGTCGATTGTTTGGAGCTGGGCGGTCACAGGTGAGTGCCACAATCAGTTCCTAGCCTAAGGAAAGATGCTTAATCCTTAAAGAAATGCCAGTGTCAGGAGGGGGAGGGAAGTCAGTTACAGGAGGTTACCAGAGAAGCACAATAAAATGCAGATTTAAGTCCTTGCCTTTGGTATTGATTAAGAGTTTCTAGAGAGAAGGTCGTCTCCTTTCTTCTTCCTGGTACAGAGAGGGAGGCACCTTTTACAAATAGAGATTTACCTTACAAATGTAAACGTGTCCTAACAAAGGGCAAGTTCCATTCCTCAGAGCCTCCTTCCCTGTCCCAGTTTATCAAAAGCAATCAGCCTCAAATAATCCTGATGCCAAAGAGACATATCTTGGGGTGGCCAATTCCAGGTCCCCACAGTAGTGAACATGATGTAATCTACACAGAATTCAAAATATATTATGATGTACATCTGAAAGCCATATAATGTTATAATGCAATGTTACTGCAATTAAAAAATGAATAAATAAAAATTTTTTTAAAAAAGAGTTTTTCTTCTCTTCCTGGTACTGTAGAGGGAGACATCTTTACAAATGGAAATGTATGCCCTGCTTTTAGGCAGAAGGGGGAAGAGCAGAGCAGAGCATTCCTATTGTGTTTGCTGTTTCTGAATTGCTTTCAGTTCAAAATAATCATTATGCCAAAATGGTGTATTTTGGGGTGGCATTTTCTCATCCCCTTCACTACTAAGATGCGGTGTGAAACTGTATCCTTGTAAAAACTTAGAACATGCTTGTGATGCTTAATCTGACAGCAATCACGACTAATTATCTGATTTCACTATCAAGCAAAACAAATGGTCAAAGGGTGATTCTTTAGCGCCCTGAAGTTACACTTTCACCTACACCTTCTATTCTATTCCTAATTTAGTCAGCTTTCCTTACAATTAAGTTTAGGCTGTTGTATACTGTATAGTGCCATGCATGATTTATATACTACATACAAACACATATACCAGGTAGGTCTTTGAAATGTTTGGACAATAGGAGGTGCTATGAATCACATGAATTGAATGTTGAATTTCTGTATATATATATACATGCATTTTACTTGTAACAGTGTTCATCGTTCTTGTCGAAGTCTCCAACGTATCCATGGGCAGTAAAGGTATTGAAATACGTTACTCAGCTGAGAGAAAAGAAAGTCTGTGCTCTAAAGAGTGGTCATCAAATATGTCCAGTAGTTTATTTAAAATATGAGAAGTAAGCAACTTTTCCAAGTTTAAAAAGGTAGGAATATTAGGTGACCTTGTGATTTCTTCTTCCCTTTTTTGGGTCATTTTTAGGCCAATAACTTTTAGAGGAAAAAAATGTGAAAGAGCCATTAGGATCTGCCCTGCACATTGAAGCTCTTTTCTAAACAGCTTTTGAGAAATAGTAGATTTTGCCTTTTGCATTGTTTCCATTGTCTGTATAAACACCTCCATTAAGGGTGTTTTTGAGAATAATGGCAGAGCACTTAAAAGGCTGAGGAGCTTCGATACTGTTCTTTAGAAGTGCTTCCCATAGCTCAGGTAGCCGCTTGTCAGAGCATATCTGTGATCCCCAGCAGCATGCTGTGGAAGGAAGTTCACGAGTCCTGGGGGTTATGTACGGACTTGATAACCTGATAAAACTCTGATGCCACCTGTTTACTCTAGGCACAATGCCTGCTAGAGAACACAGTACCATGAAGGAGAGAGAGACACACACACTCATACAGATTTAAGATTAAACTACTGCAGGATCTCAGACTTCCAAGGGCATAAGTACACACCATGTTTGTTTCTATGCTGCTTGCTGATGTGCGAGTTAACAGAGTGTAAATTACTTAGGGAAGGAGAAACTACTTCATCCACATTTAAAGACTTTTAATTGTCTTTTTGTACAAGGTATACTGTGTATAATTTAACTGAAACTTAAATTCAGTGAATTGGAAACATTTATTGCTTTTCAGATATGTGTTTATTTGCTTTAGCAGTATGCTTGGTGCCAGTATTGGATTGACACACCTGAATTTACTTAGTTTAGGAAGAAGCAGTCTACTTTTGTGATGTATAAAATAATTTTTCAAGGCAAAGTTTAACTGTAAGTGGCTAAATCCCAGTAAGATTCCCCAGTGTGAAGCATTCTCGCTTCATAGTTACTTGGCAACAAGAAGACAATAATGACAATAATAATAATAGTAATAATAATTGTAATAGTAATAATAGCTAACATCTGTTGGTGTTTTTAAATGCCAAGCACTCCTCTAAGCTCTAGCTATCCCCTTTTTACTGATGCCGAAATTGGAGTTCAGAGAGATAAAGATTAAGTTAACTTGCCCAACATCACACAACTAGCAAACGAAGAGTCATTACTCAAACCTAAGCAGTTGAACTTCAGAGCTCAGGCTCTCAGCATGGCGAAAGGTGAATGCATTGCCCTTGTTTTAATCTCCCTCCTATGAAGCCCTCCCTAGCATAACTTTTTCCCAAGGATTTATACTATATTAATGGCAATATCAAACTACAGACTTTGACTTGCTCTACTTTTGTTCTGAAGGTTGCTAGTTTGTTACTAATATCAGATATGCCACCTGTTGATTTGAAGTTCTATAACATAAATTGATGTCAGGCACATGTATACAAAACAGTTGAAAAATGCTAATTTTTTTGCAAGGTAATAAATCTATAATTGCTAAGATTATGTGCCATCTGCATATAAACCATACTCTTCATGCATCTACCTATTTGAAGATAATTGAATGAGAGTATTTGGGCAGATATTAGATATACTTGTTGATAAACTCACCAGACATAAAAACAAAAAGTAATCTGGATCAATAAGAAAACACTCAATAACTAATGACTTGAGTTCTAATAACTCAAGCTACTATTGTGTCGAGAGAAATAAAATATAAGAGCCAACTATATGCCTTAACAGATTAAGAGTTTGGACAAATTTATTAATATTTTAAACATTTTATGAGCTTTTAGTTGAATATACTGTAATTAACTTATTTCAATGCTTTTCTTAAGTATTAATTCTATATTAGTCACTGTATCTGGCACTAAATATAAAGGCAAATTTACTTCCTTGGTGTGAAGTAAATAGGAATTTTGATACAACACAGTAAGTGCTATTATAATAGAGACACAGTTCAGAGGGCATATGTAGGGACAGCAACTATCGTAGCTGAATAATGAAGCAGGAACGCATTAGAAAATGATTCCTGTACCTAGAGATCTTTGAGATTTCAAGGATGAGAAGTTGACCAGTCAAGGAAGGTAGGCAAGGTTGATCCAGGCACAGATTCATGCATTAATTAACGTGTAAAAGCAAGAAGTTGAAAGACCTTATGACATTTTAGGAGAAAGCAAATAGTTTAGCATAAAACTTGAAATGTTCGTTTAAAATGTTAGTATTTTAACACCAATTGCATATACAGCATCTTCCAAATTTCTGTGAAAAGAAAGAATGAAAATTGGGTTTTACTCACAATAGTTTCCACTCTAATTGCAAAAACAGCATACACATAAAGATCAAAAATTTTCATCATACTGCTACTAAT
Source organism: Equus przewalskii (assembly GCF_037783145.1). Classification (NCBI taxonomy): domain Eukaryota; kingdom Metazoa; phylum Chordata; class Mammalia; order Perissodactyla; family Equidae; genus Equus; species Equus przewalskii. The sequence continues at coordinate 33,368,918 of NC_091838.1, forward strand.
AACAATGTTATAGACACTTACAGAAAACTTATGGAATACCAAGTAGTATGCTTCACATTGGAAGCAAAGAGAAATAAGATACAGTTCCTGCCCACAAGGAGTTTGCAGTTAGTGTTAGAGACAAGTATGTCAATAGGAACTTTTAATATAAGCTGGTAAAGGCTAAATAAAGCAACACATAGGATACCATGGAAATAGGAAAGAAGGACATCTATCCTAGGCTACATGGATGTCAAGGAAGTGACTCAGAGGAGGCAGTACTGAAAGACAAACAGAAATTAACCACACTGAGGGAGAGGGGAGGGGTAGAAGGCATTTCCAACAATGATGGAGTAAAGAGGTAGGAAATCATACTCTCTCCAGCAAACAAAGAAACAGATACTATAACGCTAAACAAACTTGTCAAAAACTTTTATATTTTCAGCGCTCCAGAAATTGACCAAAGATTAACAACAAATAGAGAAACGTTTATTCATGAGAAGCTGCTGAAGTTTGATATAAGTCTGTTGTGCCTTTGTTTGGAGCTTTTCTCACCACCCCCAGCTAGGATCCATCAGGAATAGTAACAAGAGATGCTGATATGAAAACCAGTAACTGCTGGCAGAGAGGCTAATTTGATTTGGAATTTTTAAACATAAATATGTTTTAAAAACTTGGAATGGAAAGATGTCTTGGAAAATGGCAGAGTAAGGCCCTCCTATAGAGTTTTTGAGTTTTTCTATGGTAAATGCAATCTGTAGGCACACTCAGGGGCAGTTTATTTTTACTGTTTTTGTTCCCTAGGTATGAGTCATATTTTGTTATTTCTTTGTATGTCTCATAATATTTTGTTGAAAAGTGGATATTTCAGATATTATTTTGCAGCAACTCTTGATTTCAATATTTTTCCTTGAATGTTGTTGATGTTTCTGTTTTCATTTTTGTTATTGTTATTTTTCTGTTTCTTCGGAGTTTTTATTTGTTTGCTTTTTAGTAACTTAGACTTAATCTGAGAATTCCCTCCACCTAGTGTTATGCAACCCCTGACATCTCTATTTGTTATTTTACTTTTTATCTTGGCTTCTTGGGACTCATCCCTTTTTCTGCACGGTTTAGTGATAAGGCAATGATTAATCAGGGGTTGGGATCACATAGTTCGAGCCAGTAAGATTTCTACTTTCTCTTGATAGGTCTCTGTGTGGTTTGTGGAGCACATTCAATGTTCTTGAAGGTTTCAAGTTGGCCTCAGCCTTTACTTTATACCAGGCCCTCTCAGGAGTTCCTTGAATTGATTAAGGCCTCTCAAAGAGCCAGGGATGTCTTGGATGTTTGCCTGTCTCAGGTCTTTCCTTCCAAATATGTAACTTGCCAGTCAGTAAGGAATGTCTGAAGAGCATAACTATTCCTTCTATGACTTTCCAGAAGTGTAGGCTCTTCACAAATATTTCCCATCAGAACAGCTATTATTAATGACAATGGCAGCAGGCACGAGTTTATCCTTGCGGCTCCAAATCAAATTAGCTACTGGTTTTCATGTCAGCATCTCTTGTTACTATTCCTGATGGATCTGAGCTGGGGGTGGTGAGAAAAGCTCCAAACAAAGGCACAACAGACATATCAAACTTCAGCAGCTTCTCATGAATAAACGTTTCTCTTTGTTGTTAATCTTTGGTCAATTTCTGGAGCACTGAAAATATAAAAGAGTTTTTGACAAGTTTGTTTAGCATTATAGTATCTGTTTCTTTGTTTGCTGGAGAGAGTATGATTTCCTACCTCTTTACTCCATCATTGTTGGAAATGCCTTCTACCCCTCCCCTCTCCCTCAGTGTGGTTAATTTCTGTTTGTCCTTCAGTACTGCCTCCTCTGAGTCACTTCCTTGACATCCATGTAGCCTAGGATAGATGTCCTTCTTTCCTATTTCCATGGTATCCTATGTGTTGCTTTATTTAGCCTTTACCAGCTTATATTAAAAGTTCCTATTGACATACTTGTCTCTAACACTAACTGCAAACTCCTTGTGGGCAGGAACTGTATCTTATTTCTCTTTGCTTCCAATGTGAAGCATACTACTTGGTATTCCATAAGTTTTCTGTAAGTGTCTATAACATTGTTATTAGTAGCAGTATGATGAAAATTTTTGATCTTTATGTGTATGCTGTTTTTGCAATTAGAGTGGAAACTATTGTGAGTAAAACCCAATTTTCATTCTTTCTTTTCACAGAAATTTGGAAGATGCTGTATATGCAATTGGTGTTAAAATACTAACATTTTAAACGAACATTTCAAGTTTTATGCTAAACTATTTGCTTTCTCCTAAAATTCTCTCTTCCATAAAAGTAATGAATCATTGTCTAAAAATGTTGGAATGAGCATTTTCAGAGGTCTGAAAGATAACCAAATTCTTGCAGCAATAACGGAGCATTTATTCATGAAAAAGTTTGTTGAATTTCATTAAGAACAGCAGACTTTGTACATTTTAACAAGCCCTAATACCATACCATACTCTCCAACTCCACAGTAGCCTTGAAAATAATCTGTAATCCCAATGAAATCCAGCAGCCTGGCAGTTGGAAGCGGCAGCATGTGGTTGGAAATCTTGTAAGGAATCATTCCCAAAGAACTGTTATATTAGACCTCCCTGGTGGTTCCTTGGACAATGAAATTTGCAAAGCTGTCTGTATTTCACCTGATTCAGAGTACACTCATTATTAAATGTCTTTTCCTCCTGGGTTAATTTTTGAGAACAATTATAGACAATCGATTAATTTTGTGGGTGCCTTATGGTGTGGATAATAACTGGGATAGTCAGTAGATAACAAAAAGCTGATTAAGGAAAAACTGGGGAATAAGAAGTCCTTAGGCCCTTGAAAAACACAGACTATTCTTGGGAACCCATTCACAAGATTGTGGGCATGTCCAGGGCTTGGCACATGCTCTGAATTCATGACAAAAAGACCTAAGTTTTCACTTCCAGTTATCCTGGAGTTTCTACACAAGATGGAAGTGAAGGATAAGGCAGAGTTATCAACTGCCTGAGTGTTGAAGGCATACCTCAAAACACACACAGAGCTCCTTCCAAAAAGTTGACTTGTTTCCAGGTGTTTTAGAAAAATCTATGTCCAATTATTATCTGACCATTGTATTAATCAGCAAAAACATTAGTGGCCACATGCAAAAAAGACTATGGATTTTACAGAATTACTTTAGAAAAGCAACTAAACAAGCAAAAAACTAAAACAACAACAACAATAAACACTCTGTAGAGTGTGGGTGGTATCTGATTTTGATTTCCTCATATTAATTCTCTGACATCAATTGAGTATCCTATAATTTGATTCAATTCTAACCAAAGTTAATACAAACGTTACAAGTTATGGGCAAAGTCCTTCACAACATTCCTGTGCAGATGGGCACTGTCCCTGGAGAACTCCCACGTGTTAGACTTACTAGACAAAGACTTTAAATCAGTTATTTTAAAATTGTTCATAGAAGGAAAGGAAAGAATTAAAGGAAAATATTACAATGATGTTTCACCAAATATAAAGCATTAATAAAGTGAGAGATGTTATAACGATTAACCAAATATAAATTCTGGAGTTGAAAATACAATAACTGAAATGAAAATTCACAGGAGTTGTCAAAAAAAATTTAAGCATGCAGAATAAAGAATCAATGAGTTTAAACATAGGTCAATTAATATCCAGTCTGAGACGTTGAAAAAAAATGAAGTAAAATAAGCAGAACCTCACAGACCAATGAGACACCATCAAGCATACCAACATATACATAACGAAGTCTTAGAAAGAAAGGAGAGAAAGAAGGAAGAAGAAATAATATTTAAAGAAACTTCCCAAAATTTGATTTGTTAAAAGCATTACACATCCAAGGAGCTCAACAAACTCTAATCAGTATAATTCCAAGAGAATCATACACCTAAACACATCATAATGAAAGAGTTGATATTCAAAGAGAAAATTTTGAAAGTATCAAGACAGAAGCTTGTACAAGAGTACCTCAGTAAGATTAATAGCTGACTTCTCATAAGAAACCATGAAAATGAGAGACAGTGGGATGATATATTCAAAATACTAAAAGAAAACACTGTCAACTCAGAGTTATATATCCATCAAAATTATTCTTAAAAAATGAAGAAATTTATACATTCCTAGGTAAATAAAAACTGAGAGAATTTGCTGCTAGGACAATTGTCCTACAAGAAATACAAAAGGGAGTACTTCAGGATGAAATCAGTTCTTCAGGACATTAGACAATAACTCAAATCCAACAAAGAAATAAGCAATACTAGTAAAGGTAATTACACAGGTAAATACAAAAAAATATTTTTCTATTTTAACTCCTTTTTTATCCTAAATAATTCAAATTACTACACAGAACAATAATTACAAATGAGTTGTGATGGACATGCAGGTATAAAGATGTCATTTTTATGAAAATATCAGCACCCAGGAGATAGAAGGGAAAGAGCAATAAAGGAGCAAAGATTTGTATCTTACTGAAAGTGAGTTGGTGTTAACGTGAGATAGATTATTATAACTTAAGGTGTTAATTGTTATCTTCAGAGAAACCAATAAGGCAATAAGTCAAAAACATATAATAAAAGAAGTGAGAAGGGAATTAAGATGGTACAGTAGAAAACCTCTCTTTCTCCCTTTTTTTTCCCTTTGGCTGTACCCTCTCTGTTACCTGACCAGAGTAGTCCTGCTTCTTGGTAAGTTAAAATCAAAGTTTTCACCAGAAGTAGTTGTCACACGAAGTAAATTTTATTTGCAGCAAATAAAAGGAGTCCACAGGGAATAATTTCACAAAGCTGTGACACTCCTCCCTTCAAAGGGAAAGTGGTGCCTTTATTTGGGGTTGAGAATGAATATTAAAAAGTGAAATTTTGTCATCCCATGTAGAGGTGGGTATAAGCTCACACAGACATAGTCTGAAATCATGCTTTAACGTACATTGCATGTTATATTAAGAAGGCTTAAGTTCCTCCTGGAGTAGTGATCTTAGCATTACAATAAGGTAAAGCTTACTTTTATATACTTCTCTGCCCGTCTGCACAGGAGTCACTCTTGTGGTTGGGATCTGGACCCGTTCAGGGAAGTTGGTGTTTAGATCTTCCTGGAACATGGCTTAAACCCACAAACTCAAGGACGTTAGAGAGAAGAACATCTGCAATTTTCAGCAAGACAAGAGAAATAGGTCAGACAACACAAGAGAATTAGGTCAGAGTCCATGGCTGATGACACCTGCACTCTTTTTTATTTTTATTGATACGCAGTTCATATACCATAATATTCAACATTTTAAAGTGTGCAATTCAGTGGGTTTTAGTATTTTAACAGAGTTGTGCAACCATTACTGCTATCTAACTCCAGAACATCTTCATCATCCTCCAAAGAATTCCATAATCATTAGCAGCCGTATCCCATTTCTTCCTATCTACTAGCCCTTAGCAATCACTAATTTCCTTTTTGTCTATATTCATTTGACTATTATGGACATTTCGTATAAATAGAATCATACAAAATATGGCCTTTTTTGAATGGCTTCTTTATCTTAGCACAATGTTTTAGAAGTTCATCCATGTTACAGAATTCTTTCTTTTTATGGCTGAATAATATTCTATTTTATCAATATACTACTTTGTGCACATTCATTCATATATTGATGGACATTTGGGTTGTTTCCACTTTGGAACTATTATAAATAATGCTATTAACATTGCTGTACAATGTGTTTGTATACATATGTTTTCATTATTCTTGGCCACTCCTTCCAATCTTCGTCCAGTTGGCAGAATGATCCTTTTAATCATAGATCAGATTGTAATATTTCCCCTGCTTAAATATTTCATTGCTGTTCATTGTATTTACAACAAAATGAGAACACTGTAACCTGGCCTTAAGCTCCTCCATGATCTCATTCTTGGCTCCATATGCAATTTTGTCTCCTGTCACTCTTTGCATCTCCACTGGCCTTATTCTCCCTTGAACACACCAAAGTAGTCCTCATCATTGCCATCCTACTTTCTTTTTAATAAGTTTTTTGTTATTGTGGTAAAATATGCATAACATAATGTACCACTTTAACAATTTTTAAGTGTACAATTTTATGGCACTAATTACATTCACAATATTGTACAACCATCCCACTATTAAGTTCCAAAACTTTTCATATCCCCAAAGGGAAATTCTGTACCATTTAAGCAATAACTCCCCACTTCTCATCCCCATCTCCTGGAAACCTCTAATCTACTTTCTGTCTGTATGAATTTGCACATTATAGGTATTTCATATAAGTAGAATTTTAAAATATTTGTCTCTTTGTGTCTGACCTACTTCATTTAGCATAATGTTTTCAAGGTTTATCCATATTATAGCATAAATAAGAACTTCATTCTTTTTAAAGTTAAATAATATTTCATTGCCCATAGGAGCACCCACATTTCATAGGTGTTTGGTAATTATTAATTATGACATCATGGACCCAAGCACATGTGATTTGACCTTACACATCATGAAGCAGAAGGCTATAAAACACACACAATTGGATTATGGAATGTGAGAAGCATGAACCAAGGTAAACTACAAATTGTAAAGCAAGAAATGGAATGTTTAAATATCACAGTTCTTGGTATTCACAAACTAAATGGACTGGAAGGGGACACTTTCAGTCAGACAACGACAAGATGTTCTACTCTGGAAATGACAAATTCAGAAGGAACAGAGTAGCTCTAATGCAGAGGCAAGATGTAGAACAGACAGAGGCTATAATGCAAGGTCTGATCAAATAATAACAATTAGACTTCTGGGAAAACCTATAGCTTATTAACATAACCATCGTCCAAGCCTATGCTCCAACTACAGATGCTGAAGAAGATGAAACTGAAAGTTTTTACACAAGTTTCCAAGAAGAAATTGATCATACAGCAAAACAAGACATGCTGATAATTATAGGTGACTGGAATGCAAAAGTAGAAAATAAAGCAAAATCAAATGTCATTGGAAAATTTGGACTAGGAGTCAGAAATGAAGCAGGAGACCAGCTCCTGGATTTCTGCAAATCTAACAATATGTCCATTGCAAAAACATGCTTCAAGCAACTGAACAGGTAACTATATACATGAACATCACTAGATGGCCAATATAGAATCAAATAGTCTATGTAATTGGAAACAAGAGTTGGAGAAGCTGTATTTTCTCTGCCAAAACAAGACCAGTAACAGATTGTGATCCTGCTCATGAACTGTTAATATCAAATATAAGAGCGAACCTGAAGAGGAACACTACAAGAATAGCAATGTCAAAATATAATGTAAACAAAGAATTTAAAGTGCACATAAAAGCCAGATTTGTACTGTTAAACTTAATTGACTGAAAATCAGAAGAATTATGGACTGAAACCAGAAATATTATTAAGGAAGAATGTGAAAAGAAAATACTTAAAGTGAAAAAAAGAAAAATCAAGATAGACGACAGAAGAAACACTAAAAATTCTTAAGGACAGGTGAGAAGCCAAAGTAAAAGGTGAAAAAAGTATGGTTAGAACCCTGAATGCAGTTTCTCAGTGACTGTAACACAGAGATAAACAGAACTATTATAATGGCCAATGCAAAGAGATAGAAGAAAACAACAAAGAAAGAGGAATAAGAGGTCTCCTCCTGAAGATTCAAGAAATCAAAAGGAAATTTAAACCTAGATTAAGAATGCTGAATGATCAACATGGAAGCACAATATCTGATCAGGCAAAAATAAAGGGACAGTGGAGATAGTACACTGAATATCTATACAGAAGAGACAAAAAGATGACAGATTTCCTTTGAAGAAGATTCCTATGACAAAGAACCTATAATGTCAGAAAGTGAAGTGAAAGCTGCCCCTGGAAGTACTGGGAAGAAAAAAAGTCATCAGGGGTAGACGGGATATTGATAGAATTATTGCAAGCCATAAAGACAGAATCTGTTAAAATCCTAACAAGAATATGCCAACAAATATAGAAAACAAAACAATGGCCTACAGACTGAAAATGCTCAATATACATCCCAATCCCCAAGAAAGGGGATGTTGAGGTGTGCAGTAATTATAGAACTAGTGCTTTAATTTTTCATGTAAGCAAATTAATGTTCAACGTGCTGTAATAAAGGCTTTTCCCTTATACGGAGCAAGAAATGCCTGATGTTCAAGCTGGATTTCCAAAGGAAAGATGCTTACGAGATCTGATTGCAGGAACAGCCCCAGTCGAATGATTAAGTTCACATGCCCCCTTTCGGCAGCCCAGGGTTTCATGGGTTTGGATCCTGGGTGCGGACCTAGCACTACTCATCAAGCCATACTGAGACAGCATCCCACGTGGCAGAACTAAAAGGACCTACAACTAGGACATACAACTATGTAATGGGAGGCTTTGGGGAGAAGAAGAAAAAAAATGATTGGCAACGGATGTTAGCTCAGGGCCAATATTAAAAAAAAAGATTTAATTGTGATTATACGTTGGCTACTGGAGTGCTCCAAAGAATTTCAGAAGAAGGTTAGTCTGTGTTTTATAGACTACAGTAAAGCCTTTGACAGCATGGATCATAAAAAGCTATGGGCTTATCTCAAAGTCTTGGGCGTGCCTCCATACTTGATTATCCTCATGTGTACCCCATGTTGTGGGCAAGAAGCCACTGTCAGGACAGCGTATGGAGAGACAGAATGGTTTCCTATAGGCAAAGGTGTCAGACAAGGGTGTATTTTATATCCCTATCTGTTTAAGCTGTGCACAGAACATATCATACAAAAAACTAGGCTAGACTCCAATGAAGGAGGAGTGAAAATTGGTGGAAGAAATATCAACAATCTAAGGTATGCAGATGACCATCTTATTGGCAGAAAGCAGCAATGACTTTAAGCAACCCCTGATGAAAGTGAAAGAGGAAAGTACGAAAGCAAGACTGCATGTTAGCATCAAGAAGACAAAATTCACGATTTCAGAAGAACTACATAGCTTTAATATAGACAACAAAGATTATTGAAATTGTTAAAGATTTTGTTTACCTTGGTTCAGCCATGAATTTAAATCGAGACTGCAGCCAAGAAATCAAAAGAAGACTGAGACTTGGAAGGGCAGTAGTGAAAGAATTAGAAAAGATCACCAAGTATAAGGAAGTGTCATTAGAGACTAAGGCCAAGATTATTCATACTGTAATATCCCCAATTATTATGTACTGGTGTGAAAGCTGAACAGTAAAGAAGACTGACAGGAAAAAAATATATTCATTTGAAATATGAGGTTGAAGAAAAGCTTTATGGATACCCTGGACCTCCAGAAAGGTGAACAAGTGGATCCTAGAGCACAATAAGCCTGAACCATCACTGGAGGAAGAAATGATAAAACTGAGGTTGTCTTACTTTGCGCGCATCATGGGAAGGCAGGATTTTAGGAAAAAGATAATAATGCTAGGAAAAGTGGAAGGCAGCAGAAAAAGAGCAAAACCAAGTATGAGATGGATTGACTCCATAAAGGAAACCAAAGGCATGAGTCTACAAGAGCTAAGCAGGGCTGTAGAGGACAGGACATTGGGACATCACCCATTCATAGGGTTGCCAGGGGTCATAGCTGACTTGAGGGCATATAACGACAATATTCCATTGTATGTAAACACTCTATTTTGTTTGCCCATTCATCTGTTGGTGGACACTTGAGTTGCTTCCATCTTTTGACTATTGCTAATAATGCTGCAATGAACAGCAACTTTTCCTAACTATAATTGCAGAGACTTGTTTTACTTTTCTCTGTTCCTTAGCTAGCGTTCATATAGTATTTGACAGAGATTTCCTTGAATTCCAGGAGCTAAAACAGACAAACCAACCAAAAAAGTAAAAGTACAAAAAAAAACCTCTCCTACTTTTTGCAGATTGACTCTGTCCTGGCTTAGCCAGGCTTGTACTGAGCTTAGGCATCAGCCCAAATTGAAATCATAACCCTTTTCAGGTCTTTTTGGATCATGCATATTGCCCTGGGCATGTACGTGATTTTAAAAATTCTCCCATATATATATGGGTGTTTATGATTGCTCTAATTTCCCAAAGAAATTCTCCCCAGCTTTCTCCCCAGGCCTTAGGAAATCTATTGCATTCTCAACTAAAATCATTTGACAAGGCGTTTTTGGTGTGTTGTCCATCTTATAATATTTTCATACAATATCTAACACTTTGCTGGCCTAGGTAAATTCTCACTTAAGCAAAATAGAAATGAGCACCTTGTATCACTTCTTCTGGTAGCTCACATACAGGCTAGAACAGACATATACAATAATTAATGAATAAGTTCCTCTCTGCTCTCTCCAGAATCAGAGACCAGTCTCATGCTGGGGAGGCAGGCTGCTGTCATCAACATTGCCTCTGAACTGGGGAGGATGTAGGCCAATGGTAAGTGAAAACACCACAAAGCTTTACTTCTATTATTAGATTGTCTTTTTCTTGAGTCAGCATTCGATTGGTTGTTGTAAACATTTGAGTGTTTGCCAGAAGTTCCACCATTTTGCTGATATCAATCCAGAAAATATTTGTCTAACACAAAAAGAGGACATAGTGGAGGAATATCATAACAAAAAATGACATAAGATATGTAGAAAACAAATAGCAAAATGATAGACATAAATCCTATGACATAACGAATACATTATAAATAAATGGCTTAAAAACCCCAATTAAAAAGTTAAAGAGATAGAAAGCATCATCCAACTATAGGCTGACTAAAAGAGACACATTTTACAGTCAAATAAACAAATATATTATAAGTTAGAGCAGGAGAAACATATACCATACAAACAGTAGACAAGAGAGTTGAAATGGCTATACTAATTTCAGAAAAATATGTATTAGGACCTATATTGTTACTAGAGATAATGAAGAATATTTTATAATGATTATAATGTCAATCTGTCAAGAATATATAATAAGTACAAAAATACATGTGTCTAACAACAGCCCCAAAATTTATAAAGCAAAAACTGACAAATTTAAAAGGAGAAATATATAATTCAGCAGTAATATTTTGAGATGTCAGGGCTGGTCCAGTGGTGCAGCTGTTAAGTGCACACGTTCCACTTCTTGGCGGCCTAGGGTTTGCCAGTTCGGATCCTGAGTGTGAACATGGCACTGCTTGGCATGCCATGCTGTGGTAGGCGTCCCACATGTAAAGTAGAGGAAGATGGGCATGGATGTTACCTCAGAGCCAGTCTTCCTCAGTGAAAAGAGGAGGATTGGCAGCAGTTACCTCAGGGCTAAACCTCCTCAAAAATAACTCAAATATTTTGAGACTTTAACATTGAATAATGAATAGAAAATGATGTAGAAGATCAATAAGGAAATAGAAGACCTAAAATGTGATACACCAACTAGATTCAGTTAACATGCATAGAACAATCTACCAAACATCAGCAGAATACATATTCTTCTCAGGAATATAAAACATTCTCCAGGAGAAATTATTCGTTTAGCTATAAGAAAGTATAAGTTTAATAAGGACTGAAACCATACTAATTATATTCTCTGACCATAATGGAATGAAATTAAAAATAAACAACAGAAAGAAATTTGAGAAATTTACAAATATGTAGTAATTAAGCAACACACTTCTCGATAACTAAAGTGTCAAAGAAGAAATCCTGAGAAAAATTAGAAAATAATCTGAGATAAATTAAAATAAAAATGCTATATCAAGATGTACAGGATGCAGGTAACACAGCTGAGAGGGAAATTTATAGCTGTAAACACCTGTGCTTAAAAATAAAAAGGTATTGAGGCCAGCTCCATGGTGTAATGGTTAAGTTCAGCATACTCCTCTTGGTGGCAATTTGTAGGTTTGGATCCCAAGCACACACCTATGCCATTCCTCAGCCATGCTGTAGTGGAAACCCAGATATAAAGTGGAGGAAGATTGGCACAGATGTTAGTTCAGGGGCTTGCCTGGTGGTGCAGTGGTTAAGTTCCCACATTCTGCTTCTCAGTGGCCCGGGCTTCACCGGTTCGGATCCCGGGTGCAGACATGGCACCACTTGGCAAAAAGCCATGCTGTGTGGTAGGCATCCTACGTTTAAGTAGAGGAAGATGGGCATGGATGTTAGTTCAAGGCCAGTCTTCCTCAGTAAAAAGAGGAGGATTGGCAGTAGTTAGCTCAGGGCTAATCTTCCTAAAAGAAAAAAAAAAAAGCTATAGGGGCTGGCCCCGTGGCCAAGTGGTTAAGTTCGCTCACTCCGCTGCAGGCAGCCCAGTGTTTCGTTGGTTCGAATCCTGGGCGCGGACATGGCACTGCTCATCAAACCACACTGAGGCAGCGTCCCACATGCCACAACTAGAAGGACCCACAACAAAGAATATACAACGATGTACTGGGAGGCTTTGGGGAGAAAAAGGAAAAAAATAAAAATCTTAAAATAAAAAAGCTATAATGTCTCAAAATTTCACAAATTTGATGAAATATGAATCTGCTGATATAAACAAATGGGTTTAAATGAATACCAAGTGGGTGAACATTAAGAAATCCACCCCTACATGTATCATATCCAAACTATAGAAACACAAAGTAAAAGAGAATCTTAAAAGCAGCAAAGGAAAAGCACCTCATTATGTACAGGGGAGTAGTAATAAAATTAACACTTGACTGCTTAACAGAAAAAGACAGTGGAATAACACTCAAAGTGCTTAAAAAAATGCTGTCAACCATGAATGATTGTCTAACAAATTCTACCTTAAAAATAAAGGCAAAATAACAACATTAGAAAAGAAGCAAACAGTGAGAGAACTTTATTGCTAGCATACTTATCTTACTCTCATAAAAGGAGGTTTATAAAAGAAGACTTTAAGAAGAATGGAAATGATACCAGACAGTGACTTGAATTCACAGGAAGAAATGAAGATCACTGGAAATGATGAAAATGTGGGTAAATATGAAGGTTTATTTAAATATATTCTTCCTTCTTCTTCTTTTAATTACTTTGAAATAGAAAGATGCAATAATGCACAATTAATAATAGTGTATTGTTGATTTTGTAACTTAAATAAGTGTAATAAATATGAATGTATTAGCACAAAGGGTGAGAAAGAAATGAAACTATAGTTGAGCAAAGTTGTATTTTACTGCAATTGTCAGTTTTACCTGAAGTAGATTGCCATAAGCTAAATTGCATACTATCATTCTTAAAGAAACTAATAAAATAAATCAAAATATAGTTTAAAAATCAACAGAATACACTAGCAATGAAATAGCAGAAAGAGAAATCAAGAAGAACATCCCATTTATAATTGCAAGAACAAGAATAAAATACCTAGGAATGAATTTAACAACAGAGGTGAAAGACCTGTATGCTGGAAAGTATAAAACATTGTTGAAAGAAGTCAAAGAAGACAGAAAGAAATGGAAAGATATTCCATACTCATGGATTGGAAGAATTGAAATGAGTTAAAATGTCCATACTTCCTGAGAATTCTACAGACTCAATGCAATCCCTATCAAAGTCCCAATGACATTTTTCATGGAAATTGAACAAAGAATCCTAAAATTTATATGGAATAACAAAAGACACCAAATAACCAGAGCATTCCTGAGAAAAACAACAAAGCTGGAGGTATCATACTCCCTGATTTCGAAATATACTACAAAGCTATATTAATCAAAACAGCATGGTACTGGCACAAAAACAGACAAACAGATCAATGGAAACAGAACTGAGAGGCCAGAAATAAACCCACACATCTATGAACAGCTTATTTTCAACACAGACTCCAAGAACATATAATAGAGAAAGGAAAGTGTCTTCAATAAATGGTGTTGGACACTGGACAGCCATATGCAAAACAATGAAAGTAGGCCATTATCTTACATCATACACAAAAATTAACTCAAAATGAGTTAAAGACTCTAACGAAAGATTTAACCTTAAAATTCCTATAAGAAAACATAGGCAGTACACTCTTGGACTTTGGTCTTATCTGTATATTTTTGAATACCATGTCTTCATGTGCAAGGGAAACAAAAGAAAACATAAACAAATGGGACTATATCAAACTAAAAAGCTTCTGCACAGCAAACAAAACCATCAACAAAATAAAAAGAAAACCTAACGACTGGGAGAAGATATTTGCAAATCATATATCTGATAAGGAATTAATATCCAAAATATATAAAGACCTCATACAACTCAACAACAAAAAAAGAAACAACCCAATTAAAAAATGAGCAGACATTTTTCCAAAGAAGATATAAAGATGGCCAACAGACACATGAAAAGATATTCCACATCAGTAATTATTAGAGAAATGCAAATCAAATCCACAATGAGATATCACCTCATGCCAGTCAGAATGAGTATATTTAATAAGACAAGAAACAACAAATGTTGGAGAGGATGTGGAGAAAATGGAACTTTCATACACTACTGGTTGGAATTTATACTGGTGCAGCCATGACAGAAAACAGGATGGGGATTCCTCAAAAAATTAAGAATAGAATTACCATATGATCTAGCTATTACTCTTCTGGGTATTTATTTAAAGAACACCAAAACACTAATTGGAAAATATATTTGCGCTCCTATGTTCATTACAGCATTATTCACAATAACCAAGACTTGGAAACAACATAAGTGTACGTCAATGGATGAACTGCATAAGGAACATGTAGTATAAATGGAATACTACTCAACTGTAAAAAAAGATGTAATCTTGCCATTTGTGAAACATGGATGGACCTTGAGGGTATTATGTGAAGCAAAGTAAGTCAGATGGAGAAAGCCAAATATCATGATTTCACTAATATGTGGAAGATAAAAACAACACAATAAAAACAAGCAAATGCATAGATATAGAGATTAGATTGATGGTTACATGAGGGGAAGAGGGTGGGAGAAGGGAGAAAAGAGTAAAAAGGCATATATGTATGGTGATGGGTGGGAATTAGTTTTTGGATGGTAAACATGATGTAGGTTACCACCAGAAATCAAAATATAATGATGTACACCTGAAATTTATATGATGTTATAAAACAATGCTACCTCAACAAACAAATAAACTTAAAAAAAAAAAATCTTGTTTAAATATGTTCTTAATAGTATTATGATATAAAAAAACTCAATAGAGGGCTAGCCCAGTGGCGTCGCGGTTAAGTTCATGAGCTCTGCTTCAGCAGCCCAGGGTTTTCCGGTTCAGATCCTGGGCACTGACCTATGCACCACTTATCAAGCTGTGCTGTGGCAGGTGTCTTACATATAAAATAGAGGAAGATGGGCACGGATGTTAGCTCAGGGCCAATCTTCCTCAGCAAAAAGAGGAGGATTGGTGGTATATGGTAGCTCAGGGCTAATCTTCCTTATAAAAAAAAAACAACAGAAGAATTAAATTTATTCACCAAAAGATACTCATTTAACACACACACACAAAAGGAGAGGCAGAAAAATAAAGAAAAATAGATAAAGAAAAAGATATGAGATGAATAGAAAAAGAATTGAAAAAATCACAAAAATAAACCCAATTGCAACAACAAATGCATTAAATGTGAATGGACTAAACATCAAAATCAAAATGCAGTGGTTGTTCAACTAAATAAAAAAAAAACAAACAAACAAGAGTTGTAGACCCTATGCTGTCTATAAAATAAAAAACACAAGTAAATTAAAAATGAAATTATGGTAAAATATATATGATACAAAATGTAACAATTAAAGGGCTGAAGAGGCTATGTTAATATCAGATCAAATAGACTTTGACACCAGAAATATTACTAGAAACGATGACAGACATTTCATAATGATAATATAGTTGATTTATCAGAAATATATAATAATTGTGAATGTTTAACAATCTAATAACAGAGATCCATAATACATGTAGGAAAAAATGACAGAATTGAAAGTAAAAACATACATTCCAATAATTAAAATGGAGCTTTCAATACCCCACTTTAAATAACTTTTTAAGTACTTGTCATAAAATTGGTAGGTATATGCAAGATTTGAGTACTAGTAAACAACTTGACTCAGCTAACATTTATGGAACACTCCAACCAATAACAGCAAAATGCAAATCTGTTTTAAGCTCACGTAGAATGTTTTCTACTCTAGACCAAGCTAGACTATAAAAAAAGTCTCAAAAATATAGAATATTAAAATTACTCAAAGTTTGTTCACTTACCAAAGCAGAATCAAATTAGAAAGCAACAACAGAGCCAGCCCTGATGCCCTAGTGGTTAAAGTTTAGCATGCTCCACTTTGGAAGCCTGGGTTTAGTTCCCAGGCGCAGAACCACACCACTCATTTGTCAGTAACCATACTGTGGTCGTGGCTCACACAGAACTAGAAGGACTTACAACTAGAATATACACTATGTCTTGGGGCTTTGTGGAGGAAAAAAGAAAAGAAAGCAACAACAGAAATATATTTAGGAAATACTCAAATATTTAAAAATTAAATCACATATTTTAACATAAGCACAAAACACAACTTATACATTTATAGAATGCAGTAAAGCAGTGATTACAGGAAACTTTATGACTTTAGTCACTTATATTACAAAAGTAAGAATTTTTCAAATCAAAAACGTAAGCTTTTATCTTAAGAAACTAGAAATAAACAGAGTAAATTAAACCCAAAGCAAGTATAAAGAAGCAAATAAGAAAAATCATAGCGGAAAGCAGTGAAACTGAGAATAAAAAACAGAAGAGAAAAACAGTGAATCTAAAACTGAGTTTTTTGAAAATATCAGAAAACTATTGATAAATCTTTAAACTGACCAAGAAAAAACAGAGGAGAGACAAACTACCAAAATTTGGAAGGAACATAACTATTGACTGTAGAAAAACTGTGTAGTAGCAGAAAATGCACAATTTTTTGCCAACAAATTAGGCAACTTACATATAAGAAGCGGCCATTTTCCCAGTAAGAAATGAAAGGCTGAAACTTTCTCAAAAATAAATTAAAAATCTGAATAGACCTATAAGGAGTAAATAAATTGAATTCATAATTAAATATCTTCCCAAAAAGGGAAGCCCAGGTCCAGATGGCTTCATTGTGAATTCTATCAAAAAATGTTAAGAAGAGACAATTACAGCATTTTACAAATTTTTACAGAAAATGAAGGAAGGGCACTTATCAACTCATTCCATGAGTCCAGTATTATCCTCATAACAAAACCACACAAAGTTATCACAAGACAAGAACACTACAACCAACATTCTGCTTGCAAAAATTCTTATGAACTTAGCAAACCAAATCCTGAAACATATTAAAAATATACAGCATGACCAAGTGGGATATATTTCAGAAATGCAAAGTTGATACAAAGTCCAAAGATAAGTTAATGTCATAAACCATATTAAAAGAATAAGGCACAAAACCCACCTGATTATCTCAATAGTCAGAGAAAAAGCATTTGACAAAATTCAACATTGATTCACGAAGAAAACACACCAAATAGGAGTATAAGGGATATTCTCCAATCAGATACATAGCATTTATGAAGAACTTATGGCTACCATCATAACTAATGGTGACTCAATTCTTTCCTGTTTAAGATTGAGAACCAGACAAGAATATCCAGTCTTATAACTTCTATTTACCATCAAACTAGTGGTTCTGACTAGAAGCGATAAGGCACAGAAATAAAATCAAAGGCACACAGTTTGGAAAGGAAGAAGTAAAGTCATCTAATTTGTAGAAAACATGATTTCATATGCAAAAATTTCTAAATAATTTATATAGAAAAATACTAAACTAATAAAAGAGCTTACCATAGATGCAGGATGCAAGATCAATATACAAAAATCAATAATGTTTCTGATAAGCAATCAGAAAATGAATTCTAGGAAACACATTCTAGGAAATGCAGTCATAAAAACATAATAATAAAATACCTAGGAATACATTTTAAAAAAGAAATGTAGGAACTGAATCCTGAAAATTCCAAAACATTCCTAAGAGAAATTAAGGAAGGTCTAAATTAACAGCAGGACATTTGACATTCATGAACTGGAAGACTCAGTATTATTAAGATGGTGGCTGTCCCCAAATTGACCTATAGATGAAACACAACCTCTGTCAAAATCCCAGAAAGATTTTTGTAGAAAATGACAATCTAATTCTAAAATCTATATGGAAATGCAGTCAATCTAGAATAGCTAATAAATTTTCAAAAAGAGAAAACAAAGTATAAGAACTTAAACTACCCGATTTCAAAACTTACAATAAATCTGGAGAATCAAGACAGTGTGGTATTTGAGTAAAGATAAGACCTATACATCAATGGAACAGAATAGAAAGTCCAAAAATGAACCCTTACATCTGCCTTACTTGTTTGCCCTTTACTCCGGGGTAGCCAACTTCCTCCACTGCTTGGGCAAGGGGTCCCTGAAATTCCCACCCTGCAAAGGATAATGACAGTTTTATTTCTGTGTTTCCTTTTCTTTCCTTTGATAATGAGAGTTTCACCATTGTATTTTGCATGTGAGGATCCAGATAAATTTCTTTTTAATTTATAGGTCACTGGATCATTAGAAACCATATCTGGACTGCTGCACAGGTGGCACATTAGCTAGAGATCCTAGACTTGATTTGGATGCTATAACTGGGGAGGACTGTGGTTATCTCCCTTATGTTCATCGATGGACTCCAGTGTGATAGGGAGGGATGCACAATTGTTTGGTGTCAGGTGTCAGGAGAGGACACTACTGGCTGTCTGCCAAAATGCACTCTACATTTCCAGTGGGATGGAATAATGGCTGAGTACGTGGTTGTCCAACACATTCCATGGCTTTGCCTCTCTTGTGGAAACAAAGTAGAAACATGTGTCATCCAGGCTAGCACCATAAAGCAGTGGGCATGCCTCTTCAATGGTTTTTTGCCTCTTTCTTTGATCCGCAGTAGAGATTCCTGAAATCCAAGCTCCAGCAGAAAGAGGAGGCCACATACCAGGGATGAAAGACAAGCAAGATGGAAAAGATCTGAGTCTCCATAAGACAGAGATCACAGATTTGTTGATTTAGCATGCTCAACTTGGAAATTTACACGAAACAGAAATACAAACCAGGTAAGCCATTGACTTATTGTTTGAGATCTGGTGAGTGCAATCTGTCTTTACCTTCTTTTAAAACGGAGTTATGAGGTACAAAGACCTTTCAATGGGGGCATTGATAGACCTTCCAACAAATGGTGTTGCAAAAACTGTATATGCACATGCAAAAGAATGAAGTTGGACTGTTAGCTTATACCATATAAAAAATTAATTCAAAGTGGATTAAAGACCTAAACATAAGAGCTAACACTATAAAACCATTAAAAGAGAACACAGGGGAAAACCTTCATGACATTGGTTTTGGCAATGATTTATTGGATGTGATACCAAAAGCACAGGCCAAAAAAGGAAAAATAGATAAATTGGACTATACAACATTAAAATCTTTTTTGCATCAAAGGCAATCTGCAGAATGGGAGAAAATATTTCAAGTCATATATCTGATAAGTGGCTAATATCCAGAATATATAAAGAACTCCTAAATTCAATAACAAACCCCCCAACAAATCAATTAAAAAAGCTGCAAAGATTTTTGAGTAGACATTTCTCCAAGGAGAATATACAAATGGCCAATAAGTACATGAAAAGTTGCCCAATTTCACTAATCTTTAGGGAAATACAAATCAGAAGCACAATGATATACCATTCACCCATTAGGATGGCTGTAATCAAAAAAACAAAAAATAGTGAGTGTGTTGTTGAGGATGTGAAGAAAGTGGAACTCTTTTGTACTGCTGTTAGGAATGTAAAATGGTGCTACCACTATTAAAAACAGTATGGCATGTTCTCAAAAAATTAAAAATAGAATTACCATATGATCCAGAAATTCCACTTCTGAGTATTTAACCCAAAGAATTGAAATCATGAACCCCAATGCATATTTGTATATCTACATTCATTACAGCATTATTCACAATATCCAAAAGGTGGAAACAACCCAAATATCTATTAATGGATAAAAGGATAAACAAACTGTGGTATATACAGACAATGGAATATTATTTGGCCTCAAAAAGAAAGAAAATTCTGACACATGGTACAACATGGCTGACCTTGAAGACATTAGGCTAAGTGAAATAAGTCAGTCATAAAAGGACAAATACTATATTATTTCACTTATATGAGTTACCTAGAGTGGTCAGATTTATACAGACAGAAAGTAGAGTGGCGCTGGGGGAATGGTTAATGAAGAGTTATTGCTTAGTGGGTACAGAGTTTCGGTTTTAAAAGATGAAAAATTTTCTGGAGGTGGTTAGTGGTGATGGTTGCATAAGAATGTGAATGTACTTAATGCCACTAAAATTTGCACTTAAAAATGGTTAAAATGGTAAATTTTATGTTACATATACATTATCACAATTAAAAGAAATGAAATGGAGCCCAGGAGGTTTCAAAAAAACAGTTGCAAATTTTCACTATTGTTTTGTGCTGTTTTTGTCTTATCCGCTTGTTTTTAGCAATGTTAATGTAACAAATTCAAAATGTTCTGAACAAATTATCACCCCAGGCTCTTGGAGTTCATTCTCTCTGTTCACAAAGCTTCAGTTGTGCTGGCCTCTCCTGCTTCTTCCCATTTCATCTCCAGATAATTCCCCTGTCTATCAGTTCTCCTCTTAAGCATTACTTCCTTGGAAAAGTTTTTATTGATTTCCAGACTATATTAGCTCACCTATCATATGATTCTAAGGAATCCTGAATTTATTCAAAGCATTCAGTTCCTGGTTAATACTTTCCCTTCTACTATCTGTAAGTTTTAGGAGGGGAGAAATAGTGTTCATCTTTTTGCAATTTATAAAATAAAAAAATCACTATTCAATTTTTTGGATATATATGTGTCACTAAGTTTTTACTACCATAAATAATTAACAACACGTATATAGATCTTTGCTTTCATCAGACTTCACTCTTCTCTAATGATATATTTATAAAAATTGAATGCTAGATCAAATGCTGTGCCTACTTGTCAGCCTTACAACATATCTGCACAGCAAAGAGGATGACTGAAAATAATGTGGACACTAGCTAGTACTTTTACAAATTATATAGTTTGGCTGGCATTTTCAATTAATGAAAATCTATTTGCAGTTTTCATAAATTTAACAAGACATTTTAAAATTAGGGAATGAACTGGGTTTATCAGCTTATTACCTAAATGATTTACCTTTTTTTTAAGGGTAAATTTTTTCTTTTTAAAGATTGGCACCTTAGCTAACAACTGTTGCAAATCTTCTTCCTTTTTTTTTCTTTCTGCTTTTTTGCCCCAAATGCCCCCAGTGCATAGTTGTATATTTTAGTTGAGGGTCTTTCTAGTTGTCAGATGTGGGATGCCACCTCAATGTGGCCTGATGAGTGGTGCCATGTCCACACCCAGGATCCGAACCAGTGAAACCCTGGGCCACCATAGCGGAGTGGGCAGACTCAACACTCAGCCATGGGGCCAGACTCAATGATTTACCTTTGATGAAAATTATCCACTATTTTTTTTTTTTTTTTGAGGAAGATTAGCCCTGAGCTAACATCTGCTGGCAATCCTCATCTTTTTGCTGAGGAAGACTGGCCCTGAGCTAACATCTGTGCCCATCTGCTTCTACTTTAATGTGGGACGCCTGCCACAGCATGGCTTGATGGGTGGTGTGTAGGTCTGCACTAGGGATCTGAACCCGCGAACCCCAGGCCCCCGAAGCAGAATGTGTGAACATAACCACTGCACCACTGAGCCGACCCCATTATCCACTATTTTTAAAGACATATTTTTAACTTAGGCATGCTAACCTTAATACAAAAATGATGTGTTTAGAAAGCCCTATGACGTTGAAAATGGCCCTTTGCCTTTAAGGAAACCCCTGCCTCATCCCCAGGAGTTCCATGGCATGAATAGTTGAAAGTTAATAATAGTTCACATATTGACAATTTTCAGTGGTTCAAAGATGAAAAGCAGTCTCATACTGGAGGCTGCAAAAGGTGTATCTAAAGATTCCAACAGCAGGAAGACACCAGACCCCTTTCACTTACCTCTCCAGTATGCCCATGATTTTGTAGAGTTGGTGAAAATCTGAGAAACAAAATCAATCTAAAGTAATCTGCCTAAAGACAAAATGAAGATTATGCTACAATAAACACCAGTGAGTGTAAAATGTAAAAATCAAAGTGACCGCTGGCACGAAAAGAAATATATTAAACATACCCCAAACCAAAGGGACAAGAGGAAAATAGAAAAATTGCAGACATGTGGCATCCATTCAGGCAGTGGGGCCATATGCAGGACTCCACACAGATGCCATGGATGCCCAGTGTCAGCCTGCAGATGCTGTAGCTGGAGCAGTCCCCAAGATGCCCTTGCACACAGCCACGTTGGCAAACAAAGTCTGAAGGCAGCTTTTTGAACACCAGGATGGGGCGTATACTGGGCTGCTCTGTGCCATCTCCCAGGGCCTCCTTCTCTGCCCTGGGAGGAGACAGTTTCTCATGCTTCCCAAGTTCTAAGAAGGTATAAGGCTCAGAATAGAGCTTCAGAACATAAACCCACTTTGCTTCAGTCTGCATTTTGCACCTCTGCAATGGTGTATCCCATAATTCTCTTTGTATACCTGTCCCCTTTCTTTTCCATACTCCCCTTTTTGGTGTCTGGTGCAGGATCATAGGGAGCAGGCACCTTTGGTTTATTCTCCTTTCTTCTGTCTAAATGTAAAAGTGATTCCTTGTACTTCTACAAGGCAAGTGGGCCTTGCCCTTGAGAACTGCAAAAACTCTCAGCTGGAAGGATTTGTCCTTCTTCTGGCTGTCAGAGACATGATCAGGCTTAGCAGGGCTTTTAGCAGCCTAAGGCCATGTCTCTGGGATGACCCTGCCCTCTTTACATGCATGCTGGGGAAAACTCAAGGCTGCCAAGAAATTTACTGTTTGTTTCAGCCAAAACCTGACATAGGCCCATAACTTCCCTTTTCTCAGAGCATCTATTTTAGAAAACTTGGAATAGTAAATGTTTTCTCTGTCCTTTTGAGATGCATAAGTATCTTCTATATCTCAGGAATGTCTTTCTCAAGGACCTGGGAGCCGTTCCTTTGAAATTGATCATCAGGAAAGATAGAGCTGCTGTCTCCTGTCTCTGTGGGAGGGAAGGACCCTAACTTCAATGAGCACCAGTTAGCTGACATATGGCCTAATCATAGGCTTTAACGTCCTTTAAGACTTTTACTTTAGCACATCCAAGTGTTTAAAAGGCCTCCCTTTTATTTATTTATGTTTTGCCCGATTTCTCTGGCTAGGACTTCCAATACTATGTTAAATAAGAGTGGATGAAAGGATGGTAAAAGACCATTCTTGTCTGGTTCATGTTCTTAGAGGGATAGCTTTCAGTTTTTCTCCATTGAAAATGATATTAGCTGTGGGTTTGTCATATATGGCCTTTATTTTGGTGAGATACTTTCCTTCTATACCCATTTTATTCAGTTTTTATCATGAATGGATGCTATATCTTGTCAAATGCTTTCTCTGCATCTATTGAGATGATCATGTGATTTTTATCCTTCATTTTGTTAATGTAGTGTATCATGTTGATTGATTTGTAGACGTTGAAGCATGCCAGCATCCTTGAAGTCAATCCTGCTTGAATATGGCGTATGATCTTTTTAATGTATTGTCATATTCGTATTGCTAGTATTTTCTTGAGGATTTGTTGAGGGTAATATTGGCTTCACAGAATGAGTTAGGAAGCTTCCCCTCTTCTTCAGTTTTTTGAAAGAGTTTGAGAAGGATAGGTATTAAGTCTTCTTTGAATGTTTGGTAGAGTTCACCAGGGAAGCTGTCAGGTCCTAGATTTCCATTTTAGGGAGGTTTTAGATCACTGTTTCAATCTCCTTACTGGTGATTGGTCTATTCAAATTCTCCATTTCTTCCTGATTCAGATTGTAAAGGAAGAAGTGAAACTGTCACTATTTGCAGATGGAATGATTTTATATAAAGAAAACCCTAAAGAATTCATCAAAAAGGTTTTAAAAATAGTAAATGAATATTGTCAAGTTGCAGGATACAAAATCAACATACAAACATCAGTTGCATTTCTATGCACTAACAATGAAATAGCAGAAAGAGAAATTAAGAATACAACCCTACTTACAAGTCCAACAAAAGAAGAAAACACAGGCAGTACGCTCTTTGACATCTATCTGAGGAGCACATTTTCAAGTACCATGTCTGACTGGGCAAGGGAAACAAAAGAAATAATGAACAAATGGGACTCCATCAAACTAAAAAGCTTCTGCACAGCAAAGGAAACCATCGACAAAACAAAAAGACAACCTAACAATTGGGAGAAGATATTTTCAAACCACATATCAGATAAGGGGTTAATATCCAAAATATGCAAAGATCTCATATGTCTGAACAACAGAAAAACCAACAACCCAATTAAAAAATGGGCAAAAGATCTGAACAGAGATTTCTGCAAAGAAGATATGGGGATGGCCAATAGGCACGTGAAAAGATGTTCAACATCATTAGCTACTAGAGAAATGCAAATCAAAACTACAATGAGATATCACCTCACTCCAGTCAGAATGGCTATAATTAACAAGACAGGAAACAACAAGTGTTGGAGAGGATGTGGAGAGAAGGGAACCCTCATATACTGCTGGTGAGAGCCCAAACAGGTGCAGCCACTATGGAAAACAGTACTGAGATTTTTCAAAAAAAGTAAGAAAACATCTACCATATTATCCAGCTATTCCACTCCTGGATATTTTCCCAAAGAATATGAAAACGAGTGCAAAAAGATACATGCACCCTTATGTTCATTGAAGCATTATTCACCATAGCCAAGACTTGGAAGCAACCTAGGTGCCCATAAAGGGATGAATGGATATAGAAGATGTGGTATATATACTTAATGGAATACTACTCAGTCATAAGAAATGATGAAATCTGGGCATTTGTGACAAAATGGATGGAACTTGAGGGTATTATGCTAAGTGAAATAAGTTACAGGGAGAAAGTCAAATGCCGTATGATCTCACTCATAAGTAGAAGATAAAAACAATGACAAACAAACACATACCAACAGAGATTAGATTGGTGGTTATCAGAGCGAAATGGGGAAGCAAGGAGGGTGAACGGAGTGTTTAGGCACATGTGTGTGGTGATGGATGGTAATTAATCTTTGGGTGGTGAACATGATATAATCTATGCAGAAATCAAAATATATAACGATGTATACCTGAAACTTATATAATGTTATCAACCAATGTTATTTCAATAAAAGATAAAAAATAAAAAAAAATAAAAGGCTTCCTACCCTTTGTTTCCAGTGCACAGGTCAGGTTACACCGGGGTCTCTCCCCTACTGCTGAACAAAACTGTCGTACATCACTTAACTAGTGTGCGTTTTGTTCCTCTTTGACACCTTGTCTTATCTTATGTGTGTGAACTCCACACCCACATCCTAAAAGGCATGCAAGCTCCTACTGGCCTCTAGAGTTCAAAAAAGTAAGTCACAGGACCCTCTAACTAATGAAAATTTGATGTTTGATTTACTATATTGTCTGCGAATCTAATATTCTGTGAGGTGGCAGATGAGTGCCTGTGCTTTGAAGCAATCAAACCCCAATTTAAAGCCACAGTTTTCCTCTACCTGAGCCCTCTGCTGTGTGATTCAGCTTGTCCCAGTCACTTCCTCTCTCCACCAGGCAGGCTGCCATGATATTCCCAAGCCAGTTATTATAGCCTCAAGTTGTTTTGTTTTTGGTAGTTGGCAGTGGCAAGAGCTGGAGACTTATCCTCAACGTTGTGTGCTGGCGCTGATATCTGCTCCATCTAACTCAACTGTCTGACTCATGTTCTGTTTTAGCCCATTTTCATGTACATATTTGTTTAGCTTTAGATCCAGTTTTAACCCTCCAACACGCCCGGAAAGCTGAGTAAAGTCAGGGCTAGGAAAGGTAGCATAGGAGCATCTTGCTCTTTTCTGGAGGATAAGTTTGCAGATTTGACAGAACCTGAAGTTGCAGTAGTCTTTTAGGACTTCATTAGTTCACTCTGGATAGAATTTTAATTTCCAAAATAAGTCAGAATTGACAGTGACTTTGACAGAAACAATACAATAATTATGTGAAGAATCCCTGTAGGTCATAATTTCCAGAAAAGCTAAAGGTGATTTTTTACTATATTTAATTCTGTGTTGAATGATAACACTGTTCCATCTTCATTTTAATGATTGTATCATTTTCACATAAATAAAAATTTTCATAGACAACATAGTCCATTGTTGTGCCCACCTACTGAGAGATCTGTATCAAAAAAATGAAGCTTCAATTATGCTGCAATTGTTATTCTTATAATGCTCTAAAGAGGAAATTTCATATCTTGAAAAAGAACATTTTGTCAGGATTCTGCCACTGTATCTGTCAATGTGAGGCTGGATAATAGTCACTACCCTGCCTCAGATGAAGTATTTTTTAAGCAAGAGGTAGAAATTACAAGTCAAAATTGCAAAAAGTGGGAAAACTAATGATGATATAAAAATCTGTTTCAAAATATTATATACATTTTCTCATTCATCAAGTTGGTAAGGACATTGGGGATTTTGGAGTAACTACTTAGAAGAGAGAAACACATGCTCGAGCTCGCAGAGACACAGGTACGGCAAAGAGAGAGGGCAAATGAAGTATATATTGATATTTTTCAGAAAACTAGAAACAGGAGTCAGGAGGGTATAAAGAGCAGTATATTTTCTGTTGCATTTATACTAGACATATTTTTCATTTATGCTCAGATTAGAATTGAAGGCAAAAAGAACATATTGATACAAAAACTAATTTCAAAAGCCATAAAGAACAGGTATCCCAGCATGTAAATTGCTAAAAACAGTGCAAGCATTGGTGTCATAAAATATTATTTTCCGTCAAAAGAATTTGTATGGGGAAACAGATCAGCAGTCCGTTCAGAGGGCTAATGAAAGTGACTTATTTTGTTTTAGCTATCTCATTCTTGGAATTACTGCTTAAATTTTATGTGCTGTATATACAATAATATACATTTCTCTTAATATGGTGTTTGCATGAATTGCATTTTGTGCTGTGTATTTATTTGTTGGCTATGTTTAAAATACCATACATATTTTTGTATATATGCTCACAGAGAACAAAGATTATAAAGAAGTCTGTCTCTCATAGAGCTGGTGCAGGAAGGCGAGGAGGCAAATCAAGGTGTCTAGTAATAAAGAGCCCTGTGATGACAGTATGACATGCCCTTCATACCATTTTGGATCATAACTTTCAAAACAATAACTACAAAATGTTTATTTCAGATCTGCATACATGCAGCTGTTCCAAACACTACTGAAACGACACAAAAGGGAACCATTCCAAGAGGAGCACATTGCTTGTTCCAGGAAGCCTAGTGGCCCACAGGTGGTGTTGTGTCAACTCTGAGATTCTGAAGCTGCACAATGATCATCAGAGTTGAGTCAGTTAAGGAGACCAGTGTAGGAGGGTGGCTCTGGCAAATCCCTGACCTAGACATTGCTGGGTCTGATGAAACACAGTGGTCACCTTTGAACTCAGAGTGTTAGTTGGTTCCACTGTTGATTTCTGTTCTTTGAAATGTCCACACAGTAGGATTATCTCTAATAACACTGTAGGTATAAGCAACATACTGGAAATATTGAAATGTTTAAATGATAGTTGTAGTTTTTTGTAAATTATTATAAAAGTGTTTTCAAATGATTTGGAATTTATTAATTCAAAATTATACTACTAAAAATCTTGGATCATAATAGTAACTAATTTTTGGATAGAAATTTACAATTTACCAAGCTCTTTCCCAAGTTTTCTCATGCTTTCCTTAACAGAGAAAATAGAAATTGATAACCTACTTTTAAGCTAACAATTAATTTAGTCAGTTAGTTCAACCAACATAAAAACATAAGGCGTGTATTTTTGGACAATCTCAGTTACATTTTGTGTAACCAGCGTTGATTGAGTAACAAGGTTATTCCTAAATCTCTTTGTCCACATGGATAAATCTATTATCTTATAGTCTTTCTTTTTTTCTCTCATTATCTTGGATCTTTCCCTTTCATCTCCTATTCTCTCCTCTGTTTTTCTTCTGCTCTTCTTTTCTGTCCTAACATTTTCTGAATATCAACATTGTGCATGGCAACTATGAGACCTATAAGAAATATTTAACAATGCCCTTGAACATAAGGAACATTGGAATAGAACAGAAGCAATTTTCATTTAGTTGACAATCAGACATTTGTATTTATCAAGGAATCTTCAAACGTATTTTCTAATATTTAAAGAGTTCACTTGTATATAATCATTAAATCAGATCTAAGAATGTGGCAATGAATATGGAATGGGTTTCCACTTAAGAAGTTAACTAAACTTCATGTAATACTTAGACATTTCAACATGACTATAGCACAGATAAAAATGCAAAAATATAACTATAGAGTGCAATGAATGTGAAATACTCATTATGCCTATTACCCAGATTAAGAAATAGACATTACCAGTGCTTCACAAACCCTCCTGGGCTCTTTTCCAAACGCATTCTCCTTCTCCCCACTAGAAATTACCTCTATCTTGACTTTGGTTGTAATCAACTCCTTGTTTTTCTTTATAGTTTTATCTCCAATGTGTACATTCATAAAAATTCAGTTAGCTTTGCCTATTTAGGACTTACATAATTGCAATCAAATTATAATCACTCTTTTATGTCTTGTTCCTTTCACTCCCCATTGTGTCTATAAGGATCATCTTTATGTTTTTGATATAGTTCATTTATTCTCACTGTTGTATAATATTCCAATATGTGAATATATCGAAGATTATTTACCTCTCCTAACATTAATGAACATTTGGATTCTTTCTTATTTTGGCCTGTTGTAGTCAACATGGTTTTAAGGAAGATCTATATTTGTGTTGCCAAAGGTTCATTTGTGTAGTCTCCAATGATCCTGGCCTCTTGGTCTTCACTCCCTTGTGTAGTCCTTAGTCCTCTCTCTCTTTCTATCAGGGTTGATCTGTGTGGCTAATAGCTGATGGCATAAGTGATGGGATGGCACTTTGAAGACTTCCTTATAAAAGTCTACAGCTCCATCTTGGGTGTCACTGGCTTACCTTCTCTCTTTGGCTCCCTCTGTCTCTTTCTGTCTGTCTGTCTGTCTGTCTGTCTCTCTCAGATTTCTTGCTCTGGGTTAAGTCAGCTACCATGTTGTAAGAAAGTCTATGGGGAGGTCCATGTGGTAGGGAACTGAGACCTCTGGGCAACAGCCACTGAGGAACTGAGGTTCTTCAGTAAATATGTGAAGGGGCTTAGAAACAGATCTTCTATTCAAGTCCTGACATGACTTCAGCCCTGGCCTGAAAGCTGCGCTGTAACTTCATGGGACATCCTGAGCCAAAACAACGCACTAAACTTCTCCCAGATTTCTGACGATAAGAGAATTTAAGATAATCTATGTATGTTGTTTTAAGCTTCTACCTTTATGGATAAGTTTTATGTAGTAATACATAACTAACGTGTTAGTTTCTTTCTGCCATGTACCTAAGATTGAAATTGGGCCAATGGCTTTGTGTATATTCAGCTAAATAGATAATAAAATACTTTTTTCCAATATGGTATAGTGATGATGTGGAAGCTCCCTTATCCATACTGTCACTCTTCCAAGCATTAGTATTATCAGATTTTTAAACTTTAAACAATCTAGTGTCTGTGCAATGGTATCTTAGTGTGGCTTTAATGTGCATTTCCCTTGTTACTAGTGAGGTGATGCAAATTTTCGTATCTTTATTTACCATCTGATTTCCCTCTACTGTCAAATAATTTTTCAAGTCCCTTGATCATATTTATCTACTGTGTTATAGAGATATTCTCCAATACTAATTTTAACTTTTTGATTGCTATATTTAGATCTTTGATCTATATGCAAATGATTTTATGCATATGATAAAAGGTATGGATTCTCTTTTCCATCCAAATAGATACCCATATATCAAAAAATTTCACCCATTTCTTTATGATTAACAAATGTCCTCAAAGCAAAAGTAGTTTTCAATGCTGGTCTTAAATTTCAGAGATCTTTCCCATAGGTTTTAGCCTTATAATTTCTCACTAACTTGTTAGTTTTTGAGAAGTTTTAAGAAGCATTTAATAAGTTTTTGTCTGTTAATTTCATGTAACATTTTCTATTGTCTTTAATGAGGAATTGGTCTGAGTTATTTAGCCTATCATTACTAGAATAAATTTCTACTCAGTTATTTTAAGATTCACAATGGAATTTAATATAGATAACGTCTAGTCTGTCTAATTTCAGAGTAAATTAGCCTCAATGTCCTGTCTCATATTAATTGAATAATAAAAAGATCTCATAAAAGGTCAAATTGTTGAAAAATCAATAAAAATATATATTATGCACATAAATTCAATTGACTATTAAAAACAAAATTATTAGGCACATTTTCTTATATATTTTAACTATTAAGATATAACATGGACTAATAAAACAGTCCATAACTTTATGGCTTAAAATGATAATTACTTATTCTGGCCCATGCATCTGTAGATGAGCCTGCTTGGGCCTGACTCTGAGTTGCAGAGTTGTTCTGGGATGCTCCCATGTGTTCATCCTACATGGACTTGCAGGACCAGTGGGCTAGTGGAGCATGTTATTCTCATGGCAATGGCAGAATATTTCAGGCACATTTCAAGCTTCTACTTGTGTTACTTCTGCCAAAATCTCATTTGCCAAAGTATATCCCATGAAGTGAGAAGAGTACTCCTCCCCTAGTGGGGAGAACTAAAGTCAGATGGCAAAGGGTGTGAACTCAGTGTGGTGAAGAACCAGGCCAATAATTCAGTCTACCACATACTCTCCATCCAACATATAGAGACTCATTTGAAAAATGGTATAGTCCCTAGTGTGCAAACATGGTTTGAGCAATACATGATCAGTTATCAAAAGTTGTTAAATTAGATTTTTTTCAATTACATGTAGGATATTTTGGTTTTTGTTTGGAGGATATTTGAAGCTGGATAATTATGATTCTTAAAACTCTTTATGTAAAATACCATGAAAATGTAGCATAAACTTCATATATCAAACATCATAAAAAATCCTTCAACAACTAAATTATTAGACACACTGGACCCATATCACTGGCATACCAAGTGATACGTGTAAATTAAAATGGTAGAGAATTTCAGTGTTTTCATGTATGATATTAATCGTGTATTTTGATCTATATTCATCTTTGGAGAGGCAGTATATTTTAAAAATTGAACATATGCTGTGAATAAGGTTATAATTATGTTTTTCTTCCCTTTATCTCTTTTCCTCTCTCCACTTAACCATGCATTGTAGAATTGTTTCCACATTAGAGCATAAACTCTCAGAATCAAAACCTTGTTCCTTTGAAATTTTTGCTGTTAGAACTACAAATCCAAACAGCCAGAATCATTTAGCAAAGCAGCTCTTGTTTATTTATTTTTAAAGTCAATTAAAAAGCCACCCAAATCAGTGGTGGAGAAATTAATGATATTGAAGTTTGTGAACTTCAGTCACAAGAAGCCTTTATGAAATGCAGCAACTTAAACTACATTAAGTGCTATTAGGGAAAACTGTATGGGACAACAATGTTAATACTCTCACACAGAAAGTTAACAAAAATCATGTTAAAATTAATGTATTTATAACATTGTCTTGATTAATAAATTTAAATGATAGACATCATTCTGGTGACTAGTAGGAAAGCTCATCTAACAAACACAGACAAATACTTGATAAGATATGTGAGGCAGCACATAAGAAAGAAGAGGCAATCCCCAGAAGCCCGAAGAAAAAATCGAGCTGAGGTTTGGAGCAATTAGCTCATGACTTGGCCCTGTTACAACCCAGGATGGGTGGTGGATGACGCTACCTGTCCCGTAGTTGCTTGGGTTTGGGGTGTTGGTGCCCCAGTACAAGCCTATTTAGATAGGAGATAAGGTATGTGGCTTGAGAAAGGTGGAGAATTGGATTAAAAGTCTTGCTTTAAGCTGCAACTCCAAGTAAAGAAGCACTAACAATCTTCCACTACTGGCCCAGGAAGACAACAAAGAAACTTGTCTCTGCTGGACAATATTTGAGGAAAAAAATATCCTAAGAAAAATCTAATCCTAGGGTTAAACATTTATTGAAATGCAGATTTTCAATAACCACAGTGTATAAGAAGCTCCAAATTAAGAAGTTAACAGAAAACTTGGTCCTTTGTCAATGATATCTCTGGGATCCTTGCAGAAAAAAATGAAGAAAAAAATCACTTTGGAGGGAGCAATCCCAACACCCACATCCACATTCATACTACCACTTTAAGATGAGTTTACTTTTAAACATTACAAACATATGGGGGAAACAGTCCACCTGAATCAGCAAACTGAACAAGTAGGAGGATTTACACTGCAGGGACCCAAGCTGCTTAAATAACAACATGAAGGAAAGCATAAAATAAATGTTTAAGTGCTTACAAAGATGAAATTAAACTATCCTTAAAGAAAGAAAAAGATTCAATATTAAAATATACAGACAGATTTTTAAAAAGAAAAAACTGTACTTTTCTGAAATGAGAAGGATTGTCATTGAAAGACCCAGTGGGTAGATTAAAGCAGAGCAGACACATCTAAAGAGAGAATCACCAAAGTGGAGAAATGCACAAGGAAATTATCTGAAATATAGCACAGTGAGGAAAGCTTCACTGGCATTGATTTGTTTCATCCTCATATTAAGCTTGTGAGGCGAGGGTTAATATAATGCCCACCTTAAAGATGAGATAATTGAGGCACAGAAAGATCCAGAAACTTGCCCTCCATCCTCATCAATCTAATGGACAAAAGAGCCATTATTCAGACTCACCCGATTAGTGCAATGCCTACATCTTAACTACACAATACTGATAAATTTCTATGCTTTCAATGGTAACATTTGAATTTTACATAAAATTTGTCTATATTTTTTTCTAAACAAGTTGCAGATATGCAGTTTTCTATCCTCCTGAAGAATATAAGGAACTTAGAATGATTTAACTGCTTATTTAAGATATCATCAAATGCCAACTCTTTATCTTAAGAGTGGAGATTTCTTTTTAGATTTACTTTTGTAACATTAATTATTGTACTCTTTGCAGAGTCTGTAGTATATTGACATTTTATCAATACCTAGGATTTTCATGGTTTCTTTTCTCTCTCCTCTTCCCTCTGGATTACCTTCCTTCTTGCTTGAGTATATTGTGTTATTTAGTGCTTGAGGGTGGTAAAGTATATTTGCCTCTCCTCGTTTGTAAATATTGCTGTTTTTCTCTCACTTTTGAGTGATGGTTTGTTTGGGTACAAATTCCTACCTTTATTCATTTGCCTCAGCTCCCTTGGAAGATAGTAATCTTTTATTTTTTGCTAGCTGTACAGCTGGTGAGTAACCTGCCTCAGTCTTTTATAATTTAAATATTCCTTCTGCTTGCTTCTATTTCTCTTATTTTTTTAATATGTTGTGCATTTTCACTACAACATTCCTAAATTTGGACTAATATTTATTTATCTTAGCTGGAAATCAGGGTTTTTGCTTTGTCTTTGGTTCAAAGACATCTTTATTTCTAGGGAAATCTCAGCTATGATCTCCTCAATTACTGTGTCTACCTTATTTGCTCCATTTTCTTCTTCTAATACTCTGAGTAGACTCAGATTGTACTGTCTCCATCTATTGTCTCCATCCATCTTCTACATTTCTTAACTGCCCTTTAATAGATTTTGTGCCTGTATTTCTCTGTTGCATCCTGGGTGAATGCCTCACGTCTATGTTGCAATACTCCAATTTGTTTTCTTAACTGTAAGTCCTGGTTTCTGTCTTAATTTTTAAATTTCCATGACTACATTTTTTATTTGAAAGATTTCTAATTGTGTCTTACAATGACTTTTTTTTGGTTGTTCATTTCTACCCACTTTTAGAGTCCTTGTTTTGATAGACATAGTTCCTCAATTAGCCTCTTTGATGTCTAAAAGATGCTTAATTTAAGTCCTCCTCAGACTATTCTATTAAATAGTTTTATCTGGAATATTTTCATGTACTTGGTATTGATTTTGTTAACTGCCTCTTTTGGCAATAGCTTTTATTTTTGTCTGTTTGGGAATTGATGTCTTTAGACTCATGGTGAATGAGTGGATAATTTTTCCTTTGCTCACGTTGTCTATGAGTTTATGCATACCTGTCTGGTAGGTTCCTGTTTGACTCTTATTTGTTCAGAATCAATTCTTAAAATGATTGTTTAGTCTCCTGTCCCACAGTGGTAATAGCAATAATAATCATTTACTGAGTGCTTGCAATGGACCAGGCATTCCTTAAAGTGATTTATTGGTGTTAATCCGTTGCTTCTTTACATTTAACTCCCTGACACAGACATAAATTTTATTTCCACTTTGTAAATGAGAAAAACAAGACACTGAAAGTTTAAGTAACCTGGAAAAGGTCACACAATAGTAAATACTGGAATCAGGATTTGAACACTTAAAGCACTTCAATATGACCTCAAGCTTTGGTGATGTATGATCCTGTCACTGCACTTGGTTCAGGACCTGAAATCAGGACTGTGTGTGGGGTATCCACCCTTTCTGGCTCACAAAGTGTTAGTCTCATGCAATGGTTGATGTCAAGAGTTTAGCTAAGCTACTCCATGATATGGCTGCCTCAGCATCCATTCCGTTTGGCCAAGTGGTCTACAGGGAGGTTAAACTGACACTAGCCCCTCATGCAAGAATGTGCCCTAGATAGCAGCCCAGAGTCACAAGTAAATTTAAGCTCCTGATATAACTTCCCCAAAAGCCCTTGTGATTAACACAGTCTACTTTGCCTCTTAGGGTCATCCCCTTGTGTACATGTTAGATTAAGACTCTCTTGGAGCTTATCAATGCCTCATTCTTTAGGTTTGAATTGACCAACCTGGACTTAAGCTGGGGACCGCAAAGCACTCCACTCACAGTCCCTAATAAAGCATGCTCCCCAGGTCCCATCTCCCTCTTTCTGTCTATTCTCTGCCTTGACCTCCCCATATGGCTTCTAGAGGCATGCCATGTACTTCTTCCAGGACTTGCAACTAGTAAACTTTTCTTTTCTAGTTTCTCTTGTGGGTTGTTGTTGAAACTTGGCTCATCATCTGGCACCCTGTGCCCCACCTAACAAGTATTAATTTGATAAGTTCATGACAGTTATCTTCTTAGTTCAAGATCTGGGAAGCTCCACTGCGTGATTTGGCTTCAGTCAGCATTTCTGGACTCTGTCTACCTTTTTTTGCGGAGTACCTTTTGTTTCCTTTATTTCCTCACTGCCTACATCCAGCTCTGTAGCCCAGCTTCTGCAGCTTTAGTCCCATTTAGAATTTGGCACTTCAATTTAATTTCCACTGAATGGAGTTGATTTAAAATCTTGTTTTTTGTTGAAGTGTGAACATATAGAGCATTTTGGATTGAAAGTCTTCACTCTCTCTCTCTCTCTTCCAGGCCTTTTCTTCACCACCAGGAAATCACTATTTGGAGACCTTACGAGTGTCTTCCATTACAGATTTGCTGGTCGCACAATTGTAGTAATATTATAAAAGGCAGAAAACAACGAAAGCTTTTTGCCATACTGCAAACTATTTGGAGAACTAGCATTCGTTCTATAGGCTTTTTTTCTTTTATTAATAGACTTTACTTTTGACAGTAGTTTAGAACTACAGAAAATTGAACAGAAAGTATAGAGAGTTCCCATATACCCTCTCACATCCCTGCAATATACACACAGTTTTCCCTATTATAACATCTCACATTACTGTGGTACATTTGTTACAATTGATGAGCCAATACTGATACATTATTATTAACTAAAGTCCAAAGTTTACATTAAGATTCATTCTTTGTGTTATACATTTTATGAATTTTGACAAATGGATGACATGTATCCACCATTATAGTATCATACAGAATTGTTTCAGTGCCCTAAAAATCCCCTGGGTTCTTCCTATTCATCCCTCCCTCCCTCCTAATCACTGGAAACCACTGATATTTGTACTGTCTCCATAGTTTTGCCTTTTCCAGAATGTTATACAGTTGTAATCATAAAGTATGTTGCCTTTTTGGATTAGCTTCTTTCACTTAGCAATATGCATTTAAGTCTCTGTCTTTTTGTGGCTTGATAGCTCATTTCTTTTTAGCTCATTTCTTTTCATCACTGAATAATATACTATAGTCTGGATGTACCAGTCTGTTTATCCATCCAACTATTGAAAGACATCTTGGTTGCTTCTAAGGTTTGGCAATTATAAATAAAGCTGCTGTAAACAATTGTGGGCAGGTACTTTTTTTTAAATTGAGGTTATGATAGTTTACAGCATTGTGAAATTTCAGTTGTACATTATTATTTTTCAGTCATCTTATAGGTATAAACCTTCTCCCTTTGTTCCCACCCCCTCTTCCCTTCTCCCTGGTAACCACTAATCTGTTCTCTTTGTCCATGTGTTTGTTTATCTTCCACATATGAGTGGAGTCATATGGTGTTTGTCTTTCTCTATCTGGCTCATTTTGCTTAACATAGTACTCTCAAGGTCCACCCATGTTGTTGTGAATGGGATGATTTTGTCATTTTTTATGGCTGAGTAGTATTCCATTGTATATATATATACGATATCTTCTTTATCCAGTCATCAGTCGATGTGCACTTAGGTTGCCTCCACATCTTGGCTATTGTGAATAATGCTGCAGTGAACATATGGGTGCATAAGTGTCTTTGAATTGCTGATTTCAAGTTCTTTAGATAGATCCCCAGTAGTGGGATGGCTGGGTCATATGGCATTTCTATTTTTAAGTTTTTGAGAAATCTCCATACTGTTTTCCACAGTGGCTGCTCCAGTTTGCATTCTCACCAGCAGTGTATGAGGGTTCCTTTTTCTCCACAACCTCTCCAAAATTTGTTATTTTTTTTTTCCTGGTGATTATAGCCATTCTAACAGGTGTAAGGTGATACCTTAGTGTAGTTTGGATTTGCATTTCCCTGATGATCAGTGATGATGAGCACCTTTCCATGTGCCTATTGGCCATCTGTATATCTTCTTTGGAGAAATGTTTGTTCAGGCCCCCTGCCCATTTTTTGATAGGGTTGTTTTTTTTGTTGTTGTTGATTTGTGTGTGTTCCTTATATATTATGGAGATTAACCCTTTGTCAGATATATGAATTGCAAACTTTTTTCTCAGTTGGTGGGTTGTCCTTTTGTCTCAATACTGTTTTCCCTTGCCTTGTAGAAGGTCGTTAGTCTGACGAAGTCCCACTTGTTTATTCTTTCTATTGTTTCCCTTGTCCAAGAAGACACGATGTCCAAAAAGATCCTTTTAAGACCTGTCTCAAAGAGTGTTCTGCCTATATTTTCTTCCAGAAGTCTTATGGTTTCAGGTTTTAACTTCAAGTCTTTGATCCATTTTGAGTTTCTTTTTGTGAATGGCATAAAAGAATGGTCTACTTTTGTTCTCCTACATGTGGCTTACATGTGGCTGTCCTTTCTCCATTGTATGATCTCAGCCTTTGTCGAAGATTAACTGTCTGTAGATGTGAGGTTTTATTTCTGGGCTTTCAACTGTGTTCCATTGATCCATGTGCCTCTTTTTGTACCAGTAGCATGCTGTTTTGATTACTATGGCTTTGTAGTATGTTTTGAAGTCAGGGATTGTGATGCCTCCAGCTTTGCTCTTTTTTCTTAGAATTGCTTTAGCAATTTGGGGTCTTTTGTTGCCCCGTATGAATTTTGGACTCTTTGTTCTATTTCTGTGAAGAATGCCATTGGGATTCTGTTTGGGATTGCATTGAATCTGTAGATTGCATTAGGTAGTATGGATGTTTTAACTATGTTTATTGTTCCAAACCATGTGTATGGAATGTCTTTACATCTCTTTACGTAGTCAACAATTTCTTTCAGGGAAGTCTTTTAGTTTTCATTGTATAGGTCTTTCACTTCCTTGGTTGAACTTATTCCAAGATATTTTATTCTTTTTGTTGTGATTGTGGACGGGATTGTGTGCTTCAGTTCTTTTTCTGTTAGATCTTTATTAGAGTATGGAAACGCAATTTATTTATGTAAGTTTATTTTGTACCTTGCAACTCTGCTGTAATTGTTGGTTATTTCTAGTAGCTTCCCAATGGATTTTTTGGGGTTTTCTATATGTAAAATCATGTCATCTGCAAACAGTGAGTTTCACTTATTCATTGCCTGTTTGAATTCCTTTTATTTATTTTTCTTGCCTAATTGCTCTGGCCAAAACCTCCAGTACTATGATGAAGAAGAGTTGTGAGAGTGGGCACCCTTGTCTTGGTCCCCTTCTCAGAGGGATGGCTTTCAGTTTATCCCCATTGAGTACAATGTTGCCTGTGAGTTGGTCATATATGGCCTTTATTATGTTGAAGTACTTTCCTTCTATACTCATTTTATTGAGGGTTTTTATTATAAATGCATGTTGGATCTTGTCGAATGCTTTCTCTGCGTCTATTGTGACAATCTTGTGGTTTTTGTTCCTCATTTTGTTAATGTGATATATCACATTGATTGACTTGCAGATCTTGAACCATCCCTGTGTCCCTGGTATAAATCCCACTAGATCATGGTGAATGATCTTTTTAATGTATTTGTTTTGCCAATATTTTGTTGGGAAGTTTTGCATCTCTGTTCATCGGTAATATTGCCTGTAATTTTCTTTCTTTGTGTTGTCCTTCTCTGACTTTGGTATCAGGGTCAAGTTGGCCTCACGGAATGTGTTAGGAAGTGTTCCATCTGCCTCAATTTTCTTGAATAGTTTGAGAAGGATAGGTATTAAATCTTCTTTGAATGTTTGGTAGAATTCTCCAGAGAAGCTGTCTGGTCCTGGGCTTTTATTTTTGGGGAGATTTTTTATTACTGTTTCAATCTCTTTACTTATGTTTGGTCTATTCAGATTCTCTGTTTCTTCTTGATTCAGTTTGGGGAGGTTGTAAGAGTCTAAGAATTTATCCATTTCTTTTAGGTTGCCCAATTTCTTGCCATATAGTTTTTCATAGTATTCTCATATAATCTTTTGTATTTCTGTGGTATTCATTGTAATGTCTCTTCTTTCATTTCTAATTTTATTTATTTCAGTCTTCTCTCTTTTTTCCTTTGTGAGCCTGGCTAAGGGTTTCTCAATTTTTTTATTTCTTCAAGAACCAGCTCATTGTTTCATTGATCCTTTTTACTGTCTTTTTTTGTTCAATTTCATTTATTTATGCTCTAATTTTTATTATTTCCCTCCTTCTGCTTACTTTGGGCTTTGTTTGTTCTTCTTTTCCTAATTCTTTTAGGTTTAGTTTGAGATGGCTTATTAGATTTTCCTTTTGCTTGTTTGTTGGGGTGATCCTGTATTGCAATGAATTTCCCTCTTAGGACTGCTTTTGCTGCCTGCCAAATGAGTTGCTTTGGTGTGTTTTCATTTTAATTTGTTGTCAGATAATATTTGATTTCTACTTTGCATTATTCAATGATCCATTGGTCGTTCAGCAGCATGTTGTTTAATCTCCACATCTTTTCCACTTTCCCAGCTTTTTTCCTGTAATTAATTTCTAGTTTCATAGCACTATGGTGAGAAAAGATGTTTGATATTATTTCAATCCTCATAAATTTATTTAGGCTTGCTTTCTTCCCCATTATATGATGTATCCTTGAGAATGTTCCATGCACACTTGAGAAGAATCTGCAACCTACTGGTTTTGATAGAGTGTTCTATGTATATATTTATTATGTCCATCTGGTCTAGGTTTTCATTTAATTCTACAATTTCCTTGTTGACTTTCTGTCTAGATGATCTATCCATTGGTGTAAGTGTGGTGTTGAGGTCCCCTACGATTATTGTATTGTTGCTGACACCTCATTTTAGTTTTGTTTGCTTTATGTACTTTGGTGCACTCATGTTGGGTGCATATATTTTTATAAGTGTTCTCTCTTCTTGGTGGTGTGTCCCTTTTATCATTATATACTGCTCCTCTTTGTCTCTCTTTACCTGTTTTGCCTTGAAGTCTACTTTTTCTGATGTCTAAGTATGGTGACATCTGCTTTCTTTTGTTTGCTATTAGCTTGGAGTATCATCTTCCATCCCTTTACTATAAATCTGTATTTGCCTTTGGGGCTGAGGTGTGTTTCTTGGAGGCAGCATATTTTGGGATCTTGTTTTTTAATCCATCCTACCACTCTTTTGATTGGGGAATTCAATCCATTTACATTTAGATTGATTATTGAAATGTGGGGGCCTAATGCTGCCATTTTATTGCTCATTTTCTGGTTCTCCTGCATTTCCTTTGTTTATCATCCCATGTATTTTGGAATAGCAATTCAGTTAGGTAGTTTTCTATGTTCGTTTTCTTAGTTTTCTCCTTATTTGTAATTTGAGTCTTTGTTCTAATTGTTTGTTTAGTGGTTACCATGTGGTTTGGATAAAACATCTCATAGATGAGATAGCCTTGTTTCTGATTGCCTCTTATTTATTTAGACTAAGCTAGTTCCATCCCTTTCTTCTTCCTCTTCTAAGCTGTTATTGTCACATACTTTTTCTTCTTCTGTTGTGAGTTTTTGGTTAAAATGACAGGATGATATTTATTCTTGGTGTTTT
The DNA here is from genome assembly GCF_037783145.1 of Equus przewalskii. Classification (NCBI taxonomy): domain Eukaryota; kingdom Metazoa; phylum Chordata; class Mammalia; order Perissodactyla; family Equidae; genus Equus; species Equus przewalskii. The sequence continues at coordinate 33,409,610 of NC_091838.1, forward strand.
CCTTCCCTTTACATTTAATGTTATAATTAAGCATTTGCTAACCTGTTCTGATGGAGAGATGCAATTTTCTGATTTTGTCTATCTAGTTACCTCCTTGCTTAGGGTTTTTACAACCTCTTTTCTTTTTTTTTTCCCCAGGTATGAGGGCCTTCCCAAGGATTTCTTCTGAGAGGGGGGCCTTATTGCAATGAACTCCCTTAACTCTTGTTTATCTTGGAAAGTTGTTATTTCTCCATAATATTTGAAGGATATTTTCTCTGGACAGAGTATTCTTGGCTGAAAGATTTTGTGTTTCAGAATTTTGAATATATCAGTCCACTCTCTCCTAGCCTGTAATGTTTCTGCTGAGATATCTGCTGACAGCTTATAGGGGTTCCTTTGTAGGTTATTTTCTTCTGCTTTGCTGCCTTTAATATATTTTTTTTGTCATTGACTTTTGCCAGCTTTACTACTGTATTCCTTGCAGTTTGTCATTGTACAATGGTAAAGTTTGGAGATCTATTGGCTTCAATCACATGGATTTCTAGCTCCCTCCCAACGTTTGGGAGGTTTTCAGCTATTATTTACTTGAACAGGCTTTCCGCTCCATTCTCCTTCTTTTCTCCCTCTTGGATACCTATAATCTTTATGTTGTATTTCTTAATTGAGTTGGATATTTCTCAGAGAGCTTTTTCATTTCTTTGTAGTCTTAGTACTCTCTCCTCCTCTATCTGAAGGATTTCTATATTCCTATCCTCCAGACTGTTAATTCTGTCCTCCATATTATCAGCCCTACTATTCAGGGAGTCCAGATTTTTCTTAGTCTCATCCACTGTGTTTTTCATTTCCAATATTTCTGATTAATTCTTTTTAGAGTTTAAGCTCTTTTGTGATGTAGCTCCTGAACTCATTGAGTTGTCTATCTGTATTCTCTTTTAATTCATTGAGTTTATTAATGATAGCTATTTTGAATTCTTTGTCACTCAGGTTGTAGATTTCTGTGTCTTCAGGATAGTTTTCTGGGTACTTGTCATTTTCCTTCTGTGCTGGAGATTTACGATATTTTTTCATACTACTTGATGGCGTGGATTTGTCCCTCCACATAGAGATAGAGTTTGGTTACTGCTTCCACTTGCTGCCACTGGGGGAAGGAGGTGGTAGCTGTGTAATCTGGGCCCACGAGGATCCCCAGAAGCTTTTCCTGACTGAGCCTGGGCCACTCCTTGTGATTGCAGTGGCCCTATGGGGTCTCCCATCCGCTGTGGGAACAATCAAATGGGGGCTCTAGGTTACTGCCACCTGCTCCCACAGATCCAGCTAGACACAGTCTCACCTTAGGGACTGTAGTGGTATTATGGGCTTTTGAGGCAGCCAGGAGCTTTGTTCTTGGATGTACCAGCTATTATGCTTGTTGGGTGGGGCCTCCCCACTGAGTCTGAGCCTGTGCCACTCCCTGGGACTGTGGTGGGATTGTGGACTCTCTCACTGGTCAAGAGAGTGATCACTCAGTGGTTCAGGGCTGTTGTCAGCTGCTTCCACAGTCCCATCAGTTGTACTGCCCCTTTGTGGCTGCTGTGCTACTGTGGACATTTGCAGTAGCTGGCAGCACTTTTGCCCAGGCTGCAGATGTGCTGCCATCTGTTCCTAGGGCACACCAGACTTTGAGCTTGGTGGGTGGGGCCTCCTTCCTTGGATGGAGCCCAAGTCACTCCTTGGGGCCATGGTGGGACTGTTAGTCTTTTCCACTGGACGTAGGACCAATTATCCTAGGGCTCAGGGTTGTCCCTGCACACTCCTGTGGTCCCACTGGATCTCACTTGCCCCTTCAGAGTTGTAGCAGAGCTATGGGCATTTAAGGTGGCAAGTAGTTTGTTCACCTGGACTCACAGCTGCACCACATGTGCTCCTAGGTCACACCAGCCTTTGAGGTTTGTGGGTGAGACCTCACCATTGGGATGGAGCCTAAATCACTCCCTGGGTCCTTGGTGGGATGGTGGACTTTCCCACTGGACCTCAGAATGATTATGCTAGGGTTCAGGGTTGTCCCCACCCACTCCTGTGGTCCTGCTGTATCTCACTTGCCCCTTTTGAGCCACAGCAGAGCTATGGGCATTTAAGGCAGCTGGTAGTTTGTTCACCTGGACCCACAGCTGCACCGTGTTTGCTCCTGGGTTGCACCAGCCTTTGTGCTTAGTGATCAGGGCCTCTCCACTAGGGCCGAGCCGAGTCTTTCCTTGGGACCACAGATTTTCCCACTGGACCAATGAGCTATCAGACTGGGGCTCAGGACTGTTACTCCCCACTCCCACAGTCCCGCTGGATCTCACTTGCCCCCTTGGGGCTGCAGCAGCACTATGGGCATTTAAGGCAGCCAGCAGTTTGCTCACTCAGCCATGCTGTGCCTGCTCTTAGGTCACACAAGACTTAGTGCTTGGTGGGTGGGGACGCCTCCTTACCGAGTCCCATTCACTCCCTGGGGCTGCAGTGGGACTGTGGATTTTCCCATTGGTCCAAAGAGCAATTACAAGGGACTCAGGACTACAGTCACCTGTTTCCACAATCATGCTGAGGTGCACACCTACCCTCGGGGCTGTGGCAGGTCTATGAGTGCTTTCGCTGGGATAGAGTCAATTTCAGGTATTTGGCTGGCTGAGGGTGGGAGAGTTCTCACCTATCTCCATCTCCTCCCTTGGGGTAGTCCATCCATCTTCCAATGTATAGCAGTGCAGGTCTCTCAGGTGTCCTGAGGTACTGTGTGAGTATCCTCCATTGATCAATGAATGTCCATTTGGTTGTAGTTCAAAGGGGGAGGACAAAGAGAACCACTCACTCCATCATGTTGCTGACACTTTCCTGTTCTACAGGCTTCTGTCATAGGGAGTGACAACTCCAGGGATTCGATACTTACTGGACCATCATGATTCTTTTGAGGATTCTTCTATAGCTTCCTCCTTGTCCAACACATGTAGGACAATATAACTAAAGTTGTCTCAAGGCAGCTTGTAATGTGGGGAGGCCCAGGATGTCCTTCCTCACTCTCCCCTCACCTCTGTCACATTATCTACCTAACCATTTTTAAATTCAGTTTGCCGTGTAAAAGCCCCATGTATGTACACCCCTGTAAGGGACCAAGTAACAGTTGGTGCCATATATTGGCTAGAATCTCTCCCATTATGAGTCAACACGAACTGCTCACCATCTCTAGGTAACTTCTTCCACTTTCCTATTTTAGAGTGAAAGCCTTAGATTGAAAGGCTGCAGATGATCTCCTGAATTCTGTAATTCTTCCTTATTTTCGTTGAGCTGTTGCATTTTGATTTAGCTACCTACTTCTGTATTCCACAATAAATAATATTCTAACGGTCCTTCAGACCCTTCCAATTTGCCTTCATATCTGTCATTTGCTCTACTAACCTTACAAGGATATAATATAATCTCTACTGCCAAACATCTTTCTTGCCCTTCCCTGTGCGTAGCTCCTTCTCCACTGTTCCAGAATATTCCTCAGGGATTAAATGTTATTTACTCCCACCAATTTCTTAATTCAGCCTTAAAATTAAGTTCAGCCTATGCAGCACTGAATGGGAATCTTATCTGGGATGCCCACCATATGAAGCCTTCGAAGCTGCTTTGCATCATTCTCTAGGCCATCCCCAGAGACTGTGAGTTTCCCTCCACATCAGCTTTCCAGGTTCTGTGTTGTTCCCAAGATTCCCCTGTTTATAGTAATAGGAAGAGCTGCTACCCTGGAGAGCCTGCTTATTTGATTTGGGCTGAGAAGTGTTTATCAGGCTTTGAAATTCAAACACAGGAACACAGAAATCTTGTAGCTTTGAAAAATCTGATGTTCTTTTTATTCTTACACTGTAAAGGCCTTTACTGGCAATGCTCAGACTTGTTAGCTCTCCAAACATTTATTCAGAAAGCACGTTACATACTTTGCTTGAAATAGCCTGCATGATCAAATCCTGTTCAGTTTTTCTAGCCAGGAGTGATCCTACGGAATCTGACCTGGACAGAGAATAGTTTTTATTAAAACATTGTGGTTTTTGCTTTCTCTTCCTAATATCAAATTACCTCCCAAACCTTACCCCATATACCTTATAACCAGAAGAAATTTTGAAGTATGGGCAGTAGAAAACACAGGGACCTGAGGCATTAGGTTTAAAGATGAAAATGTTCACCCTCACATTCTATGTGTCCAACCCAAAAAAAAGTACTTGAAAATGTTCCCTTGCCTCCTCAACTTCTTATCTTAAGAAATAATTTCTCCCTTTGGGGAGCAAGGATTATCTATTGATATGTAGCTTCTAAATTATACAGGTTACAGTAAGAGTTTGTCAACAGTAGCTTCAAAATAATACTGATAATTCCCATACAGGATAATCAACAAGCATTCTCCTGCTTTACAAAAAGTCTCTATAATATATTTATAATAATGTCATCAAAGTAGGTATGGTAATATTCAACAAGATATAATATAAATATATCTAAAAGCTGCTGATACTAATGGTATCACTTGTTTAAATTTATTTAATAATCTCACAAAACTAAACTATGTGAGCTTGAAATAACTACATATTTATTTTTAAAATAGACTCTTTATTCTGATATATTAAGTACGCAGTTAGGACTTGAGGGATACTTACCTTTCTGAATGGCCTTACAAAGAGAAAAGATGAAAATAAGCTATCTATGTGAAATAGTTCCGTGCATTATTTCACTTTGTGCTCTGACTGTGTCTGGAGCTCTACAATTCTCACCATGTTCCCGCTGGAGGCTCTGCAGGGAAGGCATTAGTAGTGTTGAGACACCCTGCAATAAATCAGCATAACTGCTCAAGAGCCAAAAATTCAGGGAATTGAATTGAGAAGCAGCCAAGTTGTCCAACTGAGGAGTAGCCAAGCCAAAAACTATATAAGCATTTTCCCTGGTTGCTTACAAAAATGAAGATGCCACAGCGAGCAGTGTGGGGCTAGATGTAACTAAGGTTTGGAGTCCATGTCATAAAACTCAGTCTTAGCTACATTCAGGATCTCAGAGATAATCATGGCTTTGAGGTATTTTGAATAAGAAATTGGCAAACCATAACAGTTTAGAAGCACAAAAGAGAAAATATTTCAAAATAAAATTTATTTACTTTTTAAACTCATTTGTTTGATTCTGTCTTTTGTCTTTTCTGACCTTCAATATATTCCCCAAATTTATTACAAAAATATTTGGATAAAAATTTAAAGTTCATGCTACACACCCAGATAAAACAACAACAAAGAAGTTTCAAGAAATGGACTTAAAAGGGAAAATAAGGGTAGAAAAATTTAGGACACAGGGATGAAATTTTTTTCCAAAATAGGCCATGTATTTCTGAAAACACTACAGTTGACCAATATTTTGGCCTTGAACTTTGTAGCTGTCAATGCAAAGAAGGAAAGATAAATAGTGATATGATTCAGAACTTTCATGCGGGAAAAAGAAACTAACTGCTAAGAACACTGGGATGCTAAAATCTGAGAGAGACTTCTCATATAGATCATGTTCATTGGACTAGGTTTCATAGTATTTTGCAATCATTATAAAGCTGCATCTTAAAAAACCTAATGATTGTTGGGACATTATGAAATATATGCCCTAAAAATCATATCTATAGCCATACATTCTTGATAGTGGTGAAGACTATTCTTTTTCAAATTGGCCTTGAGCTAACATCTCTTGCCAATCTTTTCCTTTTTTTCTTCTTCTCCCCACAGCTCCTTGGTACATATGTTTTAATTGTAGGTCCTTCTAGTTCTGCTATGTGGTACACCCCCTCAGCATGGCTTGATGAGTGGTGCTAGGTCTGTGCCTAAGATTCGAACTGGCGAAAACTTGGGCTCCCAAAGTGGAGCACAGAAACTTAGCCACTTGACCATGGAGTTGGCCCTGTGAAGATTATTAATGTGGATATCAAAAGGCAAATCAATTCATACAATGTGTTTGACCCACTCTGTTTACATGAGGCATGGCTGATTTAAGGTTTATTGGTCACCAATGTTAAGGGGTAACAGACTTATGATTTTATTTTATTCTGATATTACCTGATTCATCATTCATAATCTTGATGATGAAGTGTACGTGAATGAATGCTATGGATATACTTTAAAATGATATAGTTAGTGACACAGCATATAATAATTAAGAGCTAAGATTTTAAAGCTAAGATTGGAGCCATAGAGTGGAAGGGTTTGTAATCACTAATTAACTCTAGTGCGTGTTTTCTCCCATAATGCAAAATTTCTGTGGCAAAATTAGTTGTTTCTAAAACTCACTTGTGGTGATAATTCCTCGTATTTCTTGAACAGGGTGTGGTGTGTTTAGAGATGTGTCCTCCCTGCTTGCCACTTCTACTCTCTACAGTTTAGAGTCTTCCCATCTAACTGCACAGTCCTCTGCCCCTCTTCAGGTGAGATAGATGGACCAAGGTTGCTAAATTCCACATAGGCACATCCTCTTGGCAAAGTTCTATGCTTTTATTGGTGTCACAGATTCAACCACTTTAGGAGACCAACCTGTTTTCTGTCCTAAATGGCTATGCTCTCTTGCTAGATTGGGTGTCAGTTTTCTGAGGGTGAGGTCACTGTAACCAAGTGATCTAGCATGATGCACACAGAGGCTGAAATTTTAATTTTTTAGTGCTACCATCATCTTTCTTGTGGTAGTGAGGGGTGAGGATTTCAGCCCTCATGTGAAAATGTACTAAAAATATCTACTTAATTCTACTCCTGTTAGCTCACTTCAGCACTAATGCCTCTGTTTTATGAATGTAATAAAAAAATCCATGGTCAGAAAAACTCAGTGCAAATGTCACAGGTTTCTTCTCCCTATCCTTGTCTTGATTAAGTAATATCTGCAATTCCCAGCTGGCACCAGCATACCCAATTAAAGGACTGTCCAGCTCACCAGTGACTGGCCAATACCCCTAGCGCTAACAATGACCACTCCTTGCCCAATTCCCACCTCACACCAAGTGACTACAGCAGCCAGTGGTCTCCAATCTCTTTCAGTACCTGGGCTATCCCAGGACCAGGCCTGTGGATGGGGGTCCTCAGCAGCCAGTGTTGTGGTGAGGAGTATGATGATTCGAGTATGGTCACAGAGTGACCTCATGGATGACCTCCAATTCCTCTTTATCTCTGATCTCTTTAAAGTTTTAAGAGAGTTATGGTGAAGAAGGGAAGTACTATTTGCTCAATCTGTGATCACCCTCCTATTTAGAAACCATGAGTCCCACAAATTCAACATTTGTCAAGGGACAGTTTTAACTCTGCCTCCTTAAATTGCCCAGTACCTTAAGAAATCCTTAGACTTCCGAAAGTTCTTTCTATATATTAACTAACTATATCAGTACTTCTAAATAACTTATATCCTTTACTAGACTCTCAAGACTGACCTACGTCCTAGTGTCTTGATGGGGGCCCAGGCTTTGAGTGAGGTAGCATGCACCAGAATCCTGGCTCTATCACCTCAGTTCCTCTTCTATCAAATGGGGGATAATATAATACCCGCAACATAGAATGGTTATGAAAATTAAATAACTTGGCATATTTGGAACCTGGAACTATACTTAGACATAGTAAACTCTCAAAATATTTGTTTTTATTATCATTATCATTATTATCATTACTATCCATCTAAAGGTGGTGAAGCCTAGAGTCACCATGATGCAATCTTTCAACTGTAGAGAGAATCCTATCAATTTCCTCTTATCTTTCTTAGCATAGGTATCTGTTACTATTTTCTATTTAAATCTATCATTAAAATCAAATTCAGGGCACCTCGAATTTAATCACGATGAAATGTAACCCTTAACCTAATTGTACTCTGGATGGGAATCAACACATATCCTAATTTTCCATACATAAATTGCATTATCAGGCTACATAAGATTTAGGATGTAGGGTCAGTAATTAACCTCTTTAAGCAAAGTTCTTCAATCCCTGATTCCTAGAAGAGTAATCATCTTGCAGACTTCCCAAGGGGTGGGAATTTTTGGACTCTATTTGGTGCCGATGCTTTGTCATATAAGGCCACCTCTCCACTCTTGAAGGGAGAATATTCATGACAAATGTATGTTTTCCCTTGTGAATTTCTTCTTATTTTCTGTGCCACAGGGAATCACTGAGGTCCAAGCTTTCTGGGTGTAGCTCACACATCTTCCCCTCAGGGAGTGTGGTGCAGATATTGGTTGTGATGGCTGGCATAAAACTACCTTCTTACATTGTTGGCATCATCTGACCACAACAGCTAGCACATAGAGCATAAACAGAAAGTGAGCAGACAGACAGTTTCTCACCTTGCTGTCAATAATCCCCCAAGGTAGATATGAGCTATTTTTACTCATAAAGTTTTTGGCCCCAAATGTGAGGGGATTTTTTTCTCACATCAATCAATTCTCCAACTCTCTAGACACAAACTGGATATCCTACAATTCAGTTCAATTCTGACACTAACAACCTGAGTGAGTACTGACCGCAGAGGTTAAAGGCTGAATCTCACAAGACTGCTCTCACTTCAGACACCAGTTGAAAGTCCTCAATTGTTATCTATGCTTCTAACCAATCAGCTATAAAGCAGGGGTTTGCACGACCCCTTCTTCAGTTTCAATAATTCTGTAGAATGACTCATAGATTTCTGGAAGACTTCATTTACTATCACTGGCTTATTATAAAGGATACAAATGAACAGCCAGATGAAGAGATACAGGAGGCAAGGTCCTAAAGGATTCCAAGTGCAGGTACTTCCATCCCCATGGAATTGGGGCATATCACTCTCCTGTCTCGTGGATGTGTTCAGAACTCTCTGAACTCCATTGGTAAGGGTTTTGTAAGGAGCTTGCTTTATATAGGCATGATTGATTAAAACATTGGCCATTAGTGATTAATTCAATCTCCAGCCCCTCTCCTCTCTCCAAAGGTCAGGGGATAGGGTTACAATTTTTAACTTTCTAATCATGCCTAGATCTTTCTGCTGGTCAGCCCCCATCCTGAAGCTAAGTAGGGGTCCCCAGTTATCAGTCATCTTATGAACATACAACAGACACTCTTACCACTCCAGAGATTGCAAGGGTTTTAGAAACTGTGTGTAGGTACCAGGGACAAAGACCAAACATTTATTGTTTATTGCATCACAGTAGGTGAGGTTGGATTTTCCCTGGAGAGAGGCCCAATATAGTGGCCCCAAGTATGGTAGAGCCTCTGTTGCCTGTGTGCTGATTGGCTATGACCTGCATCCCAGCATAGTCATGCCTCAATGCCTCTGCTCCTTCCATACTTGGCACGTGAACTTCATTTCCACATGCCCTGTCTTCTGACAATGAGAATAGCATAAAGGGTTTATAAGACTTCCATTACCTCATTCTGCTGCTCCCCAGAAAACACACTTGTTGACCATGGTTCCAGATGTCTTTAGGAAAGCTTTCAGCCTCTTTACAGCTGTCTCCACAGGTCTCTCATCATCCACAGCTGTTCTACAAACAGGAGTAAAACTTAAACTAATTTAAACAAAAAATAACTTATTAAAGGATATTAGGTAGCTCAGACAATCTTTGAAATAGGCAAAGAATCAAATTTGGAAGACATATTATTAGGAAAAAAGCCCCAAACTGTACTGTAGAAGTAGTCGAATTGGGTCCACTGCCCTGCAAGTGCTTGGCAAAGAATGAGAAACATCTAGAAGCTAAGATTTGAGCTTGGATCCAAGATGCACCTTTTTCTTACACTTCTTCACACCCTCAGACCTTTGCTCTTTTTCCAGTACTAATTATGTCCGTGGGGAGTAATTTGGGTCTTCATCTTCTAAGAGTGACTGGCAGGGCATAGGTTATGGGCTCTGACCAGAACTTGTGATGTTTGGCTCCTTTTCCACACAGCGTGCTCATCAACCCCTTATCTGCTTCCTATAGAAAATCATTTCTTATCTGATCACAGCATGAAAACTACTTCTTATCAAGAAGAACTTGTTTTAAACTTTCTCAACTTTTCTTCACATACTAACTATAAATTAACAGTCATACACTGTAACCAATTTTATGGTTCATCTCATTCTAGTGTCTACTGTTCTCCCTCCTGGTGCTCTAGGAAACTGTGTTGTCAGGGTTCTGAATGACCCTACAGGGCAAAGTTAATCAAAGATCAAGGTGAAGGGGAAATATCAACCAACACATAAAAATTTCAAGTACACAGAGAAACAACCAGGGTATTTGCCCAAGAGATGATGGTGATGATGATGACAATGATGTAGTCAAAAGGATAGAGTGATTGAAAGCATTTTACCAGTGTTATCTGGATTAGTTGTTTTATAGAAGCCATATGGGAATACATTGATTTATCAAATATTAGTTGTGTGTCATGAATATTACATAGTAAATGTCAGGAAGAGATTTTTCAATGGAAAGTGGTCCTTAGAGATATTTTTCAAATGATGATATTTGGCAATGAACTACAAATGTGCAGATTTACTGGAGACAGGAAGACGGTGTTTTTAACAAATTACAGAGACAGGAATGTGGCATTTTTAATAAATCATAGAAAGAGTTATGACATTTGAGATGAAAACTGAAGTTCATTTAAATTACTTTATTTTCCATAAAAAAGAGTAAGGCCTCACTACTTAATTTTATAACCATCTTATGAAGTATGTACTTCATTATCATTTCATAAATTACGTTATGGAAATATAGTAGCAGCTATGTCTTGTAAATACATTTTTATTAAACATTACTATTTTTGTGAAGATTTACTCTAGTCTGTTAAAATTTATGGTTCCAGGGCTTTATTCACCTACTCGATATATTAGTTTTGATGCCATAAGACAAGATAAGGTTACATATATTGCATTTCTAATTATTTCCCCAAATCTTTTAATGTAAGGGGAACTCCATAAGGTATGTAAATATCTAGTTTCTGACATTTCTCCAACATTAAACTGAAAATCCATTGAGTAAACTTTTCGGGTGTTTTAAAAAAATTATTCGCTCCATAAAACTGAACTAATGCATTAGTTAAATTTATCTTTACCACCCACCTTCTGTAAACATTGGAAAAAGAAAATAACTTTACCACATTGTGGCCTATGATAATTTACTTTTTCCCTATGTATATATATTACCCTATTTTAAATAGTGTCATTTATAACTTACTCTTAAAATATGTGCATGTAGGTACACATATTTTCAAAGAAATCATGAAACATCCAATCTTATGTTGTGATATCTTTAAAGATGAGATTATAATTCCTTCCTTCTAGTTCAGAGAATTGAAAATGAGGTATCTGAGAATTATATGAATGCAAGGGTATCTAAGCACAACCCTTCATTCTTATGGTCATTATTTATTCATTCATGCTTTAATCCAACAAGCTATTAATTCCACTTTTCTGGTTTCAAAGATGAGATTGAAACAGAAAAAGTGATTTGCTTAAGATCTTGTGACAAACTCTTGGTCAGTCAGATTTGTGACTTTTTCTTAGGTACATAGGAAGTACTCAACACATCTAGAGATTTCCAAGGTGGGTGTAGAGTCCAGACAAATATCAAGTAACTGTCTGGCCAGATTTAGATCCCACTCTATCAGGTAAAAAGTCCAAGTAGGTGAAAATACATTCTCCCATCATTGGTGCCATAAGACAGTACTCCTCCCCAAAATGTTTCTGAGAGCACAGTTGTATCAATAAAATATTTCCTGAGCATTGGTTTTGTGTGTATATATCTTATAAAAGCACTATTGCACAAGTATATTTTATTAATAATAAAATATCTGCAGATTAGGTAGAAAAACCATACATATATTACCTGTAATACATAATCATTCTGTGTATCCCTGGAGTGTTCAGCAGAGATTTGGAAAGCAGTGCCATAGGGCACTATGCAGTCTAAATCCAGAATTTATGTGCCCAATTTATAGGACAGTGTATTAAGCAAAGAATATTTTTGGTCTTGATTGAACACATTTTTCTCAGTTCTGTGCCCATCTCTTGAAGAGTAGATGTGTCTAATTATCTTTAAAAGATAAGTCTACTGTTGGAAGGGTTTACAAATGTCATTGGAGTCTCAGAAAAAAGAAAATGCAATCTTAAGAGTCAATATACTGAGCTCTCATTATTCTAATTTTCAAATGATGAGCCCAGGCCTATGTAAACAAATTATAAATGAACAGAATAGCATAAAGAAAACATATTTTGACATATTTAATGGTAACATCTTGTTGATGAAAATAATCCATAGCCAATCTGTAAATGAAAATTTGGGAGAGTTTATTCTGAGCTGAAATCTGAGGACCATGGCCCAGGGTCTTTCTTCCCAAAGGAAGAAAGGGCAGCAAAGAAATGAGGTGTACAGAGTGGTTATATACCCCCAAAGAGGGTGCTTTACATATGATTGAAGTGTCCCTCCCACAATAGTCACAAGATTGCCCTGTCGGCACAGCACTGGATGGACACAGCAGGTAGTGGGTCTGCTATCTTGGTGGGCGTAGCAGGAGGCAAATCTATTGTCTCGAGCTCAGAGGTCACAGGTGAGCACAGCAATCAGTTCCTAGCCTAAGGACAATCCTTAAGGAGACGCCAACATTGGGAGTGGGAGGGAAGTTGCACCTTTACCTCAAGGGCCTTTTGCTCTTGCCATAGGGAATCTCTAAAGCAGATATACAATGCATGCTCAATAGCCATGGTCAGGCCCTTTTGGAAAGACAAGGTCAGGCTGAATTAGGTTTATAATAAATGGCTTCCTCATACTCTCCAATATATCCTATTGCTTGCCATTTTTGTTTGTCAATCTGAAGCTAACATCAGTTTCTTGACAAAACCTCTTATAAAATAAATGAGTTCATTTTTTTCTAGTAAATCTGAAATATAAAATTATGAAGTGTTGCCTAATTGTTTTAGAAAATTAATCAACAAAATCATAGCAAAACTTCACATCTTACATGATGTTTTTATCTCCTAACTTCTTACTTATGTTCCAATTATAAAAACAAAAGTTAGGTTTCTGAGATTTAACATTGAAAAGGTATCAGTTGATTTCTTCTCCCAAATTGTTCCTGCCATGGGCTTTGCTGTCCTACCAATCAGCGCACCATCATCTGCACCGCTAGGGAAGTGAGAACCTCAGCCTCAGTCCTGGTTCCTATTTTTCCTTAAATCTGGGGTGAATATAGGTCCTGATTTACTCAGGACAGTCCTGATTTGCACCTCTTGTCCTGATTTGATAATAACCATTCCCTTTTACTGTCAAAATTATTCTGATTTGGATAGTAAATTACATGATTATTCTATCTATCTCCTAAATTGCTTCCTCCAGCAAGCTCCATGTGAGCAACCTACTAAATGTATCTCCAAGTGCCCACTCTTCCTCTCTGTCACTAACATGGCCCAAACCTCTGTCATCCTGAACTCGGCAACCAGTCTCAAAGCAGCATCCAAAGCCATCTTTATTAACTGTAAACCACTTTCCTTAAAGCATTCAATGCCAGGCAGAAAAGCCAAACTCCTTGCTGGGCCACTTCTCCACTTTGTTCTTGTGCAGTACATTCAGAAACACATTCTCCATCCTTGGCACAGTTGCACTAATTCTCAGGAGCAACTGTATTCTCTAGTAACTCAGCCTGGAGCTCTTCCTCGTGATTAGTCCCTTCTCAGTATTCATGTCTTGGAACAAATGACAATTTCTCAGACAGCCTTTCCTTACCACCCAACAAACATAGCCCACCAACTTCACACTGTTGTCTGTTATGTGGCACTCATCCTTTCCCTTCCCGGCACTTATTATTCGCTAAAGTTATTGTGATCATTCACGTGACTATCTTCCTCCTGTTAGAATATGAACTTAGAACCAATAACTGTACCTCTCATCCGTGACTGTAGTTTTGCAGCTTCAAATAATGTCCAGTACATTCTACAGTATGCACATTATAAATATTTGTTAATGAAAGATTAAAGTTGATATTCATAAAATCATGTTTAAACGTCATTATGATTGTTTATTATAAAATGCCTCTTTCTGCAATGAAATACTCCCACCAAATTATCTTCCAAATCAGAGTATAGTTTTCAAAAACTGCAAAATTAAGCTTCATAATTCTCCCCAAATTTCAGGACTTGAAATAATATTCACTATACTTCACAAAATGATAATAATAGAAATGTTAATGTTATCACAAAATAAGTATAATAATAATGTGGTTGATTCTTCACAAACTTGAGTGTAGGGGAGATACCTATTCATTTTCTTTATATCAAAATAAATCTGATTCTATGCCAGCATTTTATTCTGATGGCAGTAAATTCAATTACAATCAATTTGGAGCTACATGTCCTTTCTCAAGTTTGCAGTTATCTTAGTGGGGAGTTGGGGGTTTTACAATTGCACAGAAAACAAGGGAATGGGCTCTAATTCATCATGGCCACTACTGATAGAGCTTTGGGCCAGGGCTCCACTATCCCCTGTCAAGCTGGGCTGGTTATCCATCTACTCTGGGAGCTCCCATGTCCTGAGTACCACCTTCCTAGATGTAACTCTTGAGCCAGAGCTTTCAGAGGCCCTGCCAAACTATTGGAGGATCTCAATTAACAGGGTGTGGCCCATCCTGTTTCCATCTCTACCTTTTATTTAGGATAAGTTCTTCATGGGTCCCAGAGTTTCAGGAAACTGAAATGGGAAGGAGGCTGCCTTCAAATGCCACTACTTTCTGCCTGCCACTGAAAACCCTGCCATGACAAAGGTTCTTAAACTTTGCCCTGTCCTCTTTTGGCAAAATATGTCCATGAACCCTTCTCAGAAGAATGATTTAAATGCATAAAATAAAATACATATAATCACAAAGGAAACAAATTATATTGAAATACAACTATAAATGTGGTTTTTATTAACTGCATTAAATAAGATCTAACATGGGACTAATAAGTACCCTGATCTAATAAGGACCACTTAATTTAATAAATATCATGATTATAGTGATAAGCAAAACAGTATTTTGATACAGAAATGTCTGTAGCAATTGTATATAAATATTAAAATATTTAAAATTTCTATCAGTTTTATAAGTATGTTCAAAGCTACTATGTTTTTATCCACATTCATAATTGAAGAAACCGCTAACTTTCAATTAGAATTTAGTGAAAGTGAGGACATAATTTTTTTCTCATCCAAGTTCACAGACTCCTCTCCTTAAGAACTTAATTTGCTATGTACTAATCATAATATCTGCACTGTGGTAAACAGTGTATCTCAGTAAAAATGCCCTGACTGATTCTTGAAGACACAGTTTTTGGTACAACAGAGCAGAACTGCCATCTCCAAGTGTGTCTTCCTGTCCTATGCACACCAGAGCCCCACCTTCCCTCATTACCCAATAGCAAAACTGGTCTCCACCACCACTCATGGCAAACCCATGATTTCTTCTAATTTGATAGAAGGTTCATTCCTAAGGACATGTTCAGCTTATACACAGGAAGGTGAGCCATCTTCTCTATGTTGACCCAATATTTAAAACCTCTAAGCATAGGAAACACATAAATAAAAAGAGGTTTATATCGCTTTAACCCTCATCATATCCTTTGGAGTTGAGTAGATACTGGGTGTCACATACTCCCCTTGAGTAGTGGGTAAAATCAGGTTCAGTGAGACTGAGTTATTGAAAATCCTGAAGTCAAGGAAGTCAGAAGTTGATGGTAATTTTCATAATGCCACATCATCAGTAAATTACTAGCAATGTTAGAAAGCACATTTTTTTTTAAAGATTTTATTTTTTTCCTTTTTCTCCCCAAAGCCCCCCAGTACATAGTTGTATATTTCTCGTTGTGGGTTCTTCTAGTTGTGGTATGTGGGACGCTGCCTCAGCGTGGTCTGACGAGCAGTGCCATGTCCGCGCCCAGGATTCGAACCAACGAAACACTGGGATGCCTGCAGCGGAGCGCGCGAACTTAACCACTCGGCCACGGGCCCAGCCCCAGAAAGCACATGTTTTAAAAGCAGAAACCAAACTTAGGGAATATATATATTTTTCTGTTCACTCTGGGGCTAGTATTCATTTCTATTTGGTATTCTGCCTTTAGAAATATATAATATTTCTAAACAGAGATGTAAACTGGATTGCATTAGACACAAGCAAATTTGTTTGATTTAAAATCTTAGTTTAAAAGAAAGTCAACACTTTATATGTCATTTTTCTGAATGTTTGGTTATTTTTCATGCCGTTGTATCATACATTATTACCATTTAATATGTAATATTAAATTTTGATTTTGATATAACTTAAGAATTTTAGAACCATTAAAGAGGAAGAATTTTTGCAGAAAACATTCTGTAACTAATACACTTGAATGAACTATCCTGAAAGGTCACTGTAAGAAAAGCAAACATCTACGTAACCACATTCTAAACTACTAAGTATACGATAGCTTTAAGAGATATTTCCACTGTAATTTTTGAAAAGTCTATTCATTGGAGTAGGCACATTTTGAAGCAGAGGTGTCATTTTTAATACAGAATACTTTGTATATTAATTTTTCTAAATAGAGGAGTCATGTTTGCTATTAAATGTGTAACTCATATATATTCCATCGGGCTTCCTACTTGTATTTGTAATTCTCCTCCATGAAGTTGCTATATATACACATACATATTCGTTTAATTCTGAAGGAGTATAAACATGCAAATTACAAAGAGGGAAGCTGCATTTAATCATGCGTAATTTAAAATTTCAAGTTTAGCATAAGTAATCTATTTTATCAACAAAGGCACAATCAACTTTCCCAGTACTCTGAGCGTGCTTCAGTTGTACTGACTAATAAATAACGTGTGTACTGTCAGTAAAACATGCCAGAGAATTACCAACCTCAATACTGGGGTGTCACAGAGTGACAGCTTGTGCTAAGTGGTCTTAGTGGTTGTCAAGGTACTGAGATAAAAGACAGTCATCATATTTCACGAGTTAAGGAGAAATAAAAACAAAACCGTTGTATATCAGGTGGAAAATAAAATCTTAAAATATCTGATAATTTGATTTGACCATTATTGTACCCATAAATATTTTACGAGATGTACATTTTCCATGGTCAGCCTGAGAATAAATATAAAATTTGTATGTTCAAAGTTAGGTATAATTTTTTCAAATTTCAAAGTTCCAAAAATTTCTTCAGAATAAATAATTTGGGGGGGACAGGTAGTTAAAAATCTATTTGTAAACAACTCATGAATGAAATTTCTGGTTCCCTGGGGATGTCAATAATATGCATAAAATTGAGGACATTTGTCCTGAAGAAGGCACACCTGACAGTCAGTCTTTCAGACTCTGAATAGGGTAAGGAGTCCACATTCATGGGATCCTCCATTGCAGGGAAGGGAACGCTGGTCATTTCAGAGGGGTGCATTTCTGTATTCCATTTCCTCCTTATCCTCAGCTGGGTTAAGTTCACAGCAGGCCTGGCTGTGGCCCCCTGCACCCTCTCCCACCCTCTCCACACCAGATCTGTCCCTGGAGAGAACTAGAAAAGGAAGGGAAATGAATCATTAAAGTGGGAGAGATATTACGATTTTAACTGTTTAGCCAATGGATTGTTTTGCATTTTTCCTATCTAAAGTTTAAATTATATTTTACTATAGCTGTCTTACCATTTAAAAAATTTTTGAGGACACTACCAGTTTTAGAGTTAGAAATGATACTAACCACTCTTCAGTTAAAAATCTTCTCCCATAGATTAAAAGATGTGAATTTCAAACAAGTCAAAGCATTTGTGTAACAGTTTCCTTCATGTATCATATCTCAGAAAGACACAATTGGTTGGAAGTGATTTTTCCAAAAACTCATCTTTCCCAGGACATTAGGAGAGGTGCAAAGTGGAAAAACAGAAAAAAAAAATTTCTTACACTGTGCTATCAATATAAGAAATTTCTATCCTCAAGAATTATGTTGCTGTCCTTTTTCTCTTTAGTAATCTTTAATTTAATTCAACATCCAGTAGTCCATTTTTCAAACTCCTTTCAGGGATTGGAGAGACCCAAAGGTATAGCCCAAAGTCACTTTGCATGAGGACAATTACATGGTTATCTGGCCCCTTCTTGGAGACTTCACTGCCTCTTGTTTTTTTATGAAAGTCTCATTATCTTTTTCTGTTAGGGAATAGGCAAATGGGAGCTAAAAAAGCGACATTTGTTACCTATTTTGCACTACACTTAGTGTAGATTTCCTGCTCTTAAGTGCCCAAGAAGCAAAGGATTGGTTTGTAGAGGAGACAGGAAGTACAGTGCTTGCTCAGCCTACAGAAATAAAAGTCTATTTTCAGATGTAGTTTCTGAGCCCAGCAGAAGCTACTGTGTGAAACTTACTCAGCAAATGGCTGCTGCAGCATATTAATACAGGAGGGTATCGATTCACCTCAAATTAGAACACGCCTCAATATATTTCCATCACTACAAGACTTTGACTTTCAAGGCATTGTCAGTGCCTGGAATCTGTATCATATGAGAATCCAAGAGTGACAGTAAAATCTCCTATGCTCCTCAGACTCTCAGAGGAGAGGAGAGAGATCACATTTCAGGAAAGTTTCTAAAGCTGTAACTACCTGGGGTATTTTAAATTTTCAGAAAAGTCTGCCCTGAGCTAAAAGAGGTTCTTTACAATCTCTGCTTTTTGACATTACTCTGTTGACGGGAATGTACAAGACGGACATGAAGCACCTGCTGGTGCCAGAAAGGAAGAAAGTGCTCAAACACTCACATACACACACACACATACACACCGTCATACACAAAGTGAAAGGGTGTGTCAAAGGGACACAGGAATCAACTGAAAGAGCTCCGAATGGACAAACTTGGAACAATTTGAGTGAACAACATAAATAAAATAGTTTAAATAATAACTAAAATTATAAAATAAATATCCATGAATCCATATTGATATAAATAATGATTGAATAAATAAATAAATAAAGGGGAGAAGAGACAAAGGTAGAACACGACTCCTCACTCCTTAAGTGTGGGCTGCATACAGTGACTTCCTTCCAAAGAGGACAGTATGGAAAGGGGGAAGAAAGAATAACTTTACAATGGAGAAAGCTGGCCAATACTACCTCAGCCAGGTGATTAGGGTCAACATCAACAGAGATAAGTCATGTTGATAGTATATACTCTTAAAATGATGTAATCAAAATGACTCTTTACCTCTGTACTCTTCAACCCAAAAGTGTATAACCTCAGTCTGATAATGGGAAAAACAGATAAATCTCAATTGAAGAACATTCTATAAAATATCTGACCACTCCTCAAAATTGTCAAAAACAACGAAAGTGTGAGAAAGCATTGACACAATAAGGAACCTAGGAAACGACGGCTAAATATAACGTAAGATCCTGGATGGGATCCTTGAGCAAGAAAAGGACATTGGGCAAAAACTAAGAAAATCTGAATACAGTATGGGCTTTACATAATAAAAGTGTGTCAATATTGGCTCATTAATTGTGACAAATGTAACTTACTATAAGATTTGATTAATAAGGGAAACTGGGTGTGGATAGGTTGAAAACTATCTGTAGTATCTTCACAACTTTTCTGTAAGTCAGAAACTATTATAAAATTTAATGTTTATTAGAAAGATATTTACTGAATTATTCATAAGGGTAAAAACAGGAATCTTCTAACATATGAAAACAAGAAGCAATCCAACATAGGATCTGGGACATTTTTAATAAATTTGGATTTTCCCCACTAGTTTAATATTATGCAGCCATTACAAATACTTTCAGAATGTTTATATAAAATAACAGGAAATAGTTATGTTAAAATGTTAACTGAAAGAGTAAACAAATTTTATACAAAGTATAATCATATCTTTATCAAATATCCTCCACAAGCTGAGCTCATCCCTAAATAAAAAAGAGAGAGAAGAAGCTATATGTAGAAAAATACCTAGCAGAATATACATAAAATAGTCAGTTGAATATTTTTAAACTGTGAGCATAAAAATTCCTTTTATCATCAATTATCTTTTCTTTTCTTTTTATTCATGTTTTGTACATGGATTAGTCTTACAAGGAAAAAAATAACTTTTAAGAAAGATCTATATATCATACTTTTAAAGTATTATGGAAATCAAGTTTAAGGCTCCCTAAAAATGAATCCATATAAGTGATTTGAACTTAGTTGTAAAATCACACAGACTGGGTTTACATATTATTTCCAAAACTTAATACTTTAATGAACTTTGAAAAATTATTTAATTTCTAAGTCTTGGTTTCTTCGATGGGAAAACAGAGAGTAATCATACACATCAAAGTATTTATTACGGTGCTTCAATCATGGCGATAATGCTAAATAAGTGCTTAGATATTTTGCTAGAAGAAAACTAAAAATATTTTACTTTGAATTATACAGACAAAAGATGGGAGAAGGTGAAGAGATTCCGGGAAATTAATGGAGAGTGTTAACTTATACCAATGTCTCCCGAACTCAAGTCACCGAAGAAGGATCGTAGGTAGACAGGAACATTATTCCTGACAATGGGCACGGGTGGTAATAAGAGTGTGAAGATGAAAGAATGGGTTCCAAGGAAACCCTGAAGTGAATCAATACAAAAGTAAGGCCAGCTCAGCAGAAAGCAGAGCGTATGATACTGACTTGCAAGAATAAATAAGGCTAGAAAACTGACGTCTGTTTGTAAAACAACAAAAAAAATGCTATGATTTTAGAAAAAGTAAAGTTTAATACAGAAGTGGAAACACGATCAGCAAAAAGATTTGTTTGCTATACTTTGCACTGGCCTAGGGAATTTAGATTTATAAAATGCTTTTTAAAATATACAGTGTGATTATTTGGGAATATTGATTGAATTGTTGATTGGGAAAACAAATTTTGAAGACAAAAATCAGATGCGAAAATATGAAAGTTCATATCTATGTAAACTTCTGTGTAACATTCATGTTGTTATTATACAGTGACCTTTGGTGGCTGGTCATCAGCAGAGCTCAAGTGGAGCCACCAATAAAAAGAGCATAGCCAATTTACAGTAAGATGGCCCCAGGATGCTTAAGGAGAAAGTAAAACTAAGCCACAGCAGGAAACCTTTGCAAGTCTGAGCCACAAGCCTTGGCAGTATTTAGCCAGCGAAAGACTATATTAGTTTGCCAGGCCGCCTTAACAAAGTACCACTCACTGGGTGGCTTAAACAACAGAAATTTATTTTCTCACAGTTCCAAAGGTCAGAAGTCCAAGATAAAGGTGTCAGCAGGCTTTGTTTCTTCTGAGGCCTGTCTCCTTGGCTTATAGACGGTCACCTTCTCCCTGTGTCTTCACACGGTCTTCCTTTTATACATATCTGTGTCTTAATTTTCTCTTCTCAAAAGGACACCACTCATATCAGATTAGGGCCCATCCTAATGGTCTCATTTTAACTTCATTATCTCTTTAAAGACCCTATCTAAAAATGCAGTCACAGCCTGAGGTACTAGGGGTAGGGCTTCAACATATGAATTTTGAGGGGACAAAATTCATCCCATGACAGATGCTATTTAATTTTAGTTTTAGGTAAAAATAGGGATAGTAAACAGGCATATAGCACCAAGACCATTCTAGATATAAAAGTAGCCATCTTCACTATTGCTTGTAGTTTATACCCTGTGAGTAATATCTCAATGGTTAGAACATGTGGACATTGTTGTCAACCTGGGACAATGTGATTCCATACGATTTATGTCTTCTCGACCTCTCTAGCAGTGTCACAGAGATTTTTATTCATAAGAATGTGAATTTCTGAAACATTTTTAAAGAAAGTTTGGAAAGTAGACATCTATTACCCTCAGAAAAGGCAGCTCCAGAAGTGATGCTAAGTGTCAAAGTAACATAGGACCTAGGGTGTTTCTCAGTTTCAGTTTGGCTAAGAGAGGATCCTGATGAAAGGAAAAGTGTCGTGTTAGTGAGATGACTATAAGTAACCTGTGGTAAGAATTTGGAACTAATGGGGCATCAGGATGGAGATTATATCATAATGGAAAAAGTTGAACTATAAGCCAATATGATGAGTGAATGTCAGTGAAGGATCTCCCTAGAAGAAGAGGAAAGAGGTTCCCTGAGGTTTCACTTGAAGGCTGTCATAACAAAGGCTATTAGAAGTACTTTAATTATTCACACTCTTTGACAATAGAGATCCTTAGAGTCCAACAACATCAAGTGTACTGATGAGAAGATTTCATGTTGCAATTAGTAAAACTCATCGAGATATGTTCATGGGGAATCTTTAAATTAGAACTTATACAAAAGAGATTAATTTTTAAAACTAGAGTGAATTAAGATAAAATATATTTGGGAGGTTCTGAAAACACTTAGGAGTATTTAAAATCATGCGAGGTGATAAAGGTGGATACAACCTAATGGCTCCCAGTCACTTTGTAGTGAAGAAAACATTTATAAAAGTCTGATAATTAACTTGTCTTTTCTCAATGTCTTAAGTACATTTAAGATGTCTTATTTTTATTCCCATTTAAATTTGCTTTCAGCTAATATTGTCATCTTAAGTATGTGCTTATGAGAAAGCTTGAAGGGGTCATTGACCTTAACTATAGTCTTCCTATTATCAATGAATTATTATGGACATTAGGCTATAAGAACTGATTCTGACTCTCTTTGTACACACACACACACACACACAAACACATAAGCACTGAGCTTGAAACAAATAAAATTTAATTCAGAAAAAACTCAATCACTTATAAAATAACAGATTAAAAGCTGATCATTTTATTCCCACTCTATAAAAACAAAGGCAAATCAAAACTAATGCTGTGCATTCAGTCATAATAGTAGATGAAGCATGACACCCTTCATAGCCATTTTCAGAGAAGGCAAAAATATCGCCAAGAGGTGAAATTAGCAAAACAAGAATACAAAATAAGTAAAGGGAACAAAGTAGAATAGTACGAGGAGAGGAAGAGGAGCCTGCCAGACAGAGAGGCAGGCATTTGGCAGAGGGAAGAGGAGGGTGAAAGATGAGCTGCCTGCCACTGCACTCTGAAAGCACAGATATTGTCCTGTCACTGGGGACACACTCAGCTTTAAGGGATACTTAGGCTCTTAAGTCGTAATAAAGACATCCTTCTACATTTCATTTGGACAGGTGAGATTTCTGTGACGGTTTTCTTAGATTACTTCAGGATAATCTCTTTCCACTTAGCTCACCAAACTGTAGTAAATGTAAAACAGAGCACTCAACATAGATAAAGGAAGAGGAAATATTTGTGACACACATGGGCAAAAAAAACCCTTCAACTCTGTACTAATTTGAGGTGCTTGATGACTCAACACTTGCACAACAAGCGTCAATATACTGTTTAACACTGGGTGTTTATTCAGCGCATGCTACGTCTCGGCTGTTGTGTTAGCACAGCATATACAACAGTGAATAAAGCAGAAAAGGTCCCTGCTCTCAAGAGGATTGTTCTGTAGTTGGAGTGAGACACTGAACAAGAAAGTTTCAGAGTGGTTCTTGCTTTGAAGAAATAAAGCAGTGTAATGTGATAGAAAATGATGTGGATGAAGTCAATGATGTTTAATGGATAATTTAAGTTGGGTGGTTGGAGAAATACTCAGAGAAGGTAAAAATTTGAACTGAGTTCTGAAGGTGAAAATGGAGACAATCCTACGAAAATCTGAGGGCAAAGCATTATAAACTTTTTACCTGTAGGCAGAAGAAGAGTTGAGGGACTAGGGAGGGTTAGATTTTATTTTGCATGTAATGAGAAGACTTTAGAGATTTTAGGCAGGGAGGTGATTCTATCTTATTTATGTTTAAAAATGATCTATTTGGTTTTGCAGGTAGTACTGATAGGATGTGTACGTAGATTTGACGTGAAGTCCCAAAAAGTGAGTTTGTCAGCACTCCTCCACGTTTCTGGCAGTCTCTAGCTTCATGGAAAGCTTTGCTTTGATTCTCAAATTCTCAAATGCTTCCTATGGAATTGGCAACGTAATGGGTAAAAGTGATGCCGAATGTCATTTCCCTGTGTTTTCTTCTCTTCGATCTTGACTCTGCATTAGTTCATTTCCTTGTAGTTCTGTTTCCAATCGTGTTATTTTAAAAAATATTTTTCCAATTTTTCTAGTTATTCTCAACAGAAGCCTTGGGCCCAATTACCTAATTTGACTATTCACCATGTTAACAATCATACAATAATGCAAACAAAGAACAAATATGTAAAAAATAAATTATGGATGTAGATCAATGACATAGTAAATGATTGTGCTATCCAACTTAGCCTGACTCTGCCTTTATACCCTCAGGTTAGGTAATGGATTATTAATGATACACAAACTTTACTAATAATAAAGGAAATATTTGATAGAATAGATTGCTTTACGATTAATAATTACTGTTCTTAGAAACACATCATAAAGAAAGTGAAAAATAAGCCACAGACTTGGAGAGAAATTTGGGAATTATATAATTGACATGAGATTAGTATCTGTTACATACTGAGAACTTTAATAAATAATAATAAAAACATATTAGAAAAATGAGCAAAGGAAAGAAGCAGATATTTCAGAAGAGAAAACACAAATGGCACCCAATTATATGAGGAAACATACATCATTAGTAATCACAAATAATGCAAATTAAAGTCAAAATGAGATATTATTATATATCCTCCTAATTGGAAAAATGTTATCAGATACTTTTTAAAAACAAAATAGTTAAGTTATTAGGATATGAGACAACAGCAAGTCAGTCATGGCTGATAAAAGTATAAATCACAACAACCACTTTGGAAAAAAATTGACATTACTTGTTAAGGTGAGAACGTACAATCTTTACGGCCTAGCTGTTTTAGAGAAATTTTTGGATATGTAACATTAAAATGCAAATTATAGAACTGCTTACAGAACGATTAAACATCACAAAAAAGAAACTAGCTAAATACAAATATCCGTTAGAAGTAAACTGTATGCATATATTTTAGTGCTATGAAATACTATATAGCCTCACAAATGAACAAACTATAGCTACATGCACCAACATGGACAAATTTCAAACCTTTACATTAAGAGAGGTAGCAAATCAAAGAAGAAAGCTTAGTGTAGGAAAAATTGTTAAAAAACAGAAAATGATACATTGTATAAAGATATATACTAGATGATATATTGTATAGGTATACATATATTGGAAGTAAAATTATTTTTGAAAGAAGGATTGTTGTAACACAAATTCAGGATATTGATTAGTCCTGGGAGAGCCACATGAATGTGTGGTTGGTGGGTTATTACAGGGCTTCTAAGGCACCAATGTTGTTCTGTTTCTTGGTCTGGTGGGAGGGTACACTGGTGTTAATCTTATTACTGTACTATTCTTTAAATGATCAGTATTAATTTTATCCAGTCTTTTGTATATATGATATCTTTCATAGAAATCAATCCAAAACTCCTAAAACACTTATCAAAACCAGGCATTATTTGCATTTCCAGAAGCAATAAATACTGTATGATTACTTTATTTTGAAATTTTTTATTTTCAAATTTTTCCAGAGAAATTAATTTTCTCCACATATTTACCAAAAATTGAATTTATTTTCTTACAAATTAGCTACTCAGAAATTTTGCCCGATTGTCCACAAACATGCTAAGTCTCTTATTGATTTTTAAAAATTGTTCATTATTCAAAAGGCTGTAACCCTTTGTCTTAGAGTATTTGAATGTTTTTTGTAGTTTTTAATTTAGTTTTTATTTTACTTATGATGTATTTGTAACATATTAGGTTTTAAAATAATTATATGTTTACTTCTGTTGATCGTTTTAAAAGATTTTTACCTTACGAATTATATATTTAAAAAATACCCCTTTACTTAAATGCATTCTCTTGTATTTTATTGTTTAATTTTTGTATAGAAACTTTTATTCCAGTTGGAATTTATTTTGATCACGTTACTTAAGAATCTAGCACTAACTTTTTCCC
This sequence comes from Equus przewalskii, assembly GCF_037783145.1. Taxonomy (NCBI): domain Eukaryota; kingdom Metazoa; phylum Chordata; class Mammalia; order Perissodactyla; family Equidae; genus Equus; species Equus przewalskii. The sequence goes on from NC_091838.1 coordinate 33,435,550, forward strand.
CCAAATATTTAGAAAGTTATAGATTTTTTAAAATATATGTTTTATTTTATTTTTTGCAGCTTCTTTATTCTTTTGCTAAAATTTGTTTTTTTAATTGCAGTAACATTGGATTATAACATTATTTAACTTTCACATGTACATCATAATATTTTGCGAGTTCTGTGTAGATTACTTCATGTTCACCACCCAAAGGCTACTTCAAATCCATCACCACACACAGGCCTAATCATCCCTTTCATCCTCCTCCCTCCCCCCTTCACCTCTGGTAATCACCAATCCAAAATCTGTTGGTATGTGTTTGTTTGTTGTTGTTTTTATCTTCTACTTATGAGGGAGATCATATGGTATTTGCCTTTCTCCCTCTGACTTATTTCACTTAGCATAACAACCTCAAGTTCCATCCATGTTGTCACAAATGGCCATATTTCATCATTTCTTATGGCTGAGTAGCATTCCATTGTATATATGTACCACATCTTTATCCATTCATCCCTTGATGGACAACTAGGTTGCTTCCAAGTCTTGACTATTGTGAATAATACTTCAATGAACATAGGGGTGCAAGTATCTTTATGCATTTGCGTTTTCAAGTTCTTTGGATAAATATCCAGCAGTGGAATAGCTGGATCATATGGCAGATCTATTCTTAATTTTCTGAGGATACTCCATACTGTTTTCCATAGTGGCTATACCAGTTTGCGCTCCCACCAGCAGTGTATGAGGATTTTCTTCTTTCCACATCCTCTCCAACACTTGTCTCCTGTCTTTTTAATTGTAGCCAATCTGAGAGGAGTGAGGTGATACCTCATTGTAGTTTTGATTAGCATTTCCATGATAGTTAATGATATTGAGCATCTTTTCATGTGCCTGTTGGCCATCTGTATATCTTCTTTCGTGAAATTTCTGTTCAGATCTTTTGCCCATTTTTTAATTGGGTTGTTGGGTTTTTGTTATTGAGACATATGAGGGCTTTGTATATTTTGGATATTAACCCCTTATCCGGTATATTGTTTGAAAATATCTTTTCCCAGTTGTTAGTTCGTTTTTTCCTTTTGTGGATGGTTTGCTTTGCTGTACAGAAGCTGTTTAGTTTGATGTAGTCCCATTTGTTTTTTTCTTTTGTTTCCCTTGCCCAGACAGACATAGTACTTGAAAATATGCTTCTGAGACTGATGTCAAAGAGCGCACTGCCTATCTTTTCTTCTAGAAGTTTCATGGTTTCAGAACTTACATTCAAGTCTTTAATCCATTTTGAGTTGATTTTTGTGCGTGGTGTAAGTTTACTTTCATTCTTTTCAAGTGGCTGTCCAGTTTTCCCAACACCATTTATTGAAGAGACTCTCTTTTCTCCATTGTATGCTGTTTGCTCCCTTGAAGAAGATTAGCTGTCCATAGATGTGTGGGTTTATTTCTGGGCTCTCAATTCTGTTCCATTGATCTGTGTGTCTCTTTTTCAACCAGTACCATGCTGTTTGGGTTACTATAGCTTTGTAGCATATTTTGAAATCAGAGATTGTTCTACCTCCAGCTTTGTTCTTTTTCCTCAGGATTCCTTTGGGTATTCTAGGTCTTTTGTTGTTCCATATAAATTCTAGGATTCTTTGTTCAACTTCTTTGAAAAACGTGTTGGAACTTTTAGGGATTGCACTGAATCTGTAGATTGCTTTAGGAAGTATGGACATTTCAACTACATCAATTCTTCCAATCCAAGGATATGAATATCTTTCCACTTTTTTGTGTCTTCTTCAATTTCTTTCAACAATGTTTTATAGTTTTCAGTGTACAGATCTTTCACCTATCTGGTTAAGTTTATTCCTTGGTATTTTATTGTTTGTTGCAATTGTAAATGGGATTGTATTTTTAGTTTCTATTTCTGCTCCTTCATTGTTAGTGTATAGAAACGCAACTGATTTTTTATGTTGATTTTGTATCACATCACTTGAATGTATTCATCTGCTATTTCTAAAAGTTTTTTAGTGGATTTCTTAGGTTTTTCTTTATATAAAATCATGTCATCTGCAAATAGTGATAGTTTCGCTGCTTCTTTTCCAATTTGGATCCTTTTCATTTCTTTTTCTTGCCTCATTGCTGTAGCTTGGACTTCCTATGCTGTGTCAAATAAGAGTGGTGGAAAGTGGGCATCCTTGTCTGGTTCCCGTTCTTCAAGGGATAGATTTCAGTTTTTCTCCATTGTGAATGTTGTTAGCTGTGAGTTTGCTATATATGGGCTTTATTATTTTGAAGCATTTTCCTTCTATACCAATTTTCTTCAGAGTTTTTATCATAAATGGATGCTGTATCTTGTCAAATGCTTTCTCTGCATCTATTGAGATGATCATGAGATTTTTATTCTTCATTTTGTTAATGTGGTGCATCATGTTGACTGATTTGCAGATGTTGAGCCATCCCTGCATCCCTGGAATAAATCTCACTTGATCATGCTGTGTGATCTTTTTAATGTATTGTGGCACTCAATTTGCTAGTATTTTGTTGAGGATTTTTGCATTGATGTTTACCAGTGATATTTGCCTGTAATTTTCTTTTATTTGTGTTGTCTTTGTCTGTTTTTTTATCAGGATAATGTTGGTTTCGTAGAAGGAGTTACGAAGCTTCCCCTCCTCTTCAAATTTTTGAAAGAGTTTGAGAAGGATAGGTATTAAGTCTTCTTTGAATGTTTGGTTGTAGTCACCAGGAAAAGTGTCCTGTACTGGACTTTTATTTTTTGGAAGAGTTTTTATTACTATTTCTAACTCCTTACAGGTAATTGGCCCATTCAAATTTTCTACTTCATCTTGATCCAGTTTTTTAAGGTTGCTTGATTCTAAGAATTTATCCATTTCTTCTAGATTATCCAATTTGTTGGCATACAGCTTTTCATAATATTCTCTTATAAACTTTTGTATTTCTGATGTGTCAATTGTAACTTCTCTTTCATTTCTGATTTTATTTATTTGAGCCTTCTCTCTTTTTTGTTGTTGAGTCTAGCTAAAGGTTTGTCGATTTTGTTGCTCTTTTCAAAGAATCAGCTCTTGGTTTCATTAATTTTTTCTACTGTTTTTTTTTTTTAGTTTCTATTTCATTTATTTCTGATCTGGTTTTTATTATTTCCTTCCTTCTGCTGATTTGTGGCATTGTTAGTTCTTCTTTTCCCATCCATTTTTCCTATAGATGCACTCTTAGATTGTTTATTTGAGATTTTTCTTGTTCGTTGATGTAGCCGCCCCTGACGCAGGAAGGGTTAATAATCACTGGAAAAGGCTTGCCAACAAACTGTGACCCGGAGGTGAGAAGGCTGGTTAGCCAATGACAGGTAAGACCTACAGGGGGAGGCAACCAAAGCCAGGCAGGATCGCCTGGGGGCACAGATGGAGTCACGATATGGGGAGCAGGAGGGGCCGTTGCCTAGGAGGCCTTGCATGCTCCGAGATAAAAATATACGAGCACAGCAATAACATGATAATATCAAAAGAGATGCTGAGAGAGGGCTACTTGAGAAATCACTAAGAATTCTTGGCATTCGCTAATTACATTGTCCAGAACACCTGTGTATATTTAACAGATGTAAGCTATGTATATATTGAAATGCTGGTTATAATAAACTCAGAGTGGCCATCAGCCCTCTCCGCATCTATCCTGGTGTGTACATTGGATCGCAACACTGACAGTTGAGGCAGGCCTGAATTGCTACAAACTTCCCTCTTAGAACCACTTTTGCTGTATCTCATAGATTTTGGCATGTCATATTTTCATTTTCACTTGTCTCCAGGTATTTTTTGATTTCTCCTTTGATTCCTTCATTGACGAAATCTTTCTTCAGTAGCATTTTCTTTAATCACAACATTTTTGTGGCTTTTCTGATTTTCTTCTTGTCGTTGATTTCTAGTTTCATAGATTTGTGGTCAGAAAAGATGCTTGATATTATTTCAGTCGACTTAAATTTATTGAGACCTGTTTTGTGGCCTAATATGTGATGAATCCTGGAGAATGTTCCATGTGCATTTGAAAAGAATGTGTATTCTATAGTTTTTGGATGGAATGTTCTATATCTATATCTATATCTATATATATATATGTATATACTAAGTCCATATGGTGTAATGTGTCATTTTAGGCCAATGTGTTCTTGTTTATCTTCTGTTTGGATGATCTATCCATTGGTGTAAGTGGAGTGTTCAAGTCCCCTACTATTATTGTGTTACTGTCTATTTCTCCTTTTATGTCTGTTAATAATTCCTTTATATATTTAGCTGCTCCTATGTTGGGTTTATAGATATTTACAAGTGTTATATCTTCTTGTTGGACTGTTCATTTCATCATTCGGTGTTGCCCTTTTTTGTCTCTTCTTATAGTTTTTGTTTTAAAGTCTATTTTGTCTGATAAGTATTGCTGCTCCTTCTTTCTTTTCTTTGTCATTTACATGGAGTATCTTTTACCATCCTTTCACTTTCAGTTTATGTCTTTAGGTCTGAAGTGTGTCTCTTGTATGCAGCATATATATGGGTCTTGTTTTTTTATCCAACTGGCCACCTATGCCTTTTGATTGTAGCATTTAGTCCATTGATATTTTAAGTAGCTATTGATAAATATGTATTTATTGCCATTTTGTTCCCTTTTTTTCTGGGTGTTTTAGGAGTTCTTCTCTGTTCCTTTCTTCTTCTCTTGCTCTCTTCCCTTGTGGTCATATGAATTTCTTTATTAATATGTTTGATTTCTTTCTTCTTACTTATTTGTTTATTTATCATATGTTTCTGGTTTGTGACCACCATGAGGTTTCTATGAAACATTCTATGTATATAGCAATCTATATTGAGTTGATAGTCTCTTTATCTTGACCTCTTTCTAAAAGCTCTACTGTTTTACTCCCCCCATCACATTCTATGTTTTTGAAGTCGTATCTAATCTCTTGTTTTGTGTGTGTGTATCCTTTACCCTCTTATCATTGAAATAGATAATTTTAGTACTTTTGTATTTTAACCTTCATATTATCTTCATAGGTGCTTAGTTTGCTACCTTTACTATATTTTTGCCTTTACCAGTGATTTTATTGCCTGTTTTTTTTTTTTTTTGGTAATAATTATCTTATCCCTATTTGTGGTCTTCTCTTTCCCACTTAAAAAGTCCCTTCAGCATTTCTTGTAGAACTGATTTCTTGGTGATAAACTCCTTTAATTTTTGCTTGTCTGGGAAATGCTTTATCTCTTCTTCCATTCTGAATATTAACCTTGCTGGATACAGTATTCTTGGCTGTGATTTTTCCTTTCAATACTTTAAATATGTCATGCCACTTTCTTCTAGCCTGTAGGGTTTTGGCTGAGAGGTCCACTGATAGCCTGATGGGATTTCCTTTGTATGTCACTTCTTGCCTTTGTCTTGTGGCTTTTAGGATTCTCTTTTTACCTTTAATTTTGGGCATTTTTATTATAATGTGTCTTGGTGTGATCCTCTTTGGGTTTATCTTGTTTGGTGCTCTCTGTGCTTCCTATACTTGAATATCTGTTTCCTTCCTTAGGTTAGGAAAGTTTTCAGCTATTATTTCTTCAAATAGATTCTCTGACTCTTTGTCTCTTCTCCTTCTGGGACACCTATAATACAAATATTACTGTGCTTGATATTGTCCCAGATTTCCCTTAGACTGTTTTCATAATTTCTAATTCTTTTCAATTTTATCTCTTCAGCTTGGATAATTTCCACTAGTCTTTCTTGCAGCTCGCTGATCCATTCTTTTGTATCATCTACTCTGCTATTGAGTCCCTCTAGTGAATTTCTCATTTCCAGTATTGTATTCTTCATTTCTTTTTTTCTTTTTTTTTGAGGAAGATTAGCCCTGAGCTAACTACTTCCAATCCTCCTCTTTTTGCTGAACTCTTTTGCAGACTGGCCCTGAGTTAACATCCATGCCCATTTCCTCTACTTTATACATGGGATGCCTACCACAGCATGGCTTTTGCCAAGCACTACCATGTCTACACCCAGGATCCAAACCGGCAAACCCCAGGCCACCGAGAAGTGGGATGTGCACACTTAACTGCTGTGCCATTGGGCCAGCCCCATGTATTCTTCATTTCTGATTGGTTCTTTTTTATATTTTCCAGTTCTTTGTTGATGTTCTTACTGTGTTCATCCAGTCTTCTGCCAGTATCAGTGAATATCCTTATGAGTTTTGCTTGAACTCTTTGTCAGGTAGATTGCTTATTTCTGCTTTGTTTAGTTATTTTTTCTGGAGTTTTGTCCTGCTCCGTTGCTTGGAATGTATTTCTTTGCCTCCTCATTATGCCTCTTTCTCTGTGATTATGTTTATGTATTAAGTGAGTCAGCTATGTCTCCTGATCTGGGAGAAGTAGACTTATGTAAGAGACGCCTTTTGAGGCCCCGCAGTGTGCTTCCCTCTTGTCACCAGTCCAAGTGATCCAGGCGTGACCCCTGTGTGGACTACTTGCGTCCTTCTGATGTGGCAGGGTTGCTCTTACTGTAGGTACCTTGGTAGTCTAGTTTTTCCCTCCCTGGACACCTGTTTGTAAGTCTTTCTTTGGGGATCCCCAGCACCATTGGCTACAAGGTCTAATAGCACAGTCCTGTTGAAGTTTTCCTGTTAATTGAGTAGGTATCAAGTGTAGCTGGTTGCTAGGCTCAGGGGCTTACAGTTGCCATAAGCCTGCAAGACTTCTGTCAGCCCTCTTAGGACTGAAGCTAAGTGGGGTGGGCCCTAGGCACAGGAGCACCCAACTGTTTCAGGCTTTGGAAGGTGGGGTCAATCCTCTTTGTGGCTGTTGGTGAAGCATAGGTCTTCTGCTGCTGATAATCCCCACCCCTTACAGGTCCACACACACTGTCAACACAGCTCTGGTCCATGTACACTTCTCAAACCCTGGAGCTTACCAAGTCACCCCACTGCAGAGGCCCCCATCTCTGCACCAATGCCCTCCACAGTTCACCTGGTCCTCACACAGGCCCTGTCCCACAGGGGCAGACACCCTTGCCTGCCTGTTGAGGATCAAGGCACCCAGTCTATGCAGGCTGATAAGTAGCCTGAGGGCTTCCTGTTGGGTGGGGCTGGTCCCTAGTGTAGGCTGCCTGTTCTGGCTGACTTGGATTAAATCAGTGCTCTAGCAGGTGTGGAAGACTCCTGGGATAACATGCCAGGGGAAGAACTTCAATGGTGTCTGCCAGGGTCTGTGTTAGCATGCCTGTACCAGGGCACAACAATGGCCACCACCAATCTCTCAGTCTCTGGAGTTCTTACCTCTCACCAAGAAGCACCCAGAGCATATCAGGTGAGTCTCTTCTCACCAAAGGACTGTGCAGCTTTCTTTTTGTTGATTTTGGGTTGCTCTCTGAGACAGCTGAATTTGTGTGTGGGCCCTTTAAGAGCTGGGTTTTTTTCGAAAAGCTTTCATCCAATAGCTTTTCTGGGTGTATTCCCCCATTGTAGTTAATAGCCAGTGAAGCCAGATAATCGGACACTCATCTCTGTTGTGCTGAGTCTGAAGGATGCTTATAGTACTAATGCGCCCCTGCTAAGGTCCCCACTATTCCAGGGAGGGCTGTGTACCTTAGGGTGTCTCCTGCTCAGCTGGCTGTGAAGATATGCTACTCTCCTAAGGTGGCTTTCTTTCACTCCAGAAGGAATTTCTGCCTCTTCAGCCTCAGTCAGTATTGTCCCTTTTTATGGGGGTTGTTTTTATCCAGTTTTCAGTTTCTCTCTAGGTTAATTTTCCCAAGAATAGTTGTAAACTGGTTGTATTTGTGGGACAGGTGAGTTCAGAGTCTGCCTACACTGCCATCTTGATGAGATCTCCCTAGTAAGTTATACATTTACCACGTTTACTGAATAAATTATTTTCTCCAGTTAATAGATATAACAGTTTTATCATATAGTAATAATAGGAAAATATTATGTAAAACTAATTTTAATCAAATTAATGCTTGTACACAGTTGAAAGTCAAATAATGCAGAAAATATTATAATGCAAGTAACAGTCCTCCACCTCTCCGTGCCCTGCTCTCTTTCTCAAAATTACCATGGCATCTTTGAAATGGAATTTTTGATCACAGGAAGGAAACAAGAATACATCAGAATAAATGAATCAGCTCACCAAGGGAAAATTAAATTTTGTGACCAAATGGTATTTGATCACATGTTTGAAAATGAAATTCTACTTTTCTATTAAAAACTAAATTGACAATTCTATATTTATTGAAAATAGTCCAGGATATGTCATTGCATTCATAATTTCAAAGTCCTGCCACTACAGTTTAGTAGATCCCTATACATTCTAGGATTTCTTTACCTAAACATTAAATATTCTTTCATCACAGAGTAGGAGTGTTCATATTGAGAAGTCAAATATTATCTTCTGACCACATTCTGATCCATTTCACTCCACTCCGTTTTATTACTGAAAATAAGTCATGTCCCCACATTATGTTGATTTATATATAGGAAAGTCCTGTGTTTGATAAATTTGGATTTGGAGAAGATGAGAGGATATAGAGACAGATTGTTTTATTTCTCCAACCAACAAAGCTCGCTTGTAGAAGACATAAAAAGCTGAAAGCATAAACTTTAAAATAATTTCATATTCTACTGCTTTTGAAGCTGAGCTTTTTTTAGATATCAAGGGGACTAGGAAAACAGAATATGTCAAAACACTAGGAAAACAAAGAAATAAGGAAGGAAAAAACAGCATACCAAAGAAGCTCCCTTTGCTGATAAGTACTTCTAACATGAAAGAAAAGGGGACCTTCTGGAATAATAAAATGGTTCATAGAATATTATAAATACTCTGCTTTTAGAAAAAGTGATTTAGTAGATTAAAAGCAGAGATAGAAAATCTTAACTGTACTTATTAGATTTCAGAAATGAAATGGATGTGAAAACTGTCCAGGGATTGTTTATAAGTGCTCAAAGTTTAATTTTAAAATATACAAAGAGACTAGAAAAAAATTATGTGCATAGTATATATATAATATTATTATATGATAACATTGTATCTCAAATAATAAATACCCATACTTTCCCATGGTTACACATATTTACTTAAATCCATTCTGTTGCTAAATAACAATTATTACATTTTCTTTGGGTGGTATAGAAACCATACTCATTTAAGAAAACTATACAATCTGTGCAGTACTTTAATATGTGAAAAATAAATGATCAACAAAGGAAAATAAAATTATTAGTAAGTTAATAAGCATGGTGTTATCCCAGGAGAATGAGTGGTCCTTGCAAATTAGAGAAAACTCTCAGAATTATTTATAATTAGAAATATTTTAAAAAATTGAGATATAATTAACATATACCATCATGCAAATTTAAGGTATATAATGTGTTCGTTTGATATATTTATATGTTGCTATATGATTACCATCTGAGCCTTTAGCTAACGTCTCAATCATGTCAAATAATTACCATTTATTTTTTGTGGTGAGAATATATAAGATCCAGTTTCTTGGCAATTTTTTTTTTTATTGAGATAACCTTGGTTTACTATAGTATATAAATTTCAGGTGTACATCATTATATTTCTATTTCTGCATAGACTACATTGTGTTCACCACCAAAAGTCTAGTTGTCTACCATCGCCATACAAAAGTGACCCTTTACCAGTTTTGCCACCCCCCAACTTCTTCCCCTTGGTAACCACTGATCTGTTCTCCTTATCAGTGTGTTTTTCAACTATTCAGAGACTAGAAAAAAATTACATGTAAGTGTATATATGTATTATATGTTTCTATTGTATTTCAAAAAATAAATACTCATACTTTCCTCTGGTTACACATACTTAAATCAGTTCTGTTGCTAACTAACAATTATTACGTGTTCTTTGGGTGACATAAAAAGTGTACTCTTTTAAGAAAACTATCTATACAATCTTTGAAATATTTTAATATGTTGCTTCCAAGTCTTGGCTATTGTCAATGATGCTGCAATGAACATAGGGGTGCACATATCTCTTCAAATTAGTGTTTTCATGTTCTTTGGATAAATAACCTGAAATGGAATATCTGGATCACATGGTAGTTCTATTTTTAATTTTTAAAAAATCTCCATACTGTTTGCCATAGCGACTGCACCAGTTTATCTTCCTACCAACAATGTATGAAATTTCCCTTTTCTCCACATTTGTTATTTCTTGTCTTTATAATAGTAGCCATTTTGACAGTCGTGAGGTGATATCTCTTGTGGTTTTGATTTGCATTCCCCTAATAATTTGTTATATTGAACACCTTTTCATGAGCCTGTTGGCCATCTTTATATCTTTGGAATAATTTCTGTTAAGATTCTCTGCCCATTTTTTAATCAAGTTGTAAGTTTTTTGCTGTTGAGTTGTATGAGTTCTTTATATATTTTACATATTAATCCCTTATCAGATATATGCTTTGCAAACATCTTCTCCCAATTGGTAGGTTGTATTTTCATTTTGTTTATGGTTTCCTTTGCCGTGCAGAAGGTTTTTAGTTTTCATGTAGTGCCATTTGTTTATTTTTCCCTTTGTTTCCCTTGCTGGAGGAGACATATTCAAGAATGTAATGTTATGACTGATGTCAAAAAGTGTACTGCCTATGTTTTCTTTTAGAATTTTTATGGTTTCAGGCCTTATATTCAAGTCTTCAATCCACTTTCGGTTAATTTTTGCATATGGTATAAGAGAGTGATCTACTTTCATTCTTTTGCAAGTGGCTATCCTGTTTTCCCAACACTATTTATTGAAGAAACTTTCTTTTCTCCATTGTACATCCTTTGTCAAAAATTAGCTGTCCATAGATGTGTGGGTTCATGTCTGGGATCTCTGTTCTGTTCCATTGATCTGTGTGTCTGTTTTTCTGCTAGTACCATGCTGTTTTGATTAAATGGCTTTGTAGCATATTTTGAAACCACAGAGTGTGATACCTTCAGCTTTATTCTCTTTTCTCAGGATTGCTTTGGCTCTTCTGGGTCTGTTCTTGTTCCATATAAATGTTGGGATTCTTTGTTCTATTTCCATGAAAAATGTCATTGGGATTCTGATTGAGATTGCATTGAATCTGAGGATTGCTTTAGGTAATATGGACATTTTAACTATGTTAATTCTTCTAATCTGTGAGAATGGAATATTGTTCCATTTCTTTATATCTTCAATTTCTTGCAACAATGCCTTATAGTTTTCAGTATAGAAGGCTTTCACCTCCTTGGTTAAATTTATTCCAAGGTATTTTATTCATTTTGTTGCAATTGTAAGTGGGATTATCTTCTTGATTTCTTTTTTTGCTAGATTATTCTTAGTCTATAGAAACAAATTATTTTTGTATGTTGATTTTCTACCCTGAAAATTTACTATTTATTTTAATTATTTCTAATAATATTTTTGTAGATTCTTTAGGGTTTTCTTCTTTTTCTTTTTTCTAGTGAGGAAGATTGGCCCTAAAACTAACACCTGTTTCCAATCTTCCTCTTTTTGCTTGAGGAAGATTGTCCCTGAGTTAAAATCTGTGCCAATCTTGCTGTGTTTGTATGTGGGATCCTTCCGCAGCATGGCTTGATGAGCAGTTTGTAGGTCCACTCCCAGGAGCTGAACCTGTGAATCCCAGGCCACCGATTTGGACCACATGAACTTAACCACTGTGCCACCAGGCCAGCCCCTCTTCAGGATTTTCTTTGTATAAAATCATGTCATCCACAAATAGTGACAAGTTTTATTTTATACTTTCCAATCTGGGTACATTTTATTTCTTTTTCTGGCCTTATTGTTCTGTCTAGTACTTCCAATACTATTTTGAATAAGAATGGCGAGAGTGGGTATCCTTGTCATCTTCTTGTACTTAGAAGGCTTTCAGTTTTTCACCATTGAGTATGATGTTACCTGTGAGTTTGTTGTATATGGCCTTTATTATGTTGAGATACTTTCCTTCTATACTCATTTTATTGAGGGTTTTTATAATAAATGGATACTGAATTTTGTCAAATACTTTCTCTGCATCTCTTGAGATGATGGTGAGATTTTTATTCTTCATTTTGTCAATGTGGTGTATCCCATTGATTGAGTTGCTGATGTTGAGTCATCTCTGTGTCATTAGAATAAATCCTACTTGATTGTGGTATATGCTTTTTTAAAATGTATTGTTTTATTCAATGTGCTATTATTTTGTTTAGGATTTTTACATCTATGTTCATCAGTGATATCGGCCTGTAATTTTCCCTTTTCGTATTGTCCTTGTCTGGTTTTTGTATCAGAGTACTGTTAGCCTTATTAAATAAGTTAGGAAGAACCCCTTCCTTTCAATTTTTTAGAAGAGCTTGAGAGGGATAAATATTAAATCTTTGAATGTTGGGTAGAATTCATCAAAGAAGCCATCTGGTTCTGGACTTTTGTTTCTGGGAACTTTTTGATTACTGTTTCAACCTCTTTACTGGTGATTGGTGTGTGAAGATTCTCTATTCTTCTTGATTCAGTTTTGGGTGGTTGTATGATTCTAAAAATTTATCTGTTTCTTCTAGGCTATCCAATTTGTTGGGGTATAGTAGTCCCTTAAAATTCTTTGTATTTCTGCAATATCCATTATAATTTCTCTTCTTTCATTTCTGATTTTATTTTTCTTCTCCCTTTTTTCTTACTGAGTCTAACTAATGGTTTATCAATTTTGTTTATATTTTCAAAGAACAAGATCTTAGTTTTATTATCTTTTCAATTGTCTTTCTAGTCTCTATTTCATTTATTTCCACTCTGATTTTTATCATTTATTTCCTTCTATTGACTTTGGGTTTTGTTACTACTTCTTTTACTTCCTTTACGGCAGTGTTAGATGGTTTATTTGAGATTTATTTTGTTTCTGAGGTAGGCCTGTATTGCTATAAACATCCCTATTAGTACCACTTTTTGCTGCATCCCCTAGATTTTGATATATTGTGCTTTCATTTGTCTCCAGGTATTTTTTGATTTCTCCATTGATGTCTTCGTTGATCCATCGGTTGTTCACTAACATGTTGTTTAATCTCCACAATATCTGTTACTTTACCAGCCCACTTCTTGTAGTCAATTTCTAGTTTCATGTCCTTATGGTTGGGAAAGATACTTGATATGATTTCAATCTTCCTTTTTTTTTAAAGATTGGCACCTGACCTAACATCTTTTGTCAATCTTTTTTTTCCTTTTTCTTCTCCCAAAATCCCTGCAGTACATACTTGTATTTCTAGTTGTAAGCCCTTCTAGTTGTGCTATGTGGGATGCCACTTCAGCATGGCTTGAGGAATGGTACCATGTCCACAACCAGGATCCAAACTAGTGAAACTCTTGGCCGCCAAAATGGAGCATGTGAACTTAACTGCTCAGCCACAGGGCTGGCTGCTGATTTCAATCTTCTTAAATTTATTGAAACTTTCTTTGTTTCCCAAAATATGGTCTATATTTGACAATGTTCCATGTGCACTTGAGAAGTATGTGTGTTCTGCTACTTTTGGATCCAATGTTCTTTATATACCTATTAAGTCCCTCTTGACTAGTGTTTCATTTAAGGCTGATGTTTCCTTGTTGGCTTTCTGTGTGGATGATTTATACGTTGATGTAAGTGGGGCATTAAAGTCCTGAACTATTATTGTGTTGCTGTTAATTTCTCTCTTTATATAGATCTGTTATTATTTTGTATACTTTGGTGTTCCTATGTTAGGTGCATGTATATTAATACATTTATGTCTTCTTTGTGGATTGTTCCCTTTGTCATCATATAATGTTCATCTTTGTTTCTTCCTATCTTTTTTGGCTCAAAGTCTATTTTGTCTGATATAAGTATGACTACATTCACTTTCTTTTGGTTGCCATTTTATTGGAGTATCATTTTCCATCCATTCACTCTGAGCCTATCTTTCTCTTTAGAGCTGAGATGAGTCTCCTGGAGGCAGCATATTGTTGGGTCTGTTTTTTAATCCATCCATTCACTCTGTGTCTTTTGATTGGAGAATTCAATCCTTTTAAATTTAGGGCAATTATTGATATATGAGGACTCCGTATTGCCGTTTTATCTATTGTTTTTTGGTTTCTCTCTATTTCCACTATTTCTTCTTCCTTATTTTTATGTCTGCCATTTCAATTTGGTGGTTTTCTGTGATGTGTTTTTCAGTTTCCTCTTCTTTTATGTTTTGTGACTCTGCTTTGAATTTTTGTTTTGTGATTGCCATAGGTTAGTATAAAAGATCTCATAGATGAGATAGCCCTTTTTCTTCTGATAGTACTTTTTCTTTGTTTGCCTATGCAGATTATGTCCTTTTCCTCTTCCTCTTCTATGTTATTGTTGTCACAAATTAACCTTTTTTTGTTTTGTGACTTTGTTACCAGATTTTAGTGGTTATAGTTATTTTTAATGTTTCTTTCACTTTAGCTTTTACATTATGAGTATGTGTTTTACCAACCTATTCTGATATAGAGTTGCAATATTCTGATTCTAACTGTGTATTTATCACCTTTCTTGAAGTTTTGTATAACTTTGCCTTTACATTTCAGATAGGAGAGCTCTTTTCAAATTTCTTATAAGGCAGATCTAGTGGCCATAAACTCCCTCAGCTTTGTGTGTGTGTGTGTGTGTGCCTGGAAAAGCCTTTATTTCGCCTTCATATTTGGAAGATAACTTTACTGGATACAGTATTCTTGGCTGACAGTCTTTCAATATTTTGAATATATCATTTTACCCTCTCCTGACCTATAAAATTTCTGCTGAGAAATCACTGGTAGTCTAATGAGGGGGCCATTGGAGGTTATTGTCTTTTTTCTCTGCCTGCCTTTAATATACTTTCTTTGTCATTGACTTTTGACAGTTTTAATATAATGTGCCTTGGAGAAGGTCTTTTTCCACTGAGATAAATAGGTGTTCTATTAACTTTATGTATTTGTATATCCAGGTCTTTCCTCAGGTTTGGGAAGTTCTCAGCTATTATTTCTTTGAATAAGCTCTTTGCTCTCTTGTTTCTCTCTTCTCCTTTTGGGATACCTTTTATCTTTATGCTGCTTTTCCTAATCAAGTCAGGTATTTCTCATAAAATTCTCCATTAAAAAAAGGTTAGTTCTCTCTCCTCTTTCACCTTGATTATTTCCAGATTTCTGTCTTTGAGCTCCCTAATTCTCTGTCATATCTTCTGCTTTCTACTTTATTCTTCATTTCTTTTGTTGAGTGCTTCAGTTCCAGAATTTCCGTTTAGTTCTTTCTTTAGAGTTTCAATCTATTTGGTGAATACTCCTTCTGTTCATTAATTTTATTCCTGAGCCTATTAAAATGTCTTTCTGAGTTTTCTTGTAGCTCATAGTGTTTCTTCAGGACAGAATTCTTTTGAATTCTCTGTCAGTTAGGTCACAATCTTCTGTGACTTCAAGTTTGGTTTCTGGAGAATTGTCATTTTGTGATATCTGTTACTGTAGTTTTTCACTGTGCTTGATAAGTTCTTCCTCTGCTGGCATATTTGTGGTAGCAAACACCTTTCTTATTTGGGAAAGGCTTCTTTTATATTGATTCTGAGCTGCTTCTTGTTGTATTTAAGGGCCTGTACTTTTCACTCTCCACTGGCTCTGGCAGAGGTGTAATCAGTGCCCTCCTTGTGCTGCTTGTGGCTCTGAGGTTGCTGATACCTTGCTGCTTATGGTGTTTCTGAAATTGCAGGCATTGATACCAAGGTCAACAGGCTAGAGAGTACCTCTGCTGTTTCCAGAATTGCCTGGGTTGCATGTTCCCATACTGCTGTGTTGGGGAGGGGTAGAGTGGGATGGGGAAAAAGGATCACCTCTGCAATGTCTGGGTTTTTTAGGTCTGAAGTTGCTGCTGCCACAGGTGGCAGGGCGGAGGGGTGGGGGTCGGTAAATGTTCCACATACCTTTGCAGCTGGGGTGGAGGAAAAGAGTTGTTTGCTCCACTATCACTGTTACTGGGCTGTCCATGGGCTGTGGCTGTGCTGACATATATGCCATCTGGGCTACTGCTCCCAGGTTTTCTGGAGACAGTTGTTTCACTGGTGTTATTGATACTGCTAAGTGGGCTGGGGCCACAGGTGACACTGCCACTGCCATGGAGGGGAGGGGTATCTGGGTCATGAGCACTGCCAAGGTTCCTGGAGCGTCTGGTCTCAGGCACTAGTGCGGTTCCTGGACCCTCAGGTCAGGGGCACCATCACTACTGCTGGGAGCCCAAGGTCTTGTATGCAGCATTGCTGCTGGGTGGGCTGGTGTCAAAGGTGCTGCTGCTGGGTTGGAGTGAGGCTGAGTTTTAGACACCACTGTGGTCCCTGTAACCTCAGGTCCTGGAGGCCACCTGTCCTTGCTGGGGAAGGGGAAGAGGCAGAGTTGTGAGTTACCACTGTGGTTCCTAGAACCTCAGGTCACAGGTACCATCACCACTGCCAGGAGTACTGGGGTCTTGGATGCAGCACTTGCCGCTGGAAGGGCTGGGTCAAAGGCACTGCCACTGGAAGGAGTGGGAGTCTGCTGAGTTGCAGGCAGCATTGTGGCTCCTGGAGCAGTTGGTCATGGGTGTTGCAGCAATTCCTGGCACCTCTGGGAGTGTGGGCTGCCTGGCTCCCTGGGGCTTCTGTTTGCAGGTGCTACCACAGTTCCTGGGGCTTCTGGTTGCAGATGAAGCCTCAGTTCCTAGATCCCCCAGTCTCAGGAGCTGCAGTCATTGCTCCCTTGGTTCTACCACCCCAACAAGGTCCAGTCCACCCACCTTCAGATGTATAGATGTATGGATCTTTAAGGCATTCTAGTGTGCTTTGCAAAGCGTCCTTTGTTAATCTGTGGATGTCCTATTGGTTGTAACTTAGAGGGAAGAGACAAAGGGAACATATCACTCTGCCATGATGCTTATGTCACCTCTTCTTAGCAAATTTGAAGTATCTAATACAGTGCTATTGACTATAATCACTATGTTGTGCATTAGAGCTCCATAACAATTCATCTTAAGGCTGCACATTTAAAGTTTGCTCATCCTCCAGCCCCTGGTAAACACCATTCTACTCTCTGTTTCTACAAGTTTGGCTTTTATAAATTCACATTTTAGTGATATCGTACAGTGTTTGTCTTTCTCTGTCTGGCTTATCTCACTTGGCATAGTGCCCACAAGATCCATCCATGTTGTTGCAAATGACAAGATTTCCTTCCTTCTCATGGCTGAATGATATTCCATTGTATATGTCTTCCCCTCTCTCTATATACACACACATACTACATCTTCTTTATCAATTAGTCTGCTGATGGACACATATGCTGTTTCCTATCTTCGTCATTGTAAATAATATTGCAATAAACATGGGAGGTCAGGTATCTCTTGGATATGCCATTTTCATTTACTTTGGATATAGACCTAGAAGGAGGTTTACTGGACTACAGTGTAGCTATAGTTTTAGGTGTGTTTTTTTTTTTTTTTTTTTTGCTGAGGAAGATTTGCACTGAGCTCACATCTGTGCCAGTCTTCCTCTATTTTTTGTATATGGGTTGCTGTAACAGCATGGTCACTGATGAGTGGTGTAGGTCTGCACCTGGGAGCCAAACTTGGGCAGTTGAAGTGGAACATGCTAAATTTAAATACTAGGCCATGGGGCCACCCCATAATTTTAATTTTTGAAGAACCTCTATACTGTTTTCCATAGTGCTTGTACAAATTTACATTCCCTCTAACCTTTTACAAGGGTTTTCTTTACTCCATATCCTCAGTAATACTTATCTCTTGTCTCCTTGATGATAGTCATTCTAACAGATGTGAAGTGATAGCTCATTGTGATTTTGATTTGATGTTTCTTTGATGATAAGTGATGTTGAGCATCTTTTATGTACCTGTTAGCCATTTAGATGTCTTCTTTGGGAAAACGTCTATTCACTTTTCCTCCTATTATTGATTTCTAGTTTCATATTACTGTGACCAGAAAAGATACTTAGTATGATTTCAATCTTCTTAAATTGGCTATGGCTTGTTTTCTGGCCTATCATATCATCTATTCTGGAGGATTTTCTGTGTGCCCATGAGAAGAATATCTATTCTGTTTCTGCTGGATGAAATGTTCTATAAATGTCTGTTAGGTCCATTTGTTCTAAATTATGATTTAAATCCAATGCTTCCTTGTTGATTTTCTACCTTGATCTATCCGCTGCTGAAAGTGGAGTACTGAAGTCCTCTACTTCATTATTATTCATATTATTCATATTATTACGTTGTCATATATTTTTCCCTTCAGATCTTTTAGTATTTGCTTGATACATTTATGTACTCCCATATATGTTTAGGATATATTTTCTTGATGAATTGACCCTTTTATCTTATATAATGACCTTCTTTGTCTCTTGTTATTGTTTTCGAATTAAAGTCTATTTTGTCTGATATAAGTGTAGCTACTCGATATTCTTCTGGTTTCCACTTGCATGGAGAATCTTTTTTTATCCCTTCACTTTGCATTTATGTGTGTGCTTAAAGGTGAGGTGAGTCTGTTGTAGGCGACATATTGTTGTGTTAGGTCTTCTTTTCTGATTCCATCTATTCAGTCACTCTGTGCCTTTGATTGGTGAATTTGATTTATTTACAGTTGCAATAATTTTTTCTTTTTTTTTTAAAGATTGGCACCTGAGCTAACAACTGTGGCCAATCCTTCTTTTTTTTTTTTCCTGCTTTATCTCCCTAAATCCCCCTTGGTACGTACTTGTATATCTTAGCTGCAGGTCCTTCTAGTTGTGGCATATGGGATGCCGCCTCAACGTGGCCTGATGAGTGGTGCCATGTCTGCGCCCAGGATCCGAAGCAGTGAAACCCTGGGCCACCGCAGTGGAGTGCATGAACTTAACCAATCGACCATGGGGCCGGACCCTGAAGCCATCTTATTAATTGCTTTCTGGCTGTTTTGTAGTTTATTATTTTTTTCCTCTTTCTCCCTACCTTTGTGAATTGGTGATTTGTCTTTATGATATACTCATATTTTGCTTTCTGTGTCTTTTGTGCATCACTGTATGTTTTTGTTTTGTGTTTACCATCAGGCTTACATAATATACCTTATAGATAAAACAATCTGATTTAAGCTGATAACAACTTAACTTCAATCACATACCAAAGCTTCACCCTTTTACTCTCTCCTTTTATATTTTTGATGTCACAGTTTACCTCTTTTTGTATTGTATATTCTTTTACAAATTATAGTAGCTATAGTTATTTTTAAATTCTTTTGCTTTAAGCTTTATAGTCAAGAAGTTAACACATCATCCTATTTCAGAAAGAGTTTTCTAAATCTGACTCCATATTTACCTCTACTAGTGTGTTGTATTTTTTGTATATTTTCATGTGACTTTACCATTTTTTTTATTTTAACTTGAAGAACTCCTTTCAGCATATCTTGCAAGACAGGTCTGGTGGTGATAAACTCCATCATCTTTTTATTTGTCTGGGAAAGTCTTGATTTCTCTTTCATGTCTGAAGGATAACTTTTCCAGATCAAGTATTTTTGGTTGGCAATTTTGTCTTTTGACACTTTCAATATGTAATTCCACTCTCTCCTGCCCTTTAGCATTCTGCTGAGAAAGCAGATGATATCCTCACTGTGGTTCTGTTGTAGGTTATAATCTTTTATCCTCATTCTACTTTCAAGATTCTCTCTTTGTATTAGGTTTTTGACAGTTTCATTATAACATGTCTTGGAGAAGGTCATTTTGCATTGAGATAATGGGATGAGTTATTAGCTTCTTAAACTTGGATAGCCAAGTCTCTCCCCAGGTTTGGGGAATTCTCATGTATTATTTTTTAATAAACTTTCACCCTTTTCTCTCTTTCTTCTTTTTCTGGAACTCAAGTTATTCTAATATTTGTACATTTGATGGTGTCCCACAGCTCACATAGGCTTTCTTTGCTCTTTTTCATCCTTTTTTTCTTTGTCCTCATTTGAGTGGATTATTTCAAAGCCAGGTCTTTATCTTACTTATTTTCTCTATTGTTTGTTTTATTCTGCTATAGATGTTCTCTATTGCATTTTTAAATTCATTCATTGAATTTTTCAGCTCCAGAATTTCTTTTTGGTTCTTTTTTATGATTTCTCTTTCTTTGTTAATTTTTCCAATTTGTTAATGTATTGTGTTCCTGATTTATTTGAATTGTCTGTGTTTTGTTATACCTTGTTGTGTTTCCTCATAACAGGTGTTTGAATTCTTTATCACCTAAATAGCAAAAGTTTGTGTGTTTGAGTTCACCTGCTGAAGGATTATTGTTATTTTTTGTGATGACATATTTCCTTGATTCTTCATCTTCTTTGGAGTCTTACATTGGTGTTTTTGCATTTGAAGTAGCAGACACTTTCTTAGATCTTTATTAGTTGTCTTCAGGTGAAAGATATTTTTTGGTGGTCCTGCTTATATCTGGGATTTTCTCCAACCTTGTATGGATAAACCTGCTTCATGTGTCTTACTCCCTCTTGTGGCTGAATTCTTAAGCTTGTATGCCTTCTCTGGATTTTATAATTCATCAGTTTGGCTGCTGGAAACCTTGCTTTTGTTTTCCAGAAAGTGGCAATACAGCTAAAGTTTGTGGTTTCTCCTGTTGATGAAAATAATCCATAACCAATCTATAAATGAAAATTTGGGAGAGTTTATTCTGAGCTAAAATCTGAGGACCATGGCCCGACGCCTTTCTTCCTGAAGGAAGAAAGGGCACCAAAGAAATGAGGTATACAGAGTGGTTATATACCCTCAAACAGGATGTTTCACAACTGATTGTAATGTCCCTCCCACAATAGTCACAAGATTGCCCTGTCGGCACAGTGCTCGATGGACACAGCAGGTAGGGGGTCTGCTATCTTGGCGGGCACAGCAGGAAGCAAGTCTGTTGTCTTGAGCTGAGTGGTCACAGGTGAGCACAGCAATCAGTTCCTAGCCTAAGGAAAGATACTTAATCCTTAAGGAAATGCCAAAATTGGGAGGGGAGGGCAGTTACACCTTTATCTCAAGGGCCTTTGTTATTGCCATAGGGAATGTGTAAAGCAGATATACAATGCATACTCAATGGCCACGGGGTCAGGTCCTTTTGGAAAAACAAGGTCAAGCCAAATTAGGTTTACACCAAATGGCTTCCTCATATACTCCAATATATCCTATTGCTTGCCAATTTTATTTGTCACTCCCTTGCCCACAGACCCTGGCCTGATTTTCTGAGCACATTCCCTGTTTGCTGGAGATTGCTCTTGCTGTTGTACTCATGACGATGCACAAGAAGCCCCCTACAGAGTGAGGGGAGTTGTGGGTTTGGCACTTGGGGTATTTGGGGTTGCCTTTGTGCCAGGTGGGCAGATTCTCAGGTGAAGTTCTCCCATTGGTTCATGGGTAGGTTTCCTGCTAGAGTCCTGAACACAGTCTGCAGGAACCATGTCCCTTTAATGCTCTTTGATAATGTTCTCTGTTTCTTTCCTGATCTCCTCCGTCTCTCCAGTCATGGAGTACCTGTGTCAATACTCTGGTTGCTGCTAGACAGAAACACGTTTCTCTAACATCATCCCATATGGCTGGGGAAGGCAAGTCCTCACTTACCACTCTCCCTTTCCTTATTGGCAGAGGTTGCTGCAGGCTAATTCATCCCCACACTGTACCCTCCCTCTTACCCTCTCCAATGCATCAAACTCATATATATACATATGTATATTTGCTCCAGTAGAGTGCCGGAATCTCTCCTTGAGAAGACTAGACTTCTACAAAGTCTCTCATTTATGGGTGTCTACTCAAGTTAGCACTCTCCAGTTTTTCCCTGACTGTGGCTGACAGGGGTTAATACCAGTTTGCTGCCTTCTGCTGGTTCCACACCCATACCAAGGTTTGTCTGCCTACTACCCAATGCACAGGTGGGCAAGACTCCTCCCGTCTCTAGGCATGTGGTGCTGGATCCCACAACTGCCACAGAGGCACTTTTGTTTATGGATGGATACCAATTTTTAGTTGTAAAAAGGAGAGGTGAAATGATGCTAATATCTTAGTCCTTTGTACACAAAAATAGCTTAAAATAGGTATTTATATGGCCTAAAATAATTTTAATATTATTTTGTATGTCATATTTATCTCATTAAATTAAAATTTATTTGGGGGATATTTGTCTAGATGATCTTGTCCCTTACTTATCCTCTAACTTTTGATTTATTGATAAATGTTCACCTTAATTTGAAGGCCAAACTCATAAAATACCGAATTCCCTAGCACTGACGAGCACATAGTGGCAATGAGTACAAATGTATAGGATAACATTATCAATTAGAGTTTTAAAAGCCTCCTTAGTTTAGTGCAAACACTTAGCAAGATTAAAATTAATAATAAATAAATAAAATTGTAATCAACAGATGTAATTGGTATCATGACATTTATTAAAAAGACTTTAGGGGACTTATAGAAAGCAATGACTTGTTATTAACATATAGTTTGTACATTATAATTATTATAATCACAATAACAATTATTATTTAAAGTGGAAAATGATGTAGTACATGAATAATAGCAAAACAGAGAGAAAGAGATCACTGTTGTGTAGGAGTAATTAGGAAAAGCTTAAAATAAGCATGGCTAGAATCAGATATGGAAAATCAAGAATTCTAAATTGAATTATAATAACTAATATTTAATGAGCACTTCCTAAATGCTTTTCATATCATAACTGATTACATTATCATAATAGTCATATGAGATAAGTAATATTTTATTCCCATTCTAGGGATGAAGAAACTTAAGTGGTAAAGTGCGTAGGATCCAGTCTGTCGGTTTCCCAAATATTTGCGGTCCCACCTTCTCCCTATAAGCTACAGACTCCTGTCAAGAACAGCCTCTATGACATCATGCAGCTTTCCTGTCTTGGAAAAGGTAAGTAACTGGTTATTTTGTTAGTTTTATAATATGTGTGATTGCTAGAGGCAAGGAGATCCTTTCTTCTTTTTTTGCTAGGGAAGATTCTCCCTGAGCTAACATCTGTTGCCAATCTTTGTCTTTTTCTTTTCCTCCCCAAAGCCCCAGTACATAGTAGTATATTCTAGTTTAAGTCCCTCTAGTTCTTCTATATTAGCCACCACCACAGCATGGCTACTAATAGATGAGTGCTGTGGTTCCATGCCTGGGAACTGAACCCAGGCCACCAAAGTGGAGCACGCCAAACTTTAACTGCTTGGCCATCAGGGCTGGCTCAAGAAGATCTTTTAAAAAGCTAATTGAGGGGGGGGCTGGCCCCGTGGCCGAGTGGTTAAGTTCGCGCGCTCCGCTGCAGGCGGCCCAGTGTTTCGTCGGTTCGAATCCTGGGCGCGGACATGGCACTGCTCGTCAGACCACACTGAGGCAGCGTCCCACATGCCACAACTAGAGGAACCCACAACGAAGAATACACAACTATGTACCAGGGGGCTTTGGGGAGAAAAAGGAAAAAATAAAATCTTAAAAAAAAAAAAAAAAAAGCTAATTGAGGGGTAGGGGGCAGCCCAGTGTTGTAGTGGTTAAGTTTATGTAGTCTGCTTCAATGGCCTGGGCTTTGCAGGTTCAGAACCCTGGGCCTGTGCCTACACACCGTTCATCAAGCCATACTGTGGCGGCATCCCACATACAAAATAGAGGAAGACTGATAGAGATGTTAGCTCAGCAACAATCTTCCTCAGGCAAAAAGAGGAAGATTGGCAACAGATGTTAGCTCAAGGCCAATTTTCCTCACACACATACACATACACAAAAGCTAATTGGTCATGGAGGGTAATGGATACAGATTTTTTCTATGTTACCCAAGGACAAGGGACATCATATTTTTAGTTTAATTAAATTTGGCTTTATCTCCATCCACCAGGTTAACATGAAATCTCAGGCTTACCCCACCAAACCCTCCATTGAGGGTTCATTCAGAAAGGGTTTAAATAAGGAGCAGACATTAACTGTGCCATATACACTGGGACAAGGAAGCTCAAAATTCTAAACTAAAGATTTGGTTATTTGGAAGAAAAACATTTTCTATTTCCTTTCATCTGTTACTGCATAGAAAACAAGAAAGGATCAGTATCTGAACAAATTATTTTGCTCTGCAAGTTTAAGTTGTTAAGGGACTGGATAAAAGTAGGATGAAAAAACTGAAGAAGGAAAGGGACATGAGGAATGCTAAAATACAGGATGAATTTTGAAGATTGGTTGTATGTCAAAGACATCTCCCTCCTCCTCCCCTTCCTCCTTCTTCCTTTTTTGTTTTCCTTCCTTTCTTTCTTCTTTCCTTCCTTCCTTCTCTCCTTCTTTCCTTCCTTCCAACATTACTGATTAATATCTTCCTTGTGCCCAGCACTGGGTCTATAGTGGAGAGAAAACAAAACAAGATCCTTGCTATCAAGTGCTTATATGCCTATCATTGGTACAAAGACAGTAAACAAGTTAAAAAACAAATGAAGAAGTTAGAGCAGATTACGTGCACAGCTATGAATGAAGTAGTAGTATGATGAGATAAGGACTAACTGGTGTGTGGTATGGGTGGCGTGGGGAAGTTCACTAGGGAAAGTGGACAGGAAAGACTTTCTGAGGAAGAGCTATTTGAGACCCAGATAAAGCCATAGTGACAAGGTATCCAAGCAGAAGAAAGAGTACTGGTAAGAGTCCTGTGGTTGGAAGGAGCTGGTGTGTGTGGAATGTGGATAAAGAAAATGGCTTGTTGAATACAGTGAAGGAAGGAGAAAGAGAGAAGAAATGAGTTCAGAGAGGAAAGAAAGGGCCAGATCAGGTGGAAGATCCTGACAATGGTTAGGAGTTCTCTTTTACATATGCTTCATTTGAGTTGTCTATTAAATACCCATGTAGAAATATCTATTATAGAGTGGGTGAGTGAGTTACTAAATCAAAGTAGGGCCAGCTTGAGTTTAGATGCCTAGGGCACTTGTACAGCCATAAATCGAGGCTTACTCAGTTAGCATCTCTGGCCTGGGTGTGTGCAATTTAACAAGTTTCCCAGGTGATTCTTATTAAAGTTTGGGACCTGTAATAGACTGAATGTTTGTGTCCCCCTCAAATTCATATGTTGAAATCCTAATCTCCAAGGTGATGGTATTAGGAGGTGGACCTTTGGGAGGTGATTAGGTGATGAGAGTGGAGCCCTCATGAATGGGATTAGTGACCTTATAATAGGAATGCCTGAGAAGAGATATGGAAAGGTTACTTCCTCTCCCTTTGTTCTCTGTCATGTGAGGATAGGACAAGAAGACAGCCACCTGTAAACCAGGAAGAGGGGTCCCACCAAGAACCTGACTGTACTGGCACCTTGATCTCAGACTTCCGGCCTCTGGAACTCTGAGAAATAAATGTTTGTTATTTAAGCCACCCAGCCTATGGTAATTTGTTATAGCAGCCCAAATTGACTAAAACAGGATCTGTGGCTTTAGAGATTATAGTCCATGGCATGGAAGGAGTTGAAGTCCTCTGAAGAGAGAATGACTAGGAAGAAAACAAATCGGAGACGCCAAGTGTCCTACTTGGGGAAGCATGTGGTGTGGCACTATAGGAGACAGGAAGTGAGGCCAGGAG
Organism: Equus przewalskii; assembly: GCF_037783145.1. Classification (NCBI taxonomy): domain Eukaryota; kingdom Metazoa; phylum Chordata; class Mammalia; order Perissodactyla; family Equidae; genus Equus; species Equus przewalskii. The sequence continues at coordinate 33,461,031 of NC_091838.1, forward strand.
AAAAAAGCAACACAGGACCCAGAGGAGAGCCCCTCAGAATAAAAGGCATAGTCAGCAGGGGTAAGTAGAGCCAGGAGTCCTGGGTGATGGGAACAATAGGACTGCACTGTACTTGATGTCTATAGTATTTAAGAGAGAACAGATAGTGTATCCTTCAGAGACTATGGATGTAGAAATAGCATTAAAGACATGTTGTCAGTACTCTGTGAATATTACACTCATTGAAAGTAACTACATCACTATTTCATATTTTGGCAACCTTCTTAAAATTAAGATTTCTCTTTAAAATATGAATCATTTGATAATGAACACTTTAATTTCTATTATTACTTATGAAAAATTTTGTTATTTATATGCTGATCTGATGTGTATTAAATTACACAAGTTACGTGGTATAAATGGGCTAATTAACAATAAAATTATAAATATAATTTTTCTGAGTTTTTTATTGGCTTTATAAAAAAGGCACAAATTAGACTGGGTATTTTGGGGTTTTTTACTAAAGACAAAAAATTTATGTTATGAAAGATAATTTTTACACTGTACTAAGATATCTATTCACTATAAATGGACTATTTCAGGCTTACGTACTCTATTTCTGATCATCTACTTCATGGTCTAAACTCAAGAGAGCCACAATGATGGGATGAAGGATGACGAACATGCTCATGATAAATTGTCTTTGATCTAATTATATAGGTGAGTGCATATGTATATATATATAAATGTGTATGTATATATGTGTGTTATATATATGTGTATACATACATATACAGTTATATATATATACACACATATCTACACACACATATATATATACATTTTTAACATTAGAGGAGATTTGCAGATTTGTGGTTGTGAAGGAGGTTTCATACTGACTGTTAAGTATGAAATGGAAATTTTCTGTGCCTATCCCAAAATATGTAGATGATGGATGAAAACATCTGCCTGGGCCAAGAAATAGATCAGTATAGCTTTATATGCAAGTGACTACAAGAACTGTCTCTTGTTATAAATTTACGTAAAGACATATGCTTTTACAAACTATTCTTGAATCTTAATCATTGACTACAATTGTCATGAGTCAATATTTAAATCCTCCTCTACCATAAAGTGATTCAAGGACATGTGACTTGATTTGGCCAATGAAAATGAAAGACATTGAGAGACTAAACATAAAAACGGATAAAGGCTGTACTATATATTACAAAAGAACTCTAACCCACAACCTCTGCTGTAGCCAGTCCAGGAAGGTCAACCACAACCTCTGCAGCAATAGGCCCAGATAGTCAGGGCTTGATTCATAACTGCTGGCTTCCCTATTTTTCCACTTCTTTCCACTTAGAATGAACCAGAAAAAGACCCATCACATGGGATGCCCTCTTCTAGTTAGTCACCTCCAACTTCCCCTTGCCAACAGCCTCCAATCAGGGCACCCCTAAACCTTCCCTTTTTTCCACTATAAAGCTTCTCCACACCTCTCCCTGCCTTTGAGTCTCTATTAAAATGCAAGTAACAATGGTTGACTCTTTCTGTAGCAAATTCTGAATAAACAGCCTTTGCTTTTCTCGTTTGGGTTGTCTTTATTTCACACCTTGGACAAGTCACTTAGCCCTATTTTCCTTGTCTGTAAAATGGTATATAGATGATCTCACAAGGTTGTGAAAATTGATTGATATTGAGTGTTAAGGTGCTCTGAATTTATTTGATGACCGTAATGGCAAACTGTGGAAGTCAGTGCCTTGTTCACCAATATCCTAGTATTCCGGTACTTCCCCACCCATTTGCAGTTAGACATGGGTGGGCATAAAATTTAGGAGTGATTGCATAATTTGATAAACTCCATTTCTCTCTTCCAAGGTGAATGGTAGTGTTTCAGATGGTGGAAGTTTTGTCAGCCATATGTGCAGCTTGAATGAGACACATACTCTTGATTTTTTAAACCACTAAGATTTTCTTTCCTTTTTTTTTTGAGGAAGATGAGCCCTGAGCTAACTACTGCCAGTCCTCCTCTTTTTGCTGATGAAGACTGGCCCTAAGCTAACATCCGTGCCCATCTTCCTCTACTTTATATGTGGGAGACCTGCCACAGCATGGTGTGCCATGCCATGCTGCATCTGCATCCGGGATCCGAACTGGCGAACCTGTGCTGCAGAGAAGCAGAACGTGCAAACTTAACCGCTGTGCCACCGGGCCGGCCCCATAAACCACTAAGATTTTCTAATTGGTTATTGCTTCAGCAAATCCAAGACTGTCTTGATGATGCATTGACAATGAATGAATATACAATGATCCAGTAAGAACCATAGAGTTTAAAAAATGTGCTGTCTTGTATACAGAAAATAGGGTTACTTAGACTAATAAAATTAATTTAATTTCAGAATATTTTTCATATTGGGGTTAAGCTTATTCTGATTTCTATTTATTGACTGGTTCCCATAAGCCCACCTTAAAGTTGCCAGTCAAATAACTGTGATTTGGATCCAGCCTCTGGCCATGAAACAGTGTAAGATATTTAGACTGAATAGCTCAATTCAGAGTCCTCAGAGCACTTTATTGTGTTTGAATATGTTTATGGCAAATTATAATGTTCTGAGTTTTTATAGCCCACCGTTCCAGATGTTTGTCTGTTTCTTTAAACTTTCTTTCTTCTTCTTCTTCCTCTTCTTCTTCTGCTGCTGCTGCTGCTTTTTTTTTAGCAGAGCCTAAAAGGGACTGAGAATCATAGTGAAGAGAGAGGAGAGAAAACCTAGTTAAGCTGTCTTAAAATATATACAGATAGGAGTATAGTAGGTCCCAACATACTTAAACTTAGGTTTACATATGCATGGATATTCCAGAATATTTTTGGGGCAGACACACAAAAATTCCTATCCAATAAGAGACTGGGGCCAGGGAGAGAGGGGCTCAGCATGACTACTGGTATTAGAGTTGTGCCATAACTCTGTGGGTGCTGCAAGGGAAAGGTACTGTAAGAAAATAATGTAACAGCTTCTTTATTAAGGTACAAACAGCACTGTTTAGATACACTGTACAGCAGGGAAAAGAACAAGACATCCTTCTGAAATTCCCCAGAGACTACTGAAGTGATTGTTCATTGAAAATGAGAATCCAGGCTGCCTGATAAGCAGAATGTCAAGGATATCTGACAGATATCATAGAGCTTGGAAACAGAAATGATCAGAGAGGCAAGAATGCCCAGGAACAGTGCCACTACTAGGAATCACTGGCAAGTAGTGGAAGCGGCTGCTCTGCACCACTTGGGAGTCTTGGGGAATTAGAGCCCAAGTCCAAGAAGCGTCAGGTAGTCCTGGGGAGGTTTGATCTTTATATTCTGGTGTTGCTGTAAAGTGAGATGAACTTTTTTGGAGTCTTGCGTGCATGTTGAGTGGGATTTGAGTTATGCGAAATAGGAATACAATTATATCCACAAATGTGTGAGGCTAAGAGAAATGTCATATATGGGCCTATGTATTTGCATTTATAAACTCATACACATATAGAATTACAACTAGTGTTAAGGTTAGAAATGCTGACAGAGAGGTGGCTGTCTATAGATTAGGAAGTGAGAAATACTAAGGTATTGTTGTTCCAAAAAGTTCAAATTTTCTGTATAAATGAACAAAATTTGAGGTACAAATGCTAATCAGTCAACTAGCTACCATACAATTTGTGTATATTATCATAAAACCAAAATCATGTTTCAATGATTTATAAAATATAAGAAGCTAAATGTCCACAGAAGAAATCCAATGGACAGAGCAACTATGTCCAACAGATCAAACTATATTTTTGCAGTCTCATACCCTATGACTCTGATTACAATTTATATTAAATCAACTATCAAGGCCAATAATAACTCAGAGCTAAATTGTTTAATGATTACATAAAAAGATCCTTTTTCATTTTGTGATTTCAATGCAATTGGAGTTGTCATTGCAGACTTGTGAAGTTAGTTTGCTACTTTTACCACTGAAAGCTAGAGCTGAAGAAGAGTACACTTACTGAGAAAATGCCATTGTGAATTGGTGAGATTAAATTCAAGCAGTACACAATTGATGAAGCAACACTGAGGAAATGTGCTTAGGATAAGCAGTATATTAAAATGAGGATGCTATTGATTCATTACTCTAACAAGCATATTATATCTTTAGAGGCAGCAGCTTTATTATGAGATACGTAATATTTTGACACTTCCTATAATATTATGTTTACTCTTCTTTCACCTGTATGGTATTGACCACCTTCTCCAATGCTTTGAATCCAGTACTTACAAGAGAATTTGGGGTTTATTTAAAGAATAAATCTAAAGGAAAACAAAATAACGATGTTTCATTGGTATATTTTGACAAGGACATTTGACACTTATTAAATTGATGTGTAAAGATAGCTAAAAGGGATAAATAAGACTCAAATTATATTGGCTCAAGGAAATAAAATATGTACAAACTAGCATTTATAGTTTTAGATAGCCTTATCATATATTTTATAATAATTATTAAAATTTTATTTTATTAAATATTATATTTTTAAGTATAATATAATTATTAAAATAATTTATAAAATGTTGACTTTTGGGGCTGGCCCCATGGCCGAGTGGTTAAGTTCGCGCGCTCCGCTGCAGGCGGCCCAGTGTTTCGTTGGTTCGAATCCTGGGCGTGGACATGGCACTGCTCATCAAACCACGCTGAGGCAGCGTCCCACATGCCACAACTAGAAGGACCCACAACGAAGAATATACAACTATGTACTGGGGGGCTTTGGGGAGAAAAAGGAAAAAAATAAAATCTTTAAAAAAAAAAAAAATGTTGACTTTTAACCACACTGCCCATCTGTTGGTTGTCATATTGTGGTGGCTGCATGTTGCTGTGATGCTGAAAGCTGTGCCACTGATATTTCAAATACCAGCAGTATCACCCATGATGGACAGGTTTCAGAGGAGCTTCCAGACTAAGACAGAGTAGGAAGAAGAACCTGGCTACCCCCTCTGAAAAAAAATTGGCCATGGAAACCCTATGAATAGCAGCAGAGCATTGTCTGATATAGCGGTGGAAGATGAGAGGATGGCACAAAAAACAAGGCGGGGTTCCACTCTGCTGTACACAGGATATCTAGGATTCATAATTGACTTAATGGCACTAACAACAAGACTTTTAATATCTACTCAAAAATTTCAAAGAATTTCCTATGAATAAGAAATGTCTTGCAAGTCAAGGAATTAAAAGTATTATATTTAGAATGATTTAAAAGAAAGTTTGGTCAATGTTAAAGATATTCAATATACAAGTTACTTATCATTTTAACCACTTATATTTATCTATATCATGACTTTGGTGACATTTTGATTTCTGCTTTTTGAGAAAAATGTCTGGTTCTAAGGTCCATAGAGCAAGAATGTAAGGCTTTTCCAAACACTGAAATTAATGAGGAAGGTCACTATGCAGTCTATAATTAATTACTACATGCATTTTTAAATGCAACAATTTATTGGATTAGCTTTCAGGAATCCAAGGAAGTAATTCTATACCCCACAAGAAAACAAAGTGTAAAATACTGATTTTGATAGCGCAATTACAATTTTATAGCTTTGTCATTTTTCCACAAATTTTCTCAAATTGATATTTCATTACTTGAATAGTAATCAGCAATTTATTTTCAAGTATTTTTTTAAAGGATGTCTTTAACCTTACAGCACAGTGAAGAGAAAGATACCTCACAAAAGAAAAGAGGAATGTGTTATTCCCTTCAAATATACATTATGCCATTTATAATTGATGGCTTCAGTTGCTGTTGTATACACTAGTATAGAGCCAGATAAATAAAGACAAGCATTGCTGACACTTTGTTTTCCTTTTATTTACATTTATTTCATTTTTTAAAACTTACTTTGATTCATAGAAGAATTAAAACTACAAAATCAAAAAGAATAAAATGCTTAAACATGTTATAAAATGTACATGTTACTTGTTATACTTCTTACTACAGTTAAGGGCAACTTTAATTATGATGGCCTGAAAATTGTTTTTTTATGACTGTGTTAAAAAATTAACATTTGTTTATGAGCTGAAGATCACTGTTTTTAATCTCATTAAATCTCGCACAAAGACATAAAACATCCATAATAAAATTACACCACACCCTTTTGCATCTTCTTGCCATAAAAAACAGTGTATATTGCTATTATTGAGATAATTTTATAAACAATTTTCTTCTTAAATTCCAGCTTGGTGAAGAATATACCCAAAGCCAAAATAAACAATAACAGGTACAGTCATAATAATTAATTCTTGCATAGAATTTTAAAAACACCAAATGTTCAGTAACTAAGAGGGCAGCTCATATGATAAAATAAATGGTCATTTAAAAATGCAATTCTACTTATTTGGGTTTTTTTCTAACCCTATAGCTAAAGATAAGAAATTTATTTTGTTGAGGTCCTTGACAAATTTACCTAAAATTTAGCAAATTTCTATTTCATAAGTCACTAGATTAATTTCTATTTCATTCATCACTAGACAGCTTACCTAAAATTTCTATGTGCTACAAGAACTCCTAGAACAGGAGTGTGCCATGAAGAGACACATGATGTGACATGATAAAAAGACATACAGCAATTTTCAAATTCAGATCCAAAGTGTTGTGAAATCTGCAATTCCAACCCTGATGTATATAAAATTGTCTTATTTAAGGGTTGGCATACACTTGGTAACTTCATATATACTCTTCCATGACGATAGGTCTAAATCTGTTATACTTTTATCATTAATTATGAGACTAAATTTAACTTTATAATATTTGCCTGTTCATAGGTATCTAATACTTTGAGTATAATTCAAAGAATATGCATTGAATTTCCACCCCAATTTCCACTTGAGTGCAATAGAGATCCAAACGAGGTGAAATAAGGATATAAAAAGGCAATAAGGATAAAAAAATGAGGTGCAATAATGATATAAAAATGAGAAAGATTCTGCCCCTGCATTCCAGAAATTCACGAGAAAAATTTCCCCAAGAATTGTATATTAAAATATATTATGTATACATATATATTCACATATACACAAACCCTTATATTTGAAATACCTTCCTATCTATATCTATGCTATATACTTTGACATTTATTGTCTTATGCTTAAAATACACATACACACAGGGACCTACACACTCACTTTGACACCTATAGTCTCATTTGAGTCCCCAAATAATTCTTTTAAATAATCAATACAGCTATTATCATCTTATCTCTATTCCATAGATTAAAAAAACCTCAGACATAAAATGTTAAGTTCACAAAATGTATTAATTTTCTATGGCTGCCACAACAAAGTATCAAAACTGAGTGACTTAAGAGAATTTGTTGTCTCACTTCTGGAGGCTAGAAGTCTGAAATCAAGTTGTCAGCAGGGCCATTCTCTCTCTGAAACCTGTAGGGGAAGGATCCTCCTTTGCCTTTTCTTAGTTTCTCCTTGTTTGCCAGAAATGTTTGGTATTCTTTGGCTTATAGATGCATTGCTCAAGTCCACCATTGTCACATGGCCTTCTTCCTTCTGTGTGTGTCTGTCTCTATGTCAAAATTTCCCCTTTTTAGAAGGATGCCAGCATATTTGTTTAAAGCCCACTGTAATGACCTAATTTTAACTTAATTAACTCTGTAAAGACACTATCTCCAAATAAGGTCACATTCTGAGGTACTATCAGTTAGGACTTGCACATATCTTATTTGGGGGACAAAATTCTACCCAAAGCACATAGTAAGTGAGTAGAGAAGCTTAAGCAGAGGTCAGGGATCTTGCCTCCCAATCCCAAACTTGTGTATAAACTTTCAAAATCAATAAATTCTTGTTATCAGTGCTACTTTCAATATTTGTCAGAAGTGCAAAACATAATTAATATATAAGATATCTGAGTGGTACTAAATTTCATACATAATTGGATGAGCTAATCAACAGCCAATGGTAAATTTGAGAAAGCACTAAATGTCTTCCTATCTAATCTCATCTAGTAAAAAACACTTGCTATGATTTAGCAAAAACTGCCAAACTTTTGTATCACTCCTACAAATACCTTTCCATAAGTTCTGGTCTTCTCTGTAAAATAAATAGGTCACATACATTAACTCCTACATAATCAGTGAGATAATGAGCATTTTAAATAGTATATGATATATTTTTATAACACCATGGGAGCATCCCACCAGGAAAGGTAATAAAGATTCCTACATTGAGCCTCTATTTTATTTGACATTCATGCTGTTGCTGGACACCTGCAGAAGGGGTCAACCTGGTTAGTTTCCTGGTTTCAAAAATTAAGCATTGGCTGGCATGACATCAGCATCATGGAGGAGTGAGTTGTTCCCTTTGTCTCTCTTTTCTAAGTTACAACCAGTAGGACATTCACAGACCAACAAGGATTCTCTGCATAGCAGACCAGAATGCCTGAGAAATCTATACCTTAATACATCTAAAGGTGAGTGGCCTGGACCTTGTAGAGGTGGGGGAACCAGCAGAGAAGCAGCAGCAGCTCCTGAGCTGAAGGCTCCAGGAACTACGATGATATCCACAACCAGAGACTCCAGGAACTGGGGCAATCCTTGTGAATGGAAGGCCAAGGAACAAAAGTGGCAGACACAACTGGAGACTCCAGGAACTGTGGCAACAACTGTGACCCAGCCCACTGCCCCTCCACTAGTAGCAGCACCTGCAACACCAGCAGTCACAGCAGCGGGGGCTGCATCCAAGACCTCAGTGTCCCAAGCAGTGGCAGAAGTGCTCATGATCTGAGGTTCTAGGGATCACAGCAGTGCCCCAGACCAAAGGATCCAGGGACTGTGACAGTACCAGTGACTCAGGCAACTTTTCCCCCAAGGTGGTGGTGGTGATGCCTCCAACTCTGGCCTGCCTAGCAGTGGCAGTGACACCTGTGAACACAGCACCCCTAGCAGTGGTGGTACCAGTACCCCTGGAAACCTCAGAAGCAGTAGCAACATGCATGACACTAGCCCCCAGGCAACAGCAGTGCCCAAGGATGCAGAAAGCTCAGTAGCAGTGACAGTGGAGCTTGCTACCTGGTCGCTCCCAACTTCAGTGGCACCCACAACCTCATTCCCCCACCCACAGCAGCATCACCTGCTAACCCAACAACCCTGGACATGGCAAAGGCATCCATGACCATGGCTCTTGTCCCATCCTCCTGCACCCCAAACTGCAGTGTGGAAACCCACAACTCAGGTGACCATGGAGGCAGTAGAGGTGCTTGCCATCCCAGTGACTCCAGTGGTGACACCCACTACTGTAGTGACACTGGAAACAGCAAAGTACAAGCAGCACAATGAGGGCAGTAAAGACACCTCTAGCAGAGGAAGTGGAGGGTGGAAAGTGATGGCTCTCAAATACAACCAGAGCCAGCTCAGAATGAAAGTAAACAAAGTCTTACTTAACTAAGGAAGGTGTCTGCTACTATAAAAGCACCAGCAGAGGAGAAAATCATCAAGCACATGAAAAGTTATGGTAACAGTATCATAAAAAGAAAATGACGAATCTCTAGAAAACAAACTTGAAGTCACAGAAGAATGCTATCTAACTGACAGATAATTCAAAATAGCTGTCATGAAGAAACTCAGTGAGCTACAAGAAAACACAGAAAGCTCAATGACCTCAGGAATAAAATAAATGAACAGAAAGAGTAGTTTGCCAAAGAGATCAAAACTTTAAAAAACAACAAAATGGAAATTCTGGAGCTGAAGTGCTCAATAAATGAGATGAAGAAAAAAGTAGACAGCATTGTAGATAGAGCAGAACATATGGAAGAGAGTATTAGTGAGTTCAAAAATAGAAAACTACAAATGATTCAGGTAGAAGAGGAAAGAGAACTAAGACTTAAAAAGAATGATGAAATTCAATGAGAAATATCCAGCTCAATTAGGAAAAGCAACATAAGGATAATAGGTATCCCAAAAGGAGGAGAGAAAAGGAAGCAAAAAGCCTATTTAAAGAAATAATAGCTGACAGCTTCGTAAACCTGGGGAAGGAACTGGATTGTACATGAAGCTAATGGAACACACAATACTGTCAATAGAAAAACCTTCCCCAAGAGTGGTGTCAGCATCATGGCGGAGTGAGCTTGCCTGGGACTCTCGCCCCTCTAACATACAACAAAATGGAGCAACCATATTCTAACAGAATATACCATAATAGCACAAGAATCCTTGAAGAGTCACAGCAGCCAAACAACGGAGGGCTGAGGGGCTGGAATCCTCCTCACAGGAACTGGAATAGGATAAGAGAGAACTTCGCTCCCTCGCCTGAAGACTGGGATTGCTGCCGTGGGAGGCTCTGTGAGGGAAGGAGTAGGGGAGGGGTTGCATGTCCACAGGATAACCCAGGACTCCCTAGTGCCATTGCAGCCTAGAGGGAAGCCCTCTAATGGGGCAAAAGCTTTCGCCTGGGGTGACCTCATCAAGCCAAGACCCCAGGAGACCAGATAGCAACAGCTGATTGGGAAACCAGGGCCTGCATGCAAGAGAAAGCGCCCCCCCCCCCCAACACCTGCTGTGCTGTGCCATCTTGGCTAAAGGCAGAGGGCTCAGAATACTTGGCTCTAGACCCCCATCCAGTGGCAATAGGCTGTAAATGCAGCCAAATCATATCACAAGGGGAAAAACTGGTAGTTCCAGCATCAGGCGTGTTATCAAATCTCCAGACCAGAGAGAAAATGACAAGCACCCAGAATTCAGGCCTGGTGATGCACAAATAAGTAAACTAAATGACAATGAATTCAGAATAGCTATCATCAAAAAAGCTCAATGAGGTAAAAGAGAATATAGAGAAACAATTCAATGAGTTCAGGAGCTACTTCACAAAAGAGATTGAAACTATAAAGAAGAATCAATCAGAAATACTAAAGATGAAAGACACAATGGAAGAGAAGAAACACAGCATAAGAAAATGCAGAAGTCAATGGGTAGACCAAAACACACAAGATGAGAAACAAAGGAAATGCAGGAAAGCCGGAAAATGAGTGATATAACTACAGCATTAAGCCCTCATAGATCAATAATTGCCCTCAATGTAAATGGATTGAACTCCCCAATAAAAATACACAGAATGGCAAGATGGATTAAAGAACAAGATCCAACAGTGTGTTGCCTCCAGGAAACAAATCTCAGCTCCAATGACAAATAGAGGCTCAGAGTGAAGGGGTGGAAGATGATACTCCAAGCTAATGGCAAACAAAAGAAAGCAAGTGTCTCAATACTTATATTAGACAAAGTAGATTTAAAGATAAGGCAGATAACGAGAGACAAATAGGGGTAATATATAATGATCAAAGGGCCACTACATGAAGAAGAAATAATGCTTATAAATATCTATGCACCCAACATAGGAGCACCAAAGTTCATAAAACAACTGTTAACAAACCTAAAAGAAGATATCAAAAATAACACAATAATAGTAGGGGACCTCAACACCCCACTCACATTAATGCACAGAACTTCAAGACAGAAAATCAACAAGGAACCAGTGGAATTAAATGAAAACCTAAAACAGCTGGACTTAATAGACATATATAGAACACTCCATCCCAAAACAGCAGAATACACATTCTTCTCAAGTGCACACGGAACATTCCCAAGGGTAGACCACATGTTGGGAAACAAGGCAAGCCTTCATAAATTTAAAGAAATTGAAATAATAACAAATATCTTCTCTGATCTTAATGCTATAAAGCTAGAAATTAATTACAAGAAAAAAGCTGAGAAAAGAACAAAGATGTGAAAACTAAAAAATATGCTGTTGAACAAGCAATAGATCATTGACGAAATTAAAGAAGAAATAAGAAAAATCTGGAGATAAATTAAAATGATAACATGCTATATCAACTCATATGGGATACAGCAAAAGCTATATTAAGAGGGAAATTCATCGCAATACAGGCACACTTAACAAAGAACAAAATTCCCAAATAAGCAATCTAAAATTACACCTAACTGAATTAGAAAATGAACAAACAAAGCACAAAGTCAGCAAAAGGAGAGAAATAATAAAAATCAGAGCAGAAATAAATGATATTGAAACAAAAAAGGCAGTAGAAAGGATCAATGAAGCAAAGAACTGGTTCTTTGAGAAGATAAATAAAATTGACAAATGCCTAGCCAGACTTACAAAGAAAAAAAAGGGAGATAGCTCAACTAAACAAAATCAGAAATAAAAGAGGAGAAATAACAACAGACTCCACAGAAATACAATGAACTATAAGAGAATGCTACAAAAAACTATATGACAACAAAATGGATAATCTAGAGAAAATGGATAAATTCTTGGACTCTTACAACCTCCCAAAGCTAACCCAAGAAGAAACAGACAATCTGAACAGACCAATCACAAGGAAAGAGATTGAAACAGCAATCAAAACCATCCTAAAGAATAAAACCTCAGGACCAGACGGCTTTCCTAGGGAATTCTACCAAACTTTCAGAGAGCATTTAATGCCTATACTTTCAAGCTATTCCAAAAGATTATGGAGGATGGAACACTTCCTAACACATTCTATGAGGCCAACATCACTTTAATATCAAAGCCAGACAAGGACAGCATAAAAAAGGAGAACTACAGGACAACATCACTGATGAACATAGACACAAAAATTCTCAACAAAATTTTGCAACCCAAATTCAGCAATGCATCAAAAGGATCAAACATCACAATTAATGGGATTCATAATAGCGACACAGGGATGGTTCAACATCCACAAATCAATCAACATGATACACCACATCAACAAATCGAGAAGTAAAAACCACGTGATCATGTCCGTAGATGCAGAGAAAGAATTTGACAAGATCCAACAGCAATTTATGATGAAAACTCTTAACAAAATGGGGATAGAAAGAAATTACCTCAACAAAATAAAGGCCATATATGACAAACCTGCAGCCAACATCATACTCAACGGGCAAAAACACAGCGCCATCCCCCTGAGAACAAGAATGAGACAAGGATACCCTCTATCACCACTCTTATTCAACATAGTACTGGAGGTTTTGGCCAGAGCAATAGACTAGAAAAAGGAATAAAAGGAATCCAAATAGGGAGTGAAACTCTTGCTGTTTGCAGACGACATGATCTTATATATAGAAAACCCCAAAGAATCCATTGGAAAACTTTTAGAAATAATCAACAACTATAGCAAAGTTGAAGGGTATAAAATCAACATACATAAATCAGTAGCATTTCTATACTCTAACAACAAACTAACAGAAAAAGAACTCAAGAACACAACACCATTCACAATCACAACAAGAAGAATAAAATAGCTTGGGGTGAATTTAACTAAGGAAGTTAAAGACCTATACAACAAAAACTGCAAGACTTTCCTGGGGGAAATTGATGATGACATACAGAGATGGAAAGATATTCCATGCACACGGATTGGAAGAATAATCACAGTTAAAATGTCCATACTACCTAAAGCAATTTACAGATTCAATGCAATGTCAATCAGAATCCCAATGACATTCTTTACAGAAATAGAACAAAGAATCCTAAAATTCAAATGGGGCAACAAAAGACCCCGAATTACTAAAGCAATCCTCAGGAAAAAGAACAAAGCTGGAGGCATCACAATCCCTGACTTCAAAACATACTACAAAGCTACAGTAATCAAAACAGCATGGTACTGGTACAAAAACAGGTGCACAGATCAATGGAACAGAACTAAAAGTCCAGAAATAAAACCACACATCCGTGGACAGCTAAACTTCGACAAAGGAGCTGAGGGCATACAATTGAGAAAAGAAAGTCTCTTCAACAAATGGTGCTGGGAAAACTGGAGAGCCACATGTAAAAAAATGAAAATTTACCATTCTTTATCACCATTCACAAAAACAAACTCAAAAGGGATCAAAGACCTAAAGGTAAGACCTGAAACCAGAAGGCTTCTAGAAGAAAATATAGACAATACACTCTTTGACATTAGTATTAAAAGGATCTTTTTGGACACCATGTCTTCTCAGACAAGGGAAACAATAGAAAGAATAAACAAATGGGACTTCATCAGACTAAAGAGTTTCTTCAAGGCAAGGGAAAACAGGATTGAAACAAAAAAAAAAATCCCTAATTGGGAAAAATATTTGTAAGTCATATATCTGTCAAAAGGTTAATCAACATAATATATAAAGAACTCACACAACTCAACAACAAAAACTCAAACAAACTTATCAAAAAATGGGCAGGGGACATGAACAGACATTTCTCCAAAGAAGATATACAGATGGTCAATAGACACAGGGAAAGATGTTCATCATCACTGATCATCAGGGAAATGCAAATCAAAACTACACTATGATATCACCTTACACCTGTTAGAATGGCAAAAATAATGAAAAGAAAGACTAACAAATGTTGAAGAGGTTGCGGAGAAAAAGGAACCCTCATACACTGCTGGTGGGAATGCAAACTGGTGAAGCCACTATGGAAAACAGTATGGAGATTTCTCAAAAAATTAAAAATAGAAATACCATATGTCCCAGCCATCCCACTACTGGGTATCTATCCAAAGAACTTGAAATCAGCAATTCCAAAAATCCCATGCACCCCTATGTTCATTGCAGCATTATTTACAATAGCCAAGACATGGAAGCAACCTAAGTGCCTAGCAACTGATGATTGGATAAAGAACATATGGTGTGTGTGTGTATGTATATATATATATATATATATACACACACACACACACAATGGAATATTACTCAGCCATAAAAAATGATAAAATTGTCCCATTCACAACAACATGGATGGACCTTGATGGTATTATGTTAAGTGAAATAAGCCAGATAGAGAAGACAATCTCTGTATGGCTCCATTTATATGTGGATTTTAAACATGTAGACAAAGAGAACAGATTAGTGGCTAACAGGGGAAAAGGGGTATTGGTGGTGGGCTCGAAGGGTGAAATGGTACACCTACAACACTAATGACAAACAATTATGTACAACTGAAATTTCGCAAGGTTGTAAACTATCAAATCTCAATAAAATTTTTTTACAAAAAGAAAAACCTTCCCCAAGACACTTAAAAATAAAACGATCAAAAGCCAATGACAAAGAAAGAATATTAAGGGCAGCAAGGGAGAAAAAAGAATAATCTACAATCTACCCATTAGGCTATCAATAGATTTCTCAGCAGAAACTTTATAGGCCAGGAAAAAGTTGAATAACATGTTGAAAATATCAAGAGATAAGAACTGTCAGCCAAAAATACTCTATCCAGCAATGTTATCTTTCAGATATGAAGGGATATAAAGCCTCTCCCAGACAAACAAAATCTGAGGGAGTTTATTGCCACTAGACTAGCCTTACAAGAAATGTTGAAAGGAGCTCTCCTACCTGAAATGAAAAGGCAAAGGTATACAAAGCATGGAGCTAGATGATAAACAGAACAAAACAAAATCAAAGTATTTTAGCAAACAATTATAACATAAAGGTTAAAGAGAAAGGAAGCATTAAAAATAACTATAACCACTTCAATTTGTTAACAAACTCACAACATAAAAAAGACTAGTTTGTGACAACAAAAACTTAGGAGTGGAAGAGGAAAAAGACAGAATCTGCATAGATAAATAAAGATAACATACTATCAGCAGTAAAAGGATTATCTCATTTATGAGATCTTTTATACTAACCTATGGTAACCATAGAACAAAAATTCAAAGCAGAGTCACAAAATGTAAGAAAAGAGGACACTGAGAGACACATCACAGAAAACCACAAAACTGAAATGGCAGACAGAAACACAAGAAAAAAAATAAAAATAGAGAGCAACCAGAAAACAAAGGATAAAATGGCAGTATTAAGTCCTCATATATCAATAATCACCCTAAATGCAAGTGGATAGAATTCACCAAACAAAGGCAATGGAGTGGAGAGTGATGTCAGCAACATTGTGGAGTGAGCTATTTCCATAGTCTTTACCCCTAAGATACAATGAAGAGGACATTCACTAACCAACAGAGGACATCCTCACAACACAATAGATGTCTGAGAGATGTATGCCTCCATATATCTGAAGTTGGGGGTGCTAGATCCCCAGGAAGCAGTGGAAGGAGCTAAGTGAATCTGTTCTCCCTCCCCAGTGCCAGCAATCTAGAGCACAGGACCTCATTCAGCAACCAGCACGTGACTCTGAGAGGTGATGGGGGAAAAGATAGCCCTCCAAAGGAACTTTTTCACTCTTGGAGTTGCTTCCCAGCCTTTGGGAAAGCTCCACACTGAGGCGGCTCCATCTCCATGGGGGCACTCCCACTCAGCCGAGCACCCCAGGTGGACTGCCAGTGAGTGCAGAGCATGAGCATGGGCAGGAAAGAAAGCACTCCCTCTAACCCAATCCCACCTGGTGCAAGAACTCAGCCAGTCAGCCAGATGGAGGATCCCTGCCAGAGCACCTGTGCCTGCATATGTGAAGTAGCAGTGGCCAGTGGGTGAATGCGGATGGGCCCTCTTGGCACAGCTTCAAATGGACAAGTACAATGGCCAGCAGATGCAGCAGGCTCAGCAAACAGATCCTGCACCTTACAGTGATGGCAGGTGGAATCTGTGACCAGAAAATACCACTATGCGCTGGCAAAGCTCCACCCCATCAAGCAGCATGAAGAAATACATGAACACTCCAGGCCAGAAGGAAAATGACAAATGTCCAGAAACTAATCCTGAAGTCACAGAAATTTACATTCTAAATGACAGAGAATACAAAATAGTCATCATAAAGAAACTCAATGAGTTACAAGAAAACTCAGAAAGACGGTTCAATGAGCTCACGAACAAAATTAATGCTCAGAGGAAATTCTTCACAGAAGATACTGAAACTCTAAAAAGATGAAAATGAAACAGAAATGCTGGAGATGAAGAATACAATGAATGAGATTAAAAAAATCTAGAATCCTTAAAAACAATAGCTGACATTACGGAGGACAGAATTAGTAATTTAGAGACAGAAATGCTTCAGGTTGCTGGGAGAGACAACTAAGACTAAAAGGAAATGAAAAAATCCCCCAAGAAATATCTCCCTCAATTAAGAAATGCAACATAAGGATTATAGGCATTCCGGAGGGGGAAGGGAGGGAGAAAGGAGCAGAGAGCTTGTTCAAAGAAATACTAGCTGAGAACTTCCCAAACCTAAGGAATGAGCTGGAATTACATGTAAATGAATCCAATAGAACTTATAATAGCATCAATGTAAAAAGGCCTTCTCCAAGATGTATGTTAGCAAAACTGACAAAAGTCAATGACGAAGAAAAAATATAAGAGCAGCAAGGCAGAATAAAATAAGCTACAAAGGAACCCCTATTACCCTTTCAGTGGATTTCTCAGCAGGAAGCTTACAGGCTAGGAGAGTGGAATGATATATTCAAAATACTGAAAGACAAAAATATTCAGTCAAGAATACTCTATCCAGTGAAACTATCCTTCAGATATCATGGAGAAATAAAAACTTTCCCAGACAAACAATAGCTGAGGGAATTCATCATCACAAGACCCCTACAAGAAATGCTCATGAAGGCCCCTGTACCTAAAAAAGAAAAAGAAAATCTTTTCAAAGCTTTGAACAAGGAGATAAATAGACAAAATCAGATAATTGCATCTCTCTATCAGAACAGGTTAGCAAACACTTAATTACAACATTAAAGATAAAGGGAAGGGAAGTATCAAAAATAACTATAAGCACTTCATTTTAATCACAAACTCACAAGACAAAGTGGAATAAGTTGTGACAATAATAACTAGACAGGGAAGAGGAGGGGGAGGAACAAGCTTAGGCTAAAGAGATAAGAGACTATCAGAAATTGGATGATCTCATCTATGAGATCCTTTATGCAAACCTCATCATAACCACTAAACAAAAAATCAGAACAGAGACACAAATGATAAATAAAGGGAAAACTAGAAAAACCATCATAGGGAATCACCAAACTGAAAGGGGAGTCGGAAATACATGGACAAGAAAAAAGAGAAATACAGAACAACCAGAAAATGAGCAATAAAAAGGCAGCATTAAGCACTCAAATATCAATAATAACTGTAAATGTAAATGGATTGAATTCTCCAATCAAAAGACAGAGTGGCTGGATGGATTAAAAAAAAGACCCAACAATATGCTGCCCTCAGGAAACCCATCTCAGCTCTAAAGACAAACACAGCTTTAGAGTGAAGGAGTGGAAGATGGTACTCCAAGTAAGTAGCAAACACAAGAAAGCAGGAGTTGCCATACTTATTTCAAGCAAAGTAGACTTCAGGATAAAAAAGGCAATGAGAGACAAAGGGGGCAGAATATAATGATAAAAGGGACATTCCACCCAGAGGACATAACACTTATGAATATATATGCACCTAAACAGGAGCACAAAAGTACATAAAGCAACTATTAACAGACCCAAAGGGAGAAGTTAACAGCCACCCAATAATAGTAGGGGAACTCAACACCACACTTACATCAATGGATAGAGCATGCAGACAGAAAGTGAACAAAGAAATAGTGGAATTAAACAAAAAATTTCATCAGATGGACTTATATATAGAACATTGCATCCCCAAACAACAGCATACACATTGTTCTCAAGTGCACATAGAACGTTCTCAAAGATAGATCATATGTTGGGAAACAGAGTAAGCCCCAATACATTTAAGATGATTGAAACCATATCAAGCATCTTTTCCAACCATAATGCTATGAAACTAGAAATCAACTATAAGAAAAAAGCAGGGAAAGTCACAAGCATGAGGAGACTAAACGAAATGCTACTGAACAGCCAATGGATCAATGAAGAAATCAGGGGATAAATGAAAAAATATCTGGAGACAAATGAAACTGAAAATACATCATACCAACTCATATGGGATGAATCAAAAGTGGTCCTAATTAGTAGTAGAAACTAATAGCTATTTCTTTGAGAAGATAAGCAAAATTGACAAACCCTTAGACAGACTCACTAGGAAACAAAGGGAAGGCTCAAATAAATAAAATCAGAAATTGAAGAGGAGAAATTATAATGAATATCACAGAAATACAAAAGATTATAAAAGAATGTTGTACCCCAAAAAGTGGATGACCTAGAAGAACAGAAAAATTGTTAGACTCATAGAATCTCCAAAAACTGAATCAAGAAGAAATAGAGAATCTGCATAGACCAATCACTAGTAAAGAGATTGAAAGCGTAACCAAAAACTTCCCGAAAACAAAAGTCTGGGACCAGATAGCTTCTCCAATGAATTCTACCAAAGATTCAAATATTTAATACTTATCCTTCTCAAGCTCTTCCAAAACATTGAAGAGGAAGGGACTCTTCCTAACTCATTTTACAAGGCCAACATTACCCTGATACTAAAACCAGACAAGGCCAACACAAAAAAGGAAAATTACAGGCCAATATCACTGATGAACATGGATGCAAAAATCCTCAACAAAATAATAGGACATTGAATACAAAAATATATTAAAAATATCATACGCCATGATCAAGTGGGATTTATTCCAGAGATAAAAGCATGATTCAACATCTACAAATGAATCAACGTGATATTCCATCTTAACAAAATGAAAAACAAAAATCTCATGATCATCTCAATAGATGCAGTGAGAGCATTTGACAAGATTCATTATCCATTTATGATAAAAGCTCTCAATAAAATGGGTACAGAAAGAAAGGACCTCAACATATTAAAGGCCATTTATGATAAACCCACAGCTAACATCATACTCAGTGGTGAAATAGTGAAAACTATACCTCTAAAAACAGGAATGAGACAACCATGCCCATTCCCACCACTCTGATTTAATATAGTATTGGAAGTTCTAGATAGAGCAATTAGGCAAGTAAAAGAAAAAAAAGAAGGCATCCAAACTGGGAAGAAAGTAGTAAAACTCTCACTATATGCAGATTACATGATTTTATATGTAGAAAACCCTAAAGAATCCACAAAAGAAAACTATTATAAATAATAAACAAATACAGTAAATTCAAAGGGGACAAAATAAACATACAAAAATCAATAATGTTTCTATACACTAACAATAAACAGAAAGAGAAATCAAGAATACAATTCTATTTACAAATTCAACAAAATGGATAAAATATCTAGGAATAAATTTAACCAAGGAAATGATTGAGCTATACACTGAAAATTATAAGATTATAAGGCACTGTTGAAAGAAACTGAAGAAGACAAAGAAATGGAAAGATATTCTGCACTCATGAAATGGAAGAATTAACACAGCTAAAATACACATATTCTACAAATTCAATGAAATTTCTATCAAAATCCCAATGACATTTCTCATGAGAATAGAATAAAGAATCCTAAAATTTATTTGGAACAGCAAAAGACCTCAAATACCCAAAACAAACCTGAGAAGGAAGAGCAAAGCTGGAGGTATCACACTCCCTAATTTCAAAATATACTACAATACATATAGTAGTAGTAATTTATAGTAATCAAAAAAGCATGGTACTGGCACAAAAACAGACAGTCAGATCAGTGTAACATAACTGGTAGCCCAGAAATAAACCCACACATCTATGGACAGTTAATGTTTGATAAAGGAGCAAAGAATGTACAATGGAGAAACGAAAATCTCTTTAATAAACGGTGTTGGGAAAACTGGACAGCTGCATCCCAAAGAATAAAAGTAGACCACTGTCTTACACCATACACAAAAATGAACTCGAAATGGATTAACGACTTGAATGTAAGACCTGAAAATTTAAAACTCCTAGAAGAAAGCATAGGCAGTACACTCTTTGATATCAGTCTTAGCAGTATGTTTTCGACTATATCTCCTCAGGCAAGGGAAACAAAAGAAAAATAAACAAATGGGACTATGTCAAACTAAAAAGCTCATTAATGCAAGGAAAACTATCAACAAAAAGAAAAGACAACCTACTGAATGAGAGAAGATATTTGGTATATCTGATAAGGGGTTAATATCTAAAATATATAAAGAACCCATACAACTCAACAGCAAATAAACAAACAACTCAATTAAAAAATGGATAGAGGATCTAAGCCTATATTTTCCAAAGAATATATATGGATGGCCAACAGGCACATGAAAAGATGTCCAAAATCACTAATTATTAGGGAAACGCAAATCAAAACCACAATGAGATATGACCTCATGCCCATCAGAAAGGCTGTGATTAAAAGACAAGTAATATCAAGGGTTGGAGAGGATGTGGAGTAAAAGGAACCCTTGTATATATTGCTGATGGGAATGTAAATTAGTGTAATCACTATATGAAACAGTATGGCGGGGTTTTTTAAATTAAAAATAGAACTACCATATGATCTAGCTATTCCACTTCTGCGTATTTATCCAAAGAACATGAAAACCCTGATTTGAATAGATATATGCACACCTATGCCCACCACAACCAAGACTTATTTGCAATAGCCAAGACTTGGAAACCACCTAAGTGCCCATCATTGGATGAATGGATAAAGAATATGTGGTATACACACACATACACACACCTGCAATGGAATACCATTCAACCATAAAAAGATACAATCTTGCCATTTGCAACAACATGGATAGACCTCGAGGATATTATACTAGGCCAAATAAGTCAGACAGAGAAAGACAAATAGCATTAGATTTCACTTATACGTGGAAGATAAACAAACACACAGATACAGAGAACAGATTGTGGTTACCAGAGGGAAAAGTGAATGGTGGGAGGGCAAAAGGGGTGAAGGGGCACATCTGTACGGTGATAGATGACAGCTAGACTTTTGGTGGTGAACACATGTAGTCTATACAGAAGTTGAAACATAGTGATGTACACCTGACATTTATATAATTTTGTAAATCAGTGTTATCTCAATGAAAAAAATTAAACCCTGGCTGATGTATGAATCCAAACATCTTGCATTCCTTAATACAAACCTGGTTTAGTGAATACAGTCAGGCTTTGATAATAGCCACAATCATTAGTTTCTCTAACATGTAACACAAATATCAAATGGAATTTACTTAATTTCTTTGCTAATTATCTTTTCTTTACCCCAGATATTAACTTGATTTAAATATTTAGAAAACACTTATAAAACATTTCTGATAGTATAACAAGATGTCTACCTAATAGAGTTGCACCAGAACATGATCTGATAAAAAAGAAAAAGGAAGGAAAGGATAAGTACACGTTTGGAGCAAAATATTTTGGATAAACAGTTAAACAAACAAATAAAAAATAACCGTAATCTACAACATTTATTCCCGAATATTATAGAGCTCAGCAACTACATTCTGCTCTATTTTTGGCTGTACCTTTACACTTACTATACTCAATATCATAAGTGTCACAACACAATGTAACTAGTGCAATGTATCTTAGACTTACACAGAAACTTTAGGAGAGAGAGAAAACAAAATATCTCACTTTGTATGCTGCTAGATTGTTATTAACCACACTTTTGATATCCACTCATGTTTCACTCAGGTATCCAAATAAATGGATCTCTTGTTCTTTTAATAATTGCTAAAAATTTTCAAGAATCATGACTTAAGCAAACAGATGCAAGACCTCACCAACAATTTTATAATGAACTTCTCAGTGTGTTAATATTTTCTGTACTGCTTTTCTGAATCATATTATAGGTGCAGATCTAAGGTAATTCAGGGGATTAAATAAAGGTTTATCCATAATCCCTCCTAGGTTTACAAAGTTTTAAAAGAAACATGGACAGATAACATTTATTGTGTATCTAATACATGCTATAGTCCTAGAAGTTTTACACAATTTATTTCATTTCATTTTCACAGTAACCATTATAAGAGAGTATTTTTCATTCTTTTATGGCTGAAGAAATTGAGGTTCAGCCACAATAAGTAATTCCTCAAAACCATATAGCCAATTAGTTGTATAACCGTGATTTGAACCTGTGAAAATTAATAAACAGAACCCTCAGTAAATTGGGGTTGGGAAGACAAAAAGTGGAGCTCTCACATTCTATGGCGATAGCAGATCCCAACAGGTAGAAAAAACACTTCTCAGCTAAAGACAGACTGTCACAACTTATCCAGTTAAAGCCACTCCACATGAAACTCTCAATTCTTCCAATGGACTTTTTGTTTATAATAGCCCTCCGGCTTACTCTTTTCCTCTATAAAAGAGTTTCTCCTCCTCCTGCTGCTCATGACTTGCATGTGACTCACCATGGTTGCACACCTCAAACGGCGGTTCTTGGCTGATCCCAAATAAACCCATTCTTGTTGGAGAAATAACCAGCTGCCTATTTGCTTAAAGTCAATATTTTAGTGGCTTGTACAGGGATCCAGAGAAGATCCCCGATGACTTTGAGTTTAGTGAGCAAGCAGGTGCAGTACCTGCAAAAGAGCCCACTGAGCTCACTGTTTTACTTGCCAACCCTGGAGTTAGAGGGTAAGTCTTTCTCCTGGATCTGAGCTTTTGTCTGCTTTGTGTTTGAGGCTCTCCAGGTTTTATTCAAAATCTATTTTAAGGCTTTGTCCTTTTCCAGTTAAGGTCTAGTTTGTCTGTGAGTACTCGTTTGGCGCTTCAACCTGATTCTTTTGAAATCTCTCCAACATGTGACACAACGCCCAGGAAAATTCTTTGCTGCTATCAAGGGACAAGAGGCTGCTGAAACCAGAAAAACCTGACTCTTGATCAGCAATGCTTTTAGAAAAAGATCTCCATCAAACAGGGAAAATGTGAAAATTAATAAACAGAAACCTTGTTAAATTGGAGTTGGGAGGCCAGAAATGGGAGCTTTCTCACATTCTACAATGATAGCAGAGCCCAACAGGTAGCAAAAACACTTCTCAGCCCGTAAGAAACTGTCAAAACTCAGCCAATGAAAGCTACTACACCTGGAACTCTCAATTATTCCAGTGGACTCTTTGTTTACTATAGTCCCCCCAACTATTCCTTCCCGTCTGTAAAAGAGTTTCTCCTTCACTTGCTGCTCAGAGCTTGCACGTGGCTCACCGTGGTTGCAGACCTCAAATTGCAATTCTTTGCTGATCCTAAATAAACCCATTTTTGCTGGAGAAATAACTACCTACCTATGTGTTTAAGGTCAACAAGCCAAAGAGTGTCTATGGCCCCGAGTCTGTGCTGATCACACCCAAGCAAAAGTACATAATAAACTGCATTCATATTCATCTTAGATATAAAATAGAAAATAGCTGGGTAGTATTGTACTTTGGATGGGCAGTGTGTAGTTAGAAATCTGGGAATAAATGATTTGTACTTCTCCAACCTTACATCATACTATTCCTCTATACTGATACTGCAAGCTAGAAAAAATGATCATCCACCATCTCCAAGCTATATCAATTGCATATCTTTCTAGCACGTTTACTAATGCTGATTTCCTCTAATTGAAACCTCTTATTTTCATCTCCAGATCTCTTACCTTCCTTTTCTGGCCAACTAATATCCCCTTTCCTCTTTTATTTTTTCCAACAAATTTTTATTGTTACTACTTTGCTCTGATGATACTAGAAGCTGGTCTTTATGTTGCTGGTAGTGTCTGTGGGCCATTAAGGGTCATGCCTAGGAAGTGGGGTTTAACTATTCCACGGTAGAACAAGGAGATGTCCCACTGACGACAAATCTGGAGTCACCAGCATAGGATGAGAGCTGAAGCATGGGAATAAAGAGATGTCCAGGCACATGTGGAGAGAGAAAAGTGTCACTGGGCCTAAGGTAATAGCGTAAAAATAAAGTTGGAAAGGAGGAACTCAGGGCTGATGTTTAACCCCAGAAAGGATGCCTAGAAACCAAATGCTTATCAGTAGGAGACGTCATACAGGCAGGTTTATGCATACTGTGGACACAGCAGCCATTAAAAATAGTTCAGGCTATGGGCTATATGTTTAGTTCATCAGGATGTTTTGATAGGAACAAAAAGTTACAGAACAGTACCTATAGCATGAGACTATTTCTAAACATACATATTTGCATACACACATTTATATATATTCGACATTTATTATGCAAATACATAGAAAAATTTGAAAAAACACATAAAATCAAAACTATTGGTTTGTTTGTGGGGGACTAGTGACCATCCCTCCACCTTTTGAAAGGTACAATTAGCATAATCCCTCATGAAGAGTCATCATGATGGGCGTTGGCTGTATCAGTTACGTGTGTCTGTGTCTTTAATACTGTGTGTTTTATTATTTCATCATTTATGGCTATGCCTTGCTTCATCTAAACCCATTACAAAATGTGAACCATTGTTCATGCAATATATCCATCCATAATGAAAACATTAATGATGGTAATATTATGTTCTACTGTCTATTGCTCATGTGTTAGAGATTTGCGGATAAATAGGACCTCACCCCTGCCCATAAGCAGCTCTCAGGCTCATACAATGAGATTTGTCCTAACAAAGATATAAAAACAATATATGGTTATGCAGAGGGTGCAACATTAATTATGCTGAAAGGGATAAAATATATTTTAATTTAAAAAGTGATTTTTAAGTAAGACGAAGTCTTCTAGTGGTGTTATGATTGGAAGGACATTGTAAGCAGAAAGAATTTCATGTGATGTGGATCACGACCTGCTGCCACATGCTTTACTCTGAGCAGGAACTTTCTATGTGTTGATGTGAAGTTAGAACGGTTCACCTTGTTGGAGAAATAAATATTGCTCCAATGACTAAATGGGAAAAATATACATAAAGCACTTTATTAAGTGGCACTAAGTAAATGTTAAAAAATGTTACCACTTGCCTTTACTGTTATTTTAAGTATTTGGTATTCATAAAGAAAAATTTAGTCCCTTAGCTGAGTGATTTCAGGAAGGTATCAAGAATATGCATTATCATGACTTTATCAGAGAAACCACATAATTTATAAGCATCTTCTATCAAAGCGTAACTTAATAAGCGTAACTTTATAAGCATGATGCTATGTACCTGTCAAGAGTCATATTTAATAATCCAAAAGAACATATAAGTGAAACTGAAATAATTGAGTAGTTTTCTTTTTTCATATTGTGTTGAAAAACACATAACATAAACCTACCATCTAAACCTTTTTTAAGTGTATAGTACAGTAGTGTTAACTATATATGCACATTGTTGTCCAATGGATTTCTAGAACTTTTTCATCTTGCAAAACTAAAACTCTTGTTTGCCACTCTCCTCCATCCCCAGGCCACCTCCATTCTACTTTCTATTTCTAAGAGTTTATTACTTTAGATACTTCATATAAATAGGATCGTGCAATATTTATCTCCTTGTGACTGGCTTATTTCACTTAGCATAATGTCCTCAAGATTCATCCATGTTGTAGCGTATGATAGAATTTCTTTTGGTTTTAAGGCTGCACAATATTCCATTGTATATACATATCACATTTTCCTTATCAATTCATCCATCGATGGACACTTAGGTTGTTTCCATATCCTGACTGTTTGTAATAATGTTGCAGTGAACATAGGTGTGAAAATATCTCTTGGAGATCTTAAATATTAAAGACACAGACACACCTGACTGACACAACCAATACCCATCATGATCACTCTTCATGAGGGGTTATGTTAGCTGTACCTTTCCAAAGGTGGAGGGATGGTCACTTGTCCCCTACAACCAATCTATTTTTTTTGATACATATCCAGACGTGGAATTGCTGGATCATACAGTAATTCTATTTTTAATTGCTTGAGGAACCCTTATATTTTTTCAATAGCAGAAAACGCACGCAGCATTTTACATTCCCATCAACAGTTCACAAGGATTCCATTTTCATCACATCCTAGCCAAGACTTTTTTATTATTTTGTTAGTGGCCATCTTAACATATTTCAAGTGATATCTCATTGTGGTTTTGACTTGTATTACCCTGATTATTAGTGATTTTTAGCATATTTATGTAAGCTTGTTGACTATGTGTATATATTCCTTGAAGAAATGTCTATTCAACAGAAATGTCTATTCAAAAATTTAACCATTTTTAATAGGGTTATTTGTTTATTTGTTGTAGGATTGTAGGAGTTCTCTATATATTCTAGATATTAACCCACTTTATATGGGTTGAGGTATATGGCTTCAAATATTTTTCTCCCATTCAATAGGTTGCCTTTTTACTCTCTTGATTATTTCCTTTGCTGCACAGAAATTTTAAGTTTTATATAATCCCATTTTTCTATTTTGTTTTTTCCTGTGTCTTTTATGTCATATCCAAGAAATTATTGCCAAATTTAATGTCATAAAGATTTTAAATTTTTTTCTAGGAGTTTTATAGTTTCAAGCCTTACCTCTCAGCCTTTAATACATTTTGAGTTATTTTCTGCATATATTTAGGGTCCAACTTCATTGCTTTGCATGTGGATATCCAGTTTTACCCACATCATTTATTGAAAAGATTATCCATTCTGTAACCTTAGCACCCTTGTCAAAGACCATTCTGGGCTCTCTATATTCTGTTCCATCAGGCTATGTGTTTGTCTTTATGCCATTACCATACTCTTTTGATTAATATAGCTTTGTAATAGTTATTTTTTTATTGCACTATATCACTATTTTTCCTTTCAGTTTTACTGACATACAGCACTGTATAACTACTTGACTTACGTACATTGTGAAATGATTACCACCATAAATTTCATTGGCATTCATCACCTCATGTAGATATAAAACAAGAAAAAAGTGTTTTTTTCCTTGTGATGAGAACTTTTAGGATTTGCTCTCTTAGCAACATTCAAATGTACCATACAGCAGTGTTAACTATAGTCATCATGATGCACATTATATCCCCAGTACTTATTTATCTTATTATTGAAGTCTATACCTTTTAACCACCTTCATTCATTTCCCCCAGCCCCGACACCTGGCCTCTGATAACCACAAATCTGATCTCTTTTTCTGTGAGTTTTGTTTTGTTTAGAGTTCACAAGTAAGTGAGAGCATATGGCATTTGTCTTTCTCTGTCCGACTTGTTTTACTTAGCATAATGCCTCAAGTTTCAGTCACGCTGTTGCAAATGACAAGTATTTTCTTCTTTTTTATGACTGAATGGTATTCCTCTGTGCATGCGTGTGTGTGTGTGTGTGTGTGTGTATGTGTACTGCATTTTCTTTACCTATTCACTTAGATTGTCCATGTCTTGGCTATCTTGGCTATTCTGAATATGCTGTAAATGAACATGGAGGTGCTGAAATTTCTTTGACATAAGGATTTTATTTCCTTAAGATAAATTCCCAGAAGTAGAATTGCTAGATGATATGGTAGTTCTATTTTTAATTTTTTGAGGAACCTCCATAATGTTTTCCATAGTGGCAGTAACAATATACAATCCCACCAACGGTGCACAAATTTCCTCTTTCTCCATATCTTCACCAGCATTTGCTTTCTTTTCTTTCTGATGATAGGCATTCTAACAGGTGTGAGGTGATATCTCATTGTGGTTTCGATTCACATTTCCCTGATGATTAGTGATATTGAGTATCTTTTCATGTACCTATTGGCTAAATGAATATCTTCTTTGCAAAAATATTTATTCAGGTCCTTTGCCTATTTTTAAATAAAGTTATTTGTTTTTTTTGCTATCAAGTTGTACGGGTTCCTTACATTTTGGATATTAACCCCTTATCAGATATATGACTTACAAATATTTCCTTCCATTCTTTAGGTTCTTTTCATTTTGTTGATCATATCTTTTGCTGTGCGGAAGCTTTTTAATTTGATGTGGTCTCATTTGTTTGCTTTTGTTGCTTGTGCTCTTAGAGTCATATTAAAAAATTCATTGCCAAGACCCATGTCAAGGAGCTTTTCTCCTACGTTTTCTTCTGGGAGTATTATGGTTTCAGGCCTTACATTTAAATTTTTAATTTATTTCAAGTTAATTTTTATGAGTTGTGTAAGATAAGGGTCTAGCACCATTTTTGAAGAGACTCTCCTTTCTCCATTGATTATTCTTGGCTCTTGTCAAATATTAGTTGTAATATGTTTTCAAATCAGGAAATGTGTAGCCACCAGTTTTGTTTTTCTGTCTTAAGATTGTTTTGGCTATTTAGGGTCTTTTGAGATTTCATGTGAATTATAGGATCTTTTTTCTATTTCTGCAAAACAATTTCTCTGAGATATGGTTAGGGATTGCATTGAATCTATAGATTGCTTTGGGTAGTACTGACATTTTAAAAATAATAAGTCTTCTAATCCATAAACACAGGATGTTATTCCAATTATTTGTGTTTTATTTCTTTCAGCAATTTTTTATGGTTTTCAGTTCTTTATAGAATGTTCATTGTTAGTGTACAGAAACACAACTGATTTCTGTGTGTTGATTTGTATCCCACAACATTGCTGAATTTTCTTTTTGGTTTTCACAGTTTATGTGTGTGTGTGTGTGTGTGTGTGTGTGTGTGTGCGCGCGCGCATAGAATCTTTATGATTGTCTACATATGAGATCACGTCATGTGTGAACAGAGAGTATTTTATTACTTCATTTTCTATTTTAGTGCCTTATATTTCTTTTTCTTTCTTGCCTGATTGCTCCAGCTAGGATTTTCAGTATCACGTTGAATAGAAGTGAAGAGAGGGGGCATCCTTTTAGTCTTCAGAAAAAGCTTTCAGTTTTCCCAGTTAAATACGATGTTAGCTTTTGGCTTTTGATGAATGGCTTAATCCTAGTTTGTTGAGTATTTTATCATGGAAGACATTGAATTCTGTCAAATGCTTTTTCTACGTCAATGAGATGACTATGTGCTTTTTGTCCTTCATTTTGTGAAATATATTGATCAATTTTCATATGTTGAAACATCTTTGCATTCCAGGAATAAATCACACTTGGTGATGGTGTATAATCCTTTTGATGTGCCATTGAATTCCGTTCATTGATATATTGTTGAAGTTTCTGCATGAATATTCATCAGACATATTGGTCTGTAGTTTTCTTCAAGTATCTGTCTAGTTTTGGTCTCAGTGTAATATGGCCTCATAAAATGAATTTGAAAGTTTTCGTTTCTTACCAATTTGTTGGAATGATTTGAGAATGATTGGTGTTAATTATTAAAATGCTTGGTAGAATTCTGCAGGCCATCTGATCTTGGCCTTTCCTTTATTGTGAGGTTTTTGGTTACTGACTAAATCTCCTTCCTTATTTTCAGTTTGCTTAGATTTTCTATTTCTTCATTATTCAGTTGGTAGGTTGTTTGTTTCTAGGAATTTATTCATTTCTTCTAGGTTATCCAATTTGTTGGCATATAACCATGCATAGTAGTCTCTCGTGATCCTTTTTATTTTTATTACAGTTGCAAAGTCTTCACTTTCATTTCTTAATTTAGTTATTTGTTTCTTTTCATTTTTTCTTAGTCTACCTAAGGGGTTATCAATTTTATTGGTCTTTTCAGGAAACTGATGCTTTGTTTCACAGATTTTTTTGTTTGTTTTTTATTCTCTGTTTCATTTATTTCTGGTCTAATCTTATTTCCTTCCCTCCAATAACTTTCAGCTTAGTATATTCTTCCGTTTTTATTTTCTTGAGGTTTAAGTTTAGATTGTTGCTTTGAGATGTGTCTTTTTAATGTAAGTGTTTACTGCTATAAACTTCCTTCATACCTCTGCTTTGGCAGCATCCCATGAATTCTGGTACGATATGTTGTCATTTTTATTTGTCTCAAGGAAGTTTTAAGTTTCTCTTCTGATTTCTTTTTGGACCTATTAGTTGTTCAAGTGTGTGTTGTTTAATTTCCATATATTTGTGAATTTTTCAATTTTTCTTCTCTAGTTTTATTCTATTATGGTCAGAATAGATACCAGTGGTAATAACAATTTATTTTCTTAAATGTCTTGAGACTTGTGTGTTACCTAATATGTGATCTATCCTGGAGAATGTTCCATGTACACTTGAGAAGAATGTGTAGGCTGCTGTTATTGGGTGGATTGTTCTGTATATCTCTATTAGGTCCAATTGGTCTATAGTGTTGTTTAAGTCTTCTCTTTCCTTGTTGATCTTCTGTCTGGCTGTTGTCTCCATTGTTGAAAGTGGAATATGGAAATCTCCTATTCTTAGCATATTACTATCCATTTATCCCTTCAATTCTTTCAATGTTTGCTTCATATATTTGGGTGCTGTGCTGTTAGGTGAATGCATATTTGCAATCATTATATTTTCTTGAGGAATTGACACTTTTATAATTATATAGTATGTTCTTTGTCTTTTTTCTAATAGGTTTATTTTTTATTTTTTATTTTATTTTTGAGGAAGATTAGCCCTGAGCTAACTACTGCCAGTCCTCCTCTTTTTTTTTTTTTCTTTTGCTGAGGAAGCCTGGCTTGAGCTAACATTCATGCCCATCTTCCTCTAGTTTATATGTGTGATGCCTACCACAGCGTGGCATGTCAAGCAGTGCCATGTCCGCACCCAGGATCCAAACCAGTGAATCCCGGGCTGCCAAGAAGCAGAACGTGTGAACTTAACTGCTGCACCACCAGGCCGACCCCTGTTCTTTGTCTTTTCTGACAGTTTCAACTTTAAGTTTATTTTGTCTGATATAAGTATGGCCAATCCTATTCTATTTTGGTTACCATTTGCATGGAATATCTTTTCCCATCCTTTCACTTTCAGCATATGTGTGTCTTTACATCTAAAGAGAGTCTCTTGTAAACAGCACATAGTTGGATTGTTTTTTATCCATTCAGTAACTCTATATCTTTTGATTCACGAGCTTAATTTATTTAGATTTATAATAAGTACTGACAGGGAATGTCTTACTATTGCTACTGTGTTAATTGTTTTCCGTATGTGTTGTAATTATTTTGACACTCTTTTCCTCTCTTGTTGTTTTCCTCTGGATTTCATGAGTTTTTGTAGTGATATGCTTCAATTCCTTTCTCATTTTCTTTTCTGTGTCTTCTATAGTTATTTTTTTGTGGTTACTGTCGGGATTATATAAAACATCCTATAGTTACAAAAATTTGTTTTAAACTGATAACAACTTAACTTCAGTTACATACAAAACCACTGTAATTTACATCTTCCCTTTCCCCACTTACGTTATTAATGTTATCTTTTCAAATATTTTCTATTTATTAACATGGTTTTATAATTACACTTATTTTTATGTTTTTATATTTTACATTCCATACCAATATTAAAAATAATTCATGCACCACCATTACTATATTACAGAATTCTTTATTTGTCTATATGTTTATCTTTATTAGAGAGCTTTATATTTTTGTATGCTTCCATGATACTGTCTAGTGTCCTTTTATTTCAACTTGAAGGATTCACTTTAGCAGTTCCTATTAGGCAGTCATAGTAATGAACTCTTTCAGCTTTTGTTTACCTGAAAAAGTTTTTCTTTCTCTTTCATTACTGAAGGACAGTTTTGCTGGATATAGTATTCTTGGTTGGCAGCAGTTTTTTTTAAGTTTCAGCACTGAATTTATCATCTCACCCTCTTCTGGCCTGTAGCGTTTCTGCTGATAATGTTATGAAAGCTCTTTTGTATGTGATGGTCACTTTTCTATCTCTGCTTTCAAAATATTCTCTTTGGCTTAGACTTTTGATTGTGTCTTAGTCAGTTTGAGCCACTATAACAAAGTACAATAGACTAAGTGGCCTAAAAAAAAAAAAGAAACATTTCTCACAGTTCTGGAGGCTGGGAGTCTGAGTTCTGGGTACCAGCATGATTGGATTCTGGTGAGGGTCTTCTTCCACGTTGGAAACTGCCAATTTTTTTGTTGTATCCTCACATGGCAGAGAGCAGAGAGGGTAAGTAAGCTCTCATGTGACTCTTATAAGAAGGACACTAATCCCATTCATGAGGGCTCCACCCACATGACTTTGTCTAATCCGAATTAGCTCTCAAAGCCTCCACTTCCTAATATCATCACACTGGGGATAGGTTT
Source organism: Equus przewalskii (assembly GCF_037783145.1). Lineage (NCBI taxonomy): Eukaryota > Metazoa > Chordata > Mammalia > Perissodactyla > Equidae > Equus > Equus przewalskii. Next base: position 33,493,917 of record NC_091838.1, read on the forward strand.
TCAACATATGAAATTTTTGGGGAGACACAAATATTCAGTCCATCACAGACAGTTTGATTATAATGTGTTTCAGTGTGGGTCTCTTTGAGCTCATCGTATTGGAATTTTTAAGCTTCTTAAATTTTAATTCCCATTTTCTTCCTCAATTTGAGAAATTTTCAGCCATTTGTTCTTCAAATAAGTTCTCTGTCTCTTCTCATTCTGAGACTCTCCTAAGATATATGTTGATCCTCTTTTTTCTGTCCCATAAGTACCTTTGATTTTCCTTACTCTTCTTTCATTTTTATTTTTATTCCACTGAGTGGCTTGTCTGAGTTAACTGATTCATTCTTATGCTTCATCACATCTGATGTTGAACCTCTCTGGTAAATTTTTCAATTTAGTGATTGTATTCTTCAATTCTGGGATTTCAGTTTGTTTCTCTTTTATATTTTCCATCTCTTCATTGATATTTTCATTTGTTTGCGTGTCATTTTTCTGATTTAATTTAGTTTTCTATCTGTGTTCTCTTATAGTTCGTTGAGATTGTTTAAGACAGCTATTTTGAATTCTTTATCAGGTAATTCATAAATCTCCATTTCTTTGGGGTCATTTTCTGAAGATTTATTTTGTTTCTTTGGCCATATTTCCTTGTCTCTTCTCGTTTCTTGTTATATTTTGCTAAGATTTGTGCCTTTGAAAAACACCACCCTTCCTAGTTTTTAAAGACTGTCTCTGTACAGAAGAAGACCTTCATGAATCAGATTGACTAGAGATTCTGGGGACCTTTCAAATATTTTCTTAGAATGTGTCTTCTCTGAGCTTGTGCATGAAATTTCCCAATTAGAAAGGTTTGCTAGTTTTGCTGTCTTTTTTTTTTTTTTTTAAGAGCTTCTAATCTCTTGCTCTTCCTGGTGTCTTTCTGCAGTACTATAGGTGCTCTGGTGCTGAAACAAGCCACTGAGCTCTCTTTTGTTCTTAGTGGCCCCTAGCCATTAAAAATATGCTGGTTCTCAGCGAGCACTCTGAGTCAGGTGAGGCAGAAACCAGTCCTTCAAGTAGCCCTCTAAAAAACCAGAACATTGTGTGTATGTTTCAGTGTTCTTCCCTCCCAAAGGAGAAGACATAAGATGGGTGTTTTCTGCTGATCCTACTGACCTGTGCCAGCTTGGATGAGGGGCTATTATGGTGAAATACAGTGGTGTTTTTAAAAAGCATATTTCAGTGCAATTATTCTTGGTTTTGTGCTTTCCTGGAGTACTGCAACTTCCTAAATTGTTTCTGGAGTTCTCATAAAGGCTTTTTGGACTGTATGTTGTCATTAAGTCAGTGTCTCTAACGGTGAACAAGGTCTGGGACTTCCTATCCCACCATCTTGCTCAAAATTTATCAATCAGAATGTCTTTTTTGAGGAAAGGGAGTAGTGCTTGGGTTTTTGGCTTTATATAAGAAAGCACAATGGATAGCATAGCTCAGGCCCCCAGGATAGCAGACTTAAATGGAATCTGTGTGCATAGAAGAATCCTAGGTGACTAAAGGAAAACTGGGCTTCAATAAAAACTTTGTCCCATATTACTGGTGCACTTCAGTTCTCTCATCTCTATAATGGAACAATAGTGGAGACATACTACTAAGGAGACACTACATGTCTAATAAGTGTTTACAATACATAATAAAATTCTAAATTATTATGTGAAACACTGATATAAATCTGAAGGGAACATCAATTGTCTTTCTTCAAAGTTGTGTAGCAATTTAATTACCAAAACATGATGGAAATCATTAACCAAGCCTTCAACAGATCAGGGAATTAATTACAGAAAAATTATGTGACAAATAAGGACAAAGAAATTTCCCAAATAATTTACCATAATCACCCACATCACTAAATACAGGTGCTTGCTGTGACAATAGCTTTCCTTAATGCAGATTCAATTCAGGAAAAGATATAAATTACTAAAGTTCACCCTAACATAAAATTTTTCAAAAACACAAACTTCAGAATTAATACTCTATCAGTCTGTTATTATTACATAGGTTACTGTCATGAGTAAAATAAAATCACTCTACGTACCATGGCAAGAGAAATATTTGTCACACATGCCATTTTTTCTAACTACCAAGAAAATGACAGTCTTTCACGTAGAATGTTTTTATGGTAATCTAATAACTATCCCCATGGGGGGCTACTTGAAGCACTTAAAAAAGTTTAACAGTTCCCCCAAAGGGAAAAGTTTTCTGTCTCTTGATTTTTAAGGAGCTACAATAGCTAAATTTGCAAATGTTTAATACTCACTGTAATTGGCAAATGTACTGAGTGTAAATTTGATTATTGACCTTGTATTAAAATGTGAAGAATCTAATTGAAGTTTTTGAACAATAATGACAAAGTTTTTCACTAAATAAATGGTTACCTCTATAAAACTGTTAAGTTTATTTCTAAATGCTTTGGCTGAATGACATTGCATGTAAGGGAAAGTCTAACTTTTAGGTATAAGATATTGGAAACTGTATTCCCCCTGTAGGGTTATAGATTCAGCTCTCTCTCAACAATTCCATTGAAACTTTGCATTTTAATAAATGACAACATGGTGATGACTCCCACATCTATACTCCTAGGCATGGCCCTCAGACTTTATATCCACAGGATTTTTGGACATCTCCTCTTGCATGATCCACAAGCTCCTCAAATGTCTTCTTTCTTTATGTCCAATCTCAGGAAACTGGAGGTCCTTCTCACACACACACACCCTCCATAATTAATATCTGGACAAAACACTCTCAAGTCTTTCTGATTCTACCTCCTAAATTCTAAAACTTTACCTTCACTGCTCAGGTTTAATTCTTTCAAATACTTTGTCAGGAAATTTGCGACAGACTCACTAGTCTCCCTGCTTTGACTTAACTTCCTCCCTCCAACTGCTGAGGAGTAAACAACCTGTAACCCTCATCTGACCACAGTGCTCCCTGTCCATAAGAGCCACTCAGGACTCTGTTACTCATCTCCATTCCTTGATGATGATAATAATAATAATAATAATAACATACATTATTAGAAGCATTTATGGAAATGCTTAACTTCACTCTCCCCCCACCCCAAACTCTGTGCCTTCTCCTTGAAATGAGTTTCTTAATATCCATCAACCCTATTCACCACGCTATCTCCCCATTTGCACAGGAGACCTTAGAAGCTTTCCAGATGGCTTCCTCTTTGGCTTACCTACTCCATCCTTGTTCTAATAGCACCTCTTTGAATTACTTTCACAGCCTTTCTTTTACAAACTTATTATAATTATTGATCTATGTGTATATTTAATGTTGGTAAAAATTCAATTTTATTTCTCTTTTTATTACTTGAGACTTACAATGATATCTGGAGGAGTTCTCAAAATTTCTGTGTAAATAGTTATCTTTTCTTATAATTGATTTTCAATTTAAGAATAGCTTTTTAAACTACTGAGCAAGATATTAGGATGCAGAAACTTCAACTAGGCTTAAGAACAAGACACTTCCTAGGCATTAAGGGAAATATTCATGACACAGAATGGGCTGGGTGATTAACATTTTGGGAAAATAATGAACCAAACAAGAATTTCCTAGAGTAAGGAAGAATTCAATAAATGTTTTAATGTTCCGTGGTCATAAAGGGACATGAAAATAATTTTATTGGTTAGTTTTCTTTTTTCGTTATAAATTTTGATCGTTGTTTTTCCCTGTCGATTGAGCCAAAGAATTGATAAATGAAAACATACCAAAGAGCTTTAAAAACAACCATCACTTCCTGGAACTGATCAATACTTTAGAATAGGCTTGAAGCATGGAGCTATTAGCTTATTATGGCCCAAAACTTACAAACTTGAGGGATAACTATACAAAGCCTTTTTCTTAGAATTTGTGTTTCTTAAAAGAATGTGTACTTTACTGGCATTATATTTTACTGCCTGTTCAAATAATCAACTAGAGAGCTTCTGTGAAAACTGGCAACACATAGCTCAAAGCTAGTGGAAAGGAACAACAAATAAAATCAAATTGGATAAATGGATCTGCTAAGAGAGAATGTAATTCACTTAAATTAAATATGTAATCTAGTGCCTATTCTTGAATGGCATTTCTATTGATTAATATTAGCAGGTAAAAATTAGACATCTATAAATTACTGTAAGGGAAACATCTAAGATTATATAAACATATTCCAGAAACATACAATGTGTAGGGGAAGGAGAACTATTCCTCTGCCCTCTAGGTCCTTCTGGCTGGTCTAGGAATTAAATTGACCTGAGATAGAATAACAGGAGAAAATCAAACAAACTTAATAACATGTATACATGAGATAAACTTGGGGAAACTGAGTAACTCACCAGACTGGCTGAAGCCACCACCTTAAATGCCATCTTTGGCTAAAGACAAAGGAGGATGTAGTGGGTAGTGGTAGTGGCTTGGGACTTTAAAGAGGAGGCAGGCAATTTACATGGAGATGGAAAAGCAAATGTTCAGTAAACAAATGTTTGCCATGCCTTGTAAAAACAATGGGACATGATGAGGACTTTGATTAGGGATGCCTTGCTAGGTTCCTCCCTGTGTACCATTCCTAGTCTATATCATACCATAGTTATCTTATGATTAGCTCCTTCCCAGAATAGGTCTTCTATCTTAAATTCTTTTAGGCAGTTAGGGCAAGGGTCAAAGTTTCTTTCTGAGTCTTTTGTTCTTAAAAATAATCAAGCCATGGGCCAGCCTGGTGGCACAGTGTTTAAGTTCACACGTTTTACTTCTCAGCTGCCTGGGGTTCACTGGTTCGGATCCTGGTGCGGACATGGGACTGCTTGGCAAAAGCCATGCCCTGGTAGGCGTCCCACGTATAAAGTAGAGGAAGATGAGCATGGATGTTATCTCAGGGCCAGTATTCCTCAGCAAAAAGTGGATTGGCAGTAGTTAACTCAGGGCTAATCTTTCTCAAATAAATAAATAAATAAAAATAATCAAGCCAAAAAGACAGATTTTGGGGTGGCAAATTCTAATCCCCCACAAATGCATTTTTAGGGGAGGAAGACTTTTCCTCTACCTAATGTTGGTTCGTCTGGCCGGAGAACTAATTAAATTCACATGAGACAGAATAGCAAGAGAAAATTAAACAAAGCTTTATGAGGACCATGGTGAGGGGCCTTTCTTCCCGAAGGAAGAAAGAGCACTGAAGAAGTGGGGTGCACAGAGTGGTTATATACCCCCAAACAGGGTGTTTCACATGTGATTGAAATGTCCCTCCCACAATAGTCACAAGACTGCCCTGTTGGCACAGTGCTTGATGGACACAGCAGATAGTGGGTCTGCTATCTTGGAGGGCTTAGCAGGAGGCAAGTCTATTGTCTTGAGCTGGGTGGTCACAGGTTAGCACAGCAATCAGTTACTTGCCTAAGGAAAGAGGCGTAATCCTTAAAGAAATGCCAACGTTGGGAGGGGGAGGGAAGTCAGTTACAGGAGCTTACCAGACAAGCACAATAAACAAATGCAGATTTAAGTCCTTGCCTTCCCCATTGATTAAGAGTTTCTAGAGACAAGGTCATCTCCCCTCCTTCCTAGTACTGAGGGAGATATCTTTACAGATGGAGAATTCCTTTACAATGTAAATATCTCCTAACAAAGGGCAAGCAAGTTCCATTCCTCAGAGCCTCCTTCCCTGTCCCAGTTTATCAAAAGCAATCAGCCTCAAATAATCCTCATGCCAAAGAGACATAACTCGGGGTGGCCAATTTCAGTCCCCACACATTATATGCCAGGAGCATATAATATATTATCTATTTTAATACTTTCAAAACATTTGCCAATGCAAAATAACCAATAACTATTCTATCTAGAAGAGAAATTAGATGAGTTTTACTTGAGCCAGAGTGAGGATTATAACCTGGGAAGGCTTTAGAAAGCTTTCTGGAGAAGCATGGTTTTCAGTGCAGTCATATATTTTCAGAACAAAAAACATACATTAAACACACTCAGGATACATTTTTATCAAAATTTTAAAGAGGCATTTAGTTGCAAATTAGCAGGTTGACATGATCCTGATGTCAAGATAAGGAAATTTGCATTTCCTTTGGTTCTCTATAATTTACAGTTATCAATAAGGCTCAGGATGGGGAGTATGAATTTTTATCTTAACAGAATACATTCTTTACTTTAAGGGTTAAAGCAGATGTACAATGAATGTTTGATAGGCCATAAATCTCAGGCTCTTTAGTTCAAGCTGAGTCAGTTTTGAACCCAAATAGTTACCCCATATACCTGAATATGTGAAAATCTCTTGTCACCTTGTAAAGGTTGAGAGTAAGTAAATAATTATTAAAGAAAATTTTTAGGAAAAGGTAAAATCATGACTCTCATAGAGATACAAAAATAACCACATGCCAAGGAATTTATTGTTTCATATGATTTAGGGAAACAGGCAGATGTTACAGCCTGTTTAAAGGAAAAGTTAAAAACAGCACAAATTTACATAGAGTAGAGGAATGTTGAGACAAATTCCAAATGGAACAAAATTATTTTTCCTCAAGTGAAGGAAGTCAATTAAAATCACTACCAGGCAGGACAGAATCTGCATATCTATTGGTTACCTGCAATTTGCAAAGGGTTGTAGAATCACTCAAAAACTATGAACAATTCTAGAATTTGATAACTCTAAAGAGTGTACTACACAGTGCATAGCTTTCCATTAAAAAACAAGATATTTTTCTACATCACTAATTTAAGATTACACAGCTAATACCTAGAGGAAAAAGGATAAACCCAAATTGAGCTTTCTCCTTAGCCCAAATTATTCATCTCCATGATTTATAAAAGTTATAAGTAGATAGTTCAAGTGACACTGAAATGTTAGCACATCTTTTTTGATAGTTTGTTTCTTCTTGTAACCATATTTAGTTTTCTTTAAATAGAATTTACAAAGTATATCTCCTTACATATAATCGTATTCCTTATGTAGGTGCAATTAGTGATGTAAATATTTTTTCAAATCTTGCCCCTTTCTAGAGAATGTGTATTGAAAATTAATTGAAAAAATAATTAATCAAAAGTAGATTACTTTCTACTTTCTATTAATGTCTTTATTTCATTAATTGGCAGTTTATCATTATTTATATTTTAAGTTGAAACATTCATTAAAGGAACTATTTTATAATAAAACTGTTATACTTGGGGGAAAACACTGGGTTTAGATGTGTAGTCAGGAGATCTGTATTTGATTACAGATATGGTGTTAACTAGCTAGGTGAAGGTGGACAAACCAATTTTAGAATGTCTCCCTTTATTAATCTGAAGGAGAATTAAATACATCTCTGAAGTTTCTTCTAATTTTATCATTACAAAAGTGTTTTAAAATAGGATTATCACTCTATAATTTTATTGGTAGAAGACAATTTTTTAAAAGGGTAAAATTATGATTCTCATATACATGTAAAACTAACACACGTTTAAGATTTTATTTAACTAGTCATTAACAAGAGAATTGATGATGCGTGGTGTGGGGACCTGGAATTGGCCACCCCAAGATATGTCTCTTTGGCATGAGGATTATTTGAGGCTGATTGCTTTTGATAAACTGGGACAGGGAAGGAGGCTCTGAGGAATGGAATTTGCCTTTTGTTAGGACATATTTGCATTTGTAAGGTAAATCTCTATCTGTAAAGGGTGCCTCCCTCTCTGTACCAGGAAGAAGAAAGGGGATTACCTTCTCTCTAAAAACTCTTAATCAATACCAAAGGCAAGGACTTAAATCTGCATTTTATTGTGCTTCTCTGGTAACCTCCTGTAACTGACTTCCCTCCTCCTCTCAATGTTGGCATTTCTTTAAGGATTAAGCATCTTTCCTTAGGCTAGGAACTGATTGCTGCACTCACCTGTGACCTCCCAGCTCCAGACAATCTTGCCTCCTGCTGTGCCCACCGAGATAGCAGACCACTACCTGCTGTGTCCATCAAACACTGTGCCGACAGGGTAATCTTGTGACTATTGTGGGAGGGACATTTCAATCACATGTGAAATACCTTGTTTGGGGGTATATAACCACTATGTGCACCCCACTTCTTCCGTGCCCTTTCTTCCTTCGGGAAGAAAGGCCCCGGGCCATGGTTCCTCATAAAGCTTTGTTTAATTTTCTCTTGCTATTCTGTCTCATGTGAATTTAATTCGTTCTCCGGCCAGACAAACCCCCATTTGGGAAGAGGAAATGTCTTCCTCCCCTACAGTGGCAACTAGTTCAAAGGAGAAACCAAAGAAGAGGCACGTTTGTAGAGCACAAATACTGACATGAATTTCCAAATGGATATAAAATTGGTGTTTCTAGGGATGGGGGTATGGGAGGCTAGTCAATGAACCTCATCCATACAGAATTTATTTGCATGTCAATAGACAAACCTAATTTGCATTTCCTTTGGTTCTCTATAATTTACAGAGTTGCAAAATAGCTCCAAGGCAATAAAAGGCAGAGTCCCATAGAATCAGAAGCAAAATCAGACAACCTCGCAGAGTGTGCTCTGAACAATGAAGCATAATTTTCCCTACATGATCGTATAAACAAACTTTAAATTTAACATATCTTTTTTGTTGTTTAAAATGAAAATTTTGAGTACAAAATTTTTGTGTGCTTTAAAATGTGAAGGTATAGTAGGAACTTAATATTGAAAGCCTTAATTTGTCTGACTTTTGAACTTTATCTATTTTTAATCCATTACCACATATTAGTCCAGAAGTGTGGCCTGTGGGGAAGAGAATGAGATTTGTATTAGATCATCTTGGGCTGACCTACTGACTCCGTGATTTACTATGTGTGTAACCCCGTGCAAGTTACTTCAACTTTGAGAGTAAGTTTCCTCATATACAATATCAGAAAAATAACACTTCCCTTTAAGAAGTGTTATGATTTTATCTGTGTAGTTAACGTGAATAAATTTTAGTTATGTTGAGAAGGAGGGAGGACAGAGAAAGGGGAAAGAAGAGAGGGGAAGGAAGAAGTGGAAGAAAAGGAGGGAGAAGGAAGAAAACACTACGACTGAGTTTGATGTTTTTAAGGAACACCAACTAAAATTAAAAAGAACTTGAACTACATTAAACAAATAGAGAAGAATGAAGAAAAGAACATAATCAAGGGTAAACAATGTATGATGCAAATGCTAAGCACTGCAAGCAGACCAGGAATGAGGGAACCTGAGGATTTCTGTGAGACTGTCAGCTCAGTTATGAATGAAGTCTGCTCCACGAAGGCTTAGGCCTTAAATCTGCCCCTCAGAGTTAATTTATTTCAGTTGTGGGAGAGCACAAGCCTGAAGGATGAACTGGGGAGGACCAAAGTATACTGAAGACACTAGATTAAATACCTTGTCAGAAAGTTTTAGATAAAGAGAAAGGGATCTTGAAGGGAATTTAAAAACACAAGGTGTTACTTGAGAAGGCTAAAAAATGTACGCCCGATATAACTTTAAAGTGGTCTGCCTAAGGTAGCGAAGTCCTGACTATAAGAACTTTCCCCACTGTTCCCCATCTGCTCCACCTTGGCCCTGAACTGTCTGTTGGAAGGGAAACTTCTTTACTCACTTAGGTCTGACTGGTTGGGGGCTGGTGAGTTAACTGAAAATAGACAAATTAACAGGAGAAAAGACAAAGTTTATTTACACATGCATGTAAAAGTACTCAGTAATGAGTGCTTCTTGAATAGCCAGAAATAAATGTTTATATAGAATTTAACAAAAAGGAAGGTGGGAGAGAGCATTAGGGCTTTAATAGGAAAGTATGCAAAATTCTATTTGGCTTTTAGATGCTAATGAGCAGATGAATTTGCACTTCATGGTACTACTGTGGTCAGTCTTCTCCTAAGCAAGACAATCCCTCAGAGGAAGGTCAGTGGTAGCTATATTTTTTGGAGGCTCTGCTCAAGATTAGATAATATTTCTTTCTGTGGCTGCTGATTGTTCAGATATTTTCACTTTAAAATAATTTTTATACCACTTTAGTGGGCTGTTAATCCCTTTATTCTCCAATTTGAAACTTCCCAAGAAGTTTTACAAAGAAGAAGCTGGATTTTCATGGAGAGAAGATTCAGGTTAGAAGTTGAGAGGTCAGACATCTGCAAAGAGAAAGAACATAGATTAGAACAAAGATGAATAAGCAGAAAAAAAAGCAGATCTAAACATTGTCCCATATTCTGTTGAACCAGTCTTTAAGTCCTGGGAGTGAGAGGTATTTACTGGATGGTAAGAGCAATCAGGAATTTAATGAGGCATTTCTACAGAAACAAAAAGAAAAATAAAGAATAATGGTTGGAGCACAATATAAAATCCAGTTTTTGAGTCCATAATGCAGCTGATTAAGAAGATTTTTAAATTTTGAGTTCAAAACATTTTTAGATGATTGAATTGAGAATGGCAGTGGCAGTCCGAAGGATTTCCTGGTTTACAATTTGAATATATTTGGTGATGGCATAAATATCAGTGTTATAATTACGGTTATTTGCCAGACCAGAGCATAACAGATACAGGTGCTCCAGAGAACTTCCTGAGAGACCCAAACTGGCGTGGTGATGAGTCGTTTGAAGTTTATATCAAGTCATCCAGCTTCAACTTGCAGGGCTTCAGGAAAAGGGCAGCTACCTTATTTCCTAGAGTCCCAATAAGGATTTGGGCAGTCAGGTTTAGTACTTTTTAGCTGTGGTTAAAGATCTGATGAGAGTTCATTATAAAAATAATGCAATTTGACAAGGAAATTGGGTTTTTTTGTAACATATAACATTTCGTTTAATAACTGCAATTATGACTGATAACATTATCCTATTGTTATTGTCTCATATCAGGCAAGGAAATATCAGGACATATGAACATAGAGGACACTTAAAAATTTCTAGGAATTTCATGTAATTCTTGAAATTTTATATTAATAGCATTCAACCATACAAAATTTAGACCTAGGGAAGGTTAAGCATCTCTTTTTATCTGACAGTGTTTTTCATGCAATTCAACATATCAAATAAGCCTAATTATTTTTAACTTTCTCTTTTAACAAGGTGGAAGAACAAACCCTTGAGATTTTCCATGGGACCTCTGGGAAATTTCAAAGTTAATTTATGATCAATAATTCATTTAGGATTTGATTTGGGGAAGATGAAATATCAAAAGTTGTCAAAAATATCAGGAAGTATGAACAGTTCATTAAACATGTTCACAAGTCACTGTGAAACAATAGTCGTCTATTCAACCAACTTTAAAAAAAGATTTTAAAAGTAAATATAGGAGATAACAAAAACTTACTCTTTCAAAAAAGTGAGAAGACTCTGTTCTTCATAGGAAATTATTTTGATAAGACTCAGACTCTTTGTTTCCTAGGTGGAGCATTTATTTTATTTTAGGTACATCTTTTTGAGGATGTAGTTAGAATTTAACAGTTAGTCTAATTATTGATATGTTTGGATTTCTGAAGTTTTCATTTCTGAAATTTTGTTTTCCACTTAAGTGGCTTTATTTCCCTCAAAAAAAATCTCTTTTTCACTTTTCTTGTCTTTTATTGAATTGGTCTAATGTTTGTTTTAATTATTTTAATCTTACTGATCTGAAAGTTATAAATAGTGCTTCTATTTTGCTAGTGATTACCTTTTAGTTTTCACATACGTACTATAATTTGAATTTTTCTAATATATCTAGACGTGTTACTTAAACTCTTCCTGGCCAAACTTGGCTGGAATCTACAAGTTTGTTTCCATCTGCTCTAACCACGTTGATATCCAATGTTATTATCTTTATTAGTTGTAGATTGTTGTTCATTGTTAAGTCAATACTTATTCAAGCTTAACAAAATCAAGCTATCACAATAGGGAGAACATTCACTAATGTGGAAAATCTCAAAGAAAAGAAAGGGAGCCTCAGGTTTTAGAGAGGCAGGAACACAACAGAGTTGGTTCTCAGGAAGTGTGGAGAAAAAGTCTTACCCAGGAATATGCATGGGCGAGATGGTCCTTATGGTTAGCCATTTCTTGTAACACAAAATCCTTGGGGAATATCTTAACCATTGCTGTTTTCCAAAAGCACAGAGCTCATGTAAATTTCAGCATTATCCTATGAGACTATAACTCTAAGATTAAATTTCTTCATTTGTGTTTTTTACTTTTGCTTCCAACTTTGAAGTTATTCTATAGTGTCTTCTTGAATCTAGTGTTCTTTCTATTTCATTATATGTAATCATTTTTAAACTGTAAAACCTCATTATGACTCCTGCAACTTAATCATACAGAGACAAATGAACCAAATTAAAAATGGACGAAAGAGCTGAGTAGAGGTTTCTCCAAAGATACACAAATGGCCAATAAGCACACAAAAACATGCTCAACATCTTTAGTCATGAGGAAAGTGCAAACCCAACCCACAATGAGACACCAGTGCACACCCACTAGAATGACTATGATTAAAAAAAAGGCAGCTAATAACAAATATTGACAAAGATGTGGCAAAGTTGGAACCTGCATACACTACTGGTAAGAATGTAGAATAGTGCAGCCATTTTGGCAAACCATCTGTCAGTTCCAGAAATGTTTAAACATAGTGTTACCTTATGAGTTAACAGTTCCTGGATATATACACAAGAGAAACAAAAGAATGTTCACATAAAGAGTTGTACAAAAATGTTCATAACAACATTATTTATAACAGTCAAAAAGTGGAAATAACGCAAATGTCCATCAACCAGTGAATGGATAAATAAAATGTAGTATATCCATGCAGTGGAATATTATTCAGGCATAAAAAGGAATATAGCTCTTACATGATACAGTAAAAATGAACCTCAAAGTATTATACTAAGCGAAGAACGCTGTCTCAAAGGACATATTTTATGATTCCATTCATGTGAAATCTTTAGAATAAGTAAAGCAATACAGGTAGAATATAGATTGGTGCTTGTCTAGGGCTGAAGAGATTGACAACAAGTATAGTGTGACTATATTTGTTAATATATGCTAATATGTATACGCTTACTTTTTGGGGTGATGAAAATGTTCTAAAATGGATTGTGGTTATGGCTGCACATCTCTGAATATATTAAAAAACGTTGAATTATACACTTTAAATATGTTGATTCTATATAAATTGTGTCTCAATAAACCTGTAATAAAAATATTAAATTATACAAATTTGTCAAAAATTATATTTAAAAGAAAACAGAGCTCCATTATAGTACTTTCTTTAGATTATTATTTTTGAAATTTTTACTTTAATTTTTGAACATATTTTTCTTAGGTCTTTTATTGCTCTTTAATTCTGATAAATTCTATTTGGTCTTTTTATTTTTAGTATTGTATTTTCTCCATTCTGTTTGTTCTTCTATCCTGGAAATCCTGTTGTGAATTTTGGACCTCTATCTTTGTTTTCAATGTTCCTTAAAATTTAAATTCTTTGTTTAGACATTCCAATTTGCTAATTTGTTCTTCAACTGTTTGCACTCAAATACTGAGGTTTTGGTTTTATCAAAACACACAAATTCTAAGATTTAATTGTTTCCTTTTTCATACGCATTTTTCTCTTTTCATTTATGTACTATCCTCCATAATAATGATTTTTTTCTTTTAGGTGAGGAAGATTGGTGCTAACATGCATTGCCAATCTTCCCCTTTTTGCTTGAGGAAGACCATCCGTGAGCTAACATCTGTGCCACTCTTTCTCTATTTTCTATGTGGGGCACTGCCACAGCATGGCTTGATGAGTGATGTGTAGGTCTGTGCCTGTGATCCGAACCAGCAAACCCTGGGCTGCTGAAGTGGAGCATACAAACTTAACCACTACACCACCAGGCCAGCCCCTCTGTAATCACTTTTTCTCTCAATGGACAAAGGTTATACTTTCAGATAAGATATGTCGGGGAACAACACACATGGTAGTTTTCATTGGGCCCCTGGTGCTCCTGCCTCCATTAGCTCCAGCCTGGGTGTGGTTGACACAGCTTCTTTCTTTCCTAGTACTCTGTCTCTCTGGGTTTTCTGAGCTTAAGTTTTCTTCAGTACAATGCTCCCTGCTTTGATTTTGAATGGAATTTTCTGTTTCTATTCTCCTAAAGTTTGCTTTCTCACTTTTAAGCACAACACAGCCAGATATTTATTGTCTATTTATCATTTTTTTCCATTATTTTCTGAAATTTGTTGACAGAGGGTGAAATTATAATATGTTTAGGTTCTCGTGATAATAATAGCTCAAATTAATAAGATTTTAACTAATTTGAAGGAGAAAATAAAGACAACAGAAGTGACATGATTTTAAAAGGATATAGAGCATGATAAAAAAGAGATAGAAATTATAGGCCCTTTGATTTGATATTCAGATGTTCAGAGGCTTCTTGAGCACTGAAGACAATCATTTGAGGTTAAGGAAGAAAGTATTAGAACCTCTAGGTCTGTTTTCTAATGTTAAGAAACAAGGTTTATAAACAATGGTCTACATGTCAGAAGTTCTCATATTTCATAATTTATAGGAGAAACAGGAAGGAAAAGTGGGGATCCCACAATGGTAAGCTCAGCCTTTCATTAACTTACAGCCTATTGAAGTTTACCTGTGACCAATTAAGTTAGAGTATGGATTATATTATTTTAAGTTTTCAAATTTTGTAGGATTGACTGTGGAATTCACTGAGACTACACAAATTTTGAATGACGTTTTGTTCAACATTTTGCTAAACATAAAACTTTCATGACTATTTTAAACAAAGAGAAAACAAGTGATCTAAATTTGCTGATCTTTTCTGTGATACCAAATGGAACTTAAAAGTATGCCACATGGTGGGGGCTGGCCCCGTGGCCGAGTGGTTAAGTTCTCATGCTCCGCTGCAGGCGGCCCAGTGTTTCGTTGGTTCGAATCCTGGGTGCTGACATGGCACTGCTCATCAAGCCACGCTGAGGCAGCGTTCCACATGCCACAACTAGAAGGACTCACAACGAAGAATATACAACTATGTACCGGGGGGCTTTGGGGAGAAAAAGGAAAAAATAAAATCTTTTAAAAACAAAAAGTATGCCACATGGCAATCACTAAAAAATAGTGTCATTGAATCAGTGCCTTCAAGGTAAGAGTGACATTCCAGCACTGAGAATACTGCTGCTTTTGTGAGAAAGTCATGATATGGAGAAATATTTTAATTATAGAGGTTTAGAGGTGTTTCCATCATTATGTGATGTTTGTTGCCGTAAACAATGTGTTTGACACACACACAACAACCTTTTATGTCTCCAAAACTGAAAAATTTGTAAATGGAATTTTTAATCTATTTAAAGTTTCTTCTAAATGAAGAGTTTTACATAATTTGAACACATTTTTTAAACATATAAATATGTAACATTTTCCAATTAGTTTTCAAAAATGCCTAATTGACATCAGGTATTATGAAACTTACCAGCTGAATGTCAATAATAATTTTTGCATAATTAGAATTTAACCATAGGCAGTATGATATAATAATCACAGTTAACAATGTATTCCATCATTTTGGATCCTTTTGTAATGTGAGGAATCTGTTTTCAACTCTAAGAACCCTTAATACCATGTGGCAAATAGGCACATGTCAAAATTTGCCGCTTTTCAGAATGGTGGTTGCCTGGGGCTGGGAGAAGGAGGGAACGGGTAGGGGTTTTTTGTTTTTTGTTACTTTTGAGGAGGATTAGCCCTGAGGTAACATCTGCTGCCAATCCTCCTCTTTTTGCTGAGGAAGACTGGCCCTGAGCTAACATCCGTGCCCATGTTCCTCTACTTTATATGTGGGACGCTTACC
The DNA here is from genome assembly GCF_037783145.1 of Equus przewalskii. Lineage (NCBI taxonomy): Eukaryota > Metazoa > Chordata > Mammalia > Perissodactyla > Equidae > Equus > Equus przewalskii. The sequence goes on from NC_091838.1 coordinate 33,509,670, forward strand.
ACAGCATGGTGTGCCAAGCGGTGCCATGTCCACACCCGGGATCTGAATGAGAGAACCCCGGGCCACCGAAGCGGAACATACGAACTTAACCACTGTGCCACCAGACTGGCCCAGGAGGTTTTTTTATTGGGACAGAATTTCAGTTTTGAAAGATGAAAATAATTCTGATGAATAGTAGCAGTGGTTGTATAACAAAGTGAATGTACTTACTGCTACATAAAAATAGTTAAGATGGTAAATTTTATGTGTCTTTTACCACAATTAAAAAGAATTAAATAAATTTTAAAAATTACTATTTATATGCAGTGAGATCGGGGGAAATTTTTTAGTTTTTTTCTCTTTCCCAATTTTTCTATAATGAATACATTTGCTTTCATACTCAGAAAAATATAAATTAAAAGTATAATTCTATCATTATAATTAAATACTATGTGTTTTTTAATGTATTCAGGAAGTTTATTCAATGAATGTAAGTGATTACTGCAATAAAATATCATCAAAAAGCAGATAGATAATTTTGTTCTTAGGAATAATCCCATGAACATTGTAATGAGTTCTCAGAGAAGAGGGCGTATGTGCCTCTTGGGTCATGGACACTGCTTATCTTTGGGGACAAAGAGGAAAAGGCAGGTGGAAAGATTGTCAGCCTGATGTGAAGACACTTGATAGTAGACGGTGGGATGGGACAGTTGCCAGGAGACCTCAGGTGAGTGAAGGCACCGAGAAAGATAAGGAAGCACTCGTGTAGTTTTAACACCTGAAGACAGATCTGTTCCATTCCTGTTTCCACCTGTCAAATCTTTTCTTTGGCGTAAGCATTCTTAGTGCCTTCAGGTTTTTTACATTTGGCATGCTTTACAGAACTTTAGCCATCTTCAGCATTCTTCTCTCAGTGCACTTTATTTACATCCTTCTTAAAGCAGGACCAAGAGAAAGTAAAGTAGGCCTGTTTCACACATTCATTATTCACAGATTCTGTATTTGCAAATTCTACTAATAGCCAAAACTTATTTGTAACCTCAAAATCGATAGTTATTGAACTTTCATGGTCTTTTATGGACATGTGCAAAGTGGCAAAAAATTTGAGTTGCCCAACATGTATGTTCCCAGCTGAGGTTGAATAAGGCAATGCTCTGCCTTCCTGTTTCAGTTCTCACACTGTAAAGAAATGACCTTTCCAAAGTCTACTTAGTGCCACATTTTTCACATTTTCATGTTTCTTGTTGATGATTTGTCTGTTTAAAATGCCCCTGAAGTACAATGCTGAAGTCTAGTGTTCTAGTGTCCTAAGCACAAGAAGGCTGTGATGTGCCTTACAGAGAAAACACGTGTTTGATAATTTTTGTTCAGGCGTGAGTTATAGTGCTATTGTCCATGGGTTCAATGTTAATAATCAACAATATATATTAATTAAAGTGTCTTTAAAGAGAAACACATACAGTCACTCACTGCTTAACAATGGTATACATTCCAAGAAATGTATCGTTAGGTGATTGTGTAGTTGTGACATCAAACAATGTACTTACACGAGCCTTGATGGTATAGCCTACTGCACATCTAGGCTGTATGGTACTAATTTCATGGGACCAGAGTCATATATGTGGTTTGTTGTTGACTGAAACATTGTTATGTGGCACATGACTGTATAAAACTAGATTTCCTATTGATCTGTTGATGAAAATGTAATCAGAGGCTCACAGTAACCTAATCCTGTATTCCCCCCGGGAGCAATGGTTCAGTGGTCACTATTTTGGTGTTCATGGTGACTTTATAGAATATAACTAATGTGAATAATAGGAATTGACTGTAGATCTACTAATGTAATCTACAGTCGCATTAGTTTTTGGCAGTTAAATCACATTGCTGTTTTATATTGAGCTTGTTATATACTAAAAGCTTTAAGTGTTTCACATATAGCATTCTCCTACCACTTGTATGTGGATTTGCAAAGTTAGATTTTGAAGCCTCAGAATATTGACTTAAATATTGTCATTTAGTCCACATTTCTAGCCATAAAAGTTTGGATTCTAATTCTGTTAAACAATTTACTTGTTATGTTATTTCCACAAATGTGATGAATATATCTTCACTTAGGTCATTAATAAAACTATCAGTGAGGATATGGCCAAGAATGGCACCTGTGAATCATTACTAGAAACCTGTCTCTGCATTGTGGTAGAGCTATTGGTCAGGAAGCATACTTTAATTGTTAGCACGTCCAATTGTTTCAGCATTTGAGGAAATTATTGACATATTTTTAGTTAAAAGATGTTGAATCAAATGTTTCCAACTTGCCACATGTGTGTTGTACAAATCAATCACTTTAGAAATGTAACCAAGGTAAATGATAAACTTAGGATCAATGCTTTACAGAATTGCCCATCTCCTCCTTTCAAAATTCAGATAACCCCTTTCCAAATATGATTTTTTTCCTTAGGTACTTGAATATTAAATGTAGAAGCTAACTCAAAAGAGAATGTATTTACTACAACAAGACAGAAACCGAAATTCAGCTGTGTCTTAGACAGCAAACCAGGCCTCTTGAGCTTTAATTAAACTTTAGCATAAATTTCAGCAAGTAAACCAGAATATTCCTCCTTCTCCATAGATGCTATGACTCCAAGAATCAGCCAAACTACAGAGGAAAATATTTTGTTTCCCCAAAGTCTGAGCTTATCTCTGTTTCCTAAGATAGCACAAACTCTACAGACCCGGGATTTCTCCTTAATGCAATATCAACTGAATAAGTCAGTCCTTTCTAATGGCTGGACTTGTTTTCTCATATGTATTTGTATGTATATGTATGTATATGTACACACACATACGTAGAATACGATGTGAAATATAGTAGTAGAATCAACCTTTATAGTGCAATGATCCATTTATTCAGGCAAATGTTTATAAATATATGTGTAAATATTTTTATAAAATATAAATATAAATACATAAATATATGAACATTTCCCCCCAAAAATGGATCATTACACTAAAAAGGCAGATTCCACCTTTGTCTTTCACAGGGTATTAGATGGTGCTGTAGAAAATCTTTTTTATTTTTTCTACATAGTTTGTCTCTGTTCTGAATGCAGACTATATTTTCTTTCTTGCAGTCATCTTTCCTGAGTCTATGATAGTGTCCTTTTCTTTATAACTGTTTTGTATTGTGGCTATTTAGTAGCTATGGTGTACTTTGCTGTATAAAATATGATATGAATCAAACTAAATTTGGTGAAATACGAGTAGCAGACACTTCAGTTAGAAAATAAAGTTATTAATTTTCCTAACTAGTGGAGGAGAGGTGGAAATCTCTGACTTTAATTTTTTTTTTTTAAAGATTTTATTTTTTCCTTTTTCTCCCCAAAGCCCCTCTGGTGCATAGTTGTATATTCTTCGTTGTGGGTCCTTCCAGTTGTGGCATGTGGGACGCCGCCCCAGCGTGGTCCGATGAGCAGTGCCATGTCCGCGCCCAGGATTCGAACCAACGAAACACTGGGCCGCCTGCAGCGGAGTGCGCGAACCCAACCACTCGGCCACGGGGCCAGACCCTCTGACTTTAATTTTTAATGCAGATAATTTCTACAATCAATCTAAAGAAATATTTTGTAGATCAGGTTTGAGTGTATCATGGACATAATGAAAAGAAAAATGAAGAAGGGTCTGTACACAGTTACCATAGTTGATAAATTGTCAGGTAGTTACACTAAATAGTGCTCATTAATGAAAGGAAATTAATTTGAAATTTAGATAGAATTGACATTGGTAAAACTTTCCTCTCTGGCATATATTGAAAGGATTCTGAGGTAAATGTCATTTCTAAAGTAAAACAGATGAAAGTTAGTACGTATCTGCATCTCTCTCAAGACTTGCTACCCCAACCCAGCCACACTCACAGACATCTGCAGATACCCAGTACCTCAGTCCTGTGCCTGGATCAAACTTTCCATTTGGAGCATGTGGTCCACAGACAATGTCTTAATATTTTCTCACATATAATACTTTTCAATATAAATTTACTTATCCCAAGGAAATTCTAGAAGTTTCCTATGTTTCTAGTTCTTGAGATCTCCCTTTCTGATGTTAATAATAATATCCTAATAATAGAAGCATCTAGTTGTTGCCGCAGATAGGACTAGGACAGGTGTGTGTGTGTGTGTGTGTGTGTGTGTATGTGATCATTATTTGTTCTCAAAACTGCCTTGGTGTGAACAAATGAATAAAAGGGAAAATAATAGAAAGAAGTTTGTTATATACCTAATACTTCTACTTCAAGATCAATAATTTATTAAATTATTATTCTTGATATTTGTGAGTTATATAAGAGAGTAAAAGAAATGAGAGAAATTTTCGTTTCTTGTTTTTACTATTCTGTCTCTCAATCTGAAAGGGAAAGAGAAGTAAAACCTGCTCTAAAAAGTGCCTTAAACTAGACATTTTATTTAAAAATTACATTAAAATCCTTCAGATAACCCAGAAATAAATATTTTCTCTAGGGTTTACAAGGTTATTAAGGCCTAAAATTGAACTCTTTGCTGATCATCAAAACCTATTCTGACATATAAAACACTGTGACTGGGAGCGAATGAGGACTCAGTATTGTAATTTTCTTTAAACTGAGCATCCATTTACAGAAAAATAGCATGAAAAAAATCTAAACTGATGAGCTAATCATCAGTTCCAATATAATCTTGACTTTTTCTTGAGAAGTAAAATCACTTTTATATATTTGAAAACATATCTCTTAATATTAGTGATCTTCAAAGTAAAATTGGAATGAGATGTATATAATGTAAATTCTACTTTTTTTAAATAAACCTTTATGAAGCAAAATATAGGTATAAGACAATAACACTCTTCAATATTTTAGAAAAGAATAGAGGAAACTACCATTGAGGATTAAGGGTAAATGAAAATTATATTCTCTGTTTATAAAGAACAAAGAAATTATTTTTAACAAGTACTTTAGAATCATTGAGGAATTATTACTATAATCATTGTTATTATTGATAGTACTATTATTGTTTAGGAGTCAAAAGGGACTGTTATTTAGTTCAATGCCTTCATGTTTCAGATTAGTCACCTGAGTCCCTAGAGAGATGAAACAACTCATTCAGAGTCATTAGACAGAGATGTAGGGAGCCAGGATTGGGGTCCTGGTCAGGATTCTAGCCCACATCTCATACTGCCACCTCTGTCTATGTGAGTCTTAAAATTGCATCAGCACTTTAGGAGTAAACATATAAGTCCATATGCCAAGCAACTTTTCCAAAATGACATTTTCAGATATTCAGAACTTCTTTAATCAATTCACAAAGGCTATTCAGATAAAAATAAGGCTGGAAGCAAAAGCCTTATCAAAATGGGTATAGCAGTTGGGAAGAAATAGGTATCACATATGTTTGCTACTTACATTATTAGTTTGGGTGTATTAAACCAAATTTGAGAAGTTTCTGACATTGCTCCTGGGGCTTTAATGATCAGGGACACTGTAAAATCTGATTCAAAAGTGTTTCACCTTACAATCTGTTTCCTTTTAGAGAAATAAGACCACAGGCAGAATAAATAACAGCTTTTACTGCCTTGCAATGACCGTTTATTTGATATATGTGCATGGTTCTCGGTATTACAGGTGCTTTTCAAATATATAATGCAGTCTTACTACATTCTTCACATCTCCTGAATTCCACCAAAACTTTATCAGTTCATTGATCAATGCTCTTTGGGACTGAGGCTTGAGCTAAAGCCAATCATTCTGTAAGAAACCTCTTTTGCCTACAGCACACTATTCAACTGTACTTTCTGTCACTCAGGAAAAAGATGAATGAAATTAATAATTTGACTTTATTTATCAATTGACAGTGTTTTAGTCTGATTAAAATTATGGGCCATGACTGGGTGTGAGAATAGCTAAGTGGTAGGAGAATGTGAGCATACTTCTATTCTCAATGTGCAGCTCTGAAGCAGACCTCTTCAACGTTAGTTAGACAAGTAGAGCACTCTCACACAGGAGGCTGAAATGATGTCTTGTGGAAGGAACAGGTGAGATTAAAGGAGGCCAACAGTCTAGTCCTCATTATGTTATCCCAACAAAGACAAATATAAGTGAATTCTGCTGTGAATGATGGGGAGAAGGGTCAAGACATTTGTGTAAGTTAAAACTGGTCAACTTCTTATGGGTTAAAAAATCTCCCTACTTGATAAAATAAAAATCAGGTTTATTGATAAGAAAAAACATTTTTTAAAAAGCCCACCAACATTTTTTAAGTGAAAAATTAAAATGATAGATTTTGATACATATAAAGACTGCCTAAATTCCATTAACGTTTGGGTCAGTATCAATCAAACTTGCATATTCTCACGGTAGATAACAGTCTAAATTAATATTGGAAAAGATCAAAGGAAAAAGATAAGATAAAATAAGAAGTGTAAAAAGTGTGCAAGCACCCTCATGGATAATCAATTAATTGCAAGCTTACCTGTCTTACTATAACTGCCTTCACTGACATTTATCAAAGTACTTTCTAAGTTCATAGTAAGAATTCAGGACCACTAGCTAAAATATATTTAAAAAAACAAGGCACTGTTTCTCTACTTGCTACTACTATCCTCAGTGTCCGTCACCTACCACAATCTTCCTGCATGTTTGTTTTGCACACTTAGGTTAATTATGGACTCATCAAAGTTCACTGCATGAGGTGACACACAATGCTAATATCTACTTGGCAGGGATGCTGGGAAAATTAATTAGTGCTTGTGAAATGCTTTGAAGATTTAAAAGAGTATTAGGTGTAACGCACAGCGTTATCATTCCTCAAGTGAATTAATTTGTTTATTGGCTAGTTATTGGACAGATGTGCTCTTCTAATAGCCACAGGCACTTATAGATCACTTCTTTGAAGATCCAACACTCATAGCTTTTATTCTCTCTCCTTGGAAAAGCAGTTGTCCTTCAGTCACTAATGTATTACTTGAAAACCTATGCAAAAGTCTAGTCAGGTGCTACACCTTATGCTCCATTTTTTGTGCTCCATGTGTCAGAGTTTGTGTGGTGGATTGTAGGGGACCCAGTAGATAACATGATAACGATACAAGATAAAATGTTTAAAGACGCTGTTTTTAAGAAACCTACAATCTAATGTGAAAGATTAAGCATATAATTATTTATAATGCTACAATCACGTTAGTAACCACAGATATAACCTATTAAGTGCTATTGGGATAAAAGGATTCAGGAGAAAGGAGAGGACCTGCAGTTGCTTTAATAAAGCAGGAGGGTAGGTTACAAAGGGGAATGAGGTAGAGAGCAAAGTGGAGATACAGGCAGAGGCCAGTCCATGAAAGCGTCTTACCAGAAGGCAACAGACAAGGATGAAATGAAAGCAACCATGAGGGCAGAATCGCGAGATTTGAATTTTAGAGAAACTGTGGTGACAGAAAGAGGAATGGGCAGTTAGGCAGGAAGGTTTTTTTTTTTTTAATACAGCTATAACTTTTACTGAGATATGATATATGCACAATTGAGTGTATAAATCTTAACGTACAACATGTTGACTTTTTACACGTGTACTCCAGTATTTCCACCAATTAGATTGAGCAGAGAATGTTTCCAGGGCTCAGAATTGTGCACTGTGCATCATGCCTTTTCAGTCAGTATCCTTCCCCTTAAAAGAGATACCCACTTTTCTCACTTCTGTCCTTTATAGCTGATCTTGAATGCCATGTAAATGTAATAATCCAGTATATATTATTTTATGTATGGCTTCTTTTGCCCCACATTATATCTGGGAAATTTATCTATGTGGTTGCATGTAGCAGTAGTTCTCTTTTCCTGTTTTATTTTATTGTATACCATAATTTTTTAATCTATTATTCCATTGATGGACAATTTGGTTATTTCCAGTTTGAGGCTAATATCAATAAAGCTGTGACAAACATTTTTGTATATATCTTTTGATAGACATATGTGTCATTTTTCTTGGGTATAAAACTAGGGATAAAATTGCCACATTATGAAATAGGCAACCGTTTAGCTTTAATAAATATAGCCAGAGTTGTCTAAAATAGTCCAGTCAGATTATCCACCACTAGCCACGTATGAAAATTCTGTATCCTAGTCAACACTTGATATTGACAGTCTTGTGAACTTTAACAATTCTAGTTGGTGTGTAGTGATATCTCTCATCAGGGTTTTTGTTTGCATTTCCCTGATGAATATTATGTTGAATGCCTTTTCTTATTCTTATTTGCCATTTAGATATCTCATTTTGTATTCTGTCTATTCAAATCTTTCCCCAATTTTTTTAAAAAATTGCTTTGTTTGTCTTTTTATTATTGATTTTGAGATATGTAATCTGGGCAAAATTGCTTGGGTATATATTGCAAATATGTTCTTTCAGGCTGTGGCTTGCCTTTTTTAACTCTCTTAATGGCATCTTTTGAAGAAAAAAATTTCTTCATTTTAATGAAATCCATTGTAATGAGTCCTTTTTTGTTGTTGTTTAAGACCAGAAAAGTCATGGAAATGTTCTCTTTGGTGTTCTTCTGTAAGCGTTATTATTTTATCTTTCACATTTAAGTATATAGTCCATCTTGAATTAATTATTAATTAATTAGTTATGTGAAGTACATATATATGAAGTAGTATATATGAAGTATGGATTATGTTTCATGTTCTCCCGTATGGAAAACCAATTTCTCCAGTGGCATTTATAGAAAAGATTATCATTTTCCCTTTTGTGTCTATTTGACACCCTAGGGAAGAGATAATTAGGGTCTAAACTAAGACAGTGTTGTAAAAATGGAAAGAATGGAACACATTTATTAAGCTAAGGATATGCAATTTGCTGCACTTCATTAGTGTCAGCTTTGAGGGAGAGGAATCAAAGATGACTCAGAGTTTTGCCTTGGGCAGCTGTGTAGACAGTTGTGTCACCTACAAAGATGGAAAATGCTGGAGGGCTGGGCTGGGCAAGGGTGGGTATGCAGAGCAGAAAGGACATCACTTTTAGCGAATTAATTTGAAGTTGTGGATGGGAATGCATGTTCAGATGTCTATCTACCAGGCAAGTTTAACAATGCAGATGAAGGTGACCCAAAATAGGAACTGAAGTCACAGAACTGGTAAGATGACATTGGTCTAGGGAGACAAGGCCCTTATACCCAAAAAGCTTACAGACACTACATGAGGTATGACCACCACACGAAGAACAAATAAAATATTCCAGAAACAGTAGAGACCTTTCTAAGATTATACAACACTATACTCACAAAAATTAAGCTTTATGAAAATTGCCGCCAAAAATGGACATTTAACAAGATTTAATTAGATGTAGAAAATGTGCAAAGTGTGGTAATACAAAAGCACAAAAAAAGTCTGTTGTGTGAATTGAAATTGTGACCTGAGATTGCAAAGTGGACCTCATTTCCACAGTGGACAGTCTTCCTTTTGGCTTCTGTGGGTTTTGGTGGGCCAACCCATGCTCCTCAGCACAGCAAGTGTAGACTGTCTGGCTCCTAGCCTCACTGCACTGCACCCCTTTCACATTCATGTCTGCTCTGAACTGGCATCGTGGTCCTAGTCAAAAAGCGTCTGACCATGGATATGCTATAGGAATACAGAGCACAGGGGTCTCCAGAACTCACAGGAGGTCTTAATACCAGTCATAGTAATTAGCCCACGAAAGTCTAGCAGATTGAATGCATTAACATCTATAGTTCTAAGAAAATAGCACAGTGTTAACAGATTGTGCTTTTTAATTTTTTCCAAAGGAAGTCCAATTCTAATTTCACTGCTCCAATAAATACTTTTTAATTAAGCCTTGATTTTTTTCAATCTTTATCTATACACGAGTTCCATTTGTGTAAAGCATTGTAATCAGAGATGATTTACATAGTGTTTTGCTCTATTTTTTCAATGAATAATTATATAAATATAATATAAATATATAAATAAAACATTGTATTCCTAGTTTTCCTTTAGGGACTGCATAATATTTTCTACAAAAGTTAAATATTTAAATCACTTCCATTTATTGTGCTTATAGAAATGTTTTTATATTTGTAGATCCTTCTATCCTTATATATGAAATTCATATCCATAGAACAGAATATAAATTCTTGGTGGAGAAAATAAACGCATGTGAAGGGAGTGACAACGGCCCAGGTATGGGCATCTGAGTAGTCTTGCCAGGTTACCATCTGCTTACTCACTCAGGGTTCCCACCTGCTCACTCAGGGTCGTCACCTGTTCACTCAGGGTCCCCACTTGCTCACTCAGGTTTCTACTTACTCTTGGTTTGTGCAAAGTCATCAAAGTTTAATTGTTTTTTTGCTTTTGGATTTCCAGCTAATTCTTCCTCTGCATCAATGTATATTCCCTCAGAACCAGTAAAATCATTATTTATTACAAAACTTTTGATGAAAGTAAATGCTTTAAAAATTTATTATTTCGACTTTTAAAATCTTTTCTTAGAGAAAAGGAAAGCTAATTGAAATGCATAAAACAACGACCAATGTTAGTGACAAACCCTGAGCATTTTTTTGGCAGGCACTTGGTTGGTCCGGTTAGTTAGCAGGCCAATCCCAGCTGGCTTGTTTGTGAGACAGCTCCTCCTCCTCCGGTGGAAGGTGTGCCAATTAAAAATACACTGAACATATGAGGTCCTTTGACCTAAGCCTAACATTTTTCTTAAACTGGCGTTCATACTTACTGGAAGAAAAGTAACAAACTAGAAAAAACACCTGCAAATATCATCGCCTTTCAGAGTTAGTAAACACGTGGATTTTACAGGCACATTAACAAATCCCTGTGTGCAAATTGTTGGGAAAAGCTTTAACAAACTGCTTTTTAATCATCTCAGCTGTTTTTGGGATGACTGTATAAAATATTCAATGCCATTTCCTTCTTAAAAAGCAAATTTTTCCTAGGAGGTGTCTCCTATAAGTAAGCATATTTTACATACAATTACTTGAAATAAATGAATTATATTCTCTTTAATTTTTTTTTTATGAAGATTGGCACCTGGGCTAACAACTGTTGCCAATCTATTTTTCTTTTTTCTTTTTTTTTTTTCTGCTTTATCTCCCCAACCCCCTCCCTGTACACAGTTGTATATCCCAGTTGCAGGTCCTTCTAGTTGTGAGATGTAGGACGCTGCCTCAACGTGGCCTGCCGAGCAGCGCCATGTCCGCGCCCAGGATCGGAACCCTGGAGCCCCGCAGCGGAGAATGCAAACTTAACCACTCGGCCACGGAGCCGGCCCTTCTTTAATTTTTTAACATATTTTCACTGTGGTAAAATATACACAACAAAAAGTTCACCATTTTTAAGTGTTTACACTGGTGGTATTAAGTACATTCACATTGTTGTGAGACCATTACCACCATCCAGCTCCAGACGGTTTTTCATCTTGCAAAACTGAAACTCTCTCCCCATAAAACAATAACTTCCCATTAACCATTCCCCCGGCCCCATTCTTTCTATCTCTCTGAATGTGACCACTCTAGATACCTCATATAAGTGGAATCATACAGTATTTGTCCTTTTTGTGACTGACATTTCACTTAACGTAATGTCTTCAAGGTTCATCCATGTCACACCATGTATCAGAATTTCTCTTTAATATTTTTGAAGAAAAAGAAGATTAGCCCTGAGCTAACTACTGCCAACCCTCCTCTTTTTGCTGAGGAAGACTGGCCCTGAGCCAACATCCATGCCCATCTTCCTCTACTTTGTACACGGGATGCCTACCACAGCATGGCTTTTTGGCAAGCAGTGCCATGTCCGTACCGGGGTTCTGAAATGGCGAACCCGGGCAGAGAAGCGGAATGTGCAAGCTTAACTGCTGCGCCACCGGGCCGGCCCTTCTCTTTAATTTTTAAAAGACATATGCATATTATGAAAATAAGCATTTATAAACCAGGAAAAATATAGTTTGTGGTGTAGCATTGTAAGAAAAATCTCAGAAATAATAAAATAAAAAATAAATTTATACTTCCCAAAAATGCTAAGGAGAGATTTTGAAATTTAGATTACCAGCAAGAAAGTGAAAAACTACAGATTTTCTTAGAGCTGGTGAGAAATATTGAGGGGAAAAGTGTTGGAGTGAAGCCAGTGAAGGATAAACAGACTGAGGCATAGCATACAGCCACTGTTAGGAACTAAATCGCTTGCCTACAGAGGCCCTTCATTTATTTCTCACAATGACCTTGAAAGTTGTGCCTCTTCTATCCTTTCCAAGGATGCGCCAGGGTTGTTTTTGTCTGAGGTCACATAAGGGTCAAGGTGAGGACCAAGAATCATTTGCAAAGGAATAGAGTGAATTTCTGACATATTTTTAAAAGGATAATAGGAAAATTATTTTCAAAGAGAAGAAAGATAATTTGCATAAAATGGTGAGTTGGGAACGTTTTCAACTAGATCAAGAATATATGGTTTAGAATTAAGTACCTAAGAATGGAACTGTAATGACTAGGTCTTCACTTAGGTATTAAACATTTTCGACTCATGAAAAGAAGAAGCTTTTTAATACTTCTAATAACTCTCCAAAGATTCAATGAGTTGCTTTGAAGACAGTGAGTTCCACATTCCTGGAGGTGGTCAGCAAAAGAGAATAGGGATGAATTGTCCTGAATACCCTCCAGCATTGGATGGATACCATCATCCTTAGGCTTTTATGACACTCTAGTCCAGAGATTCTCAAATGTGAGTGTGTATCAGAATCACCTGGATGGTGGTCATCCTACCTGAATGGCATGTAAAAACACACATTACTGTGCCAACCACTTTCTGATTCAGTAGGTCTGTGGTGGGACCTGAGAATTTGCCTTCCCAAAGTCCCAGGTGACTATGCTCCTGGACAAAGGACAGGCTTTGGGAAGTTCTGCTCTATCATGTAACGTTTAGTCAGGCAAAGCTGACAGTTTGAAACAGGGATCTTGTCTTTAAGGAGTTAAAATAGAAGCTAGCATATACTGTTGAATGAAATAGCAATGACAGCTGTGAAAAAACTTCGGTGAAGTTTTGCAATGTTCATTGTTTTATTTTCACTGCACTCCTGGAGCCTAGACAAGAATTTGGAATTTTTGGATTGCTATTAGCAGAATATTCTCTTTTTTTTTTTTTTTGGAGGAAGATTAGCCCTGAGCTAGCTACTGCCAATCCTCCTCTTTTTGCTGAGGAAGCCTGGCCCTGAGCCAACATCCATGCCCATTTTCCTCTACTTTATAAATGGGACGCCTACCACAGCATGCCAAGCAGTGCCATGTCTGCCCCCGGGATCCAAACCAGCAAACCCCGGGGTGCCGAGAAGCGGAACGTGTGAACTTAACCACTGCGCCACCAGGCCGGCCCCCAGCAGAATATTCTTAAGAGGCTTTCAGATATTATAGAATTTAATAAAAAGGCAATAAATATATCTGAAAACAGGAAACTTGGAAAACAACTTTTAATAATAAAGACTTACTCTCAATTATAGGTTTTGAAATCTTGTTATTTAGAGAGGCAGTCTCATTGGCAACAGCTCAAACGTCTCAACTTCAGGAATTCTGGTGACAGACGCAGGCCAGTGACACTTTTCAATATTTTGGCTATTATACATTGTGAAAAAACCTGTAAGATTAAAGTATCTTAAAACTTACTAAGCCAGTGATATTTCCAACGGTCAACCTGTCTCTTGAAATCCCCAGTTGTATAACATTAAGTGTTGCGTTATGGTCACAGTTCATTCTCATCAGCCATCAGAAGGATAGGACCTAGATGTGAAGTGACTGCATGCCCAGGGCTGGTCAGAATGCGGGGTTATTGAAATAGCAGTGATTGTAGATTCAATATTAAGTGTGCACGGCATCTAAGATAAAGCTCTTAAATTCTTTATTCTTTAGTCATTTTGTTCTTATCATGTCACACGGAATTAACCCTTAAAATATTCAGAGGCACAATGTTTATTGAATGACATTTTATTTTATCCAGTTCCTCATGTTGTCATGGGAGCAGGGTAGTTTCTCACACGGGAGTGAAATGAGAGGCCGTTTCTGAGGTTATGAAATTTTATGATGTTTGACATCTTGCAGAGAGGGAAGAGGGACATGGATGCAGTCTTCTCTTTCCTGATCTGCTCAGTACAGGATTAAGGTCACCCAAAAATCAGTTAAATTCAGCAAATACAATTCTAATAATAAGATTTGAATTCTCTAGAGAATTGTTTAGAGATTTGCTCCTTTAAATAAAAAATAGCAATATCTTTGATTTTCTCTCTGATTATTTGGTGGAAAACTTAAACATATATCCTGTTTATGAAATATATAATATATTGGTAAAATATATCCTAAGCTATCTTTAACTATCTGGATGCAAAACTACCTCCCAAATCCTGTTGACTTACAGGAATATAGGAAAGGATTTGTATCTTTCCTACATTGGGCCCCTTCCTCAAGGCCTAGGACAACACTATGAAGTAAATAGTTGCTCACTAAAAACTTGCTGAACTGAGTCATTAATTGTATTAATTATACCTGTAAACCTTTAGTAACAAAAATATGGACTTAAAAATAATTTAGTTTGTATTTCTAAACATTACAATATTTTAAAAATTAAGTGATATGAACCATGGTTTTGTCAGTCCAGTCATATAATTTGTGATGTGGTAAATATTTCAAGTATATATAGACTTGTCTTTGCTTTGATCTTTATAACTGAGTTTTAGCTAACATTTTTTCAAACAGTGTGAATCTAACCTGAAAATGTCTTTTTCTTTTGAAGTTCTATGCTATCAAGTTTCCTAATTGGAGTAAATCAGAATTAATTTACACATTAATAAAACATAAATTTACTCTATTTTCCCATCTTATGTCAAAACTACTCACAAGCAACATGTGTTGTACACAATAAGATGAATGATCAAGCTGAGCAAATGCCATTTAAATTCAAATATTCCTTTTAGCATTCAATACACTTTTTAAAGATTGGACTTTTAAATTATTGTCATACAATTATAAAAGCCAGAAGTCATGTTAATTTCAACTTTTAATGCTATATATTCTTAAATATTGATGGGAGAGTCAGTTTCAATTCAAGGATAGGTATTTTCCTGGGAAAATCAGGAAGATAGTCTACTATTTTTCCTCCCAATTTGTAGATGTTTGTGTGTGTGTATGTTTACACAAACTGATAAGCTTGGAAAAGGGTTCACCTTTTTATTACAGGATTTTTAACAAATATTTAGCCAAAAGCATCTTTGGAAATCCTTATCACATATATCACACAGTTTTAATCAACACAAGAGGAATTCATCATTCACTTATTTTTGCTTTCAGTAAGTAATTATTTTCTACTTCATTTTACCCACTGTAGTTGATGCAATCAGCATGTTCTGCCAGCTCCTAAAAATCCCAAAGACTCTGTGGGATTATTGTAAACTTGAAGGAAAACTATGGTAAACTTAGTAGTGTACACCAGCCCTTATTTGCCAGCTGGTATTGGAGATCAAGGGAATTGTGCCTCCTTAAGGGTTTTATTGTCTTACAGATATGCGGGAACCACATCAGATTTAGCACAGATAAATATACCATTATAAAGAAATGATGATACACTAAATTCAGACAAGAAAAGGTTAAGGACTTAAAATATTTGAAATAAGATATTAACTTCCTATAAAGTTATACCTAGAATCAGTACCCAGATCTGTGAAAAGGATGGAGTTAGTAATCTAGAATATCATTATCCAGAAGCTGCCCTTGAACACCACAATTTAGTGATGGTAATTTTAAAAGGTAAGAAATTTTGAAAAACCTTCATCTATGTGCTATACCAGCATTTTCCGGTAGAACTTTCTGCGAGGTTGGAAATATTCTGCATAGTATTTGCATTGTCTTAGATGACAGTAACTAGCCACATATGGTTATTGAATGTTTGAAATTCAGCTAGTACAACTCAAGAACTGAATTTTAAATTTTATTTATTTTTTAGGTTAAATTTAAATTAAATAGCCATGTATGGCTAAGTGTCTACTTTACTGCAAGTAGTGAGATAGGCAATTTCCCTACTGACTGATGTGGAGTAGGGAGAAATCCATCAATGACAATCACATGAAAACACAATGTCCATGAAGAAGATAAACTTATGTAAGCTACCAGGGGAACCCAGATTACTCCACTTAGCCAAAGTTGGCTCTTGTCTATGCCATAAACAGTCTGGCAGGATTAAATGAGGGCCCTGAATAGGCTCACATTACACACAATTACCTTAAAGTTTTGGAGAACAGAAGTCTACATTTCCTGAGAACATTCAGGTGACCAATGGACATTCTGGGGACACGCCACACGGTAGGGTTGAGATAATCTCTGCTGAAATGCTCTGCAGGTTAGAAAATTCAGATTTGTGACAGGTAGTTTCCCAAGTTCTCAGTGAGCTTTTGAAACATGCAAAGCCAACTGTTAATATAGCTACTGAAACTTTGCTTTTGGGGTTATTCACACCAATATACTAATAACACTCATGTAACTAACCAGCATCACCATAATCAAGATACAAAACACTTGCATTACACCAGATGTTCCCTTTTGTGTCTTTGAAATCAACCCCCTCCTCCTTGCCCCCCAGAAAACAACGAACAAACTCCTGTCACTATGGATTAGTTTTGCCTGTTCTAGAACATTTATACATGAAATCATAGTTTACGGGCTTTTGGGTCTGACTTTTTTTTAATAAGGATTGTGTTTTGATATCCATCCATGTGCACATGTATTAGTAGTTTATTCCGATTTATCACTGAATAGTATTCCCTTTCATGACGATACCACAGTTTTCTTTATTTGTACTTCTATTGAACATTTGTGTTGTTTCCAGTTCTGACTTACTATGTATAGTACTCCTATAAATACTCATTTACAAGTGGTGTGTGTGTGCATCTGCAAGTAGCTCACACTACCCTGTGTGTTTTCAATTCTCTTGAGTTAATACTTCAGAGTAGAATTTCTGGGTTGTGCAGTAAAATCTTTTTCATGTAGGAAATTGAGTCAATAAATTAGGGAATTTTCTGGTTATTTGGGAGGTAATTTAATCTTATACCCAATACCATAATGCTTCCATTTTAGGAATATATATTTCTCCTTCTTATAGAAGTATTTTTCATGTTCTATTAAGTTTCTAATATAATGGTTTATTTTACCTATGCCTTTTAATGGGTGCTGACTATAGTCTATTATGGATGTAGATGCAATATGAAATAATAAAACCGAAACCAAAACCCCAGGCTTGTGCCACTTGCAGTTTTTGTTTCTTTCTATTAGTATGAAAAAATTTTTTTCATTTGTAGGATATATATTTAGGAATTTTTAAAGAATAACATAGTTTTGAAGTATTTACACAGATAGCACATAATTTCTTTGGCATTTAGTGCCACTTTATTCATTTTAGTATATCAATTAGAATAACTGGTTCATCTCTCTACAAAGTATAATAGTGATATTAAATGCTATGCCTTTAATTAACACGATTTGACAAAAACCCTAACAAACATTTTCAACATTAAGACCCTGAACAATGATAGACATTGGCACTGTAAGTTGGCTTCCCCCTTTGCTACAGTGAAGTTGTAGATGGCCACCCTGGATAGTGGGAACTATCTCAAGAGACGCAGGCAAGATGGTTAAATGACTTTTTGAGAAGTCTCCAGGCTGTGCAAGTAACAGCAATCTCAGTTCTTTATTACAAAACCCTCCACTTCCTGGCAGCTGGCTAATTTTTATCCCAAAGATGGCTGTTTTATCTTGGCTCCCATCTTTAAATGACATGATATTCAAATGCTTGGGATTACAGGCAAGAAACAGGAGCTTCAGCTGCCAAAAATTTAAAAACACTTCAAAGACAAACACATTCTGTACAAACTATCATATAAACCAAATTGCTTGCCCTGCTGGACAATCAACACCACATTCATCAACTACCTGTCTTATTCATTTTCACCTACGCATTTACAATTGCGGTTGCTTCTTCAATGCTTCCTTTCTTTGATTTTCATCTGGGCTTTCAGTCAGGCAGTAAGGCAAATGGACTTGTCTTTCTAATTTACTTTTGGGCCTTTTTGCACAAGTACATTTTAAAAGTTTTAAAGTTAACACAGTAATGTTAAAAATGTGAAATTCCAATTTTAGGATATCTTATACAATTGGAAGAAACCCTGATAGATCTTAAAACCTTATATTTCACAACAGCTTTGGCTTGATTTATATAAAACAAGATTAAGCATTTTTATTTTTCTTATTTATTTTCATTTTTATCTTATTATTCTTATTTACAAAGAGCTAGATTTGTAAGGGCCTATAGAAAAGCAGCAGGACCAAGCATGGGAAAGTTAGTCTCTGAGTTAGGTCAGAACCAGAAGAATTTCACAGTCGTTTGACACTCTTACTCTTGGAAGTCTCATCCCTGTGATGTCTAATTACTAAAATTCATGCCATCTCACATTAAGCTATAATTTATATACTGCTATTTAAGAGTTGAATTGAGTTGCAGTGACCTGTTGTCATAATGAGATATTATATAGACATTTAATTAAATATACATATATATATATTTTTTTTTTTGCAGTTTTCTACTTGTAATTTGGGAGCCTGATTTTTTTTTTTCCTAGATCTTTAAAAAACTTATTGGTCCTGGGCACTGTGTTACTAAAGGATCTAAGAAAGAGTTCCAGGAACAAGATGGATCTTGATACGCAGTCACATAATCCACCTGAAGGGCTCAGGTGGTGATTCTTTTATCTTTCCAACTTTTATTGTATGTCTCTGGTTTGATTTCCACAAATTTGGGGATTTTCTAGCTTTCCTTCTTTTATTTATTTCTTACACCATCCTATTGTGGTCAAAGAAGGTCCTTTCTATGATATATATCATTTTAAATCTATAGAGACATAATTTTTGGCCTAACATATGGTCTGGAGATCAGGAGAATATCTCACGTGTACTTGAGAATAATGTGTATACTGTTGTTGTTGGTTAGAGTGTCCTGTATGTTTCTGTTAGATCTAGTTGTTTTGATGTGTTATTCCTCCATTAATGAGAGTAGGGTATTAAAATCTCTAACTGTTATTTTAGAAATGTCAATGTCCAGCTTTGATTCTATCAATTTCTACTTCATATATTTTGACAGTCTGTTAAGTGTGCAATTGTATATAATTGTTATACATTCTTGCCCGTTAAACCCTTCATAAACATATAATATTCTTCTTTGTCTTTTGTAAACTTTTTTGATTTAAAGTCTATTCTGTCTTATGTTAGTATAGCCACTCTGCTCTCTTTTGTAACTATTTGCATGGAATATTTTTATCCATCCCTTCACTTTAAATCTATTTGTGTCTCTGGATCTAAAGTGAGTCTCTGGTAGACAGAAATATAGTTAGATCATTTTTAAAAATTTTTTTGTTGGGAAAGATTCACCCTGAACTAACATCCATTGCTGATATTCCTCTTTCTATTTTGCTTGAGAAAGATCATCCCTGAGCTAACACCTGTGCCAATCTTCCTCTATTTTGTATGTGGGATGCTTCCGTAGCATGACTGATGAGTAGAGAAGATCCATGCCCAGGATCTAAACCTGTGAACCTCGGCTCCCTAAGTGGAACACGGAACTTTAACCACTCGGCCTTGGGGCCAACTCCTACAGTTAGATAGTTTCCCTTCCTCACTCTAATTGAAACGTTGTTTCACCAGAAGGCACTCTTTCTTCTTCTGTTTCTCAAATAACTCATGATCTCTACCCAAATATTTTCTCCTGCTATAAGAAATGAGCAATCCCCACTCATAATCATGGCTTATGCACTAGATATTCTGCCAATGTCTGTCTTTTGATTAGAAAGTTTAATACATTTACATTTAAAGTAATTACTGATGAAGAGGAACTTATGCCATTTTGCTATTTGTTTTCTATATGGCTTATAGCTTATTTGTCCCTCATTTCCCGCATTACTACCTTCTTTTGTGCTCAGTTGATTTTTGTAGTGAAGTGTTTTAATTCCTTCTCATTTTCTTTTTTGCTAAATTCTATAGTTATTTTCTTTGTGCGTACCATGGGGATTATATATAATATTCTAAAGTTATAACACTCTAACTTGAATTCGTGCCAACTTAACTTCAATAACCAAATCTCTGCTCCTTTACAGCTCCATCCTCACCTTCCATAAATTATTGATGTTGCAAAATTACAACTTTATACATGATGTGTCTGTAAAGATAAACTAATGATTTCTTATTCATCGTCTCTTCAATTATGTAGAAAAAAATGTGCAGTTATAAACTGAAGTTACCACTTCAAGGCAAATAATTATTTTTTAAAAATACACTAGTCTTGGGATCCAAGTATAGTTCAAGATATGCAGGTCAAAAAATGTGATACATTACATTAATAGAATAAAAGAAAACTCATATCATCTCAATAGATGCAGAAAAAACATTTAACAAATTTCAGCATTCTTTCATGATATAAATGCTCAACAAAATGGGTATAGAAGGAACATACCCCATGATAAGAAAGGCCACAAATGACGAATACACAGCTAACATCGTACTCAATGGTGAAAGGTCGAAATCTTTTCCTCTAAGATTAGGAACAAGACAAGTGTTCCCATTTTCAACACTATTATTCAACATAGTATTGAAAGTCATAGGCAGAGTAATTAGACAACAAAAAAAATATGATGACATGATCTGGTATATAGAAAATCCTAGATTTCAACCAAAGAACTTTTAGAAATAACAAAAAAATTCAGTAAATATTTAGGATACAAAATCAACATACAAAAATCAGTTGTGTATCTAGACACTAACAATGACTATATGAAAAAGAAATAAGCAATCTCATTTACAATAGCAACAAAAACAATACAATACATAGAAGTAAATCTAACTAAAGAAGTGAAAGATCTGTACCCACAAAACTACGATACTTTAATGAAAGAAATTCAAGAAAATACAAACATATGGAAGGATATCCTGTATTCATGGATTGGAACAATTAGTATTGTTAAAATATCCATACTACTCAAAGCCATTTATTGACTCAATACAACCCCTATCAAAATTTCAATGTCTTTTTTCACAGAAATAGAAAAAACAATCTTAAAATTTGTACAGAATCAGAAAAGACTCCAGAAAGCCAAAGAAATCATGAGCAAAAAGAACAAAACTAGAGGCATCACACTTACTAATTTCGAACGCTATTACAAAGCTATAGTAATCAAAATAATATAGTACTGGCATAAAAACAAACACTTAGGCCAGTGGAAGAGGATTGATAACCCAGAAATAAACCCATGCATATATTGTCAGCTAATATTTGACAAGGAAGCCAAGAATACTCAATAGGAAAGAGATAGAAAAAATGGTGTTGAGAAAACTGGATATTCATGTGCAAAAGATTGAAATTGGACTCTTATCTCATGCCACCTACAAAAATTAACTCAAAATGGATTAAAGACTTAAATGTAACACCTGAAACTGTAAAACTCCTAGAAGGAAACATAGGGATAAAATACCTTGTATTGATCTTGGCAATGATTTTTTGAATGTGACACCAAAAGCATAAGCAACAAATTAAAAATCAATAAGTGGGACTAAATCAACTGAAAAGCTTCTGTACAGCACAAGAAACAACCATAAGAATGAAAAGGCAAATGAAAGAATGGGAGAAAATATTTGCTAACTATATATATGATAAATGGTTAATATCAAAAATACGTAAGGAATTCATACAACTCAATAGTAAAAAAAATCTGACTAAAGAATAGGCAGATGCGGCTGGTCTGGTGGCATAGAGGTTAAGTTTGCACACTCTGCTATGGCAGCCCAGGGTTCAGTTTTGGATCCCGGGTGCAAACCTACACACCATTCATCAAGTCTTGCTATGGCAGCATCCCACATACAAAATAGAGGAAGATGGCCGCAGATGTTAGCTCAGGGGCAATCCTCCTCAAGCAAGAAGAGGAAGATTGGCAGTGGACGTTAGCTCAGGGCCAATCTTCCTGTCAAAAAAAAAGTGTTCAGAGGACTTAAATAGACATTTCTCCAAAGAAGATATGTAAATAGCCAATAGGTACGTGAAAAGGTGCTCAACATCACTAACCATCAGCGAAATGTAAATAAAAACCACAAAAAGCTTTCACTTCACATCCGTTAGAATGGAAACTACCAAAAGACAAGAGATAGCAAATGCTGGTGAGGATGTGGAGAAAAGAGAACTCTGGTTCACTGTTGGTGGGAATGTAAATTTGTACAGCCACTGTGGAAGACAGTGTGGAGTTTCCTCAAAAAGCAAAAAAGGAGAACTATCATATAATCCAGCAATGCCTCTTCTAAGTATATATCCAAAAGAAGTGAAATCACTCTCTTGAAGAGATATCCGCATTCCCATGTTCACTGAAGCATTAGTTACAATAGCCAAGATGTGGAAACAATATAAGTATCCATTGACAGATGAAAGGATAAGGGATATGTGGTAACTATATACAATGGAATATTATTCAGCTATAATAATGAAGGAAATCCTGCCACGTGCAACAATGTGGATGGATCTTAAGGGCATTATGCTAAGTGAAATAAGTCAGACTGAGAAAGACAAATATTGTATAATCCTACTTATATGTAGAATCTAAAAAACTCGAACCCATAGGAACAGAGTGGAATGGTGGTTTTTAGGGACTGAGGGGTGGGGTAAATGGGGAGAGGTTGATCAAAAGGTACAAACTTTCAGTTATAAAAAGAACAAGTTCTGGGGACCTAAAGTACAGCATGATGACTGTAGCTAACAATACTATATTGTATACTCAAAAGTTGATATAAAAGTAATGGTTTAATGTTCTCAGCATAACAACAACAAAAAATGGTAATTATGTGAAGTAAAGGATGTGTTAACTAAAATTACTGTGGTAAACATTTGTAATATACACATTTATCAAATTATCACATTTTTACACCTTAAACTTACATAATCTTATATGTTAATTACATCTCAATAAAGCTGAAAAAATATATTACAAGGATAGTAACTATGTAAAGTAATACTTATGTTGGTTTGCTTGATTGTAGTGATTATTTCACAGTGTATGAGTATATCAAAGCATCAAGTTGTACACTTTGAATACATACATTTTAAAATTGTTGATTATACCCGAATAAACCTAGAAAAAAAATGACACATAAAAAACCATGAAGAAAAAAAGTTGAGGTATAAATGAAAGTTGAAATAATACAACCTTTTATAATTGTCCATGTGTTTACCTTTACTGAGATATTTATTTCTACTTAAGGCTTTGAGTTATTGTTCGGTGTCCCATCATTTCGACTTGCAGGAGATCCTTTTGCATCTCTTGCCAGGCAGGTCTAGCAGTAATGATATCCCACAGATTTTGTTTATCTGCAAATATCTTAATTTCTCCCTCACTTTTGAAGGAGTTCTGCCAGATATAGAATTAGTGGTTGACAGTGTTTTTCTTTCAGCACTTTGAATATATTAGCTCATTGCCTTCTAGCCTTCAAAGTTTCTGGTGAGAAATTGGCTAGTAATCTTATTGAAGGTTTCTTGTATGTGAAGAGTTGCTTCTTTCTTGCTGCTTTCAAGATTGTGTCTTTGTCTTTGGTTTCTGACAGTTTGATTGTAACAGTTCATCCTTCTTGGAGTTTGTTGAGCTTCTTGGATGTTTATTTTTATGTCTTTCATCAAATTTAGGAAGTTTTCATGCATTATTTCTTTGAATAATCTCTTTGTCCCTTTATCTCTCTCTTTTCTGGGACTCCCACAATGTGTATGTTGGTCAGCTTGATGGTATCCCACAGGTCCCTGAGGCTCTGTTCATTTTTCTTTAAGCTTTTTTTCTTTTCTTTTTATTGAGTTTAATAGTTTACATCATTGTATAATTTAAGTTATACATCATTTCTTGTATGTCACAAAAAAAGAACTCCCCTTCAACCGCTGTGCCTACCCCTCTATTCACCTTCCCCTGGTAAGTACTGAACTGTTTTCTTTGTCCATGTATTTGTTTATATTCCACATATGAGTGAAATCATATAATGTTTGTCTTTCTCAGTGTGGCTTATTTCACTTAGCATAATACCCTCCAGGTCCATTTATGTTGTTGCAAATACGATGATTTTGTCCTTTTTTATGGCTGCATAGTATTACATTATGATTTATTTATATACTTTGGAGATCAACCTCTTGTCTGAAAACTGATTGGCAAATATTTTCTCCCAGTTGGTAGGCTGTCTTTCAATTTAGTTCATGGTTTCCTTTGCTTTGCAGAAGCTTTTTAGTCTGATGTAGTCCCATTTGTTAACTTTTTATTTTGTTTCTCTTACCCAAGCAGACATGGTGTTCAAAATATGTGGCTAACATCAGTGTCAAAGAGTGTACTGCCTATATTTTATTCTAGGATCTTTATGGTTTCTGTTCTTACATTCGAATATTTAATTCATTTAGAGTTAATCTTGTGTATAGTGTGAGATAATAGTCTACTTTCTTTCTTTTGCATGTGGCTGTCCAGTTTTCCCAGCAGCATTTGTTGAAGAGACTTTCTCCATTGTATGTTCTTGGCTTCTTTGTCAAAAATTAACTGTACATGGATGTGTGGTGGTTTTATTTCTGGACTTTCAATTCTGATCCATTGATAGTTTGTCTGGTTTGTTGCCAGTATCATGCTATTTTGATTACTATAGTTTTGTAGCACGTTTTGAAGTCAGGGATTGTGATACCTCCAGCTTTGTTCTTTTTTCTCAGGATTGCTTTGGCTGTTCAGGAGCTTTTGTTGTTCAATATAAATTTTTGGATTCTTTGTTCTATTACTGTGAAGAATGTCATTGGGACTTTGATTGGGATTACATTGAATCTGCTTTAGGTAGTGTGGACATTTTAGCTATATTTATTCTTCCAACCCACGAACATAGAATATCTTTCCATTTCTTTATGTTTTCTTCAATTACTTTCAATAATGTCCTGTAGTTTTCAGTGTACAGGTTTTTCACCTATTTAGTTAAGCTTATTCCTAGGTATTTTATTCTTTTCATTGTAATTGTAAATGGGATTGTATTCTCAATTTCTTTTTCTGATAGTTGATTGTTAGTGTATAGGAACGCAACTGACTTTTTTAAAATTGATTTTGTACCCTGCAACATTACTATAGTTGTTGATTATTTCTAATAGTTTTCTGGTGGATTCCTTAGGATTTTGTATATAAAGAATAATATCATATGCAAATAGTAAAAGTTTCACTTCTTCCTTTCCAATTTGGATTCCTTTTATTTTTCTTTCTTGCCTAATTGCTCTGGCCAATACCTCCATTACTATGTTGAATAGGAGTGGTGAGAGTGGGCACCCTGGTCTTGTTCCTGTTCTCAGAGGAATGGCTTTCAGTTTTTCAACATTAAGTATGATGTTGGCTGTGGGTTTGTCATATATGGCCTTTGTTATGTTGAAGTACTTTCCTTCAATATCCATTTTATTAAGAGTTTTTATCATAAATGGATGTTGTATCTTGTCAAATGCTTTCTCTGCATCTACTGAGATGATCATGTGATTATTATTCCTCATTCTGTTAATGTGGTGTATCATATTGATTGATTTGTGGATATTGAACCATCCGTGTGTCCCTGGAATAAATCCCACTTGATCATGGTGTATCGGTCTTTTAATGTGTTGCTGTACTCTGTTTGCCAATATTTTGTTGAGGATTTTTGCATCTAAATTCATCAGTGATATTAGCCTGTAGTTTTCCTTCTTTGTGTTGCCCTTGTCTGATTTGGGCATTAGGGTAATGGTGGCCTCATAGAATGTATTAGGAAGCGTTCCATCTTTTTCAAGTCTTTGGAATAATTTGAGAAGGATAGATACTAAATCTTCTTTGAATGTTTGGTAGAATTCTCCTGAGAAGCCATCTGGTCTTGGACTTTTTTTTTTTTTTTTGAGAGATTTTTGAGTACTATTTCAATCTCTTTACTTGTGATTGGTCTATTCGGATTCTCTATTTCTTTTCAATTCAGTTTTGAGAGGTTGTATGAGCTAGGAACTCATGTGTTCCTTCTAGGTTATCGAATTTGTGGACATATAGTTTTTTATAGTAATCTCTTATAATCTTTTGTATTTCTTCACTATCTGTTGTAATTTCTCCTCTTTCATTTCCAATCTTATTTATTTGATCCTTCTCTCTTTTTTCCTTGGTGTGTCTGGCTAAAGGTTTGTTAATATTGTTTATCTTCTTAAAGAACCACCTCTTAATTTCATTAATCCTTTCTACTGTTTTTCTAGTCTCTATTTCATTTACTTCTGCTCTAATTTATACTATTTCACTCCTTCTGCTGACTTTGGGCTTTTTCTGTTCTTCTTCTACTACCTCTTTTAGGTGCATTTTAAGATTACTTATTTGAGATGTTTCTTGCCTTTTGAGGTGATCCTCTATTGCTATGAATTTCCCTCTTATGACTGCATCCTGTAGGAGGTGATATGTCCTACTTTTCATTTTTGTTTGTCTCCATGTGTTTTTTAATTTCCCTTTTGATTTACTCAATGATCCAATGGTTGTTCAATAGCACACTGTTTAGTCTCCACATATTTATTACTTTCCCAGTTTTGTTCTTTTGGTTGATTTCTAGCTTCATAGCATTGTGGTCAGAAATGATAGTTGGGATGATTTCAATCTTCTTAAATTTATTGAGGCTTGCCTTCTTATCCGACATATTGTCTATCTTTGAGAATATTCCATGAGCACTTGAGAAAAATGTATATTCTGCTGTTTTTGGATGGAATGCTCTATATATGTCTATTAACTCTATCTGGTCAAGTATTTCATTTAAATCTACTATTCCCTTGTTGACTTCTTGTCAGGATGATCTGTCCATTGAAGTAAGTGGAGTGTTGAGGTCCCCTACTAGTATTATGTTGCTGTTAATTTCTCCCTTTAAGTCTGTCAATAATTTCTTTACATACTTTGGTGCCCCTGTGTTAGGTACATATATATTAATAAGTGTTATGGCTTCTTGGAGGAATGTCACTTTTCTCATTATATACTGTCCCTCTTCGTCTCTCATTGTCTTTTTTAACTTGAAGTATGCTTTGTATGATAAAAGTATGGCAACATCTGCTTTCTTTTCTTGGCCATTAGCTTGGAGTATTGTCTTCCATCCCTTCAATCTAAGGCTATGTTTGCCTTTGGACCTGAGGTGCCTTTCCTGGAGGCAGCATATTGTTGGGTTTTGTTTTTCAATCCATCGAGCTACTCTGTGTCTTTTGGTTGGAGAATCCAATCCATTTACATTTAGAATGATTATTGTTCCATGACGGCTTAATGTTGCCATTTTACCTCTTGTTTTCTGGTTGTTCTATGTTTCCACTGTCTCTCTTCCTTTGTATTTCTGACTGTCATTTGTTTTTGGTGGTTTTCTGAGGGGGAATTATCAGTTTTCTCTCTTTTTGTGAATTGTGGCTCTGCTCTGATTTTTTGTTTAGTGGTTACTGTGAGGATTGTATGAAAGCTCTTGTAGATGAAATAGACCGTTTTCTCATAGCCTCTCATCTCCATTAACCTAAGTAGGTTCCTTTCCTTTCCTCTTCCCTTCTGAATAACTGCTGTTACAAATTGTTCTGTTTTTAATCTTGTGAGTTCATGGCTAAGCTGAAGTATTTATCATTACTTTTGATGCTTTCTTTCCCTTTCTCTTTTAAGTTGCAATTGAGTCTTTGCCTCTCTATTCTGGTAGAGGGCTGCAAGTTTCTGATCATGTCTGTCTACCTATCTCCTTGCTCAGGGCTTTGTAAACCTTTGCTTTTTTGTTGCCAGTGTGAGGGCATCTTTAATTATTTCTTGTAGGGGAGGTCTAGTGGTGATGAATTACCTCAGCTTTTGTTTATCTGGGAAAGCTTCTATTTCTCCATCATATCAGAAGGAAAGTTTCACTGGATGGAGTATTCCCGGCTGAAAGATTTGTCTTTCAGTATTTTGAATATATCATTCATTCTCTCCTAGCCTGCAGGGTTTCTGCAGTGAAATCCACAGAAAGCCTGATAGGGTTTCCTTTGCAGGTTATTTTATTCTGCCTTGCTGCTCCTAATATTCTTTCTTTATCATAAACTTTTGCTATTTCTGCTATTATATGCCTTGGAGAAGATCTTTTAGCATTGATGAAATTGCACATTGAATTAGCTTCATTCATAAGTCTGAAACCATCTCCAGGTTTGGGAAGTTCTCAGGAATTACTTCTCTTAACAAGCTGTCTACTCTTTTCTCCCCTTCTTCTCCCTCTGGAATACCTATAATCCTTATGTTGATTTTCCTAATTGAGTAGGATATTTCTTGAAGAATTCCTTCTTTTTTTAAAATCTTATTTATGTCTCCTCCTCCACCTGTAGAATTTCTACATTTTTATCCTCTAGAAGACTAATTATTTCCTCCATAGATGAGTTTTACTTATTAATGATTCTAGATTACCTTTTCTGTCAACTGTGTTTTTCATATCCAGAACTTCTGCTTGATTTTTTTTTTATAGTTTCAATCTCTTTGGTGAAGAGATTCATTTTATTGCTGAGCTCTTTGAATTGTCTTTCTGTGTTTTCTTGTAAGCTGTTGAGTTTTCTTATGATGGCTATTTTGAATTCTCTGTCATTTAAGTTGCATATTTCTGTGTCGTCAGTGTTCCTTTCTGGAAAATTAGCATTTTTCTTCTCGTCTGAATTGTTACTCCAGTTTCTCATGGTGTTTGACAAACTAATCTTTTGTTGGGCCATTTGTGATGTTCTTAGGATGCATATTCCCCCTGTTACGACCAAGGGTAAACAGGAGCAGCATTTCCAGGCACACTCTATCTGCCGGAAGCTGCGGGTGCTTGCCCCTGCCTGGGGTGCATTCAGGCACTCGTGTGGACTCTCCTTGGTGGGCAGGACTTACTCACTGGGCTAGGGGCACTCTTTGGCACCTAAGGGGTACTCTTAGCTCCCCCTCCCTACCAGAATGTGATCACCAGGAGGTTCAAATCTGACACGCCTCTTCCTGCAACTGCCCAGGACACAGTCCCTCTTTGGTCGATCGGCAGTACTATGAGTGCTCACTCGGCCTGGAGAGTGTTTGCCCCAGCATGTAGATCTGCTGCAGTCTCTGTTTACAGGCCACTGGCTGCTGTGCTTGGTGGGAGGGACTTCCTCACTGGGACCTGAGTTAGGGCTGCTCCTTGGTGGCACAGTGGCATGGGGCTCCCCCTCTCCACTGGGAGAGTGAACACGAGTGCAGGTTAAGGGTTAGCACCACCTCCTCCTACGGTTGCCCCAGTGGGTGCTCCTACTTTGCAGACACTTTCACCAGGTTGGAAAGTGCTCATGTGCATGCACAGGGCTATGGGGGACAGCAGGGCATGCTCACCTCTCTCTGCCACTTCCCGGGGGCTCAGTCCATCCACCCTCAGATGTATAGCTGTGTGTATCTCAGGCATCCTCTTGTGTTGTGTGGTCTTCCTCCATTGGTCAGTGAATGTTCATTTAGTTGTAGCTCAAAAGGGGGAAAGACAAAGGTAACAGCTCACTCTGCCATGTTACTGATGTCACTCCTAATCTTTCTCTTTTTGTTCTTCAGACTTGATGATTTTCATTGTCCTATCTTCAAGTTCACTGAATTTTCTGCTGCTCAAAACTGCCTTTGAATCCCTCTAGTTAATTTTTAATTTCAGTTACTGTATTTTCAGCTCTAAAATTTTTGGTATCATTTTAGGTTTTCTATCTCTTATTGACATTTGCATTTTGTTCACATATAATTTTCTTGAATTTTTCCACATCTTTTGGTAGCTCTTTCAACATTCTTAAGAGCGTTATTTTAAAGCCTTGTCAATCAGGTGTTCCATCTTGTCTTTCTCATGAACAGTTTATGTTGTTTTATTCTTTTTTCTAGCATAGGCCATACTTTCCTGTGATTTGTGATTTGTTTTGTTGAATACTGGACATTTGAAGCAAATAGTTTGGTAACTTTGGAAATAAAATTATCCCCCTTCCCAAAGTATGCTGAGTTTTGTTTTTGTTTCTGTTTTGTATTGTTGTAGGCTATCTCTGTGCTGGGAATCAGTCTCAGGTGTAAAGTTAAGGTTTCAGGACTTTTATGAGCCTGTGTCTTTCCCTGGGCATGTGCAGTGACTTTCTAAGTTTCCCTGTATATATGGTTGCTTTTCAATACCCTACGCAATTAATATCCGGCTCCCAAAAAGGGAAAAAGAGAAAAAAGAAGAGAAGGGAAAGAAAATAGAAGGAAAAATAGGAGAGGAGAAAGGCACTGGATTTTTAAATCCCTTGGAAGTCACTTCAGCCCATTTGGGAGAGATTTGGCACAGCTGGAAGAGGGGTACAACAATGGTGCAACAATTCGTACTTACCTCTGGGTTTATACTTCTAAGATTAGGAGCAGGAGTCAGCAATCAGAACACAGATCCCTGATATTTTGAGGACAAAGTCTCTATTGCTTACCCTGGCTGCTGCACGTTGTGGGTAAGCTGCTCCAGGAATATGAATGGCTACTTCACATGGAGCTGAGGGAGTAGGGAATGGGTAGCCAATGCTGAAATAAAGTTTAAATTGACTGAAACTAACTGTGATTTAAGGTTAAGTCTTTTCTCAAAAGCTGAAAGCCTTCTAATACACTCTAGTATTCCAAAATAGTTACATCCCACAGGTTCTGCTGGTACAAATTTTCCCACGTGGAGAGACAGATTCCTTGTGCTTCCTACTTCTCCATCTTCCCAGAATCCTTCAACACTTGCTTTCTTTTGGAGGCATCTTCATCTTTTGTTTTCAAACCCCAGTCTAGTATTCATGTATGGACTACATGCTCCATTTGCTTGCTGTCTATGTTTTGGGCTGTGTGCTGATTCAGATTATCTGTCTACAGTGAATCAAGGAGATAAAATACTTATTTTCTGTCATATAGATGATGAACATGGATTATCTTCTCCATGCCTTATTAAAGTTATATTACTTTTGTTTTTGTGTATACTGGTTTCTCAGACATATTTTATGCAGCATATAAAGTCAAATTTAAAAAAACGCATATAGTTATTCCTCAAGTCTCACCTCCAAACAAATGTATTTCAAAGACAGGGCAAACAAATGCAGAAGCAAAACAAGTGAAAAGTAGCAGAGACTAAGGATAAGTTGTAAAGGACTTTGAAGAAAGTAAGTCTAGTTCCTTCAAAACGCTTTCTTTTAACATCCCTTACCATCTCTCTTGTCCCTTTTCCTATACATCTTCTAGAAAGTATCATAGAACACAAATATTATTTCTACTTTTCTTACTTGCTTTACTTTTCCAAGGTCTTGCAGAAGATTCAAGTAAGAAGCAGGTAATTAATTCAACAATATTTATTGCATTCCTAATATGTTCCAATATCTCCGTTACCTGCTGGGAATATAATAATGGCTTATAGATTATATTAGTTAGCATTCTTCAGAGAAACAGAAACAATAGGATATGTATGAATGTGTATGTGTGTGGGTATGTTTGTGGGACAAGAACCCTAATTAATACAATGTGTATATTATATGCTATATATATATATATCTCTCTCAAATGAGTATATATTCTCTCTCTCTCTGCCTCTATAAACTGTCTCACATGTCAACTCAATTGTCTCACATGATTGTGGGGCTGGCAAGTCAAAAATCTGTAGGGAAGGCTGGCAGACTGAATTTTCTGGCAAAAATTGGTGTCAGTTTTTCATTTATTTTAATTTTTTTGCTGAGGAAGATTCACCCTGAGCTTATATTCACTGGCAATCTTCCTCTTTGTCTTTTTTTTTCTGCTTGAGGAAGATTAGCCCTGAGCTGACTTCTGTGCCAGTCTTCCTCTATTCTGTATGTGGGATGCCACCACAGCATGAGAGACCAGTGGTGTAGGTCCACACGTGGGATCTGAACCCATGAACCCGGGTCACCGAAGTGGAGTGTGTGGAACTCCAACCACTCAGCCTTGGGGCCAGCCTCAATGTCACAGCTTTAAGTTTGAATTACATAGACTGAAAGGATGGAGACTCAAGCAAGATTTCTGTGTTGCAGTCTTGAGTCCTTCTTTCTCAGGGAATCTTAAATTCTGCTCTTGAGGTCTTCAAGTGATTGAATGAAACTCATACATCTTACGGAGGATAATCTGTTTACTCAAAATATACTGACTGAAACATTAATCACATCTAAAAATACACCTTCAAAACAAAATCTTTACTGTGTTTGACCAAACAGCTGGGCCACCCAAGTTAACACATAAAATTAGCTATCACAGGGATCATAAAAAAAAAAATCACAGACATTGGTTTAAGGGATCTGATCATATATTACTGTTTTTATTATATAATAATATTAAGAAACAGGTATGAAGAGGTAAAACAAATATTCAGAATGTTTATAACCTGTGCATCTAGGTGGTCTATATGAGTTTTTGTTGTACAATTCTTACAACTCTTCTCAGAGTAGTTTTGAATTTTTTAACATAATATTTTTGGGGGAAAAGCACTGTAAGGAAATATATTTTAAGCAAATGTAAAGTATTATCTGTATAATGATATTTCTGTACTTGCAAACAATGCTGACGTCCACTTTATTAGAAAAGGGGTATAGAGATCAGGAAACCTTTCCAGAAAAGTTGGGTCTTGCAAGACAATTAGTCTCTGGACAGGTAAATAAGAGTGGCAGAAGGTGTGGAAATGAGCTTCTTTTCCCTATGATCATGCTGAGCAATGATTTGAGAGCCTGAAACTACTTGTCTGTACGAGAAAAAGTGATTAGCCTGTGATACTCAAAATGGAAATATTGCTTACTAAGCAAATTTGTTTCATCATCATTGCTTGCATACATATTATATTCCCAGCAGATAAAAAAGGTCTTGGCACATATTAGAGTGCAATAAACATTGTTAAACTAATTAATCAATTTTTACTTGAATCTACTGTAAGATCTGGTGAAAATAAAGTAAATAGAAAGAATAGAAAAAGTAGCTGTGTTCTATATTTTCTGGAAGAATGTATCAAAAGGGGAGCAGAAAGTTGGCAAGCAGTGTTAAAAAAAAGTCTCTTGAAGTAAGTAGACTTACGTTCTTCAAATCCTTTATCATTTAAATTATGAAATTTTGTGTTTCTCTAAATGATCCAAACAAGTTTTCTCATGCAGAGAACCTTCAAGAGTATGGAGATGACACACTCTAGCAATATGTACTTGTAGGTCTTCTTTTAAAAACACGTAAAGTAACATGGAATCTATAGCAAAATTCAATTTAACGGGCCCATGTGGATATCCATGCACATTTTTGATATGCTTTATTCAGTACATTCATATTATTTATTTCCAAACACTAGGTGTTTACTTGAGACTGAGACTTATTGAATAAGGGATAGCAATGGTAACATCTTAAGAGTCAGATAAAAAATGTTTAATGTAGTCCAATGTTTTCAGAAAGTTAATGCCTATTTGGGTTGCTCTCTACTTTCAGACACAGAAAAGAAGTCATATTTGAAATACTGTATTTAATGAAGATATTTATTGAATACAAAGTCAACATCTTCTTAGAATAAAGACTAATCAGTAAACAATTTGCACTGTATAGTAAATCAAACAATATCAGGAATGAAATATAATTTTCTGGACTAAAGGGGAGAATTACATTGCAAGAAGGGAAGTTTTCCCATTTTAAGTTATTAGGGTTTTTTGATAGAACCACACTTAAATGAAATCCACTGTATATTTGAGAAGAAAACTACAGAAATCACAGAAAATATAATAGTTTCAGAAGTGTAATTTTTAAAGAAAACACAACTCAATCACTTTCTCAACTGTAAAGCAGGGCTTTTCTGGAAAATTATCAAGGATCAAACTAATTTTAGGAGTGATAATGTGTTTTGTTTATGTATAAGCTCCGTGTTTTTACATAGTTTCTAGAGGAATAGATTTTGCTTTCCCATCACTCAAGATTTTTATTAAGTTATTCTTTTGTGTCTCAGTGACTGAGTAATTGTTGTTTTCTGTTATCACGTTGCAAATTTCTCATACTTAACTAAAATGCTTTCCTTCATTAAACCATGAAAGATCCTTCATTAAAAAAATATATCAGTTAAAAATGCTTTCCATTTTTGACTTATGTGAGAGAACTTTTTGCTTTAGGAGGATACTTGACACTTTAACAACAGTTTATCATCTCCCCAGTGTCATGATGATTTCCAATTCATTTATAATGTAAGGGATGGACCAAATGAACATGTCTTGAGAAAGGCTTTTGTTTGATGCATATCAGTGTCAATTCTCTCTATACTGGTGGACCACTGTCACTCAACTGGGAGAGATGGCAGTGTTGCTTATTAAACACACACACACACACACACACACACACACACACACCCCATAGTCAGTGATGCCTACTTATTACATAGAAATTCAAAAATGTCAAGCCATTTAAATTATTACACTTTTATCCCTCATTTATTTTTTGTGGTACTTACTTATTTTCTCTAGCACCATTTCACTTATAAGTAATTTTACTGGAAAGGATTTTATACTTCCATGAGTTTTACCTCAGGCAATCTAACAGTTGCTTTATAAACTGTTCTTTTCAAGCTTTTTTGAATGTTTGAATGTTGTAAGATATCAAATTCATTGTTAGTCATTTCCTGTTTACAACAAAACTAAAATATGGTTATAAAGCCTAAAGACAAATCTTCTTAAATATAAAATGAGTAGAATCAAAATGTATTTTGTTCTAAATAATAAAAGCACTTTCATAGGGAAAGATGAAAATTCAAGAATTAGACTGGATGAAAGTTTGATATATAAGAGGCACCAATAGTATGGGGTCAAGGATGCAGACTAGACAGTTCAAATCCTGGGTCTCTTGCCTGATCCCTCTAATTCTGTGCAAGTTGCAGAACCTCTCTGAGACTCAGTTTTATCACTGGGTTGTTAAAAGGAATCATCTAGGTAATATTTAGAAATTATATAGAAAACTGACTTGCATTGTGCTATGTTAGTGTTGTTTAAATAAAGTAAACAAAAAGTCATATATATCTATCATTCTTCTTTTTTTTCACCCATACTCAACAGTTTGCTCTATTAGATTTGTCAGGTGCTTTTTAAAGAAATATCATTAAATTAATTTGGCTTACTTTATAATTCAATGGAATTTCATTCAAACTTCAATTTAAAACAGTTCTATTTGGTTAGCCCTGATATTTGCAAATATAGGACTGTTTGTGTTATTTTTTAGAAGTATAAAATAAATTTGTATTTACTATATTTTAGAATAAATATCAGATTGAAAATTAAAAAACTAATTACTGTAATTAGTATAGTATTTCTCATAATGTAAACACAATCAATAAAAAAAGAAAAATCTCTAGACATACCAAAAACTGTGTATCTTTGGTTTCAATTGAATACAGTGAAAAGGAGAAGAAATTAAGAGTGTGAGAAAAGTGGTTGCAAATAATTTGTTGAAGATTAAGCTTCAAATGAGGCATATTTCTGGCAATGTGGGTTCTTCCGGATAGCTAGAAAACTCATAGCAGAAATAACTAAAAATTATACATCAAGTATAAATAAAATGTTCATCATAGCTGAGTTTGAAAGTTAGTGAAGAATTTGCTCGGATATAAAAAATAGAAATGCAATCAGAAGTACAAAGTATGATGCAGCTGGCTATATTCTAATGGCAGCTGCTGGTACTAGGCAAAACAGAGTTTCCTGATGTAATTACCATGACTAGGGCAGAAGACAAGTCTTTAGGCCACGCAACAAAGGAAATCAGACCGGATTTCTCAAGTTTTGGGAGAGACTCTTAAGAAGCCACCCCTTCAGTGAAATGGTGAACTATTGCTATGTGCCTCAACAAAGATTAATCTTACAACAAAATTTTGAACAAAGAAATCAACGCCCAGAAGTGTATGTACAGTACAGTACCATTAAATGTTCAAAACCAATACATGGTTTAGGTAAATTTACACATGTAGGAAAGATGCTAAGAAAAGCAAGAGATTTTATCTCTTTCTTTGAGGAAGATTGGCCCTGAGGCAACATCCGTGCCCATCTGCCTCTATTTTATATGTAGGACGCCTGCCACCAGCATGGCTTGATGAGCCGTCTGTACATCCACGCTTGGGATCTGAACCAGCAAACCCTGGGCCACTGAAGCAGAGCGCACAAATTTAACCACTACACCACTGGGCCAGCCCCAAGAGTTTTTTTTAAGCTAGTACATTTTATTATAAATCTCTTCGAATTCAATGAGTTGCATTAAGTGGAGTATAGGTTTGTAAAATAATGCAATATTTAAGAATATTTTGTATCCTTCATGTTGATATCAAGAGCATGTGTTGTATGGATTGATTGCTTTATTTATAACTGTGGAAAAAACGCATAACATAAAATTTACCATCTCAACCATTTTTTTAGCTGTACAGTTCAGTAATAACTATATTCACATTGCTGTACAAAAGATCTTTAGAGCTTTTCCATCTTGCAAAACTGAAACACTATATCCATTGGACAACTCCTCATTTTCTCACTTGTCTAACCCCTGGCAATGACCATTTTACTTTCTGTATAGTTTCTGAGAGTTTGACTATGTTAGATATCTCACATAAGCAAAATCATACAGTATTTGTCTTTTTGTGTGTGGCTTATTTCACTTAACATAATGTCCTCAAGGTTCATTCATTTAATAACATATGACAGGATTTCCTTCTTTTTTAAGACTGCATAATATTCCATTGTATGTATATACCACATTTTCTTTATCCATTCATCTGTTGATGGATGTTTATGTTGCTTCTACCTCTTAGCTGTTGTGAAAAGTGCTGCAGTAAACATGAGTCTGCAAATATCTCTTTGAGACCCTGCTTTCAATTCTTTTGGGTATATACTCAGAAGTGGGATGGCTTGATCATATGCTAATTCTATTTTTAATTGTTTGAAGAACTTCCATGCTTTCTCTATAGCAGCTGCACAATTTTACATTCACACCAATAATGCACAAGGGTTCCAATTTCTCCACATCCTTACCCATACTTATTTTCTGGTTTTTCTTGCTGTTGTTGGCGGTGGTGGTGTTAGAAGCTGATATCTCATTGTAATTTGAATTTGCATTTCCCTCATTATTAGTGATGATGAGCACATTTTTATATGCTTGTTGACCAGGTATATACAAACTGTCCCCAATTTACGATGGTTCAACTCACACTTCTTGACTTTGCAATGGTGTGAAAGAAAACACATTCAGTAGAAACTGTACTTTGAATTTTGCTCTTTTCCCAAGCTAGTGATATGTGGTAGGATACTCTCTCGTGATGCTCAACAGCAGCAGTGAGCCACAGCTCCCAGTCAGTCACATGATCATGAGGGTAAACAATTGATAACACTTAAAACCATGCTGTACCCATGCAGCCATAGTGTTCTTTTACTATCAGTGCGGTATTCAATAAATTACATGAGATATTCAATAATTTATTTTAAAATAAGCTTTGTGTCAGATAATTTTCCCAACTGCAGGCTAATGGAAGTGTACTCACTGCATTTAAAATAGGCTAGGCTAAGTTATGATGTTCAGTGGGTTAAGTGTATTAAACAAATTTTTTTAATGATATTTTCAACTTACAATGGATTTATCAGGATGTAATTCCACTGTAAGTTGAGAAAGATCTGTATATTCTTTGAAGAAATGTCTATTCAAGACCTTTTCCCATTTAAAAAATGTGGTTGTTTGCTTTTTTAGTTGTTGAATTATAGGAGTTCTTTATATAGTCTGGATATTAACTCTTTACCAGACATATGATTTGCGAATATTTTCTCTCATTTCGTACATTGTCTTTTCACTCTGTTTATTTCTTCCCTTTATGTACAGAAGTTTTTAACTTTGATGAAGTCCCTTTTATCTATTCTTACTTTTGTTGCTTATGCTTGTGGTGCCATAGCCAAGAAATTATTGCCAAATCCAATGTCATGAATCTTTCCCCCATGTTTTCTTCTAGCCAAATTTGTAGCTTTAGGTCTTATGTTTAGGTTTTTATTCCATCTTGAGTTAATTATTTTGTTTAGTGTGAAGAAAATGTGCAACTTCATTCTTTTTCATGTGCATATCCAGTTTTCCCAAAACTGTTTGTGTAAGAGACAGTTTTTTACCATTGTGTAGTCTTGGCACACTAGTTGAAGACCATTTGACCATAAATGTTAGCACATGTTTTTGTTATGCTCACTTTTTTTAAAATAAAATTTTAAAATTTTAGAATAGTTTTAGAATTACAGAAAGCTGTAAGGATAGTACAAAGAGTTCCTGTATATCCCACACCCAATTTCCACTATTGTTAATATTTTATTTTATAGTAGTGCATTTCTCACAACTAATAAACCAATATTGATACATTATTATAAACTAAAGTCCATGCTTTATTCAGATTTCCTTAGTTTTTACCTAATATACTTTTTCTGCTCAGGAGCTCATCTAAGACACATATTTTATTTATTCTTCCTCTCTCTTTAGGCTCCCCTAAACTGTGACAGTTTCTCAGACTTTCTTGGTTTTTGATGACACTGACAATTTTTAGTAGTACCAGTCAGGTATTTCATAGACTGTCCTTCAAAAGAATTGTCTGATGTTTTTCTCATGATTAGACTAAAGTTAGAGATTCTTCAGAGGAAGACCATAGAAGTAAAATGACAATATCATCATATTCCACAAAGGGTACCAATTATCTGTGTGACTTTTCACTGTTGATGTTGACTTGGTCACCTGGCTGAGGTGGTGTTTGTCAGCTTTCTTCACTGTAAATTTGCTCTATTTCACCCTTTCTTTTCAATATTGTGCCCTATTGAATGAAATCATTTTACTCAGCCCACACTTAAAGGATGAGGGATTTTACCTCCTTGAAAGTAGGATGCTTACATTAATTCTTTGGAATTCTGCACAGGAGATTTATCTCTTCCACTTACTTATTTATTCAATAATTTATTTATATCCCTATATACACATAGATAATTATGTTATACTTGGTTATACTAGGTTGTTCATTTTGTTAACTGATTTTTTGCATTTTCTGCCATTGGGAGCTATTTTGGCTCATTTGGCTGTGTTGTCTTTTTGACACACCTCCACCACTTTCTTTTTTGAGCACTTCCTTGCCTTCTGGCATGACAAGATGCCACACAGTCTTGTCCAAATGTGACCACAATGGGATACTTCATTTTTGCCATCTTAGTTGCAGTTGAATATTCTTTAATCTACAGTACATAATCTATTCAATGGGAAAGCATAACAGAATGAAAACTTAAGAGCTTTGGAATCATTCAGAGTGACTGGCCCAAATACTGCTTGTGTAACCTTTGGCAAGTTACCGCTCCTGTCTTAATCTCAAAAATTTCATATATCCTGCCCCAGTTTTGGGATATAAATAAAAATAGCTATGGTGAGATTTTAAATTCAATGTGCAGGTTTCCTAACTTGAAATTTCCTTTGAAGAATAAATTGAAAGATATTCATGCATTTTAACATTATTAGAATATCAATGAGTGCAAAACTTACAATTATTTGTGGAGAAGTATGAATCATCAGTTTTATTTGAAATAATTAAAAAATCTTGACTAAATTCAAATATGTGATTGATCCAACTATATATTAGTTACTGTTTTTGTCAAAACATAAATAAAAATAAATTATTGACTGATAAAATTTACAACAGAGAAAGGATGAGAGCATGTCATTAAGGACAATGTGATAATTCAGAGAAGAGAAGTTGGAACATCTGGTTCCTACTCCAAGTTTAAACATAAATTTTTGTTTGACCTTGACCATGTCATTTCTATTCTTTGTTTTAATTTATTCAATTGTGAAAAGAAGATGATACATCAGCCCTTGATATCTCTTTCAATGGTAATTCAAGAGTATTTACGTGCTAAAGATTTAATGTGATATGAATTACCAAGATGAGGTAATATTCAGAAGTAAATGCATTTCTCATTATATATAAAGAAAAGCACATAATTACCTTATACTTGTAATTCTCTTTGATACAAATTTTACTCTAATTTACATGGCATGCTGCTTTTTAAACTCTCTCTTTTCTAAAAAACTTCCATTGACTGAGGATTTGAAATTTTAAAATATTTTTCTGAAACTAGAATTGAAACACACACAATTATCATTTTCCTTTTGATATACTCGAGTTCTTAATTTACAGATTTTTCAACATAATGATGTATTTCACCTCCATGTACAATTGGCAAAGTTTGTATAGAGGAATCAACATTAGACTAATATTTCATTAGTTTAAAACATATTTGTTGACAGCTTACTAAATATCTACATCGCGCTGTTCTAAGTAGTGAGCATACTGTAGTGAATGAAGATGGGAAAATTTCTGCTTAATAGAGGTACTTTGTTAGAGAAAGTAAACAAATAGAAATAATTGTATCAGTGGTAACAAATGCCGAATGTAGGAAGAATAAAGTAGTATAAAGAGATAGACACTGTCACAGATGTGTGACAGAAATGAGTGAGACTGCCATGCAGATATTTGGGGGGCAACTACTTTCTCCATGAGGAAAGTGTAGGGCGGAGCCCCTGCCGGGGTTCAGCCCCAGCCGGATCCAGGTCTCCTGAGGGAGGGATGGCGTCGGCGAAGGAGGAGGCAGTGAGATAAGGAGTTTGGTGTCCAAGTCTAATTTTATTGTGTGTATGTATGATTTATATAGGGCTCAGGATATGCAAGGATGATTTCATGGAACAGTCCCAGTACATATTTTTGGCTCGCGTAAGCGGGTTTTTACAAGGTGAACAATAGTCAATTGTATCTGGATTGTGTGTAGGCCTGGGAGAGTCAAGCTTCTGCAATCCTTTGCTTCGAGGAGGCCACCCCAGCGGCCTCCCGACTCAACGGGCCGTGGCAACCACCGCCCTCCCAGAGAGATCCGTGGGGGCCACGTGTCCCCAACAGGGCAACCGCTAACAACCCGTTTCCTGGGTGACTTGTCAGGTTCCCTTTTTTCTCTTCCAGGGGCGGGTCAGAACGTTCTTTCCCTAGAAGATGTTGTTCCCCAGAACCTTCCCTAAAATACTGCATTGTATCATTCTCATTTCCAGGGTTGGGCTGACTTCCCCTGAAATAACCCCAGGTGCAGAACAGAGTGAGCAGAAGCAGGAAAGTCAAAAGTACCAGGGAGACTTGTTGCAGGGGCAGCCTGGTAGATTCCCTTGAGGGTCGCCGTGTGTCCCCTCATCTCTCTCCGGGACCGTGTCACAAGGCAGAGGCTTAACTTGTAGGCTGACGGCTCCCAGCAAGCCCCTGACCTGGACGTGTGCTTCACAAATCACACAAGTCATTAAGACTAAAAGTAAATAAGACCTTTTTAAGACGTGAAAAGACAATGACAGCTATTTCTATTTCACTGCCATCTCAGAAGCATTCTACCATTCCCAAAAGCTAATTTAGTTAATACGCTTTCTGTTTTCTAGTGGTACTTATTTCCTGCTTAACAAAATGCCTGGCAAAGGGTAAGATTCATTAATGTGGAATTCTGGAAAAAGAAGTAAAGTAATCTAGAAGAGAATTTCAAGATTCAGGAGGCAGAAATGTATGCCAAATTCTGAGTTTAAAAGATCACTACTGATAATTAGGAAGCACTGATTGATTTAATACCACAATATGGATGGAACACAGCACAGCAGTTTGAAGACTAAATGAGAGCAAGTAGGCACTTAGTGGTAAATAGGAGATAGACTGAGTGATAGCTTGAAAGCAGGGTAAGATTTATGAAAAGAATAAATTTGTACAAACACATAAATATATTATTTAATATATTATATATTTATAAACTTTTATTAAAAGACTTTATTGTAACATTACAGATAGATAATAGATAGACAGACAGATGGATAGATAGGTAAAAGCAAATAGTGTTGTAAGGACAACTTGATAAATTTTACAAAGTTAGCACACCTGATAAAAACTAAAATCACATC
This sequence comes from Equus przewalskii, assembly GCF_037783145.1. Classification (NCBI taxonomy): domain Eukaryota; kingdom Metazoa; phylum Chordata; class Mammalia; order Perissodactyla; family Equidae; genus Equus; species Equus przewalskii. The sequence goes on from NC_091838.1 coordinate 33,551,654, forward strand.
AACACTTCAGAAACGCTTCTTGTGCCTCCTTCCAGTCAATATCTGCTCCACAATTAACAGTCTTCTCAAGTTAAAAATTATGGATAAGATTACCTTGTATTTAGAATTTATAAGAATGGAAATATACACTATGTACTCTCTTGTTCAACATTATGTTTAGGATATTCATGCATGTCATTTTATGTAGTTATAGTTACTGCTATGTGAAAAAGTACGTTCCATTGGTGAATATAGCACAGTTTTTTATCTATTGTACTATTGATCAGCATTTGGCTTATTTTTTTGTGTGTATTTATAAATAATAACACTATTTTAATGTCTATTGGGTATATACCTAGGAGTAGATTTCCTGAGATATAGGATTGATGCATGAACAACTCTAGTAGATACTGCCAAAATGTTTTCTAAAATGATTGCATCAATTTATTTTTTCACTTATGGTCTCGAGATTTCCAGTTTCTCTACAAAGTCATTGACACTTAACACTGCTTGTCTTATTCATTTTAGCTTTTAGCGCGGTATGTAGTGCTGTAGGGGGGAAACAGTGATTATTTACTTCCATTATTTTTGTTTTAAAAATTTTTAACTTTTCATTTTGAAAGAATTTTAGACTTACAAAAAAGTAGCAAAAAAAGTACAAGAGTTTCCATATACCCCTCACTTAGCATCCCCAAACTTTCACTTCATGTGTAGCCATAATGAAATTACCAAAATCGGAAAATCAGTATCAATACAATACTATTTACTAATCTACAATCCACATTCAGATTTCTCTTATTGTTCACTTATTTCCTTCTTTTGGGTCAGAATCCAATTCAGAACCAGATATTGCTTTTGATTGTCATGTATCCTTTGTCTCCTCCAAACTGGCACCAGTCCTCAGTCTTTACTTAGGTTTTTGAGGGGTCTTGGCTGCCTATTTTGTAGGTTGTACTTGCATTTGGGTTTGTATGATGTTTCCTCAGAAAAAATTCAGGTTATGAATTTTTAGCCAGAAAACTACAAAAGTAATATTGTGTGTTTTTCTGTGCATGGTATCAGAAAGAACAGGTGCTACTGTGTCTTATGAGTGGTAATGTTAACTTTGATCACTTGGTTAAGGTGATGTCTACCAGTTTTCTTCACTATAAAGTTACTATTTTTCCCTTTGTAATTAATAAGTATCTTCTGGAGAGGCACTTTGAACTGATGCAAATATTTTATTTCTAATCATTCTTTTGCCCACTAATTTTATCATTCGTTAATGATTCTTCCTTGTAACAATTATTTCCGAGGCATTTGTCAGATGTTAATTTTATACTTCCATTATTCCTCTACATTTGTTAATTGGAATTCTACTGTCAAAGAGAATACGTACTTTATCCCCCAGTGATCGATTGATTTTTATCAGAATATGCTCATGAGTATCTATTTTGTTTTATCCATTATAATTCACTACTATAATTATTTGTTTTCTTGTTCAAGCTGTCTCAGATTTTGGCATTGGAAACTCTTTCAAGTTGACTCTATGTCCTTTTGACATGTTCACATCCTTTTTCTGAGGACTTCCTTGCTTTCTAGTACTACAAGAATTTCCAGGCTCATCTTTTATTCCCCATGCTTGCCACAGAATCAACCATTTCTCCAAGGAATTCTGGTTTCTTTTACTAAAGAATGGCATTTAGCAGCTGAGTTCTAATTAATAAATCTGCTCATTGCTACTGGGTTGTTATTGCTGCTGGACCTTCTCAATGACAGAACTAACATATGTGTGTATGTGTGCATCTACACATACATACTCCCCCACAACCCCAATATATATATATATATATATATATATATATATATATATATATATATATATATATATATATGGAGTATATACTCATTTAAGCACATGTATAATATATATAATATTATATATAAGTATAAAAATATATATGTGTGTATAAGCTGAGTACATACTGATACTTGTGATGCCAAATCAACAACAGACGGTTCATTCAAGCCTTCCTGTTTTTCTTCTTTGTAACTCTTTTCTTCAACAGGAAGAACCTCGCTCTCATTATTCACTATACGTGGATGTATTTACTCAATTCCAGAACATATAGTTTTAGAGTTGCTAACCCATACTGCTCTGAAAACAAATTTAGTAACTAGTATATTTGTTTTAGATATTTTTTCCTTAGCTTTATAACATTTAGTCAAAATGCTATTTCTGAGAATACTGAGGTTAGATCTTTTCTTGTCCATTCCTTTCAGTGTTAAGTTCTTCTTTGGAATACAGTTATTTGGTATTGTTTATATTTAAATTTGTGTTTCCTCTGCAAAATAGTTGACGTTACAGGCTTGTAGGTTTCATATGCATTTCCCTGAAGAATGATGAAATTGAGTACCTTATAATATGTTTGGACAAACGAAATGTTTTAATCTCTTCACAAGAATTTATTTAAATGATTTAAATCTATTCACAGGAATTCTTTATATATTCTGTGTATAAAATACTTTGTTGGATATATGCCTCAGAAATATTTGCTCCTATACTCCAGCCTGCTATTTATTTCTCTTATTTTTCTCTTTTGATGAACAGAATTCTTACTTTTAATGTAGTCTAATTTACCTTTTACTACCTTTTTTAAAGCTGTTTTGGTGTCTTGTTTAAAAAAGTCTTTGTACAAGAATTATGAAGATATTCTTAAGTTTCTTATCAAATTTTTTAAAGCCAATTTTAAAATTTTACATTGAGATCAACAAACAACTTCTAACATGTTTTTGGATATGGTGAGAGATGGTGGCTCAGATATATTTTTTATATATTCGAAAGCCAGCTAATCTAGTGCATTTATTAAATGGACCTTCTGCACTAAAATGTTATATTTGTTATAAATCAAGTAACCATATATACATGGGGCTGCTCCTGGGCTCTTATTTTTTTCCATTTCTCTATTTTTCTATCCTTGCATCATTGCCATACTGTTTTAATTACTATTTACTATTTATTAATAACTATCTATTACCCTTTATTAATGAATGTTGTTACTTAATTAATAATTAATGTTGCTTTATAATAATGTAGATATGTAGTAGTATAAATTGACTCACTTCTGAATCTTTTTCAAAATGGTCCTAGATGGTTTTGATCTTTTTTCCTATAAATATTTAAATTTATTTATAATTAATTTATTTTTTGTTATATACATTTTAGGTGTACATCATTATGTTTTTATTTCTGTTTAGACTACATCATGTTCACCATCAAAAGACTAATTACTATTCGTCACCATACACATATACCCGATCACATCTTTCACCCTCCTCCCTCACTGCCCCCCTCTGGTAATCACCTTCCAATCTCTGTATCAGTGTGTTTATTTGTTGTTGTTTTTATCTTCTACTTCTGAGTGAAATCATATGGCATCTGCCTTTCTCTGTCTGACTTGTATTGCTTAGGACAGTACCCTCAAGTTCCATTCATGTTGTTGCAAATGGCAAGATATCATCCTTTTTTTTTATAGTTGAGTAGTACTCCATTGTGTATATATATGACACCTTCTTTATCCGTTCATCCAATGATGGGCACTTGTATTTTTTCCAAGTCTTGATTCTTGTCAATAATACTGCAATGAACATAGGGGTGCAAACATCTTCTCCCATTAGTGTTTGTATGTTCTTTCAATAAATACCCAGAAGTGGAAAAGCTGGGTCATATGGTAGTTCTAGTCTTAAATTTTTGAGGAATCTCCATACTGTTTTCCATAGTGGCTGCACGAGTTTACATTCCCACTAGCAGTGTATGAGAGAGTTTCCTTTTCTCCACATCCTCTCCAATGCTTGTTTCTTGTCTCGTTAGATTATAGCTATTCTCGTGGGCATGAGATGATTTGCATTGTAGTTTTGATTTGCATTTCCCTAATAATTAGGGATGTTGAATATCTTTTCATGTGCCTGTTGTCTTTCTGTGTATCTTCTTTGGAAAAAATGTCTGTTCTTATCCTCTGCCCACTTTTTGATTGAGTTGTTTGTTTATTTGTTGTTGAGTTGCATGAGTTCTTTATATAGTTTGGAGATTAACCCCTTGTTGGATATATGACTTGCAAATATTTTCTCCAAGTTGGTGGGTCGTCTTTTCATTTTGTTCATGGTCTCCTTTGCCTTACAGAAGCTCTTTAGTCTGATGAAGTCTCATTTGTTTATTTTTTCTTTCGTTTCCCTTGCCTGGTGAGATATGATATTCAAAAAGATACTGCTAAGACCAATGTCAAGGAGCATACTGCCTATGTTTTCTCCTAGAACGTTTATGGTTTCAGGTCTTATATTCAAGGCTTTAATCCATTTTGAGTTAACTTTTGTGTATGATGTAAGATAATGGTCTACTTTCATTCTTTTGCATATTGCTGTCCAATTTTCCAAACATCATTTACTGAAGAGATTTTCTTTTCTCGATTGTATGTTCTTGTCTCCCATGTCAAAAATTAGCTGTACATTGATGTGTGGCTTTATTTCTAGGCTCTCAGTTCAGTTCCACCAATCTGTGTGTCTGTTTTTGTGTCAATACCATGCTGTTTTGGTTACTATAACTTTGGAATATATTTTGAAATTAGGGAGTGTGATACTTCCAGCTTTATTCTTTTTTCTCAGGATTGCTTTGGATATTCCATGTCTTTTGTTGTTCCATATAAATTTTAGGATTCTTTGCTCTATTTCTGTGAAAAATATCATTGGGACTTTGACAGGGATTATATTGAACCTAAAGACTGCTCTAGGAGTTACGGACATTTTACCTATATTAATTATTCCAATCCATGAGTACAGAATACCTTTCAATTTCTTTGTGTCTTCTTCAATTTCTTTCAACAATGTTTTATAGTTTTCAGTGTACAGAACTTTCACTTCTTTGGTTAAATTTATTCCTAGGCATTTTATTCTTTTTTTGCAATTGTAAATGGGATAATATTCTTAATTTCTCTTTCTGCCATTTCATTGTTAGTGTATAGAAATGCAATTGATTTTTGCATATTGATTTTATATCTTGCAACATTTTGTATTCATTTATTATTTCTAGTAGTTTTCTGTTGGATTCCTTAGGGTTTTCTATGTATAGAATAATTTCATCTGCAAACAGCAAGAGTATTATTTCTTCCTTTCCAATTTAGATCCCTTTTGTTTCTTTTTCTTGCCTAATTGCTCTACCTACAACTTCCACTACTATCTTAAATAAGAGTGGTGAAAATGGGTGTCTTTCTCTGGTTCCTGTTCTTAAAGGGCTAGCTTTCAGTTTTTCACTGTTGACTATGATATTAACTGTGGGTTTGTCATATATGGTCTTTATTATGTTGAGGTGCTTTCCTTCTATACCCATTTTATTAAGAGTTTTTATCATAAATGGATGTTGTATCTTGTCAAATGGTTTCTCTACATTTATTGAGATGATCTTGTGATTTTTATTCTTCATTTTGTTGGCATGGTATATCATGTTGATTGATTTATGGATGTTGAGCCATCCCTGCATCCCTAGAATAAATCCCACTTGATCGTGGTTTACAGTCTTTTTAATGTATTGTTGTACTTGATTTGCCAGTATTTTGTTGAGGATTTTTGCATTGATGTTCATCAGTGATATTGGCTTGTAATTTTCTTTTTTTGTAATTTTCTTATTTTGTTCTCATCTGGTTTTAGTATTAGGGTGATGTTGGCCTCATAGAATGAGTTAAGAAACTTCCCCTCTCTTCAAATTTTTAGAAGAGCTTGAGAAGGATAGGTATTAAATTTTCTTTGATTCTTTGGTAAAATTCACTGAGGAAGCCATCTGGTCCTGGACTTTTGTTTTTTGGAAGGTTTTTGATTGTTATTTCCGTCTCCTTACTGGTGATTTGTCTATTCAAATTCTCTATTTCTTCTTGATTCAGTTTTGGAAGGTTGTATGATTCTAAGCATTAATTTCTTCCAAATTACCCAATTTGTTCACATGTGGTTTTTCATAGCATTCTCTTATAGTCCTTTGTTTTGCTGAGGTGCCCATTGTAATTTCTCCTCTTTCATTTCTGATTTTATTTATTTGAGCCTTCTCCCTTTTTTTTCTTGGCGAATCTCACTAAAGTTTTGTCAATATCATTTATCTTTTGAGACAACCAGCTCTTACTTTCTTTGATTTTTTTCTATTGTTTCTTAGTCCCTATTTCATTCATTTCCACTCTGATTTTTATTATTTATTTGCTTCTCCTGATTTGGAGCTTTGTTTCTTCTTCTTTTTTCTAGTTCCTTTAGATGCACCGTGAGATTGTTTCTTTGAGATTTTTGTTTGTTTTTTTGAGATAAGCCTGTACTGCTATAAACTTTCCTCTTAGTACTGCTTTTGCTATCTCCCATAAATTTTGGAATGTTGTATTTTCATTTTCATTTGTCTTCACATATTTTTTTATTTCTCCTTCTATTTCTTTCTTGACCCAATGGTTGTTTAGTAGCATTTTGTTTAATCCTCATATATTTGTGACTTTTCCAGTTTTTTCCTTGTAGTTGATTTCTAGTTTCATACTGTTGTGGTCAGAAAATATGCTTGATATTATTTAAATCATCTTAAAGTTTTTGGGACTTGTTTTGTGGTCTAATGTGTGCTCTATCATGGACAATGTTCCATGTGTAGTTGAAAAGAATGTGTATTCTATAGCTTTTGGATGGAACATTCTGCATATATCTACTAAGTCTATCTGATCTAATATGTCATTAATAGCTAATCTTTCCTTGTTGATCTTCTGTTTCAATGAGCTAGCCATTGATAAAAGTTGAGTGTTAAAATATCCTACTATTATTGTGTTATTATCTATTCCTCCTTTTATACATGTTAATAATTGTTTTCTATATTTAAGTGTTCCTATGTTGGGTGCATAGATACTTACAAGTGCTATATCCTTTTGTTGGATTGTTCCCTCTATAATTATGTAGTGCCTTTCTTTGTCTTTTGTTAAAGTTTTTGTTTTAAAGACTATTTTGTTTGATATAAATATTGCTACCCTGCTTTCTTGTCATTGCCATTTGCATAGAGTATCCTTTTCCATCCTTCATTTCCAGTTTGTAAGCATCTTTATGTCTAAAGTATGTCTCTTGTATGCAGGAGGTATATGGGTCTTGTTTTTATCCATTGAGCCACCCTATGTATTTCGATGGGAACATTTAGTACATTGACATCTAAAGTAGCTATTGATAGGGGCTGGCCTGGTGGCACAGCAGTTAAATTCACATGCTCTGCTTCAGTGGCCTCAGATTTGCTAGTTTGGATCCTGGGCTTAGACCTAGCACTGCTCATCAAGCCATGCTGAGGCAGGGATCCCACATGTAAATTAGAGGAAGATGGGCACAGATGTTAGCTCAGGGCCAATCTTCATAAAAAAATAAAAATAAAGCATCTATTGATAAGTATATGCTTATTGCTATTTTGTTACTTTTTTTCTGGGTGTTTTAGTATTTCTTCTCTTACTCTCTTCCTTTGTGGTTTGATGTCTTTCTTTAGTATTATGTTTGGGTTCCTATCTCTTAATTTTTTGCATATTTATTATAGGTTTCTGGTTTGTGGTTACCATGAAGTTCATATAATAATAATCTATGCAAATAGAAATCTTATGAAGCTGATGGTCTCTTAAGTTTGGCCTCTTACTGAAAGCCTTACACTTCTACTCTCATCCCCCTACATTTTATGTTTTTTATATCATATTTAACCTCTTTATTTGTGTGTATATCCGGTAACCTCTTATAATTGAAATAGATAACTTTAGTACTCTTGTCTTTTGACCCTCATATTAGGTTCATAGATAGTTGATCTGCTACCTTTAGTGTATATTTGCCTTTACCAATGATTTTTTTATAATATTCTTATTCCTATTTGTAGTCTTTTGTTTTCCACTTAAATAAGTACCTTTAACATTTCTTGTAAGGCTAGTTTAATGGGAATAAAAACCTTTACTTTTTGCTTGTCTTGAAAACTATTTCTCCTTGCATTCTGAATGATAAACTTGCCAGGTGGAGTATTCTTTTTTTAATTGAGGAAGATTAGCCATTAATTAATGTTGTTGCCAATCTTCTTTTTACTGAGAAAGATTGGCCCTGAGCTAACATCTGTGCCCATCTTCCTCTTCTTTATATGTGGGCCACCAGCCACAGCACAGCTTGATAAGTGGTGCATAGGTCCACACCCAGGATCACAACCGGCTAATTGTGGGCTGCCAAAGCAGAACACACAAGCTTAACCACTATGCCACCAGATCGGGCCCTAAGGTAGAGTATTCTTGGCTATAGGTTTTGTCCTTTCAGCACTTTGAATATATTGTGTCACTCCCTTCTAGACTGTATGTTTCCTATTAAGTCAGCTGATAGTCTTCTGGGGTTTCCTTTGTATGTAACTTGTTGCCTTTCTCTTGTAGCTTTTAGGATTCTCTCATTATTGTTAATGTTTGACATTTTAATTATATGTCTTGGTGTGGGCCTCTTTGTGTTCTCCTTATTTGGTGCCCTCTGTGCTTCCTGTACCCGGATGTCTGTTTCCTTCCTTAGGTTAGGAAAATGCTCAGCTCTTTTATTTTCAAATGGGTTCTTTGCCCCTTTTTCTCTCTCTTCTCCTTCCAGGATAGCTATAATACAGATGTTAGTATGCTTGATATCTTCCAAGAGGTCCCTTAGATTGTCCTCATTCTTCATATTTTGTTTTTCTTTTTTCTGTTCATCTTGGGTGCTTTTCTCTACCCCTTAGTCCAGCTGACTGATCCATTCTTCTGTGTCATCTACTCTGCTGTTTATTCTTTCTAGTGAATTTCTCATTCCTATTATTGTATTCTTCAGTTCTGATTGATTTTTTTAATTTTTTTTTTTTTTTGAGGAAGATTAGCCATGAGCTAACATCTGCCACCAACCCTCCTCTTTTTGCTGAGGAAGACTGGCCATGAGCTAACATCCGTGCCCGTCTTCCTCTACTTTATATGTGGGACACTTACCACAGCATGGCATGCCAATCAGTGCTATGTCTGCACCTGGGATCCAAACCAGCGAACCCTGGGCTACTGAAGCAGAATGTGCATACTTAACCACTGCGCCACCAGGCCAGCCCCTAATTCTTTTTTATATTTTCTAATTCTTTGTTGAAGTCCTCGTGGTGTTCATTTATTCTTTTCCCAAGATCAGTGAGCATCCTTATGACTATTGGTTTATACTCTTTATCAGGTGGATTGATTACTTCCATTTTGTTTATTTCTTTTTCTGAGGATTTATCCTGTTCCTTTATTTGGAACATATTCTTTTGTCTCCTCATTTTGCCTACTTCTTTGTGCTTATATCTATGTATTAGGTAGGTAAACTATGTCTCCCAATCTTGGTGATGTGGTTTTATTTAAAAGATGCCTTTTGGGGTTCAGCAATGTGCTTCCCTCTTTTCCCAAGTTCCAAATGTTCCAGGAGTGCCCCCTGTGTGGGCTACATGTGCTCTTCTGTTGTGCTGGCATTGCTCTCGCTGTGGGCACAAGAGTAAGCTAGGCTGTAACTCAGGCTGGCTTATTATAAGGCTCAGCTTCATCTGGCTGCTAGGGTCATTTTAATCACTTCATTGGGCCGGGACAGTCCCACTACAGCTGGCTGCAGGGTCTAATCACACACACCTGCTGCTGTTTTGCTGTTAAGCAAATCAGGCCCCAGCAGAGCTGGTTGGTAGTCTCAGGGGTCATAAATGCTCAAGGCCTTTGGCCTGGACGGCTGTTGTCAGCTCTCTCAGGAGCACAGCTGTATGGGGCCAGTCCCACCTGTGGCAGCACACAATTGTTTCAGGTGTTAGAAGGTGGGGTAGATCTCCTGTGTGGCTGCTTGAGATGGCCAGCAGCACAAGTCTCCTGCAGCCAACAAGCCCCTCTTCCTGTGGGCACATACACCCAACCAACACAGTCCTGCCCCACCCACATGCCCTATCTGAGGCTGATCCACTCACCCTGCTGCAGAGGTACACCTCACCTACATGGGCCCACAATTTCCCCACAGGCTTGCTGGTGGGCAGGGTCAGTCCCTAGGGAAGGCTGCCTGGAGAGCTGGATTATATTGGTGCTCTAGCAGGTAGGGCAAACCCCTGTGCTTACAGGCCAGAGGAAGAAATTCAATGGAATCTGCCTGTGTCTGTGTCAGTATGCCTGCACTATGTCACAATAATGGCTGCCACCAGCATCTCAGTCCCTGGGGAGGTAGGCTTAGCCACCTTCTGCCCCTCAGAGAAGCACTCAGCACTTATCAAATGAGTCTCTTTTATCAAAGGACTATGTACCTTTCTCTCTGGTGATTTTGTGTTGCTTTCCAGAAGATGTGAATCTGTGCATATGCCCTTTAAGAGCAGGCTTTTCTTTATGTTCAGTAGATTTTCTGGGGGTATTCTCCATTGGTTTTAATAACCAGCAAAGCCAAGTATTATGGCATTCATCTCAGTTGTGCTGAATTCAAAGACTGCTTTTTGTGGCATAGCTCTCCCAGTCAGATCCCCTGCTCCTCCAGTAAAAGCTTCATACCTTAAGATTTCTCCTGGCCATGAAAGGCCATAGCTAGAATATGGTTTCTTCCTTGATAGAGGAGTATTTCTGCCTCTTCCACCTGTGTCTGTATTGTCCTTTGTTGTGGGGTTTTTTTAATCCAGTTTCCAGTTTCATCTTCAAGATAATTGTTCCACAAGTAGCTATAGATTTGTTGTGTCTGTGGGAGGAGGTGAGTTTAGAGTCCTCCTATGCCACCATCTTCCCAGCAATCCTCTATTTCTATATATATTTTAGAGTTGCTTATCAATTTTCACAAAAAGACTGAGGCTTTTAAATGAGATTGCATTTATTTGGAGGTGTCTTTTTATCATTAAACCCTCTAATCAATGTACATGTTATATGGCTCTTTAATTAAATTTAAAAATATTTTAAATATATTTTTAATTTTTTGTTTTTCACATCTTTTTTATTTTTAGATTCTTCACAGATATTTGATGTTTTCTGACTATTGTAAATAATATAATTTCTTATAATTTTATTTTCTATTTAGTTTTGCTGCTATGTGAAGTACAACTGATTGTTAGCATTTAATGTTATTGACAACGTTGGACTTATGTCTGATATTTTATTTTAGCTTTTGGGCTTTTTTTTTTTTTGTGCTGAGGAAGATTCTCCCTGAGCTAACATCAGTGCCAATCTTACTCTATTTTGTATGTGGGTCACTGCCACAGCATTGTTGTGATGTAGGTCCATGCCTAGGAACCTAACCTGGGCTGCCCAAGTGGAGTATGCTGAACTTAACCACTTGGCTACAGTACTAGCCCCAGTTTTTGTTTTATTGTTTTTTTATAGGTCTCTTGTATTTTTTTTGTTCCTCTGTCCCTCCTTTATGTTTTCTTTTATATTAAGCAAATATTTCCTATTGTGATATTTTAATTCATCTAATGATTTATTTTACCGTATTTTTTTCAGTTATTTTCGTAGTTGTGACTCTAGCTATACACCTTAGAATCTGTTTCAGATTTAGTCTAATTTAATTCCAGTAAAATACAGAAACTTTATTCTTACATACAATATTTCTTTATCTTCCTATTTTGTTACATATACTACATTTCTATATATTAGAGACCCAAAAAGTCTTTGTTATAACTACTACTTTATATTAAAAAATGATAAAAGAAAGGAGAAGAAGGATATATTTACAAATTTGTAATATTACCCTTGTTATCTACCTTTTGTGATTCTTTTCATCTGTTCTGTGGATCTGACTTTCCTCTGGTGTCACTTTCCTATTCTAGTACATCTTTATTCCCATCCACAGTGTTTATGCTCCTGTTTAAATCAAGTATACTTAAATTCTATATGTGTAGACTCTATAATATGTGTATTCATATAGTTTTATAAAATTGGTTTGTTGTTGGGTTTTTTAAAATATTTTCTCCTTGTCTTTCACTTTCAGCATTTTTACTGTGTTGTGTAATGTCTGTCTTTAAATTCTGATTTCAGCAATTTTAGTCTTCCCTCTTTTTTTCATGGTCAAATTAGCTAAAAGTTTGCCAATTTTGTTGATCTTCTCAAAGAAGTAGCTTTTGGTTTCATTGGCTTACTCTCTTGTTTTTCTAGTCCCTATTTATTAGTTTCTTCTGTACTCTTTATTTCCATCCTTCTGTTTGCTTTAGGTTAGGTTGCTCTTCTTTCTCCAGTACTTTAAGGTTGAAGTTTAGGTTATTAATTTGAGATCTTTCACCTTTCTTCATATAGGTGTTTATAACTATAAATTTCCATCCAAGCATGGCTTTAGCTTCATCCCATAAATTTTGGTATGTGTACCTTCAGTTTTGTTCATCTCAAAGTATTTTCTAACTTCTCTTTTGAGTTTTCCTTTGGCCCATAATTATTTAGGAGTGCTTTGCTCAATTACCACATATTTGTGATACACTTTGCAGAATTTTTTTCCTGGGCATTTGAATTACCATCTACGCTCACTTGCCTTCAGCCTGAAGAACGTCCCTCTGTTTCTTTTAATGTGAGTGTGCTTGTAAGAAATTCTCTCAGTGTTTGCTTGAGAAATTCTTTCTTTTGCCTTTATTTCACCTTCATTTTTGAAAGATAGCTTCATAGAGTATAGGATTAATAGTTGACAGTTTTAGTTTTTGGAAACTTTGAATATATTGTTTTACTATCTTCTGGCCTACATTGTTTCTGCTGAGAAGTCAGTTATTAATTGCATTGAAGTCCCTTTGTAAATGATAGGTTGTTTTTCTCTTTACTGCTTTCAAGAGTTTCTCCTTGTCTCTGAATTCAGCATTTTTACCATGATGTGTCTGTATGTATGTCTCCTTGTGCTTATCCTAATTGAGTTCTTTGAACTTTCTGAAAATCTATTTTATTGTTTTTCAATAAATTTGGGAAGTTTTCCGTCATTATTTCTTCAAATATTTTTTTCTCCTTTCTCTCTCTTCTCTTTCTAGTACTCCCAGTGTGCATATATTGGTGCACAAAATGTTGTCCCACATTTCTCTGAGGCTCTGTTCATTTTTTTCCATTTTTTCCTCTGTTCTTGTTTCCATAATCTGTATTAGTTTAACTTCAAGTTTAGTTTTTTCTCAAATACTTTTCTGTTCTTTCTCTCCTCTCCTTTTGCTTCTTTCATTTTTTGTACATTGATGTGACTTTGGGGAGGTCAAATTTCCTGAAAGGTCTTTCATTTTTATTAATTATTTTTTTCTATTCATCACTTTGCATAATGTCTATCATGCTACCTTCACATAAGTTGAAGTTTTCTTCTGCTGTTGAATCCCTGATTGTTTAAAAATTTCAGATATATTCTTAAACTACAGAATTTTTATTTGGTTCTTTTTTATGATTTCTGTGTCTTTATTGATTTCTTCTAATGAGCCATTGTCATCATACCTTCCCCTATTTCCATAAGTTATGTTTTCCTTTAGTTCTTTGAACATATTTGTAATGGCTGTTTTGAAGACTTTTAAAAGTCTGACATTCGGGTCCTTTCTAAAACAGTTTTGGTCATGGGCTTTTTTCCTGTTAATAGAGCAAGCTTTCCTGTTTCTTTGCATATCTTTTAATTATTTTGGTTGATGACTGGACATTTTAAATAACATATTATTATATAAATACTGATCTGTGTTGTTATCTGGATACTGAACTGTCTTCTCCAGAGTGTATTTTTGTTGTCATTTGTTTATTTTGTTAGTGACTTGGCCGGCCTGTTTCAGTGCATCTATTTCCTCCACAGTGTGCAGCTCTGATGATGCTCCTCAGTGGATGCAGCCTTGTGTGCGCAGTGCCCTTGGGTTCAGACGGTCGCTTTTCAAGACTCTCTTTGTCTCTCTTTTCCCCTAATCTCTCTGTTAAGCTGTCTGCCTGTTGGTATCACACCAGCTGTTACCCACCACTAATTTTCAGCTGATTGCTTTATTGTTTTCAGTAATTTTCTGGAACATACATTGTTTCACAGTCTGGTACAGTGAAATTTGGGCCTATTTGCATGAGCAATCTTTGAAGTCATGCTTTGAGGTTTGTTCCCACCTCAGGAGAGATATTCTTAGCTGTCTATTTTTCTAGTTCTTTTTGCTAATTTTCTATGTGGTTTATAAAATAGCTTGTTGCTCTTATGGAGCTTCCAACCTCCTCTTAATTCTTTTGCACCAAAATTTCCATTTTTCTTGCAAGAGTGCTTTTATATTTCAATTTTCCCACATTCTATTTCAAATAAAGTCAGTTTACTTGAGGAGAGCTGTGGAGCTCTTTTATTTTGGCCTGCTTCTCTCCCGTGCAAAACTTCTGCATCACTGCTTCCAAGCTGGGGGCAGGGATATTGGGCCACTTTTCTCAGTGATATTCTTGCTTTATGAGCTGTTCAGTGTGCTGGGAAGGCTCTCTTCTGACTTGCTTCTCCTTACATGGAAGGTCTACCTTACAAGTAGGGCTGGAGGCTGGAGCAATTACAATTGGGGCCTCTTTGTTTTGGTCTGCCATGGTTACAGTTGACCTTGGCCCTATGGGTGATGATTGGATGAAGGAAGAGAACTCCACAACTTTCATCTGCTCTTGCTTGGAACAGAATGTCTCCAATATAAGCTAAGAGATGAGGAACTTTAGAATCTGCTCCTACTTCAGAGTTACCATAGTCCTCAACAAGAAACTTGGGCAAGTGAGAGCCCTGTGTCCATGGATGTGCCATCCAGAGTGTAGCTTTTGTGATGCTGGACTGGGAGTAGGGCAGGATGGAGCAGATTCTGGATCAAATGGCATAGACTCTTGCAATTTTTATGAGACAGTCGATTTTCTTGAATAAATGTTTCTTTCTTTGCTGTCTGCTGTTAAAACAATGTCTAGAGACTTCAAATGTTTAGTTTATATCTATCATCTGTCTATCTATCACCTATCTATCTATATTTTTTTAACTGGTTATGGTTGTTTTTCTGGGGAGAGTGTCTTTGGTGCAAGTCAGATCTCCATTCCAGAAGACCTCTGTTATATTGCAGATTCCTGATTTGGCTTCTCTAATATGTTTTTGATTGATAAACATTTACCTCTAAACATAGATATTTTCAGCTGCCGCTCATTTACAAATTTTGTTTTATAATGTTACCATTGTCATATAATTCATAACTTCTAAATATCTTTTTGATTTCTTCTTTGATATATAGATTGCTTAGAAACATATTTTTTAAATTTCCAAACAGGTGAGGATTTACTGGTAATACTTAAAAATAGACTTCAGGATTAATTTCCCCGTTAATAGATGAAATGTTGTGTATGATTTCATTCCTTTGAACTTTCTTCAGTCTTTCTTTGTGATGTAGTGTACGGTCATGTTGTGAGTGGTAATTATTTTGCATTGGGAAAGAATGTGCACTGTTTCATTGTTGAGTGCAGTGTTCCACATTTTTCAGTTAGGTATTTGCTAACCTGTGAGTTGTTTGTATGTGTATTTGTACTTCTACTATATTTTGAGTATGTTGTATTGAAGTCTCTCAATACGATTGTGGATTTGTGTAATTTTCCCACTATTTCTGTAAATTTTCATTTCTTAGTTTGAGAGCAATGCTATTGGGTACATTCGTATTTAGAATTGTCATAATTTTTCACCGTATTGATCTCTTTCAGGACCTTAAAGGAATCTTCTGCTTTCCATTGTTTCTTTTGAAAAGCTTGCTCTAAGTCTTACTGTTGCTTCTTTGAAAGTAACATGTATCTCCCCTCTGGATAATTTTAATATTATTTGTTTTTGAATTTTAGCATTTTTAATTTGGTATGCCAAGGTCAGATTTTCTTTGTATTCAATCTACATAAAATTGATTTAAGTAATTATTTGATAAAATTTATAATTTGATATAAATGTTTAATATAAGGTATGGGTACATTTGAACATAAAATGTTTGATGCAACATTTGTTTCAAATGATTATTTAGTTAAATAATACTTAAAATAGCATGAAGTGGGGCCAGCCCAGTGGTGTAGTGGTTACGTTTGTGCACTCCACTTCAGTGGCCTGGGGTTTAAGCCATTCTGTGGTGGCATCTCATACACAACATAGAGCATGATTGGCACAGATGTTAGTTCAGGGCCAATCTTCCTAACCAAAATTAAATAAATATGGATATATATATAAAATAAAATAAAATAGCATGAAGTACATTTTAGTGTGTTTTATATTTTTGAGCTTGGTCCTTGAAAAGTGAAAGAGCTTAAAGTTACAAAGATTTTAGCATAGCTTGCATTTAATTTTAAATAGACTTTTTCCACTGTTTCACTTTTTTAAATCTTATTAAATTGTATGGTAGTTTAGGTTTGTACTTAGCTATCATTTACAAATAATTATATAAATCTTTGTTTCAGTTAACAAATTGACTTCCTGATATATTTTGCAATAATTTAAATTAAATGTATCAATTTTGAATGTGGGCTAATGTGCATTTTTAGATACGAATGTTGGCCCTTGAATTCTCATAAGACCTAGCCACTATGTACATGGTGCTCAATGGATAAAATACCCTAAATAGGCATAATTCTGTTATAACCTTTCTGAGCTACTCATTTCAGGGGCATCAAAGTCATAGAACTGATTCACTCTGCCTGCAGGCAGCAGAGCCTTTTAGACCCTGATGATACAACGCATGCCATAAATTATGGGACCTACAATGTCTTACACTTTAAATTTATTTTCATGTTTCTTCTTCAGGCCCACTATTTGTAGTGATGATGGTCTTCTTTGTGATCCAATTCATTATGATTAAGATAAGCCCTACCTCAGTGTCTTACTCAATTTAACTCCAATATCAAGTAACCTAAAACATACAAAGTGTCAACCACTTCATTTTCCAGGATTTTAATGACAATATCCTCCTTTCTCACCACAAATAGCTATATTTACAAATATCACACCATTTTATTTCTGTTAAAACATCTGTGCCCTCAAAATCCAGCCACCTCTCTACTCAGCTACTACATTTCTATTTATCCTGCTTCCTGTTCCCCGGTGGGTAAGGTATATAAGATTATTCATAAAAGGCTACTATATCAAAATGGTTTAAAGAAATTTATGAGAAAGATATTAGTCATTATTCAATAGGCTATTACCTCCCACTAGTTTTTTTTCTGGATAATATCCTCTCCCATATCTGTATTTTTCATCTCCTCTCTCTTTCAAATCTTTGTCTTTAGTGTAACAACTTGCATTTCCCACCCTTCAATAATCATGTACCAGTCAACATACTCATGATTCAAACTTCACTTCAGACACTAACTTCTCAAAGAAATCCTTTCTGATTTACTTCATTCATTTTAGGTATTGGTTATATTTGCTGGCACAGTATCTTGTGGTTACTTCTAACCTACCTATTATGATTTTGTAGTTTTGCATTCTGATTATTTCTCCCACTAACCTGTGAGTTTCCTAAGGGCAGTGATGAGTCTCCCCATCAGTTCAAAGTATATGTGAGCTCTTAACACAACAGAGACACATGATACATATGCACATGCTTAAACATCTTTTTAAAGTAATTTAGTGTATATATACATACACACAAAACCAATGACTAAATAACTTAAATCCAGTTTACTTGGAAGTGGAAGCTTACCCTTGACCACCCATATTTATCTTTTTTACACAAAAGACTTGTTGGGTTCCAACTTTGGAGAAACCTCACCAGCGATCTACTCTCCCAAATTTCCTACTTTATGACTTTACCTACATTATACGTTTGTCTGAGATGGTAACAGCTTACATTTTGATCCTAACTTGACAGTTACCTACTAAAAATTCTTTATGTCTATTTACTATGTCAGTCAATTATGTTGTGCATAAATGCGTCCCCATTGCTCTTCTCCTGGTTTTGGAAATTCTTGGCCCTTGGTTCAGTTGGCTCTTCAAAATATTATTTTTAATCTTTAAAACAATTCATTATCATTCAATATTTTTATGGTTATTTGTCCATATATATTGCAGGTTTGTTTCTCCAGAAGCAGACACCAATATGGAGTAAGGGTGCAAGATGTATATTAGATGGCAAAGCCTGAGAAAAGCAGGGGAGAAAGGAGACCTGAAGGAAGATTCAATCTGCAAAGCAGAACCAACAGGGCATTGGCTAAACTGGAAGGCCAATCTGTACTGAGTATAGTCCACCAGAATGATGTGATTGGACTAAAATGGCCAGGCTTTTATTCCCTGCCTTGCCAAGTCACCTGACACAGGATGCTCAGGGAAGGACTAGAATTTGGAGAACAGCTCTCTGCCGCAGAGGCAGACCACAAGTAGTGAGAGCTGGAGGCTGTCTACTGAAGGCACTGTCCAAGGTGAGTACCATATCCTTTATTGAGAAGAATCAGAGCAGTGCATCTATCTCTGAGTCTATAACATAACATGTAAGTATGTAATGTGTGTGTATATATGAAAGCCTAACAATTCTATAAACCCAAAGGAAAAAGTATGATGACCTTTGGCCTTGTGAGCAAAGTATTCACAAAGAATAACATCTGTGAGCTATGCTTGCAGTGTGAAGTAGCATATATTTACCTTGTGAGACTCTCTTTCTCTTGCTCTATTATTGGTTATATCAGTGGCTTTGGATCTTACAGATAAATTACTGTGGCTTTTAACATTAACAACTAAAATACAATGTAGAACTCACACTTTTGCCACTGACAACTGATGACCAAGAATCAGAACCTGCTTTGTGTTTCAGACATATATATTAAATTTCAATATTATTGGTACTCTCACAGGAAATTGAATGCCCTGTTTACAGAATTAAAGTAATTGTTTCAAGAGAGAGGTTAACATTATTTTTCAAGGTATTCTTTTGTGTTCTGGAGAAAGAACAGTTTGCCAAAGAGTAATTGTCATTTCATTTCTTTATGGCTTTAGTTCTTGTTAACTCTTTTATTATTTTCCTTTAAGTTCTATGCTTAGTCATTAAAGAGATGTTGAAAACATAACTTCCTCATTTGAAGATGATGTAACTTTTCACCAACATTCGCAAGCATGCACAATATTAAATCCCTCATGCCTAAAGATCGTGACATTTAAATGTCTATAGAAAATGGTATATTCTTGGAATAGTACATTTATAATCTCTTGGTGAGGCAAAGAAAAATTATTTTGCTTTGTTGTCATAGCAGTTAATTCTAATAAACACAGCAGCAAAATTTTTATGATATTTTATCGATATGCCAACCACAACACAATCAAAGTACAAATTCTTATTTTCAGGATGGAGAAGAGAGAAATCCCAAATCACTGGATTCCTTTTTAAGGCATAATTACTAGAAATGGAATAACCACTTGCTGGAAGGCAAAATTAATAGCGAGGAACTGTGTTATGAGCTAAACATTCATAATTCTATACACTGGCATACAGGTCTGAGATATATAAGTTATATCTTATACTATGCTAAAGGCTTAGTGTAAAATGACTTCAACAACATTATCATCCTGTTTTTTTCACATAAAAATGTAACCGGTGGTGGATAATTAGAGGAACATATCCCCTGTAGTAGTGGAAATAACAAAAATAACATTTTGCATTTGGATAATAGTTCCGTATTCCTCTGGGAAACTGAATTCCATAAGCAACAATAACCAAATATCTTTGAGATGATCATATAGCAGCTGTTGTGTTAATTTCTATTCAACTGAAATGGTTATAAGATGTCATACAAATTATCACAGAAAGCTTCCTGGCCAAAACAAAGCTATTAAGTCATGATAAACCTCATATACTTAGGTTTCAGACTATGACACAAAGGAAATCTCATACACAAATAAAAGTACTTAATACCTGAGAGTTCTCGTTAAACTGAAAACTAGGTAGTGGAAGATCAACATTTAACGAATTCAAATCCAATGTTTCTTACTACAGCTTCCTTGAGGTATCCTCTCATCTTCCCACATCCTGCTCAGGTTTTTTTGCATACACTAGCCTTAATGATTCTTTTAATGGCTACCTCTCTTAAACCCGTCCCCAAATCTAATGAATTATCAAGTTACAATAATTAGATATTAAAATAATCTCAAATTCCCCTACCTACTCTGTTTTAGCTCCTTGTTGTTTCTGTATTTTGGTTTTGCCTAGATCACACCGTTAGCATATTGTGTTCCTGGTCTCCATTTCATCCTCCACACCACTATGAGGCAATACATTCTGATTGCAAATCAATTCATAGCACTTTCATTTCCCCTCTAATTCTAGTGTCAGGCTGTTTGGGGATAAATTGTGTCCCCTCAAATTTCATATGTTGAAGTATTAACACAAGTACCTCAGAATGTGACTGTACTTCATGGTAGGGAATTTAAAAAGGTAAAATAAGATCATTAGTGTGGGCCCTAATCTAATACGATTGCTTTTAAAAGGTGATTAGGAAGGACACAGATGTACACAGAGGGAAGACCGTGTGCAGACACAGTGAGAATATAGCCTCTGCAAGCCAAGGAGAGAGACCCTCAGAAGAAACCAATCCTGGTGACATCTTGATCTCAGAATTCTAGCCTCCAGAATTGTGAGGAACAATATTTCTGTTGTCTAAGCCACCCACTCCAGTCTGTGGCACTGGTTATGGCAGCTCTGGCACGCTAAAACACAGGCTTGTGTGATTGTTTATGGTCAGGTGTCTCAGCCTCATCCCTGCTACTCCTCCAATTTATTTGTTATATCACACTATTTTTCTTTCTCTTTTTTATTCCTCCACATCCAAAATATAAATTTCTTTTAATGTTTTTCCATTCAGATTAGGCATTGCCTTTTTTTTTTTGATAAGTTCTTGAAGCAATATTCACTTTTAGGCAAACATTTGTATACCTTCTCGTGACTCTATTTAAGACACTTATCATGTTTGCATATGGGTATCTTTTCCTAGATTTAGTAATTTTTCATTGATTATTTCCAAGTCCTTATTTGACTCCTGGATTTGCTGATAAGTACAAGTTAAACGAATGATAATTGGAGGCTTTGTCATCATTGACTATTAATCTGTTAGGTTTTAGACTTCAACATGATTCTCAATGTCCCTCCAGATGTAACTAATTAGAAGAGGTAGAACTAATTCACACTACAAACAGATACTTGAACTTTCCATGAAATAGTCATATGATGTAGGACAATGAATTAAGGATATTTTTAATCACTTAAAATTCTCTGTTTGCTAAAAGAGTAGAACTTAAACGTTCTCATTACAAGAAAAAAATGTGTTACTATGTGTTGTGATGGATGTTAACTAAACTTATTGTGGCAATCATTTCACAGTGTATACATACATCAAATCACTATGTTATTTACCTAAAACTAATGTAATGTTATACGTCACATGCTCCAATTAAAAAATAAATTAAAAATAATAATAATAAATAAAAAAAGGAAAAAGGTTAATGTCAATAATTTTAAAAGGTGCCCAGCCCCTGTATTTCCAACTCAACTAGACCCTTGGTTTTCTCCTCCATCAAGATTTGCAGTCCTGTCTGAGAAATTGCAGGGGTCTGTTTACATACTGAAAACAAATAAAACTTCTGGCTGACCTTTAGTCACAGGTCAACTGGAACATTGTAGGTCAAGATCACTTGCTTTAGAAGCTATGGGAAGAGAAAGCATTTCGCTTTTGTACAGAAGTTTCTTTTCCGGGATGTGAAGGTGCAACCACGGTAATAGTCTAAATTAATCTCCATCACTTTGTAGTGGCCCCAAAACATCCTAGAATAAATAAGCTTACCATTCTTGAAAAAATTTGTCTGAAACCTCTTATTAGGGAAAGCATATGAAAAATGTTGAGGAAAGGACTATATGTATAAGAATGGGGAATTTGTTTTGAAACATTACCTTAAAAATTTAAAAAATATTTCCGTTTTCCTTAAGTGGACAAAAATAAAATTAGCCTCTTGTCTAGACCTTAAAATCACTAAAGGAATAGAGTTCCTCAAGTCCACTTGGATTCCTCACTAAATTTATTCAATCACATACCTACTACCACAACAAAAGGCATCAATTTATTATCATTTTAGTCTTTCAAGTTTTTGTGTGGAAAATCACCCACTTTTCCAAATAATCAATTTTCCTTTGAATTAGTTCATAATATTTCTCCAAGAAAAATGAATGCATTAAAAATATTTTTACTTTAAAATAATTTTAGATTTCTAGTAAAATAACAAGGACAGTACAGAGAGTTCCCATATACCCTACATGCAGTTTCCTCAGCTGTTAATATCTTGCATTACTATGGTACATTTGTCTCAAAAAATGAAGCTATAGATTACTATCAACTAGTGTCCATACTTTATTCAAGTTTCCTTAGTTTTTATCTACTGTCCTTTTTATGTTCCAGGATGTCATCCAAGATACCATATTACATTTATTCACTATGTCTTCTTATGCTCCTCTTGGCTGTGACAGTTTCCCATACTTTCCTTGTTTTTGATGACCTTGATGGGTTTGGAGTCCTCCTCAGGTCTTTTATAGAACAGATTTTGTGAAAAACACAGCATTGTGTCAGCACCAATACAGTATCAAACACTGTATGCCCTAAAAGTCCTAAAAAAAAAATCATCTGCACTTTACGTATCTGACCTTCCTGCATCCCTTAAGCTAAACCTTTGGCAACCTCTGACTTGTTTTTCATCTTTATTGCTTTTTCTTTTCTAGACTATCTCATGAATGGAAACAAAGTATGTAGCCTTCTCAGATTGTCTTCTTTCACCTAGCAATATGCAGAAATACCTTTCTGGAGAGGAAAAAGCCACATTCTAGTCAGGGCACTTCATGGCTGGGAGCAATCTTAAGGAATGAAGCATTCCCTGGAGGATCTTAGTGGGATCTGAGTGGGAGAACTTTGCCATGATAAACTGCTTTTGAACTCAGCACACTGGAGATGACTGTCATATTATCTGGCTTTGTTGGATACTAACAACAATGGGGAAGACCCCTAGGAAAGCTATTGAACATAAGAAAAAGAAAAACTTGATCTTAAAGGGCCAATGCAAAAATTCACCTGTTTCAGACAGCAACACAAAATCATCAGAAAGAAAGGTGCAGCAAGGCCTTGGGCAACTTGTGGGCCTGCATATGAGGAGTGTTTGGGATCACTGCAGTAGGATGATTGGGTCTGCCTCTGTGGGGGCAGGCAAGCACAAGAGTTGGGCCTGCATTGGCAGAGTGTCTGGGGCCTCTGCAGCAGGGTAAGTGGGTCTGCTTTAGTAGGGCAGTGTGTGCACATGGGGCAGGACTGCATTGACAGCATGTGTGGGCCTGTGGGCAATGGAACTTTTCAGCTACAGCAGACTTGTGCTTCTCAACAGACACATAGGGGACCTAAAATATCTTCCAAAGTTTGAAACAATTGTGTGCTGCCATGCCGAGGGCCAGCCTTACAAACATGCACTACTGAGATAGCTGACAACAGCTTTGCAAACTGGAGGCCTACAGCAATTGTGAGCCCCTGAGCCTAGCAACCACTATGTCTCTCTCCAAGCTCGAGAGACATAGCCGATCTACCTAATACATAGTTATAAGCAAGAGAAATAGGTAAAATGAGGAGACAAAAGAATATGTTCCAAATAAGGGAACAGGAGAAATCCTCAGAAAAAGAACTAAATGAAACAGAGTTAAACAATTTACCTGATAAAGAGTACAAACTAATAGTCATAAGGATGCTTACTGAAATTGAGAGAAGAATAGATGAACATAGTGAGAACCTCAAAAAAAATTGGAAAATATAAAAGAACTAATCACAACTGAAGAATACAATAATGGAAATGAAAAATTCACTAGAGGAACCAATACCAGAGAATATGATACAGAAGAACAGAAAAGGGAGCTAGATGAAAGACAAGAGGAACTCACCCAAGCTGAACAGAAAAAATAAAAAAGAATTAAGAAGAATGAAGACATTCTAA
This sequence comes from Equus przewalskii, assembly GCF_037783145.1. Taxonomy (NCBI): domain Eukaryota; kingdom Metazoa; phylum Chordata; class Mammalia; order Perissodactyla; family Equidae; genus Equus; species Equus przewalskii. The sequence goes on from NC_091838.1 coordinate 33,575,522, forward strand.
GGGCCCTCTAGCACAACATCAAGCACACTAACATCTGTATTATAGGTATCCCAGTAGAAGAAGAGAGAGACAAGGGGGCAGAGAATATATTTGAAGAAATAATAGCTGAAAACTTCCCTAACCTAAAGAAGGAAACAAACATCCAGGTAGAAGAAGGACAGAGAGCACCAAACAAGATGAACCCAAAGATGCCTGCACCAAAGCACTTCATAATTAAAATTTCAAGAACTAAAGATAAAGAGAGAATTCTAAAGCTTCAAGAGAAAGGCAAGAAGTTACATACAAAGGGAACCCCAGAAGGCTATCAGCTGACTTCTCAGCAGAAATCTTATAGGCTAGATGAGAGTGGTACAATATATTTGAAGTGCTGAAAGGAAAAAACCTATAGCCACAAATACTTTACCTGGCAAGGTTATTATTCAGAATGGAAGGAAAGATAAAGAGTTTTCCAGACAAGGAAAAACTAAAGGAGTTTATTACCAATAAACCAGCCTTACAACAAATGCTAAAGGGACTTATTTAAATGGAATATAAAAGAGTACAAATAGGGATAGGAAAACTATCAAAAAAATAATAAAATCATTGGTGAAGGCAAATATATTATACAGGTAGAAGATTGACCACTTATGAGGCTAATATGAAGGTCAAAAGACAAGAGTACTAAAATTGTCTATTTCCAACAAAAGAGGTTATCAGCTACACACACAGAGAAAAGAGGTTAATTATGATATCAAAAATATAAAAATATGGGAGAAATGGAGTAAAAGAGAAGAAATTTTAGCTGAAGGTCAAACTTAAGAAACCATCAACTTAATATAGATTGCTATTTACATAAGTTATTATATATGAACCTCATAGTAATCACAAACCAGAAACCTATAATAAACACACAAAATATTAAGAGAAAGGAGCCTAAACATACTACTAAAGATAGCCATCAAACCACAAGGGAAGAGAGCAAGAGAAGAATAAAGGAAGAGAGAAGAACTACTAAAACACCTGGAAGAAAAGTAAAAAAAAACACAATAAGCACATACTTATCAGTAGCTACTTTAAATATCAATGGACTAAATGCTGCAATCAAAAGACATAAGGTGGCTGAATGGATTAAAAAAGCAAGACCCATATACCTCCTGCATACAAGAGACACACTTGAGACCTAAAGACACTCACGAATGGCAAGTGAAGGGATGGAAAAAGATATTCCGTGCCAACAGAAACGAAAAGAAACCTTAGCTATCAATACTTATTTTCAGACACAATAGACTTTAAAACAAAATTGTAGCAAGAGACAAAGAAAGGCACTACATAAAGAAAAGGGAACAATCCAACAAGAGGATATTACACTTGTAAATATCTATGCACCCAACATAGGAACAACTAAATATATAAATCAATTATTAACAGACACCAAAGGAGAAATAGATAGCAACACAATAACAGCAGTGGATTTAACACTCCCTCAATGAATGTCATCAATGAATAGATCATCCAAACAGAAGATCAGTAAAGAAATATGGCCTTAAATGATGCGTTAGATCAGATGGACTTAGATGTATACAAAACATTCCATCCAAAAACCACAGAAAATACATTCTTTTTGAATGCACATAGAAGAGTCTCCAGGATAGAGCACATATTAGGCCACAAAAGAAGTCATACATCTTAACAACAACAAAAAACAAACAACCTATTTAAAAAGTGGGCAGAGGATCTGAACAGACATTTTTGCAAAGATGATATACAGATGGACCACAGGCATATAGAAAGATGTTCAACATCACTAATTATCAGGAAAATTCAAATCAAAACTACAGTGAGATATCACCTCATGCCTCTCAGCATGGTGTAATTAACAAGACAAAAAATAACACGTGTCGGAGAGGATGTGGAGAAAAGGGGACTCTCATACACTGCTGTGGGAATGCAAACTGGTGCAGCCACTAGAGAAAAGAGTATTGAGATTCCTCAAAATATCAAGAATAGAACTACCATATGATCCAGCTATTCCACTGCTAGGTATTTATCCAAAAAGAAGAAAACATGAACGCATAAAGGTGTATGCACTCCTATGTTCATTGTGACATTATTCACAATAGCAGAAACTTGAAACAACCTAAGAGCGCATCAAAGGATGAATGGATAAAGAAGATGTGGTATATATACACAATGGAATACTTCTCAGCTATTAAAAAGATGAAATCTTGCCATTTGGGACAACATGGATGGACCTTGAGGGCATTATGCTAAGTGGAATAAGTCAGATGAAGAAAGTCAAATACTATACGATGTCACTTATAAATAGAAGATAAAAACAACAACAACAACAAACAAACATTTAGATACAGAGATGAGTTTGATGGCTACCAGAGGGGGAACAGTGAGGGGAGAGAGCAAAAGGGGTGACTGGGTACATGTGTATGGTGATGGATGGTAATTAGTCTTTGGGTGTAGATCATGATGTTAGACTACACAGAAGTTGAAAATGTAATGATGCACATCTGAAATGTATAGAATGTTATAAACCAATGTTACCTCAATAAAAAAATTTAAAAATTAGAAATAAAAAAGAGAGAAATACTTTTCGTTTGTTCAAAACCTTCAAACAGTATTATCATGGACTATAATGCAATATGTAGAGCATAAACCTGTAATGTTTTTCTCCTCACTAAACACTGACATTTGAGATATATGTAAGTTATTTCTCAGAGCCATGCTATGCATGGAGTGAGCTACATAGTAGTTAAAAAGCAAAACTCAGAAACTGTTTCATGTATTTTGGAGAAAGGATATGTTGAAAAATAACTGCCTCAAATAGGATCTTTGAAATTATAAAAGGCCGCAAAGTAAATACAGGGAAAAATCTTAAAAAGAGAACAAAATCTGTCAGGAAATGAAGAAAGAAGATGTTGTTCAGTTAGCAGAATTTATATGAAATTCTCTCTTGCTGCTGCTGCTTTGAAGTGTTTTAAGGGAAATGGAACTTGATATTTAAGTTTACCAGGGATTTTGGAGAAAATAACTTTACCAATGATAAGTCTTTAGAAGGGTTGGCTGAGGAAAGATTCTTAGTATTACAATATCTCCTCTGTAACTAGTGCTCAGGGATGATATTATGCCACTTTGGTCTGAGGATACTCATTGTGAGTTTGTTGCTAATAAATACTGATGATGAACTGGGAGCTGCTGTAAGCAAAGGTTCTTCACGCATTGTGAGTTCATGGGAAGTGAGGTCATACTTTTTCAGATGCAGCTTCTTTGGCCATTGGCTGTAACTGAGAGTGAAGAGGAATATGGCAAGGAGGCAGTAAGTCCTTAGCATCTCCCAAAAGTGCATTTTCTTTTGCAAGGCACATAGAGGAGAACCAAGATCTAGAAAAGAAAATCATTCCTGGAGAGTGGCTAACACATATATTGGAAAGATTTCTACCTTGATCTAACCAGCCGGATAAAAACAATGTAATACAGTTAAAGTCTGTGCTTTAAAGAACTGTGCTTTGTCTCCTGGTTTCTTTTATTTATCACCTACTTATGAAATGCATATTTAGCCTACAATTAGTGACCATCAAGCAAATGAACATTCAAATCATAGGAGTCCCAGAAGGAGAAGAGAGAGAAAAAAGTGCAGAAAACTACATAAAGAAATAATAGGTGAATTTAAGAAATTATGGAGAGATGTGTTTATCCAGATACAGGAAGCTCACAGATAGCCTCACAAGAACAAGTCAAAGAAGATTTCTCTGAGACTTATTATAATCAAAATGTTAAAAGTCAAAGACCGGGAGAGAATTTTGAAAGCAGCAAGAAAAACACAACTCATCCAAGGAACTCCCATAAGGCTATTGGTGGATTTCTCTTCAGAAACCTTGCAGCCAGGAAGGAGTGGAATGATACATTCAAAGTGCTGAAATTAAAAAAAAAAGCCCTGCCAACCAAATGTATTATACCCATTGAAATGCTCCTTCAGAAATGGAGACATAAAGACATTCCCAGGCAAACAAAAGCTAAGGGAGTTCATCACCACCAGACCTACCTTACAAGAAATGCTAAAGAAAGTTCTTAAAGTTGAAATAAAAGAACACTAAGTAACTACAGGAAAAAGATATAAAAGCATAAAGCTCACTGGTAAAGGTAAATAGTCAAATTCAGAACACCCTAATACTGTAATGGTGGTGTGTAAATCAATTCCATCTCTAGTATAAAAGTTAAGAAACAATAATATTAAAAATGACTATAGCTACAATAATTTGTTAAGAGATGCACAATATAAAAAGATGTAAAGGGTGACATCAATAGCATAAAATGTGGGAAGAGGAGAAGTAACAGTTTAGTTTTTTCATGCAAATGAAGGTAAGTTATCAGCTTACTGTAGACCATTGTATCTATAAGATATTTGTGTAGGCCTCATGGTAACAACAAAGAAAAGCTTATGGTAATTATACAAAAGATAAAGATAAAGGAATTACAGCATATCACTACAAAAAATAAATCACAAAGGAAGACAGTAACACAGGGATAAATGAACAAAGGAACTAAAAAGCAATCAGAACAATTTAAAAAATGGTAATACTGTCTTTACATATCAATGATTACTTTAAAAGTAAATGGATTATACTTTTCAATCAAAAGAAGCAAGTGGCTGAATGGGTAAAAGAACAAGATCCAAGGATATGCTGCCCACAAGAGACTCACCTTAGCTTTAAGGACATACATAGGTTGAAAATGAAGTTATGGGAAAAAGATATCCAATGATAATGATAGCCAAAAGAGAGCGGAAGTGGCTGTATATATATCAGATGAAATAGACTTTCAGTCAAAATTGGTTACAAGAGAAAAAGATGTTCACTATACAGTGATAAAGTGGTCTATTCATTAAAAGAATATAACAACTGTAAATATATATGCACCCAACATTATAGCACCTTATATTTAAAGTAAATATTAACAGAACTTAACAGAGAAATATAGAGTAATACAATAAAGAAGGGAGCTTCAATATCCCACCTTCAACACTGGATATGTCATCCAGATACATAATAAGGATAATTAATAAGAAAACAGCAAGCATGAATAACACTAGACCAAATGAACCTAAGAAGCATATATGGAACATTATATCCAACAGCACCAGAATATACATCCTTCTCAAGCTCACATAGAACGTTCTCCAAGATAGATAATATGTTGGGTCACAAAACAAGCCTTAACAAATTAAGTAAGACTGAAATTATATCTAGTAACTTTCCTGACTGCAATGGTATGAAACTAGAAATCAATAATAGGAGGAAAACCAAAAAATTCACAAATGCATGGAAATTAAATAACACTCCAGAACAACCAATGAACAAAAGAAGAAATCTAAAAGAAAATCAGAAGGTATCTTGAGACAAAAAAAAAGAGGAAAATACACAACATACCAAAACTTACAAGATACAGCAAAAGCAGTTTTAAGATGGAGTTTTTCTTTGAAGGGAAAATGAAGAACAAATTCAGCTTTATTTGTTTTCAGATGACTACCAAGCTGTTCCAACACTATTTATCTTTCCCTTATTTACTTACTGCCATTTTTTCTCAAATGGTCAATATTTTTTTATAAATATATAAAAAATATTTTTTATATTTACCCACATATTTTTTTTTTGTAGTGTTCTTATTTCCTTCCTGCAGATCTGGACTTCCAATGGATTTGTTTCTTTTCAGCCTGAATAATTTCCTTTAGTATTTCTTGTAGTGCGATTCTGGTGAAGACAAATTCAGTTAATATTTATTTATCTGAAAATGTCTTTATTTTTGAAAGATATAGTTATGTAGTATATAATTTTGATTTGATAGGTTATTTATTTCAACATTTTAAATATGCCTTCAATTTTATCAATAGAAGATATGATAATGAGAGGGTAATTTATAGCAATAAATACCTATGTTAAGATAAAAGAAAGATTACATATAAACAACCCAACCTTATACCTAGAAAAAGAAGAACAAACCAAGTCCAAAGTTAGTACAAGGAAGGAAATAATAAAGATTAGACTAGAAATAAATGAAATAGAAACTAGAAAAACAATAGAAAACAATCAATGAAAATAAGAGTTTGTGTTTTGAAAAGATATACAAAATTGACAAATCTTTAGCTAGATAACCAAGAAAAAAGAGAAAGGACTCAAAATTAAAAATGAAAGAGAAGATATTACAACTGACACCACAGAAATGTGAAGGACCATAAAAGGCTACTATAAACAATTATATGCCAACAAATTGGATTGCCTAGATGAAATGGATAAATTCCTAGAAACATGAGACCTACCAAAACTGAAGCATGAAGAAATAGAAAATCTGAACAGACCAATAATGACTACAGGGATGGAAACACTATTCAAAATCCTCCCAACATAGAAAAGCCCAAGACCAGATGGATTCATGAGTGAATTCTACCAAACATTTAAAAAAGAATTAATACCAGTCATTCTCAAATTCTTGCCAAAAAACTGAACAAGAGAGAACACTCCCAAAATCATTGTATGAGGCCAACATAACCTGATACCAAAACCAGATAAGGACACTACAAGAAAAGACAACTACAGGCCAATATTCTTGATGAATGTAGATGCAAAAATTCTCAACAAAATCCTAGCAAACCAAATTCAACAGCAAGTTAAAAGGATCATACACCATGATCAAGCAAAATTAATCCCTGGAATGCCAAAATGTTTCAAATACTCAAATCAATAAATGTGAGTCATCACTTTAATAAGAATGAGCAATAAAAATTATGATCCTTTAATGCATGCAGAAAGGGTATTTGATAAAATTAAACACTCTTTTATGATAAAAAACCTCAACAAATTGAGCATAAAAGGAACATATTCAACATAATAAAGGCCATATATGACAAACCCACAGCTAATATACTTAACAGTGAAAAGTTGAAAGCTTTTCCTCTAAAATCCTCAATAAAATGCTATCAAATCAAATTCAACAGCACATTAAAAGGATCATACATTATAATCAAGTGTGATTTATTCCTGGGATATAAGGACAGTTCAATACACACAAATTAATAAACATGATACATCACATTAATAGAATGAAAAAAATAAATTGACAATCTCAATAGATGCAGAAACAACATTTGACAATTCAACATCATTTCACAATAAAAACTCTTGAAAAATTGGGTATAGAAGGAACTTCTATAAGCTTCAACCTAATAAAGGGTATTTCTTACAAGCCCACAGCTAACATCACACTTCGCAGCGAAAGGGTGAAAAGATTTCCTCCCAAATCAGGGCCAACACAAGGATGCATTCTCTCATGGGTCTTATTCAACAGTACTGGAAGTCCTAACCAGAGCAATTAGGCAAGAAAAAGAAATAAAGTCATCCAAATACAAAAGGAAAAGGTAAAATTGTCTCTGTTTGCAGATGACATGATCTTATACATAGAAAACCCTAACGACTCTCCCCAAACTGTTAGAACTAATAAATGAATTTGGTAAAGTTGCAGGATACAAAATCAGTTGCATTCCATACAGTAAGAATGAAATATCAGAAAGAGAAATAAAGAAAACAATCCAATTTACAATAGTATCAAAAGGAATAAAGTACTTAGAAATAAAGTTTAACAAAGAAAGTGAAAGATCTGTATACTGAAAACTACAAGACTTTGATGAAAGAAATTGAAGAAGACACAAACATATGGAAAGATATCTCTTGTTCATGGATCAGAAAAATTAATATTGTTAAAATGTCCATACTACCCAAAGGAATCTACAGATTCAGTGCAATCCCTATCAAAATTCAAGTGGTTTTTTCACAGAAATAGAAAAAACAATCCTAAAATTTGTATGGAATGATAAAAGACCCTGAATAGCCAAGGCAATCTTGAGAAAGCAGAACAAAGCTGTGAGGCATCAAAATTCTCAATTTCAAATTATATGACAAAGCTGTACTTATCAAAATTATATGGTACTGGCATAAAAACTGACATATAGATCAATGGAACAGAATCAACAACCCAAAAATAAACCCATGCATACCCAGTCCAGTAATATTTTATATGGGAAATAATAATACTCAATGGGGAAATGATAGTCTCTTCAATAAATGGTGTCAGGAAAACTGGACAGCCACATACAAAAGAATGAAGTCAGACCCCTATCTTACACCTTTCACAAAAATTAATTTGAAATGAATTAAAGACTTAAGACCTGAAACCATAAAACTCCTAGAAGAAAATAGAGAAAAATCTCCCTGATGTTGTTCTTGGCCACAATTTTTTGGATATGACAACAAAAGCACAAACAAGCAAAAATAAGCAAGTGGAACTATATCAAACTAAAAAGCTTATGCACACCAAAAGAAACAACAGAATAAAGAGGCAATCTACAATATGGAGAATATATTTACAAACCATATATCAGATCAGGAGCTAATATCCAAAATATAAGGGCTGACCATACGGATGGACTTTGAGGGCATCATGTGAAATGAAATCAGGCAGACAGAGAAAGACAAATACTGTGTGATCTCATTTACATGTGGAATCTTAAAAAAGGCCCAATGCATAGAAACAGAAGAATGGTGGTTGACATGAGCTGGGGGGTGGGGGAAAGGGGAGTTGTTATTCAAAGGGTACAAACTTCCAATCATATGATGAATACGTTCTGGGTATCTAAGGTACAGCGTGGTTGCTATTGCTAACAATACTGTGTTATATACTTGAAAGCTGCTGAGAGAGTAGACCTTAAATGTTCTCACCACCAAACACTAAAAACAGTAATTGTGTGAAGGGATGGAGGTGTTAACTAACCTTATTATGGCAATCTTTTTACAATATATAATGCATCAACTCATCATGTGTACACCTAAAACTAACACGTTACATTTCCATAAAGCTAGCAAAAAAAGTATTTATTTGTTATACAAGAAGTATATTTTCTAACTTGAGTTTGTTTCTACATATATTTATATAGGGAACATTTACAAGGATTTGAAGTGAAACATTTGTGACAGTAATTCAATGGAATCGTATGTCTATAAAATATGCAAAAGATTGTCTTAAATGTCCCAGAATATAAAATAGTAATTTTACATATAGTAACGCTCAAATTATATCATCATATTTCTAACGCTTCCTTAATCCTTACATAGTCTTTTTCATTTTGTGCCCCTTGAATGTTTTAGTTATTTTTAACAGATAGGAAGAAGCTCAGTAATATACAGCTCTGTGGGTGAGAACAAAGGCAGTGGAGTCATACAGTCTCCGCTCAGTTCCCAGCTGTGCAATCTCAGGATCATTGCTTAATGCCTTTGCCCCTCAACTTCCTCATCTGGAAAATAGGCATAAAAATAGACCTTCTAAATAGTGGGCATGAAGATCAAATAAGATCATAAGTAGAGTATGGAACATCGATCTTGACAAAAAACAGACATTTATTATCATTATTATTATCAGTGTGATTTCTTTTAGCTTTCATTTCTCATACCAGGATGCCTATGATAGAAGCCATTTTCACCCTGTTCAGTTGAATAGAAGATATTAAGAATTTTGGACTCACTTGACCCCTACGCAAGAGTAAAGGCAGCAGGTTTTGCTCTCTCCTAACCACTTGCCACCTTGGATAAGGACTTGAATGTTCAGGACATTGTATTCATATAGAGATGAGGCTGGGTAATCATGAAGGTCCTTGTCAGATCTAAACATTTAGAATTTTATGAAATAATCAACTAGTAATAAAACTAATAAAGCCTGAGTTCTCAGGAGTCTGTCATCATTCCTACAGGTTACCTATTAAAAGCTCCGTCTCACTAACTCTGGTTTCATCTGTCCTTCTATTTCCCATTTATGGAGGGAAGATAGTACACTCAGCAGGATTCTGTGCTGATCAATAGCCCAACACCATAGTACGTTTATTTAAAGTCATGCTAATAAACGTGAATGTAAAGTGCTACCTTAAAGGGGAAGGGACAGTGCAAACAGAGATGATTCTGAAAACATATGCCTGATGACTTCAGAGTGGTATCTAGAATGTTGCTATATACATTCTGAGAGTCTCTTTTTTCAATAGTCCTTTAAGTGGATTTCCATAAAGTGTTTATAAGTTCATTAACCAACATCCATGTTGTATCTAAGTAAAAAACAAAAAAAATGAATGCCTGTTTTTAGGTCGGGCAAAACATTGAATATTGTAATACCAATTGCCTTAGAAAAAAATCGCATATATCCTAAGAGCATAAACTCGTAGTCCAACATAGATTTAGAGTGAAAGCTGGAAGGGTGGATGTAGAAATTTCAGTATTCTGCTTCAGATTTTACCGCTTCTAATCCATTGCTAGCATCGTTCAATGTTTTGGTATCTTAATAGGGACTCTTACAGTCACTCAAGACTCCCAGACTGGCCTGAAAAGATTGAAAGATTCCCAGATCATTGCCCTGATCAGAAACATCCAGCACCTTGTGGGGGACCCACCTCTTCAAATCACCCTGGCTGAGGGGTTCCCCTCATAAGCACAGCTCCTGGTTTTAGGGCAGATGCTCAGTAAACTTTTAAAAAGTAAATTAAAGGATGAATGAACACAGTGCTCTTCAGTTAGCTTCCGCATCAATGAATGGTAAAAGAAAATAGTTATTTTCTAAAACTTTTCTCTTTACCGAGCCTGTTTCCGAATTGTCAGTCATTAAGTATTGAGAGGTACCATTGTAACTTCCAAAAAAATCATACTCTTTTTGGTGCTTAAATGTTCCAATTCATTTTAGATTTTAAAATTTTAGATGCTTGATATTAATATTCCAAACCATCAAAATATTTCAGGCAGAATCCTTCAGCTACCATTTTGATTTTGATATCAGACTTGGGATTCTGAGTAGACAATTGTTGTTTGTCCCTCAAGGAAAAGAAATAAAATTTTTCTTTTAAGATAAATGATGAATAAAGAAATATCTGTATCTAAGATAATTTGGTCTTTATGAAACAGTTTTGAAGAGTACTCCAGCAGTTTTGGATTGTAGTGATGGCTGACTTAAATGATTCACACTTCCTTGTGGATTTATTCTGGTCTTTAAATAGAAAAAAAAAAATGACAGTTTACAAAAGCCTTCACAATTGAAAATATACCAGTACCTACAAATACTTGTCTTTTGGTCAGGTATAAAATACTTTTTTTCAGAATCTAAATAAATTCTTCAAAAATTGTTTATTTATTGTTCAAAAATAAGCGTAATGTTTAAACTGGTTAGGATAATCTAGGTCAATGTTTATCATTCATTTTTATATTTTTATAGACCTATTTGGCTATCTTTTTAGTCACTGACTTTTTTTCAAGGTATTATCTACTGCTTAATTATTGGAATTTATTAGCATCTTATATTATGGTTAGAAGTTCATATACTAGATGGAATAGTAAGAGATTGCCATGGCAATGTGTTGTCCTTACTGAACTTGCTGTTAGGTAGGTAGTGACTGCTATACCTCCGTGTCAGCAGTTCTTCAAATGATTCATTGTGCAGCTTGGGCATATCAAAACGTTGTTTTGAAAATCCTGTTGTAATGCATGTCAACATGTTTTTGAAAGTATAATAAATAACTTCAAAATATTTTTTTAATGCAAGGGTTATTCTAGAGAGCACAATCCTGTGTAAAATATTTGCAAGGGGTGTTTTAGAGGGTTCTATCTCACGCAAAAATCACAGAAGCACTCTTCCACCTCAGAAGTAAGCAAAAAAATCACACTCAGCTAGTGCATAGCACTAGAAATGAAAATTCTCTGGGAAATGTCTATTTCCTTTTGCTAAGTCTGTATGCTATAGACTTTCACAGTCCTGAAACAGGTAAACTAAATTTAACTCTCATATACCACTGATGGAACTGTAAATTGGTAACATACTTTAGAAAACTAGTGGGTAGCATTTACTAAAGCTGAGTCTACTCTATGATCTAACACAGGAAATCCATTCCTGGTAAATAGCCAACAGATACTGATACTTACGTTTACCAAAAACATGTATAAGAATGTTCACAGTTGCACTATTCATAAATGTCCCAAATTTTAAAGTATCCAAAAGTCCATCAACAGTTAAATGATGAGTAGGGTTGAGGTATTTCCATACAACGGTATACAGCAATGAGAATGATCTACAACTCAAAGCAGAAAATGTGAGTGAATTTCAAAATGTAACACTGAGCAAAATATGCCAGGTATAAACCAAATTTTGCTATGGAATTTATAAAATATAAAAACAGGCAAAATGAATCCATACTGTTAGAAAGCAGGGTGGTGATTGCTATTTGGGAGTGAGATTGTGATCAGAAGGCAGTGTGAAGCTTTCAAGGAATTTTTTTCCCTGAATTTGAATCCCAGCTCCTCTATTTACAGGCTATTGACTTGGTGAACTAAGTTAAAACCCCTCTCTACATCATCAGTTTCTTTATCTGTAAAATGGGTATAATAAAAGCATCTACCTCTTAACGTTGTTATAAGAATACCCAACATACAATGAACATTCTATAAAATATATTGAGCTCTACATAACCCACGATGAGTTCTATATGACAGTTATTTTCTCTAGAAAGTTATATTTTCTAAACTAGGAGTGATTGTCAAAGGGGCATTAGATTTAACTGTCATCTAATTTTGAAAACAGAGTGTGTTCATGTATTAATTTTGAATTAAAATATTAGATGCCCTATAAATTCCATATTTAAAATATGAATTTCAAGCAAAAGGCAAACATTGTGCTTTAGTCGTATGTGCATATGAGTCTGAGGTTAAGTTTGGTTATACAAAGATGAACATAAGATAGTCCTTTCCATAGTGAACACCTCTTGCTTATACTCCTTCTGTTGTTACTAGGGGACAACATATAGTTACGTATTTAAAAAGTTAAATGACTTGTACATGGACACCTAGGCAGAAAATTAAACTTAAAATTAGGTTTCTGGTCATAAAGTTGATTATTTTTTCCCTCTAGTATATTGAGACACTGAATATACAAGCGGACAATGAACAGATCATGTATAACAATAGGACTCTGACCCACAACTTCTGCAGCAAGGTCAGTGACTGAAACTTCCTTTTTTTTTTTTTTTTGTCCCTGCACTCAACTGAGGACCAGACGGAGAAAACAAGACACTCTCCAAACCAACCACAGAGTGAGCCCCACTTCTAGTTAGCCTGTTAGGCCTCAGATTCTCCACTCTGACAGTTAGAACTTTGGATATTGTAGCCTTCCTTCTTTTTTTTTTCTTTTTTGAGGGAGACTAGCCCTGAGCTAACTACTGCCAATTCTCCTTTTTTTTTTGCTGAGGAGGGCTGGCCCTGAGCTAACATCCATGCCCATCTTCCTCTACTTTATATGTGGGACGCCTACCACAGCATGGCGTGCCAAGCGGTGCCATGTCCGCACCTGGGATCCAAACCGGCTAACCCCAGGCCGCTGAGAAGTGGAACGTGCAAACTTAACTGCTGTGCCACCGGGTCGGCCCCGCCTTTTTCTTTTTGAAGCTTATCCACTCCTCTGTCTGCCTTTGAGTCTGTCAAAACACAAGTGACTGTGGTTGATTCATTTGGTATAGCAAGCTCTGAATAGACCTTTTTTGTTCTCATTTGTTTATTTCTACAGAATTGACCACTATTAAAACCAACCTGTTTAATAAAGAGAAATTTCAGTTAGAGGAGGAAACTGTTCTAGAGAATTCCTTCCATTTCTTATTAAAACTTCTACTTTTGCTGGGGAAATCTCATCCCTCTGTTGCAATTTTGAGTGCAGAGAATTATATTGTTCTTCAGCACTTATTTTTGTAGATAGGCTTTCAATTTATGGCAGAGTAACTAGTAGCTGAAGGAGATGAGATGAAGCCTTTTGTTTTGCAATATTTGTTTACTTAATGTCTAGGAATTAAATGTAAGAAATCAGGGAAATTCTTTATTCAAGAATTTGTTGGGCTGCAAGGCATCTCATGGGTAAGAGACATTTCCTGTCTTAACAAGAGTTCATAAACCCATTTAAAAACAAATAGGAAACCTGCTATAGAATCCTCAGATTGTATCTGAGACAATGTTAACAATACTTTATGATTTCCAAGCATGCACACTACTTTTTCTCCTAATTTCCCCCCTTGTTCATTGCTTCTGCATGACTTAAAAAAAAAAAAACTATTTTATACTTTTGTGTTTTTTTGAGGATCAGCCCTAAGCTAACATCTGCCACCAACCTTCCTCTTTTTGCTGAGGAAGAACGGCCCTGAGCTAACATCTGTGCCCATCTTCCTCTACTTTATATATGGGACACCTGCCACAGCATAGGTTGATGAGTGGTGTGTAGGTCCATGCCCAAGATCTGAATTGGCGAACCCGGAGCCACTGAAGCAGAGTGCGTGAAATTAACCGCTGCACCACCATGCTGGCTCCTATTTTATACTGTTTTTGTTGCTCTCTTTTCTATTTGCTGTATGAAGGTGATGATATTAATTTATTTTGTGGCTATTCTGTGCCAGGCTAATAAACATTGCCATTTAGCAAACTGAAGTTCAATTAGATCTATCATCTCAGTTTGTGATTCAAAACATGATTATATATTGCAGTCAGTGCCAGAATTCAGCCTTCTGATATATTACCGCAGTGTATTATTCGCTAAATTACTTGGCTCTCAAAATGCTGATCACAAAATATTGATGTTTATTTCCACCACTTATAAGTACACCATGTACTAAAAATGTTGAACTTTACCTGATCACTGTGCTTCTGGAAAACAGCAAGAGTTGAGAAATTCCCCCACTCTTTTGTGTTCCAGAAAATGACTGACTACAAAGGACTCCCCTGCCCGTACGTATTCCCAGACAAACCCAGACTCCATCTTTTCTCATGACTCCTATCTGGATGGACTCCCTTGTCCACTTGCCTCTCTAAAAGCCAGGCCCTGTCCTTTTCGTTGATAGGTTCCTCATTAATCAATGTAGGTTGTAAGAGCCTCAGTTTTATCTCCTTACTTGTCCAACGTGCTTTGTCTTTCAGAACAGTCAGCTCTAGTTCAATATAGTTTTGAATATAGTTTTAAGTTGACAATAAATCCTATTTGATCATATATTCTTAATTTGACCATTTGTCTCTTTACTAGCTAATTTGCAATGCTATTTCATTCATATACCATTCCCTGTCAACAGAGTGAATTATTGAAAGGTTGGTGAGTTTAAAAATTCTCACTCATTGTGAAAACTTAACACATGGGAAACCCACTCTATTTATTGGCTGCTCTATATTAGCATGACTTTACTATTCCATTGCCTTCACCACTATAACTTTATTAATCCAGGAAATACTTCCCTAGGAAGATAAACATTGCATAATGTTATTGTCCATTCTAGGAACATTTTAAAGGACCCATCAATTCCTCACTGTATGACTACCAATCCTAACCACACTCCCACATTAGAAGACTCACCTTAAACTACACTGTAAAATCCTAGTAAATGTCTCAAGTTTTCCCTTTCTTCTCTGTGGTGCTACTGGAACTTTATTCCCAGTATTGTCTTTCCACAGGTTACTGTGGTGATATTTTTAGGAGCCAGAATTTTAAAATCATCAAGCAAGAGCCTTTAATTTCTTTTACGTCTTTTTAATTTTTTAGTTTTGTTCTATAGTATTTCTGATAGGCATAACATCTATATTTAACTTTGCCTTTTTAAATAAAAATAATATTCTAAGACTTTTCTGAAATTTACAAATGTAAGTTCACATTTTCCTGTCAGACTCTTAGAAAAGAAGATGAAAAAAAAATCCCTCAATTTATAATATCCATATTTCCCTTAACAGAATAAGCACTTAGTTTCCTTAGTCTAGACATAAGGAGGTTTCCTCAATAACTGATTCCTTAAGCTAAAAATGTTCTTCTCCCTTCTTTATTTTTCTGTATTTTATTTTAATCACCTATTCACTTCCCACCTAGGTGGCCAACTGGTTCTAATGGTCTCATTACATAGTCTCCAGTTCTCCTCATTTACTAGTTAACTGGTTTTATAAAGCACTGATTTAAATATAATAGGCCTATCTATAAATTTAATTTGAATATTTTATGAAGAATTTAGAACAAAGGATAGCAGACAGTTTCAAGGACAGGTAAAACACACTTTTCTCGATTTTCTTTGACAAGAAGAAACGTTTTACATAAAGATCCTAGAACAACTTGTATTTTAAAAAAAGTAGATTTCAAGATAGGATCCATAAGTCTACATCTTTTTTCTAGGCAACTTATGTGATTCTGATGCAATTGAACACACTAATCTACGTGATATTTAAACTCCTTTAAACTATCCATCTCTGAACTTTTAGATTACATACTCTTGAAAATAAAATATTTTTGAGCATATACCCTCCATGAATATATTTATTTAAATAATTATCTTGGCCACAAGATTTTCACTTCCTTTGTTATTTTTCTTTCAGAGAAAAATAGTTTGTTTTTCAGCATAGGAATTTGGAGGGAGTTTAAAAATCTTCCCTTTCATTGATTTAAAATAGAGTCCAATAATTTTTTTTCTTTCATGGCTCCTTTTGTTGATTACTTTTACAGTGATTTGCCACAATTTCACAGTCTCATGTTTCCAAAATTTGCATTGTTTGCCATCTGTTACTCCTAAACTTAATTCATCTTGCACATTGCTACCAGTTAACTTTTTGTTAAAAACAAAACAAAACAAAGAAAAACAAAACAAAACTCTCACCATGTATGGAAATATATTATAGCCTCCTTTTGATCCTAATTGCCCTCTTCCTAATTCCAAGATCTATAGGAAGACACTGTGCGCTGGAGTTTAGCGGGCAAGGTGTTTATTAAGCAGTATCCTTAAACCCATGGATTAGAAACCATGGGAGGGAAGAAAGCAGCCAGATTGGGCAGAGGGGAAGTTGAGCTGCAAAGCAGCCCTTAGACAGGCTCAGTCAGCTCCAAGAATTGTGCTGGAGCTGGAGTTGCTCTCCATTGAGCTGGAAGGCCAGGCCTTTGAATGCTGGCATCTATAAGTCATGAGGCTGCTACAAGGATTATGGATGTCCCTAGGCGAGGCAGCTCTCTGCAGCTCATACAAACTTGAAAAGGCTGACACTCAAGACTTCTACTGACGGCTCTCCCAGTAGCTCTGAAAAAAAAGTTCTTCATCAAAGAGGATCCAGGAGACACATCTCCACATATACCACCTCTTTTTCTAAATGTGAAGATCTGTTTTACCTCCTGAAGCAAAGTTAATATCCATGCCCTTGGTACTTTCACAGAACCAACAAGGATCATATATTCAGATAGCTAGATTAGCAATAGATGCTGGGTAGCTTATGGAGAAAATCTCACCATCTGGTAACTCACCTCTAGGCCTACAACGCACGTCCTCTGTCCATATTCAGCCAATAGGTCTTAGCCAAATAGCACTGATCCTACTCTATTTCATTTGTGTTTTGAGAAGATTGTCTTTATCAGCAATGAGTGAACTTACTATATTTTCACCATTGTATGTCTGCTCTTTAGCAGTTAGACTCTGCTAAATAGTTCAATAGTTGGTACTTAAAAACATTGGAATTAATGTATAAATGAAATTTTATGTATTCCTCTAGGATCTGTTCATTCCTACCATACTCCAAAAGACTTTGAACACCTAAATTCACCTTCCTGTGTCCACTTCTTTAATGTGCTTTTCATAAAAATAAAACAAAACTTGTTTTCTAATATGTACCTGAGTATTAGCTTTATCTACATAAACATGTAAAGCTTTTGGGGGTTAGGATGTATTCTTATGATTTAATTCCCATGCAAGCATTTGGAATCATGCTGGACACATGATAGTAGCTAAAGAAATATTTGTTTTAAGGAAAAAAATAGAAATTAGTGCCAAAAAGAAGGGGATGAGAAGTAAAAGAGAAATATAATCATTGTAAATTAATTTTAAAACGTTAAAATTTCTCCATTGATATCAAAAGATGTCAAATTCCTTTATTTAGGGTCATCTTAGAAACCTGACCATGATATGCCTTAATAAGTAAAGTATCCTGAAGTCTCTTACTTAAAAATTTGAACTTCCAAATCCAAACAATATCATCCCATTATGCTTATATTTAGGTCAGTGGACTGTCTCATTTCTCTAAACTATAAGAGATAAATAAGATGTAAAAGTAGAGTTAACTACAATTAGTACTTGCAATAATCAGAAGAAGAGAAAAGAAGTTTGGTGAAGTTTCTTAACTTCACCAAAACCCCAAACTCGTAACCTAGTATGAGGCAGTATCTTATGTGGTTAAGAAAATGGATTTCCCTGTATTTAAATCCAGGCTGGAGCACTCCTAGCAGTGTCATAGTACAGAGGTGTAATCGAAAAACAAACTAGCAACCAAGATGTCCTTCAGTAGTTGAATGGGTAAATAATCTATTGTACATCCAGACAATGAAACATTATTCAAAACTAAAAATAAATGAACTATTAAGCCATCAAAAGACATGGAGGAAACCTAAATACATATTACTAAGTGAAACAAGCTAGTCTGAAGGCCACATACTGTATGATTCCAACTATGTGATATTCTGGAAAAGACAAAACTATGGAGACAATAAAAAGATTAGTGGTTGCCAGCAGTTAGAAGAGAAGGAGGATAAATAAACAGAGCACAGAGGATTTTTAGGGCAGTAAAATATTCTGTGTGATATTATAATAATGGATATATTCATTATACATTTTTTCAAATCCATAGAAGGTACAACACCAAGAGTGAACTATAAACTATGGTCTTTGAGTGATTATGCTGTGTTAACGTAGGTTCATCAGTTGTAACAAATGTACCATCTGGTAAGTTATGCTATAATAGGGTAGGCCATGCATGTGTGGGGACAGAAAAAATATGGTAAATCTCTGTATCTTCCTCTCAATTCTGCTGCTAGTCTAAAACTACTCCAAAATATATAGTCTTTAAAAATTAAAAAGAAACAAACAAAAGACCCCCAAATAATGATAAAATTGATATCAAAGTGTTAAGTTCAAAACAACATCTACTCATAAAGCCGCTGCCAATCAACCCTTTCCTAACTTCTCCCTGAATTACTGTGCACACTTAACAAAGATGAAAACTCTTATTTCTGTGAATGGAAAATAAACGAATAGTAATATCTGGGATAAAGAGCTATTAATTATAAGAAAATTATCACTGTTTGGAATAAAATCTTTCCAGGCTCTGACTCATGGCAAACCACCATTTTCAATTTGTGACACAATATTGCCTGAGAAACGTAAAATGGCTAAGATCTTGTTTCTCACAGGCATTTTGCCTTAAAAGCATGTAAGACCCAAGATCTTAAAACAAATTAAAAAATGACAGAGTCTCCTTTAAGGAATTGCTCTATAAAACACAGCACAATTTTTTCACTACATTACTGCTTTCATCTCCTAACACCAAAATACTATCATCAATTTTAAAAATAATTAGTAAAAAGAACCTGGAGAAAAACCAGTCGTTAAGTCTGAGAACATTATTTTTAAAGTGCAATAGTTGGGGAGTGAGAGTAAGACCTTTGGTCAGTGAATATTTGCAACAATGATCTCCCTTGTAGTATCTTCAGGAAGAAATACACATAGAAGAACTCATTAAAGAAGGAGACAACACTGGTGAATCTGAGAAATACCAGGAGAAACACAACCAGAACCTAGGAATTGGATGGAAAACTGAGCACCTCAATCTATTCTCAACATTTGGAAAAATAAATAACAGGCTTGTTACTAGAAGACAAGCAGCAACACGTGGTGATTCACTACATCACTGTTGAGTAGAAGTGAGGAAGGAAGGACTCAGAAGTAAAGGAAGCAAGGTAACAGAAAAAGAGGGCTGTGATAAGAAGGCACAAGCTTTAGTTAAAAGGCAGCAGACTAGGATGTAAGAGGATTTGGATGAGTTACGAAAGGATTTCAAGAAACTTAAATACAGAACTCCAAATTAAAATACATATTCAAGACTTCCTGTCTGGACAAGATGACACAGACCTGGCTCTCCCTGTGAAATAAAGCTATAAACCCTGGAAATAACATGGAATGAGACTCTGCAAGTTGGTAGAGGAGGGAAAACTTGTTTGGGAGCCCAAGAAAGGGGTAGTAAAGTAGCAGGGCCTCTTCTACCTCCTGATCCCCAAAAAGAAGGTGACCTACACCAGGGGTTTCCCAACATGTATACTACCAACTGCATACATTCAGTTGGGCTCTACCTCCCAAAGGAATGGGAGTTCCTCTGACAACACCTGGTGAGCTAAGACCACTGGCAGGGAGATCTACTAGGAGCCTTTCTAACAGTAAGTGGTCAAGGGAAAACCTTTCTTCTTCCACCAATCTGAGATTTACCACACTCAACCAAGAGATACTGGTGGGCCAGGCAGCACTAGCAAGAAGAACCCCATCACAATGGGCAGCCACCCAGGAAGCTCTCCCAGACTCCCACACACAGAGGAACCACAAACAAATGTCCATGGAAAGAAGACTTCATTTCTCTAGGCCTGAGACTCTCACCCCTCATTGGCAGATATCCAACTACCATCCCTTAGGAAACCCCTTCTGTCTTTCAGGTAGCACCAGCAGGGACCAGTGGAAGGTTGAGCAGTACCAGATGAACCAAGCAGACCAACATAACACCAGAAAGTTTCTGAAAGTTAAATTGTTTGGAGCCACCATCCACAAAAGAAGGCTTGGACCTACATATTAAACTTAAACACGGTGAGTACCTGCTAAAATAAGATGTTCAAATAGGCTCCAGAGTCTCCAAACCTTACAAACAAAGTGATTAGAGTACAATAAAAAATCATGCATCATACCAGGAATCAAGAAAATCAGAACTTAAGTGAAAAAGACTCTCAACTGACGCCACTAGCAAGGTGAATCAGGTGTTGGAATTGTCTCTCAAGAAGTTCAAATCAAATTTCATTAAAACACTTTAACAACCAATTACAAACTTCAAAGAAATGGAAAGATAGAAAATTTCAGTACAGAAATAGAAGTAATTAGAAAAAAAGAACCTAGTGGAAAGTATAGAAGTGAAAAATAAAATAACAGAAATAAAAAACTCACTGGATGGGATCAATTATGAGAAGATGATTGAGGATAGAATCAATAGATTTGAGAGAATATCAGTAGAATTTATCCAATCTGAACAATAAAGAGAAAATATTCCGAAAGGTAAAGGAACACAGCCTCAGGAACCTGTAAAATTCTAATAATATTCATACCATGGGAGTCTCTGAAGAGAGGAGAAAAGAGATTGGAACTGAATGAGTGTTCAGAGAAATAGTGGCTGAAAACTTCTCAAATTAGGTGAAAGATATCAACCTACAGATCCAAGAAGCTGAGTGAACCTCAAACAGAATATTCCATAACAAATCTACTCAAAGATGCATCAAATTAAATTTCCGAAAAACAAGACAAAGGAAAAAATCTTGAAAACAAATAAAAATAAATGATGCATTCACTATAGGGGAACACCAATTTGAATGAGAGAGGATCTTCATCTCATGCCATGGAGGCCACAGGGAAGTGGCTCACTATTTTTAAAGTACTAAATGTAAAAAACATCAACCATGAGTTCTTAGTCTGGTGAAATTATGCTTCAGGAACAAAAAGAGAAGAAAGAAAAATATGGGAATTTGTTACTACTAGAACTACTGTTAAAAATTGCCTAAAGCAAGAACTTTGAACACAAAAGAAACGACAAGAAAAAGTATGGAACATTAAGAAGGAAGACGGAATAATAGTGGTCAGGGTGGACATATGGGAACATGTTACTATGTTACTATCCATTTTCTCTTGACGTCTATAAATCATATTCATTGGCTGAAACAGAAGTTATAACAACATCTGATACTCATAACAATGATATTTAAAAGTAGCAAAGGTAAATGGACCTAAATAAAAGCAAGATTTCAACACAGTACCAAGTAGTATAATGCCTATACCTGTAGTCAGTGATGTCACATACGTATATTGTAATACCCAGAGCAAACACTATAAAAACTATGCAAAGAATATACAAAATATACTTGCAAACAACAGAATCTCAAAATGCAACTGAAAGGGCAGAAAGAATAAATGGCTAAATCTACAATTATAGTCAGGAATTCAACACTCCTCTCACAGCGACTGATAAAAGTACTAGACATAAAATCAGCAAAGATATAACAGATCTTACCATGCAATTAACCAACAGAATGTAATTGACATATATAGAACACTGTACTAAAAATCAGCAGAATACACATTTTTTCCCATGAGCCCATGAAATCTTCACTAACATAGACCATATCCTGGGCCATAAAACAAGCATCAACAAATTTAAAAGAACTGAAATCATAAAGGTATTACCATAATGAAATCAAACAAGAAATCAGTTATAAAAAGGAACGAGGAAAAATCTGTAAACACATAGAGAACACATGAAACACTTTTATCCATGGGGCAAACATAAAGTCTCAAAGGAAATAAAAAAATACATAGAACTGAATGAAAATGAAAATACAACATATCAAACTATGGGATGCAGTTAAAGCAATGCTGACAGGTAAATATATAGCACTAAATGTTTACATTACTAAAAAGGAAAGTCCTCAAATCTAAGTTTCTATTGCAAGAAAGTGGAAAATAACCCAAAGAGAAGGAAAGAAATAATAAAGATAACAGAAACTAACGAACCTGAAATCAAACAAACACAATGATAAATAAAACAAAAATACGTTTTTAAAAAAATCAATAAAACTGATAAACCTCTACCAAGCTTCAAACAACTAGCAAAGACACAAATCACCAATAGTAGAAATGAAACAAGGGATATTTCGCAACATATCCTTCAGCCATTAGAAGAATAAGGGAAAACTCTGAACAACTTTATGCTCATAAATTCAACAATTTAGAAGAAATGGACCAATTCTTTGAAAAAGACAAAATACCAAAACCCAACCTAGATGAAATAGATAATCTGAGTAGTTTTATAACCAGTAAATAATTGAATTCCTAATTAAAAATTTCTCCCCAAATAAATCTTTTAGCCTAGATGATTTCAAAGGAAAATTCTACCAAACACTTAAAGAAGAATTAACATCAATTTTGTACAATCACTTTGAGAAAACTTAGAAAGAAGAAACACTTTTCAACTTTGTGAAGACATACTGTCACCAACAATAAAGATCACAAGAAAAGAAAGTTAATGGATCAATATATCTCATAAACACAGATGTAAAAACCCTCATAAAAATATTAGCAAGCCGAATCCAGCACAGTAGAAAATATATAACATGGTCAAGTGAGATTTATCCTAGATATGGAAAAACTGGTTCAACATTCTTCAATCAAGTAATGTAATCTATCATATCTATCATATAAAAGCTAAAGAGGAATGATTATATTATCATATCAGTTGATGAAGGAAAAGCATTTGACAAAGTCCAACAGGCTTTCATGATCCCAGCAATTTAATAGAGAGAAATTACCTCAATTTGATAAAACACATCTATAAAAAACCCGCAGCTGGGGCTGGCCTGGTGGCTGAGCTGTTAAGTTCTGCGGGCTCTGCTTAGGCAGCCCAGAGTTTCGGTGGTTTGGATTCTGGGCACAGACATGGCACCGCTTGTCAGGCCATGCTGAGGTGGCGTTCCACATAGCATAACTAGAGGCACTGACAACTAGAATATGCAACTATGTACCGGGGGACTTTGGGGAGATGAAGAAGAAAAGAAAAAAAACAAAAACACCCTGCAGCTAACATGATACTTCGTGGTGAAAGACTGAATGATTTTCCCCTAGGAGTGGGAATGAGGCAAGGCTTTCCACTCTCCCCAGTGCTTTCCAACATAGCATTGGAAAATATAGGCACTGATATAGAAAAAAAGAGTAAAAGTTAAAAAAGTAAAAGGCATACATATTGGAAAGAAAAAAAGTAAAATGGTCCCTATTTGCGGATGGCATGAATATATACATAGAAATCTCAAGGAATCTGCAAAAACAAAAAAAACAAACAGTGCTAGAATATCAGCAAAGTTACATAACGTAATATCAAGACATAAAAACTACCTCATTTTTACATACAAACCATGAGCATGAGGAAACCAAAATTGAAAACCAGGGGCTGGCCCCATGGCTGAGTGGTAAGTTTGTGTGCTTTGCTTCAGCAACCTGGTGCTTGCTGGTTCCCATCTTGGGTGTGGACCTACACATTGTTCATCAAGCCATGCTGTGGCAGCATCCCACATAGAAGAACTAGAAGGACTTACAACTAGGATATACAACTATGTACTGGGGATTTGGGGAGAAAAAATAAAAATAAAAAAAGAGGAAAATTGGCAACAAATGTTGGCTCAGGGCCAATCTTCTTCACCCCCCCCCCCAAAAAAAACGTAATGGAGGCTGTTGCTGTACAGAACCCTACAAAATTTTTAAAAGCAAATAGCATTTAAAGTTGCTCCACAGAAAATTAAATACTTAGGTGTACCTAACGAAATATATACTTAATATTTAAACAATACTTAATCACAAATATATAGTATCTATGTGATGTAAATTATAAAATGCCCATGAAAGAATTCTAAGATCTAAATGAATGCCCCTCCTCACCTCTTCTTCAATTTCAAAATCACATACTGTATTCAAGTATGTATATCTATACATCTGTATAACTACCTATTTTAGTGCCCAAAGTTCATGCATCCAAAATAGAATTTGTGATCTTTCCCAAACTGATCTTCCATTGTTCTTGTGACAAAATTTGGTGGCAACATGCAAACTTTGTTTCACATTAAAACCTGAGAATATTTTTACACTTTAATTTCTGTAACCAAATGTCCAAATACTAAGCCTTATCAATTCTAAAATTCTCAAATCTGACCACTTTCTACAACTCCTATTCTACAAATAACCAGTTTTGCAACTCCCAACCTCACCCAATAGTCTCCTGTCTGGTTTTCCTACATCAAATACTTCCTCCTCAAAGGCATTTACATAGCACTCAGAATGATCAGTATAAAAGCAAATTGAATAATGTGATTCCTCAACTTACAAATCATCCAAGGGCTTCCTACCGCCCAGACTTCTTAACATGACCAAAAATGGATTTTCTGATATACCTTGCTTCACAATGAGGAATCTCCCCTCCTACCACTCAGCCACAAGTTTTCTTAGAATAATCTAGCCCCAAGTATTTCCTTCGATTTCTTAATTTTGAAATATATCCTTCAATATAGCCTTAGCCATATGTTTCCTTCTCCACCTCCTTCCTGTTATTGAATAACCCTGATTTTCCTTCAAGTTCTATATTAAATTTGTTTCCTCAGACTTCCCTTATTATAAAACCAGTTAAGATATCTTTATTTTACACTGCTCAGTACAATCATGCATATTTTTCTATGTGTAAAGACAGTTATTTTATGTAGCTCAGTCTTCCTCACTGGACTGAGGATTATAAATCCCATAGGAGTAGGGATGACACAGTCTACCTTCCAGCTCTATGGTACTCAAAAAACGTGTAACAAGCAGAGGAGTGGCTACATGATTATTTAAAACATGGCACGTTACAGTATTCCAATTCTGAAAGTATAAAACTTTTTAGTAATTGATACTCTTAGTATTTTATTTACTATTATGAGCAGCTATATTTATAAAGATGTTTTATATATATAAAGAATTAATATAGAAAAAGATGTAATATTTTTAATTTTATATATGATATATATAAGAATAGTGTGTTAACTCATAAGTCATTTAAGCATATTATTTGAATATAAAGCTCAATTTTTATTAATTAATAGTTAATTTTTAAATTAAAGCTTACTGTAGGTTTATCACAATTAAGTCATTCTTCACAGGTAAAAATAGTCTTATATTTCCCTTTTACTGTTTATTTTAATGTGTCATTGATGTGCACATTTCATTCAGAGAATCTGGATCAGAAGCCTATACTCAGACAACGTACTGCAGTGATTAGAGCACAGGCTGTGTGTCCGAAAGCCTGACTTCCCCGGCTCTGTCACTTTCTATGCTTGTGATCCAGGGCCAATGTCACTTTCTTCATCTGTAAAACTACCTCACAGGATTGTGAAAAGTAAGGACATAATGCATATGAATGGGTGAAACTGGAACACATACCCATAGAAACCACCTAAAAACAAAATATTATTATTAATAATATAAATTTTACTATTGTTTGTACAGTTCTGCCATTGCACGTATGTGAGAGAAAATGACTGAAGACGTTTTTAACAAAAATGTTTATATACTTCAAAAAATATGTATATCTGAATTATCTGTGGATCTATATTATTCTAGAACACTAAGTGTCTAGAATAGACACTTATTGATGCCCACTTATTGATAACATGGTATGATGACCACATACCATAATACATTCATGCTTTAAGAGACCAACTTCCTATCAACCATAAAGAAGAACGAATTTTGCTATTTAGTTTTAAAAATAAGACTAGTGATGTACTAAGAAATTCATTAATTTTGTGTTACATCCACATTTACATGTCAGTCAATTCAGTGAATTTAGGACTTATATCCTAGTTACTTCTCTTAAAACAGTCAAATGAGCTATGAGTTTAGAATTAAAATTAGTATCTCTACCAATTAAAAATCAGGCAGTCAAATTTAATCAAATAAATATCCTGTATCAATTAGGATATTACAATTCTTTGACTTAAAGGATTTCAAACTATCCCACAGGGATGAATCTGTAGGGAGTGAGTGATATAAAAGGTTATATAATTATAGACAAAGTGACTTTTCCTTATTTTAGAGTTTAGTTATGCGAGGAATAAATGAAACAGGAATAAAATAAATAAATAGGCAATAATAGTATTGATTAATAAGTGAATTACAGCAAATAAAACAAATACAGTACTGTATCCAAGTGCGATTCTTCATGGTCCTATCATATTCCTGAATGAATCTTTTCTAAGTCCATAAAGTACCATTGTTCATCACCTGGAGCACCATATATAAATAATGGCTCTCAAGCTGTGGTGCATCTCAGGATTACTTCAGGAGCTTGGAAAATACAAACACAGAGGTCCCATTCTTCTTCCACAAGCCTGGGTCTCTGTGTTCTTATTTGCTCTCCAGGAGATGCTGATACATATCAACATCTGAGAACCTTATAAAGGCTGTGAGATAGAGAGCTCTATAGAATTCTCTAAAACATTCTCTCTTGCTCTCTCTCTTTGAATTATTTTTATATAATTCCTCATGATTTTCTCTTTTGAATCACTGTTTCTTTCTTTGCACTTTTAAAAGGTTTAATTTGCTGATGTTTTCAAAAGTCCAGGTGTTTGGCATCTTATATAATAATATATAGACACTTGACAGAAACCAGGCATTGCACAGACAGACTCCATCAGGGCATGCACAATCTACCCTGATGCATTTTGCAATTTTAATGTCTCAGAAGTCCCTCTTAGCATATAATTGTTTACAAAGGTTCAGCTCTAAAGAATCCCTGGTAGGTAAAGAAGAGACAAATTCAAAAAGATGAACAGCATATTTTTGCTCTGTTGGAAGGACAAGATTCTTTTGTCTTTTAATAGAAGACAGAACTCATGTTAATAACATGAAAAAAATATCCAACATCAATTCAATGTAGTATGTGGTCTCTTGCTACTATGTAATTATCTGAACAAATACGGAATATCTAAATAGGTTCTGACATTGCAAATATTCAGCCTGTTCCTTCCCTCTTGGTAAACACAGGGGTAAAAAATGAACACGGGGGGGGGTATCAAATGATTGTTTCAGTTCTTCCTGACTTCCATCTACTGGAAGAAATTGATACTCAAGAGAGGTAATAAACATTTGGTTTACAACACAAAAATCTCATATGGAGCACTCAACAGAGATTTAAGAATTAAAAGTATGTGTTCTTACATTCATGGGGCTAAAATATTTCGAGCAATGAGAGATATAAAGAAAAGATCATGCGGGCTGGCCGTGGCCGAGCAGTTAAGTTCGCGCGCTCCGCTGCAGGCGGCCCAGTGTTTCGTTGGTTCAAATCCTGGGCGCGGACATGACTGCTCGTCGAACCACGCTGAGGCAGCGTCCCACATGCCACAACTAGAAGAACCCACAACAAAGAATATACAACTATGTACCGGGGGGCTTTGGGGAGAAAAAGGAAAAAATAAAATCTTTAAAAAAAAGAAAAGATCATGCCAAAAATAACTTCATATTTGATAGGGAAAAATTAAAAAAATTCGAAATTAGACCTTTTTAAAATCCTGAATGCAAGACTAATATGCATACTGCAAACATTAAAATGCCCACACATTTTAAATGTTTTAATACGCAAAATATTCTAGCTATTAATAAACATAATTTATTACTTTGCATATTTTAATTGAAAATATAAAGATGCAGTGCACAACCTGGTGGTGCAACAGTTCAGTTTGCATCTTCAGCTTCAATGGCTCTGGGTTTGCCGGTTTGGATCCCGGGTGCTGATGTGGCACCGCTTGGCAAGCCATGCTGTGGTTGGTGTACCACATATAAAGTGGAGGAAGATGGGCAAGGATGTTAGCTCAGGGCCAGTCTTCTTCAGAATAAAAAAAAAAAGAGGATTGGCAGCACATGGTAGCTCATGGCTAATCTTCCTAAAAAAAAAATATATATATATATATATATATATATAAAGATGCATAAGTTGTAAATAGTGGATAGATAAACTTTTATTCTGTTGGAAAATATTTTGAATAAAGCCAATTTCAATTTCATTAATTATTATGAATAAAGGGTAAGAATTAATTTAAGAAGTATATATATGTACAAACTATTTATTTTTATTTTTTTCATTTTTCAAAGATTGGCACCTGGGCTATCAACTGTTGCCAATCTTTCTTTTTTTTTTTTTTCAAAGATTGGCACCTGGGCTAACAATTGCTGCCAACCTTTTTTTTTTTTCCTGCTTTATCTCCCCAAACCCTCCCTGTACACAGGTGTATATCTTAATTGCAGGTCCTTCTAGTAGTGGGATGTGGGATGCTGCCTCAAGGTGGCCTGATAAGCAGTGACATGTCCGCACCCAGGATCCGTACCCTGGGCCGCGGCAGCGCAGCGCACGAACTTAAACGCTGGGCCACGGAGCCGGACCCTTTAAAAACTATTTTAAACAAATATTTCATCACAGAATAAAATGGATCATATAATTGTGGGCGGTATATGTTATTGAATCATCTAAATATAAAGTGTCAAATTATAACTATTTCTGAAAAATGCATGCTGATTATGTTAAATTATGCATGCAACATTAAAATTAAGACTAAAATAAAAGCAAAAAGAAAGCCCTTAAACTCAATCTTATTCATAGTTATTCATTTGTTCTAAGAATGATCTCTCAATAAATCGTACAGTTGTAACTTTAAAACTACAAAGCCTTTTTATTTCTAAGAAAGCCCTCAGGTTTTGAAATCAATTAAATAAACAAGTCAAACTAAAATTACTTTTTTTTCTTTTCCTTTTTATCTTACATTTACATGTGGATACATTCCATACATATATATTACATACGTACATATATATATATATATATATTACAGATATATGTATGGAATGTGTGTATATAGATATGACACAAATATGATATATAATTTACACACACACACATATATACAACTAAAAATAGATTACTCTTTCAAATGTCACCTTGTGAAGAAAATCCCTTTGTTAAGAAAATAACACAGGAAAAATAAATATTTATGTCATGAAAATATCTTATTGCTAATTGTATATCCAGCCAAATGGAAAAATTAAGCTCAATGTTTTCCAGATTGGCTACTGCAGCAGGAGCATTTCCTTCTGTTTTTTTATATTTCAGATTGTTTTACATTTGGGTTCAGGCCTTGGGGCAATAGCATATGAGCAGAAGGGATGTGTGCTACTTTCAGAATAAGCCCGTTTGAAGTGGATGTATATTCACATGCACTCTATTTTAGATCTGCACAGCTGGAACCAAAACACTTCAAGATGAAAAGTTTGCCAAAAAGAAGTAGTCACTGGTAGAGGACAACTGTCTCTGACTCATGTCAGATTGTGATTTGAATTAGAAATAAACCTTTGCTATATTGAGCCATTGATGTCTGAGTTTCATTTATTACTGTAGTATAGCCTGGTCTAATCTAAGACAGCTACCCACAGTGATAAAACTGAGATTACCCCCACCTTGTTTTATATGTTTGTTCTTTTGAAAGTTATAGAAAAATAATTTTCTCATAACTAATTGTTTTGCATATTACATTGCTATTAAATCAAGAACAAAATTTCCCTACTTAAAATTAGATTAAACAATTCTAATTTACCTAGGTTATGCATGAGAATCTATTTTGTTTAGTCATTTAATGAACACTCACTACTTTATCCATAATAACTAAATATGGTGGAACAATCTTACATAAGATAAGAGAGCATAAATGTGCTAAAATAAAAAGAAAAATAAATTCCTAGTTCTTCTTGTGTGTGTGTGTCACGTTATCAAAGACTACAACCATATGCATTACTGCCGTCTCCTATTAAGATTTTGATTTACTGTTTCTATTTGACAATTTTATTGTTTGTTTGGATTTGGTTTTGAGTGATTTTCTTTTAAATTTATTTTTCTTCGAAAGAGGAGGATCTGATGGTGTTTTCTTCTGAGTATAGTCCTAATGGTAAGGTCATGTATGTGTCGATTATTAATTTGATTTACAGGTTCACCTTCTGGCAATGTTTGCATTTATTAACTCAATGAGAGTATCTATAGAACATACAGTTATTGAGCCCATCCTGTGTGCTGAACACTGTTCTCAGCACTGGTCATTCAAGGATGAGTCAGACAATGTCCTAGCTTTATCTCTGCCTAGAGCTATCTTCAGAAAAGTATCCAGACTGCCTCAATGCCTATATGTCATTAGTCAGACTCCCCTTTATTTTGGCACCAGTAGACATCAAGTGATTTGTACACACACACACATGTACTCAAAGTCTTCCTCTACGGTTCCTCTCTCATTCCATTCACCATATCTTTTTCTTTGTTTTTTCCTGCCATGAAACCTTATCTTTAGGGAAACCATCCTTCCCTCACCTTATAGTTATCATTTCAGTCCTCTAAATCTGTGGAAATTGCATGTTTCCTCATGACTTAAGGTGATGTAATCAGAGGACCTACTCCAATTCTCACAGTATTCTGTTCAGGAATGAGCTTGGATTCAATCTGGGATGCACAGCCTTTGCCTGCACTTTTGGGATCTGGAGGATAAGGGACAGATGAAGAGATCCCACCTGAAAATGGAGCCAATATGAAGAAAAGTACCTGTATCTTCTTGTGCCTTCACCCATTGACCCACACTAGACATGATCCAAGCTGGTCGCCTTTTTCCTTAAACTAAATTACATTGAATTTTTGTCACCTGTAACCTGACCAAAACAAATAGATCATTCCAGGCCTTACTCCTTACTCAACGGTTCACTCTCCCTATCATTTCTAGTGAGGCCAGTCCATCCCATTTACATTTGTGTTAAGGTCTTCGTTATTACTTGTGGATGAGCCCTAGGAGTCTCTAGGCTTTCTGTGAGAGTATCTGCATGTCTATCTGTACTGCAGGGAGTGGGGTTAACACCAGGATGCCCTACTCAAGAGAACCTGCCATGTGAAGGAGCGCCCTCCACTGGCACCCATGCTTCACCCTCCGTTCTCTCTGCTGTTCAGACTGAGGCCACTCTTCTGGCTACTCCCAGGCAGTGACCCAGCAGGCATGATGGCAGAAACAGGCCATTCTGCCCAGCATGGGGGCTCCAGAGCAGTCCTGAGGGCTACTCCCTACTGGCCTAGGGAATTGTCTCAGAACAGCATCTCAACTGGAAGATCTCTATCCAACCTTCTGTCTTTTGCGGGTGTTAACACTCACACTGAGGTCTCTAGCCCCCTGTCTACTCCTGTTCCCATTCACTTTAACTATCCTAGGCATTTCCCAATAAATCTCTTGCACATGAAATATCTTCTTAGTTCCTAATTCTTAGAGGTTCTGAATGGACACACGGAGACCATTAATTTAAAATGTCACTTCATTGGGAATTCCAAAATGATGACAGGGAAGATCAGTTCGTCTAAAATGACGTAGTGGCACCTGTTTGACAACATTCTAATGGCAGCTTCATCAAGTTGTCCAAAAGCCTTGCTCTAGTCTTCAGAGCACGTTTAGCGCATTGCTCAGAAAGCTTTTCCACGGATCACTTTGTTCTCTAATATTTCATAACTTTTCCTCTAGCACTTGTTAGACCTTATTAGAAATAAATTTATTTTTTTCTTCTCTTAATTTCGTTAAATTTCCTCATTCTAAAGTTTTTCTAATTATGTATCCAATTCTGTCATTCATCTTTCAGAACCCAAAGGCATCATCTGTCTAGAAGGTTATAAGTACTAATGTCAAGACAGCTAGGACTGTATATTAGGCTTAGAATCTCAGCTGAGCCATTTGTATATATTTTCATTGCACACATGTCTAATGGTATAAATAAAGATCCCCTGGATCCATTCACATTATTTACTTACTCTCATTGACATTTTCTAAAGTGGAGGATCACTAAAACTGTTACAGTGTAGGTTGATTTGAATTTAGCTGATTGCTCACTATTCTGCACATCAACTAATTTACTGCATCTACGCATGCATTGCATCCACACTATTTTCTCAAACTTCTTGCTGAATATTCTTCTTATTTATACTTTAGTTACCATATAGTCAAAATACACTTATATAACTTAAATTTCTTTATAATTTCAGAAGAAATTTTCTATTCAACTTTATGTCAATTCTGTTTTTAAATTAAACCTGCATGGGGCCGCCCGGTGGTGCAGCAGTTAAGTTTGCACGTTCTGCTTCGGCGGTCTGGGGTTCGCCATTCAGATCCGGGTGTGGACTTGGCACTGCATGGCACGCCATGCTGTGGTAGGCATCCCGCATATAAAGTAGAGGAAGATGGGCATGGATGTTAGCTCAGGGCCAGTCTTCCTCAGCAAAAAGAGGAGGATTGGCAGGAGTTAGCTCAGGGCTAATCTTCCTCAAAAAAATTAAATAAATAAACCTGCAGTATACCATCAACCCGGTTATAATTTTACCCCATTTAATCCTCCAGAATTGTGACCTGTCACCTGTCATTCTGGCACTGAGAAAACCACTGCATCAGGAATGGCTTTGATGATACATGGCCTCAAGCTGCTTTGTTTCTTAGAGGTTTGGAACCATTGCTGTCTTTGAGTGTGCTTCACTTCTGCTGCAAACCTCCACCCTTTGCAGGCTTTCCTACCAGGAATCATCTTCCCACACATCCTAGTTAACTCTCTCATCTGGGATACTCCCAGTAGGCCCCACAAGCTGCAGGGAAAACTAACAGACTCAGGGAGGAGTGCCTGCCAGGGTCTGTCTCTCAGACTTTTCTTCTCTCAGACCGGACAAAGAAAAATAAATGACAACCATGAATGAAAGCTACACCTGATCTATCTTGATGGGCTGCTTCTTTGATGGGCTGCTTCTTTTCAATTGGAATAACAGTTTATCTTAAAGCTCTGGTTACCTGCTGTTGTTACAGTGCTTTCAGAAGTCCCTCTTCTGTTTCCTTCTATTTTTAGAAAGGCAATCTGCTTAAAAAAATCCTTCTCTGTAAAATCATTTTACTAAACTGATACATAGAAACAAATTTTATACCTGGTATTTTCCTCCATAACATGCACACACACACACACACACACACACACAATGTGTAATACCTTTCCATCCATCTATCTATCTCTCGATCATCATGTATCTATTAGTGAAATGAGCCTGTATTGACTTGCTACCAATTGAAGAAATAGAATGTTACCATCTGCCTAAGCCTTTTCTATTTCAGGTCTCAATCTTTTCTTCAGAGGCACTCTATCTTGATCTTATGTTTATCATCCCCTTGCTTGTTAAAAAATATTTCAATCACATATCTATATATTCTAAAGAATGTATTGCTCAATTTAACTTGTATTTAAGCATTATAAAAATCTTATATTGGATGTAGCTTTCATTTTTGTTTAAATATTATGATGTTTAAAATTTATCTATGTGGTTATTTTGTACTTGTACTTTATTTACTTTTCTTCTCTGTAATGTTTGCTTTTCTGCACTATTCCATTTTGTAACAGTATCATAAATTATATATATACTGGACTAGGAGTTAACATTTGAGTTGTTCTCCATTCTTGGTGTTTATCAAGAATGCTGTTAAGAATATTTTTGTACATGCTTTACTAAGTGGGCCAAATTGCTTTCCAAATTGAGTTTTATACTTCTACTTCTACCATACTTTCTAATTTTTGCCAATATATTGATCGGAAAGTAATATCTTACTCTATTCATGATTTCACTTCCCTGAATACAATTGGGGTTGAACATTACCTTCATATGTTTATATGATGATACTATTTCTTTTGTTGAAAGATGTTAGACTCATGTATTTTACTCACATTTATAGTGGTTATTTTTCTTTTCCTTATGCTTTTTTAGAATTTTCATTAAATTAATTGTTTGTAATATGTATTGCAAATATCTTTTGCCATTTTGTCACATATTGTAGCTACCCTTCCCTGAGATTATAAAGAGACTTTACATATTTTCTTCTAAATGTTTAAAGCTTTGACTTTCATATTTAAGTGTTTGATTTTATGTAAACTGTGAGGTAACACATTTTGCTTGTTTTTCCATTTGGAAGATATAACATTTGTTATTTCTCTGTTCTTTAAAAAAATGTTTGTTGTACCTTAATATGCTTATAGCAACGTACACTAAGTACTGCTTGCTGATTTTTTTTATATGTGGATAAACTTGTGTAATCATTACTAAGTTACACAGGTGTAGTATTCTAAGATAGAAAACATTCTAGCACCGGAGCAGGTTTTCTCACCTTCATTCTGAAGGCAATAAACATCCTTGTTCTATGAATTAATCACTGTTATATCCCAATCAATTACACATGCATATTTTTAAACTTTTTATCAGTGGAACCATAAAATATATATTCTTTCCTGTCTTATCCTCTAGAGAAGAATTTGTGCTTCTGGTGGGTACAAGAGAGACCTCTGACTTATTCACAACTTTAGTTTCTTTCGAGGAACTTAGTTGAATATATTCTCAAATCATTGGTTTCCTTGTTTCAGGGGAAAGGCACATATTGGAATCCTATGCTGAATTTTTCAGCAACCTATCCCAACTCTTGTAACAATCTGACCTACCACCATAAGGAAAATGTGCCTTATGAGTCCCTCATTCACTCCTGTTTTATTGAAAGAGGAATATAGTATACCTGATATTTGGAGCGGGAAAATGTGAAGAAATATTTCAGTGATGGAAGTGAAAATAGACATATGAATACATTAATTTTTATACACACTCTATACGCTAAATTACTTTTTATATATCCAAAAGTTCTGCAGTTATAACCTTATAAACAACAACTATCCTTGTTATACATTTGAAATACTTATTGATTTATAGAGTCATCTCTGTTGCTGGACTTTATCCCATTACTTCAAGTTCTATTCTTTCCTATGGGGATTGTTGCTTCATACACCTGTTATCATTTACCCCAAACTATAGTTAGGTCCCACCCACCAAGACATCAGCCTCCTCCTTGATCCCTACATTCCTCCCTGGAGGAGAGGCAGAAAAATTAAAATGAAAAAGATCAACATCATAAATTTAAACTTCCAGGGAATGTATAAGTTTCTCCTCATCTATATAAAAATATAATATCTACTTCAGGTCTTCTCAAAAATTATTAATAGTCTATTATTTTTTTTTTAAAGATTTTATTATTTCCTTTTTCTCCCCAAAGCCCCCCGATACATAGTTGTATATTCTTCGTTGTGGGTCCTTCTAGTTGTGGCATGTGGGACGCTGCCTCAGCGTGGTCTGACGAGCAGTGCCATGTCTGCGCCCAGGATTCGAACCAACGAAACACTGGGCTGCTTGCATCAGAGCGCGCGAACTTAACCACTCGGCCACGGGGCCAGCCCCATTAATAGTCTATTATTAATTAAATGTTCATTATTAAAAAGTGCAAAGTGAAGTTAAAGGTGAATTAAAACAAACGAGTCTTATATTTACAGTTTCCACCACATGGAATTTGTTGTAACGTTCATATCTTTGCTAATGGAAGAAAATTTTGTTTGTACTCCTAGTTCTAGTCTAGAAATATTTTCTGTAATTAGGAAGTCAGATTTTAATATGATGTAGACCATGCTGACATTCCAGACAGAGAGACAGAGAAACAGATAGGATGGCCAGATTTAGTACCTACACCCATGTTGATAAGTAAATACTGTCATGATGTATTATGATGATATTTATTTGCTAATTAAGGTACTTTGAGCAGTTGCAGATGCAAGTATAATAAACTTTCTGGGAGAAATCAATGAGAAATGCAACAAATCCAAAAACTGAATAGTATGGGACAAAAACAGCCTAGGGTATACAAAAGAGATCAGATTACTTTAGTCTTGAATTTGTCAAAATTCTTTCTGCTTGGCTACACACCTATAGGATTTCTGAATTTCACTGCATATAAACTACATCTCAATTTAAATTGTTTAAGGAAAAAGAGACGATTGTTTTCTCTCTGTCTTTTACAGGGAGTCCAGAGGAAATAGAACGTAGCAGTTTGCTTTCTCCAGAAGGCAATCTTAGCAAACCCTGCCAACACCCTCATATTGATTCCTGAGCTCAGAGTGGAAAAAGACAGGTTAGAAACCTATGTGCCCACTCTTGGATTTTTAAATGCCTAGTTTGTCAGGATTTAATTTGTATTATGAAATCACATGATCAGTGTAATTAGAATTTTCTATGTAACATAAAATATCTCATATTAAATTATTGAATACTATTTAAACAATCACTGAGTTAGCTAATCATTAAAGCATACTGTATCTGCTATATTCGGTATGCACAACTTGAGAAATGTAATTAGAAATTAATTTTATTTTTGTCTTCATTTAACCTGCTCCAGGGGGTGGCATAAATTACTTTTCTGCTCACTTTCAAGTAATAAAAGCCCTACTGAACCTTAAAGGTACAGACAGTGTCTCAATGGACTCTTTCTCCATGTTGGAGCTCATCGTGAGTGGGAACACATAATTCCAGAAGCAAACATTATCACTTATTTTCAGGTTCTCCTGTAGCTCCATCCCAAATGAATGTTTGACTTTGGACAAGAGGGTCAGAATATTCTGTCTTGACTCGTCCTGTTATAAGATGACTTCTTACACTCCCATCCTGCAGAAGTTTAAAGCCAATTCTTTTCCTTATGGATAAAAGAATGGGTTTTTTTCCTGAGCCTCCTTTGCCGGATACCACTCACTGCCCTTTTTATGAATTCTATTCTTCTAGTGCCACATTTCCCTCAGTTGGAGTCCCATCACCCTTCCAGGCAGTTTCCTGTACAAACTTCCACATGGCTGTCTACAGGCTCTGTCCCACACACACACACCACTTATACCCATGCACGCTTGGCCCCTTGATCTTTGGAGTGCAAGAAGATCTCAATTAAAACATCGCTCTCTTACCCTGATGTTAGACAAAGGGCCAGCCCTGATCTCTTGGATTTGTCATGATTGGGTCAGACACTAGTCCACTACATCCCCAAACTTCAGAGCTAAGCTTCCAGTGGTCTCCGTGAAGCTCCTCTCTCCAGACTTAAAGTGAAAAAAACAGAACCCCTCATTCCTCCCTGTAATGGGTAGCAGAAACTTGGGTATGGAACATCTCTTTCTCCAAAAAGTGTCTTCAAAAATCGACCTTCAATTTCTACTCTATCACTTTATATCTTCCTTTTGCATTTTATAGTCCTTAAATTGGTTCTTGTACAATTACTTTGAAATTTATGCATAGAGGTCTTAAATCTCCCTTTGAACTTCCACATTCTTTTAAATTTGAGTATTTCCGTCTAAACTTTCCAATATTACCCTCTTATAATGCATTTCTATTGAGAAATTTCTCTGAAAAAAACAACTATGTTTCTTCTAGTATGTTCTCACATTTGATTTCAAAAGTGATTATTTTTCATTTAACGTCAAAAGAAAGAAATCCATTCTTTACAACTTTTCTGAGGGTCAATAAGCTTTCAGATATGTGTAGGGCTATTAGGCTCAGTCTCTGAAAATTTAGGTCTTAGAAACAACTTTGTAGTTCAGCTTTTTATGCATCCTAATTGCAGATCCCAAGGGAACACATTTTGCTTATCTTTCTTCAGTTCTATTTATTTTTCTAGCAGGTTTTCTAATATCCAAACCATTTCCAGTTCTGTGCTTTTCTATTTTATGCAGCATAACACAAACCAGAAGTGAGATCCTGGGGTGTAAATGTGGACCTACTATTCATATTGTGATTGGAAGTTTCTATTCAGGAAATTTTCTTGTAGCTAACTTACGTCATTTTCACTTCCAGTAGGAAGCTGAGAGATGACTACATGTGTGGGCTTTGCAGTGTTACAGTCAGGTCTTTGCTTGAAATAAGAGACACAAAGTGCTTCCTAACTGGTTTCTTCATCACACAGTTTTTGAGAACCAAGTGCCAGCAATGTAGCAACACAGTACTAGGATTTGCTTTATTTTTGTTTTTTAAATTGAAATCCAGTACCTAAATTTGAAGAAGTTTACACTCTAGTGATGGAGAGAGAAATATAAACAGATAAGTTGCAATAAAATGTGCTAAGTACTATAACAGGGATATGACCAGAACACTATGGAAGTGAAAAATGTAGAGGAACTCAGAGAGTCTGTTACAGAGAAAGCAGTGTGTTGACTGAAGAAGGAATAGAAAAATCCTTCCAGTCAGATAGGGAAAAAAATTATCTAATTCCGTAATCATTTTAAATGCATTTGAAATAGTGACTGCATCCAAAATCATTATCAGAGGTCATCAATGCATTCTATTTAAAAGTATAAAGCATATGTCATGTCATTGAACATAATCTAGGAAAATAATATCAATTGATTCAACAAACACAGGCCTTTTCATATTGCTATTTCTCTTGAAGTATCTGATTGTCTTTGAATTGCTTTGTGGTTTTATATCTTTAACTAAATGCAGTCTTTTCTTGCATCCTAACTTTCTGTTACCTTGTAATTTTCCATATTTACTTCTGAAATCACTGAAGGACGTTGGATTTGTTATCCTCAACTCTGACTCATTTGTCAGCTCTCCTTCCTTGATAATTAGGTATCAACACTTGCCATCTACCCCAAAGCGTCTTCCTGCTCTCAAAATGATGGAATTGTAATCATAATTTCCCCAGAAACAAATAATAAATTTTTGTTCTGAAATAATTGAACTATCATGTAAGTTAATATAGGAAGTGACCTTAAATGAACACCAAAACATTTTTTGTGTGTGTATCCATGATCAAGTTTAAATTTTCAAAGAAAGGAAATGATTAGATCATAAAAGTTTGATTGGTAGGGATAGTTGTTCATTCATAAAAGACCTAAGACTGGTTATAGCTAGTGTATTTCTAATAATAATCTTCTAAAAACACAACGTATATTTTTCCTCCTCAAAGTTGTTGCGTTCAATTTGAATTCTGGCTCAGTAAGGATAAATACTAAAAATATATAAAGTTGGAGACTATGGTCTGATATATTACATGAGTTTCAGAGGACTAATAAGATTTACAGAGCATATGATTGCATGTCACTGAATTGCAATATAGATGAAAGAAAGCAAAGATATCAGTTGTAGAAGTTGTAAATAATAAGCCCTAGTAGGAAGCCACCATTTCTTGGCCTTGGATTCATTGCTATAGGTCAACTTTACACATTGTTTTAAAGAAAAACTTATAGGTTGTGTCAACAGCCAGGCATATTCAATATTCATTCACTCATTTACCAAATATTTATTGAGTAGTATGCCTGGATGATAGGAATAAAATATGAATAGACATGACCTACCCTTTGATAATGTTTAGCACAGAGGTATTCAAATACTCAATTTATTAAACATTAAAATTGTTCCTACACATTAACTGTAAAGAATTGGGGAGCACAAAGGAAGAGCTGGCTCTTTGCTCTAGTGTAAACTAGAGGAGAAGTAATTTTAACCATTTCCTCTTGGAAATGCCTTGCATAGAATGATATTTGGTCACAGAGGAATGAGTTTTACAAGACTAGAAAGATTAAGAAGAATATGGGCATACTTTAGGTAAAAACACATCGATATCGATGAGAGCTCTTTTTCCTTTTTTTTTTTTTCCCAGAAAAGTGAGTGGTAATTCTGTATAAGTGGAGCGTAGAATTACATGATTGAGAACTTAGAAGAAAAACTGAGAAGGAAATTTAGGACCAGATTATTAAGACCTTTTCTACAATGATTAGCTGTTTAATCTACACATTTTAGACAATAGGTATTCCTTAAGAATTTTAAATGAGATAACAACATGAAATTAACTTGCATCCCTCTAGTATACTTGTGGAAGATGAAGTCAGCAGGGGTGGGAAGTGGAGTAAGAAGGTAAGATCAGAGATAGGAAAATAAATTAGGGTGCTGACTTCATGATTTCATGAGGTGCTCCAACCTGTACAATGGTAGGGAGTAGTGGAGAGGAGGAGCCATTTGTATTAAACATAAAATGAACCACATAAAATATAAGTGATCCTCATATATGACCTTGAATCTTGGTTGCAAATATTTATTTATGTATGCTTATGTACTCTCTATGTGCCAACTCTAGTTTCAAGTTTTCTTATGGATTGGCATTGCTCAGAGTCACTGACTCAAGTTTTCTACTCTAAATATTTAATAAATGTTTGGTCTCCTGAGAATTATAGCATTTCTGATGAGGGTCCTTTCAACCGCACTAGCTTTAGGAGCTATATTTTATCATCCTGGAGGACAAGCGGTGGGGGTGGGTTTACCTGTCTGTCATTTACTCCTTGTGATCATATACACTATAATGTGGATATAACACATTTACAGAGGACTTTGGGCTTTTCCCTATTCGGTTCAAAGTAGTGTACAATTTTCAACTTTTTTATGTTCTGCACAGAATAGAGACATAAACTGAAAGTCAGTCAGTGAGTGTAGGCCCGACAAATGAAAGCATGGACAATTGTAAGGATGGAAGATATTGTCGACCTACATCATTCTGTTCTCTTTATCAACACAAAATGCATTTCACGTAAGTCCAACTGCAGGCTGTGCTGGTGCTGCCACTGGAGGAAGAGAAGGGATTGCTTACTAAACAGTTAATAATTTGAAATGGGTCATTGTGAGAATATTTATGCAATGGAAATCTGCAAGCATTACTCACTAAAGCTTTTTTATTGGAGAGCCAATTTACTAGCTCACCACTGTCTGAATTCATCAGCTGCTACAGCATAAATATAATCATGAAGTCATACTATGACAGTAGATGTATTTTTATTTCCTTTTAAATAACTTTGGACATTTTCCATTAGTCATGAAGACAATTTTAATAGAGAGAAAAAACATGGAAAGAAATTGTGATTAGTGTCTAATAGCAAGAATTTTTTGGGGGGTCATCCACAGTAAGTTTTGGTTAAAAACATAGTGAAACAGATCTTGCAAATTGAACACATTGCATGGCCAGTAGGAAAGATCTAGGTTTTATGGTTTATGCAATTTGCAGAGACTTCACTAAGAAAAATAAAACAAAATTAAGGTTATAAAAGTAAATCCAAAAGTGAACATTTACTTAGAATTAAAAGGAAATCATAAAAAATTATAAATGTTAAAAAGCTAACAAATACAAATGTTAAAAAGTCCAGAAAAATAGAATAAGTATTTATTCACTAATAGTCTGATATAGCTCTATATCATCCTACAATTTTTTATTACATACACTTCCATTGTTTTTTCATTAGAATGACTTTGCACTATTGTTTCATATAGAAGGAATGGAAGGATAATTCAGTTTTCTTCTAGCGTGGTTGATTGCAATTTCTCTTTTATTATTTACACTTGGGATGCATGAAACGGATCATCACACACTTCATACTCTCCAATTGCAGGCAGAGTCAATTCAAAGACTATAAATAGAAGTGACTGTGAATCACATAAATATATCCTATTAAGCCCAAACTCTGATTCCTCAGGTCCCCAAAAAGCCCTTGGCCTCTCCAACATCACTCTACATACAAAAGAAAGTGTGACAGAGGAGAAGAGAATGGAAAAAGACAGCTGTCTGAAACAATTACAGTTAAAATATCTTACTTTTGCAAAATGTTCAGAGATGTGATTGTATATGCACTTTGCTAGACCACTAAAGGCCTTCGAAAGGCCCTGGCTGGAGAAAGATCTGTAGCTTGTTCTTCATTGCTTAATAGATAAGGGCTATCCTCCATATAACCTGCTAATTGGTTGGTTGGCTGTGAAGGGGAGTCCAGAAAAGGTTCTAAGACCATATCCTGGTACAGCAGGTGTAAGAGGGTTATGACACATTAGTGATGGGCATGGGACTCAGGAATGTTATGTAGAAGTTAAGTACTTATTATTCTTTCTGAAGAAATATAGCTCTTATTAATCATAAATAAAATGTTTGCCAAGGGAAGGTAGCTATGTTTACGGGAAATCCAAACCTGCTCTGTGCAATGTGGTAACAACTAACCACACATCTGAACGCTTCAAATGTGGCTAATCTGAACTGAGATGTGTTGTAAATGAAAGGTACACATTTAATATCAAAGATTTCGGTAGCTTTTATTGTAGGTCTAATTATATATCTGTTGTTCATCACTACTCTAAGTAGTTACTTCACGTAGGATTTTTACTAAAACAGTATTTTTTAGCCAATAGAATTTTTCAGTGTTTAACCTTGAACACTCCATTTATTTGTGGAATCACAGAATGAAGCAGAGAACAAATATGATGATAGATATCAGCATTATACAGATACCAGAAGATATTAAAAAGGCTTAATTTTCTACATTGAGTATGCAAAAGCTATTATCTATGATAAAATAAAAACTACGGCAACTTGTAGATTAGCTTATTTTTTAATGTTTTTATTTTGAAATACAGATTCACAAAAGTTGCAATCATAATGCAGAGAGGTCTTATATATCCTTTACCCAGTTCTTCCCAATGGTTGCATGTTACATAATTATAGTACAATATCAAAACCTGGAAGTAGACATTGGCAGAATACACATGTACAGTTCGACACCATTTTATCACATATATAGATTTATGTAACTGCCACCACAATCAACATATAGAACTTTTTCATTTAGGTGGTTGGAAAAATTAAGTTCTAGTCCCTTAGCAAGTTTGATGATTCCAATGCAATATTGTTGACTATATTCATTTTACTGTGCAATAGACGTCTAGGACTTATTTATTACTCATTTCAAGTTTGTACACTTAAACAACGTCTGTCCTATCACCCATCACCCGGTAACTATGACTTTACTCTCTATTTTTACAAGTTTGGCTTTATCAGATTCCACATATAAATGATATCATACAGTATTTAACTTTGTCTGACTTATCTCACTTAGCATAATGTACTTAAGGTCCATCCATGTTATTGTAAATGGCAGAATATCTTTCTTTCTCATGGCTTAATAATAACCCATGTGTATATATATATATATATGTCCATTACATATATATTATATATCACATCTTCTTTATCCATTCATCCATTGATGGACACTTAGGTTATTTTGATGTCTTGGTTATCACTAATAATGCTGCAATAAACATGGGAGTGCATATATCTCTTTGATATCCTGCTTTCATTTCCTTTAGGTATATAGCCAGAAGTGGAATTGCTGGTATGATGTATCTATTTTTAATTTTTCTAGGAACTTCCATATTGTTTTCCATAGTGGCTGAACCAATTTATAATCCTACCAACAGTGTAAAAGTGTTCCCTTTTAACTCTGAATTCTTGCCAATGCTTGTTATCTTGCCTTTCTAATGATAGCCACTCTAATAGGTATAAGGTGATATCTGATTATAGTTTTGATTTGCATTTCCCTGATGATTAGTGATGTGGAGTATGTTTTCTTGTACATGTTGGCCATTTGGGTGCCTTCTTTGGAAAAATGTCTATTTAGTTCCTCTATCTGTTTTTTATTTGCACTGTTTGGTTTTTTGATATTGAGTTGTATGAGTTCTTCATATATTTTGGATATTAACTCTTTATCCAACATATAGTTTGAAAATATTTTCTCCCATCTGTAGGTTGCCTTTTCATTTTGTT
Source organism: Equus przewalskii (assembly GCF_037783145.1). NCBI lineage: Eukaryota > Metazoa > Chordata > Mammalia > Perissodactyla > Equidae > Equus > Equus przewalskii. The sequence goes on from NC_091838.1 coordinate 33,619,772, forward strand.
GATTGTTTGTTTTGCTGTGAAGATATTTTAAGTTTCATATAGTTTCTCTTATTGATTTTTGCTTTTGTTATTTGTGCTTTTGGCGGCGTATCCAAGAAATTTTTGCCAAGACCAATGTCGAGGAGCTTCTTCCCCATATTTACTTCTAGAAGTTTTATAATATCATGTCTTATCTTTGATCCATTTTGAATTAATTTTTGTGAGTGGTGTAAGACAAAGATCCAATTTCATTTCTGCATGTTTATCCAGTTTTACAAGCAACATTTGTTGAAGAAACTGTCTTTTCCCTTTTGGGTGTTCTTGGCTCCCTTGCCAAAATATTAGTTGACTGTATATGAAGGGGTTTGATTCTGGGCTCTCTATTCTGGTTCATTGATCTTTGTGACTATTTTTATGCCACTGCTCTACTGTTTTAATTACTATAGCTTTGTAGTATAGTTTGAAATCAGAAAGTATGATGCCTCTTACTTTGTTCTTCTTTCTCAGGATTGCTTTGTCTATTCCATACAAATTTTAGGATTATTTGCTCTATTTCTTTGAAAAATTCCATTGGGATTTTGATAGGGATAGCATTGAATCTATAGATAACTTAGAGTAATATGGACATTTTAACAAAATTATTTCTTCTGATCCATGAACAGGGGATGATTCATTTGTTTGTGTCTTCTTTAATTTCTTTCAATAAAGTTTTGTGGGTTTTGTTGTACATATCTTTCACTTTCTTAGTTAAATTTATCCCTATGTATTTTATTATTTTCATTGCTATTATGAATGAGATAGGTTTTTTTATCTTGTTTCAGATGTTTGATTATTAGTGTGTAGGAATACAAATGATTTCTGTACGTTGATTTTATATCCTGCAACTTTATCAAATCTGTTAATTATTTCCCAGAATTTTTGGTTGAGTCTTGGGATTTTCTATATGCAAAATAATATCATCTGCAAATGATGACAATTTTACTTCTTCCTTTCCAATTTAAGTGCAATTTTAATTCTTTATCTTGCCTAATTGTTCTAGCTGGGACTTCCAGTACTCTGTTGAATAATATTGGTGAGAATGGGCATCCTCACCTTGTTCCTGTTTTCAATTTTTCACCCTTGAGTATTATTCGCTGTGGGTTTGCTATTATGGGCCTTTATTATATTGAGATATATTCCTTCCATACCTAATTTGTTGAGTGTTTTTTCATGAAAGTATGTTCTATTTTGTCAATTCATTTTTCTTAATCTATTGCAATGATCAATATTTATCTTTAATTCTATTAATGTGAAGTATTACCTTCATTGATTTGCATATATTGAATCATCCCTGCATTCCAGGGATAAATCCCACTTAGTTATTATGCACAATCCTTTTAATGTGTTCTTGAAGTTGATTCGCTAATATTTTGTGGAGAATTTTTCATCTACATTCATCAGGGATATTGGTCTACGGTTTTCTTGTAGGTCCTTACCTGGCTTTGGTATCAGGGTGATGCTAGATAGGAATTTACTCATTTCCTCTAGGTTATCTAATTTGTTGGGATATAATTGTTCGTAGTCATCTCTTATGATCTTATGTACTTCTGAAGCATTTGTTGTAATGTCTCCTCTCTTATTTCTAATTTTATGTGTTTGAGTCTTCTATCTTTTATTCTTAGTCTGGCTAAAGGTTTGTCAATTTTGTTTATCTTTTTGAAAAGCCAACTCTTCATTTTGTTGATCATTTCTATTGTTTTTCTGGTCTCTATTTCATTTATTTCTGATCTGATCTTTATTATTTCTTTTCCTCTGCTAGTTTTGGGCTTAATTTTTCTCTTTTTCTCCCTAGTTCCTTGAGGTGTAAAATTAGGTTGTTTACTTGGGATTTTTCTAATTTCTTAATATATGGATTTATGCCTATGAACTTTCCTCTCACAACTGCTTTTGCAGCATCCTTTGGACTTGATATGTTGTGTTTCCATTGTGATGTATTTCAAGATTTTTTTTTCCCTGAGGAAGCTTAGCCCTGAGTTAACATCTGTTGTCAATCTTCCTCTTTGTTCACTTCAGGAAAATTAGCTCTGAGCTGTCATTTGTGCCAATCTTCCTCCACTTTATATGTGGGTTGCTGCCACAGCATGGCTGACAAGCAATTAAGGTCCATGCCCAGGATCTGAACCTGCAAACCTGGGTCACCAAAGTGCAGTGCACCAAACTTAACCACTGTGCCATAAGGCCCACCCCTCAAGATAATTTTTTATTTCTTCTTTGACCAATTGGTTGTTCAGAATTATGTTGTTTACTTTCCACATATTTGCAGATTTTCTGTCTTTCCTCCTGTTGTTGTTTCTAATTTCATATTATTGTGGTCATAGAAGATAGTTGGTATGATTTCAATCTTCTTATATTTGCTAGGACATATTTTTTGTTCTATCGTATAATCTATCCTGAAGAATATTCCATGTGTTCTTGAGAAGGACATGTATTCTGCTGCTGTTGGATGGAATGTCCTATGTATGTCTGTTAAGTTCCTTTGATTTAACATATGGTTCAATTCTGATGTTTCCTTGTTGATTTTCCATCTGGATGATCTATCCATTGTTGACAGTGGAGCACTGAAATTCTCTATTGTTATTGCATTATTGTCTATTTCTCCTTTCAGCTCTGTTAGTATTTGCTTAATATATTTAGGGCCTCTCTTGGTGGGTGCTCTAACTTCGTGACTGTTATGTCTTCTTGATGGATTGACCCCTTTGACATTATACAAGGACCTTTTTTATCTCTTGTTACCATTTTGGGCTTAAAGTTGATTTTGTCTGATACAAATATGGCTAATCTCACTTTCTTTTGGTCTCTATTTGCATGAAATATTTCTTCCATCTCTTCTCTTTGAGCCTATGTGTGTCTTTAAAGCTGAAATAGTCTCCTGTAGGCAATGTGCAGTTGGGGCTCTTTTTAATCCATCCAGCCACTCTGTGCATTGTGATTGGTGAATTCAATCCATTTACTACTAGAGTGATTATTGATATGAAAGGACTTATTACTACCATCTTATTGTTTCCTTTCTGGTTGTTTTGTATTTCCCTCTTTTCCTCCTTTTCTCCTCTGTTTCTGCCTAACTTTGTAAATTAGTGGTTTCAATGGTAGTATGCTCTGGTCTGGTTTTTTATATTTTGTGAATCTGCTCTAGATTTTTGATTTGCGGTTATCATAAGCTTACATAAAATATCTCATAGATAAAACAGTCCATTTTATACTGATAGCAACTTATCTTCATTTGCCCACAAATGTTTCACCTTTTCCCTCCTCTCCTTTTATAGTTTTGATATCATAATTTACCTGTTTTTATGCTGTGTATTTGTTAACAAATTATAGCAGCTATAGTTATTTTAATACTCTTTTTCTTTAACTTTTATGCTACAGTTAAGTGATTAACACACCATTTTAATGTACAGTTCCAGTTTTCTAATTCTGACTATTTTTCACCTTACTATAGTGTTTTGTACTTTCATAAATTTTCTTGTCTCTGATTATTGTTGTTTCAGCTTGAAGAACTCCTTTCAGCATTTCTTGTAAGGCACATCCGATGGTGGTGAACTCCTCAGCTTTTATTTGTCTAGTAAAGCCTTTATTTCTCCCTCATATTGGAAGGATAACATTGCTGAACAAAGTATTATTAATTGGAAATATTTTATCTTTCAACACTTTGAATATGTGATTCCACTCTCTCCTGGCCTGTAGAGTTTCTGCTGAGAAATTCACCGATAGCCTAATGAGGGTTCCCTTGTAGTTTACTTTCTTTTTTCCCCTGGGTTCCTTTAAGATACTTTGTTGATCATTAATTTTTGACAGATTCATTATAATGTGTCTTGGAAAACGTCTTTTGCATTGACGTGTTAGGATTTTCTTTTGACTTCACGGACTTCTATGTCCAATTTCTTCTTTAGGTTTGGGAAGGTCTCAAATATTTCTTTTATAAATAAACTTTCTGGCCCTTTCTCCCTCTCTTCTCTTTCTAGTATACCAATTATTCTTACATTTACATTTCTCATTGATTTCAATAACTCTTGTTTGGTTTCTTCACTTACTGAAATTTTAGTTCTTTCTCCTCTTCTGATTGAATTATTTGTGTATTCTTATTCACCAAGTCACTGATTTTTTTCTTCCACTTGTTAATTATGATCTCTATTGCATTTTTCATCTCATTTATTGAATTTTTCAAATCCAGAAGACTGTTTTATTTGTTTGGTTTTTAATAATTTTAATCTCTTTGGTAAAGAATTCCTTGTGTGCATTATGGTCATGCATCACTTAGCAGGGATACATTCTGAGAGATGTGTCATTAGCTGATTTTGTCATTGTGCAAACATCATAGAGTATACTTACACAAACTTACATGGTATAGACCACTATACATCTAGGCTATAAAGTATAGCCTATTGCTCCTATGGATGTTTTAATCCTTCCGGAATTGCATCACTGTCTTCTCAGTGTCTTCCTCAGTTGCAACAATAGCCTCAGTAATAGCAAGGGCCCTCCTCGATTAGAAGGCCTTAATACCTGCTATAACTCCTTGATCCATTGGTTGGATCAAAAAAAAATGATGTTTAGAGGGAGAAACACTGCTTTGCTATTGGGATAAATATTACCAATAAAAGGAGGATGTCTAGGAGCATTATCAGCAATAAGCAAAATCTTGAAAGGTATGTTATTCTCCAAAGAGTACTTCTCCATTTCACTGGCATAGCAATTCAGGAGGGCATCTTGGAAGAGGATCTGGGTCATCTGTGACATTTTATTGCTTCTGTAGGACACTGGCATTGTGTGATTATTGATACAATTGAAGGCTTTGGAGTTCTCACTGTGCCAGATCAAAAAGGGCTTCAATTTGTAGTCTGCAACATTGTCCCCAAGGAAGACTATTATTCTTCCTTAAAAGCCTGACAACCTGGCATTAATTTGGCCTTCTTATGGATGAAAGTGCTTTCAGGCATTGTTTCCAGTATAGGGAGTTTCATCCATATTAAATATTTGCTCTAGAAAGTAATTTTCCTCCGCAACCAGCTTATCTAGAGTTTCCAAAAATTCTTCAGCTGCTTTCACATCAGTACTCACAAACTCACCTTCACTTTCACTTTATGTAATGAATAAGGACTCTTGAATCATTTAAACCACCCAGAACTAGCATTACATTCGACATTGTAGTTGGGTCCAGTCTTTTCTTTCAATATTGCAAACAAACTTTGTGCTTTGGCCATGATTATCATGGTGCTCAGAGGGATACTTTTCTATATCTGGTCTTCAATTCAGTTCATTAGAAATTTCTCCATGTCTGACATAAGCCCTTCTCAAATTTTTGTTATTCTCATTGCCTTCAATCAAGTAAATCCTCTAAGGGCTTCCATCACTTTGTTCTTGTTCTTCAAGATCATAGCTATTGTGGAAGCAGCCATGCCTGACTGGCAAGCAATAACCATCACTGATTTTCCAATTTCATATCCATCAATCATTTTTAATTTTGTTTCCAGGTCAGTCACTTGTGGCCTCTTACTGGCAACCTTTGATCGATTTTATATTCTTTGGGGTAATGATAAACAAAACAACATGAGATTAAATCAAACACGAGAGAAAATTATGCAATCAAGACGCATGGTAAGCATGAGATGTATGAGGCTACTGCCAGTGTAATGCAGCATACTTTTTTACAGTAAATTTTATAAGTAGAAGGAGTATACACTAAAATAACAATAAAAAGTGTAGTATAGCAAGTACATAAACCAGTAACATAGTTGTTTATCATCTTTATCAAGTATTGTGTACTGTACATAATCATATGTGCTATGCTTTTCTATGACTGGAAGTGCAGTAGATTTGTTTACATCAGCATCACCACAAACACGTAAGTAATGGGTTGTGCTGTGATGTTATGATGGCTACAACATCAGTAGGTAATAGGAATTTTTCAGCTCCATTATAATCTTGTGAGACCACCATTGTATATGCAGTCAATTGTAATGCAGCGCAGGACTGTAATTTTCTTACTGAGTTCACTGAATTGTCTTTTTGAGTTGTCTTGTAGTTTGTTGAATTTCTTCATAAAGCTATTTTGCAATCTTTATTAGTTAGACTGCAATATCCCATGCCTTTGTGCTCAGATGCTTGAGAGTTATCATTTTCTTTTTGTGATACCAAATTTCTTTGATTATTCATAGTGTTTGTAGATATACACTTCTGCTTTTATATTTGAAGTAGCAGATACATGCTCAACTAAGTTTTGTGTCTTTGGTCCCTATAATTTAAGAGGCTGGATATTAGAAACCTTTTTTTTGTATTCCAGAAGATGGTGCAGTAGCTCAAGTTTGTGGTTTCTCTCTTGCCAGCCCAGCTTGGCTTATTATATGAGCACCTTCTGTGTTTACCCAAGCTGGCTTCATGGATCCATTAGGGAGCATGCACAAGGAGCCAGCAGTAGAGTGGGGAGGGGTTTGGGTTTAGCACTTAGGGCTTTGTGGGTGTCCATGGCCCAGTGGGGGATCTTCAAATGAGGTGCTGCCAGAGGTTTGTGGGTTGACTTTCTGCTGAAGTCCTGAAGCAGACAACAGGAAATGTGTTACGTTTAATGCCCTTAGATATTCTTTTCCTTTTTTTTAAGATTGGCAACTGTGCTAACATCTGTTGCCAATCTTCTTTTTTTGTTTCGTCTCCCCAAAGCCCTTCTGCCCTACCCCACCCCCAGGTACATAGTTGTATATTCTAGTTGTGAGTGCCTCTGGTTGTGCTATATGGAACGCTGCCTCAGCATGGCCTGCTGAGCAGTGCCACATCCTGGCCCAGGATCCGAACCAGCAAAACCCTGGGCGCCGAAGCAGAGAGCAGGAACTTAACCACTCAGCCATGGGGTGGCCCTCCCTCAGATATTCTTATCTGCTTCCTTTCCTTTCTCCTCTCTTCTGCCTGTCATGGGGATCCCGCCTCAGACATCCAGTGCTGTTGGAGAGAAATGTGTCTCTCAGACTGCAAGTGGCACAACCAGGGTAGCCAGGAAGTCACTCATCATTTTGCTTTCCACTTCCTCTGCAAGAAGAGGTTGCTGCTGCTGACACCAAAATGCCAGCCCCTTTCAGTCTTGCTCTGGGGAGAGGAGATTCTCGACTGAGTTTCCCACTCTTGTCTATGTCTAAACTGATATCTACCGCATTCTGATGACTTGCTGGAATCTACCTCAGGCAGCCTCAACTTCCACAAATTCTCTTTTGCCCATGGGTATCTGCCCAGTTTTGAACTCTCCAGGCTCTTTATTTCCAGATTGTGGAGAGTGGAGGTGGAGTAAATTCATTTAATCCTGTGGAACCACAGCCTGTTCAGAGGATTTGTTTATTTTCAGACAGAGAAGGTGGCTGGAAACCTCCCAGGCCCTTTGGTGTAATGTGCGGAGGAACTTTTGCTCAGTTAGGGATGTCCAATTAGTCCTTAAAAACAAAAGGGAGAGAATAGAGCAACAACTTACACTGCCATGATGTTGACATCACTCCTACCTGTAGGTTTTTTGTCCATGTTCTTAAACAAGTTTAGGATGTTCCTTTCTATTGCTAGTTTCCTGAGAGTTTTCTCATGAAATGATGTTGCATTTTGTCAAATGATTTTTCTGCACCAATTGATATGATGATGTAATTTTTATCTTTAGCATATCAATATAGTGGATTACGTTGATTTCATTTTGGACTTTGAACCAGCCTTGCATCCATGGAATAAACCTCCCTTGGACATGGTGTATAATCATTTTTATATATTATTGAATACTAATTGCTATTTCTTCATTGAGAGTTTTGCAACCACACTTATGAGGATTCTAGACTGTAGACTTTTTATTTTTGTATTGTCATTGTTGGGTTTTTAAAACAGAGTAATACTGGCTTTATAAAATGAGTCAAGAAGAGTGCCTTCATTTCTTTTACTTGTTTTCTGGAAGGGGTTGTGCTATCACGGTATTAATTCTTTTCTAAATGTTTGGTAGAATTCTTCAATAAAATTGTCTCGATTTGCAGTTTTCTTTCTTTGTTTCAAACATAGTTAAAAAATTTTTCTCTTGTGATGAGAACTTTCAAGATTTACTCTCTTAGCAACTTTCAAATATGCAATACAGTATTATTAACTATAGTCATCACACTGTATATTACATCCCAGTGACATTTATTTTATAACTGGAAGTTTGTAACTTTTGACTCCCTTCACCCATTTTGCCCACTCCCATCCCCACATCTCGTAACCACCCATCTATTCTCTGTATCTATGAGACCTATGAGCTTTCATAGGTTCCACATATAAGTGATATCATGTGATATTTTTCTTTCTCTGTCTGACTTACTTCATTTAACATGATGCCCTCAAGGTCCATCCATGTTGTTGCAGATGGCAAGACTTCATTTTCTTTTTGTGGCTGAATAATATTTCATTATATATATACATACATTTATTCATTGATGGACATGTTGTCTTATGAGTGTTCTTTTTGAAAAAAAAATATTGCCAATTCAACTACTTTAATAGTTCTAGGACCATTCAAATGATTTATTTTATATTGGGTGAGTTGTGCCAATATGTTTACTTTGAGGGATTGGTCCATTTCACCTAAGTTGTCAAATTTACGGGTGTGGAGTGATTTGTATATTTCCTTATTATCCTTTTGACAGCTACAGGGGCTGTAGTGATAACTATCATTCCATTCCTGCAATTAACAATTTATGTCTTTTTTTTAATTGATCATATTGCTAGAGGTTTGTCAATTTTATTGACCTTTTGGGGGGATATTGTTTTATTGACATCTTCTATTGTTCTATATTCAATTTCATTAATTTATAGTCTTATTTTTATTGTTTATTTCTTTTAATTTTTTTGCTTGTTTTGCTTTTATTTTACTGGTTCTTTTTTCAAATTTTTTGAGGGTTTTTATAGATTATTGATTTTCTTAAGGTAACCATTTAATGCTGTACATTTCCCTCTCAGCACCTCTTTAGTTGCATATCAACAATTTTTATATGTTGCATTTTTAATTTCATTCAATTCTCTGGTTTTTAAAAAATTTTACTTTGAAATTTATAGGTGTATTGTTTCTATTTAGTTCTAGCAAATATTGGGAAATGAGTGTTGAATCCTTCAAGTCTATTTCTGAATTTGTCTATTTCTCCTTTCAACTCTGTCACTTTTTATTAAATGTATTTTCAAAAGTGGTGTGTGGTGGATATGCTTTTAGGATCATTATGTTGTTCTTAGATAATTCTTTTATCACTATGTAATGCCTTTCTTTGTTTTGGTAATATAATTTGCTTTGAATCTATTTCATTAGATGATAATATAGGCGGATCACACTTTCTAGATTGTGGCAAAATACACCCAACACAAAATTTACCATTTTAAGTGCACAGTCTAGTGGCATTAAATATTATTTTGCAACCATCCATCTTGAGAATTTTTTTCCACTTCCCAAACTGAATATGAGTACCTTTTGAACAGCTTCCCATTTTCACTTCTGCCCAGCCACTGGCAACCACCATTTTACTCTCTATCTCTGTGAATTTTACTACTCTAGAACACTTATACAAGTGTAATCACAAAATATTTGTCATCTTGTGACTGGCTTATTTCACTTAGCATAATGTCTTCAGAGCTCATCACTTTGTAGCATGTGTTAAAATTTCCTTTCCTTTTCATGCTAAATAATATTTCACTGTATGAATATACCACACTTTGTTCCATTCATCCATTGATGGAAATTTGCATTGCTTCCACCTTTTGGCTATTGTGAATAATGTTAATATAAACATAGGTGTAAAAAATATATGTTTTAGTCTCCCTAATTTAAATTCTTTTCGGTATAGACCAAGAAGTAGAATTGCCAAATCATATGGTAACTCTATGTTTGTTTGTTTGTTTTGAAGGAATCACCACACCATTTTCCATAGCAGCTGCACTATTTTATGTTTCTATCAGGAATACACAATAGTTCTAATTTCTCCATATTCTAGTAAAAACTTATTACTTTCTGGTTTGTTTATTTGATTATTTGTAATAGCCATCCTAATGTGTGTGAAGTAGTTTTCATCATGGTTTTGCTTTTCATTTCCCTAATGATTAGTGATGTTGAGCATCTTTTCATATACTTATTATCCATTTGTATATCTTCTCTGGAGAAATGGTTATTGAAGTTTTCTGCCCATTTTTCATCATGATTTTTGTTTTTGTTGTCGTACAGTTGTAGGAGTTCTTCATATAGTCTGGATATCAAGCTGTCATATCAGAAAACATTTCCTCTATGTTTTATTACAAGATATTTATAGTTTTAGGGACTTTCTTTGAAGTCTCCATCAATTTTGAGTTAATTTTTATATAAGGTTCAAGGCAAAGATCCAACTTCACTCCTTTGCATGTGGATATCTAGTTTTCCCAGTATCATTTGCTGAAAAGACTGTTGTTTCCCCACTCAATGTTGTTGAAAATTAGTTTAACCACATATGAAAGTGTTTATATCTGGGCTCACTATTCTATTCCTTTGGTCTGTCTATGTGTCTTGATTTATGCCAATACAATCTCGTCTTGATTACCATAGTTTTGTAGTATGTTTTGAAGTCAGGAACTTTGTTATTTTTCAAGATAGTTTTGGCTATTCAGGGTCTTTGACAGTCCACGTGAATTTTACAATGGATTTTCCATTTTTTATTAAAAGTCCATGATATTTAGTAGGAATTATATAGCTTGTTTTATAGTATTGCTATCTTAACCACATTTATTAAGTCTTCCAATTCGTGAACACAGAAAATTTTTGCATTTATTGGTGTCTTTATTTTTAGCAATATTTTTTATTTTTCAATATACAAATCTTTTGTCTCCTTGGTCAAGTTTATTATTTTTCACGTTATTGTAAATGGGTTTGTTTTCTTAACTTCCTTTTCAGATTGTTCACTGTTAGCATATGGAAACACAACTGATGTTTGCAGACTGATTTTCTATCTGCAACTTTGCTGAATTCATTTATTATTTCAAACAGTTTTCTTGTGGAATCTTAAAGGAATTTTTAATGTGAGATTATGTTGTCTCTAAACATGAAATTAGAGATAATTTTATTCTAATTTGGATGTCTTTTATTTATTTTTGTTGCCTAGTGTCTCTGACTAGGAATTCTAGTACAATGTTGAGTAGAAGTGGCCAAAGTGGGCATTCTTGTCTTATTCCTGATGATAGATGAAAAGCTTTCAATCTTTCACCATTGAGTATGATGTTAACTGAGTTTTTTACACACGGTCTTTATTCCGTTAAGGTAGTTTATTTCTGCTCTTAGTCTCTTGAATATTTTTTTGTTATGAAAGTGTTAAATTTTGTCAAGTGCTTTTTCTGCATTTATTAAGATGTCATGTGGCTTTTTTTTTCATTCTGTTAAGGTGATGTATTACATGGATTGATTTTCATATGTTGAACCATCTTTACAATCCAGGAATAAGTTCCATTTGGTCATTTTGTACAATTCTTTCAATATGCTGTTGGGTTCAGTTTGCTAACATTTTGTTGAGGATTTTTGCATCAATATTTATAAGGGATATTGGTCTATAGTTTTCTTGTGTTTTCTTTGTCTGACTTTGGATTTGGGTACTGTTGGCCTCATAGAATGAATTAGAAAATGTTACCTTCCTTTTAAGTTTTTGTAAATGTTTGATGTTAATTATTCTTTAAATGTTTGGAAGAATTCACCAGTGAAGCCATCTGCTCCTGGGTTTTTCTTAGTTGTGAGATTTTTGATACTTATTCACTTTTCTTACTTGTTACAGGTCTATTCAGATTTTCTTTTTCTTTGTGATTCAGTCTTGGTAGACTGTGCATTTCAAGAATTTGCTCATTTCATGTAGGTTCTCCATTTTGTTGGTGTACAATTGTTCATAGTGTTCATTTATAATCCTTTTTGTTCCCCTGCAAAACTAGTTGTAATTTTACCAACTCATTTCTTATTTTAGCTATTTTTGTCTTCTCTCTTTTTTTCTAAGCTATCTAGGCAAAGCTTTGTCAGTTTTACTGATGTTTTCAAAGAACCAACTCTTGGTTGCATTGGTTTGCTCTGTTGTTTTTCTATCCTTTGATTTATTTATCTCTACTAGAATATTTTTTATTTCCTTCATTCTGCTAGCTTTGGGTTCTGTTCTTTTTATTTATATAGTTCCGTAAGTGTAAAGTTAGCTTGTTGATTTGAGATCTTTGTTCTTTTTTAATTTAAGAATTCACAGTCTAAATTTCCCTCTTGGTACTACTTTCATTGCATTCCTTAGGTGTTGGTGCGTTGTGTTTTTATTTTCATTTGTATCAATGGATTTTACAAATTCTCTTTTCATTTTTTACATATTTATTGTTTATAGTCTAATATTAATTATTAATTGTTTCACAAATTTTACTTTGTTTTCTGTTTCTTTTCTATCTCTTTTTCTAATTTCTCTGTCTCTTTTTTCTGCCTTCCTCTGGGTTATTGAACATATTTTTAGAATTCCACTTTGATTTATCTATAGTGATTTTGAGTATATCTCTTTAAGATATTTTAGTTGTTGCTCTAAGTATTATATTATACATATCTAACTTATCACAGTCTGCTAGTGTCAAGATTTTATCAATTTCAGTGAAGTATAAAAATTTTACTTCACATTATATCCTTTTTTCCTTTTACCATTTAGACTTGTTTCATATGTTTATCTGTATATATTAAAAATTACAGACAATGTTGTAAGCTTTTGCACCTGTCAAACATAATTTTGAAAACTCAAAGTAGGGAAAATTTATTGTATTTACCCATATTTTTGTTCTTTAACATGTAGTTTCTTCCTTCTGTATATTCCAAAAGTTTCTTTTTCATTGTTTCCTTTCTATTCTGAAAGTGTCCTTTACTCATGTTTTTTGCATAAGTCTTTTGGTGAGAAATTCTTTTAGTTTTCCTTTATATGAGAATGTCTTGATTCCTTCTTTATTTGTGAAGTTTGTTTTCACTAGATATAAAATTCTAGATTGATGGTCCTTTCCTTCAGCATTTGTAAAAATCTGTGCCATTTCCTTCTTACCATGGAAGATTTCAGGTGAAAAATTCATTGTTAGTCAAATTGTTTTTTACCTTTTGCTGAGGCAACATTTTCTGTGGTTGCTTTTATAATTTCATTTTTTTTCTTTTTTAAATTTTTAGGTGTTTGACTATGATGTATCTTGGCATGAATTTCCTTGTGTTTGTCTTGCTCGTGGTTTGCTCATCGTGAATCTGTAAGTTTAGATTTTTTGACAAATTTGGGAAATTTCTGACCATTATTTCTTCAAATAGTTTTTCAAACCCACTCACTTTTTCTTCTCCTGGGACTTTGAAGACACAATGTTACCTATTTTATTTTACTCTCACAATTCCATAAACCTCTGGGTTTTTTCTAGTTTATTTTCTCTGTTTTCTTTTGATTGTGTAATGTATATTGTGTTATCTTCAAGTTTACTGATTATCTCCTCCATCCTCTTTATTCTGCTGTTGAGCCAATCTATTGAGTTTTTTCTTTCTATCATTATATTTTTCAGCTCTAAAATTTCAATTTGATTTTTCTTTATATCTTTTATGTTTTCCAGTGAGACATGATTTCTTTGCTGAAACTTTTTAACTTTTTTATTTGATTTGGCATATTTACTCATTGAAGCATGAAAGATGCAGTTTTAAAATTTTTGCCACATATTTTTAAGATTTGCATTATCTTGGTGTTGGCATCTGTTAATTTTTTTACTCTCAATCTTTTTGAGGATTTCCTGGTTCTTATTATGAAGAGTGATTTTCCACTGAAATATAGATTTTTAAATTTTTTATGAGGCTTTGGCATTATTTAAATCTTGTGTTTTAGCAGGCCGTCTTACACCACTCCAGAGAAGGGGAAGAGCTGTCACCTCATTACTGCAAGGTGTGTCTGTAAGCCCAGGTTTTCCATTTGGCCTCACTGAAACCTGGGGTGGGGGAGGTAAAAGAACCTGCTCTTTGCTGAATGAGTTTGGTACTACAAGTCTCCACCGAACTTCTTCTGATACCACCCCCAGCGAGAAGAGGAAGAGGTGTCTCTTTAACAGTGGGTTGTGTGGAGGTCTCAGGTTCCCATGTGGTCTCTACTGATCACGGTAGAAGGAGGTTTCTTATCCCTCAGCAGGGATAAAAGTCCCAGCCTCTCACTTGGCCTTTCAGGCATCTCCTTAACAGCTGAACAAGGGTGAAATCTAGGCTCCTCTTTCAACCTTTGCTGGTATGGGTAGAGTGGGGGTGCAGTTTTTCCATGGTGCTTGGCTGAGGTGGAGTCATTATTGTCTAAAAGTTTTCTGCTTTGCTAGGCTGTCCCTTTCCTGGTCTTTTGGCTGAAGACAGTAAGCTTCTATGGGCATTTTTTGGTCTGTGCTGTTGATGTTTCCTCCTTGTTGGCTTCTCTGCACTCAGAATGGAAAATATAAAGCAAAGAGAAAACCAGGAAACTCTCTACTATGCATTCTCCAAATCCCTTATTTTATCTACTTTTCAGAGTATTTTGATGTTTGTTTTATACAGAATGTCCAGGGATTTTAGGTGTATTAGCAGGAGGTATATGGAAAGTATTTTTATTCCATCTTTCCAGAAGTTTGCTTTTTGGAATAGATTTGAAAAGCAAGATATTTAATGAGTTCTTAATCTGAATGACTTTGTTAGTACTATTATTTCAGAACTGCTTTTATTTTCTAACGTGTATTACCAACTTTAATTTTTAATGATGACTGATTTTGTAGTCTTTAAAATTTGGTTATAAAGTCACTTCTATGGAGACCATGATTCTCAAAAATATTGGTTATTCTATGAAAAGGTTTTTAGGCTCCAACCAAGGTCTTATAGACATGCCAATAATAAGCTTAATTTTATAGAATTATTTTGTATGCAGATGTATTGGTTTATACATTAGCATTTTATTCTATTATCTGGAAGTTTCAAATCATAAGACTAAATTCTTTTTTTTTTTTTTTTTTTTTTTTTTTTTTTAAAGATTTTATTTTTTCCTTTTTCTCCCCAAAGCCCCCCGGTACATAGTTGTGTATTCTTCGTTGTGGGTTCTTCTAGTTGTGGCATGTGGGACGCTGCCTCAGCGTGGTCTGATGAGCAGTGCCATGTCCGCGCCCAGGATTCGAACCAACGAAACACTGGGCCGCCTGCAGCGGAGCGTGCGAACTTAACCACTCGGCCACGGGGCCAGCCCCCATAAGACTAAATTCTTAAGCCTATTTCTAATATTATGTTCAAAATTTCTCCCTCTGCTTCAATTTTATTAACTACTTATAAACTCCCATAAGAGTAATCTGAAAGCAAGAGCTGTGCTATGATTTAAAGAAAGTCAAGAGGCCAGGCCGGTGGCATAGTAGTTAAGTTCAAGTACTCTGCTTCAGCAGCCTGGGGTTCATAGGTTCAAATGCCAGGTGTGAACTTAGCACTGCTTGTCAAACCATGCTGTGGTGGCACCCCACATAAAATAGAGGAAGATTGGCACAGATGTTAGCTCAGGGCCAATCTTTCTCACATACACACACACACACACACACCAAGAAAGTTAATATCAAGTCCTTTCATATTTTGTAACTATAAATGCAAATTAAATACACTGGGCAGAATGAAAAATTTAGCCAGATAATTACATTTTTAATTATTACAAAAGTAATACCTTTGTAAGGAAAAAAAATACTTGCCCACTATTCCTATTTTCACACACCAGGACTGTTAAGTTCCAGGAATTAACTGGATTTTGTATTGTGCTCCTTATGAATGCATCACTCATGTAAGTGCACACTTTTTTCATCTTAAGACAACAGAGAAGCAGAATTTGTTATCAGATCCTGTTGCAAATGGGCATTATGTAATGATATTCTAGCAGCCTCAATAAAGCACTATTACTCTATTCAATTTTTTTTGTTTCTCACTAAGATACTTTTGAAGAGTATTGGTAAAATAATTTGAATACATCCCTTAATTTGAATTTGTCTGATGATTTTTGCATGGATGGGTTATACAATTAGAGAAGCATACCACAAAGGTGAAGCATCCTTTTATTACATCCTTTCAGGTGCATGATACCAATATAACTTAATTTGGTTATGTTAAATATGATCAGTTGGATGACAGGGTGTCTTCCTGGTTTTTCCATTGTAAAGTCAGTATTTTTTCCTTTTTCCAAAGATTATTCCTTAGAAATGAGTCACCTATCTCCAGCGACACCCAAAGTGGATTATGGCCCACCTCCTGAGGGCAGTAATATCTAAGAATTTGTGGACCTATGCTAAAAAAATCACAATATGTAATACATATTTGTGGTACTCACCTTGGTGCTACTTAGCTATCCTTTTTCTCCTTAAAGATTTGTCCACTAACTTTAGCATTTATTAGTGGATCTTGGTTGCAGCTACTATTATGATGGTCTTCCAATAGTGATTTTCTACTTCTCTCATTCTTTTCAAGTTAATATTCATAATTCTCCTGTAAGAATGACTTTTCCTTTCTCCTTCATTTATTTACGTAATCATTTATTTACATCAGTATGGACTCATGAATATTTATTTTACTCTTTAGGTTATAATTTAATACTATCATCATTTATATTTTTGCTCAAATTCTTACAACTTTGGCCATTAAGTGCTCTTTCAGATTGAGTCCTGTGTCCTTTTGACATGACCCCATTACCTGCCTGTCTTTTATTCTTTTTATTATCTCCTTAATTTCTTGTACTATAAGATGTTCCAGGGTCATCTTATATTTTTCTTGCCATAGCCTTAGAGTTAGCATTTCTCCAAAGATTCCTCTTTGCCTTAGTTGAAAAATGGCATTAGAAACCAGTGTCTGGGCTCCAGGTGTTTTCATTGTTACTGGAGTGTCACCTCTTCTAGGACTACACAGTGACAGAGCTAAAAATATAAGTGTGTATACTAACCCATATCTGTCTATAATTATTTTTGCATTCTCTCTGTCTTTTTATACATTAAGATACACAAGAGTTCATACTAATATGACTGACTCTAACCCAGTTCCACAGGATTCCTTCTAGCATCTCATTCCCCCTTGTTCTTTCATTACTTCTTTCTCTGACAGTAAAAAACTGGGCTCCCATATTCTACTGTATTTACTTATTTTTTCAACACTGTAAAGTAGTGTAGTAATCTACCAAGTAAAGTAGAGTGCACTGTTTATGCATACCTTTTTCTTTTTCTTTAGTCTTAGATGTGTAGTCGATATCCCAATATTCTGGTTGATTTTTAAAATTTACGTACAGTAATATTTTCTGTTTGTGATACACAATGGTATGGAAATTAACACATGAATAATCATATATGCCTCACCTCAGTACCAGTCAGTTTCATCATCCTAAAAAGTCCCCTGTATATCTTTGTTGTAAAGTGCTCCAATCTTTCTGAACCTCTAGCAACTACTGAACCATTTACACCCCTATTTCATATTGCTTTTCTTAAAGAAATTTCCTTAACTCTCTTTATAGAATGTATTTTGGTAATTAATTTGCTCGTTTTGTTTGTCTGACAAAGTCTTTATTTCTTCACATGGTTTTCTGAAGAGATGCCTTGTGTAATTCTTATCTTCCTTCCTCCGTAGGTAATAATTATGGTTGTAATGCCTGCCTCCCCCGACTGCCCAGTTCCCCTTCAAGATTTTCTCTTCATTATTATATTTATTCTTTAGAAGGAGTGTTTCTTTCGTAGTTACCCTTCTTGATGTTTTCTGAGCTTCTGTTCTTTGGTCTCTGCCACTAATTTGCAATTCCTGAGCCAATTTTTCTTAATATAGTTCTTAGGTTTTGTTCGCTTCCTCTTCTCCAGGTAGGAATCCAATTTGTTAAACTGTTGATATTGTTCCATAGCTGTTGAGTTCTCTGTTTATTTTTTTCACTTCTTTTTTTCTTTTGCATTTTATTTTGTAAAATTTCTATTAACCTACCTTCTGCTTCACTGATTATTTCTTCAACTGTGTAGAGTCTCTTGATAGGCTTATCAAAAGCATTCTCTATTTGTATTTCTGTGTTTTTTAAATTTCTAACATTTACATTTCAATTATTCTTATAGTTTACATATCTCTGCTGAAATTACTTATATTAAATCTTGCATACTCTCTACTTTTTCCATTAGAGATTATTGTATATTAATCATAATTATTTTAAATTCACTTTTTGTTAGTTTCACGATGAGCATTTTATTCGACTCTGATTTTCAAAATTGCTTTGTCTTCAGAGTGTTTATTTTTCTTGCCTTTTGATATGCAATATTATTTTTGGTTGAAAACTTTTTGAGTTATATAGGACAGTAGATATTGAGGGTTTTTTTAATGCTTGAAGATGAGTGTGTCTTTCCTTTTGTTAGGACTCTAGTGTTGGGATTTGTGTTAATGTAGTCGGTTTTGGGGTTCAGTCAGATGTTTGCTATTGCTATAGCTACCCTCACTGCACCAGAGGTTTCAAATTGCTCCATCGATATCTTGTGTTCATTAATTGAACTAATTTGCCAGAGGGTTTTGTTTAATATTTGCTCCTTGCTTTTCTTTGGGTCTCTCCACCAGGTTGTGTGTCTTCCTCTTGCACTGCTCCTCAGGGAGGATCTGTCTTTAGCAACCAATACAGCTCTCTCAGCTGCTCCCTTTACTCCATATTTATTGGTGTAGTGGTAGAGGTAGAGAAAGAGTTGTTTTCCAGTGCCTGTGTCTTAGCAGACACTATGAAACTGGATGTGGTCTTCACAAATGTCCCTGTCCCTTCTCTAGATATAATGCTGAGGCTGATAACTGTTTCTGTTACTTTCCCTTCTCCTTTTGGCAGTGGGTTTTTACCAGTGCTCTCCCAGCTATGGTTTTTCTTGTCCATCCCCTGCATATTAACGGTTTCATTACTTGGTGAAGGTGGAGAGCTGTGTCTGGGTAGAGATGCAACAATAGTTGCTCTATCCCTCCTCTGCAGCACCATGGGTGAAGCCTCTTGAGATTCTCTCTGATCTTCCAGGGAGCAACTCCTCCAAGGATTCCTGGAGAAAAACCCTGTAAGAGATATGATCTGTCAAATGTATACAGCCATGGGGGTTTAATATGCTCACTATAGTCCTTACTAATTCTTAGGCAATTTATTAAAAATATCTAGATCAATTTTTTTATTAACTTATATGGTATTCAGCAGCATCTCCACAAAATGTGTTGAGTTGTATTTCCCCTCCAGGTGCTCTTACTAAGTTTGTATATCTCTGAGCTGAAACTTTAAGTCCACGAAAGCATTCAGTTTTATAATGTCAAATATTGAGCATGTTTTCTTTTGCCAAAGATGCATCTTCTCTCATTTTATTGGTCTTAGTCAGTGATATTGATATAGAGTCAATCATTTTAGCCTGGAAACCTAAAGTTGCATTTAACTACTTTCTGTCCACATCTTTCATCCTTACATTCAAAGTCTTGCTAGTTTTTGACAATGAATTTTGTTAAAATATATTTCTACTTTCTTTCTCTCTATTTCCAGTTTCTTAAGTTAGACTCGTATAATCTCATTCCCAAATTTCTGTAGTGTCTGCTTTTCCTTGCAGTGGTCTCTCCACAAAACAAGCCATTATCCACCAAATTACTAGTGAAGCTCTTCAAAATCAAAATTTGATTACACTGCACTCCTACTCAATGTTTCTCAGGGATTTTTGTGTGTGTGTCAGGAAGATTCTCCCTGAGGTAACATCCGTTGCCTATCTTCCTCTTTAGTTTTTATTTTGCTTGAGGAAGATCTTCCCTGAGCTAAGATCTGTGCCAATCTTCCTATATTTTATATGTGGGATGCCTCTACAACATGGCTGGTGAGTGAAATAGGTCTGTGCCTGAGATCCAAACCTGTGAATGCAGCTTGCTGAAGCAGAGTGTGGAACTTTACTCGGCCATAAGGCTGAGTAATGTCGATTTTTTAAATATAAGTATAACATTTAATGTTTCTAAGTGGTATGTAAATTCATTGTAGCTACTGATTAGAGTGGCTTCTTAATATCCAAAGACTTATCCATGGACTAAATTTCTGCTCTCTGATCTTGTTTTTCTGACAATTGATGATCTAGATATCTGAACAGCCTGGACAAATGACAGTCTCTCTAGTGATAATAGAAAACATTAATAGAGAAATAGTTTCCGGCAATCAATCATTTTAGTATAAAGAGACACTTTTGAGAGTGAAAGAGATCACTATTATTATGTTATCACAAATTACAAACTGAGTAGATTGAGAAAGTCCCAGGCTAACCCTACTTAATCTAGTATCAGTATAGTTGAGAGGGGTCCACAAATCCATATTAGTGATGCAAAGCATCTCTTACTCTGCCCTTCTTAATATTTATATATTCAGTCTCTCTGCAATTTTCTGCACTACTCAAATGTGCTTTCAATGAATTAAGTTTTATTTTTGTTTATCTGTTTGTTGTTGCTTTTTCTTTATCTAGCCAAGTTGTTCAGTTTTATTCCATATTTTCAGTTTTTTGTTTTGATAATATAAGTGATATCCTGGTCCTCTGTTAGATTTCGAACTAAGCCTTGGTGTTACTAGCTGTTCCTCATGAAGACTGGAGATTTTACTATACCTAAAGGTAATCATTGATACCCTGCTACTTATGAATATCCTCTTATACAGATTGGATCCATGACCATAATACTTTGTTACTTTGTAGAATTCTGGGAAATTGTTGAAGGTTATTCTACTTGCTTATTGTTGGATTTTTGTCTGGCATGATCTGTTAGGGCCCCAAGTAGGATAAAAAAGGCACCCTCAGCTGGGGTTTAAAGAGAATTTAATGAAGTTCCTATTATAAGAGTGTACGAAAAGTTTAGAGAACCAATAAGTCGTCTAAGGGCTAACTACAGCATCAATCCACTTTTTCCCTGGGCCTGAAAGGGAAAGGGTAGGAAATGATGTTATCGGTGCCTTATGAGAGCTGGAATTATGGAAGCAGAGCAACTTCAAAAGGCAGTAACGTTGCATGATGGATTTGAAACAATATATCTTCCTCTTCTCCTGTTTTGCAGTTGCCTCCTTGTCTCTCTCCTTGGTAGAACTAAAGGAGAACAGGAGGTGTGTGAAGTAGTATGCCATTGTCAGATTTCCAGGGCACGGAAGGTGTGATAAGGTAGAAAATAGATATGGAGGTGGAGCAAATGGAGAATAACTGCCATACCTATAAATTACTCTCATAGCCTTGGATATCATGGGTTTTAATATAGTCAGCATCAAAAGTAGGTCAAATTTCCCTTGAAATTTTCATATCGCAGGGGATGCGTTTGTTTCTAAGACCTGTGTCCCTTTTGTTTATCCTTTATTAGGGTGGTTTAACTGGAGAATTGAAAAAAAAAACCAGACTGGGCAGTGTGATCTTCTGTAGCAAATTTCAGTAGCCTAGAGGTTCTTGGAGAGATGATATGCTAGAAGCACATAAAGTAAAGGTAGAGGAAAAATAAAGAATGTGTTTATAACAAATTGTAGGAGTGTATGGGTAACAGGGGGACACTGGTATATTTTAAATATTGGAAGAGGGCAAGGAACTGAAGTCCCTGATATTGGTGTAAAGCAGCTTCAGTGAGGCTTGGTGACTAGATTGGTAGTTAAAAGAAAAAGGGTTGTAGTTAGAGAGAACACGAAGTTCAGTCTATTGGAAGTTAAGTACTTCAAATAATATGTTTCATAAATCTCTATGAGGTTTAGTTTACTCATTTTTAAAATGGGCATAATACTATATCCCTCTGTTTCACAAATCTCTGAATGTAGTTATGATATTTAAATAAATATAATATAACATGATCATGCATAGATGTAAACAGAGTAATAAAGAGTGAAGGCTCTGGAGTCAGAATGCTTTGGATCAAATCCTGGGTTTATTACTTTTCTTATCACACAATCCAGAGAAAATGCACTTAGTATCTATATGCTTAAATTTTGTCATTTTATTTGGAAATTGGAGAAAATAATATGAAATAACTTTAAAACATATAAAACACAGAACATTGCCTGATTGAGAGTAAATGTTAAATAAGTATTCTCTTTACTTTGACATCAGGGAATAAAGCAAATAAAAAGAGAACAATTTGTTTCTGTCTGTGAAGGAGTAAACATTTTGACTTGCCGTCTCAAAAGGTAGAAAATTAGACAAATTATATGAAATTACTGTTTCTGGATATTGGGACCACAAGCAGTACAGATCTGTGCTTCCAAAGAGAAAGGAACTAATCATCACAAGGACAAATTTTGTCTAGACACAATTTACAGACAGAGACTTCAAAGAACGGAAGATCTGAACAGAGACCAGTACTTTTTCTGAATTTAGGAGTAGAAACAACATTCTGGGGAGCCCAGCTATCTAGATTTTGGGGGATAAAATAACGGAGAGACAGAAGCTCTGCAGAAAAAGCTCCAGAAGCCTGCATGGGGTTCCCTTAAGTCTCTGGCTGAACACCAATTTGCAAATGTGTAAACTACAGATCTTCACAGAGAAAATCTATCAAGTAAAGAATAATTACCAAGGATCTATTAGATAAACATTTGCAGAGTTCACGAAAGGCTGAAAATTTTTGAATTCCCACTTGCCAGAGAGGAGTGATCTCATTGAATACACAGAATATTTAGTAGATATACCAGAAGGCTTACACTTAGTATAGTGCTTAGCAAGGCTGAAAGACTATTTTAGATTTGCCATAGAAAAAGCTTGATAGCTAGCCAAAAAAACATGTAGCTGTTATACAAGTAACCTAAATGTAGGCTAGAGCATCTTAAACACTCTGTAATGAAATACAACAAACAGAAGGCTCAAACTTAAAAAAAAAATTCTCACATCCAATCAAAAATTACTAGACATGCCAAGAGGCAGAAAATATAAATATAAATAATATTAGAAGCAGGAGAAAAAGTAGTTAGTAGGAACAAAAAATAAATAACTAAATAAAGGACAAGCATGATGGAATTAGAAGACAAGAATTTTAAAAGAGCTATTATAAATATTGTTTAAATGCTCAAAAGTTTAAAGGAAAATATGAACATAATGAGAATAGAAATCGAAGATGTAGCAAAGAGTTGAATAAAATGTCTACAGATAAAAAAATACAATATTTGAAGCAAAAATTTCACTTTAAACTATTAATAGCAGATTAGATAGTGCAAAAGAAAAGATTAGAAGATGAGTAAACTCAAAAATGAACAGGGACTCAATGACATGTGGGACAATATCAGCTGGTCTAGTATATGTGTAATTGGAGTCCCAAGAAAGGGTAGGGAGTGCTGAAAAAAAAATTTGGAGATAAAATGGTAGAAACTTTTCCAAATTTTATGAAAACTATGAAAGCAGAGCTCATCAAAATTCAAACAACAACAAAGGAACACAAAGAAAAAATACATCAAAAACACACCATAATTAATCTTCTGAAGGCCAATAATGAGAAGAAAAAAGATTAAAGACAACTAGAAGAAAAATAGCCATTATATATAGAAAGACAAATGTAACCATATTTACAAACTTCTCAGCAGAACAACAGAAGCTCTATGACAACGGAAATGGCGGCTTTAAAGTGCTACAAGGAAAAAGGTCTGTCAGTATAGCTCTCCACCACATGAAAATATCTTTAAAAAAGTATTAAAACATTTTCATACTAACAAGAGCTGAGAGAATGCCTCACTAGGAGACTGGCACTACAGGAAAACCTTCAAGCAGAAGAAAATGCTTAATATATAAAACCTTAAATGTATAGTAAAAAATCCTAAAAGAATTGGAAACATTGAATATATAAGTAAATATATAGATAAATTTTTTTCGTATTTTAAAATTTCTAAAGGCATGTCAAATGTTTAAAGAAAAAACAAATGAAATTTATTGTGGGCTTTAAAATATCTGAAAAGTAAAATGTATGATAGCAGTAGTACAAAGAATGGGGGTGAGAAATTGAAATATACTGTTGAAAGTTTCTTACATCACACATTAACTTTTCACAATATCATAAAATATTATATGAAACTAAATTGTGATAAGCTAAAATACCACAGAGAACATACAACAAATAGGTATAGTTAAAATTCCAGTAGCGGAGATGAAACTTATTATTCCAAAGAGTAAAATAAGAGCAAAGTGCACATGGGGAAAATACAACAAAAATGTCAAAATGGTTGACATAAATCCAATAATAGCAATAACTATTCTAAATGTAGACAGTCTAAACACCACAATGAAAAGGCAAGATTGGCAGATTGGATTAAAATGTGGTAAAGAAAACTTCATTTTGCGTATAAAGGCATAGATATGTTAAAAAACAAAAGAATGAAAAAAGGCATACCATGTAAACATTGATAATAATGCTATAGTAGCTACATATTATTATCAAAGTAGACTCTACAGCAAGGTATATTTCCATGGATAAAGGAAACATTTTATAATGATAAATGGGCATTTGACTAATTACAGAGTTTCAAAATACACGAACGAAAGGTGATAGAGCTGAAAAGAAAAATAGACAAATCAACAATTATAGATCTTTAAACAATCCTCTCTCAGTGTATCATAGGACAAGTGGAAAGAAAATCCTTACAGATACAGAAAATTTGAACCAAATTAGTAAAAAAGAACAACCTGACATTTATAAAAGGCCCAATTCAATAACAGCTTAATGCAGATTATTTTAAAGATCACATAGAACTTTCACTAAATTAAATGATATACTGGGGCAAAAAATAAATATCAAAGATTTTTGAAGGATCAATCATAGAAAGTATATTCTTTGACTTTAATGGAATTAATATAGGAATTGATGTTAGAAATGCACCTGGAAAGTTTTTAAATATTTGGAAATGAAAAATCACACTTCTTAATAACTCAATACTGGAAGAACAAATCATAAGAAAATATTGTGAATTGAATGAAAGTAAAGACATAACATATGATTCGTGAGATGCAGCTAAGGCTGTGCATAGAGAGAGATGGTAGCTTTAAATGCTTATATTAGTAAAGAAGAAATGTCTAGAATAAATGATCTTCCAACTTGAGTAGCTAAAGGAGAATATTTCAAATCAAAAGTAAGGAGCTAATAAAAACAATAGAAATTAATTAAATGAAGTACAAACAATAACAAAACTGATAAATCTCAAAGCTAACCAGAACTCTAAAATTACAAAACATTGGTGATGTGAAGAATACTTAAATAAGAGACATCCTTTGTCCCTGATTTAACAAGCTCAATATTGTTAAGATGCCAACTTTCCCTAAATTATCTACAACTCAATGCAATTCCAAAAAAAATTGGGCAGCTTGTTTTTTTTGTAGAAATGGAAAAGCTTATTCAAAATTTATGTAAAAATGTAGTGTGCCTAGAAAAGCCAAAGCGATTCTGAAAAGGACAAAATTATAAGATATTACCCAGTTTTAAGACAACAGAACTATAGTAACCAAGATATAATGTTATTGATAAAAGAATAGCTATATAGATCAATAGAATAGTGAGTCTAGATACAGCTCCACACATATTTGCCAATTAGTTTTTCCTTAAAGATCCCAAGGAAATTCCAAATAAAAAGGATAGTCTCTTCAAAAAATGATACACAGGTGGGGCTGGCCCCGTGGCCGAGCGGTTAAGTTCGCGCGCTCCGCTGCAGGCGGCCCAGTGTTTCATTGGTTCGAATCCTGGGCGCGGACATGGCGCTGCTCATCAAACCACGCTGAGGCAGCGTCCCACATACCACAACTAGAAGAACCCACAACGAAGAATATACAACTATGTACTGGGGGCTTTGGGGAGAAAAAGGAAAAAATAAAATATTTAAAAAAAAAAAAATGATACACAGGTACGATAAGTCAACATATTCACAAAAGCTATGCACATACTTACAAATTTATGCATAGATATAAGTAAATAAATATTATTTATGTTAAATAATATCAAATAAAATATTCATTAATATATTTTCCTAAGTAATTTTTATTCTAACATATTATATAGTAAAATATATATTACAGATTATGAAGTATATTATATGTACTTTATATTATTTTATGTAATTAGCATAGAAGCTGAATACCAGATAAATTCAGCTGCTGAA
Source organism: Equus przewalskii (assembly GCF_037783145.1). Classification (NCBI taxonomy): domain Eukaryota; kingdom Metazoa; phylum Chordata; class Mammalia; order Perissodactyla; family Equidae; genus Equus; species Equus przewalskii. Next base: position 33,645,850 of record NC_091838.1, read on the forward strand.
AGTTACTTTTTGAGGTATAATTGCCATACTACATAATACCAATTTCAGATGTACAAAATAATGATTTAATATTTGTATACATTGCAAAATGATCAACACAATGTCTTGTTAACATCCATCACCATGCATAGTTACAAAGTTTTTTCCTGTGATGAGAACTTTTAAGATCTACTCTCTTAACTTTCAAATATGCAATACAATGTTATTAACTATAGCCACCATGCAGTACATTACACCCCCATGACTTATTCATTTTACGGCTGGAAGTTTGTATCTTTTGACTCCCCTTACCCATTTTTCCCACCCCCCCAGGCCCTGCCTCTGGCAACCACAAATCTGTTCTCAGTATCTATGAAGTAGTTTGAATTTTTTGTTTTATTTTTTGTCTTCTTAGATTCCACATATAAGTGATATCATATGGTATTTGTTTTCTCTGTCTAACTTGTCTCACTTAGCATAATGCCCTCAATGTTCATCTGTGTTTTTGCAAATGGCAAGATTTCATTCTTTTTTTATGGTTGAATAATATTACATTGCATAGATAAATCACATTTTTTAAAATCCATTCATCCTTTGGTGGACTCTTAAGTTGTTTCTACATTTTTGCTATTGTAAATAATGCTTCAATAAACATGGGACACATTTTTTGAATTAGTGTTTTTATTATCTTCACATAAATACCAAGAAATGGAATTTCTGCATCATATCCTACTTCTATTTATAATTTTCTGAGGAACATCCATACTGTTTTTCATAGTGGTGGCACCAACTTACATTCCCACCAACAGTATACAAGTATTCCCTTCTCTTCACATCCTTGCCAAAACTTGTTATTTCTTGCCTTTTTGATAACAGCCATTCTAAACAGGTGTGAGGTGATATTTAATTGTGGTTTTGATTTGCATTTCCCTGATAGTGATATTCAGTATCTTTTCATGTACTTGTTGGCCCGCTGTATATCTTCTTTGGAAAAACGTCTATTCAGATCCTCTGCCTATTTTTGAATTGGATAGTTTGTTTGTATGTTTTTGCTACTGAGTTGTAGTAGCTCTTTATATATTTTGGATATTAACCCATTATCAGATATACAACCTGCAAATATTTTCTCCCATTCAGTAAGTTGGCTTTTTCATTTTGTTGATGGTTACCTTTGCAGTGCATTGTAGCTTTTTAGTTTGATGTAGTCCCACTCGTTTACTTTAGCTTTTGTTGCCTTTACTTTTGGTGTCAAATCCAAAAATTATCACGGAAACCTATGTCAAGGAGCTTATCACTTATGTTTTCTTCTACGAGTTTTATGGTTTCAGGTTTTACATTTCTGAAGCTATCAAATTTAATCCATTTTGAGTTAACTTCTGTGTATGCTGTAACATAGTGGTCCCGTCTCATTCTTTTGCACATGACTGTCCAGTTTTCCCAACACCATTTATTGTAGAGACCATCTTTTCCCCATTGTATATTCTTGGCTCCTTTGTCATAAATTACTTGGCCACATATGCATAATTGTATTTCTGGACTCTCTATTCTTTTCCAGTGATCTATGTGTTTGTTTTTATGCCAGTACTATACTATCTGATTACTGTATCTTTGTAATATGGTTTGAAATCAGGAAGTAGAAGACTCTGTTACCACAAGTTCTGGTCTCTGATCCCCATGTCAATCCAAATAACAAGAACAGAGTCTTGGGAGAAAAAGTAAAGCTTTACTTTGCCAGGAAGAGGGAGCAAAGCAAGGGCCAGTGCCCCCAAAATTACTTGCTCCCCTTTAAGAAATGGGTAGGGGTTTTTATTTGGGGTTGTAGGTAGAGGAGTGGGGCTGTGGACTTCTTGGTCAGCATTTTCCCATTGGCCTGTGTCTGGGGCTGCTACCAGTGGAGAAGACAAAGGATTTCTCAGATGAATATCCTTGGCTGTTTATCTCCATGGTGGAAGGTAGACCCTGATGTCAGGAAGCCGAGGAGTTGGGCCTGGGAAGCTTTGGTTTCTTGATATTCTCTGGACATTAGTTTCTCTGTGAAAGAACTTCAAGATCCTGGGATTAGCCACAACTTTAGTGGGAGCCCATCTTGAGGTCATTTGGGTTTAACAATATGTAGCTTCTATTTGTTTGTAAAGCTCAGGGAGTTAGAGGTTAAAGACACAAACATTTACATATGAGTGTAACTAAAGAACCAGGGAACTAGGAATGCAGGTTTTTATTTTTAACCCCATACATGCCAGGTTCACTGTAGGAGAACCAAAATCAGGGCTGATATTAACTAAGAGCTGGTAACACCTCCATCTTTGTTCTTCCTTCTTAAGATTGCTTTAGCTAGTCAGAGTCTTCTGTGGTTCCATACAAATTTTAGGATTGTTTTTTCTATTTCTGTGAAAAAAGCCACTGGAATTTTGATAGGGATTCATTGAATCTGCTTTGGGTAGTATGGACGTTTTAATAATATTACTTCTTGCCATCTATGAGCATGGGATATCTTTCATTTATTTGTGTCTTCTTCAATTTCTTTCATCTATGTCTTATAGCTTTTGGTGTACAAGTCTTTCATGGTTTTGGTTAAATTTATTCCTAGGTATTTAATCTTTTTGAAGCAATTGCAAATGGGATTGTTTTCTTACTTTCTCCTTCTGATAGTTCATTATTAAAGTGTAGAAATTGAACAGATTTCCACACATTGATTTTGTATTCTACAACTTCATTGAATTCATTTTTTACTTCTAACAGTCTTTTGGTTGTCTTTAGGATGTTCTATATATAATACATTGTCTGTAAATAGTAACAGTTTTGCTTCTTCCTTTCCAATTTGAATGCTTTTTAAATCCTTTGCTTTTCTAATCACTCTACTTACATCTTCCCAAATTAAGTTGCATGAAAGTGACAAGAATGGGCATCCTTGTCTTGTTCCTGATATTAGAGGACAATCATCCAGCTTTTCACCATTCAGTATGAAGTTAGCTGTGGGCTTGTCATATATGGACTATATTATGTTGATGTACGTTCCTTCTATATCCACTTTGTTGAGAGTTTTTATATATTTTTCCAAATGCTTTTTCATCTGTTTCAATGATCATATGATTTTAGCTTTCATTTTGTTAATGTGTTATAGCACATTGGTTGATTTCGGGTGTTGAACCATTCTTGTAACCCTATAATAAATCCCAGTCAATCATGGTGTTTGATGTTTTTAATGGATTGTTGAAATCAGTTTGCTAATATTTTGTTGAGGATTTTTGCACCTATGTTCATCAGGGGTATTGGCCTGTAATTTTTGTGTGCGTGAGATGTCCTTGTCTGGTTTTGGTATCAGGGTAATGCTGGTTTCATAAAATGAGTTTGAAAGTGTTCCCTCCTCTTTTTTGGGAAGAGTTAGGGAAGGATTGGTATTACTTCTTTGAATGTTTGGTAGAATTCACCCATGAAGGCATCGGGTACTGGATTTTTGTTTGTTGGGAGGTTTTTAATTACTGATTCAATCTCCTTACTAGTAATCAGTCTCTTCAGATTTTCCCTTTCTTCATGATTCATTCTCGGAAGGTTGTATGTTTTTAGGAATTTATACATTTCTTCTAGATTGTCCAATTTGTCCACATATTATTTGCAGCAGTCTCTCGTGATTCTTTGTATTTCTGTAGTATTGAGTGTAGCATCTTCTCTTTCATTTCTGATTTCATTTATTTGAGTGCTCTCTCTTTTTTTCTTGGTAGTCTAGATAAAGGTCTGTCAACTTTGTTTATCTTTTCAAAGAACCAGCTCTTGGTTTCATTAATCTTTTCTATTGTTTTTTAACTCTCTATTTTATTTATTTTTGCTCTGATCTTTGTTATTTCTTTCCTTTGCTAACTTTGGGCTTTATTATTCTCTTTTAGTTCCTTAAAGAGTAAAGTTAGGTTGGTTATTTGAGATTTCTTTTTGTCTCTTGAAATAGCCATTTTTCACTATGAACTTCACTCTTAAAACTGCTTTTGCTGTATCCTATAAATTTGGTGTATTGTAATTACCTTTTGATTTGTCTCAGGTATTTTTTGATTTTACTTTTGATTTCTTTATTGACCCATTGGTTGTTTAGTAGCATGTTGTTTAATCTCCACATATTTGTGAATTTTCCAGTGTTCTTTTTGCAATTGATTTCTTATTTTATTCCATTGTTGTTGGAAAAGATGCTTGGTATGATTTCAATCTTCTTAAATTTGTTAAAACTTGATTTGTTACCTCATATATGATCTATCCTGAAGAATGTTCCAGGTGCACTTGAGAAGAATGTGTATCCTGTTGCTTTAGGATAGAATATTCTGTATATATCTGTTAAGTCCCTCTGATCTAACATGTTGTTTAAGGTCAATGTTTTCTTATTGATTTTATGTCTTGAAGATCTATCCATTGATGTAAGTGGGATATTAAAGTTCCCTACTATTATTTTATTACTGTCTATTTCTCCTTTTAGATCTATTAATATCACCTTTATATATTTAGGTGCTCTTGTGTCAGATGCATAAATATTTACAGGTGCTATATCCTCTTGTTGGATTGACGCCTTTATCATTAAGTAATGTCCTTCTTAATCTCTTATTAAAGTCTTTGTTTTAAAGTCTGTTTTGTCTCATATAAGTATAGCTAAAACAGTTTTCTTCTGGTTTCCATTTACATGGAACACCTTTTTCCACTACTTCCATTTTAGTCTGTGTATGCCTTTACATCTAAAGTGAGTCTCTTACAGGCAGCATATAGATGGATCTTGTTTTTTTCATCCATTCAGCCACTTTACATCTTTTCATTGGAGAATTTAGTCCATTTACATTTAAAGTAATTATTAATAGGTATGTACTTATTGACATTTTGTTAATTGTTTTCTGGCTGTTTTGTAATTCCTATGTTTCTTCTTTTACTCCTGCTTTCTTCCTTTGTGGTTTGATGAATTTCTTTGTTTGCATGCTTAGATTCTTTTCTCATTATCTTTTGTGTATTTACTATAATTTTTGCTTTGTGGTTACCATGAGGTTTACGATAACTTATATTAATAATATCCTATTTTAAGTTGATAGCTACTTAAGTTTGAATGCATTCTAAAGCTCTACATTTTTACTCTTCCCTCACCATGTTCTATACTTTTAATGTCATATTTTACATCTTTTTATCTTGTGTATCCCTTAACTGATTATTGTAATTAGAGCTACTTTTACTACTTTTGTCTTTTCACCTTTATAATAGCTTTATAAGTGATTAAGCCACTAGCTTTACTGCACATTTACCTTTACATTGAGATTTATACTTTCATATGTTTTCTTTTCCTTCTTTAAAAAATGAGGTTTTTTTTTTTTAAAACATTGGCACCTAAGCTAACATCTCTTGCCAATCTTCTTTTTTTTCTTCTTCTCCCCAAAGCCCCCCAGTACATAGTTGTATATTCTAGTTGTAGGTCCTTCTGGTTGTGCTATGTGGGATGCCACCTCAGCATGGACTGATGAGCAGTGCCATATCTGCACCCAGGATCTGAACCGGTGAAACCCTGGGCTGCCAAAGCAGAGAATGTGAACTTAGCCACTGGGCCATGGGGCTGGCCCTCTCATATGTTTTTATGTTACTAATTAATACCTTTTCTTTTCAGCTTAAAGGGGTCTCTTTAATGTTTCTTATAAGGCCAGTTTAGTGGTGATGAACTCCTTTAGCTTTTGCTCATCTGAAAAACACTTTATCTCTCCTTCAATTCTGGATAACTTTGTCGGGTAGCATATTCTTGGTTGGAAACTTTTTCTTTCAGTACTTTGAATATATTGTGCCCTTCCCTTCTGACCTGCAAAGTTGTGCTACAAAAATCTGATGATAGTCTTATGGAGGTTCCTTTGTATGTGAGAAGTTGATTTTTTCTTGCTCCTTTTAAGATTTTCCTTTTGTCTTTAACTTCTGCACTTTAATTATAATGTGTCTTGATGTGAAGCTCCCTGGGTTCACTTTATTTGTATTTCTCTGTGACCCCTGGCCCTGGATATCTGTTTCTTTCCCTGGTTTAAGGAACTTTTCAGTAATTATGTCTTCAACTATGTTTCCTCCCCTTTCTCTCCCTTGCTCCTTCTGGGACTCCTAGAATGTGGATGTTAGTATGCTTGATATTGTTTCAAAAGTCCCTTAAGCTATATTATTTTTTTAAATTCTTTTTCCTTTTTGCTGTTCTGATTTGGTGAGTGTCTCTGTCCTGTCTTCAAGTTCACTGATTTTTTCTTCTACTTCATTTGTCTGCAGTTGAAACTCTCTAGTTTATTTTTCAGTTCAGTAATTGTATTCCTCAGCTCTGAGTCTTCTGTTTGGAGCTTTCTGGACATACAAATTGACTTTTTTTCTGAGAAAGACTGATGATGTGTTTCAGTTTGCTATCTGTGCAGTGCCCTGGAAGTGACAGTCAGCCAGAGCTGAATCTCTGAATCTAACAGTCCCATGGGACCTCCAGAGTAAGGAAATCAAAGGGCATCCCCTCGGGTGGCAGCTGCAAAAACCAGGTCACCAAATGTAAAACCTAGGGCACCAGAGGTGTCTAGAAGCTCCCCTCTGGGACACACTGGTGCTCTGGAGTGTGGAAGAGGGAGAGGGTGAAGATGGTGCCCACTGGCTGAAGTGAGGTAGAGCGCAAAGATAGCACTTGCTGAAAAAAGAAAAAGAAAAAGGGAAAGAGAAACAAAACAAAACAAAAAGATGGCACACACCTGCTTTAGCAGAGGGAGAGCCATAAAATGGTGCCTGTCAGTTGGAGCATAAAGATGGTCTTCACCATAAACGAAAAAAAATGAAAAGAAAAGATGGCACCCACAGAATCTAGCAAGGCAGAGGGAGAGCAAGAAGATGGTGCCCACCAGTCATCGTACCTGCCAAGTAATCCAGCAGGATCCTCCTTCTCATGCTGATGCTTTAAAATTAGCAAGTGAGTCTTTTTCACATAGAGTCTAGCCACTTTTCAAAGGGTTGCTTCTGTACTGTATGCTGTAGTGGGTGAATCTGTGCAGGAGCCCCATTGGTCTTCAAAGCTAGATGATTTGAGGGCTCATCTTTCAAGTTCTAGTCTTAATAGTTGGGGTGCCTCATGTGAAGCAGGAACCCTTTGCTCCTCAGGGAGAAGCTTGGGGTTTTGAGTTCCCTCCTGATTGTGGGGCACTGGGCCCAGGGTGGGGTTTATGGCAAGATCATGTCTCAACCTTTCTCACCCATTTCAATGTGGTTTCCCTCTTGTTTGCCTGTTGTGAAGGGGTTGTTCAGCCAATTTTTATTGTTTTTTTTTTTTCAGATAAAACTCTTTCATATATATAGCTGTAGATTCAGTGGGTCCACGGGAGGAGGTGAATTCAAGATCTACCATCTTAAACTGGAACTCTGCTGCTGAAAGTTACTTTTAGGTAAAATGACATATTACACTGGCTGCTCAGGAGGCATCAAATTTCTTCACCTGTTATTTTGTTTTTCTTACTGATTTTCAATATGATTATTTTTGGGTTTGTCTTTCTGATTTAACTTCTAGGAAAATCTGCACTGGAATTAATCTGAGCTTGTCAATTAAACATTTCTTGTATATTATAACAACCTGACAGTGATATCAATGGATTGAATGGTAATAAATATGTCTTTAGATGATAAGCTAAAACATTCAAAAATAATTTTTTAAAGGCTCAAAATATAAGAATTTTCAACTTAACAGACCTTGACATTATGATTTCCTGAGTTAGAGTTAAGATAATGACTTTCATTTATTGACCTGAAGAATGAAGAGAAGCAGATGACACACTGTTCACTCAATCTTCTTTTTGGATCCCAATTAGGCCTTCCACTCAGATTTGTGGCACTAGCAAATTTGATAAGCATGCAATTAGCTTCTTGAAATCCTCCATAAGATTAGCGCATAGAATAGAGCTAAAGGCAAAGTCTTGGCTCTTGCTTCATCTTTTATCTAACTATATAACAATGGTTAACATATTTCAACTATTTATACAGGGTCACAAAACCCTAAGTATATGAATACTTTGAGGCTTATGAGAAAGCATTTTGAAATACAATACACCATCCATGTTACTCTCCTAATTTATTGGCCTTATAAATCTGATTAAAAGTGATCATATGAGATCAGTTTGCTGTGGTCTTTTTCTATGAACCCACACTGGATAATTGTTGTTGTTTGTTCTTTCTAAGACCAGAATGGCACATTAGCCTAATTTAAGAATATGGGATACAAACAAAAAAAAATATGACTTCCTTTTTCTGTTGCTCACAGACTATCCATTTAATAATGTGTCCCAGATTTGGCCTAGGATCTATGTTGTGGCTTCTTGAATAGTTAATGGAGTTTACCTTATGTAAGGGCAACAGTTATTTACCTTCATTCTTTTTGTTCCTCTCTTGTTCTAAATCACTCTTCAAAGTTTACACAGAGAAACTCAACCATCATTTGTAGGAGGTCTTGGAGCCTTGGACCAACAGGAATTTCTCTGGACGGAGGGACAAAATCAATCAGAAAAGATAAGTTCTCTCTTCCTGTTCCTCACCTTCCCCAGCTTGATTTCTCCCTCAGCAAGGTCATCTTTCTGTATTTAGGCTAAAAACCGAAATCCAAGAGTAACACATACCTCTCAGTCGGTAAGCCTATACATTCTTTGTTTTATTTTCTATGTGTATAGTTTAAATATGCTCAGACCTCAAAGCTGTCTGTGTTGTTCTTTCTTACACATCCTTGTTTGTATCCACATGCTTTCATGATTCTTTATAAATACTTATAGAAGATTTTTTCCTCAAATTTCCAAAATTTAGAAAATACCTTTCACATATTTGAAGAATATGAGATTAAAAAAACAAGGAACATAAACCTCAGATGATCCAATAATGTAGATGTGTCCATTGCATATTTGAATGTCCATATGTAAAATATATTTTATTTGTTTATACATTGTTTATATATATGCACAAATAATGTATACTCAGAAAAATTTTGTGGCAATAAAGAATAAAGAATTTTAATTTACCTTTTTCACTTTTCATTCAATATGTGATAAATGTTTCAATAAATGTTTTTAAACATAAGAAAGACTTATTTCTATAAGATGTACATACACATAAAAAATTATGACTCACATTTTACACTTTAATAATTCTTTGTACTTTTGAAAGATTATGTTTTCTCTGGTTGCAGATCTAACTGAGGGGTCTTGTGGTCAGCAGTAAGCCTGGGTGAAGGAAGGCAGGAAGTCATGTTCATAGTCATTTGGGAAAAAGAGGGAGAAATTTTTATAGGTGGGTGTCTTTTAAGACTTCATTACCAGAACTGGCTCATGGAATTGTGGAGGCTGGCAAGTTCAAAATCTGCAGGATGTACCGGCAGGCTGGAGAACCAGGGAAGAGTTGCAGTTCAAGTCCCAAAGACAGTCTACTGGCAGAACTTCATCTAACTTGGGGGATGTCAGTCATTGAGCTTTTAAGGGCTTCAACTGATTGGATGAGGCCCACTCACATTAGAGAAGGTGATATGCTTTACTCAAAGTCCACTGATTTGAATGTTAATCTCATCCAAAAAAATCCTTCACAGAAACAACTAGAATAATGTTTGATCAAATATCTGGCCATTGTAGCCCAACCAAGTTGACAGATTTAATTAACTATCACAATATAAATTCAGCTACTGGTAATTGTGTTCAGGGCAAAAGCTTAATTTAAAAAGAATGAACAGGATCCCAGGTAAGCAACAGCTGGGTTGTATGAAGCATCATCAGATCTAACAAACTCCTTAGCTGCTTGCCTATGGGTTCAGTATGACAACTGGTATATGCTAGGTGGTTCCCTCTATAGGAACTAAGTTGACTACAGTGTTGGATAGTATTGTAGGCAAAAGAAGCTATCAGGTCTGTAAAACTTGCTGCCAGTGGTAAAACTAGATGTAACCTAGATAACTGAGGCAGCATGGATGCAGACATTTCTTCTGGATGTTTCTGTCTCTGTGTTCATCTTAAAGAAAAAAAAATAAACTAATTTCACATAAAACTGTCTATAAAAAACCAAGATAAATACACACATATACAAAGATACACAAAGATATATACATGCACCACTGTTGAAACAGAAGTACAGATTGACTGTATGTCATAATACTGGAAAATTTTCTCTAACTTTTGTTTTCTAAGGGGCATAAGTTCAAATTAGTTGGTAGCTTAAGAGATAATCACCATCTTTAGCAGAAGGACAGAGGCTGGGAAACAAAAGACAAAGCTCACTCTCATTGGTGTCACAGTTAGTGATTAAAACCTATAACAATAAAAATTTTTGTGAGGCCTGCCCAGTGGTGCGGCAGTTAAGTGTGCACATTCTGCTTCTCAGTGGCTGGGGGTTCGCCGGTTCGGATCCCGGGTGCAGACATGGCATAGCTTGGCACACCATGCTGTGGTAGCCATCCCACAAATAAAGTAGAGGAAGATGGTCATGGATGTTAGCTCAGGGACAGTCTTCCTCAGCAGAAAAAACAGATGAGGATTGGCAGCAGTTAGTTCAGGGCTAATCTTCTTCAAAAAGAAATTTTGGCAACTGGCCTCCTTCACCCCTAATCATGACAATTACATGCTGGGCAATCTGAGTTAATTACTGCTGCTTTCTAGTTCCATTTGAAAACTACATTTTTCAGTATTTAGGTATGGATGAGTACAGTTAAGGACTGAAGAATATAGAAGGAATCCTCAGTTACAATGGTAGAGACAAAGTATATTCATGTCTATTGCTGCATAACAAATCACCACAAACTTAGTATCTTAAAACACATGAATGTACTATCTCATAGTTTCCAAAGGTCAGGAGTCTGAGCATGGCTTAGCTAAGGACTCTATTTAGGATTTTAACTGAAATCAAGTTGTTGGCTGGAGCTGCAATCTCATTCATGACTTATAGTGTTCTTCAAAGCTCACTAGTTGTTGGCAGTACTTATTTTTTTGCAGTTATATGAGTGACATCTTGTTTTCACGCTACTGTAGTCCCCCTCATCTACAGACTGCCCTCAGATCCTGCCCACATGGCCCTCTCTTTGCAAAACATGGTTATTTGTTTCTTCTAAACCAACAGGAGAGTCTGTTTCGCTTCAAATCCTCTAACCTCTTTTAAGGGCTCATTTGACTCGGTTAGGATAGGATAATCTCCTCTTTGATTACCTCAAAGTCAACTGATTAGGAGCCTTAATTATATCTGCAAAATCCCTTCTGCCAATAATGTAACATAACCATGGGGTAGTATTCCCTATCATTTACAAGTCCTGCTTAGACAAAAATGGTAGGAAACTAACAAGGCGTGAATACTAGAGGACAGTTAACTTGGGGAGCATCTCAGAATTCTGACCACCACAGCACGGAGGGAGGAATGAGGAACTCTGAAACTCTGAGAATGGGATATTCAGAAGCAGTACTAGCACCATAAACTGAGGCAGTGGGTGGCAATAACAAGCAGCCCGGATTCTCCAGAACAGATATAATCTTCCTCGTGTCGAAAAACCTGGAAGTTAGGGCAGAAAATCTGTCTTAAATCCATGAATGTCCTGCAAATTAAAGCCTTTGGTGCACATTTTGGTGCTGCCCCAAAATGGGCCGCTCATCTCTACACAGAAATCAATCTGAGAAGGCAAAGCTACCAAGGTCAATTGTGAACTTTTTAGTGACTTCTTCAGTTCTACACTTGTTCTTCTTTTGGAGTGCATTTATTTTGTTTGTTAGTTCTTCTCATGACGCATGACTCATTAGAAGAAATAGCCAATCACCAAAGAATAAGAATCTGAAACCTGAAGAGATTCATAGCTGATCAAAGTGATAGGAAAATTACTTTAAACTGAAAACATCTGCACAATCAGCAGCCACAGAGAGAAATATTATCTACACTTACACAGAAACTCCTGAAGATACGGCTGCCCTTGACCCCCTCTGAAGGAGTTTCCTGATTTGGGAAAAGACTGATCATTAGCACCTGTATCTGTGAAGCCAGCTGGCCATTAGTATCAAAGAGGACAGTAGAATCTTTCATACTATTCCACTGAAGTCTTGACCGCCCCCCCCCCCCGACCCCGCGCCACCTTCTAAGTTAATATATAAACGGTTAACTCTGGCTATTCAGCAAGTGAGTTACTCATTACTTAGCAACTTGCACATGCACATGTAAATAAATTTTCTCTTTTCTCCTGTTAATCTGTCTATTGTCAGTTAACTTGCAGGCCCCAGTCACACAGGCAAGTTGGAAGAAGAAAAAGTATTTCCTCTTAAGAAAACTGACAAAAAATAAAGAAATTCAGTGCAAGAAAGGTTGTAATAAGGTTACAGTTATAGAAAGGAATTCTCCTATATTCAGTCTTGCTGAAAATAATTTTCAAATATAAAATTCTGAAAATAAAAATAAAACATAAAATAATTACAATTAAAATCAACAAAAGTTAAGAATTCAATAATGGGAACTCGGCTGAAAAAAACTATAGGAAAAAAAAATAGCTAAGTACCAACATCAAATGCTTCTATTTTAATTATTTTTAAGTGGATTCCACAGAATATTGGTCTTTAGAGATATTCCATGAAAAGAAAAAGAAAAAGAGTATATCCTAATAGATTTAGGAAATGCTACTGATGTCTCTGATGTTGAAGAGTCACACTGGTACATAAAATGTTTAAGAGGTTCTGGGCTAAAGAATCCTGCATAGCTTTGCTTCATCTAGTGTTTCCCAGAATCCTTGATCCAAGAACCCCTTTTCGGTTTTCACAATACCTCCTACACTATTTGTCAGTTTATAAATTCCTTTACTCAATTGTGCAAAAATGCTTACCCCTTGTGGTGAACCAAGCAACACAAAATGTCATAGTAATGATGAATATCATTTATTATTAAGTAGTTTTGTAAAATTGGGATAAGAGGCATTTATTTTGGATTATCTTACATTCTGACAATTGTGATATATTGTGAAAATTGCTTCTGTTAACACATTTGGAAGACATTGAACACATAATTTTAGCTATGAAGGAACATTTGGGTGTAAAAATCAAAGTTAAATCTGAAAAGTGCATCTTCAGAATGAGAGAGAAAGGACAGAGAGAGAGTGAGAGAATGCTCTAAAATTTCGGCTAATAAAAAGTGAAATTGACAGAATTTAGGGGATGGAGAGGAGCCTGAAATTATTTCTTGTATCTCAAAGTGGAAGAGATTTTGGTTCATACGTGAATAACTCTAATAAATTTTTTAAAATACATGTAAATATGTATATGTCTGCATACTAAAGATTTAAATAATATTAGAATTGAGAATTATCAGAAGTATGTAACATTTAAAACCATCACAGATGAGAGGAAAGCAATAAAATGTAGTCAACATTGTCAATGACAGTAATAAATGGTGATAAATCAAGAAGACATCAAATAAGTTAAGAAATCTTTTATATACTTTGATTAAAAGATGTTAATGATTTCAACTTTCCACTAACAAACTAGATTGATAAAATAATGTTTAAATATTCATACACAAAGGAATATTGTTCTCAAGTTGAAAAATTAATAGGCAGGAAATGTTATATGACATCAATAAATCAAAGGATTAAAAATCTGTGGATATCTTAAAAGCTCCTGAAAGAATTTAATAAAGATTGAAACTCATGTTGACAAAAAAAAGCATTATTACTAAGAATAGAATGATACTTCCTCAACCTGATACTTAAAATTTACTGAAGTAATGGAAACGTTCTAATAATTATCAGGAATAAGCATATATACTTACTCCATCAAAATGATTATTTAATATTGGCCTTGAATTTCAGGCAATACAATAGAACATTACACAGAAATAAAAGATATATCTATCAGAAAGGAGGGACAATTATAATTTTCAGATGTATACTATTATCTCAGCTTAAAAGAATTGTTTAAAAATGACAAAATTAATCAATATAATTTGATCTGATATATGTATACTAAATGAAAAGTTTTCTCATATATCAAAATTGCCAGAAAGAAAATATGATAATAAAATGATTTTATTGACAATAGAAAAAGAGCTGATAAACACAATTGCAACAAGTTTTCTAAATATTGTGGAAGCAGACATGAAGAGGACTTTAAAAAGTAAATGAGAGAAACTGAACAAATAATCAGAGAATACTGTGCCCCTTAAAGGCAAGTCTGAATGTTGTAAAGCCTGTTCAATATTTCACAAATCGGTTTATATTTCTTATAAATCACAATTCCTAGTCTTCTTTTTCTTCTATTTTCCTGAGTGGCTCTTTAAAAATGTCATATAATGTTTAGATTTGCAATCTTCTTTGCCTTATTCTCAATGAACTTCTATCTTACAGAGAAGTATACACTATAAACTAACCCTTGCCTTAATTTTCTGCCACCAGATCTGTTCTTTCTTCCAGATCTATCTGGTTTAGCAAACAAGGTTATTTTCATCTCAGCCTGGCCAGTGTCCAGGAATGTAATCCCAAGTCCATCAGCCTTCTCACGGAGAGTTCTCCGCAGACACTCATGTCCCTATTGTCTTCAGTGATTTCTCTGTCACTCAATCCAATGCACATCTTTAAGAACACATCTTACTCAATATCTGTGTCAGATCTTGTGTTTTTTGCTATAAGTTTCTCTTTCAAACCATCCCCTTCCAGACACATGGTTAAAATTGGCTATAGACCCCTGTGGTTGGGTGGGGTTTTGTGCCTTGTTATGACCATTGAGTTGTTTGCTAAAGAAACATTGTATTTCTGGGCCTAATATACATTTACAGGTGTACAAATCTGAAAACATTTGTCTCTCTTTGGTGTGGCAACAGTTAACATTCAAGAAGTGAGTGTTCCATAGGCCTGGGTTACCAAGAAAGTATGCTGAGAGTCTGGGAAGAATAACTAGCACACATGGAAGGCACCTTTGTTGCTTATGTCACTGAGATTCAGGGGCTGTTTGTTACCACAGCATAACCTGGCCTATCCTCACTGATACAACTCTTCAGCAAAACTCAACACTGCAGACCAGTCTTTTTTATGGAAAACTCTAATTTTTCATTGCTTCTTATGATATCATATTTTTCCCTCATATATATTTCTGTTCATCCATCTCATAAATTCTTGCCAAGGTCTGTGCCAAGTCTTTCTCTCATATCAATGGCTTCAATGATCATTTACAAGGAAATAACTTTCCAATGTCTGCCTCTAGATTTGAAAATAAACAAATACAAACGTACACACAGTCTCCCTTTCTCTCCCTCTCACACACACACAGGAAATTTTATATCTAATTGCCTAACAAGAAAATTCTACTATTCCACTTAGACATCTGATGGGCATTCCTGTTCTAAACTAAATTTATGACCTTACCTCATCCAAAATTTTTAGACCATTCTCCCATGTGATTCAAGTTTAAATAAATTAGATAATCCAACATTTACGTGCCAAACACTATGCATGTGTATGGCTTATAGTCTACTGAGAAGGGCAAACTAATCACAATAACAGATTTTCAAGCTTTAATAGTCGCACCCCTCATATGTGAACAGGATAAGGTCATTTCAGTTTTACAGATGAAAATAAGTAAAGTCTACAGGTGCTAAGAAACTTACTCAAAAGACATATGGTAGCAAATGCTAACATCAAGAATAAAATAGGAATCTAGTAATGCACGGCACACACATTTGCTATTTTCTGTTATGCAAGGGAGCAATGTAATTCCTGCCCAGGTGTGTTTCCCGGCTCTGCAGGTTCTACCCCTTCTTTCCTATCCCTGGATTTGGGGGCCTATGACAATATAGAGCAGAGTTAAAGACTCCAGTTTTGTGATCCTGACAAGCCTAAACAGTACGTGAGAAGATGAAATACTGATTTTCATAGAATGGCCAGTGCTGGGACACATTTCTTCTAACTGATAAGAAGTCCCCTTTTAAAAAGAGAACGAAAATTAATTATGACTAAATTTGAGTTTCTTGCTATTTCTCACAACCAGGAGTTAAGTGGTTCCTCTATAGAGATTAAAATAAAAAAATAAGTGAATCAAAAATAAGATGCACTTATTTTACAAATCTGCTATTTAATTGTATTTTCATTGGAATAATATTTTTTGTACATAAAGCATTGGTGCTAGATTCTTTACTATTTTGCTTGAAAATCAAATATACATGAAAACATGATGTAAATGGATGAATGTTTTCTGAAATTACTAAGTATAGTAAAAAATGTAAATATAGAGGAAATACAAGTGTGTTAATCATAAATCACGTAGAAATAACAGTATCAGTCTGATGATTTGACTATTTTAATACTTGAAATATATATATACTTTGTCTTTTCAAAGACTTTTAATTTCTTTGTGGTTTAATACTCGTGTGTGTGTGCACAAACATATGTGTGTGTAAATACTACCCACTTAAATCTAATACTATCTTCAATCTGTATCAGTTGTATAAGACATTCTTGTCTCATTAATTGAAAACACAAATTACAACAATTTACAGCATAACAGACTACTGTACTAAAGCAAGTAACTATTACTCATAACTAGTTCAGGCAGTGAACTGCTAATTGTTTGCTGGATTTCAATTTGAATTAAGGGGGACATTTTATCTCTTTTTCTTGCAGAGATAGACACAATCCACATTTTGTGATAACAATGCCTACGCTAAAAAAGACCTGCTTCTTTGGTAGCTATCAGAGTCTCAAAAATTAAGGGTCAGTGGTAGTAGACCAGCGTGTCAGATACAAATATTTTTGTGTGCCTATTAATTGGTTAAAAAGACAATTGTAGCTGTACTTTATATGAATAGTAATATTCCACTCCAATTTTGACCTTGGTACATTCAAATCTTTTAATTTAATTTTTCAAAACATATAGTATTGACTTTAGGAGATATTCATCAAAGAAAATAATGGGTTTTTTTTCCTATTTAACTAGTGTGTGTATATAAATTATCTACAGAAATGTAATGACTGTGCCACTGCTAAAACATCAAACAATGTATCTACCTTTATTTATATTGATAAAATTGGAGAAAATTAGCTTTATGTTCATTTATCATTATTGTGTGTTGTTTATTTGATTTTCTCTCGTTTGCAGAGATTATGAGTTCAGACTCACAGCTCTTGAATCACTAGACCAGAAGGGTAAGTTAAGCAAATTTCTATTTCGTTTTCCCCACACAATCATACAAAACAGTCTCACAAGTCTCCACAGCACAGGAGCATTTGGGATGTAATTGGAAGTGCTTTCTGACAACCACATCTGCTCCCATTACCACACGCAGGCTGTGATTTCTGGAGCACTGTTTGGAGGGTACAGAATATTTAGTGTCCTGCTAGGAAAAGCAGTATTTGTCTTTTCGTGGTAGTTTTGTGTTCTATCTTGAGAAGGTATCCAGAGGTAATCTGATCTGACTAGCCAATGTCATACTCAGCATCCAAGTCCACTTCTCTTACTCTCTAGCTCTTTCATCTAGTTAGCTTTCTTAACTTCTCCTCCTAGTTGGTTTTTCTTTTATGCAAAACCTATCATAATTGCACCATTTTCACTTAGTCCAAAATGTTCCCAGTACTTGTACTGATGACCTTAGATATGAAGCTAGTTCCTTAAATGTAGGAATGGTTTATCAGTCAGTCTGTATAATGCAAAAAGTAAAGGGTCAATGGAATATATTTGAAAAATTTCATGACTAGAAAGTTTCTTGAAGAAAAGGGATTCGTGAAAGAATGTAACATGTAAGAACAGCACCAAAATTTATCCTCCCAGACTGCTAAGTTTACTTTTTGCCCTCTGATACTCAGAGATCATTGTTCTTTTCTGGATCTCAATTTTCTTTACAGAATCGAGAACATTTTGCTAGTTACCTTAAAAGCATGTTCTGCTTCAATAACAACAACAATAACCCTAAACCGAGCATTACCCAGCACTAAGTGCCAAGTACTCTTCTCAGTGCTTTGCGTATACTACCTTATTTAAACCTGAAAGCTAATATTGTTATATCATCCCATAAGATGAGGAAGTAGAACACACGACAGTGAGGAGCTGCTCCAGTTCCTATATCTAGTGCTGGGTAGAGCAGGGACATGAGTCAAAGAGCTATGCCTCCAGGTCCTTTACTCAGAGTCCCTGTGCTATACAGTGATTATATGAATTGATTTATTTACATGTTTGTGCCTTTTATAATTCTGGCTTCATTTTCTCAATAAAAACATATCATATTTTTATTATATTTTCTTATCTGTTATATTGGGGAAAAAATGACATTCCTAAATTTATTATTTAAGAATTCTCATTAAAATTATATTTTTAGTTAACGATATTAACTGGTTTCAAATTATAAAAGAATATGCCATATTTCATCTGTAGTTTTATATTAACAATGTTTTCTATTAAATAAATTATTATTCTATAATTAACCACTATTTTATCATTGTTAGCTTTTCCTTTCATGTATATATTTTCCAGAAATAATGTTTTATAGTTAGATAATGTTTTAATTGTATAATTTCGGTACATCTAGTCTAATTCTGTGCAAAACGTATAAACTTTCTAATGGTTTATATGGTTTGTGTTGATTTTATTAACAAACCCGACATAAGAAGAATATTGTGGTGAATTCTTAATTAGCAGACTGAGGGCAGTGTATATGGATGTTTTCTATCCTGAACTGTGAAATAAAAGACAAGTGAGACAGGGTTGATGAATATGTAAACTGACAGAGTAGAACATAACAATCAGTAATGCTTTGAATCTAGGATCCTTCATGACCAACTGATTTGAAAGAAATAAAATTGAAAGAAAGAAACCAGAGAGGGTGTTCATTGCGAAAGCAGTAGGTGGCATATAGTGTACAACAAACATTCTCTTAATGTTTTAGTAATTTTCCAGATAAGGTTTTTTAGCTGTAGTATTTGAATTGCTGTAACATTTCCTGGGAATATTTACCTATTTCGTTACTCAACACAAAATTTCTTAATGGCCTGGTTTATACTATGGCATGCCATTTACCAAAAGGACAAGTGTTGTCTAGTTGCATTTGTAAGAGATAATTTTACTATTCTTTGTTTCTTCTAAAGCTGACACAGAATATAGAGTTTTCTTTTCTTTTTTTTTGTATTGAGTTAATGATAGGTTACAATCTTGTGTGATTTCAGTTGTACATTAATGTTTGTCATTCGTGTTGTAGGTGTACCATTTCACCCTTTTTGCCCACCCCCACCCCACCTTTCCCCTGGTAGCCACTAATCTGTTCTCTTTGTTCACATTTTTAAATTCCTCATATGAGTGGAGTCATACAGACATTATCCTTCTCTAACTGGTTTATTTCACTTAACATAATTCCCTCAAGGTCCATCCATGTTGTTGCAAATGGGATGATTTTGTTCTGATTTGCAGCTGAGTAGTATTCCATTGTATATATATACCACAATTTCTTTATCCATTCATCTGTTGATGGGCACATAGGTTGCTTCCATGTCTTGGCTGTTGTAAATAATGCTGCAATGAACATTGGGGTGCATAAGACATTTGGAATTGCTGACTTCAAGCTCTTTGGATAGATACCCAGTAGTGGAATGGCTGGATCGTATGGTAGTTCTATTTTTAATTTTTTGAGGAATCTCCATACTGTTTTCCATAGTGGCTGCACTAGTTTGCATTCCCACCAGCAGTGTATGAGGGTTCCATTCTCTCCACAACCTCTCCAACATTTGTTACTATTAGATTTAGATATTTTTGTCATTCTTATTGGTGTAAGGTGATATCTTAGTGTAGTTTTGATTTGCATTTCCCTGATGATCAGCGATGGTGAGCATCTTTTCATGTGCCTATTGGCCATGCGTATATCTTCTTTGGAGAAATGTCTGTTCATGTTTCCGGCCCATTTTCTTTATCAGGTTGTTTGATTTTTTGTTGTTGAGTTGTGAGAATTCTTTATATACTATGGATATTAAGCCTTTGTCAGATATATGACTTGCAAATATTTTTTCCCAGTTAGTGGCTTGTTTGTTTGTTTCAATCCTGTTTTCAGTTGCCTTGAAGAAGCTCTTTAGTCTGAGGAAGTCCCATTTGTTTATTCTTTCTATTGTTTGCTTTCTCTGAGAAGACATGGTGTCCAAAAAGGTCCTTTTAATACTGATGTCAAAGAGTGTACTGCCTACGTTTTCTTCTGGAAGCCTTATGGTTTCAGGTCTCACCTTTAGGTCGTTGATCCATTTTGAGTTTATTTTGGTGAATGGTGAAAAAGAATGGTCAATTTTCATTTTTACATATGGCTTTCCAGGTTTCCCATCACCATTTGTTGAAAAGACTTTCTTTTCTCAATTGTATGCCCTCAGCTCCTTTGTCTAAGATAAGCTGTCCATAGATGTGTGGTTTTATTTCTGGGCTTTCAATTCTGTTCCATTGATTTGTGCACCTGTTTTTGTACCAGTACCATGCTGTTTTGATTTCTGTAGCTTTGTAGTAAGTTTTGAAGTCAGGAATTGTGATGCCTCCAGTTTTGTTCTTTTTTCTCAGGATTGCTTTAGCAATCCGGGGTCTTTTGTTGTGCCATATAAATTTTAGGATTATTTGTTCTAATTCTATAAGGAATGACATTGGGATTCTGATTGAAATAGCATTGAATCTGTAGATTGCTTTGGGTAGAACGGACATTTTAATTATGTTTATTCTTCCAATCCATGTACATGGAATGTCTTTCCATCTCCTTATGATGTCATGCAATTCTCTCAGAAGGGCCTTGTAATTTTCATTATATAGGTCCTTCACTTCCTTAGTTAAATTTACCCCAAGGTATTTTATTCTTTTTGTTGCGATTGTGAATGGTATTGTGATCTTGAGTTCTTTTTCTGTTAGTTAGTTATCAGAGAATAGAAATGCTACTGATTTATGCAAATTGGTTTTATACCCTGCAACTTTGCTGTAGTTGTTGATTACTTCTAACAGGTTTACAATGGATTCTTTTGGGTTTTCTATGTATAAGATCATGTTGTCTGCAAACAGCGAGAGTTTCACTTCTTCCCTCCCTATTTGGATTCCTTTTATTCCTTTTTCTTGCCTGATTGCTCTGGCCAGGAACTCCAGTACTATGTTAAATAAGAGAGGTGATAGAGGGCATCCTTGTCTCATTCCTATTTTCAAGGGAATTGCACTCAGTTTTTGCCAATTGAGTATGATGTTGGCTGTGGGTTTGTCATATACGGCCTTTACTATGTTGAGGTAGTTCCCTCGTATGCCCATTTTGTTCAGAGTTTTTATCATAAATGGCTGTTGGATCTTGTCAAATGCTTTCTCTGCATCTATTGAGAGATCATGTGGTTTTTATTCCTCAGTTTGTTGATGTGGTGTATCACGTTGATTGATTTGTGGATGTTGAACCATCCCTGTGTCCTTGGTATGAATCCCACTTGATCATGATGTATGATCCTTTTGATGAATTTCTGAATTCTGGTGGCCAAAATTTTGTTTAGAATTTTTGCATCTATGTTCATCAGTGATATTGGCCTGTAGTTCTCTTTTTTTGTGGTGTCCTTGTCAGGCTTTGGTACCAGCGTGATGTTGGCCTCATAGAATGTGTTAGGAAGTGTTCCATCCTCCCTAATTTTCTGGAATAGCTTGAAAAGGATAGGTATTAAATCCTCTCTGAACGTTTCGTAGAATTCCCCAGGGAAGCCATCTGTTCCTGGGGTTTTATTCTTTGGGATGCTTTTGATGGCTGTTTCAATCTCTTTCCTTGTATTAGTCTGTTCAAATTGTCTGCTTCTTCTTGAGTGAGCTTTGGGAGATTGTAGGAGTCCAAGAATTTATCCATTTCCTCTAGGCTATCCATTATGTTAGCATAGAGATTTTCGTAGTATTCTCTTATAATCTGTTGTATTTCTGCAGAGTCTGTTGTTATTTCTCCTCTTTCATTTCTGATTTTGTTTATTTGAGCTTTCTCCCTTTTTTTCTTTGTAAGTCTGGCTAGGGGTTTGTCAATTTTATTTATCTTCTCAAAGAACCAACTCTTTGTTTCATTGATCCTTTCTACCACCTTTTTCATTTCAATAGTATTTATTTCTGCTCTGATTTTTATTATTTCTCTCCTTCTGCTGACTTTGGGCTTTATTTGTTCTGCTTTCTCTAGTTCAGTTAGGTGCAGTTTAAGATTGCTTATTTGGGATTTTTCTTGTTTGTTAAGATCTGCCTGTATTGCGATGAAGTTTCCTCTTAATACAGCTTTTGCTGTATCCCATATGAGTTGGTATGACATGTTATCATTTTCATTAGTTTCCAAGTTTTTTTATTTCTTCTTTAATTTCTTCAATGATCCATTGCTTGTTCAGTAGTGTATTGTTTAGTCTCCACATCTTTCTGCCTTTCTCAGCTTTATTCTTGTAATTAATTTCTAGCCTTATAACATTATGATTGGAGAAGATGCTTGTTATTATTTCATTTTTTTTTAAATTTGTAGAGGCTTGCCTTGTTTTCCCAACATATGGACTATCCTTGGGAACGTTCCATGTGCACTTGAGAAGAATGTGTAATCTTCTATTTTAGGATGAAGTGATCTATATATGTCTATTAAGTCCAATTGTTTTAGTTTTTCGTTTAGCTGCACTATTTCTTTGTTGATTTTCTGTCTGGATGATCTGTCCATTGATGTGAGTGGGGTGTTGAGGTCCCCTACTATTATTCTGTTGTTTTTAACATCTTCCTTTAGGTCTGTTAATAGTTGCTTTATGAACCTTGGTGCTCCTATGTTGGGTTCATAGATATTTATAAGCGTTATTTCTTCTTGATGAAGTGTCCCTTTGATCATTATATATTGTCCCCATGTGTCTCTCTTTACGTGTCTTATTTTGAAATCCACTTTGTCTGATATAAGAATTGCAACACCTGCTTTTTTTTCCTAGCTATTAGCTTGAAGTATTGTCCTCCACCCCTTCACTCTGAGCCTATGTTTGTCCTTGGGGCTGAGGTGTGTTTCCTTGATGCAACAAATTGTTGGATCTTGTTCTTTATTCAATTTTGCCACTCTGTGTCTTTTTATTGGAGAGTTTAATCCGTTTACATTGAGAGTGATTATAGATGCATGTGGACTTAAAGCTGTCAATCTGTTGCTCATTATCTGGCTTTCCTGCTTTACTCTTCCTGTGTGCTTTATCCTACCCATTTCATACTGCAATTTCTTATGCTGGGTTTCTTAGATTTTTGCTTATTTATGTTTTGAGTCTCTGTTCTGTTTTTTAGTTTAGTGTCTACCCTGAGGTTTGTATTTAGAATCTCATGTATAATATAGTCTATTCTCTGGTGGTCTCTTACTTACTGGGCCTAAACTAATTTAGTCCCTTTGCTCTTCCCTTCCTAAATTATTATTTTCACTTCTTGTTCCAACTTGTGTTATGAGTTTGTAGTTAGAGTGATAAGATAGTCTTTGCTTTGGTAGTTTCCTTACCTTTATCCTAATGCTATAGTTGAATATTTGCTATGCTATTCTGATTCTATTTATCTGTCTCCCTACTCTGTGTTTTGTGACCCCTTTCTCCCTTTTTTCTTTTTACAGGTATGAGAGCCTTCTTGAGGATTTCTTGTAGTAGAGGACTTTTGGTTACAAATTCCCTTAACTTTTGTTTGTCTGGAAAAGATTTAATTTCTCCCTCATATCTGAAGGATATTCTTGCTGGATAGAGTATTCTTGGCTGAAGATTTTTATCTTTTAAAGCTTTGAATGTGTCACTCCATTCTCTCCTAGCTTGTAAGTTTTCTGCAGAGAAATCCACTGAAAGTCTGATAGGAGCTCCTTTGTAGGTAATTCTCTTTTGTCTTGCAGCCTTGAGCATTCTTTCTTTGTCATTCATTTTTGCCATTTGTACTACTATATGTCTTGCAGTAGGTCTTTTTACATTGACAAATCTAGGAGGTCTGAAAGCTTCCTCTACACACATTTCTCCCTCAATCCCCAGATTTGGGAAGTTCTCTTCTATAATTTCATTAAGCACACTTTCTGCTCCATTTTCCTTTTCCACGTTCTTGGGAATTCCTATGATCCTTAAATTCTTTCTCCTCATTGAATCTGCTATCTCTCTAATACTTTCCTCATTCCTTTCAATCCTTGGTTCTCTTTCTTCCTCTGTTTGGAGCCATTCAGCCTGTCTATCTTCGATTATGCTAATTTGCTCTTCTATGGAGTCTCCACAGGCATTCAGGGAATCTGTATTCTGTTTTATCTGGTCTATTGTGTTTCTCATCTCTAGTAATTCTGTTTGATTCTTCTTTATAATTTCAATCTCTTTTGTGAAGTAACTCCAGAACTCGGCTTGTTTCTCTTTCTCTCTACCTCATTGAGTTTTTTTATTATAGCTGATCTGAACTCATTTTCATTTAGTTTATGTAATTCCAAGTCCTCAGGACTTAATTCTATGTTTTTATTGTTTTCCTTCTGGTCTGGAGCTTTTATAAATTGCTGGATGGTAGAGGAGCGGTTTTTTTGCATGATGGTAGAATTTGGTTGCAGTTACAGCCTGTCACCACTAGATGGGGGTCGAGTGCCGCGTGTTCTGAGCTCTCTGCCTTCGGGCAAGATGGCGGCGCCCAGTGTGCTTTGTCGGGATGGGGGGCGGGGGAGGTTTTTCTAGTTCACCGATCTGGAGTCGATCAGTTCTGTTCTCTGG
Source organism: Equus przewalskii (assembly GCF_037783145.1). Lineage (NCBI taxonomy): Eukaryota > Metazoa > Chordata > Mammalia > Perissodactyla > Equidae > Equus > Equus przewalskii. Next base: position 33,670,457 of record NC_091838.1, read on the forward strand.
TCTCCCAGGGCCCTGCGTTTATGGGGTCCCCGCATACGGAAGCTTTCCCCCATCAGCGGATTTCCACTGTACTGGCGGTGGGAGTCCTAGATGATCCCCTGGTGGTGCGCCCCCCACCCCCTTCTTCCCAGACCTGCGTGGCAATCCCAGTTTCTAGAGGATGGAGCTATGTTGTCTCCTATCCGGTTCCAGCTCCTCCGAGGTGGGCAGCAGGGGCTCCTTCCTCTGTCTTTTGATACTGTAGGTCTCTGAGTCCTGGCATTAGGTTAATTGGCTGAAATTCAGGGTCTTTTTTCAGTCGTTTGCTGTACTTTGGAGGGGAGAGACTCCTGGGTCAGCTCACCCCACCATTTTGCTCCGCATCCCCTTCAAATATAGAGTTTTCTTATGTGTAATTTGTGAAGAGAAAATTATTTGTGAGGTCAGAAAAAAAGGTTTATCTCTTGAACAAAAACTGAACTTTTTTGGAAATAAATATCACTGGAGGTGGTGGTTGTAGCCTGGTCACCTTTACCCCTTCGCTGATGGTTGTGTAGGCAAGGCTACGTTCATAAGGTTGGGACCAAGATTTGAGTACTAAGCATTTCAAATAAGGCCAAGCATCCTACTTGTGGCAAATAAGTTCCCATAGAAAGATTCAGAGCATTAGTTGGAGCCGAGGCTTTCAGAGACAAGGAAAAAACCTAGGTTTGTTTAGAAAATTCAAAGGCAGTGGCAAGACTAAAGAAGAAATAAACTCAAGGTCCCAAATGGAACATGAGCAAGGAAGGATGCTATTGGAAGTGACTGTTGCTACAGGTGAAGAAATGTCCACAGCTTACCTTTGTGGATGGGAAGGACTACCTCAGAGGTTTGCTTTCTGAGTCAACCTAGGAAGTTCCTCTGGTTTACTCAAGATGCTTAACATTGATCTTAATGCTTTTTAGTTGTCTGGGACACCCTACTCCTAGAGCTCTGTGCTGATACAACCTGTGATTTTGTTCAATTTATTCATGCATACATCTAACAGATAATGAGAACCCCAGTGATCAAAGAAATTTCATAGCATCTATTATATAATGATGACTATACTTTTATTATAATAATAAAACAAAAATAATAATAACAGCTAATATTTATGGAATCTTTCATTTGTTCCAGACACTGCAATAAGAATACCTTATGCATTGTCCCTTTTAGTTTTCCTAATACTCTTATGAGGTTGTCATTTTTTTTATCATCATCCAGTAGGGTAGATATTATTGAGGCTTATGAAATGGGAATAACCTACTCAAGGTCACACAGCTTGTTAGTGGGGGATCCAGCTTTTGACCTAAATTTTATGACTCTAACATATGTAACAAGTTCTTCTCTTTAGATGTTGATCATCATTTGGAAGATTGTTACCACAGTACTGTCCCATGGTAGGCACAATAAATTAGTGAATAAATGAATGAATGAATGAAGAACCATTAAATTTGTTTTCTCTTCTCTGGAAAAATAGATTCTATTACCTCTGCCACTCCTTCATGCGAATACTTTAGTAAAGTTTTAAAAATAGTTACTTGTTGCCAGATATGCATTAATTGTAATATGAAGAAGGCACACATGGGGACTCAGGGCTCAGGATAGACTCCCAGCAGTATGAAATGGTAGCATAGAGAGAACGAGCTGACTACAGGGAAATCCAGACAAAGAGTACCACAAAGAGCTGGAGATCATGATTGGAACAGAAGCTCCCTTACTGGTCTGCTCTATAGGAAAATTCAAAAGTATTCCAGGAGAAACTGAACTTGAATTTCCTGCTGTTGAATGTGGACAAAGAACTCAAGTCATTACATTTATAATAAAGGAAATGTCAACACCAATGATCGAGATATGGGGACATCTATGTACAAAAGTATTTACCACTTATTCAGTTTCTTTTATGAAGATGCAGTGTCAACATTTTCTTAGGCTAAAACAAGGAAATCAAACCCTTTCTTGTGTGTTTGAAAAATAATGTTATAATGCTTGCAAGTATTAAATTTTCCAGAATTAGATTGATGAGATAATGCTTGAATTTTTATTTATCATTTAAACCTAAGGATTTAATTAAGCTTTGATAAATTTTAGCTAATTTTTTAACCCCAAGGAAAGCTTACAAAACAACCCAAAATGCCTTTTTCTAACTAATATGTAGTGTAGGTAATAAATTTTTATTTAAACATTCATATGGTTTATTAATATTTAAGACTACTCTTATAGCTGCCAGCTCTCTTTTAATCAAACATAGTGTTTCAAATATATCAAATAAAATTAGAACTTTATTAAATGTTTCTAATATTTGATTGCACTATAAAATTCCCCCACTGAAACATAGCCAGTTTATTCTTAGGCTCTTGAAATTGAGGAGACAATATTTCTTGTCTTCTTACAACTTCATTATTAAGCTATATTATTAAGCTATACTTCACTAATATACATCCATTTCAATGGTTCTATTTAATTCTAGTCTTAGTTGTTGTTTCTTTATTATTGTCCCAAGGATCTTTGGACCACTCATAGCATTATGATCATTGTAGATGCTCAGTGAATGCCAGAATCAAAGAATTTAACTATCTCATGAGATGTTAAACATTACCTCGTTCAATGACCCACACAATGTTTGAAACCCATTTAGTTAATTTTGACTCAGTGAAACACTGAAATAGTGCCCACAACAAAAGAACAACTCAATAAATCTCTGTAATATACCAACTTTACTAGGCAGTTTAAACTGGCCAAACTAACTTGATCATTTTCTTTGTTCCTGTAAAAGTTTAAAAGGCTTCCAGTTTTAATCTATTGCTGAAAATGGCTGAAACAATTAACAGTTTGAGTGAGTTGATAATTATTTAAAATCTAGAAAATTCAGAGGTATAAGACAGATTCCTGAGAGTGTGATAGGGACTGAATGTTTGTGTCCCTCCGAAATTCCTATCTTGAAGACATGACCCCTAATGTGATGGTATTTGGAGGCAGAGCAGTTGGGAAGTCATTCGGTTTAGATAAGCTCATGAAGGGGAGCCTCCATGATAGGATTAGTGTCCTTACAAGAGGAAGAAGCCAGTGCTCTCTCTGAATCTCTCTAAGTAAGCACAAAGAAGAGGTCATGTGAGCATGCAGAGAGATGGTGGCCACCTTCAATCCAAGTGAAGAGGCCTCAGAAAAAATCTACTTCTTTGGTACCTTGTTGTTGGATTTCCAGTCTCCAGAACTGTGGGAAATAATTGCTTGCTGTTTAAACAACAATTGACTAAGACACAACCTGAGCTGACCGGGACTGAGGGATAAGAATGAAAACTCAGAAGGCAGAATTTGATTAAAAAATGATACACAAACTTCTGAACCATAAGTTGAACAGAAACTGAAAGTAAAACAGACTACAAAGAGAACAAGAAGAATTCTGAGAAACAAATAAAGCAGCTTATTCAAATAGAGCTCAAGTAGCTGAGTAGTTCAGATTAACATAAAGGTAAATAACTGAATTAGTTCAATTCAAAGAAGTCTCAGAGAAAAACATGAATTAAATTATTAAATGGAGTAGTTGATAGAAATAATGCTTGACCCTGAAAAACTTTCTTTTTTTTATATGGACATGTGGCCAAACTTGAATTAGTTGTTTTAACTAGTATGTCAGGATACGGTGATATATACTTTACATGTTTTTGTTCTTTTTGGTCTGAAATTATTGCTTAAAATAGTAAAGATGTATTCTGCATATAGCTATGCATTCAAATTATTTTTTAGAATTATTCATAACTACTATTTTCTAAAAAGAATTTGGGATGATTCAGAAAGAGAGCAATATAAGGATACATATGAATAATTTAGAAGCAAGTAAAATATATAAATGCATAATTTTTCTTAAATTGCATTTACTGTGTTGGTAATAACTGAAGAAATCTAATAGATTTCATTGGAAACATGTTTACTACCTACTTCCAATTCATTAATTTTCTCCCCTACTGTGTCTATTTTGTTGTGAAATCCATCCTTTGAGTCCTTAATTATTACATTCTTCACATTGTAATCTCTCTTCTAGAATGTGTTAATCACAGCTATTTATAAGTTTGCTCTCAATATCTCTGATAAGAGAGTCATAATTATTATTTTCTTTGCATTTTATCTGACTTTTCTAGTTATTTTTAGTGAGAGTACTTTGCTGCTACCTCTTCCAACAGAGCAAGGCGCACATGTCTTTCCTTACTAACACTCTCTAGAGTGAATCTTAGTTTGGTTTTGATTGTCATGCAGGTATTAGTTGAGATTTTACTATTCTCACAGCTCTAAAATTCAGATTCTTTGAAAGACAACTATCTTCAGTTACTTTGAAATATTTCCATTGTTTTAAAATACCTACAAAACTAGAATAATTCCAGATCAAGTAATGGCTTCTAGTCAATGCTTTCACTTGGTAAATTCCTGTATGAATTATATGAAAAGGCAACCCATGGTTTTTCTATATAATAACGCTATTTTCCCCTTGAAACAAATCTCTGTGGGCAGATATTTCAAGTTGTTGATGTGTGAATTCCACCTTCTTAGTCATTTAGTGTACTTGCCATAGATTCTATATCTTTCTTAAGTCTGAAATCAATATGAGATCACGGTGGATTTGTTAGTAATTTACAGATTGAGTTTCTAGCCCCAAATTTTCCAAGTGAAGCAGCTGAGTATAATGCAAGATTGGAGTTGCATCTCAGGCAAAATATACGAGTTTACAGCCATAAGTAATTAGAAAAACATATTATGATTATGTCTTTGAGATATACCAAGGACAGTTTTATTTGTACTTCATTCGGCCTTCCCAGAATCATCTTCCCTCATGATTACACTTAGTAGCTTACAAATAGTCATCATTTTGGCAACCTATTCTTCTACGTCTCATACCTGTCCAAACTTTCATCAATCTTCTTGTGCCTTCTCTCTATTCCTTTAGCTGAATTGCTGAGTACAATGTCATCAAGACACAAAGAAATCTTTGTATTGGTGGACGCTGCAGGTTTATGCACTCAAATTTCAATTGCATCCTCAACTCCATTCAAAAAATCATCCCAGATAGTTTCTAAAAAGTTCCTTTCTTTTTCCTTTGAAAAATAGTCTTTTAAAAGAATACACTTTTTTTAAATGGAAGAACATATCATTCTGAAGCAAAGTTGTGAACTAATTAGAGAATCAATAGCAGTGATAAGTAGGTGTTCTCAATAGTCACTACTGGACTGTAATGAGCCTGAGCCTGAATTAACTATACCAAGTGTTTTACAATCATTTGGGTGGAAAAGAAGATATCTGAGTGGAAAAGAAAATATCTAGGTGAAGGAAGAAGAAAAAAATAGAAGGCATTAACAGAATATATCTTTATGCCCCTTCTTGCAAATGGTGCTATAGACTAAATGTTTGTGTCCCCCCAAAACCATATTTTGAAACGTAATCCTCAATGTGATTGTATTTGGACATGGGGTGCTTGGGAGATGATTAGGTCATGAAGATGGAGTGCTCATGAATGCAATTAGTGTCCTTATAAAAGAGACCCCAGAGAGCTCCCTTGTTCTTTCTGCCTTGTGAGGACACAGCCAGAAGACAGCCATCTATGAACCAGGAAGCAGCTTCTCACCAGACACGAAATCTGCAAATCTGCCAGCACCTTGATTTTGAACACCCCAGCCTCCAGAACTGTGAGAAATAAATTTCTGCTGCTTATAAGCCATCCAGTCTGTGGTATTCTGTTATAGCAGACCTAGCTGGAAAAGACAGACAGCAACATTTTTAACTAGAAAACGACAATAACAACAACAAACCGTCCTTTCTTCCTGAAGATAGCTGGCCACTCACTGGATAGTGTTTCTGAGTTCTAGGACCACAAAACCCAATTGGTAAGGCCAGATTGTCAACTCCTAGATGTGAACGATCACAGTGCCTAAACCTTGGAGTCTGTGCTCTGACTAGATTGGTGAACCACTAGGTGCAAGTGTGTTCCTGAGGGAAGAAACCCTCTTCTAGGGAAGAAATGTATGAATATTGTTCAGAACATAATTTAAAGTCCTCTGTTCTTGGTTTATAACAAGGTTGAGAAATAATGGAGCTCTTGCAAAACTGCAGTGGTTCCGTCCTTAATTTGGCTATGACATTAGCCCAGTGACTGAATACTTTCAAATAAGCCCTTGGGGACACCGAAAGCCTAAGTAATTGCAAGACAAATTCCTAAAACGTCCACCAGGAGGTTGTGGAAACATTGCTTGATTTATACAGTGCTACCCACAAGACTGGGAAGATTTAGACTCAGAGAGTGGGTCTGGTTTAAGATCATGGTTGACTGGCACACAATTTTTCATTCCAGATCCAGTCAAGGCAGTCCTTAGAAATATTCCCAAAACTGAGATGATTTCAGTCCAGGCTGTTTTACTCCTTTTGTTAGCCACCCTAGCCCTTCCCCTTGGAAGTCTTGAACCTTAAGCCAAGGTCCCCAGAGCTCTGCTGTTCTTTTCAGAAATGCATGCTTAGCTTTATCCTCCCTCCTGTTTGGACTGAGAATATGGCCAATGTCTTTGAGCAACTGTCTCAAGTCTTCATCTTTGTCTCTTCAGCTTTGAGAGATGGTCAGAATCTTTGCTTATTTCTTGTCCCCAGCAGTGATGGTCTCCTGGTACAAATCTGTGCAAATTTGCATAGTCAAATGAGTAATTGTGATCAATATTAGCAAACGTCCTTGGGAAAAACCAGGGCAGGACTGTGATCTCAACTTGGTAGCTTGATCCCTCCCAGGTTCTTGCCCTTTAACATTTGTTGCTTCAGAAGATCTGGAACATTTACAAAAATGTTTGTATGTGGTCTATTCTATTTTCTTCATTATTCTTGTCAAGAAGGGTAGTGCACCACAAGCTTCTCCCTCCAACTCCAGTTAAAGTGTTCTGCATATATGTTTTTGAGATATACTACATCATGAGTTCATAATGATACTTGTAGTTCAAATGTAGGACAAGAATTTTTACATAATTCCACTCACCTTACATTGACATCTTTCTTTCCTCCTTTGTAGAAAATTATGGTTCTTAGTTATAATAACATAATTACTAAGTTTGCTTTATCCTCCAAATTCATAAATTGAGGAATGAGATTAAAATGCCAATGTCACCACTAACAATATAATTACTGTAAGGAATTATTATTATTATTGCTATTATTATTATTGTTATTATTACTATTTTGCAGTTCTAGTTTTTCTTAGCATTGATCCCACTAGGATTATGCAGTCAAATATTCCATAGGGATAAGCTGAATTGAAAGTGAAATAAATACAGGTATGGTGAGTGATTTAAAAACCCTATCTGCTGCTACAGGAATTAGAATATATTTAAACAAATAGAATTATTAGGTCCTCCAATAAGTCATTTGGGAACAATTGAATTTTTTACTTATAAAACTGCGTTGGAAAAGGTTAAATATACTATATATACTAAATATATCCTAGACACACATACAAACATGCAATAAAGACAAATGAACAAAACAAAACGGTAGCATAAACACTTCAAAATAATTATAAATTTGTCTTATAGCATTTCAAGCTAATTAAAAGCAATCAAAAAATAAGTTGAAAAGTGGGTGTTATGAAGAGGAAATTCACAAAGAAGAGCTCTCAAATGGCTGATACAATAATAAAAAGTTGCTCAATTTCATTATACACAAGAATATTAGACATTAAAATTGTAATGAGCTAACTTTTTCCCTCAATTGTTGACATAAATGAACCCTTTTAACAATATTAAGTGTTGATGATGGAGTAGAGAGAGGAAATGGGTACTTTTTGCCTTTAAAGTAAATCCCTACATTACTTTGAAGAATAATTTAAAAGAAGACAGAAAAACTGAAACTGGGCATACCCTATAATTCCACGTTATAATCCTAGTATCTACCCTAGAGAAGCACTAAGGGCACATGAGTGTGAGGAGCATGTATAAAGCTATTCATTGGAGCAATAAGAAAAAGAAGAAAAAGTAAACAATTGTCGGGTAAACTGTTGACTAGTAGGTAAAAGGATGAATAAAATGTGGTACATTGATTAAATGTATAGTAAAGAAGAACAAGCTAGTATATATAAATTATGCTAATATATAATGCATATGCAGTTTTCTGGAGTTTTTAATAAGGAAAACAGCAGAATAAAAACAGCTAAGGTAATATAGCCATAATTTATTGACATTTATTTGTTTGGGTTATTGGACTTGATTTTTGTATTCTTCAATTCAACAAAAAGGTATTTTACTGAATATCTTTTAGAAACATGCTTTTAAACATATGGCTTTGGTATTAAAAATATAGGTAAATATATTGTCTCCCCATTAATTTCATCATCTATGCTCAAAATAAAGGAATATTTATAAAAATAATAATTCCTCCCCCCCAAAATTTCTTTTTTGGATGTATCTTTAAACTCATCCGTTTCCAATAAGACTATATCTCATGTAACAATATCACATGTAAAGATAATGGATACATTCAGTTATAACATTTCAGGCTGCCTCTCCTCGGTTTAATGCCTAAAAGATTTGCTTAAAAAAGAGAAGACTGGGGCGAGCCTGGTGGTGTAGTGGTTAAGTTCACAGGCTCCACTTCAGGGGTCAGGGGTTCACAGGTTCGGATCCTTGGTGAGGACCTAGCACCATTCATCAAGCCATGGTATGGTGGCATCCCACACAAAATAGAGGAAGATTGGCATTGATGTTAGCTCAGCGACAATCCTTCTTGAGCAAAAAGAGGAATATTAGCAACAGGTGTTAGCTCAGAGCCACTCTTCGTCACAGGGAAAAAAGAAAGAGAGAGAGAGAAGGTGAAGAGAAAGAGACAAGGTTTGAAATCTTGAAATAGTGTAGGATATTAAATAATGACATAGTAATTTTTAATAATCAAAATTGATTAAAAATTCATGGATTCTAGAAATTCACTTTTAAGTGAGCTACTACTCAACAGGAGAAAATTTAGATTTACATATAACATTTTGATGATGTAGTTATTGAAAAAAAGGTTAATATTCTTTTTATAACCCAATAAATTGTGATATATTAATATGCCAGTTACATGAATATTGTAGCTTCTTATTCATAAGAACATCTTGTTTGGATTTTTATATCCTAGTAATTATCCAATAGCACAATAGAGAATTTGTGTAATTTATATTGCTTAATATACCCAAATATTAGAAACTCATATGTGCTTGATGATCAACCTATTATATTCTGCATCAGCATTGCTCACACCTCTTCCCACTGTTGAACTTGTTCCACTCATTTGTAATCATTGGTTCTCTTTTTGAAAACTACCTTATCACTTTTCATTTCAAGCAGGCTGCTCTTCTGGCTGCCTTTTTGCCAAGAATCCCTGGATTTTATCAACAACCTAGGTCAATAGTTCACACTGATGTTTGGAACTCAACTCTGCAGTTGTTTAAATGTGTTGTTATGTTAGATCTTAGTAATCAATTATTTTCCTTTCTCATTTCAGTATTCTATTTTTCCAGTAACTTCTATTTATTGCACTACATACTGCTATGCCAAATCAAGTATTTCAATTACAATGCTGCCTATGAAAATCTTCATTTTGTCTTTCTTCTGTATAATCTTTGGCCCAACTCTCTTGGAACTACCTGCAAAATATGCAAGTCCATTTTACTGTCTCAATAACTGAGCACTAAAGAGGAAAATAGCTGACTCTGGAGGTCTAGTAGTTAAGATTCAGTGCTGTCACTGCCGCAGCCTGGGATCGTTTCTGGTCTGGGAACAACTACCCACCTGTCAGTCATCGTACTGTGGTGGCTGCATGTTGCCATGATGCTGAAAGCTATGCCACTCAAATTTCAAATACCAGCAGGGTCATTCATGGTGGACAGGTTTCAGTGGAGCTTCTAGATTAAAACAGACTAGGAAGAGGGACCTGGCCACACACTTCTGAAATAATTGTCCATGAAGACCCTGTGAATAGCAGCTGAGCATTGTCTGATATAGGGCAGAAGGTCAGAGGCTGGCTCAGAAAGACTTGACAAGGTTCAGCTCTACTGCACACAGGTTGCTATCAGTTGGAATTGACTCAACAGGATTAACAATAAAAAGAGGAAAAATATTCCAAGAACTGTAGAATATAGCATGTATAACATTACAAATAAAATCCCTGGACACTTCATAAAAGATAATAAAGGATGTAAATAGACAACTTGTTCTCAATATTTTATTTAACATGCTTTTCTTGATTTGACACAGATCTACGTGCATAATTTCCTTTTTCCCATGCCATTGTTCATTTTTAAAAATTATAAGTAGCATTATTGTATATTCTTTTCTTTCTTCTATTTAGGATCCTTTAACACTTTCTTTTACTAACTTTATTTCAATTTTCCATTCTTCAGTTATATTTTTCAACATATGAATGCATCAAATAAAATCGTATTACTTTGTTCTGGGTTTGAGCCTAGTCATCCTGAAAAGCTAATGAATGAAGCAGATACTCTCCTGTTTGTTTTGTATAATTAAACAGCCTAAAGTATAGCAATGGCATATTTTTAGAGTATTGACATTTTTCTGAAAAAAATGTTGATTTAGCTTCATTTATAGAGAAGCCCTAGGACACATAGAAATATCCATTGTGTCCATGGTGCAATACACTTAAAATTCCTCAAATCAAACTATTGATAAGTTAACCTAAATTAATGCTGAAAAATATCAAAACAATCATGCAAATACAAAAATTAATACTGAAATTCACAAAGTTTACTTTTTAAAGTTTTGTTACTTCCAAAATAAGAACTATGCTCCACAAGGACCAACTCATCAAAAGCACAAGCACAGCTCCAATTACAACCCCATGGTCACATTACTTTAGAAACTCTATGTCATCATTATTAGTAATTCCAAGATATCATTGGTACGTCTAAGAGCCTTTAGAAAGTAACTGAGATGGCAGACAATGAAAGGAAGCATATAAACAGATATTTTCTCAGATGTTTGTTGAGAAAATATGTAAAATTGTGCATAGATCAAAATATACCATGGCTGCACCTCATAAATTACATTCTGTGGTAAGCCAAGGGCACCAAAGCAGTAAAACACAGTGTAACATTTAATAAGTAAACCCCACAAAAATAAATTAACAATGAACATATTTTTTCTATCAGGGAAAAGTCAGAAGTCAAGAATTTGGGCCCTTGTCTCCCCACCACTCAGCAGTGGCTATGGGACCGACTGAGATGGTGACACTCTTGGGCCTTCCTACAAAGTCACCACATGTGACCTTCTTACTCTTTCTCCATCTGACTTCTGGATATCAATGTCCAGGATAACCCTGAATACTTCCAGGGAAATATGGACACATTCCATGAGCCTGGTCATACCTCCAGTTCATCATCCAGTCCAATAGATTTGTATTGCTCTGTCATATGAACAAGAAATAAATGTTTACTCCCTTGAACTGCTGAAATGCTGATGTTTACTTGATATAACAGTTGGTCTGCGTTAACTAATACAGAAACTTATATCAGGAAAGGCATGTTTCTATAACAAAAATCTAAAATATGTGTCACTGGCTCATGATTGTTCAGTTGATACAAAAGGAATAGAAAATAGATTGGAAAGCAGCAGATCCATATTATATAGTTTGAAACACTGAATAATCTGCTGCTTGAAATAATTATAAGTAACAACATACAACTACTGAGACTATATTTTTAGTATGGTCTAGAAAAGTGGTTAGGAGAATGAGAGTCTTAGCATGTGTGGCAACCACTGGCCATTTTTAAAGACATATTGCAAAAAAGGGCAAGAATTGGGCAGCTTTCATAGACAGATAGATAAGAATAGAGAATAGAAAGAGTAGGATCATGTACTGTTCTAGATCCCAAATGGAAAGAAATAATTCTGGAAAGATCCCTCAGTGACAAAGGTCAGTGTCTGAGTTAGATACATTGACAGTCTTGCCAGAAATATAAGACAAATATGCTTCTGCAATGATGGTGCTTACATTCTTATGGGAAAGAGAGACAGAGTCAAGTAAAGAAGGCAGCTAATAATAAATATGCTTAAGTAATTTTAAATGGGAATGCAGTTTGAGCATCTTTGGCTAGCTCATCTAGACACCTCTGAGATAACAGTTAAAATGATATCTGAATTGAAAATGAGGATACACATATGACAAATAAAGAGAAATATTTTCCAGGAAGAAAGAAGATTAAGTGCAAATGTAGAAGTTTGACTTTTCAAGGAAAAGGCAGACATCACAGCCTGAGAGAAGTGAACCAAGGGGAGAGCAGTGTAAGATGAGACCTCGAGTCACCTTTTGGAGAGTGATTTTCACTGCTGGATGAAATTTGTTTGTGATACATAAAGAGCAGCATGTCCCGTCAGCATACGAGACATAGACAGCCCTGTGATCTCAGACAAAATATGCCAAAGACATTCTCAGTAACAGTTACTGAGAATGTTACCCAGTTGTAACAGAATTTGTACTTTCTAAATTTGTTTTTTTATTGACAATGACATATCTCATATCTGGAAGTTTGTTAATGAACATTTTAGAAGAACTCATGGGAGAATAGATCACTTATAGATCTTTTAATTTATTTCACGTGGAATATGACTGAACATCAGATTATTATTATATTCAGTCACATTTGGCCTGATTTATAATCATTTTACATTCAGATCTCATCTGTAGATACAGGTGAAGTAAACTAAAGATGTAAATTTGCTCAAGAAAATCAATAAGATATTTACTTTTACAAGTAAAAGATACTGTTATTAGAGTGTAAAATTAAGTGTTGAGGCAATAAACTTTATTTAAAACCTCCTTGAGTCCATTTGCTTGGGTGGCTGAGTCAAGTTGAAATTAAGTAGGTGCTTAGGGAAGCATATTACTTCAATTGAGTGGGGAACAAGGGGCAGTAAGACTTTAATTCCCTGCTTTGCTTCCAAATACATGCAAGCTCTTTTGGAGCACTCTAGGGGCCCCACACTTTCTCTGCCTCTCACCTCCAGCCTATTTCCTTCTCCTTCCTTCTCTGCCTCTTCACAGCACAACCAATGGGGCAGATCAGTAGGAAGAAAGGCATGATTATATTTGGTGAACTGAAAGCAATTTTGGCTCCTTTTTGCCCCTTTGAACCACAAGTTCTACTTTCCACGAGGCCCCAAAGTGTCAAAACTATGTAAGATGTGTTCCTGGGTGCCTTCCTCATTTCCTGCACAGACGATTTCCTGTGTCTGAGGATGAGCAGAGTTAGCCTGAAGGATGACAGCACAGTAGTAATGGGACAGTTCACAGCATGGTGATTACTTCCTCATCCTCAAACACTGTGGAAGGCTGTTACCAGAACTTTCCTTTGTGAAAATCATAAGCCATAGCAGTGATATGCCTTTGAGGAGACACATATCTTCACTTTCACAGCTAGTAGTCTTAATGCCACCCCTAAATTTTGATGCTGACAGTAGATGCCATTTCTTTTTAATAATCTACACTTTTTAACCACAGATAATCAATCCTCCTTTAAAGATACATTTACAAGTTTTCAGGGAAAAAATACTTAAGTGGTTTAACTTCTATGGAAATATTTTTAAGCATCAAGAGTCATTTATGATTGCACCTACCTTCTAATCATAATTATCAGAGTGGTTACATGCAACTGTTATGAATAATAAATGCACAGTGGGATAAATGGATACTCCTTTTAAACTGTAAGTGATATACTTCTGGAGGCATAAATTTATTTTTGAAACAGCTTTTTAGATAAATGCTGTGAATACATGATATTAGAATATCAAATATTTATCATACAGTAGTTATCATTGTTTTTAAATGTAACCCAGCACATGCCAGGGAAAATGCCATGCTGATGATGTTAGGAAATAAAGTGAGTGATGTGTTCTGAATAAAACAATAGCAATTAGAAGTGAAGACACTGAAATATATGACCAACAGTAAACAATGGTAGAATAAAAAGAAACTCATGTTACATTCTTGTTTGGCGGTGAATTAAAGAGTTTAACTGATTTATTCACTACAATTTTGCAAAATTGAAGGCATTTGCTAAAAATTTAGGATTTTAATGGAACCTTTAATCTAACACAAGAAATTATGTGTGGACATTTGAATATATTTGGAGAAATCAAACAGTATAAAATTGAGAGGAAAATCTTCTTCTTCTCGAAACATCATCTAAGCCTCTTAAATCAGAATAATCTAAATCCTGAAAAATAGACTATATTGCTCATTCTAATTCTTTTGCCTTTGAAGGGGAATTCTTGAAATTTGGAGAGCAGTTTTCAAGTGAGAAGAGTATATGGTCCCTATCCTATACAGTGTTTAGTTTTTTAAACAATTATTTAATATGCAGTCCTAGCTTTGGGGAACATTTGCTGTGGAAATTTTTTGTGTAAATTTCACTTAATCTCTCAGGTGCAGAGCTGTGCTTGTATGTAGAATTGTCATATGAAGAAGGTCACCACACCCTCTTGGTCTTCTCCATAGGCTTACTATGGGGGAACACATGAGCTAAGCTGTGTACAGTTCTTGAGCACTTTATAAATAGTTCCTTGATGGAGAGTGAAAGGAACTGTTTTCCCTTGCTTCTCTATAAAAATGAGATTTAAATAAATTTGTTATCAATTCAAAATGATGGATTAAAAAAACCCAACCTTGTTTTTGGATTGTCGTTAAGTAGAAAGTGTGAAATCCAAGAAGAATGGACAAGTAAACAGTCATACTTATATCTGATATTGATTGACAAAATAGTGTGACTAGTTCAAAAGTTAAGAATTTATTAAACCAAATATTTCATTTAAACAGCAGTCTAAACACACAAAAACTCTAAAAATATTAAAGAGTCCCCTCCCTAAAAGAATTCTCATATATAGCTGATAATGCCTTTCTTCAATAAGTACTTGAGTGACATTCAAAGTGTGAAATAAGCCTCAGGATCCAAAAATCAGGGCCAAAGAGAAAAAGTACAGTTGTAAAGTATGGATTACAAAGGAGAGAGAAGAAATGGTTGCTGAATGAAACACTACAGACCAACAAAACAAATCAATGAATAAATGTGCAAAGTTAAAGGGAGAGGAAAGCAGTTATCTGGTGAGTCTTGTGAAATTGGCTAGGAGTTCAGAGAATAAGTCCCCACAGGAAACTGTATGTGATAAGTGTGATCAGGAATAAGTAAAGAAGCAAGTGTGTGCACAGCTTCTAGGTGTGTATTAAGCAATCTGTATCAATAATATGCCCTGATATGTGTCTTGCTCTAGGGGTTTGTTCCCTGTGTGGCATTGATGACATGGTACATAGAAGTTACTATGTCTGTAGGTCTAAGTCAAAAGCGAAAGTTACTGAGAGAATTAAGATCTTCTGTATAAGGAAATAACCTAATTGAAGAATTAGGGGATTTAATATACTCTGAAATAATGAATATAAAGGAATAATAAAGGGATAAATTTGGGAACCATTTACTCTTACACTCAGCCTGGACACTGAGTATCAAAACCACATTTTACTGTCTACATTAACATTGCTTTGCTATAAGACTGTCTTCAACAGCACCTATTTTCAGACACTGTGTCAATCAAGCAAATGGTTTGATTTTTCATTCCAGGAACTTCAGAAATGATCCACAAACTCTCAGTGGAAGGCATCAATAGAAAATTTGTTTCAAAAGACTGTATGAATTCCTCATTCCAAAGTCCTTGCCTTACTGTTTCCACCAGTACAGGACTGTTGCATCATGATCCTTACACAATCCTAATCAAGCCCCCACAATGAAAGGCATGCTTTAAATCAAACTTTCAATTCTCAAAAATTCGTACCTTACCTTCACCCTCTAAAGGTCTGACAACACTTTGTGGGGTGGAATTCTCCCTTAATGAGTAAATAATATGCTCAGTTTTGGCTTATCAATAGGATAAGCTGGTGATATTTAGGGAATTAGGTTTGACAAATGCCTAGAAGTCTCACAAAAGCCTCCATAACAATACTTTATTGTAGAACAAAGTTTATTGAATCTAATTTCACAATACTCATTTTATTTCCTCTTCCTGGAAATAAAACATTTGTAGAAACATAGGAGTTTTATTGGTTTATTTATTTATGTCAGTAGAAAAATATTTGGTGAATCTTTTATTAAGTCAAAAGCTTGTCAGAACATCAGTCATCTCACATTTTTAAATATCTGGCAGTGAAAATTTTATTAGTCAAGAACTACTAAAAATATAAAACCCTACTTATGGCTATAGTGGTACAAATGGAAACTGGCTTTTAAAATTTGCCATTAAGAGACACTGAGTTCTTCAACATGGCACGTGTAAGAAAGTTTTTGCATATATGGTGCCAGGTTCTTCCTAGTGCCCTATACAATCTAAATCTTTAAAACAATGAAACGATTTCTATATGATTCTTGTCATTAGAAATAAAGATAGAGATATGTGAGTGTGTGTGTGTGTGTATGTGTATTAAATCACAGGTGGCCTATCTTAAACATATATCCATCTAAAAATATAGCCTCAAAATATACCAAGCACCAACTAAAAGAAATATAGGAAGGAAAAGATAAATAAAAATTCATGATGATGTTAATACATCTCTACCAGAAAGAGATCAATTGGGCAAACAACAATCAGAGCTTTTGGAGATAAAAATAATACAAATATTATGTTCAAGTTATTAGATTTTGGAGAATACACATTCTTTTTGAGAAGAAAGGGAATATTTATAAAAATATTTCCACATCTGTCACAGAACTTAGGAACCCTTAACAAATTCCAAAGTATTGATGTTCAGGGCCATAATGCTGCACACATTTCAGTGGGTGCCATTCACATAAAATATGGTTGAGGCTACTTAGAGTTAAACAAGGTTGTAGTTCTCAGTGTCATAGAGTATATGTTCTCTAACCAAAAATCAATAAGACAATGGAAAGATCTTCTGTGCTCATGGATTAATATTGTTAAAATGTCCCTATTCCCTGAAGCAATCTCCATCAAACTTCTAATGGCACTTTTAACAGAAATGGAACAAACAATCATAAAATTTGTGTGTAACCAGAAAAGATCCCAAATACCCAAAGCAATCTTGAGAAAGAAGAAGAAAGCTAGAGACATCACACTTCCTGATTTAAAACTATATTACAAAGCCACAGTAAACAAAACAGTACAATATTGGCATAAAACGGAGACAAAGATCAAAGGAACAAAATACAGAGCTCAGAAATAAAATCATGCATATATGGTCAAGGAATTTATGACAGAGGAGCCAAGAATATACAATGGAGAAAGGATAGTCTCTTCAACAAATGATGTTGGGAAAACTGAACAGCTGCATGCTAAAGAATGAAACTAGACTATTTTACACCACACACAAAAATCAACTTAAAAATGGATTAAGGACTGAAACCATAAAACACCTGGAAGATGACATAGGTGATAAACTCCTTGATGTTGGTCTTGGCAATGATATTTTGGATTTGACACTAAGAGCAAAAGCGACAAAAGCATAAATTAAAAAAAAAATTAGACTACATCAAACTTGAAATCTCTGCACAGAAAACAAAACTGTCAGCAAAATGAAAAGGGAACCTATGGAATAGGAGAAAATATTTGCAAATTATATATCTGATAAGGGATTAACATTCAAAATACATAAAGAACTCATATAATTCAATAGCAAAAAAATAAAAAATCTGAGTAAAAATAGGCAAAGGAACTGAATAGATATTTTTCCAAAGAAGACATAGAGATGGCCAATAGGTATATGAAAATGTGATCATCATTAATCATCAGGGAAATGCAAATCAAAACCACAATGAGATATCGCCTAATACCTGTTAGAATATCTCTTATCAAAAATATAAGAGATAAGAAATGTTAGTGAGGATATGGAGAAAAGGAAATCCTTGTGCAATTTTGGTGGGAATGTAAATTGGTTCAGTCACTATGGAAAACACTAGGGAGTTTCCTCAAAAAATTAAAAATAGAACTACCATATGATCTAGCAATTCCACTTTGGATGTAGGAAATGAAATCACTATTTCAGAGAGATATCTGCACCTTTTTGTTTATCACAGCATTATTTACAATAGCCAGGATATGGAAACAACCTAAGTCCATCAACAGATGAATAAAGAAAGTGTGATACACACACACATGGGATATTATTCAGTCATAAAAAGGAAAGAAATCCTGCCATTTGAGACAACATGGATGGACCTTGAGAACATTATGCTCAGTGAAATAAGTCAGAAAGAGAAAGACAAATACTGTAAGATCTCACTTATATGTGGAAACTGAAAAACTGAACTCATAGAAACAAAGAATAGATTGTTGGTTGTCAGAAGTGGAGAGTGGGAGATGGAGGAATTGGATGAAAAAGGTCAAAAGATAAAAAAGAAAAAAGCAATAAAATTAGAAACTAATAAGGAAGTATAGCTGAACAAATTCAAAAGGTTTGAACCTAAATACCATTTTATTAAGCAAACTTTGAGTTAACAAGAGCAGAAAATATATTTGAAACATAAGCACAAAATAATAATGAAAATGCTACAAGTTAAAGTGTAACTTAGAACAAAATAATTTTGAATAAAATTGTCAAGAAACTTAAAAATGATAGAGCTAAACAAAACTGTAAGGACTGAAAAGAAGAAGAACTGACAACACTTAAGAAACAAATGAAGAAAAATAACAAAGACCAACATCAATAAATAGGAAAACAAGAAAAAAATAGATGAGATGAGCAGAACCAAAGTCAAATTATCTGGAAAGTCTAGTAATATGGATAAATATCTGACAAGGTTGATCAGTAAATAAGAGAAAAGATGGAAAGAAATCAAGTAGAAACATTTAAAACTATTAAAAATTCAATCACATATAAAATTGAAAATTAGGTAAAATTGGAAAATTATAAAACCAAAAGAAAATTGTAAAACACCAAATTGATGCTGGGAAGAAAACTTAAGTAGACTGATAACTAATCTATTAAAAATGAAATAATAAAGCTCAAAATGTTTCCTTCCAAAAAACTCATATAAATGAGTTTTATTAAACTTTTAAAAAATGATTATTTCCTATCCTTTGTGAGTTTTGTCCTAGATAATGGAAATAAAAATAAAAAACTACTCAAATTATTTTAAGAAGCTACTATATTCTTGATTCCAAATCCATATAAAGATATAAGGATATGCAAGAAAGTAGAACTATAGACTAATTTTTAAGTGCAAAATGCCTAAACATTAGCTGAGCAAGCCCAGATATATACTTGAAGCAATAATGCATTTTGATCATTTAGGCATGATTTCAATAAAAACATTATTCAAAGAAGAGAAAAAAAAGTCATTGTATTCACCACTGTAATATATTAAAGAAGAAAATATAAAATAGATGCTGAGAAAGTATTTGATTAAATTCAATAAATACAATAAAAATTCTTAGTAAATTAAGAAAAGAGAGGGAATGTGCTAATACTGTAACAACTATTTCCCAAATCCTATATCAAAAACTTTAGCTGAGGAAGAAACTTTAGCAGCACCCCCTAAGATCAGTCACAGGAAAAGTATGCCCATCATCAAAACGATTATTTACTGTGGTCTGAGTGTCTTTGCCAATGCTATAAGAAAATTACAAAAATCAGTCATGAGAGTTACAAGGAAGAGCTGTTGTGCAACGGTGACAATCTATGAAACACTGTCCTTGTGGGTTTAATATTCCACAAAAGAAATGTTGAATTACTTAGAGTTGAGTTTTTAGTTTTGATAGAGTGAAGACTATGTGGTTAAAACAGAAAATAAAATAATAATTGCAGATGCTTGGGATGAGGTACTTGTGCACATCACTGTTTAGCAGCAATTCAATTCTCCTTCGAAAAAAATCATGGGCAAACATTTTACCTGAAATCCACTTTTATACTGCAGACTACTAATGAGAACTACCACAGCTGAATTTGTTACAGTATCTGTCTATATCTATCTATCTGTCTATCTATCTATCTGTCTGTCTATCTTTGTAGCTATCATCTACCTACAGCTATGTATTCTTTACTTGTGTAGCTTATATAACTTATTAGGAAATTCAGAATGGTTTTATTCAGAACCTCGTGTGATTTTCAGCTGTACCACCAATTTCCTGCATGACTTTGCACTGATTGTTAATCCTTTCAATTCAGATTTCCCATCTGCATCTCAAATGAAGATTTCAGCTTAATTTATCATTTACTGAGATGCTAAGAGTAGTAATTAAGTACTAGGTTTGATTTGTCTTTCTATCTGGTCTCAGGCACCTACTTCTCTTTCATTAAAAACAATTCATACATCAATGTCAGAGGTCACCATGGATTTTAATATTTATCCTTTTTACAAAAACACAGCCAGAAATGATTTGCAGGAAGAGCCATAAAATATGAATAGGCACTTAAGTAACATCTTATTATGTATAAGAATTGTTATGTACTAAAACTAGAAAATAGAGAGAATCTGGTATAAGCAATTGATTGGAAACAGCCATAAACAATATAGAAACGTAGTGCTGGATTGTGATGCTGAAAAAGCCAGTCCACACCACCATTGAGAGTTTAAAAGTAAAAAACTGTCAAAGATGTCTAAACGTATTTATGCATTTACTTGGTTCCACTTCTCATGTATTTCAGCTAAGACATGCTCAATTGTGGAATGGCTGAATCTTCCCAGCAATGTTGTCATCAACTCCATTTCTCCCCTCTGAGCAGCTGTTGTCTTTGACGTAGGAATTGTCCCATTCCCACTCCTCCAGTGAATTTCTTTTTCCCAAGATCCCTCGAGGAAAGACCTTTATAGACGATACTCTCTCCCATCCAAATGCATGGAGGGGTCATTTTTGATTGGTGCCAGAAGAGGCCTTCTATGAACTTTTCTGTTTGGGTTATATTCTTTCTATGGGAGATTTTGAATTGACTGTGAAAAACAATTGCTTGTAGGTAATTGAGTGAAGATTCAAATTATGGGGTATAAAAATAAACCAAACAGAACAAGGAAAAGCATTATAAGTATGAGCATGCAAGTTATAAAGTTACTATGGTGCCAGAAAAGATTTGTAGAGACTTTACAAAAGGAGTCCTATATATCTCTTAAGTAGAGAGAGAAAATCACCTGAGAAGTCTCCCTCCCTCCTTACTTCCCTCCTTCCTTCCTTCTCCTCCTCCTTATACTTCTCTTTCTCTCTCTGCGTTTCTCTTTTTTCCTTAATTTCTTTATTTCCAAAAAGAGTCACATTTGTGCGTCCACCTTCAAGTTTGCAAATTTGAGTGGGCATTCATTGTTATAGGATGCCACAGGTCTTCACACCTGATCATAGCTGCTTTTCCTAAGAGCTCTTATAATGCGAGTAGGGATTGTGGAAATAACACACCTGAAGATGGTCCTAGGAACCTTTGGGTAGGAAAGAGGTTGGGAATCTGACACTTTCCATTTTGAGGTTCAATATTATCGGTACTGACTCTGAGTTTTTCTAGCAGACACAAGTCTTAAGGTTCAATTCATCATGATGCAAAGAGGTGTCAGGCTTGAAACTAAAACACCTGTAGATTAAATTTATTTCCATGATAGTATCTGTCTGTATTTAGCAACCACAGACGTATCCATCCTTGCAGAGCAGCTATGTTTTGAAATCATTATGGGAACAATGGTTGAACACTGGAGGGTAAAATAAACAAATCATGAGGCATCACTACCACCTATGAATAGATAAGAACATAACCCCTACAGTGGACATTTAAGACATGCCATATTGTATAGGTGCATTTTCAACAACTAGACATGGAAACTCAAAAGCAGGGCAAGTTAGTGGCCTCATCATACTTCCTAGAACTCTTGTCAACTGCTGTTTGTAATCTCAGTTGACAAACCATCTCAAGGTGGAGATGTTGGACTTTGTCTTATATTATAGAAATGTGGAGGCCTGAACAATTAATTGAGGTTGAAAGAAATAGAAATTTTGGAGAAATGATTATCTTAAAAATTGTATGTCTAAAAGTACTTATTCTATTAATGTATCCAGGATCTATGTGATTAAAATTTTTCATTGTGAGTAGACATCAATTACCCTAACACTGTCCTTCTAAAATCATACACCATAAATTTATTTATCAAATGAGTTAATCACAACTTAGCAAATATGCTTAAATTTTTAGATATGATAAACTTGTAATACAAACTTTAATTGAAAATGTGTATTCATTTCCTATGATGTCTTATGAAATTCTTAGATTATTTACTATTTTAATATTTTATAAAGCTTCATCACAATTACATAAAATTTCCCTTTGAAGCTAGGCAGGCTTTAGCCCTACTCTCTAGCAAAGCAGAAGGCAGCAGCCTAGAGCTTAAGAACAAAGAGTTCTTTTAGTCAAACTGCCTAGGAATCCTTACCAGTTATGTAACTTTGGGCAAGTTTTCTAACTCCAGTTATTCATGGAATGTGTTGTGAAGATTGAATAAATTAATTCTTATACAGCTCTATCCTGGCAAACAGTAGACAATTAATGAGTGGTGACTGTTACTAACAGGCAGGCCTGGATCAAGATGTAAGGCAGTAAAAAAATTATTCTTTCTGAACAAATACTTTTGGCAACTTCACTTTATATTTGTTGGATAGCCTACTACAGGCTGTGAGGGATGAACAAGGAAGGCTGTGCTTTAACTGTGTTTTCTCATTGCCTTCTCTCCTCTTCCAAGACTAACTCTGCTTGAAGAGTAGTATATTATAACAACCACAGGAGTCTGAATATTTAGATGATTAGTGGTAGTGTGAAGCATCATAGTTTGGTGTGAAAACAAACAAAACTAACCTGAGATTTTGGAGAATTTAGTTCTAGTTTACCTTTGCCATTGTCTTTGTGGCATTCTATATATTTAATTTTTCTAATTTCTATTTTTCTCATATTTAAAATTAAGGATGTTTATCATTGTTGTTATATGTAATATTTTAGGAGGTATTATTCACTATTATTGTGAGACAGAAATAAAAGGCAATGTTCAGGAAAAAATAAATTTATAATTCTTTCCTGATATGATTACTTTTAGTATCTTGAATCAAGTGAAGATGATGAAAAATATGCCCATCAAATTGTTATTCTTTGTATGTAAATTGTTCTTTCTTTCTAAATGGCTTTTGAAATTTCTTTTTGTGTTTGGTATGTTGAAAGTTTATTGTAATGTGTTTAAGGTGGATTTTTCTTTTGGCACTCTATGGATCATTTTAGGGAGATAAGGGTAAACTGTGATAATTACTGCTGAGTCAAGAGGCAACAGAAAAGTGATTAGACAGACAGAGAAGTGACCTTTAGATTTTGTTCCATTGAGGTCACTGGTAACCCTGACAAGGACTATTTCAGTGGGAGAAAAGGAGTTCAAAACCTGGTATAGGACAGAATGAGTTGGGAGGACAAGTAAGCCCGTAGAACATAATCAGCTTGACATCAGAGTTATTTTGTTTTATTACATTCTTTTGTTTTTCATCCAGAATCCCAAGGCCTAGAATAATGCCTACTCAGAGCACTGAATAAATGAATGGAGTCAAAGACTTCTATTTCAAAAAGCTTGGGTGAGAAAAAGTAGAGAACTGGAACTGCACTCTGGTTAGAAGAGAATGTTAATTCAAAGGACAAATATTTTTGGTTGTTTTTGTTTTATTCTGTGTGCTGAAGTAACTGCTCTTACTAGGAGAAGTTGATGAAAGTGAGAGAGTATAATCATGAGAGTAAAACTTTGAGAAACTGCGAAAGAGTGGGATCCAGAGGCAAAGTGGAATGGTTGGCCATCTTGGATGAGAATATATTATAAGAGGAAGTAGTTAGAGAATATAGATTCAGGTAAATGCTTATGGATAAATTCTGTGACGCAAAGATGAAAGAGCTCCAATTTGGTTGCTTTCATTGTTTCTTTTTTATATTTTTAGTTGTATATGTATCAAGATCATATGGCCCAGGGATGGATAGTGAGTATGGAAATGTGGAGCAGGAGGATACTAGCAGTTTGAGATGGAGGAGGTCTTTTCTTTTCTATTTCCAGAAAATGTATGCCCTTATTCTTTAACAATATTTTCCACCTAATTTTGATTGCTCTGTTTTTCTAGGATTTTTATTACTAAATCTTAGAACTTCTATTTCTATCTTCCATACCTCTTAATATTCTCTCTCATTATTATCTTTCTCTCACTCTCTTTCTAGTTATCTGCTTTTTTCTGGGAACTTATCTCAATCTGGTCTTCTAATTGTCTAATTAGTTCCTCTTCTGTATCCATTTACTCAGCTTTTTAATTTCACCATTATATTTTTCATGACTACTATATCTGCTTTGTTCTTTAGCATGTTTTCTTGTTTTATATTGCTAACATCTTCCTTTACCTTTTAAATATCAGGTAATTTTTCTTGACCTATGTATTATACCATTTCTTCTAGAATATACTATCCTGTATAGTGTTAGGTCTGGTTCCTAAGGCAATACACCTTGAGTCCCTGAGACTTGAATATCAAAGGTTTATTGAAGAGTGCTCTTGAGAACACCTGAAGGTGTAAGGAAAACAGAACTGAGTAGAAGAAGAGGTTGAATTGTGATGCTGTTGCTGGGTGGCCCTTCTGATGTGTCTTGATTTGAGGCAAGAGGGCTGGGACATCATGAACTCCTCAAAGAACAGGCACTGGGGAGTGGTTGAAACCTCAGCTGAGGTGACTCCCTATGGCCAAGAGCAAGTTCTTCAGGACTACATAAAGAGCAATTGGTGTCCAACCCTCCCAGCAGCTGGGGAAATGACCACCTCAGTCTTGCAGGGGTACATGGGGGTGCACCCACAACATCCAACACAGTATTGTTATTTTCTTTTTATCCTATGTTTTCTTTCAAAATCTTTCTATTTTTGCCTGCAAGCTCTTAACCATTGGAATTATCAGCTACTTTGTTGGAAAATGAGTTAGGAAAAACCAGACAACCTCCATTTGAGTCAGCTCAATAGAGACTCTAGATAATTTGGCCCACCACATACATACAACCACTCCTCAGACTTTCTTCATCTTCCCATCCTCTGCACCTAGTGTCCCAGTGAGAGCCAGTATTAGAAGTGGACTCTTCTCAGACTACCATTTTCTTGTCCTGGGTGTATGTCAGTCTTGATCTGAGCATTTATTAGTTGGTTGCATCCTGGATATTTATTGTTGAGTTTTACTTGGATATCTCTGAGTTAATCCAGCATTGGGCATTTGCCAGTAAGTCTTAGGCTGTTTTTCCCAGTTCTTCTGAATTCCAGATGTGTCCTGATGTTACTTGTGGGGGCATACAGACTCAGACCTACGTTTCCAGCAGGTGTGGAGAAAGGCACAGCTTGTCCCCAGGCCCTGCAATGGGAAGGGCCATCAGGACTCCCACAAGCTTGTTCATGTTTGATCCTCTTCCCGCTGCACTGGGCTGCCTTTTCTTTCTGGCCAAAGACACATTCGTCTTTTCAAAACATCTCTAGTTTTCCTATATATTTCTCATTTTACTCCTTGTTCTGCTCTACTGTCTTGGGTGTTAATCATAGTCATCATAATTCAAGACAGACAATCTAGCAGAACTTCTCCTAGGTATTTATATGACAGAAATGCTGACACTGATAGGAAAAGCACAAATACACAGGAGTATGCCTGGCAGCATTGCTTGTACTAGCAAATTATTTGGAACAAAATAAATACCCATCGATCAGGGACTAATTAAATAAATTATGTTACAATCCATATATTGCCTCTTAAAATGAATGAGACAGTTCCATATATACTGCATATACTGAATAAGGAAAGGTATATAGGATACATTGGTAGGGATACAGCCAAAGTTGAGAACAAAGTTTTCAGCAAATAACCACTTGTGTGGAGAATCACAGAAGAAAGGAACCAGTGATTAGGGAAGAAGGAATAGAAAGAGGTCTATTTTCAGTATATTGTAGCTTTTGAATATTATACAACACACACACATGTCCATCCATTTACTTTTTAAAGTAATGAATGAAACATCATAAAAAACAAGTAATTCTATAAAAATAACATCAAGGAAATAGCTTGTAATTAACAAAGTCTAAATTCCTCCCTAACCACTGAAATAAATGATATCACAGGATAAAATAATAAATCAAAATGCTGCAAATGTCTAGTTCTGCAGTCTTAGATGGTGCATTAATTGTTTTGACTTTATAGAGCACAAATAAGTAAGTTTGTTTTCCAACATGCTGAATGATACATTTATAGCTTGTAGGAATTAATAATTTCCAAAGCAGCCTCATTAGCTAACATTGAATGCTTTAGGCACTGGAAGAATTGGGTTAATGCACTCACTTTCTACTCTTAGGCATATTTTCAGATTCAATTAATGTTGAAAATGTGCATTGAATTTCTATGTTGAGACTTTTTTAAAATGCAAAGAATTACTAAAATTTGCTTTAAAATTACGAAATACTCAAGAAAATTAGCATTTACATGACATTTTCTGCCATAGAGGAGATTTGCAAGTATCAACATCTTAAT
Organism: Equus przewalskii; assembly: GCF_037783145.1. NCBI lineage: Eukaryota > Metazoa > Chordata > Mammalia > Perissodactyla > Equidae > Equus > Equus przewalskii. The sequence continues at coordinate 33,696,989 of NC_091838.1, forward strand.
CTTTTCAAAAGATCTTTCTAATTCCAATTACAGAGAATAGCAGCAAGATGAGTTTATGAAAACAGGAAAGTAAGCAGAAATTTATGTGATCATACATACCGCTTTAAGCATGGATAATTATTGAAGGTTCTTCATACAAAAATTGTTTTCCTCTTTAATTTTGTCTTTTTTTGTTTTGTGCACTATGGGATAGATTAGTTTTATGTTTTTATGAATATTTTACTCAGTTATACACCAGGATCCTTAGTTTGAAGAAGTTTATCATTATCAAACGGAGGTATCTTTTCTTTTCCATTGTAAATACTCATTATAACTATGATTCAGTGGATGAGTAGCATTCTAGCAACAATACAAACATTTGAGAAATGTTTTGCTTTATTCATTTCTTTATCAGTGGACCTGAATTTGTCCTACTTAAAGTTCAGGAGTCTGTCACTTCTTTACTGCCTATAAGAGAAATTAGAGATAAGCTAGGCAGGAATAAAAGTGTAATGACTTAGTGGGAGGACATTATAGGGGCCTGGAATTGGCCACCCCAAGATATGTCTCTTTGGCATGATGATTATTTGAGGCTGGTTACTTTGCAGACAGGAAAGAAACTGAAAAGTAGAATTTACTTACCCTTTGTAAGAGACATTTACATTGTAAAGGAAATCTCCATCTGTAAAGATATCTCCCTCTCTACCAGGAAGAAGGCGGGATGGCCTTATCTCTAGAAACTTTTAATCAATGGGGAAGGCAAGGACTTAAATCTGCATTTCTTTATTGTGCTTGTCTGGTAACCTCCTATAACTGACTCCCCCCAACCCCCAACAGCCTCCTTTGTCTTTAGCTGGATATGATATTTAAGTGGGGACTTCAGCCATTTTGGCGAGTTGCTCAGCTTGCCTGAGCCTCCCATGTATACATGTTGTAAAGCTTTGTTTAATTTTCTCCTGCTATTCTGTCTCATGTGAATTTAATTCATTCTCTGGCCAGATGAACCCAGAGAGGGTAGAGGAAATGTCTTCCTCCCCTACAACATCAAAGATTCCTTCACCCCAAACTGGGACATATATTTCTAAAGAACTGAATTACTAATTGGTTAAAACAGAAAATTTTAGACTATATATTATTATCAAATCTAGGACACATACCCCATTACTTAACTCTCTCTTCTCTGTAATTTATTCACAAAATTAAGGAGTTGTATTTTCAGGTTTTAAAAGGTATTTTGTAAACAGCTTTATTCAGATATTTTAACATGATAAATGGACAATTTCATAAATTTTCACATAAGAAAACACCATGAATCCATCATCACAATCAAGATGACAAACATACTCATTACTTCCAAAATATTTTGTGTCATGATTGCATTAAATAAAGCTGCTATGAACATTCACATATAAGACTTTACCTACATTTCTCTTGGGACAATACCCTGGAGGAGAATGGCTGAGTCGTATGGTAGATGTAGTACTTTCCCAGAGCAGCTGCAACAAATTACCATAGACTTGGTGCCCCAAAACAACAAAAATTTATTCTTTCACAGTTCTCAGGCCAGAAGTCTAAAGTCAAGGTATGAGAAGAGCTGGACTCACTCTGGAGGCTCTGGGGAAGAAATCTTCCTGGCTTCTTCCAGCTTCTGGTGTCTGTCGGCATTCCTTGATCTGTGTCCACATCACTTTAATCTCTCATCTGTGTTCACATTGACTCCTCTTCTCAGTGTGTTTTCTATGTGACTCTCTTATAAAGATATGTGTGATAGCATTTAAGACCAATCTGAGTTATCCAGGATGTGTTCCATTTCTCAAGATCTTTAATTACATATTTTTTCACAAAAAGTAATATTTACAGGTTCACAGGATTAGGATGTGGACATATATTTTGGGGGGCTATCATCCAATCCACTACAATAGTTGTATATTTAATATTTTAAGAAATTGCTAAACTGCCTTCCAAAATGATTGTGTTATTTAATTCCCCAACAGCAGTGTATGAGAATTCCAGTTGCTCCACAACCTCGTTAGACTTGGTATGGTCAGTCATTTTAATCTTAATACATTCTAAATACTGTGCAGTGATGTTTCAATGTCATTTTAATTCACATTTCCCTCATGACCAATAATATCCAGCATCTTTTCAGGTGCTTATTTACCATTCATATATCTTTTATTTATCAAGTGCCTTTTCACATCTTCTGCCTATTATTTTTAAATTGTGTTTTGGCTTATTATTGAGTTTTGAGAGATCTTTGTATATTCTGGATACAATTTCTTTAACAGATATATAGTTTGAAGATATTTTATTAGTCTGTGGGTTGTCTTTTCTTTGTCTTAACAGTGCATTTTGAATAGCAGAAGTTTTTGGTTTTTGAAAAGTTTATCATTTTTTTCTTATATGGATTGTGTTTCAGTATCATAACTAAGAAATCTTTGCTTAACTCCAGTTCACAAAGGTTGTTTTTATATTTTCTCATAGGTTTTACATTTAGCCTGTGATTTATTTGACAATTGTTGATTATAATGCAATATATGAATTAAAATTCATATTGTTTGCACAAGGATAGCTGATGTTTTTAGCACATTTGTGGAGAATTGTGCTAGAGTTATCTTCACTTTTCTGAAAACTGATCGAACACGCATATGTGTTTATTTCTGAACTCTATTCTGTTTTATTGAATTACTAGTCAATCTTATTCCACACCACATTGTCTTGATTATTGTAGATTTATAATTCTTAAAATCATTTAATTAGCATAATTTCTCCAATTATGTTCTTTTTCATTCAAAGTTGTTATGGCTAGTCTAAGTCTTCTGCATTTCCATATGAATTTTAGAATCAGCTTCTCAACTTCTACAAAACATGCCTGTTGAAACTTTGACTGGGGTGGCATTAAATACATATCAATTTGGGAAGAATTGACATCTTACCAATGTTGAGTCTTTTCATCTATGTACAAAGTATCTCTCTCTATTATTTAGATCCCCTTTACTTTCTCTTAGCAGTGTTTTAAATTTGTCATTCTACAGGTCTTGCACTTTTGTCAGATTTAGTCTAAATATTTGGTATTTTTTATACTATTATAACTAGTATTATTTTAAAATTTCTATTTATTCTGTTTTTTTTTTTTTTGCTAATATATAGAAATACAATTGAGTTTTGGACAGTTATTTTGTAGACTGCAGACTTCCTAAAGACATATTAGTTTCTGGGGTAGCTTTTTCATAGAATCCAAAAATGTGCCTTCTTGTTTTTGACTTCTAATTTTATTCCATTACAATCAGAGAACATAATTTGTATTACTTGAATCTGTTTAAATTAAGATTTGTTTTATGGCCAAGAATATTGTCTTTCTTGGAAAAATTTCTTGTGCACTTGAAAGGAATGTGCATTCTGCTGCTGTTGACCATTCCATAATTGCCAACTAATTCTAGTTGGTGAGTAATGCTGTTCAAGTCTTCTATATTGCTACAGATTTTTTGTCTGTTTTTTCCATCAAATGTTGGAAAAGGTTGTGGAAAACTATAACTGAAAGTTTGTCTGTTCTTGAAGCTCTATTAGATTTTGCTTCACAATTTTTAAAGCTCTGTCATTAAGAACATGGATCTTATGTTTCCTCTTTCTTTTTTTTTTTTTTAAAATGCTACTAAATTAGGTGATTTATTTCTTTTTTTTTTTTTATTAATGTTATGATAGATTACAACCTTGTGAGATTTCAGTTGTACATTTTTGTTAGTCATGTTGTGGGTACACCACTTCCCCCTCCGTACCCTCCCCCCCACCCCCCTTTTCCCTGGTAACCACCAATCAGATCTCCTTCTCAATATGCTAATTTCCACCTATGAGTGGAGTCATATAGAGTCGTCTTTCTCTGACTGACTTATTTCGCTTAACATAATGCCCTCGAGGTCCATACACATTGTTGTGAATGGGCCAATTTTCGTCTTTTTTTATGGCTGAGTAGTATTCCATTGTGTATATATACCACATCTTCTTTATCCAATCATCAGTTTCTGGGCATGTAGGCTGGTTCCACGTCTTGGCTATTGTAAATAATGCTGCGATGAACATAGGGGTGCAACGGACTCTTGAGATATCTGATATCAGGTTCTTAGGATAGATACCCAGTAATGGGATGGCTGGGTCATAGGGTATTTCTATTTTTAACTTTTTGAGAAATCTCCATACTGTTTTCCATAGTGGCTGTACCAGTTTGCATTCCCACCAACAGTGTATGAGGGTTCCTCTTTCTCCACAACCTCTCCAACATTTGTCGTTCTTGGTTTTGGATGTTTTTGCCAATCTAACGGGGGTAAGGTGATATCTTAGTGTAGTTTTGATTTGCATTTCCCTGATGATTAGCGATGATGAACATCTTTTCATGTGTCTATTGGCCATATTCATATCTTCTTTTGAGAAATGTCTGTTCATGTCCTCTGCCCATTTTTTGATCGGGTTGTTTGTTTTTTTGTTGTTAAGCAGTGTGAGTTCTTTGTATATTATGGAGATTAACCCTTTGTCGGATAAGTGGCTTGTAAATATTTTTTCCCAATTAGTGAGCTGTTTTTTTGTTTCAATCCTGTTTTCCCTTGCCTTGAAGAAGCTCTTTAGTCTGATGAAGTCCCATTTGTTTATTCTTTCTATTGTTTCCCTCAACTGAGGAGTTACAGTGTCCCGAAAAGATTCTTTTGAAACTGATGTCAAAGAGTGTACTGCCTATATTCTCTTCCAAAAGACTTATTGTCTCAGGCCTAATCTTTAGGTCTTTGATCCATTTTGAGTTTATTTTGGTGTGTGGTGAAAAGAATGGTCAATTTTCAATCTTTTGCATGTGGCTGTCCAGTTTTCCCAGCACCATTTGTTGAAGAGACTTTCTTTTCTCCATTGTAGGCCCTCTGCTCCTTTGTCGAAGATTAGCTGTCCATAGATGTGTGGTTTTATCTCTGGGCTTTCAATTCTGTTCCATTGATCTGTGGACCTGTTTTTGTACCAGTACCATGCTGTTTTGATCACTGTAGCTTTGTAGTATGTTTTGAAATCGGGGATTGTGATTCCGCCGGCTTTGTTTTTCTTGCTCAGGATTGCTTTAGCAATTCGCGGTCTTTTGTTGCCCCATATGAATTTTAGGATTGTTTGTTCAATTTCTGTGAAGAATGTTCTTGGGATTCTGATTGGGATAGCATTGAACCTGTATATTGCTTTAGGTAGTATGGACATTTTAACTATGTTTATTCTTCCAATCCATGTGCAAGGAATGTTTTTCCATCTCTTTATGTCATCGCCTATTTCTTTCAAGAAAGTCTTGTAGTTTTCATTGTATAGATCCTTCACTTCCTTGGTTAAGTTTATCCCAAGGTATTTTATTCTTTTCGTTGCGATTGTGAATGGGATAGAGTTCTTGAGTTCTTTTTCTGTTAGTTTATTGTTAGTTTATAGAAATGCTACTGATTTATGCACGTTAATTTTATACCCTGCTACTTTGCTGTAGTTGTTGATTATTTCTAATAGTTTTTCTGTGGATTCTTTGGGGTTTTCTATGTATAAGATCATGTCGTCTGCAAACAACGAGAGTTTTACTTCTTCGTTACCTATTTGGATTCCTTTTATTTCTTTTTCCTGCCGAATTGCTCTGGCCAGCACCTCCAGAACTATGTTGAATAGGAGTGGTGAAAGTGGGCACCCTTGTCTTGTTCCTGTCCTCAGAGGGATGGCTTTCAGCTTTTGTCCATTGAGTATGATGTTGGCTGTGGGTCTATGATCTATGGCCTTTATTATGTTGAGGTACTTTCCTTCTATACCCATTTTACTGAGGGTTTTTATCATAATTGGGTGTTGGATCTTGTCGAATGCTTATTATTTGGAACAAAATAAATACCCATCGATCAGGGACTAATTAAATAAATTATGTTACAATCCATATATTGCCTCTTAAAATGAATGAGACAGTTCCATATATACTGCATATACTGAATAAGGAAAGGCATATAGGATACATTGGTAGGGATACAGCCAAAGTTGAGAACAAAGTTTTCAGCAAATAACCACTTGTGTGGAGAATCACAGAAGAAAGGAACCAGTGATTAGGGAAGAAGGAATAGAAAGAGGTCTATTTTCAGTATATTGTAGCTTTTGAATATTATACAACACACACACATGTCCATCCATTTACTTTTTAAAGTAATGAATGAAACATCATAAAAAACAAGTAATTCTATAAAAATAACATCAAGGAAATAGCTTGTAATTAGCAAAGTCTAAATTCCTCCCTAACCACTGAAATAAATGATATCACAGGATAAAATAATAAATCAAAATGCTGCAAATGTCTAGTTCTGCAGTCTTAGATGGTGCATTAATTGTTTTGACTTTATAGAGCACAAATAAGTAAGTTTGTTTTCCAACATGCTGAATGATACATTTATAGCTTGTAGGAATTAATAATTTCCAAAGCAGCCTCATTAGCTAACACTGAATGCTTTAGGCACTGGAAGAATTGGGTTAATGCACTCACTTTCTACTCTTAGGCATATTTTCAGATTCAATTAACGTTGAAAATGTGCATTGAATTTCTATGTTGAGACTTTTTTAAAATGCAAAGAATTACTAAAATTTGCTTTAAAATTACGAAATACTCAAGAAAATTAGCATTTACATGATATTTTCTGCCATAGAGGAGATTTGCAAGTATCAACATCTTAATCTTTTCAGAAGATCTTTCTAATTCCAATTACAGAGAATAGCAGCAAGATGAGTTTATGAAAACAGGAAAGCAAGCAGAAATTTATGTGATCATACATACCGCTTTAAGCATGGATAATTATTGAAGGTTCTTCATACAAAAATTGTTTTCCTGTTTAATTTTGTCTTTTTTTGTTTTGTGCACTATGGGATAGATTAGTTTTATGTTTTTATGAATATTTTACTCAGTTATACACCAGGATCCTTAGTTTGAAGAAGTTTATCATTATCAAACCGAGATATCTTTTCTTTTCCATTGTAAATACTCATTATAAGTATGATTCAGTGGATGAGTAGCATTCTAGCAACAATACAAACATTTGAGAAATGTTTTGCTTTATTCATTTCTTTATCAGTGGACCTGAATTTGTCCTACTTAAAGTTCAGGAGTCTGTCACTTCTTTACTGCCTATAATAGAAATTAGAGATAAGCTAGGCAGGAATCAAAGTGTAATGACTTAGTGGGAGGACATTATAGGGGCCTGGAATTGGCCACCCCAAGATATGTCTCTTTGGCATGATGATTATTTGAGGCTGGTTACTTTGCAGACAGGAAAGAAACTGAAAAGTAGAATTTACTTACCCTTTGTAAGAGACATTTACATTGTAAAGGAAATCTCCATCTGTAAAGATATCTCCCTCTCTACCAGGAAGAAGGGGGGATGGCCTTATCTCTAGAAACTTTTAATCAATGGGGAAGGCAAGGACTTAAATCTGCATTTTTTTATTGTGCTTGTCTGGTAACCTCCTATAACTGACTCCCCCCAACCCCCAACATCCTCCTTTGTCTTTAGCTGGATATGATATTTAAGTGGGGACTTCAGCCATTTTGGCGAGTTGCTCAGCTTGCCTGAGCCTCCCATGTATACATGTTGTAAAGCTTTGTTTAATTTTCTCCTGCTATTCTGTCTCATGTGAATTTAATTCATTCTCTGGCCAGATGAACCCAGAGAGGGTAGAGGAAATGTCTTCCTCCCCTACAACATCAAAGATTCCTTCACCCCAAACTGGAACATATATTTCTAAAGAACTGAATGTACTAATTGGTTAAAACAGAAAATTTTAGACTATATATTATTATCAAATCTAGGACACATACCCCATTACTTAACTCTCTCTTCTCTGTAATTTATTCACAAAATTAAGAAGTTGTATTTTCAGGTTTTAAAAGGTATTTTGTAAACAGCTTTATTCAGATATTTTAACGTGATAAACAGACAATTTCATAAATTTTCACATAAGAAAACACCATGAATCCATCATCACAATCAAGATGACAAACATACTCATTACTTCCAAAATATTTTGTGTCATGATTGCATTAAATAAAGCTGCTATGAACATTCACATATAAGACTTTACCTACATTTCTCTTGGGACAATACCCTGGAGGAGAATGGCTGAGTCGTATGGTAGATGTAGTACTTTCCCAGAGCAGCTGCAACACATTACCATAGACTTGGTGCCCCAAAACAACAAAAATTTATTCTTTCACAGTCCTCAGGCCAGAAGTCTAAAGTCAAGGTATGAGAAGAGCTGGACTCACTCTGGAGGCTCTGGGGAAGAAATCTTCCTGGCTTCTTCCAGCTTCTGGTGTCTGTCGGCATTCCTTGATCTGTGTCCACATCACTTTAATCTCTCATCTGTGTTCACATTGACTCCTCTTCTCAGTGTGTTTTCTATGTGACTCTCTTATAAAGATATGTGTGATAGCATTTAAGACCAATCTGAGTTATCCAGGATGTGTTCCATTTCTCAAGATCTTTAATTACATATTTTTTCACAAAAAGTAATATTTACAGGTTCACAGGATTAGGATGTGGACATATATTTTGGGGGGCTATCATCCAATCCACTACAATAGTTGTATATTTAATATTTTAAGAAATTGCTAAACTGCCTTCCAAAATGATTGTGTTATTTAATTCCCCAACAGCAGTGTATGAGAATTCCAGTTGCTCCACAACCTCGTTAGACTTGGTATGGTCAGTCATTTTAATCTTAATACATTCTAAATACTGTGCAGTGATGTTTCAATGTCATTTTAATTCACATTTCCCTCATGACCAATAATATCCAGCATCTTTTCAGGTGCTTATTTACCATTCATATATCTTTTATTTATCAAGTGCCTTTTCACATCTTCTGCCTATTATTTTTAAATTGTGTTTTGGCTTATTATTGAGTTTTGAGAGATCTTTGTATATTCTGGATACAATTTCTTTAGCAGATATATAGTTTGAAGATATTTTATTAGTCTGTGGGTTGTCTTTTCTTTGTCTTAACAGTGCATTTTGAATAGCAGAAGTTTTTGGTTTTTGAAAAGTTTATCATTTTTTTCTTATATGGATTGTGTTTCAGTATCATAACTAAGAAATCTTTGCTTAACTCAAGTTCACAAAGGTTGTTTTTATATTTTCTCATAGGTTTTACATTTAGCCTGTGATTTATTTGACAATTGTTGATTATAATGCAATATATGAATTAAAATTCATATTGTTTGCACAAGGATAGCTGATGTTTTTAGCACATTTGTGGAGAATTGTGCTAGAGTTATCTTCACAACTTTTCTGAAAACTGATCGAACACGCATATGTGTTTATTTCTGAACTCTATTCTGTTTTATTGAATTACTAGTCAATCTTATTCCACACCACATTGTCTTGATTATTGTAGATTTATAATTCGTACAATCATTTAATTAGCATAATTTCTCCAATTATGTTCTTTTTCATTCAAAGTTGTTACGGCTAGTCTAAGTCTTCTGCATTTCCATATGAATTTTAGAATCAGCTTCTCAACTTCTACAAAACATGCCTGTTGAAACTTTGACTGGGGTGGCATTAAATACATATCAATTTGGGAAGAATTGACATCTTACCAATGTTGAGTCTTTTCATCTATGTACAAAGTATCTCTCTCTATTATTTAGATCCCCTTTACTTTCTCTTAGCAGTGTTTTAAATTTGTCATTCTACAGGTCTTGCACTTTTGTCAGATTTAGTCTAAATATTTGGTATTTTTTATACTATTATAACTAGTATTATTTTAAAATTTCTATTTATTCTGTTTTTTTTTTTTTTTGCTAATATATAGAAATACAATTGAGTTTTGGACAGTTGTTTTGTAGACTGCAGACTTCCTAAAGACATATTAGTTTCTGGGGTAGCTTTTTCATAGAATCCAAAAATGTGCCTTCTTGTTTTTGACTTCTAATTTTATTCCATTACAATCAGAGAACATAATTTGTATTACTTGAATCTGTTTAAATTAAGATTTGTTTTATGGCCAAGAATATTGTCTTTCTTGGAAAAATTTCTTGTGCACTTGAAAGGAATGTGCATTCTGCTGCTGTTGACTGTTCCATAATTGCCAACTAATTCTAGTTGGTGAGTAATGCTGTTCAAGTCTTCTATATTGCTACAGATTTTTTGTCTGTTTTTTCCATCAACTGTTGGAAAAGGTTGTTGAAAACTATAACTGAAACTTTCTCTGTTCTTGAAGCTCTATTAGATTTTGCTTCACAATTTTTAAAGCTCTGTCATTAAGAACATGGATCTTATGTTTCCTCTTTCATTATGAAATGACCACCAATATCCTTGGCAACATTTTTTGTTCTGAAATCAACTGTATTTAATAATAATATAGGACGTCTGCCTTTATTTTCATTATTAGTAGCAATGGTATATATTTCATCCTTCACTTTAATGTATCTTTGTCTTAATATTTAAAATGGATTTCATGTAGAAAGCAAATTGTTGTTGTTTTTTTAATCCAATCTATCTGTTACTTAAATGGAATACTTAAAGAATTTAAATTTAATGTCATTGACAACTTAGTGTTTAAATCTTTCTTTTCTCCTATTTTTCTATTTGTTTAATTTGTCCTGCTTCCTTTTTTGTTGGTTTTCTGCTTTGTTTTGGATTAAGTATCTATGAAAAGTCCCTTTATGTCCTTTTTTGGGGGGTTTATTTGCTACAACTCTTTCTGTGTTATTTTAGTGTATTTTTAGGGTTTACGTTATACAGATTTAACTACTACCATCTATAGTCAACTAATATTATATCACTTCACATATAATGTCTTACAAAAGCATGCTTCCATTTCTCCACTCTTAGCCTTTGTGTTTTTACTGTCATAGATTTTACTTTTACCTGTATTATAAACCCCACACTATTATGTTACCATATTTTTCTTTAAATAGTCAGTTATCTTGTAAACAGTTTTAAATAATAATTTTTATGCACCTTTGGATTACCAATGGGGTAATCAACATTTGGTTGCTCATCATCCCTTTGGGTAAAACCAGATTTCCGTAAAGTAGCATTTTCTTCTGCCTGAATGGCTTCCTTTAATACTCATTGACAGGTCATTCTGTGATGAAGTCTTTCAGATTTTGGATGTCTGAAAAGTCTCTAATTCATATTCTTGAGGATTTTGGGGGGGTATAAAATTCTAAGTTGACCACTTTTGTCTATCATTGCTTTAAAAATATGATCCAGGGGCTATCCTGGTGGTGTAGTCATTAAGTTCATGTGCTCTGCTTTGGCAGCCTGGGTTTCAAGGGTTCAAATCCCAGGCATGGACCTAGCACTGCTTGTTAAACCATGCTGTGGCAGCATCCCATATAAAATAGAGGAAGATTAGCACAGACATTAGCTCAGCAACAATCTTCCTCAAGCAAAAAGGGGAAGATTGGCAACAGATGTTGTCTCAGGGCCAATCTTCCTCACAAAAAAGAACAAAAAAGCTCCAAGGCCTTCTGGCTTATGCTTCTTTTGATGATAATTTATTGTTATTCTTACCTATGTTCTTCTGTATATTTTTTTCTAGCTACTTTAAGATTTTTATTTATTGCTGGTTTTAAGCAATGTGATCATTTTTCTTGATATTTAGTTTTTCTCTGTGTTTCTTGTGCTTAGATTGCATTGAGTTTCTTGAATTTGTGAGTTTATAGCTTTCATTAAATTTGGAAAACTTTTGGTCATTAGTTTTTCAAATGTCTTTTCTGTCTCTCCCTTTCTTTCCTCCTTTGGAAACTCCATTTACACAAATATTAGTCTGCTTGATCTTTCCACAGCACACTGATGCTCTGTTTATTTTTTCAGAATTTTTCTTTCATTTTGGATAGATTCTATTACTATGTCTTCAAGTTCACTACTCTTATTCTGCAATGACTAATATTTTTAATTTTTTTTTATCTCAGACATGTTTGTTTTATCTCAGACATGTTTTATCTCAAGAAGTTTATTTAATTTGGTTCTTTTATGTATCTTCCATGTGTGTACTTAGCATGGCAATATTTCCTCTAACTTCTTGAGTATATAAAATAGTTATAATAATTCTTTTAATGACCTTTGAAATTATTTCTATCATGTATACTTTTTCTTAGTAATTTTCTATTGATTGATTTTCCTTTCCATTATTGATTTTAATTCCCAGATTCTTTGCATGCCTATTAGTTTTTGTTTGGATCCTAGATATTGTTGATTTAAGTTTTAGGCTATTTAGTATTTTTATATTCCTATAAATGTTCTTGATGATTTGACTGGTAGCCTTTGTTTGTACAGCTTATAAGTTAAAAATGGTTTTTACATTTTTAAGAGTTGATATAAAATAAAATTTTGCATGTGGTCCTCAAAATATACAATATTTACTCCCTGGCCCTTTGGAAAACAGGTTTGCTGAACCCTTCTCTGCCTGATGCACTATGAATTATGTGGTTTTCCGTTATGGCTGGTAGGAACAGGAACTATTCACAGTTCTATTTGGGCCTCTTATTGTTCCTTCTAGTCCTTTCGAGTGGTTCTTTCTCTGGCTTCAGGTGGTTTCCTCATATTGATGCATTAATCATTCCCCAACCAAAGTCTCAGAAAAGACCCTCTGCACATCTCTAGAGCTCACTCTTTTGCAGCTGTCTCTTCTCTCGTGCTTGGCCCAGAAATCCAGCAGCTTTAGCTTTCCAGAACTCCCACTTTCACCTGGGTTTCCACTTCTTGCTTTAGGCTGTAATAGTAGACCTCTCCACTTGGATTCTCATATCTCAGGGGGCACTATCCTTTACTTCCAACATCTCAAAAACTGTTATTTCATATATTGTGTTTTTTTTCAGTTGTTTCAGGTAGAAGGGTACGTCAGTCCCTGTTACTTCATCTTGATGAGAAGCAACAGTCTCCAGGTTTGGTTTAGTAATTTGGACTCTCAACATTTCCCATTTTATAAGCAATTTCACTACAGTTATAAAAACCAAAATTTTCACCATGTAGTATGGTGTTCATCTAAGGCAGGAATCAGCAAACTAGCGCTTGCACACCAAATCCAGTTCATGACCCTTTTTTGTATGACTCACAAGTCAGGAATGATTTTACAGTTTAAAAAGTTGTTTATAAAACAAAAAAAAAAACACAGAAAATTATATAACAAAGGCTGATATTGTCCAAAAAAGCACAAAGTGTTAATTATTTGGCCTTTTAGAGGAAATATTCTTATCTATAGATGAATGGACCTTTAAATTAGAAAACAATCTTAGAGATTATTACAAGAGAAAGTATTGTGGTTCAGCTTTGCTTCATGTATTATGCTTATTTGCTGCATACATCAATTAACCACATTAAACATCAACTACCTTATCTGTAAAAAAGATATGAGTGATACCAATTTCATAAGACTTTTGAAGAATTAAATAAAGTAACCCACATGAGTACTTAGTATTGTCTGAAGTGGTAAAGGCTCAATACTATTAAATATTTGGTATTATGAGTATTTGAGCATTTTTATAAATGTAACAGAGCCAAAAATACTGCATAAAAATATGTCTGGTACTTATATCAGAGTCTCCTCATTATCATATTGTGATGTCCATTGTGCTTTCCAGTAGCACATAGTAATATACCAATTAATTATTGCAGGTGCATTTTACATATTTTATCTTAAATTTATAGCTATCTATAAAAGTTAATATGATTGATTCAGATTCTTAACAGTTTTGGAAACATTGTTAATACTTCCTATGACTTCATTCATTCATATTAATAGCAAAGGCTTAATAAGATTATTTATTTGCTCCTTTAAGAAAATGCTATCTTTCAACTTACAGATTCACCAGAATAATGAAAATAATACCAGGAGGAAATAAGCCCCCTTAAAAGTTCTTACACCTGAAATCCAAATGTTGTCAGCCATAACTAATACTACAACATGCCATTCAGTGACTTTGATGGTTATTTACTGCCACACGCTATACTTATTTACTTAAGTACTTGTTGCCATCCAATATAAGCATACATATAATTTTTTTTGTTTCATTAAAAAAATACTTACCCTAATATAATGAAATTTACTCTAGTTTATGTTTCATCTTTCTTTTTATCATAAAAAGAAACTTTGTTGTTGTTTTTGCAACCACCAAATGAAGTCCATGATCCACTAATGAGATATGTGATGCAGTTTGAAACACATTGTGTTAAACTATTTAGATTGACTCACTTGGATTCTTTAATGACAATGAGTTTTTATTGCTGTTTTTTGCATTACTAACTGTTAGCTTACATAACACACACACATACACATACCACCCACCAAAAACACAGCCTGATAATACATTTAGTGGACTTCTGTGCCCAGATGATAAATTTAACATTAGTCCCATGAGAGACATTGTTCTTGGTGGAGTTTTGGTGTTCAATAGATTTTGGTAGAATAAATAAAGCTCAGAAAAGAACCCTAAATCCATGACATTACATACTTGGTCATTTTTCTTCTCTCTCTCTCTCTTTCTTCAACAGTCAAGTAGTTTATGCCTCTCTCCTCATGCATGCCTTTCTCATATAACCACAGAGTATCCCTCATATACCTTTAAAGTGGAAAACTCACCCAGGCCTGGTAGATGTACCAAGAAAGACAAACAGATGGCCAAGTCCTGAAAATTAAATATCTCATATTTAGAAAACCTGAAGAGAGGAATCAGTTAAGGGAACAAAATAAAAAGACTTTAGCATAATCATGATAGAATAATTTTTATAACAGTATTGTCACAAAAATCACAAGAATATTTTGATTTTCCATTTAACATTTTCTCATGCTTTCTTAAAAGCATGCTTGTGCATTGAAGAAAAATTGCTTCAGGGATTTTAGACCATGATCTTGGCTTCAGACTGACCAGGTGTTGCCCCTGTTGAGACTGAAAGATTTGGTTTATTCAAGATAGCAAACCATCTAGAAACATGAGAAAGAAAATACACTCGGAAATGCCGTGTAGCATATATTTTCTATCATCATTTAATGCCCACATCACATTTACAGATAATCAGATTTAGAAGTTCTATTTTATCTTATTTATTTTGTGTGGCAATAACTCAGATATGAAGGAATATATTGTGTAAGTGCACAGAATAAGAATTTTATTATTCCAGTGATAACTGTTATCAACACAGTTGAGCAAGAAAGGGTAAATACTGATATTTACAGATAAGATAATTCTCTTACATTTCAACTGTACAAAGTCTTTACTCCTTATAAATAGTATGGAAATTTTATCTTATAATATACCTTGGTCTTTTTAGCTAACCTGATTAACTTCTGAACAAAGAAAACAATATGAAGGTTAAGATTTTAATGCCAGAAATGGCCTTTGGATATGTTCTTCCCAACTTTCTTCTCACCAAACCAATCAAATTGAGCACTAGGTAGACAGGCTCACATACCAGCTTAGGTGACTAATGCCTTGAGGAACATACTCCCTAAGAGAAAAATAATGTGTCATCTTAGGAGTGTAACCTCTTTCACGTGAAGCAGATTGAAGAGAACTAAAGAATATATCAAAGAACTGAGAAGTCAGGTCAAAGTATTAAACTAAAAGTTATCAGGAAAGAATAAAATAAGAAATGGCAAGAAATATGGATAGAAGCAGAATGTCAGCTTTTTTTTAATAGTAGTCCCATAAAGATATAAACATAAATCTAGAAAATATTTGAAAAATAACTGAGAATGAAGTGATGTTTTCAATTGAAGGAAAACAACTTCAAATATACATTTTTATCTTGAGCTAACATAGAATTTAAATATGAAGGCAAGGTCAAAATATTCTCAGGCGTATAAGGCATTAAAAGTTTTACCTTCCCAAAACTCTGTCTTTTCAAAAGCAAGTCAACAAGGGGAGAAGCAAATCTAGATGGAGCTTGCAAGATAAGGGAAATAGACTAAGTTAAAAAAAAAAAAAGCCTTAGGAAAACTTACTATTGTATAAATACACAAGATGTAAAACAAAATTAATAAAGAATATTCATGATTAGAATAAAGGACTATGAAGTTCTGAACGGTATCAACATAGTTACAGTTAGGGTAGAGGTCTAATGTGAGATGGAGACCTAAGGAAGTGAAAGTATGCCCAATCCCTGTGTAGTACAAGTTACAACACTAGTTAGGAACTTTAGGCGAAGCAGTGTCGTGACGGTAACATAAAGTTTGAAATCTCTATAAATTCTCTCAGAAATGCAAACGGAACAACAAGAATAACAAATAAATATGTCATTGACCTCCTCAGGAAAACTAGGTGGAGTGGTGTCCACACAAACCCCAGACTACAATTGGTTGGGGAAAAATTAGTAATAAAAGCAGGACTTATATGGGTTTAATGTCTGTACAAATTAAGCAAAGGAAGAGAATGAGCTGTTTCTTATTACTAAAAGTTTTATTTTGAGATCATTGTAAATTCAAATACAATTGGAAGAAATAATGAGAGATTCCTAGATACACTTTACCCAATTTCCCCCAATACTAACATCTCACAAAACTATAATACAATATCATGAGCAGGATACTGACTTGATACAAAGTACAGAACATTTCTATCACACAAGAATCCTGCATGTTGCTCTTTTATAGGCACTCTCGCTTCCTACCTACACCATACTCCACCCATCAAGCCTCTCAACCCCTAATCTATTTTCTGTTTCTATAATTTTTTCATTTCAAGAATGTTATATAAAATGAATCATATAGTACGTGATGTTTTAAGGTTGCCTTTTTTTCTCTCAGCACAATTTCCTGGAGATTCATCCAGGTTTGGAGTGTATTAATAATCGGTTTCTTTTTATTTCTGAGTAGCATTCCAAAGTATTAGTATACCACAGTTTATTTAAGCATCCACTCATTAAAAGGCTTTTAAGTTGTTTTCAATTTTTGCCTTTTACAAATAAAGCTAATAGGGACATTAACATAAAAGTTGTGTGTGAACTAAAGTATTAATTTCTCTGAGATAAATGCCCAAGAGTGCAATTGCTAGAAGGGCTAGTAATTGCATATTTAGTTTTATAAGAAAGTGCCGAATTGTTTTCCAAAGTACAGTACCGTTTTACTTTCCTATTGACAGTGTATATGAATGATCCAGTTTCTTAGCATTGTCATAAGTATGTAGTATTGTCACTATTTTTTTTTAATCCATTCTGATAGGTGACATTTCATTGTGGTTTTAATTTAGTCAATTTCTAATTGGAATTTTTCAATTGTTGAATTTCAAGAGTTATTTATATATTCTGAATATAAGTCCTAATTTTTTCCCCCAGTCTGTAGCTTAACTTTTAACACCTTCACAGGGGCTTTTGGAGAACAAAAGTTTTTAATTTTGTTGAACTCCTATATATCAACTTTTTCTTTTATGGGTCATTCTTTTGATGTAAAAATCTAAGAACTCTTCAAATAGTTCTAGATCCTGAAGATTGTCTCTTGTGATTTTTCTAGATGCTATAGATATTTGCATTTTACGTTGTTTGTAATTCATTTTGAGTTTATTTTGTATGAAGTGATAGTTTCAGGTTGAGGTTCATTTTTTTTGCCCAAGGATGTCCAAGTGCTCTAGCAAAATTTGATGAAAGGATTATCCTTCCTTTACTGGTTGTTTTGCACCATTGTCAAAAATCTGTTGGTCATTCGTGTGTTGAGCTATTTCTAAGTTCTGTGCTTTATTACATTGATGTGGGTCTATCCCTCTGAAATATTATATGATCTTGATCACCGTAGCTACATGGTAGGACTGAGTTTGGGTATATTGACACCTTCCACTGTATTTTTCTTTTTCAATATTGTTTTTAGCTATTCCAGGGCTATTCCTTAGCTATTTCTATATAGATTTTTTAATAAACCTATCTATATTCAAAAAATAATGTGCTGTGATTTTGATAGGAATTGTATTAAACCTGTGTATCAATTTGGGGAGAATTGACATCTTTTCTAGGTTGAGTCTTCTAGTCCATTAACACTCTATTTATCTCAGATTTTTAAAAGTTTCTTTCATAAGTATTTTGTAATTTTTTGATATAGATCCTGAACATGTTTTATTAAGTTTATACCTAAGTACTTAATTTTCTTTGGAGGAATTATAAATACATGTTTAATTTTGATTTTCACATGCTTATTGTTTGTGTACAGAAATGCTTTGGATTTATTTTATTCTTCCTTTTCTAGTTTCTTAAGATAAGAGCATAGATTATAGATCATACGTATTTTGATATCTTATATTTTCATTTTCAAAATTTCCTTTAAGACTTCATTTGTAGCCAATGGGTATTTAGAAGGCTGTTGTTTAATTTCAAACTGTTTGGAGATGTTTCTGTTGTCATTATTTTATTGATTTTTAGTCTGATTCCATTATGGTCACAGATACAATTGGTACATTTTCAATTATTTTAAATTTGTTAAGGATGTTTTATGACCTAGAATATAGTCTCTCTTGGTGAATTATCTATGAGTGCTTGCAAAAAATGTGAATTCTTATGTTGGTGGAGTGGATGAAGAGTGTTCTGCATATGTTGATTAGGTCACGTGGGCTGATCCTTGATCATGATGCTCAGTTCTTAAATCCCCTCACTGATTTTCTGTCTAGTAGTTTTTTCTAGTCCTGAGAGCAGGGTATTGAATTTCCAACTATAATTGTGGATTTATATTTCCTTCAGCTCTATCAACTTTTACTTCATTTATTTTAGTTCTGTTGTTTTGAATGTACATGAGTAGAATCATTATGTGCTCCTGGTGGATTGACTGTTTCATTATTATGCAATTATTTACTTCTAGTAATTATCTTTGTTCTGAAATCTACTTTATCTTGTATTAGTATAACCACACGAGTTCTTTCTGAATTAATGCTTGTGTAGTATATCTTTTCCTATTCTTTCACTTTCAACCTACTTTCTTGTTATATTTCAGGTCAGTTTCCTAAAGACAGCATATTGATAGATCCTGATTTTTATACACATTGCCAATCTTTGGCTTTTAATTTGTGTGTTTTGATCCTTTAAATTTAAGGTAATTATTGATACACTAGAGCTTAAATTTGTTATATTATTTGTTTTCTGTTTGGTTACACTGTTGCTCTTCTTACTATCCTTTGGTATATTTGAATATTTTTTAGGATTCTATCTTGATTTATTCATCGTGTGTTTGAGTATATTACTTTGTTTTATTTTTTCAGTGTTTGCGCAAGGTATTAAAATTTAGTCATGTGACTTATCACAGACTACTGTATTGACATTTTAAAGCCTTGAGTTACAAATTTTATTTCCATTTTGATTTCTTCACTCCTCCACAATTACACTTTTTAAACATGCTTGTCTTAAATATTTCCTCTGTGTAAATTGAGCACTACTTGCAATGTGTTATAATTTTTGCTTCCATGGTCAAATATCATTTAAATAACTCATGGGAGAAAGTTTTTCAATTTAACCTTAGTTTTTAATCATTCTGATGTCCTTTATTCCTGCATGAAGTTCCAAGTCGTCTTCTATTATTATTCCCTTTCTGGTTAGAAAATTTCCTTTAACCGATCTTTTAAGGATTGGATTGCTTGCAACAAATTTTCTTAGTTTTTACTTGTTTGAGAATGTCTTTATTCTTCTTTTATTCTGAAGGATAATTTTTGCAGCTGTTGAATTCATGATTGAAAGTTATTTTTTGTTTTGTATTGTTTTTGAGTATTTGAAAACATTGTACCCCTTCCATGGTTTCAGATGAAAAATCCAGTATAATTCAAATTGTCATTCCCCTATAAGTAATGTGTTGGGTTTTTCTGGCTATTTTCCAGGTTTTTTTCTTTGTTTTAGTTTTCAGAACCTTAATTATGAGGTGTCTTCAGGTGGATTTCTTTGAGTTTACTTAGGATTTACTCAGCTTCATGAATCTGTAGGTATATGTTCACCAAAATCTAAAAGTTTTCCACTATTATTTCTTCAAATGTTTTTTAGTCCTACTCTTTTGCTTTCCTCTCCTTCTGGGACACCAATGATAAAAATATGTTAGTTCTTTTTCTATTGTCTCCAAGGTATCTAACGCTCTTGTTATTTATCTTTTTATTTCCAATCTATTTTCTATCTCTTGATCTCAATGAGTAAATAGATCTGTCCTCGCACTCACTGATTTTAGTTTCTTTAATCTCCACTCTACTCTTAAGTTCATGAAGTGAGATTTCTATTTTATTTATTGGCTTTTTCAATTCTATAATTTATATCTGTATTTTTCACAGCTTTATTGAAGTATAATTCAAATACCATAAAATTAACCCATTTAAAATACAGAATTAAATGATTTTAATATATCCCCAGAGCTTTGCAACCATGACCAAAATCTAATTTTAGAACATTTTCATAACCCTGAAAAAAATGTCATTCCCATTAAGAGTGACTCATCAATTGTCTTCCCTACCTCCAACCCCCTAGGCAGCTGCTAATCTGCTTTCTGTCTCTTATTCTGGATATGCATCATAATAGAATCAAACAATAGTTTTTGTTGAAATCTGAACATTTTGTATCATGACCACCTCTCCTCTGGACATCAGATCACCTTTCCTCTCCAGGGTTTGTTACTGTTTCTCTTTTCTTTTGCTGTAGTTATCATTTGTTTATTAACTTTCTGTGACAAGTTCTCTAAAGTCTATATTCCCTACCTTGTTGGTAATTTGTGGCCACAAATGTCATGCACCAATGTATGAAGGTTCCTATTTTTCAGCATCTTCACCAATACTTGTTATTGCCTGTCTCTTGATATTGGACTCCCTGCTGTGTATGAAGTGAAATATCATTGTGCTTTTGATTTGCATTTCTCTAGTAACTAATGATATTGAGCATCTTTTCATGTGCTTGATGATCATTTTCATGTCTTCTTTTGAGAAGTGTATATTCAAATCCTGGCTCACTCTTAATCCTGTTATTTATCTTATTAAAGTTGAGCTGGAAGAATTCTTTATTCAGGATATTCTGAATACAAGTCTCTTCTTAGGTATATTATTTGCAATTTGTTCTTCAATTTTGTGCATTATCTTTTCACTTTCTTGATGGTGTCCTTTGAAACACAAAGGCTTTCCATTTTGATGAAGTCTATTTTTTCTTCTGTTACTTATGCTTGTGGCGTCATACCTTACTCAAAGTTGTGAAGATTTGCTCTTCATTTTCTGCAAGTTTCATAGTTTTAGCTATTACATGGATAGTCCATGTTAATCAAATGGTCTGCAATCCATTTGGAATAAATTTTTGTGTATGGTGTGAAGTGCATTCTTTTCATGTACATACCCTTTTATCCCAGAACCATTTGCTAAAAAGTCTATTCTTTCTCCCATTGCATTGTATTTCTACCTTTGGCTGTTTTAACATCTTTGTCAGATATTTTCAACATCTGATTCATCTCTGTGTTGGTTCGTAGTCGTTGTCTTTTATCATTCATGTTGCAATTATTCTAGTTCTTGGTATTATAAGTGATTTTTGATGAAATCTTGGGCATTGTGGATACTATGTTATGAGACTATGAGTCCTATTTAATCTTATTATTTTTAGCAAGCATTCCCCTGTTGAGGTATGGCACCAGGGCCAAATGGTGTGTATGTTCACCTTCCCACAGGGCCATGCTGCACCATCCCAAAACATGTGGAGCACTGAGTCACATCCTTCATTGCTGACAAGTAAAGAGGCAACAGGTTGAAGTTGGGATTGTTGTCAGACCTCAATGAAAGTCTGGCCCCAAGTGAAGGAGAGAGGGAGGAAGGTTGAGTAGAAGCATCTTTAGTCTGAAGTACAGTTCTAAGACAGTTTGGGCCAGCATCAGGGAGCCCTCTTCCAGTCACTTGTCAGAGAATTTCTGCATCCACCAGGGCCTGCCTCAATCACCTGCTCATCGTGTCCCTGGCTAGGACAGAATGCGCATAGATGTTGGGCCTCAGTCAGCGTACTCCTTCCAGCAGGAGGTCAGAGAGCACATGCTCATGGTCACCACAGGCCACCCCTGGCACTGCAATATGGATCTAATTTTAACACTAGCCCAAGCAGAATCTCCTCCATAGATGTTGTGAACTTCTTCCTGAGGAAAATGGCTGAAGGAGGTTAAGGGACATACTGTGCCCTGTGACTGAAATTGATACTGAGGCTGCTACTGGCTGTCATGCTTTCACCTTCCACTTTCATCCCAAGTTCCCTTCAACTTCATTTATGATCATGGCTGGTTTTGGAGGCTGAACCCTTGATAGTTATATGTGTTTGAGTCCAGGGTAGGTGTATATGTCAGTTCACAGTTGAAATTAGTGAAGGGATTATTGGGAGGCACCTACTGGAACACGTGGGCTCCATGATACTCCTCTTTGCCCCATATTATGAGAGCAGCTCTATTTCCTTCTATTGATCAGGCCAATTGCCCCTGTCAGGATGAGTTACTCAATTTTTGCCTGCTAGGTCTTTGTCACGAGCATTCCAAAATGCCCTGGCAGCAACTACATCTTTTAGCTCAATGGAAACCTTACTATATCTACTAGCAAGACTGCATCCCCTTTGGTACCAGACCTCCAACCTTGAAGAACTAAGATTTGCAGACATTGGAAGCACAAAATTGTGGGTCATTGGAAGTAATGGTAATTGGGTACACTACCTCTTCAATTTCCTGGCTTCCATACCCATTACTCTTCCTATTGGGACACAACATATATAGAAGTCTCCAACTTTCCATATGTTCTGAGGGATAGTGCCTTCAGCTCTGAAGGATTGCCCTCCCAGAGTCTTGCATCTAAAGCAATGTCTTTAGAGGGTCAGCCTTTGGTTCAATGAGGCAGACATCCTATGGATGGCAGCATGTTATATGATTAGGGAATCTTATGGGCACTCATCCCCTCTGGCTGGAGGCTATGCTGTTTGGATTCTTGGTCTGAGAAATAGGCATCTTGTAAGCCCCAGGACAGGGGCACTGGCTAAGGCTCTGTGGACAGTAAAGCAAAGCTATATCCTTAATAGGCATCTATCTCTTTATGGAGGAATCTGATCTTAGCACAATTTAGTTAACTTGTCATCAAGGAGCTAGTTGGGGTCTTCAGGGAACCATGTCAACTAGAGGCCCAGTGTTGGTCTCTGTCATGAATATGTTAATGTTTAGAGGCAGCAGTATGTTGAGAATATATGTTGCTCCATCCTTATGCCTATTGTGCCAGATCTGGGGAAGGTGACAACAAAGGCTGGCTGACCTCAGCTGAATGTGTTATTTTATCCATTTGATTGTTCGTAGGCTCTTTCATGGTGGATAATTTCTGATGGACATTAATGTATAATGCAAACATTTTGACACTGTGTCCCCCACCTCCCACCTTACATCCCTCCATGTAGGGATGTACCTCAGACCTCTGATCTCTAGTAACTTTCCTCTGAATGCCCCAATCAGATAGCCAAGTTATTGGCTATGCCCAGAAATCTCCATGGAGTTTCACCTCTAGCCACTTTTCCTCCCAGGAAAGTGGGTAACCAGGTGCACTACTCAAGCACTGCCCTCGAGAAGATTTCCCATTCAGTGTCTTTCAGGGTCACCTCTGCATGTGGCTGCAATGCGGCCCCCGTGTCCATTCCAGCATTCACTCACAGACAGGTCATCAACCCATTTGTAAACCAATACAGACTTTTCCCCTTCTCTTTTGGACTGTCTGACTCTATAAGAACCACACCCTATACGGCCACAAGTGTCAGCTGGGTTAGGGACACTGGAGAAGGAGATCTGGAGCACCTATACGTGGAGTGTATTTGTGCCCTCTGCCCAGCTTCCACCTGGGCTGTGCCATTTTCCAGTTACAATGGAGTGCTTCTGGGCCTGACAACAATTTACCAGATCTGGCAGGATCCAGTTCAAAATGGTCAGTTCTAGATATATGGATACATAGTATGTATTACATGCTCAAGTGACTTATTTCCACCAGAGCCCAGGAACACACCAGAAGATTCTTTTCAAAGGGTATATAGTTCTCCGCCACAGATGAGAATTCTGCCTAGATATCATCCTGTGCTGTGACTCTCACTGGAGCTTGTGCACCTTCCATGAGGTTCTTCTCCTACACATTGATACCTCCAGTGTCATGGGACCAGTGAGATCTCATGGCCCAAGGAGAAGGCTACATAAATAATGCCATTCCCTCATCCAGGCCCCACTTGGGGCTGGCAGTATTCTATGGCCAGAGCAATATTCCTAGAGACAGAATGTGTTGCCCTCAGAACCCGCAAAGACTACTAAGCGCTGTGCTTTCTTTTTCTATATAAGGGTGAAAGATGCAACATTTAGTCTTCTATTTTGGAAAAGCTATCCTGACATGTCCCTGACCGCTGGTTCCCTAAATCTTCTCTGAAGAGGTGAGCCCTCAAATCCTTGCAGGGTCTTTCTCCCATCCTGTGTGGCACATGTGTTTTACCAGGGCCTCCAGAGGTCTGTTCAGTTCTTTCTCATCCTATACAATTGGCACCATATTGTCAATGTAATGGATCTGACATATATCCTTTGGGATGACCAGATGGTTGTAATTCTTCAGACTATATTATGATGGGAGAAGAAGAGTAAACATAACCCTGAGATAAACTTAAAAGAACAATGCTATCCATCCGATAGGAATAATTACTGTATCTAATCCATTTTTCTAATTGTAATTGAAAGAAGCACATTTGCAAAATCAATAGCCACAGACCAAGCACCTGGCCTTATTAAAATACTCTAGTAAGGAGAATCCATCTGGCACAGTAGACTTTTTGGTAAAGTCTGCCAGAATCTACAGCAGGGCCAAATCTGGCCCACCACCTGCTTTTATATGACCTGTAAGCTAAAACTGGCACATAGATTTTTTAAAATTAATAGACTATTTGTCAGAGAAGTATTAGGTTTACAGAAAAGTGAGCAGAAAGGACAGAGAACTCCACTATACCCTCTCATGCCCACCTAGTTTCCCCTTGTATTAACATTTTGCATTAGTATGCTATACTAGTTACAATCAATGAGACGATATTGATAGATTTATTAAATAAAATCCATAGTTTAAATTAGGGTTCACTCTTAGTGTTGTACATTCTATGGGTTTTGACAAATGTATGATGCCATGTATTAACCATTACAGTATCACACAGAATAACTTCACTGCTGCAAAAATGATCTATACTCTACCTCTTCATTTCTCTCTCCTTTTTAATCCCTGGCAACCACTCTTCCTTTTACTGTCTCCATAGTTTTACCTTTTCCAAAATGTCGAACGGTAGAAATCATACATCATGTAGCCTTTTTGGGTTGGCTTTTTACATCTAATAATATGCATTTAAGGTCCTACTATGTCTTTTCATGGCTTTATAGATCATTCCTTTTTAGCGCTGAATGATATTCCATTGTATGGATGTATCACAGCTTATTTATTCATTCACCTACTAATAGACATCTTGGTTGCTTCTAAGTTATGGCAATTATGAATAAAGCTCCTATAAACATCCTTGTGCAGGTTTTTGTGTGGATGTAAATTTTCAACTTCTTTGGGTAAACACCAAGGAGCATGATTCCTGGGTCATATGGTAAGGGTGTTTTTAGTTTTGTAAGAAATTGCCAAACTGTATTCCAAAGTGGCTGTACTGTTTTGCATTCCCACTAGCAATGAATGAGAGTTGCTGCTCCACATCCAATGCCAGCCTTTGGTATTTTCAGTGTTCTGGGGTTTTGGGGGTTGTAATACCTGTATAGTGGTATCTCGTTGTTTTAATTTGGAATTCCCTAATGAAGTATGTTATGGACTGAATGTTTGTATCCCCCCCAAAATTCATATGTTGAAATCCTAACCCCCAATGTGATGGTATCAGGAGGTGGCAGGGGGAAGGTTAGGAGGTAAATAGGTCATGAGGATAGAATCCTCATGAATTCTGGATTAGTGCTCTTATAAGAAAAGACATGGGAGAAATTTATTTCTCTCTGCTCACTGCCATGCGGGGATACAAGAGAAAAGAGTCATCTCCAACCCAGGAAGCAGTTCCCCCCAAGACACCACATCTACCAGCACCTTGATTTTGGACTTCCTAGGCTCCAAAACTATAAGAAATAAATGTTTCTTGTTTAAGCCACGCAATCTGTGGAAATTTGTTATAGCAGTCTCAACCAACTAAGACAACATGTGATGTTGAATAGATGTTTATATGTTTCATATTCTTTTTCTTTTCTTCCTGAGGAAAATTCACCATGAGTTAACACCCATTGCCAATCCTCCTCGCTTTTTACTTGAGGAAGATTAGCCCTGAGCTAACATCTGTGCCAATCTTCCTCTATTTTTTTGTTTGTGGGACACTGCCACTATACGGCTGGTGAGTGGACTATGTCTGCACTTGGGATCCAAACCTGTGAACCCTGGGTTGCTGAAGTGGAGGGCATGGAACTTGAACCACTTGGCCACGGGCCAGGCCATATGTTTCATATTCTTATCAGTCATGTGTGTCTTCTTTGATGAGGTATCTGCTCATATCTTTACCTCATTTTTAAAAATCTACTTCTTATTGTTGAGTTTTAAGAGTTTTTTGTATATGTTAGATAACATCTGTTCATCAGATATATCTTTAACAAATATTTTCTCCCAGTCTGTGGTTTGTCTACATTTTCTCTTGACATTGTCTTTCACAAAGAAGTTTTTAATTTTAACAAAGTACAGCTTATCAATTATTTCTTTCACAGATCATGTCTTTAGTATTATATCTAAAAAGTCATCCTCATACACAATGCCAGCTACAATTTCTCCTATATTTTCTTCTAAGAGTTTTATAGTTTTTCACTTTACATTTAGGTCTATGATGCATTTTGAGTTAACTTTTGTGAAGGGTGTAAAGTCTGTCATTAGTGTCATATTTTTGCATAAGGGTGTCCAATAGTTCCAGCACCATTTGTTGAAAAGTCTATTTTGAATTCTTTTTGTTCCCTTGTCAAATATCAATTGACTATATTTGTGTGGGTCTATTTTTGGGCTTTCTATTCTATCTTCACTGACCTATGTGTCTATTTTTTTCAATATCAAACTCTTCATAATGATAGCTTTAAGTTATTAAGACTTAAGATGCTATAAGTCTTGAAGTTAAGTAGTGTTAGTCCTTTAACTTTGTTCTTTTCCTTCAATATTGTGTTGGCTATTGTAGATCTTTTGTCTTTTCTTAGGAAATTTAGAATGAGTTTGTCATTATTTATCAAATTACTTTCTGAACATTGAGATTGCATTAACTCTGTAGATCAGTTTGGGAAGAACTGATATCTTGACAATTTTGAGTCTTCCTAACCATGCATGTAGAATATCTATCCATTTATTTAGATCTTCATAGATTCCCTTCAGAGTTGTTTTACTATGTTCGTATACATCTTGTACATATTTTGTCAGATTTATACCTAAGAATTTTAATTTTTGTGCTAATGTAACTGGTATTGCATTTTTAATTTTAAAATTCCAATCGTTCTCTGCTGGTATATAAGAAAACAATTAACTTTTCTTTATTAACCTTATTTCTTGTAACTTTGCTATGTATTTTTATTAGTTACAGGAAGATTTTTTCATTGTTGACTCTTTGGGATTTTCTTCATAGACAGTCATGTCATCTGTGAACAAACATGGTTTTATTTCTTCTTCCATGTAACTATGGCTTTTATTTCCTTTTCTTGTCTTATTGCACTAGCTAAGACTTCCACTATGATGATTAATAGGAGTGGGGAAAGCAGATATTATTGTGTTGTTCCTGATTTTGCCAGGAAACCATACGGTTTTTCACCATTAAGTATGATGTTAGATGAAGGGTTTTTTTTTCCTGATATTCTTTGTAAAGTTAAGGAAGTTCCCCTGTATTCTTAGTTTTCTAGGAGTATTTATTCTAAGTGAGTTTTGGATATTATCAAATGTTTTTTCTACTTCTATTAATATGACCATGTAATTTTTCTTCTTTAGTTTGTTCATGTGATGAGTTATGTGAATTGATTTTCAAATGTTGAACTAGCCTTGCATACCTGAGATAAATCCAACTTGGTTGTGGTGTATAATTATTTTTAATATTTTGTTGGATTTGATTTGCTATTTTTTTAATATTTTTGCATTTATATAATGAGAGATCATGGTCTGTAGTTTTCCTATCTTATGATGTCTGATTTTGGTATAGGATGATTCTGGCTTCATAGAAATAGTTAAGTATCTCCTCTACCTCTATTTTGTGGAAGAGATTGGTTGATAATTGTTATAAATACTTCCTTAATTGTTTGGTAGAATTCACTAGTGAACCCATTAGACTTGGTGCTTTCTGTTTTGGAAGACTATTAATTATTGATTCAATTTGTTTAATAGATACCAATCTATTCAGATTATCTATATATCCTTATGTGAGTTTTGGTGGATAGTTTCTTTCAAGAAATTGATTTATTTCATCTAGCTTATTAAATCTGTGGGCATAGTGTTTTTCATAATATCCCTTTATTATCCTCTGTTTTTTAGGAAGATTAGCCCTGAGCTAACATCTGCTGCCATTCCTCCTCTTTTTGCTGAGGAAGATTGGCCCTGAAATAACATGCATGCCCATCTTCCTCTACTTTATATGTGGGACACTTGCTGCAGCATGGCTTGATAAGTGGTGCATGGGCCCATGCGTAGGATAACAATTGGCAAACCCTGGGCCACTGAAGTGGAGCATCCAAACTTAACCTCTGTGCCACTAGGCCAGCCGGCCCCCCTTTATTATCCTTTTAATGTCCATGGGATTAGTAGTGAATTTTTATTTCTGATATTAGTATTTTGTGCCTTCTACCTCTTTTTCTTTGTTAACCTGGCTAGAGTTTTATTAATTTAATTAATCTTTTGAAAGAACCAGCTTATGATTTTCTTGTTTCTCTATTGATTTTCTGTTTTCAATTTCATTTAGTTTTGCTCTAATTTTTATATTTCTTATTCTTCTGATTACTGTGTATTTAATTTGCTTTTCCTTTTCTAATTGCCTCAGATGTAAGCTTAGATTATTGATTTTAGAACTTAACTTTTTTATAATATATGCATTCAATGCTGTAAATTTCTGTCAGTTAAAGATTTGCTACCTCCCAGAAATTTTCATTTCCATTTATTTTGATACATTTTTAAATTAATCTTCAGACTTCTTCTTTGAACCATATGCTATTTAGAACATTTTGTTGATTAATCTCCAACTATATTTCCAGCTATCTTTCTGTTATTTATTTTGAGTTTAATTCCTTTTGGTCTGTCATTATACTTTGTACGATTTCTATTATTTAAATTTCTTAAATTCTTTGTGATAGCCCAGAATATGGCTTATCTTAGTGAATGTTCCATGTGAGCTTGAGAAGAATGTGCATTCTGCTGTTGTTGTATGAAATATTCTATAGATACCAATTAGATCCAATTGATTAATGGTGCTGTTCATTCAACTATGTCCTTATTTATTTATTTTTAGCTTGCTGGATTTGTCAATCACTTATGAAGGGGTGTTTAAACCTTTAACTATAATAGTGGATTCATTTACTTCTCCTTACAGTTTTATTAAGTTTTTTCTCATGCGTTTTTATGCTCTGTTCTTAGGCACATGTATGTTAAGGGTTGTTTTGTCTTCTTGAAAAGTTGACCTTTTAATTCTTTTGTAATACCTTCCTTAACCCTTCATAATTATCCTTGCTCTGAAGTCTAATTTGTCTAAAATTAATGTGTCAAGTCCAGTTTTCTTTGATTATTGTTAGCATGATATATCTTCCTCCATTCCTTTATGTGTAATCCATCTGTATCTTTATATTTAAAGTGAATTTCCTCTACACAACATATAGTTGGCTCTTGTTTTCTGTCCACTCTGACAGTCTCTATTTCTTAATTAGTATATTTAGACTATTGACTTTTAAAGTGATTATTGATATAATTTGATGAATATTTATTGTATTTGTTACTCTATTCTATTGCCTGCTTTTGTTCTTTCTTTTTTTGGTCTTCAACTCTTTTTCTAACTTCTCTAGTTTCACTGGAGCATTTTACAGGATTCAATTTTTTCTCCTCTCTTTGTATATCAACTATAGTTCTTATTTTATATTTTACCAGTTGTCATTTAGTTTTTAATATACATGTACAACCAATCCAAGTGCTCTTGCAAACAATATTATACCGATACATAGATAGTGCTAAATACATTATAATGAAGTAGTCTCAGTGTTTCTCTTATAGCCCTTATATCATTGTGGTTATCCATTTAACTTACCTGTGTTATAATCACCAAGGACTTTGCTTATATTATTATTTTGAACAAACTGTTATCTATTTGATTAATTTACAATAAGAAAAATAAGAGTTTGTGTTCATTTATTCCTTGTCTAATTATCTTTCTTTTTTTATGTAGATCCTAGCAATAAATTTTTGTTTGTCTGAAAACGTCTTTATTTTTCTTGTGCTCTTGGACTATAGTTTCACTGGATATGTGATTCTAGGTAGATGGCTTTTCTTTTTCAATGCTTTAAATATTTCAATCCACTCTCTTCCTGTTTGTATGATTTCTGATGAAATATCCTTATCATACTCCTCATTAGGTAAGGTTCCCCGCCACTTGACTTATTCAAACGTTTTCTAGAGTTTGAATATCATTTGTCTTCATGTAGATTTTTTTTAGCCTTTATCCTATTTGGTTTTCTATGAGCTTCTTGTGTCTGTGGTTTGAAATCTGTCACTGACTTTAGGAAGTTCTTTACCATTATTACCTCAAATATTTCTTCTGTTTCTTTCTTTCTTTTCATTCTGATATTCTCATTTCATGTATGTTGTATTTTTAGTAATTGTTCCACAGTTCTTGGATATTCCGTTCTGTCTTTTTCTTTTTCTTTTTCTTTTTTTTTTTTTAAAGATTTTATTATTTCCTTTTTCTCCCCAAAGCCCCCCCGTACATAGTTGTATATTCTTCGTTGTGGGTTCTTCTAGTTGTGGTATGTGGGACACTGCCTCAGCGTGGTCTGATGAGCAGTGCCATGTCCGCGCCCAGGATTCGAACCAACGAAACACTGGGCCACCTGCAGCGGAGCACGCGAACTTAACCACTCGGCCACGGGGCCAGCCCCTTGTCTTTTTCTTTTTATATTTCCATTTCAGTTTTGTAAGTTTCTGTTGACTTATAAGTTTCTTCAAGCTCACTGATAAATTCTTTGGCTATGTCCACTTTATTGAGGAGACCATGAAAGGCATTCATCATTTGTGTAGCAACGTTTCTGATCTCTAGCATTTCCTTTTGATTCTTTCTTGTAGTTTTCATCTCTCTGATTACATTGCCCTTTGTTTTTACTTGTTGTCTACTTTTTCCAGTTCTTTTAGAGTCATTGGCATATTAATCACAGTTATTTTTAATATCCAGTCTGAAAATACCAACATCTCTGCCATATTTGAGTCTGGTTTTAATGCTGGGTCTGTCTCTTCAAATAGCGTTTTTGGTCTTTTAGTTTTAGTATGCCTTATCACTTTTTATTGAAAGCTGAAAATGATGTACTGGGTACTAGCAACTGAAGTAAACAAATCTTTTGTGAGATTTTATGTTTATCTGGCTTGGAGTTAAGCTGTATTTACTCTTTGCTGTAGCTGTAGGTATCAGAGGCTAAAGTTTTCTCTGTTGTACCTTGTTTTTGTTCTCCTCAAATGTCTTTTGTGTTCTCTACAGGTTTTTTCTAAGGTAAGGTCTGAGATGCACAGTTCTTTCAGTTGCAACTGAAACTATTATTATACAGGCCCCCTATTGATATAGTGGTAAGGTTGGGGAGGGAGGTACATTCTATAGTCCTATGATTAGGTTTCACTCTTTTAGTGAGCCTATATCCCTGTTCTGTGACCTTCATAGGTGCTTTTCAGTCCCCCGTTTTTTAGATGAGACAGGAAGTCTAGAAGAGGTTGGTTTTTTATTTTTGGGTTTTTTTGTCCCTTATGTGGAGGGCTAGATGATGGCTGGTGTTGGATGTTTTCCTCCCCTACTGGCTTGTTAGACTGTGGTAAAACCCTAGTTATTCAGGCTCTGGTGAGGTAGTTTCTTTTGAAGGCATGCCTTGCTAAAAAGTTTAGAATTCTCTAAGTGTGTTTCCCTTTCCCCTATTAGAAATATGCAGGGATTGTTCTCTTATCTTCACTGTGAAGACGGGTAGGTCTTCTAGAGTTAAAACTCACAAGAGTTTAGGAATTCCCTTAAGACTGGAGCCCCTGGAGTTTGTAACTCTCATACACGTCCACACTGAGCATCCAGCAACTTGTCAATTAGAGTTTAGTTTTTCCTGTTCCAAGACTGCTTCTCATGGAGGTTTCTGCTCATGGTTTTCTGTAAGTTCTGACTTTCTATATCTACCAGTCTATTTCTAATTTTCTGGACAGTGGTTTGCCCCATGATTTCACTTCTCTGATGTATATGAATAATAGTTAATTTTCTAATCTATCGGTTTTGTTGTTGTTGTTGTTGTTCTGTAGACAGAAGTGACATTTCAAAGCTCCTTAAATACTGGACCAGAAACTTGACGACTCATTTTTTATGTTTTTAAAGCATTGTAGAAGCCACAAAAGAAAAAAATATAGAAAAATAATATATGACAAAGACCATTCTTGGCTAAAAGAGACCCAAATATTTATTATACAGACCTTTAGACAAAACAGTTGGATGACCCTTGGCCTACAATAATTCTTCAGAATCCTTCTGGCTTTTGCATGATAAACAGTGGTAACTTAAACAGAGATATCAGAGGGGACATTACCCCTGAATCCTCTTGGTCTTTGTTTATGACAGTAATGTCCACCTCTCTCCTGCTTATTGTTTTTGAAGTACTAGTTCTGCCCTTTGACTAGAAGAGATGGAAAAGGAGTGTAGTGTTTGAAGCTTTCATCTGGCATACCTTCTGTGATAGCCTTTGCTCTATGGGACCAGGAACCCAAAATGAGGATCACTAATACTACATCCATCAATTCCAATTACATACTTTGGAATCAGGTAAATGAGTACTGGTGTGTCAATGAACACAGGGGGCCTACTATGAGCCAGACATTAGCCAGAACTCCGTGTGTTACCTGACATCCAAAATCCCCCCTCTAATAGGGAAGCCATACTGATCCTTTGAGTTCCTTGGTAACAATGTCAATTCAGACTATGTGGCCCAAAGTCTTTGATGTGTCTACTTATGACCTTTTTCTCAGTGTAGATTCCTTCTAGTAAATGATCTTAGGTCCTGTGGTTGAGGTACCAGGGCCACCATCATGACACATGCTTATCTTGGTGTTGCAGAGTCCTAGATGACTGCTATGGGTTAAACTGGCACTTCCTAAATTCATATGTTGAAGTCCAAACCCCTAGAACCTCAAATGTGACCATATTTGGAGATAGGGTCTTGAAAGAGGTAATCAAGTTAAAATAAAATGGGCTTTAATCCAATATAATTGGTGTCCTCATAAAAAGGGAAAATTTTGTCACAGACACACATAGAGGGAAGATTATGAAGAAAACCAGGGAGAAGACAACCATCTACAAGCCAAGGAGAGAGGCCTGGAACAGATTCTTCCCTCACAATCCTTGGAAGGAACTAACTCTGTCCACAAGTCAACTCTTCCAGGGGTATCCATCTAAGTGCTCCTGTCCCAAGTTTCAGGGTCTCTGATTTTTACCACCAGGGCCCTGATCTATTCATAACACATCCATGTTGGCTGAGCATTTAAATACCTCTGAAGCCCTGAGCCTCTAACAGGGAGGTGACCAGTATACTGTTCAGCTGTCTCTGTCCATCCTCTACAAGAGACATGAGTTCTTTTTGAGCTGTCACTGATGCCCTGTGGCTTTCAAACTTAGCTGTTAATGCTTTTAGCAGCCTTTAGTCTTTCCTTGTTTTTCTTCAGGGAATAAGTGAAACTTAGCAATGGCTACCCAATTCTGCTCTTTATATCCATGTTCTTCCCATAATTTTTCAAATAAAAAATTATCTCACCTGCTACAGCATTCTTCTCTACTAGGATATTTTCCCAGTTAATCTCCAGTGAAATCTTTAGCTGTTAAGCCACCAAATTGTTCTGTGGACTATCTCTGCCCCATGTACCTAACAAAGCAATGCCCTCTTTGCTCACTGGACAATTGGTGAGCCAGTCACATATCTATACAACCACTTGTTTTCTCAGACCACTCCTAATGCCATCCATTGTATCCAAGACATTTAGTAACTTTGAGGCAAGGAGCAGAAAGGATTAAACACACAAGTAGTTTATTACAGGAAATGTCTGTGAGAGAAAATGATGAAGGAGCTACAAGACAGTGGGAGAGCAATCAGACTACATAATATGTCTAATTTTGGGTGAAAAGCGGAAAGAATTTTGAGGGGAAGCATCCTACACTACAGTGAAATTCTCAGGAAAGCTCAGCAAGGCCAGTGGGGAGTCCTTAAGCCATCAGAGAATTCCAGAGTCTCCTAGCAACAAGTATCCCTTAGCAACCTACCACATTCAGTCACAGCCTGACTGGTTTGGAAAAGCCCATGAGACCAAGCCTCATGCAAATACAGCAATCAATCTCATAGTGTGGCAACTGAGGTCCTCTTACATTACCTGCATTCAGAAATCTGGAAAGCACAATTTCATGAACACATCTATTCTGACAGAGTTTGTATAAAATTTTTTTTTTTTTTGAAAACGTTTGATTGCATTCACAGTGTGTCTGGACCAAGGCTTTTTTGTGGGAAGATTTTAAATTATAAATTCACTTTATTTACTACATAAAGAGCTATTAAGATTTCTCATTTCAAAAACTGTTTCAATTTTATCTACATTATCAAAGGTGTTGATATATAATTGTTCTAATATTTCCTTATTATCCTTCTAGTATCTGTCGGAACTTTTGCACTACTGCCTCTTTCATTCTTGATTTTGGATATTTGTGTTTTATCTCTTTGAGTTCTCATTATTCTTGCTAGGTGTTTACTAATTTGATGTTTCCAAATAACTAACTTTTGCTTTTTTAGATTTTCTCAATATTTTCCTGTTTTATTTTTCTATTTCTGTTCTAATTTTTATTACTTTACTGTGATATTATCTTGAATATATATGAAATGGAATATAGAATATGGAAAAAGATTATATATATATGACATATATATCAATTTATTATACATATGTATAGTCAATTTATTTTCAACAAAGGCACAAGGGAATTCATTGGAGAAATTATAGTCTTTTCAACAAATAGTACTGGAACAATTGGATATTTACATGCAAAAAGAAAAAAGATTCATTTGTCACACCAATTACAAAGATAACTCAAAACGGCTCTCATAAACCTAAAGGCAAGATCTAAAACCACTTGAATAAAACATTGGAGAAAATCCTTGTGACTTGGAGTTAACCAAATAGCTGTATGTTACATCAAAAGCGCAATCTATACAATAAAACAATTGATGAATTGAACTTTATTAGAATGTAAAATTTCTTGTTGTTTGAAAAATACTGTTTAAAGAATGAAGGACAAGCCATACCCAAGGAAAATATACTTGCAATTCATATATGTAATAGACAACACTATCAGAATGTAAAAAAAATCCAAAAAGAAAACCCCTCAATCTTAATAAAATAGCAAGCAACCCCAAAAAAATTGAACAAAGTATTTGAACAGACATTTCACAAAAGAAAATAGTTGTGTGGCAAACAAATACATAAAAAGACGTGCAACATAATTAGGTATTAGGGAAATGCAAGTTAAAATCACAATGGGATATCCTTATTCACATAATAGAAAGTCTAAATTTAAAAGACTGACCATACCACGTGCTCTCAAGGCTATGAAACATGTGAAGCCACTGAAATTCTCACACATGTAAAACCACTTTGTGAAACCATCTGACCATTTCTTAAAATGATATTATACACTTACCCTATGATCCATCATCCAGCTCCTAATTAGTTAGCTAAGAGAAAATCATATGTCCCTATATGTCTTGGAGTAAATGTTCACATCCCCAAACTGGAAACACCTCAAATACCAATCAATATATAAATGGACAAACAAATTGTGGTACATCAAACAATGGAATAGTACTCTCCAATAAAAAAAGAATAAAGTATTGACACACGCAACATCATGGAGGTATAGTTGTATATAATAAATTCTGGAAGATGCAAACTAATCTGTAGTGGCTACAGCAAATCACTTGATTGCCTGGGACTGAGCTTGAAGGGACAAGGAGAGTTGGGAGAGAAGAACTGCAAAGGGGTACAGAGAAAGTTTTGAGAGAGATGGTTATTTTCATTGTCTTTGTTATTGGAATTATTTTATGGGTATACACATATGTTAAAACATCAAGCTGTATACTTTAAATATGGACAGTATAATGTATGTCAATTATACCTCAATAAAATTGTTTAAAAAACTATTATAAACGGTGTCTCAAAAATTTGAAAGTTACAGAGGTTTATTTATAGGCAGGAATTTTACTTCTGTTGATGAATGTCCCATGAGCACTTCAAACTAATGTGCATCTCAAGTTCTTGGATAAGGTGCTTTATAAATTCAAATTGGGTCAAGATGATTGATAGTGTTCTTCAATTCTGCTGTAACTTCAGTTATATTTTGACTACTTTTCCCAACACCTACTGATAGAGATTTGTTAAAATCCTTAATAATGATTGAATATTTCTCTAGTTTACTTTTTCTTCAATTTCCAACATCTTTATTTTTCCTAGAAACCAGATATAGTTAACTTTTAAAAGTAGGCCACTTGTCAATACTCCAAACTTAAGGCTTCAGGTTCTTTTAACAAACTACAGTGCATCATTTGTACCTGTTAAGATGGATTCAAGAACTGGCTAATAAGTTGAAGTAGTTATACCAACAAATTACTCAATACTGATAGGACTACACAAAATAAAATTTTATAGGCAACACATGGCCTTTATCATTACAGAACGTCAGTAAGCCCTCATATAATAGTTTACATAAAATTACAAGTAGCTCTTGCTTTTCTATCCTAAGCAATATGAAGTTATTAAAAGTAACAGACCACTCCCATAGCTTTTCACCAAATATTTAAAGCAATACTTAGAGATTATCCCTCCACTTCACATAAACATAGGTGAAAATACCTCGATTTCTGCCCTGAAAATTCAGTTAACCCTGAAATATCAAATCCTCGTCACCACGTTTCAAGACAGTATACCAGAAATAGACTGGAAAACTCTTGCACTTAAATCTTTTGTCTAGGCAATTCTCTGGGAAGTTTCAGTGCCCAAAACACAAAAAGTTAACTCCACTCAGCCTGTAGTCTAGCGCCATCAGTTCGGTAGACATCCAAACAGGCTGATTCAAGGGCTTGCAGTTGGATTAACTGGTGGCAGGATGCAATACAAAGCTACAAGCAGGGTGAGTCCACTGGCATTGCCCTTTTTATGGATGAATTTCCATTCCTTGAACGAAGGCGTGTTAACTTTGACATTACTGTGTTTTTACTATTTTAATGAGAAAGTGGCTACTGTGTTGAGGGTGTCACCAATTTTCTTAATGTAGATTTAGACTTCCAAAACAATTTCCTTGGATCTTTATGACTCTAGAGTGACTCAATGGAATCCATTTTGTTAACACCAACAACTAGTTTTTTCACATCCACTGTGGAATCCAGAAGGGCATCCTTATAGGTCAGCCTACTCTTGGAAAGATTAGCTTCAAATTCACCAACACCAACAGCAACAATCAGCCTGAGATAGCAGAGTCAACCAGAGATGTGTCTGTATTCAAGTTTGCGACAAAGTCTCTGTGTCCTAGGGCATCAACGATAATCAAAAAACACTTTTTTGATCTGAAATTCCAGTAGAGAGCTATCAATGTTGACCCCAAACTCACACTCAGCAGTCAGTTTACCCAAGATGTAGGCATATTTGAAAGAGAACTTTCTCACCTTAGTGGCATTTGTATTTTGTCAATTCTGCGACATTAGAGATCAGGTGGGTAGCAGCTGTTGCTCTAGAGACTGACCTAGTGAAAGCTGTGTGCATCCTTACCTTATCACAGTCTATCTTGTGTTACTATTTCACACCCCAAATTTCATATCTGATACTCCCAATTTCCCAACAGCATAGTTCCATTTACCCATTCTTCATACTTTATGCTATTTGTCATATCTTTACTTCTGCATACATTGTAACTAGAAGCATATAATGCTATTGTTTTATGCTTTAAATACTCAGATATCTTTTAGGGAAATTACAAAAAGAGCAAAAACCCACATCCTTTTATCATTTTTTAATGATTTCCAGTGATCTTTTGTCTTCCTGTAAATGTATTTTCTTCAACCCTAAAAACGTGTTTTAGCAATTTTTTGTAGTGTAGATTCACTGAAAAGATCTCAGTTTTTGCTTATCAGAAAAATACCTTTATTTAATCTTCTTCTTTTTTCTTTTGCTGAGGAAGATTCATCCTGTGCTGTCATCTGTGCCAATCTTTCTCTATTTTGTACATAGGTTGCCGCTACAGCATGGCTGATGAGTGGTGTAGGTCTTCAGCTAGGGTCTGAACCCACAAACCTGAGCCTCAGATATGGAGCATGCTGAATCTAACCACTGCGCTGTGGAGCCAGTCCCTGGCCTTCACTTTTGAAGTGTGTTTTCACTGGATATGGAATCAGATTTTTTTTTTCTCTAGTACTTTAGAGATGTCATTCCATTGTCTGGCCTTTATAGTTTCTGCTGAGAATTCAACTAAAACATGTGTCACTGTTGCTCTGAATATAATGTATGTTTTTTTCTCTGACTGATGTTAACATTTTTTCTTTATATTTGTTTTCAGCAATTCTACTCTTATTTTCCTAAATTTGATCTTTCCTGTCTGTTTCTCTTCCTTCTTTCCATCCTTTCTCCCTCCCTCCATTCCTTTTTCCTTCCTTCTACACTTTCTCCTTCACACTTTCCTTTCTTCCCTCCTCCTCTCTATCTCTTTTTATTTTACTTTTTTGCTTGGGTTTTGGTGAGGCTCCTGGAGCTGTAAGTCAATGTTTTTCATCGAATTTTGGAAATTTTCTGCCATTATATCTTCTATTTGTTTTCTCCCTCCTTTCATTAAGGAACTCCCTACACTATTTGATATTGTCCCAAACATTCCTGAAGCTCTCCTCATTTTTATTTTGGATCTTTTTCTTTGCTTTTCAGATTGCATAATTTCTATTAATCTATTTTTAGACACTTTCTTCTGCCATCCAAAAGCTCCTGTTAACTCTATCCTGTCAAATGTTTAAAGTATTGCTCTCTTCTAAATTCCCATATAGTTCGTTCCTACACCTTCTATGCTGTTATTTTCTATCTGTTCACTCATTAAGATTATATTTATATTTATGTATCAAACATATATATAATAGCTGCTTTAAAATCTTTTGGTGCTTATTTCAAGTTTTGGGTCTCTCAATCCATTTCATTTGACATTTTTATTTCTTGATTATCAATTCTTTTTTGCTGTTGTTTCTTTGTATCTATAGTAAAGTTTGTTTTATAATAGACATTTTGGACAATACATATTCTTCCACTGAACAGTGTTTATGTTTCATTAGTAGGCAGGTCAGTTGCTGGCTAATCATTTCAATTTGTATGGGGTTGATTTTATACTTTGTTAGATGAGATCTGTGAAAAGTGTGATGTCTGTGCCACAATGTATCTTTGGTAGGACTCAAAACTCTGTAACCACCGTTGGTCTTGTTAAAGCTTAATATTAGCCCTTGTTAAGGTAAATCGAAGGCATTCCCCCCTTAATCTGGGGTATTTTCCGTAGTCCTAAACTATGACCTTTCTGGTGTCTCAGATGCAGCATGGAAGTGTTTAAAGGGGTTTCTCTACTCCACAGAGGCTGTAATGTTAACAATCCTTGTGAATGCTTGATCTCTAACATCTGCTTTCTCGTCTGAACTCTGTTGTAACCACTGTTTTCTTCAAAAAGCATTATTGCTTTACCTTTCACATTTAAATATCCAATATATGAAGAATTAATTTTCTTTAGCACAAAATAAGAATCAACACACATATATATATTTTTCTATAAGG
Source organism: Equus przewalskii (assembly GCF_037783145.1). Classification (NCBI taxonomy): domain Eukaryota; kingdom Metazoa; phylum Chordata; class Mammalia; order Perissodactyla; family Equidae; genus Equus; species Equus przewalskii. Next base: position 33,737,013 of record NC_091838.1, read on the forward strand.
TTGTCCCATTGACTTAGCACAATTTGTTTTAAGGACAATTTGTTACTCACTGTACTCCTATACCATGTTTTTTGCCCCATAAATTAGATTTCTTTAAATGTATGATTCTGTTTCTTAGCCAATATTTCATTGTCTTATTATTGTTTTATAATAGTTCTTAATATCTGCTAGTGTGAAAAGACTTGCTTTCTTTTTCTTTTTAAATTTGTTTTCTTTGATTTTGAACTCTTCTCATTTCCATATGAATTCGGAATCAGTTTATCAATCCTTCAGAAACATATGCTGTCAATTCTAATAGTCTGTGGTGGGATATTTTAAATTGTCTTCAAAGGCAATCATGTCATATATGAGTAAAAAAAATTATTATTTTTTCTTTGCAATGCTTGTGCTTTATTTTTTCTGCACTTGACAAGATCTGTTATTAGAAATAAAGCTTTTAAAATGTCCCAATTAATCTTTATTTTCTGCTGATCTTTTCTGTGTATAGTGGTAAATTCTGGTTCTTTTATGGGAGCCACTGCTGTAGCATGTCTACTGACAGACAAATGGTGTGATTCCATGCCCGGGAACCAAACCCTGGCTGCTGAAGCAGAACACATCGAACTTTAACTGCTGGGCCATCAGGGCTGGCTCTCCATCTTTTGACTCTGCTAATCAATGGTGCAATAAATATTGGCATACTAGTATCTGTTTGAGTCCCAATTTTCCATTCTTTTGGATATATACCTAGGAGTGGAATTTCTGGGTCATATGGTAATTTTATGTTTAGCTTTTTTGTACAACTGCTAAACTGTTTTCCACAACTATACTATTTTGCATGACTACCAGAAATATATGAAATTTTCAGTTTTTTCACATTTGCCAACACTTATTTTCTTTTTCTTCTTTTTTTTTTAGTGATATCTATCCTAGTAGGTATGGAATGACATCTCATTGTGGTTTTGATGTGCATTTCTTTACTGACTAAGGATGTTGAGCATGTTTTCATCTCCTCATTGCCCTTTTATATACCCTCTTTGGAGAAATATTTATTCAGTCCTTTGCCCATTTTTTAGTTGAGCAGTTTGTCTCTTTTGTTGCTGACTTGTAGAAGTTCTCCACATATTTTAGTATTCAACTCTTATCAGATATGTGATTAACAAATATTTCCTCCCATTCTGTAGGTTGTCTTTCACTTTTTTGATAATGACTTTTGATGCACTAATGTTTTCATTTTTATTAAGTCCAATTTATTTCCTTTTTGTTTTATTGCTTGGGCTTTTGGTATCATATCTAAGAATCCATTGGCAAATCCAAAGTCGTGAAGATTTACCTTATATTTTCACCTGAACATTGTATGGTTTTAGCTCTTACATTTAGGTAATTTATAAATTTTGAGTTAATTGTTATAAATGATATGAGCTGGGAATCTGACTCCATTCAGTTGCATGTGAAATCCAGTGGTGCCAGCACCATTTTTTGAAGAGTATTTTTTCCACATTGAATAGACATGACACTTTTCTCAAAAATCATTTAGCCATAAAGGTATGGGTTTATTTCTGACTCTCAATTCTATCCTGTTGGTCTGTGTCTATTCTTATGCCAGTACCATATTGTTATAATTAGTAACTTTGTAGTAAGTTTTTAAATCAAGAATTGTGAGTCCTTCCACTTTGTTCTTCTTTTCAAGTGTCACATAAAAACTTGAGAAATGACTTTTCCATTTCTGCAAAAAGGCTTAGGAAATGGGTAGCTTACAAACAACACAAATTTATTTCTCATAGTTCTGGAGGCTGAATGTCCAAGATCAAGGCATCAGCAAACTCACTTCTAGTGAGGATCCTGTTTCTGGTTTACAGATGGTACCTTCTCACTGGGTCCTCACATAGTGGAAATAGTTAAAGATCTCTCTAGAGCCTCTTTTATAAGGCATTAATATTATTCATGAGAGTTTTACCCTCAGGACTTAAGCACTTCCCAAAGGCACAACCTACTGACACTATCACCTTTGGGGGTTTGGATTTCAACATAAGAATTTGGGGGTAATACAAACATTCAGACCACAGCAATTCCCTTTTTCATGTTGAGATATGCCTTCTAGTTTTTGTTTTTTGACTGTTTATATCACGAAATACTGTTGGATTTTGTCAAATGACTTTTCTGCATCAATTTAAATGATCTTGTGCTTTTTTCTTTCGTTTTACAAATGTTTGATTACATTGATTGATTTTCTTATATTGAACAATTCCTACACTCCTGTGATAAATCCCACCTGATCATGGTGTATAATCCTTTTAATGTGCTATTTCATTGGTTTTCTAATATTTCGTTAAGGATTTTTGCGTTTATATTCATCAGGGATATTGGTTTTCTTTTTTTCTGATGTCTTTGTCTGGCTTGAAAACAGGGTATTGTTGGCTTCCTTATTAAGACATGTTCTCTCCTGTAACATTTTTTGGAAGAATGTGAGAAGGATTCGTATTAATTCTTCTTTAAATGTGTGGTGCAATTCACCAGTGAAGCCATCTGGTCCTGGACTTTTCTTTGTTGAGTGACTTTTATTACTGATTCAATCTCCTTACTAATTATAGGTCCATTTAGATTTTCTACTTTTTCTTGTGTCACTTTGGTAATTTCGTGTGTTTCTAGGAATTTGTCCATCTCCTCTTGGCTATCTATTTTGTTATGTACAAATGTTTATAGGATTCTCTTATAATCCCTTTCAGTTATGATGTCTCGCTTCTACTTCTGATTTTAGATTTTGTATGTTCTTTTTTTTTTCAGTCTAGCTAAAGGTTGGCAATTTTGTTGATATTTCCAAGTAGCCAACTCTTGGTTTCATTGATTCTCACTACTGCTTTTATTCTCCATTTTGTTTATATCTGTTGTAATCTTTATTATGTCCTCCCTTCTGCCAGTTTTAAATTTAGTTCACTTTTGTCTCCTAGTTCCTTAAGTAGTAAAGTTAGGTTATTGATTTGAGATCTTTCTTTTTTTTTTTTAATGTAGCTATTTATTGTTATAAATTTCTCTGAGTACTAAATTTCCCTGGGTACTTTTTTTCACCCATAAGTTTTGGTTTGTTGTGTTTCCTTTTTCATTCATTGCTAACAATTTGCTAGTTTCCATCGTAATTTTTTCTTTGAATCATTAGTTGTTTAATTTCCAAATATTTGTGAATTTTCCAATATTCCTTATGCTGCTGATTTCTAATTTCATTCCACATTGGTCAGATAAGATGCTTTGTAGTATTTCAGCCTTTTAAAATTTATTGAGACTTTTTTGTGGCATAACAATGGTCTGTCTCGGACAATGTCAATTTTACTACTCTTTTCAAGGAAACTATTTTAACTTTGTTCTTTTCATCTATTATGTCTATCTATCTATATCATATATTATAATACATATCTATTTTAATGTATTTCATTGAATTCTTTTCTCAAAATTAAATATTTCCTTGAATTTGCTTAGTTTTTATTTTCTGTGCTTTTATTATTTTCTTCAGCTGGAATTTTAATTAAATAAGCTATTCAAATTTTCTTTTCTAAAGTCAATGGTTTGAATTATAGGAAATATTAAAAACTTAATGTCATTAGAATTCTGAAAATAGATTTTATAATTTCTTTCTTGATTTTATATTTGAATTATGACTTGTTCAGATATGTATTATTTCAATCCTTGTCCTTCTCTTTCTTCTATTGATTTCTGTCATAATTTAATTGTGCTAAAATTGATAACTTAAATGTCCCCAATTTTGAATGTCTTCCAATTTTATGAAATTTCAGATTTTTTTAATGTGGTAAATTTCTCATTTGCACTTTAAAAATGTGAATTCATCTCCATCAAGTATTCAATATATGTCAATTAAATTCTTTATTTATTGTGTTACTCATATCTTCTATTTCCTTACTTACATTTTTCTGTTTATTCTATTAGTTATGTAAAGCCACCGTGATTGTAGATTTTTTCTTCTTTGTGAATTCTTTAACATAATTTTAAAGTCAATTTATTGAGTGAATATTATTTAAGGTTGTAATGACTTTCTGTTAAATTAATCTTTCTACTAATATTAAATGCCTCTATTTATTAACTTTAGCTTTACTATTCGCTTTATACTTGACAAATCTATTTTATTTTCCACTTTTGTTCATTCTTTGGCTTCTTTTGCACTGATGATACATTGTTTTTAGTACTCCATTCTTATTCTCTATTACCTTTTCAGTTTTACATTCCTTTACTCTTCTTTTAGTGGATAGCCTAAAGATAAAAATTGCGACTTAACATATGCTTTCTTCTACTAATTTTTGGCTTCAATTACATTTACACTTTCTCTCTTTTCATGTTATTATTGCCATGCATTTTAATTGTGCATCTATATTAGCCTACATAAAACATTAGTATTTTTGTTTTGTAGAAGTGAGTATTCATTTATATTTACTCACATTCTTAGTCTTTCTTTGTATACTTCATTAATTCCTTCCTTTCCATGTTTTTATCTGGGGCATTTTTCTCTTGCCTCATAAGCTCTCATTTTTGTTATTTAGTGAAAAACCACTGATAAGAAATTGCTTCAGTTTTCTTTTCTGAAATCAACTTTATGTTGAAGGATACTTTTGTAGGTATCAAATTGTAAGGTAACAATTATTTTTTCCAGCTCTTTATATTCTTCATTCCATATCTGTCACCTTTAAGCTTTATTGATGTTCCTTTAAAGATAAAGGGGAAAACATGCTGATTTGCTCTGTAAGCTTTTAAGCTTTTTCTCTTAGTCTTTGCTTAGCAACAGTGTAATTTTCTTTATATTTACTTTGATTGTGATTGTTGAGGTTCCTGAATCTGTAAGTTAATATCTTTCATTTGGGAAAATTATCAGCCACAATTTCAAATGTTATTTCTATCACATACTATTTCACACCTTTTGGAATTCCAGTTACACATATGTTTTGCCCCTTGAGCATGATCTTAATGTTTCTTACAATATTTTTTATTACATCTTCATCTTAAGATTCAGGACAGTATGTTCTATTAACCTATCTTCCAGGTAAATTCTTTGGGGTCTGGTATGTTCAATCTGTTGTTAAGCCCATCCATTAGCAAAATAAATTTCAAATATTTTTTTTTATTTCTGGATTTTTTTAAAGATTCAAATGTTGTGGTTAAGTTCTTCATTATTTTATCTATATTATCTTTTTAATTTTCTTGAAGATATTAATTATAGTTTAAATTCTTGTTTGCTAACTTTAATATCTGGATCATTTGTGGCTCTGCCCTATTTTCTGTTTTGTTTCTCTTACTGTCAATTATATAATTTTGCTTCTTTTAATGTCTATCACTTCTTTTTTATTGTGTACTAGGCAGTGTGTAAAATTTGTAGATGCTTTATTGGCTGACATCTTCTTCTTCTTCCATAGGCATAGATTGGATTTATTCGACTCAATCAGATTAGGAACATGGCAGAAACAGAACAGTAGTGTAGTCTTACTAAAACTCAATCAGCCTTTAATAATTCTTGATTCTAGAGTATAGCCTTCCAGGTCTTTCAACTGCCAGCTTGTCATGTTTTTGTCTCTCAAGACTTAAACAACTATAGAAGAAACAGTTCCCCTTTGCAGAGAAATTTAATGTAGCTCTTAATGCTTCTACTCCATAAAGCTGATGATTTTCCAAATGTTTTGAGTAGAAAAGTGATTACTTTAGAGTTTCCTTAGGTCTCTAACATTCTCACCCTGGCCCAGATGAATATCAGCGCCTTTGCTCTTTTTCTGTCCTGCAGTAGTGTCTTTTTTTCAGCAGCTGAGAACCCAGTTTTGTATTTTCTAGCAGCAATGAGAATTAAGTTCCTCTAGGTAAAAGTAACTATAGATCCTGTGTACAGTTCACCACTTTTTCTATGATTTGGCTATTTTGTTTCAGGACAATGCTTGCATTAAGTCTTTGTTTCCTAACAATCAAGAGAACATGGAGTCTCCCCTCTAATTCTTGGAAGTTTTCAGGCCAGCAGTGATGCCTCCTATGCAGTTTCAGAGTGCAATAGTATTTTGTGGGGAGACCCATTTCTGTGATGGAGGTCCCTCACCTCTCCATGCTCAGCCATATATCCCCAAAAAGTTTGGTGTTTTTTCTTTTCCCTAGTAGTTGTCTCTTTCTAGACTAACTAGTGATCCTTGTAAGTTAGCCCAGGAATATAACCCAGGCCCTGGTATTGGTAAAAATGCTGTACCCTTGGCTTATCTTGGAACAGTTCTCCCTTTTCCATAATTTAGTCTATTAGTTTTCCTAATTACTACAGCTCTTTCAAGCCTTCAAATACATGATTTTTAAGTTTGTATAGCTAATCTCTTTGTTGTTTGTGGAAACATTGACCTTATTACATCTCACCCAAAAGCAAAAATCACTGATCTGGACTATATTTTAATTTGAAATTAGCATTGATACTGATTTTTTCATGATCAGCTGCACTTAGAGGGAAAAATGCAACTTGTAAAAATTTTCTTTGGTCCATCATTGTAATACACCTCCTTTAATCCTTATGAAGAGGAACTATGAGAGGGTACAACTAATTCCCATTAATTTGTAAAAGACTATGAGGCCCATTTCAACAATTTTTTGTCATACTTGATTATATCACTATGAAGGTTCTTGTCTTTCCTGGTTGCTATATTTAAACAGAATATCAATAGGACATCTTTCCCTAGGGATAGCCTATCCCAAAATTAAAATCTCAAGAGCAAGATCAGTTCTTTAAAACTTCTGAAGGTTTCTGCATGAAGGTGTTAAAACACAAAGGAAGTTCCATCTTGATGAGTTTGCATTACATGGAAAATTACATTATTTTAAGAAACAAATATCAATAGTTTTCTAAAACCTAAACAGACTGAGGCTGAGAAAATGTTAATAATATCTGTTCCTAATTCAGCTTTATATCCTTCTTAATTTTCCTATAAAATTGTTCTCCAATAATTACTTATAAAATGTTTAAGTATTTCAGTAAATATTTCCTTATCTATCTAGAAATTATGTTAATTGGATGTGATCTAAAGTATGACATTTAAAAAATATTTTGTGATATTTAATAATATTAGATGATGAAACTCTCATAGGGTGAACTGTACCATATAAAACTACCACACTCGAGACGAAGATATTTTAGAGACAGAAGATGATTTATTGTTTAAAGGTAGCAGAATGTGTCATCCCCAAATATGCCTATTTGGCATGAGAATTATCTTGAGCTGATTATTTTTAAGAAACTGCAGGTGCAAGAGAAGCTCTGAAAACAGAGTAGAAATTATCCTTTTAGTAAGGGAAATCTACAATTACAAAGGAAATTTACATCAGAAAGCAGCCTGTACCAAGAGGAAAGCACTTACCAGAGATAAATTTTCCGCCTGAGAGACTGATCTGCAAGGCAGGGCAACCTTTGTTTAGCAAACATTTCCCTTTCTCACCCTTCCATGAATTGCCTTCCCCTTTTGAAGCCCCTAACCCTTATTTATTTTCTTAGTTCAGAATGTTATATATAAACCCCAAGCATTTGGCTGTTCTCTGAGTCTCATATCATTGTGAGGTTTTCATACAGACATACATAATTAATTTTTTCTCCTGTTAACCTATCTTTTATTACAGGAAGTTTTCAGTCAAGAACTCAGAGGGGTAGAGAAAAAATTATTTTTCCCTTACACTTTGCATGTCCTAAATCAGTTGTCAATATGAATATCTAACTCAATGAGCCTTTCAATTTGCCTTCCATGAAGACAAATATTTGGGTGTGTCAGTCCTTATGATAGGAAGCATTTCACCAGCATATACTGGTCTAAAATAAAGCGTGTGATAATCTGAAAATAGGTAAAATTAAAATAACTTTCCATCTTACAGAACAATATAATAGACTTTATGGAAATTAATTATATTGTATAAATTGATATTTTAATGTAGTAAATTATGAAACTATCTATAAATAAACAAAAATCATATTAGAATTTCAAAAGTAGAGTGAATAAAAATGTATTGAATGTTATTGTTAGCAAATTAGTGCTACAAATTTATGAGTGTAATTTAAATTTCATTTTATTGCAGTCTTTTGAGAATGTACAGTACTATGATTTTATCTACAGTTACAAGGTGTCTTGCTAAAAATTGTAACCATTGTCACTTATCCTATAGAAGACAAAGTAATTTAAACTGAGAGACAGATTTCTAATCACCAATTCAGCAGGTTCTGGAGCCATAGTAAACACATATGACAAATTTTTGGAAAAGACTGAATCCTACTTCTTCCATGTTGCTGGTTAATTTCTCCCCTAACAAGCTGCATGAAGAATTTTAGAGATTTACTCTCCTATATTTTAATAAAATGCTCAGAAATTCACTATTTCTACCCTTTAATTTCCTGTACCTGTGGTGATAATGTTGAGTTTAAGAAAAATGCATTTATGAAAAAGGAAGACTATTTACTAAGATAAATAGAAAAATAGAGTAGAAAATGAAAAACAGAGTTTTGTATCCCCAGTCTAATCTGTCTCAGGGAAATAAACATGGCTGACCCCATCAAAGGCCTGAGCAATATGTGGATACCAAATACCTACTGCCCATATTTAGGCCACTCTTTGGGAGGGGGGCACAGCATAGTCACATATCTCTTTTCTCTCTTAGGTACACAGCACCTACCTCTACTCTGGCTAGTTCTGATGGAAAAATGTCTTTCCTGAAGATCATTTTTCTTTCGATTTCTACATATACAATATGAAGGACTATTATCTAATCCATTATCTCTGGTATAAACCTCTCTCTAAACTCCCTACCAGAATGGTCACATATTTAGAGTAGAAAGAAGTTTTCCTTTACTTCTCTGAGTTTTTCTTACTGGTCTAAAAATTAAATTGACATGAGACAGAATAAGAGGAGAAAATCAAATAAAGTTTGATAACATGCACACATGGGAGAAACCCAGGTAAACTGAGTAACTCATGAAAATGGTAGAAGCCACAAGCTTAAAGCTTAAATATCATCTTCAGCCAAAGATAAAAGAGAATTTTGGGGGTAGTGGCTTGGAACTTCAAAGGAGAGAAAGGCAATTCACATGGAGATAGAAAAGCAAAATATTTGGTTAACAAAAAAGTGGTAAACAAACATTTGTCATGCCTGCCAAGACAATGGGATACAAAGAGAGCTTTGATCAAATAGGCCTTGCTGGGTTCCTCTCTGTCTACCACACCTAGTTTATACCATACTGTAGCTATCTATGGTGATAGCTCTTAGAACAAATCTTCTATCTTAAATTCTTTCAGATAGTCATGGGAAAGGTCAAAGTTTCTTCCTGGATCTTTTGTTTTCAAATAAAACCAATGAAAGACATTTCATGAAGGCAAATTCTGCCTCCCTGCAGTCCTAGCTTTGAAATTCCTCCAAGAAATTTCACAGTTCAGAAGCTGAATCGATATGTTGTTCCATCTCATTGAACTAGTCTCTTAACCCTGTCAATAGTTCAGTCCAGTTAAATTCATTTCAGGAGGTGGTCATGCAGGTGGGCTTCCAAAGTTAGGCCTATATTGTGTAAGCAAGAAATCAGATATTTAACAAGAGGCATTTCTAAGGAAAAATAGAAAAATGAAGGTTAATGGTTGGAACAAATTATAAACCAGTTTCTGAGTCCAGGGGACAGCCAACCTAAAAGATTTATGCATGTCAGTATCAAAGCATCTTTTGCAGTTTTAAATGTCTCTGATGATGTTATCATGTGTTCAGGTAACTTTCTGAGTGGCTTGCACAGCAACAGGCCAAAGATTATCTAAACGTTGGCTATTGTGGTGATCTCTCTTAAGTTTATTTTAAATTGTTCAGTTTCGGTTTGTAGGGCTTCAGGAAAAAGGGTGATTTTAGGTCTCAATGATTCCAAATTAAAAGAATGGGAGAAAATTTAAAACATTACTTTGGAGACTTGTAGCCAGATATTTGATGAATAAACTAAAAGAATTTAGGATCTAGTCCAGTTTACAGGTGGAAAGCAAAAACCTCAAAAACAATTAACAGAACTAGAATTTAATATCCACAAACATGTGCTACTGAACCATAATTTGTCTATCTAAAGTCACCCTCATTTCTACCAAAGATAACCAAATCAAGACTAATTTGTTTGCAAAATGTCTGGTTTCAATAAACTTGGTCTGTTTATTTACATAAGTACAGCAAGAATAGTGATTGATCACATAGGTTCTTTTAAACCTGCTTGCTGAAACTTTTCAAAAGAAATCACAGATTAAAGTTTTAAAGACTTCTTGAGGCCAAGAAAGAGAAGCCAAGGACTTGCCATCAGACTGTGTCTGCAATACCTTTTGATTTAGGTGAATTTCTGTTTTCTTGAGTTCCCCAAAATAGCCTTGAGGTTATTGTACCTGCCAGAAAGTGACCTTCTTTACTTACCTGGTAAGATTATTGGGAACCGTGGAAGCAAGATCCAGCCTGATATTTCCAAAGAGCTTTATTTTGTTCAATTAAGTTAGTGTTTGTTCCTTAAAGCTCACTGGTCAAATCCGAGTCTATGAATGTCTCTCTCAAATGTGAAATTTATTGGTAATATAACCAACGTTCTCAATTATCTCCTATTATAAGGAGAGCAGATTTTTATTGAACTTATATAAATAACTATATTGCTATGAAAATAAGAACACTCACTGAGAGTTTCCAAATTGTGGAGGGATAAGGTAGGGAGAAAAATAGAAATGTTTCAATTCTGCTTGCAGAGGCATAATTTACCAAATTTCTGTCACTGTTAAAGTCATAAGTAGCTTAAGAGAAAAAAGTTTTTCTTAAATCTGGAAAAACAAAGCATTAAAAGATCAGCAATATTTCAAACAAAAAGTCATAAAAATTATAATCATCTTCATCAGTTCATTCAGTCCTGTAAAATCAATTATTGACCTTGATCTTTTGTTAGTAGTTTTATGATGTCATCGGTTTCTGCATTAGAGTTCTGTAAGTTCTTACCCAGTTCAGCCTTATGATCTGAAAGTTGATTAAAAACCTGTATTCTAGATTAAGTGTCAGAGTCCTTTCAATAAATCCCTCTGAAGATGAAACATATTTGCAAAAGCATCAAAGTAAAACAACTGTATGGAAATGACAAAACTTAATAAATGGTTAACCATGATTAAAGATTTGACTACAATGCAATTGACAAGAAAATTTCATTATTTCAGAGAAATAAAACATTTTAAGATAATAATTAGAAGTATTACTGAGTAAATTATATCATATTTTTAAAAAGTCAATGTTTTAAAAAATCACAGTTTTAAGAAAAATATCAGATTTAAAAAAAATTCATTCAACTTCTTAGGACACATATTAATAACATACATGCATATAAGAATATCCATGAAGGAGTTCTAGCATCATTTATTTGACAATGTTTCCCATGTAATTTAACATACCAAATAATTCTAAATAGTTAAACAAAATTTTAGTATGTTCCAGTGGCCCTCCAGATAAACCTCAAAGTTTCTTATAGTTAAAAAAATTTTTATTTTTAGAATTTGATTTTGGGATGTTTCTTAAAGATATCAAAGATTTAGACACTTGACTAAATAGACATACAGATTAATATGAAACAATACTTACCTATTTAACCAGAAGGACAATAAAAGAGTCTAAAAGCAAAAACAGAAGGTTACATAGCTGTAAGTAAATTTTGCTCTTTTAATATTGAGAAGACTCAGTTTTTATAAGTAATCAAAGACCTGATAAAGACAGCAAACACAAGAAATTATTTTGATAAAACATAGAATCTTCATTTTCTAGGCAGATAGCTTAAAAAGGTAGAGGACAGCCCTGTGGCATACTGGTTAAATTCACATGCTCAGCTTTGGTGGTCTGGGTTTGCAGGTTAGGATCCTGGGCATGGACCTACACACCACTTATCAAACCAAACATCTACGGACAGCTAATCTTCGACAAAGTAGCTGAGGGAATACAATGGAGAAAAGAAAGTCTTTTCAACAAATGATGCTGGGAAAACTGGGAAGACACATGTAAAAGAATGAAAATTGACCATTCGTTTTCACCATTCACAAAAAAGAACTCAAAGTGGATCAAAGACCATTTAGGTAATGGTAAAGGTAAGACCTGAAACCATAAGGCTTCTAGAAGAAAATATAGGCAGTACACTCTTTGACATCAGTATTAAAAGGATCTTTTTGGACACCATATCTTCTCAGACAAGGGAAAACAATAGAAAGAATAAACAAATGGGACTTCATCAGACTAAAGAGCTTCTTCAAGGCAAGGGAAAATATGATTGAAACAATAAAACAGCACACTAATTGGGAAAATGTATTGGCAAGTCATATACCCAACAAAGGGTTAATCTCCATACTATATAAAGAACTCACACAACTCAACAAGAAAAACTCAAACAACCTGATCAAGAAATGGGCAGGGAACATGAACAGTCATTTCTCCAAAGAAGATACATGGATGGCCTATAGGCACATGAAAAGATGTTCATCGTCACTGATCATCAGGGAAATGCAAATCACAGATATGCTAAGATATCACCTTACACCCATTAGAATGGCAAAAATAACCAAATCAAAATGTATTAAATGTTGGAGAGGTTGTGGAGAAAAAGGAACCCTCCTACCCTGCTGGTGGGAATGCAAACTGTTGCAGCCACTATGGAAAACAGTATGGAGATTTCTCAAAAAATTAAAAATAGAAATACCATATGACCCAGCTATCCCACTACTGGTTATCTATCCAAAGAGCTTGAAGTCAGCAATTCCAAAAGTCCTATGCACCCCAATGTTCATTGCAGCATTATTTACAACAGCCAAGACATGGAAGCAACCTAAGTGCCCATCAACTGATGACTGGATAAAGAAGATATGGTATATATATATTCAATGAATATTATTCAGCCTTAAAAAGGAATAAAATCATCCCATTCTCAACAACATGGATGGACCTTGATGGAATTATGTTAAGTAAAATAATCCAGATAGAGAAGGACAATCTCTGCATGACTCCACTCATATGAGGACTTTAAACATGCAGGCAAAGAGAACAGGTTAATGGCTACCAGGGGAAAGGGGTGTGGGGGGTGGGCACAAAGGGTGAAGGAATGCACCTGCAACACGACTGACAAACAATAATGTACAACTGAAACTTCACAAGATTGTAAACTATCATAAACTCAATTAAAAAAATCGTAGACATTAATGTTCATACATTTTGCTGTAAATTTCTATGGGTTTTGAAAAATGCAGTGCTGTGTATCCATAATTACCTCCGTTGAATGTTTTATCCTTCTTTATGCAGAAGCAGAGTGTGCCTTTCAATAATTCATGTACCTTGGATTCCTATCAGTCATCTCAGCAGTGAAAGCTCAATCTATAACACTCATCATGAGAGTGAACACACCACTGAGTTTATTGATGAAGATCTATTGTATTCAGTTTGCAATTTAGCAAAGTATAATGTTGACTGAAATATGGACAAGTGTAGATTCTATGCTAGTATTGTCTAAAATGTGCACTTTACGATGAATACTAGCTGACCATCCTTGCACTGTGAATTTTTGATTGGCAGGATTGACTTACCTTAGCTTGACACCAATTAATTGATAAACTCATAATATCACAGAATATTATTGCAGAAGTATTTTAAATGTGAATTAGAGGCTACATATTTATACAGACTTTCTTCCAAACTAGACATTTTAAGGATGCAAAGATTTACTGTCTGACAAAAGTAACCAATGAACATTATAGTCCATAAAATATTTTAGAACACATAAGTTTATTTAAAATTGATGGTCTTAACAAAATTCAACATCAGAATTGCTCACCAGTAGCTTGTTCTAGTTCAATAGGGGCTGGTGCTCAGTAACTATAGCGTATTTACTGTCATAGGAACCTGAAGTGTTGTTTTAAAAAAGAATAAATATATTCAACAATTCACTATACATTGAAAATATACTGTTCCCTTTCTGAGTTTTATGAAAGACAAACCATTAGATACTTTGCATTCTCTGACATACTAGTGAGGAAAAGATTCTTATTGTTTTCTCCTTTAATTACTGTAGGATAATATTACAGGAGTTTAAGTGAGATGTTGAATTCTGGATTTATTGAAGATTATTTAATTTTTAGTTGAAAATTTTGAGGAATATAGAAATATGTATCAACTAGGTTTGGAGCATGTACTGCATGTAGAAAGAACTTGATGTATTTTAAGGGACTCTGAAATAAGAGCCATCATTCTTTAAATCATTCTTCTTTATAATTTTCATTAAATTTTCTATTGATATCCAAAGATCACCATGTTTTTTACATACTGATAACCTACAGGTGGTAAGAAAGTTGGGAATATTTAATTAGGCCTATTTCTCAGTTTCTATTTCTTTATTACCATCCTCCTTTGCCCACCAATCATAGGAGTCCATAGTACAAGGACCAATCATGAGCTTCCCTCACTCAGCTGAGAGAGTATTATCAAGTGTAGTTTAGAACATATGTAGAATGTGGACCAGGAACACAAAAGGTGAGTCACTTTTTGTTTCATTACCAAGTGTTGTTTGATACGTATTAGTATGCATCTTTTCAAGAAACGGCAATGAAATCAAGTTTGTTTGTTGCCTTTTGGAATCAGTAAATGGGTGAAAGAGTTACTGCTGTGAGAGCTCGTGTAAGTTCTATTTGGGGACTTTCTGTGAGGCTGATACTGGTCTGCGGCTTATCCTGTCTACAATGAACGCATAATCATAATTGAGTTTGCATAGCACTATACTCTGGATTCTTTAAAATATGGAAATATATTACATAGTCCTATTAAGAGAAAAATAGAAAAATTTACATGTGCTGAAATTGTCACACATAGCTTTTGAATGTCAGCCTAGAATTAGAATTGCAAAATTTGGCAAATTTAAATAATAAGCAAGGAACCATCTTAGGAACAGTTTTTGAATTGTTTTGTTGCTAACAATACATTCTGCATGTACACTGTAGTTTAAAAAATTTCAAGTCCCCATTACTAAAATGAAATTAGTAATGTGAACATCTTTTATGAGGCATTTTAACCCTTGGTTTCAGAAAGATAAACAATAGATAATTATCTTAGAGGCCAGATTATAAAGTGTACAGGCTGAAAATTGGAAGACACAATATAAATATTTAAATAGATGTCTCATTTTTAAGGTAGCTGAGACTTGAAAGTGTAAATTATAAGAATATTTCCTCCCACACTTTAATCAAAATATTGCTATGAAGAAACAATTCATAGCATAGGAAAACCTTAGAATGGAATGTGGTGTTACTGAATTATCTTACTACTTAAAAATCAATATGAAATAATGTAGGAATCAGCAAGAAAAAAGTAGATGGCATAATTTCAAGGTGGTGAGGTAGATTCAAAAAGCTGTGACAATCCAGAAAGATAGAAAGAGTCTCAGAAAAAGGTATAAATTCTGTGTTCAAAGTTGGGGAAAGTAGAGAGCAGATGGTTCTTTAGTCAGTCGGTGAATTTTGAGCATCATGCTTTTTGTTGTGTGATCTTGTTGTGTAGAATTAAGTGAAGGCCAGTGATTCTAAATGCAGGACATGTAGCAACCCCAGTGCTGGCCCATCAATGGTCAATAGGTCTCCCAATCTTAGTGACAAAAATCCTCCCTAAATATGGGTACACAAACAGGTATGAGGCCTTAGTTAGGAAGGAGCACACAGTGCTGATCTGAAGAGGCTGTGATGTGGAGAACTAACAATATCTAGAAACAACAGTGTCTAGATGTCTAGTACATCTGAGAGCAGTCCTCAGAGGAGGAGTGTAATGAACCCCCTCTTGGGGTTCATGGTCACACAAATGTCATATTTTACAATAACTAATACTGATAAGTTAAATACTAATACTCTATAATAAGCTTAGACATCAAATGCTAATATTAAATATACAAATTTCAGCCAAATTAAATTAAGCAGGTAGAGAACCTTGAACAACAAGAAGGGAAATGACATTCAAGAAAACCAAAATGTTGGACTGAAAAATCAATATATTTGCCTCTATATTGTTTAACTTTTTGTTTTTAAATAATGTTGATGCATATGAAGTTGCAAAATAGTACAAAGATGTCTCATACATCCTTGACCCAGTTTCCCAAATGGTTACATTATACATAATTATATTAGAGCCAAGAATTTTAAATTGGTACAATGTGTGTGTTTAGTTCTATGTCATTCTATCACTTGTGTAGAAGTGTGGAACCACCACTGCAATCAAGATACAGAGCTATTCTATCACCACAAAGATTTTCCTAGAGTTACCCCTTTATAGTCACACATGACTCTCTCCCACAAAATTCCTAAGCATTGGCAACCTCTGATTAGTTTCCCATCACTATAATTTTGTCCTTGCAAGAATGTTTAATATAAATAAAAATACACATGTGACATTTTCATATTGGCTTTTTTCACTCTGCCTAAATGTCCTTGAACTCCACTCAAGTTTGCATGTACTGCTATCTTGGTACTTTTCATTGCTCAGTAGATTCCATGATATGGTTGTACCACAGCTTGCTTGTTCAATCACCCATTAGAGAAATTTTGGTTGTTTCCACTTTTGGCTATTAAAGATAAAGCTGATATGAATAATCATGTGAAGGTTTTTGTGTGAAAATAAGTTTTCATTTATCTGGGCTAATACCCAGCAGTGTGACTGCTGTGTCATATGGCAAGTATAGTTTCTTAAGAAATCACCAGGGGCTGGCCTGTGGCTGAGTGGTTAAGTTTACACCCTCCACTTCAGCGGCCCAGGGTTTCACCAGTTCGAATCCTGGGCATGGACGTTGCGCTGCTCGTCAGGCCATGCTGAGGTAGCATCCCACATACCACAACTAGAAGGACCCACAACTAAAAAACACAGCTGTGTACCAGGGGGCTTTGGGAGAAAAAGGAAAAATGACAAAAAAATCTGAAAAAAAAAGAAATCACCAAACTATCTTCCAGTTTGGCTTTATCATTTTACATCACCATCATTTGATGTTGGTACTATTTTTTTTGTTTTAGGTATTTTAATGAGCAATATCTCATTGCAGTGTTAATCTGTATTTCCTTAATGGCTAATGATTTTGAACATCTTTTCAAGTGCTTATCTGCCTCTATAAATCGTTTTTGGTAAATGTCTGTTCATGCCTTTTGTCCATTTTGTAATTAGACTACGCTTTTTTCAATATTGAGTTCTGAGAGTTCTTTATAAATTTCAGATATGAATGCTTTGCTAGATACGCTGTTTGCAAATATTTTCCCCCAATATTTATCCTGAATTTTCAACCTCATATGCTATTTTTGAGGACAAAAGTTGTTAATTTTTGTGCAGTCCAATTTTTCTATTTTTTTTCTTTTATGCATTGTGCTTTTAGTGTCACGTTTAAGAACTCTTCACCAAACACTAGGTTCTGAAGACTTTCTCCTATGTTATCTCCTAAAAGTGTTAGAGTTTTTCGCTTCACAGGTAAATTCATGATTTATTTGTGAGGTTTAGGTTGAGGAATTTTTTGCCTATGTATATCCAGTTGTTCCACCACTATTTAAATTCAAATTTACTTGAGAAATGCAAACACAAGTCACTCAAAAAAGCAGGTCATATTATGTGTGAGAATAAAAATGTAATTTGTTACATGTTATGTTCTTAAATGTTTTTCCAGTTGTGATAATCAATTGTATACATTACCTAAACATAAAGTCCCACATCTAAATGTCTGTTTTAAAAGTTTTTCTTTTTTTCTTTTGAGGAGAATTAGCCCTGAGCTAACATCTGCTGCCAACTCTCTTCTTTTTGCTGAGGAAGACTGGCCCTGAGCTAACATCTGTGCTTATCTTCCTCTACTTTATATGTGGCACACCTGCCAGGGCATGGCTTGACAAGCAGTGCATTCCACCGGGATCTAAACCGGTGAACCCTGGGTAGCCCAAGCAAAATCTGCAAACTTACCTTCTGTGCCACCAGGCCAGCCCCTGTTTTAAAAGTTTTTGATTGAATTTTATTACTTAAAATTTCTAACATTTGCCACTTAATATGATCCTTTCCCACTGTAAATACATACAGCATGTTTGCAAATTTTTTTATATAGAGATTTTAACAAAAGCTCTTTTATGGGAACTGACCACTAGTTAAAATCATAACACTTATCTCAGGGAGTGAACAGAAAATTCATGCTATTACTATTAAATAACTATTTAAAAATGATAATTCTAAGAACTTATTATTATAAGCTGTTCATAAGGAACAGTATATCATGAATTTTTAGGAGTATTTCTCTAAATAGAGCTCACCAATTCTATCAAAATAGTAACTTCACTCATTAAAACCTATTTTTCAAACTTTCACTGATAACTAGTACTATAAACCTATTATAGTTCTTAGATATTCAAAGAGAAGTGAAATTCAGTCTAGCCCTATTCCACTTAGTAATAAAGCTGTCATTATACAACACAAGAAGCAAAATAAAACATTCTCTACTTTTACCAGTCTTAGGTTAGGTAAAGAATTTTGACTTTGGGAGAAGGGGGTGGAGCAAAATGGTGGGGTGAGCTGACCCGGGGTTCTCTCCCCTCCAAAATACAACAAAAGATTGGAAGAACTGAATTTCAGAGAATAAACATAATGCCAGTTTGTTAGAGACCTACAATACCAAGAAGGCGGAGATCATAAACCTTGCTTACACTCTCGGAGGCATTGGAATGGTAGAAGAGAACATCGCTCCCTCCCCTAGAGTTTGCCATCACTGTGGCACGGGTCGGGAAGCAGCGGGGGAGGGGCCACGCGACCTGGGGTTCATCCAGGACTCCTGCAGCTGATTCAGTGGAGACCTGCTGAGGGAGGGAAAGCTTCCGTCTGTGGGGACCCCATAAATCAAGGGCCTTGGGAGACCAGAGAACAGAACTGATCTGAACCCAGACTGGTGCGTGTGAGTAACAGCCCCTATGCAACGGCAGAGCCAGTGGGCGCAGCCATCTTGCCCCAAGGCAGAGAGCTCATAACACGCGGCTCTTGACTCCTCCATCTAATGGCGACAGACTGTAACTGCAAGTGAATTCTAACACTATGTGAAAAAAACACTCCTCTACCATCCAGCAATTTATAAAAGCCCCAGACCAGAAGGAAAACAATAAAAACATAGAATTAAGTCCTGAGGACTTGGAAGTAGGTAAACTAAGTGATAATGAGTTCAGAGCAGCTATAATCAAAAAACTCAATGAGGTAGAGAGAAAGATAGAGAAACAAGCCGAGTTCTGGAGTTACTTCACAAAAGAGATTGAAATCATAAAGAAGAATCAAACAGAATTACTTGAGATGAAAAACACAATGGACCAGATAAAACAGAATATGGATTCCCTGAATGCCCGTGTAGACAACATAGAGGAGAATATTAGCATAATCGAAGATAGACAGGCTGAATGGCACCAGACAGAGGAAGAAAGAGAACTAAGAATTAAGAAAAATGAGGAAAATCTCTGAGAGATAATGGATTCAATGAGGAGTAAGAACATAAGGATCATAGGAATTCCCGAGAATATGGAAAAGGAAAATGGAGCAGAAAGTGTGCTTAACGAAATTATTGAAGAGAACTTCCCAAATCTAGGGATCGACGGAGAAATGTGTGTAGAGGAAGATTTCAAATCTCCTAGATTTGTCAATGTAAAAAGAGCTACCCCACGGCACATAGTAGTAAAGTTGGCAAAAAGAAAAGATAAGGATAGAATACTCAGGGAAGTAAGAAAAAAAAAGAGAATAATCTATAAAGCAGCCCATATCAGACTGTCAGCGGATTTCTCTACAGAAACCCTACAAGCTAGGAGAGAATGGAGTGACATATTCAAAGCTTTAAAGGATAAAAATCTTCAGCCAAGAATACTCTATCCAGCAAGAATTTCCTTCAGATATGAGGGAGAAATTAAATCTTTTCCAGACAAACAAAAGTTAAGGGAATTTGTAACTAAAATCCCTCCATTACAAGAAATCCTCAAGAAGGCTCTCATACCTGAAAAAAGAAAAAAGGGAGAAAGGGGACACAAGCCACAGACTAGGGGGACCGATGGATAGAACCAGAACAGGATAGCAAATATTCGATTATAGCATTAGGGTAAAGGTAAGGAAACTACCAAGACAAAGACGATCTTAGCACTCTAACTACCAATTAATAAGACGAGTTGGAATAAAAATGAAAATAATTATTTAGGAGGGGAAGAGCAATGGGTCTACATCAGTATTGGTCAAGTAAGTAAGAGACCACCAGAGAATAGACTATATTATACACGAGATTCTAAATACAAACTTCAAGGTAGACACTAAAATAAAGTACAGAACAGAGTCACAAATCATAAATAAGGAAAAATCTAAGAAACCCAGCATAAGAAATTGCAGTATTAAATGGGTAGTCTAAAGCAAACAAGAAAAGAAACGCAGGAAAACAAGATAATCAGCGACAGATTAACAGCACTAAGTCCACATGCATCAATAATCACTCTCAATGTGAACGGATTGAACTCTCCAATAAAAAGACACAGAGTGGTAAAATGGATTAAAGAACACGATCCAACAATTTGTTGCCTCCAGGAAACACACCTCAGCCCCAAGGACAAACACAGACTCAGGGTGAAGGGGTGGAGGACAATACTTCAAGCAAATAGCAAGGAAAAAAAGGCAGGTGTTGCAATTCTTATATCAGACCAAGTGGATTTCAAAATAAGACAGGTAAAGGGAAACACAGAGGGACAATATATAATGATCAAAGGGACACTTCATCAAGAAGAAATAACGCTTATAAATATCTATGCACCCAACACAGGAACACCAAGATTTATAAAGCAACTATTAACAGACCTAAAGGAAGATGTTAAAAACAACACAATAATAGTAGGGGACCTCAACACCCCACTCACATCAATGGACAGATCATCCAGACAGAAAATCAACAAGGAAATAGTGGAGCTAAATGAAAAACTAAAACAATTGAACTTAATAGACATATATAGATCACTTCACCCTGAAGGAGCTGAATACACATTCTTCTCAAGTGCACATGGAACATTCTCTAGGATAGACCATATGTTGGGAAACAAGGCAAGCCTCTACAAATTTAAAAAAATTGAAATGACTAACAAGCGTCTTCTCAGATCATAGTGCTATAAGGCTAGAAATTAATTACAAGAAAAAAGCTGAGAAAGGCACAAAGATGTGGAGACTAAACAACACACTACTGAACAAGCAATGGATCATTGAAGAAATTAAAGATGAAATAAAAAAATACCTGGAAACAAATGAAAATGATAGCATGCCATACCAACTCATATGGGATACAGCAAAAGCTGTATTAAGAGGAAAATCCATCGCAATACAGGCACATCTTAACAAACAAGAAAAATCCCAAATAAGCAACCTTAAAGCACACCTAACTGAACTAGAGAAAACAGAACAAATGAAACCCAAAGCCAGCAGAAGGAGAGAAATAATAAAAATCAGAGCAGAAATAAATACTATTGAAACGAAAAAGGCAGTAAAAAGGATCAATGAGACAAAGAGCTGGTTTTTTGAGAAGATAAATAAAATTGACAAACCACTAGCCAGACTCACAAAGAAAAAAAGGGAGAAAGCTCAAATAAACAAAATCAGAAATGAGCGAGGAGAAATAACAACAGACTCTGCAGAAATACAACAGATTATAAGAGAATACTACAAAAAACTATATGCCAACAGAGTGGATAACCTAGAGGAAATGGATAAATTCTTGGACTCCTACGATCTCCCAAAGCTCACTCAAGAAGAGGCAGACAATTTGAACCGACCAATCACAAGGAAAGAGATTGAAACAGCAATCAAAAACATCCCAAAGAATAAAACCCCAGGACCAGATGGCTTTCCTGGGGAATTCTAACAAACTTTTAGAGAGGATTTAATACCTATCCTTTTCAAGCTATTCCAAAAAATTAGGGAAGATGGAACACTTCCTAACACATTCTATGAGGCCAACATCATGCTGATACCAAAACCTGACAAGGACACCACGAAAAAAGAGAACTACAGGCCAATATCACTGATGAACATAGATGCAAAAATTCTAAACAAAGTTTTGGCAACCAGAATTCAGCAATTCATCAAAAGAATCATACATCATGATCAGGTGGGATTCATACCAGAGACAGAGGGATGGTTCAACATCCGCAAATCAATCAACATGATACACCTCATCAACAAACTAAGGAATAAAAACCACATGATCATCTCAATAGATGCAGAGAAGGCATTTGACAACATCCAACAGCCATTTATGATAAAAACTCTGCACAAAATGGGCATAGAATGAAACTACCTCAACATAATAAAGGCCATATACGACAAAACCACAGCCAACATCATACTCAATGGGCAAAAACTGAACGCCATCCCCCTGAAAACAGGAATGAGACAAGGATGCCCTCTATCACAACTCTTTTTTAACATAGTACTGGAGGTCCTGGCCAGAGCAATCAGGCAAGAAAAAGGAGTAAAAGGAATCCAAATAGGGAGAGAAGAAGTGAAACTCTCGCTGTTTGCAG